>NC_086449.1:147462981-150372981 GCF_028390025.1 Pseudophryne corroboree
TGTCAAGAGGAATGCAGAAAACCAAGAGGAAACCCTCGCAAACACAGGGAGGACACAAAAACTGCACACAGATAGGACCCTGGTTGGATTCAGGGGAGGCAGGAAAAGCTAATCATATTCATTGTGCCCTAATATGAATGAGAAGTAGAGGGTGTTTGCCATATTCTTTTTTTCCGCTTTTGGTGTTGACATTCTTGGCACAGCTTTTATACAATTATTGTAGCCACAAAGTTTGCACTATTTCTTTTATTGAATAAGTGGTGTTTATACCTGTCAGAAACGTGTCTGCATTATAGGAACCTCCTTTTCTCTGACGTCCTAGTGGATGCTGGGAACTCCGTAAGGACCATGGGGAATAGCGGCTCCGCAGGAGACTGGGCACATCTAAAGAAAGCTTTAGGACTATCTGGTGTGCACTGGCTCCTCCCCCTATGACCCTCCTCCAAGCCCCAGTTAGATTTTTGTGCCCGACCGAGCAGGGTGCAATCTAGGAGCTCTCCTGAGCTTCTTAGAAAAAGTTAGTTTTAGGTTTTTTATTTTCAGTGAGACCTGCTGGCAACAGGCTCACTGCATCGAGGGACTAAGGGGAAAAGAAGCGAACCTGCCTGCTTGCAGCCAGCTTGGGCTTCTTAGGCTACTGGACACCATTAGCTCCAGAGGGACCGAACACAGGCCCAGCCTCGGAGTCCGGTCCCAGAGCCGCGCCGCCGGCCCCCTTACAGAGCCAGAAGCAAGAAGAGGTCCGGAAAATCGGCGGCAGAAGACATCAGTCTTCACCAAGGTAGCGCACAGCACTGCAGCTGTGCGCCATTGCTCCTCATGCACACCACACACTCCGGTCACTGAAGGTGCAGGGCGCTGGGGGGGGGCGCCCTGAGCAGCAATATAAACACCTTGGCTGGCAAAAATACATCACATATAACCCCCAGGGCTATATGGATGTATATTAACCCCTGCCAGATTCCATAAAAATGCGGGAGAAAAGTCAGCGAAAAAGGGGCGGAGCCTATCTCCTCAGCACACTGGCGCCATTTTTCCCTCACAGCTCCGTTGGAGGGAAGCTCCCTGGCTCTCCCCTGCAGTTAATACACTACAGAAAGGGTTAAAAAGAGAGGGGGGGGGGGGCACAATTTAGGCGCAGTATACAACATATAGGCAGCTATAAGGGAAAACACTTTTTTATAGGTGCTATCCCTGTGATATATAGCGCCCTGGTGTGTGCTGGCATACTCTCCCTCTGTCTCCCCAAAGGGCTTTGTGGGGTCCTGTCCTCTATCAGAGCATTCCCTGTGTGTGTGCTGTGTGTCGGTACGGCTGTGTCGACAGGTATGTGGAGGATAATGAGGTGGAGGCGGAGCGAATGCCTGTAAATATGTTGTCACCCCCTGCGGGGTCGACACCGGTGTGGTTGAACTTATGGAAGGATCAACGTGAAAGTGTCAACTCCTTACATAAAAGGCCGACGACACGGAACAGCCAGCTACTCAGCTTGTGCCTGTTCCAGCGTCTCAAATGTCATGGGGGGCTCTAAAATCGCCCGCTACCTCAGATAACAGACACAGATGTCTACACGGATACTGACTCCAGTGTCGACATCGATGAGACTGGTGTACCCTCCAAATAGGTCCACCCGTTACAGGATTGAGACAATGAAAAATGTAGTACACATTTATGATTATACCCCAGGTACCACATAAAAGGGTATTTTGTTTGGTGAGAGAAAACTATTAGTAGTTTTTCCTGCATCTGAGAAACTAAATGAGGTGTGTGAGGAAGAGTGGTCTTCCCCCGGTAAGAAATTTATATTTTCTACAACGGTTATTGGCAGCGTACCCTTTCCCGCCAGAGGATAGGTCACGCGGGGAAACACCCCATAGGGTAGATACAGCGCTTACACGCTTATCAGAAAAGGTGGCACTACCGTCTTCGGGTACGGCCGCCCTGAAGGAACCTGCTGATAGAAAGCAGGAGGTTACCCTATAAGATATGGTCACACACTAGGGCATTATATTGCGACCAGCCGTTGCTTCGGCATGGATGGGCAGTGCTCCCGCTGCGTGGTCAGATTCCCTGTCGGAAAATAACTATGGATAGGGACAATATTTTGCTGAAAATAGAGCATATAAAAGACGTGGTCTTATACATGCGTGATGCACAGAGGGATATTTGCCGGCTGGCATCAAAAATAAGCGCTAGGTCCATTGCCGCCAGACGGGGGTTATGGACTTGGCAATGGTCAGGCGATGCCGACTCGAATCGGCACATGGAAGTTGCCCTATAAGGGGGTAAAACTGTTTGGGGATAGTTTTTCAGACCTTGTTTCCACAGCTACTGCTGGGAAATTAATTTTTTTGCCACAGGCTACCCCACAACAAAAGAAAGCACCGTATCATCAAGTACAGTCCTTTCGGCCCCAGAAAAACAAGTGGGCTAGAGGCTCATCCTTTTCTGCCGAGAGGCAAAGGTAGAGGAAAAAAGCTGCAACACACAGCTAGTTCCCAAGAGCAGAAGTCCTCCCTGCGTCCGGTAGGTCCACAGCATGGTGCTGGGGCTGCTCAGGCGGACCCGGGTACGGTGGGGCCCGTCTCAGATATTTCAGCGGACAGTGGGCTCTCTCACATAGATCCCTGGGTCCTTCAAGTAGTATCTCAGGGGTACAGGCTGGAGTTCGAGACGTTCTTCCCCCCGCCGTTTCCTAAAATCTGCCTTACCGGCACCTCCCTCTGCCAGGGAGACGGTGTTGGTGGATATTCAACACTATAATCACAACAAGTGATTGTCAAGGTGCCCCTCCTTCAGCAAGGAAGGGGTTACTATTCCACAGTGGTTGTGGTACCGCAACGGTTCGGTGAGACCCATCTTGAAATTAAAATACTTGAACTTTTATATCAGAAGATTCAAGTTCAAGATGGAATTGCTCAGGGCGCTTATTACGAGCCTGGACGAGGGGGATTACAGGGTCTCCCTGGACATCAAGGATGCGTACCTGCATGTCCCCATCCCCCCTTCCTCACCAGGAGTACCTCAGATATGTGGTACAGGACTGTCACTATCAGTTCCAGACGCGGCCGTTGGAGTTGTCCACGGCACCGAAGGTCTTTACGTAGGTAATGGCCGAAGTGATGATACTCCTTCACAAGAAGGAAGTTTTTATTATCCCGTACTTGGACGATCTCCTGATAAAGGCGAGGTCCAAAGAACAGTTGGTAGTGGTGGTAGCACTCTCTCGGGAAGTGCTACAACAGCACGACTGGATTCTCAAGATTCCAAAGTCACAGCTGGTCCCGAGGACACGTCTTCTGTTCCTGGGAATGTTTCTGAACGCAGACCAGAAAAGAGTGTTTCTTCCAGTGGAAAAAGCCGAGGAGTTGTCATCTCTAGTCAGAGACATCCTAAAACCAGGACAGGTGTCGGTACATCAATGCACACGAGTCCTGGGAAAAATGGTAGCTTCGTACGAAGCATAATTCCATTCGGAAGACTCCACGCAAGGACGTTCCAGTGGGACCTGTGGGACTAATGGTCCGGGTCCCATGTACAGATACAACAGCGGATAACCCTGTCAGCAAGAAACAGGGTGTCGCTGCTGTGGTGGCTGCAGAGGGCTCATCTACTAGTGGGCCGCAGATTCGGAATACAGGACTGGGTCCTGGTGACCACGGATGCCAGCCTTCGGGGCTGGGGTGCAGTCACACAGCGAAGAAATTTCCAGGGAGATTTCGCTTCACATAAATATTCTGCAGCTAAGGGCCATTTACAATGCCCTAAGACAAGCAAGGCCCCTGCTTCAGAACCAGCCGGTACTGATCCAATCAGACGACATCACGGCGGTCGCCCATGTACACAGACAGGGCGGCACAAGAAGCAGGATGGCGATGGCAGAAGCCACAAGGATTCTCCGATGGGCGACCTACACCCAGGAGAATGGGGACTTCATCCAGAAGTTTTCCAAATGCGGGTAAACCGTTGGGAATGACCACGGGTGGACATGATGGCGTCCCGCCTCAACAAGAAGTTGAAAAGATATTGCGCCAGGTCAAGGGACCCTCAGGCGATCGCTGGGGACGCTCTAGTGACACCGTGGGTGTACCAGTCAGTTTATGTGTCTCCTCCTCTACCTCTCATACCCAAGGTACTGAGAATAATAAGAAGGCGAGGAGTGAAAACCGTACTCGGGGTTCCGGATTGGCCATGAAGAGCTTGGTACCCGGAACTTGGAGGACCCTTGGCCTCTGCCGCTCAGACAAGACCTGCTGCAGCAGGGACCCTGTCTGTTCCAAGACTTACCGCGGCTGCGTTTGACGGCATGGCGGTAGAACACCGGATCCTAAAGGAAAAGGGTATTCCGAAGGAAGTCATCCCTACCCTGATCATAGCCAGGAAGGATGTCACCGCAAGACATTATCGCCGCGTTTGGCGAAAATTTGTTGCTTGGTGGGAGGCCATGAAGGCCCCGACGGAGGAATTTCAACTATGTCGATTCCTGCACTTCCTGCAAGCAGGGGTGACGTTTGGGCCTCAAATTGGGGTCCATCAAGGTCCAGATTTCGGCTCTGTCGATTTTCTTCCAGAAAAAACTGGCTTCACTGCCTGAAGTTCAGACTTTGGTTAAAGGAGTACTACATATTCAGCCTCCTTTTGTGCCTCCTGTGGCACTTTTTGGATCTCAACGTGGTGTTGGATTTCCTAATGTCGCATTGGTTGAGCCACTTAAAACCATGGAGCTAAAGTATCTCGCGTGGAAAGTGGTCATGCTGTTGGCCTTGGCCTTGGCCAGGCGTGTGTCAGAATTGGCGGCTTTGTCATGTAAAAGGCCTTATCTGATTTTCTGTATGGATAGGGCAGAGTTGAGGACTCGTCCTCAGTTTCTCCTGAAGGTGGTCTCAGGTTTTCACTTGAACCAACCTATTGTGGTGCCTGCGGCTACTAGGGACTTGGAGGATTCCAAGTTGCTGGACGTAGTCAGGGCCTTGAAAATTTATGTTTCCAGGACGGCTGGAGTCAGGAAAACTGACTCGCTATTTATCCTGTATGCACCCAACAAGCTGGGTGCTCCTGCTTCTAAGCAGACTATTGCTCGCTGGATTTGTAGCACAATTCAGCTGGCGCATTCTGCGGCTGGACTGCCGCATCTTAAATCAGTAAAAGCCCATTCCACAAGGAAGGTGGGCTCATCTTGGGCGGCTGCCCGAGGGGTCTCGGCTTTACAACTTTGCCGAGCTGCTACTTGGTCAGGGGCAAACACGTTTTCAAAATTCTACAAATTTGATACCCTGGCTGAGGAGGACCTTGAGTTCTCTCATTCGGTGCTGCAGAGTCATCCGCACTCTCCCGCCCGTTTGGGAGCTTTGGTATAATCCCCATGGTCCTTACGGAGTTCCCAGCATCCACAAGGACGTCAGAGAAAATAAGAATTTACTTACCGATAATTCTATTTCTCGTAGTCCGTAGTGGATGCTGGGCGCCCATCCCAAGTGCGGATTGTCTGCAATACTTGTACATAGTTATTGTTAACTAATCGGGTTCTTGTTGTGAGCCATCTATTCAGAGGCTCCTCTGTTATCATGCTGTTAACTGGGTTTCATATCACAAGTTGTACGGTGTGATTGGTGTGGCTGGTATGAGTCTTACCCGGGATTCAAAATCCTTCCTCATTGTGTACGCTCGTCCGGGCACAGTATCCTAACTGAGGCTTGGAGGAGGGTCATAGGGGGAGGAGCCAGTGCACACCAGATAGTCCTAAAGCTTTCTTTAGATGTGCCCAGTCTCCTGCGGAGCCGCTATTCCCCATGGTCCTTACGGAGTTCCCAGCATCCACTACGGACTACGAGAAATAGAATTATCGGTAAGTAAATTCTTATTTTCATCTCAAATACCGTAGTCTGACTACAAATTATATTGTGTACTTTATTCCATTTGGTGCAATAAAGTGTCTTCATTATAAATAAATAATTTGCCAAACATACTGTGATATTTGAGTGAAAAGAAAGCAGTCACGAAACATACAAATTAGCACTGCAATTAGGAAAGTCATTTTAATTACAGTTGTTGGGGTCTCTATTTGGATTAAAAATGAATCATTTGTAAAATGTTGTGTCTCATTTAGATGTAAGTAAATGAAATTATTTTGACTCGTGTCATTGCTGTATTGTATTTTGAATGAAAACAGAGTATTCCATCTGAATAAGTGATACAGTAATCTTATCCACAGCTACGACTTCATGTATTGCCTGACACTGAGACATTTGTTAGGCCACCCATTTCCTCGGGCATGGTATTACGTGTATACTGATCAAAGAGTTTATAAATCTGGGTAATTTGAGGGATAAATCAGCAGCATTTTTTGTTTGTGCATTCCATCTTCATAACTTCTCATCACCGTTACCAGTGCCATTACTCACTATACGGATAATAAAGAGTTGCTAACAAATCATCCTCTCAGATATAAATACAGATATGAAAGTAACCGGCAGCATTGTCAGCCCTGTCCCTGGTGTAAGAGAAGCCTCTGATGTCACCTCTGAATAGCGAGCAATTGCATGTTCATGCTCATGACACAATTATACTACATGTGAGCACCCCGTTGCCCCAGTAACGCCCATTCTGTCATTAGGCAGGTACGGATCATTCATAGAGGCATAAGCCCAGCTCTGTTGCATTGCCAATAGCTAAAAATTGCGAGATCCATCCGCAAAGCTGACTTGTGTATTACTCGGAATAAGCCTCTGTGAGTTTAAATAAAGCTTACAGGTGTCACGTCGCAAAGGGGGAGGTAGATATGGTGGAATGATAGAGAGAGACATGCGGGTGGGTGCAGGGAGCCAGAACTAGTGAAATAACAGTGAGGGAGGAAAGCTAGTCAGGGCTGGGCATGTGAGGAGATGGAAGGCTACTTATTATCCCTTCGGTCAGTACTGGACGGCGCACAGTACTAGTGCTGGCTAATGAAGCAGCTGCGGGAGGGTGAGTAATATTGGCAGGCAGAGGTGGAGATAGGATGCAGATGTGCACTGCAATAGGCAGCTCTGTATGTAAGAGTGCCCATTCACTACCACTCTAAAGCTGGGTACCCACTAGACGATGTGAACGGGACCCAGCATCGGCAAACAGCATTCACACAGCGGTGGCCATGCTGAATTTGTCAATATGACCCTTGCTAGCGATGTCTTCCGTCTGCCCTGCACGTTGGGCTGACAGAGGACGTAAATGCCTACCCGCGGGAGCGTGCATCATCAGCGACATAGTGGGTACATACTAGACGAGGTGCCTGATATGTCGGTCTGATCTGCCGGATAGGACGACATATCATGTAGTGTGTACCCAGCTTAAGGCAGTGTTTGGCCTAGGTTACAGATGCCTGCCCAAGTAATGTGAGGCCACACTAGCTGCTATTAAGCGGCCACATGAAATAGAGGAGACAACCCATCATACAATATAGGACCTATTGCTGAGTTGTACATAAATCTGTTGCAGATGCTCCTGCTTTGTATGTATGGAACGGAATGCTTATACTCACACATATGAAAAGTTTTTCACATCTTTACTATGCACCTACCTTTTATCCGTACGTTTGGTTAGATACTCATCATCACCATCACTGTGCACTTGCTCCAGCCTATACTTGGTGCCGATAAAAATGTGTATTTATGTTCCTGTCCAAATCTGCATAACCCACAGTTACATTCAAACTCCCTTGAGCAGCTTTGCCTAAATACGCCTCCTGAGTCACCGCTTCGCATGACACATTGCCCGTTGTTGAGTACAGTTGGTTCCGGACTACGCGCAGTACAAACACATGCAAGATACACTCCACATATAGGATTACGTTATCTCTGTGTTAGGCCTATAATCAGCAGGAGGAAAAACAAGCAGACAGCATGCTGACATTTGATGATGATGTACTTGCATTAGGTGATCTCACGTGCGTTTTACCTTCACAAAAGTCAAGTGGCACAAAACGTGTTGTGTTTCTTGAAAACTATTTTAAAACAGTAAGTGAAAACACACACACCCAGATGTTACTTACAGGCTACTATATCAGATAGCTGAAATCGTCATTTCTGGAGAAAATGGGAATTTTTGCCAGCTAAATAAGGGATTAATATTATGCAGCAGCTGTCTGGCTAATATATCCTTTTGAGGTCTGATAAATGACTCTGTACTTAATCTTTCTAACCACTTTCATAATAACTCTCTAAAAATCTGTTTAGAATTAGATTTATGCAAAACCCCTATAATATGTATATAATATTACAGGTTGAGTATCCCATATCCAAATATTCCGAAATACGGAATATTCCGAAATACGGAATTTTTTGAGTGAGAGTGAGATAGTGAAACTTTTGTTTTTTGATGGCTCAATGTACACAAACTTTGTTTAATACACAAAGTTATTAAAAATATTGTCTAAAATGACCTTCAGGCTGTGTGTATAAGGTGTATATGAAACATAAATGCATTCTGTGCTTAGACTTAGGTCCCATCACCATGATATCTCATTATGGTATGCAATTATTCCAAAATACGGAAAAATCCGATATCCAAAATACCTCTGGTCCCAAGCATTTTGGATAAGGGATACTCAACCTGTATTGCAAATTTGTGACTCTAAGAAGTATTGGGATATGTGTCTGTCTGAGATGATGTAATGTACTTTGTCCTCATTATTATGCTTTGAGACTCATGATAACTGTGACAAATGTGACAAACGTGACCATATTCATCTCTTCTATTAATAATATATACATGTGTATTATGCTATTGTGAGATGTAATGTAATAGACCCTGTCTTTTTTTATATAAGACCCACGCTAACTATGATTAGTAGTAAAAATATTCCAAACGATGTATATACATTTTTGACTCATGTTGCTATAAAGATACTTGATATTTTCTATACACTTGATCAATGCTGGTACACACACACACATATATATACTAGCTGAATACCCGTGCTTCGCTACGGAATTTCAAGTATAATCACAAAGATTCTTTCTCTTACGTCCTAGAGGATGCTGGGGACTCCAAAAGGACCATGGGGTATAGACGGGATCCGCAGGAGCTTGGGCACACTAAAAAGACTTTGACTGGGTGTGAACTGGCTCCTCCCTCTATGCCCCTCCCCCAGACCTCAGTTAGACTTTGTGCCCAGGAGTGACTGGACACACACTAGGGGAGCTCTACTGAGTTTCTCTAGAAAGACTTTTGTTAGGTTTTTTATTTTCAGGGAGACCTGCTAGCTACAGGCTCCCTGCATCGTGGGACTGAGGGGAGAGAAGTCAGACCTACTTCTGCTTAGTTCAAGGGCTCTGCTTCTCGGCTACTGGACACCATTAGCTCCAGAGGGTTCGATCACTTGGTTCGCCTAGCTGCTTGTTCCCGGAGCCGCACCATCACCCCCCTCACAGAAGCCAGAAGAAAGAAGCCGGGTGAGTATTAGAAGAACCGAAGACATCAGACGGCAGAAGACTTCAGTAACGGTACAGCGCAGCGCTTCACCAACGGCACTCACAGGGTGCAGGGCGCTGGGGAGGAGCGCCCTGGGCAGCAGTTACTGGGGTCAAAGGACTGGCAAAAACGATTATACGGTGCCCGGGCACAATATAGAATACCCCCGCCAGTATAATAAAATTTAAAATTGAGCGGGCTACAGCGCGCCGGGAAGGGGCGGGGCTTAGTCGCACACTGCTCACCAGCGCCATTTTCTCTCTCTCCACAGTGCTGCAGAGACACTGGCCCGGACCTCCAAGCTCACTCAAGTAACAAGGGGGCAAAACGGGGGGGGGGGGGGGGGCACATAAAATTTGGTGCTTTTATCATATTTAAGACAGCGCTAGACAGTCGCATATACTATCTTTTTTAGTATATGGGCGCTGGGGTGTGAGCTGGCATACTCCCTCCGTGTTTCTCTCTACAGGCTTCCCTGTGGGTCTGTCCCCTTGTTTTTGGTCAGTGTGGGTGTGTCGGTACTGCGTGTCGACATGTCTGAGGCTGAGTGTTCCTCCCCGGAGGAAGTTACTGGGGGCGCAGAGAGGGATTTGGGTATGACTATGTCGGCACAGCCGACTGCTGATTGGTTGACTATGCTGAGTACACTGAATGCAAATGTGGCTTTATTGTCTAAGAGGCTAGATAAATCTGATTCGCAGACACAAACATGGAGGAAATCCATGGAGGAGGCTTTGTCTCAGGTACAGACTACCTCAGGGTCACAAAAGCGTTCTTTTACCCAGATACAGATACTGACACGGACTCTGATTCCGATGTCGATTTCAATGAGGCTTCTTTACATCCAACGGTTGTTAGGAGTATTCAGTACATGATTGTAGCTATCAAGATGTTTTACATATCTCTGAGGAACCTGCTGTTCCAGACACCAGGGTTTGCTTATTTAAGGGGAAAAAGCCTGAGGTGAAGTTTCCTCCCTCTCATGAAATGAACGCGCTTTGTGAAAAGGCTTGGGAGTCGCCTGACAAAAGATGGCAGATTCCCAAGAGAATTTTGATGGCGTATCCTTTTCCCTCTGACGAGAGGGGCAAATGGGAGTCGTCCCCCAATGTGGACAAGGCTCTATCACGACTGTCCAAGAAGGTGGCGCTTCCGTCTCCTGACACGGCTGCTCTCATGGATCCGGCGGATCGCAAGCTGGAGACGACATTGAAGTCCATTTTCGTTAATACTGGTGCATTGCTCAGACCTGCTGTTGTGTCGGTTTGGGTGAGTAGTGCTATTGCTAAGTGGGCTGATAATTTTGCTTCTGATATGGATACCCTTGATAAGGATAACATTCTTTTGACTCTTGGTTATATCAAGGACGCTGCAGATTACCTAAGCGATGCGGCAAGGGATGTTGTCCTCTTGGGATCAAGAGCCAATGCCATGGCGGTCTCGGCCAGGAGGGCGCTGTGGATTCATCAATGGAATGCTGATGCCGACTCCAAGAAGAATATGGAAGCTCTCCCTTTTAAAGGTAGTGTCTTGTTTGGTGACGGCCTTGCTGACCTGGTGTCTACCGCTACTGTGGGTAAGTCCTCTTTTCTTCCTTATGTTCCCACACAACAGAAAAAAGGCACCCTATCATCAGATGCTGTCCTTTCGTCCTAATAAATACAAAAAAGGAAAGGGCTCCTCCTTCCTCGCTTCAAAGGGTAGAGGAAGGGGAAAAAAGTCGCCCGCCATGCCAGGCTCCCAGGACTAAAAGTCCTCCCCTGCCTCTACCAAATCTACAGCATGACGCTGGGGCTCCCCTGCGGGAGTCTGTGCCGGTGGGGGCCGTCCCTGATTCTTCAGTCAGGTCTGGTTTCAATCGGCCCTGGATCCTTGGGTCTTAGACATTAGTGTCCCAAGGGTACAAACTGGAGTTTCAGGAGATGCCGCCCCCCCCGCCACTTTTTCGTGTCGGCCTTGCCAGTTTCTCTTCCCGAAAGAGAAGTGGTAAATGCTGCGATACAAAAGTTGTGTCAACAGAGGGTCGTTGTGCCGGTTCCCCCTTCCCAACGAGGGGAAGGGTTCTATTCGAGCCTCTTTGTCGTGCCGAAGCCGGACGGCTCGGTCAGAACAATTCTGAACCTGAAATCCCTCAATCCATACTTGAAAATTTTCAAGTTCAAGATGGAGTCTCTTCGGGCTGTGATCTCCAGTCTCGAATGGGGAGATTTTATGTCGTCAGTCGACATAAAGGATGCTTACTTGCACGTCCCGATATATGCTCCTCATCAGGCCTTTTTGAGATTTGCGGTACAGGATTGTCATTACCATTTTCAGGCGTTGTCGTTTGGGCTTTCTACGGCCCCAAGGGTTTTCACCAAGGTAATGGCGGAAATGATGGTTCTCCTTCACACGCAAGGGGTCACAATTATCCCGTACTTGGACGATCTCCTGATAAAGGCGAGGTCCAAGGAACAGTTGTTAAGAAATGTGGATCTCTCCCTGTCGGTTCTGCGACGTCACGGTTGGATTCTAAATTTGCCAAAGTCTCAGTTGATCCCGTCCACTCGGCTGCCCTTCCTGGGCATGATCCTGGACACGGAGCTACAGAGAGTGTTTCTTCCGGGGGACAAAGCTCTGGAAATCCAGACCATGGTCAGGGAGCTTCTGAGGCCGACAAGTGTGTCGATTCATCAATGCACTCGGGTGCTACGGAAGATGGTTGCGGCTTACGAAGCCATTCCGTTTGGCAGGTTTCATGCCCGGGTGTTTCAGTAGGATCTGCTGAACAAATGGTCCGGGTCTCACCTGCACATGCACCGGAAAATAAGTCTATCTTCCAGGGCCAGGATTTCTCTCCTGTGGTGGCTGCAAGGTTCTCACCTTCTAGAGGGGTGCCGATTCGGAATCCAGAACTGGGTCCTGCTGACCACAGATACAAGTCTCCGAGGCTGGGGCGCAGTCACGCAAGGAGGAAGTTTCCAGGGAAAGTGGTCAAGCCAGGAATCTTGTCTCCACATAAATGTTCTCGAGTTAAGAGCCATTTACAACGGCCTCCTGCAAGCGAAGAGCCTTCTTCAGGGTCTCCCTGTCCTGATCCAGTCTGACAACATAGCAGCGGTGGCGTATGTAAACCGCCAAGGCGGAACAAGGAGCAGGGCGTCAATGGCGGAGGCCACAAGAATCCTTCGCTGGGCGGAACAGCATGTGAGCGCTCTGTCAGCAGTCTTCCTCCCGGGCGTGGACAACTGGGAAGCAGACTTCCTCAGCAGACACGATCTCCATCTGGGAGAGCGGGCTCTTCATCAAGAGGTATTTGCAGAAGTGACAAGGCGTTGGGGAATTCCTCTGATAGACATGATGGCGTCTCGCCTCAACAGGAAGCTTCCGAGGTATTGTTCCAGGTCAAGGGACCCCCAAGCCAGTGCAGTGGACGCCCTGGTAACTCCGTGGGTGTTTCAGTCGGTGTATGTGTTCCCTCCGCTACCTCTCATTCCAAAGGTGCTGAGGATCGTAAGACGAACGAGGGTTCGGGCAATACTCGTCATTCCAGAATGGCCACGGAGGGCCTGGTATCCCGAGCTTCAGGAGTTGCTTGTAGAAGATCCTTGGCCGCTTCCTCTAAGAGAAGACCTGTTACTGCAGGGGCCCTGTGTGTTTCCGGACTTACCGCGGCTGCGTTTGACGGCGTGGAAGTTGAGCGCCAAATCCTAGCTCGGAAAGGTATTCCCGGGGAGGTCATCCCCACTCTCCTTAAAGCTAGGAAGGAGGTTACGGCAAAACATTATCACCGTATTTGGAGAAAGTATGTGTCGTGGTGTGAAACCAAAGCAGCTCCTGTGGAGGAGTTTCATTTGGGTCGTTTTCTCCATTTTTTCCAGGCAGTCGTGGATGCAGGCCTGAAATGAGGTTTCATCAAAGTGCAGATTTCGGCTTTATCTATTTTCTTTCAAAAAGAATTGGCCATCCTTCCTGAGGTTCAGACTTTCGTGAAGGGAGTGCTGCATATCCATCCTCCATTTGTGCCACCCGTGGCGCCGTGGGATCTTGAAGTGGTGTTACAGTTTCTTATGTCTCACTGGTTTGAACCTTTGCGTAAGGTTGAGTTAAAGTTTCTCACTTGGAAAGTGGTCATGCTTTTGGCTCTGGCATCTGCCAGACGAGTGTCCGAGTTGGCGGCTTTGTCTCACAAGAGCCCAAATTTGATCTTTCATTCGGATAGAGCGGAATTGGGGACTCGTCAACAATTTCTGCCGAAGGTGGTTTCTTCGTTTCACATAAACCAACCTATTGTGGTACCTGTTGCTACGGATGCTGTGGCGGTCCCAAAATCTCTTGATGTAGTAAGAGCTTTGAAGATTTATGTCGCCAGAACAGCTCTTACTAGGAAGACAGAGGCTCTGTTTATCCTGTATGCTTCCAACAAGATTGAAAGTCCTGCTTCTAAGCAAACTATTGCCTGCTGGATTTGTAATACGATTCAGCAAGCTCATTCTTCGGCTGGGCTACCGTTGCCAAAGTCAGTAAAGGCCCATTCTACCAGGAAGGTGGGCTCATCTTGGGTGGCTGCCCGAGGGGTCTCGGCACTTCAACTTTGCCGAGCAGCTACGTGGTCGGGTTCAAACACTTTTGCTAAGTTCTACAAGTTTGATACCCTGGCTGATGAGGACCTCATGTTTGCTCAATCGGTGCTGCAGAGTCGTCTGCACTCTCCCGCCCGCTCTGGAGCTTTGGTATAGACCCCATGGTCCTTTTGGAGTCCCCAGCATCCTCTAGGACGTAAGAGAAAATAGGATTTTAATACCTACCGGTAAATCCTTTTCTCCTAGTCCGTAGAGGATGCTGGACGCCCATTCCAGTGCGGACTGTTCCTTGCAGTTGTATTGATACTGGTTAATTTTGGTTTCACATGGGTTGTGTATCCGTTATATTCAGCTTGTTGCTGTTGTTAGTTCATACTGTTATCTGGTTTCCTGCTACTCTGGTTGTACGGTATGTTTGTGGTGTGGGCTGGTATGTTACTCGCCCTTAGTTTAACTAAAATATTTTCCTCAAAATGTCTGTCTCTCCTGGGCACAGTTCCAATAACTGAGGTCTGGGGGAGGGGCATAGAGGGAGGAGCCAGTTCACACCCAGTCAAAGTCTTTTTAGTGTGCCCAAGCTCCTGCAGATCCCGTCTATACCCCATGGTCCTTTTGGAGTCCCCAGCATCCGCTACGGACTAGGAGAAAAGGATTTACCGGTAGGTATTAAAATCCTATTATTGCACAGGAATCTGTAGTCTCTTGTGTCTCTGTATTTTCTGGACAATGGGATATACAACTCCGACCGGCCTTCCTCGGATTGATGCTGTCAAAAAGCTGGCGCTGAGGCGAATAATCCGCCTTCTTCTATGCCCCGTCCCTGATTCTGCCCTGCTCAGTGCTGTAAATGCTGGGACGACAGGCCAAGCTCCGCCCGCTGTATGTTAAATATGTAAGGTTTGCAGGGATAGGCTGACTCTATTCCAAAGGGCCCTAGGTCTTCTTGCTTAACTTCTCGCTCTCCTTAGTGCTCCTCCTTTGGGGTAAAAAGGTAAAGATTTTCGCACTACACTTAAGGTCACTGGGAGAGCTACCTGTACCCTTTACACAGCAGATAATCAGTTGCTGACTGTCAAGCTTTCCTTTAATGCATTTAAGAGTCAAAATATCTATGTCTCCTTTCCTCCTATTGCTCTCTGAGAGGTTCGGCAAGTGACAGGTTAACCTCTGATTATTGAGACACTATCCTCTCCTGACTGGAAATAAGTTGGTTAAGTACTTATATCTGAAATCTATATATATAAAAGGCAAATGCCACTGACTCATCACAAAATCTCCTGAACCATAAGGCTGTACTGCCTTGCCAGTGGTAGTTGCAGAGCAGTCCATTATTCAAATAGGGGAGCCACACCTAGCGATATTTGACAGTGTTTAGGGGTGGCAGTTGATGTGGCTACCCTATTTAAATAATGGAGTGCTCTGCAACTGCCATTGGCAAAGAAGTCCAGGAACAGAGCATTGGGGGTAATTCCAAGTTGATCGCAGCAGGAATTCTGTTAGCAATTGGGCAAAACCATGTGCACTGCAGGGGAGGCAGATATAACGTGCAGAGAGAGTTAGATTTGGGTGTGGTGTGTTCAATCTGCAATCTAAATTGCAGTGTAAAAATAAAGCAGCCAGTATTTGCCCTGCATAGAAACAATATAACCCACCCAAATCTAACTCTCTGCAAATGTTATATCTGCCCTCCCTGCAGTGCACATGGTTTTGCCCAACTGCTAAAAAATTTCCTGCTGCGATCAACTTGGAATTACCCCCATTGTGTCCTCCCCTGTCCACGACTTGATATTGACGGCACCATGCATTCTTTATAGCCCCTGGCTGGGTGGGCTGTCATAACTCTCCTCTGTGAGGGGGAAATTCTCAATAATCATCTCACCTCTTTTATAAAATCCCTTCTTAGTGGGTGCCTTAGCCACAAAGCAAGCTACTGTCTAGCAAGTTCCTAGTCCTTATGGTTTAGGAGATTTTGTATTATATATATATCTCATACGTCCTAGAGGATGCGGGGGACTCCGTAAGGACCATGGGGTATAGACGGGATCCGCAGGAGACATGGGCACACTATAATGGGTGTGAACTGGCTCCTCCCTCTATGCCCCTCCTCCAGACCCCAGTTAGATTCTGTGCCCAGGAGAGACTGATCACACACTAGGGGAGCTCTACTGAGTTCTCTGAAAAGACTTTATGTTAGGTTTTTTATTTTCAGAGAGACCTGCTGGCTACAGGCTCTCTGCTTCGTGGGACTGAGGGGAGAGAAGTCAGACCTACTTCTTCTGAGTTAAGGGCTCTGCTTCTTAGGCTACTGGACACCATTAGCTCCAGAGGGTTCGATCACTTGGTGCGCCTAGCTGCTTGTTCCCGGAGCCGCGCTGTCAACCCCCTCACAGAAAAGTCGGGTGAGTATTGGAAGAAAAGAAGACTTCAGTGACGGCAGAAGACTTCAGGTCTCGGAGGTACCGTGCATCGGTCGCGCTGCGCGCCATTGCTCCCACACACCAACGGTTCTACAAGGGTGCAGGGCGCAGGGGGGGCGCCCTGGGCAGCAATATACCTCTTCCTGACACTGGCAAAAGATATATACAGTGCATAGGCACTGTATAGGGACCCCCGCCAGTATAAATATGAAAAATATTAGAGGGGCTGAAGCGCGCCGAGAGGGGGCGGGGCTTAGCCCTCACAACTTGTTACAGCGCCATTTTTTCATGTCCCCGCAAAAAAGCGCTGTTAGGCAGCTAACAGTGAAAAACGAGGGGGGGGGGCAAGGTGTTTTTAGTGCAAAATGGAAAAATATAGCACTATACACTATAATGTGCGTGTTAGTTAATGAGTTGTAATTGTGTTCTGTGTTTTCCCTGTCACATATACCCATGATAGCTTTATAGGACACATGTGTCGACATGTGTGTGTGCTCTGCCTCGAGCTGACTATGGGAATCCCTCTGTCGGCATTGCCGACTCCTGATGGTACTTGGGTCTGTAGATCAAGTGTCAGCAGGTCGGTAGTTGTATGCTTTTTCAAAAGTAAACACTGTATGGGTGACACAGTAGTATGTGGGTGACCTGTCGGCACCATCTGTTATTACTGGGTGTAAATTAACATGAAGTCAATATCCTATACCTGTATAGGGTACGGTTCCATGGGCCTGTAGCTCTGGTACAGATGTGGTTTTATTGTGAGGGAATGATATTAAATTTATGTGTATATACTTCCCTCGAACCCCTCGGGGTCGTAAGAATGTTATTTTAGCCTAGTTACCACTCCCTGTTGTCGACAAATACTATGTTTTATGTCGATCAGAAGGTTTCCTGGTCAGATCCACGACTTGGGCATTCAGTACATGGTCATACACATTCAGCACACATTAATGTCACTAGGGACCCTGGGGTTCTAGACAAAATACTTATATATGTATGATATATATATATATATATTTATATAGGAGATGTGTGTATATGTGTATTTAAATATGTATATTCATATTACAAGTTCTTATGAATGCTGAAGTAAACTTATGCCTTCTCATGTGCTGGTCACTATGTTGATAAAGTCAGCCGTGCCGAGTTGGTCTCATATCCTCACGAGGAGTCCGAGTGTTTATTCTTTTCCCGTCATGGATAGAATACAGCGAAAGTCAACTTCTGGTCTGCACGGGGCCCTGTCACTAATGGATCGTATACAAGAAGCTAAGTGATGTTTTAATTATATGCTTTGATGATATTTGCATTACATGCGCATGGGGGAGTGCTTGCATTCAGAAATGGTCGGTTACCTTGGCATCCGATAGAATTACCCTAGAGAGTGAGAGGGGATGTTTCTTATGATGGGTCTTCTCTATAACATTGCGGCAGGCTGCCGTGCGACTACAGGAGGTATGGCCAAGGGAATGCTGAGGCTGACTCCGAGAGATACTGGAGTTTTTCCCTGTAACGGTGTACCGCGGTTGGGGGATGCCTCAGTTAAGTCACTCTTGGCGGATACCACTGGTAAGTCTACCTTTTTGAATTAGATCCCCTCACAACGGTTGGTGACGCATTGGGATGCAGTCATTTTAACCGGTTCGATACCGTTCTTTTTTTCCCTTTCTGTACAGATAGTGGAAGGTGAAAAGGTAAGAGTTCTGCAGCCTTGTTAGGTTCGCAGAAGCGGATATCATCTTCTGTTTCTACCACATCCACCGCATGTCGCTGGGTCTATCTGGCTGGAGCCCACGCCGGTGGTAACTCGTCTAATACTCTTCAGTCAGTCCGGGAATGGACTTGGACCTGTGAGTTAATAATAGAATCCAAATGGGGACATACTGGAGTCTACAGATAATTCCCCTCACCGATTTTTCAAATAAATCTTACAGATTCACCTCGGGAAGGGGAGGTAGTACGCAACGCCATACCAGAGTTGCGTCAGGTTCAGGACATTGTCCTGCTGTCCCTGTAAAAAAATAAAAAAAAAGATTTCTACTTACGAAGTTGAACTACATGATGGAATCTCTCAGGCCAGGGAGCTCCAGCACGTAAAGGTAGAAAAGGGTTTACATGCGTTTTTCTCCGCATTCAGCTTACCTGGGTTGATATCCGGGATTTTCTTTGCCATTTCACCGGAGTGATGGCAGTATGATGGTTTTCTTTGTATAGTAAGAGCCATTGTTATTCTGTACTGAGACGCTCCCCTGATTAAGGCGAGGGCAAGAAACAAGTGGTGCAAATCGTTGTTTCTCTCTGACTGTT
Source organism: Pseudophryne corroboree (assembly GCF_028390025.1). Classification (NCBI taxonomy): domain Eukaryota; kingdom Metazoa; phylum Chordata; class Amphibia; order Anura; family Myobatrachidae; genus Pseudophryne; species Pseudophryne corroboree. The sequence continues at coordinate 147,481,715 of NC_086449.1, forward strand.
CTTCAAAACAGGGAATGGCTGTTGTTCCCAACGACGCAGATGTCGGAGGTGGGGGTTTCAGAGTAGATACTGAACGGTTGAGGTTCTGTGTTTTCCTGTGGAAAGAGGTCTGAGGATCCAGAGTCGGATCAGATTTGCAGTGACAATCCATCCATAGGTTCCGTTGATGAAGAAGATGGGTGCGGCCTAAGAGGCCATTTCGGTGAGCAGGTAAAATACCAGTTGGAAATGTGATCCGGGTCTCACCTGCACATGCACCGGAATATAATCCTAATGGCCAGGATTTCGCTCCTGTGGTGTCTGCTAAGTTCTCACCTCCTAGAGCAGCGGTGGCCAACTTGTGGCTCTTGAGCCACATGTGGCTCTTTCTTTATTCAAATGTGGCTCCCAGCACTCTAAATCATGTGAACACAACAGATACAGAAACCGCTCTACAGGGACTGAAAACTGAAGGAGTCAGATACTAAAGGTGAGACACCCACAAGCAAACAGAGGACACATTAGGGACTGCTGCTATGGCACATGTTGATGGGGGGGCTGTAGTGATACATGAGGGTGGGCTAGAGTGACACATGGCAGAGCTGGCTGGAGAGACACAGGAGGGTCCTGGCAGAAGTGACGTGGGAGGGTGCTGGAAGTAGTGACACATGGGAGATATGGCTGGAGTGACATAGGAGGGTGGTAGCAGGAGTGACACATGGAGTAGCTGGCTGGAGTGATATAGGAGGGTGGTAGCAGGAGTGACACATGGGGGAGCTGGCTGGAGTGACAGGAGGGTCCTGGAAGTAGTGACATATGGGAGAGCTGGCTGGAGGGACATAGGAGGGTGGTAGTAGGAGTGACACATGGGGGAGCTGGCTGGAGTGACACAGCAGAGTCTTGGAAGTAGTGACACATGAGAGACCTGGCTGGAGTGACACAGGAGAGGGTCCTGGCAGGAGTGTCGCGGGAGGGTGCTGGAAGTAGTGACACATGGGAGAGCTGGCTGGAGGGACATAGGAGGGTGGTAGTAGGAGTGACACATGGGGGAGCTGGCTGGAGTGACACAGCAGAGTCTTGGCAGTAGTGACACATGAGAGACCTGGCTGGAGTGACACAGGAGAGGGTCCTGGCAGGAGTGTCGCGGGAGGGTGCTGGAAGTAGTGACACATGGGAGAGCTGGCTGGAGTGACATAGGAGGGTCCTGGCAGGAGTAACACGGGAGGAGGCTGGCTGGAGTGACAGGAGGGTGCTGGCTGGAGTGACACATGGGGGAGCTGAAGTTTATTATGTGAATCTGGCTTGATAATGCTGATTATCTTTACAGGAATAAAAGCTATACCTTAAACACACCGTAAAACATTTTAAACCTTTAGCCGCTGCGGACGCTATACTTAATTCACACTTTACGCACCTTTTACGCTATTAGCGTACAGAGTCCCGTACAGTGTACGGACTTTGCATACACACGCCGCACTGACGGTACAAAGTACTCACAGCGCGTACACAAACAGAGATACACTTTAAACCTTCTACAGCAATGCAATAATAATAATACACTTTAAACCTTAGCAGGGCAATGAGCACACGACACCAATTGTGATTTTACCACTGGGTTCCGACACCACAGTGGATTATTTCTGAAAGGGGGTTTACAATACAAATTATACACTACAATACAAGACAATATATAACAGAATAATGGCTACAGGTCAATGTACATACGTGAGTATATTTGCGTGCGCTTCCCGGTCTGGTCCTCCGTCATCAAATAGATAACGTTGTGAGTCTTGTGTCAGTCCGGGCTGCAGCAGGCTTTATTTATACAGGTCTTCCAAAAACAATACAATGGATACTGTAATTCCTTTGTCCATTGGACACAGGAATGCACTTTTATAGTACAGAAGAGGTCATAGGTTGATTTGAAAAGGTAGGCGATGTCTTTCTCAACTGCTCTGGTGGGTGGTCTCCTCTGGATTCCCGCCGCATACATAATATACAGTTTATATCTATATTCTGCTTCTGCACATAACTATCCGCAGGAACATGCGATCTTCCGCAGACCAACACCGGAATGTTACCCTTAAAATACCCTACAGCTGGATACCAAATATCACCTTATAACATTAGTCTGTCCCCTCTTATCCTGTAAAGGTGAATCCCTTTGTTCTGCAACCATTTAAACAGCTATAACTTTCTGATGTGGTGCAAGGAGACTATGTGTACATTGTGCACTATTTGGATTAAATATGTAATGTGTATTGATGGCTCTCCATGCGTACACAAACTCTGCCGTAAATACCCATACAACGCGCCGATGCGCAGGACCACGGGAGCGACCATACGCAAATTGCAGATATGTGCACGCACGGCAGAACAAGTGCTCACGCAGTGGGCATGTGTGTGCAGTTTGTACGTGCTGTGTGTTCTGCAATATTTTTCGACTTTGACAGTCCACCCTTTGGCAGTCACCAATAACTGCCACTATCTAATCACTAAACAGAAAAATATCATTACAATATCTACAGACGATTGGATGGTCAGAGGAGAGTTGTAGGCGGGAAATGTATGACCTAGTGGGATAGTAAAAAGCATGTATGTATGAATCCATGTCTGAGGGGCATGTATCATCGTGCCGTATATGTTTTAGATAAGCTTCGAGGTATTGCGAAGTATACATTAAATCCTTCTTATCCCGTATTAAGGGTCTGTAAGTGGGCTGACAAACACTACCGAGCTCTTTTCGGCTTCTTGTTCCAACAAATGGGGTGCACATTTAGTTGATGATACATGGAGGGGGAACATATGTGAGTGCTAGTATATGTGGATATCACCTGTCGACTATGTGTGTCATTAACTGAAGGTTGTAGAGATGAAGATAAGACACATATTTAAAATACATTCACATAACATTTACATAAACATTCTTGGGTAGGGCTGATGTCTTTTCTGGATGGGTGTATCTGGGCAGAGGGGGAGACAAAGGAAAAACGGGTGAAAGAAACAGGCCATGGAATTCATTTGCAATCCTTATCATAACACTGTCTCTATGGATGGGTCATAAATTAAATCTGCTACTATGACAATGCCCTCGCTCCTTAAACTCATCAAATTTGTGCCGTGCTTGCGCTGCGTCAGAATTCGAACACACCTAAATATCAAGCCAATAATTATGACGACTCCCAGGATACAAAGGAGAAACTTCCCTACACTCATAATAACATTTTGAGCCCACTCTCCTAATCCTGAGAACCAATTTCGTGGGTTCAACCATGAGACCCAGCTGGTCAGCTCATTACCCACAGCGGTCAGGGTAAGGTTGTGTCTCCTCCGGAACTCCCACTTCAACTGCAATATATCATCCATCTTTTGATCGATAATCTCTGTGGGGTCGTCAGTGCTGTTTGTAATATACGTACAGCACTTCACACCATACTGAGTTGCCAAAGTGACACAGTACCCACCCGTCACGGCTGTGATATAATTAAGGACCATCCTGTGCTGGATCAGTTCCGTCTTGTAAGCTTGTAACTCCCTTCCCGTATACCTGAAGGTGTCATCATACATCTCAGTGATATTATCTATCAAGTTCGCTAGCGCATGGATATACCTATAATTTACAATTCCTCTGGCAGTACGGGTGATGTCTAATGCGAGAAGGAATTGAATCCCGGTGGATTCGTGGATCAAATCAGAGGCTACGTGCTCTGTCCTCTCTATGAGGTGTCTCTTGACGATGTGTTCATAGTGAGTATGAGTATAAGGAGCCTGAGCACTGCGGTGAACATCTTTCATCTTATCATGGGTTATGGTCATGACCTCTGGCAACACTCTTCCAACATAACACAATCCCTCTGAGTTCGGGGCAAGCCACTTATACGCCTTCCTCCCACATATGAAATAGGCATCATCGGGGAGAACATAGGGGACAGAATATGACATTACCATATTACAGACTTTCCAAGTGAAAACCCCAATCCCTAGTTCTCCCATCTGCTCAGTACAAGTATCAGGCAGGATGATATGAGCACAGTACCCTGGTGATACTTCTCCAACCCACATGGTCTTGCTTCCTCGAGTATACCTATACCGAAAATACCTTCCACTGTTGGCTATTCGGCGTACAAGTTCAGAGTCTATGGGTATCCTATCAGCTCTGTGCGAAAAGGCCATTGTCTGGTTATTCCACGTCACTTTCCAATTTCCAGGTTTTCGGTAATTGGAAATATTGAAACATAATAAGGATCTGTCTACATGATACTGGTGGATCTTCAAACTAGGGGGCCTAGAAATATTGAATTTCTTGTCCACCGGTCTCCCACCCCATAATTGGAGTACCTCATCCATTGCTAAAGGGTACGGTACTAATCCTGACTTGCTCTGACCTTGAGGTACTTGTGAGCACACCCAGCATTCTGTCTGGTTTAAGACCTTACCCACTAGTGAGTGGTAATCACTCAATGGATGACGGTCCATGTTGATATTAAGGCTGGACTGACATCTCTGGATGCACCCATCCTCGACTATGTTCTCACAATTCCTACAAATGCAATTTTCCTCAGCCAATAACCCTTCACAGTGCCTCCGAGCTCCCTGACTACCAGATCGCTTTCTGATACTCGCCTTTGCTCGAGTGATGTGTTGCTCTTGAGATTCTACAAATCCATCCTCGCCATCAGAACCCATTCCAGATCCTTTCTCGACCTCTCTGGGACCCTCACCGAAACAGACTGTCCTGGTCAACAACAGGATTAACAGGAAAACCCGGAACGCAGTCTCTTGGGGTAAGTCCATCTTGTTATGGGAAGAGAAGGGAAACAATAAGGGGAGAAAGAGAAGGAGAGAAGGAGGGTAGTGGGGGATGGAGAAAATAAAAAACTGGTGCGACAACCGCCTCTGGTCTTGTTGTTCTCCGCGCTCAGGTGCCGTCTCAACAGTACTGCCTCTCAACCTTCCCGGAACAGACACTCCAGTGATACGATGTTCTCTACACTCTGCTCTTTGTCACGGGTTCTCTCTGGGTCAGCGACCTTCTTACAGTGGGACGAGTGGACCCAAGTCTCTCTTTCGGCAACCTTTAATGCTGTCGTGCTGGTTAGCAAGACTTGGTACGGTCCTTCCCACCTGTCAATGAGGCAACCTGAGCGTAGAAAATTTCGAATCATTACATAATCCCCAGGTTCAATGTCATGACAATTACTGTTCGGTAGGTCAGGAATCACCAGCTTTAGATTTCTATTTTGATTCCTCAGCTGCTGGCTCATCCTAACCAAATATTTTACAGTCACTTCGTTATTGCATTTCAAATCATCCTGGGGGTCTATCATTACATGAGGTTGTCGGCCAAAAAGAATCTCAAAGGGTGATAGGTCAAGGGGGGACCTGGGAGTGGTTCTGATTCTGTACAATACTGGTGGCAAAGCTTCTGGCCACAACAATCCAGTCTCAGCCATCACTTTGCTCAGCTTGTTCTTAATAGTGCTGTTCATTCTCTCCACCTTCGCACTCGCCTGTGGTCGGTACGGAGTATGCAGCTTGCTATTAATTCCCATCAGTTTGCACATTACCTGAAAGCAGTGACGTGCGGTGGGGTGAGGCAGGTGAGGCAGAGCCTTTCCTGTCATACTAACATTTGTGCCAGAGGTTTGAGTGGATAAAGTATATGGAAAATACAAAGAATTTGTTTGAAATATCTTCTTTGCGTTATTCTAATAATTTTTATAGCCAAAACTCTGGAGTAAAAAGTCTATGGCAGGTGAGGAAGTGCCTCACCTGTGTATCTTTTCCGCACATCTCTGATCAAAACTCACCAAATTTCCAGGAGTTTATACTGATGTACCTGTGTATAATGCCCAGATGTACCCTTTGGCTCATATATTGCATGTAAATCTGTCTCTGGTGCTAGCCAGTGGCTCCTGAGCTATTTAGCTCACCGCACGTCCCTGCCTGAAAGACTTCACCTGTAAAATGGGTACCCCTATCGCTTTCAATTATTCGAGGGATACCATATCTACACACAAATTTCTGCACAATTTTCTTTGCAGTGAACGTAGCAGTATTTGTGGCAGCAGGGAACGCTTCTACCCAATTGGAAAATACATCAATACAGACTAACACATATTTTAAATTCCTACAGGGTGGTAACTGTATGAAATCAATTTGTATTACCTGAAAAGGGCCGTCAGTCGGAGGGATATGGGATGGTTCTGTTGGTATTGACTTTCCAATATTCTTCCTCAAGCAAGTAAGACATGTCATTGCTCTCTTACCCGCATGAGAAGAGAATCCTGGCGCACACCAGTAGGCTCTCACCAGCTCACACATACCCTCTTTACCCAGATGAGTCAGACCGTGTGCCGCCTCAGCTAAGCTTGGAATATATGCTCTGGGGGCCACTGGCTTACCGTGTCCACCTGTCCAGAGTCCTGAGGACTCCTGGCCATACCCCTTTGACCTCCAGACCGCCTTTTCCTGGAGAGAACACAAATTTTGCATTTCAATTAATTGTTGTGTGTTGATTGTGTTGAATGTAATCAGTGATGTGATGTGATGTTCGTTTGTATGGGGGTGCTGGCTGCTGATTTAGCAGCTTCGTCTGCCCGGCTGTTACCAAGTGAGATTGGGTCTTGGTTGTAAGTGTGTGCTTTGCACTTGATAACAGCCACTCTGTCTGGTTCTTGTATAGCTGTTAGAAGCCTTTTTATGTGGGATGCATGCGCTACAGGTGTGCCAGCTGCCGTCATGAAATTTCTGAGGCGCCATAGGGCCCCGAAATCATGCACTACTCCAAATGCATACCTAGAATCTGTATATATATTGGCTGACTTACCCTTGGCCAATTCACACGCTCTGGTTAGGGCTACCAGCTCAGCAACTTGTGCTGAGTGTGGTGGGCCCAGGGGTTCAGCTTCTATGATACCTGTCATCTACGACTGCGTATCCAGTACACAAGTCTCCTGAGTCCGTCTGTCTGTGGCAACTACCGTCAGTGTTAAAGGTAAAGTCTACGCCTTCCAGTGGGTTGTCACTGATGCCAGGTTTCGCAGTGAAAGTCTGATTCAGGTATTCCATACAATCATGCGTATCAGTATCTGTACTAAATCCTCCTTCACCATCATTCTCATCCTCCACCCTTTGTGCCTGTCCAGGCACACTTGGCAGATAAGTTGCAGGATTTAGTGCGCTGCATCTCTTTATGGTGATGTTTACAGGGGCCATTAGTGCTAATTCCCACTTTGTAAACCGTGCCGATGAGACATGTCTGGTTTGGGCGGAGTTCAGTAAGGCTGATACTGCATGAGGTGTGTGGATGGTCAGGTTGTGTCCTAACACTACGTCTTCGCTTTTACTTACTAGCAAAGCTATCGCTGCAACACTTCGCAAGCATGTGGGGAGAGACTGTGCTACGGTGTCCAACTGTGCACTGTAGTAAGCTACCGGCCTGCTGGCATCACCATGTCTCTGGGTTAAGACTCCTGCTGCGCACCCTGCACTTTCTGTACCGTATAATTCAAAAGGCTTCCCATAATCTGGCATACCTAATGCAGGTGCCTGTGATAGGCACTGTTTGAGTCTCTCAAAGGCCAATTCGGACTCATCTGTGTGCGAGATCCGATCTGGTTTGTTCGAGGAGACCATTTCTTGCAAAGGTATAGCCAGTATGGAGAATCCTGGGATACAGTTTCGGCAGTACCCACACATTCCAAGGAAAGTGCGGATCTGTTGCTGGGTTTGTGGCAGGGTCATGTCGCGAATCGCCTGTATTCTATCAGCGGTGAGATGTCTAAGTCCTTGAGTCAAGCAATGTCCCAAATATTTTACCCTGGCCTGGCACAGCTGCAACTTATCCTTTGAAACCTTGTGTCCCGTATTAGAAAGGTGAAACAGAAGCTGTTTTGTGTCTTTCAAGTACGATTCGAGTGAATCAGAACACAGCAATGAGTCATCGACATACTGTATTAATACTGACCCGCTCTCAGGTTGAAAGGATTGTAAACAGTCATGCAAAGCCTGGGAGAAAATACTTGGGCTGTCAATGAAACCTTGGGGCAGACGAGTCCAGGTGTACTGTACTCCCCTGTATGTAAATGCAAAGAGGTATTGGCTGTCAGGGTGCAGAGGGACAGAAAAGAAGGCAGAACAGAGGTCAATGACAGTGAAAAATTTTGCAGTAGGGGGAATTTGCATGAGGATGACAGCTGGATTGGGCACTACGGGGAATTGGCTCTCAACTATATTGTTTATCCCCCTTAGATCCTGCACTAGCCTGTAACCCCTCCCCCCACTCTTTTTCACAGGGAAGATGGGACTATTGGCAGTGCTGGACGTCCTGACTAGTATGCCCTGTTGTAGCAATCGCTCTATGACGGGGTACACTTCTAATTCTACCTCTGGCTTCAGAGGATACTGAGGGATTTTTGGAGCTATCCTACCGTCTTTTACTTGCACTACTACCGGAGCTACATTCGCCATCAATCTAGTGTCTTGTCCATCTTTGGTCCAAAGGGAACCCGGTATTTGTGAGATCATTTCCTCTACCTTTGATGGACACTTGTCTATAACAGCAGAATGCAACATTAGCCTTTGAGTGGTGTCTAATATATCTTGCACTTCCTGAACGTGATTCTCAGGTATATCCAAGAAGACACCCTCAGGAGTACAGTATATGACACACCGCATTTTACACAATAAATCTCTTCCAAGCAGGTTAGTCGGAGCCGCTGCAGCCAGCAAAAAGGAATGCTTGGTTTGCAAGGGCCCTATCGTAATCTCTGCAGGTCTACTCAAAGGGTAGTGTTGCACTATTCCTGTTGCTCCCATTGCCGAAATTGTTTTACCCGTGGTTTTCATACCTACAGTTGAATTTAACACTGACCTGGCCACCCCTGTGTCTACAAGAAAAGGTAATGGTACACCAGCTACATCAACCGTGACCTCAGGTTCACTACCAAGGCTAGCAATCAACTTCACTGGCTGCAGACTACAGGTGTGGCCCAACCCCTATTGTGTGGTGAGACCCTCCCGCAGCGCATTGGCAGCTACGATATGTGGGGGAGGTAGCTGAGAATTTCCGGAGGTCTGCCCATCTCTCCTTGGGGGGTACCTCAGTGTTTCCCCTGCATGTGGCTCGTAACTTCTCCTATGTGGTCCCTGATCCCAATTATGTGAGTAGTAGTGTGGTTCGTATTCTCTGTCTAGGGTTCTATCTTGGCTATGCGCTCTACTACTCCTACAGTCTTTGGCAAAATGCCCTTCCTTCCTACAAATGTAGCATGTTCTAGGTCTGTCCCAAACAACAGGGGTCCGGGTTTTTGGCTGATGGGGTTTTGCCGTAAGGGCCTGTATACTTACCGTCATCAGTTTTTCCCCCTGTGACTCCCTGTGTTTAATGATGTTCCTATCATGTTCGACAGCGGACTCTCTCAATGCAGCCACTGAGCTACCTCTCCAGTTTGGTAGAGAGGTCTGTACCCTTGTTCTGAGTGCCTCCTTCAACCCGTCCATTAATACTGAAACAGCTACCTCCCTATGATGTGCATTGTCTCTAATGTCTTCGATCCCAGTGTATCTAGTAATTTCCTGCAGTGCTCGATGGAAATATTCGGATGCCGTTTCACCTTCCTTTTGTCTTATGGAAAAGATTTTATTCCATTTGACAACAGTAGGGAAATATATTCCTAATTGCAGATTGATTTGTCGTACCTTCTCCTGAGTGTACTCATCAGTGATAGGTACTTCTTCGTCTAAATTGCAATCAGTTATGAACTTTGCGGGGTCAATATTGGAGGGTAAACTTATCCGTAGCACTGTTCGCCAATCTTTGTTTGTGGGTTCTGTGGCGTTACCTAACTCTTTAGTGAACTTCTGGCATGCGACTAGATCCTTTCTGGGATCGGGAAATTCTGACATAATTGACCTCAATTCTGTCCGGGACCAGGGACAATGCATGGCAATGTTCCTGATGGGAGTGACTCCCTGAGCGTCAGTCTTCCCATTGGGGACTGCAATCACCCTGACAGGATTTAATTCAATTACATCCTTCTGGTTTCATTCTACAATGTGGGGTGCTATGGTTTCTGCATAATGTACGGTACCGTACTTACCTGTGGACACGACCTCACTTATCCCTCCGCTAGGGGGCCTGACTACTGCTCTTGTTGGTTGGGCCGTGCCCACCTGAGTGTCTTGTATGGTGGCTGCTAGAGAGAGTGCCGATATCGTGCTGGGCTCATCTTCTTGTTCGCAGTCCTGGGGAAAATATAAAATGGGGTACAACTGGCAAGGGTTAGGGTTAGTACATTTTGCAATTACACTCTTATTCTGTACCAATGTATCATTGCCTGTAGCCATTTTCTCCCCAACAATAAATGGTGGGGGTGCCGTCGCCATTGTTTTCCCGCTAGGTTTTGAACCTGCTGCGCGAGCTAATTCCTTTTGCATATTCCCCTCCTGTTGCCATAAATTTAAACAGTCTGTATGTTTAATCCTTTGTTTCTTGGATTTTATCAGACATATCCTTAACCTTAAGTTCTGTAATACCTCTGGTTCAAAGCTGCCCACTCTAGGGAATGGTACCCTATCATTGTTGGTCATACATATCCACTCATTGCATAAACCTTTTGTGTGTGAACCATATTTTTCACACATGATAAACCTTGCTGAGCCTTTTGGCCACAATTCTGCCTGAACCCTGTCTAAACATCTCTTACTTGAGCAACTGGCTCCCATATTTGTGGGTCTCTTCTAATACCTTTAAAAAATTCCCACAAACACCAAAATACTCAATATAAGTAGATGGTGGAAGTATACCTGAGCGCCTTCCACTCGCTCGCGCCCACGCTGGCCAATACAACGATACACTGTTGATAGCGGATCGCAATGTACCCAACTTAGGGCTCCTATCAGACCTTACACCGTAATTTCTTTCGGTGGAAGTTCTGTTTGGAATATTTTCCTGAGAGAGGCAGTGAAAATTTCCTTTTCGGTATCTTTCAACTGGAATTGTTTGTAGGGTGAAAAACAGAGAAATTAGATAACTATCCTTCACCCTTTCCAGTGAAGCCCACCAGGGAGATTTCCCGAAGTTATCAAAGAAAAACCCCTTTGTCTATACAATCACGTCTGCGTATGCTCTTCCACAGCAAATGTGACACAATAATATCACGTTGCGCTATGCAGAACAAATGGACATGTGCAATAGCACAGCCTATAGATACTAGTTATCTATATGCCCTACGATTGTTGTAGACCACCTAGTAGACCACCTAGTAGACCACCTAGAGTTGTATGGGATACCACTCAGTCCACCAAGACCACTTTTTTTTTAATAACGCAGGGTTGCGAACCCTACGCCACCGAGTCTCTACTAACCCAGTGTGTACACCTAGTCCACCTAGTTCTTGGGTTCAGTATCCACTCACTCCTGCACTCGCTCACTCAGATACACTTTATTTTTCTGTACAGAAAATTATCATTCAGACAAGCAGCTTTACTCCCAGAGGCAATACAGTAAATAAGGGTTTTATACTAAACTTTGGAAGCTGGGCAATCTTGTGTTATTGTAGCGTGGCTACTATCCCACCTTTAAACTAAACGACCTATCGTGTGGTTTTAGTATGCGCACACAACGCTACGCAAGCTTGCGTAATTCCGCAACCGTGCGTACCTTTATGCCACGTGTGCGGCCTTGCGCTACGTGCACATTTTGTGTACGCTGTCCTCACGTTCCGTACCATGTGTACCAATGTGCGGACGCAATAAAACAACTCACACAATTTCTATAAATGTGAGCAATATTGACTATAATCGCTCACTTAACACACCACACAGTTTCTTTTCTGTATAAACCCTTATAACTAGGCCAGACTGCGTTTGTGTTTTACACTTACTTCCTTAATATTTATATTATGAATCTAGTGATCTGAGTGTTATGGCAACAATGTGGGAGAGTATGCACAGGGTATGGGTGTACGCTTTTGTTGTGTACGCATTTGGCGCCAAAAATAAATTCACAGATTTTAAATAGCTTTTTTCCTGCTTACCTTACGAGTACTTACCAGCATCCCTACAAACCATACAGAGCAGACACCATCTAATCAGCAATTAAGTAGGGTTTTCAGTGTATCCACCGACCAAGAAAAGGATATGTAGGATCCCTGTCCACCCTTATGCTGATAGATTATGTCTGCTTGTGACCTGTTAAGCAGTAAAAATGTGGAAAATCGGACGATGCCCCCAATTGATAATGCTGATTATCTTTACAGGAATAAAAGCTATACCTTAAACACACCGTAAATACACTTTAAACCTTTAGCCGCTGCGGCCGCTATACTTAATTCACACTTTACGCACCTTTTACGCTATTAGCGTACAGAGTCCCGTACAGTGTACGGACTTTGCGTACACACGCCGCGCTGATGGTACAAAGTACTCACAGCGCGTACACACCCAGAGATACACTTTAAACCTTCTACAGCAATGCAAGGCAATAATAATAATACACTTTAAACCTTAGCAGGGCAATGAGCACACGACACCAATTGTGATTTTACCGCTGGGTTCCGACACCACAGTGGATTATTTCTTAAAGGGTGTTTACAATACAAATTATACACTACAATACAAGACAATATATAACAGAATAATGGCTACAGGTCAATGTACATATGTGAGTATATTCGCGTGCGCTTCCCGGTACGGTCCTCCGTCATCAAATAGATAACGTTGTGAGTCTTGTGTCAGGCCGGGCTGCAGCAGGCTTTATTTATACAAGTCTTCCAAAAACAATACAATGGATACTGTAATCCCTTTGTCCATTGGACACAGGAATGCACTTTTACAGTACAGGAGAGGTCATAGGTTGATTTGAAAAGGTAGGCGATGTCTTTCTCAACTGCTCTGGTGGGTGGTCTCCTCTGGATTCCCGCCGCATACATAATATACAGTTTATATCTATATTCTGCTTCTGCACATAACTATCCGCAGGAACATGCGATCTTCCGCAGACCAACACCGGAATGTTACCCTTAAAATACCCTACAGCTGGATGCCAAATATCACCTTATAACCTTAGTCTGTCCCCTCTTATCCTGTAAAAGTGAATCCCTTTGTTCTGCAACCATTTAAACAGCTATAACTTTCTGATGTGGTGCAAGGAGACTATGTGTACATTGTGCACTATTTGGATTAAATATGTAATGTGTTTTGATGGCTCTCCATGCGTACACAAACTCTGCCGTAAATACCCATATCACGCGCCGATGCGCAGGACCGCGGGAGCGACCATACGCAAATTGCAGATATGTGCACGCACGGCAGAACAAGTGCACGCGCAGTGGGCATGTGTGTGCAGTTTGTACGTGCTGTGTGTTCTGCAATATTTTTCGACTTTGACAGGCTTTTTCAATGGATCTGGCTTTAAAAAATGTATTTTATGTCGTTCTGGCTTTTTCAATGTATTTTATACCAGGGGTGTGGCCTAGCAGGCACAAGGCCACATTCCATTTTTGCATGCGCGCCATCGGCTCGATGTCGGCTCTTTGACGTACCTAACAAAGTTTGTTGGCTCTTTGTCACTGACTGGTTGGCCACCCCTGTCCTAGAGGGACGAAGGTTCGGGATCCAGGACTAGATCCTGGTGTCCATGCATGCAGATCTCCGAGGATGGGGAGCAGTTCTTGCAAGGAAAGTATTCCAGGGGAAAAGGTAAAGCTGGGAAGCTTGTCTGCAATAAGCTTTCTTGAATTAAGAGCTATTTTCAACGAACATATTCTTCGTGATCTGCCGTGTTAATTCTGTCGGACGACTTGACAGCAGTGGCATAAGTAAGCCGCTAGGGCGGAACAAGGAGAATTGCTGCAATGGCAGGAGCTGCAACAGTTTTCCGCTGGGTGGAAAGACTGGTAAACGCTATATTAGCAGTCTTCGTTCCGGATGTAAACGACGGAGAGATAGATTTCCTCTGCAGACGTGATCTCCATTCGGGAGAAATACAGTCGTCATCGAGAAGTTTCACAGAAGTGACAAGTCTTTGAGGAGTGCCTCAATTGGACATGTTGGCGTCTCACCTCAACGAGAGACCTCAGGGACTTGTTCCAGGTCAAGGGACACTCAAGCTATAACAGTGGCACCTTGGGTGTTTTCAGTCGGCCTATGTGTCCCCTCCGCTTTCACTTTTTCTGAAGGTGATAAACGTAAGAAGAACAAAGGTTCAGGTGATCCACATTGTCTAGCCAAGGAGGGCTGGGTATCCAGTTCTTCAAGATTTACTCATAGAAGATCCCTGGCCTCTTCCTCTACGTGAGGGGGTCTGAAACTCCGGGTCGACAACAAAAAGGTCGACACACCTTAGGTCGACGCCAATTGGTCGACACACCTTAGGTCGACATGGACAAACGGTCGACATGAACAAGGTCGACATGGAAAAAGGTCGGCATGAGTTTTTCATGTTTTTTTGGTGTCGTTTTCTTCGTAGACTGACCGGGAACCCCAATTAGTGCACCGCGTCCCCTCGCATGGCTCGCTTCGCTCGCCATGCTTCGGGCATGGTGCCTTCGCTTCGCTCGGCACAGATTACCGTTCCAAGAAAACGACACCAAAAACATGAAAAACTCATGCCGACCTTTTTCCATGTCGACCTTGTTCATGTCGACCTTTTGTCCATGTCGACCTAAGGTGTGTCGACAAATTTGCGTCGACCTAAGGTGTGTCGACCTTTTTGTTGTCGACCTGGAGTCCGGATACCACGTGAGGAACTGTTACAGCAATATCAGGGAGTGTATCAAGACTTACCACGCCTGCGTTTGACGGCGTGGCGGTTGAACGCCGTGTCCTAGCCCGAAATGGTATTCCCAGTGAAGTTATTTCCACACTTCTTCAGGCTAGAAAAGAAGTAACGGCAAAGCCTTACCACCGTATTTGGCGTAAATATGTGTCTTGGTGTGAATCCAAGAAGGCTCCTACGGAAGACTTTCAGCTGGGTCGTTCTTCTCCATTCTTTGCAAGCGGGTGTGGATGCAGGCCTAAAGTTAGGCTCCATTTAAGTGCAGTTTTGGCCTTATAAATTTTCTTTTAAAAAAAATAAAAGAATTGGCCACCTTTCCGAAAGTTCAGACTTTCGTCAAAGGAGTACTGCACATCCAACCTCCATTTGTGCCCCCATTGGCACCGAGGGACCTTGACGTGGTGTTGCGTTTTCTTGTGTCACACTGATTGGAACCTTTATAAAAGGTTGTGTTAAAATTTCTCTCTTGAAGAGTGGTCATGCTATTGGCTTTGACGTCCGCAAGGCGGGGGTCGGAGGTAGCGGCTTTGTCTCACGAGAGCCCCTGTTTGATCTTCCATGTGGATAGAACGGAATTGAGAACTCGGATAATAGTTCTGCCAAAAGTGGTTTCTGTGTTTCGCAGAAACCAGTCTATTTTCATGCCTGTGGTTACTTAAGCATTGGCTGATTCAAAGTCTCTCGATATAGTCAGGGCTTTGAATATTTATGTCGCCAATTTGGCTCAGATTGGGGAAACAGAGGCTCTGTTTGTCCGGTATGCTCCCAGCATGATTGGGGCGCCTGCGTCTAGGCGGTCTGTTACACGCTGGATCTGGCATACGATTCGGCGTGCTCGTTCTACGGCTGGATTGCCGTTACCGAAGTCGGTGGAGACCCATTCTACTAGGAAGATGGGCTCGTCTTGGGCAGATGGCCGAGGAGTCTCGGCGGTTCAACTTTGCCGAGCGGCTACTTGGTCGGGTTCAAACACTTTTGCTAAGCTCTACAAGTTTGATACCCTCGCTAATTGGGACCTCATGTTTGCTCAATCGGTGCTGCAGAGTCGTCCGAACTCTCCCGCCCGGTCTGGAGCTTTGGTATAAACCCCATGGTCCTTACGGAGTCCCCAACATCCTCTAGGACGTATGAGAAAATAGGATTTTAATACCTACCGGTAAATCCTTTTCTCTTAGTCCGTAGAGGATGCTGGGCGCCCGTCCCAGTGCGTACTGTGTCTGCAGTTGTTGGGTATGGTTACACTCTTGTGGTGTTTCTTTTCTGTCAGGCTGTTGCTGACGTTGTTCATGCCATGGCATGCGGTGTCTTATTATTGATTGTGTTGACACACAGGTTGTGTTTTACATATTGTCTCAGCATGTGGCTGTGTATTTTTCATGCCGTTGGCTGGTATTCTATTGAATGCCATGTTCTGCGGTATGTTCAAGGTGTGAGCTGGTATGACACTCACCGTGTTTAAACAATAAATTATTTCCTCGAAATGTCCGTCTCCCTGGGCACAGTTCTCTAACTGGGGTCTGGAGGAGGGGCATAGAGGGAGGAGCCAGTTCACACCCATTCAAAGTCTTATAGTGTGCCCATGTCTCCTGCAGATCCCATCTATACCCCATGGTCCTTACGGAGTCCCCAGCATCCTCTACGGACTAAGAGAAAAGGATTTACCGGTAGGTATTAAAATCCTATTATTTATTTCTCTTCCGTCCTAGAGGATGCTGGGGTCCACATTAGTACCATGGGGTATAGATGGGTCCACCAGGAGCCATTGGTACTTTAAGAGTTTGAGAATGTGGGCTGGCTCCTCCCTCTATGCTCCTCCTACCAGACTCAGTTTAGAAAATGTGCCCGGAGGAGCCGGTCACAGCTAGGGGAACTCTCCAGAGTTTCTCTAGTAAAGTTTATTTTAGAGTTTATTATTTTACAGGGAGGCTGCTGGCAACAGCCTCCCTGCTTCGTGGGACTAAGGGGGGAAGTAGTGTCTGCCCTGCGTTCTCTGAGCCACTATCTCCGATGACAGGACACTGAGCTCCTGAGGGGATAGATCACCCCAGCAGCATGCCGCCACCCCCTTACAGAGCTGAAGACAGTGGCAAGTTAGTCACCGACCCCCCTAGCAAGCAGGGGGCCGGTGTGAAGATGTCGGCATCAGGGTAGGAGCGCAGTATTAACTGCGCTCCGGAGGCTCAGCGGTACATAGTGCGGCGCTGTGAGGAGCGCCCTGAGCCGGCGCCTACACCATACACTGGTCACACAGCCTGTCGGGGCCTGTCTGAGCATAAATCCTCAGGCCAGTATAATCCTATGAAGAGCGGGAAGACAGCGCCATTTTGGGGGCGGAGCTTCTCAGAGCGAACCCAGCAGCGTTCAGTGCCATTTTCCAGCCAGCACAGCGCTGTCCAGGAAGAGCAAGTCCCTCCAAAGCAACTCCAGCTATCTCTCACGGTACCAGGGGGTTGTAGATGGTTAGGGGGGGAGGCTGCAAAACGACTGTGTAACCTATTAAGGTGCACAGTCAGCGCTGATAGGGGGTCTCCCTTTACATTAAAAGCGCTGTGTGTGGGTTGGCTCCAATCTCTGTGTCTCTCTTGCCATTCTTGGGGGGGAAACTCTGTCTGTCCTACTGTGTGTGTGTGTGTGTGTGTGTGTGTGTGTGTGTGTGTGTGTGTGTGTAGTGTCTGTGGTCTCCATTAAGCAATGTCCAATGTCATATGCTGCACAGGATATGTCCTCTCAGGATGATCCCATTCCATGTAACCAGGATTGCACTGGTTTAGCAGAGTTTCCAGCAAGGGATCCTGAGTGGTTATCCTCTACCAAATCTATGATTTACCAAATTTCAAATAGGGTTGCACAAAATGAATCTGCAACTCAGGCTTTACAGAACTCTATGGCAGTCTGGCCCAGTTCTGGTACATAAGGGCTCCCCGCTGTATATTCACATAAACATGCTCTTGCACAGATCATGCATGATTATACCGACACCGATTCTGATACTACAGACAGGGACGGGGATGTGTTGCGGGGGGCAGCATCTCTTGCAAAAGAGGTGCAATTAATGATAGAGGCTATTAGGGATGTGTTGAATATTGCTGAAACAACACCCGAGCAGGTTGAAGAGGCTTACTTCATTGAAAATAAGAAAGCCTCGCTAACCTTCCCTGCGTCAAAGGAATTAAATGCTATTTTTGAAAAGGCTTGGGAAAACCCGGATAAAAAATTCAAGATACCTAAAAGGGTTCTGGTAACGTTTCCTTTCCCGGTAGAGGATAGGAAAAAATGGGAAAACCCGCCCATTGTTGACGCGTCAGTATCCAGACTCTCAAAAAAGGTGGTTTTACCTGTTCCAGGATCTACCGCCTTGAAAGAGCCGGCTGATCGTAAAATTGATAATATGCTCAAATCCATGTACACGGCTTCTGGGGCAATACTATGTCCCACTATTGCCAGTGCTTGGATTGAGAAAGCTAAAGTAAAGTGGTCAGGCACGTTACTTGAGGACTTGGATACTATGGAAAAATGTTATGTTGAATTGTTTTTACGTAACATTCAGGATTCGGCAGGATTTCTGGTAGAATCCATGAAAGACCTGGGTTCCATGGCTGCGTGAATTTCTTCCATGTCAGTATCAGCTCATCGAGTACTGTGGTTGCGCCAGTGGTCTGCCGACGCGGAATCCAGGAGAAGTGTGGAGACCCTACCCTAGACAGGACAGGCTCTCTTTGGGGAAGCGTTAGATGCATGGATCGCTACGGCTGGAAAGTCACCCTTTCTTCCCTCAGCTACACCTGCTCCGAAGAAACCCTTTTCTTCAGTTACATCACAGCCCATTCGGTCTACCAAGCCCAGAAAGGTCAAGCCGTCCAACCAAGGTCGGCCCAAGTCCAAGAAACCTGCGGCTGCAGGTTCCCAGAAACCTGCTTCAGGTACACCAAAGTCCTTTGCATGATGGTGAACTGCACGCCCCGCAGGTGGGGCCAGTGGGAGCGAGACTCAGACATTTCAGTCATGTCTGGGTGTTATCCAGCCTGGACCCCTGGGTGCAAGATATTGTGTCCCAGGGGTACAGGCTGGAATTTCAAAATCTCCCTCCTCACCGTTTTTTCAGGTCAAGCTTGCCAGCTCTGCTGGCAGACAGGACTGTCCTGCAAGAAGCCGTCCAGAAGTTGGTGGAGGCGCAGGTCATTGTGCCAGTACCACCTCATGCAAAACAAGGGTTACTATTCGAAACTTTTCATGGTACCGAAACCGGATGGTTCGGTCAGGCCCATTCTGAACTTATAATCACTAAACCCCTTTCTGAGGGAGTTTTCTGGGCAGAAAAGCACGCGTTGGCGCTGTCAGCAATCTTCATTCCGGGAGTAGACAACTGGGAAGCGGACTTCCTCAGCAGACACGATCTCCATCCAGGGGAGTGGGGTCTCCATCCGGAGGTTTTCAAGGAGGTAACAGATCTTTGGGGTGTACCCCAGATCGACATGATGGCCTCTCGTCTCAACAAGAAGCTTCAGCTGTATTGTTCCAGGTCAAGGGACCTTCAAGCAGTGGCAGTGGACGCCCTAGTGACTCCGTGGGTGTTCCAGTCGGTGTACGTGTTTCCTCCACTTTCACTCATCCCAAGAGTTCTAAAACTCATAAGGAGAACAAGGATTCAAGCGATCCTCATTGCTCCAGACTGGCAAAGAAGGGCTTGGTACGCGGATCTTCTAGATCTACTGCAAGAAGAGCCGGGGCCTCTTCCTCTTCGGGAGGACCTGCTGCAGCAGGGGCCGTTCGCCTATCAAGACTTAACCGCGGCTACGTTTGATGGCATGGAGGTTGAACGCCTGATACTAGCTCGAAAGGGCATTCCGAACAAGGTTATTCCTACCCTGATACAGGCTAGGAAAGGAGTGACGTCTAAACATTACCATCGAATTTGGAAAAAATATGTATCTTGGTGTGAGTCCAAGAAATTTCCTGCGGTGGAGTTTCAACTGGGACGGTTTCTCCTCTTCCTACAAGCCGTTGTGGATATAGGCCTGAAGTTGGGATCTGTGAAGGTCCAGATTTCGGCCCTATCCATTTTCTTCAAGAAACAATTGGCTGCCCTCCCTGTGGTTCAGACCTTTTTGAAGGGAGTTCTGCATATCCAACTAGTGACGTGGGTCAGGTGACGCAGAGCCTTTCCTATCATACTAACGTTTGTACCAGAGTTTTGATTGTATAAAGTATATGAAACATACAAAGAAAATGTTTGAAATATCTTCTTTGCATTATTCTAATCATTTTTATAGCCAAAACTCTGGAGTAAAAAGTCTATGGCATGTGAGGCAGTGCCTCACCTGCTGACATTTTCTGCACTTCTCAGATCAAAACTCACAAAATTTCCAGAAGTTTATTATGCTGCAGCTGTGTATAATGACCAGATGTACCCTTTGGCTCATATGTTGAGTTTAAATCTGGCTCTGGTGCTAGCCAGTGCCTCCTGAGACATTTAGCTCACCGCATGTCCCTGCATCCAACCTCCCTTTGTACCGCATACGGTGCCTTGGGACCTTAACGTGGTGTTGCAGTTCCTCCAATCAGACTGGTTCGAGCCTCTACAGGAGGTTGAGGTCAAATTTCTTACGTGGAAGGCTGTCACGTTGTTGACCTTAGCTTCTGCAAGACGTGTGTCAGAGTTGGGGGCTTTGTCTTGTAAGAGTCCCTACTTGATCTAACATGAAGATAGAGCTGAACGGTTCCGGTATGAATGGTCGACCATGTTATGGTCGACAGTCATTAGGTTGACCACTATCCGTCGACATGGACACATGGTCGACACATGAAAGGTCGACATATGAAAAGGTCGACATGAGTTTTTTTACTCTTTTTCCCCCCGCTACCTCTGTGCTCGGCACAGATTACCGTTCCCAATCGTAGTCCACGTGGATCGTAAAGTATGGAAAAGTTCCACAAAAGAAAAAAGTAAAAAAAACTAATGTCGACCTTTTCATGTGTCGACCTTTCATGTGTCGTCCATTTTCATGTGTCGACCATGTGTCCATGTCGACCATGTCAATGTCGACCAATAGTGGTCGACCTAATGACTGTCGACCATAACATGGTCGACCATCTGAACGGATACCGAGCTGAACTCCGGACACGTCAACAGTTCCTTCCAAAGGTTGTGTCGGCATTTCATATCAACCAGCCTATTGTGGTGCCAGTTGCTACTGACTCCTCAATTTCATCAAATTCCTTGGATGTTGTAAGGGCTCTGAAAATCTATGTGAAGAGGACTGCTCGTCACAGAAAATTGGACTCTTTGTTTGTCCTGTATGATCCCAAGAAACTTGGGTGTCCTGCTTCTAAGCAGACTATCTCTCGCTGGACCAGGTTCACTATCCAGCATGCGTATTCTATGGCAGGTTTGCCGTGTCATACATCTGTTAAGGCCCACTCTACTCGTAAGGTGGGTTCTTCCTGGGCGGCTGCCCGGGGTGTCTTGGCTTTACAGCTTTGCCGAGCGGCTACTTGGTCTGGGTCGAACACGTTTGCAAAGTTCTACAAGTTCGATACTTTGGCCTCTGAGGATCTGAAGTTTGGTCAATCAGTTCTGCAGGAGCCTTCGCGCTCTCCCTCCCATTCAGGGAGCTTTGGTACATCCCCATGGTACTAATGTGGACCCCAGCATCCTCTAGGATGTAAGAGAAAATAGGATTTTAATTACCTACCGGTAAATCCTTTTCTCGTAGTCCATAGATGATGCTTGGCGACCTCCCAGCGCTTCGTAATCCTGCAGTGGTTTACTTAGTTCAGTACTGCTATGTTCTTGGTTAAGTACTGTTTTGTTACTTGGTTAAGTAATCTTGTTCAGCCGTTGCAGAGTTTTCAAGCTGGTTAGCTTGGTTTGCCTTGTATGTATGAGCTGGTGTGAAACTCGCCACTATCGGTGTAAATTCCTTCTCTCGAAGTTGTCCGTCTCCTCGGGCACAGTTTTATACTGAGTCTGGTAGGAGGGGCATAGAGGGAGGAGCCAACCCACACTCTCAAACTCTTAAAGTGCCAATGGCTCCTAGTGGACCCGTCTTTTGTCCATGGTACTAATGTGGACCCCAGCATCCTCTACCGACTACGAGAAAACGATTTACCGGTAGGTAATTAAAATCCTATTTTTGCTCTGACTCACTCATCTGGGCAATAAAAAATTCCCATTTTTTGTGGAATCTCACTACTCCATTCTCAATATCAGCGATAGTAGATTTCCGATCAAAGTAAAGTATTTGAATAAGATGAGATTTGACCATTGCAAGCTTAGGTGATAGACGAGATGTCCACTGTATGAGTGTAGCTTTCTTAGCAATTGTAACAATAGTTTTTAACAATGGGAGAATGGCAGATTTCAATGTACCTAGATTACAGTTATCAAAGTTGGCACTGAGTAATGCTAGAGGGTCAGGAGGAAGTTGAATAGAGTACAGTGCATTAATATATTGCAACATCCTAATTTTCCCACATTCCCAAAAATTGTGACAAAGTGTGGCTCGAGAGGCGTGACACTTCGGACATTGCCCTGTCTCCTCCGGGTTCATTTGACGTCTCTGGCCTTGAGTAATATGCATGATGTATCACTTTTACATGTACCTCCTGAAGCGCCGCTGATGAAAGATGTTTAAGCACAGAATCATAGTATTTAAAAATCAGGTCAGGGCTCAGGAGTGAGGGGATAATCGGTTGTCAAGCTTTGAAGGCAGCAGACCGTATAGAGTTCTGATTCGTATGATGTAAATCTAGCGTGAGCATCCGAGTTTTATACAGGCAAGTCTTGGTTAGTTGTAATACTGTAGAAAGAGCATTGGCCTGTAAACTGGCCAAGGTGGTAGGGGTACGAGGATCCATTGGAAACGCATAGTGACGTGCCTGGAAGTACATATAAAAATGAGCATTAGGCAAATCAAATTTATCACATAGAGCTTGGAAAGTAAGTATACGGACTCCCATGTCAAAGACATCTTTAATGGCCGAGAATCCTTTGGATCTCCAGAGCATGTACCTCACATTATCCAGACCTGCTGGAAAGGACGGGTTACCCCAAAAGGTGGTAAGGAGTACCAAGTGCAATACGTATCTCTAAAAAGAAAGTTGTCTAGAATGGTATGTGGAAGGTCTGATTTTTTAACATGCAATAAAGCCCAGATAGAGTATGGTGCAAATAATTCACATTCCAATATCATATTAGCATAGAAAATGCTACCATGACACCAATCAATAATGTATCGAAAGAACACAGCCTTTGAGAAAACTGCTAGATCAGGGACCCCCCACCCTCACCCCAATCTATGTGGTAAACGTAATTTCTTCAATGCAATTAGAGATTTCTTCCCCTTCCATAGAAAGGTGGAAAAAGTTTAGTACACAAACGTATGTCACTTTTGGATAGAGCTATGGGTATCATCTGCATCAAATAGGAGATTTTCGTAAAGATAATGCTTTTCAGAACTGCGTTGCGGCCTACCAAACTGAGGGGCAAAAACCACCAATTGTCCAATAAAACACGAATTCTGGGTATGACGGAGAAAAATTAGAATTATACAATGCATCTAAGGAAGGAGAAATGTTGACACCGAAATATTTAAGAGTAGGAGAAACCAATTTGAAAGAGGCTGAGGTGAGTATCAATAGTTGAGATGGAGAGGGGGCACCCAATGGCAACACCTCGGATTTATCAAAATTGATTCTATAACCCGTAAAAGAACCAAAATTAAATAGAGTGTCTACCACAGTTGGAACTGAGCTGGTAGGGTTAGTAAGGAACAAAAACATATCATCTGCAAACAATGCTAATCTCACTTCCTGTGTGCCAACTCGGATCCCAGTGAAGGAGGCCCTATGACGTAGGGTAATAGCCAAGGGCTCCAACACAAGAGCAAAAAAGAGAGGTGTCAAAGTCGAAAAATATTGCAGTACACACATCACGTACAAACTACACACAGATGGCCTCCGCGCGTGTACTTGTTCTGCTGTGCGTGCGCATATCCGCAATTTGCGTATGGTCGCTCCCGCGGTCCTGCGCATTAGCGCGTGGTATGAGTATTTACGGTAGAGTTTGTGAACGCATGGAAGGCTATCAAAACACATTACATATTTAATCCAAATAGTGCACAATGTACACATAGTCT
The DNA here is from genome assembly GCF_028390025.1 of Pseudophryne corroboree. Classification (NCBI taxonomy): domain Eukaryota; kingdom Metazoa; phylum Chordata; class Amphibia; order Anura; family Myobatrachidae; genus Pseudophryne; species Pseudophryne corroboree. The sequence goes on from NC_086449.1 coordinate 147,505,613, forward strand.
CCCTGCACCACATCAGAAAGTAACAGCAGTTTAAATGGTAACAGAACATAGGGATTCACCTTTACAGAATAGAAGGGGACAGAACAAGGTTATAAGGTGGTGTTTGGTATCCAGCTGTAGGGTATTTTAAGGGTAACATTCCGGTGTTGGTTTGAGGAAGATCGCATGTTCCTGCGGATAGGAGCAGAATATAGATATAAACTGTATTTACTGTACATTATGTATGCGGTGGGAATCCAGAGGAGACCACCCACAAGAGCAGTTGGAACAGTAATCGCCCATCATTTCAAACCGACCTATGACCTCTCCTGTACTGTAAATGACCATCCCTGTGTCCAATGGACAAAGAGATTACAGTATCCATTGTGTTATGTTTTGGATGAATTGTATAAAGAGAGCCTGCAGCAGGCCTGGTCAGACACAAGACTCACAACGTTATCTATCAGATGACGGAGGACCAGACTGGGTAGCGCGGCGAATCCAGTCACGTATGTAACATTGACTGTAGCCATTTACTCTGTTATATTGTATTGTGATGTAACCCCCTTTCAGCAATAATACGCTGTGGTGTCGGAACCCAGCGGTTTAATTACAATCTGGTGTCGTGTCTTCATTGCCCTGCTAAGGTTTAAAGTGTATTATCATTGCATTGCATAGCTGTTAAGGGTTTACAGTGTATCTCTGGGTGTGTACGCGCTGTGAGTACTTTGTACCGTCAGCACGGCGTTTGTACGCAAAGTCCGCACACAGTACAGGAATTTGTACGCTAATAGCGTACAAAGTACGTAGAGTGTGTATTGAGTATAGCGGCCGCAGCGGCTCCATGGTAAAGTGTATTTAAGGTGTGTTTAAGGTATAACTTTCATTCCTGAAGATAAATCAGCATTATCAGAGGAGATAAAGAACAACCTTGGCGTGTTCCCCTTTGGATAGGGAAGGGGGAGGATAAGAAACCATTAAAAACAATTTGAGACATAGGGTTCGAGTAGAAAGTCAACAACGTGTCAATGAAATCTTTCGGAAATCCAAAACTGGAAAGCGTTTCCACCAGGTGATCCCATGTTACTAAATCAAACGCTTTCTCTGTGTCCAAGGATAACAGGTAAGCATCATCTGTGTAAATTTCAGATTTCTAATAAATATTTAAAATGCCAGCGTTAATATATGCTGCGGACGCACGGCGCATCTTATTACCGTATACGATAAAAGTGCGCTGTACGTCACAAACACTACATCCCTTAAGATAAAGCAAGTACACTCTCACATTGTCAGCTGAGGTCCAACGCTCAGAGATGTATATATTTGATATTAAAAGGATATGCATACAATATAACACATGTACAGTATATATATGGTTATAGTGTTACAATTACACAAGAAGCAGTTGTAGTTACATAAGGACCAATTACAGCCAGCATACTTCACCCTGTCCCTCAATGCACAGTCCGCTCAATCTTTGAATCTGCCCCAACAGCAACAAAAACAAACAGCAAACAGAACTTCTTGGGTGAGGGGAAATACCTATATACTGTGTATTGGGGGAGGTATATGTCTGGGACTGAGTCTTCTGTTATTGGTCCAGGGAATGGAGATCTCTCATTCATGATGTGTTATTGGTCAGTTCATATGCAAGCAACGTCCAGCCTTGAAGAGGGGTTAGCCACTGGTTTTTCAGGAAGTTCTTTGTTCACTCTAGAATTGTGGCTTCATATTCCTACATTTAATGATAACTATTCGTTGCAATGTGCTACAATCTACCCATTGCTATCAAATTAACACACCCATTCCCCTGATCATTTTGACACCAAGCATGACATGTTTATCTTGTTCCGTTCCAGTAATACATATATATCTGATGTTATAACTCTCTTATATAAATACATTATGATGCTAAACATGTTTTGTCTATGTGTTGTATGAATATGTTGTATATGTCTTTGTGGCTTGTTTGTGTGATTGCGATATGCTACCGTATATCGCAAAACGCACGAATAGAGACCCATCTGTTTGGAGTTTGTATGTGATGTGTATGTAATATTTTTTACTTCGACATCTGGATTACCGGAAGACTTCAGCCATTGCTGGACCGTAAAGACCTTACGAAGGTTGACTACAGAATGTCTGCCCCATATAAAACCTGTCTGGTCCCCATGAACAATTGATGGAAGAATACATTTAAGTCTGTATGCCATAAGCTTAGTACGAATCTTGTAGTTAAAGTTCAATAGGGATATGGGGCAGTAAGACCCAGGAAGTTCCGGGTCCCTACCAGGTTTAGGCAAAAAAAATTATTATAAAACTGTATTAAAATGAAGTGGCATGGAGCGGGTCGATAAGATAGAATTATAGACTGCCAATAGGGTACACACATGTATAGGTTCATCTGAATATAGGGAAGTACACTATAGAAATCTTGAAATTCATCAATAATTTGTCTACCCATACGTAGCTTAGTGCCATCTGGTCGTTTCAAAAACGTAACCACTGAGGGATTCTGGGTGCCCCTGAGAAGATTAGTAAGAAGTTTACCTGTCTTATTGCCATGTTTAAGGAACTGATAACAACTCTGATAAGAATGGCAATCACTAATCTGAGTCAGAATAGTATCAAAAGCCTGTTTCTTAAAAAGATAATCTCGATTATGGGCAGGGGTGGGAGCATGTTTATAGAGTTGGAAGGCCTGGGTAAGGTCCTCCTGGCTCTTATCATAAGATGCCGCTTTAGATTTGGAATGTTTGGCCATGTAGGAAGTAATGACACCCCTAATCACTGCCTTGCAGGCTAACCAAAACAGTACCGGATCCTGCTGCACACAGTTCATATTATCATGTAAATAATCCTGCCAAGCAGCCTCAACCATATTCCTAAAATTTAAAGATGAAAGCAGGTAGCTGCGGAAGCGCCAATGACAATGATCACCCCCTCAAAAGTGGGAGCAAGCTGCAGCCATGTCAGAGCGTGATCAGACACACATAGGTTCTATGCCAGAGTCAATGACCCTGGTCTGTAGGTGTGTGGACAGTAATAAATAATGCATGATAAGGTCCCATATGCTGCAGATAGGCACATGTATTCCCGGTCAGTGGGGTGCTGTACCCTCCAAACATCAGATAAGTGGAGTTGGTTATTAAAAAATGAGAGATCTAAACGGAGAGGCTGGTAACGTTTTTTTTTTGTTTTTTTGGGGGGGGGGTCTGTCTATCTATGACAACAGATAATACCATATTAAAATCCCTACCAACAATTAACAATGAAGTAGTGTATGTGAATAATTTAGCCAGGAGACGTTGGAAAAAATAACATTGAATACATATTTGGGGCACAGACATTGCAAATAGCGTAACAGACAGAATGCAAAGACACCTCCACAAAAACATATCGACCCTCTGGGTCACTGAAGGAGGAGTGTAACACATGAGGGACCAATTTATTTAATAGAACAGCAACACCTCTGGCTTTGGAGTTACATGAGGCCGAAGCTAGTACTGGTTTGTTATACATAGCTAATTTGGTAGTTTCAGGCAATGTTAGGTACGTCTCTTGGAGTAGCGCCATATCAACATTCAATTTCTTTATATATGTAAGAACACGTTTATGCTTGACTGGGGAATTAATCCCACCTGTATTCCAAGAACAGATTTTAAGGGACGTCATAACAAAGTATCAGGGGAGCATAGAAGAAAAGCATACATGTATAATACAATAACCACATTAAAGAATATCGGCAAAAACATATATACCACAGAATCCCGCTCTGACTGTAAAGGGAGAAAGAGGCAGGAAAGGCAAAGGAAAAGAGATGAAGAAAGAGAGATAAACAGAAGAACTGAACATAAAAAGGTAAATAGGTGGGAAAGCCAGGGGCAGCCCACCTAAACACATCAAACGTGAGAACCAGTATGCGCATCTTCCAGTAAATTTACCAGCGGTAAAGGCCACCAGATAACAAAGCAATAAAAATAAGAAAACAAGGCGCGGACGGAGCTCCTAAGCAACCGCCACAAAAATATCAGAAATACGAGATAAACCCCAATAAGCTAGAAATAAACAGATATAGCCCACATATCCATTATAATCAATCAGACTATTAGAAACATAAGTACATATATATATATATAACCATCGCTGTATGTTGAAAGAGAGAGCAGTCATACAAGCATAACGATGGCCAATATGGAGTTGCTAAATGCAATACGTGGCAGGCGAGGTAGTGGTGGTAAGGCCTGATGATGGGTCCGAAATCAGGGCATTAGGCAAATATTCAGAAGCTCATGAGCAGCTTACGGTATATCATGAAGGCGGAAGAAAAGTAAAATATCCTCATCTTTGTCAAAACTGTCAGAATGGTCGGGAGCGGAATCCTGTGAGTCCCACATGTGAGCTTCGGCGTCTGCCACTGTAGTAAAATTAATAGAAGTGGAACCATCGAAGATCCGCAGCCGAGCAGAATAGAGCAAAGCAAACTTGCGGCCCTCTTGTATGAGCTGTGTTCCTATCGGCGAAAAAGCCTTACGAGCTTTGGTGACCTCAACCGAATAGTCCTGGAATGGAAGTAATTTAGAGTCAGATTCTTCCCAATGCAGATTACGATGACGCCTCGATGCGGCCCATATGGCGTCCTTATGAGCATAGTTCAGGCAGAGAAAGATCACCATCCTGGGTCGCTGGGAGTTATCGGAGTGGTCCAATTCTGTGTGCTCGTTCAATCACTAAGTCAGAACAAACCGACTCAATTTGGAGAAGGGAGGGTAACGTGACTTTCAAAAAATTATACAGTGTCGGACCCTTGACAGTTTCAGGAATACCAAGAACCCTCAAATTATTACGGATGGACCTATTCTCAAGGTCGTCTAATTTATTCCATATCTGAAAAGTGTCTTTTTGCAGCTCTGATGTCACAGCATGCTGGGATCTAATATCCTGAAAATTCGCCCCCACTCTATTTTCAAGCACAGCCATAGAAGTTTCAAGGTGTTTGACTTGCACAGTGACTTGCTGTATAGCCTGGGCCAGGCATGTCCAAACTGCAGCCCTCCAGCTGTTGTGAAGCTGCATATCCCAGCATGCCCTTACTCAGTTTTGCTGTCAGAGAATGCTAAAGCTGTGTCAGGGCATGCTGGGATGTGTAGTTTCTCAACAGCTGGAGGGCCGCAGTTTGGACATGCCTGGCCTGGGCAAACTGAGCAGCCTGGGCTTGCAGCAGACGCTGCATAGTGTCTTTAATGGCCTGCACCATAACAGAATATGTGATAGGAGCTTCCAACTCAGGTGCTGGGATTGCAAGGTCAGTGTGGGGAAGAGACTGAGAGAGGGATACAGCTGGTACCTAATAACCCCGCTCTAGGGAGGAAGAGGCAGCAGAAGATGGGACAGCAGACTCCCCGGTGAGTGCAGAGGGCTGCTGAGTGTGCTGGGCCATCTTGGATTCGTGGTTCTTATACTTTCCAAATGATATGGTGGTCACTATGCTGTTCTGTGTATTATATGGCCCTCGTTGATATCCTCTGTATTATATGGTGGACACTGTGATGTTCTCTGTATTATACATACGGTATTGACTTATGTTCTCTGTATTATATTGAAGTCACTTCTGACAGTCACTGATATTCTCTATTGTGTAGTGGTCACTGATGTTCTCTCTATTATCTGGTGGTCACTGATGCTCTCAGTATTATATGGAGGTCACTGTGGTGTTCTCTGTATTATATGGTGGTTACTCATGGTTACTGTATTATGTGGAAATCACTGGTGCTTTTTGTATTATGTGGTGGTCACTGATACACTCTGTACTATAAGGCAATCACTGATGTATTCTTTAATATATGATGTACACTGATTTTTCTATATTATATGGTGATCACTCATGCTTTCTTTTTTGTGTGCTGGACACTGATACTATCTGCATTATATGGCGATCACTGTGATGTTCTCTGTATTATATGGCGGTCACTGTGATGTTCATTGCGATCTTGAAGATATCAGCGCTGACCGTTCCGACACCTGCAGCTATCGATTTTGACAGCTACAGATGGCGATGCCCTATTTCCACAGCAGAGACAGAGTTGTCCCTGGCTGAGGCGGGTCTCGGCTCCGGACTGCGCAGGGGACCTCGCATGAGTAGCGAGATCCAGGACATGTGCAGTGGAGCCGGCTGGGCAGGGAGACACATCAGCACTAAACCGATGCACTGTGTACTCAGTGGGGCATCGCTGGAGGGGTGAAGTTTTCACTCCCCTGCTTCGGCAGACAAGTTGATAATACAGCTTCTCGATGTTCCTTCCTGCTTCACCTCCGTAATTAATCACCTCAAGTTGACAGAGAGCGTAGCTTCACACCAAATTTCAAGTTCACATCAGTTACGTATTCTGGTGTGAGTCTTCTAATAAGCAAACAAAGCAGAATAAGATGAGGATAATCAAAAGCAGTAAATGGAGTGGAATTTATTGTTTGTTTTCATTTCAGGAAATTTTAATTCCTGTCTGTTTTAAAAATCAGTATTAATTTTGACCTTACTCATGGTTCTGCTGATCATAGATGCCTTGCCATATCATTGATAAGCTTTGTCTAGACAGAGTGATGTCAGCATTTATTATTCACTGCATTGTCAATTTATACAGGAAAGACCATTTACTAATAAGCTCAGAGAATGCATTAAAGTAAAAGCATGCATCAATCATACTGTTGTGTGCCCTTTGCTACGTGTCTGCATTCTTTGTTTCACTATCCAAGAATATCTTATAGTAAGAAAAATAAAGAGTAATGGGACGGGAAAACAGTCAAAACCAAATTATGTTTTTTTTCCAAATGCTAATACATTCTTGTGCTAAATTTCTGAGATGCGGTAATGAGATCACAATAATTATACCTTTCTAATAGTAATGCAGCATAAGCAGAAAGCAGAAATACTGTTCTACAGCACGTAAAGGTACAAGCTTTTCTGTATCACAAGTACAGTACATGGGTATGTCTCGATATACACTACTTCTTATAAGCTCATTTTATTAAATCTGTCTCTGTTTATTTTTTAAAGTAATAAAGGTTTTAATCTCCCAAATCCGTTATTCCAAAAATCTATAGTTTTTTTTAATATTTCACGTGACCTGATACTCATTCTAATTGCTGTTTAGGATACTTTATCATACCCCCTTTCCCTGGTTCCAATGCCTGCTCTCCTCCCTGCCGCTAGCTGTGTGGTTATCGGGAACCTTTACTGCTGTTGCTGCCTCCGCTCCCCTAATTGACCATCCACAACTATCAGGGCTGCCGTCAGCATCCAGATCCTGGACCCCGCAGCCATCTTCCAGCTTCTTGAAGATCTCCCGACGGCCTCTAGATACTGGTCCCAGAGCTTACCCCGACAATGCCTCCAGGCTGCCTCTGGATCTTGGACCCTGCGCTGAATGTACTGACATCTACGTGCAGCCACCAGATCCTGGATCTTGTGCTGCGTTGATCCTGTCGTCATCTCAAAGTGTCCTCTCAAGATCCTGGACCAAGCGCAGACATCTCCCGGAGGCCTCCGAATCCGTGACCCAGCACTGAATACAGCCATCTGTATTCCTGCATTGCCTCCCAGCTGCTCCACAATCTCCTGAAGTGACTTTGTAAGCTTATTCCAACATCTACAAAAATTTAGAGACTCAACCTGTATAACAATTCTGATTTTGCAAGACAAGGGTTTCAGTATATAGGTTCATAGGCTTGATCGGAGTTGTGTCAAATTTATATATAAAAATATACCTGTACCGCCAACTTTCGTTCTATGTTATAACTGGTTCAGTATGAAATACCGATGGCTGGGATGCCGGCTGTCAGTATACTGACAGTGACATCCCGGCCACCAGTATGCCGGTAGCAGAGCGAGCGCAAGAAAGCCCCTTGCGGGCTTGCTGTGCTCGCCACGCTGCGGGCATGGTAGCTGGCTGCACTCGCCACAGGTTATATTCTCCCTCTATGGGTGTCGTGGACACCTATAGAGGAAGAATAGCCTGTCTCGCCAGCATTGTACCTCTGTGCAGGATTCTGGCGTCGGCATTGTGATCGCCGGGATCCCGTGCGGCAGTATCTTGACCGCTTCCCGTTATAACCATCAGAGGATTGCAATAGCAGATTGTGTACCAAGTAAAAATGCTATTTTATTAATGTATTTCGGATTTCTTGTATTCACTGTATTCAATTTATTTTCTTTCATTTTTTAAAATATGTTTTTCGATGTATTTTTCTTTTTTCTTTTTTTAGAATCTTGACTTGCGAGCCGGCAGTGCTACTCTTATTTCTTTTTGATGTTTGTTATTGTTTCTACGTCTTTTTCTCTTTGTATATACTTCTGAGTGATTCTTTTGCTTTCTTGCTTAATGTTACTTGTCTCCTATAAAATACATTGACTTATTTAATGCAGAGAGTGCTTCTGTAATTAATTAAAAAGACTTGATTTGTGTCTCCCTGTTGCAGAGAGAGAGAGCAGAGTATCCATGCTCTGGATTTTAGGGGCATAACTAGCATTCTGTTCAGCTATGTGTGATGATGCCATTGCACCCAATAGATGCTCTTAATAGGGATGTAGTACGGTATGCCGGCGCTCGGGCTCCCGGCGACCAGCATACCGGCGCCGGGAGCCCGACCGCCGGCATACCGACAGCGTGGCGAGCGCAAAGGAGCCCCTTGCGTGCTCGCTGCGCTCGCCACGCTGCAGGCACGGTGGCGCGCTACGCGCGCCACACTATTTTATTCTCCCTCCAGGGGGGTCGTGGACCCCCACAAGGGAGAATAGTTGTCGGTATGCCGGGTGTCGGGATTCCAGCGCCGGTATACTGTGTGCCGGGATCCCAACATTCGGCATACAGAAGACCACCCCTTAATAGATGCTCTTAGGGGCAGTACGGATGGTGTAATGGTTAGCATTACTGCCTCACAGCACTGAGGTCTTTGGTTCGATTCCCACCATGGCTCTACCTGTGCGGAGTTTGTATATTCCCCCCGTACTTGCGTGGGTTTCCTCCAGGTACTCCGGTTTCCTCCCACACTCCAAAAATATATACTGGTAAGTCAATTGGATCCCAACAAAAATTAACCCTAATTTGAATGTGTGCGTGTGTAATGTGGTAGGGAATATAGATTGTAAGCTCCACTGGGGCAGGGACTGACGTAAATGGGCAAAATATTCTCTGTAAAGCGCTGCGGAATATGTGTGTGCTATATAAATAACTGATAATAAATAATAATAAATAAATTTCTCTATCGTCCTAAGTGGATGCTGGGGTTCCTGAAAGGACCATGGGGAATAGCGGCTCCGCAGGAGACAGGGCACAAAAGTAAAGCTTTTACAGGTCAGGTGGTGTGTACTGGCTCCTCCCCCTATGACCCTCCTCCAGACTCCAGTTAGATTTTTGTGCCCGGCCGAGAAGGGTGCAATTCTAGGTGGCTCTCATAAAGAGCTGCTTAGAGAGTTTAGCTTAGGTTTTTTATTTTACAGTGATTCCTGCTGGCAACAGGATCACTGCAACGAGGGACAGAGGGGAGAAGAAGTGAACTCACCTGCGTGCAGGATGGATTGGCTTCTTGGCTACTGGACATGAAGCTCCAGAGGGACGATCACAGGTACAGCCTGGATGGTCACCGGAGCCACGCCGCCGGCCCCCTCACAGATGCTGAAGCAAGAAGAGGTCCAGAATCGGCGGCTGAAGACTCCTGCAGTCTTCTTAAGGTAGCGCACAGCACTGCAGCTGTGCGCCATTTTCCTCTCAGCACACTTCACACGGCAGTCACTGAGGGTGCAGGGCGCTGGGGGGGGGCGCCCTGGGAGGCAAATGAAAACCTTTAAAAAGGCTAAAAATACCTCACATATAGCCCCAGAGGCTATATGGAGATATTTACCCCTGCCTAAATGTACTAAATAGCGGGAGACGAGCCCGCCGAAAAAGGGGCGGGGCCTATCTCCTCAGCACACGGCGCCATTTTCTGTCACAGCTCCGCTGGTCAGGAAGGCTCCCAGGTCTCTCCCCTGCACTGCACTACAGAAACAGGGTATAACAGAGAGGGGGGGCAAAATAAATGGCAATATATTAATATAAAAGCAGCTATAAGGGAGCACTTAATCATAAGGCTATCCCTGTCATATATAGCGCTTTTTGGTGTGTGCTGGCAGACTCTCCCTCTGTCTCCCCAAAGGGCTAGTGGGTCCTGTCTTCGTATAGAGCATTCCCTGTGTGTCTGCTGTGTGTCGGTACGTGTGTGTCGACATGTATGAGGACGTTATTGGTGTGGAGGCGGAGCAATTGCCAAATATGAGGATGTCACCTCCTAGGGGGTCGACACCAGAATGGATGCCTTTATTTGTGGAATTACGGGATAGCGTCAACTCGCTTAAGCAGTCGTTTGCCGACATGAGGCGGCCGGACACTCAATTAGTGCCTGTCCAGGCGCCTCAAACACCGTCAGGGGCTGTAAAACGCCCCTTGCCTCAGTCGGTCGACACAGACCCAGACACAGGCACTGATTCCGGTGGTGAAGGTGACGAATCAACCGTATTTTCCAGTAGGGCCACACGTTATATGATTTTGGCAATAAAGGAGATGTTACATTTAGCTGATACTACAGGTACCACTAAACAGGGTATTATGTGGGGTGTGAAAAAACTACCAGTAGTTTTTACCGAATCAGAAGAATTAAATGACGTGTGTGATGAAGCGTGGGGTGCCCCGATAAAAAACTGCTAATTTCAAAGAAGTTATTGGCTTTATACCCTTTCCCGCCAGAGGTTAGGGAGCGCTGGGAAACACCTCCTAGGGTGGACAAAGCGCTAACACGCTTATCAAAACAAGTGGCGTTACCCTCTCCTGAGACGGCCGCACTTAAAGATCCATCAGATAGGAGGATGGAAAATATCCAAAAAGGTATATACACACATGCAGGTGTTATACTACGACCAGCTATTGCGACTGCCTGGATGTGCAGTGCTGGGGTAGTTTGGTCAGAGTCCCTGATCGAAAATATTGATACCCTGGACAGGGACAATATTTTACTGTCGTTAGAACAAATAAAGGATGCATTTCTTTATATGCGTGATGCACAGAGAGATATCTGCACACTGGCATCACGGGTAAGTGCTATGTCCATTTCGGCAGAAGAGCTTTATGGACACGACAGTGGACAGGCGATGCGTAGAGGAGTTATTTGGGGTCGGTCTATCGGATTTGGTGGCCACGGCTACGGCCGGGAAATCCACCTTTCTACCTCAAGTCACTCCCCAACAGAAAAAGGCACCGACCTTTCAACCGCAGCCCTTTCGTTCCTTTAAAAATAAGAGAGCAAAGGGCTATTCATATCTGCCACGAGGCAGAGGACGAGGGAAGAGACAGCAACAGGCAGCTCCTTCCCAGGAACAGAAGCCCTCCCCGGCTTCTACAAAAGCCTCAGCATGACGCTGGGGCTTCGCAAGCGGACTCGGGGGCGGTAGGCGGTCGTCTCAAGAATTACAGCGCGCAGTGGGCTCACTCGCAGGTAAATCCCTGGATCCTGCAGATAATATCTCAGGGGTACAGGTTGAAATTAGAGACAGAGCCACCTCGCCGTTTCCTGAAGTCTGCTTTACCAACGTCCCCCTCAGAAAGGGAGACGGTTTTGGAAGCCATTCACAAGCTGTATTCTCAGCAGGTGATAGTCAAGGTACCTCTTCTACAACAAGGGAAGGGGTATTATTCCACTCTTTTTGTGGTACCGAAGCCGGATGGCTCGGTAAGGCCTATTCTAAATCTGAAGTCCTTGAACCTGTACATAAAGAAGTTCAAGTTCAAGATGGAGTCACTCAGAGCAGTGATAGCGAACCTGGAAGAAGGGGACTTTATGGTATCCTTGGACATCAAGGATGCGTATCTCCACGTTCAAATTACCCCTCACACCAGGGGTACCTCAGGTTCGTTGTACAAAACTGTCACTATCAGTTTCAGACGCTGCCGTTTGGTTTGTCCACGGCACCTCGGGTCTTTACAAAGGTAATGGCCGAGATAATATTTCTTCTTCGAAGAAAAGGCGTATTAATTATCCCATACTTGGACGATCTCCTAATAAGGGCAAGGTCCAGAGAACAGCTAGAGATGGGTTTAGCACTATCTCAAGAGGTGCTAAAGCAGCACGGATGGATTCTGAATATTCCAAAATCCCAATTAATGCCGACAACTCGTCTGCTGTTCCTGGGGATGATTCTGGACACAGTTCAGAAAAAGGTTTTTCTTCCCGAAGAAAAAGCCAAGGAGTTATCTGACCTGGTCAGGAACCTCCTAAAACCAGGAAAGGTGTCTGTACATCAATGCACAAGAGTCCTGGGAAAAAATGGTAGCTTCTTACGAAGCAATCCCTTTCGGCAGATTCCATGCAAAGGGATCTGTTGGACAAATGGTCAGGGTCGCATCTTCAGATGCACCTGCGGATAACCCTGTCGCCGAGGACAAGGGTATCCCTTCTGTGGTGGTTGCAGGAGGCTCATCTATTGGAGGGCCGCAGATTCGGCATGCAGGATTGGATCCTGGTGACCACGGATGCCAGCCTGAGAGGCTGGGGAGCAGTCACACAGGGAAGAAATTTCCAGGGAGTGTGGTCGAGCCTGAAAAAGTCTCTTCACATAAGCATTCTGGAACTAAGAGCAATCTACAATGCTCTAAGCCAGGCGGAACCTCTGCTTCAAGGAAGACCGGTGTTGATCCAGTCGGACAACATCACGGCAGTCGCCCATGTAAACAGACAGGGCGGCACAAGAAGCAGGAGGGCAATGGCAGAAGCTGCCAGGATCCTTCGCTGGGCGGAGAATCACGTGATAGCACTGTCAGCAGTATTCATCCCGGGCGTGGACAACTGGGAAGCAGACTTCCTCAGCAGACACGACCTTCACCCGGGAGAGTGGGGACTTCATCCAGAAGTTTTCCACATGCTATTAAACCGTTGGGTAAAACCAATGGTGGACATGATGGCGTCTCGCCTCAACAAAACACTGGACAGGTATTGCGCCAGGTCAAGAGATCCGCAGGCAATAGCTGTGGACGCGCTGGTAACACCTTGGGTGTACCAGTCGGTATATGTGTTTCCTCCTCTGCCTCTCATACCAAAGGTATTGAGGATTATACGGCAAAGAGGAGTAAGACTAGTGGCTCCGGATTGGCCAAGAAGGACTTGGTACCCGGAACTTCAAGAGATGGTCACGGACGATCCGTGGCCTCTACTTCTGAGAAGGGACCTGCTTCAGCAGGGTCCTTGTCTTTTTCAAGACTTACCGCGGCTGCGTTTGACGGCATGGCGTTTGAATGCCAGATCCTAAAAGGAAAAGGCATTCCAGAAGAAGTCATTCCTACCTTGATAAAGGCAAGGAAGGAAGTCACCGCGAAGCATTATCGCCGTATTTGGCGAAAATATGTTGCGTGGTGCGAGCAGCGGAGTGCTCCGATGGAGGAATTTCAACTGGGTCGTTTTCCTACATTTCCTGCAATCAGGATTGTCTATGGGTCTCAAATTGGGATCTATTAAGGTTCAAATTTCGGCCCTATCAATATTCTTCCAAAAAGAATTGGCCTCAGTCCCTGAGGTCCAGATTTTTATCAAAGGAGTACTGCATATACAGCCTCCTGTGGTGCCTAAGGTGGCACCGTGGGATCTAAATGTAGTTTTAGATTTCCTCAAATCCAATTGGTTTGAACCACTAAAGAATGTGGATTTGAAATATCTCACATGGAAAGTGACTATGTTACTGGCCCTGGCTTCGGCCGGGAGAGTATCTGAACTGGCGGCTTTGTTTTATAAAAGCCCTTATTTAATTTTCCATTCGACATAGGGCAGAGCTGCGGACGCGTCCGCATTTTCTCCCTAAGGTGGTATCAGCGTTTCACCTGAACCAGCCTATTGTAGTGCCTGCGGCTACAGACGACTTGAAGGACTCCAAGTTGTTGGACGTTGTCAGAGCCTTAAAAATATACATTTAAAGGACGGCTGGAGTCAGAAAATCTGACTCGCTGTTTATACTGTATGCACCCAACAAGTTGGGTGCACCTGCTTCTAAGCAGTCGATTGCTCGTTGGATTTGTAACAAAATTCAACTTGTACATTCTGTGGCAGGCCTGCCACAGCCTAAATCTGTTAAGGCCCATTCCACAAGGAAGGTGGGCTCATCTTGGGCGGCTGCCCGAGGGGTCTCGGCATTACAACTCTGCCGAGCAGCTACGTGGTCAGGGGAGAACACGTTTGTAAATTTTTACAAATTTGATACCCTGGCATAGGAGGACCTGGAGTTCTCTCATTCGGTGCTGCAGAGTCATCCGCACTCTCCCGCCCGTTTGGGAGCTTTGGTATAATCCCCATGGTCCTTTCAGGAACCCCAGCATCCACTTAGGACGATAGAGAAAATAAGAATTTACTTACCGATAATTCTATTTCTCGGAGTCCGTAGTGGATGCTGGGCGCCCATCCCAAGTGCGGATTATCTGCAATACTTGTACATAGTTATTGTTAACTAATTCGGGTTATTGTTTAGGAAGCCATCTTTCAGAGGCTCCTCTGTTATCATACTGTTAACTGGGTTTAGATCACAAGTTGTACGGTGTGATTGGTGTGGCTGGTATGAGTCTTACCCGGGATTCAAAATCCTCCCTTATTGTGTACGCTCGTCCGGGCACAGTACCTAACTGGAGTCTGGAGGAGGGTCATAGGGGGAGGAGCCAGTACACACCACCTGACCTGTAAAAGCTTTACTTTTGTGCCCTGTCTCCTGCGGAGCCGCTATTCCCCATGGTCCTTTCAGGAACCCCAGCATCCACTACGGACTCCGAGAAATAGAATTATCGGTAAGTAAATTCTTATTTAATGAATGCAGCAACACAATGGTGTCTTCACTCATGCACCGATCATACCAAGGGGGTGATTTAGACCTGATCACTGGGCTGCTAACTTTGCTGTACTGCGTTCAGATAGTCGCCGCCCAAGGGTGAGTGTAAATTCGCCGTGCAAGTGTGCGATCGCAGGTGTACGCTGAACTGCAAAAATCCAGTCTGTGCAGTCTCTGCGCAGTCCAGGACTTACTCCTACAGTGCGATGAGAACGGGCAGGTCGGGGCCGGAGCTGACGTCAGACACCCTCCCTGAAAACGCTTGGGAACACCTGCGTTTTTCCAGACACTCCCAGTAAAACGGTCAGTTACCACCCACAAACGGCCTCTTCCTGTCAATCACCTTGCGAACATCCGTGCAAATGAAATTTTCGCACAATCCTGTCGCTGACCAGCGATGGCCTTTGTTGTTGGCCAATGTACGTACGCATTGCGGTGCATACACATGCGCAGTCTATTGCTGATCGCCCGCTGTGTGAAAACGCACAGCAGTGATCAGCTCTAAATCAGCCCCCTTGTCTTGCACACATGCACAAGAAATGTTTTTTTTTTTTTTAAGAACTCCAATGCTGTCTCCTTAAGTTTGCAACAACGCTTCCATGGTGACTTTACATTGTAAGAAATGATTAAAATCACACATTTACAAACATTTGATTTTAACAGTGATATTTTCAGATTTCAGTCACAGAGGTAAAATATATTGTGCTTACATTCTATTTACAGACATACACATCTAGTTTTAAGTCAATGACCTAATGGGATGTAATGCCGGTGATAATATATCAGTTACTGTGATAATCCACCAGTCCACACACTGTATTTCTGCACATCCACTCTGTAAACCTGTGACTTTAACTTATTATTTAAAGATGGACCTCCCTCCTAACATGGCAGCAGCTGCATAGGCGAGTATGAATAATGTGCATCTTTACTGTGTGTCTATGATTGCCACCACAAAGTGTTAATTTATACAAAGTATCTCCTAGTGTGTGTGTGTGTGTGTGTGTGTGTGTGTGTGTGTGTGTGTATTTGTGTACGCCTTATACATTTACATAATTATGTAAAAAGACATGCTAATAACTCTGATGGGCTAATGCAAGGCAAATATGTTAATGACCGTTTCATAACTATTGAGAATTAATATCAATAGTTATCCACTCTCAAAAGGTAGTTTCCAGTCCCCCCCCCCCCAAAAAAAAAACAAAAAAACACCGGTCTGTGTTAAACACAAGTATTACTACTTAGATGGTAGCAGATATGAGACCATCATATAATCAACAATATAAAAAATACGTAACATTTTGTCACCTTAAACACCATTTAAGAAGTTCTGTCTCTATGGCCCTCATTCCGAGTTGATCGGTCGCAAGGCGAATTTAGCAGAGTTACACACGCTAAGCCGCCGCCTACTGGGAGTGTATCTTAGCATCTTAAAATTGCGACCGATGTATTCGCAATATTGCGATCACAAACTACTTAGCAGTTTTAGAGTAGCTCCACACTTACTCTTCCCGTGCGATCAGTTCAGTGCTTGTCGTTCCTGGTTTGACGTCACAAACACACCCAGCGTTCGCCCAACCACTCCCCCGTTTCTCCGGCCACTCCTGCGTTTTTTCCGGAAACGGTAGCGTTTTCAGCCACACGCCCATAAAACGCCGTGTTTCCGCCCAGTAACACCTATTTCCTGTCAATCACATTACGATCGCCGGAGCGATGTAAAAGCCGTGAGTAAAAATACTTTCTTCATAGCAAAGATACTTGGCGCAGTCGCAGTGCGAATATTGCGCATGCGCACTAAGCGGAATTTCACTGCGATGCGATGAAAAATACAGAGCGAACGACTCGGAATGAGGGCCTATGTTCCTTACAACTTCACTTGCCAGCTAGTATAAGCATTACATATCTGTACTATAGGTTATTATTTGGATAATGATAACTGGGATTGACTTAAAGGTTTAGGGAGTCATGCCGAGTTGTTCGGTCGCTAGCTGCTTTTAGCAGCCGTGCAAACGCTAAGCCGCCACCCTCTGGGAGTGTATCTTAGCTTAGCAGAAATGCGAACGAAAGGATCGCAGCGCGGCTACAAAAATATTTTCGAGCAGATTCAGAGTAGCTCCAGAGCTACTCCTAGCTAGCGATCACTTCAGACTATTTAGTTCCTGTTTTGACGTCACGAACACGCCCTGCGTTCGGCCAGCCACGCCTGCGTTTCCCCAGGCACGCCTGCGTTTGTATCTGGCATGCCTGCGTTTTTACACACACTCCCTGAAAACGGTCAGTTACCTCCCAGAAACACCCACTTCCTGTCAATCACTCTGCGGCGAGCAGTGCGAATGAAAAGCGTCGCTAGACCTTGTGTGAAACTGCATTGGCTTTTGTGAAAGTACGTCACGCGTGCGCATTGCGGCGCATGCGCAGAAGTGCCGCTTTTTTACCTAATCGCTGCGCTGCGAACGAAAACAGCTAGCGATCAACTCGGAATGACCCCCTTAGTGTAGTGATATAAGGTAGGCTCTTGAAATAAAACGCGTGGTAGCAGAAACTGATAACTGATAGTGGGCATGTGACAAAACAATGATTGGAATCATTTATACCCCTTTTACACCACCAGCTAGTAACACGGGTTATTGCACATGAACGTGCATAACCCGTGTTGCTGGCTGGTGTAAAAAGGTTGAGTTGGAATAGTCCGGGTCGAGTGACCCGGTATTCCAACTCGGGAATTTTGCGGGGTTGAACACGTGTTCAACCCGGCAAACTGTGCAGTGTAAACGGGAGCTGGGTCAATGCGACCCGGCTTCCCGTTTACATTCTATGTGCGGGCGGCGCTTGGAGATCATGTGATCTCCAAGCGCCGCCCCCGTCACGTCACCGGCAATATGCCGGGTTGGTGACTCCAGTCTAAATGGGGACTGACGCTGGTCGCAGACGGGTAGCTCCCGTGTCAGGGCTCCCGGCTGCGACCCGCTTTAGTTGGTATAAAAGCGGTATTAGTTGTACTTGACTAACACTGTGTCACTGGGACAGGGATTAATGTGAATGACTAAACGTTCTCTCTGTAAATCGCTGCAGAATTTGTGTGCGCTATGTAATTACTGTTAATAAATAAAAACTAGGGCATAATATGTATAATTCACCTCTAAATAATTTATCTACACAGATGGATTCATACATTTGAAATTATGCTAAACAGGTTCAAATAGTTAATTTTAACAATTGAACACATTTTTGCTTATCTCCAGGCGATTATGAGTCAGACAGATCTTTTCCAGTTCTCTCTTTGTGTGAACTGGGCATAATTGTAGAGCGACCATGAATTCGTATGGAACTGTACCGTCTTGTGGGAATGTCGTTGGGAGTGTCTTGGGTGCTGTATTGAGTCGTGCGTACAGAGAAGTGACTACTGTTTCTGTCTGATTTCTTCCACCCAGCATGGGGCAAGTGCCATACTAATGGTGATGGTTGTGGCTGTGGACGGAAAAATATTGGACGGTGCAGATTCCCACTTGAAGCAAACGGAATCCTGCATTAGCATATGGTAGTAAGGGGTCTATGTTCTAAGCTTTGGAGAGTGATAAAGTACCAGCCAATCAGCTCCTAACTGCCATGTTACAGTCTGTGTTTGAAAAATGACAGGAGCTGATTGATTGGTACTTTATCTCTCTTCAAGGCTTAGTACAAGGCTTCAGCGACTCAGAATCAGGCCCACAGTGTTCAACCTCATATATAAATAAGAATATGTCACTTAAGGGGACATTTACTAAGCAGTGATAAGAGCGGAGAAGTGAGACAGTGGAGAAATTGCCCATGGCAACCAATCAGCAATGAAGTAACATCTATAATTTGCATACTATAAAATTATACAGAGCTGCTGATTGGTTGATGGTGCAACTTCTCCACTGGCTCACTTCTCCGCTCTCATCACTGCTTAGTAAATGTCCCCCTTAATCCCTATGTTTATCTAGCACTACAAATCACAAGCTTTCAATTACTTTTTCAGTCCATTTCTTTAAGATTTGACCATAAATAGTAATGGGCCCTACACACTGGCCGATATTTTGAAAGATATGAACGATCTCGTTCATAAATGAACGAGATCTCGTTCATATCTTTCAGTGTGGAGACTTAAGCGATGAACGATGCGCGTCCCCGCGCTCGTTCATCGCTGGTCTCCTGTCGGCTGTGCATGCAGGCCAATATGGACGATCTCGTCCATATTTGCCTGCACGTCTATGGAGCCGGGTGACGGGGGGAGTGAAGAAGCTTCACTCCCCCCGTCACTGCCCCCCCCGCCGCCGGGTCGCTCGTCGGCCGTATCGGCCGTCGGGCACCTCGGCCAGTGAGTAGGGCCCATAACTCTATTGTCACTTGCTGTAAGTTACTGGGATATTTTTCTGGCGTTTGATGGTAAAAATAATTATCTTCTCCATGGAGTGTTACAGATATTGCCACCTACTTTCTGCTGTGCTCTGCTTGCTTAATCTATGTTAATTCGTGTTTTTGATGTAAGATTAATAGCAATTGAATTCTTTAACTATAAATATAAATCAAATATGCAGGAATAGTTCTTAAATTATTTAAACTGGATTCAAAGAAATGCCACTCCTTATCTATTCCTCATTTATGACACTACCTAGGATTTGCTGCTATTTGATCAAAGAGCCAGTGGAAGAAGGTTAAGTAAAGTATCCTGATATGGCACCCAGGATTAAGATACTGTATATGATTGATTATATTTAAATCATGTTCTGTATAAGATATACTTTAAAAATAATTAGCAATATGGTGGCTCCATTAGTTGACATAAAATCAACACAGCAAGATTTAAAGACAAAAAAGTAATAGTGCAAGTGTTAAATGAATAGTGTATGAGAAGGTGGAGAGTGGGCTGTGGGTCCTTTTACCAGTATAATATAGAACACACACAAAACCATATACATTTCCCATGAGGGTCATCATTAGGATTTTATATAAAAAAAATGTATACACAAAGTAACTCCATGCTAAAAACAAGTAATGTTACTAACATTAAACATAATGAATTCGTCTGCGGATCCGCTTTGTCAGTCCCTTCATTGGCTACCGGTATTCTGCCGTATTCAGTACAAAACACTTTTACTTACATACAAGGCTATTAACCAAATTGAACCAAAATACATCTCTTCACTCATCTCAAAATATCTCCCTACCCGACCTCTTCACTCTGCACAAGATCTGCGTCTCATCCACACGTATTACTTGCTCCCACTCAAAATTACAAGACTTTTTCCGGCCTGCACCCACTCTGTGGAATACCGTCCCACACACAATAAGACTCACCTCTAGTCTCCAAACCTTCAAGCATTCCCTGAAAACTAACTTCTTCTGGCAAGCTTATCAAATTCCGTACCCACCCACATAACCTTCAATGCCTCCCTATCTAATTACATCACCTCTGTATAGCCCACACATAACCTCACATATTTTGTGGCCAATTCAGTAAGTATAGCAAAGTCTGCTAATCAGCAGAATTTGATATCCTTTTGCACGCATGCTGGGGGCCGCCCAGCATGCTGAACGACGCCTCCCCCCCCCTACAAGTAGAAATTGCGATCGCATCGCAATTTCTGCTTGTCAGCAGAAACTAAGGTTGACTCCTGCCGGCGCAGCTTAGCCTTTGGCCGCAGGAGTCCCAGCGCCATCTTACCTGTCGCGGTGGCTAAGTGTGACGTCATGCAGCCGCCACGCCCCCGTTCGCGCCGTACAGCCCACCGTTCGGGTTGCCCCGCCCCCACAACGACCCATTTCCTCCCTGAAAACGGAGCGTTGCCTCCCCCCTCCCACCCCGCGACCGCCACTACCTTATTGACAGGCAGAGGCGACCGCATTTTCTGCGGCCCCCCTGCCGAAAATCCAGAAACATGCGCAGTAGGGCCCGCTGCGCATGCACCCGCGGCACCCCCGCAAAAAATTCCGTCCGGATCGCGATTTGCTATCCGACCTGAATTAGCCCCTTTGTCTTTCTTCTCTTTCACATCCTCCTGACCCTTGGCCCACATTGCTGGGTGACCATATCATACAGCCCATTAAGAACCTAGAAATCTGGCAGGACCATTATGCAGTAGGTAGCATCTATCCTTATGTATCGATGCCTATTTCCAGGGGCGGATTGGGAACAAAAAGCGGCCCTGGAAAAATTTGTACTAGTGGCCCCACATGGGCAGCACCAGAGGTGTAAGGTCTGGCCATGGGCCATGGCAGCAGCACCCTCCCCCCCAAGACTTTTCAGATAGTGGGCATGTCTAGCATCAAGGGGGAAGTTAAAAGGAAATAAAATGAAATATTATGAGCACATTATATGATACACCTTTAGAATTTAGGAAACTATATAATTCTTTAGAAAAATATATTTTCTTGCTTATTACACCAACCGTTTCCCAATCACTATTCACTCAATGTTATATGTCAGCCAAGCAGGCTGACAGAGCATACACTAGATCATCTGCAATCACAGGCTAAGTGGCAAAGTAATTTTCATATATGCAAATTATTTTGCATCTTATTCATTATGTCTATAAATAGGACGACATGTCCTCAAACAAAACAGGCCCCACGGGTGTGCCGGCCCACCGGGAATCTTCCCTGTACATTGTAAGCTTGCGAGCAGGGCCTTCCTACCTCTATGTCTGTCTGTTTTTACTCAGTTTTGTTCTACTACTGTTATTCCAGTTGTAAAGCTCCACAGAATATGCTGCGCTATATAAGAAACTGTTAATAAATAAATAAGTGAATCTTTCATTACCCTACCCTGACATAAAAAATAAAAAAAAAGGATGAATCAATCTTCAAAAGCTGACACACTTGGGCGAACAAACAAAAAAAAATTTACTTTAAAAGAAGCCATATCCCAGCATAATGAATGCAACATTTCCATGTGTGTGGATGTGGTCTCTGGAAAAAAATAATAAGCTGTACTTTTTTTTCTCTAACGTCCTAAGTGGATGCTGGGGACTCCGTAAGGACCATGGGGAATAGCGGCTCCGCAGGAGACTGGGCACATCTAAAGAAAGCTTTAGGACTATCTGGTGTGCACTGGCTCCTCCCCCTATGACCCTCCTCCAAGCCTCAGTTAGATCTCTGTGCCCGAACGAGAAGGGTGCACACTAGGGGCTCTCCTGAGCTTCTTAGTGAAAGTTTAGTTTAGGTTTTTTATTTTCAGTGAGACCTGCTGGCAACAGGCTCACTGCATCGAGGGACTAGGGGGAGAAGAAGCGAACTCACCTGCGTGCAGAGTGGATTGGGCTTCTTAGGCTACTGGACATTAGCTCCAGAGGGACGATCACAGGCCCAGCTTGGATGGGTCCCAGAGCCGCGCCGCCGGCCCCCTTACAGAGCCAGAAGGCAGAAGAGGTCCGGAAAATCGGCGGCAGAAGACGTCCTGTCTTCAACAAGGTAGCGCACAGCACTGCAGCTGTGCGCCATTGCTCTCAGCACACTTCACACTTCGGTCACTGAGGGTGCAGGGCGCTGGGGGGGGGCGCCCTGAGACGCAATAAAAACACCTTGGATGGCAAAAAATGCATCACATATAGCTCCTGGGCTATATGGATGCATTTAACCCCTGCCAGAATCCATAAAAAAGCAGGAGAAAAGTCCGCGAAAAAGGGGCGGAGTCTATCTCCTCAGCACACTGGCGCCATTTTCCCTCACAGCTCCATTGGAGGGAAGCTCCCTGGCTCTCCCCTGCAGTCACTACACTACAGAAAGGGTTAAAAAAGAGAGGGGGGCACTAATTGGGCGCAGTATTAACTATACAGCAGCTATAAGGGGAAAAACACTTATATAAGGTTATCCCTGTATTTATATAGCGCTCTGGTGTGTGCTGGCAAACTCTCCCTCTGTCTCCCCAAAGGGCTAGTGGGGTCCTGTCCTCTATCAGAGCATTCCCTGTGTGTGTGCTGTATGTCGGTACTTTTGTGTCGACATGTATGAGGAGAAAAATGATGTGGAGACGGAGCAGATTGCCTGTAATAGTGATGTCACCCCCTAGGGGGTCGACACCTGAGTGGATGAACTGTTGGAAGGAATTACGTGACAGTGTCAGCTCTGTATAAAAGACAGTGGTTGACATGAGACAGCCGGCTACTCAGCTTGTGCCTGTCCAGACGTCTCATAGGCCGTCAGGGGCTCTAAAGCGCCCGTTACCTCAGATGGCAGATATAGACGCCGACACGGATACTGACTCCAGTGTCGACGGTGAAGAGATGAATGTGACTTCCAGTAGGGCCACACGTTACATGATTGAGGCAATGAAAAATGTTTTACACATTTCTGATAATACGAGTACCACCAAAAAAAAGGGGTATTATGTTCGGTGAGGAAAAACTACCTGTAGTTTTCCTGAATCTGAGAAATTAAATGAGGTGTGTGATGATGCGTGGGTTTCCCCCGATAACAACTGATAATTTCTAAAATGTTATTGGCATTATATCCTTTCCCGCCAGAGGTTAGGGTGCGTTGGGAAACACCCCCTAGGGTGGATAAAGCGCTCACACGCTTGTAAGGGCTCTACCTTCGCCTGAGATGGCCGCCCTTAAGGATCCTGCTGATAGAAAGCAGGAGGGTATCCTAAAAGGTATTTACACACATACTGGTGTTATACTGCGACCAGCAATCGCCTCAGCCTGGATGTGCAGTGCTGGGTTGGCGTGGTCGGATTCCCTGACTGAAAATATTGATACCCTAGATAGGGACAGTATATTTTTGCCTATAGAGCATTTAAAAGATGCATTTCTATATATGCGTGATGCACAGCTGAATATTTGCCGACTGGCATCAAGTCTAAGCGCGTTGTCCATTTCTACAAGTAGAGGGTTATGGACACGTCAGTGGTCAGGTGATGCGCATTCCAAACGGCATTTGGAAGTATTGCTTTATTAAGGGAGGAGTTATTTGGGGTCGGTCTTTCAGACCTGGTGGCCACGGCAACAGCTGGGAATTCCACGTTTGTACCCCAGGTCGCCTCTCAACACGAGAAGACGCCGTATTATCAGGCGCAGTCTTTTCGTGGACAAGCGGGCAAAAGGTTCCTCATTTCTGCCCCGTGACAGAGGGAGAGGAAAAAGGCTGCAGAAATCAGCCAGTTCCCAGGAACAGAAACCCTCTCCCGCCTCTGCCAAGCCCTCAGTATACGCTGGGGCTTTACAAACAGAATCAGGCACGGTGGGGGGCCCGTCTCAATGAATTTCAGCGCGCAGTGGGCTCACTCGCAAGTAGACCCCTGGATCCTTCAGGTGATATCTCAGGGGTACAAATTAGAATTCGAGACGTCTCCCCCTCGTCGTTTCCTAAAGTCGGCTTTACCGATGTCTCCTTCTGACAGGGAGACAGTTTTGGAAGCCATTCACAAGCTGTATTCCCAGCAGGTGATAATCAAGATACCCCTCCTGCAAGGAACGGGGTATTATTCCACACTGTTGTGGTACCGAAGCCGGACGGCTCGGTGAGACCGATTCTAAATCTAAAATCTTTGAACACTTACGTACAGAGGTTCAAATTCAAGATTGAGTCACTCAGAGCAGTGATTGCGAACCTGGAAGAAGGGGACTACATGATGTCTCGGGACATCAAGGATGCTTACCTTCATGTCAAAATTTACCCTTCTCACCAAGGGTACCTCAGGTTTATGGTACAGAACTGTCACTATCAGTTCAGACGCTGCCGTATGGATGGTACACGGCACCCCGGGTCTTTACCAAGGTAATGGCCGAAATGATGATATTCCTTCGAAGGAAGTGAATTTTAGTTATCCCTTACTTGGACAATTCCCTGATAAGGGTAAGATCCAGGGAACAGTTGGAGGTCGGTGTAGCACTATCTCAGGTAGTGTGGCGGCAGCACGATTGGATTCTCAATATTCCAAAATCGCACCTGGTTCCGACGACGTGTCTTCTGTTCCTAGGGATGATCCTGGACACAGTCCAGAAAAAGGTGTTTCTCCCGGAGGAGAAAGCCAGGGAGTTATCCGAGCTAGTCAGGAACCTCCTAAAACCGAGCCAAGTCTCAGTGCATCAATGCACAAGGGTTCTGGGTAAAATGGTGGCTTCCTACGAAGCAATCCCATTCGGCAGATTCCACGCAAGAACTTTCCAGTGGGACCTGCTGGACAAATGGTCAGGGTCGCATCTTCAGATGCATCAGCGGATAACCCTGTCACCAAGGACAAGGGTGTCCCTCCTGTGGTGGTTGCAGAGTGCTCATCTTCTAGAGGGCCGCAGATTAGGCATTCAGGACTGGGTCCGGGTGACCACGGATGCCAGCCTGCGAGGCTGGGGAGCAGTCACACAGGGAAGGAATATCCAGGGCTTATGGTCAAGCCTGGAGTCATCACTTCACATAAATATCCTGAAGCTAAGGGACATTTACAATGCTCTAAGCTTAGCAAGACCTCTGCTTCAAGGTCAGCCGGTGTTGATCCAGTCGGACAACATCACGGCAGTCACCCACGTAAACAGACAGGGTGGCACAAGAAGCAGGAGGGCAATGGCAGAAGCTGCAAGGATTCTTCGCTGGGCGGAAAATCATGTGATAGCACTGTCAGCAGTATTCATTCCGGGAGTGGACAACTGGGAAGCAGACTTCCTCAGCACGACCTCCACCCGGGAGAGTGGGGACTTCACCCAGAAGTCTTCCACATGATTAAAAACTCGACAGGTATTGCGCCAGGTCCAGGGACCCTCAGGCAATAAGCTGTAGACGCTCTGGTAACACCGTGGGTGTACCAGTCAGGGTATGTGTTCCCTCCTCTGCCTCTCATACCCAAGGTACTGAGATTGATAAGATGGAGAGGAGTAAGCACTATATTCGTGGTTCCGGATTGGCCAAGAAGGACTTGGTAACCGGAACTTCAAGAGATGCTCACGGAGGATCCGTGGCCTCTACCTCTAAGAAGGGACCTGCTCCAGCAACGACCCTGTCTGTTCCAAGACTTACCGCGGCTGCGTTTGACGGCATGGCGGTTGAACGCCGGATCCTGAAGGAAAAAAGGCATTCCGGATGAAGTCATCCCTATCCTGATCAAAGCCAGGAAGGATGTAACCGCAAAAACATTATCACCGCAATTGGCGAAAATATGTTGCGTGGTGCGAGGCCAGTAAGGCCCGACGGAGGAAATTCAACTGGGTCGATTCCTACATTTCCTGCAAACAGGAGTGTCTATGGGCCTGAAATTGGGGTCCATTAAGGTTCAAATTTCGGCCCTGTCAATTTTCTTCCAAAAAGAACTAGCTTCAGTCCCTGAAGTTCAGACGTTTGTAAAAGGGGTACTGCATATACAGCCTCCTTTTGTGCCTCCAGTGGCACTTTGGGATCTCAATGTAGTTTTGGGTTCCAAAAGTCACATTGGTTTGAACCACTTAAATCTGTGGAGTTAAAATATCTCACATGGAAAGTGGTCATGCTGTTGGCCCTGGCCTGGGCCAGGCGCGTGTCAGAATTGGCGGCTTTATCCTGAAAAAGCCCTTATCTGATTTTCCATTCGGACAGGGCGGAATTGAGGACTCGTCCTCAGTTTCTCCCCAAGGTGGTTTCAGCGTTTCACCTGAACCAACCTATTGGTGGTGCCTGCGGCTACTAGGGACTTGGAGGCCTCCAAGTTGCTAGACGTTGTCAGTGCTCTGAAAATATATGTTTCCAGGACGGCTGGAGTCAGGAAATCTGACTCGCTGTTTATCCTGTATGCACCCAACAAGCTGGGTGCTCCTGCTTCTAAGCAGACTATTGCTCGTTGGATTTGTAGTACAATTCAGCTTGCACATTCTGTGGCAGGCCTGCCACAGCCAAAAATCTGTAAATGCCCACTCCACAAGGAAGGTGGGCTCATCTTGGGCGGCTGCCCGAGGGGTCTCGGCTTTACAACTTTGCCGAGCAGCTACTTGGTCAGGAGCAAATACGTTTGTAAAATTCTACAAAATTGATATCCTGGCTGAGGAGGACCTGGAGTTCTCTCATTTGGTGCTGCAGAGTCATCCGCACTCTCCCGCCCGTTTGGGAGCTTTGGTATAATCCCCATGGTCCTTACGGAGTCCCCAGCATCCACTTAGGACGTTAGAGAAAATAAGAATTTACTTACCGATAATTCTATTTCTCATAGTCCGTAGTGGATGCTGGGCGCCCATCCCAAGTGCGGATTGTCTGCAATACTTGTACATAGTTATTGTTACAAAAATCGGGTTATTATTGTTGTGAGCCATCTTTCAGAGGCTCCTCTGTTATCATGCTGTTAACTGGGTTCAGATCACAAGTTATACGGTGTGATTGGTGTGGCTGGTATGAGTCTTACCCGGGATTCAAAATCCTTCCTTATTGTGTACGCTCGTCCGGGCACAGTATCCTAACTGAGGCTTGGAGGAGGGTCATAGGGGGAGGAGCCAGTGCACACCAGATAGTCCTAAAGCTTTCTTTAGATGTGCCCAGTCTCCTGCGGAGCCGCTATTCCCCATGGTCCTTACGGAGTCCCCAGCATCCACTACGGACTATGAGAAATAGAATTATCGGTAAGTAAATTCTAATTTTTTTTTGTAGAAGATACAAAATATTTCTATGCAGTTTCATCAAATTAATGTTTATTATATCTAGAAGTTAACGCTAAATCAATTAATATTTTCAAACAAACTGTTTCGCTAGTAAAGTGCAGTCACAAGATGTTAGGTATTCACAACCCCTTTATACACCCCAGAAGTGTCAGCAACATTTAATAAGGGCACTGGTATTGTTAAAAGGTCTTAGCCACACCCTCACACCCTTGGCCACACCCCCACCCCTAACACCAGACTCTAATGTTCTGGTGGCCTTACTTGGACTACATGTGTTAGTCAGGGATGTGTGGTGAGGTAAATGGCTCAGGAGGCATTGGCTAGTACCAGAGCCAGATTTGCGCGCAATATATGAGCCAAAGGGTACATGTGGGCATTATACACAGGTGCAGCAGTATAAACTCCTGAAAATTTGGTGGGTTTTGATCAGAGATGTGCGGAAAAGATAGGACAAAGGGTAGTATACAATTAGCTCAGTTTATTCGCCTAGGAGAAAGAACTGAGCTTTTTTGCTATTTTTAGGGCGAATGGAGATTCGCCCTATGCAATAGCAGGGCCGGATTTTTGCTTAAGTGAAAAATTCCAACACTGTCGAAAAACACGTGGATCGGCGAATTCACTCCCGATCCACGTGTTTTGGCGAATCTGCAAGCGGTTTTCGCTGGATTTTTGGGCCATTTTCGCCAAAGCCGATTCGCCTACAAAACAAAGGTGAAACGGCATAAGCGAAAATTTATTAAAAACGGCTGAAATTACCCGCAAATGAATACGGTGGGTCGAATTAGTTCTATTTGTTTCGGCTAGGCGAAAAAACCAGAGCTAATCGTATAACCCCCCCCCCCCCCCCCCCCCCCCTTCCCTCCATAGACTTTTTACTCCAGAGTTTTGGCTATAAAAAGGACTAGAAAAATGCAAAGAAGATATTTTAAACACATGCTTTGTATTTTTCATATACTTTATACCAGGCATGTCTAAACTGCGGCCCTCCAGCTGTTGAGAAACTACACATCCCAGCATGCCCTGACACAGCTTTAGCATTCTCTGACAGCACAACTGTGTCAGGGCATGCTGGGATATGTAGTTTCACAACAGCTGGAGGGCCGCAGTTTGGACATGCCTGCTTTATACAGTCAAAACTCTGGCACAAACGTTAGTATGATAGGAAAGGCTCTGCCTCACCCCACCGCACGTCACTGGTGTTAGGGACAATCGAGTTAGGATTAGATCTCACTACATCATGCTTAATTTACTTTTCTACTATTGCTGCTCCATATTCTCAAATGTCCTAAAATTTTCTCTTTATCCAATCTAATCCAGGTTCAGACTCAGAGTCTTTTTTATTGTTACAATTTTCATGGGTTTCCTTTTACGGGTTGGGTATATTACTGATACATTCATAATTTAGTCATTCAAAACATAGACACCATAATGTTGACAGGTACAATATTTAGACAACCAAAATGACAACATGGACTATATGTCAACAATGAATATGCAGACAGTCAAAAAGTTGACAGGTGCATCATGTAAACATTCAATATATAGAAAGTTTGAAATGTCGACAGGATCAAAATGTTGACACTAAAATTGTAGAAACAATCAACATGTCGACACTTAAAATATAGACAAATTAAACCGTCAGCACCAAAATTTTGACAGGGTAAACATTTTGACAGTGATAGTAAAATAACACAGCCACTGCTAAAAGCCGGCTGCGGCTGTGATGCCGCTGAAAGCTGGCCGCTCAGACGTCTGTGAGAGCCACAGGTAGAAGCAGCTAAATAGTTAAATTCTAGAAAAAGAATGTGTGGGGTACCTCATCCCCCAATCCAGAACCAGCCCTGGGACATTTCAGCCTGGAGTGGTATTGGAAAATTGGGGGTGGGGGGGATGGTGTGGGGTCCCCCTACTTTCCAATAACCAGCACTGGGCTGAACCATCCGCGGGGGACGGGGACTGAAACTAAAACATAGAGACACACAACGTCAGGTCCTCCTGCCATAACAGCAGGTGTCAGACAAGGGCTGGAATTCCTGGAAAATTCATAGAAACATAGAATTTGACGGTAGATAAGAACCACTTGGCCCATCTAGTCTGCCCCTGTTTTTTATCCTTTAGGCAATCTCAACCATGTTTGAACCTTAATTCTTTGTAAGGATATTCATATGCCTATCCCAAGCATGTTTAAATTGCTCTACAGTCTTAGCCTCTACCACCTCTGATGGGAGGCTATTCCACTTATCCACTACCCTCTCTGTGAAGTAATTTTTCCTTACATTTCCCCTGAACCTCCCCCCCCCCCTCCAGTCTCAGTGTATGTCCTCGAGTTCTAACACTTCTCTTCCTTTGAAGAATGTTTCCCTCCTGAACTTTGTTAAGACCCTTGATATATTTGAAAGTTTCTATCATGTCCCCCCCTTTCCCTTCTCTTCTCAAAACTATACATGTTAAGATCTTTTAGCCTTTCCGGGTAAGTTTTGTGATGTAGGGCATGCACCATTTTAGTTGCCCTTCTTTGTACACTCTCTAATGTATTTATATCCTTCTGGAGATATGGGGGGTAATTCTGAGTTGATCGCAGCAGGAACTTTGTTAGCTGTTGAGCAAAACCATGTGCACTGCAGGGGAGGCAGATATAACATGTGCAGAGAGAGTTAGATTTGGGTGGGTTATTTTGTTTATTTTTACACTGCAATTTAGATTGCAGATTGAACACACCACACCCAAATCTAACTCTCTCTGCACATGTTATATCTGCCTCCCCTGCAGTGCACATGGTTTTACCCAACTACTCAGGGCCGGATTAACAATGGGGCGGATGGAGTTGCAGCTCCAGGCCCAGCATTTAAAATAGTCCCACAACGCCCCCTGCAGTGCAGCCAGACAGTGTTGACAGCAGAATTATTTTTTTTCTTGTCATCACTCATTAACAGAAATGTCTCCCTCCCGGGCAAGTCTCCTCCTATACCCTCCGGACAGCCCGCAGCCATGCACAACCCGGCCCCCTCCCCTATGTTTCTCAAATCTCAGACTCCGGGACATGCTAAGCCCCGCCCCAGACCTCAATGAGCTCTGCCCCCTGGGCGGCTTGCAGTTATGCTTCCACAGACTGCTCAAAGCCCCAGAGGTAACATATTGGGTGGGTGTGTGGGCGGACGCCGGATAAGCTGTATACTAATGTCTGCACAGTGGGCGGGGGCCCGGGGATGGTGCCAAAGCGGGACTTGATGGCTACTGGAGTGAAATGCGCGCCATCTGATGTAACATAACGTGCAGTCTGCAGCACTCCGCGGTGACCTGAGGGGAGTGCAGTCTTTCTCTGCTGCCTGTTTGCAAAGTGCACTTTCTCTTCACAGAAGACTTGGAGGGTGCTTGCCTCTGGAGACCACAGCAGCTGAACTGTAACTAAAAGTAAAGTCTACACTGCAGACATAGACATATAAAATTAAATGATTGATTTCAGTACTATGGTGTGGCATAATATTTGTGTGGAGTACCACAATAGTGTGGCATGGGTATAATGGGTACCACCATAGTGTGGCATGTTT
This sequence comes from Pseudophryne corroboree, assembly GCF_028390025.1. Classification (NCBI taxonomy): domain Eukaryota; kingdom Metazoa; phylum Chordata; class Amphibia; order Anura; family Myobatrachidae; genus Pseudophryne; species Pseudophryne corroboree. The sequence goes on from NC_086449.1 coordinate 147,536,596, forward strand.
ATAACAGGTACCGCTACGGTGTGGAATAATGTGCACAATGGGTACCGCTATGGTGTGGCATAATGGGTACCGCTACGGTGTGGCATAATGTGTATAATGGGTACCGCTATGGTGTGGCATAATGTGTATAATGGGTACCGCTATGGTGTGGCATAATGGGTACCACTACGGTGTGGCATAATGTGTATAATGGGTACCGCTATGGTGTGGCATAATGTGTATAATGGGTACCGCTATGGTGTGGCATAATGGGTACCACTACGGTGTGGCATAATGTGTATAATGGGTACCGCTATGGTGTGGCATAAAGTGTATAATGCGAACTACTACTCTGGCGTAACATGTATATGGGGTTCTACTACTGTGTGGCATGTTTGTAATTTATAAAAAGCCACCCTGGGGCCACCACTGGCTTAAATTGTTTATTTTAATTTTTTAAATCCCAGGCCTTGCTTATATCGCCGGGTGAACAGATGCCATGCGCAGTGCTTCTATTCACAGTGAGCAGAGCCGGCCCTAACCAATATGATGCCCTAGGCAAGATTTTGGCTTGTGCCCCCTAGCACCACCGCTGGTTCCGCCTCTGACCTTGCACCTCTTTCCCAGCACCATCACCCCTCACCCATAGCAGTCTTTATTTTGGTGTTTGTACCCCCTATATTGTAAATAGGAAGAGTTCGCACATTTGGCGCACAGCCCAAAAAGGGGTGTGTTTTTGCTGGCAAGGGGAATGGTCACACAATTGTAACCCCAATTCAAATTACGCCACACAGTACTGCAACTTTATTCACATTTGATCATGCGATAGTGTCCATAATTCACATTACATCCCACAGTAGTATCACTTTACCTTATTGTTACTCCTCACAGTAGAGCCCCTTATTCACATTACATCACACTGAATTGCTCCTTATTCATATTACACCACACCCTATTGCTCTTTATTCACATTAGACGACACAGTAGTGCTCTTTCTATATGCAACGCCACATAGTAGAGCACTTTATACACATAATGCCACACATTAGTAATGCATTTATACACATAATTCCACACAGTAATGCCCCTTACACATATGAGACACATTATTAATGTCCTTATAAACATAATGCGCCTTACACATTATGACAACCTTTATCAATGCCCTTTTACACATAATGTCCCTTACACATATGCCGCACATTATTAATGCCCTTATACACATAATGACACACATTGTGCCCCCTACACATTTGCTGCACATTATTAGTGCCCCTATACACATAAGGACACACATAGTGCCCCTTACACATATGTTGCACATTATTAATGCATTTTTACATGAAACACATAATGCTCCTTACACATATTCCAAACACTACTGCACAACCAACCAACTCACATGCACACAGCACTCACACTGCCGCTAACACTGTGACCTCTGCCTCTGCTTGGATACAGATGTGTCCTCATAATTCTTGCTTCAATGCTAATGTTGGGCACCTTTTTTTATGAAAATACATCTTATTTGCATTGCTATGTGGCTAGGATGCACAAGCCGCTTCTGCTGATTAAAATGATATGCAGCATGCCTATATACTGTGTGAGACTGTGGCTGTATCTGCATATGAAATGCTACACACAGAATATAGGCATGCCGCATATCATTTTAATCAGCAGAAGCTGCTGATGCCCCTAGGCATATCAAATGCCCTAGGCAATTGCCTAGTTTGCCTATGCCTATGGCCGGCTCTGACAGTGAGGGAAGATCTTGGGGGCAGCCCAGCATGTCCATAAGTGCTGGACATGAAATCTAGAATGACGGAAGGGGGGCAAGGCTTCCCGGTCGCCACACCCCTCTTTTCAGGATGCTCTGCCCGCACCTCAGTGCCTTGTCCAGCCCCCACTCTAGCATGAACATCAGTTTATGTATCTATATAACATGTCTGTCATGCTGTTATATATTTTCTTTATTTATTATGTCATCTTTTGGGGGTTTCATCTTGCCCTGGGTGCCAAAAACCCAAGTTACTCCTTTGGCTAGAGTGGAGCAGAACATCAGGACAGGTAGATATATCTTTAGTGGGCCACACTTATGGAGTGCAATGAGGTGTGCTCCTATAACGCGCACATCTTTCTCTTTTTTTATTCATTTCAATTATTCTAGCACTCAAGAAAAGGCAGACAATACAGTTCTTACCCTTTCATTATTTTAAAAACTTTTTCTTGTTATAGCTCCACTATAAAGTAGTTGAAGTTGTGCACCAGCTATGCCCTTCATAGAGATAGCCACTCCCACAGAACAGGCCACACCCTCTGTGTAGAACACACACCCTCAGTACTGGTCACACCCCCACATCAGTCATTCCGCTGCAGCAATTGTCACACCCTCTGCAGCGGAACACAATAGGCCCTTCATAAATTTCAGCTCCAGGCCCAAGTGTGCATTAATATGGCACTGCAACTGCTAACAAAGTTCCTGCTGCAATCAATTCAGAATTACCCCCATGGGCCCTTATTCCGAGTTGATCGCTCGCTAGCTGCTTTTAGCAGCAGTGCAAACGCTAAGCGGCTGCCCTCTGGGAGTGTATATTAGCTTAGCAGAAGTGCGAACGAAAGGATCGCAGGATGGCGGCAAAATTTTTTAAAGCAGTTTCTGAATAGCTGCAGACCTACTCCTACCTTGCGATCACTTCAGTCTGTTTAGTTCCTGTTTTGACGTCCCTGCGTTCAGCCAGCCACTTCCCCGTTTCCCCAGGCACGCCTGCGTTTTTATCTGACACGCCTGCTTTTTTCAGCACACTCCCGGAAAACGGTCAGTTACCTCCCAGAAACGTCCCATTCCTGTCAATCACTCACCGATCAGCAGTGCGATTGAAAAGCGTTGCTAGACCTTGTGTAAAACTGCATCGGCTTTTGTGAAAGTACTTCGCACGTGCGCAGTGCGCATCATGCGCAGAAGTGTCGATTTTATGCCTGATCGCCGCGCTGCGAACAACGGCAGCTAGTGATCAACCTCCTTGTTTGACTCACTTCTCTCTCCTCTCTCTCTCATGCCCTGAACAAGCCACTTCCACATACAATGCATCCCTTACTTCTGCTCTTGACACTGTTACTCCACCAACCACTATTCACCCTCGCAAATTAACACCTCAACCCTGGCACACCAAATGCACCAGATATCTGCAAAAATGCTCACGTACTGCTGAGCGACACTGGAGGAAATCACGCTCTAAGGCAGACTTCCTCCATTTCAAACTTATGCTCTCAGCCTTCAGTGCTGCCCTTTCTCTTGCTAAACAGTCATACTTCAAGAACCTCATCTCCTCCCAGTCTTCCAACCCCCGGCGCCTCTTTACCACTCTCAACTCACTCCTCTGCCCACCTCCACCTCGTCTCCCTTCCTCACTCTCTGATCTTGACTTTGCCACTTACTTCACATCCAAAATTGACTCCATACGTCAGGACATCACATCACACCAGACCATCAGTAACCAGCCTTCTCCCATCCCTTACCAACCATCCCCATCCCTCGCACCAACTCTGACATCTTTCTCGCATGCATCTGGAGAGGAAGTCATGGCCCTCATTCGTTCCTGTCCCCTCACCACCTCCCCACTTGACTCTATCCCCTCCCGCCTTCTCCGCTACCTCTCTCCTTCTGCTTGTTCCCATCTTTCCCACCTTCTCAATCTCTCCCTCTCATCAGGCACTGTCCCCTCTGCCTTCAAGCATGCACTCATCTCTCCTATTCTTAAAAAACCTACCCTGGATCCAAACACTCTCTCCAACTACCGACCCATCTCTCTCCTCCCTTTTGCCTACAAACTCCTTGAGCGTATTGTCTACAACCGCCTTACTTTCTTTCTTTCCTCACACTCACTGCTTGACACATTCCAGTCTGGCTTCCATTCTCTCCACTCCACTGAAACTGCCCTTACAAAAGTATGCAATGACCTCCATGCTGCTAAATCTAAGGGACACTACTCTCTACTTATTCTACTGGATCTCTCTGCTGCTTTTGACACTGTGTACCATCCTCTCCTACTGCAAATCCTTCACTCCATTGGTCTGCGTGACACTGCCCTTTCTTGGCTGTCCTCCTACCTTTCTGACCGTTCATTCTCTGTCTCCTCTTATGACTCTACCTCCCCCTCACTTCCACTAACTGTAGGGGTACCCCAAGGTTCTGTCCATGGTCCTCTACTCTTCTCTCTCTACACGTCCTCACTAGGTAAGCTCATTAGTTCTTTAGGATTCCAATATCATCTCTATGCTGATGACACTCAAATCTATCTTTCCTCTCCAGACCTCTCCCCTGCTCTCCTCACTCGTATCTCCAACTGTCTCTCTGCTACCTCTTCCTGGATGTCTCAGTGCTTTCTTAAACTTAACATGTCTAAGACCGAGCTGATCATCTTCCCTCCCTCCCGCATAACCTCACTTCCTACAATCTCATTATCTATTGATGGCACTACTATCTCCTCTAGCCCCCACGTGCGCTGTCTTGGAGTAATCCTTGACTCCTCCCTCTCCTTCAAACCACACATTCAGCACCTCTCACAAACCTGCCGTTTTCATCTAAAAAATATTTCCAGGATCAGACCCTTTCTGACCCAGGATGCTACTAAGACTCTTATCCACTCACTGGTCATCTCCAGACTGGACTACTGTAATCTCCTCCTAACTGGCATTCCTGACAAATACCTCTCTCCAATCTATACTCAATGCTGCTGCCCGACTGATCTTCCTCACCAAACGCACTACGTCCACCTCTCCTCTATTACTAGACCTTCCCTTTCAGAATCCATTTCAAGCTTCTCACACTTGCTTACAAAGCCCTCACCCACTCCTCTCCCATCTACATCTCTGACCTTATCTCCCTTTACACTCCCACCCGTCCTCTTCGCTCTGCTAATGCACGTCGACTCTCCTGCCTACGGATTACTTCCTCCCACTCCTACCTCCAAGATTTTTCACGTGCTGCACCACTTCTCTGGAATTCCCTACCTCTCCCCCTCAGACTCTCCACCTCTCTACAAAACTTAAAACGGGCTCTCAAGACCCACTTCTTCACCAAACCTGTCACAATCTAGGTAATTCCTTATCAGTATTTACCTTCCAAATGCCTCCTGAGACTGTCCCAGTGTTCCAAGCCTGGATTCCATCTGCACTGTCTGTGTGCAGCACGCTGCATCTCATTGTCTCAAATCTCTTTACTGTGGTTCTGGCAGCTTCATGGTTAAAGCTCACATTCAAGTTACAAACAATCTTTCCCTCCAAAAGCTACCATGGGCGCAGCCATGTTTTCCTAATCACATGTTACCTTTCAGCCTATCAGCTGCACTCTGCTCTCAGCCTGATTACACAGCAGCTGCACTCTGGTCTCTGGTTAATCAGCGAGCCAATCCCTGCTTCCCAGCAGGTATAAATATCCTGTTCCTGGGGTGGAAAGATGTCAGTGCTTCAATTGTCTTCAGTGATTCCAGTGTGCAGTTCTCCCATGGACTTTCTCTGCAGTACAGCCTGACTCCCTGGTGATTATACTCTGCAGTGTAACCCGACACTCCAGTGATTAACCCTCTACAGTCTACCCTGATTCACCTGTGTCTGAACTCTGGCTTCCCAGCAGCCATTCTCCAGCTTCTTCTCCAGCGATCCCCAGCATCACTTCATGTTTCACCTGTGCTTCTAAGTACAATAGTGCATTTCTATCTGCGAACCCCAGCTTCACTCAAAGCTTACCAACGATCCCAAAGTAACCATCGGTGTTCCGTCATCGATTCCAAGTCACCATCGGTGTTCCGTCATCGATCTCAAGTATTTCTCTGAACTGTGTTTCCTATTACCAGTTCCAAGTCATCAGTATTCCTCTGAACTGTGTTTAATAAAACCTTTGAACTTTCCCTTGTTGTCGTGGTCACGCCTTCGGGCATTTGTTCTAAAGGTTCCCTGCATGTCCAAGAACCCTGTACTGCCTCCCAGGTACACATATACCTCAGCCCCTACAACTGAGGCTTCCCCCTGGTCAGCACCAGCCCTCAGTTGTGACAGTAAGCACTGACCTAATGGATCCGGCCGGAGACCAGGTCCAAGCGACCAGGCCGATGCAAGAACTTGCAGCCTGCCTTGAACGTCAGGAGACTGCACAGGGCCATGTGATCCGCTGTCTCCAGGACCTCTCCTCTCGGCTGGATGGAATACAAGTAACCCTCCGTGGTTCAGGGGCGTCCAGTGTGCCGACTGCAGTACCTTTGGTGGTATCCCCACCCACCATTCCCGTTTCTGCTCCTTGTCTCCATTTACCGACACCTGCCAAGTTTGATGGTTCCCCAAAAGCCTGTCGGGGTTTCCTAAATCAGTGTGAGATATATTTTGAGTTACAGCCTAGCAGTTTCCCAACTGACCGCACCAAGGTTGCTTACATCATCTCCCTCCTCAGTGGCTCCGCCCTCGATTGGGTATCACCTCTATGGGAGAAGTCTGATGCCCTGCTCTCTTCATATGCAGATTTCATGGCAACCTTCAGGCGCATCTTTGATGAACCAGGTCGTGTGACCTCTGCCTCCTCTGATATCCTCCGGCTACAACAGAGGACACGAACAGTTGGCAAATATCTGGTACAGTACCAGATCCTAGCGTCCGAACTTTCCTGGAATGATGATGCTCTTTACTCAGCCCAAGGAGGGGCGTCTGTGTCTACAGCCCAAGGAGGGGCGTCTGTGTCTACAGCCCTAGGAGGGGTATCCAATGTTCAAGCTCTAGTGGGGGCATATGAGTCTTCTCAAAAAGGAGTTTCTGATCTGTGAACCCCAGGAGGGGTGCTGGAGAAAACAACCCTGAGAGAGGTGTCTGATTCATCAACCCCAGGAGGGGTCACCAAAGTTTCAGTCCCAAGGGAAGTATCCAGAGCCAAGTTCCCAGATGGAAATTTTTGTGCTACAGATGCAGTTATGAACTCCTGTTTGCCGTCTTCAGAGAGCACCACCCTGTTGGCATCCAGCATGGACCAGGTCCAGGATGGCCTAACTGAACACTCGGATACCACTCATTCCGGTTCTAACCGGATTCTGACTCCTTCAGTTCCAGCTGATTCAACTGTCTTTATACTCAATCCGGTTCCATCCGTCTGTCTGAAGATTCCTTCGGTTCCAGCCGATTCCGATATCTCTGGACACAATCCAGTTCCATCCGTAGGTCCAAAGACTCCTTCAGTTCCAGCTGATTTAACCGTCAATCCGAAGACTCCTCCGGTCCCAGCCGGTTCAAGCTTTTCTGGACCCAATCCGGTCCCATCCGTCTGTCCGGATCAGCCTCCTTCGGTTCCAGCCGATTCCAATACATTCGGATCTAATCCGGTCCTATCCGTCGGTCTAAAGTCTCCGCCGGTCTCAACCGGTTCAAGGTTGTCTGGACTTAATTTGGTCTCGTCCATAGATCCGGTACAGTCTCCTCTGGTCCCAGCCAGTTCAAGTTCATCAGGATTCAATCTAGATCCTTCCATTTGATCAGGTAAAGAACTTATAAGAAGTGTCCTGAGGCCACTCCTAAAGGAGGGGGTGCTGTCACGATCTAGGTAATTCCTTATCAGTATTTACCTTCCAAATGCCTCCTGAGACTGTCCCAGTGTTCCCACCCGTCCTCTTCGCTCTGCTAATGCACGTCGACTCTCCTGCCTACGGATTACTTCCTCCCACTCCTACCTCCAAGATTTTTCACGTGCTGCACCACTTCTCTGGAATTCCCTACCTCTCCCCCTCAGACTCTCCACCTCTCTACAAAACTTAAAACGGGCTCTCAAGACCCACTTCTTCACCAAACCTGTCACAATCTAGGTAATTCCTTATCAGTATTTACCTTCCAAATGCCTCCTGAGACTGTCCCAGTGTTCCAAGCCTGGATTCCATCTGCACTGTCTGTGTGCAGCACGCTGCATCTCATTGTCTCAAATCTCTTTACTGTGGTTCTGGCAGCTTCATGGTTAAAGCTCACATTCAAGTTACAAACAATCTTTCCCTCCAAAAGCTACCATGGGCGCAGCCATGTTTTCCTAATCACATGTTACCTTTCAGCCTATCAGCTGCACTCTGCTCTCAGCCTGATTACACAGCAGCTGCACTCTGGTCTCTGGTTAATCAGCGAGCCAATCCCTGCTTCCCAGCAGGTATAAATATCCTGTTCCTGGGGTGGAAAGATGTCAGTGCTTCAATTGTCTTCAGTGATTCCAGTGTGCAGTTCTCCCATGGACTTTCTCTGCAGTACAGCCTGACTCCCTGGTGATTATACTCTGCAGTGTAACCCGACACTCCAGTGATTAACCCTCTACAGTCTACCCTGATTCACCTGTGTCTGAACTCTGGCTTCCCAGCAGCCATTCTCCAGCTTCTTCTCCAGCGATCCCCAGCATCACTTCATGCTTCACCTGTGCTTCTAAGTACAATAGTGCATTTCTATCTGCGAACCCCAGCTTCACTCAAAGCTTACCAACGATCCCAAAGTAACCATCGGTGTTCCGTCATCGATTCCAAGTCACCATCGGTGTTCCGTCATCGATCTCAAGTATTTCTCGTCATCAGTATTCCTCTGAACTGTGTTTAATAAAACCTTTGAACTTTCCCTTGTTGTCGTGGTCACGCCTTCGGGCATTTGTTCTAAAGGTTCCCTGCATGTCCAAGAACCCTGTACTGCCTCCCAGGTACACATATACCTCAGCCCCTACAACTGAAGCTTCCGCCTGGTCAGCACCAGCCCTTAGTTGTGACAAAACCCAGCCAAATCTCATCCTAAACCTCTGTTCCACGCTCTCTATGTACCCCATCTGTCTCACCCCTGTCTGTCTACCCTCCCCTTTAGAATGTAAGCTCTCACGAGCAGGGCTCTCTTCCCTCATGTGCTTATCCTTTTCTTTAATAATATTCAACTGCACCAAATCCAGGAGTCTTCTGCCACCTGATACTTATTCCAGTGTCATCTGCTGATGTAGCTATGTTTATTTACCCTGTACTTGTCCTATATTGTCAACTGTAAGTTGCTGTTCTCCTGCTTGATTATTTGTTTATGTACTCTGTAATTGGGCGCTGCGGAACCCTTGTGGCACCATATAAATAAAGGATAATAATAATAACTCGGAATGACCCCCATGGTCTCCAGAACGGGTCTCAGTATTCCAGATGAGGACAATGACCTATGCAGTGGCATTATCACTTCTTTTTTTCCTGCTACTGATTCCTCTCCCTATGCAGCCAAGCATCTGACTTGCCTTTCTCATTGCTTTGTTGCATTGCTTTCCTGCCTTCAAGTCACTTGAAATAGTGACTCCTAAATCCCTTTCTTCCTCAGTAGTTTCCATTATAGTACCCTTGATACTATATTTAGCCTTTGGGTTTTTGGGACCCAAGTGCATGATTTTGCATTTTTTAGCATTAAACTCAGCACCACAATAAAAATGGTGGGGTTGGGTGCAGGGGTAAATGGCTAATAAATGTACCATTAATAAATGTAATCATTATTTTTAAAAAAGTGAAATAATATTGTTCTTACAGGCCAGCATGCCCGAACATTAAGGGCCCACTGGCACCTCTAGTCCGCCTGTAAAGAAAATATATAAAATAAGACAAAACTCAGACAACTAATATTTTTTTAATTGTACACCACTTCAGTACTAACTAAAGCCACCGCAAAGGAGCTCCTCTTGCCCTCTGAAGGGCTGCATTTGGGTCATTCGAGGACACCCTATAAAACTGAATTGGAAGCGCATATTGGCTGAGAGCACGGCAATGGTACTCTCATCCAACCAACGCTCCCCATTATTTTCTATGGAGTGGCTGGAAATGACCCAGTCACACTGCACAATGGCACTGTCCAGTGCAAGTTCGTGTAGGTGTGTTATTTTTCCAAGATGCCGTGGATGCTACATGCAGTGAAGGGGACCTGCTTTCTGGATTTTGTGAGTATTAAAGTGGAGAACGAAAGCTGTGTGGTGGGAGTTTTATTTTTTTCAGTAAAGTACTAAAACATTAGGGGTGAGATGTAACAGAGTCCAAGATTGCCATACATGCGAGATGCCGGCCGATCGCTAACGGTTTGTTTTTTTAAAGGGGCAATCATTTACAAGGCAAAACCATGCCTTGTAAATGATTGCCCCTTTAAATAAACATCTGAGATCATCCCACATATTCGGTGATCTCAGACTACATTACATCCCGCCCTAGGTGTGAAATATTTTCTTTATAGGTGAACTACAGGTGCCAGCAGGCCCTTAATGTTCAGACATGTTGCCAATTGTTCCATAAGTGCCACCATGCCAGGGCATGTTTGTTGGGACTTGCAGGCAGCATGTAGAATCATTTTATAATTACCAGTCTAATATTACTGTTAACATCGCACCCACTGCCCAGGGATGTAGGGAACAGCACTGATATGTATCGATTCCTACCCCACCCCCACCCCTTCCCCCTCAGTTGGTTCAGTCTGGTTCTAGTTATTGGAAAATAGTGGGAACCCCACGCCACCACCCCCAAGATTTTTTTCAATACCATTACCAGCCCATGTCAGCCTTTTGGTTACCGACATTTTGACCATATTGACATTATGGTGTCAATGTTTTGATTGTCTAAGTATTCACTACATCCCCTTTTAGTAGTGCTTTGAATTTTGATTACATACGTTTAAGGTTTCTTGTTTCTTTATTCATACAGGTTGAGTATCCCTTATCCAAAATTACAAATCCCACATTTTTGGGTCCCCTACTGAGATAATGAGATATATATTATATATTATGTGTACATAATGATATATTATATAGATATATAATGTAATATATACATATATGTGTCAGTATCTCAGTAGGGGAACCAAAAACTGTAATTCTTATTTTTGGTTTCTCACATGTAAAAATATATGGTTTTTGGCGTTAATAAATATACAAGACTAAATTAGAAAACTGCATTTGGTGTTTATCTAGTTTTAATTTTCAAGTATGTAGAGGGGAAGGTGTCAGAGTTCTGGATATCTGTACGGGACAGGGTGCAAGGAAAAGGGTGACGGTTCTATGATCGAGGAGAGGATATTAGGGGCCAATGGGGTATATTACTAATGTGTAGGTTTACAGAAGTGGAGACGTTGTCCATAGCAACCAAGAGGGTGAGAGGGGCTTTTTATGCCGTCCCCTCCTTGCATGCACCAACTAGACCAATATGTACATTTGTTTACTGTATATCTGCAGCTGTAATCAGCAGCTTACATTACTAATCGGGGTCCTCCTTTAACATTGGGGACCCTTCCACACCCATTTCCTGGCCGTTTCTAACCACCCTGCATCCCTAAACTTTGATGCACTTTTATATTATACAAGCTTAGGCCCTCATCATCACCAGTAATTGCAGTGGTTTTGGAACATAGTCAAGATCCATCACCATTTTTCCTACAGCTGGTGATGATCAAACAGGATGGGGATGTGCTGCTCCTGTAATGAAAAAGTCCATATGCTAGCTTGCGGGAGGGGGGCGGTTTTGTGAGCTGGACTTGCCAATGCCAGTGGGGAGTGTGGAAGGTTCACAAATGCTGCTACTGGAGGGCTCTCACAAACAGATTTTTTAGTTTTATCTGAAGCATAGAAGAAATCCATACTAGTGTATTTTTCTGGTTTATTTTTGTAAATCGGGCTTACTAGTTACTATGTAAATAGCAGTTTGAACAGCTTTAAACCTCATTCAGCAATGAGAAAAGTGAATACATGAACTGCTCTTTCTGAAACTTTGCATTTATGTATTCTGGAAAAAAAGACATCTGTGCTTTATTCTCTTCTCTGTACTTATATGTTTCACTGTGCCACATCCACAATTATAGGTTTCACTATACCACATCAACATTATAGCGTATTCATCCACCACCTGAAATATCTTCCTCTGCATGTTCTACTAGCTTTAGTCCCATACCCACTCCTGTCCCACTAGCTCCTTTTGCCTAATCATTGCCCTCTCATTCTACACTGTATGATCTCAGAAGCCGGGCCTTCTCTACACTTTGTCCCACAACTGCACCTCTTTGTCAACCTTATCTGTACTTGTTCTCTTATTGTGTGCCATTGTATTTTCTCTATCGTCCTTGTGGATGCTGGGGTTCCTGAAAGGACCATGGGGAATAGCGGCTCCGCAGGAGACAGGGCACAAAAAGTAAAGCTTTCCGATCAGGTGGTGTGCACTGGCTCCTCCCCCTATGACCCTCCTCCAGACTCCAGTTAGATTTTTGTGCCCGGCCGAGAAGGGTGCAATCTAGGTGGCTCTCCTAAAGAGCTGCTTAGAGAAAGTTTAGCTTAGGTTTTTTATTTTACAGTGAGTCCTGCTGGCAACAGGATCACTGCAACGAGGGACTTAGGGGAGAAGAAGTGAACTCACCTGCGTGCAGGATGGATTGGCTTCTTGGCTACTGGACATCAGCTCCAGAGGGACGATCACAGGTACAGCCTGGATGGTCACCGGAGCCGCGCCGCCGGCCCCCTTGCAGATGCTGAAGTAAGAAGAGGTCCAGAATCGGCGGCTGAAGACTCCTGCAGTCTTCTAAAGGTAGCGCACAGCACTGCAGCTGTGCGCCATTTTCCTCTCAGCACACTTCACACGGCAGTCACTGAGGGTGCAGGGCGCTGGGAGGGGGGCGCCCTGGGAGGCAAATGAAAACCTTTTTTGGCGAAAAATACCTCACATATAGCCCCCAGAGGCTATATGGAGATATTTAACCCCTGCCAAGATTCACTAAATAGCGGGAGACGAGCCCGCCGAAAAAGGGGCGGGGCCTATCTCCTCAGCACACAGCGCCATTTTCTCTCACAGAAAGCCTGGAGAGAAGGCTCCCAGGCTCTCCCCTGCACTGCACTACAGAAACAGGGTTAAAACAGAGAGGGGGGGCACTGATTTTGGCGATATTGAGATATATATAAAGATGCTATAAGGGAAAACACTTATATAAGGTTGTCCCTATATAATTATAGCGTTTTGGTGTGTGCTGGCAAACTCTCCCTCTGTCTCCCCAAAGGGCTAGTGTGGGTCCTGTCCTCTGTCAGAGCATTCCCGGTGTGTGTGCTGTGTGTCGGTACGTGTGTGTCGACATGTATGAGGACGATGTTGGTGAGGAGGCGGAGAAATTGCCTGTAATGGTGATGTCACTCTCTAGGGAGTCGACACCGGAATGGATGGCTTATTTAGGGAATTACGTGAGAATCTCAACACGCTGCAAGGTCGGTTGACGACGTGAGACGGCCGACAAACTATTAGTACCGGTCCAGGCGTCTCAGAAACACCGTCAGGGGCGTTAAAAACGCCCATTTACCTCAGTCGGTCGACACAGACACAGACACGGACACTGAATCCAGTGTCGACGGTGAATAAACAAACGTATTTCTCATTAGGGCCACACGTTAAGGGCAATGAAGGAGGTGTTGCATATTTCTGATACTACAAGTACCACAAAAAAGGGTATTATGTGGGAGTGAAAAAACTACCTGTAGTTTTTCCTGAATCAGATAAAATAAAATGAAGTGTGTGATGATGCGTGGGGTTACCCCGATAGCAAATATTGGCGTTATACCCTTTCCCGCCAGAAATTAGGGCGCGTTGGGAAACACCCCTTAGGGTGATAAGGCGCTCACACGCTTATCAAGTGGCGTTACCGTCTCCAGATACGGCCGCCCTCAAGGAGCCAGCTGATAGGAAGCTGGAAAGATATCCTAAAAAGTATATACACACATACGGTGGTTATACTGCGACCAGCGATCGCCATCAGCCTGGAGATGCAGTGCTGGGTTGGCTTGGTCGGATTCCCTGACTGAAAATATTTTATTCATATAGAGCATTTAATAGGATGCATTCTATATATATGTACGTGAGATGCACAGAGGGATATTTGCTCTCTGGCATCAAGATAAGTACGTTGTCCATATCACCCAGAAGATGTCATGGACACGACAGTGGTCAGGTGATACAGATCCCATACGGCACATGGAAGTATTGCCGTATAAAGGGAAGGAGTTAGTTGGGGTCGGTCCATCGGACCTGGGGACCACGGCAACAGCTGGGAAATCCAACCTTTTTACCCCAAGTTACATCTCAGCTGAAAAAGACACCGTCTTTTCAGCCTCAATCCTTCCTTTCCCATGAGGGCATGCAGGCAAAAGGCCAGTCATATCTGCACAGACATAGAGGTAAGGGAAGTAGACTGCAGCAGGCAGCCCCTTCCCAGGAAAAGAAGCCCTCCACCGCGTCTGCCAAGTCCTCAGCATGACGCTGGGGCCATGCAAGCGGACTCAAGGTGGGGGGGTAGTCTCAAGAGTCTCAGCGCGCAGTGGGATCACTCGCAGGTTGACCCCTAGATAGTACAAGTATTATCCCAGGGGTACAGATTGGAGAGTCGAGACATCTTCTCCTCGCAGGTTTCTGAAGTCTGCTTTACCAACGGCTCCCTCCGACAGGGAGGCAGCATTGGAAACAATTCACAAGCTGTATATCCAGCAGGTGATAATCAAAGTACCCCTCCTACAACAAGGAAAAGGGTATTATTTTTCCACACTATATTGTGGTACTGAAGCCAGACGGCTTGGTGAGACATAGTCTAAACTGAAATCTTTGAACACTTACATAAAAGGTTCAAATCGAGATGGAGTCACTCAGAGCAGTGATAGCGAACCGGAAAAAAGGGGACTATATGGTGTCCCTGGACATCAAGGATTACCTCCATGTCCAAATTTGCCCTTCTCAACAAGGGTACCTCTGGTTCGTGGTACAGAACTGTCAATATCAGTTTCAGACGATGCCGTTTGAATTATCCACGGCACCCCGGGCCTTTTACCAAGGTAATGGCCGAAAAGATGTTTCTTCAAAGAAAAAAGGCATCTAAATTATCCCTTACTTGGACGATATCCTGAAAAGGGCAAGTTCCAGAGAACAGTTGGAGGTCGGAAGAGCACTATCTAAAGTAGTTCTACGACAGCACGACTGGATTCTAAATATTCCAAGAATCGCAGCTGTTTTCCGACGATACGTCTGCTGTTCCTAGGAATGATTCTGGGCATAGTCCAGAAAAAGGTGTTCCTCCGGGAGGAAAAAGCCAAGGAGTTATTCGACCTAGTCAGAAACCTCCTAAAACCAGGCCAAGTATCAGTGCATCAATGCACAGGAGTCCTGGGAAAAATGGTGGCTTCTTACGAAGCGATTCCATTCGGCAGATCTCAGGGGATTTGCTGGACGAATGGTCCGGATCGCATTTTCAGATGCATCAGCGGATAATCCTGTCTCCAAGGACAAGGGTGTCTCTTCTGTGGGGGCTGCAGAGTGCTCATCTTTTAGAGGGCAGCACACTCAGCATTCAGGACTGTGTTCTGGGGACCACGGATACCAGCCTGAGAGGCTGGGGAGTAGTCACACAGGGAAAAAATTTCCAAGGAAGTGTGGTCAAGTCTGGAGACTTCTCTCCACATGAATATACTGGAGCTAAGGGCAATTTACAATGCTCTGAGCCTAGGAAGACTCCTGCTTCAAAGTCAACCGGTGCTGATCCAGTAGGACATCATCATGGCGGTCGCCCACGTTATCAGACGGGGCGACACAAGAAGCAGGAGGGCAATGACAGCAAGGATTCTTCGCTGGGCGGAAAATCATGTGATAACACTGTCAGCAGTGTTCATTCCGGGAGTGGGCAACTGGGAAGATTTCCTCAGCATAAATGAATTCCACCCGGAAAAGTGGAAACTTAATCTGGAAGTTTCCACATGATTGTAAACCGTTGGGAAAGACCAAAGGTGGTTATGATGGCGTCCCACCTGAAGCGCCAGGTCAAGAGACACTCAGGCAATAGCTGGGACGCTCTGGTAACACCGTCGGTGTACCAGTCGGTGTATGTGTTCCATCCTCTGCTTTTCATACCCAATGTATTGAAAATGATAGGAAGGAGAGGAGTAAGAACTATACTCGTGGCTCCGGTTTGGCCAAGAAGGACTTGGTTCCCGGAACTTCAAGAGATACTAAGAAGGGTCTTGATTCGGCAAGAACCGTGTCTGTTCCGGGACTTACCGCAGCTGCGTTGACGCCAAGGCGGGTGAACGCCGGATCCTAAGGGAAAGAGGCATTCCGGAAGAGGTCATCCCTACCCTGGTCAGAGCCAGGAAGGAGGTGACCGCACAACATTATCACCACTTAGGTGAAAATATGTGCCAGGGTGTGAGTCCAGGAAGGCTCCACGGAAGAATTTCAACTAGGTTAATTTCTACATTTCCTGCAAACAGGAGTGTCTATGGGTCTCAAATTGGGTCCATTAAGGTTCAAATTTCGGCCTGTTGATTTTCTTCCAGAAAGAAATTGGCTTCAGTTCCTGAAGTCCAGAAGTTGTTAAGGGAGTACTGCATATACAGCCCCTTTGATGTCTCCAGTGGCACTGGGCGATCTCAACGTAGTTTTGGGATTCCTAAAAAATCACATTGGTTTAAACAACTCAAATCTGTGGATTTGATATATCTCACATGGAAAATGACCATGCTGTTGGTCCTGGCCTCGGCCAGGCGAGTGTCAGAATTGGCGGCTTTATCTCACAAAGCCATATCTGATTGTCCATTCGGACAGAGCAAAGCTGCGGACTCGTCCCCAGTTTCTCCTTAAGGTGGTGTCAGCGTTTCACCTGAACCAGCTTATTGTGGTACCTGCGGCTACTAGGGACTTGGAGGACTCCAAGTTGCTGGATGTTATCAGGGCCCTGAAAATATAGTTTCCAGGTTGGCTGGAGTCAGGAAATCTGACTTGCTGTTTATCCTGTATGCACCCAACAATGTTGGGTGCTTCTGCTTCTAAGCAGTCGATTGCTCGTGGGATTGGTAGCACAATTCAACTTGCACATTCTGTGGCAGGCCTGCCACAGTCTAAATCTGTTAAGGCCCATTCCACAAGGAAGGTGGGCTCATCTTGGGCGGCTGCCCGAGGGGTCTCGGCATTACAACTTTGCCGAGCAGCTACGTGGTCGGGGGAGAACACGTTTGTAAAATTCTACAAATTTGATACCCTGGCAAAAGAGGACCTGGAGTTCTCTCATTCGGTGCTGCAGAGTCATCCGCACTCTCCCGCCCGTTTGGGAGCTTTGGTATAATCCCCATGGTCCTTTCAGGAACCCCAGCATCCACAAGGACGATAGAGAAAATAAGAATTTACTTACCGATAATTCTATTTCTCGGAGTCCGTAGTGGATGCTGGGCGCCCATCCCAAGTGCGGATTATCTGCAATACTTGTACATAGTTATTGCTAACTAAATCGGGTTATTGTTGTTGTGAGCCATCTTTTCAGAGGCTCCGCTGTTATCATACTGTTAACTGGGTTCAGATCACAGGTTGTACAGTGTGATTGGTGTGGCTGGTATGAGTCTTACCCGGGATTCAAAATTCCTCCCTTATTGTGTACGCTCGTCCGGGCACAGTACCTAACTGGAGTCTGGAGGAGGGTCATAGGGGGAGGAGCCAGTGCACACCACCTGATCGGAAAGCTTTACTTTTTGTGCCCTGTCTCCTGCGGAGCCGCTATTCCCCATGGTCCTTTCAGGAACCCCAGCATCCACTACGGACTCCGAGAAATAGAATTATCGGTAAGTAAATTCTTATTTTATATGATTAGTAGCTCTGACTGTAACACACTTTGGAGTTTTGTGTCCCCCTTAATTTACCGTCACGGACGTTGATTAGGAATTTGGATAGAGGGAACCACCTGGACATAACATTTATATTTCTCTTACGTCCTAGAGGATGCTGGGGACTCCGTAAGGACTATGGGGTATAGACGGGCTCCGCAGGAGACATGGGCACTCTAAAAACTTTAGATGGGTGTGCACTGGCTTCTCCCTCTATGCCCCTCCTCCAGACCTCAGTTAGATCCTGTGCCCAGAGGAGACTGGGTGCACTGCAGGGGAGCTCTACTGAGTTTCTCTGTAAAATACTTTTGTTAGGTTTTTTATTTTCAGGGAGCACTGCTGGCAACAGGCTCCCTGCATCGTGGGACTGAGGAGAGAGAAGCAGACCTACTTAAATGATAGGCTCTGCTTCTTAGGCTACTGGACACCATTAGCTCCAGAGGGTCGGAACGCAGGTCTCACCCTCGCCGTTCGTCCCGTAGCCGCTCCGCCGGAAGATAGAAGCCGGGTGAGTATGAGAAGAAAGAAGACTTCAAAGGCGGCAGAAGACTTCAGATCTTCTATGAGGTAACGCGTAGCGGTAACGCTGCGCGCCATTGCTCCCAACACACACTGGCGGCACTGTATGGGTGCAGGGCGCAGGGGGGGCGCCCTGGGCAACAATTATTAACCTTTTAGGGACACTGGCAGAGATATATACTGCGGAGGCAGTATATAGCAAAAACCACCGCCAGTATAAAGATTTGAGTGGCACTAACCAGCGCCATTTTCTCCACAGCACGCTGCAGAGAAGCTGGCTCCCCGGACTCTCCGCTGCTGAACACATACAGAGGGCAAAAAAGAGGGGGGGGGGGCACATTTATTTGGCGCAGTGAATATATTTATAAAAGCGCTGTACTGACTGGGATTTATTCCAGTATCCGGTGGCGCTGGGTGTGTGCTGGCATACTCTCTCTCTGTCTCTCCAAAGGGCCTTATTGGGGGACTGTCTCCATATATATATATATATATCCCTGAGTGTGTGGGGGTGGGGGTGTCGGAACGGGTGTGTCGGCATGTCTGAAGCGGAAGGCTCATCTAAGGAGGAGGTGGAGCAGATGATTGTGGTGTCTCCGTCGGCAATGCTGACACCCGATTGGCTGGATATGTGGAATGTTTTAAATGCAAATGTGTCTTTATTACATAAGAGAATGGACAAAGCAGAGCCCAGAGAAAGGTCAGGGAGTCAAGCCATGGCTTTGGCTGTATCACAGGGCCATCCAGGGTCTCAGAAACATCCCCTGTCCCAAGTAGCAGACACTGATACCGACACGGATTCTGATCCCAGTGTCGACTACGATGATGCGAGGTTACACCCAAGGGTGGCCAAAAGTATTCATTATATGATTATTGCAATAAAAGATGTTTTACATATCACAGATGACCCCTCTGTCCCTGACACGAGGGTATGCATGTTTAAGGAAAAGAAACCTGAGGTAACTTTTCCCCCATCTCATGAGCTGAACGCGTTATTTGAAAAGGCTTGGGGAACTCCAGACAAGAAACTGCAGATTCCCAAGAGAATTCTTATGGCGTATCCTTTCCCTGCACAGGACAGGTTACGGTGGGAATCCTCGCACAAGGTGGACAAGGTTTTAACGCCCTTGTCCAAAAAGGTGGCGCTACCATCTCCAGATACGGCAGCCCTCAAGGATCCTGCTGATCGCAGACAGGAAACTGCTCAGACCGGCAATAGCGTCGGCTTGGGTTTGTAGCGCTGTAGCTGCTTGGGCAGATACCTTGTCATCTGACATTGATACCCTAGATAGGGATAGCATTTTATTGACCTTAGGTCATATTAAAGACGCAGTCTTATATATGAGAGACGCTTCCAGAGACGTTGGGCTGTTAGGTTCAAGAGCCAACGCCATGGCGATTTCTGCTAGGCGAGCCCTGTGGACCCGTCAATGGACGGGTGATGCCGACTCAAAGAGACATATGGAAGTTGTTGCCTTACAAGGGTGAGGTTTTATTTGGGGAAGGTCTCGCGGACCTGGTTTCCACAGCTACCGCGGGTAAATCTACCTTTTTACCTTATGTTCCCCCACAGCAAAAGAAAACACCGCAATATCAGATGCAGTCCTTTCGGTCGCATAAGTCCAGAAGAGGTCGGGGCTCTTCCTTTCTCGTCAGAGGTAAGGGTAGAGGGAAAAGAATGCCTGCTACGGCTAGTTCCCAGGAGCAGAAGTCCTCCCCGGCTTCTACTAAATCCACCGCATGACGCTGGGGCTCCACTGAGGGAGTCCGCGCCGGTGGGGGCACGTCTTCGACTCTTCAGCCAGGTCTGGGTTCAGTCAGACGTGGATCCTTGGGCGATGGAAATTGTATCCCAAGGCTACAACCTGGAATTCGAAGACGTGCCTCCTCGCCGATTTTTCAAATCGGCTTTACCAGCTTCTCCCGCAGAAAGGGAGATAGTTTTAGCTGCAATTCAAAAACTTTGTCAACAAGTGATTGTCAAGGTGCCCCTAGTTCAACAGGGGAAGGGGTACTATTCAACCCTGTTTGTGGTCCCGAAACCGGATGGCTCGGTCAGACCCATTCTGAATCTAAAATCCCTAAACCTGTACTTGAAAAAGTTCAAATTCAAGATGGAATCGCTCCGGGCAGTTATCCCCAGCCTGGAGGGGGGGGGGGGGGGGGATTTTATGGTGTCACTAGACATAAAGGAATCATACTTTCATGTCCCCATATATCCCCCTCATCAGGCATACCTGAGATTCGCTGTACAGGACTGTCATTACCAGTTTCAGACGTTGCCGTTTGGGCTTTCCACGGCCCCGAGGTTTTTTACCAAGGTTATGGCGGAAATGATGGTGCTCTTGCGCAAGCAGGGAGTCACAGTTATCTCGTACTTGGACGATCTCCTGATAAAAGCGAGATCGAGAGATCAATTGCAGAAAAGCGTGTCACTCTCCCTGAGAGTGCTGCAGCAGCATGACTGGATTCTAAATCTACCGAAGTCACAGTTGATTCCAACGACTCAGCTATCTTTCTTAGACATGATTCTGGACACGGAACAAAAGAGGGTTTTTCTCCCGATGGGAAAAGCCCAGGAACTCCAGAACATGGTCAGAGACCTGTTAAAACCGAAAAAAGTGTCAGTCCATCAATGCACTCGAGTACTGGGAAGCAGACTTCCTCAGCAGACACGATCTCCATCCAGGAGAGTGGGGACTTCATCAAGAAGTTTTTGCAGTGATAACAAGTCAGTGGGGACTTCCACAAATAGACATGATGGCGTCACGCCTCAATAAGAAGCTTCGGAGGTATTGTGCCAGGTCAAAGGACCCTCAGGCAGTAGCGGTGGACGCCCTGGTTACACCATGGGCATTTCAGTCTGTCTATGTGTTCCCTCCTCTTCCGCTCATCTCAAAAAGACTGAGAATCATAAGACGAAAAAGAGTGCAGACAGTACTCATTGTTCCGGATTGGCCTCGAAGGGCCTGGTATTCAGACCTTCAGGAAATGCTCACAGAAGATCCATGGCCTCTTCCTCTCAGGGAAGACCTATTGCAGCAGGGACCCTGCGTGTTCCAAGACTTACCGCGGTTACTGTTGACGGCATGGCGGTTGAACACAAAATCCTAGCGGGAAAAGGTATTCCGGAGGAAGTCATCTCTACTCTGATTAAGGCTAGGAAGGAGGTGTCGGCGAAACATTATCACCGCATCTGGAGGAAGTATGTATCTTGGTGTGAAGCCAAGGATGCTCCTACTGAAGATTTCCATCTGGGCCGTTTTCTCCACTTTCTACAGACAGGAGTGGATATGGGCCTAAAGTTAGGCTCCATTAAGGTACAGATTTCGGCCCTATCAATTTTCTTTCAGAAGGAATTGGTTTCTCTCCCAGAAGTCCAGACTTTTGTAAAGGGAGTGCTGCACATCCAGCCTCCTTTTGTGCCCCCAGTGGCACCATGGGACCTTAACGTGGTGTTACAGTTCCTAAAATCTCACTGGTTTGAGCCTCTTCAAACGGTGGATTTAAAATTTCTCACTTGGAAGGTGGTCATGTTGTTGGCCTTGGCATCTGCACGGTGGGTGTCCGAATTGGCGGCTTTGTCTCACAAGAGCTCCTATCTGATTTTCCATGTGGATAGAGCAGAATTAAGGACTTGTCCTCAATTTTTGCCTAAGGGGGTGTCATCTTTTCACATGAACCAACCTATCGTGGTGCCTGTGGCTACGGGTGACTTGGAGGATTCCAAGTCCCTTGATGTAGTCAGGGCCTTAAAGTTTTATGTAGCCAGGACGGCTCGGGTTAGGAAAACAGAGGCACTGTTTGTCCTGTATGCAGCCAGCAAGCTTGGCGCTCCTGCTTCTAAACAGACTATTGCTCGCTGGATCTGTAACACGATTCAGCAGGCTCATTTTACGGCTGGATTGCCGTTACCATATTCGGTAAAGGCCCATTCCACTAGGAAGGTGGGCTCTTCTTGGGCGGCTGCACGAGGCGTCTTGGCATTACAGCTTTGCCGAGCGGCGACTTGGTTGGGTTTAAACACTTTTGCTAAATTCTACAAGTTTGATACCTTGGCTGAGGAGGACCTTATGTTTGCTCAATCGGCGCTGCAGAGTCATCCGCACTCTCCCGCCCGGTCTGGAGCTTTGGTATAATCCCCATGGTCCTTACGGAGTCCCCAGCATCCTCTAGGACGTAAGAGAAAATAAGATTTTAAACCTACCGGTAAATCTTTTTCTCCTAGTCCGTAGAGGATGCTGGGCGCCCGTCCCAGTGCGGACAAAATTCTGCAAGACTTGTATATAGTTATTGCTTACATAAGGGTTATGTTACAGTTTTGATCAGTCTCGGGCTGATGCTGTTTTGTTTCATACTGTTAACTGGTTCGTATGTTCCGAGTTGTACGGTGTGGATTGGTGTGGGCTGGTATGTATCTTGCCCTTAGATTAACGAAAAATCCTTCCTCATACTGTCCGTCTCCTCTGGGCACAGTTCTCTAACTGAGGTCTGGAGGAGGGGCATAGAGGGAGGAGCCAGTGCACACCCATCTAAAGTCTTTAGAGTGCCCATGTCTCCTGCGGAGCCCGTCTATACCCCATGGTCCTTACGGAGTCCCCAGCATCCTCTACGGACTAGGAGAAAAAGATTTACCGGTAGGTTTAAAATCTTATTATGGTCTACACATAGCATTGTGCCACTGACATATAGGAGGGGGGATGTAATAGGGTATGAGGATCAGAAAGTGCGATATTTTGTGAGAGTCTCCTTGTTTTTTTAAGTGGCAATCATTTACATGGCAAAACCAGGTTGATTTTGCCATGTAAATGATTGCCACTTTAATAAAATCAGGAGACCTCTCACAAAATCTCGCACTTTATGATTCTCATACCCTATTACATCCCACCCCACCGTGGTCTTTGTCTGGAATGGTGAGTGTAAAGGTAATCCTGTATTAGCAGTCTCTATGCAAATACATACAGTATGATATACATATAACAATGGCCATAATATTTAAGTAAATATGTAGCATTTTTACAGTAAGATGTAATGTAAATTTTCCTTTTAATAAATGTAAAAAGTGCTGCAGTCAAACAATCTTTATACAAGTGTCTGTGCCTTTTTGCTGTACTTTATTAAAGGTTGTCAGGATGGCAAAGCAGCAATACTAGTGATTACAGCAAATTCACTGTCAGTTTCATTCATAAAGTATCCCACTGCTCTGACACTACCTAAACAGTGGTCACCTAACTAGTGACTGACCAACCAGTTCAGTGTCAGTCACACAATCCCCTTTCCTCCTCCTTCCCAAGCACTAATTAACTAACATAATAATAAATTACCTCTTTGGGGTATATTCCATAAGAGTCAGAAACTGCCGTCTTGTCGGAAAGACGGTAGTTTCCGATTGATTTAGGTCTGAAGGGGTTCCAACCTATTCAATATGGGATGGTTTTTTTCCGACAAGTCAGGAATTCCCGACTTGTCAGAAACACGTGGATCGGTGGAATAGCCGGGGATCCACGTGCTTTTGTCGGAAACGTGACCAAATCTGACAGATTTTTGCCCCGTTTCCGACAATCTCAATGCGTCTTTAAAAAAAGTCGGATTGAGGAGATCAGAGGGAGAGCGGGGCGAGGGACGGAGAGAGAGCGCTTACTGGCGGGGGCAGATGGAGCCGTAGTTGGTGGAAGACACTCTCCTCACTGACGGGCGCCCTCCTTCCAGGCCAGGCTCGTCTCTCCCGGCCGGCAGGTGGCTACACTGCTGAATTCGGCTCCCACCAGCAGCTCACTGATATCTCACACACAGGAAGCTGCGGACAGCAGCAGCAGGGCGGACACCGGGAACGGCCAGATCCGCCAGTCGGATTTGGCCGCTCATTGAATAGGGCTTGTCGGATCCATTCCGACAAATGCATGTCGGAATGGATCCAACTCTTATAGAAAATACGCCTTTGTCTTCCACTAGTAGATTGAAAAAAAAAAACTTTTATTTTATTAATATCTCTTTTATATTCTATTTTTCCCGTACTTATTTTATCATTGAGGTAAATTCACTTTGCCATTATTTTTGATGTTTTATGTGGTGGCTACAGACAATAGACCGGGTTCAAATGTCCCCCCCCCCCCCCCCCTTTCCGGCTGCGATCACACCTGCTGGCAGTATTCTAATGTCACTGCCGATGTGCGCAATAAGTTAATTTCAGCTCGCTACCCAAACACCTCTTTTCACAATCGCTCCTATTAATTTAGCATATTGGGGGTAATTCCAAGTTGATCGCAGTAGGAATTTTGTTAGCAGTTGGGCAAAACCATGTGCACTGCAGGGGAGGCAGATATAACATGTGCAGAAAGAGTTAGATTTGGGTGGGTTATTTTGTTTCTGTGCAGGGTAAATACTGGCTGCTTTATTTTTACACTGCAAATTAGATTGCAGATTGAACACACCACACCCAAATCTAACTCTCTCTGCACATGTTATATCTGCCCCCCCTGCAGTGCACATGGGCCCTCATTCCGAGTTGTTCGCTCGTTCTTTTTCATCGCATCGCAGCGATTTTCCGCAAACTGCGCATGCGCAATGTTCGCACTGCGACTGCGCCAAGTAAATTTGCTAAGAAGTTTGGTATTTAACTCACGGCATTACGAGGTTTTTTCTTCGTTCTGGTGATCGTAGTGTGATTGACAGGAAGTGGGTGTTTCTGGGCGGAAACTGGCCGTTTTATGGGTGTGTGTGAAAAAACGCTGCCGTTTCTGGGAAAAACGCGGGAGTGGCTGGAGAAACAGGGGAGTGTCTGGGCGAACGCTGGGTGTGTTTGTGACGTCAAACCAGGAACGAAACAGACAGAACTGATCGCAGTGGCAGAGTAAGTGTCGAGCTACTCAGAAACTGCTTAGAAATGTTTATTCGCAATTTTGAGAATCTTTCGTTCGCAATTTTGCTAAGCTAAGATTCACTCCCAGTAGGCGGCGGCTTAGCATGTGCAATGCTGCTAAAAGCAGCTTGCGAGGGAACAACTCGGAATGAGGGCCATGGTTTTGCCCAACTGCTAAAAAATTTCCTGCTGCGATCAACTTGGAATTACCCCCATGGTTTTGCCCAACTGCTAACAAGATTCCTGTTGCGATCAACTTGGAATTACCCCCATTGCCCCATAGTAATCAGGTTTAGCTGTGTAAAGGGTTGGGTGCCTTGTTACCCCGGGGGTAGCAAGCTGAAATGATGATACCATGTCCCCAAGGGCAGAAACAGAACAGGTGTGGATGGGGGTGAAAATAATTGAATATCACCCAATGACTCTCTAACATAATTCTTATTTTCTGTCACATTTGCCATATATTTTCTTAGTAAGCAATAATGTAAAAGCTACAGTAGCTTCTGCGGCTCACCTAGGCAATTTAATCAATGATTGAAAGTAATATTCTGAGTGCCATGCTGCATGCTATTATGTAATTTAATGGATTACAGTGTCATAAAATGTATTACAGGTTCATTGTAACATACACATTCACATTCTATCCTGGCTGCGCTAAACAACCTTTGTCACATACAGACAACCTGTTTGTGAATGTTCCAGAATTTTGTTCTGTTCTAATAGCTTTTTTAAGTTTCTATACATTTAATCATTTGTACACGCTATTAACAGTAACATCTATAGTCATTTATCTGAGAAACTGTGTTAGATGATTTCCAACACTAATTAGACTCTTGTCAAATGAAAATTTACATTACTCATCTAATCTCAAGTCTTTAGCGCAATGTAATTCTTGTGCAGCGGTATATTAGGAAACATTAGTAAAACTGTTACTCTTTATTCAATCTGCATTAATGAATACTGAGACAATTTAATAGAAAGATACTTGGTGTATTAAAGACACCAATAAATCTTATATACAACATCCCTTTATTTTCTTCCTTTCCCTAAAAATATAACTAATGTGTAATGGCAGCGGCTGCTCCTACCTTCTTTGGGTGGGGGGGGGGGGGGGGTGCGTGTGTGTGTGGTGGTGGGGGGGGGGGGTGTAGGGGCTGCCGCTACCCATGTCGGAAATGAGAGGAGAGAGGTGGCCCCAGCCAGCCAGGTCCCAGCGCTTATGCAATTTATCTGGCAGGCTTTGGGACCGGCACATATGCACAGCGGCAGCTTGATTGCCCAATGCACAAACCCCTGGCTTCTATGAAAAGCATCTGCATCAGCCCATAGAAGCTGTCTGATCAGGAAGCTCCTGCAGGAAGGCAGCTCTCTGCTAATCACTGCCCGGTCTGGCAGACCCAGAGGGAGGAAACGCATCCCAATGGGACTGCCTATCCTGCGGATGACACTCAGGTAGGACTTCCAATAGGAAGTCACTGTCAGTCACAGTGAGTGAAGTCACTGAGTCAGTGCAGTCACACAGACTGCAACTGGCTCATCTGAGCTCAATGAAGTGGCGGATTTTACTGCGTGGGAGCAATCATGCAGCCCATAGGTAAAGTCCACCACTGTGCAATAGTGATAATTGTGATCATCTACTCCTAAAATTGGTGAGTTGTCATGTTATTATTTGTGCGTAGAGCCTGATGCTGATTTGAGAGTAAAACAAAAAGAGCAAGTAACTGAGGGGCTAATTCAGACCTGATCGCTGCTGTGCGTTTTTTGCACAGCAGCGATCAGGTCTGAACTGCGCATGCGCCGGCACCCCAGTGCGCCGTCGCATGCCAGACAGCTGAAAGGCTGTCTCAGCCCTGCGACCGCCTCTGCCTGATTGACAGGTAGAGGCAGTCGCTGTGCGTGAGGGGGCGGGCCAGCGATGTTTGGCCGCCGTTTAGGGGGCGTTGCCCGGACTGTTGGGGGGTCCGCAGTGGCTGCGTGACGTCACACGCAGGAGCTGCGACCCGGGCAGCGCTGAGTAGCTCCTGCCAGCGCGCAGGAACTGCGCTGGCAGGGAGCTACTCTTCAAGTACAAAAGCGTTGCCGCTGTGCGATGCTTTTGTACTTGTCAGGGAAGCTAATCGTAGATGTGCTAAATTTAGCACATCTACGATCAGGTCTGAATCATCCCGTGTGCCTTGGTAAAACCATGTTGCACTGCAGGTGGTGTAAACTGTGCAGAGAATTAGATGTGAGAGGTGAGCGCCCAATCACTGCAGTGTATTTAACCTGCTTGCAGAAATATATGTATTTGCATTGCATTGTGATTTACCCAGGTGTGCATTTACTTGCTCTCATCCCATCTCAGAATCAGGCCCTATAAAATCACTTAACTATAAAGAAATGCCATTACTCAATATTATACCTTTTGCAGTAATTTTTAAGGGCAATTTTTAAAAATCATCAATTTTGTATGTGACCTCCTAAAAAAATAGGCATAACGTAACTTTTATTACTAGGATGTAACCAGTTTGAGCAGATTTTCAAAATAAATAATTTGAAGTGTTTTACAATTCTACTATATTTATAATATATTTGTATATTTATTTAGTATTATTTATTACCAGTTATTTATATAGCGCACACATATTCCGCAGCACTTTACAGAGAATATTTGGCCATTCACATCAGTCCCTGCCCCAGTGGACCATATAATCCTATATTCCCTACCACATGTACACACACACACACACATTCATGCTAGGGTTAATTTTGTTGCGTCCTCCCACAATTTTTGGATTGTGGGAGGAAACCGGAGCACCCGGAGGAAACCCACCCAAGTACGGGGAGAATATACAAACTCCACACAGTTAGGGCCATAGTGTTATGATTCCAGTACTCCTGACCGGAGGAGATCTTATGACAATGGCCAGAGTACTGGAAGGGAATGCTGGTTACGGGAGCAGGAAAGACTAGTTGCCCCTGGCACCCTAACTCTATTGTCTCACCCGTGCTATCGGAAATCCCTTGCGAGACTATGGTTTCTTGAGCCCCTGGCAGCCACGTTTGAAAGGCGGATTATGTCTGCCCAACTCCGGTGCCCCCCGGTCTTCGTGAGAGACAAAGGGAAATCCGAGGCAGGATGATGACAAGAGGACCTCTGACTAACAAAAGGCCAAGGGCAACAAGCTAACTAACCAAACCTGAAGTATGCGCGGAAAAACCGCCAGGTAAAAGGACAACCAAAATCCACTAGTCCATAACTCCTACCCAGCACCGCTGGATACCAGAGTGGATCTGTGGGAGCGGAATCCTCCGCAAAATGCTCCGAAACACAAATAATAAGTAATAAATAATAAAGCGGCCAAGCCGCAACACACGGCAACGCCGCGACTCACGAACACCACTGGATGTTTAAACGGTGCTCAGTCAGGACTCCAGGAACAAGATGACGACTTCCGAGTGCAGGACAACTGAGGACTGGAACGACCGGATACAGCAAGACTGGAAACACTCTCAGCAAACAGAGACAGCATGCAGGAAGCTATTATCGGTGTCTGTGTGAGGCACTGCAAGAGCATATAAACTGAAGCCCTCCAATCAACTGCTGACAGGGCTAATTGCGTGGATGCCGTGCAGCTGCCTTGCTGCACGGCCAGGAAACAGGTGCCCTACTTAATTTAAATGGACCCAGCAACGGGGAACGCGGTCCGCCAGTGGCGTCCCCGTTGCTAGGGTCCGTGCGGCTCCGTGCGCCCGGCGTCTAGCGTTGCCAGGGAGCCGGCGGCTGTACGCGTACGGCGTCCCTGGTTGCTAGGCGCCGGGCCGCACCGACGAGCGGACCCCGGCGCCTAACAGTACCCCCCCCCCCCCTTGAGGAGGGGTCAAGGAACCCCTAAAGCCAGGTTTCTGAGGAAATTCCCGAAAAAATGCCCTCTTGAGCCTCGGGGCATGGAGATCCTTATCCAGGACCCAAGACCTTTCCTCTGGACCATAGCCTCTCCAGTGCACCAGAAAATAAAGCCGACCCCGGGTCAATTTGGAATCGAGAACCTTCTCCACCAAGAACTCCTGTTGTCCCTGTACATCTACTGGAGATTTCCCCTGAGAGATCTTCCGAGGAAATCTACTGGAAGAAACGTATGGTTTCAACAGGGAACAATGGAACGTATTTCCGATCCGGAGAGCTCTTGGTAAACGTAACCGGAAAGCAACTGGGTTGATTTTTTTAATAATATGAAATGGTCCAATAAATTTGGGGCCCAATCTAGCTGAGGATTGTCGAAGTCTAATGTTACGAGTCGACAACCATACCCTATCTCCCACCTTAAAAGTGCAAGGACGTCGGAGCCTGTCAGAAAATCTTTTCTCTCGAAAGGCCGCTTTTCTGAGAGCAAGGTGCACTTTTTTCCAAATGACTCTGAGATGAGAGGTTAAGGTTAGCGAGGAAACTGAAGAATGTTGAAAAAAAGAATTAGCTCTGGGGTGAAAACCAAAAACTGAAAAGAATGGAGACACATTAGTGGAGGAATGACAAGAATTATTGTAAGCAAACTCCGCCAAAGGAAGAAACTCGGACCAATCATTCTGGAGTTTGGCTGAGTACAAACGCAAATACTGTTTCAATGATTGGTTAACTCGCTCGGTTTGCCCGTTGGACTGGGGATGGTAGCCGGATGTTAAAGACAATTTCATCTTTAATGAAGCACAAAAAGACCTCCAGAATTGTGCAATGAATTGTGGACCCCGATCAGAAACAATATCAGTGGGCAACCCATGAAGTCTGAAAACATGGCGGAGAAACAAAACAGCCAATCCCTGGGCAGATGGCAGTCGGGGAAGAGCAATGAAATGAGCCATCTTGCTAAAACGGTCCACTACCACCCATATGACTCGGAATCCGGCTGACAGAGGGAGGTCTACCACAAAATCCATGGAAATATGAGACCATGGCCTGAGAGGAACATTTAAGGGCATAAGTTGCCCGATAGGCAAGGAACGGGGAACCTTATGCTGTGCACAGACCTGACAAGAAAAAACAAACTCCTTAATGTCTTTAGAAAGACCAGGCCACCATACTGAGCGGGAGACTAATTCCAAAGTCTTAGAGATCCCCGGATGCCCGGCAACTTTGCTATCATGAAACTCAGTCAAAACAGTAGCTCTCAAAAACTCAGGGACGTAAAGACGACCAGCAGGAGTATTTCCAGGAGCTTGATGTTGAAGCTGCTTTAACTGGGTAAATAAATCTTGTGTGAGGCCTGCCCGAATGACTGAAGACGGAAGTATGGGAGTAACAGGACTGTTATTATGAACTGGAAGAAAACTGCGTGACAGGGCATCCGCCTTGGTATTCTTGGAACCTGGCCTGAAAGTGATAATAAACTTGAAACGAGTAAAAAATAAAGCCCAACGAGCCTGCCGGGCATTCAGCCGCTTAGCTGATTCGATGTACTGAAGATTTTTGTGGTCAGTCAATACTGAAATGGTATGTGTTGCTCCCTCAAGCCAATGCCTCCACTCCTCGAAAGCCCATTTAATAGCCAGTAACTCCCGGTTACCAACATCGTAGTTGGATTCAGCGGATGAGAATTTCCTGGACATAAAGGCACAAGGATGTAGTTCCAGAGACTCCGGATCCTTTTGAGATAGGATAGCCCCCACTCCAACCTCCGAGGCATCAACCTCAACAACGAAGGGCAATTCTGGGTTGGGATGTCTGAGGACTGGAGCTGAGACAAAAGCTTGTTTCAAGGCCTGAAAGGATAACTCAGCTTCACGTGACCAGTTGGTAGGATCCGCTCCCTTCTTAGTCAGTGCCACAAGGGGAGAAACCAGGTCGGAAAAAGAATGAATAAATCTTCTATAATAATTCGCAAACCCTAAAAAGCGCTGAATTGCTTTTAAATTGGTGGGTTGCGCCCAACTAAGGATGGCTTGGAGCTTCTTAGGTTCCATGCAGAATCCCTGAGGGGAAATAATGTACCCTAAAAAGGATACCTCCGTGACATGAAACTCACACTTCTCCAGCTTGGCATATAGATGATTTTCACGTAATTTTTGAAGAACCTGACGCACCTGGGTAACATGTTGTTCAATTGAGTCAGAATAAATCAGGATGTCGTCTAAGTAAACGACCACGAATCTTCCTAGGAAGTCACGGAGCACATCGTTAATGAGATCCTGGAAAACTGCTGGAGCGTTAGACAAGCCGAACGGCATCACCAGATACTCGTAATGACCCGACTGAGTACTGAATGCCGTCTTCCACTCATCTCCAGACTTGATTCGGATGAGGTTATACGCTCCCCTTAGGTCAATTTTAGAAAAAATCACAGCCGAACGCAGCTGATCAAAGAGGACAGAAATCAGCGGCAGAGGATAAGTATTTTTAACTGAGATCTTATTCAGGGCTCTAAAGTCAATGCAAGGTCTGAGTGATCCATCTTTTTTCTCTAACGTCCTAAGTGGATGCTGGGGACTCCGTAAGGACCATGGGGAATAGCGGCTCCGCAGGAGACTGGGCACATCTAAAGAAAGCTTTAGGACTAACTGGTGTGCACTGGCTCCTCCCCCTATGACCCTCCTCCAAGCCTCAGTTAGATTTCTGTGCCCGACGAGAAGGGTGCACACTAGGGGCTCTCCTGAGCTTCTTAGTGAAAGTTTTAGTTTAGGTTTGTTATTTTCAGTGAGACCTGCTGGCAACAGGCTCACTGCATCGAGGGACTAAGGGGAGAAGAAGCGAACTCACCTGAGTGCAGAGTGGATTGGGCTTCTTGGCTACTGGACATTAGCTCCAGAGGGACGATCACAGGCCCAGCCTGGATGGGTCCCGGAGCCGCACCGCCGGCCCCCTTACAGAGCCAGAAGAGCGAAGAGGTCCGGAAAAATCGGCGGCAGAAGACGTTCCTGTCTTCAATAAGATAGCGCACAGCACTGCAGCTGTGCGCCATTGCTCTCAGCACACTTCATACTCCGGTCACTGAGGGTGCAGGGCGCTGGGGGGGGCGCCCTGAGACGCAATAAAACATGATAAAAATACCTTACATGGCAAGAAATACATCACATATAGCTCCTGGGCTATATGGATGCATTTAACCCCTGCCAGAATATACAGAAAAACGGGTGATAAGGCCGCCGAAAAGGGGGCGGAGCCTATCTCCTCAGCACACTGGCGCCATTTTCCCTCACAGCTCAGTTGGAGGGAAGCTCCCTGGCTCTTCCCTGCACTACACTACAGAAAGGGTTAAAAAAAAGAGAGGGGGGCACTAATTAGGCGCAGTATTAAAACATACAGCAGCTATAAGGGGAAAAACACTTATATAAGGTTATCCCTGTATATATATATATAGCGCTCTGGTGTGTGCTGGCATACTCTCCCTCTGTCTCCCCAAAGGGCTAGTGGGGTCCTGTCCTCTATCAGAGCATTCCCTGTGTGTGTGCTGTGTGTCGGTACGTTTGTGTCGACATGTATGAGGAGAAAAATGATGTGGAGACGGAGCAGAGTGTCTGTAACAGTGATGTCACCACCTAGGGGGTCGACACCTGAGTGGATGTACTGTTGAAAATTACGTGACAGTGTCAGCTCTGTATAAAAAAACAGTGGTTGACATGAGACAGCCGGCTACTCAGCTTGTGCCTGTCCAGACGTCTCATAGGCCGTCAGGGGCTCTAAAGCGCCCGTTACCTCAGATGGCAGATACAGACGCCGACACGGATACTGACTCCTGTGTCGACGGTGAAGAGACAACCGTGATTTCCAGTAGGGCCACACGTTACATGATTGAGACAATGGAAAATGTTTTATACATTTCTGATAATACGAGTACCACCAAAAAGGGGTATTATGTTCGGTGAGGGAAAAACTACCTGTAGTTTTCCTGAATCTGAGAAATAAAATGAGGTGTGTGATGATGCGTGGGTTTCCCCCCGATAACAATTGATAATTTCTTAAAAAGTATTGGTGTATACCCTTTCCCGCCAGAGGTTAGGGTGCGTTGGGAAACACCCCTTAGGGGGGATAAGGCGCTCACACGCTTGTAAGAACAAGGGCTCTACCCTCTCATGAGATGGCCGCCCTTAAGGATCCTGCTGATAGAAAGCAGGAGGGTATCCAAAAATGTATTCACACACATACTGGTGTTATACTGCGACCAGCAATCGCCTCAGCCTGGAGGTGCAGTGCTGGGTTGGCATGGTCGGATTCCCTGACTGGAAATATTGATATCCTAGATAAGGATAGTATATTATTGCCTATAGAGCATTTAAAAGATGCATTTCTATAAATGCATGATGCACAGCGGAATATTTGCCGACTGGCATCAAGTATAAGTGCGTTGTCCAATTCTACCGGTAAAATGGTCAGGTGATGCGGATTCCAAACGGCATTTGGAAGTATTGCCTTTGAAAAGGGACATTTGGGGTCGGTCTTTTAGACCTGGTGGCCACGGCAACAACTGGGAAATCCACGTTTGTACCCCAGGTCGCCTCTCAAAATAAGACGCCGTATTATCAGGCGCAGTCCTTTGTTGGCAAGCGGACAAAAGGTTCCTCTTTTCTGCTCGTGACAGAGGGAGAGGAAAAAGGCTGAAGAGATTAGCCAGTTCCCAGGAACAGAAACCCTTTCCCGCCTCTGCCAAGCCCTCAGTATGACGCTAGGGCCTTACAAGCTCAGGCACGGTGGGGGCCCGTTCTCAATGAATTTCAGTGCGCAGTGGGCTCACTCGCAAGTAGACCCCTGGATCCTTCAGGTACTATCTCAAGGGTACATATTGGA
Source organism: Pseudophryne corroboree (assembly GCF_028390025.1). Taxonomy (NCBI): domain Eukaryota; kingdom Metazoa; phylum Chordata; class Amphibia; order Anura; family Myobatrachidae; genus Pseudophryne; species Pseudophryne corroboree. The sequence goes on from NC_086449.1 coordinate 147,570,355, forward strand.
ATTCGAGACGTCTCCCCCTCGCCGTTTCCAAAAGTCGGCTTTACCGACGTCTCCCTCTGACAGGGAGGCAGTTTTGGAAGCCATTCACAAGCTGTATTCCCAGCAGGTGATAATCAAGGTACCCCTCCTGCAACAGGGAACGGGGTATTATTCCACACTATTGTGGTACCGAAGCCAGACGGCTCGGTGAGACCGATTCTAAATCTAAATCTAAAATCTAAAATCTTTGAACACTTACATACAGAGGTTCAAATTCAAGATTGAGTCACTCAGAGCAGTGATTGCGAACCTGGAAGAAGGGGACTACATGATGTCTCGGGACATCAAGGATGCTTACCTTCATGTCAAAATTTACCCTTCTCACCAAGGGTACCTCAGGTTATGGTACAGAACTGTCACTATCAGTTCAGACGCTGCCGTAGGAATGTTCCACGGCCCCCAGGGTCTTTACCAAGGTAATGGCCGAAATGATATCCCTTCGAAGGAAGGAAATTTTAGTTATCCCTTACTTGGACGATTCCCTGATAAGGGTAAGATCCAGGGAACAGTTGGAAGTCGGTGTAGCACTATCTCAGGTAGTGTTGCGGCAGCACGATTGGATTCTCAATATTCCAAAATCGCAGCTGGTTCCGACGACTTGTCTTCTGTTTCCTAGGGATGTTCCTGGACACAGTCCAGAAAAAAAAAAAAAAGGTGTTTCTCCCGGAAGAGAAAGCCAGGGAGTTATCCGAGCTAGTCAGGAACCTCCTACCAAGTCTCAGTGCATCAATGCACAAGGGTTCTGGGTAAAAATGGTGGCTTCCTACGAAGCAATCCCATTCGTTAGATTCCACGCAAGAACTTTCCAGTGGAACCTACTGGACAAATGGTCCGGGTCGCATTTTCAGATGCATCAGCGGATAACCCTGTCACCAAGGACAAGGGTATCCATCCTGTGGTGGTTGCAGAGTGCTCATCTTCTAGAGGGCCGCAGATTCGGCATTCAGGACTGGGTCCTGGTGACCACGGATGCCAGCCTGCGAGGCTGGGGAGCAGTCACACAGGGAAGGAATATCCAGGGCTTAGGGTCAATCCTGGATACATCACTTCACATAAATATCCTGAAGCTAAGGGCCATTTACAATGCTCTAAGCTTAGCAAGACCTCTGCTTCAAGGTCAGCCGGTGTTGATCCAGTCGGACAACATCATGGCAGTCACCCACGTAAACAGACAGGGTGGCACAAGAAGCAGGAGGGCAATGGCAGAAGCTGCAGGGATTCTTCGCTGGGCGGAAAATCATGTGATAGCACTGTCAACAGTATTCATTCCGGGAGTGGACAACTGGGAAGCAGACTTCCTCAGCACGACCTCCACCCGGGAGAGTGGGGACTTCACCCAGAAGTCGTCCACATGATTAAAAAACTCGACAGGTATTGCGCCAGGTCAAGAGACCCTCAGGCAATAGTTGTAGACGCTCTGGTAACACCGTGGGTGTACCAGTCAGTGTATGTGTTCCCTCCTCTGCCTCTCATACCCAAGGTACTGAGATTGATAAGATGGAGAGGAGAAAGCACTATATTCGTGGCTCCGGATTGGCCAAGAAGGACTTGGTAACCGGAACTTCAAGAGATGCTCACGGAGGATCCGTGGCCTCTACCTCTAAGAAGGGACCTGCTCCAGCAAGGACCCTGTCTGTTCCAAGACTTACCGCGGCTGCGTTTGACGGCATGCCGGTTGAACACCGGATCCTGAAGGAAAAAAGGCATTCCGGATGAAGTCATCCATATCCTGATCTAAAGCCAGGAAGGATGTAACCGCAAAAACATTATCACCGCAATTGGCGAAAATATGTTGCGTAGTGCGAGGCCAGTAAGGCCCGTCGGAGGAAATTCAACTGGGTCGATTCCTACATTTCCTGCAAACAGGAGTGTCTATGGGCCTGAAATTGGGGTCCATTAAGGTTCAGATTTCGGCCCTGTCAATTTTCTTCCAAAAATAACTAGCTTCAGTCCCTGAAGTTTAGACGTTTGTAAAAGGGGTACTGCATATACAGCCTCCTTTTGTGCCTCCAGTGGCAATTTGGGATCTCAATGTAGTTTGGGTTACAAAAGTCACATTGGTTTGAACCACTTAAATCTGTGGAGTTAAAATATCTCACATGGAAAGTGGTCATGCTGTTGGCCCTGGCCTGGGCCAGGCGCGTGTCAGAATTGGCGGCTTTATCCTGTAAAAGCCCTTATCTGATTTTCCATTCGGACAGGGCGGAATTGAGGACTCGTCCTCAGTTTCTCCCTAAGGTGGTTCCAGCGTTTTCACCTGAACCAACCTATTGTGGTGCCTGCGGCTACTAGGGACTTGGAGGAATCCAAGTTGCTGGATGTTGTCAGGGCCCTGAAAATATTTCCAGGACGGCTGGAGTCAGGAAATCTGACTCGCTGTTTATCCTGTATGCACCCAACAAGCTGGGTGCTCCTGCTTCTAAGCAGACTATTGCTCGTTGGATTTGTAGTACAATTCAGCTTGCACATTCTGTGGCAGGCCTGCCACAGCTAAAATCTGTAAAAGCCCGTTCCACAAGGAAAGTGGGCTCATCTTGGGCGGCTGCCCGAGGGGTCTCGGCTTTACAACTTTGCCGAGCAGCTACTTGGTCAGGGGCAAACACGTTTGCTAAATTCTACAAATTTGATACCCTGGCTGAGGAGGACCTGGAGTTCTCTCATTCGGTGCTGCAGAGTCATCCGCACTCTCCCGCCCGTTTGGGAGCTTTGGTATAATCCCCATGGTCCTTACGGAGTCCCCAGCATCCACTTAGGACTTTAGAGAAAATAAGAATTTACTTACCGATAATTCTATTTCTCATAGTCCGTAGTGGATGCTGGGCGCCCATCCCAAGTGCGGATTGTCTGCAATACTTGTACATAGTTATTGTTACAAAAATCGGGTTATTATTGTTGGGAGCCATCTTTTCAGAGGCTCCTCTGTTATCATACTGTTAACTGGGTTCAGATCACAAGTTATACGGTGTGATTGGTGTGGCTGGTATGAGTCTTACCCGGGATTCAAAATCCTTCCTTATTGTGTACGCTCGTCCGGGCACAGTATCCTAACTGAGGCTAGGAGGAGGGTCATAGGGGGAGGAGCCAGTGCACACCAGTTAGTCCTAAAGCTTTCTTTAGATGTGCCCAGTCTCCTGCGGAGCCGCTATTCCCCATGGTCCTTACGAAGTCCCCAGCATCCACTACGGACTATGAGAAATAGAATTATCGGTAAGTAAATTCTTATTTTTTCCACAAAGAAGAAGCCTGCACTTAAAGGGGATTTAGATGGCCTAATAAATCCTTTCCCTAGGCTCTCCTTAACATACTCATTCATGGCCGCAGTTTCTGGCCCGGATAAAGCATATAACCTTCCCTTTGGCAATGTGGCACCAGGAATTAGCTCAATAGCACAATCATAAGGCCGATGGGGAGGCAGAATGTCCGCATTGCCCTTGGAAAACACATCAACAAAGTCCTGGTATTCCACGGGAATGAGTTCAGGAATGGCAGTTGCTATTCTGACGGGAAACGTAATACATTCCTTATTACAGATGGTACCCCATTGTGAAATCTCCCCCGACCGCCAATCAATGGTGGGATTATGAAAGGCCAGCCAAGGGTGACCCAGAACCACTGGAACTGCTGGGCAATGGGTAAGGAAGAACTCGATCTTTTCGGAATGAAGAGCTCCTACCGTAAGTAGTACAGGGGGTGTACAGAGGGAAATAACCCCATTGGACAAAGGACTCCCATCTAAACCATGCATGGTGACACACCTACCCAAGGCTAACTGAGGAATGCCTAAGGCCTTGGCCCAAGTTAAGTCCATAAAGTTCCCTGCAGCTCCACTGTCAACAAAAGCCGACACCGAAGAACTGAGGCTGCCAAAGGAAACTTTAGCTGGGACTAAAAGGGAGTTATTCGAGGAGATAAGCTGCAGACCGAAGTGAACCCCCTCACAATTCACTTGGTTGAGGCGTTTCCCGACTTGTTCGGACAATTACGGGCAAAATGTCCCTTACCCCCACAGTACAAACAAAGACCAGAGTTTTGCCTTCTGGCTCTTTCTTCTGGAGACAGCCGGGAGAGACCCATCTGCATGGGCTCCTCTACGTCCTCAGGAATGGAATAGACCTGACAGGTGCTCCTTTTTCAGCCCTCCGCTCTCTGAGACGACGATCAATCTTAATAGAAAGCTCCATGAGTTTATCGAGAGTCTCAGGAGCGGGATACTGAAGGAGACTGTCTTTTATAGACACTGATAAGCCGAGGCGAAACTGACTGCGCAGGGCTGGGTCATTCCAGCCACAGTCGTTCGACCAACAGCGAAACTCCGTACAATAAACCTCTGCAGGATTTCTACCCTGTCTGAGAGCGCGCAACTGACTCTCAGCGGATGCCTCTCTATCAGGGTCATCATACAAAAGCCCTAAAGACCCAAAAAAAGCGTCTACTGACAACAACGCCGGATCCTCTGCTTTTAAACCAAATGCCCAGGTCTGAGGATCCCCCTGGAGCAAAGAAATAATAATCCCGACCCGCTGAGATTCAGTACCTGAGGAGATCGGTCTTAAACGAAAATAAAGTTTACAGGATTCTTTAAAATTAAAAAACTCTTTCCTATCACCAGAAAAACGGTCAGGCAAGTGCATTTTTGGTTCAGGGACTACCCTTGGGGAAGTTCGTAAAAGATCTTCCTGCGACTTCACCCGAAGGGAAAGATCCTGAACCATCTGAGTAAGTTCTTGAATCTGGCTGACTAGGAGCTGACCAGGATTTGGCCCTAAACCTGTGGGATTCATGAGGCCGATAACTCTTACAAAACTGAATAAGGAAAAAATTAAACCCTGTTTTAATTTTAAGTTTTGGTATTGGCCGGTAATAATGTTATGATTCCAGTACTCCTGACCGGAGGAGATCTTATGACAATGGCCAGAGTACTGGAAGGGAATGCTGGTTACGGGAGCAGGAAAGACTAGTTGCCCCTGGCGCCCTAACTCTATTGTCTCACCCGTGCTATCGGAAATCCCTTGCGAGACTATGGTTTCTTGAGCCCCTGGCAGCCACGTTTGAAAGGCGGATTATGTCTGCCCAACTCCGGTGCCCCCCGGTCTTAGTGAGAGACAAAGGGAAATCCGAGGCAGGATGATGACAAGAGGACCTCTGACTAACAAAAGGCCAAGGGCAACAAGCTAACTAACCAAACCTGAAGTATGTGCGGAAAAACCGCCAGGTAAAAGGACAACCAAAATCCACTAGTCCATAACTCCTACCCAGCACCGCTGGATACCAGAGTGGATCTGTGGGAGCGGAATCCTCCGCAAAATGCTCCGAAACACAAATAATAAGTAATAAATAATAAAGCGGCCAAGCCGCAACACACGGCAACGCCGCGACTCACGAACACCACTGGATGTTTAAACGGTGCTCAGTCAGGACTCCAGGAACAAGATGACGACTTCCGAGTGCAGGACAACTGAGGACTGGAACGACCGGATACAGCAAGACTGGAAACACTCTCAGCAAACAGAGACAGCATGCAGGAAGCTATTACCGGCGTCTGTGTGAGGCACTGCAAGAGCATATAAACTGAAGCCCTCCAATCAACTGCTGACAGGGCTAATTGCGTGGATGCCGTGCAGCTGCCTTGCTGCACGGCCAGGAAACAGGTGCCCTACTTAATTTAAATGGACCCAGCAACGGGGAACGCGGTCCGCCAGTGGCGTCCCCGTTGCTAGGGTCCGTGCGGCTCCGTGCGCCCGGCGTCTAGCGTTGCCAGGGAGCCGGCGGCTGTACGCGTACGGCGTCCCTGGTTGCTAGGCGCCGGGCCGCACCGACGAGCGGACCCCGGCGCCTAACACATAGTGGGAATTGAACCCATGACCTCAGTGCTGTAAGGCAGTAATGCTAACCATTACATCATCTGTACTGCCCAATATAATATCAACATCACTGTAAACAATGTTCCGTTAGTGGTGATGACACTGAGGTTCTTATTGCTTTCGCTAACTGGCAACGTACCACTGACCATGATAAAAGCATGGATTATTGAAGTTGACAACGGTCACTTAGATGATCGGAGCCTTATTGATGGTGATGGCAAAAATAGCTTGATGAGGAACTGCATGTTCTTGAACTCAAAGGACTAGTAACTGGTTATCAGGGGTATTAAGATACACAGCTCCTTTGTGCAACCTCACAGTATGTTAGCCCTTGTCTATTATATGCTGTAGGTTCCATTGCAGAGTGGGGGCGTACTGAGGTTTACCTCAAGAGTTAGCAATAGTATAAGAGGAGCAGTGGCGTAACTGCCGTGGGTGCAGGTGCAGGCCCACTGCTCCCCCTGCAGCCAGTCACGGGCTGCCTCCAAGGCCCGTAGCTCCCCTTCACCCCCCTTAAGAACAGTCGCTGATAGCATAAACACCGCAGCAAAGTAGGGGGGGCTACCTGGTTAGCTCCAAGTGCCACGTTTTGTGGATATTCAGGGGCTGGGGCCTAACACTGGGAAGTGCCCGCCCCTTTCAGACCTCTGCTGGACTGAAGTCAGGTAGTTCTTGCTTCCCCCCTCTCTATCCCTGACAGCACTGTTCCTATCTCTCCCTCACTCTCTTTCTGGCACACTCCCTCTCTCTCTTAACGCTGTCTCTCTCTCTCTCCATGACACTGTCTCCCTCCGTCTCTTTCTCTCCCTGACACTCTCTCTCTATCTCTCTCTCTCCCTGATGACACTGTCTCTCTCTCTCTCTCTCTCTCTCTCTCCCTCACTCTCTTCCTGGTACACTGTCTGTCCCTGACACTGATCCTCTGCCTGACACTCTCTCGCTCCCTGACAACACTGTCTTTCTCTCCCTTACTTTCTTCCTGGTACACTCCCTCTCTGTCTCCCTGACTCTCTCTCTCTCTGACACTCTCTCTCTCTGTCTGTCTGACACTGTCTCTCTCCCCAATGCAAAGCCGGATTAAGCCTTGGACGTGCCTGGGGCACTTAAGACAAGGGGGCCCCCGGTGGATAGTGGGGATGTATATTAGATTGTTCATACCTCCCAACACGACCAATTCCAGGGTGGACAAAATGCTCTCTATCTGGACTTTCTTCTTAATATACTGTATGATTGGTGTCACTTGTGTTGAACTATTTAATTGATAAGAAAGGTGTTTCAACACAGGTGATTGCAATCATAAATGAAGAAGACAGCATGTTATCCCTCCAGGACAGGGTCATGTTGGGAGATATGGATTGTGTATATTAAATTTAACCCAATGGTGTATATTAGATTTAAACTAATAGTTTAATAATGCCTGGTTACTGTTTATAGTGAAACCTAATTGAATGACAACTATTTTATACAATTTTCTTGTAGTGGAACAAAGACAATTTAAACAACCTTAGAATACGCATAGAAAAAAAATCTGTAATTTGTCACATGCAAGAATAGCAGCAACAGCCTCTGTACTACTTACACACTGGGACAGGACTCAGGAGGACTCTCTATGTGTGTCTCTCTCTCTCTCTAGACCCTCATTAGATAACAGGTTACTCAGGATTCAGACACCCAGGCGGGGAAGAGGAGAAGATGGAATCCCTGTGTCACTTACAGCTCTCTCCACCCTCCTACCTCTACTCTAATTGTAAAGCTCCATCGATAGCTCATGAAACGTGATACTTGCCTGCAATGCATACTGTCCTGCTCGAATTCTGGCTGTCTGGTTCTGCTACTGCATGAGAGGGAAAGCTATTGAAGTTAGTGTGCTTTGGCCGGGGGCCCCCTTACAAAGGGGGGCCCAGGGTAAAGTATGCCCTGCAACCCCCCCTTAATCTGGCTATGCCCCAATGACACTGTCTCTCTATCTCCCTCTCTTCCTGGCACACTCCCTTTCTCTGACACTGTCTCTTCCTCTCTCTCCCTGACCCTGTCTCTCTCCTGCTCCCTGACACTGTCTCTCTACCTATCTCTGTCTTTCTGACTCAGTTTCTCTCCCCGTGACACTGTCTCTTCCTGACTTTTTCTCTCGCTCCCTGACACACACTGTCTTCTCTCTACCTGACACCCTCTCTCTATCTCAGTCTCTCTCTGTCTCTCCCTCTTTTTCTCCCTGACACTCTCTCTTAATCTCTCTTTTGCTCCACACTCTATTTCTCTCCCTAACACTCACTCCCTCTTGCTCCCCTCCCTCTGTTGCATCTCCCCCTTCATTCTCTCTCTCCGACATCCTCTCTCTCCCTGATGCCCTCTCTCGCTCTCTTTCTCTCTTTTTGACACCCTGTCTCTCTCCCTGATGCCATCTCTTTCTCGTTCCCTCTTTTTCAATGAAAGCCCCTCTCTCTCTCTCTCTCTCTCTCTTCCTGCTCCTCCTCTCTTTCTCTCTCTCCCCCAACACCCTTTTTCTATCTCACTCCACTTGCTCTCTCTCTCCTCCCCTAAGGGGCATTGTAGTCACAATGTGGGGGGAGGGGCTTTCAAGATTTTGCTGTAGGGCCCACATAGTTCTAGTTACACCCCTGGTGAAGGGGTTATTCCTTGTAGGTTGAGAGAATTTAAAAACTCCATATGGGGTTTAAGGAGTCTTTATTTCTTACACTGTCTACTGGCATTGTCAGACCCCCACCCCCGAGACATAGGCTATCCTGCCTACCCCTTGACATACATTTTCTGCCCAGCCACCCTTTCCTCCAACTCTATATGAGTTCCTGTGTGTAAACATTATATATGTGTGTGCAATGTGATCATCAGGGCCACCAAGCCTTTGGGAGGGCACAAATGCTGGGGAGGGGAGAGTGGCTGCTGGAGGGGGCTCAGCTACATCCCCTTGTTGTTTAGATTAGTATGGTGCCCACTGCCACAAAGCATTGTGTGCCTCGATAGCGGCATTGCAAGGGGACATGATTATACCTCCTCTGCACTCCATACAGATGCCCAGCTAAGGTGTTCTGTTCATGAGCTGCAGTACCCTTCCTCTTGCCATCCATGCTGCCAATAACTGACTATTCTGTACCAAGCAAGCGACATCTATACAAAGCTGGGTAATGGCTGTACATAATTTAAGTCAGTTACATGCTCTACTAAGCTGTTAAGTCGCTGTTTACTTGTATTGTACTACTGAGTGTAGGGATTCATTTTCTTCCTTACAGGGAAATTATGACTGCTCTGTATACTCTAACCTAGCTCCAACGTGTTTCAAGGAGGACATAAGGAAACCAAAGGAAAAACTTGAAAATTAAATAAAAAAGAAACAAGATAACCCCTGAAAGGAGTTAGAGGGGATCACCAACCTAAGCGACATAAATAAGAAAAAAGGGTGGATAGAATACCTACCACAACCACTATAGTTAAATTCAACATACCCGTATATACTCGAGTATAAGTCGACCCGAATATAAGCCAAGGCACCTAATTTTACCACAAAAAACTGGGAAAACTTATTGACTTGAGTATAAGCCTAGGGTGGGAATTGCAGCAGCTACTGGTAAATTTCAAAAATAAAAATAGATACCAATAAAATTACATTAATTGAGGCATCAGTAGGTTAAATGTTTTTGAATATTTATTTAAAAGAAAAACAGAAAACTAGCTCTGTAAGTGGAAAAGAGAGTCAACAAAACCAATATGGTATCATCAATAACTTTAAAAGTACAAAAACCTTAGCTCAATCAGCAACCAAGCTAAAACACGAGATAAATTCCTTTTTTTTTTTTTTTTACTTTACTTTACTTTTATACATTCAGCTGAGACCCCAGGCTACAGTGGAAGCACATTCATTAGAAGCAGCGGCACCCAGCAGTTATGCTGCTCTGGATAACAGTGTGCATTGCAACTAGTGATGGCATCTCGGCTTCTCATCTGCACCCTTCGCGCTAACTGCTCTGGCGCACGGTCCACGGTGGGGTGGGGGGTTTGCGGGCGCCGCTCACCTAGCTCACCCGGAAGCAGACAGAGCAAATGGCTCCACAGGGGAGGGCGGGGGTTTGCGGGCACCGCTCACCCGGAAGCATACAGAGCAGAGCAGGTCACCAGCGCAGTGGAATCAGACAGGACAGCATACCCTGGGGATATCTCACACTGCTGCCGCCGGCCACCTCAAGCAGGTACTTTTCATTGTGGTCCTGGAGCATCATTCGAGTATAAGCCGAGGGGGGGCTTTTTCAGCATAAAAAATGTGCTGAAAAACTTGGCTTATACTCGAGTATATACGGTCACTTATACATACAAAACATTGCAAATACGCAACTTTAAATAAAAAGAAAAAACTAATGATGGTGGCGAGCGAGCAGAAGACCTTACAAAAAATATACTCATGTCGTAAGTAAATCTAAGCAGGAACCTTCAGAGGTCAGAGGTAATATAGATACTTCTTACCAGTAGGACTTACCAGTAGGACTAAAACATATCAAGACAGTATCATCTCTGTCCAAATAGCTGCATAAGCACGAAATTGAAATTAGCAAATATCGACGGCATACCCCATCTAGAGATAAGAAGAGTAAAAGAGCCATCATTCCTTGAATCCCACCAATTACCATTCAGGTTTAACTCGTAGATTCAAAGGACTCTGCAATGGTAAGGTTCCATGTTTTGAGGACTTTATTGCCATCATCAGGTGTAGGAACTGATACTGTGGATCCATTGCAGGTAATAAGCCATTTAGTTGGGAAGCCCCACCAGTAAAGAATGTCCGCCCTTATGGAGAGTGCTGGTGACAGGGTGGAACGATCTGCAGCCACAGTAGCAACAAAAAATTATTCAATTACTTGTAGAGCGCCCAACACCTCCACGGAGGTTTCCGATGTACGAGATGCTTGCAAGATCCTTAATATGGAAATAGTGCATGCGTATAAGTATGTCCCGAAGAACCCCAGCCCAGGCGTTTTTCGCCCAAGGTATAAGTTGGGTGCGGTTGATTAAAAAGTCTGTAATAGGGGTGGGGTGGGTAAGCAGTTTCATAAAGACATGGTAACAAAGTCTTTGAGGTCCATAGGTGTGATGGTTTCAGGACACCTCGTATCTTGATATTATTATGGCGAGACTGATCTTCAATTTCCCCAACTTTAATGCACAGCACTTCACCGCCGGTCAAGCATACCACACCCGTCTGGATATGTTTTCTGACATACTGGGCAGGATAAACAGTACCTTACATTGCCAAATGTATTCCTGGCCAGTAAAACAATAGTATCAGTCTTTCTAGGGTCTTATTTTCTTCCAAGTGACCCCCACAAAGGTGTACTAATGGATATAAATATCCGATCAATATTTTTTCCTTTCAGCAACCCCCGCTCTATACAACACATTTCTCTTCACCTTCTGCTTGCCTTGCAGCTTTCACTGCTCTAATAACTTCAGCAATGGCTTTAAATGCATTTTCTAGGTTAAAATCATTACGTAGATCCATAGCACATTCTTGTAATGAAACAAGTCTTGGAATTGGGGACCAGTCTGGTCGCACCAAAGTTGAAACAAACGGTGTCCCTGGCCCATGCATGTTTTCGTTGCTCCTCATGTCGTCTTGGTCAGGACTTGCGTAGCAGTCGTGGACCTGTATCCACAATCCATAAATGACAGTTCTGTTGACTTTCTTCTCGATGAGAGATGGACCAGTTCCTTTAATCTTGATCATTCAGCCGGTGTATCAGTTGCCAACATTTGCATACGGATCCGATCAGTAATATCTTCCTGGAATAAGAGAGAGTCTTGTCCCAGAATAAGGTGGTGCTGTAATCGTGGGGCTACAGCAGCCACTACCGTACATGTCTGCCTTTTTACTGTAAGCCGTAGACATACTGTACTTGCTCTTATTCCTCTGTAGTTCCATGAACGCCTAACATTTTCACCTTAGGCAACCTTGCCGACAGTTCTTTTGGAACAACAGAATTAGAGACTAATATCAGAGTCCACCTGGGCTAACATAGCAAGTTGGTCACTGGCCACTAACTGGCATCGGTTGCCCCATCCCCAGCACAAGACAGTCTACTTATACCTCCTCCCAAGTACTCACCATCTAATTAATCATACTTATGCGATCCACCTGTTTAGCTGTGGTGTGTATGCAGGAATATGTGGGAAATTAACCCTGTCTTTAACAAGAGTCTGCAGTCTCCCCGAGAAAGCATTAGTCTCTTTCACAAGAGACTTGGATAAACTACCCTGTTTGTCACATACTCCTCTCTTTAGCTTTTCCACCCTGGGTGAAGTGGACCTTGCGGAGAGCGCACATTTACAGGGCAAACTACCCTGTATGTCACAATACGCTTATCACCTTTCATTGAATCTTGTATGTCAACCGCGCAGAAATAGTGCAAACATTACATTATTTACATCATGTACATAATGTATTATAATACATGTACATAATATGTACATAATGTATTATAATTTGGGTTTGGTGCACTGTCTATGGTGGGCGTGCTTGGCCTGTCTGATTGCTGCTCATCTTGAACGTCTTTCCTGCCGCTATCAAAGGCAGTGCACCAGACTCAAACCTGTTTCCGGTATATGACTGTTAGGTTCCTGGTGCTCAGAACAAGGGAGATGTTGCGTAGTGAGTCCAGAGCACCAGAACGTGACGCTGAAATAAGGTGGGGTGTGGAAATAGCCCCTAGCACCCTACCTCCATTGTTTCACCCGTGTGGTCAGTTCACGCCTGAGTGACTATGGTTTCTTGGGCCCACGGCAGCCGCGTTTGAAGGGCGGATTAGGTCTGCCCAACTCCGATGCCCCTAGGTCTTAGAGTGAGACAAGGCGTGAACCGAGACAGGATAATAACAAGGGGACCTCTAACTAAAGCAAACAGAAGGCTAGGGGCTACTAACAACCCTAAAACTAAATATATGTGCGGCACGCCGCCAAAGGAAAAGAACAACAAAGAAAATGCTGTCCACTCGCCGACACAATACTGTTGTGTACCGGCGGTGACAGCATAAGCAGAACCCTCTGCAAAACACCAGTAACAAAATATAACCAAAGAATACTGCGGCCTAGGCCGACGGACGCGGCAAAGCCGCTACTCACGGAACCGGTACAAATACTGGCAAATGGACAGGAACCCCCAATGTAGCCGACACAGACTCTCAGAACCGGAGGACAGGCAGAATCCCAAACGACAGACCGGTGGACACCAAGAAGCCAGATACTCGACCAGGCACAGACAAAGCCACAGGACTTCTGGACAGGAACGCTTCACGGCAGGACACGGGATCAGACACTGGAACCGACACTGGAACCGACACAGGAACAGACACTGGAAGCAGCTAGACAGACACTGCTAGACAGGAGCATCAGGAACTGGCAGGGACTAGCTCAGAACTCAAGAACTCTGGAACTCTGGAAATATCACCAGCGTCTGTGTATTGCACTGAGCCAGAATATAACATAGAGTCCTAATTAATTATGTCGTGCAGCTGCCCTGCTGCACAACTGAGAGGTGCAATTAACAGACAGGTGAGGCTGAACACATGGGAACAAGCTGCAATTACACAGACTCACCACCGGCAGCAAACAAGAGTCTTCTCAAACCAGAGCAACGAGAAATCCTGGCCTGCAATACAACTAGAAACATAGAATAGGAATGAACCACTACCTGTGGTTCATAACAGTACCCTCTCCTTAAGGGTGAGCTCCGAACACCCTATGACACCCACGGGGAACATAAACAGAAGTATAACATAAAATACATAACCAAAATGCAAAACAGGAATGAGCCACAGCCGTGGCTCATAACAGTACCCCCCCCCCCCCTTGAGGAGGGGTCAAAGGACCCCAAAATTCAGGTTTTCCAAAACAAGGTATACATTAATAAACCTGACACTGGAACAAATAGACAAAGACAAGAAACAGAAACAAGCTGTGGCAACAGCTTGTAACAGTGCCCCCTCTTGACGGTGGCCACTGGACACAAGACAAGGGAAAAAAATATATATTTTTTTATATATCAAGGCAAGAGTCAATAATTATTTCTTTTTCTTCTTCTTATTATTTTTACAAAGTTCTTGAGGTCTGACCAAGGTAATTCCCCAAACATTGTCTGAACTGATGGTACCACCCAGCAAGGCTGGGTTCAAATCAGAGATTGGTTTCTTAACCTTGGGAGCTGAACTTTCAGGCAAAGTACTACTATTAGAAGACAGAAAAGCACATCCTGTAGTCAAAGCAATGGGCTGAGATTTTTGTGCCGAGTTTACAGTATACAGTGGACTCTCAGCATATAAGACGGGTGACCTAGAGGAACCTGAACCAATTTCTTTGGAACCATATCTCTTAATAACTGCATCACTGAATGCCGGGGGATCCTGAAGAATGGGATCTTCAGCTTTCATTAGACTGGTCGCCCACTCAAAAGGCTCTCCTCTAAAGGAATATATCAGATAGAGCACAAGGTTCTCTGAAGTGATGCCCAGAAATGGTCTAGACAACAAAATGGTGTAATAGTGTTTGTAAAGCACCAGAAATTGGACTAAGTCCCCATCAAAGATTATAGATGTTGAGATATCAACAGAGTCAGGATCTGCTTCCTTCCCATCTGACTGACTAGAGTGCTTTGCTAGGACCTGGTCACTATTGACCTTACTCGAGGCTGAGACTTTCTGAACCCCACCTGGGGCAATGACTTTCTGAACCCCACCTGGGGCAGTGGCCCTCGGAACCCCACCCGGGGCAGTGGCCCTTGGAACCCCACCCGGGGCAGTGACTTTCTGAACCCCACCCGGGGCAGTGACTTTCTGAACCCCACCCGGGGCAGTGACATTCTGAACCCCACCCGGGGCAGTGACTTTCTGAACCCCACCTGGGGCAGTGACTTTCTGAACCCCACCCGGGGCAGTGACTTTCTGAACCCCACCCGGGGCAGTGACCTTCGGGAACCCTGCTGGGGCAGTGGCTTTCGGGAACCCCGCTTGGGCAGTGGCCTTCGGGAACCCCGCTGGGGTCAGCACCTTGTATTCTTTTACTGGGACCGGGCCGTCGGCCTCCCTCTCTGGGGCCGGGCCGTCGGCCTCCGTCTCTGGGACCGGGCCGTCGGCCTCCCTCTCTGGGACCGGACCGTCGGCCTCCCTCTCTGGGACTGGGCCGTCGGCCTCCCTCTCTGAGTCAATAATTATTGAAACTTCTCCCGGGACTATGACTTCCGGGACTTTTGCTGAAGCTATAACCTTCAGAACCTCCACTAACGCTATGCCTCTTAAGTTCTTTCCTGGGGAAGCGACCTCTAGACCCTTCTTTGGGGCTGCGTCTCTCGAGACCCCACTTGGGGATATTACTTCAAAGATCCCTTCTGGGGTTTTGCTTCTCGAGTTCCCTTCTAGAACTATGGTTTTAGACACCTTCTCTGGAGTTGCGCTTTTCAAGTCTCTACCTGGGGTAACAGCTTCTGAGATCCCTTCTGGTATTGACACCTGAGCTATAATATTCGATGTCCCTCTATAACCTAGAGCATCGGGTACCGCTCCAGGACTCTGGGCATCGGGTACCGCTCCAGGACTCTGGGCATCGGGTACCGCTCCAGGACTCTGGGCATCGGGTACCGCACCAGGACTCTGGGCATCGGGTACCGCTCCAGGACCCTGGGCATCGGGCACCGCTCCAGGACCCTGGGCATCGGGCACCGCTCCAGGACCCTGGGCATCGGGCACCGCTCCAGGACCCTGGGCATCGGGCACCGCTCCAGGACCCTGGGCATCGGGCACCGCTCCAGGACCCTGGGCATCGGGCACCGCTCCAGGACCCTGGGCATCGGGCACCGCTCCAGGACCCTGGGCATCGGGTACCGCTCCAGGACCCTGGGCATCGGGCACCGCTCCAGGACCCTGGGCATCGGGCACCACTCCAGGACCCTGGGCATCGGGCACCACTCCAGGACCCTGGGCATCGGGCACCACTCCAGGGGTTTGCAACTCTGCTTCAACAGGAAAATCAAGAGAGGAGAGAAACATTCTCCTTTGGTTCCTGAATCTATAATGGGGCTCCCTAGCCCAAGGACCCCAATTATAGGACAGAGTGCTTTTTAGTGTGGGTTGTGTGACAAGTACCTCTGCCACAGTAGAGACAGGAGTAGGTCTTGTATCCTGACTAAACTTGGCCAGAGGGCAGGACTTGTCGCCACACTTTGGCTTGCGCAACTCACAGGTCTGCAGATAGTGGCCTAAACCCCCACAATATAGGCATAAATCTAAGTTTCTGCGATGCAGACGCTCCTCTTCTGAGAGCCTGGGCCGCGGAAAACGTTTAAACTTTTTCTCTGACGTCCTAGTGGATGCTGGGGACTCCGTCAGGACCATGGGGAATAGCGGCTCCGCAGGAGACAGGGCACAAAATTTAAAAGTTTGACCACTAGGTGGTGTGTACTGGCTCCTCCCCCTATGACCCTCCTCCAAGCCTCAGTTAGGTTTTTGTGCCCGTCCGAGCAGGGTGCAATCTAGGTGGCTCTCATAAAGAGCTGCTTAGAGTAAAAGTTTTGATAGTTTTATTATTTTCAGTGAGTCCTGCTGGCAACAGGCTCACTGCAACGAGGGACCTAGGGGAGAAGAAGTGAACTCACCTGCGTGCAGGATGGATTTGCTTCTTAGGCTACTGGACACTAGCTCCAGAGGGACGATCACAGGTACAGCCTGGATGGGTCACCGGAGCCGCGCCGCCGACCCCCTTGCAGATGCCGAAGTAAGAAGAGGTCCAGAAACCGGCGGCTGAAGGCTTTTCAGTCTTCATGAGGTAGCGCACAGCACTGCAGCTGTGCGCCATTGCGCTCAGGCACACTTCACACCGGCGGTCACTGAGGGTGCAGGGCGCTGGGGGGGGCGCCCTGGGCAGCAATGTTAATACCTTTCTGGCTAAAAAGAATACATCACATATAGTCCATGAGGCTATATGGATGTATTTCACCCCTGCCAGGTCTCAGAAAAACCGGGAGAAGAGCCCGCCGGAATAGGGGGCGGGGCCTATCTCCTCAGCACACAGCGCCATTTTCCTACACAGCTCCGCTGCTAGGAAGGCTCCCAGGCTCTCCCCTGCACTGCACTACAGAAACAGGGTAAAAAACAGAGAGGGGGGGCATTTTTTGGCGATATTATATATATTTAAGCAGCTATAAGGAAACAACACTTATATAAGGTTGTTCCTATATAATTATAACGCTTTGGTGTGTGCTGGCAAACTCTCCCTCTGTCTCCCCAAAGGGCTAGTGGGGTCCTGTCTTCTATCAGAGCATTCCCTGTGTGTCTGCTGTGTGTCGGTACGTGTGTGTCGACATGTATGAGGACGATGTTGGTGTGGAGGCGGAGCAATTGCCGGTAATGGTGATGTCACCCCCTAGGGAGTCGACACCGGAATGGATGGCTTTGTTTATGGAATTACGTGATAATGTCAGCACGCTGCAAAAGTCGGTTGACGACATGAGACGACCGGCAAACCAGTTAGTACCTGTACAGGCGTCTCAAACACCGTCAGGGGCTGTAAAACGCCCTTTGCCTCAGTCGGTCGACACAGACCCAGACACGGACACCGAATCTAGTGTCGACGGTGAAGAAACGAACGTATTTTCCAGTAGGGCCACACGTTATATGATCACGGCAATGAAGGAGGCTTTGCATATCTCTGATACTGCAAGTACCACAAAAAGGGGTATTATGTGGGGTCTGAAAAAACTACCTGTAGTTTTTCCTGAATCAGAGGAATTGAATGACGTGTGTGATGAAGCGTGGGTTACCCCTGATAAAAAACTGCTAATTTCAAAGAAGTTATTGGCGTTATACCCTTTCCCGCCAGAGGTTAGGGCGCGCTGGGAAACACCCCCTAGGGTGGACAAGGCGCTCACACGTTTATCCAAACAAGTGGCGTTACCGTCTCCTGATACGGCCGCCCTCAAGGATCCAGCTGATAGGAGGCTGGAAAATACTCTAAAAAGTATATACACACATACTGGTGTTATACTGCGACCAGCAATCGCCTCAGCCTGGATGTGCAGTGCTGGGGTGGCTTGGTCGGATTCCCTGACTGAAAATATTGATACCCTGGATAGGGACAGTATTTTATTGACTATAGAGCAATTAAAGGATGCATTCCTTTATATGCGAGATGCACAGAGGGATATCTGCACTCTGGCATCAAGAGTAAGTGCGATGTCCATATCTGCCAGAAGAAGTCTATGGACACGACAGTGGTCAGGCGATGCGGATTCCAAACGGCATATGGAAGTATTGCCGTATAAAGGGGAGGAATTATTTGGGGTCGGTCTATCGGATTTGGTAGCCACGGCAACAGCCGGGAAGTCCACCTTTTTACCTCAAGTCCCTTCCCAGCAGAAAAAGACGCAGTCTTTTCAGCCGCAGTCCTTTCATTCCTATAAGAACAAGCAAGCAAAAGGACATTCATATTTGCCCCGAGGCAAAGGAAGGGTAAGAGACTGCAGCAAGCAGCCCCTTCCCAGGAGCAGAAGTCCTCCCCGGCTTCTGCAAAGGCCTCAGCATGACGCTGGGACCTTACAAGCGGACTCAGGGGCGGTGGGGGGTCGCCTCAAGAATTTCAGCGCACAGTGGGCTCACTCGCAGGTGGACCCCTGGATCCTGCAGGTAGTATCTCAGGGTTACAGGTTGGAATTCGAGAGGTCTCCACCTCGCCGGTTCCTAAAATCCGCTTTGCCAACGTCTCCCTCAGACAGGGCGACGGTATTGGAAGCCATTCGCAAGCTGTATTCTCAGCAGGTGATAATCAAGGTACCCCTTCTACAACAGGGAAAGGGGTATTACTCCACGCTATTTGTGGTACCGAAGCCGGACGGCTCGGTAAGACCTATTCTAAATCTGAAATCTCTGAACCTGTACATACAAAAATTCAAGTTCAAGATGGAGTCACTCAGAGCAGTGATAGCGAATCTGGAAGAAGGGAATTTTATGGTGTCCTTGGACATCAAGGATGCTTACCTTCATGTCCCAATTTGCCCTTCACACCAAGGGTACCTCAGGTTCGTGGTACAAAACTGTCATTATCAGTTTCAGACGCTGCCGTTTGGATTGTCCACGGCACCCAGGGTCTTTACCAAGGTAATGGCCGAAATGATGATCCTTCTTCGAAGAGAAGGCGTATTAATTATCCCTTACTTGGACGATCTCCTGATAAGGGCAAGATCCAGAGAACAGCTGGAGGTCGGAGTAGCACTAACTCAAGTAGTGCTCCAACAGCACGGGTGGATTCTGAATTTTCCAAAATCCCAACTGATCCCGACGACACGTCTGCTGTTCCTATGGATGATTCGGGACACTGTTCAGAAAAAGGTATTTCTTCCGGAGGAGAAAGCCAGGGAGTTATCCGAACTCGTCAGGAACCTCCTAAAACCAGGGACAGTGTCTGTGCATCAATGCACAAGAGTCCTGGAAAAAAGGGTCTCTCTGCTATGGTGGTTGCAGAGTGCTCATCTGTTAGAGGGCCGCAGATTCGGCATACAGAACTGGGTCCTAGTGACCACGGATGCCAGCCTGAGAGGCTGGGGAGCGGTCACACAAGGAAGAAACTTCCAGGGCGTGTGGTCAAGCCTGGAAACGTCTCTTCACATAAATATACTGGAACTAAGAGCAATCTACAATGCTCTAAGCCTGGCAAACCCTCTGCTTCAGGGTCAGCCGGTGTTGATCCAGTCGGACAACATCACGGCAGTCGCCCACGTAAACAGACAGGGCGGCACAAGAAGCAGGAGGGCAATGGCAGAGGCTGCAAGGATTCTTCGCTGGGCGGAAAATCATGTGATAGCACTGTCAGCAGTGTTCATCCCGGGAGTGGACAACTGGGAAGCAGACTTCCTCAGCAGACACGATCTTCACCCGGGAGAGTGGGGACTTCATCCAGAAGTCTTCCACATGATTGTAGTCCATTGGGAAAGACCAATGGTGGACATGATGGCGTCCCGCCTCAACAAAAAACTGGACAGGTATTGCGCCAGGTCAAGAGACCCTCAGGCAATAGCTGTGGACGCTCTGGTAACACCATGGGTGTACCAGTCAGGGTATGTGTTTCCTCCTCTGCCTCTCATACCCAAGGTACTGAGAATTATACGGCAAAGGGGAGTAAGAACGATACTAGTGGCTCCGGACTGGCCAAGAAGGACTTGGTACCCGGAACTTCAGGAGATGCTCACGGAAGATCCGTGGCCTCTACCTCTAAGAAGGGATCTGCTTCAGCAGGGACCGTGTCTATTCCAAGACTTACCGCGGCTGCGTTTGACGGCATGGCGGTTGAACGCCGGATCCTAAGGGAAAAAGGCATTCCGGAAGAGGTCATCCCTACCCTGGTCAAAGCCAGGAAGGAGGTGACTGCACAACATTATCACCGCATTTGGAGAAAATATGTTGCATGGTGTGAGGCCAGGAAGGCCCCGACAGAGGAATTTCAACTGGGTCGATTCCTACATTTCCTGCAAACAGGATTATCTATGGGCCTCAAATTAGGGTCCATTAAGGTTCAAATTTCGGCCCTGTCGATTTTCTTCCAGAAAGAATTGGCTTCAGTTCCTGAAGTCCAGACTTTTGTAAAAGGAGTACTACATATACAGCCCCCGGTTGTGCCCCCAGTGGCACCGTGGGATCTCAATGTAGTTTTGGATTTTCTCAAATCCCATTGGTTTGAGCCACTCAAATCGGTAGATTTGAAATATCTTACATGGAAAGTAACCATGCTACTGGCCCTGGCTTCAGCCAGGAGAGTGTCGGAATTGGCGGCTTTATCGTATAAAAGCCCATATCTGATTTTCCATTCGGACAGGGCAGAATTGAGGACGCGTCCTCATTTTCTGCCTAAGGTGGTATCAGCGTTTCACCTGAACCAGCCTATTGTGGTGCCTGCGGCTACTAGCGATTTGGAGGATTCCAAGTTGCTGGACGTTGTCAGAGCATTGAAAATATATATTTCAAGGACGGCTGGAGTCAGAAAATCTGACTCGCTGTTTATACTGTATGCACCCAACAAGCTGGGTGCTCCTGCTTCTAAGCAGACGATTGCTCGTTGGATTTGTAGCACAATTCAACTGGCACATTCTGTGGCAGGCCTGCCACAGCCTAAATCTGTCAATGCCCACTCCACAAGGAAGGTGGGCTCATCTTGGGCGGCTGCCCGAGGGGTCTCGGCATTACAACTCTGCCGAGCAGCTACGTGGTCAGGGGAGAACACGTTTGTAAAATTCTACAAATTTGATACCCTGGCTAAGGAGGACCTGGAGTTCTCTCATTCGGTGCTGCAGAGTCATCCGCACTCTCCCGCCCGTTTGGGAGCTTTGGTATAATCCCCATGGTCCTGACGGAGTCCCCAGCATCCACTAGGACGTCAGAGAAAATAAGAATTTACTCACCGGTAATTCTATTTCTCGTAGTCCATAGTGGATGCTGGGCGCCCATCCCAAGTGCGGATTGTCTGCAATACTTGTACATAGTTATTGTTACAAAAAAAATCGGGTTGTTTATTGTTGTGAGCCATCTTTTCAGAGGCTCCTACGTTATCATACTGTTAACTGGGTTCAGATCACAAGTTGTACGGTGTGATTGGTGTGGCTGGTATGAGTCTTACCCGGGATTCAAAATCCTTCCTTATTGTGTACGCTCGTCCGGGCACAGTATCCTAACTGAGGCTTGGAGGAGGGTCATAGGGGGAGGAGCCAGTACACACCACCTAGTGGTCAAACTTTTAAATTTTGTGCCCTGTCTCCTGCGGAGCAGCTATTCCCCATGGTCCTGACGGAGTCCCCAGCATCCACTACGGACTACGAGAAATAGAATTACCGGTGAGTAAATTCTTATTTTCTCTCTAATTAAACCTGAGGATTCACTTGTCACCATACTGTGAACAAGAGTCTCTTTAGAGAATGAACTCTCAACAACTTCTGGCAAAATAAGCAAAATTTTGGTCAGAAGGTTTTGCAGTTGCTTTAAGGATTGCTGCAAAACTTCCAGCCGCTCAGGTTTCAAAGCACTGAAAGCAGAGTTCAGGGCTGAGAGAGACGCCTGCAGGGCTTGCATAGTAGGCATAGGAGGATTTCAAACTAGACAAGACTAGACACGATTCTAGACACGATTCTAAGACAAGATTCTAGACAAGATTCTTAGACAAGATTCTAGACACGATTCTAAGACAAGATTCTAAGACACGATTCTAAGACAAGATTCTAGACACGATTCTAAGACAAGATTCTAAGACAAGATTCTAGACAAGACTCAGACAAGATTCAAGACAAGACTGGACTGGATTTTTAAACTAGACAAGACTAGACTGGACTGGATTTTTAAACACCGGACTGGATTCTGCACACTGAATTCTAGACAGGACTGGATTCTAAACACCGGACTGGATTCTGCACACTGAGTTCTAGACAGGACTGGATTCTTGCCAGGACTGGATTCTGCACACTGAATTCTAGACAGGACTGGATTCTAGACAAGACACTGGACTGGGCCAAAAAAGAAAAAGCTTTATTTCTTTTTTGTTGTATGGCTGGTGATAATGTTAGGTTCCTGGTGCTCAGAACAAGGGAGATGTTGCGTAGTGAGTCCAGAGCACCAGAACGTGACGCTGAAATAAGGTGTGGTGTGGAAATAGCCCCTAGCGCCCTACCTCCATTGTTTCACCCGTGTGGTCAGTTCACGCGTGAGTGACTATGGTTTCTTGGGCCCACGGCAGCTGCGTTTGAAGGGCGGATTAGGTCTGCCCAACTCCGATGCCCCCAGGTCTTAGAGTGAGACAAGGCGTGAACCGAGACAGGATAATAACAAGGGGACCTCTAACTAAAGCAAACAGAAGGCTAGGGGCTACTAACAACCCTAAAACTAAATATATGTGCGGCACGCCGCCAAAGGAAAAGAACAACAAAGGAAATGCTGTCCACTCGCCGACACAATACTGTTGTGTACCGGCGGTGACAGCATAAGCAGAACCCTCTGCAAAACACCAGTAACAAAATATAACCAAAGAATACTGCGGCCTAGGCCGACGGACGCGGCAAAGCCGCTACTCACGGAACCGGTACAAATACTGGCAAACAGACAGGAACCCCCAATGTAGCCGACACAGACTCTCAGAACCGGAGGACAGGCAGAATCCCAAACGACAGACCGGTGGACACCAAGAAGCCAGATACTCGACCAGGCACAGACAAAGCCACAGGACTTCTGGACAGGAACGCTTCATGGCAGGACACGGGATCAGACACTGGAACCGACACAGGAACCGACACTGGAAGCAGCTAGACAGACACTGCTAGACAGGAGCTCAGGAACTGGCAGGGACTAGCTCAGAACTCAAGAACTCTGGAAATATCACCAGCGTCTGTGTATTGCACTGAGCCAGAATATTACAGAGAGTCCTAATTAATTATGTCGTGCAGCTGCCCTGCTGCACAACTGAGAGGTACAATTAACAGACAGGTGAGGCTGAACACATGGGAACAAGCTGCAATTACACAGACTCACCACCGGCAGCAAACAAGAGTCTTCTCAAACCAGAGCAACGAGAAATCCTGGCCTGCAAGACAACTATAAACATAGAATAGGAATGAACCACTACCTGTGGTTCATAACAATGACATTATCACCATACACCTTGACAAGTTGGCAAGGATTTTCAGCTGCTGATGTACCCTTTAGACGCTGAGATCTGATCACACTACACATTTCAATGTTTGACCATGTTTCAGCCAGCGCCGCCATCTTATAACTGATGTTGAACAATATGACTGATATGAGGCGCAGTGTAATGGCCATGAGGGGAAGCAGTGGCCTGGCGGTAAATTAGAATGAAATAGAGAACAGTATGCACATGAAAGGTCTTGTTACCTTACTTATTGAACCACCCTTATATATACAAGTACATTTCTCCCAGCAGTTGAGAATAAAGCTTAAGAACCATAGTACTGTAAGAGTTATTAAAAAACATTTCAAGACACACACTGCCGGAACTTGGCAATGTAATGCCATAAATTTAGTTGCATGAATATTCCTCATTATAGCCACTGAACATCTTTCAGGAGATGGAACAATCGTCCCTTTGGTGGCCTTTGGAACACAGACCGAGGAAGGAAGTGCTTATTTCCTGATCTGTAGGACATCCCATATTAAATTTAGAACAAATTGAGGTCATTAATGCTAAATGAGTACTAGGCCTGACAAAGAATATATTACTTAACATCCTTAATGATGATGCACCTGCCAGTAATTGTATATTGCTGTATTGACAGGGCACTTCAATAAAGTTGATACACAACGCCTGACCAGTGCACAAAAATAGTTAAAGAGTTTTTAAAGCAGTTATAGGATTATGCTTGTATCTTTTTTCTGATCTGTGAAATGACAATACTCTGTTTGATTAACATCTAAAGAAGCTGTTAAACTTCTAGAGCTATAGCTAAAGAATAAAGCCACCATTGTTGACTGTTTTGTTTTTTTGTTGTTTTTTAACATTAATGTGTTTGATTGACCCAAAACTTGTAAATAGAATCCATGTCCTAGTTTTAATTGTTGGTTATATAAATTGTATGAATGTATCGTACGTTCTCTTTTGGTGCAGGCTATCAGTATTCATACAACCAGGCTGATACGGGGCCTGACTCAGAGCTTGGCACAGGCCATGTACCGCACGCAGATTCCCGAATATCAGGACCCTGCGGCTGCGCAAGGCCCGTTCTGTGCACACAGAAATCGTAACACAGGTGTCCTAAGGTTAGCTCATGGAGGGCAGAATTCTCCCGGGGAGCTGACGTTCGCCAGAGGCAGCCCTGTGTGCTGAGAGTACCTAGTAACTCTACATGCTTAAAATCATTCCGTAAAACAACTGTAATAATATAAATATACAGTATATTTATTCTATATGAATAAAATGTATATTTGAATTTACAAATCTCACACTAATACAGTTTGCAATGGGCGTGTAGATAGAATTGTGGTCTATTCAGAAGTAAGCATTCACAAAGATGTGATGATGATGATGGCTGCTCTCAAATGTATATATACAGTACGCAGCCGACTGAAAACAGGCAGCTACAGATGAGGACACTTTGTGTGCGACACTGATTTTCAAGCATATCTTGTGATCATTTTCTCTGATATTAATATCAATACTCTTCTGTCTCTAAATTAAAAGGAAAGCTAAACTAAATAGTTTGTTTGTATTATGTACAGAAGCCATAATGAAATGAGTGATAGTGATAGTGGCTATCTTTCTTTTTAAACTTACAAGGAAGTTGAATTTAAGGATTTATCCTCATTTGCATACTAAAGCCACTGGAGGGGGCAGGATAAATCAATGAGATGTAGCATTTTCCTGAGGAGACAGGAAACCTTTTCCCTTATAAACTGCTGAATAAAAAAATATAACTCATGGTGAGAGGTAAACTGCAAAAGGGCCTAACAGTCCCCAAATGAATTCTCTATGGCAAGATCTATGTAATTAAATTAATGGTTACCTAGAACATTATCCTGTGGCAGCATCATTAGATAACATCACATATTTGGATCATAGCTTTGTGATAAGGGTTATTTCAATCAGTCATTGGCAGTGTGCAATTTCCACTAACGCAGAGAAGCGTGCTGTGTTTGTTGTGGTCGTTTCGGGAGACACAATAACTGCACGCTGGCTTTCTTATCTTATGTTTGCTGCTCACAGCAGGGCATTGATTGAAGGATGACGCTTCCTCACCATCCAAGGGTTTTAGAACAGTGCCTTTACCAAAACTGATTTTTTTTTTTCACTAATCCCTTATCTCATTCAGATTCTCAGTCCTAAAAGTTAAATGGAGAGGAGTGTAGTTGTCCTTGACCTCATCATGATACTGTGCCATAAGTTCCTTAGCATGGCTGATAGACATTATTATATAAAGCCCTCTTAGAGATGACATATGCAAAGGGAGTAACAGATACGTTTAGGATATGTGCCAACAAGCAGTTTAGCCCATGTTTATGGTGAACGCAGCTTGTGTGCTCAACAAAATAGTGCATAAATTACATTCCTCCTGTCAGTGCTAACAAGCTGGCCCATCTAGCGGCGTTTGTTACATTTACCATTTTTAGAGAAGTGTTGCGGGTGTTCAGCCAAGCGTGTGTCCTCTATGGCTGGTTGCACATGTGCAGATCATGTCAGATAATTTACTATTTTCACCAGATTTTGCGCAGTGGGCCAGATTCAGAGATGGAGGTTGCTGCGTCCGTTCTTGCGTCTGTTAACGGGTTCGCAAATGCAGTAATATTCAAACGCGTCTATCCGCCCCTGCTGTATCAGCCGGTATCCGGTTGATAGATCTACAGTAAAAAGACAGTCAAAAGGTCAACCCCAAATTTGGGGTCGACATGCAAATGATAGACAGTGTTTTCAGTCGACGGGTTCAAAAGGTCAATATGACAATGGTCGACACAAGTTCTTGTTTTTTAAATTACAACTTTTTTATCATTTACCATCCATGTGGACTACGAGTAAGAATAGTAACTTGTACCTTGCGTGGCGAGTGAAGCGAGACAGTGAGGGTACACTTTTCCACTAAATTGGCTCAGATATGGTGAAACATAAAATGACACACACACAAAAAGTCGACCTTTTGTACCTGTCAAACTTTTCTACTGTCCACTTTCTGCTGCCCGCCAAACAACCGCGCATTGTGTGTGATTCAGGATCAGGCCAGTGTGTGCCCACCAAATAACTGCACATTGCATGTGACTCAGAATTATGTCAGTGTGTGCCCACCAAATAACTGCACATTGCATGTGACTCAGAAACATGTCAGTGTGTGCCCACCAAATAACTGCACATTGCATGTGACTCAGAATTATGTCAGTGTGTGCCCACCAAATAACTGCACATTGCATGTGACTCAGAATTATGTCAGTGTGTGCCCACCAAATAACTGCACATTGCATGTGACTCAGAAACATGTCAGTGTGTGCCCACCAAATAACTGCACATTGCATGTGACTCAGAAACATGTCAGTGTGTGCCTACCAAATAACCGCACTTTGTGTGTGACTCAGGATCAGGCCAGTGTGCCCGCCAAATAACTGCACATTGCATGTGACTCAGAATTATGTCATTGTGTGCCCACCAAATAACTGCACATTGCATGTGACTCAGAATTATGTCAGTGTGTGCCCACCAAATAACTGCACATTGCATGTGACTCAGAATCATGTCAGTGTGTGCCCACCAAATAACTGCACATTGCATGTGACTCAGAAACATGTCAGTGTGTGCCCACCAAATAACTGCACATTGCATGTGACTCAGAAACATGTCAGTGTGTGCCTACCAAATAACCGCACTTTGTGTGTGACTCAGGATCAGGCCAGTGTGCCCGCCAAATAACTGCACATTGCATGTGACTCAGAATTATGTCAGTGTGTGCCCACCAAATAACTGCACATTGCATGTGACTCAGAATCATGTCAGTGTGTGCCCACCAAATAACTGCACATTGCATGTGACTCAGAATTATGTCAGTGTGTGCCCACCAAATAACTGCACATTGCATGTGACTCAGAAACATGTCAGTGTGTGCCCACCCAATAACTGCACATTGCATGTGACTCAGAAACATGTCAGTGTGTGCCCACCAAATAACTGCACATTGCATGTGACTCAGAAACATGTCAGTGTGTGCCCACCAAATAACTGCACATTGCATGTGACTCAGAAACATGTCAGTGTGTGCCCACCAAATAACTGCACATTGCATGTGACTCAGAATTATGTCAGTGTGTGCCTACCAATTAACCGCACTTTGTGTGTGACTCAGGATCAGGCCAGTGTGCCCGCCAAATGACTGCACATTGCTTGCGACTCAAAATCAGGCCAGTGTATGATCAACAAATAACCACGCTTTGTGTATGCCTCAGAATCAGGCCAGATAACTGTTGTATGTGTTCATAATTTGATTGGACGTGATCAGACAGAACATAAAATGTATATACTGTATATCTGTCTGTGGCCCTTTGTCACATGTGTGAGGTTATTGGCCCAACAGGACAAAGGAAGGGCATCCTGAGATCCAGTTGTTTGACTGGTCCCTGACTTACTGGATTTGTATACTATATCCCACTGTATGTCTGGCCAAAATTTCCTAAAGATCCCATTGATTGATGATTTCTGAAATTACAATAATATGGGTGGAATTCAATTGATCCCGAAAAATTTTTGTGCCAAAAAAAATAAAGGGACTTTACCACAACTAATTTCCCGATGGTGTTCTCAGGCAATTCAATTGAGTCCCATTTTTTCACTCAACAACTGACTTATTTTCGTGCGAAAAACACAGGATCTGGGATAAGTTCCCAGATCCTTGTGCTTTAGCATTTGTGGCTGCGAAAATGGGTCATTTATCTGCCGGAAGTCCAAGAATGGCTGTATTTTTAAAGCGCCTATAATTTTCAGGTTGATTTTAACTTCTAAATACTTGCACTTTAAAAATACTCTCATTCTCAGGCGAAATCCCGGACCTCCGGCAACATGGACCCTATTACATTTACCCCATCCTATTATTTATATAACTAGCAAAGCAAGTCTCAAATGTATGACTTTTTATCACAAATGCAATCAATTATCTATTTTAAGGCAGTGTTATACAGATATGGCAGTTGATTTATGATAATTGTATTTATGTTTTTTCTCTTATTTATTTTTACTATTTGGTTTTTACCAGCGACACCATTTTATAAAGACAGATCATGGATGAGATGGTGCTAGATGCATATGGTCATTCTTAATCCCTTTGTTGCTGAGGGTTTTCTCACCACTGTGCTGAGGCCATTTTTCAGCATCAATATCACTGATTGTTTTTATTTTTATGCAGTACCCACACAAACTGCCACTTGGGGGTGTAGTGATCGTTTGGTAATGGAGGGGGGGGGGGGGGCGCTATGCCATGGGATATACAGGGAAGACGGGGGTGCTATGGCATGGGAGATCTATTACCAATTACCACTGGAAAGGAGGGTGTAAAGTAATGCCACTTGGGAACTATTGTCATTCATGGATGTGAGGTACTGTTAAATCCAAATTTGAAAAGAAATTCTATACTTTCATTTTAAAATAAAAACACTATTTCTGAGTGTTTTTTTGGGGGGGAAATATTAGCCAGGGAAGTAGTTAACTGTATTGTGTATTTCTGTGTGTGTCCTTGTACTGTAGTGGGGGATTGTAAATTCTGTAAAGCACTATGTAAGGGATGCGGTTATGTAACCACTGGTCACAATACCGAGGCCGGGATCCCGCACGCTCAATAGGCCGCCGGTCGGCATGCCGAACACCAGGGACTATTCCCACTCGTGGTTGTCCAAGACACCCTTAGAGCGGGAACAGAACATGTGGCGAGCGCAGCGAGCCTGCAAGGAGCTTCTTACCACTTTGATAGTCAGTCTCTTCATTTTTACACATGTGAAAATACTGGTGAGCTCTTATACAGTAAATATAGGCTACTCTGTGCTTTTCTCAGTCGGAGGCTGGGATAGAGTGATCGAAAGATCTCTCTAATGCGAATATGCCTCCATGGGCTTTATGTGGTTTGCACCATCTGAAGATGGCGTAAACAGGGCTAAACTTTCCGGAGTTTCTACATAGGGGTGAGATCATAGTTACCATGCATAATACTGGGGACTGCAGTTTGCGTCACTAATTAGCTATCAGCAAGACCTTTATCTCCTGCATTGGGCTATTAGTACATAGCAACAATTCAAAATGATGCACAAACTGCAGTTTCTTCATAAATGTATGGAATAAACCTATATGGAATAAACCTATATATATATATATATATATATATATATATATATATATAATATAGGTCCCTTATTATGTATTGGACAAAGTGAATTAAACACTATCACAGGCTAAAACTCCCTTTTTATATGGGATGGAATAGGGCTTTTTACTCTTTTGTAAATGTGCCCCTTACTCATACCTCCCAACATTGATGAAGTGAGAGTCAGGGCTTTTACGCTGCGAAGCCGCACTCAAGGGGGTGTGGCCTCACGGAAAGTGGCATGGCTTCGAGGTGGTGACACAATCACAAGCCACGCCTCCCAATTTCATCACTGAGGGGGCATGCCCCAGTCCCTCTGACTCCCGCTGCTGCTTTGTTATGCAGAGCAGTAAGTGACGGGGATCCTCCCAACTGCCCCTCCACCCCCGCCCCCCCAGTGGGACACTTTGGCCCGCGGATGGGACAGAGGGACAATGCCAAAAAAAGGGACTGTCCCACGAAAATCAGGACAGTTGAGAGGTTTTCCTTAATCCTGTATATTATTTCTCTGACGTCCTAGTGGATGCTGGGAACTCCGTAAGGACCATGGGGAATAGACGGCTCCGCAGGAGACTGGGCACATCTAAAGAAAGATTTAGGACTATCTGGTGTGCACTGGCTCCTCCCCCTATGACCCTCCTCCAAGCCCCAGTTAGATTTCTGTGCCCGGCCGAGCTGGATGCACACTAGGGGCTCTCCTGAGCTCCTAGAAAGAAAGTATAGTTTAGGTTTTTTTATTTTACAGTGAGACCTGCTGGCAACAGGCTCACTGCACCGAGGGACTAAGGGGAGAAGAAGCGAACCTACCTAAGTGGTGGTAGCTTGGGCTTCTTAGGCTACTGGACACCATTAGCTCCAGAGGGATCGAACACAGGACCCGACCTCGTCGTCCGTTCCCGGAGCCGCGCCGCCGTCCCCCTTACAGAGCCAGAAGCAAGAAGGTCCAGAAAATCGGCGGCAGAAGACTTCTGTCTTCTCCAAGGTAGCGCACAGCACTGCAGCTGTGTGCCATTGCTCCTCATGCACACCACACACTGCGGTCACTGATGGGTGCAGGGCGCTGGGGGGGGGCGCCCTGAGCAGCAATAAATACCACCTTGGCTGGCAAACTGACACCATATATAGCCCCAGGGGCTATATAGGTGTATATTAACCCCTGCCAGAATTATTAAAATAGCGGGAGAAAGCCCGCCGAAAAAGGGGCGGAGCCATCTCCCTCAGCACACTGGCGCCATTTTCCCTCACAGCTCAGCTGGAAGGATCGCTCCCTGGCTCTCCCCTGCAGTCCTGCACTACAGAAAGGGTTTAAAAGAGAGGGGGGCACAAAAATTAGGCGCAGTATATTATAATAATGCAGCTATAAGGGAAAACACTCTCTATAGGTGATATCCCTGTGATATATAGCGCTCTGGTGTGTGCTGGCATACTCTCCCTCTGTCTCCCCAAAGGGCTTTGTGGGGTCCTGTCCTCTGTCAGAGCATTCCCTGTGTGTGTGTTGTATGTCGGTACTGCTGTGTCGACATGTATGATGAGGAAAATGGTGTGGAGGCGGAGCAAATGCCTGTGAATGTGATGTCACCCCCTGCGGGGTCGACACCTGTGTGGATGGACTTATGGAAGGTGTCAACTCCTTACACAAAAGGTTTGACGACATAAGACAGCCGGCTACTCAGCTTGTGCCTGTTCCAGCGTCTCAAATGTCATCAGGGGTTTTAAAACGCCCGCTACAGATGTCGACACGGATACCGACTCCAGTGTCGACGACGATGAGACTAGTGTACCCTCCAATAGGTCCACCATTACATGATTGAGGCAATGAAAAATGTATTACACATTTCTGATAATACCCCAGGTACCACAAAAAAGGGTATTATGTTGGTGAGAAAAAACTACCTGTAGTTTTTCCTGCATCTGAAAAATTAATATGAGGTGTGTGAGGAAGCGTGGACTTCCCCCGATAAGAAATTGATAATTTCTAAGCAGCGTACCCTTTTCCGCCAGAGGATAGGTCACGTTGGGAAATACCCCCTAGGGTAGATAAAGCGCTGACACGCTTATTAAAAAAGGTGGCACTACCGTCTCCGGATACGACCGCCCTAAAGGAACCTGCTGATAGAAAGCAGGAAACTACCCTTAAAGCTATATACACACACACGGGCATTATATTGAGACCAGCTATTGCCTCGGCATGGAGGTGCAGTGCGGCAGCTGCGTGGTCAGATTCCCTGTCGGAACTATGGATAGGGACAATATTTTGCTGACAATAGAGCATATAAAAGACGCTGTCTTATAAATGCGTGATGCACAGAGGGATATTTGCCGGCTGGCATCACAAATAAGCGCTATGTAAAAGCGATGCCGATTCAAAACGGCACATGGAAGTTTTGCCCTATAAGGGGGTGGAACTGTTTGGGGATGGTCTTTCAGACCTCGTTTCCACAGCTACTGCTGGGAAATCAAACTGGTTGCCACAAGCTACCCCACAGCAAAAGAAAGCACTGTATTATCAGGTACAGTCCTTTCGGCCCCAGAAAAGAGGCTCATCTTTTCTGCCAAGAGGAAAAGGTAGAGGGAAAAAGCTGCAGCACACAGCTGGTTCCCAAGAGCAGAAGTCCTCCCCTGCGTCCGGTAAGTCCACAGCATGACGCTGGGACTGCTCAGGCGGACCCGGGTACGGTGGGGGGCCCGTCTCAAAAATTTCAGCGCACAGTGGGCTCTCTCACAGGCGGATCCCGGGGTTCTTCAAATAGTATCTCAGGGGTACAGGCTGGAATTCGAGACGTCTCCCCCCCGCCGTTTCCTAAAATCTGCCTTACCAGCAACTCCCTCTGCCAGGGAGGCAGTGTGGTGGTTATCTAAAAACTGTATTCACTGCAAGTGATTGTCAAGGTACCCCTCCTTCAACAAGGAAAGGGTTACTATTCCACAATGTTTGTGGTACCGAAACCGGAAGGTTCGGTGAGACCCATATTAAATTTAAAATCCTTGAACACATATATCAAAAGATTCAAGTTCAAGATGGAATCGCTCAGGGCGGTTATTGCGAACCTGGACGAGGGGGATTACAGGGTCTCTCTGGACATCAAGGATGCTTACCTGCATGTCCCTATTTACCCTCCTCACCAGGAGTACCTCAGGTTTGTGGTACAGGACTGTCACTATCAGTTCCAGACGCTGCCGTTTGGGTTATCCACGGCACCGAGGGTCTTTACCAAGGTAATGGCCGACATGATGATACTCCTTCGCAAGAAGGGAGTTTTAAATTATCCCGTACTTGGACGATCTCCTGATAAAGGCGAGGTCCAAGGAACAGTTGGTAGTGGGGGTAGCACTTTCTCGGGAAGTGCTGCAACAGCAGGGCTGGATTCTCAATATTCCAAAGTCACAGCTGGTCCCGACGACACGTCTTCTGTTCCTGGGAATGATTCTGGACACAGACCAAAAAAAAAAAAAAAAAAAAGTGTTTCTTCCAGTGGAAAAAGCCGAGGAGTTGTCATCTCTAGTCAGAGACCTGCTAAAACCGGGACAGGTGTCGGTACATCAATGCACACGAGTCCTGGGAAAAATGGTAGCTTCGTACGAAGCAATTCCATTCGGAAGGTTCCACGCAAGGACTTTCCAGTGGTACCTGTTAGACAAATGGTCCGGGTCCCATCTCCAGATGCAACAGCGGATAACCCTGTCGGCAGGGACCAGGGTGTCGCTGCTGTGGTGGCTGCAGAGGGCTCATCTACTAGAGGGCCGCAGATTCGGAATACAGGACTGGGTCCTGGTGACCACGGATGCCAGCCTTCGGGGCTGGGGTGCAGTCACACAGGGAAGAAATTTCCAAGGACTGTGGTCAAATCAGGAAATTTGGCTTCACATAAATATTCTGGAGCTAAGGGCCAAGCAAGGCCCCTGCTTCAGAATCAGCCGGTACTGATCCAATCAGACAACATCACGGCGGTCGCCCATGTTAACAGACAGGGCGGCACAAGAAGCAGGAGGGCAATGGCAGAAGCCACAAGGATTCTCCGATGGGCGGAAAATCATGTGTTAGCACTGACAGCAGTGTTCATTCCGGGAGTGGACAACGGGGAAGCAGACTTCCTCAGCAGGCACGACCTCCACCCGGGAGAATGGGGACTTCATCCAGAAGTCTTACAAATGCTGGTAAACCGTTGGGAAAGACCACAGGTGGACATGATGGCGTCCCGCCTCAACAAAAAAGATATTGCGCCAGGTCAAGGGACCCTCAGGCGATCGCTGTGGACGCTCTAGTAACACCGTGGGTGTACCAGTCGGTTTATGTGTTTTCCTCCTCTGCCTCTCATTCCCAAGGTACTGAGAATATTACGAAGGCGAGGAGTGAAAACTATACTCGTGGTTCCGGATTGGCCAAGAAGAGCTTGGTACCCGGAACTTCAAGAGATGCTTTCAGAGGACCCTTGGCCTCTGCCGCTCAGACAGGACCTGCTGCAGCAGGGGCCCTGTCTGTTCCAAGACTTACCGCGGCTACGTTTGACGGCATGGCGGTTGAACACCGGATCCTGAAGGAAAAGGGCATTCCGGAGGAAGTAATCCCTACCCTGATCAAAGCCAGGAAGGATGTCACCGCAAAACATTATCACCGCATTTGGCGGAAATATGTTGCTTGGTGTGAGGCCAGGAAGGCCCCAACGGAGGAATTTCAACTGGATCGATTCCTGCATTTCCTGCAGGCAGGGGTGACGTTGGGCCTCAAATTGGGGTCCATTAAGGTCCAGATTTCGGCCCTGTCGATTTTCTTCCAAAAAGAACTGGCTTCACTGCCTGAAGTTCAGACTTTTGTCAAAGGAGTTCTGCATATTCAGCCTCCTTTTGTGCCCCCAGTGGCACCTTGGGATCTCAATGTGGTTTTGGAGTTCCTGAAATCACATTGGTTTGAACCACTTAAGGCTGTGGTGTCACAACTGAGGGCCTGAGCTGACGGAAGGCAGCCTCAGTTGTAGGGGCTGAGATGTACCGGAACCTGGGAGGTTGTATCAGACCCCTGGACATGTAAGTAACATGAAGAGAAACCGCCCGAAGGCGTGACCACGACAACTTGAGTAAAAGTCAATGATATTTATTTATGACAAACTCCATGCATCACAGTAGCAGTAAAAAGTAACATAAAAATCAGCAGAGAAATAATAATACAGTTCCTGGGTACTACAGGATGGCAGGGGCCACAGAGCTCTGGTGGTATGAGACAGTTCTTATTATCTGCAAGTTGGAAAGTCCTTACCAGGCTCAACTGTAGCAATGAGGAAAGCCCAGGGTCGTACCAGCTGGTGTTCCAGGGAAAGCTGGACTGCTGTAGATAAAATGCTGCTGTGGGTACTGGTTAGAACCAGACAGGTGTTGGCACGGAGTGGATACTGGCTGGAACCAGTTAAATAATAAATAGAGCTTGAGAGCGATGCAATATAGATGAAATGTAGAATTTGAGAGCGGAGAAATAATAATACCGGTGGAGAGTGGTAAACTGCAGAAAGGACACCGGCCCTTTAAGAGAAGGTGTACACTGCTGGAAGCTGAGCTGGAAGCAGGTGATGTAGTAGCTGGAAACAGGTGAGTCCAGAATGGATCGGAGAGTCAGGCTACACCGCAGATGGAATGCTGGTGCGGGTCTCTATAGCAGAAGTCTGGAGACAGGAGCTGGAACCTGGAAGACATTCACAGAAGAGAGACAAACTGGAACTAGGTTTGACAACCAAAGCACTGACGCCTTCCTTGCTCAGGCACAACCTATTTATACCTGCAGCAAGGAAGGCATTGGCTAGGCAATTATGCAAATTAATAATACTGACAACGGATTGGTAGGAATGATCAGCTGACAGAATCCAAGATGGCTGCGCCCATGCAGACACTTGGAGGGAAGTTTGGATTGTAATCCATGTGGTCTGGAAAACAGTAATGCCGGCGCCGGCCACCGGAGACAGGAGACGCCAGGCTGACAGATGCACATCCGACCACGCGGACACAGCGGAGGCCGCGGCTGACGTAATCGCCACTCTGAATGCAGAAGCTCAGGGACGGCGGCGGAGGCCGCGGGAGACGCCATGCCAGATGTATAAGGCGTTACTGTGACTGCGTCCAGAGAGACAGGCGAGGATGCGGGAATGTGCACATCAGGATGACAGATGGGATTCGGTCCTGGAGCGCTGAGCCAGCCTTAGAAGGCATCTGATAGGTAAGAAATGGCGTCCAGATACCCGGATCGTGACAGCACCCCCCCCCCCCCCCCCCTTTAGGAGTGGCCCCAGGACACTTCTTTGGCTTTTGAGGAAACTTGGAATGGAATCTCCGGACCAAGGCAGGAGCATGGACATCAGAAGCATTGGTCCATGAACGTTCCTCAGGGCCATAACCCTTCCAGTCAATAAGATACTGAAGTTGACCGTAACGGTGACGTGAGTCCAGGATCTTGGCTACTTCATACTCAACGCCTCGTTGAGTTTGGACTTTCGGAGTTGGAGGAAGTGAGGAATGAAACCGATTCAAGATTAGCGGTTTCAACAGGGAAACATGGAATGTCCTGGGTATCTTTAAGAAGGGAGGCAACTGGAGTCTGTAAGCAACAGGATTGATGACTTGATCAATTTTAAAAGGACCGATGTAGCGAGGTGCAAACTTCATACTGGGAACTCTTAACCTCAAATTCTTCGTGGATAACCATACCCGATCACCCACCTTGAGAGCAGGAACTGCTCGACGCTTCTTATCCGCAAACTTCTTGTACCTGAATGATGCCTTGAGCAGAGCTGATCGTACGCTCTTCCAGATATTGGCAAACTGATGCAAGGTGATATCCACTGCGGGAACAGACTTTAGGGTGGAATCCAGAGTTGGTGAAGAATGGTGTTGAAGAAGATGAAGAATGATACTGGTTGTTATGACAGAACTCGGCCCAGGGAAGTAATTGAACCCAGTCATCTTGAGAGGAGGACACATAGATGCGGAGGAAGGACTCCAAGTCCTGATTCACCCTCTCAGTTTGACCATTGGTCTGAGGATGGTAAGCCGTGGAAAACTTTAGCTTGACTTGGAGGGCTTGACATAAACTTCGCCAGAATTTGGCTGTGAATTGAACTCCTCGATCTGAGATAATTTCTTCTGGAAGACCGTGGAGTCGAAAGATCTCTTGTATGAATACTTGAGCCAACTTGGAAGCTGACGGAAGACCGGTGAGAGGAATGAAGTGTGCCATCTTGGTGAACCGGTCAACTACCACCCAGATGGTATTAAACTTGTTGCACATGGGCAAATCTGTAATAAAATCCATCGACAAATGGGTCCATGGTCGACGGGGAACAGATAGTGGAACCAGTTGCCCCGCAAGCGACTGGCAGGATACTTTATGTTGAGCACACTTTGGGCAAGATGCAATAAACTCCAAAACGTCCTTTTTCAGAGTTGGCCACCAATAGGACCTAGAGATAAACTCCAGGGTTTTTTGGGTACCTGTATGTCCGGCAAAGCGGGAAGCATGGGCCCAATGCATGAGCTTCTTCCTTAGTGTCGGCTTCACAAAACTTTTCCCTGATGGGGGCGTAGAGTCCATCCCTACCGTGGAGAATGCCAACGGATTTATAATAGGATGCTTGTCTGAAGACTCTGACTCATTTTCTTGCTCCCATGAGCGGGAAAGGGCATCGGCCTTGCGATTCTGAGAGCCCGGACAGAACTGGAGTTTAAAGTCGAACCTGGAAAAGAAAAGTGCCCATCTGGCCTGACGAGGGTTGAGACATTGTGCGCCTTTCAGATATAGAAGGTTCTTGTGGTCTGTAAGGATGGTGATTGAATGAGAAGCTCCCTCCAACAGATATCTCCACTCCTCTAGAGCGAGCTTGATGGCTAGCAACTCCTGGTCGCCAATGGCATAGTTGCGCTCCGCTGGGGAGAACTTCCGTGAGAAGAAACTGCAAGGATGTAAATGGCCATCTTTAGCCCTCTGAGATAACACCGCTCCTACTCCAACGGAGGAGGCATCCACCTCTAGGATGAAAGGAGAGTCGATGTCAGGCTGTTTCAGGACAGGCGCAGAGATGAACCTCTGTTTTAAAAGATGAAAAGCTTGCATGGCTTCTTCAGACCACTTGGACGGGTTAGCACCCTTCTTGGTGAAAGCAGTAATAGGCGCCACAATGGTGGAAAAGTCTCGTATAAACTTTCGGTAATAATTGGCGAACCCCAAGAACCTCTGGACCCCTTTGAGGGTTAAGGGTACCGGCCAATTCTGGATTGCTTGTAGTTTCTCAGGATCCATCTCTAGTCCGGAACCGGACACAATGTACCCTAGAAACGGAATGGACTTGACTTCAAAGACGCATTTCTCTAATTTGCAATAGAGATGATTGACACGGAGACGGGACAGAACCTCCTTTACCCAAAAACGATGTTCCTCTAAATTGTTGGCAAAAATGAGGATATCATCTAGATAGACCACGACATGACGG
Source organism: Pseudophryne corroboree (assembly GCF_028390025.1). Taxonomy (NCBI): domain Eukaryota; kingdom Metazoa; phylum Chordata; class Amphibia; order Anura; family Myobatrachidae; genus Pseudophryne; species Pseudophryne corroboree. The sequence continues at coordinate 147,608,568 of NC_086449.1, forward strand.
TATAGAATGTCTCTGAAGATCTCATTGACGAAATGCTGGAAGACAGCTGGAGCATTGCTCAATCCGAAGGGCATGACGAGGTACTCATAATGTCCGTCACGGGTGTTAAATGCGGTCTTCCACTCGTCACCCTCACGGATCCGGATGAGATTGTATGCACCTCTCAAGTCCAGCTTTGTAAAGATGGTAGCTCCGCTAACTCTGTCAAAGAGCTCAGTAATCAGGGGTAAAGGATAGCGGTTCTTGATGGTAATGTCGTTCAAACCTCTGTAGTCGATGCACGGCCGCAGACCACCATCTTTCTTTTTTACAAAAAAGAAGCCTGCGCCGGCTGGAGAAGAAGAAGGTCGAATGAACCCCTTTGCTAGGTTCTCTTTAATGTATTCCTCCATAGAATGCGTCTCGGGCAGAGACAACGGATAAGTTCGGCCTCGAGGTGGAACCTTCCCTGGAACGAGATCAATCGGGCAGTCCCATTCTCTATGAGGAGGAAGGATATCAGCAGAAGCTTTACTGAACACATCCGTGAAATCTTGATATGGAGGAGGTGGAACATCAGACGACCTGGGGGAGGAAGAACAGACAGGCAACACTTTAAACAAACATGTCTCAGCACAGGAGGAACCCCATGCCAGGATTTGCGTAGTCGTCCAATCAATTGCAGGATTGTGAAGACGGAGCCATGGAAGGCCCAGGACCACAGGATGTGTGGCTCTTGGAATCACTAAAAGTGAAATAAGTTCGGAATGAAGAACTCCCACTCTCAGACGAACTGGTAGAGTCCTTAGAGCAATAACTGTATCAAAAATTTTACTGCCATCCACGGCAGTTAAGGAAAAGGAGGAAGGAAGTCTCTCGGTGGGTAGGGACCACCGTTTAACATAGGCTTCGGTAATAAAGTTCCCAGCTGCTCCGGAATCCAGGAGGGCAATGACGTTCTGATAACGTTGAGCAACTTGAAGCGAGACTGGGAGATTACAATCTTGAGGAGATGGAGAGGAGATCATTACTCCTAGCCGGCCCTCTCCTTGGCGAGCTAGGATTTGGAGTTTTCCCGGACGTTTGGGACAGGCATTAATAGTGTGAGACGGAGCTGCACAATACAGACAGAGAGACTCAGAGAGACGTCTTCGGCGCTCAGCAGGAGTTAAACGGGAACGGCCAATTTGCATGGGTTCATCTTTAGTTGGTGACAGTTGGCGAGGAGGAGGAGCAGAAGATTTTGGAGCAGATGATCTTCCACGCTCAGTTGCTCTCTCTCTGAAAAGTAAGTCAACTTTTGTACAAAGTGAGATTAGCTCATCTAACTTGGAGGGTAAGTCTCTGGTAGCTAACTCATCTTTAATACGCTCGGATAAACCATGCCAGAATGCAGCATACAGGGCCTCGTCGTTCCATGCCAGTTCAGATGCCAGGATCTGGAACTGTATAAGATATTGTCTTACAGTATGTGATCCCTGGCGTAAACGGAGAATCTCAGACGAAGCTGAAGTTACCCGGCCTGGCTCGTCGAAGATGCGCCTGAATGTTGACATGAATGCAGTGTAAGAAGATAGCAGGGTGTCGGACCTCTCCCATAACGGTGATGCCCAGTCAAGGGCTGAGCCACTGAAAAGTGAAATAATGTAGGCAATTTTTGTACGGTCACTGGGAAAATTGCCAGGTTGTAGCTCAAACTGAATCTCACACTGGTTGAGAAATCCCCTGCAGAACCTTGGAGATCCGTCAAATTTTGCTGGCGTTGGAAGATGAAGACGTGGAGCAGAAATGGGTAAGGTGGGTGGGGTTATAGCTGGAGTCACTGTGGTTGACGCACCAGACGCGCCTGATCCACGGAGAGTTGTCTGAATCCCATCCAGCCGAGTAGAGAAATCCTGGAGACAGCGGATGATGTGGCCCTGTTCAGCCTCCTGATGTTCTAGTCGGGCTGCCAGTTCTTGCATCGGCCTGGCCGCTTGATCCTGGTCTCCGGCTGGATTCATTAGGTCAGTGCTTACTGTCACAACTGAGGGCCTGAGCTGACGGAAGGCAGCCTCAGTTGTAGGGGCTGAGATGTACCGGAACCTGGGAGGTTGTATCAGACCCCTGGACATGTAAGTAACATGAAGAGAAACCGCCCGAAGGCGTGACCACGACAACTTGAGTAAAAGTCAATGATATTTATTTATGACAAACTCCATGCATCACAGTAGCAGTAAAAAGTAACATAAAAATCAGCAGAGAAATAATAATACAGTTCCTGGGTACTACAGGATGGCAGGGGCCACAGAGCTCTGGTGGTATGAGACAGTTCTTATTATCTGCAAGTTGGAAAGTCCTTACCAGGCTCAACTGTAGCAATGAGGAAAGCCCAGGGTCGTACCAGCTGGTGTTCCAGGGAAAGCTGGACTGCTGTAGATAAAATGCTGCTGTGGGTACTGGTTAGAACCAGACAGGTGTTGGCACGGAGTGGATACTGGCTGGAACCAGTTAAATAATAAATAGAGCTTGAGAGCGATGCAATATAGATGAAATGTAGAATTTGAGAGCGGAGAAATAATAATACCGGTGGAGAGTGGTAAACTGCAGAAAGGACACCGGCCCTTTAAGAGAAGGTGTACACTGCTGGAAGCTGAGCTGGAAGCAGGTGATGTAGTAGCTGGAAACAGGTGAGTCCAGAATGGATCGGAGAGTCAGGCTACACCGCAGATGGAATGCTGGTGCGGGTCTCTATAGCAGAAGTCTGGAGACAGGAGCTGGAACCTGGAAGACATTCACAGAAGAGAGACAAACTGCAACTAGGTTTGACAACCAAAGCACTGACGCCTTCCTTGCTCAGGCACAACCTATTTATACCTGCAGCAAGGAAGGCATTGGCTAGGCAATTATGCAAATTAATAATACTGACAACGGATTGGTAGGAATGATCAGCTGACAGAATCCAAGTTGGCTGCGCCCATGCAGACACTTGGAGGGACGTTTGGATTGTAATCCATGTGGTCTGGAAAACAGTAATGGCGGCGCCGGCCACCGGAGACAGGAGACGCCAGGCTGACAGATGCACATCCGACCACGCGGACACAGCGGAGGCCGCGGCTGACGTAATCGCCACTCTGAATGCAGAAGCTCAGGGACGGCGGCGGAGGCCGCGGGAGACGCCATGCCAGATGTATAAGGCGTTACTGTGACTGCGTCCAGAGAGACAGGCGAGGATGCGGGAATGTGCACATCAGGATGACAGATGGGATCCGGTCCTGGAGCGCTGAGCCAGCCTTAGGAGGCATCTGATAGGTAAGAAATGGCGTCCAGATACCCGGATCGTGACATGTGGATTTGAAATATCTCACGTGTAAAGTGGTCATGCTGTTGGCCCTGGCTTCGGCCAGGCGTGTGTCAGAATTGGCGGCTTTGTCCTATAAAAGCCCTTATCTGATTTTCCATATGGATAGGGCAGAGTTGAGGACTCGTCCTCAGTTTCTCCCGAAGGTGGTATCAGCGTTTCACTTGAACCAGCCTATTGTGGTGCCTGCGGCTACTAGGGACTTGGAGCATTCCAAGTTACTGGATGTAGTCAGGGCCCTGAAAATTTATGTTTCCAGGACGGCTGGAGTCAGGAAAACTGACTCGCTGTTTATCCTGTATGCACCCAACAAACTAGGTGCTCCTGCTTCTAAGCAGACTATCGCGCGCTGGATTTGTAGCACTATTCAGCTGGCGCATTCTGCGGTGGGACTACCGCAGCCTAAATCTGTAAAAGCCCATTCCACAAGGAAGGTGGGCTCATCTTGGGCGGTTGCCCGAGGGGTCTCGGTTTTACAACTTTGCCGAGCTGCTACTTGGTCAGGGGAAAACACGTTTGCAAATTCTATAAATTTGATACCCTGGCTGAGGAGGACCTGGAGTTCTCTCATTCGGTGCTGCAGAGTCATCCGCACTCTCCCGCCCGTTTGGGAGCTTTGGTATAATCCCCATGGTCCTTACGGAGTTCCCAGCATCCACTAGGACGTCAGAGAAAATATGAATTTACTCACCGGTAATTCTATTTCTCGTAGTCCGTAGTGGATGCTGGGCGCCCATCCCAAGTGCGGATTGTCTGCAATACTTGTAAATAGTTATTGTTACACAAATCGGGTTGTTATTGCGAGCCATCTGCTAAGAGGCTCCTTTTGTTATCATACTGTTAACCGTGGTTCCTATCACGAGTTATACGGTGTGATTGGTGTGGCTGGTATGAGTCTTACCCGGGATTCAAAATCCTTCCTTATTGTGTCAGCTCTTCCGGGCACAGTGTCCTAACTGAGGCTTGGAGGAGGGTCATAGGGGGAGGAGCCAGTGCACACCAGATAGTCCTAAATCTTTCTTTAGATGTGCCCAGTCTCCTGCGGAGCCGTCTATTCCCCATGGTCCTTACGGAGTTCCCAGCATCCACTACGGACTACGAGAAATAGAATTACCGGTGAGTAAATTCTTATTTTTTCACTTTAACAATAGTGAAGCTCAAAATACTGCTACTGACTACGGCACATACATTGTTCTTTCCAAGAGAAATCTATTTCCAGCACACATCATTTGTAAATGCACATTGTTACTTAGATCCACACAGGATCTGCTTTTATACCAAGGGAGAAATTTGCATGACCATATTGTCAGCATAGCACAGCCAATGTAGGTTAAATATTGAGGCAATACTTTGGTGTGTTGTTTAAAATGAAGCGCTTATCTTTCATTTCTGTTTGCTGCTCAGTAATGTGTTCTTTGTGTGAGCTGTTGTTCCTGTATCTGCTTGGTCTGCAGCCCTACTGTGCTGGGAGTTTGATTCATTATGGCTTAGCTGAGATATCATTGCTATCCTGGGGTTTGAAGCAGCGAGCAGAGTGTGAATAAAACAACATTATCGTTTCATGTCTTCCCTTTAAGTTCAAGCCATTTCTGCTACACTTTAATACAGCAGTGTTTATGTTTGTCTTTTCTGCATTATTAAATCACAGTTTTTAATAATTAATACAGCCAACATAGCACATGTAGTAATCAGGCATTTGGGGCAGTTGTGCTGCGGAGATTAGAAGCTGGTAGGAGAAGAAATGAGTTAACTTTGAAATCCAAAGCTTCGCAGCAGGAAGATTTTGCCTGTCATAAACCAGACAGCGGTGTGCCGTACTGTAATCTCTACCCTATTAATTCTCAAACACATAATATCTCTGTAACATGTTGCAGCAGAACCTGTCCTAATTACTATTTGAAAGCTAGCCATGATGGTTACAGGCTCACACACGGAGCCTAACTCCAGTAATCATGTTTCATCTCAACCAGATGCTGTGTGACACTGAAGTATTATTGGAATATGATAACCATTTAATGTGCATTGACGCTTAGCATTTGGGGCTGCTGGGAAATCCTTTATGATTGCTCTCATGCTTCAGTCCTCATAGCAGCCCTGAACTTGTCTCTCTAGAGGCAAACCCCAAAGAATGTACATTCTGAGAATACTTTCTCCGGAGAGTAACTGTATAATATTCCCATCTCCAGTATGCCTGTCTAGGGACAGTCCCTCGTTTTGCTTGTGGTCTTTTTTCATGATTATGTAACATTTTAAATACACCCTGATATTAGCTAACAAGACACTTTCTAAGTTTCTAGTGGTTAAACAAAACATCACCCAAAGGGTGGTCTTCAGTTTGCCGGCGGCCAGGCTCCCGGCAACCAGCACACCGGCGCCGGATTCCCGACCGCCGCCATACCGACAGCTTTTCTTCCCCTTGGGGGTCAACGAACCCCCTGGAGGGAGGATAGATAGCGTAGCCGCAGCGTGGTGAGCGCAGCGAGCCCGCAAGGGGCTCATTTGCGCTCGCCCAGCTGTCGGTATGCTGGCGGTCGGGATTCTGGCGCCGGTAGGCTGGCCGCCGGGAGCCCAACATCCGACATAACATACTACACCCCACCCAAGGTATTACTGAGTTTAGTAATATTTATGTCTCCTACCAGAAACACCTTTAATAACGGAATTTTTCTCTGACGTCCTAGTGGATGCTGGGAACTCCGTAAGGACCATGGGGAATAGCGGCTCCGCACGAGACTGGGCACAACTAAAGAAAGCTTTAGGACTACCTGGTGTGCACTGGCTCCTCCCCCTATGACCCTCCTCCAAGCCTCAGTTAGATCTTTGTGCCCGACCGAGCAGGGTGCAATCTAGGAGGCTCTCCTGAGCTTCTTAGAAAAAAGTTAGAAAAAATGATGGCGTCCCGCCTCAACAAAAGTTGAAAAGATATTGCGCCAGGTCAAGGGACCCTCAGGCGATCGCTGGGGACGCTCTAGTGACACCGTGGGTGTACCAGTCGGTTTATGTGTTTCCTCCTCTGCCTCTCATTCCCAAGGTACTGAGAATCATATAAAAGCGAGGAGTGGAAACTATAGTCGTGGTTCCGGATTGGCCACGAAGAGCTGGGTACCCGGAACTTTAAGAGATGCTTGCAGAGGACCCTTGGCCTCTGCCGCTCGGACAAGACCTGCTGCTGCAGGGATCCTGTCTGTTCCAAGACTTACCGCGGCTGCGTTGGACGGCATGGCGGTTGAACACCGGATCCTAATGGGCATTCCGGAGGAAGTCCTCCTTACCCTGCTCAAAGCCAGGAAGGATGTCACCGCAAAACGTTATCACCGCATTGGGCGAAAATATGTTGCGTGGTGTGAGGCCAAGAAGGCCCCGACGAAGGAATGTCAGCTGGGTCGATTCCTACAATTCCTGCAAGCAGGAGTGACGTTGGGCCTCAAATTGGGGTCCATCAAGGTCCAGATTTCGGCTCTGTCGATTTTCTTCCAGAAAGAATGGGCTTCACTGCCTGTAGTTCAGACTTTTTGTCAAAGGAGTTCTGCATATTCAGCCTCCTTTTGTGCCCAGTGGCACCTTGGGATCTCAATGTGGTTTTGGAATTCCTGAAATCACATTGGTTCGAACCACTTAAGACTGTGGATTTAAAAATATCTCACGTGGAAAGTGGTCATGCTGTTGGCCCTGGCTTCGGCCAGGTGAGTTTCAGAATTGGCGGCTTTGTCTTGTAAAAGCCCTTATCTGATTTTCCATATGGATAGGGCAGAATTGAGGACTCGTCCTCAGTTTCTCCCGAAGGTGGTTTCAGCGTTTCACCTGAACCAACCTATTGTGGTGCCTGCGGCTACTAGGGACTTGGAGGATTCCAAGTTGCTGGACGTAGTCAGGGCCCTGAAAATTTACATTTCCAGGACGGCTGGAGTCAGAAAGTCTGACTCGCTGTTTATCCTGTATGCACCCAACAAGCTGGGTACTCCTGCTTCTAAGCAGACTATTGCTCGTTGGATTTGTAGTACAATTCAGCTAGCACATTCTGTGGCAGGCCTGCCACAGCCAAAATCTGTTAAAGCCCATTCCACAAGGAAGGTGGGCTCATCTTGGGCGGCTGCCCGAGGGGTCTCGGCTTTACAACTTTGCCGAGCAGCTACTTGGTCAGGGGCAAACACGTTTGCTAAATTCTACAAATTTGATACCCTGGCTGAGGAGGACCTGGAGTTCTCTCATTCGGTGCTGCAGAGTCATCCGCACTCTCCCGCCCGTTTGGGAGCTTTGGTATAATCCCCATGGTCCTTACGGAGTTCCCAGCATCCACTAGGACGTCAGAGAAAATAAGAATTTACTTACCGATAATTCTATTTCTCGTAGTCCGTAGTGGATGCTGGGCGCCCATCTTAAGTGCGGATTGTCTGCAATACTTGTACATAGTTATTGTTAACTAAATCGGGTTATTGTTGTTGTGAGCCATCTTCCAGAGGCTCCTCTGTTATCATGCTGTTAACTGGGTTCAGATCACAGGTTGTACGGTGTGATTGGTGTGGCTGGTATGAGTCTTACCCGGGATTCATGAATCCTTCCTTGTTGTGTACGCTCGTCCGGGCACAGTATCCTGACTGAGGCTTGGAGGAGGGTCATAGGGGGAGGAGCCAGTGCACACCAAGTAGTCCTAAAGCTTTACTTTTGTGCCCAGTCTCCTGCGGAGCCGCTATTCTCCTTGGTCCTTACGGAGTTCCCAGCATCCACTACGGACTACGAGAAATAGAATTATCGGTAAGTAAATTCTTATTTTTTCACAGCACCCCTAGGCCACAAGTTTCTTACTGAGAAACTTAGAAATAAATATTAAATTCAGATAACTAGGTTTATATGTCATCCTTAGGATCAATTGTGTGGTGAGGGACAAGATTTGCTTCTGTTTGTCCACATATGTTATGATTGGCAGCCACCAGCACTGGTTTTGCCTATTACATTGAATTATTTGAAATTATTTAAATAATTTGAATTGGTTCTGGACCACCAATCCAAGGTAGCCCTGCAAGTGTCCCGAGGCTCCCCGGGGTGCCACAGCACAAAGTTTGAGAACCACTGGTCTGCAACTATCTAATGCATCTGCTGTGCTGGATGCCATGTAGGCTCATCAGTAGTGTTACAGTGCAAATTGTGAACAAATAAAAAGATGTGTGTGTTTGATGTCTAAATTGATTTATGAGGCGAGCAGTTTGTGTATAGTTTTATGCGTTCCCACTATGTACTAATAGCCTAATGCAGGAGATACCACAGAAATCTCCTGCAAAAGGCTCATGAGCGTAGACAGACCACAGTCCCCATTATTATCAATGAGGACTACGGTCTGACCCCTATGTGAAAGTCTTCTCCGATATACAGTGTTTCCCACTCCAGTACTTGGGGACCCCACACCACAGCATGTTGTACAGATCTATTCATTATCAGAAGGAAAATAATTCACTCCACCAGTGAATCTTTTTGTCACGATCCGGGTATCTGGACGCCATTTCTTACCCATCAGATGCCTCCTAAGGCTGGCTCAGCGCTCCAGGACCGGATTCCATCTGTTATCCTGATGTGTACATTCCTGTATCCTCTCCTGTCACTCTGGGACGCTGTCACAGTAAACGCCATATTACACCTGGCATGGCGTCTCCCGCGGCCTCCGCCGCCGTCCCTGAACTTCTGCATGCAGAGTGTCTGAGTGGCGATTACGTCAGCCGCGGCCTCCGCTGTGTCCGCGTGGTTGGATGTGCATCTGTCAGCCTGGCGCCTCCTGTCTCCGGTGGCCGGCGCCGCCATTACTGTTTTCATTACCACATGGATTACAAACCAAACTTCCCTCCAAGTGTCTGCATGGGCGCAGCCATCTTGGATTCTGTCAGCTGATCATTTCCACCAATCTGTTCTCAGTATTGATAATCTGCATAATTGCCTAGCCAATCCCTTCCTTGCTGCAGGTATAAATACACTGTGCCTGAGCAAGGAAGGCGTCAGTGCTTTGGTTGTCAAACCTAGTTCCTGTTTGTCTCTCTCCTGTGATTGTCTTCCAGGTTCCAGCTCCTGTCTCAAGACTTCCACCATAGAGACCCGCACCAGCATTCCACCTGCGGTGTAGCCTGACTCTCCAACCCATTGTGGATTCATCTGTTTCCAGCTACAGCATTACCTGCTTCCAGCTCAGCTTCCAGCAGAGTACAGCTTCTCTTAAAGGGCCGGTGTCCTTTCTACACTTTACCACTCTCCACCGGTATTATTATTTCTCCGCTCTCAAGTTCTACATTTCAGTTCATATTTAATCGCTCCCAAGTTCATTTATTATTTAACTGGTTCCAGCCAGTATCCACTCCGTGCTAACAACAGTCTGGTTCCAGCCAGTATCCACAGCAGCTGTTTTATCTTCAGCAACCCAGCTTTTCCTGGAACACCAGCTGGCACAATCCTGGGTTATCTCCATTGCTACAGCCGGGCCTGGTAAGGACTTTCCATCTAGAAGATCATAAGAACTATCTCACACTACCAGTGCCCTGTGGCTCCTGCCATCCTGTAGTACCCAGGAACTGTATTTATTCTTTGCTGACTTTTACGTTTTCTTTTACTGCTGCTGTGTTGCGGAGTTGTCATAATAAACATCATTGACTTTTATCCAAGTTGTCGTGGTCACGCCTTCGGGCAGTTATTATTCATGTTACTTACATGTCCAGGGGTCTGATACAACCTCCCAGGTTCCGGTACATCTCAGCCCCTACAACTGAGGCTGCCTCCCGTCAGCTCAGGCCCTCAGTTGTGACACTTTTACAATGTGTCAACCAGTAATGATCTTTAAAAGTGGTTTGGTATATTTTGTCGACATCTACATTTTTGTTTGCAGCCATATGCGAGTCGGCACTAGAAGGGGCCACGAGGGGTGCGAGATCAGGTGCCGTTGCCAGCGTTGAATTGATCCCAATGACTCTATACCATATTCATACACTCGTATGCATGCAGGTCCGACGTACTATATTGCTTACGAAGGCCATGCTGCCAAATGCAGCATGGCCCCACTCCTCCTCCCGTCGCAGTCGACATCGGCAAGTGTGTATGCACTTCTCGATGTTGGGCCCCATCGCAGACAATGTCTTATATGCACATCTTTCGGATGTGTACACAGCCTGACAGTGTGATTTATGTGCACTTTGTCATTAATACCCCTTTCACATCGCACAAATAACCCGGTATCGACACGGCATATTGCCGTGTCGAAACGGGTCAGTGTGCGATGTGAAAGCTCCTTTGCTGAATTAGCGGGTCGCCTGACCCGGTAATTAGATTCGGTAAAAAAGAAGGGTTATTACCGGGTTGAATACCGGGTCAGGTGCAGTGTGAATGGGAGCCGTTCCGATGCGACACGGCTCCCATTCACAGCATAGGGAGAGGCGGCGCAGGAGATGATCTCATCTCCCAGCGTCGCCTCCACCCCCACCCCTGCTGCTGCTGCGCCCCCCGCTGCTATGGCAACCGACCCGGTATATTGCCGGGTCGGAAAGCCAGCAAAGGAGCGCAAATGCCGGATCCCACCCGGTAAGGACACGTTTCTCTTACCGGGTGGGATCCGACATTTGCGATCTGAAAGCAGCATAAGCTACATCCCCTGTATTTAAAATACACAATTCTCAGCATTGTCGTACCAGGTGCTTAAACTGTCAACCTCTAACTCTGCAGTCAGACACCTAATATATGGAGCTATTTGCTCCTGTGTAAGAAACTTGGTAATTTAACTGGTTGTAATGGTCAGTTTAAAACCAATGCGGCTAAGCAGAACCATGTAGTGTGCAGCCACGCATCCAATCCCCTTCAGCCACACACTTCATAGATCTGCTTAGCTGCAATAGTAATGGACCATTACAACTAGCTTCATATAGTTAGCATTACCATGTGTTCTATGCAGGAGCAAATAGCTCCATGTGTTAGGTGTCTGACTGCAGAGGTTGGGAGCTTGAGACCCATGTATTACAGGGTGAGCGATTTTGACTACAAGGCAATGCAACTGAAGGTCGCCATTCAACCGCATATCTGACAGTTTGTGGCAATGTCAGATTTGCTCTATGTCACCTTTGACCATTGGTGGGAAACCATCAATGGTTGATAACCGTACCCTATCAGCTAAACAGGCAGCGCTTGTGCTCCCAATTGATATTTCAGTGTCCAGGAACACTTACCTATACCATTGACCATTTATACGTTTTTGCTTGTAAGGTTAAATGAATAAGAATCTTGTGTGCTTTCCTGTGAATATGTTTTCTATAAGACCGTTTTACCCATATCACAATTTTCCACAAGCTGCTAATTGCCCTTAGAACCAATTGTAACACACAGCACTGACAGTGGTAAGGGGGGTACTGACGGGAGAGATGTGTGCTGAGCGATCTTAAAGGCCCGTATTCACGGGCAGATCTAGGGAGAGATGTGTGCTGAGCGAACCGCTCAGCACACATCTCTCCCCCCCCACTCAGCACAGCACGACGTGTGCTGAGCGTGTGGGGGGAGACGGGGGGGCGCTCATTTCACCCAGCGGGTAAAGTGAGCGACCTGCTAGATTGGCCTGCATGCAGGCTCAATCTAGCACCGGCGATAGCGATGTATGGGGCCGCGCATCGCTATCGCTGGGGGGCATACACACGACAGATCCGTGCTTAAAATCTAAGCAATCTAGTCAGATTGCTTCGATTTTAAGAATGGATCTCTGCGTGGGTACCCCCCTGTAGCTATGTGTCTGAAATATGACACTGAGCAGCTTTACCAGCCTTTCTGCAACACTTGTTATTTAATCTGTTCCACTGCCATTGTCCTGCATGCCTGTGCAGGGAGCAGCTTTTATTCATTGGGGCCAAGAAAATCAAACCCTCCAGTGTTAACATGCAATAGATTTCTTTTTTTTTTAAATGGGGGTCACAGTTTCTGAGCTGAATGGGCACACCTAATGGAAGAGCATTGCTAACATAGATATAGTATTCATTTACGTTTTGGGTTTTTGTTTTTGTAAAGAATAATTTTGTCACATTTGGGACTACTTCCTGCATTGAAACTCTTATATTTTGTGTCTTAAGTAAATTTTATTCAGAAGGTTATTATTATATGATTCAGCGCCTGCTGCAATTTCCTTTAAACATGTGTTTACTGTATTCTTTCTGTGTATTCCACCTTCTGCATTTTAGAGTTAATAATAACATAATATTCTTATGCGCTGATAATGTATTATATATTTTGCCTGGGGACAAATTTGATTTCTGGGAATAAGTATCAGACTCTTTAAACCAGCCTGGCAGACAAACCTCAAAGTATAGGCTTAGAGAGATTTTTTTTTTCTTCTCTGTATTTGTAGTGAACTTTTGATGTTGGTGCACATTTTAATTTTGTCCTTACATGCCCGGGAGAAATTGCACAAGTGGACTGAGACGTTTGAAAATGCACCCATAGCTTGGGCCATTTGTGTTTTGTTTCTAGCTTTGACTGAAAGGTTTGGTTGATCTTCACTTCATTTTGTCTTTTAAATATTTATTCTGGGTATTGGATGCATAATAAACATATTTGAAAATATATATTTTTACAAATAATTTAAGATTTTAAAGTGAATTTACTTTATTTAAAATCATATACTAATTGTGGAAAAATCCCTTTGAATATAAAAAAAAAAAAATACTTAACTGGTTGACCCGATTGGCCTGATTTTTTTTTCTGGTTGCCAGTAGCAACTGCATAATCACTACTATGCTGTTTTAGGACCTGATTCAGAGCCACAAAAACCTAAAAACTCCTACCGTGCATGCATTACAGAGTGTACACGCACAAAGGCACTGATGTGACTGAGACGCATGCTATCAGAGATGTCTTGGAAAAGTGATGGGTGATGCAATTTATATCACCACCAACTCCAAGTAGCAGAAATGTTAAACGGTAACAAGCTGGCAATCAGTCTGTGCGGAAGCTGGATTGTTATTAAGCCAATACTATAATAGCAGTTGTTAGTGCCAGATTCATACGAAGCACGCAGTTGTCAATATACATTAAAGACCAGTTAATGTCTTTTTCTCCTGGGACCAGTATGAATTACCGACAGCGGCATCCCGACCACCAGTATGCCGTCAGCGGGGCAAGCGCTAGAAAGCCCCTTGTGGGCCCGGTGGCTCGCTGCGCTCGCCACAGGTTACATTCTCCCTCTATGGGTATCGTGGACACCCACAGAGGGAGAATAGAATAGTCGCCGGTATTCTGGCGGCTGCATTCCACCGCTAGTCTGGATTCCGGCGTCGGCATTGTGACTGCCAGGATCCTGACTAGCTGTATTTTAACCGCTTCCCACCATACCATGTTGTAGTGACTGGGAACAGTAAACTTGTTATTTTGTGTCAAATGTGGGAATCTCATTTCCCTGGTGCGATTCCACAGTTTATATCACTCAGACATAATCACTGCACATTGTGACCTTTGGACTGCTGATTGCTACAACAGTCTTTCAATATGCGACCATGATATGCATGCAGTCTCCCACTAGCTGTTTATATTCCAAATGCTGCTTTGCGCTCCTGATACGTCTGCTTCCTAGCTTCCTCGTGTCTCAATATAATGGCAGCACTGGATAGAGCTATGTGGAGCTGTGCGTCGCTTGGATACTGCAGGGAGTAGTAAGGTTTCGGGTGATGATTCAAAATAAAGCCGGAGTCCTAGGTGAGTTTCGTCATGATCACGTGATCACATCAAACCTAGTGACCGTGGGAGTGCACAATCACCCATACACACTGACTGATATAGGCAATTTGTAGTTATGAAACATCAAATCGACCCGACATCACTCCAGTATGTGCCCAATGTCTGGCACCCTCAATGGGGTGTAGTATGGTATGCCTGCGCCCGGGATCCCGGCGGCCAGCATACCAGCGCCGGAATCCCGACCGCTGGCATACTAACAGCTGGGCGAGCGCTAATGAGCCCTTTGCGGGCTCGCTACGCTCGCCACACTAGGCACGGTGGCGCGCTACACTATTTATTCTCCTTACAAGGGGGTAGTGGACCCCCAAGAGGGAGAATAGGTGTCGGGTTTCGGGATTCTGGCACCGGTATACTGAGCGCCGGGATCCCAACAGCCGGCATGCTGAATACCACCCCCTTAATGGTATGCCTCTTAGCTAGTAAACAGGTAGATGAGGCAAATCTAACTAGATCAGGCCTGGCCAACCTGTGACTTTCCAGCTGTTGTGATATTACACATCCCAGCATGCCCTGCCACAGTTTTGGCATTCCATAATAGCAAAACTGAGGCAAGGCATACCGGGTGTGTAGTTTCACAACAGCTGAAGAGCCACTGGTTGGCCAGGCCTGAACTAGATGGTATCTTCCGGAGGCATGCTACACCTAAGTTTACATCTTCCTACTATACTGATGTTGCATCTGCTCACCCCTGTTCTGTATCTCCAGGTGTAAGAGGGCACAAGTGCAAATTACTTACTGTATGTTGCAATTTTTTGCATATGCGCAGCATGGCAAACTGCATTTTACCTCTAAGTAATACTATTGAAGGGTTCTGCTGGCAGAGAATATAGTATAGCTTGCACTCAGATTGGCATCCTCTGCAAAAAAGGATGATTCTGACAGAAATAAAACCTAAATCCTGGACACATAAACGATTTCTGGACACTGTTGCTTTTTATTTTTCAAATGTAAGTTTTTATTAGTATTTGTCAAAGATTACACAGACAGAGAATGGGGAGAGGGCACAGAAATAAAAAAAAAAGGGTGGGATAACGCATCAGGTACATTCAATGCATCCGGAGAAGATTAAGCTATACAGTATCACATAATCACTGATCAGAGGGTACACAGTATTTTACGGTTATAAAGATATAAGATTCAACCCGTGATAAACTCCATAAGAATCGGAAAGTACAGCATACCAACCAACAACTTTACAGTAACAGTGATCCACCTTGTAGTAAATATTTAGAAGGATTGTTGTATTTTGTAAGTGCTCCAAGCAGACCATATCGTTAGGAGGGGAGCCCTCGTCCGAGAGCTAGAGTAAGGGGCACCTGCTGTTTCAAATTCAAAGTGAAAATGCACAGCAATTTCGAGCTTGGTAATGAAGGAATTAAAGGCATGCGCCAATTTCGTGGTAGTATAAGCTTTGCGGAAGCTAAAATATGACCCATGACTTATCTATCAGAGGGAGAAATAATTTCCGATAGTAAATGTAATAAATCTAATTTAGGGATAAGAGTCAAGGGAAGTTCCAGTAATGTTGAAATGAGCCAGAAAACCTGGTTCCAGATTTTTTTTATTAGAGGGCAAGACCAAAATATATTATAAAGAGTACCCACTCTTCCACAATTACGCCAACACTCATCAGATGTAGTGGGCCACATGCGATGAAGGAGGGCAGGTGTTGAATACTGTTTATGAAGAATTTTATAGAATTGTTCTGTATGGGACATGCATTGAGGTAAAGTAAAACAAGTACGAAATACTGATCGCCATTCGTCCTCTGATATGGTACACGCAAGGTCAGTTTCCCATTTGCTAAGCGAGGATAGTTTTGTAGAAGTGTTCAAGGTAATCAGAAGGGAATACCATCTAGATATTGCACCTCTACTTTTTGCTTTAATAATCAGGTCAAGTACATGTCTCTGGATAGATGACAAATGATGAGAGGGAGGTGATACGCTCCTTAACCAGTGTCTCAACTGAAAATATTTATAAAAGTCTATCTGTGGTATCAAGAATTTAGATTGAATTTGAGAGTACGATTGTAAGGTACCCAGATCCATTATATCCTGCAACTTCACTATGCCCTGGGATGACCAAGAATCAAAATTTAAATCCGGAATCAAACACACTAAACCTTTTAATGATAGCTCCACAGAAGGGAGGGAGAACTCCTCTGTTTTGTGCACCAGGACTAACTAAGCCTTATGTCTTTATTGATTTATTGAGGTGGAGAGGGCCTCAGTGTGTTTCTCCTCCATAAAGGGTAGCCACAGGATATCTTGTACGGGAAAAGGGGAAATTAGGCCACGCTCAAGCTGGATCCACGCTTAAACTGTCCATGATAAATACACAAACAAACAGAATAAAACCAGTAGAAGACAGAACTGCACTTTCGAAGTACACATTTTCCCACCTCATGGTAAAGCGCCTGTCTCTTTCCTGGCAGCTACTCTATGATACAGTGCACTGATTGAGCACTCAAGTAACTTGGAAAAAGCTGCTACACTGGGCATGTGCAACAACTTTTTTCTGTCCCTTAAACTGTATGTTGTGGCAGAAGTACTATTAATTGTATTATATACTATTGCTACTGTGGTCATAATTTGAGCCACTGGCTAAGAGGAAAGGATTTCCCGGCAATCAGTGACCTCCCCCTGCATTTGCCTATGAGCCAGCCATTTCTATGACAACCAATAAAAGTATAATTTAAACCAAAACACCAACTTGTTTTAAGTTTTATGTACACAATACTTGTGATGTATGTATGTATGTATGTATTTATATATATATATATATCTGTAAAGAATTATTTTCAATTATTCATGGCGACGTAATTGCTTTGTTCTGAAACGCATTCCTAAAGTTATCCCTTAGTAGCTGGTGATAGTTTAAATATTATAACATTAGTACGCCACTACAATGCCTTGAGAAAAACCTAATTGGTCAAAACACTTTGGCGTGGAGGTGCCCTGAACTTGCAGTTTCCTTGGTGTCCCTCCAGTTTTATGATGCCACCTAGACAGTGTCGGACTGGGCCTGAAGAGCCAACCGGGGAAATTCAATGACAGAGGCCCATGTTAACGGGTATGGCTAGTCTCCAGAGGGCATATTGCCTGTCACCTCAGAGACTAACCACTAGAGAGTGTATAGTCTGGGCCCCTGGTTAAATATAGTAAATGCTGCAAGTGCATGCATGATAATGTACCAGATTAATAACAGCAATGCACTGTAGAGAAAATGTCATAGTCCTGTACAGTATAATGTAACATATGTATAATTAGTGCACAGTCTGGAACCTGATTCCTAAAGGAGGGTGGGCCCTTAAGCAGTGGCGCCCTCCTGGGGTTTCCCCTGTACCCCTGTGGGCCAGTCCAACCCTGCATCCAGTCATTCCTTTTAGTTTACATCTAGAGTGAAAATACTGTTTTGAGAGGCCTCATTTAGACCTCTATCCAATAGGGAGCCATTTTGGCTTAACTGAAGATGTTATTTCTCGCTTATTACTGCTGCTGTACTTTGTTAAGTATCATTTGTACTATGTAGCGTCTTTTTGTGTCATTATCCATATATAGCATGACCACCTCTGGAGAAAGAGTGATTATTTGTCTCCCCAATTTGAGAAATATCAAAGAAAACATATTTAATGTTCTTGAATGTATAGTTATCTAGTAAGTGTAAAGGTGCCCATACACTAGTGCGATTTTGGCCAAAGTCATCCGATTCCGACGTTTCGGTCCAATAAATCGGATGGAAACTGGCAAATCGCATGTGCTTTACCTCCAATACGATGCGCGGCCCCGTGAGCATCGTATTGGAGCCCCTTGATCGGAAGTACTGCACTATATATCGAATCCCAGAGGCATGGCTGGGATCGCATATGATACATCGTATGCAAAAGGGCCGCATACAATGTATCGTATGTGATCCTGCCACCTGTGAAGCTGCCTGGCATTTCAAGGGAAATCTTATTCGACTTCTTCCTCAGAGAAGTCGCATAAGTGTATGGCCACCTTAATACCTGTAGGGGAATACTGAGCAAGAATTGACTCCCTACACAGTTTATTTGGTGGTCTAAAGGTTAGTTTCCCATTTGTTTAACCCTTCGTATACTTGTTTACAAATCACTTAAAGATGACAAATGGCAGTTCAAACAAACTAGACTATGGGGCATATTTTTTTAAGAATATTTACGGGACATGTCCGTAAGCACTAGCTTTCAGGAAAGAGGCTGTTGAAGCGTGGGCTCATGAGCTGGAGGCGGAGTTGCCTTCCAACGCTTCTGATCATCCTAGGCAGTGTCTACGGTCCTGGTCTGTGGATCTGGACTCTAAGAAAACCCTGGAGGTACTCCGTTTTCAGGGAGACATTCTTTTCGGAGAAGACCTCAACAAGATAATAGCTGACTTTGCTTCTGCTAAAACAGCATGTCTACCTAGTACTGCTCCTTCGGTGCCTAAGGGTAAGAATACTCCCTTTCGTCCTTCAGGGAAAGCAAAAGGTCAGGCGTACCCGAAACAGGTTCGCACTTCCAAACCCAATAAGCTCAAACCCAAATGGGCCTGGGCTGCTGGCCGTCAGCCTGCTTCCAAAACTGTCAAGCCTGCCACATGACGGGGCGGACCTCCCTCTGGAGGATCCCAGGGTGGGGGGCCGACTTCTAGGGTTTACCCAGGAATGGTTGAAGACCACTTCCGATGCCTGGGTACGGGAAGTCGTCACTCGAGGTTACGCCGTATCCTTCAAGAATCGTCCCCCTCATCGATTTTGCCTGACAGACGTCCCTTCGGATCAGGTGAAGGCAAAAACTCTTCATTCGGTGGTACAGTCCCTCCTGGACACAGGAGTGGTAGTACAGGTGCCTCTGGCTCAGAGAGGCAAGGGGTACTATTCATCGCTGTTCCTAGTCCCGAAACCGAATGGGTCCTCCCGGCCCATTTTCAACCTCAAGTCCTTGAACAAATTTGTGAGGGTCTCCAACTTTCGTATGGAAACCCTTCGCTCTATTGTTCTGGCATTGGAACCTGGGGTTTATATGGTCTCCCTGGACATACAGGATGCTTACCTGCATATTCCCATTGCAGTGTCGCATCAGCAGTACCTGAGGTTTGTGGTTGGCAACCTCCATTACCAATTTCGGGCGTTACCTTTTGGTTTGACCACGGCTCTGTGAGTTTTCAACAAGGTCATGGCGGTAATGACAGCTGTACTCCGCCGTCAAGGGGTCAGGATCCTACCGTACCTGGACGACTTGTTGATCCTGGCAAATGCCCCAGAAATTATCCTTCGTCATCTGGATCTGGCTATCCAGTTTCTGCAAGCCCACGGGTGGCTCATTAACTGGAAGAAATCTTCCCTGGTCCCTGCTCAGAGCATGGTGCACCTGGGGGCGTTGTTGGACACTCACAACCAGTGGTTGTTCTTGTCTCAGGAGAAAGTCCTGAAGCTTCAGGACAGGATTCAATGCTACCTATCTCGTCCGCAAGTGTCGATACATTCGGCAATGCAAGTGCTAGGTCTCATGGTGTCGGCTTTCGACATGGTGGAGTACGCTCAATTCCATTCCCGCCCTCTGCAGAAGCTGATTCTTGCCAAGTGGGATGGCCTGCCTCACCGGATCAGGTCTCAAATGATCTCCTTGTCTCCGGAGGTCCATCTGTCACTGAGCTGGTGGCTTCAGGACCAACGATTGAGCAGGGGTCGGTCCCTTCTGGATCTCCAACTGGGTCCTTCTGACGACGGATGGCAGTCTGAAAGGTTGAGGCGTGGTGTTGGAGCAACACTCCCTTCAGGGTCGGTGGACCAAGGAGGAGTCTCACCTATCGATAAACATTCTAGAATTGAGGGCAGTGTTCAACTCATTGAACTTGGCCCAGCATTTAATACAGAACAGACCTGTTCAAGTACAGTCGGATAACGCCACCACATTGGCATACATCAATAATCAAGGCGGCACTCGAAGCCGCATGGCAATGAGGGAAGTATCAAGGATTCTTCAATGGGCGGAACACCATCTGCCAGCCATATCGGCAGTATTCATTCTGGGGGGTCCTAAACTGGGAAGCAGACTTTCTCAGTTGTCAGGACGTACACACCGGAGAGTGGAGCCTACATCCAGAAGTGTTTCAACTCCTCGTGGACAAGTGGGGCCTTCCAGATGTGGACCTGATGGCGTCTCGACACAATCACAAGATTCCGGTCTTCGGATCAAGGACAAGGGATCCTCAAGCAGCATTCGTGGACGCACTGGCAATTCCATTGAACTTTCAGCTGCCATACGTGTTCCCTCCGGTGTCACTCCTGCCCAGAGTAATAAGGAAGTTCAAGCAAGAAGGAGGAATCCTACATCTGATCGCTCCAGCGTGGCCCAGACGGCACTGGTTCTCAGACCTTCAGGGTCTCTTGATAGAGCGTCCCCTTCTACTTCCACAACGCCCAGATCTCCTCGTTCAGGGCCCCTGTGTATATCAGGATTTAGCCCGGTTGGCCTTGACGGCGTGGCTCTTGAAGCTTCCGTCTTGAGGGCCAAAGGATTTTCTGAGGCGGTCATTCAAACCATGTTGAAGGTCCAGAAACCGGCTTCTGCGCGGATTTACCATAGGGTCTGGAATTCTTACTTTGCTTGGTGCGCATCTAACAATCATGACGCTTACAAGTTTAGGACGGCCAAACTTTTGGCCTTTCTACAACAAGGCCTGGACTTGGGCCTTCGTCTGGCCTCCATCAAGGTTCATATTTCTGTCTTGTCGGTTTGGTTCCAGAGAAAAATGGCGACTTTACCTGATGTACATACGTTTGTCAGGGTGTGTTGCAGATTCAACCTCCCTACGTCCCGCCTGTGGCCCCTTGTGATTTTTCGGTGGTTTTGGAGGTGTTGCAAGGGTCTCCGGTTGAGCCTCTTGAATCTGCAGACCTTAACTGACTTTCTCTTAAGGTGTTGTTTCTGCTGGCTATTGCCTCTGCTAGACGGGTGTCGGATTTGGGTGCCTTATCTTGTAGGTCACCATATCTGATTTTTCACCATGATCGGGCGGTTCTTAGAACACGTCCCAGATATTTACCTAAGGTGGCGTCTTCTTTCCACCTTAATCAGGAAATTGTAGTTCCAAACTGAGCTCCTGTGCACGGAGGCGGGGTTATAGAGGAGGCGGCGCTAGGCATTC
The DNA here is from genome assembly GCF_028390025.1 of Pseudophryne corroboree. NCBI lineage: Eukaryota > Metazoa > Chordata > Amphibia > Anura > Myobatrachidae > Pseudophryne > Pseudophryne corroboree. The sequence goes on from NC_086449.1 coordinate 147,629,772, forward strand.
TAGGAAGAAGGTCAAAGCTTTGAGCCTGTTGGTGCCTCGGATCAAGATCCTACTCTACACCCCAATGTCATTCCCTGTGGAGCCCAGTGTACCTCACAGAAAGAGATTTAACTATGGTAAGTTCTTACCATAAATCTCATTTTTATATATATATATATATATATATATATATATATAGGGATGCTGCTGGATCGGCACTCTTCATAATAATAAATCAGGTACCTGCGTGCCTTCGTGTATGTCAATAGTCCTCCTAATACTCTCCTGGCAGAGAGAGTGATACGCGGCACTGCAGGGTTTTGAATAGCTGAATTTTATTTCAACGTTTCGGGACCCAAAGTCCCGTCGTCAGGAAAATAACATACCATACATACATTTACATGCAGTGCCGCGTATCACTCTCTCTGCCAGGAGAGTATTAGGAGGACTATATATATATATATATATATATATATACTGCCATAATGTAGATTCTTTTGCTATTACCCCCACAATAAAAGTTAAAAAACAAGTAAACTTGACAACGTTTGTTTTGCTTGGAATGTACTTTACTGTTTCTTTAGTCTTGGTACATCGAATCGTATTTTGCCATTGCTTCCTGTTGACTCTACATGTGTTGTACACTCCTACTCTCCACTTTTACAAATAAAGGGAATGATATATATATACACTGCTCAAAAAAAATAAAGGGAACACTTAAACAACACAATGTAACTCCAAGTCAATCACACTTCTGTGAAATCAAACTGTCCACTTAGGAAGCAACACTGATTGACAATCAATTTCACATGCTGTTGTGCAAATGGAATAGACAACAGGTGGAAATTATAGGCAATTAGCAAGACACCCCCAATAAAGGAGTTGTTCTGCAGGTGGTGACCACAGACCACTTCTCAGCTCCTATGCTTTCTTGCTGATGTTTTGGTCACTTTTGAAAGCTGGTGGTGCTTTCACTCTAGTGGTAGCATGAGACGGAGTCTACAACCCACACAAGTGGCTCAGGTAGTGCAGCTCATCCAGGATGGCACATCAATGCGAGCTGTGGCAAGAAGGTTTGCTGTGTCTGTCAGCGTAGTGTCCAGAGCATGGAGGCGCTACCAGGAAACAGGCCAGTACATCAGGAGACGCGGAGGACGCCATAGGAGGGCAACAACCCAGCAGCAGGACCGCTACCTCCGCCTTTGTGCAAGGAGGAACAGGAGGAACACTGCCAGAGCCCTGCAAAATGACCTCCAACAAGCCAAAAATGTGCATGTGTCTACTCAAACGATCAGAAACAGACTCCATGAGGGTGGTATGAGGGCCCGACGTCCACAGGTGGGGGTTGTGCTTACAGTCCAACACCGTGCAGGAAGTTTGGCATTTGCCATAGAACACCAAGATTGGCAAATTCGTCACTGGTGCCCTGTGCTCTTCACAGATGAAAGCAGGTTCTCACTGAGCACATGTGACAGACGTGACATAGTATGGAGATGCTAAGGAGAACATCCTGCTGCCTGCAACATCCTCCAGCATGACCGGTTTGGCAGTGGGTCAGTAATGGTGTGGGGTGGCATTTCTTTGGGGGGCCGCACAGCCCTCCATGTGCTCACCAGAGGTAGCCTGACTGCCATTAGGTACCGAGATGAGATCCTCAGACCCCTTGTGTGACCATATGCTGGTGCGGTTGGCCCTGGGTTCCTCCTAATGCAAGACAATGCTAGACCTCATGTGGCTGGAGTGTGTTAGCAGTTCCTGCAAGACGAAGGCATTGATGGGGACTGGCCCGCCCGTTCCCCAGACCTGAATCTAATTGAGCACATCTGGGACATCATGTCCCGCTCCATCCACCAACGCCACATTGCACCACAGACTGTCCAGGAGTTGGCGGATGCTTTAGTCCTGGTTTGGGAGGAAGTCTCTCAGGAGACCATCCGCCACCTCATCAGGAGCATGCCCGGGCATTGTAGGGAGGTCATACAGGCACGTGAAGGCCACACACACTACTGAGCCTCATTTTGACTTGTTTTAAGGACATTACATCAAAGTTGGATCAGCCTGTAGTGTGTTTTTCCACTTTAATTTTGAGGGTGACTCCAAATCCAGACCTCCATGGGTTAATAAATTTGATTTACATTGATCATTTTTGTGTGATTTTGCTGTCAGCACATTCAACTATGTAAAGAACAAAGGCCCTCATTCCGAGTTGATCGGTCGCAAGGCGAATTTAGCAGAGTTACACACGCTAAGCCGCCGCCTACTGGGAGTGAATCTTAGCTTCTTAAAATTGCGACCGATGTATTCGCAATATTGCGATTACTAACTACTTAGCAGTTTCAGAGTAGCTTCAGACTTACTCTGCCTGTGCGATCAGTTCAGTGCTTGTCGTTCCTGTTTGACATCACAAACACACCCAGCGTTCGCCCATGCACTCCCACCGTTCCTCCGGCCACTCCTGCGTTTTTTCCGGAAACGGTAGCGTTTTCAGCCACACGCCCCTGAAACGCCGTGTTTCCGCCCAGTAACACCCATTTCCTGTCAATCACATTACGATCGCCGGAGCGATGAAAAAGCCGTGAGTAAAATTACTTTCTACATAGCAAAGTTACTTGGCGCAGTCGCAGTGCGAACATTGCGCATGCGTACTAAGCGGATTTTCATTGCGATGCGATGAAAAATACCGAGCGAACAACTCGGAATGAGGGCCAAAGTATTTAATAAGAATATTTCATTCATTCAGATCTAGGATGTGTTATTTTAGTGTTCCCTTTATTTTTTTGAGCAGTGTATATAAACTTGTGGTATTCGCACACGCTTGGTCAATTATTGGGTGCAAGTCCAATTCAGTTCAATAACCACAAAAACTTTAACCAGAAGGCAAAGTATAGGGGACAGCACACCATTCAGAGATTAAAAGTTTTTCTTTAAATCCATCAAAACATTAAAATCCAAGGTATAATAGGCCAAAACATTGAGGCATGTCAAAAATGTTATAAACTGCAGTCATCAAAAGTGGGGTACTGTATAATCACCCATCCAAGTAAAGTGCTTCAGTGGTGTCAGAGTCAACGGAACCATTTCGGTGCAGCATGCACCTTCATCAGTCCAGGATGAAGGTGCTTGCTGCACCGAAACGGTTCCGTCGACTTTAATGTCTTGATGGATTAAAGAAAAACTTTATCTCCGAATGGTGTGCTGTCCCCTATACTTTGCCTTCTGGTTAAAGTTCATGCCCGGTGCCCTCCACAGCATAGGAATGCTAACACAAGAGAAGGAAGTTTGGCTGCACTCTTAGGACTTGGGGGGTAATTCCAAGTTGATCGCAGCAGGATTTTTGTTAGCAATTGGGCAAAACCATGTGCACTGGAGGCAGATATAACATGTGCAGAGAGAGTTAGATTTGGGGCCCTCATTCCGAGTTGTTCGCTCGCAGCATTGCACACGCTAAGCCGCCGCCTACTGCGAGTGAATCTTAGCTTAGCAAAATTGCGAACGAAAGATTCTCAAAATTGCGAATAGAAATTTCTAAGCAGTTTCTGAGTAGCTTGACACTTACTCTGCCACTGCGATCAGTTCAGTCAGTTTCGTTCCTGGTTTGACGTCACAAACACACCCAGCGTTCGCCCAGACACTCCCCCGTTTCTCCAGCCACTCCCGCGTTTTTCCCAGAAACGGCAGCGTTTTTTCACACACTCCCATAAAACGCCCAGAAACACCCACTTCCTGTCAATCACACTACGATCAGCAGAACGATGAAAAAACCTTGTAATGCCGTGAGTATAATACCAAACTTCTTAGCAAATTTACTTGGCGCAGTCGCAGTGCGAACATTGCGCATGCGCAGTTTGCGGAAAATCGCTGCGATGCGATGAAAAAGAACGAGTGAACAACTCGGAATGAGGGCCTGGGTGTGGTGTGTTCAATCTGCAATCTAATTTGCAGTGTAAAAATAAAGCAGCCAGTATTTACCCTGCACAGAAACAAAATAACCCACCCAAATCTTACTCTCTCTACACATGTTATATCTGCCCCCCCCCTGCAGTGCACATGGTTTTGCCCAATTGCTATCAAAAATCCTGCTGCGATCAACTTGGAATTACCCCCTTAGAGCCGTGCATCACAAGAAACAAACCCCCTGGATAGTGTAATTCAGCAACGTTTCGATTTATTATAATCGTCGTCAGGCGATTATAATAAATCGAAACGTTGCTGATTTACGCTATCCAGAGGTTTTGTTTCCTGTGATGCACGGCTCTAAGTCATAAGAGTGCCGCCAAACTTCCTTCTCATTTATATATATATATATATATATATATATATATTTTAGTGATGAGCACCGGAAATTTTTCGGGTTTTGTGTTTTGGTTTTGGGTTCGGTTCCGCGGCCGTGTTTTGGGTTCGAACGCGTTTTGGCAAAACCTCACCGAATTTTTTTTGTCGGATTCGGGTGTGTTTTGGATTCGGGTGTTTTTTTCAAAAAACCCTAAAAAACAGCTTAAATCATAGAATTTGGGGTTCATTTTGATCCCAAAGTATTATTAACCTCAATAACCATAATTTCCACTCATTTTCAGTCTATTCTGAACACCTCACACCTCATAATATTATTTTTAGTCCTAAAATTTGCACCGAGGTCGCTGGATGGCTAAGCTAAGCGACCCAAGTGGCCGACACAAACACCTGGCCCATCTAGGAGTGGCACTGCAGTGTCACGCAGGATGGCCCTTCCAAAAAACACTCCCCAAACAGCACATGACGCAAAGAAAAAAAGAGGCGCAATGAGGTAGCTGTGTGAGTAAGCTAAGCGACCCTAGTGGCCGACACAAACACCTGGCCCATCTAGGAGTGGCACTGCAGTGTCACGCAGGATGGCCCTTCCAAAAAACACTCCCCAAACAGCACATGACGCAAAGAAAAAAAGAGGCGCAATGAGGTAGCTGTGTGAGTAAGCTAAGCGACCCTAGTGGCCGACACAAACACCTGGCCCATCTAGGAGTGGCACTGCAGTGTCACGCAGGATGGCCCTTCCAAAAAACACTCCCCAAACAGCACATGACGCAAAGAAAAAAAGAGGCGCAATGAGGTAGCTGTGTGAGTAAGCTAAGCGACCCTAGTGGCCGACACAAACACCTGGCCCATCTAGGAGTGGCACTGCAGTGTCACGCAGGATGGCCCTTCCAAAAAACACTCCCCAAACAGCAGCACATGACGCAAAGAAGAAAAAAAAGAGGCGCAATGAGGTAGCTGTGTGAGTAAGCTAAGCGACCCTAGTGGCCGACACAAACACCTGGCCCATCTAGGAGTGGCACTGCAGTGTCACGCAGGATGGCCCTTCCAAAAAACACTCCCCAAACAGCACATGACGCAAAGAAAAATGAAAGAAAAAAGAGGTGCAAGATGGAATTGTCCTTGGGCCCTCCCACCCACCCTTATGTTGTATAAACAGGACATGCACACTTTAACCAACCCATCATTTCAGTGACAGGGTCTGCCACACGACTGTGACTGAAATGACGGGTTGGTTTGGACCCCCACCAAAAAAGAAGCAATTAATCTCTCCTTGCACAAACTGGCTCTACAGAGGCAAGATGTCCACCTCATCATCATCCTCCGATATATCACCGTGTACATCCCCCTCCTCACAGATTATCAATTCATCCCCACTGGAATCCACCATCTCAGCTCCCTGTGTACTTTGTGGAGGCAATTGCTGCTGGTCAATGTCTCCACCGAGGAATTGATTATAATTCATTTTAATGAACATCATCTTCTCCACATTTTCTGGATGTAACCTCGTACGCCGATTGCTGACAAGGTGAGCGGCGGCACTAAACACTCTTTCGGAGTACACACTTGTGGGAGGGCAACTTAGGTAGAATAAAGCCAGTTTGTGCAAGGGCCTCCAAATTGCCTCTTTTTCCTGCCAGTATAAGTACGGACTGTCTGACGTGCCTACTTGGATGCGGTCACTCATATAATCCTCCACCATTCTTTCAATGGGGAGAGAATCATATGCAGTGACAGTAGACGACATGTCCGTAATCGTTGTCAGGTCCTTCAGTCCGGACCAGATGTCAGCATCAGCAGTCGCTCCAGACTGCCCTGCATCACCGCCAGCGGGTGGGCTCGGAATTCTGAGCCTTTTCCTCGCACCCACAGTTGCGGGAGAATGTGAAGGAGGAGATGTTGACAGGTCGCGTTCCGCTTGACTTGACAATTTTGTCACCAGCAGTTCTTTGAACCCCAGCAGACTTGTGTCTGCCGGAAAGAGAGATCCAAGGTAGGTTTTAAATCTAGGATCGAGCACGGTGGCCAAAATGTAGTGCTCTGATTTCAACAGATTGACCACCCGTGAATCCTTGTTAAGCGAATTAAGGGCTCCATCCACAAGTCCCACATGCCTAGCGGAATCGCTCTGTGTTAGCTCCTCCTTCAATGTCTCCAGCTTCTTCTGCAAAAGCCTGATGAGGGGAATGACCTGACTCAGGCTGGCAGTGTCTGAACTGACTTCACGTGTGGCAAGTTCAAAAGGTTGCAGAACCTTGCACAACGTTGAAATCATTCTCCACTGCGCTTGAGACAGGTGCATTCCACCTCCTATAACGTGCTCAGTTGTATAGGCTTGAATGGCCTTTTGCTGTTCCTCCAACCTCTGAAGCATGTAGAGGGTTGAATTCCACCTCGTTACCACTTCTTGCTTCAGATGATGGCAGGGCAGGTTCAGGCGTTTTTGGTGGTGCTCCAGTCTTCTGTACGTGGTGCCTGTACGCCGAAAGTGTCCCGCAATTCTTCTGGCCACCGACAGCATCTCTTGCACGCCCCTCTCGTTTTTTAAATAATTCTGCACCACCAAATTCAAGGTATGTGCAAAACATGGGACGTGCTGGAATTTGCCCATATTTAATGCACACACAATATTGCTGGTGTTGTCCGATGCCACAAATCCACAGGAGAGTCCAATTGGGGTAAGCCATTCTGCGATGATCTTCCTCAGTTGCCGTAAGAGGTTTTTAGCTGTGTGCGTATTCTGGAAAGCGGTGATACAAAGCGTAGCCTGCCTAGGAAAGAGTTGGCGTTTGCGAGATGCTGCTACTGGTGCCGCCGCTGCTGTTCTTGCGGCGGGAGTCCATACATCTACCCAGTGGGCTGTCACAGTCATATAGTCCTGAGCCTGCCCTGCTCCACTTGTCCACATGTCCGTGGTTAAGTGGACATTGGGTACAACTGCATTTTTTAGGACACTGGTGAGTCTTTTTCTGAGGTCTGTGTACATTTTCGGTATCGCCTGCCTAGAGAAATGGAACCTAGATGGTATTTGGTACCGGGGACACAGTACCTCCAACAAGTCTCTAGTTGCCTCTGCAGTAATGATGGATACTGGAACCACGTTTCTCACCGCCCAGGATGCCAAGGCCTCAGTTATCCGCTTTGCAGCAGGATGACTGCTGTGATATTTCATCTTCCTCGCAAAGGACTGTTGCTTGGTGGAAGTAGTAAAAGTGGTCTTACGAGTACGACTTCCCCTCTGGGATGACCATCGACTCCCAGCAGCAACAACAGCAGCGCCAGCAGCAGTAGGCGTTACACGCAAGGATGCATCGGAGGAATCCCAGGCAGGAGAGGACTCATCAGAATTGCCAGTGACATGGCCTGCAGGACTATTGGCATTCCTGGGGAAGGAGGAAATTGACACTGAGGGAGTTGGTGGGGTGGTTTGCGTGAGCTTGGTTACAAGAGGAAGGGATTTACTGGTCAGTGGACTGCTTCCGCTGTCGCCCAAAGTTTTTGAACTTGTCACTGACTTATGATGAATGCGCTGCAGGTGACGTATAAGGGAGGATGTTCCGAGGTGGTTAACTTCCTTACCCCTACTTATTACAGCTTGACAAAGGCAACACACGGCTTGACAAATGTTGTCCGCATTTCTGTTGAAATACTTCCACACCGAAGAGCTGATTTTTTTTGGTATTTTCACCAGGCATGTCAATGGCCCTATTCCTCCCACGGACAACAGGTGTCTCCCCGGGTGCCTGACTTAAACAAACCACCTCACCATCAGAATCCTCCTGGTCAATTTCCTCCCCAGCGCCAGCAACACCCATATTCTCCTCATCCTGGTGTACTTCAACACTGACATCTTCAATCTGACTATCAGGAACTGGACTGCAGGTGCTCCTTCCAGCACTTGCAGGGGGCGTGCAAATGGTGGAAGGCGCATGCTCTTCACGTCCAGTGTTGGGAAGGTCAGGCATCGCAAACGACACAATTGGACTCTCCTTGTGGATTTGTGATTTCGAAGAACGCACAGTTCTTTGCTGTGCTTTTGCCAGCTTGAGTCTTTTCATTTTTCTAGCGAGAGGCTGAGTGCTTCCATCCTCATGTGAAGCTGAACCACTAGCCATGAACATAGGCCAGGGCCTCTGCCGTTCCTTGCCACTCCGTGTGGTAAATGGCATATTGGCAAGTTTACGCTTCTCCTCTGACAATTTTATTTTAGATTTTTGAGTCCTTTTTTTACTGATATTTGGTGTTTTGGATTTTACATGCTCTGTACTATGACATTGGGCATCGGCCTTGGCAGACGACGCTGCTGGCATTTCATCGTCTCGGCCATGACTAGTGGCAGCAGCTTCAGCACGAGGTGGAAGTGGATCTTGATCTTTCCCTATTTTTGGAACCTCAACATTTTTGTTCTCCATATTTTAATAGGCACAACTAAAAGGCACCTCAGGTAAATGGATACTAGTATACTTATGGATGGACGAGCGACTGCCGACACAGAGGTAGCTACAGCCGTGGACTACCGTACTGCGTCTGCTGCTAATATAGACTGGATGATAATGATATAAAAAATATATATATATCACTACTGCAGCCGGACAGGTATATATTATATAATGACGGACCTGCTGGACACTGTCAGCAGCACTGCAGACTCCTAAAGTAAGCTACTAGTAGTATCAAGAAGATAGAAAAAAAAAACACCACAGGTAGGTGGTATACAATTATGGATGGACGAGCGACTGCCGACACAGAGGTAGCTACAGCCGTGGACTACCGTACTGCGTCTGCTGCTAATATAGACTGGATGATAATGATATAAAAATATATATATATATCACTACTGCAGCCGGACAGGTATATATTATATAATGACGGACCTGCTGGACACTGTCAGCAGCACTGCAGACTCCTAAAGTAAGCTACTAGTAGTATCAAGAAGATAGAAAAAAAAAAAACACCACAGGTAGGTGGTATACAATTATGGATGGATGAGCGACTGCCGACACAGAGGTAGCTACAGCCGTGGACTACCATACTGCGTCTGCTGCTAATATAGACTGGATGATAATGATATAAAAAATATATATATATCACTACTGCAGCCGGACAGGTATATATTATATAATGACGGACCTGCTGGACACTGTCAGCAGCACTGCAGACTCCTAAAGTAAGCTACTAGTAGTATCAAGAAGATAGAAAAAAAAAAAAACACCACAGGTAGGTGGTATACAATTATGGATGGACGAGCGACTGCCGACACAGAGGTAGCTACAGCCGTGGACTACCGTACTGCGTCTGCTGCTAATATAGACTGGATGATAATGATATAAAAAATATATATATATATCACTACTGCAGCCGGACAGGTATATATTATTTAATGACGGACCTGCTGGACACTGTCAGCAGCACTGCAGACTCCTAAAGTAAGCTACTAGTAGTATCAAGAAGATAGAAGAAAAAAAAACACCACAGGTAGGTGGTATACAATTATGGATGGACGAGCGACTGCCGACACAGAGGTAGCTACAGCCGTGGCCTACCGTACTGCGTCTGCTGCTAATATAGACTGGACGATAATGATATAAAAAATATATATATATATCACTACTGCAGCCGGACAGGTATATATTATATAATGACGGACCTGCTGGACACTGTCAGCAGCACTGCAGACTCCTAAAGTAAGCTACTAGTAGTATCAAGAAGATAGGAAAAAAAAACACCACAGGTAGGTGGTATACAATTATGGATGGACGAGCGACTGCCGACACAGAGGTAGCTACAGCCGTGGACTACAGTACTGCGTCTGCTGCTAATATAGACTGGATGATAATGATATAAAAAATATATATATATCACTACTGCAGCCGGACAGGTATATATTATATAATGACGGACCTGCTGGACACTGTCAGCAGCACTGCAGACTCCTAAAGTAAGCTACTAGTAGTATCAAGAAGATTAAAAAAAAAAAAACACCACAGGTAGGTGGTATACAATTATGGATGGACGAGCGACTGCCGACACAGAGGTAGCTACAGCCGTGGACTACCGTACTGCGTCTGCTGCTAATATAGACTGGATGATAATGATATAAAAAATATATATATATCACTACTGCAGCCGGACAGGTATATATTATATAATGACGGACCTGCTGGACACTGTCAGCAGCACTGCAGACTCCTAAAGTAAGCTACTAGTAGTATCAAGAAGATAGAAAAAAAAAAAACACCACAGGTAGGTGGTATACAATTATGGATGGACGAGCGACTGCCGACACAGAGGTAGCTACAGCCGTGGACTACCGTACTGCGTCTGCTGCTAATATAGACTGGATGATAATGATATAAAAAATATATATATATCACTACTGCAGCCGGACAGGTATATATTATATAATGACGGACCTGCTGGACACTGTCAGCAGCACTGCAGACTCCTAAAGTAAGCTACTAGTAGTATCAAGAAGATAGAAAAAAAAAACCCACCACAGGTAGGTGGTATACAATTATGGATGGACGAGCGACTGCCGACACAGAGGTAGCTACAGCCGTGGACTACCGTACTGCGTCTGCTGCTAATATAGACTGGATGATAATGATATAAAAAATATATATATATCACTACTGCAGCCGGACAGGTATATATTATATAATTAATGACGGACCTGCTGGACACTGTCAGCAGAATGCGTTTATAGAATAAAAACACCACACGACGAGTGTTTAACTTTTTCAGGCAGACAATCACAATATACTGGTGGTCAGACAGTGGTCACTGGTCAGTCACACTGGCAGTGGCACTCTGGCAGCAAAAGTGTGCACTGTTAAATAATATGTACTCCTGCTACTGCTCCCCAGTCTCCCCCACAATTAAGCTGTGTGAGCACTGAGCACTCAGCACAGTCAGATATACATAGATGATGCAGCACACTGAGGCTGAGCACAGATATGGTATACTGTTACTGTGTCACTGTGTATCGTTTTTTTTCAGGCAGAGAACGGATTATATTAAATAATAATATAATAAAAAAACTGCCTTGGTGGTCACTGGTCAGTCACTAGTAAACTCTGCACTCTCTGAGTACTCCTAAGCTCCAGTAAATCAAGTGTCTCACTCTCACTCTCTCTCTTCTAATCTAAATGGAGAGGACGCCAGCCACGTCCTCTCCCTATGAATCTCAATGCACGTGTGAAAATGGCGGCGACGCGCGGCTCCTTATATAGAATCCGAGTCTCGCGATAGAATGCGAGAATTTGACAGCGGGATGATGACGTTCGGGCGCGCTCGGGTTAGCCGAGCAAGGCGGGAAGATCCGAGTCTGCCTCGGATCCGTGTAAAAAGGCTGAAGTTCGGGGGGGTTCGGATTCCGAGGAACCGAACCCGCTCATCACTAATATATATATATATATATATATATACTGTATATATATATAAGCAGCGGTCAGGCTCGGCACTCCTTGCAGGGAAAGATTACTTGCTGTGGTGCCATCTCAGGATGTGTGAAGTCCTTTGTATAGCCATATATGCAGAGGCACTCAGCAGACTAGTAAGATAAACGTACAGCCTTTATTACGGTCCAAATATATATATAATGCACCTACCAGCCTCAAATAAATAAAGTAGTATTGCTCAAAACAGAGGCATAATCGGGTCAAAATCAGGGATGTTTAGTAAATTGCTGTGGAACATTTATAAGGCTATTTGTTATAGTTAAGACCAGATTTTCAAGATCTGGGAGCTCATCTGCTGCCTATAAAGCTTTTCAGTTTCTTTGCATGTGTGTTCTGATCCAGTAGGTATAGCTTCAAGGAATAAGAACAGTTTATAATTGAGGGTTCTCTTTGATCCCATATAATCCCCATTTGCCTAATTCTGTCAGTCAGGCTTGAACCTGATGAACAGAAATTTTACTGGTTACTCTTTTTCTTTTATTTACAGTTCCTTCTGCAACAGGCAATTTTTTTTTTAAGTATTTCAAAGCTGATATCTTAGCACCCTTCTGATGCGTTTAGCAGACTCTGAATTCAGACGGGAGCCACAAATCTTCTAAAGCAAAAGCCGCTAAATGTAAATGCAGGGTTGTTCTGACAAGCTATTCATGCAGGCAGGGATAAAAGCCTTCAGACAGATGAGATGTTTTTTTAGAACCACACTGGCAGAGAAGGCAAGAGAAATAAAATAATAAAAATAGAGAGGGACAAATTAATACAAAGATGATACAACACTAGACATTCTCATAAACTCACTGATCATCTGCTGGTTCACTGCTTAGTAGGCAAGTTTCTTCCAACATTTTGATTGGCTTGGATTAAAGCTCATTGGTGTCATGTCTCTGGGTATTACCCCCAGATGACATCACATTCATTTGTTTAATAGGTTATATAATTTAAATAACTAATTTAAGTTTGCTTTAGTCACAGTTATTAGAACTGTGTATTATAGTCCATTTGTTTTTTAGACTTTCCAACAGGCTGTGCCTTGTAGCCATTCAGCATCTGACTAGTAACAGGCTATAAAAAGTTGCGACTTGTATAAATAAATATTATTTGTGATATAGTGCTCAGCCCATAACATCCTGTGAGCTAAATTTGTCTTTAAAAACACAGCTATTGTATATATATATATAATATATATAATATATATATATATATATATATATATATTATCATGGTGTACAGTGGATATTTGTATATTTTGGTGTATAAGTATGAGAAATGCGTTGTAGCTACTGAAGCCAATCCTGGGATCCCAGACATTATTGAGTCCCAAAAATACCTAGGATTATAATAATTAAATCCCAGGTAATAGATAATTAAAAACGGACTGTGGGTTGGACCAGGGACAGTGGTACAATACCTTCTCAGTGCTGGCCACATTACACGGTCCTCTCAGGCTCTTCCAGCTGTCTGTAGAATAGATGGGAGTCCCATGACACAGTTGCTTTTAGTTACTGATAGGCTGAGAGCGCACTGCGCTGTGACATCATCACTGTGCGGCGTGCTCCAATCAGTGATAGAGAAGCTGCATCACAGGTCTCCAGCTCTTCTGCTGCAGATTAGCCTGGAGTATTGGGCTATCTAATCATGGTTGTATTTCATAACATATCACCATTTCTCTAACGTCCTTGAGGATGCTGGGACTCCGTAAGGGCCATGGGGAATAGACGGGCTCCGCAGGAGATAGGACACTTTAAGAAAGCTTTGGATTCTGGGTGTGCACTGGCTCCTCCCTCTGTGCCCCTCCTCCAGACCTCAGTTTTACACTGTGCCCAGAGCAAGATGGGTGCACTGCAGAGAGCTCTCCAGAGTTCTCTGCCTGAAAGCATTTTTGTTTGGATTTTTCTTTCTACTTTTTACTACTTTTTCACAGGGAGCACTGCTGGCAACAGGCTCCCTGCATCGAGGGACTGAGGAGAGAGGAGCAGACCTTCTTGTCAAAGATAGGCTCTGCTTCCTCGGCTACTGGACACCATTAGCTCCAGAGGGGGTGAACGCAGGTTCTTACTGGGCGTCCACCCGCAGAGCCGCGTCGCCGTTCTCCTCACAGAGCCAGAAGTACAGAAGTCAGAAGACGTCTCAGGCGGCAGAAGCCTTTAGCTTCACTGAGGTAACGCACAGCACTGCAGCTGTGCGTCATTGCTCCCATACACCACCCACACTCCGGTCACTGTAAGGGCGCAGGGGGGGGGGGCGCCCTGGGCAGCAATATAAACCTCTGCCTGGCAAAAAGACTATATACATGTACAGGTGGGCTCTGTACATGTATATAAAAGAGCCCCCGCCATATTTTACTAAGTTTGAGCGGGACAGAAGCCCGCCGCCGAGGGGGCTGGGCTTCTCCCTCAGCACTCACCAGCGCCATTTTCTCTCCACAGCACTGCTGAGAGGAAGCTCCCCGGACTCTCCCCTGCTTACACACGGTGAAAGGGTGCTTAAAAGAGAGGGGGGGCACATAATTGGCGGTTTACATATTACACAGCGCTGCTGGGGAAAAACATTTTGTGTTGGTCTCCAGGGTTATTGCGCTGGGGTGTGTGCTGGCATACTCTCTCTCTCTGTCTTTCCAAAGGGCCTTGACAGGGATACTGTCTTCAGAAAGGGGTTCCCTGTGTGTGTGAAGTGTGTCGGTACGCGTGTGTCGACATGTTTGACGAGGAAGGCTCGCTTACTGTGGAGGGGGAGTGTTTGAATGTCAGGTCGCCGTCGGCAGCGCCGACACCGGAATGGGTGGATATGCTGAATGTCTTGAATGCAAATGTCAATCTATTGCATAAAAGGTTAGACAAGGCAGAAGCTAGGGATCAGTCAGGTACCCAGTCCATGCCTGTCCCTGTGGCGCCAGGCCCGTCGGGGTCTCAGAAGCGCTCCATATCCCAGATCGATGACACAGATACCGACACAGATTCTGATTCTAGTGTCGACTATGAAGATGCAAAATTACAGCCGAAGGTGGCAAAAGGTATTCGGTACATGATTATGGCCATTACAGAGGTTTTGCATATTACTGAAGAACCCCCTGTCCCTGACACGAGGGTACACATGTATAAAGAGAAAAAGCCTGAAGTCACTATTCCATCATCATTTGAATTAAGTGAATTGTGCGAAAAGGCTTGGGACTCTCCAAATAGGAGACCACAAGTTCCCAAAAGGATTCTTATGGCGTATCCTTTTCCACAAACTGATAGGATACGCTGGGAATCTTCACCAAAGGTGGACAAGGCGCTGACATGCTTGTCCAAAAAGGTGGCACTGCCTTCTCAGGATACGGCTTCCCTCAAGGAACCGGCTGATCGCAGGCAGGAAATTACCTTGAAGCACATTTACACTCACTCCGGTACTATTGCTAGACCGGCTATGGCGTCGGCCTGGGTTTGTAGTGCGGTTGTGGCATGGGCAGATTCCTTATCTGCGGAGATTGACACCTTAGATAGGGATGCCATTCAAATGACCATAGAGCATATCAGAGATGCTGCCTTGTATATGAGAGATGCTCAGAGAGACATTTGTTTATTAAGCTCCAGAATAAATGATATGTCTATTTCTGCTAGGCGACTCCTGTGGACCCGGCAGTGGACGGGAGATGCCGATTCTAAGCGGCACATGGAGTCCTTGCCGTACAAGGGGGAGGAGTTGTTTGGAGACGGCTTCTCGGACCTTGTCTCTACGGCTACGGCTGGTAAGTCGAATTTCTTACCTTGTGTCCCCCCGCAGCATACTAAGAAGGCACCACATTATCAAATGCAGTCCTTTCGTTGCAGTAAACACAAGAAGGTGCGGGGATCGTCCTTTGTTACCAGAGGAAAAGGCAGGGGAAAGAAGCTGCACACAGCTAGTTCCCAAGAGCAGAAGTCCTCCCCTGCGTCTGCAAAGTCCACCGCATGACGCTGGGGCTTCCTGGGGGGAGGCAGATCTGGTGGGGGCTCGTCTTCGGTTTTTCAGCCACGTCTGGGTTCAATCGCAGGTGGATCCCTGGGCAGTAGAGATTGTTGCTCAGGGATACAGGCTAGAATTCGAAGACTTGCCTCCTCGCCGGTTTTTCAAATCGGCTCTGCCGACTTCCCCGTCAGAGAGGGAGTCAGTGTTGACAGCAATCCAAAAATTGTGTGTTCAACAGGTGATTGTCACAGTTCCTCATCTCCAGCAGGGAGAGGGATATTATTCAACCCTGTTTGCGGTCCCGAAACCGGACGGTTCGGTCAGGCCCATTTTAAACCTGAAATCTCTGAACTTGTACTTGAAAAGGTTCAAGTTCAAAATGGAATCACTCCGGGCGGTCATCGCCAGCCTGGAGGGGGGGGATTGGATGGTGTCCCTGGACATAAAGGATGCATACCTTCATGTTCCAATATTCCCCCCCTCCCCATCAGGCGTTCCTGAGATTTGCAGTGCAGGACTGTCACTACCAATTTCAGACGTTGCCGTTTGGGCTTTCCACGGCCCGAGGGTTTTCACCAAGGTAATGGCGGAAATTATGGTGCTCCTGCGCAGGCAGGGGGTCAGAATTATCCCATACTTGGACGATCTCCTAATAAAGGCGAGATCTCGGGAGAAGTTGCTGGACAGCGTGTCTCTGTCCATGAAGACGTTGCAGCTACACAGCTGGATTCTCAATATACCGAAGTCCCAGCTAGTTCCTACAACGCGTCTGACCTTTCTGGGCCTGATCCTAGATACAGACCAGAAAAAGGTTTTTCTTCCAATCGAAAAGGTTCAGGAACTCATGACCATGGTCGGGAACCTATTGAAACCAAAGAAGGTTTCAGTGCATCAGTGCACGCGGGTCCTTTCGGCAGATTCCATGCGAGGACTTTTCAATGGGACCTCTTGGACAAGTGGTCCGGGTCCCATTTACAAATGCATCAAAGGATCTCCCTGTCTCCCAGGACCAGGGTATCTCTCCTGGGGTGGCTGAACAGTGCTCACCTTCTAGAGGGTCGCAGGTTCGGCATTCAGGACTGGGTCCTGGTGACCACGGACGCAAGCCTCCGAGGCTGGGGAGCAGTGACACTGGGAAGAAATTTCCAAGGTCTCTGCTCAAGCCTGGAGACTTGTCTCCACATCAACGTCCTGGAGTTGAGGGCCATATACAACGCCCTGCGTCCAGCGGAGAACTTACTTCAGAGAAGACCGGTTCTGATTCAGTCAGACAATGTCACAGCAGTGGCTCATATAAACCGCCAAGGCGGAACAAGGAGCACAGTGACCATGGCAGAAGCGACCAGGATTCTACGCTGGGCGGAAGGCCATGTAAGCGTGCTGTCAACGGTGTTCATCCCGGGGGTGGACAACTGGGAGGCGGACTTCCTCAGCAGGCACGACCTGCATCCGGGGGAGTGGGGACTTCATCAAGAAGTCTTTGCACAGATCGCGGATCGGTGGGGCCTGCCTCAAAAAGACATGATGGCGTCCCGTCTCAACAAAAAGCTAAAGCGGTATTGCGCCAGGTCAAGGGACCTTCAGGCGGTAGCGGTAGATGCTCTGGTGACACCTTGGGTGTTCAGTTCGGTCTATGTGTTTCCTCCTCTTCCTCTCATACCCAAGGTGTTGAGAATTGTAAGAATAAGCAGGGTCAGAACAATCCTCATTGTTCCAGATTGGCCACGGAGGACTTGGTATCCGGAACTGCAAGAGTTGCTCACAGAAGATCCGTGGCCTCTTCCTCTAAGGCAGGACCTGCTGCAGCAGGGGCCCTGTCTGTTCCAAGACTTACCGCGGCTGCGTTTGACAGCATGGCGGTTGAACGCCGGATCCTAGCAGAAAAAGGAATTCCGGAGGAAGTCATTCCTACCCTGATCAAGGCTAGGAAAGACGTGACGTTAAAACATTATCACCGTATATGGCGGAAATATGTTTCTTGGTGTGAGGCCAGAGCTGCTCCTACGGAGGAGTTCCATTTGGGCCGTCTACTTCACTTCCTCCAAACAGGAGTGACCTTGGGCCTAAAATTAGGGTCCATAAAGGTCCAGATTTCGGCCTTATCCATTTTCTTTCAAAGAGAATTAGCCTCTCTTCCTGAGGTACAGACTTTTGTGAAGGGGGTGCTGCATATTCAGCCTCCCTTTGTGCCTCCGGTGGCGCCTTGGGATCTTAACATGATGTTACTGTTACGTTTCCTCAAGTCACTTTGGTTTGAACCACTTAAAACTGTGGAGTTGAAATACCTCACGTGGAAAGTGGTCATGTTGTTGGCGTTAGCTTCGGCGAGACGTGTTTCAGAATTGGCGGCTTTATCGCATAAAAGCCCATACTTTGTTTTTCACGTGGATAGGGCAGAGTTGAGGACTCGTCCTCACTTTCTGCCAAAAGTGGTATCATCTTTTCATGTGAACCAACCTATTGTCGTGCCTGTGGCTACAAGAGACTTGGAGGACTCCGAGTCCCTGGATGTAGTCAGGGCTTTGAAGATTTATGTGACCAGAACGGCTCGGATCAGGAAGACTGAAGCTTTGTTTGTTCTGTATGCGGCCAACAAGGTTGGCGCCTCTGCTTCAAAGCAGACTATTGCTCGCTGGATCTGTAACACGGTACAGCAGGCGCATTCTACGGCAGGATTGCCGTTACCGAAATCGGTTAAGGCCCACTCCACTAGGAAAGTGGGCTCTTCTTGGGCGGCTGCCCGAGGGGTCTCGGCGTTACAGTTGTGCCGAGCAGCTACTTGGTCGGGGACAAACACCTTTGCAAAGTTCTATAAGTTTGATAACCTGGCTGAGGAGGACCTCCTGTTTGCTCAATCGGTGCTGCAGAGTCATCCGCACTCTCCCGCCCGTTTGGGAGCTTTGGTATAATCCCCATGGTCCTTACGGAGTCCCAGCATCCTCAAGGACGTTAGAGAAAATAAGATTTTACTTACCGGTAAATCTATTTCTCGTAGTCCGTAGAGGATGCTGGGCGCCCGTCCCAAGTGCGGACTTCTTCTGCATGACTTGTATATAGTTATTGCTTACATAAGGGTTATGTTATAGTTTTCGGTGATACCGTGGCTATGTTGTTGTTCATACTGTTAACTGGGTAAGTTAATCTTAAGTTATACGGTGATAAAGCTAAATATTTATCGTATATAATACCCTTTATGAGGTCCAAGAACACTGTACGCTATTTATGTATGAAGTACCGTAAGGGTACGCTAGTTGCGTAACAATCGCTTTGCCGTGATCGAGACGCTCAAGCGTCACGTTCACTCACGGCCAAGAGATCACAGGCAGGCACGTTATTGGCTGTTGACAAACGTAATGATTCGCTATAGCGTAGCGAACGCTCGGGACCACGAGGAGATCACCAGCGGCGCTGACGCTCACTATATTAAACCTTTGTATCTAAACCATAAACAGTGTATTGTGCAGTAAAACCTTAGTGTAATGTTAGAGAGTAAATGCAACACAGTATAACCTTATTACCTTAAAAGCTGTTTGAGCGTCACCGACGCTCTGAGAATATTTAATACTATAAGAAACACACAGATACCGTACTCAGGGTCCAACGCCTAAAATATATATTATGAATGCTATACTTGCAAAAGAGTTAAACACAATACAAGTCATACACTACAATATAACATAGACTACCTAACCATATAACTACACAAGAAATACAATACAATTCAATTTAAAGGAAAATGAGAGAGAAAGGGAAGGAGAGAGAGAGAGAATGAGAGAGATTGGCCCACAATAACAAGAAGATCAATATAGTTGCGGAGAAACACTTACGCACAAGGGGAAACGATCGCATGCGCCTCGATATCCAGCTCCCGATTATCAGCAATGAGAACCGTTGAAGAGAGTGAGCTGGATATGGTCGGCCTGCCTATTTATGCCCCACACACAATACAATTCAATGGTCCCTACAATCTCATTGTTCATTGGACACAGGAATTCGGCTTCGCATTATAACAAAAGGTCATAGGTTGATTCATACAGGTGGGTTGTGACTGTTTCCAACTGTTCAGGTGGGTGGGATACTGAGTTTCCCGCCGCATGACTAAATAAGAACAAATAATAGTAAATGGACATAAACTTCTTATGTCCATAACTATTCGCATGAGCGATTAATCTGCTCCAAACCAACACCGGAATATTGCTATTTAAATACTCTTCCGATGGGTACCAAACACCACTGTATGACCCCTGTTAGACCCTTCGTACAATACAAAGAGGGATCTCTCTGTTCAGGAACATGCTATGTTAACTAAACTTTCAGAATCTATCAAAGGGACCATGATCTACAAAATACATTATTACTGAAAATATGTAACGATTGAGTCGCACGCTACGATCACATAAACTCTACCGTAAATACGCATACCGTGCGCCTGCGGGTGCCCGCGACTGTGAGTATGCGCACGCACGGGAGAGCGTACGCATGCGCAGCATGGACCTGTGTGAGGTGCAAATATGGTAGTGTGCATAGAGATATTTTTCTGACTTTGACAGTCCACCCTTTGGCAGTCAACAATAACTGCCACTTCCTGAAAACATTTCAAAAAGAGAAAAATATATGTTAGGGGTTAATACATTTACATGGTTGGGTAAGGGAGGAGAGGAGATGGTAGGAAAAGGGTATGACCTAGGGAGATAGCAGAAGCATGTGTGTATGAATCCGTGCTTGGGGGTCATGTATCATCGTGCCGTACGTGTTTTAAATCAAGCTTCGAGGTATTGCGAAGTATACATGTGAATTCCTTCTTATCCCGTGGTACGGGTCTGTGGATGGGCTGTCAAACTTTACCGAGCTCTTTTCGGCTTTGGTTGTAACAAAATGGGGGAGCACATTTTAGTTGATGATACATGAATGGGGGAGATATGTGATTGCTGATATCTGTGCCTGTATTCCCTATCGACTATGTGTGTCATTACCTGAGGGTTGTAGAAATGAAGAAAAGACATAATTACGGTAAATGCGGTGGTATTCTATGTCAGGTAAATGTACAGTCGTCGATTGAGGTCTTGTTTGGTGTCTGTTGAATGCAGTCTTCTTTGTGCTTTTGCCCATAAGGTGCGAGCAAAAGCTGTCAATGTCCATAGATTTACAAAAGTGTTGGGCTAGCGTAATTTTAAAATTTCTAGGGAAACTGGGGATCCATGGCATAGTTCATCAAAAATCTGTGTATCAGGTTGTCAAACTTCTTCTTTAATCCCTCTGTTGTCTGTATATCGGCTCATCAAATTCCTCGTCCAAGTGGGTCTTGTTACCTTGGAGAAAACGGAAAAACAGGTGAAAGAAACGGACCGTAGAAATCGCATTTTCATCACATCATTGTTTCTACATTTGGGTCATAAATCAAGTCCAGGTTAATTACAGTTTCCTCACTCCTTAAACTCATTACCCTAGTACGATGATTGCACTTCATTAAAGCCTGACCGCATCTAAATATCAATCCAATCGATATGACAACACCTAAGATACATAGGAGAAACTTCCCAACATCCATTATGACTCCTTGAGCCCAGTCTCCTAAACCAGAAAACCAATTTCGCGGGTTCAACCATGACACCCAACCAGTCAGCTCATTACCTACAGCGGCAAGAGTGAGATTGTGTCTCCTGCGAAATTCCCACTTCAATTGGAGAATATCGTCCATCTTTTGGTCTATGACCTCGACCGGATCCTCGGTGCTATTTGTAATATATGTGCAACATTTCACGCCGTATTGTGTTGCCAGTGTGACACAATATCCGCCTGTCACTGCTGTGAGGTAATTGAGAACCATTCTATGCTGTACCAGTTCTGTTTTGTAAGCCTGAAGTTCTCTTCCAGTATACCTAAACGTGTCATCATACATTTCAGTGATATTATCTAACAAATTGGCGAGCGCAGAAATGTATTTATAATTCAGCACTCCTCTAGCGGTGCGGGTGAAATCTAACGCGATTAAGAATTGAATCCCGGTGGATTCACTTATCAGATCAGAGGCCGGATGCTCTGTCTTCTCTATCAGGTGCCTTTTAACAACGTGCTCGTAATGGGTGTGAGTATAAGGAGCTTGGGCACCACGGTGTATGTCTTTCATTTTGTCATGTGATACAGTCATTACTTCAGGCAGTACTTTTCCAATATAACACAATCCTTCAGAGTTCGGGGCAAGCCACTTGTACGCCTTTCTCCCGCATATGAAATATGCATCATCGGGGAGAACATATGGGACGGAGTAGGACATAACCATATTACACACCTTCCATGTGAACTCTCCTAACCCTAATTCTTCCATCTGCTTAGTACACGTATCAGGTTGTACGATATGTGCACAGTATCCTGGTGATACCTCTCCAACTTTAGTAATCCTATTTCCTAAGGTATACCTATACCGGAAAGATTTTCCTCTACTGGCTATGTGGCGTACAAGCTCTGTATCTGTAGGCATTCTATCTGCTCTATGCGAAAAGGTCATGGTGTGATTACTCCATGACACTTCCCAATTTCCCGGTTTTCGGGGATTGGAGATGTTGAAACATAATAGGGACCTATCCACATGGTATTGGTGGAGCTTCAAACTAGGAGGGCTGGAGATATTAAACCTCCGGTCCACCGGTCTCCCACCATTTAACTCAAGTACCTCCTCTATCGTTAAAGGAAATGGTACTAGCCCTGATTTGCTATGACCCTGAGGTACTTGAGAGCATACCCAACAATCTGTTTTGTTTAACACATTACCCACTAAGGAGTGATAGTCACTCAATGGATGCCGGTCCATATGGATATTAAAACTGGATTGGCATTTCTTAATGCACCCATCCTCAATGACATTGTTACAGAGCCTACAGATACAGTTTTCTTCAGCTAACAATCCTTCACAATTCCTTCTATGGTCAATGCTATCGGATCGTTTTCTGATACTCGCCTTTACTTGTTGGTTAAGTTGTTCTTGGAAAACTACGCCTCCATCTTTATCATCAGAACCCATTCCAGAACCTCTCTCGACCTCCATGGTACTCTCGCCGGAACAGACTGCTCTGGTCAACATCATGGTCAACAGGAAAATCCGGATCACAGTCTCTTGGGGCAAGTCCATCTTATAGGAGGAGACGAAGAAGAATGAGAGGGGGAAAAAAATAATTGAGGGAGATGGAATGGGAAATTGGAGAAAAACAATAAAAGGGAACAGGGGATCGACAACTGCTTTTGGTCTTGTGATTTTCAATGCTCAGGTGCCGCCTCAATCTTCCTGGAACAGACACTCCAGTGATACAACCTCTACCGTCTGTTCCTTATCACGGGACCTCTCTGGATCAGCAACCTTCTTACAGTGGGACGAATGAACCCACGTCTCTCTCTCAGCAACCTTCAATGCTGTAGTGCTAGTCAATAAGACCTGGTATGGTCCTTCCCATCTGTCAATAAGGCAACCTGAGCGTAGAAAATTCTGTATCATTACATAATCCCCAGGTTCAATGTCATGACAATTACTATCTGGTAAATCAGGAATCACTAACTTCAGATTATCATTTTGATTCCTTAACTGTTTACTCATGTTAATCAAGTATTTTACAGTCACTTCATTGTTACACTTCAAATCATCCTGAGGGTTAATCATAACATGCGGTTGTCGACCAAACAAGATTTCAAAGGGAGACAGATTAAGAGGGGACCTGGGAGTGGTTCTGATGCTGTACAGTACAATGGGTAAAGCTTCTGGCCATGTCAATCCTGTCTCTGCCATCACTTTACTCAGTTTATTTTTAATAGTGCTGTTCACTCTTTCCACTTTCGCACTCGCCTGTGGACGGTATGGAGTATGCAGCTTGCTATCAATTCCCATCAATGTACACATTCCTTGAAAGACATCACCTGTAAAATGGGTACCCCTATCACTTTCGATAATTCTTGGGATACCATATCTACATACAAATTCCTGCACAATTTTCTTAGCAGTAAACATAGCGGTATTTGTGGCCGCCGGAAATGCTTCGACCCAATTTGAGAAAACATCTATACAAACAAGTACATATTTCAAATTTCGACAAGGGGGTAATTGAATGAAGTCAATCTGTATTACCTGGAAAGGGCCGCCGGCAGGTGGGATATGGGATGGTTCTGTAGGTATTGCCTTTCCAATATTCTTTCTCAAACAGGTAAGGCATGACATGGCTCTTTTACTCGCATGAGCGGAGAATCCTGGGGCGCACCAATATGCTCTTACCAACTTGCACATCCCTTCCTTGCCTAGATGAGTCAGCCCGTGAGCTGCCTCAGCCAAACATGGAAGATATGCTCTGGGGGCCACTGGTTTACCATGTCCATCCGTCCAGAGTCCTGAGGACTCCTGGCCATATCCCTTTGCCTTCCAGACTGCCTTTTCCTGTGTGGAACACAAATTTTGCATCTCACACAACTTCTGTGTGTTGATGGTATTAAATACCATCAGTTGTGTGGTGTCTGTCTGTCTGGGGGTAGCAGCTGCTAACTTAGCTGCTTCGTCTGCTCGGCTGTTACCAAGCGATACTGGGTCTTGGCTATATGTATGTGCTTTACATTTGATAACAGC
This sequence comes from Pseudophryne corroboree, assembly GCF_028390025.1. Taxonomy (NCBI): domain Eukaryota; kingdom Metazoa; phylum Chordata; class Amphibia; order Anura; family Myobatrachidae; genus Pseudophryne; species Pseudophryne corroboree. Next base: position 147,654,021 of record NC_086449.1, read on the forward strand.
CACTCTGTCGGGTTCCTGTATCGCTGTTAGAAGCCTTTTTATGTGAGCTGCATGCGCTACCGGTGTACCAGCTGCCGTCATGAAATTTCTGAGGCGCCATAGGGCTCCGAAATCATAGACTACCCCGAATGCGTATCTAGAATCGGTGTAGATATTGGCTGATTTGCCCTTAGCCAATTCACATGCTCTGGTTAGGGCGACCAGTTCAGCAACCTGGGCTGAGTGAGGTGGGCCTAGTGGTTCCGCTTCTATGGTGCCTTGGTCATCTACGACTGCGTATCCAGTACACAAGTCTCCCGAGTCTGTCTGTCTATGACAACTACCGTCCGTGTAGAACGTAAGTTCTGCATCTTCCAGTGGGTTGTCACTGATGTCAGGCCTTGCGGTAAAATTTTGGGTCAAATATTCCATACAATCATGAGTATCTTCCTTTGTATTAAATCCTCCTTCCCCAGTACTCTCATCCTCCACCCTTTGGGTCTGTCCAGACACACTTGGGAGATATGTTGCAGGATTTAATGCACTGCATCTCCTTATGGTGATGTTTACGGGGGCCATTAGTGCCAATTCCCATCTTGTAAACCGCGCTGATGAGACGTGCCTGGTTTGGGCAGAATTTAACAAGGCTGACACTGCATGCGGTGTATGAATTGTGAGGTTGTGACCTAGCACGACGTCTTCACTTTTCGTTACTAGCAATGCTATCGCAGCAACGCTTCGCAAGCATGTGGGGAGGGATCGCGCTACCGTGTCTAGCTGAGCGCTGTAATATGCTACTGGCCTGCTGGCATCACCGTGCTTTTGGGTTAGTACGCCTGCCGCGCAACCAGCACTTTCTGTTCCGTATAGTTCAAAGGGTTTCCCATAGTCCGGCATACCTAATGCTGGTGCCTGCGTTAGGCACTGTTTAAGTCTCTCAAATGCTGCCTCAGACTCGTCTGTATGCGAAATCCGGTCAGGTTTGTTTGAGGAGACCATTTCCTGCAAAGGTAACGCTAAAATGGAAAACCCTGGGATCCAATTACGGCAATACCCACACATTCCTAAAAATGTTCTGATCTGTTGCTGGGTTTGTGGCAGAGTCATGTCTCTAATTGCTTGAATTCTATCAGCGGTCAGGTGTCTCAGTCCTTGTGTTAAACAGTGTCCCAAATATTTTACCTTAGTTTGGCATAATTGCAACTTGTCTTTGGAAACCTTGTGTCCTGTGTCTGAAAGATGAAACAGGAGCTGTTTCGTATCCTTCAGGGATGCCTCCAATGAATCAGAACACAGTAGTAGATCATCCACGTACTGTATTAATACTGATCCACTCACTGGTTGGAAAGACTGTAAACAATCATGCAAAGCCTGAGAAAATATACTTGGGCTATCTATGAATCCTTGTGGTAATCGAGTCCATGTGTATTGGACTCCTCTGTATGTAAATGCGAACAAATATTGACTGTCAGGGTGCAGAGGTACCGAAAAGAAAGCGGAGCAGAGGTCAATAACAGTGAAAAATTTCGCAGTGGGAGGGATTTGCATTAGGATGACAGCTGGATTTGGCACTACGGGGAACTGACTCTCAACTATTTTGTTAATCCCCCTTAGATCCTGCACTAGCCGGTAACCCCTCCCCCCACTCTTTTTCACAGGGAAGATGGGACTATTAGCAGTGCTGGACGTTCTTACCAGAATGCCCTGTTGTAGCAAGCGCTCTATTACTGGGTAAACTCCTAACTCCACCTCTGGCTTCAGAGGGTACTGTGGGATTTTTGGAGCTATCCTACCATCTTTTACTTGTACAACTACCGGAGCTACGTTTGCCATTAATCCAGTGTCCTGTCCATCTTTAGTCCAAAGTGACTCTGGTATCTGAGATGTCATTTCTTCTACTTGGGAGGGAGTCCTATTTGTCATAGTGGTATGTGACATTAATTTTGACGGGGAGTCTAACATGTCTCGTACTTCCTGAGCGTGATTCTCAGGTATGTCCAAGAATACACCTTCAGGAGTACAATAAATGACGCACCCCATTTTACACAGTAAGTCTCTTCCCAGGAGATTGGTCGGTGCCGATGCAGCCAGCAAAAAGGAATGCTTGGTATGTAAAGGCCCTATTGTAATCTCTGCTGGTTTGCTAACAGGGTAATGCTGGACTACTCCTGTTACTCCCACGGCTGGAATTGTCCTACCAGTGGTCCTCATGCCCACTGTCGAATTTATCACTGATTTGGCCGCCCCTGTGTCTACAAGAAAGTTTAATGATTTACCAGCTACATTGATTGCAATTTCTGGTTCACTTCCAAGACTTGCAATCAATTTTACTGGCTGCAGATTACAGGTATGGCCACACCCCTATTGGGTATGGTGACCTCCCTGAATCCCGCTGGCAGCAACTACTTGTGAGGGAGTTAGCTGGGAACTACCAGAGGTTTGCCAATCTCTGTTTGGGGGGTATCTTTTTGTTTCCCCTGCATGTGGCTCATAACTCCGTTTCTGCGGACCTTGCTCCCAATGTCGTGTGTCGTGTCGTTGTCTAGGGGGTTGGTATGAGTTTCGTACATTCTTTACTCTACAATCTCGTGCCATGTGTCCCTGTTTATGACAAGAATAACAAGTAACCACACTTGACTTACCCGCAGGGTTTGGTGATACAAACAAAGGCTGCCTTGTGGTCAGGGCCTGTATACTTACGGCCATTAACTTATCACTTTGTTGTTCCCTGTGTCTGGCGATGTTCCTATCGTGATCAATAGCAGCCTCTCTCAAAGTAGCCACAGACAGACCTCGCCAACATGGTTGTGTGGTCTGTACCCTAGTCTTTAATGATTCTTTTAAACCATCCATCAGTACCGATACTGATACTTCTCGATGGTTTATGTTTGTTTTAATGTCCTCTATGCCTGTGTATTTTGCCATTTCTGATAATGCTCTGTGAAAATACTCTGCAGCTGTCTCTGACTCCTTCTGTTTAATGGAGAATATCTTGTTCCATCTGACTACCGCTGGGAAATACTCTTTTAACTGTAAGTTTATTCTTTTTACATTGTCTTTGTTGTACACATCTGTAAGAGGTACATCCTGATCTAATCCGCAATCAGCTAAAAATTGAGTTGCGTCAACATTGGAGGGTAAACATGCTCTCAGCAATATCTGCCAGTCTTTATTGTTGGGCTCTACAGTGTTACCTAAGTCTCTGATGTATTTTTGACTGGCAACTAAATCTTTTCTAGGGTCAGGGAATTCAGACACTATGGTCCTTAATTCCATTCTGGAAAATGGGCTATACATGGCAATGTTCCTCACAGGGGTGACCCCTGATGTGTCAGTTTTCCCATTTGGAACAGCTATTACCCTAACAGGAGTAACTCTAACAACATCACTCTGTGTGGGTTCTACAGCCTGTGGTGAAATGGCTTCAGCATAGTGTATGGTGCCGTACTTACCTGTAGATACGACCTCACCTATCCCTCCGCTAGGGGCCTTTGTTACTAATCTCGTGGGTGGAGCTGTGCCTACTGTGGTCTCTGCTATGGTGGCTGCTAGAGAGAGCGCTGAAATTGTTGCCGATTCGTCTTCTTGATCACACTCCTGAGGAAAGTTCAAAACAGGGCACAACTTGCACGGGTTAATACTTGCGTTGGTTAATTGGTTAACATTATCTTTAACATTTATACAGTTGCTAAGTGTTTGTGTGTTACACCTTAGTGCGTCATTCTCCGCAACCAATTTCTCTCCCGATATGTATGGTGGCGGTGGGGCCGTGGCTATCAGTTTTCTGATTGAGCCAGATCCCGCCGCCTGAGCCAATCCTCTCTGTATGTCACCTTCCTGTTGCCACAACTGCAAATAATCGTAATGTTTGATTCGTCTCTTTGTTGATTTAATGAGACATATCCTTCTCCTTAAATTCGTTAACACTTCTGTGCTGAAGCTACCTACTCTTGGGAATTTCTCCCCGTCATGTACTGTCATTCTCTCCCATTCATCACATAAAGCTTCTGTGTGACTTCCGTATTTCTCACACATTACATACCTTGCCGACCCAATTGGTCGGTTCACTGAATCAACCCGAACCGAGGTTGATCGCCCCCTACCTGAGCAAGTGGCCCCCATAGTTCGAAGGTGTTGCTTTATTTAACCAACCCTTACGCAAACCAAATGTCCAAAATAGGCTGACGGTGGCGGTTTACCGAGTACCCCACTCACTCGCCCACGCCAACCAATACGACCTGATCACACCGATATGGTGCTGGCGTACTCGACCTAGGGACCCTGAGACCTGAACCTCTATTTACTGGAACCTGTGAGGGTGATCCGAAGAACACTTACTCTTTCCAGTAACTATTGGTTGCTGGATAGTTCCTGAGTGAGCAGCGAACTTCCCTTAAAATAAAAAAAAGTTACACAAATCACGTTAGAATGTACAAATAGCGTTTATGACCTTCATACACAAATAGTACCGGTCAGGTTTACTAATGCACACAATTACGTGCGGTACAATCGTTTAGTACACAAGCAACTAATCTTATGTACTGAGCGACCAGTGGAATCGAAAATTTCGGCTGCGAATTCCTTCAGCCAGAGCTTATATGGCCTATATGGGTGTTGCACCAACCCTTTCTTGGTGTTGTGCCTGTGGACTGTATAGCGGACTTCCTTGTCTGCTGTACCTGAACCTGTTGGTCTGCTATGACCTCCTGGTCTGTTACAGTATGACCTCCTGGTCTGCTACACTCTAATGCTCAAATTGTATATTTAACCAGGGATGCCTCCCTAGCCACCATGTACGTCACTTACACGCATGTACCTCACGAGAACTCGACTTTTCTTGTGGTTCAACCTGTAAAATTGTATACAACACACTCACTCACCACATGTACACTTTTGTTTCTATTTCTATTTCTGCGCAGAAATTTCTCTTTAGACCAGATGTGTTACAAATTAGGAGAAGGGTCTATTAATTTAAATTTGGAATTAAAAAAAATTTTGCGCGATTTATCGCCTGGCGTTATTTACCGCGTGGCGCTACTTATCGCGTTGAGAGGAGAGAAAAAAAAAAACTTGTGATTTGAGTTACGTGGGCGTACCCGTACGCTCCGTTGCGTAATATACGCTGCGTGCGTCGGCCCTTGGATTGCATACGCAAGTCTCAGTCTTTTGTTAGAGACACGTGTACGCAAAGCAAAGATCCACCGTAACACAATTTATACGTTTATCAACTATAGAACTGGCAAACAGGAGAGTGACATACGAAAATACACCAATGAAAAGGAAATGCAGATATATATGTGTGCGTGCGTGTGTACGCAAGACAGAAAAATAAACAGTTTTAAAAAGACACTATTGTTTTGTTCTTACCTCCGGTTCCCGGATTCCTTCAGCACACTTTACTAAGAGAAGCAGACGCTTATCCAAACAGCACTACGAGGAATATGATCTCCCGCCCTTTGCTGCTGGATAATGTCTGCTGAAATTACCTAGTGTAGATGTGTGAAGGACGGGCGAGCCGCCAATTGATAAAGCTAAATATTTATCGTATATAATACCCTTTATGAGGTCCAAGAACACTGTACGCTATTTATGTATGAAGTACCGTAAGGGTACGCTAGTTGCGTAACAATCGCTTTGCCGTGATCGAGACGCTCAAGCGTCACGTTCACTCACGGCCAAGAGATCACAGGCAGGCACGTTATTGGCTGTTGACAAACGTAATGATTCGCTATAGCGTAGCGAACGCTCGGGACCACGAGGAGATCACCAGCGGCGCTGACGCTCACTATATTAAACCTTTGTATCTAAACCATAAACAGTGTATTGTGCAGTAAAACCTTAGTGTAATGTTAGAGAGTAAATGCAACACAGTATAACCTTATTACCTTAAAAGCTGTTTGAGCGTCACCGACGCTCTGAGAATACTTAATACTATAAGAAACACACAGATACCGTACTCAGGGTCCAACGCCTAAAATATATATTATGAATGCTATACTTGCAAAAGAGTTAAACACAATACAAGTCATACACTACAATATAACATAGACTACCTAACCATATAACTACACAAGAAATACAATACAATTCAATTTAAAGGAAAATGAGAGAGAAAGGGAAGGAGAGAGAGAGAGAGAGAATGAGAGAGATTGGCCCACAATAACAAGAAGATCAATATAGTTGCGGAGAAACACTTACGCACAAGGGGAAACGATCGCATGCGCCTCGATATCCAGCTCCCGATTATCAGCAATGAGAACCGTTGAAGAGAGTGAGCTGGATATGGTCGGCCTGCCTATTTATGCCCCACACACAATACAATTCAATGGTCCCTACAATCTCATTGTTCATTGGACACAGGAATTCGGCTTCGCATTATAACAAAAGGTCATAGGTTGATTCATACAGGTGGGTTGTGACTGTTTCCAACTGTTCAGGTGGGTGGGATACTGAGTTTCCCGCCGCATGACTAAATAAGAACAAATAATAGTAAATGGACATAAACTTCTTATGTCCATAACTATTCGCATGAGCGATTAATCTGCTCCAAACCAACACCGGAATATTGCTATTTAAATACTCTTCCGATGGGTACCAAACACCACTGTATGACCCCTGTTAGACCCTTCGTACAATACAAAGAGGGATCTCTCTGTTCAGGAACATGCTATGTTAACTAAACTTTCAGAATCTATCAAAGGGACCATGATCTACAAAATACATTATTACTGAAAATATGTAACGATTGAGTCGCACGCTATGATCACATAAACTCTACCGTAAATACGCATACCGTGCGCCTGCGGGTGCCCGTGACTGTGAGTATGCGCACGCACGGGAGAGCGTACGCATGCGCAGCATGGACCTGTGTGAGGTGCAAATATGGTAGTGTGCATAGAGATATTTTTCTGACTTTGACAACGGTGTGATTGGTGTGGCTGGTATGAATCTCGCCCTTAGATTTACAAAAATCCTTCCTCGTACTGTCCATCTCCTCTGGGCACAGTTTCCCTAACTGAGGTATGGAAGAGGGGCATAGAGGGAGGAGCCAGTGCACACCCAGAATCCAAAGCTTTCTTAAAGTGCCCTATCTCCTGTGGAGCCCGTCTATTCCCCATGGTCCTTACGGAGTCCCAGCATCCTCTACGGACTACGAGAAATAGATTTACCGGTAAGTAAAATCTTATTTTAACAAAAATACCCTGCCTATATACTGTATAACAGTGTAACAGTAGACGTGCTCTGCAGAACAAATCACACATGAGGTTCCCTTGTCCATCACTTACCAGGGAGCAGAACTGCACCATACACTATGGGCTTAATTCATGGCTGTACACACATGCCTACGCTGCTGCAGATTTTTAGGCTACAGAATAGGTAGTTATCGCAAGTGATGCTGCCGCCCAGGAAAGAGGATAGACGCCCACCGGGGCCATCGAAAAGTTTTTTGCAACTGCGTACACATATTTAGACTATATGCAATAAGAAGGAACATCGACTACAAGGGCTGACCTATGGCTACGCAGACTGGCCACAGCAGAAGTGATGCTTACGCCATGTTTCTCTACAACATGATCGCAGCTGAAGGCAGAATCACGCCTCAAAAATGTCCATGGCTCACCTGTATTTTTGCCGCCACTCTGACATTAACTCTCCCAATTGGATCCTTCATGTCAAATCGCTCTGCGTATACAATGTCAGAGCGTTTGCAAAAGTACCATGGCATGTGAGCAGTGCGATAGTGGCACATGCACAGTCTGCTGATAATCGCTTCATTGCGTACTAACATCAATTAGGCCCTATCTATTAGGAAATCTTAAAAAGCAGAAATGTATATTGTGATCAGTCTGCTCACAAAAAATAAATGCTTACAAATGATGGACCAAGCAGTGTCGGCATTTAATAGCGTTTGATAGTAAAAAGCCCTTGCAATCATATCTGGTATATTAGTTTGAGTCTGTGCTGTACAATTGTTTCGTATTCATTTTCCATCCATATGCTGGCAGGGTAGACTCAAAATGATGTCATATAGTAAGTAATACAGACTTGTCAAAAAGGCATGGTTACTCGGTCTCAGGCTGCCAGTGTAAAAGTCATTAAAACGGAATTTGTTAGTGACCTAAACATTCTGGTAATGCCCAGTGCTAGGTTCTGTGCTCTGCCCAGTTGCTAAGTAGGTCACGCACAGTGTTAATGAGATTTGAAAGTTTCTTGTGTCCCAAATCTCAGGTTTCAGAATTATAAACTGCTCCGTGCATCGCCAACACTTTCATTCTTCCAGAAACCTGAGTTCAGGTTCATGAAAACACATTAAGGCCCTAGGAATTTGGCCATTTTCTTCTCATTCCATGACTCTTCATTGAAAGCTGAGAGGAAATTTTCTTGCACAAAGGAAGGTAGGAGAGCGAGCTGATGATTCATGCCGCCTCCTGCTGCACTGTACAGATTGTGTTTCCAAGCTCTGCAAGTGGATATAATCAGGCGAGCAGGAAGTGGCCTGTTGTGGCAGGCAGCAGATTGAGATTGTTTAGGCGTTTGGAAGAAAAGACAGGTTCCATATTCTAATGTGCTCTAGCTTTCATGGCCTGCGTGCTTGGAGCATTATTTTTTAAGATGTGTCCAACTGGTTTTGCCCTGCACCTTTAGGATGACTTGACTATTTTATAGGGTTCTTTAGCTATATGTAATATTAGCTGAAAAAGAAAACACTTGATTGCATGGTATATAAAAACAAAAAAGGAAGAAAGTAATTGCAATCTGTATGCTTTTACTTTAGGACTAAAGGGACCTGATTCAGAGATGGATGCAGTTCACACAGCAGCTACGGGCTAGATGCATCAACGCTTGGAGAGTGATAAAATGGAGAAAGAGAACGCACCAGCCAATCAGCTCCTAACTGCCATGTCACAGGCTGTGTTTGAAAATGACAGTTAGGAGCTGGTTGGCAGGTAGTTTATCACTTTCCATTTCTCATACGTCCTAGAGGATGCTGGGGACGACATCAAGACCATGGGGTATAGACGGGATCCGCAGGAGACATGGGCACTCTAAAGACTTTTCATTGGGTGTGAACTGGCTCCTCCCTCTATGCCCCTCCTCCAGACCTCAGTTTTAGAAATGTGCCCAGGTCGACTGGATGCATTCTGAGGAGCTCTACTGAGTTTCTCTGAAAAGACTTATGTTAGGTTTTTTATTTTCAGGGAGATCTGCTGGCATCAGACTCCCTGCTTCGTGGGACTGAGGGGACAGAAGCAGAACCAACTTCCTCAGAGTTTCATGGCTCTTCTTCTGGCTGACAGGACACCATTAGCTCCTGAAGAGAACTGAACGCTAGCCGTGTCTAGATGCTCTCTCCCACAGCACGCCGTCACCCCCCTCACAGAGCCAGAAGTCAGAAGACAGGTGAGTATAAGAAGAATGATCTTCTATCAAGTAAGTGACGGCTGAGGTGCGGCGCGGCTGGCGGGAGCGCAGCGTGCCATTGCTGCCCACACACACAGGCACTACAGGGTGCAGGGCGCGGGGCGCCCTGGGCAGCAAGAAAAATACCTCAAAACTGGCTAAAAGGGGGCATAAGTTGCCGCTGGCACAGCCCTACCCCCGCCAGTATAAATATTACAGTGTTTATATGAGTGTAAGGATGCGCCATTGCGGGGGCGGAGCTTCTTCCTCAGGCAGCCAGCACACTACTCATTTTCTCTCTCTCCTCAGGCTGCAGAGAACACGCTGGTCCTTTCCTCCACTTCTGACAAGTACAGGGTGCTATTAAGGGGGGGGGGGGGGGGACAAACCGATTGTGGTGTATTTAATAGTGTGACTTACTGTTTAAAGGCACTATTTGGCTGTGGACATTCTGTGTTCACAGGGAATACTGGCGCTGGGGTTGTGAACTGGCTGCTCTTATCCTGTGTCCCTCTGACAGATTTTACTGTGGGTCTGTCCCCAAAATAAATCCCAGTGTGTCTGTTGGTGTGCTGTACACGTGTGAGGCATGTCTGAGGCAGGGAGTTCCTCCCCGGAGGAAGCCATTTTAGGGACACAGAGTTGTAATGTGGTGGCGCTACCAGCACACCAAGAGCCTGCATGGGTGAGATACGTGACAGTATGCATCTGATTAACCGTAGATTAGATAAGTCTGAATCTAAGGCTGCATGCTGGAGAAAATCTGTGGAAGATGTGATTTTTCAGGATGCTGTTATTCCTTATGCAGGCGGCCCCTCTGGGTCACATAAGAGACCATTTGCAAATGTTGTAAACACTGATACTGACACGGATTCTGACTTTTGTGTCTACGATAGTGAATCCAGAGAGATAGATCATAAATGGGCAAAAAATATACAATATATGATTGTGTCCATAAGGGACGTGTTGGAGGTTACAGAAACCACTCCTGTACCTCAGGAGAAGGCGTATTTATGTAAGGAAAAGAAGTCCAAAGTCACGTTCCCGCCTTCACACGAACTAAATGCTCTGTTTGAAGGGATGTGGGTGAATCCTGATAAAAGATTTCGTATTCCCAAAAGGATTCACATAGCTTACCCTTTCCCGGCTGAGGACAGGAAAAAGTGGGAGTCACCCCCTGTGTTAGACAGTGCACTTTCCAGGTTGACAAAGAAGGTAATTCTCCCTGCTCCTGGCATGGCTTCTCTTAAAGAGCCGGCAGACCGCAAAATGGAAACGACATTGAAATCCATTTATGTTACCAATGGTACACGGATTAGGCCCACTATTGCCCGCGCATGGGTGAGTCGCGCTATTGAAAAATGGTCAGAAAGCATGCCATCAAAAATTGACACGATTGATAAAGATGAGATACTCCTTAAGTTAGGGAATATCAAGGACGCTGCCGCCTACATGCTGGAAGCAATGAAGGATATTGGACTCTTGAGTTCACAGGCCGCTACCATGGCAGTATCGGCTAGGCGGGCGTTGTGGATTCGACAGTGGAACGCGGATGCAGATTCCAAAAGAAACATGGAGGCTCTCCCATATAAAGGTGAGGCCTTATTTGGCGATGGCCTGGATGCGTTAGTCTCGGCGGCTATCGCAGGTAAGTCGACATTTTTGCCCTCTGCGCCTGCACCAGCAAAAATGACCTATCACCCGCAAATGCAGTCCTTTCGGCCCAATAAATACAAAAAGACGAGAGGTTCCCCCTTCTTTGCAGGTAGGCGAAGGGGAAAGAAGCTCACAGCGGCTCCAGGTTCCCAAGAGCAGAAGTCTACCCCTACTTCTGCCAAATCCCCAGCATGACGCTGGAGCTCCCTTGCAGGAGGCCGCTCGGGTGGGGGCACGTCTCAGACTCTTCAGCCAGGATTGGATTCTGTTTGGCCTGGATCCCTGGGTGTTGCAAATAGTATCCCAGGGGTACAAGCTGGAGTTTCAAGACGTTCCCCCATGCCGATTTTTCAAATCGACCTTACCAGTTTCTCCGTCAAAAAGACAAGCAGTAACAGCGGCAATCCAAAAATTATGTCAAGACCAGGTTATAGTCCTGGTACCGTTGTCACAACAAGGGAGGGGTTTTTATTCAAGCCTCTTTGTGGTTCCGAAGCCGGACGGCTCGGTCAGACCGATCCTAAATCTAAAGGTTCTGAATTGTTACCTAAAAAGGTTCTAGTTCAAGATGGAATCACTTCGGGCAGTGATTGCCAATCTGGAGGAGGGGGACTACTTGGTGTCGGTGGACATAAAGGATGCTTACCTGCATGTTCCCATTTATTCTCCTCCCCAGGCTTATCTGAGATTCGCGGTTCAGGATTGCCATTACCAATTTCAGACGTTACCTTTCGGTCTCTCCACGGCGTCGAGGGTATTCACCAAGGTGATGGCGGAGATGATGGTTCTCCTGCGTCAGAAAGGAGTCAATATAATTCCTTATCTGGACGACCTCCTGATAAAGCCGAGATCCAGGGAGCAGTTGTTACAAAACATATTACTCTCTCTGTCAATACTCCAACAACACGGGTGGATCATAAATTACCCAAAGTCACAGTTGGAACCGACGACAAGGTTGTCTTTCCTCGGGATGATTCTGGACACAGAAGTTCAGAGAGTATTTCTTCCGCTGGAAAAGGCTCTGGAAATCCAGAAAATGGTAAAACAGATATTGAAACCATCCAGTGTGTCGATCCATCAGTGCATTCGGTTGTTGGGGAAGATGGTGGCGGCCTACGAGGCCATACAGTTTGGCAGGTTCCATGCCAGAGTATTCCAGTGGGACCTGTTGGACAAGTAGTCGGGGTCACACCTACACATGCACAGAAAGATAATCCTGTCGTCAAAAACCAGGATTTCGCTCCTGCAGTGGTTACACAGCTCTCACCTACTAGAGGGACGCAGGTTCGGGATTCAGTACTGGGTCCTGGTAACCACAGATGCAAGTCTCCGAGGCTGGGGAGCAGTCTTTCAGGGAACAAACTTCCAGGGACGTTGGTCACAACAGGAAGCCTGCCTTCACATAAACATTCTGGAGCTAAGAGCCATTTACAACGGTCTTCAACAAGCGGTACATTTTCTTCAAGACCGTCACGTGCAGATCCAGGCAGACAATGTAACAGCAGTCGCATACATAAACAGGCAGGGCGGAATGAAAAGCAGTGCGGCAATGGCAGAGGCGACGCAAATCCTCCGCTGGGCAGAAAAACATCTACAAGCTCTGTCGGCAATATTCATTCCGGGAGTAGACAACTGGGAAGCAGACTTCCTCAGCAGACACGATCTCCATCCAGGAGAGTGGGGCCTCCACCAAGAAGTCTTCGCAGAGGTGACAAGTCTTTGGGGAGTTCCTCAAATAGACATGATGGCGTCTCGTCTCAACAAGAAGCTTCGGAGATACTGTTCCAGGCCGAGAGACCCTCAAGCAGCAGCAGGGGATGCACTGGTGACCCAGTGGGTGTTTCCGTCAGTGTATGTCTTCCCTCCACTTCCGTTGATCCCAAAAGTACTCAGGATCATAAGAAAAACAAGGGTTCGAGCAAGCTTCATTGCCCCAGACTGGCCAAGGAGGGCTTGGTACCCAGATCTTCAGCAGTTACTCATAGGAGATCCTCGTCCTCTTCCTCCTCGAGAGGACCTGCTGCAGCAGGGGCCGTGTGTGTACCAAGACTTACTGCGGCTACGTTTGACGGCATGGCTGTTGAGCGCCTTATCCTAGCCAGGAAGGGTATTCCCGAGGAGGTCATCCCCACCCTTATTCAGGCCAGAAAGGGAGTAACGTCGAAACATTACCACCGTATTTGGAGAAAATATGTATCTTGGTGTGAATCCAAGAAAGCTCCTACGGAAGAGTTTCACTTAAGACGTTTTCTCCATTTTTTGCAGGATGGTGTGGAGGCGGGCCTCCGATTGGCATCAATCAAGGTCCAGATTTCGGCCTTGTCAGTGTTCTTCCAGAAACAATTGGCCTCTCTTCCAGAGTTTCAGACCTTTGTGAAAGGGGTTCTGCACATCCAGCCTCCATTCGTGCCTCCAGTGGCACCATGGGACCTTAACGTGGTATTGCGGTTCCTTCAATCGGATTGGTTTGAGCCTCTACAAAAGATAGAGCTGAGATTTCTCACTTGGAAAGTGGTGATGCTCTTGGCTTTGGCATTCGCACGGCGGGTGTCTGAATTTGGGGCCTTGTCTCTCAAGAGCCCTTACCTGATCTTCCATGAAGATAGGGCAGAGTTGAGGACTCGTCAACATTTTCTTCCGAAGGTGGTTTCATCTTTCCACATAAACCAACCTATTGTAGTGCCAGTAGTTACTGACACATTCACTGATTCAAAATCTCTAGATGTGGCTAGAGCTTTGAAAATCTATGTTGCTAGAACGGCTCGTATACGGAAAACAGAGACTGTATTTGTCCTGTATGATCACAACAAGATTGGCTGTCCTGCTTCCAAGCAGACTGCAAGTTTGACACCTTGGCCGATGAGGACCTCAAGTTTGGTCAATCGGTGCTGCAAGGTCATCCGCACTCTCCCGCCTGTACTGGAGCTTTGGTATAGACCCCATGGTCTTGATGTCGTCCCCAGCATCCTCTAGGACGTATGAGAAAATAGGATTTTGATAACCTACCGGTAAATCCTTTTCTCCTAGTCTGTAGAGGATGCTGGGCGCCCATCCCAGTGCGTACTTTACCTTCAGTTTAGTTATTAGAATTACACGTTGTGTTATCTTGGTTTTAGCATGTTGCTGCATTTGGTTCATGCCTGTTGGCATGTGTCATGTTGAATGCCATGTGTGCGGCATGGTTGAGGGTGTGAGTTGGTAGATATCTCACCACTAGTTAAGTAATTCCTTTCCTCGAAATGTCAATCTCCCTGGGCACAGTTCCTACAACTGAGGTCTGGAGGAGGGGCATAGAGGGAGGAGCCAGTTCACACCCAATGAAAAGTCTTTAGAGTGCCCATGTCTCCTGCCGATCCCGTCTATACCCCATGGTCTTGATGTCGTCCCCAACATCCTCTACGGACAAGGAGAAAAGGATTTACCGGTAGGTTGTCAAAATCCTATTTTTATCACTCTCCAAGCAATGATGCATCTTCTCTATAATAATATGCTTTACCACAGAAGGCGTCTTGTGTGAATAGACTCCTCCTGACGGCTTCTCTGATCTGCTGCTGCGTCCGGATCATCTGCACGAACATCGATAATTTGAGTAACCCTGAGGGTACTCAGGATGGCCGGGAAATTCACTCTGCTGAAGCCAGTGATGCTGTGTCCATGGATTCAGCCATAGGTGCTGGAACAGGGGGGCTAGGGGGTGCCTTGCCCCCCCCCCTCCCAATCGAGAGGCGCCAGTGAATGTAGTGGGTCGCGGGTGACGTCTAGGGTCACCACAGGCAGTGTGTCTGTTGTCTCTTGACTCGAGATAATCCCTTTTTCTTTTGCTCCCCTTACTCCCTCCCCACAGCCCTTCTCCACCTTCCTCCTGGGCCCTCCTCTCCCCTGCACCTTGCTCTAAACCCTACAATGGCCCTCATTCGCTCGGAGATTTTCATCGCATCGCAGTGAGAATTCTCTTAGTGCGCATGCGCAATGTTCGCACTGCGACTGCGCCAAGTAACTTTACTATGATGAAAGTAAGTTTACTCACGGCATTTTCATCGCTCCGACGTTCGCATTGTGATTGACAGGAAATGGGTGTTACTGGGCGGATGCACGGCGTTTTAGGGGCGTGTGGCTGGAAACGCTACCGTTTCCGGAAAAAACGCAGGAGTGGCCGGAGAAACGGTGGGAGTGCCTGGGCGAACGCTGGGTGTGTTTATGACGTCAGCCAGGAACGAAAAGCACTGAACTGATCGCACAGGCAGAGTAAGTCTGAAGCTACTCAGAAACTGCTAACTCGTTTGTAATCGCAATATTGCGCGTACGTCGGTCGCAATTTTAAGAAGCTAAGATTCACTCCCAGTAGGCGGCGGCTTAGCGTGTGTAACTCTGCTACATTCGCCTTGCGAGCGAACAACTCGGAATGAGGGCCAATGTGTGGTTAATTACTCTGAGCTGGTTCCTCCTGTAAGACCAGCCCTGCACCTTTCTCACCTCCCACTTCATATGTTCCTTCCTCCCCTGTTCCCCCTCAGCTCCCCATTCATCCTTTTTCTCTCCCCAACTTGGACCCAAACACCCCCAGCCACTCAACCCACCCATTTCCCCCTAGGTTCAGCTGAAAATTTACCCTGTAACAGGAAAGAGCCAAATCATATTACGCTTCATGCACATCCTCTGACAGGGTGTGAGCTATGAATATATCAACAGGATCCCTCCTCATAACAGTTGTGTAATGACTTTGCTTGCGCAGTAGGCCTGATGATCGCTTATGCAATCACTTTACCATATACATCGCAGGGGTGGGCTCCTACTGGAGCACCTGTCCCTGGATGTGATGTTATATACATCTGGGCAGAAATATATATATATATATATATATATATATATAGGCGCCAAAGTTAAATTTTATCTGGGCCACCCCTCCTCCCAACCTGATAACATTCTGGCACCCCTGGGTGCAGCCACTGGCTTCAGCACGCCCTGAGAAAACGGGGCCAACACATGCCTGTTTTCTGCAGCGCTGCCTGTAGCCGCCACCAAACATCAGCAGTATGTCAGCCATGCTACGGTGGTGCACATATCTGGTGACTTGGTGTATCTACAGTCTATGCAGGCTGATTTACCAAGCATAAGTCGGGAAAGCCCTGGTGCACCCGAGACTTTGTACCTCATCCACTCCAAATATCCTGACCATTCTTTTACCCAGCAAGTAATCAGCAATATCCATATATTGCCCAAGGAAAAATAATTATTGGTAGCAATATACTGTAGAGAAATGCCTTACTGTAAACCATGTAAATCATAGAAGCACAGTACCCAGCACTGCACTGCAAACTATACTTGCTTACAATATGTTGCTCCTCTGTGGGCTCTCATGTCATTAGGTCCGGCACCTGTTGCTTCAAAATGTCAGGATTTACATATCTGCAAGGAAGGGGCAGAACTAAAATTACATGATTTCCATTATTTTAGTCCCACCCCTCCATCCAACCTGTTCCCTTTACTAGGAGGTGGACAGCATGCAGGAGATCCACCCACACTTCTGGGGGGGAAGGTTGAACTACCTGATAATCACTACTCTCCCACAAATTCTAGGAGAGTAGGTAAGTATACTGCAAAACAGTATCTGCCATCAGAAATGGTGGGGCCTTGGACTGACAAAATAGACGGAGGCCCCCTCCCGCTACCTGATCCAACCCCTTTCTCAAAATGACCGTAATGTTGTATGACGAAAATAAAAATGGAACTTAGTGATGATGCAAGTGGGAGACCCCTTTACCAAACAGCGGGTGGTGGGGGGCAGGACAAACTTAGGAGAGGAGTACCGGCCTCCGTGGAAAGTATGGGGGTGCAATCGGGACAGATCAGCAGGGATGGAGCCATGACAGTGCAGGCAGGTAGGAGAGGGATTCCAATAGAACGGAGGGCATGACACAGAGCGATATTCAATTATTATATCGCGCCTAATCTCCCGTCTAAAGTGATGGGAGATCATGGGGTGATATTCAATTGATCCACGTTATCACACATACCGCACCCATAGCAGTCGGGTTTAGCCGCGTAAAGTGGCTAAACCCAAATAAACGAATGTGCGCAATCGCGTAAAGTCTCATATGGGCGCTCACTTTTTGCTCATTTCAGCTCGCCACCCCTGGAGCTTTGGGTAAGGGGCGAGTCCTATTTCCAACCGCTGGACAGCTTTGCAGTATGAACCAGCGGCGCCCCTGCCCCCATGTCAGGCCTGGGACTGAACTCCTGGCAAAGATGGTGGCCCTGGTGGAACCAGCAGGGGCAGTGACTTTACTGATTACCTGGGCCTTTTGGAGAGGCTCGACTGGGGTCACAGGGCAGCATGTGGTCCACATAGTATTTTTTTTTATTTTGTTTTTTTTGGGGAGGGGGGAGTAGGGATCATGGCAACACCTCCCGAATTTTACCACACCACTAGTACTCAGGCCCCCAACGCCCATGGGCGATTGAGCACGTCAGTGTAAGTGGTCCACATTGCTTACTGAACTTGTCATGCTTGATAGATTGGAAGCTTGCGAGCAGGGCCTTCCTACCTCTGACTGTTTGTTTATTACCCAGTTTTGTCGCATCATTGTGTCCAACTGTAAAGCGCAACGGAATTTGCTGCGCTATATAAGAAACTGTTAATAAATGAATAAATAAATAAATGATCACTGCATGTGCAGGTAAAGCAAGTACATGGTGCATGGTGAGAGCAAGACAAAAAGTATAATGCTAATCACACTTTCCATACCGCCCAACTTTGTGAACAGGGGACGAGGGACTCTGGCGTGGCGTGGCGTAGCGCCGCGCCCATCGGAAAAAGACCTCACTGTAATGCTGCGATCATGAGCCACGCCTCCATTCTGCTTCACTATGGGGGCATGGCCAGCGCTCTGTGAGCTGCTGGCATGCCCCCTCTTCCTCTTGTCTCCGTGAATGTCTATTCACCACTGCACTAAGCAGAGCAGCAGCGACGGGAGCCTCCCAACTGCACCCCCCCCCCACCACCACCACCACCACTGCGGGACAGCAGGACAAAAAAAAACGGGACTGTCCCGCGAAAATTGGGACAGTTGGGAGGTATGCACTTTCAGAACAATGTTTATGTTTTATATGTTTCATTAAGTTTCAGCGTAAAGCTTTACCAATTGCAAATGGATGACTGTGTAAAATTACTAATTACAAATGTATTTATGAGACAAGTGACTAACCCATACTTGGCTATGCTCCCTCATTCTGCAGGAGACTGCCTGAAATAGAAGCAATCTCCCTGATTACACCTTAACCCAGGGCCGGATTAAGCCTTGGGGTTGCCCGGAGCACTTTAGACAGGGGGGCCCCGGTGGAGGGGGCAGGGGCTGTATATAATTGTGCATACCTCCCAATATGACCCATTCCAGGAGAGACAAATGCTCTTTACATGGACTTCCCTCTTAATATATGATTGGTGTCACCTATGTTGAACTACAGTATTTAATTGATAAGAAAGGTGTTTTAACACAGGTATTGCAATCATAACTTAAGAAGGAAGTCCAGGTAGAGAGAACGTTATCCCTCCTGGAATGGGTCATGGTGTGAGGTATGGATTGTGTGTATTAAATTTAGCCCAATGGTGTATATTAGATTTTAACTAATAGGTTAGTAATGCCAGGGTGCTGTTTATAGCTCCACCTAGTTGAAAGACAACTATTTTATAAAATGTTCTTGTAGTGGAACAAAAACAACTTACACAACCTTAAAACACACATAAAAATAAAATATATAATTTATCTTGTCACATCAAGAATAGCAGCAGCCTCTGTACTACTTACACACTGGGACAGGACTCAGGAAGACTCTGTGTGTGTTTCTCTCTAGACCCTCATTAGATAACAAGTTATACAGGACTCAGACACCCAGGTGTGGAGAGAGCTGTAAGTGACACAGGGAGCCCACCCTGTGTCACATTCTGGCTGTCTGGATTGCTGCTGCATTAGAGGGAAAGCTACTGATATCAGTGTGCTCTGGGCGGGGGCGGAGGGGGGGGGCCTGTCAGAGGGGGGCCCGGGGTACAGTATGCTCTGCATCCCCCCCTTAATCTGGCTGTGCCTTAACCCCATTGTGCAGCTGCAGTGTCGGACTGTGGCATGAAGGGCCCACCGGGGGAATTAATTTATAGGGGCCCCTACTTAGGTGTGTGGCCAGCCTACAAAAGGGGTGTGTCCAGCTTCCATAGAGGCTTGAAATACACAATAGACTTGTGCAGTGTAATGAAACATATCTATTATGTATAATACAAGTGCACAGTCTGGAACCTGATACCTAGAGGAAGGAGTGGGGCCCCAGGCAGTGGGCCCACCGGTGGTTTCCCCTGTACCCCTGTGGGCCAGTCCGACCCTGTGCAGCTGTTACATTCTTGGGGAGAAAAAATAAATCACAGATACATACACTGAAATGGGACCATCAGTGCCATTTCCCTGCATTGGTTATAAGACACAATGATCCCTATGGCTACATCCATTTAAATAAAGTTTCTTGTGGCCACTTACAGTATATGGATCCTCTTGTAAAGCACAATACACAAATAAATCCTGCAAAATATAAGAGTCTTTTCTTCAACAAGTAGATCTTACTAACTTTGGGGCTCATTTACATTTGGATGTAAATGCATTTTTTATGACACGCCTCTCAGATGTAGCAGTACACGTCCACACTGATAGGTGTTACTTTCACATCTCTCTGACATGCTTTTTCAAAAGTAGGCAAGTATGGAATAACCATACCCTTATCAATGAATCAGGTCCCACAGTATGTCTCCACTCTCCAGATATTTGAAGGGATGTGCTTCTCTATCTGAAACAGTATGAGTGACAATCTTTCAGACATGTTCAGCAGAAATGCCCCATGTGGTTTTTATACAGTAGCCGAGCCATTGATGCCACAGGAGCCTGACTGCAGAAGTGTAAGCGTTTCATCCTGGTTTGGATGCAGTCCTAAATATGTGAGATGTGACTTGCTGCTGGAAGTGGAGTGGCGGCATAATACTATATCATACCATTCTGTACTCGTAGGGCTGCAGTAGAATGTGAGGGTAACATCATCTCTGTATTTTAAAGTTTTGAGGTCCATGAAATTGAGGTCTGACAAATGTGTCATGACAAAAATGTAACCCTTACAGTTCCTTCTGTATTTTCTCAGAAGTGCACTTAAAAATCTAATTTTACAGGGACAAATCTAAGAGATCTCAGTGAAATCACATTAACAAACTTGTTGCTGGAAGCAGTGGTATGGACGGGGTTACATAAACACTGGTTATATGCCAACATGGGCTGTACAGAAACCTCATAACCTCCCTGTCCCTTCTCTCATCAACTACTCCGTTTCCTGCTTGATTCTGCAGATTTACTTGCCTCCCATAGCAGTACCTCTCTGAGAGTCTCTCCCGTTTCAGTCAATTTGAGAGATATATGTTACAACATGAGTTAAATTTCAGCCACTTTCCAAACAAACTTGAAAATTCCTTCCCATTTCAGCAAGGCAGTAATCATGGGGTTCTGTATTTTACAAATTAATAGTTTGAGCATGTAGAAATGCAACATGATACTGCAAGGCTTTGCTCTCTGGCGGTGAAGAGTTGGTGTGGGGGAGGGGTGATGGCAAGTCTTCAATTCATCACTTGAAGCTGGAGATTTAAGAAGTAAGCACAGATCACCAAAGGTTATCAGGAAAGTGTTGCTTTCTATACAGGAGCATTAATGTTTATTAATAAGCAGCTCTATTCAGTACACTTATTTATGGTTTTTATTATTTCCATGACAAGCCCTTCTAAAGCTGTTTACCTCTAAATCTGACTCTCAACTATGGGGCTGATGCGGAGGTGAAAGAAAAGCATATACTGTAAGAGCAAGTAATACCCCTTTCAGACTTACACAGCCGAGTCGCACCCGGGAATGTGTATACAGGTGCGACCCAGCTTGAGACCCCTTTCAGACTTGCGGCCCAACCCGGCATATTGCCAGGTTGGTGACATCACTACTGACGCTACCGGAAGCAGCGCTTGGAGATGATGATCATCTCCAAGCACCGCCTCCTCCTATGCAGAGAACGGGTGCTGGGTCGCCTTGACCCGGCTTACCCATTCACACTGCACGCATCCCAGGTCGATTCCGGCTTCAACCCAGGTCACGACCTGGGATGAAATGCCGGGATGCTCGACACGGGATATTGCTTTAGGATCCATTCAGACTATGCAAAATCCCAGGTTGATGCGCGTTCACGTGCAATAACCCGGGAAATTTTTGCTAGTCTGAAAGGGGGATCCGGACTGAAAGTCGACAGTAACTAGGTCGACAATGTCTAGGTCGACCACTATTGGTCGACAGGGTGTCTAGGTCGACAGGGTCTTTAGGTCGACATGTTCTAGGTCGACAGGTCAAAAGGTCGACATGAATTTTTCACAATTTTTTTCTTTTTTTGAACCTTTTCATACTTAACGATCCACGTGGACTACGATTGGAACGGTAATCTGTGCCGAGCGAAGCGGTAGCGGAGCGAAGGCACCATGCCCGAAGCATGGCGAGGGGACGCGGTGCACTAATTGGGGTTCCCGGTCACTCTACGAAGAAAACTACACCAAAATAACATTAAAAACTCATGTCGACCTTTTGACCTGTCGACCTAGAACATGTCGACCTAAAGACCCTGTCGACCTAGACACCCTGTCGACCTAGTTACTGTCGACCAATAGTGGTCGACCTAGACATTGTCGACCTAGGTACTGTCGACTTTTAATACCACACCCTCTGAAAGGGGTGTAACTGTGCACCTGGACACACCATGCTGCAGTGCAAGGGGTGCACATACATTTATTTCTTTTACATGCAGGGTAAATACTGGCGGCTTTTCATATAGCCCACAAATGCAGGACAGCTTCATTTTCACACTGCAATTTAGATTTGGGTTTGGACACACGTCTCTCAAATCTAAATCTCTCTGCACGTTTTACGTCTGCCCCACCTGCAGTGCAATATGGTTTCTCTAACGTCCTAGTGGATGCTGGAGACTCCGTCAGGACCATGGGGAATAGCGGCTCCGCAGGAGACAGGGCACAAAAAGTAAGCTTTTAGGATCACATGGTGTGTACTGGCTCCTCCCCCTATGACCCTCCTCCAAGCCTCAGTTAGGTTTTTGTGCCCGTCCGAGCAGGGTGCAATCTAGGTGGCTCTCATAAAGAGCTGCTTAGAAAAAGTTTTTTAGGTTTCTTATTTTCAGTGAGTCCTGCTGGCAACAGGCTCACTGCTACGAGGGACTTAGGGGAGAGAAGTGAACTCACCTGCGTGCAGGATGGATTTGCTTCTTAGGCTACTGGACACCATTAGCTCCAGAGGGATCGAACACAGGCCCAGCCATGGAGTCCGGTCCCGGAGCCGTGCCGCCGACCCCCCTTGCAGATGCCGAAGTTGAAGAGGTCCAGAGGTCCGGAAACAGGCGGCAGAAGACTTTCAGTCTTCATAAGGTAGCGCACAGCACTGCAGCTGTGCGCCATTGTTGTCGGCACACTTCACACCAGCGGTCACTGAGGGTGCAGGGCGCTGGGGGGGGCGCCCTGGGCAGCAATGTATAATACCTTTTTCTATGGCTAAAATACATCACATATAGCCTTTGAGGCTATATGGATGTATTTAACCCCTGCCATATATCGCAAACTCCGGGAGAAGAGCCCGCCGTTTTAGGGGGCGGGGCCTATTCTCCTCAGCACACAGCGCCATTTTCCTGCTCAGCTCCGCTGTGAGGAAGGCTCCCAGGACTCTCCCCTGCACTGCACTACAGAAACAGGGTAAAACAGAGAAGGGGGGCATATTTTGGCGATATTTTTATATATTAAGCGCATATAACAGAAACAACACCTTTTAGGGTTGTTTATATACATTTTTATAGCGCTTTGGTGTGTGCTGGCAAACTCTCCCTCTGTCTCCCCAAAGGGCTAGTGGGGTCCTGTCTTCGATAAGAGCATTCCCTGTGTGTCTGCTGTGTGTCGGTACGTGTGTGTCGACATGTATGAGGACGATGTTGGTGTGGAGGCGGAGCAATTGCCGGTAATGGTGATGTCACCCCCTAGGGAGTCGACACCGGAATGGATGGCTTTAATTATGGAATTACGTGATAATGTTAGCACGCTGCAAAAGTCAGTTGACGACATGAGACGGCCGGAAAACCAGTTAGTACCTGTCCAGGCGTCTCAGGCACCGTCAGGGGCTGTAAAACGTCCCTTACCTCAGTCAGTCGACACAGGTACCGACACAGATGAATCTAGTGTCGACGGTGAAGAAAGAAACGTATTTTCCAATAGGGCCACATGTTATATGATCACGGCAATGAAGGAGGCTTTGCATATCTCTGATACTGCAGGTACCTCAAAGGGGGGTATTATGTGGGGTGTGAAAAAACTACCTGTAGCTTTTCCAGAATCAGAGGAATTGTATGACGTGTGTGATGAAGCGTGGGTTAACCCCGATAGAAAACTGCTAATTTCAAAGAAGTTATTGGCATTATACCCTTTCCCACCAGAGGTTAGGGCGCGCTGGGAAACACCCCCTAGGGTGGATAAGGCGCTCACACGCTTATCAAAACAAGTGGCGTTACCGTCTCCTGATACGGCCGCCCTCAAGGATCCAGCTGATAGGAGGCTGGAAACTACCCTGAAGAGTATATACACACATACTGGTGTTATACTGCGACCAGCAATAGCCTCAGCCTGGATGTGCAGTGCTGGGGTGGTGTGGTCGGATTCCCTGACTGAAAATATTGATACCCTGGATAGGGACAGTATTTTATTGACTATAGAGCAATTAAAGGATGCTTTTCTTTATATGCGAGATGCTCAGAGGGATATTTGCACTCTGGCATCGAGAGTAAGTGCGATGTCCATATCTGCCAGAAGAAGTTTATGGACGCGACAGTGGTCAGGTGATGCGGATTCCAAACGGCATATGGAAGTATTGCCGTATAAAGGAGAGGAATTATTTGGGGTCGGTCTATCGGATCTGGTGGCCACGGCAACAGCCGGAAAATCCACTTTTTTACCTCAGGTCACCTCCCAACAGAAAAAGACACCGTCTTTTCAGCCGCAGTCCTTTCGTTCCTATAAGAACAAGCGGGCAAAAGGACAGTCATATTTGCCCAGAGGCAAAGGAAGGGGTAAGAGGGTGCAGCAAGCAACTACTTCCCACGAACAGAAGCCCTCCCCGGCTTCTACAAAGCCCTCAGCATGACGCTGGGGCTGTGCAAGCGGACTCAGGGGCGGTGGGGGGTCGACTAAAGATTTTCAGCACACAGTGGGCGCGCTCACAGGTGGACCCTTGGATCCTGCAGGTAGTATCTCAGGGTTACAAGTTGGAATTCGAAAAGTCTCCCCCTCGCCGGTTCCTAAAGTCTGCTTTACCAACGTCTCCCTCAGAAAGGGCGACGGTATTGGAAGCCATTCACAAGCTGTATTCTCAGCAGGTGATAGTCAAGGTACCCCTCCTACAACAGGGAAAGGGGTATTATTCCACACTATTTGTGGTACCGAAGCCGGACGGTTCGGTAAGACCTATTCTAAATCTGAAATCCTTGAACCTGTACATACAGAAATTCAAGTTCAAGATGGAGTCACTCAGAGCAGTGATAGCGAATCTGGAAGAAGGGGACTTCATGGTGTCCCTGGACATAAAAGATGCTTATCTGCATGTCCCAATTTACCCTTCACACCAAGGGTATCTCAGGTTCGTGATACAAAACTGTCATTATCAGTTTCAAACGCTGCCGTTTGGTTTGTCCATGGCACCTCGGGTCTTTACCAAGGTAATGGCCGAAATGATGGTTCTTCTACGAAGAAAAGGCGTATTAATTATCCCTTACTTGGACGATCTCCTGATAAGGGCAAGGTCCAGAGAACAGCTGGAAGTCGGAGTAGCACTAACCCAAGTAGTGCTTCAACAACACGGGTGGATTCTGAATCTTCCAAAATCTCAATTGACCCCGACGACACGTCTGCTGTTCCTGGGAATGATTCTGGACACTGTTGAGAAAAAGGTGTTTCTCCCGGAGGAGAAAGCAAGGGAGTTATCCGAACTTGTCAGGAACCTCCTAAAACCAGGAAATGTGTCAGTACATCAATGCACAAGAGTCCTGGGAAAGATGGTGGCTTCTTACGAAGCAATTCCATTCGGCAGATTCCACGCACGAATATTTCAGTGGGATCTGCTGGACAAATGGTCCGGATCGCATCTGCACATGCATCAGCGGATAACACTGTCACCAAGAACAAGGGTGTCTCTTCTGTGGTGGTTGCAGAGTGCCCATCTGTTAGAGGGCCGCAGATTCGGCATACAGGACTGGGTCCTGGTGACTACGGATGCCAGCCTACGAGGCTGGGGAGCAGTCACACAGGGAAGAAACTTCCAGGGCGTGTGGTCGAACCTGGAGACGTCTCTTCACATAAATATACTGGAGCTAAGAGCGATTTACAATGCTCTAAGCCTGGCAAAACCGCTGCTTCAGGGTCAGTCGGTGTTGATCCAGTCGGACAACATCACGGCAGTCGCCCACGTAAACAGACAGGGCGGCACGAGAAGCAGAAGAGCAATGACAGAAGCTGCAAGGATTCTTCGCTGGGCGGAAAATCATGTCATAGCACTGTCAGCAGTGTTCATTCCGGGAGTGGACAACTGGGAAGCAGACTTCCTCAGCAGACACGACCTCCACCCGGGAGAGTGGGGACTTCATCCAGAAGTCTTCCACATGATTGTGAACCGTTGGGAAAAACCAAAGGTGGACATGATGGCGTCCCGCCTCAACAAGAAACTGGACAGATATTGCGCCAGGTCAAGAGACCCTCAGGCAATAGCTGTGGACGCTCTGGTAACACCGTGGGTGTACCAGTCCGTGTATGTGTTTCCTCCTCTGCCTCTCATACCAAAGGTACTGAGAATTATACGGCTACGGGGAGTAAGAACAATACTCGTGGCTCCGGATTGGCCGAGAAGGACTTGGTACCCGGAACTTCAAGAGATGCTCACGGAAGAGCCGTGGCCTCTACCGTTAAGAAGGGATCTGCTTCAGCAGGGACCTTGTATGTTCCAAGACTTACCGCGACTGCGTTTGACGGCATGGCGGTTGAACGCCGGATTCTAAAAGAAAAGGGCATTCCAGAGGAAGTTATTCCTACCTTGATTAAAGCCAGGAAGGAAGTGACCGCACAACATTATCACCGCATTTGGAGAAAATATGTTGCGTGGTGTGAGGCCAAGAAGGCCCCAACGGAGGAATTTCAATTGGGTCGATTCCTACATTTCCTGCAGGCAGGATTGTCTATGGGCCTCAAATTGGGGTCTATTAAGGTTCAAATTTCGGCCTTATCGATTTTCTTCCAGAAAGAATTGGCTTCAGTGCCTGAAGTACAAACCTTTGTCAAAGGTGTACTACATATACAGCCCCCGATTGTGCCTCCAGTGGCACCGTGGGATCTCAACGTAGTTTTGGATTTTCTCAAATCCCATTGGTTTGAGCCGCTCAAATCGGTAGATTTGAAGTATCTTACATGGAAAGTAACCATGCTACTGGCCCTGGCTTCAGCCAGGAGAGTATCAGAGTTGGCGGCTTTATCGTACAAAAGCCCATATCTGATTTTCCATTCGGACAGGGCAGAACTGCGGACGCGTCCTCAGTTTCTGCCTAAGGTGGTTTCGGCTTTTCACTTGAACCAGCCTATTGTGGTGCCTGCGGCTACTAGCGACTTGGAGGACTCCAAGTTGCTGGACGTTGTCAGAGCATTGAAAATATATATTTCAAGGACGGCTGGAGTCAGAAAATCTGACTCGCTGTTTATCCTGTATGCACCCAACAAGTTGGGTGCTCCTGCGTCTAAGCAGACGATTGCTCGTTGGATCTGTAGCACAATCCAACTTGCACATTCTGTGGCAGGCCTGCCACAGCCTAAATCTGTAAATGCCCACTCCACAAGGAAGGTGGGCTCATCTTGGGCGGCTGCCCGAGGGGTCTCGGCATTACAACTTTGCCGAGCAGCTACGTGGTCAGGGGAGAACACGTTTGTAAAATTTTACAAATTTGATACTCTGGCTAAGGAGGACCTGGAGTTCTCTCATTCGGTGCTGCAGAGTCATCCGCACTCTCCCGCCCGTTTGGGAGCTTTGGTATAATCCCCATGGTCCTGACGGAGTCCCTAGCATCCACTAGGACGTTAGAGAAAATAAGAATTTACTTACCGATAATTCTATTTCTCATAGTCCGTAGTGGATGCTGGGCGCCCATCCCAAGTGCGGATTGTCTGCAATACTTGTACATAGTTATTGTTACAAAAATCGGGTTATTATTGTTGTGAGCCATCTTTTCAGAGGCTTCTTCGTTGTTATCATACTGTTAACTGGGTTCAAATCACAAGTTGTACGGTGTGATTGGTGTGGCTGGTATGAGTCTTACCCGGGATTCAAGATCCTTCCTTATTGTGTACGCTCGTCCGGGCACAGTACCTAACTGAGGCTTGGAGGAGGGTCATAGGGGGAGGAGCCAGTACACACCATGTGATCCTAAAAGCTTACTTTTTGTGCCCTGTCTCCTGCGGAGCCGCTATTCCCCATGGTCCTGACGGAGTCCCCAGCATCCACTACGGACTATGAGAAATAGAATTATCGGTCAGTAAATTCTTATTTTTGTCAGGGTGCAAGTTATTTGCTTTAATTCCAACTTCAGAAAAAAGGTAAAATCATTACCTCATTAAGTTCAGTATACATATCATGATGAGGACTGTAGGACACTATGGGGGTCATTCCAAGTTGATCGCACGTACCAACTTTTTGCTGCTCGTGCAATCACCTAGACGCCGCCTATGGGGGAGTGTATTTTAGCATAGCAGGGCTGCGATCGCGTGTGCAGCCCTGCTATGCTAAAAAAAAGTTTTGTGCAGAACAAGACTAGCCCTGCAGTTACTTACCCTGTGTGATGGATCCAGCGATAAAGGTCCCGGAATTGACATCAGACATCCGCCCTCCAAACGCCTGGACACGCCTGCGTTCGCTGCTCCACTCCCAGAAAACAGTCAGTTGATGCCCAGGAACGCCTTCAGCCTGTTACTCTTCTTGCGATCGCGGCAGCAATCGCTTTCTTCGTTATTCTTGTCGTTGCCCAGCAACGGCCATCGCTGGGCAATGACGCGCATGCACATTGCGGCCGGCGCACATGCGCAGAACTGACCCATTCGCACCGCTGAGAAGAACTGCTGCGTGCGATCGGATCAGAATGACCCCCTATATTTCACCATAGCAATACTGCGTGTAATGGGCCTAATTCTCAGTCGCACGCAATCCACGTGCAAATTATTTGCAACTGCATGCACAAACAATTCTAAAAAGTCCAACAACGCATGCATTACACAGAGTGTACGCACAAAGGCGGTATCAGAAATGCTATGGAAAAGTGATGGTCTGTCCTGGGCGTTGACAAGAAGAATACTAATGCATGTAAAAATGGACCATTAAGTGGGCTTGTTATGGAAGTGTTGCAGGTGTGTCACTGCAAGCGGCTGCATTACAGACGCAGACATAGGAATGCATAGTCAGACAGAGAAACTGGGCTGGTGCAAGTGTCACTACCAATGGGAGTGTAGATAAACGCACTAATCAGTATTACTGTGTTGTCGGATGCTAAAAGTGGGCATCTCAGATGAGCGCTTCAGATTTTGTGAAATCAGACAATCCCCCCCTCCTTCCCCCGACTTCCGGTAACAGAGTCAATCCGACTAGGCTCAGATTACAAATCGAGGCAAAACGCCATCATCCCGGTGTCGGATACTCGCGGGTTGTTGTAGATTCTATATAAGGACTCCACAGTGGTGACTAGGTGCTATTTAACTTCAGTCAAGCTGCTGTATGCTGTGCTCTGCTGTGTCCATCCACAAGTGCTGTGTCCATCCACGAGCCCGTGTTGTGCTCCGCTGTGCCCATCCACAACCCGTGCTGTGCTCCGCTGTGTCCATCCACAAGCTGTGCTGTGTCCATCCAGTGGCTGTACTGTGTCCAGTCCCTTTAGTCTAATTCTGTTACACAGTGGTGCTGCACTGACTCTGCAGGCCATACCCCACTGCATTCACATATAAGCACTGAAGTATGACTACACTGTGTCAGTTGCAAAGAAAGTTTTAAAAAAGTTTTAAAAAAAAAGTTAAAAAAAATAGTTTTTGTTTTTTTAGGTTTGTACAACCTGTGTGCGCTGTACCCCAGTACAACTTTGTTCATGTATATAGAAAAGCCCTTTGAATCCCCGCAGTGTGAGCTGAGCTGCACATTTAAAAATAACAAATATATATTCTATTCTGTGCACTGTACCCCAGTGCAACTTTGTTCATGTACAGTATATACTGCCAAAGGTTGCTTGATGCAGCCTTTGGCCTAAACTGGATGAAAACAATATTGTAAGCTGTGAGGTGGTAAGAGTTGACAACTGGAAATGAATGGTGTTATTGGGCGTTTTTTGTTTTTTTTAATGAAATAAATACAGATGCAAAACCAGTGAAGTGGTTTTGGCAAAACCAAAACCCAACTACAAATTAGAACCAAAACCAGCAAAAATGGGCCGGCGCACATCTCTAGTCTCAGTACTTGCTCATTCGGCCTCAGGAATGTAGGCAGGGAAAGTAGTTTTGAATAAAGTTGTAGAGAGGCGACCGCTGTGTTGCACTGGCTTCCGGGGTACCGCTTCCGGTCCATTTATGCCGAGACAATGTTTAGAGGCACTCGGCTCTCTACCCTCGCACCTACAATCACCTGCCATGCAGGTAGCGGACCAAGAGCCAGGTGCTTCAAAACATTGTCCCGGCATAAATGGACCGGAGGCAGATCCCCGGTCAGCCAGTCCGAAACCGGAGCGACCGCCAATTGACGCTTCCGTGTGCAACAATGTTCTTAGGCGCTCCTGCCCACAGCAACGCGCTCATGTAAGTGATTCTAATACGCTGGCAATTTTGACATTGCACCACGTGTGCAGCTTTAGTTTAATCGTATTGAGGTAATGTTTGGGTATTGGAGTAGGTGTTCTATTAGAGATCCTGTGGCAAAAAAATGAAAATAATTCAGAATACAGAACAAGTTCTAACAGTATATCTCTTTATATTTGTTTTTCTAAGTAGAAATAAATTATGTACATTCATTATTACTCCTCAGGATCCATTGTCTGGTGAAACACAAATAATCTTTTATTTATTCATTCTGTATTTACTTTGTGACTAAAATATACTTTTCATTCAAACCACATTACGGTTTCTGTATCATACAATGAGAATGGCAAGTTTTATTATATCCTCTTTAAAACCCCAGTGAAGCTCTTCACGCTCATCTTTGCCTATCTTGGCAGTGAGGAATAGGGAGAGGCTTTCTGCATAGTTACTGTATATCACTTACAAACTAGAAGTGTTCCTGAAGCAGGTGGCTGCTGTCATATCAAGCCGGTACTTTTGAATGCTAATGGCTTCACTTTTATATCCATCAGTGGGCAGAAGTCTACAGTTCTTACCAGCTTTACCTGTTGAATGTACAATGACATATATACTTTCCTGATGACAATTGGCTAGTGAAACAGATGTGCATATATTTCTATTCTTAGTGTACACATATTATTAGTGTAATACAGCAGTGGTTGTGACAGTTTGCTGGTAAAGTTGTAAACAAGTGATTAAAGTAAACATTATTCTTAAAAAGAGATTATTGCTTTATAATATGACAATCAAGTGACAGCTCTTTGGATGGTATGCCCTGGACATAAGAGCAAATATCTAATTTGCCATTCCTGGCTTATTAAGTAAACAATGAGTCCGGGTTTTTTTTCTGGTATATTTATTTATTTTGAGACAAGATGGTATTAAGAAATGTTTGCTTAACCTTTCACTCCTAATCCTCAGTGTTCTTTTTGTTTACATCACACCTGCCTTCAATTGTAACGTTGCCCTGTCATGAATACTTCATAATAGAGCCAGTGGTGACAAATCCTACTCTCTACACAACACATTTCAAGTACTTACAGGTTACCTGAGGCTATACAACATGCAAGAGCCTAACCATGGTCCTGATTCAGATCTGATCGCTGCTGTGCATTTTCGCACAGCGGGCGATCAGGTAATAACTGCGTATGCACTGCAATGCGCACGCACGTTGGCAAACAACAAGAGACATCGTCGGTCAGCGACAGGCTGGTGCGAAAATTCAAACTGTACAGCCGTTCGCATGCTAATTAACAGGAGAAAGCCATGACCGTTTTCTAGGAGTGTCAAGGAAAACGCAGGCGTGCCCAAGCGTTTTCAGAGAGGGTATGTGACGTCAGCTTCGGCCCCGATCAGCCTGTTCTGATCGCACTGTAGGAGCAAGTCCTGGGCTGCGCACAGACTGCACACACTGGGCAAATCATTCACTGGTGAGTGAGGGGCGAACGGATTTGCAGCTGTCCGCTGACTGAGGGTTTTTTTAGCAGCTCGGAGTACACATGCGATCACACACTTGCATGGCGAATATACATTCCCCTTGGGCAGCGACTATCTGTTCGCAGGATTACAATTTTAGCAGCCTAGAGATCAGGTATGAATAACCCCCCGTGTGTACACATGGCGCTGCTTATGCATTTGTCAACCAAATGGTTGAGCTGTGTTCAGTTGCTTGCTGGCTGCCACTCACCCCTTAGTAAAAATGCATTGCTTGTGGTCAGTGCCAATCATAGGGTTGTGTGTGTATACTTCTTCATAGAGGATAATTCCTGTAGCCCCATTTGACACAGGATGAAGTTGTGGCCTGCAAGTACAGTAACTGAACATGACTCACCTTCCTGGACTATGGTGGTCATTCCGAGTTGATCACTAGCTGCTTTTGTTCGCTCTGCAGCGATGAGGCAAAAAAAGGCACTTCTGCGCATGCGTATGCGGCGCAATGCG
This sequence comes from Pseudophryne corroboree, assembly GCF_028390025.1. Taxonomy (NCBI): domain Eukaryota; kingdom Metazoa; phylum Chordata; class Amphibia; order Anura; family Myobatrachidae; genus Pseudophryne; species Pseudophryne corroboree. The sequence goes on from NC_086449.1 coordinate 147,685,999, forward strand.
CACGCGCGTCGTACTAATGCAACGAACAATGTAGTTTCACACAAGGTTTAGCGAAGCTTTTCAGTCGCACTGCTGGCCGCAGAGTGATTGACAGGAAGAGGGCGTTTCTGGGTGTCAACTGACCGTTTTCAGGGAGTGTTCGTAAAAACGCAGGCGTGCCAGAAAAAACGCAGGCGTGGCTTGGCGAACGCAGGGCGTGTTCGCGACGTCAAAACAGGAACTGAATAGTCTGAAGTGATCGCAAGCGCTGAGTAGGTATTGAGCTACTCTAAAAATGTACAAAAAAAATTTGCCGCCGCTCTGCAATCCTTTCATTCGCTCTTCTGCTAAGCAAAAGTACACTCCCAGTGGGAGGCGGCATAGCGTTTGCACGGCTGCTAAAAACCGTTAGCGAGCGAACAACTCGGAATGACCACCTATGAGCTCTGAGAATGTGTGCCCAGCCTGCAATATAAAGATAACTAATCCATTCTCTCTTAATTAGAAATCCTTGTCCCTCATTTCTAATGACAGTGCCATTCAAGGGTAGATTGGAGATTTAAAGTGGCCCATGAAAAATCTGAAAGTGGCATCCTGTAGTCAGAACTGAACTAATAGGCAGGATTAAGGTAAAATAGAGTAAAAGAAAACATAAATCCTAGTGAAAAACAATACAGAGTCCATCCCAGTAACTGGTGGGGTGAGACCGCGCTGAATTTGATGCATACAACAAGTGATGTAAATAAAAGCACAATTTATTCCTAAAATAAATGCAATAGGTAACAATTAAAAACTAGGTACATATAGGACGATTACATGTCAAAATGCAGTTGGTATATGATCTAAAATTCATATGACACTTCAATAGGGTTGCCCATGCGCCAGGAGGTGATATTTAAAATAGGAGGTTTTAGGGTGACCGTTCCGGATTGTTTTCCCCTACAGGTATTTAGTCCAGCATAAACAACAGTCTCAAAGATAAGCAGTAGCCAATGGATTGGCAGTTTACCGTTAGAGGGTAGTGTGCTCCAGAATCTTTTTGATGGAGAGCTCCTCATGCAATACGGTTGTCACAGTCCTTTTGTGCGGCTATTGCTATTTGTAGTCTCAGAGTTTGGGTGAATCGTCTGGACGAAGTTTGGGGGATGGTTCGGTCCTCCTTCAGAACAACTCCTGGCGGGGGTCCCTGGTACACCTGACGCGTTTCGCTGCAGTCAGCTTGCAGCTTTATCAAAGGACTTTTTTTTTTCTGTACTGTAAACGGGAGTGACTTCCCCTATTTTAGAGACTGCCGCTTGGTGAAGCATCTCCTATCTAAAGCGCCCGAGCACCCTAGGGTATCTATTTTTCTCCATCCCAGTAACTGCCATACAATTCAGAAAGCTTATGAGTGACTGACATACAATACAGAGAGCATTCTTAGGACTTGTATAAAATGCAATGAACATCCTAGTGACTGATATACAATGCAGAGTTCATCCTAGTGATTACCATACAATGTAGAGGACATGCTAGTAATCACCATACAATGCTGAGGACTACTTAGTGAACCATACAGCACATAAAGAACTCCAATACAAAGCTCAAACTAATGACAGATATTCAATACATGGAGCTGTTATGCAATGCAGAGAGCATCCCACTGACCATCATAAGGATATCCTAGTGACTGCCATACAATACAGAAAGCAACCTAATAACCATAATGTAATCCAAATAGCATCTTACTGAATGCCATACAATACAGACAGCATACCACTGACCACCATACAATAATGAGGAAATCCTAGTAGGTGCAATACAGTATAGTATAGAGAGAGCAACCAAGTAACCACAATGAAATTCAAATAGCATTGCCATATATCCTGTTTACATATCTACACATATAATTACCTGCCTGAGGTACCTAAAATGAGCCACCTTTACTCATATGTCATCGCCTCCTTCCCTCAACTACAGTGGGCCAGTCAAGAGGCTTTACCATCTTCTCCATGGAACTGAATGCAGTGAAATTAACCTTTTTTTTTTCTTCTCCTCCTTCTTTCTCCTTTATTTTCCTCCTCTCTTTTCCTCCTCCAATCGCCTTTATGCTTTTTCCCATCCTCCTCCATCCTCTTTTTCTCTTCCTTCATCTTTCATTCTGCTCTGTTCTTCACCTACCTTTTGCTTAGTCTATTGTCCTGTTACCTCCTTAACTCAGCATCAGTCACATGAGGCTCAGCGTGTGATGACTCCCAACTGGAGGAGCTGGTGCGTGTAATAATGCGGTTTCGGGAACACAGCAGCACATGTACGTGCCCAGCAGCTCTATGGAGCTGCCTGCTGGCACTGCAGTATGCCATCATATTGTGCATTGAACAGATCGCCAGTGGCAAGGAACCAGAAGAACAGATGACTACTTGGCTTATCCATGGCACCTGTAACAAGGTAGTTGATCCCAGGTGATAGGCTAGCCATGAGAAAATAGAATAATATTGGGGCAGGCCCTGATTAGTCTGGGCTGAAGGCCCTATGGAAAAATAAAAATATGATGGAAAAAAACCATGACATCAGGGTGCCATTTTTTTTTACTGGCTAGAAGCAACTTTTACTTCAAGAACCTCTTTAATACTCTAAAAATATGAATTTAAGTTTGTGCCAGAAACTTTCACAGTCTCTTGTGATAATGGCTTAAAGAATTTCCCTATATTAAGTGACAGCTGCTGGGGATTCTAGCTGGTTAGTGAAATATATGCTGTTTGGATGCCTGCTCTTGTTCAGTCTCTGCAGGAGTCAATATAAAATTTGTCCTGCTTCTCAACAGATGCCAGGTATTTTCATTGTCCTGAATATTTCTCTCTCCTACTGTTGATAGATGCACCTAGCAGTATCACCTTCTAGCGTTCTCTCAGGTCATGTCTCTGCCTTGCAGCCATGCACACGGCCATCTGGCTTAGCCCTCCGGCACTCCCCTCACACTTACACAGCTGAGCAGCAGATGTGCCATATAGAGCTATGTTCAGCATCTATCATTTCCCCAGCAGTGTCTGGGTGGGAGGGCATGTTCTGGGCTTGGCTGACTTTTGGTGCAGTTGTGCTGAGTTGCTTTTAAATAATGAGAATAGTTATCATCATTTGCCAGTTGTAACAGCAATTCCTAACTCCTATTTTGTAAATGTAGTTTTTGATTGACAAATCTACTGTACCTGATTTCTTGATGTTTCTGTTTCATTGACAGCACTCTCCGATTGTTCGACTTCTTCATCAGTGCTATAATGCTGATGTATTCATGTTGCAAATAAAAAAAATGTTTGAAGTGATTGTTTTGTATGTGTTAACATTATTTGTGTTTTATTTGCTATGCTGGCTTCCAAGTCTGAGGGGTATATTTAGTAAAAGAGGAAAAGCTCTATTGCCTGTGAAAAGGGTGTTTTTCACCAGTGATCGGGCTTTGCCTTATACATCAAGGTGGTACCACGGAGCACGGACTATGGGGTATATGCAATTGCGGTCGAATTCCCGAAATTGTCGAATTTCGGGTCATTTTCGACCAAAAAAAAAAATCGCCTATGCAATTCAGTGCTTTCCGACCAAAAAACGGACTTTCAAAATTCGACTTTTTGAAATTCGACTTTTTGCAAATTCGACTTTTCTGCAATGATACAAGTGCTGCAATTCAACCAAAGCATATTCAATTCAAGTTTGGAAATTCGACAGCAGTGCTTTTAGACAGCAAATTCGTCATTTTCAATCCGCCACACTTTGGAGGGTGAAAACAAATAAAAAAAATTTAAACATGTTTTTTTTTGTGTTTTTTTGGGGGGGAATAGCAGATCTATTTATATTAGAAGGGATTAGGTACTTTTTTTTTTTTTTTGGAGGCACAAATATTATTTATATATTTTTTTAAATATTATTTTATTTTATTTTTTATGCTGGAACGGTGAAATCATAAAAAAAAATGGCGTGGGGTCCCCCCTCCAAAGCATAACCAGCCTCGGGCTCTTCGAGCTGGTCCTGGTTCTAAAAATGCGGGGGGGAAATTTACAGGGGATCCCCCGTATTTTTAAAACCAGCACCGGGCTCTGCGCCTGGTGCTGGTGCCAAAAATATGGGGGACAAAAAGAGTAGGGGTCCCCCGTATTTTTAACACCAGCATCGGGCTCCACTAGCTGGACAGATAATGCCACAGCCGGGGGTCACTTTTATGCCGTGCCCTGCGGCCGTGGCATTAAATATCCAACTAGTCACCCCTGGCCGGGGTACCCTGGGGGAGTGGGGACCCCTTCAATCAAGGGGTCCCCCCCCCCAGCCACCCAAGGGCCAGGGGTGAAGCCCGAGGCTGTCCCCCCCCATCCAATGGGCTGCGGATGGGGGGGCTGATAGCCTTTTGTGATAATAAAAAGATATTGTTTTTTCCAGTAGTACTACAAGTCCCAGCAAGCCTCCCCCGCAAGCTGGTACTTGGAGAACCACAAGTACCAGCATGCGGGAGAAAAACAGGCCCGCTGGTACCTGTAGTACTACTGGGGAAAAAATACCCAAATAAAAACAGGACACACACACCGTCGACAGTAAAACTTTATTTCATACGTCGACACACACATACTTACCTATGTTCACACGCCGACATCGGTCCTCTTCTCCATGTAGAATCCACGGATACCTGAAAAGAAAAGATCAATATACTCACCTCAGCCATGGTCCAGAGATAAATCCACGTACTTGGCAAAAAAACAAACCGAACACCCGCTCCATGCCGGACTGAAAGGGGTCCCATGCTGACACATGGGACACCTTTCCACGAATGAGACCTGTCAGTGACAGCTGTCACAGAAAGGTCTCTAAGCCAATCAGGAAGCGCAACTTCGTTGCGCTCACCTGATTGGCTGTGCGCTGTCTGTACTGTGACAGCACATCGCAAAGCCGCTCCATTACTTTCAATGGTGGGAACTTAGCGGCTAGCGGTAAGGTCACCCGCCGGTCAGCGGCTGACCGGCGGGTGACCCCACCGCTACCCGCAAAGTTCCCACCATTGAAAGTAATGGAGCGGCTTTGCGATGTGCTGTCACAGTACAGACAGCGCACAGCCAATCAGGTGAGCGCCACGGAAGTAGCGCTTCCTGATTGGCTGAAGGGACGTCAGTGACAGGAGTCACGTGATGTCCCGGCATTCGGGAGAAAGGGGTCTGATGTGAAAGCATTGGACCCCTTTCTAGTCCGGTATGGAGCGGGTTTTTGCGTGTTTTTTTTTTTAAACAAGTACGTGGATTTTACTCTCTGGACGTGGATTTATCTCTGGACGCTGGAAGGTGAGTATAATTTTTTCACAGGTACCCTCGGATCGTCGGAGACCGTGGCAGTCGGCGTGTCAACATAGGTAAGTATGTGTGTGTCGGTAGTGTGTAATAAAGTTTTACTATCAAGGTGTGTGTGTCCTGTTTTTATTTGGGTATTTTTTTCCCAGTAGTACTACAGGTACCAGCGGACCCGTTTTTCTCCCGCATGCTGGTACTTGTGGTTCTCCAAGTACCAGCTTGCGGGGGAGGCTTGCTGGGACTTGTAGTACTGCTGGAAAAAACAATATCTTTTTATTATCACAAAAGGCTATCAGCCCCCCCATCCGCAGCCCATTGGATGGGGGGGGACAGCCTCGGGCTTCACCCCTGGCCCTTGGGTGGCTGGGGGGGGGGGACCCCTTGATTGAAGGGGTCCCCACTCCCCCAGGGTACCCCGGCCAGGGGTGACTAGTTGGATATTTAATGCCACGGCCGCAGGGCACGGCATAAAAGTGACCCCCGGCTGTGGCATTATCTGTCCAGCTAGTGGAGCCCGATGCTGGTGTTAAAAATACGGGGGACCCTACTCTTTTTGACCCCCGTATTTTTGGCACCAGCACCAGGCGCAGAGCCCGGTGCTGGTTTTAAAAATACGGGGGATCCCTGGCCAATTTTTCCCCTGCATTTTTAGAACCAGGACCAGCTCGATGAGCCCGAGGCTGGTTATGCTTTGGAGGGGGGACCCCACGCCATTTTTTTTTCGGGTTTTTCACGTTTTTTTACCGTTTTTTAAAATCGCGGCAAAATCCGCCAAATCGGCCGATTTTCGCCCGCGACTCTGGCGAATCCGTTTTTCATTGAATATGGTGAATTCCGGAAGCCACCTTCCGGGATTCACCTGTCGAATTGAGTCGAATTAAAAAACGGCGAAAATTGCCGCGAATTCGACCGCAATTGCATATACCCCTATAGCCTAAATTCCGACTATGATAACTTTCCCATACTTCCTTTGTGAACTTGTTGTATTGTCCCTATATTTGAAGACCGTTTTTTTGTTTTGTTTTTTAAATATATGTTGAGGGGGGTCAACTATTTTTAACAATTTATTTTCTTATTTATTTTTCCATTAGTGGAACTGAAAGCCAAAGTCAGAGTTTTCAGTTCCACTGTGCTAGCTTGGTCATGCATGCACACATCCCGAGACTGGGCCAGCCAAGTGATAAGGTAACTACCCCGGCCCAATATTGCCATGGAAGCTGACAATAGCACAGCTCTTTTTGCTAGGTTTAGTGATAAATTCCCTTGAGAACATTGCTGCAATAAGATGGGATGAGAGATGATTATCAGCATTTGTAGATAAATAGGCCACAAAATACCATGTCAAACACATTTGCATTTTTGCGCCAGATTCAGATTCAGTTGCATACGCATGAGACGTTTCAGTTCCAAAACACTACATGCCCACAACACACCTTTACTGTACTTTCACTGCTACTGCATGCCCATTGTGATTGTACATGTGCCCAATTTCTGAGATACCCATTCCAGCTCCAGTCTCAGCCCCTTAGTTGTGTCAGACACCTATTGTAAAAATCTGTGTGGCGCAATGCAAAAAACTGCAACTTGAGACAAGATAAAAATACAAATCATGTTCCTGACTGACCCACTAAGGCCATGAGTCTGAAATCTTTTGGCCAGCTATGTAAGTGAGGACAACCAGTAGGCAGGGGGTCCAGGCAAGAGGGCCTATAATGTTATGACAGTATAGTGTCAAAGCCAGAATGCAAGAAGAGGAGAAAATCCTGCATATTGGACAAGTACAGCAGTGCTTAAGATTGATTTATAACCCATGGTCCTGGATAGCCAGATCACGCCCATTCAACGTACTGGCAGGCCCTTTACCCTGTATTTTTAGCAGGAAGCTATACGAACACCTACTGTAGGCTCCCAAGCAACATTTGGCATGCAGCTGTACACATGTGAAAGAAACATAACAAAAGAGCGTTACCCGAGAGTCCTGAAACACCCTTGATACGCAGCTGGTTTGTCCCGTTACTCTCCCAAGATGTTTGAGCACATATGAGGGGCAAACAAGTGCTTACTTCACATTAGTAAACTTTATGCAGTGAGGGAGGGGTGGCTAAAGATACTTTTGCAGGCAGGCATTTACTCATGACTGTCTATTTGCGTCAGTGAGCACTGGCAAAGTAGTATTATATGTACTGATACCTCTTCTCAGGTGAACAAAAATAACCCAGGAAAATGAATGCCTGTTTCATGTATGTAAGCACACAGTGCATGCAAAATAATGCATGTGTCATAAATGATCTATACTTACCTACCCTCCTACAATGGCCAGAAGGCTCCCGAAAATCAGGTGGTGCTCCCAGCCCCCCGGAAATGTGGTTAAGTCTCCCGCATCCCCTGCCAGCTGCTTGCAGACTCCCTCATTCCCCCTCGGCTGCCCACTTACCGAGCACAAGTGGGTGGTCCGAGGAGATCCGATGACACAATTCGTGCTGAATCGCGTAATCGTAGTACCGCCTCCAACTATATATCCAATGCCTATTTCCCAACACTGTATAGCAGGGGCGGAGCCACAATTACACAATCGTGCCACAAATTCCCCCGCACAGCCCTTCTTCGTGTCCGCCACAATCCCTCCCGGAGGAGGTAGGTTTGAAATGATCCTGAATCTGTAAAGAAATTTGACTTGTTCAATAGCAAAGCATAAGCATTGAAAATGTGCACTTAGGGGGTTATTCAGGGATGAATGCAGATCTTGCTACTGCAGCAAGATCTGCGTCCATCTACTCACATGCTGGGGGCCACCCAGCACAGGGCAAGGCCGCCCGGCATATGTGTGGCGCCACCCCGCAATGCATCTGCAATATAACAATTTAAGTCCTACCCCTGCCTGCACAGCCTGGCTGCTCTGGCAAGTGGTCCGGCGCCTTTTTATTTTATTGGAGTGGCTGCATGCGATGTCACACAGCCACCCCGAAAATGGTCCGGATACGCCTGCATTGTCCAGACCTCGCCCAGTAAATGCGGCAGTGCAACCCCCCTCCCCCACATGCCCGCAGCTGTCAATGCGATTGCATGGTTATAGACATGTCTGCTGCATTTAGACGCACGGTTGCGTCCATCTCTGAATCGCCCCCTTATTCTGGAAATGTTCTACCATTATCCCACATCAAAAAGAACATCTTTAATAAATGAACATAGAAGTTGATTTTTTTAGCATCAGGTAGTGGCTTCAATATTTCATTTAGGGCCTAATTCAGAGTTGATCGCTGCTGCAAATTTGTTAGCAGTTGGGCAAAACCATGGCCCTCATTCCGAGTTGTTCGCTCTGTATTTTTCATCGCATCGCAATGAAAATCCGCTTAGTACGCATGCGCAATGTTCGCACTGCGACTGCGCCAAGTAACTTTGCTATGTAGAAAGTAATTTTACTCACGGCTTTTTCATCGCTCCGGCGATCGTAATGTGATTGACAGGAAATTGGTGTTACTGGGCGGAAACACGGCGTTTCAGGGGCGTGTGGCTGAAAACGCTACCGTTTCCGGAAAAAACGCAGGAGTGGCCGGAGAAACGGTGGGAGTGCCTGGGCGAACGCTGGGTGTGTTTGTGACGTCAACCAGGAACGACAAGCACTGAACTGATCGCACAGGCAGAGTAAGTCTGAAGCTACTCTGAAACTGCTAAGTAGTTAGTAATCGCAATATTGCGAATACATCGGTCGCAATTTTAAGAAGCTAAGATTCACTCCCAGTAGGCGGCGGCTTAGCGTGTGTAACTCTGCTAAATTCGCCTTGCGACCGATCAACTCGGAATGAGGGCCCATGTGCACTGCTGGGGGGGGGCAGATATAACGTGCAGAGAGAGTTAGATTAGGGTGGGGTGTGTTCAAACAGAAATCTAAATTGCAGTGTAAAAATAAAGCAGCCAGTATTTACCCTGCACAGAAACAAAATAACCCACCCAAATCTAACTCTCTCTGCAAATGTTATATCTGCCCCCCCCTGCAGTGCACATATGGGGTCATTCCGAGTTGATCGCTCGCTAGCTGTTTTTAGCAACCGTGCAAACGCTAAGCCGCCGCCCTCTGGGAGTGTATCTTAGCTTAGCAGATGTGCGAACGAAAGGATCGCAGAGCGGCTACAAAAAGAATTTGTGCAGTTTCTGAGTAGCTCCAGAGCTACTCAGCGCTTGCGATCATTTCAGACCATTCAGTTCCGGATTTGACGTCACAAACATGCCCTGCGTTCGCCCAGCCATGCCTGCACTTTTCCTGGCACGCCTGCGTTTTTTCTCATACGTCCTAGAGGATGCTGGGGTCCACTTCAGTACCATGGGGTATAGACGGTTCCGCAGGAGCCATGGGCACCATAAGACCTTTTCAGAGTGTGAACTGGCTCCTCCCTCTATGCCCCTCCTCTAGATCTCAGTTTATTAAATTTGCTCAGGCAGACTGGTCGCACTCCAGTGGAGCTCTACTGAGTTCTACTAAAAGACTTTATTTATGTTTTTTATTTTCAGGGAGACTGCTGGCAACAGTCTCCCTGCTTCATAGGACTTAGGGGGAAGAAGTAGGAACCAACTTCCTATATAGTTTCATGGCTCTGCTTCTTGCTGACAGGACACCATTAGCTCCTGAAGGTTACTGAACACTAGCTGCAGCTATGCGCTCACTCCCACAGCACGCCGTCACCCCCCTAACAGAGCCGGAAGTCAGAAGACTGGTGAGTATTATTACCGGAGATCTGCAGAAGAGAGGATCTCCGGTCATCGTGACGGCAACAGGTACTGCGCAGCGGGCGGGAACGCTGCGCGAGCATGCTATCCATAACACTGGCACTGCAGGGTGCAAGGCGCGGGGGGGGGAATGGGGGCGCCCTGGGCAGCATGAAACCTACTCTCACTGGCAAAAGGTAGCATATGATGCCGAGGCACAGTCCTACACCCCCGCCAGTATAAAAAATATATTGAAATTTTCTGAGGAGAAACGCGCCATTATAGGGGGCGGGGCTTCCTCCTCAGTCAGCTAGCACACTGCTCATCGCCATTTTCTCCAGGCAGGCTGCAGGGGAAGAAACACTGGTCCTCCTCCACTTCTGAAACAAGTATCAGGGTGAAAATAAGGGGAGAGCAGAGTGTATATTGGTGCTAAATTTATACAATTTGGCAGTGTAAAAGCGCTAAAGGTCTCTGTAGACATTTTACATGCACAGGGATTTTAGTCACTGGCCCTGAGTTGTGAACTGGCAAGTCCTTCTGTGTCCTTCTGACAGATTTTACTGTGGGTCTGTCCCCTATAAGCCCCGGAGTGTCTGTGGTGTGATTGTGCACGTGTTTGACATGTCTGAGACAGGGAGCTCTTCCCCTGAGGGAGCCATTTTAGGGACACAGAGTTGTAATGTGGTGGCGCTGCCGGCACACCACGAGCCTGAATGGGTAAAAGAATTATGTGATAGTGTGAATCATATCAGTAAGAGATTGGATAAGTCTGAGTCTCATGCAGAAAACTGGAGAAAATCTGTGGAAGATGAGATTTTTAATAGTTCTACCTTTTCTTCCGCAGGGGACCCCTCTGGGTCACATAAAAGGTCATTTGCACAAGTAGTACAAACGGATACCAACACGGACTCTTATTCCTGTGTCGACACTAGTGATTCCAGGGGAATAGATCCAAAATTAGCAAAAAACATTCAATACATGATTGTGGCTATAAAGGAGGTGTTAGAAGTTACGGAGCACCCTCCTTTACCACAGGAGAAGGCCTACTTTTATAAAGAAAATAAACTTAATGTAACTTTTCCTCCATCTCATGAGCTGAACACTCTCTTTGAGGGAGTTTGGACAAATCCTGAAGAGAAATTTCAGATTCCCCAAAGAATTCAGGCAGCTTACCCTTTCCCTGCAGAGGACAGGAAAAGATGGGAGTCACCCCCTGTTTTAGACAGTGCTCTGTCACGGTTAACAAAAAAGGTGATTCTCCCTGCGCCTGGGACGACTTCACTAAAAGAGCCGGCGGACCGCAAGTTAGAGAATACGTTAAAATCTATTTATGTGGCCAATGGGACATTACTCAGGCCTACCATTGCCTGTGCGTGGGTGAGTAATGCTATTGAAAAGTTATCAGAAAACTTGTCATCAGACATTGACACAATAGATAGAGACGAGATTCTCCTAACGTTAGATCATATCAAAGACGCTGCTGCGTATATGCTAGAGGCCATGAACGATATTGGTCTCTTGGGATCGAAAGCCGCTACCATGGCAATCTCAGCACGGAGGGCGTTGTGGATTCGCCAATGGAATGCTGACTCAGATTCCAAAAGGAATATGGAGGCTCTCCCGTACAAAGGTGAGGCCTTGTTTGGAGATGGGCTGGATGCCTTAGTTTCTGTGGTTACCACAGGTAAATCGACATTCTTGCCTTATGCTCCTGCACCGACAAAAAAGACACATCACTCTCAGATGCAGTCCTTTCGGCTTAATAAATACAAAAAGGATAAAGGTTCCCCTTTCTTTGCGGGTAGAGGAAGGGGAAAAGGAAAAAAGCCCACAGTGTCTCCAGGATCACAGGAGCAGAAATCAACCTCTGCTTCTGCCAATCCTGCAGCATGACGCTGGGGCTCCCTTGCGGGAGTCCACTCAGGTGGGGGCATGTCTGAAACTTTTCAGTCACTTCTGGGTTCAATCGGGCCTAGACCCGTGGGTCGTACAAATAGTGTCCCAAGGGTACAAACTGGAGTTTCAAGACATCCCCCCATGCCGGTTTTTCAAATCGGCCTTACCAGCTTCTGTCCCGGACAGGGAACGGGTAGCAGCAGCAATACAAAAATTGTGTCAGGATCAAGTCATTGTCCTGGTTCCCAGAAGAGTTTTATTCAAGCCTATTTGTAGTTCCGAAGCCGGACGGCTCGGTTAGACCAATTCTAAACCTGAAAAATCTGAATCTCTACCTGCAAAGGTTCAAGTTCAAGATGGAATCTCTGAGGGCAGTGATTTCCAGTCTGGAGGAGGGGGAATTCATGGTGTCAGTGGATATTAAAGATGCCTACTTACATGTTCCTATTTATCCTCCGCATCAAGCTTATCTGAGATTCGCTGTGCAGGATTGTCATTACCAGTTTCAGACGTTGCCGTTTGGACTCTCCCCGGCACCGAGGGTATTCACCAAAGTGATGGCGGAGATGATGGTCCTCCTTCGACAGCAAGGAGTCAATATAATTCCTTGCCTGGACGATCTCCTCATAAAAGCGAGGTCCAGGGAAAAGTTGGTGCAGAACATTGCACTCTCCCTGACAGTACTCCAACATCACGGTTGGATCGTAAATTTTCCAAAGTCACAATTGGAACCGACGACAAGATTGTCCTTTATCGGGATGATACTGGACACAGATGTACAGAGGGTATTTCTTCTAGTAGAAAAGGCTCTGGAAATCCAGAGAATGGTCAAACAAATTCTAAAAACCAACAAGAGTGTCGATTCATCAATGCATTCGGTTGTTGGGAAAGATGGTAGCGGCCTACGAGGCCATACAGTTTGGCCGATTCCATGCCAGAGTATTCCAGTGGGACCTATTGGACAAGTGGTCCGGATCCCATCTGCACATGCATCAGAGGATAATCCTGTCATCCAAAGCCAGAATTTCACTCCTGCAGTGGCTACACAGTTCTCACCTCCTAGAGGGACGCAGGTTCGGGATTCAAGACTGGATCCTGGTGACCACGGATGCAAGTCTCCGAGGCTGGGGAGCGGTCACACAGGGGGAAAGCTTCCAAGGAAGGTGGTCAAGTCAAGAAACTTGTCTTCACATAAACATTCTGGAGTTGAGAGCCATTTACAACGGCCTTCTTCAAGATCAACCCGTACAGATCCAGTTGGACAATATAACAGCAGTACATAAACCGTCAGGGCGGAACGAAAAGCAGAGCGGCAATGGCAGAGGTGTCAAAGATCCTCCTCTGGGCAGAAAGACATGCAAAAGCTCTGTCGGCAATTTTCATTCCGGGAGTGGACAACTGGGAAGCAGACTTCCTCAGCAGACACGATCTCCATCCAGGAGAATAGGGCCTCCACCAAGAAGTCTTCGCAGAGTTCACAGGTCTTTGGGGACTTCCCCAAATAGACATGATGACGTCTCGTCGCAACAAGAAGCTTCAGAGATATTGTTCCAGGTCGAGAGACCCTCAAGCAATAGCAGTGGATGCACTAGTGACCCAGTGGGTGTTTCGGTCGGTATATGTCTTCCCTCCACTTCCACTGATACCAAAAGTTCTCAAAATCATAAGGAGAACATGAGTTCGAGCGATCCTCATTGTCCCAGACTGGCCAAGGAGGGCTTGGTATCCAGATCTTCAAGAGTTGATCATAGAAGATCCTCGGCCTCTTCCTCTCCGCGAGGACTTGCTGCTGCAGGGGCCGTGCATGTATCAAGACTTACCACGGCTACGTTTGACGGCATGGCTGTTGAGCGCCGGATCCTAGCCCGAAAGGGTATTCCCAAAGAAGTCATTCCCACTCTTATTCAGGCCAGGAAAGGAGTAACGTCTAAACATTACCACCGTATTTGGAGAAAATGTGTGTCTTGGTGTGAAACCAAGAAGGCTCAAATGGAAGAGTTTCAGTTAGGACATTTTCTCCAGGCGGGTATGGATGCGGGCCTACGATTAGGTTCAATCAAGGTCCAGATTTCGTCTTTGTCCGTTTTTCTTTCAGAAACAATTGGCCTCCCTTCCAGAAGTTCAGACTTATGTGAAAGGGGTTCTGCACATCCAACCTCCATTTGTGCCTCCTGTGGCACCATGGGATCTTAACGTGGTGTTGCAGTTCCTTAAATCAGACTGGTTTGAACCTCTCCAAGAGGTCGAGTTAAAGTTTCTCACTTGGAAAGTGGTCATGCTGTTGGCCTTGGCATCCACAAGGCAGGTGTCTGAGTTAGGGGCCTTTTCTCACAAGAGCCCTTATTTGATCTTCCATGAAGATAGGGCTGAGCTAAGAACTCGTCAGCAATTTCTTCCAGAGGTGGTTTCTTCTTTCCATATAAACCAACCTATTGTGGTGCCAGTGGCTACTGACACATTCGCTGCTTCATTGTCTCTGGACGTGGTTAGAGCTTTGAGGATCTATGTTTTAAGAACAGCTCGGATAAGGAAAACAGAGGCTCTGTTTGTCCTGTATGCTCCCAACAAGATTGGGTGTCCTGCTTCTAAGCAGACTATTGCGCACTGGATCAGAGGTATGATTCAGCACGCTCATTCTATGGCAGGATTGCCGATGACGAATTCGTTGAATGCCCAGGAAGGTGGGCTCATCCTGGGCGGTTGCCCGGGGGGTCTCGGCTTTACAGCTTTGCCGAGCAGCTACTTGGTCAGGGGCAAACACGTTTGCTAAGTTTTACAAGTTTGACACCTTAGCCGATGAGGACCTAAAGTTTGGTCAATTGGTGCTGCAGGGTCATCTGCACTCTCCCGCCCGTACTGGTGCTTTGGTATAACACCATGGTAATGAAGTGGACCCCAGCATCCTCTAGGACGTATGAGAAAACAGGATTTTAATACCTACCGGTAAATCCCTTTCTCCTAGTCTGTAGAGGATGCTGGGCACCCAGCCCAGTGCGTACTATGAGGTATATGCAATTGCGGTCGAATTCTGGCTGGAATTCAACCGTTTTTGGATTCTACACAATTCGACAGTCGAAACCCTCCCGCCGGGACCCGAATTCGACATATGATTTAATTTAGGGGTCCCCACTCCTCCAGGGTACACCGGCCAGGGGTGACTAGTTGTGGATTTAATGCCACGGCCGCAGGGACCAATATAAAAGTGTCCCCCGGCTGTGGCATTATCTCTCTCTTTTGGCACCAGGACCGGACGCAGAGCCCGGTGCTGGTTGTTAAAATATGGGGGAACCCCTGTCATGTTTCCCCCCGTATTTTTACAACCAGGACCGGCTCAAAGAGCCCGAGGCTGGTTATGCTTAGGAGGGGGGACCCCACGCATTTTTTTTCAGGATCTTTAACTATTTCACACCCCTTCCAACTGAAAAACATGCACTGATCTCTCCATATTATTGTAGTTAGTAACAAAAAAAAAATTCTTTAAAAAAAACGAATAAATAATACTCGTGGCTCCTAAATAGACAAACCAAGTAGATAATCCCTTCAAATATAAATAGATATGCTATTAGCAATAAAAAAGCACCAAAAAATACATGTTTTTTTTTAAAATGTATTAGATCACGACAGAAAAATGAGGCGGAATGAAATTGACGAAATGACTGTCGAAAAGCACTGTTGTCGAATCGACGTTCTTCAATTGAATATACTTTTGTCGAAAAGCCGCACTTTAACATTGCAGACATGTCGAATTGAAAAAATGTTGAATTGCCAAAAGTCGAAAATTAAACGGCAGGTTTTTTGTCGAAAAGTACTGTATTGCATTGTCGTATCAAATTTGACAGGTTATTTTTGTGTCGAAAATGACCCGTTTTTTTGAATTTTTTTCGGCAATTCGACCGCAATTGCATATACCCCTTTACCTGCAGTTGTTAGTTTTGTTAAAAATGTTTTCAGCACGTTTGCTGTTACGTTTCATGCCTGTTGGCATGTGGTTTGTGGAATGCCATGTTGTGCTTCATGGTTGAGGTGTGAGCTGGTATGAATCTCACCATTAACTTAAAAGTAAATCCTTTCCTCGAAATGTCCGTCTCCCTGGGCACAGTTCCTATTCTGAGGTCTGGAGGAGGGGCATAGAGGGAGGAGCCAGTTCACACTCTGAAAAGGTCTTAAGGTGCCCATGGCTCCTGTGGAACCGTCTATACCCCATGGTACTGAAGTGGACCCCAGCATCCTCTACGGACTAGGAGAAAAGGATTTACCGGTAGGTATTAAAATCCTGTTTTTGAACACTCCCTGAAAACGGTCAGTTGACACCCAGAAACGCCCTCTTCCTATCAATCACTCTGCGGCTGCCATTGCGACTGAAAAGCGTCACTAGACCTTGTGTAAAAATACATCGACCGTTGTGAAAGTACGTTGCGCATGCGGACTGCGCCGCATACGCATGAGCAGAAGTGCCGCATTTTCACTTAATCGCTGTGCTGCAAACATTTTTCACTAGCGATCAACTCGGAATGACCCCCATGGTTTTGCCCAACTGCTAACAAATTTGCAGCAGCGATCTGGTCTGAATTAGGCCCTTTAAATTTCAAGTCAGTGTAGTGTAAACTCAATACTGAGGGAACATCACAGTCCAATAAACAATGCAACTCCAATTTCCTGTAGAAGAATATTTTTATAAAATATTAAATATAAATAGCTATTCATTTTGTTCATAGCTAGCATAACTTTGCAATCAATATGGACTTATGAAAACAGTATTTATACGTAGGATTGTCTCATTGACTTTAGCTACCATGTGATATTATTATAAGATCTGTATTTGTAGGCAGCCCTAGGCACACTCTGGCGAGAGTCACTTAGCTTCTGTCTCCCTTGGGTGGTGATGTCACCTCACAAACTGTCTGCCTCCTCCATGGCTGCTCTTAGTTTTCTTTTTTTCCAGCGATCGACGGAGATTATAGCTTCTTACTGCTGAAAAGAATAGGGCTAGGTTAGATGTAACATGGACGTTATACAAGTCATATTTAATGCTTAATTCCCAATTTAGGGCCTGATTCTGACTCGTATGTAATGCGAACGCAACTGAGGATGCTCGCTGCAAATCAAATGCGAATTAATTGCAAACGCAATTCTAATGCAACTGTAGACATGGCCTAATGCATATGTATCTATGGGATTGCGCTGCTCCACTCTTCTATATTCAACAGCAGCTATTATTATTGGCACTTACACCTACCGTATGCTCAATGCAGGAGATCCATCTGAATTTGGCTTCCACAATGCATATGTATGACTCACAATAATGAGTAACTCTGGCTACACGCTCATGACACACTCGCAAGTTGTGTTGCCTGCCACAGTAAGCCGGGTTATTGCCAGTACTGCCCGGGTCACAGCTCAGTGGAAAAGGGTTCTTGAAAAATAACCTGGGTCCAGTGACCCGTGAATCTGACCCATGTTGCTACCTTGGTCGGACCCAGGTAATGGTGTAGTGTAAAGAGGTGACCTGGGTCATCCAACCCAGGTCCCACTAAAAGCCTATGGAGAGCCGACTCACCGATGCTTGGAGATACAGGGATACAGACTGGAGTTTTTAGGAACTCCCACCTCACAGATTCAAATCAGGCTTTCCAGCTTCTCCGGAAGCAAGTGTGACTTTACAGGCAGCAATTCAAAAACTGGTTCATATTCAGGTAATTGTCCCAGTTCCACGTCAACTACAAAACAAGGGTTATTACTCCACCCAGTTTGTGGATCCGAAAACGGACGGTTCGGTGGGGCCCATTCTCACCCTCAAATCTCTGAACCCGTATTTAAGGGTGTTCTAATTCAAGATGGAGTCTCTCAGAGCGGTGATCTCAGGTCTGGAGGAGGAGGAATTCCTGATGTCTCTGGACATCAAGGATGCGTACCTTCACATTTGCACTGCAGGACTGTCACTACCAGTTTCAGAGATGTTTCTCCTCTGCAATCAGGGAGTGAACATAATACCATACCTGGACGACCTGCTGATAAAAGCATCTTCCAGGGAGAGGTTGTTGGACAGCATTGCCCTCTCAACCTGACTTCTCCAGGATCACAGGTGGATTCTGAACCTACCAAAATCCCACCTGGAACCAACACGGAGGCTTCCATTCCTAAGAATGATCCTGGATACGGAGGAACAAAGGGTGTTCCTTACGTTGGAAAAGGCATTGGTAAGCCAGTCAATGGTGCGGGATGTCCTAAAACCAACCCGGATATCGTGCATCTGTACATTCGCCTTCTGGGGAAGATGGTAGACTCTTACGAGGCTCTGCAGTACGGAAGGTTTCATGCAAGGCCATTCCAGCTGGATCTGTTGGACAAATGGTCTGGATCGCATCTTCACATGCACTAGAGGATACGTCTGTCACCAAAAGCCAGGATTTCTCTTCTGTGGTGGCTCCAGACTTCTCACCTGACCGAGGGTCGACGGTTCAGGATTCAAAATTGGATTCTGCTAACCACGGACGCAAACCTCAGAGGTTGGGGAGCAGTCACCCAAGGGGAACAGTTCCAAGGAAAGTGGTCAAGTCAGGAAGCCATTCTTCCGATCAACATTCTGGAACTAAGAGCCATATACAACGCCTTTCTTCTAGCTTCGCTTCTTCTTCAAGATCCAACCATTCAGGTTCAGTCGGACAATGTGACGGCAGTAACATACATAAACCGACAGGGCGAAACGAAGAGCAGGGCTGCAATGTCAGAGGTAACAAAAATTCTCCTCTGGGCAGAAAGACACGCGGTGGCGCTGTCGGCAATCTTCATTCCGGGAGTAGACAACTGGGAAGCGGACTTCTTCAGCAGACATGACCTTCACCCAGGAGAGTGGGGCCTTCATCCACAGGTGTTCGAGTCCTTAACAAGCCGGTGGGGAATTCCACAGATAGACATGATGGTCTCTAGTCTCAACGAGAAGCTAAAACGCTATTGTTCTAGGTTGAGGGACCCACAAGCAGTGGCAGTGGACGCTCTGGTGACTCCATGGGTCTACCAGATTATTTACATGTTCCCACCTCTTCCTCTGATCCCAAGTATTCTCAAAAGAATAAAAAGGGAAAAGGTTCAAGCAATTCACATTGCTCTGGATTGGCCAAGAAGGGCCTGGTACACGGGTCTTCTGGAGTTGCTCCTTGAGGACCCGTGGCCTCTGCTTCTACGAGAGGATCTTTTGCAACAGGGGCCGTTAGTCTATCAAGACTTACCGCGGCTACGTTTGACGGCATGGAAGTTGAGCGTCAGATTTTAGCACAGAAAGGCATTCCGAAAAAGGTTATTCCAACCCTGATCCACGCTAGGAAGGGGGTAACGTCTAAACATTAACACCGTATTTGGAAAAAATATGTCTCTTGGTGTGAAAATAGAAAATTTCCTGCAACTGGGACATTTTCTCCATTTTCTACAGTCAGGTGTGGATGTGGGCCTACGTTTGGGCTCCTTGAAAGTCCAGGTTTCGGCCTTGTCCATTTTCTTCCAGAAACAATTGGCTTCCCTCCCTGAGGTTCAGACGTTCTTGGAGGGTGTTCTGCACATCCAACCGCCCTTTGTACCTCCCACGGCACCTTGGGATCTTAACGTGGTGTTGCAGTTTCTGCAATCAGACTGGTTTGAACCTTTACAGGAGGTTGACGTTAAGTTTCTTGCATGGAAGGCTGTTACACTGTTCGCCTTGGCTTCCACAAGGCGTGTGTCCGAACTGGGGGCGTTGTCTCACAAAAACCCCTATTTGATTTTTCATGAGGATAGAGCTGAACTCAGAACTCGTCAGCAGTTTCTTCCTAAGGTGGTAGCTGCGTTTCATATCAACCAACCTATTGTGGTACTGGTGCTTACTGACACCTCTGCTACCTCATAGTCCCTGGATGTTGTGAGGGCTTTGAAGATCTACGTGAAGAGGACAGCTCGTCACAGAAAATGTGACTTGCTGTTTGTTTTCTATGATCCCAAGAAAATTGGGTGTCCTGCTTCAAAGTAGTCTATTGCTCGCTGGATCAGGCTTACTATCCAGCATGCTTATTCTACGGCAGGATTGCTGGTTCCTAAAGTATAGGCCCACTCTACTAGGTCGGTGGGTTCTTCCTAGGCGGCTGCCCGGGGTGTCTCTGCTTTACATCTCTGCCGAGCAGCTACTTGGTCGGATTCGAACACGTTTGCTAAGTTCTACAAGTTTGATACTTTGACCTCTGAGCACCTTCAGTTTGGTCCATACCCATGGGAGCTTTGGTACATCCCCATGGTACTAATGTGGACCCCAGTATCCTCTAGGACGTAAGAGAAAATAGGATTTTAATTATCTACCGGTAAATCCTTTTCTCGTAGTCCGTAGGGGATATTGGGCGCCCACCCGGGTGTGGTTCATCAAATTGACAGTGTCTAGGTCGACAATGTTTAGGTCGACCACTATAGGTCGACAGTCACTAGGTCGACATGGATGGAAGGTCGACATGTGCTAGGTCGACAGGTCTAAAAGTCGACATGAGGTTTTTGTTTTTTTTTTCGTTTTCTTCGTAGAGTGACCGGGATCCCAAATTAGTGCACCGCGTTCGCTCGCCATGCTTCGCTCGGCACACTTTACCGTTCCAATCGTAGTCCACGTGGATCGTTAAGTATGAAAAAATTCAAAAAAAGAAAAAAAATGTGAAAAACTCATGTCGACCTTTAGACCTGTCGACCTAGCACATGTCGACCTAGAAACCCTGTCGACCTTCCATCCATGTCGACCTAGTGACTGTCGACCTATAGTGGTCGACCTAAACATTGTCGACCTAGACACTGTCGATTTCCAGACCGGATCCTGCCCACCCAGTGCTTTGTGTTTCCTGCCCTGTTACTTCGTTAAGTAATATTGTTGGTTCAGCTGTTGCTGTTCCTGTTCAGTTTTGAATAGCATGGCATTCCTCTTGTTTGTGTGTGCTGGTTCGAATCTTACCACTGTTCTGTTACATCCTTCCTCAGGTTATGTCCGTCTCCTCGGGCACAGTTTCTAGACTGAGTCTGGTAGGAGGGGCATAGAGGGAGGAGCCAGTGCACACTATTGATTTCTTAAAGTGTCCAAGGCTCCTAGTGGACCCGTCTATACCCCATGGTACTAATGTGGACCCCAGTATCCTCTACGGACTACGTGAAAAGGATTTACCGGTAGGTAATTAAAATCCTATTTTTTTGCTAGATTTTCCATTTCTGTGTCTGCTGTTTTTCTCACCACTGCTTCAGTGTTGCCTTTTTGCCAAGTGTTTTGCTCTTCTCTTACATTTTGATCTATTCATACAGTGTATATCTTATTACACACATCAGCTTTCCCATATATGCCTTGGGTCCTCCTATGGCTCATATGCCACAGTATAACCTTTGGGGTGTGTACAACATGGCTTTCTCATCTGGCATGCTTGTGGAAGGGATGAAAAATACTTGGAGCTGACAGTTATGTTGGGACCTTACTTTGAGCGTTAGGATGCGGCAACCATCTATTTTGTATCATCCCTTCTAGGTGTGACCTATTCCACCCAGGGTAATCCTACGTAGTATGCCCATCATGGCTGCCTCACCTGGTAACTTTTGTGTGTGGAAGATGTAATCCATAGAAGCTGTTACCCGGAATATCGACACCAATCCTGCATTGCGTTCCTTTGGGCACTCTAGGTTTTCTCTTTTTTCTTCTTATTCTGTATTACTGTATTAATCTTTTGTACTATTTTCTATATTTTTGATGCCTGTAAAGTGCCTTGAGTCCTATTATTTTTTTATATCTATCTTTTGACTTCTGGATACTAACAGCAATAATCACTACATTCATGATGATAGATCGACATGTATTGGTCGACAGTCAATAAATCGACACCATATGGTCGACATGCATTAGGTCGACAGGTTCAAAAGGGTAACATGACAATAGTCCACACATTTTTTGGGGGGGTTTCCCAGGTTTTCTCAACATTTTTTTTATTTACTATACATATATTGGGAATAGTAACCTGTGGCGAGTGAAGTGAGTCACCTTGGCCAAGGTGTAACGAGTGAAGCGAGCATGTGAGGGTACACATTTCTAATGATGGTAGTCCCATAACATGAAATATACAAGATTTGTCATCCCCCCCCCCCCCCCAAAAAAAAAAAAAAAAAAGCATGTTGCAACCATTTGTACCTGTCGACCTAATGCATGTCAGCCATTTGGTGTAGATCTAATGACTGTCGATCATAACATTGTCAATTCATTGATACACCTTACAGTTACCATTCACTTCAGGGGGTAAATTTACTAAGATGGGAGTTCTATTTAAGATGGGATGTTGCCCATAGCAACCAATCAGATTCAAGGTATTATCTTTTAGAAGGTGCTAGGTAAATGAGAAGTAGAATCTGATTGGTTGCTATGGGCAACATCCCATCTTAAATAGAACTCCCATCTTAGTAAATTTACCCCCATGTATCAACTAGAGATGTCAGTCACTCCACTGATGCTTATTCGAAACTGGAAGCACCAGTCTTTTCCTTACACTAGTTACCAGCAGTATTACTCCATGTGACCACTAGATAATAGCAACCAGCTCCTGCAGGCATATTGCCTGGGATATGACAGCACTAATCAGTCCATCCACCTAGATCAGTGTTTCCCAACCTCGGTCCTCAGGGCACACTAAAGGCCAGTACTGACGGGAGAGATGTGTGCTGAGCGATCTTAACACAGACCGCTCAGCACACATCTCTCCCCCCACTCAGCACAGCGCAATGTGCTGAGCGAGGGGTGACGACAATGGGGGCCGCTCACTTCACACAGCGCTGAAGTGAGCGACCCGCTAGATTGAGCCTGCATGCAGGCTCAATCTAGCACCGGCTATTGCTGGGGGGCATACACACGACAGATCCGTGCTTAAAATCTAAGCAATCTAGTCAGATTGCTTAGATTTTAAACACTGATCTCTCCGTGTGTACCCCTCATAACAGTCCAGGATTTAAGGAGATGTGTGGTTGAGTACAGATGGTTAAATCACAATAACTGAGGCACTAATTAAGGGCCTAATTATAATAAATAATAAGAATGATATTTATATGGCACTTTTCTCCTCAAAGTGCTCAAAATACAAAACAAGCTTAACAAGGGACATTAGTGAAATGCTTGGGTGAACAGGAAAGTCTGGAGTCCATTTTTTAAGGTTTCTAGAGTAGAGGCTTCTCAAACTGTGCACCTCCAGATGAATTCTGGGAGATTCTAGGTACTGTTAATAGTCCTTACCAACAGATCGCAGTAATTGAGTGGGACAGTAAGGGATCAGAAGCTGCTTCAAGCCTTGGGCCCTGGTCATGTAGGGCATTAAAAGTCAGTAAGCCAATCTTGAAAATGATTCTCCATCTTACAGACTGCCAATGAAGGGAGAAGAGAATAGGTGTTATGTGGCTGGAACAGGGCTGATTACTTAATAAGCCTGGCAGCTGCATTTTGTACCATCTGCAAGCAGTGCAATTATTTTACTGGTAGACCAAGGTAGAGGGCATTGTAGCAGTCTAGGCGTGGTGACACAAATGTATGTATGTGTATGACTTTAGGTAGATCATCTGAGGGAATTAAGTGCTTGATTCATGCTATGTTACTCAGATGAAAGAGGATTTGATACCTGATCATCAAGCCACATCCAGGACAACACCAAGATTCCGCACATGTTCAGTATTTTGTAGTTCTGAATCCCCAAGCGCAAGTCCTGCTATGCTGCAGTGTTGTCCTGTGACTAAACATAAGGAACTCTGTTTTATCAGGGTTCAGTTGCAGCCAAATGGCATACTAACAGTCCAGATTTTAAGGATGCATGTTTGTATGGAATGCATAAACGCAAGGAAGCGGCTGTGCAATTCCGTGCAATTAAAATGAAAATGCAGCAGTAGGCCCCTGTAAGAGATAGGCGCATCCTGCATGCATTTATGAGATCCGAGTGCTGCATCAGAGAATACAGCCTCTGATCACCATTGCAATGTTTTTAGGCATCGGTCAGCTTGCGTAAACTGAAGCCACTGCCTGGTAGAGAGGATGGTGCCGGACGGTGACTGCACACAGGGCCTCCTCCTCTCTTATTGGCAACGTTATCTATTATATAATTCTATTAGCCATTAGTCCTTCTCCCAGGTAACGGCTGAGTACAACAATGTCATCACAGACTATATAGCAGTCCTCACGAGTAGACCTGCAGTCTCATCCTTGGTGTGGCAGCAACACTGCAGATTTATTTATTTTTTTCTCTTTTACTTGAACTTATTTTATTTAAACTTGTTTTATCCCCCTATTGTGCCTCCCCATTAACTCCCTCCGTCCCCATACCCCCTACATCCCTTCTTTTCCTACTCCTTACTCGTTTTAAATGAGTCTGTTTCCACTGTTAAAACCTGGACTGTGCTGTTTAGTTCTGGACTCTACTGGTTAATTCTGTATCATTTTGGCCTGTCCTTTGCTGATACCTCTGTGCATTGTAGGTCAGGTTGGGAGATATTGTGAGATAAGTGAAGTGATGTACGTTGGTGTACAGTAGTTTGGTTAATGGCCTTGTGTGTGAGTAAAAGTTTTGTATTGAATGCGGTAGAATACAGATAACCAATGGACGGACTAACAAAATGGATCCACAGACGATGAATGTCTAGCGAGGAAGATTAATCTTGCAGCTGCATTCAGAATGGATTGTAGTGGTGAGAGTCTCTTTTTGGAAATACCAGTGTGTCAATTTGGGATAATTAGCTCGGTAAAGGGGTGGATTTGTGCAGTGTATGGGTGTTCCGACAGGATCCAACACAGCTTTTCAGTTAAATAAACGTAATGGTGCTTTACTTTCAGTATAAAATCAGGAAACAAAACAAATGAACAGAAAATAACAAACGCCTAGCCCCCATTCAGGTCACTTACTTCTTCGCCTCTTGCCTTGGGCAGCTAATATGCAAACATAAAGTCTCTCAAAGTCATTCATATATAGTTAGCCTGTCCTGGCCTGGCCTGGCTTGGCCTGTCCTCTGGCTTATCACAAAAAGTCTCAGCCCTGCTCCTGCAGAGTAACACAGGCTCCGGGCTACTGACATTCAGGCTCTCCGGCCTACTCACATGCAAGCTGTCCGGCCTGGTTTTTATCAGCACCACGTAGCTCAGTCCTGCTTCCTTGCAGGTAGAATCCTGACCACCTAGCCTTCTTCACTCTGATTGTACCACTTCCACCTGGGCTCTGTTTCACCAGGGTAGTACACACAATCCCACTTCGACTGGATACACAGGTATCAGACAGCCCTTTACTGCACAGTCTCACCATGACTGTCATCTCTCTGCAGCAGCCATTAGGTGTGGTAACACCTCCTTTTTCTTTCCTGCGTGGGTGGATCCCTCCAGCCACCATATGATCACATGTCAGTAATGTAATTTACCTTCACACTGCCACACCAGTAAGAAGACTATTGCAATATTCAATGCGTAAGATAATGAGAGCATGATTAGAGGTTTTGCAGTGTCTTGTATAAGGTATGGTCGTATTCTGGATATGTTTTTTAGATGAATGTAGCATGATTTAGAGACAGATTGAATGTGGGGAACAGAGGACAGTTCAGAGTCAAGGGTGACACCTAGGCTGCGAGCTTAAGTGGTAGGATTGATTGTCGAGTTCTCATCAGTGATAGAGATATCAGGGGCAGGAGTAATGAAGTCCGAGGTTGGCGGCCGTGCAGGATTTTTTTATTTATTTTTTTAAAGAGGCAATCATGTACAAGGCATGGTTTAGTCTTGTATATGACTGCCCCTTTAAAAAAGCATCCGATTTCGACCGGCATCCCGCGCGGCCGCTGACCTAGGGCTGTATTACATCCCGCCCCAGGTGTTAGAAATTGTCAATGAACCTTTATAGAAAAATATTATTTCAAATATTAGACTTGTTTTCCTGGCCCAGATTGGAAACTACTATTGGTAGGTGGAAATATAATTAATTCTGTTTTGGAAATATTAAGTTTAAAGTGGTGAGATGACATCCAAGAGGACATGGCAGAAAGGCATTCAGTGACAAGGACCAATACAGATGGTGATAAATCTGGGAGGATAGTTAGATTTGAGTTTCATCCCCATACAGATGATACAGAAATCCAAAAGAGCCGATTAGTTTGCCAAGAGATGTGGTATAGATTGAGAAAAGCAGAGGACCTTGCAGTACTCCTCCTGATAGCAAAGAGGAGGTGGATTCAGAGAAGCGGCCACTGAAAGAGTGATTAGATAGGTAGGATGAGAACCAAGAAAGGGATGTGTCCTGATGATGAGAACCAAGAAAGGGATGTGTCCTGATGATGAGAACCAAGAAAGGGATGTGTCCTGAAAACCTAGGGATTGTAGTGTTTGTATGAGAAGAGAGTGGTCAACAGTATCAAAAGAAGCAGAGAAATCTAGAAGAACAAGAAGTTAGTAGTAGTCTTTGCACTTAGCAGTGACCAGATCATTCACTACTTTAGTTAGTGCTGTCTCCGTTGAGGGATCGGTAAGCGATCCTGGCGGATGGGATGCCAGCGATCACAATTCCAACTCCGGCATCCCAATGGTGAAGATCCAGACAGGGGCGAGGTAAGTATCTAAACTCCCCACCCCCCAACCCTAACCTTACCTTTCCGCAGCTTCCTTAGTGCCTAACCCCGAGGGTGTTGTTTGTGTAAATCAGGCACCAGTGGAAACAGTTGTTGCACATGATGTGAAAAAGCCCATTGTCATGCCAGAGCAAAAGACAAAAAAAGCCACCTCTTGTGTGTTGAATCTTTTCTACCTAAATCCAGGCCATCTGTACCATTTGTAAAGCAAAAGTAGAGGTAGGGACCTTACCCTTCTAGGAACCTCCTCCAGCAGCACATTCATCCAAAGTTTTTGTGATATTCAGAAACTTTGGCTAAAACTCAGTCCAGCGTCACCTAGCTCCCTTCTTTCTCTCTGTTAGATCCAAGTGCCTGCAATCTCCACCGACAACACCTACATCATCAACATCATCAATCATGATTGGAAATAGTCCCGCATCCAATTTCATAAGCATAATTTACTCCTCTCCTAACAGGGATTCCTCAGAAGGATCCTAGAGTGCTAAGCCTGTTGCTGCTGCTGCTGCTGCTGTGAGTGGATCTTCATCCCAGAAGAGGACCAGGAAGACTACTTGTAATAGTTTAACAAAACAATTGACTGTTAAACAATCCTTTTCAAGGGGGGGCAAGTATGACAGCAGTCACCCAGTTGCACAGCGGATTACTGACGCCATAGCAGATATGCTGGTATTAGATGTGCGTCCAGAATCCGTCATTAATGCAGTGGGTCTTAGACAGTTAAATGGGGTGTAGTACGGCTGACCGGCGGTCAGGAGACCGCCGGTCAGCTTACCGACGCCAGGATCCCGGCAGCATACCGACGCCGGGATCCCGGCGGGGAGGGGCGAGTGCAGCAAGCCACTTGCGGGCTCGCTGCATTCGCCACGCTGCGGACTCGGTGGCGACCTGCGGTCGCCACGGGTTCTATTCCCACTCTATGGGTGTCGTGGACACCCACGAGTGGATATAGTCCCTGTTGGTCGGCATGCCGACCATCGGGATAGTGAGCCGTCGGGATGGTGGAGGAGGTCATGTGACTGTCGGTCAGCTGACCGGCGGTCACATGAATACCACCCGTTAAATGAGGTCCTGTGTCCCCGCTACCAAATCCTACCTGGATTCCACTTCAGTTGAAAAGCAATTACCAGTCTGTACAGGGACATTAAAAAAACACCTTATTAGTGTCCTCCGAAATGTCGTAGTACCCACCGTCCACAGGTATGTGGACAAGTGGGACAGGGCAAACTAAAGATACACGACTGTGACAGCCCACTGGGTAGATGTATTGCCTTCAGCGCACTAACAGCAGCAGAAATGCCATTAACAAGATGCCAGCTCATTCAGAGACAGGCTACTCTGAGTATCACCAGTTTTACTAAGAGGCAATATATACAACATAAGGGTGGGTGGGAGGGCCCAAGGACAATTCCATCTTGCACCTCTTTTCTTTCTATTATGTGCTGTTTGGAGCATTGCTGACTGTCTTCTTGTGTAGACAACAAACATTTTCATAGTTTGTTAAACTGCACCCTGTCTGCCACAGCAGAGACATTCTGTTTCTGAGATGTGCCATGTTGAAAGTTTAAGTGCCACATGTTTATGCCGCTCACTGCTGTCGCTTAGCTTAGTCATCCAGCTATCTGTGCAACCTTTTGGCCTAAACTGGATGAAAACAATATTGTGAGGTGGTCAAGATGGCCTGGAAATGACTGGAAATTAATGTTATTCAGGTTAAGAATACTGTAGGAGAGGGGCGTGGCCTAGCTGGCATCAGGAGAGGTCAGGTTTCTACAGAGCTCCAGCCAGCAACATTTTAAAAGGATCCCCTGGCCTAGATTTGAGGGCTTATATATAATAAAACAGACCCCTAAGCACTGCTGAACCACCCTGCACTCAGAGGTCGAGGCTGCGGAGTCGGGGGGGCTCTGCGCTGCCCCCTGCGGATTGCGGCCTACCTCTGTTCCAGAAGCCGGGGCCTCGATTTTGGGGTGTGGACGGAGAACCACGGAGCCCGGGGCGGCGACTGTACGGACTTCCCCCTCCACCTAAACAGCTCTCCGGAGGTCGGACACCTCGCCCAGCAAGCACCTAAAGCCCCACGGAAGACCAGAGACCGGGCGGCCTGCGGGAGATAGTGGCCGGGACGCATGGAACGGGCGGCTGGTGGCCATCTTGGGGTTGGCGCCGCCTAGACCTCATCTTCTGCGCTGCCTCGCCGATCCCCGGCCTCTACGGATGCCTGACATCCGACCCCCGCCTTACATGCTCACATGCTCCCGTTTGACAGCTCCCCCACCCCGCTGACGGGAGATAACGGCCAGGAGAACTCCGGAGGGACCTGGTCTCATCGACTGGCGGCGGCCATCTTGTGGTTGGCATGGCACCCATCCTGCTTCATGGCTGGAGATAGGCTGTAACTCGAGCTCCCTCTGGTGGTTACTTCCAGATTTGCAGCTGCTACACATTTATTCCTATAATCCTGCCTGTCCACAGGTCTCCTATCTGACAGCCGGAGGGGAATCATCATTGTATATCATCTTGAAATAACCGATGTGATACCTCAACAACCCTATCGTAATCTGCTGTGTCCTGAAGCTGTGGACTCACTGAGGTGGATGTCTAGCTCTTACCACGTCACCTCAAGCCTTTCGACATATACATCACACGGCTGTGACATTTTGGAGTGTCACATTGTGACACCTCTAACACGTTATTTCTTGTGAATCTGCTCCGCAACGCCCTGACATGCCGGCTATCTTCATAGCAATGTAACTTTCCAAGATCTCCCCTACACTGATGTGACCCTCATCGAATTACTCTCTGCGCCCTACTTTATTTCTATTTTACATACCTATTTCTGACGACTTCATATGGAAAAGTTCCTGGTGTCCACTCCAATGTCCTCAACTAGTCTTATTTCAGGCGCACGCGAGGACACATCCCACAGGAATTCTTCTGACTCCGATTGCTCCACCACCCGATCTCGTTCCCAAAGAAAACGTACTAACACTACGATTACTAAACAGCCTAAGATGAAACCCACTGACATTACCGCGGTTCTTGGACCTCTCCTAGACGAAAAACTGGCGGGCATCAAAGAAGCCATTGACTCCACCTTAGCCCAGCTGACTCTACACAGTGGCCGTCTGGATGAAGTTGAACAGAGGGTCTCAACATTGGAGGACGATCTACAAGCCGCACAGTCTACTATAAAGTCCCAGACCACAGAAATTAAAGGCCTTACTGAAAAACTCGATGATTTGGAGAATCGGAGCCGTCTGAATAACCTGAGGGTGGTGGGCATACCAGAGTCGGTAAGGGGCCATGCACTGCTGGACCTTTTATCCAACTGGCTGCCTGATAAATTAGGTATGGACCTTCAGGGCTCATCGTTAGCCATTGAAAGGGCACATAGGATCGGCCCTGAACGCAGAGACTCAGCCGGACGCCCTAGACCTGTTATCCTACGGATTCTAAACTACGCGGATAAAGCCAAGCTCTTAGACCACTACCGCAAGTCAGAGAATCTTCTCTATAAAGGTGAAAGGCTGCTTATCTTCCAAGACTTCTCCACCCATGTCGCCAACAAGCGCAGAGAGTTCGCTCCGATATGCAAGCGACTGTTTGAAGACAACGTCAAGTTCTCACTATTATACCCTGCCCGTCTTCGGGTCTTTGTCAATGGGAAACTATGCTTTTTTGATGATCCGATGGCGGCAAAGGCCCATTTTGCACACCCTGACACTTGACTGTCCACCATTACTTAACGTTTGCATATCTTTATACTTGCCTTGATTAATAGGTCACACAGTGTTCGGGATATGATATAGGCATGCTATTTGCACATGCCGGAGGCTCCACCTCCCATTGTTTCATGTTTGTTAGTTTAATGTTTTTGTCTGTTTGTTTGTTTGTTTGCTCGTTCTGCCTGCTGGGATAATGTGTCTCGATCCTCCATAGGTTGGCCCCTCCTTGCTCGTTGGGACGGGGGGGGGGCACCATTTCACCTATACGATTTTGATATTCTACTTTCCATCTACGGGGGTAGGATAGTATGGCTACCCATGCTGCCTCTCAGACCTCAACCCCGGTGACAACCCCACTTTTAGATTTTAATATAGATTCTTGGAATGTGGAGGGTCTCAACAGCCCCATTAAACGCAAGAAGGTGACTGCCCACCTCTCTCGCTTGTCCCCCCAAGTCGTGTTCCTACAAGAAACACACTGGGTGCATGATTCCCCTGTGTCACTAAAAGCCCCTTGGATTGGGGAATGTATATCTGCTCCTTACACCAATAAAACCAGAGGGGTTGCCATCCTCTTTCATAGGAATCTTCAATTCTCCATCCTTAAAAAATATATCGACCCAGAGGGCAGATTTATCCTCCTAGATGTCTCCATTGACAGTGTGATATATACCTTTTTGAATTTATATGCACCCACTGGATCTAACAATCTCTTCTTTGCAGATATCCTTCAGAGAGTTCTGTCCTGGGGCGGACAAAATTTAATCCTAGGGGGAGATTTCAACACGGTCGTTGATCCATCCATGGACAGGTCGGGGGTGAGTACCAAAAAACCCGGATCCTCCTCTACTCTGCTTTCCTCTCTTTGCTCTCAACTTACCTTACTGGACCCTTGGCGTACACACCATCCCCTTCAACGGGATTATTCTTTTTACTCACACCCGCACTCTACTCACTCTCGCATTGACTATCTATTTCTATCTAAACACCTTTTCTTTAAAGTCACCCACACCTCAATTAAGGACATCATTATTTCAGACCACGCTCCCATCACCCTGTCCCTACATTTATCCCTGCCCCAGAACATTTCTAAATGTTGGAGATTCCCAGCATATCTCATACACTCAGAGGATTTCTTATTACATCTCAAACATTCCTGGCATAATTATACTACTGACAACTTGGGTCAAGTATCTAACACTCCACTCTTTTGTGGGGCCTCTAAGGCAGTCCTTCGAGGCCATATTATTTCCTATGTTAATTCTAAGCGTAATAAATTCAACACAAAATTGCAGGAACTTAGCGCGGCTCTCACACTCGCATATCGCACTTACAAACAATGCAACAATCCTACTCATAGAGAAACGTACCTCATGGCAAAACAAATTTATGATACCTTTCTCACCGAACAGGCCCAGATCAGCTATGACTACGGCAGGAACAGGTTCCATAGGTGGGGGAACAAGTCTGGCAGACTCTTGGCCAACTTGGTTAGGGGGCCCCGAAACAAAACATGGGTTAACTCGTTGCACAGCTCTGGAGGTGTTCTTTCTGATCCCACTGACATTTGGTCGGCTTTTATGAGGTTCTATAAATCCTTATATACTGCCGACATTGATAACATAACTGATGGTCAATTATTCCTGGTTGAGGCGCAGTTACCAACGCTGGAGGTGGAGGAAAGGGACTCGCTGGATGCTCCCATAACTGACGATGAGGTACGGGCCACCATTAAGTCCTTACCCAATGGAAAGAGCCCTGGCCCTGACGGCTTCAGTGCCGAATTTTATAAGATGCTGGATGCCGATATACTCCCTACATTAACACGATTATATAACCACATCCTAACTACAGGGGAGACTCCCCTTCGTTTTAACGAAGCCAAGCTTATAGTACTCGCAAAACCGGGTAAAGACCCTGCCCAGGTAGGGTCATATCGCCCCATTTCACTCCTCAATCAGGACTTTAAAATATTGACCAAAATCATAGCTAATAGGTGGCAAGCCTACCTACCCCGCCTTATCTCACCCGCGCAGATGGGATTTGTCAAGGGTAGACAATCCACACGAGGAGTGCGGGCGGCCCTGACTGCGATATCTCACACCCGCTTCAATCAGGCCAAAAACAACATCATTGTGAATTTGGACGCAGAGAAGGCGTTTGATAAAATTGCCTGGCCTCACCTATCCCGAGTACTCGCCCACCAGGGATTCGGCGCAGCGTTTTGCAACTTGGTACAGACCTTATACAATAACCCAGTGGCACAGGTCTTAGTCAACAATGTGACATCTCCATCCTTCACGTTGGAAAGAGGCACTAGACAAGGATGCCCCTTATCTCCCCTCCTTTTTGATCTAGCATTAGAACCTCTTATACGCCATATTCTGTTACACAAGAACTATAGTGGCATCTAGGTGGGTACACAGGAATTACGGGTGGTGGCATTCGCAGATGACCTCCTCCTTTTTATGTCAGACCCTCACCGTACGATCCCACAGCTGACTGCTGTGATTGATCGTTTCTCCTCTTTTGCAGGGTTTTCCATTAATTACAGTAAGTCGGAGGCACTAGCCATATATGGACAGGCGAGACTGGGTTGGGGGACCACTTTTCCCTTTAAATGGGCGAATACACATATTACCTATCTAGGCGTTGCACTCCCTACCCACCCCTGCCACCTGTATAGGCTCAATATCACCCCAGTCCTCCATAAGATTAGAACCGAACTTGGTCTCTGGCAATCCCTCCCCCTTAACATGCTAGGGAGATGTAACCTATTTAAGATGGCCAGCTTCCCAAAACTCCTCTATGTTTTACAGATGACCCCCCTTCTATTATCCAAGTCGGATCTATCTTCTTTGAATGCCTCTATCTCCAGATACATCTGGGCTGGTAAACGTCCAAGGATTAGCATGAAAAAATTGTCCCAGACGGTACCTAGAGGAGGAATCAATCTACCTGATGTTAAACAATACAATCTTGCGTGCCTCCTCCGCATTGCTATGGACTGGCTTGGAGACAATAATTACTACACGGACTCCAGCCTAGACTCTCAACTTTGCGCCCCCTTGTCCCTCAGTTATCTTCTCCATGCCAAACCCTCCAAGTTGGCGCTACATATCACCACTAATTCGTTACTACTCCCCATAATACAGGCGTGGAAAATGGCGAGGAAATCTCTCAAACTTCAACACCTATACTCACTCTCGATGCCCCTTATAGGCAACCTGGAGTTTCAGGAGGGAGAGGCTCTGCAACCCTTCATTGCCTGGCACTCTCTTGGTATCCGCAACCTGCGCAACTTGCTTAATTCCTCCCGCGTCCCGCTGTCTTTCGCAGAGGCACGAGAAAAATATGGCCTGCCTCCTCACCACGAATTTGCCTATTTCCAGGCAATACATTATCTTAAAACTGTACTTTCTAAATTGACGGGGAACGACTTTCTTAACTCTCTAGATACATTACTCCAATCAACATGTTACTCTATATCAACCATTTATACACGTATTCGTCATGAACTTATCCCTGACACGGACCTTCCAGAGCTGTCCCAATGGTCCTCCCACATTTCAACGGTAACCCCTGACTCCCTCCTAAATCACTTTCAACTAACCCTAAAACTTATCCCTGCAAGCTCTTATCAAGAGATGGCCTATAAAATGCTCCATAGGGCATACATCTCACCTAAACGCCGATCTTTGATGGGCATCTCAGAAGACAGCAAATGCACTAAATGCTCAATGGAGGGGGCCGACCTCTTCCATTGCTTCTGGGACTGCGCTCTGGTGTCACAGTTTTGGCATGAGGTACATCATTATGGAACCACTTCCTTAGGCATATCCTTTAGTTGCACTGTTTCCTGGGCATTGTTTGGGTGTTTGACTGACCAGCCAGACGTCCCCAGGTCTAACAAAAAACTACTTATGATATTATCAGCGGCTGGCAGGAAGGCAATCCTACAACAATGGATCCACAACATACCCCCTAATCTTTCGATGGTGACCTCTAGATTATTTTTTCTATTCACCATGGACTGGCTGGAGGCCTCTATCCATAAAGAGAGGCTCACCCCTGCCTTGTTCCAATGTTGGGACACATACATTTTGACACTCCCCTTACACACTAAACAAGCCATTGACAAATGCTTTCAATCTACCTCATGGTACCTCCTCCACACTTTAGCCCAACCTAACCCCTTGAACATCTGACTTGCCCTCTCTCCTTTCCTTTTTCCGGACCCCTCCTCCACTCCATTCTATATTCAATCATCTACCGGGTTGACTAGAAATATGGACCCCCGATATGGGAAGATTGCTCTGTGGATGGATCGACGGCCCGTGTCCCATAGTAGGCATTACAGGTTAGTTTATTTCCTTATGTTTTAGGTATTATATATATGTTTAGGGAATTCGAAATACTTTGTCCATATCGGCGGAGAACTGATGTTTAAACCACCCCTTTTCATCTATAATCTGCTCCGCTTGGGGAACTAAAGCATATCCTCAATTCCCTGATATCCTTAGTTATACATATGTTACCTTTCTTGGAAGGGTATAAAGGTTTTATGTGGAGAAAAGTTTGAAAATATGTTTTGATCTCTACCAGGTTTTATATGAGACTGAATAATCTATAACTTCCTGTCTTTTGTCAAGAGGCTTATATATAGTGCATATTATGTTGTACAATACTAACTATATATTCCATTCGATGTCTCGAAATGCTGTATATCTACTCTGTATGGTGTGAGATTATATTAAAAATAGTTTGAAAAAAAAAAGAATACTGTAGGAACAAACACAGGCCCACATTTGTATGATTCTTTGACAAAAAACCATATCCAAAACACACACTACCCGCCACTGTGGGTACAAGAAAACCTTGGTTCTCCACCAGTATGCTTAAATGGTCTATCAGGGTGTATGTCTACTCTCCACTGCACAGAGGCGGAACTACGGCCAGTGCAACCAGTGCGTTGCACTGGGGCCCGCCTCTGTCCAGGGGCCCAAAGCATGTAATGAGTCAAAACTGACTCATTACATGCCGCTGTGTGCTGCGGGCAACCGCTGCCCGCAGCACACAGCCGCCCGGAGAGGAGAGGAGCGCACTGCAGCGGCCACGGGGGAAAAGGAGAAGGAGGGAGGTGGAGGAGGGAGCTGCAGCAGCGCTTTGTTACTGGTGGAGGCGCTGCTGCTGCTGTCCCTCTGCTTCACTATAGGCTGTCTTCCGAGAACAGCCTATAGTGAAGCAGAGGGGCAGCAGCGCCTCCACCAATAACACAGCGCTGCTGCGGCTCCCTCCTCCACCTCCCTCCTCCTCCTTCTCTCCTGCCCGGGAATCGTCAGAAGCTGCACCGAGGAGCCTGAGCCAGCGGAGAGGGTAAGTATAAATTTTCTTTCTTTTTTTCTTTCTTTCTTTCTTTCTTTCTTTCTTTCTTTCTTTCTTTCTTTCTTTCTTTCTTTCTTTCTCTGTCTTTCTTGGGACTGTCTGCCGCAATGTGTAAAAATGGGGAATCTGCCTGCCGCAATGTGTAAAAATGGGGAATCTGCCTGCCGCAATGTGTAAAAATGGGGAATCTGCCTGCCGCAATGTGTAAAAAGGGGGAATCTGCCTGCCGTAATGTGTAAAAAGGGGAAATCTGCCTGATGTGATGTGTAAAAAGGGGGAATCTTTGGCGTTATGTGTAAAAAGGGGGAATCTTTGCCGCAATGTGTAAAAAGGGGGAATCTGCC
Source organism: Pseudophryne corroboree (assembly GCF_028390025.1). Lineage (NCBI taxonomy): Eukaryota > Metazoa > Chordata > Amphibia > Anura > Myobatrachidae > Pseudophryne > Pseudophryne corroboree. Next base: position 147,721,933 of record NC_086449.1, read on the forward strand.
TGCCGCAATGTGTAAAAAGGGGGAATCTGCCTGCCGTAACGTGTAAAAAGGGGACGCTGTCTGCCGTAATGTGTAACAAGGGCACGCTGTCTGCCGTAATGTGTAAAAAGGGGACGCTGTCTACCATTATGTGTAAAAAGGGCACGCTGTCTGCCGTTATGTGTAAAAAGTGTACGCTGTCTGCCGCTATGTTTAACAAGAGCACGCTGTCTGCCGTTATGTGTAAAAAGTGCACGCTGTCTGCCGCTATGTGTAACAAGGGCACGCTGTCTGCCGTTATGTGTAAAAAGGGGACGCTGTCTGCCGTTATGTGTAAAAAGTGCACGCTGTCTGCCGTAATGTGTAAAAAGGGGGACGCTGTCTGCCGTAATGTGTAAAAAGGGGACGCTGTCTGCCGTAATGTGTAAAAAGAGGAATCTGTCCGCCGTAAGGTGTAAAAGGGTCTCTACCTGGTGTAGTGGTGCTACTGTGCGGCGTAATTTGAATAATGGAGACTACTGTGCACCGTTTTATGAATTGGTATTATTTTGTGGCCACACCCCTTCCCCACGAAGCCACGCCACTATGTATTTTTGCGCGCGCCTACGGCGCTTACTGCCCCTGTTTTCCATGCAGGGGTGGGGCTCCGATGCCGTTTCTTGCACACAGTGCTAAAATGTCTAGTTACGGCACTGTTGCTAGGTATCCATTTCTCTGGCCCTGAGTAGGTCCCCCTCACCAGATCCTCTCCAGGGGTGAGGGGGTGGACTTGGATTGGTTGGGGGGGGGGGGGCCAAAGCATTTTGTCGCACCTGGGCCCACCGCTCGCTAGTTCCGCCACTGCCACTGCAGAGTGGTGGGTAAATATGAACAGATGTGCTGTGTACAGCTGTCTCTTTGTATTCAGCGCTTCCCTCTCTTGAATGTAGTCCACATTTCCCAGTTTATTTTCATAGCTTAGATATCACTTTTCTCTAGTTACTTTTCTGTCTTTTCCTAAATATCTCTTTATTACAATTTTCTCTAACGTCCTAAGTGGATGCTGGGGACTCCGTAAGGACCATGGGGGGGATAGCGGCTCCGCAGGAGACTGGGCACATCTAAAGAAAGCTTTAGGACTAACTGGTGTGCACTGGCTCCTCCCCCTATGACCCTCCTCCAAGCCTTAGTTAGATTTCTGTGCCCGACGAGAAGGGTGCACACTAGGGGCTCTCCTGAGCTTCTTAGTGAAAGTTTTAGTTTAGGTTTGTTATTTTCAGTGAGACATGCTGGCAACAGGCTCACTGCATCGAGGGACTAAGGGGAGAAGAAGCGAACTCACCTGCGTGCAGAGTGGATTGGGCTTCTTGGCTACTGGACATTAGCTCCAGAGGGACGATCACAGGCCCAGCCTGGATGGGTCCCGGAGCCGCGCCGCCGGCCCCCTTACAGAGCCAGAAGAGCGAAGAGGTCCGGAAAAATCGGCGGCAGAAGACGTTCCTGTCTTCAATAAGGTAGCGCACAGCACTGCAGCTGTGCGCCATTGCTCTCAGCACACTTCATACTCCGGTCACTGAGGGTGCAGGGCGCTGGGGGGGGTGCCCTGAGACGCAATAAAACATGATAAAAATACCTTACATGGCAAAAAATACATCACATATAGCTCCTGGGCTATATGGATGCATTAAACCCCTGCCAGAATATACAGAAAAACGGGTGATAAGGCCGCCAAAAAGGGGGCGGAGCCTATCTCCTCAGCACACTGGCGCCATTTTCCCTCACAGCTCAGTTGGAGGGAAGCTCCCTGGCTCTTCCCTGCAGTCACTACACTACAGAAAGGGTTAAAAAAAGAGAGGGGGGCACTAATTAGGCGCAGTATTAAAACATACAGCAGCTATAAGGGGAAAAACACTTATATAAGGTTATCCCTGTATATATATATAGCGCTCTGGTGTGTGCTGGCATACTCTCCCTCTGTCTCCCCAAAGGGCTAGTGGGGTCCTGTCCTCTATCAGAGCATTCCCTGTGTGTGTGCTGTGTGTCGGTACGTTTGTGTCGACATGTATGAGGAGAAAAATGATGTGGAGACGGAGCAGAGTGTCTGTAACAGTGATGTCACCACCTAGGGGGTCGACACCTGAGTGGATGTACTGTTGAAAATCACGTGACAGTGTCAGCTCTGTATAAAAAAACAGTGGTTGACATGACACAGCCGGCTACTCAGCTTGTGCCTGTCCAGACGTCTCATAGGCCGTCAGGGGCTCTAAAGCGCCCGTTACCTCAGATGGCAGATACAGACGCCGACACGGATACTGACTCCTGTGTCGACGGTGAAGAGACAACCGTGATTTCCAGTAGGGCCACACGTTACATGATTGAGACAATGGAAAATGTTTTATACATTTCTGATAATACGAGTACCACCAAAAAGGGGTATTATGTTCGGTGAGGGAAAAACTACCTGTAGTTTTCCTGAATCTGAGAAATAAAATGAGGTGTGTGATGATGCGTGGGTTTCCCCCCGATAACAATTGATAATTTCTTAAAAAGTATTGGTGTATACCCTTTCCCGCCAGAGGTTAGGGTGCGTTGGGAAACACCCCCTAGGGGGGATAAGGCGCTCACACGCTTGTAAGAACAAGGGCTCTACCCTCTCATGAGATGGCCGCCCTTAAGGATCCTGCTGATAGAAAGCAGGAGGGTATCCAAAAATTTATTCACACACATACTGGTGTTATACTGCGACCAGCAATCGCCTCAGCCTGGAGGTGCAGTGCTGGGTTGGCATGGTCGGATTCCCTGACTGGAAATATTGATATCCTAGATAAGGATAGTATATTATTGCCTATAGAGCATTTAAAAGATGCATTTCTATATATGCATGATGCACAGCGGAATATTTGCCGACTGGCATCAAGTATAAGTGCGTTGTCCAATTCTACCGGTAAAATGGTCAGGTGATGCGGATTCCAAACGGCATTTGGAAGTATTGCCTTTGAAAAGGGACATTTGGGGTCGGTCTTTTAGACCTGGTGGCCACGGCAACAACTGGGAAATCCACGTTTGTACCCCAGGTCGCCTCTCAAAATAAGACGCCGTATTATTAGGCGCAGTCCTTTGTTGGCAAGCGGACAAAAGGTTCCTCTTTTCTGCTCGTGACAGAGGGAGAGGAAAAAGGCTGAAGAGATTAGCCAGTTCCCAGGAACAGAAACCCTTTCCCGCCTCTGCCAAGCCCTCAGTATGACGCTAGGGCCTTACAAGCTCAGGCACGGTGGGGGCCCGTTCTCAATGAATTTCAGTGCGCAGTGGGCTCACTCGCAAGTAGACCCCTGGATCCTTCAGGTAATATCTCAAGGGTACATATTGGAATTCGAGACGTCTCCCCCTCGCCGTTTCCAAAAGTCGGTTTTACCGACGTCTCCCTCTGACAGGGAGGCAGTTTTGGAAGCCATTCACAAGCTGTATTCCCAGCAGGTGATAATCAAGGTACCCCTCCTGCAACAGGGAACGGGGTATTATTCCACACTATTGTGGTACCGAAGCCAGACGGCTCGGTGAGACCGATTCTAAATCTAAATCTAAAATCTAAAATCTTTGAACACTTACATACAGAGGTTCAAATTCAAGATTGAGTCACTCAGAGCAGTGATTGCGAACCTGGAAGAAGGGGACTACATGATGTCTCGGGACATCAAGGATGCTTACCTGTATGTCAAAATTTACCCTTCTCACCAAGGGTACCTCAGGTTATGGTACAGAACTGTCACTATCAGTTCAGACGCTGCCGTAGGGATGGTCCACGGCACCCCGGGTCTTTACCAAGGTAATGGCCGAAATGATATCCCTTCGAAGGAAGGAAATTTTAGTTATCCCTTACTTGGACGATTCCCTGATAAGGGTAAGATCCAGGGAACAGTTGGAAGTCGGTGTAGCACTATCTCAGGTAGTGTTGCGGCAGCACGATTGGATTCTCAATATTCCAAAATCGCAGCTGGTTCCGACGACTTGTCTTCTGTTTCCTAGGGATGTTCCTGGACACAGTCCAGAAAAAAGGTGTTTCTCCCGGAAGAGAAAGCCAGGGAGTTATCCGAGCTAGTCAGGAACCTCCTAAAACCGAACCAAGTCTCAGTGCATCAATGCACAAGGGTTCTGGGTAAAAATGGTGGCTTCCTACGAAGCAATCCCATTCGTTAGATTCCACGCAAGAACTTTCCAGTGGAACCTACTGGACAAATGGTCCGGGTCGCATTTTCAGATGCATCAGCGGATAACCCTGTCACCAAGGACAAGGGTATCCATCCTGTGGTGGTTGCAGAGTGCTCATCTTCTAGAGGGCCGCAGATTCGGCATTCAGGACTGGGTCCTGGTGACCACGGATGCCAGCCTGCGAGGCTGGGGAGCAGTCACACAGGGAAGGAATATCCAGGGCTTAGGGTCAAGCCTGGATACATCACTTCACATAAATATCCTGAAGCTAAGGGCCATTTACAATGCTCTAAGCTTAGCAAGACCTCTGCTTCAAGGTCAGCCGGTGTTGATCCAGTCGGACAACATCATGGCAGTCACCCACGTAAACAGACAGGGTGGCACAAGAAGCAGGAGGGCAATGGCAGAAGCTGCAGGGATTCTTCGCTGGGCGGAAAATCATGTGATAGCACTGTCAACAGTATTCATTCCGGGAGTGGACAACTGGGAAGCAGACTTCCTCAGCACGACCTCCACCCGGGAGAGTGGGGACTTCACCCAGAAGTCGTCCACATGATTAAAAAACTCGACAGGTATTGCGCCAGGTCAAGAGACCCTCAGGCAATAGTTGTAGACGCTCTGGTAACACCGTGGGTGTACCAGTCAGTGTATGTGTTCCCTCCTCTGCCTCTCATACCCAAGGTACTGAGATTGATAAGATGGAGAGGAGAAAGCACTATATTCGTGGCTCCGGATTGGCCAAGAAGGACTTGGTAACCGGAACTTCAAGAGATGCTCACGGAGGATCCGTGGCCTCTACCTCTAAGAAGGGACCTGCTCCAGCAAGGACCCTGTCTGTTCCAAGACTTACCGCGGCTGCGTTTGACGGCATGCCGGTTGAACACCGGATCCTGAAGGAAAAAAGGCATTCCGGATGAAGTCATCCATATCCTGATCTAAAGCCAGGAAGGATGTAACCGCAAAAACATTATCACCGCAATTGGCGAAAATATGTTGCGTAGTGCGAGGCCAGTAAGGCCCGATGGAGGAAATTCAACTGGGTCGATTCCTACATTTCCTGCAAACAGGAGTGTCTATGGGCCTGAAATTGGGGTCCATTAAGGTTCAGATTTCGGCCCTGTCAATTTTCTTCCAAAAAAGAACTAGCTTCAGTCCCTGAAGTTTAGACGTTTGTAAAAGGGGTACTGCATATACAGCCTCCTTTTGTGCCTCCAGTGGCAATTTGGGATCTCAATGTAGTTTGGGTTCCAAAAGTCACATTGGTTTGAACCACTTAAATCTGTGGAGTTAAAATATCTCACATGGAAAGTGGTCATGCTGTTGGCCCTGGCCTGGGCCAGGCGCGTGTCAGAATTGGCGGCTTTATCCTGTAAAAGCCCTTATCTGATTTTCCATTCGGACAGGGCGGAATTGAGGACTCGTCCTCAGTTTCTCCCTAAGGTGGTTCCAGCGTTTTCACCTGAACCAACCTATTGTGGTGCCTGCGGCTACTAGGGACTTGGAGGAATCCAAGTTGCTGGATGTTGTCAGGGCCCTGAAAATATTTCCAGGACGGCTGGAGTCAGGAAATCTGACTCGCTGTTTATCCTGTATGCACCCAACAAGCTGGGTGCTCCTGCTTCTAAGCAGACTATTGCTCGTTGGATTTGTAGTACAATTCAGCTTGCACATTCTGTGGCAGGCCTGCCACAGCTAAAATCTGTAAAAGCCCGTTCCACAAGGAAAGTGGGCTCATCTTGGGCGGCTGCCCGAGGGGTCTCGGCTTTACAACTTTGCCGAGCAGCTACTTGGTCAGGGGCAAACACGTTTGCTAAATTCTACAAATTTGATACTCTGGCTGAGGAGGACCTGGAGTTCTCTCATTCGGTGCTGCAGAGTCATCCGCACTCTCCCGCCCGTTTGGGAGCTTTGGTATAATCCCCATGGTCCTTACGGAGTCCCCAGCATCCACTTAGGACGTTAGAGAAAATAAGAATTTACTTACCGATAATTCTATTTCTCATAGTCCGTAGTGGATGCTGGGCGCCCATCCCAAGTGCGGATTGTCTGCAATACTTGTACATAGTTATTGTTACAAAAATCGGGTTATTATTGTTGGGAGCCATCTTTTCAGAGGCTCCTCTGTTATCATACTGTTAACTGGGTTCAGATCACAAGTTATACGGTGTGATTGGTGTGGCTGGTATGAGTCTTACCCGGGATTCAAAATCCTTCCTTATTGTGTACGCTCGTCCGGGCACAGTATCCTAACTGAGGCTTGGAGGTGGGTCATAGGGGGAGGAGCCAGTGCACACCAGTTAGTCCTAAAGCTTTCTTTAGATGTGCCCAGTCTCCTGCGGAGCCGCTATCCCCCCATGGTCCTTACGGAGTCCCCAGCATCCACTACGGACTATGAGAAATAGAATTATCGGTAAGTAAATTCTTATTTTATGTAATTTATTTTTAAGCTTCTCTTTATGTGTCCTGTCTTTGTATGTTTTTGCCTCTATACATACCTCCCAACTGTACTGTTTTCAGCAAGACAGTCTTTATATGGTTGAACTGTTCCGCCGTTACATTGCTATGCATCCTTCTACATCGCAAATATGAGTAACTCTCCTACAAATGATTCATGCAGTTTCGGTGAGAGTAGGCAAGTATGATACAACCAGAGGCATAGCTAGAACATTGTAGGCCCCATAACAACATTTTGAAGCGGCCCCTGCTTCTAGAGCAAAACCTTGCTACAGCAGCAGTTGTTAATTTTATGCCCCATAGTAGAGCCCTAATTCATTTTCTGAGCCATAGTAGTGCCCTGCTTAATGTTATGCCCCATAGTAGTGCCCTAGTTTTTTATTTTATGAACCATAGTAGTGCCCTAGTTCACATTAAATGTCATATTGTAGTTCTGCCTGTGCACATTATGCAACACAGTACCTCCAATTCACATTACAATATACAGTGCCCCCAGTTCATATTATGTCACACTATAGTGTCTCCACTTCATATTGTGCCACATTACAGTGACCCCAGTTCATATTACTGTATCTGGCATTATAATTTCCTCCAGTTCATTCTATACCACATTACAATAAGCAGGTCCATGGGCATAACTAGATATTTTGTAGGCCCTAAGACAAAAGTTTGTATCACCCAATGGTGAAAATGTATATAACACATGTAACATGGAAGGTGGCCCCCCTCAGCTCTGAGCCCCATATCAGCTGCACTCCATGCACTTATGGTACAGATGGAGCCACGTTTATCTTGACTTCTCTGCTGCGCCTAGGCACATCATGGTTTATTAGCATAAGCCCTTCATCTATTGTTCTCAGCTGCAATACAATACAGAGAGAACAATACATCAGGAGATTAAGTCATTACATCAGGGAATTAAGTCTGATTGCCCTGGCTCAGTGAATCCTATTAAAGGCCAAGATAAAGATGGCTCCATCTGTAGTAGCAAGGGGGTATCTAGCTATTGGCCAGGATGTCACTCGCCAGGGATGCCGGCCAAGGGGGGTGCCTTTGGCGGTGCCACCTGTGGCCAGGGACGGATTAATGCTCAGCACTGCTCACCAGGGCCAGATTAAGCATGGTGGGGGCCCCGGGCAATGAAGTTGTAGGGGCCCCCACTACAGAAGATGACAGACCTCTGAGCACCCCCTTACACACACACACACATACACCCATGCTGCACACAACACAGACACACATACACCCATGCTGCACACAATACACACACAACACACACACACAGACGTACACACACACATATGCTTGCATGCTACCTGTCCTTCCGGCAGTGCAGCGGATGCCGGAGTCAGGTCCCCCACACCCAGGAGCGTAGTAGTCTCCCACCTCCCGGCAGCTCAGCTGTTCATTAACAGCACCTCTGAGGAGGTGTTCCTTGCACAGCATTTAATAGTCTCGCAGGATGCTGCATTGAAATCCAGCGAGACTATGAAGTGCTGTGCAGGCAACACCTACTCGGTGGCGCTGTTAATGAACAGCTGAGCTGAGCCGCTGGGAGGGGGAGACTATTACGCTCCTGGGTGTGGGGCCCCCGGGACGACTGCCCCTTTTGCCCCTCCCTTAATCCGTCCCTGCTGCCCGCCAGCCGCATTGCCCACCTATGTATATGTCATTGCAGCATTGCCCACTATATGGTATAAAAGTAGCGCTGTGCCTGGCTCCTTTTCTGCCGGACACACTTCTACTAATATGCTTTGATTACAATGGGCAGCACTGCAGCTGTCACTTCTCCGTATGCTCCGCCCCCTCTCCGTCTCCTGCCGTGTCTTCAGAGACTTCCGCCATGCGCAGGAGGTACTTCCCATAGGAGCATAGGAGCCGTTTGCAGCTAGGATCAGAGTCTCCATTTGAGCCACATTGATATGGAGGCACGGGGAATGTGAGCTGGGTCCTCTCTCTCTCTCTCTCAGGGGGCTGCAGTCCAGACCAGTTTTACTTTCTCCCTGTCACCCTCCTGCTCTCTTCATCTGTTCTTCCAATGGCCAGATAATTTAGAAAGTAATAAAGGCAATAAGAAGTTCCCCATTTGTGCCACTTTCTCTCTCCACATCTGTGCCTCTTCTACACACCATTATCTGTTCTCTTGCGTCCTTCCATTATCAGTGCATCTTCCGCTACTCCTTTATCTGTGCCTCTTCCACCTCTCCATTATCTATACTTGTACCCCCCTCCATTTTTATGTGCATCTGCCACCCCTCCATTATATGTCATTCTGTTCCTTCTACATTTATCTGTGCCTCTGCCTCCCCCACTTATGTCCCCCCTCTCCACCTGTGCCTCTACACCTCACCATATCTGTGTCTCTACCTCCCATCTTACCAGTGCCTCAAACCTCCCCCCCCCTCCCCTCCCCCAATCGGGGACAGGCTACTGCTGATCGGGGACAGGCTGCTGCTGCTGATCATGAACGTGGTGTCTTGGAGATTAATTAAGTTCTTAGTGCAGTGCCACTGAAAAGGTTTGGTCCCTCTGAGTGCATTGCCACTATATATAATATACACACTAGTATAATGGCTGGACCTATTCATGTCTCTGCCCCCTTCATCACAAATCTCCAATACTTACCTCATTCCCAGCATTCCAGGCGTGATTAAGGGGACTACTGTGTCGTGTAATGTGAGTACGGGGCACTTCAATGCTGTGTAATGTAAATAGCAGGGACTACTGTGTGGAATAACGCAGAATATGAATAAGGTTGATACTAATGTGTGGACACACCCTATCCCCATGAGACAACACTACTTTATTTTTGGCGCCGCACCATGCTTATTTAGAATATAGGAGGGGGGGGGGGGGGGGGGGGAGGTGCGGATCTAAACTTTAGGTTTAGGGGGGGGGGGGGGGGGGTGTTGAAGAATTAATACTGACTCCTCCCCCTCTCTACTCTTACTCCTCCCTCTTAAAGTTCTGCCCCTCCCATTTTCAACAAATAATTAAACATATTTAAAAATAAATAAATCAAACAAACAAACAGAATATACATATCCCTTCTCCACTGTTTCTAGACCACTTTTGACCGATCAACCAGATTGGTATACTGATGGATAAGCAGCTAGCCGTTATTACATCTGGGAAGTGTATTAAAATCTTGTACAGTATACTGTGCATCATTATTGTTTTATTCTTCATCAGTATTATTTACATATACAATATACTTATATAAGATATATACACACACATAAATAATAATAAAGAAAAAATATATATAGACCTATAGATCTACATATAGATCTATAGATATACAGTACACACACACAATGTAAGTGTAACCCTTGCCTACACTAATGTGATGTTATTCACCCCTCTTTGTACATGCATTAATATCCTCCACATCTCCTTATCACCCCTCACTGTCCCCCATATCCCCTTATCACCCCTCACTGTCCCTCATATCCCCTTATCACCCCTCACTGTCCCTCATATCCACTTACCCCCCTCTCTGCCCCCCATATCCCCTAATGAAGCAATGGTGGATCTAGACCCGACTGCTGAAAATGGCACACAGACGTGTCTAGAGCCTTCAGATTTCAGCATCCTGGAAGCTCTGACATCACGGCCTCGTATGCGCATAAAAGAGGACAGGGCCCGTGGAAGAAACACTAGAAACATAGAATTTGACAGCAGATAAGAACCAAATGGCCCATCCAGTCTGCGTTTAGTGGCCTGGGTTAGGGCATTAGGGTAAGTTTAGGGGATGGAGTTAGGGTATTAGGGTTGGTTTAGGGGATGGAGTTAGGGTATTAGGGTTGGTTTAGGGGATGGGGTTACGGTATTAAGGTTGGTTTAGGGGTTACTGTCAGTCTGGTGAACATCTTGCTCAGTCTGGTGAACATCTTGATCCAGGGGAAACAGAGATTGCTCACACAGACAATAGGGACAGTGACATGACCCATCGCCATAGCTGTGCCTAGCTTGTCACCTCTGCTGTCAGCAGCTATGTCATTCTGTGGTGTTTGTCATCCTGGGTGCATTGGGATGGGGAGAGCTGATCCAATGCCTAAATCAGACAAAATAAGTGCAGGCATCCTCATGACTGGGAATATGCATTATCTCAAGGAGTAGAGCCCAAAATATTAGGTGTGGTGGTATACTGTATCTTATCCAGATACAACCCCCATGGTCCTATACCCATGAGGGGAATACCACAACTACAAACCCAGAACAGTAAAAGGCTTCCCAAAGCCCTCAATCTGTTACCATATCCCCTCCCACCTCTGTAACTTGCAGCAATCATAGCATAGTTTCTGGAAGACGTGGTGATGAGCTAGAATGAGGAGGGGGGCAGACACCCAGCAATGATGGAGGAGATGGAGAGATGTGCTGGGGGGGGAGGATGCACAGACACCTACAGCCAGAGACTAATAAGAGGAATGCAGCAATCACCATCCTGATGGAGGGGCTATGCTGGGAGACCTCGGGCAGGGACCGGGGTTGCAGGGTCACTATGTGCAGGGTGGATAGGATGATCCGTGGGGGGGGGGGGTGTACACAGAGGCAGCAGTCCTGGGACACAGATTCCCATCTCCCCGCTCGGTGCCCACAGCCTCCCTGCAGAAATTACAGTACCTGAGTGGCAGGACGTCACTCACTGCAGCCTTGAATGGATGATCTGGATAGGGACATGTAGAGAGATGTGAAGCAGGGAAGAGCTGATTCCTTCTCCGTGCACCAGTCTGCTGGGATCCGAGCAGCCTGACACATCGGGAGCATTGCTGCTGGGAGGTTGGGCCTCGGCTTTACCCGCCATCCTGAGAGCACACGAATAGGAAGCGGGTACCAGTGACTGGGGGCAGTGAAGTGTCTATCTGCACTGCACGGCGCTTCAGAAATCCGGATCCGCACAATGCCGAATTACATTGTGATCAGGACCAGTAAGGGGGCGGGGCTTGGGGCAGTGTGTACGGGGGGGGGGGCGATCTCCCCCTGCTGGATCCGCCACTGGGGGGGGGGGGGCAGTCCTTTACTTTGCCAGGGGCACTCAGACCCCTAGATATACCCCTGGGTAGTACCATCGATACAGCGGATTATTGTATTGGCACTTTGCTTCTCTCATACTATCTTACAACTTAATGATCACGTGCTAAAACTGTGGCAGGGCAATCTGGGGTCTGGTGTTTCACAGTAGCTAAAGTGCCGGATGTTGCCTACCCCTGGCCTCATGGATGATCCGGTGATGTCAGCTTTGATACTGTCTACATCTTTAGTATTAATAGCGGGGAGTATCTGTGTTTATGTTGCGGTAAAATGCAGTAGCTTATTAGGCTATTTGCCTGTTGTAACAACTCACAGTTATGCCATAACATGATTGCCTACCCTCCCTCATTCTGCAGGAGACTCCCTGAAATAGCAGCAATCTCCCTGAATAGTCCATCAATCTTCCTGATTATACGTTATCCACATTATGTAGCTGTTACATTCTTAGGGGAAAATAAAGAAATCAGAGATACATACATTCACATGGGCTTATGAGTGCCATTTCCCTGCATTGGTTATAAGGCACAATGATCCCTATGGCTACATACATTTTAAACAAGGTTTCTGGTGGCCACTTACAGTATATGGAACCAAGGCCGTTTCTACACCTTGTGGCGCCCAGTGCGAAAGTTAACCCCACCCCACCCCCACGGCAAAACAGTTAGGTCACGGAAAATAGGGCGTGGCTTCATGAGGGAGGGCGGTGGCCACAGTTATGCCCCCAGTAGCTTTGCCCCAAGTAGTTGTGCACCCCAGTAGTTGTGCCTCCTGTACTTGTGCCCCTCTGTAGATTTGCCCCAGTAGCTGTGCCCACAGCAGCTGTGCCCCCAGTAACTGTTCCCCCTGTAGCAGTGCCCCCTGTAGTTGTGCCCCTAGTAGTTGTGCCCCCTGTAGTTGCGCCCCTTGTAGCAGTGCCCCCTGTAGTAGTGCCCCCAGTAGCTGTGCCCCTTGTAGCTGTGCCCCCAGTAGCTGTTCCCCCTGTAGCAGTGCCCCCAGTATGTGCCCCCTGTAGTTGTGCCCACTGTAGATGTGCCCCCTGTAGATCTGCCCCCAGTAGCTGTGCCGCTTTGAAATTGAAACCCTAAAAAAAAAAAAAACTTACCAGCCTCGCTCCTGCTTCCGGACCACTGCTGCTGCTGTCTCCGGCCGCCGGCTCCTCTCTATGGAAGAGACATCATGACGTCTCTCCAATAGCAGCGCCGCACTGACACTAGGGGTCAATTTTGACCTCTAGCGTCAGTCAGCGTCGCCGGCTGCAGCGGGCGCACCCAGCGCTCGCTGCAGCCGTGGGCCGGGGAGGGAGGGAGGATTAGTAGTGGCTCTTGCCACGGCGGTGGCACCCTCAGGGTAGCGGCGCCCCGGGGAAAAAGCCTGCTTGCCCGTGGCAAGAGCCGCTACTGTATGGAACCTCTTGTAAAACACAATACACAAACAAATCCTGCAACATATCAGTATCTTTTCTTTAACAAGTAGATCTTATTAACGTTGGGGCTCATTTACATTTGGATTTAAGTCATTTTTATGACACGCCTCTCAGATGTAGCAGTACACGTCCACGCTGATAGGTGTTACTTTCACAATCTCCCTGAAATGCTTTTTCAAAAGTAGGCAAGTGTGCATAACATTGATAACTTATCTAGGTATAACGAGTGCATGGTCTATTTCTGTCATCATCAATTCCTTAACTATGTTGAAATGTATGTGCCCCCACCAGCTCCACTCTGTCACGTGCCGCATCCCAGCGCACACAATAGATTATTAGCAGCACCTTGGAGTCAGGCTTGTTGTCGTTTGCAGTATAACCGCTTGGTCAGAAACTAGTCTGGTGATTAAGCTTTACGTTTGGCTTAATTAGATCTGACAGATCATTGTATTTGCTCAAAGATCCTGGGCGAGCAGAGCGTGGAAAGAAGCTTTCAGACTTATTGTTACAAACGTTTCTGTTAACGCCGAACCTCCTCTTTTACCACAGTATCTGGCGACTCAGCTTGGGTGATATATATCTTTATAATGAAATCGTATTTATTCCTGCTCACCCTCGCTGCTGCAGAGATAGTTTAAAGTGATTGTAGCTAAAGCATGCTTTTCCCCCTCATTACTGTTTGTAATTGCTACAATTAGTATTTTAGCCTGATTCAGAGATGGTCGCCATGTCTATGTTTCAATAGGATATGTTGTAGGTGAGGACTCAGATTGGCGCTACCTGGGTATAAAAAGATGGCTGAACACACTCAGAAAGGGGTCCCTTAGAAGCCTCCTAGTGATCAGGATAAATAAAGTATGTTTGTGCGTGATCCGGGCGCTAACCCTATGTGTAACCACCTCTATACAAATGCTAATCCTTTGCCTGTAGATCATAGTCAATCCCTCAGTGTTATTGGGGGAACTATGTCTATGTTGTATGCAGTGGAGCGATTATTTGTCACTGCACATATGTTTAAGTGACACTGCGTATCTGCTGCAATGTTCTTGCAACAGCAGTCACAGTGAAGATTTATTCCCTGTCACGAACCGATCACTAACCTCTGCGGGTTCTGGAGTCCGTCCGTTGCCGGCGCGGTTGCTCACGGTGCTACGCAGCGTGGTCAGCGGCAAAGTTGATGCAGGTTATGGGAGCCGGGAGTGCGGGGACCAAATGGCCAAAGGCTCTGCTGTATGTCTTCAGTATAGGAGGCGACCATGTTGAAAACCAAATGAGCACCTGAGAGCACTTGTGAAACACCTGTGCTTGTGCTGCCTTTAAGTAGGCTGGGATTATGTTACTCTGAGCCAGTGCTTTGTTGTAGCTACTCTGTACCCTAGCTCTGTGCTCTCTCCAGGGACTTCCGTGTGATTCCAGTGGTCCAGATATCGCCTCTACTCCCAGAAGTCTGCCTGCAGCCTTCACTGCAAAAGATCCACCAGCTCCCTGCTGTGCTGTCAGTCAATCGCTCTCCCAGTGGCAACAAGTGGATTTCCAGAGTCTTGTGAGAGGTTACCCTGTCTGCCTGCTTCAATCACACAGCCTTTGGAAGATTCTACTAAACTCAGGTGCTCGTTTAATCAGCTCTCAGTTTAACTCATTCTTCACCATTGTCGTCTGCTGCAGTTTCACAGTGCTTCAAGTGTTATCTTCACAATTTGCAAGTATTCTATTCAGTATTGTATTGTCATTGTTGCTGCAATCAAGGACAATTCTTCACAGCCTTCCAGTTTAAGCTTCAGTACAAGTCTCTACAGTTATTCTTTTATGTCTACAATATCCAATTTACACTCCTTATAGTTTGGCACCAGTCATTGCTTCATTTGGACAATTCTTCACAAGCCTGTTTAAACTCAGTTGTATGAACATTTCTTCAATGCATCTTTAAGACTGTTCCTGCTTATCATTATACCATTCATTGCAATACGTCAGTATATATATATGGTGACTAATAATTGTCATTTAACTTCTTACTGGTATTGTTGCCTTTAATAAATATATGAAACAGAACTTTCTTTGTCCGCCCTGCTTTCATCATACACCAGCACCTACACCTTCGATTGGTCCAGGGTTAACAGATTCACAAAAACACTCGGCCATGACATTCTCAAAGCGATTGGCAGTCAGGGAGTGTATGTGGGAGGTAACGGGGGAGCAGTGACTCACACGCAGGTGCATCGTGACCGCTTCAGGGGTGTGTCACTGCTGGCGACTGCGATCCCATACAGTTACAATGGCTTTGGTGTGTTTGTTCCAGTGACCATGCTATGTCACCCTAGGGTTACTCAGAAGGTCAATGTACGTACGTCCGATGGTTGCTTTTTTGTACACAAGCAGCAGTTCAGAGACTCCTACAGTGGGAGTGTCCATACAAATCCCGGTTTGGTGTGTGACCAGGTACACATAAAAACAATGTGTTCCCGGCATCGTAGGTCGGAGATCTCGCACAAAGTCTTGCATTTCCTGCTTCTCACAGACTAATACATTCTCACCTTGTTATGTACACCAGTGCCTGCAGGAAAGTACTGGTGTCAGAACTGTTATGCACAACAAATGGACTCACAGACAGACTGGGGAATATGACATAACGTACACAGAAGGTGATAGGGTAACAAAATACACACAAAGTGAACAGAGAAGCCCAGAGGCTAAGGAACTGGGTATCTCCCTTGTATTAGAAATGCTCAGATGGGAAAAGCAAGATGTTGTGTTTTAATACATAGAGAACCCGAAATGCTGTTGCTAAGGGCAACAGCAAAACCCTAAAGGGTTACCAACGGGTGTGGCAGTAAACTCCTTGGTCAGAGATGGAATGATAGACACAAGGAGAGTCTCCACAATCCTAATTCTCACTTGCAGTGCACAGGTTCAGTTTACTGCCACTAAACTGACCCCTGACACCTAGCACAGTGAGACAGGATTAGACAGGCAAGTCTTAGAATACAGCCGCAAACTTGCTAAGTTCACAGAGTAGTAACAGAACCCCAGCAAGCTAAACGACTGACTCCAGTCTTACTGCTAGGTCTGGATTGGCAGAGTGTAATACCAAATCCCCAGGCCTATTTGCAGTAAGCAACAAACAAATACAAAGCTACACAGTACTGGCTAACTTTCAGGAACTGACTAACCAACAAAGATTCAGCAGCATCTGCTTAACCTGGAAAGAGGCCTTATAAAGCAGGTGCTGTCCACGCCCCACTCAGACCTCACAGACTGTGAGCACAAAAACCAGCACCGGATCCCCTGCCGTGCACAGAGCCTATAACCACTGCACAGCAAAAGACCCGAACCGGAGTATCAGCTGCGCTCAGGTTACTCCGCTAGTACTTGTCTCCCGGTTGCCATGACGACGTGGCAGCACAGGGCAGGAGACCCTAACAGTACCCCCCCTCTGACGAGGGGTCAAAGAACCCCTACCACCGGGTTTATCGGGGAACTGCGAGAAGAAAGAGCGTATCAGTCTGGGGGCATGAAGATCACAACTGCGCACCCACGACCGCTCCTCCGGGCCATACCCCTTCCAGTGCACCAAAAATGACAGCCGACCCCGAACCACCTTGGAGTCAAGAATCCTTTCAACAACAAACTCCCTCTGGCCACGTATCAGAAGAGGGGAAGGTCTTCCACTGGAAGAAGGATTCCTAATCGCCCGTTTTAAAAGGGAACAATGAAATGTTTTATTGATACCCAAAGAACGGGGCAGATCTAACTGAAATGCCACCGGATTGATAACCCTGGTGATCTTATAAGGGCCGATGAACCGGGGGCCTAACTTATGAGATGGCTGTCTCAACTTCAAATTCTTGGTAGACAACCAGACGAAGTCTCCTAATTTGAAGCTGCAGGGTCTTTTCCGCTTATCAAAAACCCTTTTGGTCACTAATGACACAGACACAAGGGCTTTCTTCACTTTCCGCCAAATACCTCTAAGGACCGAAACCACAGAGGAACCACCAGGCGTGGAGTCCAGGGGGTCAAAAGAATTGGCCTTAGGATGATGCCCATACACACAAAGGAAGGGAGAGATCCCTGTAGCAGAGTGAGCCGCGTTGTTATAGGCAAACTCCGCCATGGACAGATGAGCAACCCAGTCAGTCTGACACTTGGAGACATAACACCTGAGGAACTGCTCCAAGGACTGGTTCACCCTTTCAGTCTGCCCATTAGACTGCGGATGGTAGCCTGACGACAAGCTGACAGAAATCTGGAGATCGGAACAAAATGCCCTCCAGAATTTGGCCACAAACTGGGATCCGCGGTCAGAGACCACATCAAGTGGCAACCCGTGGAGACGCACAACATGCAGCATAAATAATTCAGACAGGCGTCTGGCCGATGGCAGCCCAACCAGTGGAACGAAGTGCGCCATCTTCGAAAACCTGTCAACGACAACCCAGATGGCTGTCATCCCCGAGGATTTGGCAAGTCCACCACAAAATCCATTGAAATGTGGGTCCATGGCTTAGATGGGATAGAGAGTGGATGTAATGGGCCAACAGGAACCCCTCTAGGAGTCTTATTTCGGGCACAGATGTCACATGCCCGAACCCACTGATCCACATCCTTAGCCACCGAGGGCCACCATACCGCCCTAGATAGCAACTCCTGAGTTCTGGCAATACCCGGGTGACCTGCCGACTTCTTGGCATGGAATTCCAGGAACACTCGCTGTCTTAACCTAGGAGGCACAAACAAAAGACCTACCGGAAGGTCTGGAGGAGCCTGCTCCTGTGCTCTAAGGACTAATGATAAGAGGTCCTGGGTAATGCTCACTTTAATACATGATGGGGAAACAATGGGCAACGGCTCCTCGGTGGTCTCCTGGATTGGAGCAAAACTCCGCGAGAGCGCATCAGCCTTGATGTTTTTTGACCCAGGGCGATATGTTATCAAAAAATTAAAGCGAGCAAAAAACAAAGCCCATCGTGCCTGCCTGGCATTGAGACGCTTCGCTGACTCTAAATATGCCAGATTCTTATGGTCAGTGAGAATTGAGACCACAAACTTAGCCCCCTCAAGCCAGTGTCTCCACTCCTCGAGTGCATCCTTAATAGCCAACAATTCCCGGTTACCCACGTCATAATTCATCTCGGCAGGCGAAAATTTACGGGAAAAGTAAGCACAGGGATGAAGGCGATTATCAGACACTCCCATCTGAGAAAGCACTGCCCCAATACCCATCTCAGAGGCATCCACCTCCACCACAAAAGGACGCTCTGGATCTGGGTGTCGCAGCACCTTGGCCGAAACAAATGCCCTTTTGAGACGGGCAAAAGCCGCTTTAGCCTCACAAGACCAGTGAGCAACATCCGCCCCTTTCTTAGTGAGTGCCACCAAGGGCGCCACTATAGACGAAAATCCAGCGATAAATCGTCTATAAAAATTCGCAAAGCCCAGGAAACGCTGAAGCGCCTTCAAACTAGTGGGTTGCACCCAATCCAGGACTGCCTGTACCTTGGAACCCTCCATTTGGAAACCTTCTGGGGAGATAATATATCCTAGAAATGCGATTTGCTGAACTTCAAATTCGCACTTCTCCAGCTTCGCCCCAAGCCGGTGGTCTCTGAGTTTCTGGAGGACTAAGCGTACATGCTTCCGATGTTCCTCCAGGGAATGGGAGAAGATTAGGATGTCATCTAAGTATACAACTAAGAATCTATCCAAATATTCCCTGAGCACATCATTCATGAAATCCTGGAAGACTGCCGGGGCATTACAGAGCCCAAAAGGCATCACCAAATATTCATAATGCCCTGAGTGGGTATTAAAGGCAGTCTTCCATTCATCCCCCTCTCTTATTCGGATTAGATTGTACGCCCCGCGTAGGTCAATCTTAGAAAAAATGGTGGCAGTACGAAGCTGGTCAAGCAAGACCGAAATGAGAGGCAGTGGGTATGAGTTTTTAATCGTGATACGGTTCAATTCCCTGAAGTCGATGCAGGGTCGCAACGAACCGTCCTTTTTACCCACGAAGAAGAACCCCGACCCAACTGGAGACTGTGAAGGTCTGATAAATCCCTTAGCCAAGTTCTCCTGAATGTACTCTGCCATAGCCTGAGTCTCAGGACGTGACAGGGAGTACAACCTGCTCTTGGGAAGCTTAGCATTTGGCAACAAATCAATGGCACAGTCATAGGGGCGATGGGGAGGTAGTACCTCTGCAACTTTTTTGGAGAACACGTCCGCAAAATCTGCATAACACCCTGGCAATCCTGGCAAACTTAGCTGCGAGAGCCTGACTGGAAGGCTCAAGCAACTCCTGAAACAATCAGTACCCCAACTAAGAATCTCCCCAGAGACCCAGTCAAATTGAGGATTGTGGGCCCTTAACCAGGGTAACCCCAACACCAATGGGGCAAAAGTACAGACAGTCACATAAAAGGACAATTTTTCAGAGTGTGTGGCTCCAATAAACAAAGAAATCTGGCTAGTGCAAGAGGTAATTTTACCTTGGGATAATGGTTCCCCGTTTAACCCACAAATCTCAATTTCCGATGCCAAGGGTACTAAGGGAACAGAGTGTTTCAGGGCGAATTGGCGGTCCATAAAAACCCCGTCGGCCCCACTGTCCACAAAGGCCTCAGTCTTGACAGTTTGACCGAGGATCTTCAAGGTCACCGGAATGATAAAAGTCTTCTTGGGAAATTCTGACTTCTGGCCTGACAGGATATTTCCCATCACCCTCAGGCCCTGAAGTTTTCCGGCTTTTCTGGGCATGATACTACCACATGACCTGTATTCCCACAGTACAAACACAACCCCTGCTGTCTCCTCCGCGTCTTCTCACGCGAGGAGAGGCGGGTAGCCCCAATCTGCATAGGCTCCTCGGAAAATTCCTCAGAGTCTGAGGTTCCCTTGGGAAGGAAGGAAATCTCAGTCTCCCTTTCAAGCCTACGCTCTCTCAGCCGTCTATCCACCCGGATGGATAACTGCATGAGCTGATCCAAGCTATCAGGCAAGGGATATTGTACCAGTTGGTCCTTTATCTGGTTAGAAAGACCTCTTCGGTACTGGTGTCTCAGGGCTGGGTCATTCCACTGGGTATCATGGGCCAACCTCCGAAACTCCGTACAGTAAACCTCAACTGGCCTTCGCCCTTGCTTAAGGATCGAAATCTGAGCCTCGGCTGAGGCCGTCTTGTCAGGGTCATCATACAACATGCCCAGTGCCGTAAAAAAAGCATCAACACTTTTAAGCGACGGACAGTCAGGCTGCAACCCATATGCCCAGACCTGTGGGTCTCCTTGTAGCAAGGAAATCACTATGCCCACCCGCTGAATCTCCGACCCAGAAGACTGAGGCCTAAGCCGGAAGTATAGCTTGCAGCTCTCCTTGAAACAAAAGAACTGCGAGCGATCTCCAGAAAAACGATCCGGGAGATTTACTTTCGGCTCCTTAACCCCTGCAGGTGCTGCTGCTGCGGGAGCTCCGCCAGCAGCCTGGGAGGTGTGCATTTTAATGGACAGATCATTAAATTGTCGAGTCAGGACCTGCACCTGATCGACCACCTGTTGCAACGTATTTTGAGGGGTATGCTCCATATTCCCACAAAATTTCAACAGGAGTATTAGGCTGCTGAATATGTTATGTACACCAGTGCCTGCAGGAAAGTACTGGTGTCAGAACTGTTATGCACAACAAATGGACTCACAGACAGACTGGGGAATATGACATAACGTACACAGAAGGTGATAGGGTAACAAAATACACACAAAGTGAACAGAGAAGCCCAGAGGCTAAGGAACTGGGTATCTCCCTTGTATTAGAAATGCTCAGATGGGAAAAGCAAGATGTTGTGTTTTAATACATAGAGAACCCAAAATGCTGTTGCTAAGGGCAACAGCAAAACCCTAAAGGGTTACCAACGGGTGTGGCAGTAAACTCCTTGGTCAGAGATGGAATGATAGACACAAGGAGAGTCTCCACAATCCTAATTCTCACTTGCAGTGCACAGGTTCAGTTTACTGCCACTAAACTGACCCCTGACACCTAGCACAGTGAGACAGGATTAGACAGGCAAGTCTTAGAATACAGCCGCAAACTTGCTAAGTTCACAGATTAGTAACAGAACCCCAGCAAGCTAAACGACTGACTCCAGTCTTACTGCTAGGTCTGGATTGGCAGAGTGTAATACCAAATCCCCAGGCCTATTTGCAGTAAGCAACAAACAAATACAAAGCTACACAGTACTGGCTAACTTTCAGGAACTGACTAACCAACAAAGATTCAGCAGCATCTGCTTAACCTGGAAAGAGGCCTTATAAAGCAGGTGCTGTCCACGCCCCACTCAGACCTCACAGACTGTGAGCACAAAAACCAGCACCGGATCCCCTGCCGTGCACAGAGCCTATAACCACTGCACAGCAAAAGACCCGAACCGGAGTATCAGCTGCGCTCAGGTTACTCCGCTAGTACTTGTCTCCCGGTTGCCATGACGACGTGGCAGCACAGGGCAGGAGACCCTAACACCCCTAAGTTACGGATAAGGGCAGTTTGGTCACAGTGTACGGATCTGTTACATGCACGCAATACAGGGGCAATTACGGCATTCAACACATCAGTCCAATTGTATGCCAATAGCAATAAGTAAAAACCTGCATTACACATCTAAAAAAAAAATTAATCTCATTAGGAATTGCTTTATGTTCTCCTAAGTACCTATATTTTGTTGAATAAATAATGATTATGTAAATCTGTTATCTGGTACATGAGTTTGATGATTGTTAATTATGTACTGATCTGTAAAAGCACAGGTCTATAAGAGGATGTACTTTCTTTTAATTGCATTATTGCGACCAAGCCACAGATCACATTTATACTTTTGGCTTATGTTCAGAGCAGTAATGTGCAATTTTCTCCAGAGGTTGTCCAAAGAAAACTCTCAGAGGAAACATTATAGAAAATCTAAGTTCATCTTTTTTTCTGCTGCACTGACAGTCACCACCAGCCTATCTAATGTCACCAATTACACATACTTTATTAGAAGTTTGGTCCATTAGGAGCCATAATAAAGATTATATGTATAGGCAGTGTCATTTCTAGACAATTTGTCTCACAGTGCAAACACTAAAAAATGCCTACCCCGCCTCCGTCATTTTAAAAATAAAATATTTGCTCTCTGCACACAAATGGGCGTGGCCATACTGCAGGAAAATACATTACACTGACACAATAGTGCCCCTTGCACCATATTATGCCTCACACAGTAATGATCCTTGGACCAAATTATGCCCCTGATACAATATTATGCCTCACATAGTAATGCCCTTACAATTATGACGCACTAGCTGCATGCCAGGGGTTTGATACTGCCTCCGCTGTCCGGAACTGCTGCACTGTTCACGCCTGTCTCCTCCGTTATTTATTATTCTTACCTAGAATGTGTCGGGATGCCGCTGTTGGTATTCTGACCACCGGCATCACAAGCGCCGGGATCCCTATACCATCCTGGATTAGCTGCAGGTGCTGCTAAGAACACATGGACAGGTATGTTATGCACAGATACCCTATACACAGGGCCATCTCTAGGACTGGGCGAGCCGTGCAATCGCACGGGGTGCCTGTGACCACGGCCACTATCTGTTTCAGACCGCATTCCATGCGGTCTGGTCATTCACATGTAATACTGTTGAAAATGTCCCGCCCAAAATGGCCACCACCTCTAGCATCCCTCAAAAGTATCTCCTCTGAGGCAGCGGCCATTTTAGATGGGACATTTTAAACCGTATTCCATGCGGACGAGGTTTGCAGAATCACCCATGGTGAATGGACGCTTGCTCAGAAACAGCTTTGTGCGGTTGGGCCTCAAGGGAGGCATGCCTGGCGTATGTGTCTATGGGCCACTAGGGGGTTGGTTCTCTAAGAGGCGTGGTTACAGTCATTTATGGTGGTGGCATGCCAGCTGGGCACAGGCATGTCGGCCTCTTCCCCTATGATTTAAACATCCATTATAGATTTTACTGCCTGCGCTGTTGTCTTATTGGATTACCGTTGCTGACCATGTGCCCATCTTTCCATGTTGCCAGCCTTGATTTTAGAGCCTGCTAAGACCTCTGTGTTTCACCTGCACCGCTCACTATCTCTGCTCTCTTGCCGTTCTGTTTTAGCCATAATGTTCAGCAATTACAGCTATCTGTACAAAACATGGGGGTAATTCCAAGTTGATCGCAGCAGGATTTTTGTTAGCAATTGGGCAAAACCATGTGCACTGCAGGGGGGTCAGATATAACATGTGCAGAGAGAGATAGATTTGGGTGGGGTGTGTTCAATCTGCAATCTAATTTGCAGTGTAAAAATAAAGCAGCCAGTATTTACCCTGCACAGAAACAAAATAACCCACCCAAATCTAACTCTTTCTGCACATGTTATATCTGCCTCCCCTGCAGTGCACATGGTTTTGCCCAATTGCTAAAAAAAATCCTGCTGCGATCAACTTGGAATTACCCCCCATGATGGAGCTGCTGTTAGTGAAGACTATAGCTAGCTGGTTACGCTGGCTGACCTGTTAGACTGACTGGTATTCATTCCCTGGTGTGTTTATCACAACTCGTGTTGAGTAGGATTGTAGGCATTATATTAATAATGCATTTATCTGTATAGGGTCCCGTAGGGGAAAGAAAATAAACATAAGGGAATACCAAACACAACACATCCTTTGTTTAGTACGTGTGGTAGGACAGTTACTATGAGACTCTGTGTACTCATCAGTGTACTAGCACATATCAAACATTTACGTGATGATGATCTGTGTGGTAAAATGATGACCGTTAAATGCACTGAATACATGTCAGAGATTGTAAGAGAACACTAGGGAATCCAGTTTTGTACCACACCCATGTCAAATCCGTGCCTATTAAAGGAATAACAGTCCCACAAACTTCGCCTTGTAATTTAGACACTTGTAACATGGTGCGCTGTGCAGTCAGCGTTGTCACTCTGTATTATGTATACAGTATGTTTCACCAACTCTCCTGTGGCCAGGCATATACAGTATTTCCCATTTGATGCCATTCTTTTTATGTCACTCAGGGTCTTATACTAACCCCTTTATATCCTAATTTACAGAAATACCCCCCACCCCCACCCACACCCCATGAGAGAAATACCTCAAATGTGAGATTTCTTATTTTTACTTCTATTAAATATTTTAAAATAGGAAAATGTGTTTAATTTCAGTTGATGTATTGATTACTATTACACGAGATACATGTTATCATTGTTGTTTTTTCTTGTAGGCTTACTATTTGTGTCATACTCTCCTTATACTGGCCAATAATGTAGTGGGTACAGAACCTCCATCTCCAGACAATGTGGTGAGTGCATGCTTCCAATATCACACTCCTTTCTGCTATTTTGTGGTGAGTGGGGTACTAGACACTACTATTACTAAAGCTTAAGCCTTCGTCTCCTCGTATTCCTAAATGTCGCTGTATGGCATTATTATAGGCACCCTGCAAATATGGTCGAAAGGTGTAACTAGTTCTTGAAGGAACTACAGCCACCATGGGGTACACCGCACGTGTATGCTAAAGACTTACACAGACTTTCCTCTTCTAGAAAAAATAAGCGTTGACTGCAACTACCTCGGTTACCAGGACATTGCGCTGTAATGTCAGCCATAATGGACCAGAAGTGGCGGTCGGTGCAGAACTCACAGATACCGGAAAAAAACCATAAAAGGATAACTCTAGGACTGTAACAAGACTTTTTTTTCATCTATGATTGATCACTTTGCTGAGTAGCATAGTTATCTATTGTGCATCACTCTTATATCTGAACATTGGACAAAGGATCCCCAGAGTATGTGAGACATATGCTTAGCTTAGCTGACAAATCCTGTATATCCAGGCATCAGAGGAGGTGAGATACCTAGCAGCCCACTCCGAGGGAACCCAAATGGGTATAAGAGATAATGGCAGAGAGACTTGGAGATTGACTGGGAGTTGTAAATTCTGCTGGTGTGTCTGGAGTTGTTGTCGCCAGCTTCCCAAATGGCATCAGACTATCAAACACTGACAGTGTGCATGCTACACCGCAGGACCTGTCTGTGCACGTGCAAAACGGGACCTGCTCATGCGCATAGTACAAAATAATCTGTACTTTGTGCCATGCAAGGTGTCTGCAAGATATATCGGCATAGGCTGTGCTGCAGGGCCGACCCAACATTTTTGTGAATGACGTTGTTCACAGACATATCATTTGTACACACTCGCCGATGCACTACAGATATATGGCCCATTCAATGGAACAGGCAATATATGTATTAGTGTATACCCAGCATAAGACTGGGTGCTTTCTGGGCAGGATGGCATGGATAAAGGAGCCAGTATGACACAGGCCCACATTCAGCATGGATTGCTAAATTGCAAAAACAAAAATCGTCCAACTATCAAGAGACTGCACATGTGCTGCAAACACATTGCGATTTCTGTGCGTATGCAGGCTCAGTGAGATGTGATCGCAAATTGATTGATAGGAAGTGACCATTTGTGGGAGGCAACATGGCGTTTGTGAGGAGTGGAAAACGCAGGTGGGTCATGGCCATCTTTTCGGGGCATATATATGACGTTCGCTTGCGATTAAAAACATGATGCCGGTGCAACTGCATCCACATTATTCTGAGTAGCCCCGGGTCAACCACAACTGTCAATGGTACTCATTTTCTGCGTATGGATCGCATATGCAGAGTTGCGATCGCATTGGTCGTGCCTTAACATTTCAGGGCGGCTCTTCACATGCAATTTTTTTTTTTTTTTAGCAGTAGCAGTTTTTAGACCATCATAATTTCAGTCTCAATAGTGATCCATGCTGAATTCCCCCCCCCCCCCCCCCCCCCCATGATACTGTAATAGTGCCGTGGGAAGAGCTTTGTTATCCATAAGGACATATATAGACTTTATTGCCAGTCTGTCTAGTTCAATTATGTCTATAATTTAACTCCAATAACTGGCAATGTTGATTAAGTGAAAAAAAAAAACTACAGGTATATGATTTCTATATACACTGTAGATTTGCTAATCAAAAATATTTGTTAAATTTGTCTGTATGCACAGCTTGTGGCATTATAGAGACGTTGGCATTCAGTAGATTTTGCCTTCATTAATGTGTTTTTTTCCCCAAAAAAATGTGATCCAGGGGCGTGGCTTGGAGACTGACCCAAGCAGTCGGGTAGTACTGGAGTTCCTGCTTGGGACACTTATATATGCAGTTTTTCTGTACCATATATTCAAAACGCACTTCTTTAATACTGCCTTACCTCCCCCCTGACTTGAGTACAGTGGTTTGCGGAGCCGGCGGGTGCCCCCTGCACCCGTGCGGGTTGCGGCCTACTTGCCTACCTGAAGCCGGGGGCTCTATTTCAACACAGCCGGGACCGGAAGTGGACTGCCAGCGCTCCCCAGACGAAGCATTCCCTCTCCTTGCCTCATAGGTGGCTTCCCCCGCTCCCCAGCCGACCCGACAGGGGAGCTCACGCTGCCCGGCGCTGCTCAGAGCGGAGACCCGCTGACCGGCGCCGAGGCAGAGACGGAGCGCCGGAGACCGCGACACTGCGCGCGGAAGCGCGCCTGACCCCCGCCGACCTTGTCAGCCTCTGGAGGCCCTCGGTGGCCCCTCTACACTACCACCACCGTCTCACCTCACGCTGGGAGAACAGCTGACACCCCGGCCCTGGAATCATTAAACGGGACACTGCGGGCGCCATCTTTGATAAGGGTTACTTGCCCACACTGCATACCCTTACACAGGGAGAGGTAGGAACAGGGATTTTAGACCCCAGGCCTTCCTTGCCGGACTATTCAGGCTGTGGGAGTTATTGAACACTGCCCTTCACACTGCACCCCCAACCTGGTTACATGTGGCACACTCCGCTGAGTGCTGCTAATTTACCATCATTTAAAAATACAATAAATCACAGGCAATTGGGGCCGGGCTACATACGGTGTTCTAGCTGTCCCACTCTCCTCCTGACATATATATTCCTGCTGAATTTTCACTGTCCTCCATCCCTACCTACATACGACCATCATCACCTACATGTATCCTATACCATTGGTGGATATGGAGCTCCCCCCTGCGGTGGCTCATTGAGCAGCACCCTTTCCTCAGATATTCCTATACTATAACGGGGAGACAGCAAGGACCCCTCCCCCCCCCTGCTCTTTTAAAAGGGAGACTTGCTGAGCACCGCAATATGCTGGCGGACATCCGGCCTTATGCAACTAAGATATTTCGCCCTTCATGTCAAGATGCCTGATCTTTAAACTACAATGACCTGACCGAGCCACGTTGGGGGGAACACGTGATATGTCGGCTGTAAGTGGACACCCAGTTCGACGATAACTCTTTTTGACTACGCATAGAACAGTGCCTCATGCCGGGAAGACGTTCTGCCAAGAAAGGGTCACATAATCCAGCCAAGTCATCCCAAGCCAAGGCTTTTCAGACGCTTTTTCGACCACCAGTGGCTGATACTGCCCCCTCCACTCCTTCCTCATCCTCTTCACTCTCCCGAACCATGGCGGATAAAACGGCTGAGGGGCTCCCTGCTCTCCCTCCGACATCTTCTCCTGTAAGGGAGTCCTCGGACTTGTCTGCCATTCTCTCCAAACTGCGATCCCTGCCCACTCGCCAGGACCTACAGCAGGACCTTCAGTCCATGGAACAACGGATACAGGATTCGATCCAGACCCGCCTCTCTTCCATACAGTCCGATGTCACTCATGTCGCAGACAGAGTAGTAACGTTGGAGGATCGCTCTGAGAAGACGGACTCTAAAATATCTGATCTCCATGATCTCATCTCTCGCCAGTCACGTTCTCTGGTGGCCATGGGTCGCCGCCTTGATGACGTAGATAACAGAGGGCGCCGGAACAATCTGCGTATACGCGGCCTGCCTGAAGATGTCACACCCCGAAACGTTGAATCTGCCCTAACCAAAATATTCAATGAACTCCTGGGGGCGGACTCTGACTACCAGATGGTGTTCGACAGAGCTCACCGGGCCTTACGTCCCAGAGGGACGCCGACGGAAAGACCCCGAGATGTTATCTGCAGACTCCACTACTTCCAGGAGAAAGAGGAGATTCTTAGAGCAGCCAGACGAACACCGGACATTACCTTTGATGGCCATAGGATACAAATCTTCCCGGACCTCTCGTGGTCCACCCTACAACAGAGGCGTATTCTCCGCCCCATCACAGATGAACTTAAAAAGCGCAATATCAAATTTCGGTGGGGATTTCCTATATCCATCCAAGTAACCTACAAGGGGTCCCTCCTTATACTACAAGAATATGACGGCGTTAAAGACTTCTGTACAGCCCTAGATATCCTGATCCCGAGTCTCCCTAATTGGCTGGACCCGTTTGAACTTTCAATGTCCCCTCCGCCCCAACTGGAGCGGTGGCAGACTGTCCGTAACCCTAGGAGAGGACGGCGAGATGGCACGCTTGAGGAATCTTCAACTATCCCTGCTATTACAGTTACCGCAGAAGACACGGGATGATGACGACAGGCAAGACCTTCTGCTACTATTCCCAAGGACACGTGACTACTTGACATGTTTAATATGTTTTTGATATGTTTTCCCTTTTTGCGATGTCCTTCCACTGCTGGTTGATCAGTGCTATGTTGGCAAATGTTTCAGTGCTTGTGCACCTCCCGTGAGTGCTTAAGTGCTGCCACTTCCTGCCAAGTCATGTACTTTGTCTTTTGCCTTTGTTTAGTGGTGCCTGGGCAGAATCGCATTTCTCATGCCAATGTTATCAGATAGATTATGTTGCCCTTAGCACGTAGTGCCATACCTGATTTTGTAGTCTTCTGATTCAATTTCTTCTCTACTCGAACTGCCTTGACCACTGAATAATTTTGTTTGTACTACAATGATAATTGATGGCGATGTATCCCGGTTCCCCCCAGACCCCCCCTTGCTCTGCTGTACATTTGTAGATCGTGGGCCGCTTTTGGTTTCCCATGACTAATGATGCAGAGTATTGCTGTTGTATTGACAGCTGTTTTTTTTTTCTTCTTACTTTTCTCGTCTATGGTACTTCCCTCTGTCTTTCCTCTTGTGCTTTCCTCCCCCCCTCCCCCCATTTGGATGAGGAGCTACAGGCGGTTATTGGATGAGAAGGTATCATGGCAATGCTGGCTTCTATTAATATCAAAACATAATGGCTAATTTAAAGTTAATATCATTTAACGTAAAAGGCCTTAACATCCCCGAGAAGAGATCCCGGCTTCTACATTCCCTACATACCGACAAAGCAGATGTGGTTTTCCTCCAAGAAACGCACTTTAAAAAGGGTGCCTCTCCAAAACTACACTCCCGCCACTTTCCACAGGGATATTACAATGATTTCTCTGGGGCCAAGGCCAAAGGGGTTGCGATTTTATTTGCAAAACATATTAGATTACATGATGTAGCGGAGATTCCTATTGGAGATGGAAGAGGCCTACTGGTGAAGGCTACTATTGCTGACCAAACCTTTACATTTGTCAACCTTTATCTTCCTAATCAAGGCCAAATCCGTTTTATGAGGGAGGCGTTAGAGCTGATAGAGCAATCTCTGGCAGGGGTATTAGTGATAGGAGGTGACTTTAACTGGGCATTAGATCCTCTACTAGATACTTCGACTGGAACACCTAGAACCTCTTTAAACGATATTAGACGCTTCCAGTCAATTCTACACGACTTTCAGTTAGTGGACACCTGGCGCCTGCTTCATCCCAAAGATAGGGATTACACGTTTTACTCTTACCCACACAATTGCTATACCCGTATCGACTACTTTTTTGTAGATCACAACTCGCTTGATTTCCTTGTGGATGCCACAATAGGTCAAATAGTTGGCTCTGACCATGCACCCACTACTCTTGTCCTATCCTTACGCCACCCTCCCCCGCGCCAATGGCGCTGGCGATTTAACGAGAGATTTCTCAGAGACCCAGACTGTCGGGCCCAATTGGATAGCGCTATTGAGGATTATATTACTCTTAATATGACAGACGAGGTCTCCCCAGTGACTGTGTGGGAAGCCCATAAATGCGTTATCAGAGGCAAATGCATCCAACTGGGTTCCCTCCTTAAGAAGCAAAAAAACGATTGTCGGGATGCCCTACTTGCTCAAATTAAGAGGCTAGAACTCATACATAAATCCACACTGACCTCTGATGTATTAGCAGAACTACAAGAAGCTCGATCCTCACTCAATAATTTGCTGAATGAAGGCACCCGCAGAGCATTCCGATGCTGCCGACACAAATTCCATAGGTGGGGTAATAAACCCGGGAAGCTCCTTGCCCGTGCGCTTCGTGCCCAAAGATCCCTGACTTATCTTAAAGAGATTAAGGACTCCTCTGGTGTGCCCCATGCTTCTGACAGTAAGATGGCTGAGATCTTTCATACGTATTATACGAAACTCTATAACCTGACATCACAGCGCTCCCATCGTGAGCAGTCATTGCATGGAAAGGCAGTAGAGGACTTCCTAGGGGAGATTGATTTCCCATCCCTCTCCCCAGATAAAATTAAAGCCCTCGAAGACCCTTTCACAGACGACGAACTTGTGTCCGCACTGAAGGCCTCCCCATCTGGCAAAAGTCCGGGCCCCGACGGCTTTCCCATATCCTATTACAAATCATTTCAAGATAAACTTCTCCCTCTCTTACTCCGCGCTTGCAATTCTGTCTCTCCACAGGCCCCCTTCTCCAATCAGTCCCTGGGGGCACACATCACGATCATCCCTAAGGATGGAAAAGACCCATCAGTACCAGCTAGTTACAGACCAATCTCCCTCCTTAATGTTGATATTAAATTGTATGCCAAGCTCATAGCAAACCGCCTTTGTCTGCTGTTGCCGGCAGTACTACACCCGGATCAGGTTGGCTTCGTCCGGGGAAGAGAAGCGAGGGACAACACTATAAGAGTGATTGACCTGATAGCCCATGCAAACTCCGCTCAGACCCCCATGATGCTTCTCTCCGTAGACGCGGAGAAAGCCTTTGACCGCATCGATTGGGTCTTCATGGAAAAGACGCTGCGACGACTAGGCCTGGGGGAAGTGTTCTTACATAAAATCTTGGCGCTATATCAAGCTCCCTCGGCGCAGGTGCGGGTGAACGGAATACTTTCTGACCCAATAGCTATCTCCAATGGGACAAGACAGGGATGCCCGTTGTCACCACTGATATTCGTTGTCTGCATGGAGGCCCTGGCTAGGGCCATCCGGCAGAACACCGAGATCACTGGCTTGAAAGTGGGGGGAACTGAACATAAACTGGCATTATTCGCAGACGACCTTCTGGCGGTCGTTACAAACCCTGCCACATCCCTGTCTGGCCTCGTGAAAGAATTTAACCGCTTTGGAGCCTTATCCAATTTTAAGATTAACTATGCCAAATCGACAGCCCTTAATATCTCCCTCCCCTCTGGCTTAGTCCCGACTCTGAAGTCTATGTTTCCCTTCACCTGGCACCCCTCACACATTAAATATTTAGGCATTCTGATCCCATCCTCCCTTTCGACTACAGTCGCTCTAAATCACTTCCCTTTGCTGCGTAAACTTCGTAAGGAAATGACGCAGTGGCTCCAACAAAAGTTCTCCTGGCTCGGCCGTATGAATATAGTGAAAATGAATATCCTGCCGAGGCTACTGTATCTTTTTCAGACTATCCCCTTAAAGCTCCCCCACCAGTTTTTGGTAGACACACACAAAGCTATTAGCCGATTTGTCTGGGGTGGCAGGAAGCCCAGGTTCAAACATTGCTATTTATTCTATAGGAAGGCGCAGGGGGGCCAACAGCTGCCCATGGTTACGTCATATTATCAGGCTGCGGTCTTAAATAGGATCCTGGATTGGTCGCGACCAGGTGCCGGCTCAAGGCAGTGGGTTGACCTGGAGAGACGGTCTTCAGGTCTACAACTGCAGGCAATACCCTGGCTTAAGACCATAGTCCGCTCCCCACACCTGACGGTTGGGCCCACCTTAGTTGTTTGGAGAACGTTACGTTATAAACTGGGTCTTTCTTCATCAACCTCCCTGCTTCTTCCGCTTCTTGACAACCCACTGTTTAGACCGGGTATGGGTGGAAGTGCGGCCACCAGGTTTAGGCGGGCGGGTTTGACTAGGGCCACACACCTGCTCTCGGGGGGGAGGATCAAATCTTTTGATGAAATCAGAGAGGGTACTGATATACCCACGACTGACTTCTGGTTCTTTCTCCAGACCCGTCACTTTATTCTGTCTCACAGGCCATCTATTGCATTGACTAACAATATTACACCTTTTGAAGCAATGTGTGCCCAACCCTCTACACCCACTCATGTTATATCGGGTATATATAAGATATTGTTACATGGTCGATTCACAGGAGACCCCGCTTTTTGTGCGAAATGGGATATGGACCTGGCGCCCAGAGGAATACACATTAACTGGAAGAAACACTGCGAAGTTATGTCCCGTTGCTCTACCAGCTTAGAAGTTGTTGAAACACAGTATAAGTTGCTTACCAGATGGTATAGATGTCCCTCCCTCTTACATAAGTTCTTTCCCACAGTGTCCCCTTTGTGCTGGAGATGTGGAAAAGACCGGGGTACCCTTATTCACATATGGTGGGACTGCCCCCTGATCTCTGCCTTCTGGAACCAAGTTATACAACTTTCCTCCGAAATACTGGGGTTTCAGGTACCTACGGGAATTGACTTTTGGTTGCTCTCACACACAGAAATTCCACTAGCAAAATATAAACATTCCCTTCTCAAACATCTGAACAACGCAGCGAGAGCGGTGGTACCGGTTCACTGGAAGTCTCTGACCCCCCCAAAAATATGGGAATGGTTCCAGCGAATAGAATTTTATAGGTCAATGGAAGATATTTTCCATTCAGTTCTTGACACACATACTGATTATGTTGCCACATGGTTTTCTTGGATAGAATTCAAATCCACCTCTACCTACAAAGACCAGATTCCACTAGACTCACCATGATACTGCTTCTCCAAATAGCTCACCACACTATACGGTACCCGTACTGGTATTTACTCCTGAATGATTAGCTCACTCAATCCCCTACCCCGGTTATACCCCTTTCTCCCTCCCACTATCCTTTGTCTTGTCTTTTGTGTGGTTTCTAGATGTTCTATGCTTTATTGGTCTACTGACCCATGTGCTTTTATGATAAAGTATTATTTGTTATATTTCTGTTTATTCTGAAAAACCAAAATAAAGAATATATAAAAAAAAAAAAATGTGATCCAATCTGGGAGACAGAATTACCACTGAGAATAACTGACATATAATAATAACGCTTCTAGTTCTAGTCTAGATTAGACAACTGTGTTGTGTTTTGTTGTAACTGAATTTCCCACATGTTGCTGCTTTTACAGGGTAATCTGTATAATGTGTGTGTCAGCCTGCAGAGATATATCTCTAGCAGTATCCGAGAGCACCCAGGTTACATGTACCGCAGTACACTGAAGAATCTGGCAACATGTCTTCATGTGAGATGGATGGAGATGCTACCCAAGTACTCACCTCAGGTAACACTTATCATCATTCAAGCAAACCCACATCTTTAATACAGCTCATAATACACTGCTCAAAAAAATAAAGGGAACACTAAAATAACATATCCTAGATCTGAATGAATGAAATATTCTTATTAAATACCTTGTTATTTACATAGTTGAATGTGCTGACAACAAAATCACACAAAAATTATCAATGGAAATCAAATTTATTAACCCATGGAGGTCTGGATTTGGAGTCACCCTCAATATTAAAGTGGAAAAACACACTACAGGCTGATCCAACTTTGATGTAATGTCCTTAAAACAAGTCAAAATGAGGCTCAGTAGTGTGTGTGGCCTCCACGTGTCTGTATGACCTCCCTACAACCCACACAAGTGGCTCAGGAAGTGCAGCTCATCCAGGATGGCACATCAATGCGAGCTGTGGCAAGAAGGTTTGCTGTGTCTGTCAGCGTAGTGTCCAGAGCATGGAGGCGCTACCAGGAGACAGGCCAGTACATCAGGAGATGTGGAGGAGGCCGTAGGAGGGCAACAACCCAGCAGCAGGACCGCTACCTCCGCCTTTGTGCAAGGAGGAACAGGAGGAACACTGCCAGAGCCCTGCAAAATGACTTCCAGCAAGCCACAAATGTGCATGTGTCTACTCAAATGATCAGAAACAGACTCCATGAGGGTGGTATGAGGGCCCGACGTCCACAGCCCAACACCGTGCAGGACGTTTGGCATTCTCCAGAGAACACCAAGATTGGCAAATTCGCCACTGGCGCCCTGTGCTCTTCACAGATGAAACAGGTTCTCACTGAGCACATGTGACAGACGTGACAGAGTCTGGAGACGCCAAGGAGAACATTCTGCCTGCAACATCCTCCAGCATGACCGGTTTGGCAGTGGGTCAGTAATGGTGTGGGGTGGCATTTCTTTGGGGGGCCGCACAGCCCTCCATGTGCTCGCCAGAGGTAGCCTGACTGCCATTAGGTACCGAGATGAGATCCTCAGACCCCTTGTGAGACCATATGCTGGTGCGGTTGGCCCTGGGTTCCTCCTAATGCAAGACAATGCTAGACCTCATGTGGCTGGAGTGTGTCAGCAGTTCCTGCAAGATGAAGGCATTGATGCTATGGACTGGCCCGCCCGTTCCCCAGACCTGAATCCAATTGAGCACATCTGGGACATCATGTCTTGCTCCATCCACCAACGCCACGTTGCACCACAGACTGTCCAGGAGTTGGCGGATGCTTTAGTCCAGGTCTGGGAGGAGATCCCTCAGGGGACCATCCGCCACCTCATCAGGAGCATGCCCAGGCGTTGTAGGGAGGTCATACAGGCATGTGGAGGCCACACACACTACTGAGCCTCATTTTGACTTGTTTTAAGGACATTACTTCAAAGTTGGATCAGCCTGTAGTGTGTTTTTCCACTTTAATATTGATGGTGACTCCAAATCCAGACCTCCATGGGTTAATAAATTTGATTTCCATTGACAATTTTTGTGTGATTTTGTTGTCAGCACATTGAACTATGTAAAGAACAAAGTATTTAATATTTCATTCATTCAGATCTAGGATGTGTTATTTTAGTGTTCCATTTATTTTTTTGAGCAGTGTATGTACATTAGCTTCATGTGGCAATCGTATGGGAAGAAATATCCAGTCATCTTTTTTTTTTTTTCCAATAGTTTTTATTGAATTTTATGGATAACAATCATAATGAATGGGCAAGAAAAGAACAACAATAAAAATAGACATAACTTCTGCGAGGACATTGATTAATTAAAGTAAAATAAAATAAAAGTAAGGGGGTGGGAAGCCAAACATGTCAACATGTACATCGAACATCATAGACTGGAAACCTGTTTTCCCCTCCCGGCTCTCTTGCCTTTAATAGATGGCTGAAATGGTCTGATTATGTAACGCGGAGCAACTCCTCATGGGCACGTACTCAATACCTTACTATTGATAATCTTAGTTCGCCTCCTTTACACACATAAGTTTTGGCCTCATAGGAGTTCACCCATACTGGTCTTTTTCCTTTTCTTTTTTTTTTTTTATATCATATTTTCACACGCTTCAGGGAATATCCAGTCATCTTAAACAGCGGTTGTAGTCACTAATTAATAATGCATTGAGTAGAAGGAGTTTTTGAACCGTGTTCTTAAGAAAGACACCAGACACATTATCTAGATTTTGAAATAAATAAGCGCAGGGCTAATTCCAGCAAATATATTTCTCTTTACACGATAACAGACTAATTAACCGTTGGACATATTTTGAGCCACAAACGTACACATAAAAATTGTGTTGTGAAGAAAATATGTAAATGTATATATTTTCAGTTACACATAGCTCAGGATGTATCTATTGCAAAATATAGCATTATTTATGAATCATGCGTACATACAGCATACATATACTGATACCCCAAGCTAATGTACATGTCCTAAAATTTCGTAGAGATAAGGCTGGACAGTGCTAGTAGTACATGTGAAAGCTATATTTCCTTATTTGCACAATCTATACTGTAACAAAGTATCAAATGCATAAGAGAGAATAATATATTGACAACTGTATTGTCAAACAGCAGCACTGAGTCTTCAGGTACAGGTGGTGCCTCCTTTGTCGAGAATGATGAATATATATGCAGTAATGTTCAGTAGCGCCGAGGGGGGGGGGGGAGGGCGCCTTTCCAAAGTACACGGGCTCCAGGAGAGGCCCGGCGAGGGTCCAGGTTGGTTACCCCTCCGCCCCCCACCTGTGTTAAAATTGCACCCCCCTCTGGAGCGGGCGGGGCTTTTATTATTTAAATGGTTTCTTTTTGTAACAAGCGTCGTCATGCCCCCTTAAAGCCACCCCCACCCCCCTTTACCGGGGCCCGGCGTGGCTTTCTATACCCCTGGTAATGTTTATACAGCTTGTATCTTCTTAAGCTCTGCATTGTTTTGATCTGTAGACTTTTATATTTTATATCTTATGTTTGTACTATACGGTACATGTACTATGTATAGCGCTGTGGCACCTAGTGGTGCTGTATAAATAACAGATGATAATAATGTCACAACAACTGACATATATCCAACTCTAGATGATGATCTAGTACAGTGGTTCCCAAACGGTGTGCCGTGACACCCTGGGTGACTCAGTAAACTTGCAGGGGTACCTCAGGGTGGTCCAGGACCAATTCAAATTATGTATGGCCAATGCAATAAACAAAACCAATGCTGGTGGCTGCCAATTATGAAATATGTGGACAAACAGAAGCAAATTCTGTCCCTCAACACACAGCTGAACCTAGGATGACAGATAAACACAATTTACTTAATGCAGGCATGTCCAAACTGCGGCCCTGCAGCTGTTGAGAAACTATACATCCCAGCATGCCCTGACACAGCTTTAGCATTCTCTGACAGCAAAACTGTGTCAGGGCATGCTGGGATATGTAGTTTCACAACAGCTGGAGGGCCGCAGTTTGGACATGCCTGACTAATGTAATATTTTTTTCTTAATTCCTCAATAAGAAACTTTTGACTCAGGGGTGCTGAGATAAAAATTCTGATACTCTAGGGCCCTGATTCCAAAAAGTTTGGGAACCACTGGGCTAGTAAACAAATTTTATTTTCAGACCATGTTCAGCTCTGCAATTGTATCCCAGATAAACTGATTTTAACATCTGGTTTAGAGTAACTTGAGAGAGAGAAAAAAACTAAAACATTTTAATTATATTCAGTATAAGCAACAACTAAAATAATATAATTAAACTAAGCCAGTAGCACTAAAATTAATAGTATACTGTTGCTGTAAATACATTAGAAGTGTATATATCATTTTTTTTAAAATAATTGGAGGTATGGGAATCCCATCTGTTTGTGCAGAGGAATCTGCAGTCCTCTTCATAACAAAAGCACGAGGACAAAATGATGCACATTGCATGAAAACCCCACATGTAATATCAATCCAGTAAAAATGTTATAGATAATCCAAATTTAAAACCATAAATTGATACTTTAATGGATAACAATATTTCACCAATAATAAAAAATACAATATCATTAAGAAAAGAAAAGAAAAAGAAAAAAAGAAAAAGGCCTTAGACTAAAACATATGATATTCACATCTGGAACTTATAGCAAGCGGTTTAGACTAGTAGCAACCAAAGTGTAGTGTGAAAGCTAAACCTTCAAAGCTCTATAAACAGCACTAGAGTAAGGAATGATTCCGGCAGGTTATTATCATAATCCTTTCTAGGGACAACAGTGGTCTAATTATTTCAGCATATAATTCACTGTGAAATAAATTGTCAGCTCACCAATTCCTTACATTTATAAAAAGTCATATATTTTTTTACATAGTAGCAACCAGAGTTTAGGAAAGTAAATAAATATGCATTCAAAATCCCTAGATTGCATTAGAATAGGGAATGGATTGAGCCAGTGACTTAAAACCGCTTTTTAGGAGCAACAATGTTCCATTTCATTTAGTGCCTGAGCGCCAAATCCACAAATCTAAGATATGCGTGTAGAGGAATAACATAAATAGTAAGGCTAATGTAACAAGATTTGTGAATATAAATGACGTTAAAGTGTATGATAGATAGTAGTAAGGTTAGGCATCAGTAGAAACACTGAAAGTCAGTTGTCTCCGTGCTGCAGAAAGGCGAATGATGGGGGAAGGGTACCAGCAGGACAGAGGTATAGGCGGGATGGATAATATGTAAGTAGCAGATCTCTGGGGAGTTGAAACTGAAATAATTTCAGCTGCTCAGTCCATCTGCATAGTGGTTAGACCGGATGGTGAGCAGCAGGACCTTCCAGTCCTACAGGCTGCAAGCAAGTCTACTGAGAGATTCATACTGTGCATTGTGCACCACTCCATCCATCCTGTTCATAGAGGTTACAGGCTCCCAGGACCTACTTACCACCTCTCTCATACTGCATCATTTACTCATTAAGGGTCAGCTTATGAGAGTGCATAACGCCTCAGTGATAGGGTGCATTATTGCAGCTCCCTATAATCAAAGCGGTTACCCATTGGGAAGTTTAACAAATATCACAATGGGATTTGTAGCGTTTTTGTTAACAGCAACCCATCTTAGACTAATGTTGTTTTTTTAACACGGTATTGATTAAAAAAATTGGATAAATATTACACTCACCTAGTAATTACGCTACTCCTGCACTAGAATGGACCTGTCAGGATTCATGCTCTCAGGATCCGTCAGAATCTGCATTTGTCTGTGAGCATATGAACTGGGACCACTAGGCTTTATAGATGAAGCTGTAATGAGAATTGCTAAGTACTCTTATGATGCTGCTCGCTGGAGAAGACACTGGGGTAGTGAAGCAAGTAGGTAACCAGGCTGGAATTCTATAATACTGGAGGTCAGCATAGTCAAATTAAGGTGGGGGAACGCAGTGAATACTGTATCCCAGGCCCCCCTCTGTCAGGTGGCCCCCCTTGCCAGAGCACATTGACATCACTAGCTCTCCCTCTTGTGCAGCAGCAGAACTAGTCAGCCAGAATACAAGAATGACAGTATGCAGTGCAGGCAAAGAGATATAAAGGGGGAGAGAGCTGTAAGTGACAAAGGGATCCCAGCTTATCCTCACCTGTGTTGAAATACCTTTCTTATAAATTAAATAATTCAAGATTGGTGATACCAATCATAAATTAAGAGGGAAGTCCAGGAGCAGAGCATTTTGTCCCTCCTGGAATGGGTCATGTTGGGAGGTATGCATAAAATACATCCCCAATCCCTGGGACCCCTTTCTTAAATGCCCCGGGCCACCCCAAGGCTTAATCCGGCCTGGAGGCCAGACTAGAACCGATGACGTGATGACCGGACTGGAACTAGTGACGAGATGACCGGACTGGAAACGGCAAAGATGACACTGAAACCAGGCTGGGACCAGTAATGCTTGATGCTGAAACAAGACTGGGACTAGTAGTGCTAGATGCTGGGCTGGGACCGGCTATCCTGGATGCCAGGCTTGCCTAACGAGATTGGAACTCGTATTACTGAGTTCAGTGGTACTACAGAGCAGGTTAGAGCTGGGCTAGGACTAATAATGCTGGTAATCAGACTAGGAGCGGTAGAGCTCAGTAGAGTCTCAGAACAACTGCATTTGTGTGTATAATGTTTATACTGAGGAAATGAACACTGTATAATATGTACTCCTTGCAGAGGTAAGCTGGAGATATCAGGAGAACACTGTGCTAGCAGCACAGAACTGAGATGATAATGTTCATTTAAAAGAGCATAACAGATATTAATAACAGATATGAACAGTACTCTGCGGGACTTGAAAACAGCAGGCAGGAACACACTGGTAATTGATTAGGTCAAGCTCATAGGTGAAAGCACTATCAAGGCACAGCAGCACTAGATGCAGACAAGTAAACATGTCAGTAGAATTCAGGAATAGATTCCAGCAGATCTGATAACTTGAGAACACTAGAGAGTCTTATAATCGGTGAAGTGCAGCTGGAGGCAAAACTGAACTTGAGACACAGGTAATAATAACTGTAGCTAGGAACTCTGAGGCTCAGCTGTGCAGATGCATAAGAAATCCTAGGAATAATACATTAATAATAAGTGGAAGAAGAAGAAAGGGGGAAAGTATTTAAGGGAGGGGGGGGTTGCCCTCTACTTACAAAGCCCATAAACAAATTTAAGTCAGAGGGTTAAGTGCTGAATGGGGAGAAAGTGTTCTGGGAAGTCAACCAAGGGGACTATATTTTGTCGAAAGACTTTGAGGCGTGACGTATTATACCAGTCAGTCATATATTCCATCTTTTTATAAATTTACCAAATAGGATTGCCTGCACAGGCGATGGTGTGGGTTTTTTGCAGTCAGCTGCTATCAGCAGATTCAATGTGCCGAAGCAGTATAATTTTGATGCTGGGACAGGATGGGGAGATTCAAGGGGAGGAGGAAATATTTAGGATCAAGGGGGATATTAGTTTCAAATAGGTGCGAGAGGAGATCGAGAACCTCCTGCCATATACTGTCAAGTTTTGGGCAGGCCCACCATATGTGCAGAAAAGTACCTCCATCCCCACATCCTCTCCAACACCTATCCGAAGTGTCGGGGAACGTGGTATTTAGTAGAGAGGGTACATAATACCACCAATACAGTCATTTATAAATATTTTCCTTAGTTTTGAGTCTTGACACATATTGAACTGGAAGCGGCATTGTCCCAGATTTCTGTCCAATCTAAACTATCTATAGTGTATCCCAGATCCGATTCCCATGCCACTTCATGAGAATCCTGGTTAGGGCCTACTTCCTCACCCAATAAGTCATAAATAGTGGAGATTAGACCTCTGGTAGCGGAGCATTTCCAACAGATAGACTCAAAAGAGGTTAAACGTCTGCTAATCAGGGTCGAGCTAATTTTGGAATGAAAGTGACTAATTTTCAGAAAGCGAAAGAAGTCTTTGAATGAGATTACCGTTCTCTCTTGAATTTAAGATATTGGGGGAAATTAGCATCGGTGGTAATAAAATTAAAGTAATAAATATTTCCTGTTAGCCAGGTGGTAAAGGAGGATTT
The DNA here is from genome assembly GCF_028390025.1 of Pseudophryne corroboree. Lineage (NCBI taxonomy): Eukaryota > Metazoa > Chordata > Amphibia > Anura > Myobatrachidae > Pseudophryne > Pseudophryne corroboree. The sequence goes on from NC_086449.1 coordinate 147,763,126, forward strand.
ACGTAAGGCCGGGGATATGAAATAATGGTATCAATGGAGACGGACCTGGGGTAAGTTTAAAGCTTCTATTAACAAGATCCCAGACAGCCACCGAATCGGAAACTACAGGGTGGGAAATAACTGTCAGTGGGCGATGAATCCTGGGGAGCCATAACAGGGAAGATACTGTAGCCAAAGGGCCCCATACACTAGGACGATAATGCCCGATTTCGGGCATTCGGCCCGATATATCGGATGAAATCTGGCATTTTGAAGTTGTTTCCGATCCGATCTGACGCGCGTTCCCATGAGCATCGGATCGGATCCTCCAGATTGAATGTGCTGCACATTCAATCATGTCCGACCCCACAGGCATTGCTGGGATCGCCCAAGATGCATAGTATGCAAAATGACAGCATTATCTGCTCAATCACCGAGAAGTTGATTGAGCAGATATAGAAATCAAGAACTTCTGTTTTGGTGACATTCATTTTGTATTCCAAGTGTTGAGAGTATATACGTATTTCAGATAGGAGTGATTGAAGAGATTGGGCTGGCTCAGGAGAGAGATTAAAACATCATCGGCATAAAATGTGATTTCGCTTTTTGAGTGACCTGTAGTAACTTCACGAATAACCCTATTACAACGGATCCTTGCTGCTAGAGGCTCCATAATAAGTGCAGATATTAGGGGTGCGAGGGGGCAACCCTGCCTAGTACCGTTAGCAATCCCAAAGATAGTGGAATTAGCGTTATTAACTGAGACCCTCGCTGTTGGGGAGTGATAAAGCGCCAAGACACCATCAAAAATTTTGCCAGAAAAGCCCATTTTGTCAAAAACAAATGGCCAGGAAATGTGATCTAAAGCTGCATACACACTAGATGACGTCACTCTATGAGCGACGTCGTCTAGTGTTTCCCTTCCCGGGCCGGGTGGCCGGCGGCCAGACGTACACACTGAGCGATATGACTGCTCATATCACTCAGTGTCGTCAGATTGAGCTTGCATGCACCGCCGACACCGAGGGTTGTTAACGACCCGCGGTGCCGCGCATCGGTCGTCGACGCCGGCACACACACTTGACGAGAAAGTGAACAATGTTACTCAGGAAGGGTGAAAATGAGCGACGTCATTCATTTTATTGGCAAGTGTGTATGCACCTTTAGGCTTTTTTCACTTCAAATAACATGTTTGTTTGTTTTTTTATCATAAATGATTGTGTATCGCTGTGATACAAAAATCATATTGTTGCCTTGATGTGGACAGTGCTAATAAATAGGTCCTTAAGAGAGGCCAGTACTCAGAAACGTGTACTTTCATCTCCACGGCAGTGACTGTCACAACGGGCTGAGGATGGGGCTCTGACGAGTGGGCGTCACCTAAAAGAGCAGATGACCTGTTGGGTATACACAACTAAGGTCGAAAGTCATTAGGTCAACCATGAAAGGTCGACGTGCGTTATGTCGACAGGGACAATAGGTCGACATGGTCATTAGGTCAACATGTACTAGGTCGACATGGTTTTTTTTTATTTCTCTTACGTCCTAGAGGATGCTGGGGACTCCAAAAGGACCATGGGGTATAGACGGGATCCGCAGGAGACATGGGCACACTATAAGACTTTGAATGGGTTTGAACTGGCTCCTCCCTCTATGCCCCTCCTCCAGACCTCAGTTAGATTCTGTGCCCAGAGAGACTGGACACACACTAGGGGAGCTCTCCTGAGTTTCTCTGAAAAGACTTTATGTTAGGTTTTTTATTTTCAGGGAGACCTGCTGGCTACAGGCTCCCTGCTTCGTGGGAGTGAGGGGAGAGAAGCAGACCTACTTCTTCTGAGTTCAAAGGCTCTGCTTCTTAGGACATTAGCTCAAGAGGGTTCAATCACTTGGTGCGCCTAGCTGCTTGTTCCCGGAGCCGCGCCGTCAACCCCCTCACAGAGCCAGAAGAAAGAAGCCGAGTGAGTATAACGAAGAACAGAAGACTTCAGTGATGGCAGAAGACTTCAGTAATGAGGTAACGCGCAGCGGTCACGCTGCGTGCCATGCTCCCACACACACACTTCTGGCGGCACTTGCAGGGTGCAGGGCGCAGGGGGGGCGCCCTGGGCAGCATGATTACTGGAGTTAGACAATAAATCTGGCCAAAATATATATGTCAGAAGTGCCTAGGCACTTGATATAGCCCTGCCAGTATAAATATTTTACATTTGAGCGGGACAACAGCGCGCCGGTGAGGGGGCGTGGTTTAGCCCTCACAGCTTACCAGCGTCATTTTCTCTTACACAGGATGTAGAGACGCTGGACGGGACCTCCACTCTCCTGCACAAGTAACAGGGAGCGAAACGGCGGGGGGGGGGGGGGGGGCACAGTAATTTGGTGCGATTACCCATTGAAGATAACAGCGCAAAGAGGTCTGAGGCAGTGTGTATTTGCTCTCAGTACCGGGATAGGCGCTGGGGTGTGAGCTGGTAAACTCCCTCTATGTGTCTCTAACAGGCTTTCCGTGGGTCTGTCCCCTGTTGCCAGTGTGTTGGTGTGTTGACATGTCTGAGGCTAAGTGCTCTTCCCCGGAGGAGGTTGCTATGGGGGTGGATAAGGCGCTGGGAGTGACTCTGTCGGCACCGCCGACTGCTGATTGGGTGGATATGTTGAGTACATTGAATGCAAATGTGGCGTTATTGACTAAAAGGCTAGATAAATCTGATTCTCAGACACAAACGTGGAGAAAATCCATGGAGGACGCCTTGTCTCAGGTCCAGACCCCCTCAGGGTCACAAAAGCGTTCATTTACCCAGATGACGGATACTGATACCGACACGGACTCTGATTCCAGTGTCGAGTATAGTGAGGCCAGTTTAAATCCGAAACTGGTTAAGAGTATTCAGTACATGATTGTGGCAATTAAAGACGTTCTACATATTTCAGAAGTATCTACTGTTCCTGATACAAGGGTTTGTTTGTATAAGGGAAAAAAGCCTGAGGTGACATTTCCCCCCTCTCATGAGCTGAACACTCTTTGTGAAAAAGCTTGGGAATCTCCTGATAAAAGGTGGCAGATTCCCAAGAGAATTCTAATGGCATATCCTTTCCCCTCTGACGACAGGGAAAAGTGGGAGTCATCTCCCAATGTGGACAAGGCTCTATCACGACTGTCCAAGAAGGTGGCGCTTCCGTCTCCTGACACTGCTGCCCTTAAGGACCCTGCGGATCGTAAGCAGGAAACGACCTTAAAATCCATTTATGTCACTACGGGTGTGCTGCTCCGACCTGCCGTGGCGTCTGCATGGGTGAGTAGTGCTATTGGTAAGTGGGCAGATAATTTGGCATCTGACATGGATACCCTGGATAGGGATAGCATTCTTTTGACTCTCGGTTATATCAGGGACGCAGCTTACCTAAAGGATGCGGCAAGGGATATTGGCCTCTTGGGATCGAGGGCCAATGCCAGGAGAGCACTGTGGATTCATCAATGGAATTCTGATGCCGACTCTAAGAAAGCTATGGAAGCTCTCCCATATAAAGGTAGTGTCTTGTTTGGTGACGGCCTCGCTGACCTGGTGTCTACAGCTACAGCGGGTAAGTCATCCTTTCTTCCTTATGTTCCTGCACAACAGAAAAAGACGCCACATTATCAGATGCAGTCCTTTTCGGCCTAATAAATACAAAAAAGGAAGAGGGACGTCCTTCCTTGCCTCTAAGGGTAGAGGAAGGGGAAAAAGGTCGCCTGCTGTGCCAGGCTCCCAGGAGCAGAAGTCCTCCCCGGCTTCTGCCAAGTCCACCGCTTGACGCTGGGGCTACTCTACGGGAGTCCGTACCGGTGGGGGCGCGTCTCCGACTCTTCAGTCAGGTCTGGTTTCACTCGGGCCTGGATCCTTGGGTGGTAGACATAGAGTCCCAAGGGTACAAACTGGAGTTTCAAGAAGTGCCCCCCCACCGATTTTTCAAATCATCCTTGCCAGTTTCTATCCCAGAAAGGGAAATAGTGCGTGCTGCGATACAAAAGCTGTGTCAACAGCGTGTCATTGTCACGGTACCCCCGTCTCAATGGGGAGAAGGGTTTTATTCGAGCCTATTTGTCGTACCAAAGCCGGATGGCTCGGTCAGACCGATCCTGAACCTAAAATCCCTCAATCTGTATTTGAAAACTTTCAAGTTCAAGATGGAATCTCTTCGAGCAGTGATCTCCAGTCTAGAAGGGGGGGATTTTATGGCGTCAGTCGACATAAAAGATGCCTACTTACATGTCCCAATATATCCTCCACATCAAGCTTTCCTGAGGTTTGCGGTTCAGGATGGTCAATTTCAGACGTTTCCATTTGGTCTTTCCATGGCCCCGAGGGTCTTCACCAAAGTAATGGCCGAAATGATGGTACTCCTACGCAAGCAGGGTGTCACAATTATCCCATACTTGGACGATCTCCTGATAAAGGCAAGATCAAAGGAGCAGTTGCTAAGAAACGTGGCACTCTCCCTGACAGTTCTGCAACATCATGGTTGGATTCTAAATTTCCCAAAGTCACAGTTGATTCCGACAACTCGGCTGTCTTACTTGGGCATGATCCTGGACACAAAACGGCAGAGAGTGTTTCTCCCAGCTGAAAAAGCTCTGGAAATCCAGATCATGGTCTAGGAGATTCTGAAACCGGCAAGAGTGTCGATTCATCAATGCACTCGGGTGCTGGGGAAGATGGTTGCAGCTTACGAAGCCATTCCGTTTGGCAGGTTTCATGCCTGGGTATTTCAGTGGGACCTGTTGGACAAGTGGTCCAGGTCTCACCTGCACATGCACCGGAAAATAAGTCTATCTTCCAGGACCAGAATATCTCTCCTGGCTTCAAAGTTCTCACCTCCTAGAGGGACGCAGGTTCGGGATCCAGGATCGGGTCCTGGTGACCACGAATGCAAGTCTCCGAGGCTGAGGAGCAGTCACACAGGGAAAAACTTTCCAGGGAAAATGGTCAAGCCAGGAAGCTTGTCTGCACATAAACGTTCTGGAATTAAGAGCCATCTACAACGGCCTTCTGCAAGCGGAACATTTTCTTCGAGGTCTACCTGTACTGATTCAGTTGGATAATGTAATAGCGGTGGCGTACATAAACCGCCAGGGCGGAACAAAGAGCAGAGCGGCGATGGCGGAGGCCACAAAAGTTCTCCGCTGGGCGGAAAAACATGTAAGTGCTCTGTCAGCGGCCTTCCTTCCGGGCGTGGACAACTAGGAAGCAGATTTCCTCAGCAGACACGATCTCCATCCAGGAGAGTGGGGACTTCATCAAGAAGTTTTTGTGACAAGTCGTTGGGAAATTCCTCAAATAGACATGATGGCGTCTCGCCTCAACAAGAAGCTTCAGAGATATTGTTCCAGGTCGAGGGACCCTCAAGCCAGTGCAGTGGACACCCTGGTAACTCCGTGGGTGTTTCAGTCGGTATATGTGTTCCCTCCACTTCCACTCATTCCAAAAGTGATAAGGATCATAAGAAGAACAAGGGTTCAGGCGGTACTCATTGTTCCAGATTGGGCACGGAGGGCCTGGTATCCGGATCTTCAGGAATTGCTCATAGAAGATCCCTGGCCTCTTCCTCTCAGAGAGGATCCATTACTGCAGGGGCCGTGCGTCTTCCAGGACTTACCGCGGTTGCGTTTGAGGGCGTGGAGGTTGAACGCCAAATCCTAGCTTGAAAGGGGATTCCCGGGGAAGTAATCCCCACTCTCCTTAAGGCTAGAAAGGAGGTCACGGCGAAGCATTATCACCGTATTTGGAGAAAGTATGTGTCTTGGTGTGAAGCCAAGAAGGCTCCTACGGAGGAGTTTCAGCTGGGTCGTTTCCTCCATTCTTTGCAGGCAGGTGTGGATGCAGGCCTGAAATTAGGTTCCATTAAAGTGCAGATTTCAGCTTTATCTATTTTCTTTCAAAAATAATTGGCCGCCCTTCCAGAGGTTCAGACTTTCGTGAAGGGAGTACTGCACATCCATCCTCCGTTTGTGCCACCCGTGGAACCGTGGGATCTTGACGTGGTGTTGCAATTTCTTATGTCTCACTGGTTTGAACCTTTGCGAAAGGTTGAGTTGAAATTTCTCACTTGGAAAGTGGTCATGCTTTTGGACTTGGCGTCCGCAAGACGGGTGTCGGAATTGGCGGCTTTGTCTCACAAGAGCCCCTATTTGATTTTCCATGTGGATAGAGCGGAATTGAGAACTCGTCAACAATTTCTGCCGAAGGTGGTTTCTTCGTTTCACATAAACCAACCTATTGTGGTGCCTGTGGCTACGGATGCCTTGGCTGTTTCAAAATCACTCGATGTAGTCAGAGCTTTGAAAATTTGTCGCCAGAACGGCTCAAATCAGGAAATCAGAGGCTCTGTTTGTCCTATATGCTCCCAACAAAATTGGGGCTCCAGCTTCCAAGCAGACTATTGCCCGCTGGATCTGTAATACGATTAGGCATGCTCATTCTTCGGCTGAATTGCCGTTGCTGAAGTCAGTAAAAGCCCATTCTACCAGGAAGGTGGGCTCATCTTGGGCGGCTGCCCGAGGGGTCTCGGCGCTTCAACTTTGCCGAGCAGCTACGTGGTTGGGTTCAAACACTTTTTCTAAGTTCTACAAGTTTGATACCCTGGCTGATGAGGACCTCATGTTTGCTCAATCGGTGCTGCAGAGTCGTCCGCACTCTCCCGCCCGGTCTGGAGCTTTGGTATAGACCCCATGGTCCTTTTGGAGTCCCCAGCATCCTCTAGGACGTAAGAGAAAATAGGATTTTAATACCTACCGGTAAATCCTTTTCTCCTAGTCCGTAGAGGATGCTGGGCGCCCGTCCCTGTGTGGACTGTTTTTGCAGTGATATTGATAGTTATTGTTTCTGTTACACAGAGGTTGTGTATCGGTTATGTTCAGCTTGTTGCTGTTTTTAGTTCATGCTGTTAACTGGTATTGCTTAAAAGCCATGTTGTACGGTGTGTTGTGGTGTGAGCTGGTGTGTATCTCACCCTTGGTTAACAAAAATCCTTTTCCTCAAAATGTCCGTCTGCCTGGGCACAGTTCCTATAACTGAGGTCTGGAGGAGGGGCATAGAGGGAGGAGCCAGTTCACACCCATTCAAAGTCTTATAGTGTGCCCATGTCTCATGCGGATCCCGTCTATACCCCATGGTCCTTTTGGAGTCCCCAGCATCCTCTACAGACTAGGAGAAGAGGATGCTGAGGACTCCAAAAGGACCATGGGGTATAGACGGGATCCGCAGGAGACATGGGCACACTATAAGACTTTTACTGGGTGTGGACTGGCTCCTCCCTCTATGCCTCTCCTCCAGACCTCAGTTAGATTCTGTGCCCAGGAGAAACTGGACACACACTAGGGGAGCTCTACTGAGTTTCTCTGGAAAAGACTTTATGTTAGGTTTTTTTATTTTCAGAGAGTCCTGCTGGCTACAGGCTCTCTGCTTCGTGGGACTGAGGGGAGAGAAGTCAGACCTACTTCTGCTGAGTTAAGGGTCTGCTTCTTAGGCTACTGGACACCATTAGCTCCAGAGGGTTCGATCACTTGGTGCGCCTAGCTGCTTGTTCCCGGAGCCGTGCCGTCAACCCCCTCACAGAAGCCAGAAGAGAGAAGCCGGGTGAGTATGCAGAAGAAGTATGCAGACTTCAGTGACGGCAGAAGACTTCGGTAACGGAGGTACAGCGCAGCGGTCGCGCTGCGTTCCATTCTCCCGCACACCAACGGCACTCACAGGGTGCAGTTACTGAGGTGTTTTAACTGGCACTATGTATGAGACCCCCGCCAGTATAAAATTTTAAATTTGAGCGGGACTACAGCATGCCAGGAAGGGGTGAGGCTTAGCCGCACAGCTTACCAGCGCCATTTTCTCTCTTCACGGTGCATGCAGAGACGCTGGCCCGGACCTCCACTCTCCTTACAAGTACTGGGAGCAAAACGGGGGGGGGGGGGGGGGCACAGTAAATTGGTGCTATATAATACAGCGCAGATGTTATATATTATTTTTTTGTAGTATATGGGCGCTGGGGTGTGAGCTGGCATACTCCCTCTGTGTTATCTCTACAGGCTTCCCTGTGGCTCTGTCCCCTTTTGCCAGTGTGAGTGTGTGTGTGTGTCGGTACCGTGTGTCGACATGTCTGAGGCTGAGTGCTCCTCCCCGGAGGAAGTTACTGGGGGCGCAGAGAAGGATTTGGGAGTGGCTCTGTCGGCACAGCCGACTGCTGATTTGGTGAATAGGTTGAGTACATTGAATGCAAATGTGGCGTTATTGTCTAAGAGGCTGGATAAATCTGATTCTCAGACACAAACGTGGAGAAAATCCATGGAGGACGCCTTGTCTCAGGTACAGGCCCCCTCATGGCCATAGAAATGTTCCTTTACCCAGATGGCAGATACGGATACCGACACGGACTCTGATTCCAGTGTCGACTTTAGTGAAACCACTTTACATCCAAAATTGGTAAAGAGTATTCAGTACATGATTGTGGCTATTAAAGATGTCTTACATATCTCTGAGGAACCTGCTGTTCCAGATACAAGGGTTTGTTTATTTAAAGGGAAAAAGCCTGAGGTGAAGTTTCCCCCCTCTCATGAACTAAACGCTCTTTGTGAAAAAGCTTGGGAGTCGCCTGACAAAAGGTGGCAGATTCCCAAGAGAATTTTTATGGCATATCCTTTCCCCTCTGACGACAGAGAGAAGTGGGAGTCATCTCCCAATGTGGACAAGGCTCTGTCCCGACTGTCCAAAAAGGTGGCGCTTCCGTCTCCGGACACGGCTGCCCTCAAGGATCCTGCGGATCGCAAGTAGGAAACGACATTAAAGGCCATTTATGTTACTACGGGTGCAGTCCTCAGGCCTGCCGTGGTGTCGGCATGGGTGAGTAGTGCTATTGCTAAGTGGCTGATAATTTGGCATCTGACATGGATACCCTTGATAAGGGTAACATTCTTTTGACTCTTGGTTATATCAGGGACACTGCAGCTTACCTAAAGGATGCGGCGAGGGATATTGGCCTCTTGGGATCAAGGGCCAATGCCATGGCAGTCTCGGCCAGGAGAGCGCTGTGGTTTCATCAATGGAATGCTGATGCCGACTCCAAGAAAGCTATGGAAGCTCTCCCTTATAAAGGTAGTGTCTTGTTTGGTGACGGCCTCGCTGACCTGGTGTCTACCGCTACTGCGGGTAAGTCATCTTTTCTTCCTCATGTTCCCGCACAACAGAAAAAGGCACCCCATTATCAGATGCAGTCCTTTCGGCCTAATAAATACAAAAAAGGAAGGGGTTCGCCCTTCCTCGCTTCAAAAGGTAGAGGAAGGGGAAAAAGGTTGCCTGCTGTGTCGGGCGCCCAGGACCAAAAGTCGTCCCCCGCCTCTGCTAAGTCCACCGCATGACGCTGGGGCTCCCCTACGGGAGTCCGTGCCGGTGGGGGCCCGTCTCCGAATCTTCAGTCAGGTCTGGTTTCAATCGGGCCTAGATCCTTGGGTCTTAGACATAGGGGTATATTTACTAAGCTCCCGATTTTGACCGATTTGGTGTTTTTTGATCAAAGTGTCATCTCGGGAATTTACTAAACTAAAATCTCGGCAGTGATGAGGCCATTCGTATTTTTTTGGTAGTCAAAGAAAAAAAATACGAATGAATACACCATCGGTCAAACGCGGCTGTTTAGGTATACAACTCGGTAATTTACTAAAAATTGTATTTCACAAACACTGCCGTGAAAAAATACAATTCGTAAAAAAAAGCAGTTTTAAAACAGACCTGCTTTTTTTTACCGTGTTCTGATAGTCATGCACGGATCCATGAGATCCGTGCATGTTTATCAGTGGGAAGGGGTGGGAAACTGTTAAAAATAAAAAATGCATGGGGTCCCCCCTCCTAAGCAAAACCAGCCTCGGGCTCTTTGAGCCGGTCCTGGTTGTAAAAATATGGGGGATAAAATGACTGGGGTTCCCCCATATTTAAACAACCAGCACCGGACTCTGCGTCCGGTCCTGGTGCAAAAAATACGGTGGACAAAAAACATAGGGGTCCCCCGTATTTTTTGAACCAGCACCGGGCTCCACTAGTCAGAGAGATAATGCCACAGCCGTGGGACACTTTTATATTGGTCCCTGCGGCCCTGGCATTAAATCACTAACTAGTCACCCCTGGCCTGGGTACCCTGGAGGAGTGGGGACCCCTTAAATCAAGGGGTCCCCCCCCCCTCCAGCCATCCAAGGCCAAGGGGTGAAGCCCGAGGCTGTCCCCCCCATCCAAGGGCTGCGGTCAGCGGTGAGGTTACTTGCGGTCAACCGCTGACCGCAAAGTTCCCACCATTGGATACAATGTAGCGCCTATGCGCTACATTGTATCTCTGCCGTGCGCAGCCTGACTGACAGCTCAGGAGCGCACAGGCAATCAGGAGAGTGCCACGACGTGGCGCTCCCCGATTGGCTGAAGGGACCCTCTGCGACAGGAGTCACGGGGGGTCTCGGCAGTCGGGGAAAGGGGTCCCATGTGTAAACATGGGACCCCTTTCAGTGCGTGGTTCGGGTTTTTCGGTTTGTTTTTTTGCAGAGTACGTGGATTACAAGCTCAGAAGAGGACCGATCTACACTGGATTTTTGTGAGTATAATTTTATTTTCAGGTACCCCATGGATTCTTCTTGGAGAAGTGGACCGACCCTCGTGTGAACATAGGTAAGTATGTGTGAATGTAGGTGTGCATGTATGTAATAAAGTTTTACTTTCAAGGTGTGTGAGTTCTGTTTTTATTGGGTATTTTTGTAGTAGTAGTACTACAGGTACCAGCGGGCCCGTTTTTCCACCGCATGCTGGTACTTGTGGTTCTCCAAGTACCAGCTTGCGGGGGAGGCTTGCTGGGACTTGTAGTACTGTTACAAAAAACAATATTCTTATTTTTACACATGGCTATCAGCCTCCCATCCGCAGCCCATGGATGGGGGGGACAGCCTCGGGCTTCACCCCTGGCCCTTGGGTGGCTGGAGGGGGTGGACCCCTTGATTTAAGGGGTCCCCACTCCTCCAGGGTACCCCGGCCAGGGGTGACTAGTTAGTGATTTGTCGTGCCAAAGCCGGACGGCTCGGTCAGACCGATCCTGAACCTAAAATCCCTCAATCTGTACTTGAAAACGTTCAAGTTCAAGATGGAATCTCTTCGATCTGTGATCTCCAGCCTAGAAGGGGGGGATTTTATGGCGTCAGTCGACATAAAAGATGCCTACTTATACGTCCCAATATTTCCTCCTCATCAGGCCTTCCTGAGATTTGCGGTGCATGATTGTCATTACCAATTTCAGATGTTGCCGTTTGGGCTTTCCACGGCCCCGAGGGTCTTCACCAAAGTGATGGCGGAAATGATGGTACTCCTACGCAAGCAGGTTGTCACAATTATCCCGTACTTGGACGATCTCCTGATAAAGGCGATATCAAAAGAGCAGTTGCTAAGAAATGTGGAACTTTCCCTGATGGTTCTGCAACATCATGGTTGGATTCTAAATTTGCAAAGTCTCAGTTGATCCCGACAACTCGGCTGCCCTTCTTGGACATGATCCTAGACACGGAACTACAGAGTGTTTCTTCTGGCGGAAAAAGCTCTGGAGATCCAGACCATGGTCAAGGAGATTCTAAAACCGGCAAGAGTGTCGATTCATCAATGCACTCGAGTGCTAGGGAAGATGGTTGCGGCTTACAAAGCTATTCCGTTTGGCAGGTTTCATGCCAGGTTGTTTCAGTGAGACCTGCTGAACAAATGGTCCGGGTATCACCTACACAAGTCTATCTTCCAGGACCAGGATTTCTCTCCTGTGGTGACTGCAAAGTTCTCACCTTCTAGAGGGACGCAGGTTCGGAATCCAGGATTGGGTCCTGCTGACCACAGATGCAAGTCTCCGAGGCTGGGGAGCAGTCACACAAGGAAGAAGTTTCCAGGGAAAATGGTCAAGCCAGGAATCTTGTCTCCACATAAATGTTCTGGAGTTAAGAGCCATTTACAACGGCCTTCTGCAAGCGATAAACCTTCTTCAAGGTCTACCTGTCCTGATTCAGTCGGACAACATAACAGTGGTGGCGTACGTAAACCGCCAGGGCGGAACAAAGAGCAGAGCGGCAATGGCGGAGGCCACAAGAGTTCTCCGCTGGGCGGAACAGCACGTGAGCGCTCTGTCAGCAGTCTTCCTTCCGGGCGTGGACAACTGGGAAGCAGACTTCCTCAGCAGACACTGACAATGCTAAATTCCTTGTCGTATAAACAACCCTTTATGAAGCTAAGAACACTGTACGCTGTTTGCTCAAGAAGTACCGTAATGATACGCTATTTGCGTAACGATCGCTCAGCCGTAGGCGAGACGCTCAAGCGTCACGTTCGCTCACGGCCCAGTGATCACAGGACACGTTATTGGTTATGTCTAGGGGAAAGATTCGCTGTAACGTAGCATACGCTAGAGACCACGAGGAGGTCACCAGCGGTGCAGACGCTCACAACACTATACCTTTATGTTAAACCTTATACCGATGAAACACACAGAATACCTTAATGTGAGTACAGGGTGTAAATGCAACCTTGTGTAACCTGACTACCTACAAAGCTGTTTGAGCGTCACCGACGCTCAAGTGAACACTTAACACTATAGTAAATACACTGATACTGGTTTAGGTTTCCAAAGCCTATTAACTGTATTATGTCTAATATACTTGTAAAAGGGGATAACAGTACATATGATACACTACAATATAACAGAGACTTCCTAACCACAGAACTAAACAATGAATACAAAAAGACAATACTACACTGACCTAAATGCAATACAATACAATACTACTATGAAGTATTTAAGAGAAAAGAGGAGAGAGAGAGATAGAGAGAGAGAGAGATATTGGCTCGCAGAAAGACAATGATTATGGAGAGAACTTACGCACAAAGGGTATGATCGCCTGCGCCTCGATATCCAGCTCCCGATTATCAGCAGATAACCGTTGATGAGAGAGTGAGAGCTGGATGTGGTCGGTCTGCCTATTTATGCCCCACACACAATGCAATCTCCTAGTCCCTACAATCCTACAGTTTATTGGACACAGGAATTCGGCCCTGTACTGTAACCAAAGGTCATAGGTTGATTCATACAGGTGGGCTGTGCTGATTTCCAACAGCTCAGGTGGGTGGGGAACTGGGTTTCCCGCCGCATACCTGAGTATGTGTAAATCATAGAAATGGACATAAACTTCTTATGTCCATAACTATTCGCACGAGCGATTAATACGCTCCAAACCAACACCGGAATATTGCTAATTAAATACTCTTCCGATGGGTACCAAACACTGCTGTATGACTCCTGTTAGACCCTTCGTGCAATACAAAGAGGGATTCCTCCGCTCAGGGACATTCTATCTAAACCAAACTTACAGAAACTATTGAGGGGAACATGATCTATAAACTACATTAATTGTGAACTTTTGTAACGAATGAGTCGCACGCTACGATCACATAAACTCTACCGTAAATGCGCATACTGCGCGTGCGAGTGCACGCTATTGCGGGTATGCGCTTCCACGGGAGAGCGTACGCATGCGCAGCACGGACCAGTGTGCGGTGCAAATATGGCAGTGTGCACTAAGACATTTTTCTGACTTTGACAGTCCACCCTTTGGCAGTCAATAATAACTGCCACAAAACATTTAAGGAGAAAAATGTAAGTCAGGGGTTAATTGATTTCCATGGTTGGGTAGGGGAGGAGAGAGGAGAAGGTGTGAAGAGGGTATGACCTAGTGAGATAGCAGAAGCATGTGTGTATGAATCCATGTTTGGGGGGTCATGTATCATCGTGCCGTACGTGTGGTAAATCAAGCTTCGAGGTATTGCGAAGTATACATTTGAATTCCTTCTTATCCTGTGGTACAGGTCTGTGGATGGGCTGTCAAACTCTACCGAGCTCATTTCGGCTGTGGTTGTAACACAATGGGGATGCACATTTTAGTTGATGATACATGAATTGGGGGGGTATGTGGTTGCTGCTATCTGTGCCTGTATTCCCTATCGACTATGTGTGTTATTACCTGAGGGTTGCAGAGATGAAGATAAAGAACACTTACGAAAAATGCAATGATATTCTATGTCAGGTTAATGTACGTTCGTCGATTGGGGTCTTGATTGGTGTCGGTTGATTGGAGTCTTCTTCTTTGTGCTTTTGCTCATAAATCGTGAGTAAAGCAAACAACGTCCATGGATTTACAAAAAATGTTGGGCTTGCGTGATTTTAAAGTTCCTAGGGAAACTGGGGTACCCATGGCATTGTCCATCAAAATCTTGTATATCAGGTCGTCTGCTCTTCTTCTTTCCATCTTTCCGTTGTCGGCCCCTTGGCTCATCAAATCCTTCGTCTACGTGGGTCTTTGTACCTCGGAGGAAAACATAGAAATGGGTGAAAGACGGACCGTATACTCATTACATCATTACGTCATGGTTTCTAGCATTGGGTCATAAATCAAATCCAGGTTAATTACAGTTTCCTCACTCCTCAAGCTCATCACTTTTGTACTTTGTTTGCACCTCATCAAAGCCTGCCCGCATCTAAATATCAATCCAATAGATATAACGACACCCAAAATACATAGGAGAAACTTTCCAACATCCATTATGACTCCTTGAGCCCAGTCTCCTAAACCGGAGAACCAATTTCGCGGGTTCAACCATGACACCCAACCAGTCAGCTCATTACCTACAGCAGCAAGGGTGAGATTGTGTTTTCGACGAAATTCCCACTTTAGTTGGAGAATATCGTCCATCTTTTGGTCTATGACCTCTACCGGATCCTCGGTACTATTTGTGATATACGTGCAACACTTTATGCCGTACTGTGTTGCCAAGGTAACACAATATCCGCCTGTTACTGCTGTAAGATAATTAAGAACCATTCTATGCTGAACTAGTTCTGTTTTATAAGCTTGAAGTTCTCTTCCAGTGTATCTAAACGTGTCATCATACATTTCAGTGATATTATCTAACAAATTGGCGAGTGCGGAAATGTATTTATAATTCATCACTCCTCGAGCGGTACGAGTGAAATCTAACGCGACTAGAACCTGAATCCCGGTGGATTCATGGATAAGATCAGAGGCCGGATGCTCTAACCTTTCTGACAGTTGTCTTTTAACTCGGTGCTCGTAATGAGTGTGAGTATAAGGAGCTTGGGCACCACGGTGTATGTCCTTCATTTTGTCATGTGTTACAGTCATCACTTCAGGCAATACTTTTCCAATATAACACAATCCTTCAGAGTTTGGGGCAAGCCACTTGTACGCCTTTCTCCCGCATATGAAATATGCATCATCGGGGAGAACATAAGGGACGGAGAAGGACATGACCATGTTACAAACCTTCCAGGTGAAATCTCCTGACCCTAATTCTTCCATCTGCTTAATACACGTATCAGTTTGTACGATATGTGCACAGTATCCTGGTGATACCTCTCCAACTTTAGTAATCCTATTTCCTAAGGTATATCGATACCGGAATGATTTTCCTCTACTGGCTATGTGGCGTACGAGTTCTGTATCTGTAGGCATTCTATCTGCTCTGTGTGAAAAGGTCATGGTAAGGTTGCTCCATGACACTTCCCAATTTCCCGGTTTTCTGGGATTGGAGATGTTAAAACATATGAGGGACCTATCCACATGGTATTGGTGGAGCTTCAAACTAGGAGGGCTGGAGATGTTAAACCTCCGGTCCACCGGTCTCCCACCACTTAGCTCAAGTACCTCCCCTAACGTTAAAGGAAATGGTACTAGCCCTGATTTACTGTGACCCTGAGGTACTTGAGAGCATACCCAACAATCTGTTTGGTTCAACACGTTACCCACTAGAGAGTGATAGTCACTCAATGGATGCCGGTCCATATGGATATTAAAACTGGATTGGCATTACTTTGTTACAGAGCCTACAGATACAACTTTCTTTTTGAACTAACATTCCTTCACAGTTGTTTACAAATAACATGGTTGTTAGATCGTGCCCGGTACTCGCCTTTGCTTGGTGATTGGGTTGCTATTGGAAATTTACACCTCCGTCTCAGTCATCAGGACCTTTCTGGATCCTTTCTCGACCTCACTGGTACTCTCACCGAAACAGACTGCTCTGGTCAACATCATGGTTAACGGGAAAAATCCATATCACAGTCTCTTGGGGCAAGTCCATCTTACAGGAGGAGAAAAGAAGAAATTTGTAAATGGGGTATAAGAAAATCAGTTTGAGGGGGAGAGAACTCGTTACGATAATAAGTTCTCTCGTCTTGTTGTTCTTCTTGTTCTGCTGTCCTCTCAAAGGTGTTGTCTCTCAGTCTTCAAAAACGATCATTCTGGTGATGCAATATTCCTTCCTAACCGACGATCTTTCTGTAAGGAGCAAAAATCTGGCATTACCATTGGTTAACACTTAGGGGTGACATACCATCTTTAAATCATGGAAACATGAGTGAGGAGAGAGAGAAAATTAAAAAAAAACAAAAGAGATAGAGAACAATTCATGTGCATATATACATCACATAACTCGACAATAACCATCAATAAGAAAAGAGAAACAAAGCATTTTTAAACATTGTAAGAAAACATTGTTAGTATTAGAAAAACATTGTCAGACTTATTAGGCTGTCATATCTATGTGTCTAATGGTCTCCTTGAGCAGTCCCTCCCCACCAGCACCTGCATTACTCCACTGTCTGTATCTGGCCAGAAATACATTGTGGCGGAGGTCATGCTGGGGTTTGGTAGACTTCTGCAAGGACCAAGCGAATATGCAATGTTTGAATTCTTACCAATAATCGTCAGAGATGGGGATAGAGAGAGAAAGAAAAAACATTTTTCACAAATACATTTACAACGTTTAACCTGGTCATTCCTGTGTCTTCAGTGAATGACCTCCCAATTTATTAACCGTTACCTCAGGCTTGCCTCCATTCCTAATAATCACCTTTCCTGACTATATATTATAGGTGTGGCCCAAAATTCTTCCTATATGATCCCTGCTTGTAATTTGGTGTGTCATATTCATGCTCATTTTCATGTCTAGGGGGTCTAACTTTATGTGGGTTATTACAGTTACTGGCATAATGCCCTTCTCTTCTACAATGATAACAAACCCTGGGCTTCCTCCAAGTGTCAGTGAAATGGGGTCTTGGCTGATTTGATGCCTCCTCAAACGTTTGGATGCTCATCACCATCAATCGTTTCCCCTGTGCTTCCCTGGTTCCTTGGTTTTTTATGATTATGGTGTGGTCTTTCTCGTGATCTACAATCTCTTGCAATGTGTCCCTTTCTATGACAATGGTAACAGACTACCATATCTGGATTTCTCGCAGGGGTGTGGGGCTTTTGTTGGGGTGGTCTTGTGGTTTGGGCCTGTATTTTTGCTGCCATTAACTTATCTCTTTGTGACTCTCTGTATCTGGTGATATTCTGGTCATGATTAATGACGGCCTCTCTTAGTGCGGCCACCGAGATATCTCTCCAGTTTGGGTTGGTGGTCTGTACCCTTGTTTTTAATTCATCTTTTAAACCATTCATTAATACCTTAACCGCTATTCTTCTATGTTGTGCATTTGTCTTGATGTCCGTGATCCCAGTGTTTCCAGCCATTATTTGCAGTGCTCGATTGAAATAATTAGAAACATTTTCCTTTTCGTTTTGTCTTATGGAGAAAATTTCATTCCACTTGACAGCAGCTGGGAAATATATTCCTAACTGTCGGTTAATCTGCCTAATACATTCCTGATTGTGTTCCTCCGTACAAGGTACCTCTGTGTTTAATTTACAATCAGCAATGAACTTTTCAGGGTCAACCCTGGAGGGCAAACATGCCCTCAGCACTGTCCGCCACTCTTTGTTGGTGGGTTCTGTGGCGTTTCCTAGTTCTTTTATAAACCTTTGACATTTGGCTAGATTTTTCCTAGGATCAGGAAATTCAGACACAATTGATCTCAATTCGGTCCGGGACAAGAGACAGCGCATTGCACTGTCCTTGACGGGAATGATTCCCTGATCGTCAGTCTTCCCATTGGGGACTGAGATCACCCTGGCCAGATTGAGCTCAGTTCCATCATCTTGTGTTGGCCTTACAATATGGGGTACATCTGTTTGTGCGTGATATGAAACATTGTACGTATCTGTGGACACGACCTCACCTGACCCTCCGTTAGGGGGTTCGATTATTGCCTTTACCCATTTGGTCGTGTCCACCTGGATGGCTTCTGTGATGGTTGTTGGAAGAGGTGCTGACATCGTTCTGGGCTCACTGTCTTGTTTGTATTCCTGAGGGAGGTTTGACATGGGGTGCAACTGGCACAGGTTAATAGTTGTACATTCAACAGTATTACAATAATCATTGTTACATTTATTACACTTATTCTTATAATCTATATTACAGTTGCTAAGAGCGTTTTTATTGTTCCACCCTTGTGCTTTTCTCTCCGCAATCAACTCCTCTCCCGATGCCATGTCTCTCCTCTCAAGATAAGAGTCAGAAAAGTCAATAGACTCTCTTTGTAATTCACTTTCCTGTTGCCATAACTGTAAATATCCATAATGTTTATTTTGTCTCTTCGTTAGTTCAACGAGACTTATCCTCCTCCTTAAATTTTGTAACACCTCTGGACTGAAGCTACCTATTCTTGGGAACTTGTCCCTGTCTTGTACAGTCATTCTCTCCCATTCATCACAAAAAACTTCAGCGTGATTTCCATATTTCTTACACATCACATATCGTGCCGACCCGATGGATCGGTTCTCTGAATCAACCTGAACCTGGGTTGATCGCCCCCTACCTGAACAAATGGCCCCCATAATCTGCAGGCGTTGCTTATTCCTCCTTGAATATCAAGGCTTTCAGCGCACCCTTACAAACAAACCAAGATGTCCTTGGGCAGGCCGGCGGTGGTGGTTTATCAAGTACCCCACTTACTTCTCGCCCACGTTGGCCTATGCCGCAATCACTGTAAACCAGAGCTGTGGTACCCAACCCAGGGCCCCTGTGAACCTTTAGTTTACTGGAACATATGAGGGTTACCCGCAGGACACTTACTCTTTCCAGTAAAGTTGGGGTTGTTAGATAGTTCCTGAGTGACCAGCGAACTTCCCTTCCAAAAATAAAAAATTACACAAATCACGTCAGAATGTACAGATAGCGTTTGTGACCACTTTACTCTAATGGTATTAGGTCAGATTACTAACTACTGCACACAATAACGTGCGGTCCAATCGTTCAGTATACGAGCACTACTTGTCATGTACTGAAAGATCAATGGAATCGATGTTTTCGGCTGCGATTCCTTCAACCAGAGCTTGTATGGCCTATATGGGTTCTGCACCAACACCCCAGGCGTTGTGCCACTGGACTTTTATAGCGGACCTTTTACCTTACGACCTCCTGGTCTTGTTCCTTATGACCTCCTGGTCTTGTTACCTTATGGTCCGCTATACTCTAATGCTCAAATATTATTTAACCAGAGATGCCTCCCTGGCCACCGTATATGTCACTTACACGTATGTTCCTTAACGAGTACCCGACTTTCCTTTTGGTTCCACCTTTAAAATTGTATAAACTTTTGTATACAAAACACACTCACTCAACACATGTACACTTTTGTTTCTATATCTATTTCTGCGCAGAAATTGTCTTCAGGCCAAGAGTGTTACCAATTAGGAGCAGGATCTGTTAAACTAAATTTCAGATTTTCTAAAAACAGATTTGCGTTATTTACCGCTTCGCGTTACTTATCGCCTTGCGCTAATTATCGCTTTGCGCTAATTCAACTTTTTCGTGACTTGAGCTACGTGAGCGTAACCGGACGCTACGTTGCGTAATGTACGCTGCGTGCGTCTGCCTTTTGGATTGCGTACGCTAGTCTTTGTTAGCGACACGTGTACGCAATGCAAAGGATCCACCGTAACACAATATATTTATTTATCAATGTAGGTGATCCCTGATCATCTACCGCAATCCACACTGACTGCCTTGTATCTCAGACAAACCGTGTGTTTGTTCTATACTTTAACTATTACCTTTACTATGAAATAACAGCAAATCTCTTCTTAGCACTTTCTATCAACTATAAAATTTTGGCAAACAGGAATAGTGATATACGAAAAAAATGAAATACACAAGTGAAAAGAAATGCAGGTATGTATGCGTACGCAAGACAAAAGAAAAATAAACAGTTTTAAAAGACACAAGCGTTTTGTTCTTACTTCCGGTTACCGGATTCCTTCAGCACTCTTTACCTAAGCGAAGCAGACGCTTATCCCGTCAGCAACTGCGAGACAACCTCCCACCCTTTTGCTGGGGGATAACGTCTGCTGATCTACCTAGTGCAGATGTGAAAAGGACCGGACGAGCCCGCAATTGACAATGCTAAATTCCTTGTCGTATAAACAACCCTTTATGAAGCTAAGAACACTGTACGCTGTTTGCTCAAGAAGTACCGTAATGATACGCTATTTGCGTAACGATCGCTCAGCCGTAGGCGAGACGCTCAAGCGTCACGTTCGCTCACGGCCCAGTGATCACAGGACACGTTATTGGTTATGTCTAGGGGAAAGATTCGCTGTAACGTAGCATACGCTAGAGACCACGAGGAGGTCACCAGCGGTGCAGACGCTCACAACACTATACCTTTATGTTAAACCTTATACCGATGAAACACACAGAATACCTTAATGTGAGTACAGGGTGTAAATGCAACCTTGTGTAACCTGACTACCTACAAAGCTGTTTGAGCGTCACCGACGCTCAAGTGAACACTTAACACTATAGTAAATACACTGATACTGGTTTAGGTTTCCAAAGCCTATTAACTGTATTATGTCTAATATACTTGTAAAAGGGGATAACAGTACATATGATACACTACAATATAACAGAGACTTCCTAACCACAGAACTAAACAATGAATACAAAAAGACAATACTACACTGACCTAAATGCAATACAATACAATACTACTATGAAGTATTTAAGAGAAAAGAGGAGAGAGAGAGATAGAGAGAGAGAGAGATATTGGCTCGCAGAAAGACAATGATTATGGAGAGAACTTACGCACAAAGGGTATGATCGCCTGCGCCTCGATATCCAGCTCCCGATTATCAGCAGATAACAGTTGATGAGAGAGTGAGAGCTGGATGTGGTCGGTCTGCCTATTTATGCCCCACACACAATGCAATCTCCTAGTCCCTACAATCCTACAGTTTATTGGACACAGGAATTCGGCCCTGTACTGTAACCAAAGGTCATAGGTTGATTCATACAGGTGGGCTGTGCTGATTTCCAACAGCTCAGGTGGGTGGGGAACTGGGTTTCCCGCCGCATACCTGAGTATGTGTAAATCATAGAAATGGACATAAACTTCTTATGTCCATAACTATTCGCACGAGCGATTAATACGCTCCAAACCAACACCGGAATATTGCTAATTAAATACTCTTCCGATGGGTACCAAACACTGCTGTATGACTCCTGTTAGACCCTTCGTGCAATACAAAGAGGGATTCCTCCGCTCAGGGACATTCTATCTAAACCAAACTTACAGAAACTATTGAGGGGAACATGATCTATAAACTACATTAATTGTGAACTTTTGTAACGAATGAGTCGCACGCTACGATCACATAAACTCTACCGTAAATGCGCATACTGCGCGTGCGAGTGCACGCTATTGCGGGTATGCGCTTCCACGGGAGAGCGTACGCATGCGCAGCACGGACCAGTGTGCGGTGCAAATATGGCAGTGTGCACTAAGACATTTTTCTGACTTTGACAACACGATCTCCATCCAGGAGAGTGGGCCCTTCATCAAGAGGTTTTTGCGGAAGTGACAAGGCGTTGGGGAATTCCTCAAATAGACATGATGGCGTCTCGCCTCAACAAGAAGCTACCGAGGTATTGTTACAGGTCAAGGGACCCCAAGCCAGTGCAGTGGACGCTCTGGTAACTTCGTGGGTGTTTCAGTCGGTGTATGTGTTCCCTCCACTTCCTCTCATTCCAAGAGTGTTGAGGATCATAAGACGAACAAGGGTTCAGGCAATACTCGTCATTCCAGATTGGCCACGGAGGGCCTGGTATCCGGATCTTCAGGAATTGCTCATAGAAGATCCTTGGCCGCTTCCTCTCAGAGAGGACCTGTTACTGCAGGGGCCATGCGTATTTCCGGACTTACCGCGGCTGCGTTTGACGGCGTGGAGGTTGAACGCCAAATCCTAGCTCGTATAGGTATTCCCGGGGAAGTCATTCCCACTCTCCTAAAGGCTAGAAAGGAGGTCACAGCGAAGCATTTTCACCGTATTTGGAGAAAATATGTGTCGTGGTGTGAAGCCAAGAAAGCTCCTACGGAGGAGTTTCAGCTGGGTCGTTTCCTCCATTTTTTGCAGGCAGGCGTGGATGCAGGCCTGAAATTGGGTTCTATCAAAGTGCAGATTTCGGCTTTATCTATTTTCTTTCAAAAAGAATTGTCCGCCCTTCCTGAAGTTCAGACTTTCGTGAAGGGAGTGCTGCATATCCATCCTCCGTTTGTGCCACCCGTGGCACCGTGGGATCTTGAAGTGGTGTTACAATTTCTTATGTCTCACTGGTTTGAACCTTTGCGAAAGGTTGAGTTGAAATTTCTCACTTGGAAAGTGGTCATGCTTTTGGCCTTGGCGTCTGCCAGATGAGTGTCAGAATTGGCGGCTTTGTCTCACAAGAGCCCATATTTGATTTTTCATGTGGATAGAGCGGAATTGAGGACTCGTCAACAATTTCTGCCGAAGGTGGTTTCTTCGTTTCACATAAATCAACCTATTGTGGTACCTGTGGCTACGAATGCTGTGGCGGTGCCAAAATCTCTTGATGTCGTAAGAGCTTTAAAAATTGATGTCGCCAGAACGCAAAGCCGGCCTTAGGCATAGGCAAACTAGGCAATTGCCTAGGGCATCTGGTATGCCTAGGGGCACAAGCAGCTTCCGCTGATTAAAATGATATGTGGCATGCCTATATTCTGTGTGCAGCATTTCATATGCAGATACAGCCACAGTCGCACACAATATATAGGCATGCTGCATATCATTTTAATCAGTAGAAGCTGCTTGTGCATCCTATCCACATAGCAATGCAAATAAGATGCATTTTCATAAAAAATAGGCACCCGATGTTAGCAGAGCTGCCAGTTGACTCACGCCAGGAACTATAGGTGTCATTATTTGTATAAGGGCATTAATAATGTGTAACATATGTGTAAGGGGCACTATGTGTGTCATTATGTGTATAAGGGCACTAATAATGTGCGGCATATGTGTAAGGGACATTATGTGTGTCATTATGTGTATAAGGGCATTAACAATGTGCGGTATCTGTGTAAGGGAAATGATGTGTATAAGGGCATTAATAAGGGTTGGCATAATGTGTAAGGCACACTATGTTTATAAGGATATTAATAATGTGTGTCATATGTGTAAGGGGCATTACTGTGTGGTATTATGTGTATAAATGCATTACCAATGTGTGGCATTGTGTGTATAAGGTGCTCTACTGTGTGGTGTAACGGTATAGAAAGGGCACTACTGTGTGGTCTAATGTGAATAAAGAGCAATATGATGTGATGTAATGTGAATAAGGAGCAATATGGTGTGGGGTAATGAGAATAAGGAGCAATATGGTGTGGTGTAATGTGAATAAGGAGCAATTCAGTATGATGTTATGTGAATGAGGGGCACTACTGTGAGAAGTAACGTATATAAGGTAAATTGGTACTACTGTGTGATGTAATGTGAATAAGGGACACTATTGTATTTTTAAATTGTGAATAAAATTGCACTACTGTGAGGCATAATTGGAATTGGGGTTACTATTGTGTGGCCATGCCCCTTGCCAGCAAAAACACATACCTTTTTGGGCTGTGCGCCGAATGTGCACACTGTTCTTATTTAAATTACAGGGGGTAGGAAAGCAAAAAAAGGACTGCTATGGGTGGGGGGTGATGGTGCTGGGAAAGGGGTGCAGGGTCAGAGCTGGAACTAGTGGTGGTGCTTGGGGGCACCAGCCAAAATCTTGCCTAGGGCATCATATTGGTTAGGGCCGGCTCTGCCAGAACGGCTCTTGTTAGGAAAACGGAGGCTCTGTTTGTCCTGTATGCTTCCAACAAGATTGGAAATCCTGCTTCCAAGCAGACTATTACACGCTGGATTTGTAATACGATTCAGCACGCTCATTCTTCGGCTTGCCGTTGCCGAAGTCAGTAAAGGCCCATTCTACCAGGAAGGTGGGCTCATCTTGGGCGGCTGCCCGAGGGGTCTCGGCACTTCAACTTTGCCGAGCAGCTACGTGGTCGGGTTCAAACACTTTTGCTAAGTTCTACAAGTTTGATACCCTGGCTGATGAGGGCCTCATGTTTGCTCAATCGGTGCTGCAGAGTCGTCCGCACTCTCCCGCCCGGTCTGATTTTGGTATAGACCCCATGGTCCTTTTGGAGTCCCCAGCATCCTCTAGGACGTAAGAGAAAATAGGATTTTAATACCTACCGGTAAATCCTTTTCTCCTAGTCCGTAGGGGATGCTGGGCGCCCATCCCAGTGCGTACTGTTACTTGCAGTTGTATTGTTGGTTGTTGTTTTCAGTTACACGACGGTTGTGTATCGGTTATGTTCAGCTTGTTGCTGTTTTTCGTTCATACTGTTATCTGGTATTCCTGCTAATCCAGTTGTACGGTGTGTTTGTGGTGTGAGCTGGTATGTATCTCACCCTTAGTTTAACAAAAATCCTTTTCCTCGAAATGTCCGTCTCCCCTGGGCACTGTTCCTATAACGGAGGTCTGGAGGAGGGACATAGAGGGAGGAGCCAGGTCACACCCACTCAAAGTCTTATAGTGTGCCAAGGTCTCCTGCGGATCCCGTCTATACCCCATGGTCCTTTTGGAGTCCCCAGCATCCTCTACGGACTAGGAGAAGAGGATTTACCGGTAGGTATTAAAATCCTATTTCTCTAACGTCCTAGTGGATGCTGGGGACTCCGTAAGGACCATGGGGAATAGGCGGGCTCCGCAGGAGACAGGGCACTTTAAGAAAGAATTTGGATACTGGTGTGCTCTGGCTCCTCCCTCTATGTCCCTCCTCCAGACCTCAGTTTGAATCTGTGCCCGGACGAGCTGGGTGCTGTTTAGTGAGCTCTCCTGAGCTTGCTATAAGAAAGTATTTTGTTAGGTTTTTTTATTTTCAGGGAGATCTGCTGGCAACAGACTCCCTGCAGCATGGGACTGAGGGGAGAGAAGCAGCCCTACTCTCTGAAGATAGGTCCTGCTTCTTAGGCTACTGGACACCAGAGGGATCGTACACAGTATCTCACCCTTTGTTGTCCGATCCCGGAGCCGCACCGCCGTCCCCCTCGCAAAGCCGGAAGACAGAAGCCGGGTGAAAGAAGCAAGAAGACTTCAAAATCGGCAGCAGAAGACTCCAGTCTTCAAACTGAGGTAGCGCACAGCACTGCAGCTGTGCGCCATTGCTCCCACACTAAACCCACATACTCCGGTCACTGAAGGGTGCAGGGCGCAGGGGGGCGCCCTGGGCAGCAATTATGGCCTCTTTGCAAAAGTTGGGCATATATACAGTTGGGCACTGTATATATGCATGA
This sequence comes from Pseudophryne corroboree, assembly GCF_028390025.1. Lineage (NCBI taxonomy): Eukaryota > Metazoa > Chordata > Amphibia > Anura > Myobatrachidae > Pseudophryne > Pseudophryne corroboree. Next base: position 147,788,729 of record NC_086449.1, read on the forward strand.
GCCCCCGCCATAATTTTACACAGAAACGCGGGACAGAAGCCCGCCGCTGAGGGGGCGGGGCTTCTTCCTCAGCACTCACCAGCGCCATTTTCTCTCCACAGCTCCGCTGAGAGGAAGCTCCCCAGGCTCTCCCCTGCAGATTCACGGTAGAAGAGGGTAAAAAGAGAGGGGGGGCACATAAATTAGGCGCAAAAACATTATATACAGCAGCTACTGGGTTTACACTAAGTTACTGTGTGATTCCTGGGACATATAGCGCTGGGGTGTGTACTGGCATACTCTCTCTTTGTCTCTCCAAAGGGCCTCGTGGGGGAACGGTCTTCAAAAAGAGCATCCCCTGTGTGTGTGGTGTGTCGGTACGCTTGTGTCGACATGTTTGACGAGGAAGGCTATGTGGAAGCAGAGCGGGACCAAATGAATGAGGTGTCTCCGCCGACGGCGCCGACACCTGATTGGATGGATATGTGGAAGGTTTTAAATGATAATGTTAATTCCTTGCATAAAAGGTTGGATAAAGCTGAAACCTTAGGACAGTCGGGGTCTCAGCCCATGCCTGATCCTATGTCGCAGAGGCCGTCAGGGTCTCAGAAGCGCCCACTATCCCAAATTGTTGACACAGATACCGACACGGATTCTGACTCCAGTGTCGACTATGATGATGCAAAGTTACAGCCTAAATTGGCTAAAGCTATACATTATATGATTATAGCAATGAAGGAGGTGTTGCACATCACAGAGGAAACCCCAGTCCCTGACAAGAGGGTTCATATGTATGAGGAAAAAAGGCAGGTGGTGACCCTTCCCCCTTCACATGAGCTAAATGAGTTATGTGAAAAAGCTTGGGAATCTCCAGATAAAAAACTGCAGATTTCCAAACGGATGCTTATGGCGTATCCTTTCCCGCCAACGGACAGGCTACGCTGGGAATCCTCCCCTAGGGTGGACAAAGCTCTAACACGCTTATCCAAGAAGGTGGCCCTACCGTCACAGGATACGGCCACCCTAAAAGATGCTGCGGATAGAAAGCAAGAGGGTACCCTGAAGTCCATTTATACACATTCAGGTACCTTACTAAGTCCGGCAATTGCGTCGGCCTGGGTGTGTAGTGCTGTAGCAGCATGGACGGATACCTTATCTGAGGAACTTGATACCTTAGACAAGGATACTATATTAATGACCCTGGGGCATATAAAAGACGCTGTCCTATATATGAGAGATGCTCAAAGAGACATTAGCCTACTGGGCTCTAGAATAAATGCAATGTCGATTTCTGCCAGAAGGGTCCTGTGGACTCGGCAATGGACAGGCGATGCCGACTCAAAAAGGCACATGGAGGTTTTACCTTACAAGGGTGAGGAATTGTTTGGGGAGGGTCTCTCGGACCTGGTCTCCACAGCTACTGCTGGAAAGTTAAATTTTTTGCCATATGTTTCCTCACAACCTAAGAAAGCACCGTATTACCAAATGCAGTCCTTTCGTTCACAAAAAGGCAAGAAAGTCCGAGGTGTGTCCTTTCTTGCCAGAGGCAGGGGCAGAGGAAAGAAGCTGCACAACACAGCTAGTTCCCAGGAACAGAAGTCCTCCCCGGCTTCCACTAAATCCACCGCATGACGCTGGGGCTCCACAGGCGGAGCTAGGCCCGGTGGGGGCGCGTCTCCAAAATTTCAGCCACAAGTGGGTTCACTCCCAGGTGGATCCCTGGGCAATAGAAATTGTGTCTCAGGGATACAAGCTGGAATTCGAGGAGATGCCCCCTCACCGATACCTCAAATCGGCCCTGCCAGCTTCCCCCTTAGAGAGGGAAATAGTGTTAGCTGCAATTCACAAATTGTATCTTCAGCAGGTGGTGGTCAAGGTTCCCCTCCTTCAACAAGGAAAGGGTTATTATTCGACCATGTTTGTGGTACCGAAACCGGACGGTTCGGTCAGACCCATATTGAATTTAAAATCCCTGAACATGTACCTGAAAAGGTTCCAGTTCAAGATGGAATCGCTGAGAGCGGTCATCGCAAGCCTGGAAGGGGGGGATTTTATGGTGTCTTTGGACATAAAGGATGCATACCTTCATGTCCCCATTTATCCACCTCATCAGGCGTACCTCAGATTTGTGGTACAGGACTATCATTACCAATTCCAGACGTTGCCGTTTGGTCTCTCCACGGCACCGAGAATATTTACCAAGGTAATGGCGGAAATGATGGTGCTCCTGCGAAAGCAAGGGGTCACAATTATCCCATACTTGGACGATCTCCTCATAAAGGCGAGGTCCAGAGAGCAGTTGCTGATCAGCGTAGCACGCTCTCGGGAAGTGTTACAACAGCACGGCTGGATTCTAAATATTCCGAAGTCGCAGTTGATTCCTACGACTCGTCTGCCCTTCCTGGGCATGATTCTGGACACAGACCAGAAGAGGGTTTATCTCCCGATGGAGAAGGTTCAGGAGCTCATAACACTGGTCAGAGGCCTATTAAAACCAAAACAGATGTCGGTGCATCACTGCACGCGAGTCCTGGGAAAGATGGTGGCATCATACGAGGCCATTACCTTCGGCAGGTTCCATGCGAGGACCTTTCAATGGGATCTGTTGGACAAGTGGTCCGGATCACATCTTCAGATGCATCGGCTGATCACCCTATCCCCCAGGGCCAGGGTGTCTCTCCTGTGGTGGCTGCAGAGTGCTCACCTTCTCGAGGGCCGCAGATTTGGCATTCAGGACTGGGTCCTGGTGACCACAGATGCAAGCCTCCGAGGGTGGGGGGCAGTCACACAGGGAAGAAATTTCCAAGGTCTGTGGTCAAGTCAATAGACTTGCCTTCACATCAATATCCTGGAACTAAGGGCCATATACAATGCCCTAAGTCAAGCGGAGACCCTGCTTCGCGACCAATCAGTTCTGATTCAGTCAGACAACATCACCGCAGTGGCTCATGTAAACCGCCAAGGCGGCACAAGGAGCAGGGTGGCGATGGTGGAAGCCACCAGAATTCTTCGCTGGGCGGAGAATCACGTAAGCGCACTGTCAGCAGTGTTCATTCCGGGAGTGGACAACTGGGAAGCAGACTTCCTCAGCAGGCACGACCTCCACCCGGGAGAGTGGGGACTTCTTCAAGAAGTCTTCACGCAGATTGCAAGTCGGTGGGAACTGCCACAGGTGGACATGATGGCACCCCGCCTCAACAAAAAGCTACAGAGGTATTGCGCCAGGTCAAGAGACCCTCAGGCGACCGCTGTAGACGCACTAGTGACACCGTGGGTGTTCCAGTCGGTTTATGTATTTCCTCCTCTTCCTCTCATACCCAAGGTGCTGAGAATCATAAGAAAAAGAGGAGTGAGAACAATACTCATTGTTCCGGATTGGCCAAGAAGGACTTGGTATCCAGATCTGCAAGAAATGCTCACAGAAGACCCATGGCCTCTGCCTCTAAGACAGGACTTGTTGCAACAGGGGCCCTGTCTGTTCCAAGACTTACCGCGGCTGCGTTTGACGGCATGGCGGTTGAACGCCGGATCCTAGCAGAAAAAGTCATTCCGGATGAAGTTATTCCTACGCTGATAAAGGCTAGGAAGGACGTGACGGCTAAACATTATCACCGTATATGGCGAAAATATGTTGCTTGGTGTGAGGCCAGGAATGCCCCCACGGAGGAATTCCAGCTGGGCCGTTTCCTTCACTTCCTACAGGCGGGAGTGACTTTGGGCCTACAATTGGGTTCCATTAAGGTCCAGATTTCGGCCCTGTCTATTTTCTTTCAAAAAGAACTGGCTTCTCTGCCTGAAGTGCAGACGTTTGTAAAGGGAGTGCTACATATTCAGCCCCCTTTTGTGCCTCCAGTGGCACCTTTGGATCTAAACGTGGTGTTGAGTTTCCTGAAGTCACACTGGTTTGAACCACTTAAAACCGTGGAGTTAAAATATCTCACGTGGAAGGTGGTCATGCTATTGGCCTTGGCTTCGGCTAGGCGTGTGTCAGAATTGGCGGCTTTATCACATATGGACAGAGCAGAATTGAGGACCCGTCCACAATTTCTGCCTAAGGTGGTGTCGTCTTTTCATATGAACCAACCTATTGTGGTGCCTGTGGCTACTCGTGACTTGGAGGATTCCGAGTTACTAGATGTGGTTAGGGCTTTGAAGGTTTATGTAGCCAGAACGGCTAGAGTCAGGAAAACTGAGTCGCTGTTTATCCTGTATGCATCCAACAAGCTGGGTGCTCCTGCTTCAAAGCAAACTATTGCTCGCTGGATCTGTGACACGATTCAGCAGGCTCATTCTGCGGCAGGATTGCCGCTGCCAAAATCAGTAAAAGCCCACTCCACAAGAAAGGTGGGCTCTTCTTGGGCGGCTGCCCGAGGGGTCTCGGCATTACAGCTTTGCCGAGCAGCTACTTGGTCAGGTTCAAACACTTTTGCTAAGTTCTACAAGTTTGATACCCTGGCTGAGGAGGACCTTGTGTTTGCTCATTCGGTGCTGCAGAGTCATCCGCACTCTCCCGCCCGTTTGGGAGCTTTGGTATAATCCCCATGGTCCTTACGGAGTCCCCGGCATCCACTAGGACGTTAGAGAAAATAAGATTTTACTTACCGGTAAATCTATTTCTCGTAGTCCGTAGTGGATGCTGGGCGCCCGTCCCAAGTGCGGACTTCTTCTGCAATACTTGTATATAGTTATTGCTTGCATAAGGGTTATGTTATAGTTGCATCAGGGTTTATCTGATGCTCTGTTGTTGTTCATACTGTTAACTGGGTAAGTTTATCACAAGTTATACGGTGTGATTGGTGTGGCTGGTATGAGTCTTGCCCTGGATTTCCAAAATCCTTTCCTTGTACTGTCAGCTCTTCCGGGCACAGTTTCTCTAACTGAGGTCTGGAGGAGGGACATGGAGGGAGGAGCCAGAGCACACCAGTATCTAAATTCTTTCTTAAAGTGCCCTGTCTCCTGCGGAGCCCGCCTATTCCCCATGGTCCTTACGGAGTCCCCAGCATCCACTACGGGCTACGAGAAATAGATTTACCGGTAAGTAAAATCTTATATTTTTTTTTGCGTTGTTTTCTTCGTAAAGTGACGGGGAACCCCAATTAGTGCACCGTGTCCCCTCGCATGCTTCAGGCAAGGTCTGCTACTGCTTCGCTCGGCACAGGTTACTGTTCCAATCGTAGTCCACGTGGATCGTTAAGTATAAAAAAAATCTAAAAATATGAAGAAGAAAAAATTATGAAAAACTCATGTCGACCTTTTGACCTGTCACTCTAGTACATGTCGACCTAATGACCATGTTTACCTAATGCATGTCGACCTTCAGTGGTTGACCTAATTACTGTCGACCTAAGCTGTGTCAACCTAACGACCGTATCCCCCCCTGCAGGAAGGAAATGAGGAGGCCGAATGTAATTCTTTCTCATATACTTCGGAGTTGAAAGATGAGCCGCCTGAAGAGTAGAACTTGGAGACTAAAGAATGAATGCTTGCACAGCGTGAACGGAGGATACTGAAGATTGTAGACTGGAAGAATGAATGCTTAATTATCATAACTGAAGAACACTGAAGAATGAAGTCTTGGAAGCTTGTTAAACTTTGATGAAGAATACTGGGGACTTGTAGACGTGTATAATGGATGTTCCAGTAGAAGAACTCTGAAGAATGAAGACTGTTATGATGAATGCTTGTTAGACGGGGCTAAAGAACACTGAATACTTGAATAATGGATGCTCAATAAACAATATTGAAGGACACTGAAGAATGAGGACTGGAATGATGAATGCTTGTTAGACATGGCTGAAGAACAGTGAAGACATGAATAATGGATGCTTACTAAATAAGATTGAAGAACACTGAAGAATGAGGACTGGAGAATGCTTGTTAGATGTGGCAGAGAGGCACGAACAGAACCCGGGGTACTCTTTACGGTTAAGGAGCTCCCTAGGTCACAGTTTGGAAGTGGCGAGCCACGGACAGCGAGACTGGAGTGACCACCGGCGGACTGGAGTGTCCCCTGGATCGCTAGAATAACCACAAGAGAATGTGGGAAGCTCAGAGCTGAAGCATCTGCACTTAGGTAGTAATATGAAGCACTGGCAAGGTTCACAGCTGAACTGATCCCTTTTAATAGAGGAACCTGCCTGCAATTGGCTGAGAGGAACAGGAAACCAAACTTCATTGGCTCACCGAGAATTGATCTCCAACATGGCGGCCCCCAGCACTGCAGACACGCCAGAATGCGGAATCTCACCTGAGCAGCTCCCACACACCAGTACTCCTGCGGCCGCACAGTCACCAGCGCCCACGCCGCTGCACCACACCAGCGGCCCCAGCAGACCTCCGCCACCGCAGCACTGCCAGCCATTGGACGGGCAGGCTCCGGACCCTGCCACCAGAGGTAAACCTCCGGATTCTGACACTAACTATTCTAGTCTCTAGGTTTTAGTTATCTCCCAAGGACATTTTTATCTGCCCAGAGAACTGGTTGCTAGGCAAGGTCTGAACAGAAAATTCAGCTTCCTGATCATTAACTATTGTACTCAGATTATACTCTACAGAATGAGGCTTACAAATGTTGCTTACACCAATAATTGCATAAACTGTATTTTAAAGCTAAATTGCATTCTCTCCATTGCATACAACAGAGCTTCAGAATGTCCATTTACTATTGCACAATAATGGGATTTTCATCTTTGCAAGATGTTGGACAGTTAGTAAAAGCATGTAACAAGCAATATATGTTATAATTATATACTTTAAAATGTGGACTGAGTAGAGACTTTTGTACGTGTATTTGCCATGTGAAAGCTCAGACCAGACTGGTCTTTCAGAGGCCATTCCAAAGACTGGACTCAGACGTGCACTTTGCAATCAAGTATTTGTACTTGTGCAGGTAAAGGAGCAGAGCTGCTGTGCATTTATTGTGGGTCACAACTGGATCTCTCCTGTAGTCTATAGCAAAGGGTGTAATAAAGTAAAGTTCCTCGCACATCATTTTACCGCAGCTATAGTGGTGACGGAACTTCCCATGATGAGCTTCGCACCTGGAATTGGTCATAATATCCAGGATTTTTGCTAGTAGCCCCCAAGAGATCTGAAGCAACTTATTATTAATTGAATTTCCCCCTCAAATGTGTTTTTTAATCATTACATAGTGTGATAAGTTACATTGTTAAAGAGCTATAAGGTGCTACATATAATTAGCAAGCATGGTCATAGTAGGATAGTTATATTCATGTCCCAGGGATGTGGCTGGGTCCTGCTAACGTGAGAGGATGAATATGTCCATGAGATGCCTTCACATGCGCAGGTAACATTTACACAGTAAGAAAGCACAGGTAGACGTGTTCCTAAGCAGAAGGCATTGGCTTTGTCATTCCTACATACCGAAACCCCTTCATGTTAGCAATTATCCTTTGAGTACTGTGTATTTTGTGGATATGTGTTTGCTAACTGGTTGTATATGGTGAAGATGGCATATTCATAACACACTATTTCCATTGCTGCACTTATTTCACCAGTCTGCCTCATCCTCCCTTCTTGTTTCCATGCTTCCTGTGAAAGGTTTCTGGGAACAGGCTTAATCTAGTATGGTTCTGACTCCCTGCCAAGCAAAGTCACAGAGCTCATAATATGTAGTTACAAGTGTGGTGTACTTTCTCATGAACCCATAATGCCATTGTGTTGTTAACACTTTGACATGTGACCTTGCTGACGCCAGCTTTTAAATGCTGCAATGACTTTTACTTCAAAATACAGAAGATGATGTATGATTTATTTACTAGTGACGCTTTGGGCACATTCTCATTAACTTAAGCTCTGGGTAAGTAACGTTCTTCATTTTACTGTAACTATATGTTTCTTGGAACACTGCTTCCTGTTATACAGCTAAATGTTTTCCCATTGTATATGGTATAGTATACCTTGGCTGCATGAAACAAGGAGAGAAATTCCATTATCATTAAAATGTGCATAGCTGCAGAATGAGTGCTTTCATGCCATGGTACTGTTTTCAGGTATCACAAAAGACAATTTAAACTGCAGTTGTAATACTGGAAAGCAATTAACTAAAATATCTGAAACAAGACATTCCCCTTTATCCTATTACACCCCCGAATTAGATTGGCAGTCTAGAGATGCCACTGCTCTAGAATGCTGGGGTTGGGCACAGGGAGGGTTAGCCAAGATGATGGAAACTGCTTTCAGATGAAAGAAAGTATTCGGTGCATGTATACCCCAGATAGCTGAGAACCAACTGCACAAGAGTAAAAACACATATATAGAAGTACTGCACTTGTACATTAGAAATGACAATCAATCACAGCTAAAACACCCTGCCAAGTTTAAGTTGTATGTACTTGAGTTTATGTATTAATAAATGGAGGTCATGGCCCCTTTTTTTTCATCTTTTAGAGAAAATAGTCTACATAGTATATGTAGGTAAGTGTGGGGAAAGAGTAAGGGGCCTATTTATTTATTTCAGAGAGTTCTTTCCACTGATAAATAACAATGTCTCATTGTACCTCTGATTTATCGGACGTATGTAGCAATGCTTGCTTGCTGGGACAGCACTTCCGAAAAAAGTATTTTGAAAAGTAATTTACCTCTAACTTAACACAGCGGCAAAGGGCTTCACTTCTACCCACTAATGGTAAAGCTCCATGTCGCTGGAGATTTACCAATGGGAAATTTTAGCGTGCTGGCTACCAGGGCAATGTTGTGTAATTTTATACCTAGAGGTATAAAGTGATGGCGGCATATGCCATTAACTATGTAAGCATGTAAGAAATCAGTAACGTCTCCGGCATTGGGTTTATAATAAATAACCCTGATCTTAAAATTACCCGTGTTCTGGAGAAAATTGACGGGATACATACTATTTACCGATGGCCGAGATCATGGCTGTCATGATACTGACAGCGGGATCCCGGCTATCAGTATGCCGGCAGCGGGGCGAGCGCTAGAAAGCCCTTGCGGGCACGGTGGCTTGCTGCGCTGACCACGCAATCTTATTCTCCCTCTATTGGGCATTGTGTCTCCTGATCGTCGCCCCCAGGGGGTGTATCTTCCAATTGGCCAGGATGGCACTTGCCAGGGGTGCTGGCCAAGGAGGGGGCGCCAGGGGGTAGAATGACATAGTAGTTCTTAATACATTCCCTTAGCAGTGCTCATCCACTGCCGGACTCTCAGAAGCGTATTGCACTCTGGCACTCTCTGTGGCTACAGTCACAATGATGGTGAATATAGCCGGGGAGTGGTGCACTTCCAATTATGGGGAGGGGCAAGGCTCTTCCTCATCCGCTCCCCTTCTCATTCATCCCACGCGGTCTGTCACTGAACACCAGCCACTACAATCAGCACCAGTCAGCAGTGCAGCGTGAGCATACCTGTACATTTTCTGCGGTACCATAGCTGTACTGCATGGTCTATCCTGGCAGTCTGGATCACAGATTACAAAGAGCTCTGTATGGTGAGGTGTCTAGACCAGTGACTGCCTGTCTAGCTGTGTTGAGACTACAAGTCCCAGCACACCTTGTCAACTGGATTTGCTTAGACATGTACTGCCATCACACCTAGAGAGGGTTTTTTAACTGTATGTATGTGTGCATACAGTATATCCCCTCGGTGTTCCTGTCCGCACCCTCCTTGTAATTACCCCTCAGTGTTCCTGCCTGCACCATCCCTGTAACTGCCCCCTCAGTGACCCTGCCCATACACTCCTGTCATTTCCTCTGTGTCCCTGCCTACACCCTTCCCATAATTCCCCCTCAGTGTCCCTGCCCACACCCTTCCCATAATTCCTCCTCAGTATCTCTGGCCGCACCCTCCCCGTAATTCCCTCTCAGTGTCCCTGACCTCAGCCTATCTGTAACTCCCCCCTCTGTGTCCCTGGGTGGGGGAGGTGGAGGGCGCTCAGACCCCTAGATACACCCCTGCCCCCCCCCCCCCCACCACCTCCACCTATATAGGAACTTGATATAGTTGTGTGCTTTTAGCCTATTACTGTAACTTGTAATTAATTTCACTGTATTTTAATCTCTCTTGATATGGTGTCATACTTTGTATCTATTCATGTCTCTCTCTGGGTGTTTGGGCCCTGCTAAATGAGCTCAGGCACTAAATGTAACATACAACAAACTAATGATGTGAATGTTTAATTCACTGCATATGAAAACGCTGCCAACTGCATTGTGTGCTGGAAGACATTCCCTCTGTTAATGAGGTACTCTGGAACGATAAACCACACCATTGGAATTGGGAGGCATTTCATGCAGATAATGTGAAATTAATTAGTAAACATACCTGTCAGTGACTGCTAGGTTGTCATGGGGTCCTTCTCATCGCCCACATAACAGAAAGTCTTCTATACATGAAAGCTAGAGTTTAGAGCTAAGCAGTCTGTCAGCCGCCGCACTAATGATCCCTGTAGACATGCTTGCTGTTTAATTAATAAAGCTAATTAGACCATTTGCATTCATTTGTTTTGCTCTCACTTAGCAGATCCTTTATATCATGTCTTTCTGGTGTTGAAGTTGTCAGGGTGCGTAGCAGGTGGTCTCTCACATGTAACCCACTCTCTGGCAGGGTAGTCTCTCTGCGGAGTACTCTGATCTGCAGAGCCTTCAGACAGTCTGACACTTACCGCTGAACACATCGCCATACCAGAGAATAACAATGCCTGTGTGCCATAGGAAAGAGCATATGGGGTAATAGAAAGAGTGAAGAGATGAGCCTAAATAACATTGGGGGTAATTCCAAGTTCCAAGTTGATCGCAGCAGGATTTTTGATAGCAATTGGGCAAAACCCTGTGCACTGCAGGGGAGGCAGATATAACATGTGCAGAGAGAGAAAGATTTGGGTGTGGTGTGTTTAATCTGAAATCTAAATTGCAGTGTAAAAATAAAGCAGCCAGTATTTACCCTGCACAGAAACAAAATAACCCACCCAAATCTAACTCTCTCTGCACGTTATATCTGCCTCCCCTGCAGTGCACATGGTTTTGCCCAATTGCTATCAAAAATCCTGCTGCAATCAACTTGGAATTACCCCCATTGTTAGCCCTGCGAGATAGATTTGTAGTAATTCCCAGATATGTAGCAAATAAGCAAATATTCACATCAATGGAAATTGTGTGTATGTGTGGGGGGGTGGAACATATATTGGACTCGCCTTACAGTGGATATGTTAAAGGCACATGGAACGCAATCCTCCTATTGTTAACATCTTCATATGGAAGGTAATGAAAGGAATATTTATTTAAATAAAGCATGTTTTTCTAATGGAAAATGTTTGGATAGATTTTTTTTATCACAAAGTGGATCTGAAAGCACAAGAGTAGTTAGGGGAAGTAGTGAGTGAAGTCTTGCTGATCTCAGCCACTACATCTCTGGCAATATTTTAATATTATATTGCAGCAAAAACAGATTTTCTTCTGCTACTATATGTAGAGTAATAAAAAGGGGTCAAAGCAAGGTATTTATCAAAGCTTGGAGAGAGATAAAATTGTGGGAGATAAAGTACCAGCCGATCAGCTTTTGCTTTAAGCCTGATTTGTCTTTTCTGGCTGAATGGGAACGGCATATCGCTCATTGTGTATGCCCGATTTGCGGGTGCCCATGGTTACTAGCGACGTTGCCCGGCCAGCCCTACTGCACAGCCAACCGGGCGATAACGCTGTGTAATGATATCAGCATGTACAATGAAAGAAGGAGCGATATGTCACTCTGGAGTACACATCGTCTTAGTGTGTACCCAGAATTATTTGGTACAGGCTGTATTTGAAAAATGACACTTAGGATCTGATTAATTGGTACAATTTTATCTCCTTTCAAGCTTTCTATAATACCCTTTTCTCTGACGTCCTAGTGGATGCTGGGAACTCCGTAAGGACCATGGGGAATAGACGGCTCCGCAGGAGACTGGGCACATCTAAAGAAAGAATTAGGACTATCTGGTGTGCACTGGCTCCTCCCCCTATGACCCTCCTCCAAGCCTCAGTTAGATTTCTGTGCCCGGCTGAGCTGGATGCACACTAGGGGCTCTCCTGAGCTCCTAGAAAGAAAGTATAATTTAGGTTTTTTATTTTACAGTGAGACCTGCTGGCAACAGGCTCACTGCACAGAGGGACTAAGGGGAGAAGAAGCGAACCTACCTAAGTGGTGGTAGCTTGGGCTTCTTAGGCTACTGGACACCATTAGCTCCAGAGGGATCGCACACAGGACCCGACCTCGTCGTCCGTTCCCGGAGCCGCGCCGCCGTCCCCCTTACAGAGCCAGAAGCAAGAAGGTCCGGAAAATCGGCGGCTGAAGACTTCTGTCTTCTCCAAGGTAGCGCACAGCACTGCAGCTGTGCGCCATTGCTCCTCATGCACGCCACACACTGCGGTCACTGATGGGTGCAGGGCGCTGGGGGGGGGGGGCGCCCTGAGCAGCAATAAATAACACCTTGGCTGGCAAACTGACACCATATATAGCCCCAGAGGCTATATAGGTGTATATTAACCCCTGCCAGAAATCTTAAAATTGCGGGAGAAAGCCCGCCGAAAAAGGGGCGGAGCCATCTCCCACAGCACACTGGCGCCATTTTCCCTCACAGCTCCGCTGGAAGGATCACTCCCTGGCTCTCCCCTGCAGTCCTGCACTACAGAAAGGGTAAAAAAGAGAGGGGGGGCACAAATTTAGGCGCAGTATAATATATATGCAGCTATAAGGGGAAAACACACTTTATAGGTGATATCCCTGTGGCATATAGCGCTCTGGTGTGTGCTGGCATACTCTCCCTCTGTCTCCCCAAAGGGCTTTGTGGGGTCCTGTCCTCTGTCAGAGCATTCCCTGTGTGTGTGCTGTGTGTCGGTACCGCTGTGTCGACATGTATGATGAGGAAAATTATGTGGAGGCAGAGCAAATGCCTGTAAGTGTGTTGTCACCCCCTGAAGGGTCGACACCTGTGTGGATGGACTTATGGAAGGAATTACGTGACAGTGTCAGCTCCTTACATAAAAGGTTTGACGACATAGGACAGCCGGCTACTCAGCTTGTGACTGTTCCAGCGTCTCAAATGTCATCAGGGGCTTTAAAACGCCCGCTACCTCAGATGGCAGACACAGATGTCGACACGGATACCGACTCCAGTGTCGACGACGATGAGACTAATGTACCCTCCAATAGGTCCACCCGTTACATGATTGAGGCAATGAAAAATGTATTACACATTTCTGATAGTACCCCAGGTACCACAAAAAAAAGGGTATTATGTTCGGTGAGAAAAAACTCCCAGTAGTTTTTCCTGCATCTGAGGAATTAAATGAGGTGTGTGCGGAAGCCTAGACTTCCCCCGATAAGAAATTGATAATTTCTAAACGGTTATTGGCAGCGTACCCTTTCCCGCCAGAGGATAGGTCACGTTGGGAAACATCCCCTAGGGTAGATAAAGCGCTTACACGTTTATCAAAACAGGTGGCACTACCGTCTCCGGATACGGCCGCCCTAAAGGATCCTGCCGATAGAAAGCAGGAAGCTACCCTAAAAGCTATATATACACACGGGCATTATATTGCGACCAGCGATTGCATCAGCATGGATGTGCAGTGCTGCTGCCGCGTGGTCAGATTCCCTGTTGGATAATATTGAAACCCTGGATAGGGACAACATTTTGCTGACAGTAGAGCATATAAAAGACGCTGTCTTATACATGCGTGATGCACAGAGGGATATTTGCCGGCTGGCATCAAAAATAAGTGCAATGTCCATTGCCGCCAGAAGGGGGTTATGGACTCAGCAGTGGTCAGGTGATGCCGATTCAAAAAGGCACATGGAAGTTTTGCCTTATAAGGGGGTGGAACTGTTTGGGGATGGTCTTTCAGACCTCGTTTCCACAGCTACGGCTGGGAAATCGACATTTTTGCCACAAGCTACCCCACAGCAAAAGAAAGCACCGTATAATCAAGTACAGTCCTTTCGGCCCCAAAAACACAAGAGGGCTCGAGGCGCGTCCTTTCTGCCGAGAGGCAAAGGTAGAGGGAAAAAGCTGCAGCATACAGCCAGTTCCCAAGAGCAAAAGTCCTCCCCCGCGTCCGGTAAGTCCACAGCATGACGCTGGGGCTTCACAGGCGGACCCGGGTACGGTGGGGGCCCGTCTCAGAAATTTCAGCACACAGTGGGCTCTCTCACAGGTGGATCCCTGGACCCTTCAAGTAGTATCTCAGGGGTACAGGCTGGAATTCGAGACGTTCCCCCCCCCCCCCCCCCCCCCCGCCGTTTTCTAAAATCTGCCTTACCAGCAACTCCCTCTGCCAGGGAGGCAGTGTTGGTGGCTATCCAAAAACTGTATTCACAGCAAGTGATTGTCAAGGTACCCCTCCTTCAGTAAGGAAAGGGTTACTATTCCACAATGTTTGTGGTACCGAAACCGGACGGTTCGGTGAGACCCATCTTAAATTTAAAAGCCTTGAACATTTATATCAAAAGGTTCAAGTTCAAGATGGAATCGCTCAGGGCGGTTATTGCGAGCCTGGACGAGGGGGATTACATGGTCTCCCTGGACATCAAGGATGCGTACCTACATGTCCCTATTTACCCCCCTCACCAGGAGTACCTCAGATTTGTGGTACAGGACTGTCACTATCAGTTCCAGACGCTGCCGTTTGGGTTATCCACGGCACCGAGGGTCTTTAGCAAGGTAATGGCCGAAATGATGATACTCCTTCGCAAGAAGGGAGTTTTAATTATCCCGTACTTGGACGATCTCCTGATAAAGGCGAGGTCCAAAGAACAGTTGGTAGTGGGGGTAGCACTTTCTCGGGAAGTGCTACAACAGCACGGCTGGATTCTCAATATTCCAAAGTCACAGCTGGTCCCGACGACACGTCTTCTGTTCCTGGGAATGATTCTGGACACAGACCAGAAAAAAGTGTTTCTTCCAGTGGAAAAAGCCGAGGAGTTGTCATCTCTAGTCAGAGACCTTCTAAAACCGGGACAGGTGTCGGTACATCAATGCACACGAGTCCTGGGAAAAATGGTAGCTTCGTACGAAGCAATTCCATTTGGAAGGTTCCACGCAAGGACTTTCCAGTGGGACCTGTTGGACAAATGGTCCGGATCCCATCTCCAGATGCAACAGCGGATAACCCTGTCGGCAAGGACCAGGGTGTTGCTGCTGTGGTGGCTGCAGAGGGCTCATCTACTAGAGGGTCGCAGATTCAGAATACAGGACTGGGTCCTGGTGACCACGGATGCCAGCCTTCGGGGCTGGGGGGCAGTCACACAGGTAAGAAATTTCCAAGGACTGTGGTCAGATCAGGAGATTTCGCTTCACATAAATATTCTGGAGCTAAGGGCCATCTACAATGCCCTAAGCCAAGCAAGGCCCCTGCTTCAGAACCAGTCGGTACTGATCCAATCAGACAACATCACGGCGGTCGCCCATGTAAACAGACAGGGCGGCACAAGAAGCAGGAGGGCAATGGCAGAAGCCACAAGGATTCTCCGATGGGCGGAAAATCATGTGTTAGCACTGACAGCAGTGTTCATTCCGGGAGTGGACAACTGGGAAGCAGACTTCCTCAGCAGGCACGACCTCCACCCGGGAGAATGGGGACTTCATCCAGAAGTCTTCCAAATGCTGGTAAACCGGTGGGAAAGACCACAGGTGGACATGATGGCGTCCCGCCTCAACAAAAAGCTAAAAAGATATTGCGCCAGGTCAAGGGACCCTCAGGCGATCGCTGTGGACGCTCTAGTAACACCGTGGGTGTACCAGTCGGTTTATGTGTTTCCTCCTCTGCCTCTCATTCCCAAGGTACTGAGAATAATACGAAGGCGAGGAGTGAAAACTATACTCGTGGTTCCAGATTGGCCAAGAAGAGCTTGGTACCCGGAACTTCAAGAGATGCTTTCAGAGGACCCTTGGCCTCTGCCGCTCAGACAGGACCTGCTGCAGCAGGGGCCCTGTCTGTTCCAAGACTTACCGCGGCTGCGTTTGACGGCATGGCGGTTGAACACCGGATCCTGAAGGAAAAGGGTATTCCGGAGGAAGTCATTCCTACCCTGATCAAAGCCAGGAAGGATGTCACCGCAAACCATTATCACCGCATTTGGCGAAAATATGTTGCTTGGTGTGAGGCCAGGAAGGCCCCAACGGAGGAATTTCAACTGGGTCGATTCCTGCATTTCCTGCAAACGTTGGGCCTCAAATTGGGGTCCATTAAGGTCCAGATTTCGGCCCTGTCGATTTTCTTCCAGAAAGAACTGGCTTCCCTGCCTGAAGTTCAGACTTTTGTCAAGGGAGTTCTGCATATTCAGCCTCCTTTTGTGCCCCCAGTGGCACCTTGGGATCTCAATGTGGTTTTGGAGTTCCTGCAATCACATTGGTTTGAACCACTTAAGACTGTGGATTTGAAATATCTCACGTGGAAAGTGGTCATGCTGTTGCCCTGGCTTCGGCCAGGCGTGTGTCAGAATTGGCGGCTTTGTCCTATAAAAGCCCTTATCTGATTTTCCATATGGATAGGGCAGAATTGAGGACTCGTCCTCAGTTTCTCCCGAAGGTGGTATCAGCGTTTCACTTGAACCAGCCTATTGTGGTGCCTGCGGCTACTGGGAACTTGGAGGATTCCAAGTTACTGGACGTAGTCAGGGCCCTGAAAATTTATGTTTCCAGGACGGCTGGAGTCAGGAAAACTGACTCGCTGTTTATCCTGTATGCATCCAACAAACTGGGTGCTCCTGCTTCTAAGCAGACTATTGCACGCTGGATTTGTAGCACTATTCAGCTGGCGCATTCTGCGGTAGGACTACCGCAGCCTAAATCTGTAAAAGCCCATTCCACAAGGAAGGTGGGCTCATCTTGGGCGGCTGCCCGGGGGGTCTCGGCTTTACAACTTTGCCGAGCTGCTACTTGGTCAGGGGCAAACACGTTTGCAAAATTCTACAAATTTGATACCCTGGCTGAGGAGGACCTGGAGTTCTCTCATTCGGTGTTGCAGAGTCGTCCGCACTCTCCCGCCCGTTTGGGAGCTTTGGTATAATCCCCATGGTCCTTACGGAGTTCCCAGCATCCACTAGGACGTCAGAGAAAATAAGAATTTACTCACCGGTAATTCTATTTCTCGTAGTCCGTAGTGGATGCTGGGCGCCCATCCCAAGTGCGGATTGTCTGCAATACTTGTAAATAGTTATTGTTACACAAATCGGGTTATTATTGCGAGCCATCTGTTCAGAGGCTCCTTTTGTTATCATACTGTTAACCGGGGTTCCTATCACGAGTTATACGGTGTGATTGGTGTGGCTGGTATGAGTCTTACCCGGGATTCAAAATCCTTCCTTATTGTGTCAGCTCTTCCGGGCACAGTGTCCTAACTGAGGCTTGGAGGAGGGTCATAGGGGGAGGAGCCAGTGCACACCAGATAGTCCTAATTCTTTCTTTAGATGTGCCCAGTCTCCTGCGGAGCCGTCTATTCCCCATGGTCCTTACGGAGTTCCCAGCATCCACTACGGACTACGAGAAATAGAATTACCGGTGAGTAAATTCTTATTTTATTATTGGTATTTCTCAATAATTGCATTTGTTGCCCTTTATGCTGTCACTTGAAACTACGGTTGTGGTCATCTGTCTGGATATTCAGGTTTCGGTGGATAACTGTTAAGGATACAGTGGACATACAGGCCAATGACAGGAAAATGGTGCAATTGTGGTAAGTGACATTTTTTCCTGCATAAAAGACAAGTGTCTCACTGCTCCAAACCCTGAATACTGGTGTAACCTGTATTGGCAAGAGCTGCAATTGGGCTGGCAACAACCCGTTTCACTTCTCTAAGCCTGCACAGTGTTAGAGCTAGAACTGCCAAAAGTGTATCCTCCCTGCTGTAAATCCTGAACAGTGGTGCCTCATCAGTACTGGCAGGAGCTGGACTGGACTGACACGTCTCACTGCTGAAAGTGCTTTGTATCCACAGCAGTGCTGTAAGAGCTAGAATGGCACGGAGTATAATTATTTCCATTGCTGTAAGCCATGACCGCTGCTTTATCCACAGCACTGGTAGGAAAGGGAGAACTTACCCAGACTGGCGCGTCCTGACCAACACTAATGCAGGTTGAGTATCCCATATCCAAATATTCCGAAATACGGAATATTCCGAAATACGGACTTTTTTTGAGTGAGAGTGAGATAGTGAAACCTTTGTTTTCTGATGGCTCAATGTACACAAACTTTATTTAATACACAAAGTTATTACAAATATTGTATTAAATGACCTTCAGGCTGTGTGTATAAGGTGTATATGAAACATAAATGAATTGTACATACATGATATAACATTATGGTATGCAATTATTCCAAAATACGGAAAAATCCCATATCCAAAATACCTCTGGTCCCAAGCATTTTGGATAAGGGAGACTCAACTTGTATAGGAGAAGCACAGGGATACATGTTGCAGTATGCCTGGTGTCCATTGTTGCCGTCCTTGTTCTGGCTGTAAATACCCTGTATGTTGGAAACTAAGGGCCTAATTTAGACCTGATCGCAAAAGCAAAATCTTTCTCTAATGGGCAAAACCATGTGCACTGCAGGTGTGGCAGATATAACATGTGCAGAGAGAGAGTTAGATTTGGGCGGGGGGTTTTTTGTTTCTGTGCAGGGTAAATACTGGCTGCTTTATTTTTACACTGCAATTTAGATTTCAGTTTGAACACACCCCACCCAAATCTAACTCTCTCTGCACATGTTACATCTGCCCCACCTGCACTGCAGCATGGTTTTGACCATTAGATAAAAAATGTTGCTGTTGCGATCAGGTCTGAATCCGGCCCTAATTCCACAGGCTCAGTTTTCTCCCCAATAAATCAGTAGTCACAGCCACATTATACCTGCCTATATGGCAATGTACTCTGTATATTCATCATCAGCACCCTTCACCTCAGTAATATGAATGTAAGCACCAAATCCCGCGGTGTTCTGCCACCCTGATACTTATGTCAGTGTCGTCTGCTGCTGTAGCTATGTAAATTTACCCTGTACTTGTCCTATATTGTCTTCAGCTGTAAGTCACTATTTTCCTGTTTTCATTCTTCATTTATTTACTCTGTAATTGGGCACTGCATATTTCCTGTGGCAACATATAAGTAAAGGAGAATAATAATAATCATAATATGTATATGTCAGAGTTTAAATATAGCGTATAACTATGTGATACCAGACGTACAGCTTGTCCTGGGTTATGGATGAATGGGTCAACATGGATTATGTTGACAGTGAATAAGTCGACCACTATTGGTCGATATTGACATGGTAGACACATGGAAAATGTCAACACATTAAAATGGTCGACACATGAAAAGGTCGACATGACATTTTAACCTTTTTTGAGTCTTTTTTTGCGTACCATGATCAGGAACCCCAATTAGTGCATCGCTACGCTACTGCTGCGCTCGGCCCAGGTTACTATCCCCATTCGTAGTCCACGTGGAAGGTAAGGTAATGACCTTTCCATGTGTCTACCTGTCCCGTGTCGACCATTTCAATTTGTCAACTTTTCCCTGTGTCGACCAATAGTGGTCAACCTATTGACTGTCCACCTAATACATGTTGACCTACCATCCGGATTCCCTTGTCCTGTATGCAGCCAGTCATGTTACACTGTTTATACATATTTGCATGCATTGTGAGAAGCCACAGACCTCTGTGAATATACCCCTGAGTGACAGCTCTGACTGTATATCATACTGTTGCTGACTCTGCTGCTTACTGACGTCTTGTTACATTAGGGCTGAGCTGGGAGCAAAGCAATAAAAGCCAGTAACTACACCTGGGCATAGCCATGCTGCCCTGCAGGGGGGCAGATGTAAAGGGTGCAGAGTAGTTAGATGTGAGAGCGGTGTCACCGTCCTAACTCAAATAGATTTTCTGGCAGCTGTGCAAACATTTCTGCAATCTCTTACAGAGCATGTGTTACACAGGGGGTGCGTACTAAGGTGGGGCTGTGATCGGGACAGACGTATCAGAAATGGCCCAGAAAAGTGATGGACGTTCCTGTGCAAAAAGTGTCCACCTCCCGGTCGCGTAATTGGAGTGTTGCGTACATGTCAGTAAGAGTTGTTACAGCCATAGAAGGCCAGTGTCAGATGGAGAGCTGATGGTGGTGTTACAGCGTGCAGAGACGCTGACAATGGGCATCTCAGTCCTTGTACAGTCAGGCACACGCTTGTACACAAGGCCTTTCCTATAGGGGTAATTCAGAGTTGATTGGAGCAGCAAAATTGTTAGCAGTTGGGCAAAACCATGGGGGTCATTCCGAGTTGATCGCACGGTGCCGTTGTTCGCTGCGTAGCGATCAGTGAAAAAAATGGCTAATCTGCGTATGCACCGCAATGCGCACATGCGTCGTACGGGTACGAAGTCCATTCTGGTTTTGCACAGGTTCTAGCGACGCTTTCAGTCGCACAGCCGATCGCAAGGAGATTGACAGGAAGAGGGCGTTTATGGGTGTCAACTGACCGTTTCCTGGGAGTGTTTGGAAAAACGCAGGCGTGGCCAGGCGTTTGCTGGGCGGGTATCTGACATCATTACTGTGTCACTCGTCGCAGCAATCATCGCACAGGATAAGTAACTACAGGGCTGGTCTGCTCTTTGCACAAAATGTGTTTGCATGAGGCGTTCGCACTCATGCAAAGCGAAAATGCACGGCTGCTAAAAACTGCAAGCGAGCGATCAACTCGGAATGACCCCCCCCATGTGCACTGCAGGGGGACAGATATAACGTGCAGAGAGAGTTAGATTTGGGTGGGGTGTGTTCAAACTGAAATCTAAATTGCAGTGTAAAAATAAAGCAGCCAGTATTTACCCTCCACAGAAACAATATAGCCCACCCAAATCTAACTCTCTCTGCACGTGTTATATCTGCCCCCCTCTCTCCCCTCCCCCCCCCCCCCTTCACTGCATTTGGTTTTGCCCAACTGCTAACAAATTTGCTGCTGCGATCAACTCTGAATTACCCCCAATGTGCGGATATGGCTTTTCCTGCCTATTTAGAAGCGGAGTCTCAGCCGGAAGGCAAGAGGCAGTCCGGATGGATCTTGCGGATTTCAGCAAGCTGCGCACGTGCTAAAGAAAGACGTCATCAACTGTGCTTGCGCCTAATTAGACTTCAGGTCACGGATGGAGTATGCTGGTGCTACAGATTATTCTGCTTATTTAGTATGGATCCAGCGTTTTCTGTATATGGGCCCTCATTCCGAGCTGTTCGCTCGTTCTTTTTCATCGCATCGCAGTGAAAATCCGCTTAGTACGCATGCGCAAAGTTCGCACTGCGACTGCGCCAAGTAACTTTACTATGAAGAAAGTATTTTTACTCACGGCTTTTTCTTCGCTCCGGCGATCGTAATGTGATTGACAGGAAATGGGTGTTACTGGGCGGAAACACGGCGTTTCAGGGGCGTGTGGCTGAAAACGCTACCGTTTCCGGAAAAAACGCAGGAGTGGCCGGAGAAACGGTGGGAGTGCCTGGGCGAACGCTGGGTGTGTTTGTGACGTCAACCAGGAACGACAAGCACTGAACTGATCGCACAGGCAGAGTAAGTCTGGAGCTACTCTGAAACTGCTAAGTAGTTAGTAATCGCAATATTGCGAATACATCGTTCGCAATTTTAAGAAGCTAAGATTCACTCCCAGTAGGCGGCGGCTTAGCGTGTGTAACTCTGCTAAATTCGCCTTGCGACCGATCAACTCGGAATGAGGGCCATAGTGTTTACTATGAATCTGACTCTTTTTTGTTTTTTGTAGTAGGGCAGTTATGAATTTAGGGGGTCATTCCGAGTTGTTCGCTCGCAAGCTGCTTTTAGCAGCTTTGCACACGCTAAGCCGCCGCCTACTGGGAGTGAATCTTAGCTTATCAAAATTGCGAACGAAAGATTCGCAAAATAGCGAATAGACACTTCTTAGCAGTTTCTGAGTAGCTCCACACTTACTCGGCATCTGCGATCAGTTCAGTGTTTGTCGTTCCTGGTTTGACGTCACAAACACACCCAGCGTTCGCCCAGACACTCCTCCGTTTCTCCAGCCACTCCCGCGTTTTTCCCAGAAACGGTAGCGTTTTTTCACACACTCCCAGAAAACGGCCAGTTTCCGCCCAGAAACACCCACTTCCTGTCAATCACATTATGATCACCAGAACGAAGAAAAAACCTCGTAATGCCGTGAGTAAAATACCTAACTGCATAGCAAATTTACTTGGCGCAGTCGCACTGCGGACATTGCGCATGCGCATTAGCGACTAATCGCTCTGTTGCGATAAAAAAATACTGAGCGAACAATTTGGAATGACCCCCTTAGTGTGGAACCAGCCTTTTCTATATAATTAGTCTGGGTCTGGATTTTTCTATATAGAGTGGAATAGTTCCAGCTCTTACCATTCTCATCTGTAATAAGTATAGTAATGGGCTAAGCTGGCATGTCACCTTTTTACCAATCAAACTGCAGTAATACGTGTCTAGGCTGATATATTCTACATTTTATAAAAACATAGAAAGAATGAAGGCTGGTGACGGTGGGATGTGCGCACTTTTATAACTAACTCATGCTTAAAGAACCTAAATTCAGAGACAGCCTGTTTGTTTTCCAGAAGAGATACGGCAGCTGGTGGGACCCCTGCATGGACGTAGATGCCTCTAGTAGGGAAGATGGTGGCGGTGAGGAAATCGCTGCATAACAATCGCTGTCTGGATCATCAGTCACAGGAAGAAGATTGATAGCAGATTGAGCAGCCTCCGTTTTCTAAACAATATGCACAAGATTTCTTAACAACAAATAAATATCTTCCAAGTGGCTCTGACGTCTTCTGACATCTCGGTGCTAGTTTCTCAGGAACACAATGTGAAACTTTGGCAAATATTCCAGCTGCATTTACAATGCTGATGCCATTAGCCCACATTTTATATAGTCTAAGGGTTTATTACTTGAGATGTACTTTATAATGACTGGCATTAGTACCATTGTGTACTGAGCCTCAAAACCATTCAGCATAAAACCTTTTTTTATTTATTTTTTATTTTGGGGGGGGGGGGGGGGGGGGGTTATCCTAGCTGTCACCTGTGAGCACATGCAAGTGGACACCCCCATTCCACCTTTGGAAATTTTTTAGGCTGTCACTTGTAGGCTTGTTCCTGCTTACATTACTTTGGTAGCACCCACTTACTCTTGATGTCATTTGTATATATTAATGTCATTGGTTAATGCAGTGGTTCTCAAACTGTGCCGTGGCACCCTAGGATGCTTCGGGGCACTTGCAGGGGTGCCTTGGATTGGTAGTCAATGTAATAGGCAAAACCAGTGCTGGTGGCTGCCAATCGCAACATATGTGGACAAACAGAAGCAGATTCTGTCCCTCACCACCAGGGCCGGTTCTGGGGCTCTGTGCGCCCCGGGCAGCATTAGGGGGCGTGGCTTCGTACAGGGGGCGTGGTCATTTACGCCCCCTGTACAGACTGAAATGATGTGCGGTGCGTGATGACGTCATCGCGCACCGCACAGCAAAGGTCCTCTCCACGAAGGGAAACTAGACTCGTCTTCGTGGAGAGGACCTTTGCTGTGCGGTGCGCGATGACGTCATCGCGCACCTCACAGTAAAGGACCTCTCCACGAAGGGAAACTAGACGCGTACGCGTCTAGTTTCCCTTCACAGCGGCAACGGGGGGGGGGGGCAGCGACCAGCGGCGGGGGGCACACAGCAGCAGCGGATCTTGCCCTGGTGCGGCGCCCTCCGGATGTCGCCCTGCGCCCTCCGGAAGGCGGCGCCCCGGGCAAAAGTCCTGCTTGCCCGTGGCAAGATCCGCTACTGCTCACCACACAAGTGAACCTAAGGATGACATACTGTACAAGTACAATTTACTTAATTTAATATTTTTGTATAGATTCCTCAATGTGAAAGTTTCGGCTCAGGGGTGCCGTGAAAACAGCCTGATACTCTAGGGCATTGACGTGCGGTGGGGTGAGGCAGAGCCTTTCCTGTCATACTAACGTGTTCCAGAGTTTTGACTGTATAAAGTATATGAAAAATACAAAGAATATGTTTGAAATATCTTCTTTGCATTATTCTAATAATTTTTATAGCCAAATCTATGGAGTAAAAAGTCTATGGCAGGTGAGGCAGTGCCTCACCTGTGTATCCTTTCCACACATCTCTGAACCAAACTCACCAAATTTCCAGGAGTTTATACTGCTGCACCTGTGTATAATGCCCACATGTACGCTTTGGCTCATATATTGCATGTAAATCTGTCTCTGGTGCTAGCCAGTGCTTCCTGAGCTATTTAGCTCACCGCACGTCCCTGCTCTAGGGTACCGTGATTCAAAAAAAATTGGGAACTACTGGGTTAATGAGCACATACTGTATAAATGTCTCATATCCAATCAAAATGGCACAAAAGAAGCAATGGGGGTGATTCAGACCTGATCGCTGCTGTGCGTTTTCCCACAGCGGGCGATCAATAGACTGTGCATGCGTATGCACTGCAATGCGCAAGCACATCGGCCAACAACAAAGGGCATCACCGGTTAACGACAGGATGGTGCGAAAACTCCAATTGCACGGGAGTTCGCAAGGTGATTGACAGGAAGAATCAGTTTTTGGGTGGTTACTGACAGTTTACTGGAACTGTCCGATAATTTGCAGGCATTCTCAAGCGTTTTAAGGGAGGGTATGTGACATTAGCTCCGGCCCCTATCAGTCTGTTCTCATCGCACTGTAGGAGTAAGTCCTGGGCTGCGCACAGACTGCACACACTGGATTTTTGCAGCTCGGTGTACAAATGCAATCGCACACTTGCATGGCGAATTTACACTCCCCCTTGGGCAGCAACTATCTGAACGCAGGACAGTTAGTAGCCCAGTGATCTGGTCTGAATCACCCCCATTAACCGCTGCCTGGCCATGGCCGTAACTAGGTGGGGGGCGCACGCCCCGGGCGCTGGATTTAATTGTATGTAAGCTGTCCACCCTCCCCACCTCCAACACTGCCACATCCTCTCCTCCCCTGGTCACCGGCATACATACAGCAGTCTCCATGTGCCTCGCTCCCAGCGTCGCTACTGTAGCCTGTGTGGGTGTCGGTACTCAGTCTCAGGAGCTGGCTGGGCAGGGAGGCAGGGTGCCATCTGCCCCTCTGGGCCAGTGCAATTTAAGTGTTCCAGGGCCACCTTACTGCAGGTTCCCTGTGAAAAGCTGGGACGCTTGCTTGAGTCTGCCTCCCAGGCTGAAAGTTTCCAGCCAGCTCCTGCTCAGTCTCTCTCGAGCCCATCCATAGGGATTGCATTTATATGAAATGTATATCAGGAGTAAATCTAGAAGAAGTACATCTTTGCAGAGTACCTTTAAAGAGTGCATATATTGGGAGCATATATAGAGGGGAAAGCATCTATAGGGGGTACAACTATATCGAGCGCATCTATATGGAATATGTCCCAGAGTAAATAGATGTGTGCTTGCTGGGATGGGGGGGGGGGGGGGGCAGGTCGGATGAGCCAGGGGTTCCATTTCCCCCCTTAACTGGAAGCAGCAGCTGCAGCTTTTCTTCTCAGCCTAGCACACGCTGCTTTGTGCTAGAATGCAGTGTGGCCAGGGAGGTGCTTAAAAAAAATCTGTATTTCTGCATCGGGATACACTGGTATTCCACAGGGAATAACATCGGGATGTAGAGTTGGATCTTGATCCGAGGCACCAACAGACTAAAGCTTTGAGTGTTCCCAGGATGCATTGCACCGCCCCCTCTATAGCCCCGCCTCCAGGCACTGGAGCTCAGTTTGTAAGTTGGTGCCTGCAGTGCAGGCAGCTAACAGGTGGGGCTGCGCTAGGCAGCCCTGAAAAGATCTTTTTAAGAAGACTTCAAGGGCCGCAGCACTGGTTATGTCATTCTAACATTCTGTGCTGCGGCTTCATCACCTCCCCCCTGCATACTCCTGTGGCCGGGTTCCCGGGTACTTGCAGCGAAGGCGCATCGGTCATCAGGCACACCGCTGCTGCCATTCTCCAGGATCACGCGGCTGCACATCAGGGAGAATGTAAGAGGGTCCCCCCGGTGGGACCCGCCGGTAATCGTGATCCGGTTACGGTCCCAGGAGACGGACCGCGCAGCTGGCGTGGACACTGTACTGCACAGGGACCCCACTATATCCACCAGGGCAGGGAGCACAGGTCGGACTTACTAAAATCCATTTCACATAGGCTCCACAGTACCCGGTGGTGATGACCAGCATAGGGGATAAGGTGCTTACCTGTAGCCCCTCCCCCAGCTCTGGGCGCCATCTACTGCTGGTGTTCCCGCCCTGGAGCTGCATTTCCTTCTCCCTCACTGTCTTCTCTGTAAAGCCGCCTGTCTCATCAGCGCTGAGCATTTACAGACACTTAAGTATTCTACATGTCATTTTAGACAGTGTTAGTTAGGAACAAGTGTACTGCTATCTGAATATTTAGTACAAGTATTCTGTGATCTACATCCAGTATCTACTGTGCATTGTTATATCTATATTCATACATATCTATGGGGACATTCTGAGTTGATCGTAGCTGCGCTAACTGTGCTAAATTTAGCACAGATAGGATCAGGCACTCAGACATGCGGGGGGACGCCCAGCATGTCAGTGCGCTTTTACATTTCAGGAGTACCTCCCGGCCAGCGCAGCTCCTGCGGCTGGCCGGGAGAACCTCTTCGCTACCCGCGTTGCAGCGGCTGCGTGTGTCATCACGCAGCTGCCACGGCTCGCCCCCCCCCCCCAATGGTCCGGCCACGCCTGCGTTGGCTGGACCGCACCCCCTAAATGGCGGCTTAACACCGCCGTCCAGCCCCCTCCCGCCCAGCGACCGCCTCTGCCTGTCAATCAGGCAGAGGTGATCACTAGGCAACGACGGCCTTCGCCTGTCTGGCATGCGCCAGCGCACTGCGGCGCCGGCACATGCGCAGTACTGACCTGATCGCACCGCTGCGATAAACTGCAGCACACGATTGGGTCAGAATGACCCCCTATATGTAATTATACTAGTCCAGTGCAGTTTTATTGTGTATCTGTAATAACTTCTGCATTGTACCTGTGACTGAGTTTGCCTGTAGCTGCTGTGTGGATTCCTTTCTTGTGTATCACACGTATTGCTGTCACTATATTCTGTACCCTGGGGGGCTAGTTGCGTCAGGGTCTCATATATATATATATATATATATATATATATATATATAGTGCTACACAGGATATACTGTTTTGTATTTTTCTGTGTGTTTCAGTCACCTCATACCGCTTAAATCCTCTGTTTGCACTCTGTATTTATAGTCACATAACACAGGGGGTTATTTGTAGGTATTGTGTTTGTCTGGCTATATTGTACTGTCACACTCTAAGGCTACATTCCCAATAATGTCTGCCACACAGGGCGGGAAATCCGCGGACGCTCCTGCATCATGCAGTGCTGGCTCCACGGATTTACCTGAAGGGGAAGTTTTAGCTGCTAGTTCAAGCACTGGGTGCCATGCATCTCCCAGCCAGCCCGCAGCACCTGTGGCCAATCGGGAACCACCCTGGGCATCATTTTCAAATATGCTGACTATGCTGGTAACGCGTCTTACGCCCCCTGTGAGACCTCCTGTGCCATTACAGCCACATATTGTCCCTGTGGCGAATCCGCCGTGGGCGGATTCGCTATCTACCCAGGTGCAAAAATTATATCAATCTTTGATTGCTCAAAAACCTACACCTCGCCCCTCGGGGGCCAAGGGGTCCTCTAAACGAGCCATTTCTTCCTCACAATCCACTAATATTTCGGATAATTCTTCTGATGAAGATGGGGAATATGCTGATCCGTCAGACAATGATACAGTCGCTTCCGATGAGGAATCTAAAACACAGGTTGATGTTCCTGGCCTAGTGGAGGCTATTAAGTCCATTCTCCAAATGGAGGATGAGATTGAGCCCACTCATACGTCTAAGAAACCTGATAAATTCAAATGTCAGAAGGTTACTAGTCTTACCACATTCTGACCATTTAATTGACATACGTCAGGAATCCTGGGCGTCTCCAGGAAAGAAATTTTCCCTGTCTAAAAAGATGCTAGCTCGTTATCCTATCCCTGCGGAGTTGAGTAATAACAAGCGGGAAACTCCTCCGCTGGTGGACTCTTATGTCGCCCGTCTTGTGGTGTCACCTACTCTGCCTGTCACCACCGTCACCTCACTGAAGGAACCGACGGATAAGCGTGTGGAGGAATGCCTGAAGTCTATTTACTCCCTTACAGGTGCTGTGCATAGACCCACCATGGCAGCCTCTTGGGCTGCAAAAGGAATTGAAGCATGGGTTCAGGCAATTGAGGATGAGCTACCTCAGGATTTCTCTGACACTGCCAGACAATATCTGTCTTATATTACTACAGCCTCCCACTATATTCAGGAGGCGGCCTCTGACGCAGGTGTTATGGCGGCCAAGGCGTCTACTACGTCTATCCTGGCTCGTCGTATTATGTGGTTAAGGTCCTGGACGGTGGACCTGGACTCCAAAAAGACCTTGGAGATGCTCCCTTTTAAGGAAGACATCCTTTTTGGGGAGGATCTGAACAAGATTATGACTGACTTAGCGTCTGCTAAGTCTGCGTTTCTCCCAAGTACTAATCTTTCTGCTCCGAAGGCTAAGAGTACCACCTTTCGTTCCTTTCAGCCTCCAGGAAAAACAAAAGGTCAGACGTACCCGGGACAGGTTCGTGCTTCCAAAACCACTAACTCCAAACCTAAACGATCCTGGGCCGCCCATCAGCCTGCTTCCAAACAAGACAAGCCTGCTGCATGACGGGGCGGGCCTCCCCCTGGGGACACCAGGGTGGGAGGCCAACTTCTGCAGTTCGCCCAGGTCTGGTTAAAGACCACTTCGGACGCCTGGATGCGGAAACTTGTTTCTCACGGGTACGCAATCTCTTTCAAAGACGTCCCCCTTACCAGTTTTGCATGACGGTTATCCCTTCGGATCCGTTGAAAGCGCAAACTTTAAACCTAGTTGTACAATCCCTCCTGGACACAGGAGTGGTGGTGCCGGTACCTCTGTCTCAGAGAGGCAGGGGATACTATTCGACTGTTTCTAGTTCCGAAGCCGAATGGGTCCTTCCAGCCGATGCTCAACATCAAATCTTTGAACAAATTTGTGAGGGTATCCAAATTCCGTATGGAAACTCTGCGCTCTATTGTACTGGCCATGGAGCCCAAGGACTATATGGTATCTCTGGACATACAGGATACTTACCTGCACATACCTATTGCCATGTCGCATCAGCAATATCTGCGCTTTGCTATTGGCAACCTACATTATCAATTCCAAGCTTTGCCTTTGGATTAACAACGGCTCCTCGGATCTTCACCAAGGTCATGGCAGTAATGACTGCTCTTCTCCGCCGTCAGGGTATCGGGATCCTGCCGTATCTGGACGACTTGCTGATCCTGGCAAACTCCCCAGAGGTTCTCCTCAGTCATCTGGACCTGACGGTCAAATTCCTACAAGCCCATGGGTGGCTCATCAACTGAAAGAAGTCCTCACTGGACCCTGCTCGGAGCATGGTGCACCTGGGGGCACTACTGGACACACATAACAAACGATTTGTCAGGAATCTGCATTTTGCATCACGTCACTTACCAGTGCTCTGATGTACTGGCCTCCGGAGGTCACATCCTCAGTCTGGCAGCATGTTCTATGATTGCCTGCAATGCGCAGAGATTCTCTCCAGTGTGTACCCTGATGTATTCCCACCATCTCCAGAGTATGGGCGCCGCTATGACACCTGCAGTCAGCTGACTTGGTGCTAACCACTCCTGAGCATTGGGCGCTCACATGACTTGATTCTCCAATCCCTGCTGACCAGGGGGTATATACTCAGAGTTCCTGCTCAGTATCATTGCCTTGAACAATGCGTCACATCCTGTGAACTAGCGTCTCCTGGCTTCAATCTTCTGTCTTCAGAGATTCCCCTGTATATTAGTCCTGTGGAACTACAGGTCCCAGCAGTTTCCAGTTTTTAATCTCCTGTTTCCAGCGATCTTCTACTTCTGGCATCTCCAAGTAATCTCCCTATTCCAGTATTCCTGTGGAACTACAGGTCCCAGCACTTTCCAATCTCCAGTTTCCAGTTCCAATCTTCAGTCTCTTGTTTTCAGCGATCTCCTATTTCTGGCATCTCCAGGTGATCTCTCTGTTCCAGTATTCTTGTGGAACTACAGGTCCCAGCATTTACTCCAGCTTTCCTACAAACTCCTGCCACAGTCAGCCTCCACACTACTTGCAGTAAGAGACTTTCTCCAGGTGTTTCTCACCATTCTCACCTGTGTAGTAATTACCAGCAACTCTGCACTGTGCAATTGCATTCAGCACTTAATCTACCAACTTGATGCGTTATAGACTGTCTCCAGCTTGGGCCTTGCTTGGTTTAGTGGACGTGTGCCTATATACAGACTGTGTGTATCCTCATTGTTGGTTTCCAAACTATCCAGCGGAGTTATGTATTGCCTATAATCTTTTCTTCAGTTTCATCTGCTTCATCTGCATATTGTTTCCGTTTTATCTACTACAAAACCAATCATCATTGCTATTTAATATCATTGACTTTTTAAAACCATTTACCGGAGTTATTTACTGCCTGAAATTCCTGTCATCAATTGCATCTGTTTCCATCTGCATATTAATTTCTGTTACTGCCGACTGTCAAGTTAATCATCGTTTAGTTACTCTCATTGACTTTCAATCATCAGCATTACCTTTGTGTTCCAGTCACTGTTTATACACCTGTGTGTTAATAAACATCAATACGCACATGCGCAGGAACTTTCTACAGACTCCTCGTTTTCTCCACCGCACCACCACTGACCCACTAGTGCCCCCTCCGGGAACAGACAGAGTTACAGACCTGACACGATTGTTCTTGTCTCCAGAGAAGGTCCTGAAAATTCAGGACAGGATCAGATACTTCCTCTCTTGCCCAAGAGTGTCGATACACTTGGTGAATCAAGTACTAGGCCTCCTGGTGTTGGCTTTCGACATGATAGAGTATGCTCAATTTAATTCCCGCCCTCTGCAGAGGTTAATACTCTCCAAGTGAGAACGCCGGCCTCATCAGACCAGGTCCCAAATGATTTCCTTCAGTCCGGAGGTTCGTCTGTCACTGAACTGGTGGCTACAGGATCAACAGCTGAGCAGGGGCTGTCCCTTCTGGATTTCCAACTGGGTCCTCCTAACGACAGATGCCAGCCTGCGGGGTTCGGACGCGGTGTTGGAGCAACACTCTCCCCAGGGTCGGTGGACCAGGGAGGAATCTCTCCTCCCGATAAACATTCTGGAATTGCGGGCAGTGTTCAATGCATTGACTCTTGCCCTGCCTCTGATACGGAACAGGCCTGTTCAAATACAATCAGACAACGCCACCACGGTGGCGTACATAAATCATCAGGGCGGAACTCGAAGCCGCATGGCAATGGTGGAAGTATCAAAAATCCTCCGCTGGGCGGAACGCTATCTGCCAGCAATATCGGCAGTGTTCATCCCCGGAGTCCTCAACTGCGAAGCAGATTTCCTCAGTTGTCAGGACGTTCACGCCGGAGAGTGGAGTCTTCATCCGGAAGTCTTTCAACTCTTGGACAGGAGGGGCCTACCAGATGTGGACCTTATGGCGTCTCGACACAATCACAAGGTTCCGGTTTTCGGATCAAGGACAAGGGATCCTCAAGCAGCGTTCGTGGATGCACTGGCAATTCCATGGAATTTTCGGCTGCCGTACATGTTCCCTCCAGTGTCACTCCTGCCCAGGGTTCTACAGAAGTTCAAGCAAGAAGGAGGAATACTACTCCTAGTCGCTCCGGCATGGCCCAGACGGCATTGGTTCTCGTTCGAACGTCCTCTTCTACTTCTTCAACGCCCAGACCTCCTCGTTCATTACACCCGTGTCTACCCGGACCTGGCCAGACTGACTTTGATGGCATGGCTCTTGAAGCGTCACTCCTAAGAGCCAAAGGATTCTCTGAGGTGGTCATCCAAACTATGTTAAAAGCCCGTAAACCGGCTTCAGCTCGGATTTATTATAGGGTCTGGAATTCTTACTTCACTTGGTGTGCTGGTCAGAACTATGATGCATACAAATTCAGTTCTTCCAGACTTTTGGCTTTCCTGCAACAAGGCCTGGACTCATGGTTCATATATCTGCCTTGTCAGTGTTGTTTCAGAGAAAAATTGCGTCTATTCCTGATGTTCATACTTTCACTCAGGGTGTTTTACGGATTCAGCCTCCCTATGTCCCTCCTGTGGCTCCATGGGATCTGTCTGTTCTGAATGCCATTCAAGAGTCTCCATTCGAACCTCTTGAGTCTGCGGATCTTAAATGCCTTACACTTAAGGTTGTGTTTTTGCTGGCTATTGCCACTGCTAGGAGGGTGTCGGACTTAGGCGCTTTGTCCTGTCGTCCGCCCTTTCTGATTTTTCACGGTGACCAGGCGGTTCTTAGAACTCGCCCTGGTTATTTGCCTAAGGTGGTGTCATCTTTTCACCTTAACCAAGAGATTGTGGTTCCGGCCTTTCTCTCTTCTGGCTTGTCCTCCAAAGAGCGGTCTTTGCATGTGGTACGGACTCTCCGTGTGTATGTGGAAAGGACTGCCTCTATCAGGAGGTCAGATTCACTTTTTGTACTTTTTGGTTTTCACAAACGTGGCTGGCCTGCGAATAAGCAAACTGGCCAGATGGATTAGAATGGTGATTGCACAAGCTTATGCACAGGCTGGGCTCCTGGCTCCTGCTGCTATTAAGGCCCATCCTACTCGGTCAGTTGGACCTTCTTGGGCGACCCGCCATGGCATGTCCGCAGAATAATTGTGCAAAGCGGCTACGTGGTCCTCATTGAACACGTTCATTAGGTTCTATGCCTTTGATACTTCCGCCACCCAGGATGCTTCCTATGGACATCGGGTTCTTGTACCCACTACAGTGCGTCCCCTCCGATGAGGAACTGCTTTAGGACATCCCCAATGTTATTCCCTGTGGAATACCAGTGTACCCCACTGCAGAAAAGGAGATTTATGGTACACTTACAATAGTTAAATCTCTTTCTGCGAGGTACACTGTATTCCACAGGGCGCCCACCCTGACGCACTTAGCTTCTTTGGGTTTGTATGGCATTAGCCGCTAGTCCCTTCTCCTGTCGTGAGAACATGGTTCTATGTGACTAACATCTGCCATCTCTCTTACCTGCTACTGCACTGGACTGGTTAACGAAACTGAGCTCCAGTGCCTGGAGGCGGGGCTATAGTGGGGGAGGTGCAATGCATCCTGGGAACAGTAAAAGCTTTAGCCTGTTGATGCCTCGGATCAAGATCCAACTGTACATCCTGATGTTATTCCCTGTGGAATCCAGTGTACCTCGCAGAAAGAGATTTAACTATGCTAAGTCTACCATAAATCTTCTTTTTTTTTCTAAGTGGGCATGGCCACGCCTCCTGTGATTAGGCCTTGCCCCCTGAAAAGTACCTGGGCCCAGCCAGGCTCTCTACTGCCCTGACTGGGAGGCATGCCATGCTCCTGTGAGTGGGTGCTTCTCATGTGCTAGACACGCCTCCAAAGAGGTGCGGCTATGCCCCCAGCATGCTGTGGTCACACCCCCTCCTGGGGGAGGATGGGGCCCCAGGAAGTTGTTGTAACGGGGACCAGGGTTTCTCTTTTAAGCCCTGCGGGTGACAAGAATCCTAGTTTCGGCCCTGGCCTGGCCATCACCACCTGAAAGGACATGCAAATATTCATTGTAGGAGAGAGAAGGCAAAAACGAAATAAATAAGAAAAAAATGTAAAAGTCAGATCAGAATAACTGAGGTCACAAATCTAATACAGACAGAAGACTCACACTGCTCTGACTGAGAAGGATAGAAACAATAAATTTGAGACATAAATAAGAGAAAAACAACTTGGTCCATCTACTCTGCCCATGTACACGCACACACTTAGGTTAATTAAAAAAATGAACCCATCAGTATATTTCTGGAATGTGGGAGGTTACCCACACAAGCATGGGGAGAAAATACAAACTCCACACAGTTAGGGCTGTGGTGGGAATCAATCCCATGACCTCAGTGCTGTGAGGCAGTAATGCTAACCATTACTCCAAGCATACTATGAAAATGAAGGCAATGGAAGTACAACAGGATATAGCAGCTTATAGTCATGGCACAGTTCTCATGTACTCCCAACAGGTCATGTTTTGTGGATTTCTTTAATCATGTACAGGTGAGATCATCTCATACTTGCCTACCTGACCCTCTCCATGAGGGAGAAAATGCTCTGTTCCTGGACTTTCCTGGTAATGTATGATTGCCATCACCTGTGGTGAGCTAGGTAATTGATAAGAAAGGAGTTTCACCACAGGTGATGGCAATCATACATTACCAGGAAAGTCCAGGAACAGAGCATTTTCTCCCTCATGGAGAGGGTCAGGTAGGCAAGTATGGATAATCTACTTTGCTGGGTCAGTAATTATCCCAACTCCAAGCAAAAAAAGCGCTAAGCTTCAATGTGTGTCAGCTGTCCCAACTCAAATTGCTAAAATTCTTTATCAGTTCATTAATACTCCTCTCCTTATTAAGGACTGCCACTCTCAAGTTATTGGGTTGTTGGTTCCCAATATATTTATTGTGACAAGAAAGAACTAAATTGAAAGCGCTGTCCACAATAAAGGATAGATAAAATTGTATTTATTTTGTATTGATAACTGTTAATATAAACACTTAAAAAGCTAAAACATAATATGTATATCTACAAAGCCTATTTCTTCAGTGATCCTTATCACAGGTACCTTGTGATTGCACTGGTAATGAATACTAGATTGCTGATTAGAACAATATAGCATGCAATAGGTGCTCTAATTAGCTCCACAGTGAACAATTCTTAGTAACAAATTATATTATTCAGCCTCCTAAATACTTAAGTACACTTATATGGAACACTTATACCCATACTTGCCTACCTGACCCTCTCCATGAGGGAGAAAATGCTCTGTTCCTGGACTTTCCTGGTAATGTATGATTGCCATCACCTGTGGTGAAACACCTTTCTTATCAATTAACTAGCTCACCACAGGTGATGGCAATCATACATTACCAGGAAAGTCCAGGAACAGAGCATTTTATCCCTCATGGAGAGGGTCAGGTAGGCAAGTATGCTTATACCCCTGTCACACCGCAGCTTTAACCCGCTAAATTGCCGATTTTTCAGCCTTCCTAAACGGTTCTAGCTGCGATGTGAAAGGGCCACCTTGAATTTACCGTTTTCAAAATACTGGTATTTTGATACGGTTAAAAAGCAGGGTCCTACCCGGTTCAGAACCGTTTCACTGTGCAAGGCTCTGAAACAGTATTTCCAAGCCACAGGAGGTGATAGGCTGTCTCCATGTGTGATGTCACCAGGCAGAAGCAGGAAGCTAGAGGAAAAACACATCAGACACATGAGAGTGGGTTTAGAAGCGTTTTCTTACTGTAAATATATTTTCTCTGACGTCCTAGTGGATGCTGGGAACTCCGAAAGGACCATGGGGAATAGCGGCTCCGCAGAAGACTGGGCACAACTAAAGAAAGCTTTTAGGTCACCTGGTGTGCACTGGCTCCTCCCACTATGACCCTCCTCCAAGCCTCAGTTAGATTTTGTGCCCGGCCGAGGTTGGATGCACACTAGGGGCTCTCCTGAGCTTCTAGAAAGAAAGTATATAATTAGGTTTTTTATTTTACAGTGAGACCTGCTGGCAACAGGCTCACTGCAGCGAGGGACTAAGGGGAGAAGAAGCGAACCTACCTGCTTGCAGCTAGCTTGGGCTTCTTAGGCTACTGGACACCATTAGCTCCAGAGGGATCGACCGCATGGAACTGGCCTTGGTGTTCGGTCCCGGAGCCGCGCCGCCGTCCCCCTTACAGAGCCAGAAGCAAGAAGAGGTCCGGAAAATCGGCGGCAGAAGACATCAGTCTTCACCAAGGTAGCGCACAGCACTGCAGCTGTGCGCCATTGCTCCTCATGCACACTTCACACTCCGGTCACTGAGGGTGCAGGGCGCTGGGGGAGGGCGCCCTGAGCAGCAATAAAAACACCTTGGCTGGCATATATATCACAATATATAGCCCCAGAGGCTATATATGTGGTAAATACCCCTGCCAGAATCCATAAAAAAGCGGGAGAAAAGTCAGCGAAAAAGGGGCGGAGCTATCTCTCTCAGCACACTGGCGCCATTTTCTCTTCACAGTGCAACTGGAAGACAGCTCCCCAGGCTCTCCCCTGTAGTTTTCAGGCTCAAAGGGTTAAAAAGAGAGGGGGGGGCACTAAATTTAGGCGCAATATTGTATATACAAGCAGCTATTGGGAAAAATTCACTCAATATAGTGTTAATCCCTAAATTATATAGCGCTCTGGTGTGTGCTGGCATACTCTCTCTCTGTCTCCCCAAAGGGCTGTGTGGGGTCCTGTCCTCAGTCAGAGCATTCCCTGTGTGTGTGCGGTGTGTCGGTACGGCTGTGTCGACACGTTTGATGAGGAGGCTTATGTGATGGCAGAGCAGATGCCGATAAATGTGATGTCGCCCCCTGTGGGGCCGACACCAGAGTGGATGGATAGGTGGAAGGTATAAACCGACAGTGTCAACTCCTTACATAAAAGGCTGGATGACGTAACAGCTATGGGACAGCTGGCTTCTCAGCCCGCGCCTGCCCAGGCGTCTCAAAGGCCATCAGGGGCTCAAAAACGCCCGCTCCCTCAGATGGCAGACACAGATGTCGACACGGAGTCTGACTCCAGTGTCGACGAGGTTGAGACATATACACAATCCACTAGGAACATCCGTTACATGATCCCGGCAATAAAAAATGTGTTACACATTTCTGACATTAACCCAAGTACCACTAAAAAAGGGTTTTATGTTTGGGGAGAAAAAGCAGGCAGTGTTTTGTTCCCCCATCAAATGAGTGAATGAAGTGTGAAAAAGCGTGGGTTCCCCCGATAAGAAACTGGTAATTTCTAAAAAGTTACTGATGGCGTACCCTTTCCCGCCAGAGGATAAGTTACGCTGGGAGATATCCCCTAGGGTGGATAAGGCGCTCACACGTTTGTCAAAAAAGGTGGCACTGCCGTCTTAGGATACGGCCACTTTGAAGGTACCTGCTGATAAAAAGCAGGAGGCTATCCTGAAGTCAGTATTTACACACTCAGGTACTAGACTGAGACCTGCAGATAGTGCTGCTGCAGCGTGGTCTGTAACCCTGTCAAACAGGGATACTATTTTGCGAACATAAGACGTCGTCTTATATATGAGGGATGCACAGAGGGATATTTTGCCGGCTGGCATCCAGAATTAATGCAATGTCCATTCGGTCAGGAGGTTATTAGAGACCCGACACTGGACAGGTGATGCTGACTTTAAAAGGCACATAGAGCCTTATAAGGGTGAGGAATTGTTTGGGGATGGTCTCTGGGACCTCGTATCCACAGCAACAGCTGGGAAGAAAATTTTTTTACCTCAGGTTTCCTCACAGCCTCAGAAAGCACTGTATTATCAGGTACAGTCCTTTCGGCTTCAGAAATGCAAGCGTGTAAAACGAGGGAAGAGGGAAAAAGTTGCACCAGACAGCCAGTTCCCAGAATCAAAATTCTTCCCCCGCTTCCTCTGAGTCCACCGCATGACGGGGGGGCTCCACAGGCGTAGCCAGGTACGGTGGGGGGCCGCCTCAAAAATTTCAGCGATCAGTGGGCTCGCTCACAGGTGGATCCCTAGATCCTTCAAGTAGTATTTCAGGGGTACAAGCTGGAATTCGAGGCGTCTCCCCCTCGCCGTTTCCTCAAATCTGCCTTGCCGACAACTCCCTCAGGCAGGGAGACTGTGCTAGAGGCAATTCACAAGCTGTATTCCCAGCAGGTGATAGTCAAGGTGCCCCTACTTCAACAAGGACGGGGTTACTATTCCACACTGTTTGTGGTACCGAAACCGGACGGTTCGGTGAGACCCATTTTATATTTGAAATCATTGAACACATACATAAAAAAATTCAAGTTCAAGATGGAATCACTCAGGGCGATTATTGCAAGCCTGGAGGAGGGGGATTACATGGTATCCCTGGACATCAAGGAGGCTTACCTACATGTCCCCATTTACCATCCTCACCAGGAGTACCTCAGATTTGTGGTACAGGATTGCCATTACCAATTCCAAACACTGCCGTTTGGACTGTCCACGGCACTGAGGGTCTTTACCAAGGTAATGGCAGAAATGATTATACTCCTTCGAGAAAGGAAGTTTTAATTATCCCGTACTTGGACGATCTCCTTATAAAGGCGAGGTCCAAGGAGCAGTTGTTGGTCGGAGTAGCACTATCTCGGGAAGTGCTACAACAGCACGGATGGATTCTATACATTCCAAAGTCACAGCTGGTTCCTACCACACGCCTACTGTTCCTGGGGATGGTTCTGGACACAGAACAGAAAAAAGTGTTTCTCCCGCAGGAGAAAGCCAAGGAGCTGTCATCTCTAGTCAGAGACCTCCTGAAACCAAAACAGGTATCGGTGCATCACTGCACACGAGTCCTGGGGAAAATGGTAGCTTCTTACGAAGCAAAATTCCATTCGGCAGGTTCCATGCAAGAACCTTTCAGTGGGACCTCTTGGACAAGTGGTCGGGATCGCATCTTCAGATGCATCGGCTGATAACCCTGTCTCAAAGGACCAGGGTATCTCTACTGTGGTGGCTGCAGAGTGCTCATCTTCAAGAGGGCCGCAGATTCGGCATACAGGACTGGGTCCTGGTAACCACGGATGCCAGCCTTCGAGGCTGGGGGGCAGTCACACAGGGAAGAAATTTCCAAGGACTTTGGTCAAGTCAGGAGTCGTCCCTACACATAAATATTCTGGAACTGAGGGCCATTTACAATGCCCTAAGTCTGGCAAGGCCTCTGCTTCAAAACCAGCCGGTACTGATCCAATCAGACAACATCACGGCAGTCGCCCATGTAAACCGACAGGGCGGTACAAGAAGCAGGATGGCGATGGCAGAAGCCACAAGGATTCTCCGATGGGCGGAAAATCACGTCTTAGTACTGTCAGCAGTGTTCATTCCGGGAGTGGACAACTGGGAAGCAGACTTCCTCAGCGGACACGACCTACACCCGGGAGAGTGGGGACTTCATCCAGAAGTCTTCCAACTGTTGGTAAACCATTGGGAAAGGCCACAGGTGGACATGATGGCGTCCCGCCTAAACAAAAAACTAGAGAGATATTGCGCCAGGTCAAGGGACCCTCAGGCGATAGCTGTGGGCGCTCTAGTGACACCGTGGGTGTACCAGTCAGTTTATGTGTTCCCTCCTCTGCCTCTCATACCAAGGGTACTGAGAATAATAAGAAAACGACGAGTAAGAACAATACTCGTGGTTCCGGATTGGCCAAGACGAGCGTGGTACCCGGAACTTCAAGAGATGATCTCAGAGGACCCATGGCCTCTGCCGCTCAGACAGGACCTGCTGCAGCAGGGGCCCTGTCTGTTCCAAGACTTACCGCGGCTGCGTTTGACGGCATGGCGGTTGAACGCCGGATCCTGAAGGAAAAGGGCATTCCGGAGGAAGTCATTCCTACGCTGATTAAAGCCAGGAAAGATGTAACTGCAAATCATTATCACCGCATATGGCGGATGTATGTTGCTTGGTGTGAGGCCAAAAAGGCCCCAACAGAGGAATTTCAACTGGGTCGATTTCTGCATTTCCTACAAGCAGGAGTGACTATGGGCCTGAAATTAGGCTCCATTAAGGTACAGATCTCGGCTCTGTCGATTTTCTTCCAGAAAGAACTAGCTTCACTACCTGAAGTTCAGACGTTTGTTAAGGGAGTGCTGCATATTCAGCCCCCTTTAGTGCCTCCAGTGGCACCTTGGGATCTCAACGTGGTGTTGAGTTTCTTAAAATCACATTGGTTTGAGCCACTTAAAACCGTGGATCTAAAATATCTCACGTGGAAAGTGGTCATGTTATTGGCCTTGGCTTCAGCCAGGCGTGTGTCAGAATTGGCGGCTTTGTCATGTAAAAGCCCTTATCTGATTTTCCATATGGATAGGGCAGAATTGAGGACTCGTCCCCAGTTTCTCCCTAAGGTGGTATCAGCTTTTCACTTGAACCAACCTATTGTGGTGCCTGCGGCTACTAGGGACTTGGAGGATTCCAAGTTGCTGGACGTAGTCAGGGCCTTGAAAATTTATGTTTCCAGGACGGCTAGAGTCAGGAAAACTGACTCGCTATTTATCCTGTATGCACCCAACAAGCTGGGTGCTCCTGCTTCTAAGCAGACTATTGCTCGCTGGATTTGTAGCACAATTCAGCTGGCGCATTCTGCGGCTGGACTGCCGCATCCTAAATCAGTAAAAGCCCATTACACAAGGAAGGTGGGCTCATCTTGGGCGGCTGCCCGAGGGGTCTCGGCTTTACAACTTTGCCGAGCTGCTACTTGGTCAGGGGCAAACACGTTTGCAAAATTCTACAAATTTGATACCCTGGCTGAGGAGGACCTTGAGTTCTCTCATTCGGTGCTGCAGAGTCATCCGCACTCTCCCGCCCGTTTGGGAGCTTTGGTATAATCCCCATGGTCCTTTCGGAGTTCCCAGCATCCACTAGGATGTCAGAGAAAATAAGATTTTACTCACCGGTAAATCTATTTCTCGTAGTCCGTAGTGGATGCTGGGCGCCCGTCCCAAGTGCGGATTGTCTGCAATACTTGTACATAGTTATTGTTAACTAAAGGGTTATTGTTGAGCCATCTGTTGAGAGGCTCAGTTGTTTTCATACTGTTAAACTGGGTATGGTATTACGAGTTATACGGTGTGATTGGTGTGGCTGGTAAGAGTCTTACCCGGGATTCAAAATCCTTCCTTATTATGTCAGCTCGTCCGGGCACAGTGTCCTAACTGAGGCTTGGAGGAGGGTCATAGTGGGAGGAGCCAGTGCACACCAGGTGACCTAAAAGCTTTCTTTAGTTGTGCCCAGTCTCCTGCGGAGCCGCTATTCCCCATGGTCCTTTCGGAGTTCCCAGCATCCACTACGGACTACGAGAAATAGATTTACCGGTGAGTAAAATCTTATTATACAATGGCAACTTGGAGTGATGAAGAGGTGAGGGAGCTGCTAAGAATCAGAGGGGATGAGGAAATCTGCAGACAAATAACTGGGACAGTCAAGGATGCACTCATATATAAAAACATGGTTAAAATGCTTCAAGCTGCTGGGTTCCATCGTACAACTATCCAAATTATTAATAATTAATTAATAATTATTAATAATGTGTGGGCCAGAAAAGTCCATTTATAATGACAACCACTGTTTTCTATGGGTGAAACGGGTTCAGTGTGAAAGATACCAAAACGGTAATGAAATGGTAATATACTGGTTACAACATGCGATGTGAAGGGGGTTTAACTGCTCAGACCCGTTTTAAGAACCGTTTAAAGAACCGTTTCAAAAGCAGGTTTTGCGATGTGAAAGCAGCATTATTCTCACAGCCCAAACATATCTAGAGGAAATGCATACAGTTGATAAATGCTTTTTCACCTCCCGCAGGGACAGCGTAGTGATACAATGTGTCCAAAGTGTCTCTGCCTTAGAATCAGGCTGAATATGTAACAAAGAATCAAGTCTCCTATGGAAGCTTTCCAGCTGATTAGCTTCTGACAGGTGTCCCCGTCTAAGCATAAAATAATTATGGATGAGATTCTTATGAAATAAACTGATTGCACAGTAACTTGAATGTCCACTGCAGGTGAACTGTAGAGATAGCTTATCTCACCGGTTTGTGCAGCTACCACATCTCCCGCCGGGCTCCGTCTCTGCCGCACATAGCGCTCAGCGGCTCTATCACTGACGTCAGCGCTGTATTCCTCCCGTTGGTGTGGGTTGGATGCAAGCGTGCAAACAGCTTGGAGCGCAGAGATCCTCCGGCCAGTGGTTCAGAACTGCATCGGCTGTTATGCGCTTGGCCCGTAATGGCAGGGCGGCACAAGTTCTCACCGGCACCGGCGTTAGGATAAGTTATGTCGGCTTTGTTGTGAATCACTTCTGAGGAAACAGCCACGGGTAACAGGCTGAGAAACATGTTAAGTTTTTACCCCTGTATATGGACTTGAGCTTCTACAAAGCCGACATCACTTCTCCTAACGCCGGTGCCGGTGAGAACTTGTGCCGCCCTGCCATTACGGGCCAAGCGCATAACAGCCGATGCAGTTCTGAACCACTGGCCGGAGGATCTCTGCGCTCCAAGCTGTTTGCACGCTTGCATCCAACCCACACCAACGGGAGGAATACAGCGCTGACGTCAGTGATAGAGCCGCTGAGCGCTATGTGCGGCAGAGACGGAGCCCGGCGGGAGATGTGGTAGCTGCACAAACCGGTGAGATAAGCTATCTCTACAGTTCACCTGCAGTGGACATTCAAGTTACTGTGCAATCAGTTTATTTCATAAGAATCTCATCCATAATTATTTTATGCTTAGACGGGGACACCTGTCAGAAGCTAATCAGCTGGAAAGCTTCCATAGGAGACTTGATTCTTTGTTACATATTCAGCCTGATTCTTAAGGGCCCTACACACTGGCCGAAATGACTGCACAATATGAACGATCTCGTTCATTAATGAACGAGATAACGTTCATATCGTGCAGTGTGGAGGCTCCAGCGATGAACGATGTGCGGCCCCGCGCTCATTCATCGCTGGTCCCCTGTCGGCTGTACATGCAGGCCAATATGGACGATCTCGTCCATATTTGCCTGCACTTCAATGCAGCCGGGTGACGGGGGGAGTGAAGAAACTTCACTCCCCCCGTCACTGCCCCCCCGCCGCCGGGTCGCCCGTCGGCCGTATCCGCCGTCTGGCAGCTCGGCGGCGGATCGGCCAATGTGTAGGGCCTATAAGGCAGAGACACTTTGGACACATTGTATCACTACGCTGTCCCAGCGGGAGGTGAAAAAGCATTTATCAACTGTATGCATTTCCTCTAGATATGTTTGGGCAGTGAGAATAAGTGTTCCATATAAGTGTACTTAAGTATTTAAGAGGCTGAATAATATAATTTGCTACTAAGAATTGTTCACTGTGGAGCTAATTAGAGCACCTATTGCATGCTATATTGTTCTGGGATCAGTACTAAATGCCGCCGGTCGGAATCCCGGCGGTCGAAATACCGACGCCGGAATCCCGACCACACAATCCCGACAGGGGTGGTGAGCGGAACGCAGCCCCTTGCGGGCTCGCTTCGCTCGCCGCGCTGCGGGCACGGTGCCTCGCTACGCTCGGCACACTATTATATTCTCCCTCTATAGGTGTCGTGGACACCCACAAAGGGAGAATATGTCGGGATTGT
Organism: Pseudophryne corroboree; assembly: GCF_028390025.1. Classification (NCBI taxonomy): domain Eukaryota; kingdom Metazoa; phylum Chordata; class Amphibia; order Anura; family Myobatrachidae; genus Pseudophryne; species Pseudophryne corroboree. The sequence goes on from NC_086449.1 coordinate 147,832,096, forward strand.
GGCGGTCGGGATTCCGGCGTCGGGATTTCGACCGCCGGGATTCCGTCCGGCGGCATCCTGACCGCATCCCATTGTTCTAATCAGCAATCTAGTATTCATTACCAGTGCAATCACAAGGTACCTGTGATCAGTGGCGTAACTAGAAATTTTTCTCCCCCAAGCCAAAAAATCCTTTGGCGCCCCCCCCCCCCCCATACCCCCCGTAATTGGCACTAGCAAAGGTAGAAAAATGCGCGCGTCGCAGGCGCGCGCCGGCAAAAAGGGTGTGTGGCTTTGTCGTTATGGGCGTGGCTTTGCGTGGAGGGCGTGGCATTGCAGGAAAAGACTACCTTATACCCCAGTTTTGCAACCTGCACGCCCAGACGTTGGCCACCACAGGAAAGAAAAAAAATCCTGATTCATGCCCCTTACATTATTTGTAATTTTTCCTCCTTATAGTAATGCCCAGTATACATTATTCCACATACTGCAATGGCCCTTAGACATTATTCCACACACAATAATGCACATGACACAATATGCACACACTGTAATGCCCCAGACACATTATGCCACACACCGTAATGCCTGTGACACATTATGCCAGGAATCGCAATGCCCGTTATACATTATGCTACACACTGCAATGCCCCTGATACATTATAGCACATACAATGTCTGTGACACAGTATGACACACACCACAATGATCCTGAGACATTATACCACATACCACAATGCCCGTGATATAGTATACAACACACCGTAATGCCTGATACATTATGACACACACCGCAATGTCCGTGATACATTATGCCACACACCATAATGCCCATTACACATTAAGTTCTACAGTAAGGCTTCTAATTACTTTTAAATTACCTGCTCGTTGCCAGGGGTTTCATGCTCTTGGTTCCATGCACGGTGCCAGGGATTTTCATGCTCAGGGTGTCATGCTCGTTGCCAGGGGTTTCATGCACTGGGTGTCATGCTCGTTGCTAGGGGGTAGTGCTTGTTGCTAGGGCCATGCTCCCAGTGCCACATATGCCCCCAGTGCCAGATATTCCCCCACAGTGCCAGGTATATGCCCCTAGTGCCAGATATTCCCCCACAGTGCCAGGTACATGCCCCCAGTGCCACATATACCCCCCCAGTGCCACATATGCCCCCTCAGTGCCTGCTCCCCCCAGTGCCAAATATTCCCCCACAGTGCCACATATGCCCCCTCAGTGCCTGCTGCCCCCAGTGCCAAATATTCCCCCACAGTGCCAGGTATATGCCCCCAGTGCCAGATATTCCCCCACAGTGCCAGGTATATGCCTCCAGTGCCAGATCTTCCCCCCACAGTGCCAGGTATATGCCCCCAGTGCCAGATCTGCCCCCACAGTGCCAGGTATATGCCCCCAGTGCCAGATCTGCCCCCACAGTGCCAGGTATATGCCCCCAGTGCCAGATCTTTCCCCCACAGTGCCAGGTATATGCCCCCAGTGCCAGATCTGCCCCCACAGTGCCAGGTATATGCCCCCAGTGCCAGATCTTTCCCCCCCCCCCACAGTGCCAGGTATATGCCCCCAGTGCTAGATCTTCCCCCCACAGTGCCAGGTATATGCCCCCAGTGCCAGATCTGCCCCCACAGTGCCAGGTATATGCCCCCAGTGCCAGATCTTTCCCCCCCCACAGTGCCAGGTATATGCCCCCAGTGCCAGATCTGCCCCCACAGTGCCAGGTATATGCCCCCCAGTGCCAGATCTGCCCCCACAGTGCCAGGTATATGCCCCCAGTGCCAGATCTTCCCCCCACAGTGCCAGGTATATGCCCACAGTGCCAGTTCTTTCCCCACCCACAGTGCCAGGTATATGCCCCCAGTGCCAGATCTTCCCCCCACAGTGCCAGGTATATGCCCACAGTGCCAGATCTGCCCCCACAGTGCCAGGTATATGCCCCCAGTGCCAGATCTGCCCCCACAGTGCCAGGTATATGCCCCCAGTGCCAGATCTGCCCCCACAGTGCCAGGTATATGCCCCCGGTGCCAGATCTGCCCCCACAGTGCCAGATATATGCCCCCAGTGCCAGATCTGCCCCCACAGTGCCAGATATATGCCCCCAGTGCCAGATCTGCCCCCACAGTGCCAGGTATATGCCCCCAGTGCCAGATCTGCCCCCCACAGTGCCAGGTATATGCCCCAAGTGCCTGCTCCCCCGGCCCCCCACCCCCATGTGTTGGAGGGACACGGAGCGCATCGCGCGTCCCTCCTGGCTCTCCCCCGCTGGTCTAATAAAGGAAGTGCCGGTTCGTGAGCCAATCAGAGCACTTCCTTAGACCGGCCAGGGGAGAGCCAGGGAGGGACACAGGAGAGACGCGTGATGTGCGTTCCGTGTCCCTCCAACACAGCAGGGAGGGAGAGGAGACCGCAGATTGACATGCGGACGCTCGTCCGCATGTCAATCTGTTCTAAGTCAGTGGCGCCCCCGCAGCCCCTCGCCCCCAAGCCACCGCGAGGACTGCGGGGGCAGTAGTTACGCCACTGCCTGTGATAAGGATCACTGAAGAAATAGGCTTTGTAGATATACATATTCATACCCTCCAACATGACCCGCCCCACTAGGTACAAAATGCTCTGTTTCTGGACTTCCCTCTTAATTTATTATTGCAATCACCTGTGAAGAAACAGCTTTCTTATCATTTAACTAGTTCAACACAGGTGATGGAAATCATAAATTAAGAGGGAAGTCCAGGAACAGAGCATTTTTGTACCTAGTGGGGCGGGTCATGTTGGAGGGTCTGCATATTATGTTTTAGCTTTTTAAGTGTTTATATTAACAGTTATCAATACAAAATAAATAAAATTTTATCTATCCTTTATTGTGGACAGCGCTTTCAATTTAGTTCTTTCTTGTCACAGTAATTATCCCACCTGCTTCTACAGACAGAAATCCTCAAAACATGACCTGTTGGTGGTACTGAGGACGGGTTGGGTACAGGATCCTGACAGCTGCACAGGGGCAAACGCAGGATTTACTTGGGGGTTCTGTATTTTCTATATATAGACATAAATAGCAAGCGGTTACAGCGGCACTCCGGTAGTGAAAATACTTTTCATTACCTGAGTGCCGCCGACATCACTTGCCATATTTGGGCTCCTGGTCAGCGGGCACCATCGGAAGGTACTGAGGCTGTTCTTTACATATCGGAGTGCTGCCTCATGAACTGCATATAATACATTTTATATATATATATATATATATATATATATACATGCACGTAGCACGCACATGACGTCTTTAAAATAGTGTGTGTAAAAAAATCTATATACAGTGTGACACACACACATGCATAACATACATGTAAACACACACATACATACCCCAGGCTGAGGGGAGGAGACTGGTGGCCGCCTGGTCACTGTAGATATAATGGGATCATGCACAAAATCTCCCTCATATATTCTGTGCAGAGAGCTCTAATGACTAGAGCTCCCTGCAGCAGCAGAAGCTGTGATCGCGGTAGCGGTTACGATCGTGGTTTGTATTGAGACAGAGACCAAGCTGTCTCCGTCTCTAAAAACAAGAATTTGCCAGATCAGGGGGGTTTCTGGGTACTCAGAAACCGCCCCTGCGTGCGCTACTGCTGCATCCTGATGGTCAGAATACCGACCCATTTTAGTAAGTCTGCTAACCCTACTCCTTACCCTCCACCTAACCTTTCCGTCCCATTCCCCTCCCACAGCCTGATTCCCCTCCCACAGCCTAATCCCCCCCCCCCCCTTCCCCCACCGCAGCTTAATCCTAATCCTCCCAGGCATACTTGCGTTCAGGATGTTGACTGTCGGAATTCTGAGCAATGTCAGGATACCTGTACCAGTCTTCTGACCGCTGGCATCTTGACCGTCGAGATGTCTACTACATCCCCTTGAGGACCGGAGTTGGAAAGCACTGTCATAGAGTAATTGCATATGCAAATTCTCTTATAGGTGCAAATAAACACATACTGCAGTACTATAAACAATAGGAGCATCACGGAGCAGATGTCTACTTAAGGACTGGGTACCCGGGATACTCAGAGTCATTATAAATTTAAACCATTTAAACCAGACATGTAGATGCCTTTTTTTTAACAAATTCTGTTGAGCTATACATAACGTTTGTGCCCCTCTTCCTCGTGGACCAGAGTGAGCAATTGTTTTAGGCTATGGCTGTTTGAAGCCTTTTCAATGACAGGCCAAAAATAGATGCCCTGGGGGAAAACAATAGTAAAAGGAACAGTACTATGTATATATATTGTAACACAGCAAGTCAGAAGCTTTCACTTTTTAAACTATAGTACAGTACGTGCCTATAACACTTCCACAGATTGCCCCTGTTCTCTTCCTAAAATGTATTAGTCTTATTGGGGTGATGTAGAACCTATGGAAAATATACAGCTGTAGTGGTTGGTATTGCACACAATAAGGGCATACACCAGTAAATAGGACTACTTCCCATAAGAAAATTCCCATTCTGCCTGAAGCGATGAAAGGCAGTCAGAGCTCAGTTACCTCTTCAAAAATGCAAAATGACCTGAGATTAATTTTGTAGTCCCCGTTGATTGGAGATCCTTAGCAGACTATTTATTAAAATCAACTCAGATCAATGCCATGCAGTTAGTTAATCTGACTCACTTAACCAGGCTTCATTGCAAGTGATAAGCAAAAAGCCCCTGGCGACAAAGTATCTACCAATAAATCCTGAGTGTTAGAACATTTGAGTGTTATGCATGGCAGCAGATTCAAAGGAAAGGGGCACTTTTCAAAGCCAAAATAATAAATCTAAAAACCTGTACTCCAAGTTTCTAATGAAAAATCTTGATCACTCAAAAACACCTTTCTAGACAACTGTATAGTTTATATATATGTACATTATTCTCAATATATAAAGAACAATAAAACAAGGTAACAAAAATGGCAAATGATCAATATTAATAGATGTCAATTAGTAGCACTCTGTCTCATTGTCATATATTGTCATATATTGAAACTTTTGTGATGCCTAATAGAAGCCTGTATCCAGAATCCAATAATACTTATTGATGTCGTCCAACAGATTTAATAAATAGCAGAGCATCTTATTGTAAATGCAAATAAAAATTGGTTAGAGAACTTGGAAAGCAATGCGTCTAATGCAAGCTTGGAGTCAAAGTAACAGAAAACATAAGCTTTGTGAAATTCATTTTAGAACTCTGTTGGCCAAGATCAGCCTCCCATAGGCAAGGCCCTCTGGTGTCTCTGGTTCAGATGTTAAACAGGTAATGGTGTGCAAGCCCAGCCTTGGATGGAATCAAACCAGGGTTGGACTGACCAACACCGCGGTGGGCCCCACTGCCTGGGGCCCACCTCCTCTAGGAATCAGGTTCTAGACTGTGCCCTTAAATTATATATTATACATATGTTACCTTATACTGTACAGGACTAAGGTGTGCATTGCTGTTATTAATCTGGTATATTATCAATAATGCATGCACTGGCAGTATTTGCTATATATATTTATCAAGGGGCACAGACCATGCTATCTCTAATGGTTAGCTAAACCTCTGTGGTGGCTGGCTACACCTCCTCTGGAGACTGGCCAAACCCCTAAACAAGGGCCCCTACCACAGTATTCCCCCGGTGGACCCTTCATGCCCAAGGCCAACACTGAATCAAACTGTTCTAAATGTTCCTAGCTGATAGAAGAGAATTGTTATGGCTACTATAGATCTAGATTTCTCTGTAATAACAAGCCTGAAACATATATAAAGTCTTATTTCCTGATGCCTTTCTCTTGACAAAGAAAGAAACAAAAACATTATTTCTCTTACGTCCTAGAGGATGCTGGGGACTCCGTAAGGACCATGGGGTATAGACGGGCTCCGCAGGAGATAGGGCACCTAAAAAGAACTTTGACTATGGGTGTGCACTGGCTCCTCCCTCTATGCCCCTCCTCCAGACCTCAGTTAGATCTTGTGCCCAGAGGAGAATGTGTGCACTGCAGAGAGCTCTCCAGAGTTTTCTGTGGAAAAAGAATTTTGTTAGGTTTTTTATTTTCAGGGAGTCCTGTTGGCAACAGGCTTCCTGCATCGTGGGACTGAGGAGAGAGAAGCAGAGCTGGCTTGTCAAGTTGGGCACTGCTTCTAAGGCTACTGGACACCATTAGCTCCAGAGGGAGTCGGAACACAGGTCTCACCTGGGGTTCGTCCCGGAGCCGCGCCGCCGTCCTCCTCACAGATGCCGAAGATAGAAGCCGGATGAGAAGGCAGAAGACATCTTAGGCGGCAGAAGACATCAGATCTTCATGAGGTAAGGCGCGCAGCGGTAAGCTGCGCGCCATTGCTCCCAGTCACACACACACTGAGCAGCACTGAAGGGTGCAGGGCGCAGTAGGGGGAGCGCCCTGGGCAGCAATAAACCTCACATTTTGGCCAAATACAGTTTGATTAGGCTGCGGAGGCAGTAAATCTATGATCCCCCGCCATTTTATTGAAAAATCACTGGGACCGAAGCCCGCCGTCGGGTGGGCGGGGCTTGATCCTCAGCACTAACCAGCGCCATTTTCTCCACAGAAGCTGCATTAGGAAAACGCTGGCTCCCTGGTCTCTCCCCTGCTGAACTTCACAGGCTGGAAAAAAGAGGAGGGGGGCACTTTAGCGACGCAGTGAGTGGGAATTGGCTTATTATATATAAAAAAGCGCTATCTGGACAGATTTTTTCCAGTGTTTTTAAGCGCTGGTGTGTGCTGGCATACTCTCTCTCTCTGTCTCTCCTTAGGATCTGGTTGGGGTTTTGTCCCCTTATAGGTTAATCCCTGTGTGTGTGGGGTGTCGGTACGTGTGTGTCGACATGTCTGAGGCAGAAGGCTTCTCCAAGGAGCAGGTGGAGCAAATGAGTGGTGTGTCCCCGTCGGTTGTGCCGACTCCAGATTGGATGGACATGTGGCATATGTTGAATGCAAGTGTGGCATCTTTACATAAAAGGCTTGATAAGGCTGATTTAGGGGGGACATCAGGGGGTCAATCCTCGGATTGGACCGACTCACAGGGCCCGTCGGGGTCTCAAAAGCGTCCCTTAACACAAGACACTACTACCGACACGGATTCTGATTCCAGTGTCGACTATGACGAAGTAAAATTGCACCCTAGGGTGACTAAAACCATTCAGTGTATGATTGTGGCAATAAGGGATGTGTTGCATATTGTGGATGAACCCTCGGTCCCCGACACAAGGGTACACATGTTTAAGGGAAAGAAACAGATTATTAATTTTCCCACATCTCATGAATTAAATGATTTCTTTGGAAAAGCTTGGGAGACTCCGGATAAGAGACCGCAGATCCCCAAAAGAATTTATATGGCATACCCTTTCCCTAAGCAGGACAGGGAGATTTGGGAATCACCCCCCACTGTGGACAAGGCCCTGATGCGCTTGTCCAAGAAAGTGGCGCTACCGTCTCCTGACACAGCGGCCCTTAAGGACCCTGCAGATCGCAGGCAAGAAACTACCTTAAAGTGTATTTATTCTCATACGGGTGCTGTGCTAAGACCGACAATTGCGTCGGCATGGGTGTGTAGCGCAATTGCAGCTTGGACAGATGAGCTGACAGATCAATTTGATAATATGGATAAGGATACTATATTCCTAACTCTAGCCCATATTAAAGACGCAGTCTTATTTATGAGGGATGCTCAAAGGGACATTGGATTGCTAGATTCTAGGGCCAATGTCATGTCTGTCTCAGCGAGAAGATCCTTATGGACTCGCCAATGGACGGGTGATGCGGATTCCAAAAAACATATGGAAGTACTACCCTATAAGGGTGACGTATTGTTTGGGGATGGGCTGACGGACCTGGTTTCCACAGCTACAGCAGGTAAATCAAATTTTTTACCATATATTCCCCAACAGCAAAAGAAAGTAACACCCTATCAGATGCAGTCCTTTCGGTCGCACAAGTCCAAAAGAGGTCGGGGATCCTCTTTCCTCCCCAGAGGTAAGGGCAGAGGCAAGAGAGCACCTGCTTCGGCAGGTGCCCAGGAACAAAAGTCCTCCCCGGCTGCTCCAAAACCCACAGCATGACGCTGGGGCTCCCTTGAGGGAGTCCGCACCGGTGGGGGCACGTCTTCGACTTTTCAGTCAGGCCTGGGTCAGTTCGGACCTGAATCCCTGGGTGTTGGAAATAGTTTCCCAGGGTTACAAATTGGAATTCGAGGAGGTGCCCCCACGCCGATTTTTCAAATCGGCCCTACCAGCTTCCACATCGGAAAGGGATATAGTGTTAGCTGCAATTCAAACGCTGTGTATACAGCAAGTGATAATCAAGGTTCCCCTGCACCAGCAGGGAAGAGGTTACTACTCAACCCTATTTGTGGTCCCGAAACCGGACGGTTCGGTCAGACCTATTTTGAATCTGAAATCCCTAAACCTGTACATAAAAAGATTCAAATTCAAAATGGAATCTCTCAGAGCGATAATAGCCAACATGGAGGAGGGGGAGTTTATGGTGTCTCTGGACATAAAGGATGCGTACCTTCATGTCCCCATATATGCCCCCCATCAGGAATACCTGAGATTCGCTGTACAGGATTGTCATTACCAATTTCAGACGTTGCCGTTTGGACTCTCCACGGCCCCGAGGATTTTCACCAAGATAATGGCGGAAATGATGGTGGTACTGCGCAAGCATGGAGTCACAATTATCCCATACTTGGACGATCTCCTGATAAAAGCGAGATCAAGGGAGAAATTGCTGAGCAGTGTGGCGCTCTCGCTGAGAGTGCTCCAGCAACACGGTTGGATTCTAAATCTGCCAAAGTCACAGTTGATTCCGACAACTCGACTACCGTTCCTAGGTATGATACTGGATACGGAACAAATGAAGGTCTTCCTCCCAATAGAGAAAGCCCAAGACATACAGAACATGGTCAGAGACCTGCTAAAACCGAAAAGGGTGTCAGTTCACCAATGCACTCGAGTTCTGGGGAAAATGGTGGCGGCCTACGAGGCCATTCCCTTCGGAAAGGTTCCATGCAAGGACTTTTCAATGGGACCTTCTGGAAAAGTGGTCCGGGTCCCATCTGCACTTACATCGGAAAATAACTCTGTCCCCAGGGACCAGAGTTTCCCTCCTGTGGTGGTTGCAAAGTGCTCACCTCCTGGAGGGTCGCAGGTTCGAAATTCAGGATTGGATCCTGGTTACCACGGACGCGAGCCTCCGAGGATGGGGAGCGGTCACACAGGGAAAAATTTTTCAGGGTCTTTGGTCAGACCAGGAGTCCTGTCTACACATCAATGTGTTGGAACTCAGGGCCATTTACAACGGCCTTCGACAAGCGGAGAGTTTTCTTCTAAACCTACCGGTTCTGATTCAGTCAGACAATGTCACAGCAGCGGCTCATGTGAACCGCCAAGGCGGGACAAAAAGCAGAGTCGCGATGGCGGAAGCCACAAGGATCCTTCGCTGGGCGGAAAATCATGTAAGCGCTCTGTCAGCTGTCTTCATTCCGGGAGTGGACAACTGGGAAGCAGACTTCCTCAGCAGACACGATCTTCACCCAGGAGAGTGGGGACTTCATCAAGAAGTATTTGCAGAAGTAACACGTCTTTGAGGAACTCTTTAAATAGACATGATGGCGTCATGCCTCAACAAAAAACTTCGGAGGTACTGCGCCAGGTCTCGGGACCCTCAGGCAATAGCAGTAGACGCTCTGGTAACACCGTGGGTGTTCAAATCGGTCTACGTGTTTCCTCCTCTTCCTCTCATCACAAAAGTGTTGAGGATCATAAGACGAAGAAGAGTACGAACGATACTCGTTGTCCCAGACTGGCCTCGAAGGGCCTGGTACTCGGATCTACAAGATATGCTCAAAGGAGATCCCTGGCCTCTTCCTCTGAGGGAAGACCTGTTGCAGCAGGGGCCCTGTGTATTTCAAGACTTACCGCGGTTACGTTTGACGGCATGGCGGTTGAACGCCGAATCCTAGCGAAAAAGGGGATTCCGGATGAGGTCATCCCTACTTTAATAAAGGCTAGGAAGGAGGTGACGGTTAAGCATGATCACCGTATCTGGCGAAAGTATGTGTCTTGGTGTGAAACCAAGAATGCACCTACGGAAGATTTTCATATGGGTCGTTTTCTCCACTTCCTACAGACAGGAGTGGATATGGGCCTGAAATTAGGCTCTGTTAAGGTACAGATTTCGGCCCTCTCGATTTTCTTTCAGAAGGAATTGGCTTCTCTTCCAGAAGTCCAGACGTTTGTAAAGGGAGTGCTGCACATCCAGCCCCCTTTTGTGCCTCCAGTGGCACCATGGGACCTGAACGTGGTGTTGCAGTTCCTAAAATCACACTGGTTTGAACCGCTTAACAAGGTTGAGTTGAAATTTCTTACCTGGAAGGTGGTCATGTTGTTGGCCTTAGCATCAGCAAGGCGAGTGTCAGAATTGGCGGCTTTGTCACACAAGAGCCCCTACTTGATTTTTCATGTGGATCGAGCTGAATTGAGGACACGTCCGCAATTTTTGCCTAAAGTGGTTTCTTCGTTCCATATGAATCAACCTATTGTGGTGCCTGTGGCTACAAGTGACCTGGAGGATTCCAGATCCCTGGACGTAGTCAGGGCCTTAAAAATGTATGTAGCCAGGACGGCTAGAATTAGGAAAACAGAGGCTCTGTTTGTCCTGTATGCAGCCAATAAGATTGGCGCTCCTGCTTCGAAGCAGACTATTGCTCGCTGGATCTGTAATACGATTCAGCAGGCTCATTCTACGGCTGGATTGCCGGTACCAAATTCGGTTAAGGCCCATTCCACTAGGACGGTGGGCTCTTCTTGGGCGGCTGCCCGAGGCGTCTCGGCATTATAACTTTGCCGAGCGGCGACTTGGTCGGGGTCAAACACTTTTGCTAAATTCTACAAGTTTGATACCCTGGCTGATGAGGACCTAGCGTTTGCTCAGTCGGTGTTGCAGAGTCATACGCACTCTCCGGCCCGATTGGATGCTTTGGTATAAACCCCATGGTCCTTACAGAGTCCCCAGCATCCTCTAGGACGTAAGAGAAAATAAGCTTTTAAACCTACCGGTAAATCTATTTCTCCTAGTCCGTAGAGGATGCTGGGCGCCCGTCCCAGTGCGGAAACTCTGCAAGACTTGTATATAGTTGTTGCTTACATAAGGGTTATGTTACAGCTGACATCGGTCTTGGACCGTTACTGTCGTTTGTTCATACTGTTAACTGGTTATGTATGTTCCAGGTTACATGGTATGATTGGTGTGGGCTGGTATGAATCTTGCCCTTGGATTGCTAAATCCTGCCTTGTATTGTCCATCTCCTCTGGGCACAGTTCTCTAACTGAGGTCTGGAGGAGGGGCATAGAGGGAGGAGCCAGTGCACACCCATAGTCATAGTTCTTTTTTGGTGCCCTATCTCCTGCGGAGCCCGTCTATACCCCATGGTCCTTACGGAGTCCCCAGCATCCTCTACGGACTAGGAGAAATAGATTTACCGGTAGGTTTAAAATCTTATTTTTAGAGAGGCTGATCTTTTCCGCGTCCGCGATCCTATCCATTTGATCATTATTATGAACACTTCTCTAGCGACAGCATATTCTGTTGCGCTTTACAGTTGGAAACAAAACAGTAACAGAACAGTAATAAAGCATAACTGGGAAATAACAGACAAAGTGGGACATGTACTAAGCAGTGATAAAAGTGGAGAAGTGAGCCAGTGGAGAAGTTGCTCATGGCAACCAATCAGCTGCTCTGTATACTTTTATAGTATGGAAATTATAAATGTTACGTCAATGCTGATTGGTTGCCATAGGCAGCTTCTACACTGGATCACTTCTCCACTTTTATCACTGCTTAGTACATCTCCCCCATAGGGGTAAGAGGGCCCTGCTCGCATGCTTATAATCTATGGGGATCACAATGTTACACTATATTACCAGGAGACTGGGTGCTACTAAATTACATCTATTAATATTGATCGTTTGACAGGCGTTTTAATCTTGTTTTTGTTGTTGTTTATGTGTTGAGTATAATGTACATACACCTACGTTTTAATAATGTCATTATTTATTAAATTGTCTAGAATGGTAGTAACCCCTAGTTATGGCCTGATCTCCACTGCTGAAGTTGTCAGTTCACCTTTTTGTCTAAACCTTTTAAACTTTTCTGAGTAGTTACAAGTGTATATAAACACTCACGGCCTGATTCTAGGTCACGATTGACCAGCATTCCGGTGTCCCTTACCTTTACAGAATGCAAAAATGTATCCACATCCGTCATTACACGGAATAATGTTTCAGCGTGCTGTACTTATTGGGAGTCCACATGACCACTTCTGCTCAGTTGTGTGAGGTTATTAACTGAGGTGGGTCATATTTCTGGTGTGGTCATTTGTCACATAATGAGCTGGTTTAAGAGATTTCCCTGGGATTACATATCACTGGGCCTGGTACAATCCTTCCTTCTTTCTGCATCCTGGAGCTGACGGCACGCATAGTATTTGGTAGGGAAAATATGGACTTCACCAGTAAATATCCAGTAAGCCAGGGCCGAAACTAGGATTTTTGTCACCCGGGGCAAGGTAGTCATTTGACACCGCCCCCCCCCCCGCAAAAAAATAAAAATGTATTTTACAATAAATAAATAAAAATAATAAAAATAAATAAATAAATAAATGAATAAGAATATTATATATATATATATATATATATATATATATATATATATATATATATATATATATATATATATCTCTTTCAGAACTTTTTTACCTGAAAAGTTGCCTTTTCTAACATAAATTTCATATCCAGGAAAAAGTGTCCCCATTTTACACAGTACGACAGGCAAGTGTCCCCATTCCCCATTTTACACATTGCGGCAGACAGGTGACCCCATTTTACACATTGCGGCAGACAGGTGTCCCCATTTTACACATTGCGGCAGGAAAAAGTGTCCCCATTTTACACATTGCAGGCACGTGTCCCCATTTTACACAGTACGCTGTGTACGCTGGCAAGTGTCCCCATTTTACACATTGCGGCAGGAAAAAGTGTCCCCATTTTACACATTGCGGCAGGAAAAAGTGTCACCATTTTACACATTGCGGCAGGAAAAAGTGTCCCCATTTTACACATTGCGGCAGGAAAAAGTGTCACCATTTTACACATTGCGGCAGGAAAAAGTGTCCCCATTTTACACATTGCGGCAGGCACAGGTCCCCATTTTACACAGTACGCTGGCAAGTGTCCCCATTTTACACATTGCGGCAGGCACAGGTCCCCATTTTACACAGTACGCTGGCAAGTGTCCCCATTTTACACATTGCGGCAGGAAAAAGTGTCCCCATTTTACACATTGCGGCAGGAAAAAGTGTCCCCATTTTACACATTGCGGCAGGCACAGGTCCCCATTTTACACATTGCGGCAGGTGGTGGAGGGAGAGAGAGAGAGAGAGGGCGGAATGTACTAAGATGTTACCCTGCGCTAATAGCCCTCTTACCGCTTCGAAGCATGTTAAAATCATCCTCAGCCTCCCGACGCTGTCATTCTTTCTAAGCAGTTTCTGCATCATATGTTTCGATAGTGCATACAGTGCCTGCGGAGGACCAGTACAGCCAATGGAGTCAGGAAACAATACGAAGGTATCACGTGATGCAGAAACTGCTTGGAAAGAATGACAGCGCCGGGAGGCTGAGGAGGATTTTAACATGCTTCAGAGCGGTAAGAGGGTTATTAACGCAGCGTAACATCTTTGTACATCCCGCCCAGAGAGAGGAAGGGAGAGGGGCTGACTTACATTTGAAGCGGTTCACGCCGCTCTTCAGCCGCCTCTCCCTCCTCGTCTGCGCGGCTCCCCCTTCTCCCTCCTCCGGCGGGGTTTTGTGGAATGACGCGTTTGCGCCGTGACGTCACGACGCAATCGCGTCATTCCGCGAAACCCCGCCCCCCGAGCTGGGCACTCGGGAGAAGGGGGTTTCAAAGTCTAAAAGTGCCGCGGCGGGTGTTAGGGGGTCTCGGCGCCCCCTCCAATCCGGCGCCCAGGTCGCCTGCCCCCCTAGCCCCCCCCTAGTTTCGGCCCTGAGTAAGCCCATCTATTATGAACCTAAATACAGAAACATACCATGTGACTTGGGATACAGTAAGAAGCACTTGACTCACTAGACTCCCTTCCAATGATGCTCACCTACTAATTCTAGGTCTTGCATTCATGAGAGCCCTCTTGCTGAACAAAGCAATTTTAATTATACGTCTTTACTATTTTTAGGTAATGCATTATCCTTGGACAAAATGTTAGTTATCTGTTATCATTCCTATGCTATGTGAATAACTAAACGAAGAAAGTGGCATTTTCAACTATAATGCATATAATTTAAAGAGAATATTTCATCTCTGGATGCGTACAGATCGACATTAAATCAGGCACACGGTCCTGCACTCATCTCAAAGTTGTACTCCCGTTTTTTTACTAGATTGGAGCCTATTTCAAACCCGATCGTATACATACAGCTCCGATGTTGGCTGAACTGAACATGCGCAGGACCCATGCTGGACATGTGCACATCGGGTCCTGCGTTGTGCGGCTGTAGATGTCAGTAAGCAACAGTCTTCAGCCGTTTGGGGGGGGGGGGGGGGCGGAAGAATAGCGTTTTACAAAATGGGGGCATGTCAACCCTATTTTGTAAGTGTGCCAAGGCAAGAGGCTTTGTCTTCTGGTCCCGGCAGTATGAGAACACCAACCACCCTGAGTAACTTGAGGGTTACTCAGATGACCTATGTTCATGCAGATGCTCTGAAGCTGCTCTGTCATTACATTTTGCTATTTAAGGGTTAACACTGGAAAAATCAGATGATGGGATTCAGGACTTCCGACGATGGAGACCAGAGCAGCTGGAGAGGCTTTGAGGGATCCCTGCCAAATCAATAGCTATTGTTAGCTATGAGCGCATCACTCAAGTCCAGTGGTTCCCAAACCTTTTTGAGTCACGGCAGCCTAAAGTATCAGAATTGTTTTCATAGCACCCCTAGGCCACAAGTTTCTTATTGAGAAATTCATAAAGAAATATTAATTTAAATTAACTGTCTATATGTCATCCTTAGATTCATTTATGTGGTCAGGGACAGGATTCACTTCTGTCTTTCCAGATATTTTATGATTGGAAGCCACAAGCACTGTTTTTTCCTATTACTTTGACTGTAAATAATTTGAATTGGTCCTGGGTACCCCTGTAAGTGGTCCAAGGCACCCAGTTTGAGAACCACTGCTCTAAGCTTTTGCCAACAGGGACACGCTGCTAGTAAAAATGAGAACCCCGTTGAAGGTTGGTTATGTTATGATAAATTGGTCATTTTGTAGGTTTTCTAATTGCCCATCTGAATATAAAGTAGAGATGAGCGGGTTCGGTTTCTCTGAATCCGAACCCGCCAGAACTTCATGTTTTTTTTCACGGGTCCGAGCGACTCGGATCTTCCCGCCTTGCTCGGTTAACCCGAGCGCGCCCGAACGTCATCATGACGCTGTCGGAATTTCGCGAGGCTCGGATTCTATCGCGAGACTCGGATTCTATATAAGGAGCCGCGCGTCGCCGCCATTTTCACACGTGCATTGAGATTGATAGGGAGAGGACGTGGCTGGCGTCCTCTCCGTTTAGAATTAGAATAGATTAGAGAGACACTTGATTTACTAATTTTGGGGAGCATTAGGAGTACTCAGTAGTGTACAGTGCAGAGTTTTGCTGATAGTGACCAGTGACCACCACTTTTATTTATAATCCGTTCTCTGCCTGAAAAAAGCGATACACAGCACACAGTGACTCAGTCACATACCATATCTGTGTGCACTGCTCAGGCTCAGGCCAGTGTGCTGCATCATCTATATATATTATATATCTGTCTGACTGCTCAGCTCACACAGCTTATAATTGTGGGGGAGACTGGGGAGCACTACTGCAGTGCCAGTTATAGGTAATAGCAGGAGCCAGGAGTACATAATATTATATTAAAATTAAACAGTGCACACTTTTGCTGCAGGAGTGCCACTGCCAGTGTGACTAGTGACCAGTGACCTGACCACCAGTATATAATATTAGTAGTATACTATCTCTTTATCAACCAGTCTATATTAGCAGCAGACACAGTACAGTGCGGTAGTTCACGGCTGTGGCTACCTCTGTGTCGGCACTCGGCAGCCCGTCCATAATTGTATATACCAGTGACCTAACCGTGGTTTTTTTTTCTTCTTTCTTTATACATACATACTAGTTACGAGTATACTATCTCTTTATCAACCAGTCTATATATTAGCAGCAGACACAGTACAGTGCGGTAGTTCACGGCTGTGGCTACCTCTGTGTCGGCACTCGGCAGCCCGTCCATAATTGTATATACCACCTAACCGTGGTTTTTTTTTCTTTCTTTATACATACATACTAGTTACGAGTATACTATCTCTTTATCAACCAGTCTATATATTAGCAGCAGACACAGTACAGTGCGGTAGTTCACGGCTGTGGCTACCTCTGTGTCGGCACTCGGCAGCCCGTCCATAATTGTATATACCACCTAACCGTGGTTTTTTTTTCTTTCTTTATACATACATACTAGTTACGAGTATACTATCTCTTTATCAACCAGTCTATATATTAGCAGCAGACACAGTACAGTGCGGTAGTTCACGGCTGTGGCTACCTCTGTGTCGGCACTCGGCAGCCCGTCCATAATTGTATACTAGTATCCAATCCATCCATCTCCATTGTTTACCTGAGGTGCCTTTTAGTTGTGCCTATTAAAATATGGAGAACAAAAATGTTGAGGTTCCAAAATTAGGGAAAGATCAAGATCCACTTCCACCTCGTGCTGAAGCTGCTGCCACTAGTCATGGCCGAGACGATGAAATGCCAGCAACGTCGTCTGCCAAGGCCGATGCCCAATGGCATAGTACAGAGCATGTCAAAACCAAAACACCAAATATCAGTAAAAAAAGGACTCCAAAACCTAAAATAAAATTGTCGGAGGAGAAGCGTAAACTTGCCAATATGCCATTTACCACACGGAGTGGCAAGGAACGGCTGAGGCCCTGGCCTATGTTCATGGCTAGTGGTTCAGCTTCACATGAGGATGGAAGCACTCAGCCTCTCGCTAGAAAACTGAAAAGACTCAAGCTGGCAAAAGCACCGCAAAGAACTGTGCGTTCTTTGAAATCCCAAATCCACAAGGAGAGTCCAATTGTGTCGGTTGCGATGCCTGACCTTCCCAACACTGGACGTGAAGAGCATGCGCCTTCCACCATTTGCACGCCCCCTGCAAGTGCTGGAAGGAGCACCCGCAGTCCAGTTCCTGATAGTCAGATTGAAGAGGTCAGTGTTGAAGTACACCAGGATGAGGAGGATATGGGTGTTGCTGGCGCTGGGGAGGAAATTGACCAGGAGGATTCTGATGGTGAGGTGGTTTGTTTAAGTCAGGCACCCGGGGAGACACCTGTTGTCCGTGGGAGGAATATGGCCGTTGACATGCCAGGTGAAAATACCAAAAAAATCAGCTCTTCGGTGTGGAGGTATTTCACCAGAAATGCGGACAACAGGTGTCAAGCCGTGTGTTCCCTTTGTCAAGCTGTAATAAGTAGGGGTAAGGACGTTAACCACCTCGGAACATCCTCCCTTATACGTCACCTGCAGCGCATTCATAATAAGTCAGTGACAAGTTCAAAAACTTTGGGTGACAGCGGAAGCAGTCCACTGACCAGTAAATCCCTTCCTCTTGTAACCAAGCTCACGCAAACCACCCCACCAACTCCCTCAGTGTCAATTTCCTCCTTCCCCAGGAATGCCAATAGTCCTGCAGGCCATGTCACTGGCAAGTCTGACGAGTCCTCTCCTGCCTGGGATTCCTCCGATGCATCCTTGCGTGTAACGCCTACTGCTGCTGGCGCTGCTGTTGTTGCCGCTGGGAGTCGATGGTCATCCCAGAGGGGAAGTCGTAAGCCCACTTGTACTACTTCCAGTAAGCAATTGACTGTTCAACAGTCCTTTGCGAGGAAGATGAAATATCACAGCAGTCATCCTACTGCAAAGCGGATAACTGAGTCCTTGACAACTATGTTGGTGTTAGACGTGCGTCCGGTATCCGCCGTTAGTTCACAGGGAACTAGACAATTTATTGAGGCAGTGTGCCCCCGTTACCAAATACCTTCTAGGTTCCACTTCTCTAGGCAGGCGATACCGAGAATGTACACGGACGTCAGAAAAAGACTCACCAGTCTCCTAAAAAATGCAGTTGTACCCAATGTCCACTTAACCACGGACATGTGGACAAGTGGAGCAGGGCAGGGTCAGGACTATATGACTGTGACAGCCCACTGGGTAGATGTATGGACTCCCGCCGCAAGAACAGCAGCGGCGGCACCAGTAGCAGCATCTCGCAAATGCCAACTCTTTCCTAGGCAGGCTACGCTTTGTATCACCGCTTTCCAGAATACGCACACAGCTGAAAACCTCTTACGGCAACTGAGGAAGATCATCGCGGAATGGCTTACCCCAATTGGACTCTCCTGTGGATTTGTGGCATCGGACAACGCCAGCAATATTGTGTGTGCATTAAATATGGGCAAATTCCAGCACGTCCCATGTTTTGCACATACCTTGAATTTGGTGGTGCAGAATTTTTTAAAAAACGACAGGGGCGTGCAAGAGATGCTGTCGGTGGCCAGAAAAATTGCGGGACACTTTCGGCGTACAGGCACCACGTACAGAAGACTGGAGCACCACCAAAAACTACTGAACCTGCCCTGCCATCATCTGAAGCAAGAAGTGGTAACGAGGTGGAATTCAACCCTCTATATGCTTCAGAGGTTGGAGGAGCAGCAAAAGGCCATTCAAGCCTATACAATTGAGCACGATATAGGAGATGGAATGCACCTGTCTCAAGTGCATTGGAGAATGATTTCAACGTTGTGCAAGGTTCTGATGCCCTTTGAACTTGCCACACGTGAAGTCAGTTCAGACACTGCCAGCCTGAGTCAGGTCATTCCCCTCATCAGGCTTTTGCAGAAGAAGCTGGAGGCATTGAAGAAGGAGCTAAAAGGGAGCGATTCCGCTAGGCATGTGGGACTTGTGGATGCAGCCCTTAATTCGCTTAACAAGGATTCACGGGTGGTCAATCTGTTGAAATCAGAGCACTACATTTTGGCCACCGTGCTCGATCCTAGATTTAAAGCCTACCTTGGATCTCTCTTTCCGGCAGACACAGGTCTGCTGGGGTTGAAAGACCTGCTGGTGACAAAATTGTCAAGTCAAGCGGAACGCGACCTGTCAACATCTCCTCCTTCACATTCTCCCGCAACTGGGGGTGCGAGGAAAAGGCTCAGAATTCCGAGCCCACCCGCTGGCGGTGATGCAGGGCAGTCTGGAGCGACTGCTGATGCTGACATCTGGTCCGGACTGAAGGACCTGACAACGATTACGGACATGTCGTCTACTGTCACTGCATATGATTCTCTCAACATTGATAGAATGGTGGAGGATTATATGAGTGACCGCATCCAAGTAGGCACGTCACACAGTCCGTACTTATACTGGCAGGAAAAAGAGGCAATTTGGAGGCCCTTGCACAAACTGGCTTTATTCTACCTAAGTTGCCCTCCCACAAGTGTGTACTCCGAAAGAGTGTTTAGTGCCGCCGCTCACCTTGTCAGCAATCGGCGTACGAGGTTACATCCAGAAAATGTGGAGAAGATGATGTTCATTAAAATGAATTATAATCAATTCCTCCGCGGAGACATTGACCAGCAGCAATTGCCTCCACAAAGTACACAGGGAGCTGAGATGGTGGATTCCAGTGGGGACGAATTGATAATCTGTGAGGAGGGGGATGTACACGGTGATATATCGGAGGGTGAAGATGAGGTGGACATCTTGCCTCTGTAGAGCCAGTTTGTGCAAGGAGAGATTAATTGCTTCTTTTTTGGGGGGGGTCCAAACCAACCCGTCATATCAGTCACAGTCGTGTGGCAGACCCTGTCACTGAAATGATGGGTTGGTTAAAGTGTGCATGTCCTGTTTTGTTTATACAACATAAGGGTGGGTGGGAGGGCCCAAGGACAATTCCATCTTGCACCTCTTTTTTCTTTTCTTTTTCTTTGCATCATGTGCTGTTTGGGGAGGGTTTTTTGGAAGGGCCATCCTGCGTGACACTGCAGTGCCACTCCTAGATGGGCCCGGTGTTTGTGTCGGCCACTAGGGTCGCTAATCTTACTCACACAGCTACCTCATTGCGCCTCTTTTTTTCTTTGCGTCATGTGCTGCTTGGGGAGGGTTTTTTGGAAGGGACATCCTGCGTGACACTGCAGTGCCACTCCTAGATGGGCCCGGTGTTTGTGTCGGCCACTAGGGTCGCTTATCTTACTCACACAGCGACCTCGGTGCAAATTTTAGGACTAAAAATAATATTGTGAGGTGTGAGGTATTCAGAATAGACTGAAAATGAGTGTAAATTATGGTTTTTGAGGTTAATAATACTTTGGGATCAAAATGACCCCCAAATTCTATGATTTAAGCTGTTTTTTAGTGTTTTTGGAAAAAAACACCCGAATCCAAAACACACCCGAATCCGACAAAAAAAATTCGGTGAGGTTTTGCCAAAACGCGTTCGAACCCAAAACACGGCCGCGGAACCGAACCCAAAACCAAAACACAAAACCCGAAAAATTTCAGGCGCTCATCTCTACTTATAGTAACTCTTGTTTCAGCTCTTATACAGCCTTTCAATAGTAGCTCAATATTAAAACAATATGCCTCACCATTCTTTATTAACCACTTAATGGTCTAATATTTTTTTTATAAACCACTCAGAAATTGTAATTTTTTATGATTGAATTAGGTTGAGAACACCTATTTAAAATATATCCAATACAATTTTATAAAAATAAAAAAAGGAAAAAATATATATTTTTTTTTAAACATCGGTTTAAACATCAATAGTCGGAACATCGGTCAATTGATGGTCAGAACATCTCTACCATCACAACCTATCATTTTCCTGGTGCCTGCTCCTCTCTGTAGCCTCTGGGGGTCCAGAGGAAAGGTAAAGATCTGCTTTTTAACATTTCCCCGGCGGCTGCTAATGTCTGCAGCGGGATGGTGGGTGCTGACCGTGGTTAAAGAAAACAAGACTGCGACTGAAGGCCTAGTCACAATCTAAATTTGTGTACATAGGATTATATATATATATATATATATATATATATTATACCACACAAGAAAAAGACCATTAACCCCTGAATCAGAATAGAGCGGCTAATTCAGGTTGGATCGCATATCGCGATCCAACAGGAATTATTATGATCACCTCAGGAGCAGCAGAAAATGCGATCGCCTCTGCCTGTAAATCAGGCAGAGGTGGTTGCGGGGCGGCAACGCTCCATTTCCAGCGCAGAGGATTTGAATTTGCTTTCCTTACTGAATTAGGCCCAGAATTCCTTTATTGTCATTAACAAGCACCGAGGAATGTCAACAAAATAATCAAGTGACACACAGCTTAATAAGACCAGCAGTATGACAACTCAATAAAATGCAAGTTATTATTATTACATTTTATTTATAAGGCGCCACAAGTGTTTTGCAGCGCTGTACAAAGGACAATACAGGGAGACAGAACTTAACATTACAGTAAATAAATAACAAAAATAGGGGGTAATTCCAAGTTGATCGCAGCAGGAAACATTTTAGCAGTTGAGCAAAACCATGGCCCTCATTCCGAGATGTTCGCTCGGTAAATTTTTTCGCATCGCAGCGATTTTCCGCTTAGTGCGCATGCGCAATGTCCGCAGTGCGACTGCGCCAAGTAAATTTGCTATACAGTTAGGAATTTTACTCACGGTTTTTTCTTAGTTCTGGTGATCGTAATGTGATTGACAGGAAGTGAGTGTTTCTGGGCGGAAACTGGCCATTTTATGGGTGTGTGTGAAAAAACGCTACCGTTTCTGGGAAAAACGCGGGAGTGGCTGGAGAAACGGAGGAGTGTCTGGGCGAACGCTGGGTGTGTTTATGACGTCAAACCAGGAACGACAAGCACTGAACTGATCGCAGATGCCGAGTAAGTTTGAAGCTACTCAGAAACTGCTAGAGGTGTGTAATCGCAATTTTGAGAATCTTTCGTTCGCAATTTTAAGAAGCTAAGATTCACTCCCAGTAGGCGGCGGTTTAGCGTGTGTAAAGCTGCTAAAAGCAGCTTGCGAGCGAACAACTCGGAATGAGGGCCCATGTGCACTGCATGGGGGGGCAGATATAACATTTGCAGAGAGAGTTAGATTTGGGTGGGTTATTTTGCTTCTGTGCAGGGTAAATACTGGCTGCTTTATTTTTACACTGAAATTTAAATTGCAGATTGAACTCACCACACCCAAATCTAACTCTCTCTGCACATGTTATATCTGCCCCCCCCTGCAGTGCACATGGTTTTGCCCAACTGCTAAAAAATTTCCTGCTGCGATCAACTTGGAATTACCCCCATAGAGTACAGGTAACAAAGAGCACCACAATTCTCAATACATACTGTACTACAGCTTAGATGTAAGTAGGAAGGGAGTAATCATCATACTACTAGCAGCTGGCGGCCCTAGATGGAGATGAGTCTTTACCAGCAGGAGAAAATGCGGGTAAAGATGGTCGCTGAGTAGGAGAGAGCTGTGAGTGAAATGTGTCGAGAAGAGGGCTTTGACAACAAGAGGAAAGAGGGCCCTGCTCTGAGGAGCTAACAATCTAGTGGGAAGGGGCGACAGACAGATGACATGAGGTGCAAGCAAGCGGGAGGTAGCCTGATGGCAGGATGTAAGCAAAGCAGAGATGGTCAAGGCATGGGGCAGGGGGATGGGGGAGCAGCCTCAGGACTAGGTTATGCATTGGAGGGGTACGCTTTGATAAATAGGTGGGTTCTCAGTGCCCGTTTGAAGCTTTACAAGAGAGTCTAATGGAGCGGGGGAGCGCGTTCCACTGAAGGGGTGCAGCACGGGCAAAATCTTGAACTCGAGCATGGGAAGCAGTGACCAGGGTAGAGGAGAGGCGACGGTCATTGGCCGACCATAGGGGACAGGAAGGGAGTATGAAGGGAGAGGAGGTTGGAGATGTAGGGAGCAGTGGAATTAGAGATGGCCTTGTATGTGAGGGTGAAGAGTTTGAAGAGGATACTGTAGGGTAATGGGAGCCAGTGCAGATTTTGTCAAAGGGGAGTGGCAGATGTGGAGCTGCGGGAGAGGAAGATGAGCCTACCTGCGGAGTTCAGGACAGATTGGAGGGGAGCAAGATGGGAGCGGGTGAGGCCAGTGAGAGAACGCTGCAGTAGTCGAGCCATGAGATGACCAGTGAGTGGATGATAAGTTTAGTTGCACTCTGGGAGGGAAATGGCCTTATGCGAGCAATGTTGCCTAGCTGGAACCGCCTGGATTGCGCCAGAGCTTGGAAGTGGGGTGCAAAGGAGAGGGAGTAGTCAAGAGTGACGCCCAAGCAGCGGAGTTGGGGAACGGGGAGATGATGGTGTTGTTAACAGTGATAGAGATATTGGTAAGGGGTGTTACTCTGGCTGGGGGAAAGATAATGAGTTCAGTTTTGTCCATGTTGAAATTCAGAGAGCGCTCAGACATACAGGATGTCTGAGAGAGGACAGAGGGGGACAGATTCGGAGAGGAGAGGAAGAGCTGTGTGTCACCAGCATAGAGGTGGTATTGAAGGGCAAGTTAAAACATTTTGACAATTTAACATGCGCACAGCCATAGGAATAAAACCATTCTACTGCCATTTTGTGTGTGAACTCACAGTTCTAAAACATATGTAAGTTTGATAGTAATCTCTCATACACTTTTTTATCATAGATTTCCTGAGTTTGTGGCAACTACACACCAATTGCTCTACCTGCAGTCCTAACTACCCGATCTAGGGACTTACGTTAAGCAGCAGTACAGTTACCATACCATACAGTTATCTCAGGTTAGTACTCTCTTCACAATACCACTATAGAAATGTAACAAGGTCTTTTTACTCACACACAAGCTAGTTTTAATCGTCTTAAAATAAATTAAAAACGGCATTGCTGTGCAATATTTATATATATATATATATATATATATATATATATATATATATTTTTTTTTTTTTTAACCAAAAAAGCAGATTTCAAGGACCATGACGGAGTATTTGAAATAAGAATTCCTAAAAATGTAAAGGATTCTATATGCTCAATTATAATTATTACATCTACAAGTACAGGTAACTTTGGGACACTATGGCCGGGATATAAAGTCGGAGTTCGGTGGCCGTGCAGGATGCTGACCGAACTTGGACGTTTTTTATAGGGGCAATCATTTACAAGGTATGTTTAGCCTTGTAAATGATTGCCCCTTTAAAAAAAAGTCAGTTTGGCCGGCATCTGGCACTGCCGCTGAACTCGGACTTCAGTACACCCCACCTAATTTCTCTTTCTACAGTCAATTACCATCTCCTTAGTTTTAGACGTATTTGAAAGTAAACAATTCCTCCTACTCCACTGAAGCAATCTAACAACCTCTTTTCTATGTGCAGTCATCCTCATTGCTTATCAAACCAACAATAGCAATGCCATCCGTGAACTTTACAATCTTAATTGATTGTAATGTTAACTCACAATCATGGGTGAATAGTGAATACAACACTTTCAGCACAACTTCCTCCAAAATCAAACCCCCTAACCTGACAACCAGGGCCCTATCAAATAAAAAATGTAAAACCTCATTACACTTGAAATTGTTTAGACCCAAATGAAACTATTTAGATACCAGGCAACTGAAAACAATAGCGTTATAAGCTGAACCAATTAGAATCTGTCAGATATGAACCTGGTGGAATATGCTGTCATGCAATGATCCGCAATCTTGTCGTTCAATAGATTGCCTTACCAGTTACCACTACTGTAGTCAGTCACTAAACAATACATCCAGACTATAGTGACAGAAGCAACCTCACTACTTCTAGCTGACAAAAACAGGTATCTGTTTCTTACAGAAGAACTACAGGCATAGCTGCCGACCAGGGGCACTTCAACAGAGGAGGGGGCCTGTGTCCACCTCTGGGTGGGTTCCCTCCTCTGCTTGGTGCAGTAGTCTCCAGCATTTGGCAGAGTCTCCTGGGCATGCAGGGCCAGTTCTACCATTAGGCAGCTTTAGGCGGCTGCCTAGGGGCGCCGGCCTCTGGGGGGCGCTATTGAATTAATCTAGCAAAAATCTGAAGGATGTATCTGTATGCAGCCTTCTCTTTTTACACTGCGCTGGTTGCTGCTGCAGGTCTAATCATATGTATAATGATGCAATTCACTCCAGCCCACCTGCATCTCCCCTCCGAGAGGTGGTGATTGTAGGTTAGGGGGCGCTAGGCTGAAGCTTTGCCTAGGGTGCAGAGAGACCTTGCACCGGCCCTGTGGGCATGCGCAGGTCTCTGGAAACATGGCGCACCCCACGTTCTGGAGACCAATTAACTACAGCTCACGCTCCCCGTGGCCCTGGTGTGCGCCCCCCTCCCTACAATATAAGCATTATACAGCAGAGGGCGTACTATGATGGGGTGATTCAGCAAGAATTGCATCATCGGCCGTCCAGACCGCCCACTGTACTCACTAAGTGGGTAGCCGGGCAAGAGGTAGAGGCCGAAATCAGGACCCCGTTCTTTTAGGGGGTCACTCGCATTTTAGGAGCATACCTGACGTTCCTGGAGAGTAGGCAAGTATTACAGCAGGTTGTTTACAGTATGTTGTTTAACTGTGAAAAACAATTATATCTAGTTTTCAATAGAACAGGCAAGCAGCTAAAAGCTGTCTATTAATGTACTTTGCAAAGTGCAAGCCTTACACATCACAGTTAGAGACAGACACACATATGCACAGTTGCATGTCACGTGTCAGTCCAGTGTTCCTCTTCCATCTGCATATCTGATACGCGCAATTATGTTGTTTCGAAAGTGGGACTCTGCTGCTTAGGTCTTCAACAAGTGAAATCACAGCTCTAGGCAGAGCTTTATATAATAATTGGGGGGAGGGAGATATTTCAATAGTTTTTTTGGTGCTGTAAGTAATGGTGAATGATGGAGCTATTCAATTGTTGCTCTGATTCGGTACAAATGCCGTGGGCATTTGTCACGCCCAAAATCATTGGACACGCCCCAAAGCATCGGATTTAGCCAGGTGAAGAAGCTAAACCCGTCTTACATACTGGTTAGGGTGCACAAACCATTTTTTGACGATCTCTGCTCCCCACCTCAAGAGCAAAAATACGGACACCCGCTGCATTTTCGCCCATTGCCAGTAACAATTGAATTGCTCTGTATATATATATTTCTCTAAATTGTCATTTGTTCTTTTCGCTGCTTGTCTTGTATTATTACTGCAATCAGGAACACTGCTGAGAGTTTAAACAGATCTACCATCTATAGACAATTGTACATTAAACAGATGTTACTTTTCCTGTGTATAAAGTCTTTCCTAAATGTCAGTTTTTCTGTAAGAAGTTTTTCTATGTATGCAATCATGAGTATTTATGTGACAGAGATTATTCCATATTCTGGCTGCTTAGACACTTTCTGTGACATCAAACTGTAAGAAATATGCCAGTTCTCAGTACAGGCTCCCGATTGGCCCTGAAACCATGTACCAGGATCTTCTGCACAAATTAACTGCAAATCTAATTAATACCTAGGGAGGAAGGCAGCAGTGTATTTAGTTATTTTGTCAATCTTGTGTACAAAACTGTACACTGCAATCAGTGGCGGAACTAGTGAGCTGTGGGCCCAAGTGTAACAATGTGATTTGGGCCCCCAACTAATCACGGAACCTCTCCTCCCTCATCCCAGTGAATAGCAGTCACCAGGGACGGACTGGGGCCTCTTTCCGGCCCTGGCATCCGTGCGCGTGCTCGTGAAAGGGGGCGCGCATGACTAGAATGTGGTGCGCAGACACTGCAAATGGGGGTGTGCCGCGAGTCAGGGGGTGTGGACTCGTGGCACACCTCCATATTGTTAAGCAACGGGGCACTACAGACAGCGACAGCAGGGGACAAACTGTGCTGCCTTCCCGGCTCTCTGTGGACTGGACCAGCCCACCAGCCCAGAAGTGCCAGATGGGTGGTCCAGCCTTGTCAGACACCCTTTTACCTATATGACCACAATATAAACAGACAGCTTTAGTGACAACCATAAACTACAAACAAAATTAGTGACCTACATATACTACAGACAGCTTTAGTGACCACCATATGCTACAGACAGTGTTAGTGATAACCATATGGTACAGACAGCATTACTGACCACCATATAATGTAGACAGCATTAGTGGCCGCCATATAATATAGACAGCAATAGTTACCCTCGTATACTACAGACAGCAGTAGTGATCACCATATACTACAGACAGCATTAGTGGTAACCATATGGTACAGACAGCACTAGTGACCACCGTATACTACAGACAGCATTAGTAACTGCCATATACCATAGACAGCATTAGTGACCGCCATATAATACAGACAGCAATAGTACAGACCCCACATACCATGGACAGTATGGAGCGCCTAATTACATCCCTCAGTCTAATAATAAAATAGTAATGTGTGTGTGTATACATACATATATATATATATATATATATATATATATATATCCAGAGAGCCCAGCACATTGGTCAGTGCATTCAAGCTTGCAGCCCAACATCAAGGGACTCCATCTCACTGCAAGTCCTACTCTATCACCCAGATTTCTGAGAGCCTGGCAACCGCTATCACATCAAAGTCAAACTGAAAATGTGCTACCTGGTTTAAAGATCACCTGTCAACTAAGTTATAAAGGTGAGGCAGTCACTAAGGTGATGGTGAGTGCTGGACTTTCTTAATTTTATTTACTTAAGCAACCTGGGAATGGTTATTGCAGATGTGCAGTGAATTTTTGTAGTGTGTGTGTGTGTATATATATATATATATATATATATATATATATATATATATATAAAAAATATAGCAAATAACACAACCAAACTCGTGTATATAAATATATTGATGTATGTGTGTGTGCCCACGATTTACATTTCTTTTCTTTAGAACCTACTTTGTTAATGCAGGCTCTGCCGCAGCACAAGGCTCCTCAGTGTAGCTGCTTACGCCTCTCTGTATCTAAAGCCTCCTCACACACGTGTGCCACGGCCAGCGAGCACCGTCCAGAGAATTAGGCAGCTGCAGTGGCAGTCATCGGCGCCAACATGAAGCGTCACCCATTGGCGTCCCACGCTCACATCCACTATGCTCCATAGCTGTTTCCTCCCTGGCTAGTATGGGTCCTTACCTGCTCCAACATCCTCATTCTTGGGCCGTGGGCTGCCACAGCTGCGGGCAGCTTATAATGAGTAGGTGTGACTCATTATATATATTTGGGCCCCTTCATAGCAGCGTGCCCCGGTGAAGTTCACCAGCTGCACCACCATTAGTTCCACCACTGATTGCAATTGGGCTTTTATTTAGACCGTACTATTGGTGCTTTCTTTTTTCTTTTTGTTGTGACCCCTCCTTTTCATGCACCTCATAAGTTCTGCCAGACTGATTGAGAAGCTTCTACTGTGTGCATTTGTGAGAGGCATTGCATGGAATCAGCATTTGGAAGGCTTGCTGGTTCCTGTATTGCTACTTGGAGATCCCAGGGGTGACCCCTAGGAAAGCTCGCTCTCAATTCTGATATATTTCAGTATGGGCCTTTATCATGAGGCCTTACTGTACACAATTACATGGCCCGAAGTGGCACTGGTATGAGTATCATGCAGTGTAGAGGCTGCCTATAATCAGAGAAGCCGTGAAGGGGTTCGGCTGCTTAACATGTATTTGCAAATATATGCAACACATTGGGGGTCATTCCGAGTTGTTCGCTCGGTAAAAATCTTCGCATCGCAGCGATTTTCCGCTTAATGCGCATGCGCAATGTCCGCACTGCGACTGCGCCAAGTAAATTTGCTATGCAGTTAGGAATTTTACTCACGGCATTTTCATCGTTCTGGCGATCGTAATGTGATTGACAGGAAATGGGTGTTACTGGGCGGAAACAGGCCGTTTTATGGGCGTGTGGGAAAAAACGCTACCGTTTCCGGAAAAAACGCAGGAGTGGCTGGAGAAACGGGGGAGTGTCTGGGCGAACGCTGGGTGTGTTTGTGACGTCAAACCAGGAACGACAAGCAGTGAAATGATCGCAGATGCCGAGTAAGTCTGAAGCTACTCAGAAACTGCTACGAGGTGTGTAATCGCAATATTGCGAATACATCGTTCGCAATTTTAAGATGCTAAGATTCACTCCCAGTAGGCGGCGGCTTAGCATGAGCAAATCTGCTAAAATTCACTTGCGAGCGAACAACTCGGAATGACCCCCATTGTTGCAAGTGCTATTTAGTGTGCAGGGGGAAAAGCACCCCCCTTTATGTTTTCTGAAAAGAGAACTCACAATAAACTTAATTTACTTTTGTTTATTTTCATAGTGGTCATGTTACAATGTCTGAATACTGAGAGAAAAACCTAGCAGTAGATCAGATAGTACTGTATATCAGTATTTGTGTTTCCATATTTTCCCATGTCTGTTTACATCCATGCGATGTTTGGTGTGTGACGGATGGATCCTCCTTGTTTACTTTGGAAAGAAATCGGAAATTTTCCACTGCTGTGTTTTACTGCTGTGATAAGAAAGACACATATATGACACATGAACAATCATACTGGCTCATCGGGGTAATATGAAAATATTATTTACTAATGAACTAAAATTTACTAACATAATATTGTAAAAAATTAATTTTATATACTGTAATTAATACAAAATCTGATACATAAAAATAAAACTTATGTTACAGTTACATATACATACATGCTATAGCGGGATCCCGGCCACCAGTATGCCGACAGCGGGGCGAGCGCTAGGAAGCCCCTCGCGGGTTCATTGGCTCGCTGTGTGGGATTTTACCGTACCGCCTGTCGAGATTCCGGCGTTGGCATTGTGACCACCGGGATCCTGACTTGTGATCGCTATATATATATATATATATATATATATATATATATATATATATATAAAAGAGACGAGCGGTTCAGATTACTTGGAATCCGAGCCCTCCTGAACTTCCAGTATCCAAGTCAATCCTAGTTGTGGCTCGGGTTTTTCCACCAGACTCGGATTCCAAATCAAGGCAAAACGTTGTGATCCCGGCCTTGGATTCTCACAGATTTTGGATTCTATATAAGGAACCTGAGGCAGTGAATCAGCGCCATTTCACTCTGTCACAGGCACACTGCTCTTTTCCGTGCTGTTCTGCTTGTTTAAGTGGCAGTGCTATGTCTACTCTGTGTCCAGACTCCATGTGAGTGGCTGTACTGTGTCCATACAAGTAGCTGTGCTGTGTCCATCCATACAAGTGGCTGTGCTGTGTGCAGACTCCATATACAAGTGGCTGTGCTGCCTGTGACCATGTAAAGTGGCTGCTCTGTGTTCATTAAGTGGCTGTGCTGTGTCCATCCAGAAGTGGCTGTCCAGTGTCCATCCACTGCTGTGCTGCCGACGCACCTGTCCAGTGTTCATTCACTTCTGTGCTGCCGAAGCACCTGTCCAGTGTCCATGCACTCCAGTGCTGACAACACACCTCTCCAGTGTCCATCCACTTCAGTGCTACTGATGTGCCTGTCCAGTGTCTATTCCCTCTGGTGTTGATGACGCACCTGTCCAGTGTCCATCTGCTTCAGTGCTGCCGACGCACCTGTCCAGTGTTCATTCACTTCTGTGCTGCCAAAGCACCTGTCCAGTGTCCATGCACTCCAATGCTGACAACACACCTCTCCAGTGTCCATCCACTTCAGTGCTACTGATGTGCCTGTCCAGTGTCCATTCCCTCTGGTGCTGACGACGCAGCTGTCCAGTGTCCATCTGCTTCAGTGCTGCCAACGCACATGTCCAGTGTTCATTCACTTCTGTGCTGCCGAAACACCTGTCCAGTGTCCATGCACTCCAGTGCTGACAACACACCTCTCCAGTGTCCATCCACTTCAGTGCTACTGATGTGCCTGTCCAGTGTCCATTCCCTCTGGTGCTGACGACGCAGCTGTCCAGTGTCCATCTGCTTCAGTGCTGCCAACGCACATGTCCAGTGTTCATTCACTTCTGTGCTGCCGAAACACCTGTCCAGTGTCCATGCACTCCAGTGCTGACAACACACCTCTCCAGTGTCCATCCACTTCAGTGCTACTGATGTGCCTGTCCAGTGTCCATTCCCTCTGGTGCTGACGACACACCTGTCCAGTGTCCATCTGCTTCAGTGCTGCCAACACACATGTCCAGTGTCCATCTGCTTCGGTGCTGTCGATGCACCTTTCCAGTGTCTATCCACTCCAATGCTGACGACGCACCTGTCCAGTGTCCATCTGCTCCAGTGTTACAAGAGGAAAAAAAAAGAAGGCAAAAAAGTTACAACTTTAATAAAAAGTCAAGAACAGTAAAAAGTGAAAAAAATTGATAGATAATTATTTTTCTTTTGTGCCGTACCCCACTTGTGACTACTTACAAATACTGTGACTTCGCTGGCCGCACCATACTGTGTATCCATAACGTATAAATAACATACAAGTACTGTGACTACGCACGCCGTACCCCACTGTGTATCCATAACATACAAGCACTGTGACTACTGTGTATCCATAACATACAAGTATTGTGACTTTGCAGGCCGTACTCCACTATGTATTCATAACATACAAGTACTGTGACTACTGTGTATCCATAACATACAAGTACTGTGACTACGCACGCCGTACCCCACTGTGTATCCATAACATACAAGCACTGTGACTACTGTGTATCCATAACATACAAGTACTGTGACTTTGCAGGCCGTACTCCACTATGTATTCATAACATACAAGTACTGTGACTACTGTGTATCCATAACATACAAGTACTGTGACTACGCACGCCGTACCCCACTGTGTATCCATAACATACAAGCACTGTGACTACTGTGTATCCATAAAATACAAGTACTGTGACTTTGCAGGCTGTACTCCACTATGTATTCATAGCATACAAGTACTGTGACTACTGTGTATCCATAACATACAAGTACTGTGACTACGCACGCCGTACCCCACTGTGTATCCATAACATACAAGCACTGTGACTACTGTGTATCTATAACATACAAGTACTGTGACTTCGCACACCATACCCCGCTGTGAATCCATAACATACGAGTACTGTTATTGTGTATCCATAACATACAAATACTGTGACTACGCAGACTGTATCCCACTGCGTTCACATAAGCGGTGTGAATCCACAGTGTCATTTGCAAACACAGTTTAAAAAATAGTTAAAACAAATTTAAAAAAAGTGAAAAAAAAAATTGTTTTTCTTTTGTACTGTACCCCACTTTGTATGCATAACATACAAGTAGTGTGACAACATGAGTGTGTTTATCAATATGTATCACGACGATCAGTCGACAGAAGAGTATGAGCAGCAAACAAATACTAGCGCCACAGCTGCTGCCACCAATCATAACGATACATGTTCTTCAATGTCATCTAGGAAAGACGATGCCCAAGGGCATAGACAGTTTAAGTCAGGGTATCTGAATTAAAAAAAAAACTATATTTTACAGTAGTAAAGAAAAAAACTCCTGTAATAAAGGGAAAGGTTAGTGCAGGAAAACATAAAATTGGCAACATGCCATTCACCACACACAGTGGCAAGGAAAGACCCTGGCCTTTATTTATGAGTGGTGGTTCTGTAACTGTCAGTGAGGCATCTTCTTCTGCCTCTCATGACGATACAAGACCTTTTCACTCAGAGTCTAGAGGAGATGTACAAAAAGTAAAAAACATTAAGGCAGTAGAACAAACTGTGTGTTCAGAACCATCACGCATTACAAGTATAGATGGTGATGAGGACATCATAGAAATCGAGGATGCTTGTGTGGAAGTGCAACAGGGTGAGGAGGATATGGGTGTACTACTTCTACTATCTGACACTGAAGATGAGGATGTTGATGATGTTTGTGTATGTCAGTGCTACTGATGTGCCTGTCCAGTGTCTATTCCCTCTGTTGTTGACGACGCACCTGTCCAGAATGGCTTACCCCAATTGGACTCTCCTGGGGATTTGTGACATCGGACAACGCTACCAATATTGTGCGTGCATTACATGTGGGCAAATTCCAGCATGTCCCATGTTTTGCACATACATTGAATTTGGTGGTGCAGAATTTTTTTAAAAATGACAGGGGCGTGCAAGAGATGCTGTCGGTGGCCCGAAGAATTGCGGGCCACTTTCGGCATTCAGCCACCGCGTGCCGAAGACTGGAGCACCAGCAAACACTCCTGAACCTGCCCCGCCATCATCTGAAGCAAGAGGTGGTAACGAGGTGGAATTCAACCCTCTATATGCTTCAGAGGATGGAGGAGCAGCAAAAGGCCATTCAAGCCTATACATCTGCCTACGATATAGGCAAAGGAGGGGGAATGCACCTGACTCAAGCGCAGTGGAGAATGATTTCAACGTTGTGCAAGGTTCTGCAACCCTTTGAACTTGCCACACGTGAAGTCAGTTCAGACACTGCCAGCCTGAGTCAGGTCATTCCCCTCATCAGGCTTTTGCAGAAGCAGCTGGAGAGATTGAAAGAGGAGCTAAAATGGAGCGATTCCGCTAGGCATGTGGGACTTGTGGATGGAGCCCTTCATTCGCTTAACCAGGATTCACAGGTGGTCAATCTGTTGAAATCAGAGCACTACATTTTGGCCACCGTGCTCGATCCTAGGTTTAAAGCCTACGTTGTATCTCTCTTTACGGCAGAGGTTCAAAGACCTGCTGGTGAGACACTTGTCAAGTCAAGCGGAACGTGACCCGTCAACAGCTCCTCCTTCACATTCTCCCGCAACTGGGGCTGCGAGGAAAAGGCTAAGAATTCCGAGCCCACCCGCTGGCGGTGATGCAGGGCAGTCTGGAGCGAGTGCTGACATCTGGTCCGAACTGAAGGACCTGCCAACGATTACTGACATGTCGTCTTCTACTGTCACTGCATATGATTCTGTCACCATTGAAAGAATGGTGGAGGATTATATGAGTGACCGCATCCAATTAGGAACGTCAGACAGTCCGTACGTATACTGGCAGGAAAAAAGAGGCAATTTGGAGGCCCTTGCACAAACTTGCTTTATTTTACCTAAGTTGCCCCCCCTCCAGTGTGTACTCCGAAAGAGTGTTTAGTGCAGCCGGTCACCTTGTCAGCAATCGGCGTACGAGGTTACTTCCAGGAAATGTGGAGAAGATGATGTTCATCAAAATTAATTATAATCAATTCCTCCGTGGAGACATTCACCAGCAATTGCCTCCAGAAAGTACACAGGGACCTGAGATGGTGGATTCCAGTGGGGATGAATTAATACTC
Organism: Pseudophryne corroboree; assembly: GCF_028390025.1. Classification (NCBI taxonomy): domain Eukaryota; kingdom Metazoa; phylum Chordata; class Amphibia; order Anura; family Myobatrachidae; genus Pseudophryne; species Pseudophryne corroboree. Next base: position 147,866,541 of record NC_086449.1, read on the forward strand.
TGTGAGGAGGATGTACACAGTGAAAGGGGTGAGGAATCGGACGATGAGGAGGAGATGGACATCTTGCCTCTGTAGAGCCAGTTTGTGCAAGGAGAGATTGATTGCTTCTTTTTTGGTGGGGGCCTAAACCAACTAGTCATTTCAGCCACAGTCGTGTGGCAGACCCTGTGGCTGAAATGATGGGTTTGTTAAAGTGTGCATGTCCTGTTTATACAACATAAGGGTGGGTGGGAGGGCCCAAGGACAATTCCATCTTGCAACCAAAACACAAAACCCAAAAAATTTCCGCTGCACATCTGTAAATATAAGCGAGGTGATTTGCCGCTGTGAGTTATCATTTGCGAAAAAAAGTAAAAAAGAATTGCACTTTTTAATTGTACAACTTGTGTATGTTGATTTCATCAATATGGATAATGTGGACAATACATAATCAATTAATCAATCAATCTTTTTTTAATTCTTCCTTTATTGTCTTTTTGCCGCTAGGCCTCACCTCACTATCACTTATCTTACTCAGCCAGCTAGCTCGGTGCAGCCTTTTGGCCTAAACTGGATGAAAACATTATTGTGAGCTGTGGTTAATAATACTCTAAGAACAAAAAAACGCATAAATTACATGATTTTAGTTTTTTTAACAATTAAAAAAAACAACCAAAACCAGTCAAAACCAAACCAGGCGACGAATTAGAGCCAAAACCAGCATAAATGGTAAGGCACATATCTTATATATATATATATATATATATATATATATATATATATATATATATATATATATATATAAGTTGTAACACTGTAGGGGTCTTATTTTCCTCCATTGCCACCTGCTGCTGTCTGTTGGCCTCCTGCTGTAGTCTCCAATTTTCCTCCATTGCCACCTGCTGTTGTCTCCTATTTTCCTCCATTGCCACCTGCTGTTGTCTCCTATTTTCCTCCATTGCCACCTGCTGCTGTCGGTTGGCCTCCTGCTGAGCCGCTGTAGCTTGCAGCAAGGCTTTAAGCAGATCCTCCATGTCGACAGATTTTTCAGGCGGCTTTGTAGCTGCTTTCACCCAGGACATATATCAAACCCTCAGGGGTGAGTCTCAGTAACTTCACACTGGGCTGTATCTGCATAAACCACCGTTTTCTGCAGGCCTCACAAAGCTGCTGCTTTCACTTATGCGCAGAACGGTGTGCTCGCATTCTCCACCAAGTTGTAACACTGTAGGGGTGCAAGGCGCCTTTTCCTGGGGAATATGGCCGCATGCAGCAGCTGAGGAACAACACAAGTCCAGTTTCTGGTACAACTGACCCCGGCCAGTTTTATTGAAACAGAAAATAAAACAAACCCCAAAATAAAAATACCTTGCCTGTCCGGCACTAACTAAACATAAGATATTCCTAACTGTCACTAAACAAAACACAGAGTTCTTCAGTACATACTGTATAGCTTACTTGCATCAGAAAACGTGTCTCTCACACACAGATCCTGCAGCCTTCCCAGGCAGTCTGCCTCTACTAATCAGGTTAGAAGCACTATAACACTCTTACACAGCTGAAACCCTGATTAGCCCTCTGTGAGGCCAAAGACCCGAACTGGGCCCAATGTCTAGAACTCGCCTTATCTCTCTCTCAGAGCCTTTACCCAGCTTTTACAGCAAACTGAAAAGGTTCAGACAAAACAAAAAGCATTTTTCCTAGAAGTTAACATTTTCTAAAACATGTAAGACAAGAACCTGGGACAAATATACCTGCCCTCAAACACTATCCCAGTGTTCTTGTCACATATCCCCCTCCCCTGTTTCGACCTAGGGGCCGGAACACTTGTAGCCCCCAAACAGAAGATGCGAGACAATGCATCTGCGTTGGCCAATTGTGTTCCCGGTCTATGTTCAACAGTAAACTTAAAATCCTGCAACGCTAGAAACCATCTAGTTACCCGAGCATTCTTGCCTCTATTTACATACATCCATTTTAAAGGGGCATGATCCGTCACTAGTCTGAATTGTCTACCCAAGAGGTAATATCTCAAGGTATCTAGTGCCCACTTAATGGCCAAAGCCTCCTTTTCCACAATGGCATACCTTTTTTCATGCTCATTGAGTTTCCTACTCAAATAAATGATAGGGTGTTCGTCCCCATCTCTGGTTTGGGACAGCACAGCACCTATCCCTACCTCTGAGGCATCTGTCTGTACCACAAATTCTTTTGAAAAATCTGGTGTTATCAACACCGGTTGTGAACACAAAGCCACTTTTAACGCTTGGAACGCCTTTTCTGCATCAGGGTTCCATTTCACCACATTTGACTGCTTCCCTTTGGTAAGGTCTGACAACGGCACCGCTGTGGTCGCAAAATTGGGAATAAACCGTCTATAGTACCCAGTAATTCCCAAAAAAGCCCTTACCTGTTTTTTATTCACTGGACGAGGCCAGTTTTGAATAGCATCAACTTTATTCAATTGGGGCCTAATCAGACCTCTGCCTATGGTGAAGCCCAAGTATTTGACCTCCTCCATTGCGAGGCAGCACTTCTTTGGGTTAGCAGTTAACCCTGCCTCTCTGATTGAGTCCAGTACTGCTTGTACTTTAACCAAATGGGACCCCCAGTCTTTACTGTGAATTACTACATCATCCAAATAGGCAGCTGCATATTTTCTATGGGGCCTCAAAATTTTATCCATCGCCCGTTGAAAGGTTGCTGGAGCCCCATGCAACCCAAAGGGTAACATCTTATACTGGTACAGCCCCTCCGGAACCGAAAAGGCTGTTTTTTCTTTGGCGCTATCAGATAAAGGTATTTGCCAGTAACCTTTGGTCAGGTCCAATGTGGTGAGAAACCTGGCTGTTCCCAGCCTTTCTACAAGCTCATCCACACGGGGCATGGGGTATGCGTCAAACTTGGACACCTCATTTAACTTACGAAAGTCATTACAGAAGCGTATGCTACCGTCGGGCTTCGGGATGAGCACTATGGGACTGGACCACTCACTGTTAGACTCCTCCATGACTCCAAGTTCTAACATGGTTTTAACTTCTTTAGAAATAGCTTCTCGCTGAGCTTCAGGAATCCTATATGGCTTTAAATGAACCCTGACCCCTGGTTCTGTGACAATGTCATGTTTTATTATGGTCGTTCGGCCAGGCAGCTCTGAAAATACCTCCCTATTTTGGATGAGAAATTCTTTAACCTGATTGTTCTGATCAGCTGATAATGTCTCTGACACCTTCACTGCGGGAAGCAACCGGGGTGAAGACACCGAAGGGCAAGGCTCCGCTGACAGAGACAACCTATCTTTCCAGGGTTTGATTAAGTTAACATGGTAGATCTGTTCGGGTTTTCTCTTTCCCGGCTGGTATACTTTGTAATTAACCTCAGTCACTTTTTCCCTAATCTCAAATAGACCCTGCCATTTAGCTAGGAATTTGCTTTCCACAGTGGGTACCAAAACAAGAACTCTATCTCCAGGAGCAAATTCCCGTATCTTGGCACTCCGGTTATAGACCCTCTGTTGAGCACTTTGGGCCTGTTCCATGTGCTCTCTGACAACAGGTACCACGGCTGCAATCCTATCCTGCATTTGTGTTACATGCTCAATAACGCTTCTATAAGGAGTGGGCTGTCCTTCCCACGTCTCTTTGGCAATATCCAACAGCCCTCTGGGGTTGCTACCATACAACAAATCAAATGGAGAAAACCCCGTAGAGGACTGAGGAACTTCTCTGATGGCCATTAACAAGTAGGGCAACAAACAATCCCAGTTTTTCCCATCTCTCTCAACAACCTTTTTTAACATACTTTTTAATGTTTTATTAAACCTTTCCACCAACCCGTCAGTTTGGGGATGGTAGATGGACGTCCTGAGGTGAGTGACCTTAAATAACTTGCACAATTCTTTCATGATCCTTGACATAAATGGAGTACCTTGGTCAGTCAAAATTTCTTTTGGTATTCCCACTCTACTAAATACCTGCACCAGCTCCCTAGCTATCGCCTTGGTTGTGATAGTGCGTAAAGGGACAGCCTCAGGATATCGAGTGGCATAGTCCATAATTACCAGGATATACTGATGGCCCCGAGCAGACTTTAACAAGGGCCCCACGAGATCCATGGCTATTCTGTCAAACGGGACCTCTATAATAGGCATGGGAACTAGTGGGCTCCTGAAATGGGGTCTAGGGGCATGATACTGGCATTCAGGACAGGAAGAACAATATTCAGACACTTCTTTATAAACCCCTGGCCAAAAGAACCTTTGTAAAACTCTTTCAGTGGTTTTTTCTGCCCCTAAATGTCCTGCGGTAACGTGACTATGAGCTAAATCTAGTACCGTTCTCCGATAAGGCTGGGGAACTACCAACTGTTCCACCACATCCTCACCCCTTTTGACAATGTGGTACAAGAGCTCATTACAGATGGCCATGTGGGTATACGTAACCCTGTCACCTGGTACCACAGGTTCCCCATTAACAATCTTAACATTCTCTCTAGCCTTTATTAAGGTAGGATCCTTTAACTGTTCAGACGCAAACAGATCCTTCTTTACCTCCAGGTCAGGCACGCTTTCCGTTCTAACTACTATGTCTCTGTTCCCAGCAAGAGGGTCCTCACTGGACTCCCCATCTGTCACTTCCCCAGCCAAACTAGCAAAAGGCAAAGGGCCAGAAAGTTCCGAAGACCCACGTACATCCATAAAATCACCGGTATTATCAACTGGCTTTTTACTTCTCACATCTGTAGATAACCGTGATTCCCACAGTTTCCAAAAATGAGGAAAATCCCTCCCTATTATGGCCTCATGCACCAAGGTAGGGACCAGTCCCACTTTAACTATTGCTGACCCACAACAAGTTTCTATATTCACCTCAGCAGTGGCATAATGTTGGGTATCCCCATGTATGCAAGTTACCCCAATAGGTATTTGCTGGACCTTTAAGGGGTTCACTAACCCAGCTTTCACGAGGGTAACTAAACTTCCTGAATCTAGCAAGGCCTCTACCCGGTTACCCTCTAAGAACACATCACACATTTGTTTTTCCAGCTCAGGTGAAGGTACCACAGTACAGGCTAACCTAGCAAAGAAAGACATTCTACGACATTCAAAGGCAGCATCACATTGCATGGGTTCTTGCGTGACTGGGCAATTGGCAATAACATGACCTGGCATACCACACCTAAAACATTTAATCACACGATTATCAACCCGTTTGGGCAGCATAGACCGTTCTAGCCCCATTGGCCTGTTTCCAGGGCCAGTGTTTACAGTCTCTCCAGCCTTGCGTTCTCTTAACCGCCCAGCAACGTTTTCCCACGGAACAGTCTTACCAGTCTTTACTGAAGGGCGCTGTCGAGGATCTATGGGTTGCTGGGTGGTCATCAGTAGTTCCTCTGCTGCCAAATACCTCTCTACCATGTCCACTAATTGGTCAGCAGTACCCGGGTTTCCATGGCTCACCCACTTGCGCAGGACCATGGGCAAAGATCTCAAGTAGCGGTCCATGACGACTCTTTCCACCATCTGGGGACCAGTTAATGTCTCTGGCTGTAGCCATTTTTTTGTTAGCTGAATAAGGTCGTGCATCTGGGAGCGCGGAGGCTTCTCCATGGCGTACAGCCAACGGTGCACCCGTTGTGCTCGTACTGACAGCGTGACTCCCAGGCGGGTCAGGATCTCAGTCTTTAGTTTATCATAGTCCCGAGCCTCAGCAGGGCTTAAATCAAAGTAAGCTTTTTGGGGCTCACCTGACAGGAAAGGTGCCAGCAGACTGGCCCACTGTGCTTTCGGCCAGTTCTCACGCTCGGCAGTCCTTTCAAACGTGGTCAGATAGGCCTCCACATCATCAGCCTCTGTCATTTTCTGCAGGAAGTGACTGGCCCGTATAGAACTAGAGCTGGTTGGAGCACTGACGGCCACATCTCCAACCCGAGCTGCAAGTCTCTGCACCACTTCTGCTAAGGCCTCTCTATCCTGACGCTGTTGCCTGTAAAGTTCATCAACAACTGCCTGCTGTTGTCTCTTATTTTCCTCCATTGCCACCTGCTGCTGTCTGTTGGCCTCCTGCTGTAGTCTCCAATTTTCCTCCATTGCCACCTGCTGTTGTCTCCTATTTTCCTCCATTGCCACCTGCTGTTGTCTCCTATTTTCCTCCATTGCCACCTGCTGCTGTCGGTTGGCCTCCTGCTGAGCCGCTGTAGCTTGCAGCAAGGCTTTAAGCAGATCCTCCATGTCGACAGATTTTTCAGGCGGCTTTGTAGCTGCTTTCACCCAGGACATATATCAAACCCTCAGGGGTGAGTCTCAGTAACTTCACACTGGGCTGTATCTGCATAAACCACCGTTTTCTGCAGGCCTCACAAAGCTGCTGCTTTCACTTATGCGCAGAACGGTGTGCTCGCATTCTCCACCAAGTTGTAACACTGTAGGGGTGCAAGGCGCCTTTTCCTGGGGAATATGGCCGCATGCAGCAGCTGAGGAACAACACAAGTCCAGTTTCTGGTACAACTGACCCCGGCCAGTTTTATTGAAACAGAAAATAAAACAAACCCCAAAATAAAAATACCTTGCCTGTCCGGCACTAACTAAACATAAGATATTCCTAACTGTCACTAAACAAAACACAGAGTTCTTCAGTACATACTGTATAGCTTACTTGCATCAGAAAACGTGTCTCTCACACACAGATCCTGCAGCCTTCCCAGGCAGTCTGCCTCTACTAATCAGGTTAGAAGCACTATAACACTCTTACACAGCTGAAACCCTGATTAGCCCTCTGTGAGGCCAAAGACCCGAACTGGGCCCAATGTCTAGAACTCGCCTTATCTCTCTCTCAGAGCCTTTACCCAGCTTTTACAGCAAACTGAAAAGGTTCAGACAAAACAAAAAGCATTTTTCCTAGAAGTTAACATTTTCTAAAACATGTAAGACAAGAACCTGGGACAAATATACCTGCCCTCAAACACTATCCCAGTGTTCTTGTCACAATATATATATATATATATATATATATATATATATATATATATATATATATACATACTGTATATGCTAGATTAAAAAAAAATAGCAAAACAGTAAATCCTTAACATTTATTATGTCATGCATAACACGAAGCAGAGTACTGTGACACACTGAGGGTCGTTCAGATGTGGTTGGAGTTCCTATCACGATAGCTCAGTATGGTAATGTAGCAGGAGGTGTCTATTACAAGCAGATGCCTCCTGCTGCGGTAGTGTTCTAACCTGCGTCCTAGGACATCATTGAATCTCTTACCATTGGGTGGCTTGCCCGTCACAGAGGTCAGGAAAGCTCAGTCCAACAACGGAGATCCCTGCCCTCTTCCTTCCCCCTAAATGGCAGTAACTTGCTACAGCACACGAGCACATTGGTCTTGCGCATGCGCAAAGCATCGGTAATCTGTACTTTGCAACATGAAAAGCACCTCCAACCACATCTGAATAACCCCAGTGTAGCCTTTCAGAGGTTATATGGCAAATAAAGTTATAGTATGTTGTACATAATACGGAATAAATATTATTCATACAATCCCAATACACGCCATATAAATTCTATGCTCAGAATGGCTCCATACATACACTACATAGCCCCATGCCAACATAACTCAACAATTATTCAACAGCAGACTATAATATAGACTGCATGATATAATATGCAGAGTATTAAGTTTAATAACGTACAATATTTCAAATAATATGCCCATGAGGCATTATGCAAAATAAGATATCATGCAATATACACGTCAAAATGTAAAATGCAAAGTTAAGAGTGAAAAGGTAAAATTCCCAGAAACATGTCTTGGATGTCCCCAACAGGACACTTGTAATATGTCATCTATGAGGGGTTCACTACGATCTGCCGGCGGTCGGGCTCCCGGCGACCAGCATACCGGCGCCGGGAGCCCGACCGCCGGCTTACCGACAGTGTGGCGAGCGCAAATGAGCCCCTTGTGGGCTTGCTGCGCTTGCCACACTACGGGCAGCTATTTTATTCTCCCTCCAGGGCGTCGTGGACCCCCACGAGGGAGAATAAGTGTCGGTATGCCGACTGTCGGGATCCCGGCGCCGGTATACTGTGCGCCGGGATCCCGTCAGTCGGCATACTGAATACCACCCATCTATGAGTGTACCACTTTTTTTGGCGCACACAGGGGGTCATTCCGAGTTGTTCGCTCTGTATTTTTTTCTCGCAACGGAGCGATTAGTCGCTAATGCGCATGCGCAATGTCCGCAGTGCGACTGCGCCAAGTAAATTTGCTATGCAGTTAGGTATTTTACTCACGGCATTACGAGGTTTTTTTCGTCGTTCTGGTGATCGTAATGTGATTGACAGGAAGTGGGTGTTTCTGGGCGGAAACTGGCCGTTTTATGGGAGTGTGTGAAAAAACGCTACCGTTTCTGGGAAAAACGCGGGAGTGGCTGGAGAAACGGAGGAGTGTCTGGGCGAACGCTGGGTGTGTTTGTGACGTCAAACCAGGAACGACAAGCACTGAACTGATCGCACTGGCAGAGTAAGTCTCGAGCTACTCAGAAACTGCACAGAGAAGTCTTTTCGCAATATTGCGAATCTTTCGTTCGCAATTTTGATAAGCTAAGATTCACTCCCAGTAGGCGGCGGCTTAGCGTGTGCAAAGCTGCTAAAAGCAGCTTGCGAGCGAACAACTCGGAATGACCCCCACAGTCTCTCCATCACGTCCCACCACTTTGATGCAGGTAAGCTTTTTGATGCATGTGGCTGATGGAGAGCAATTGCCAATTTGCTACTGATTACTAATGTAATGGCAGCATTGTATGACCTCCATCAGAAAAGTCATTGAGTGTCAGGAAGATCCTTAGGAATATGGAGTCTAGTTGTGGGTAGGTTTATAGTCTGGTGGTAAGTATAGAGCAGGCTCCCATCCATCCCACCACTTACTTATCAACCTGCAGTATAGGAAAGATGATTGTTCCCTGCTCTGCAGATTGCTACCAGATATAAATGAAGACAATACACGTCAGGTAACAAAGTCCCAGAAACGTGTTGCTGCCTTGATGGGTCCTGCTCTGGAGTGGTCTTCAGTTTGCGGGCTGTCGGGATCCCGGCGCACAGTATACCGGCGCCGGAGTCCCAACAGCCGGCATACTGACACTTTATCTCCCTCTTGGAGGAAGAATAAATAGCGTGGCGAGCGCAGCGAGCCCGCAAGGGGCTCATTTGCGCTCGCCACGCTGTCGGTATGCCTGCGCCGGTATGCTGGTCGCCGGGAGCCCGGCCGCCGGCATACAATACTACACCCCTGGCTGGTGATGGTAATAGGTACAATCACAGAAAGTCACGAAAACCACTTAGCATGTTTTGATCATTGTCCTTGTCATAAAGTAGATGCTTTCGATAGACAGTTAGCTAAACGCGTTAAGCTGTTTTTGCATATTCTACCTTCATTTATATCTGGTCGGTGCTCTTGCAATAGAACAGAAAATACTGAACATATGGTTGATTATATGATTGCACTTTATCTTTCTATAGATGACTAAATTAGGATACGTTGAATCAAACAACTTTGCACTAGATGTTGCCCTATTTTCCACATGTATGCTTTTTGGGGAGAAAATTAAAGAAAAATAGACCAGACAACCAGAAAGACGTCAGTCTGATGCACACATGTACCTAATGTACAGATGATGAGCTCATTGTATTGTGATTATTTTAAGAGTTGTTACAAAGGGGAGTGAGGATTCCTCTCTTCCAACTATTCTCATATTGGGATTTCTATCCATTTCATCCTTTTGAAGCACAGATGTGTGGACTTACATTTTAAAAATGACTATACTATATTGTTCTGCTCTTTTATTTCTATGTATGGTTGCTCCTGTTATAGAAACATCATATCAAAATTAGCATTAAGAAAGATACAACACAAAGGGAGTGATTTATCAAAGTATGGAGAGAGATGAAGCACCAGCCAATGAGCTCCTGTCATTTTCCAAACACTTAGAATATGATTGGATAGTACTTTATCTCTCCACTTTACCGAAGTTTTGTTAAATCTCCCCCAATGTATGGTATGTAACTGGGGCTTTTGCCAAATAACAGTCACAACCTATGAAGTGATGGCAGGGTTTTATGTAGCACTCTGCCCAAAGGAAATAGTCCCATGCTTTGTCCTTTGTCCTCCAAATGGGGTTTTCCTTATAGATCTCTGACTCTCACCAGACTCAAACCTGATCTGCCAGTTTAGGGAAACATCCAATAATGGGGTATGCTGGTAAATCTCAAAAAGCTCTGCGATAGTTGAAGTTAAGCAGTATGGTGACATAGTCAAAGGCAAATGCAGGTGGGGGCGAGGGGGGGTCAGGTTGCCCGGAAACTCACCTTCCCCACAGCCTGATCAGCAGCCACTACATGCAGTATAATGGGTGGAACAGAGCTGCTGCAGATGCCCAGTGGCAGCAGATTTTCCTACTACGGGCCTAATTTAGGTTGAATCGCAAATCACAATCCAACCGCAGTTTTTCCGATGACCCCCACTGCGCACGCGCAGGTCACACCCTGCGCATGCGCACGCAGTTAATGGTAATGGTTAGCTTTAACTGCGAACGCCTTTGCCTGATTGACAGGGCCTTATCTGTGCAGAGTTTGTACAGTCTCTCTGTATCTGCATGGGTTTCCCTGGATGCTCCTGTTTTCTCCCACACTCAAAAACCTTACTGGTAGGTTAAATAGTTGCTGGCTAAAAGCTACGTAATCTACCCTAGTGTGTGCACACAAGTACTCTCTGTACAGTGCTGTGTAATTGGTGGCGCTATATAAATAAACAATAATAATAAAAGTTACATTGCTGTGCCAATGTAACGCTGGCTGTATACTTTGTTACGTTTACTGCATTGGCCATCATCCAGCATGTAAATTGGGTTTGTGTAATATTGTGTGGGTCAGAATGAGCCACAGACAGAATTAATAATAGATGAACGGTTGGAAAGTTGAAGAAGCCCAGCCCAGGACTCAGAACGCTATAGGGAAAGCTCTTGAAAGCGACAACAGTCATTTAGTAGAGCTGCAATTTAATTAACTAATATTGTCTGATTGTGAATGCATCGCTGACATCAATACCATAGGCGCTGTCTATGTTGTTTTTGTGTACTTGATTTAGTAATTTTTTCTTCCGAGTTGTTTCTGGTATTAAAGGTGGTTTTAGAAATGTAATTGATGCCTAATAGTAAAAATGTGAATCTTGCAGTCAGAATAAATAGATGGATATAGGCAGGGGCAGATTAGGATCGAACACCAGCCCGGGAAATTTATGGAAGCAGCCTTAATGGGGGCGAGTCTGTTGGGGGGAGGGGCCTGTCAAGAGAGCGTGGTCACTCTGAGGTCCTGATTCTGAGATAGACACAGATGGGGCCTCCTTTGCTTCACGTTATGCTAATGTTTACTTACGACTTTATGCATATGCTGCTACAATGCCCTTCCCTGATGTACATCTGTACGTCTGACTATACAAGGACTGATATGCCCACTTTCAGTGCCTACTGACACTGCTGTCATTTCTTTAATCTACTTCTGATTTTATTGATTTTTCATTCTACAAACCCCTTTTTTTTAACCTTATATGTTTCAAAGTACAAGGAGGGGGAGCACACACTACATACAGCACAGTACAGAGAGGGAGCACACACTACATACAGCACAGTACAGGGAGGGAGCACACACTACATACAGCACAGTACAGGGAGGGAGGGAGCACACACTACATACAGCACAGTACAGGGAGGGAGCACACTACATACAGCACAGTACAGGGAGGGAGCACACACTACATACAGCACAGTACAGGGAGGGGGAGCACACACTACATACAGCACAGTACAGGAAGGGAGCACACACTACATACAGCACAGTACAGAGAGGGAGCACACACTACATACAGCACAGTACAGGGAGGGAGAGAGCACACACTACATACAGCACAGTACAGAGAGGGAGCACACACTACATACAGCACAGTACAGGGAGAGAGCACACACTACATACAGCACAGTACAGGGAGGGAGCACACACTACATACAGCACAGTACAGGGAGGGAGAGAGCACACACTACATACAGCACAGTACAGGGAGGGAGCACACACTACATACAGCACAGTACAGAGAGGGAGCACACACTACATACAGCACAGTACAGAGAGGGAGCACATACGACATACAGCACAGTATAGGAAGGGAGCACACACTATATACAGCACAGTACAGGGAGGGGGACAGGGGTTAAAGTGAGCCGGAACGGGGCGGAACTGCGTTCCATCAGTTCCATTTGGAGACGTAACACAGTTCCGCCTCCTCCGGCTCACCTAACCCTATGTGTCCCCGGCGCCGCACAGGGAGATGACGGGCGCCCGCTGAGATTGTGTTACCAGCGGGCGCCCGTCTCTCCTCACCGAAAGCCAGAGGCAGGAGCTCAGTACTGAGCTCCGCCTTCCGGCGCTGTCACTGTGCGGCGTGCGCTATGGGAGAGACGTCAGTCATGACGTCTCTCTTATAGTGCTGAAGAGCGGATGCCAAGAGAGGAGGACTGCAGCGGTCTGGAAGCAGGAACGGGGCTCGGTAAGTATGATGTGTTTTCTCTTCCTTAGTGCAGCGGGGGCATCTACTGGGGGGCAAACTACGGGGGGACATTACTACTGGGGGGGCATCAGCAAGGGGCATTACTACTAGGGGGGCATTACTACTGGGGGCATTATTACTGGGGGCATTACTACTGGGGGGTCATCTATTGGGGGCATTACTACTGGGGGCAAACTACTGGGGGACATTACTACTGGGGGCATCTACTGGGGGTAAGTTAAAGGAGGGCAAGCTACTGGGGGTAAACTACAAAGGGGCTAACTACTGGGGTCAAACTGCAGGAGGGCATTACGACTGGCAGCGTAACTATAGGGGCATTACTACTTGGGGGCTAAACTACTGGGGTCATAACTACAGGGGCCAAACTACTGGGGTCATTACTACTGGGGGCTAAACTACAAGGGGAGCAGCTACTGGGGGCAAACTACTGGGGGACATTATTACTGGGGGGCATTTACTGGGGGCAAACTACTGGGGGACATTATTACTGGGGGGCATCTACTGGGGGTATTACTAGTGGGGGCATTATTACCTTGGGGCATCTACTGGGGGCATTACTGGGGGGTCATCTATTGGGGGCAAACTCCTGGGGGGCATTACTACTGGGGGCAGCTACTGGGGGCAAACTACTGGGGGACATTATTACTGGGGGCATCTACTGGGGGCAAACCACTGGGGGACATTATTACTGGGGGCCAACTACAAGGGGGCAAACTACTGGGGGTAAGCTACAAGGGGGCAAGCTACTGGGGGCAAACTACAGGAGGGCATTACTACTGGTGGCATAACTACAGGGGCATTCCTACTTGGGGGCATTACTACTGGGGGCTAAACTGCAAGGGGGGCATAACTACAGGGGCTAAACTACAATGGGGCAAACTACAGGGGGGCATTACTACTGGCGGCTAAACTACAAGCAGGCAAACTACTGGGGGCATTACCACTGGGAGGCTAAACTAAAGGGGGGGGGGTAAACTACTGGGGTCATAAATGCAGGGGCATTACCACTGGGGGCATAACTACTCGGGCGCTAAACGACTGGGGGCATTACTACAGGCAACATTACTACTGGGGGCAATACTACACAGGGGCATTACCATTAAGGGCATTACTACTGGGGGCCCTACTAATGAGGGCATTGTAAAGGGGGCACTTCATAAGGGGCATCACTCCTGGGGACATAAGGGGCACTACTAGTGCGGGCATTGCATAAGGGGCACCACTACTATGGGGTCTATATAAGGGGCACTACCACTGTGGGCACTACCAGTACAGTGGACATTACATAAGGAGCACTACTACTGTGGGCATTGTATAAGAAGCGCTACTGTGGTGGGCATTATGTGTATTACGGGGTGCTACTACTGTGGGCATTATTACTATTGTGTGACCACGCCCCATTCTTTTGGAGACCATGCCCCTATTTTTTGCGGCGCGCGCAATACCTTTATTACTTGGGCGCCGTGAGGAGGGGGGTGAGTTCCACCACCTCTCTAGGATCACTTTAAGCACTGGAGGGGGAGCACACACTACATACAGCACAGTACAGGGAGGGAGCACACATTACATACAGCACAGTACAGGGAGGGAGCACACACTACATACTGCACAGTACAGGGAGGGGGAACACACATTACATACAGCACAGCACAGGGAGGGAGCACACACCACATACAGCACAGTACAGGGAGGGAGCATACACTACATACAGCACAGTACAGGGAGGGAGCACACACTACATACAGCACAGTACAGGGAGGGAGCACACATTACATACAGCCAGTAGCGGATCTTGCCACGGGCAAGCAGGACTTTTGCCCGGGGCGCCGCCTTCCGGAGGGCGCTGGCGCCTTCCGGAGGGCGCGGCACCGTGGCAAGATCCGCCACTGCTGCCCGCTGTGTCCCCCGTCCGCCTCCACTGCCCGCTGCCCGGCCCGCTGTGTCCCCGCCTCCTGTGAAGGGAACTAGACGCTACGCGTCTAGTTTCCCTTCGTGGAGAGGACCTTTGCTGAGCGGTGCGCGATGACGTCATCGCGCACCGCACAGCAAAGGTCCTCTCCACGAAGGGAACTAGACGCTACGCGTCTAGTTTCCCTTCGTGGAGAGGACCTTTTGCTGTGCGGTGCGCGATGACGTCATCGCGCACCGCTCAGCATTCAAGCGGCGCTAGTAATGTACAGGGGGCGTAACTGACCACGCCCCCTGTATTAGGCCACGCCCCGTTTCCTGCCCGGGGCGCAGAGCGGCCTTGAACCGGCCCTGCATACAGCACAGTACAGGGAGGGAGCACACACTACATACAGCACAGTACAGGGAGGGGGAGCACACATTACATACAGCACAGCACAGGGAGGGAGCACACACCACATACAGCACAGTACAGGGAGGAGGAGCACAGACTACATACAGCACAGTACAGGGAGGGGGAGCACACACTACATACAGCACAGTACAGGGAGGGAGCACACACTACATACAGCACAGAACAGGGAGGGAGCACACACTACATACAGCACAGTACAGGGAGGAGGAGCACAGACTACATACAGCACAGTACAGGGAGGGGGAGCACACACCACATACAGCACACTACAGGGAGGGAGCACACACTACATACAGCACAGAACAGGGAGGGAGCACACACTACATACAGCACAGTACAGGGAGGGAGCACACACTACATACAGCACAGTACAGGGAGGGAGCACACACTACATACAGCACAGTACAGGGAGGGAGCACACACTACATACAGCACAGTACAGGGAGGGGGAGCACACACTACATACAGCACAGTACAGGGAGGGAGCACACACTACATACAGCACAGTACAGGGAGGGAGCACACACTACATACAGCACAGTACAGGGAGGGAGCACACACTACATACAGCACAGAACAGGGAGGGAGCACACACTACATACAGCATAGTACAGGGAGGGAGCACACACTACATACAGCACAGTACAGGGAGGGAGCACACACTATGGGGGTAATTCCAAGTTGATCGCAGCAGGAATTTTGTTAGCAGTTGGGCAAAACCATGTGCACTGCAGGGGAGGCAGATATAACATGTGCAGATAGAGTTAGATTTGGGTGGGTTATTTTTTGTTCCTGTGCAGGGTAAATACTGGCTGCTTTATTTTTACACTGCAAATTAGATTGCAGATTGAACACACCACACCCAAATCTAACTCTCTCTGCACATGTTAAATCTGCCTCCCCTGCAGTCAGGGTTGCCTACCCTCCCGCATTCAGCGGGAGGCTCACGTTTTTTACATGAGCCTCCCGCTGCCCTGCAAAGCCTCTGGGTACTCCCGGTTTTCTGTGTTGCCTGCCGATTATACGAACTGCGCATGCGCGAGTTCAACATGCCTGGGGGCGGGACCTGCATAGCGACGTCATGAAGTGGGCATCATGTTATTTAAACGACAGCTGCTACCGCTACCCACAGCCGCGGTAGCCTACATTTAAATAACATGACACCCACATTATGACATCACCCATGCAGGCCCCGCCCCCGACATTCCGGGATCACGCATGCGCAGTTTGCACTATCGGCGAATCTAGAATGCCGGAGACAGGGCCTGCACGGATGATGTCATAATGTGGGCCACCGCGGGATTGTGGATAGCGGTGGCCGCATAGAAGGATCTTCCTCATAGTATTGTCGGAGAAGGAGAGGATTTCTAAGCGGCAGTGTCAGCAGCGCGGGCGGCAGCATTGGTAGTCTCTTCTTTCTCCCCCCACAACGGTAGCCTGTTACAACTAAAATGTAAAGTAATTAAACCGCATCACGGGGCTGCATGCTGCATTGTGGATGGTGCTGCATGCTGCTGCTGCTGCATGATGGATAGGGCAGTCCAAACTAGCTGGGCAAACTGATGCAACAATAAAGCCTTTTTTCCCATCACCTCAGAGTGGTATGCATTAAAGGAACACTGTGGTAAAAACCCAGTTGTCTGGGTTTTTACAGCATTTCCCTTATGTGCTAAGCCCCCTATCCCCAGGCTTCTTATAGAATCCTAATGGGTTTCTTTCCTCACTGTGCTGTGAGACGGATCCAGTTGGATCCCTCCCAGCATTCCCCGCGGCTACAGCACATACGCAAACGGACTCCTGGGGCCGATACCCGGAAGTCCAGTGACAGACGCTCATCGCAAAGGACAGCTCTTATTGAAAGAGCTGTCCTCTGCGGTACTAATCGCATATGTTAGTGCATATGCAAACAGTAGCACTGTGATGTTCGTGCATATACAATTAGTACCGTCTTTTAGTGCATCCCGCCCGTGTCACCTGGCACACATAGCCACCGTAATACATGGGGGTGGAAGCGGTATCAGTGCACAGAATGTGCACTGATACCACTTCCTCCCATATTGCCGGGTCATACTTCTATCCCACAGTGTCCACTGCCACCAACGAGTCTCTGGCATAGCATAAGGGGCAGCATATATTTATATACACCAGCAATTGCGCCCTCACTTATCGCCACTACATCCAGCATGGGGTCCATATTGGGGGTTATTAGGGATCTCAATTATAGAAGTGGGGTGTCACATTGTGTGTATATATATATATATTTCTCTAACGTCCTAAGTGGATGCTGGGGACTCCATAAGGACCATGGGGAATAGCGGCTCCGCAGGAGACTGGGCACATCTAAAGAAAGCTTTAGGACTATCTGGTGTGCACTGGCTCCTCCCCCTATGACCCTCCTCCAAGCCTCAGTTAGATCTCTGTGCCCGAACGAGAAGGGTGCACACTAGGGGCTCTCCTGAGCTTCTTAGTGAAAGTTTTAGATTAGGTTTTTTATTTTCAGTGAGACCTGCTGGCAACAGGCTCACTGCATCGAGGGACTAAGGAGAGAAGAAGCGAACTCACCTGCGTGCAGAGTGGATTGGGCTTCTTAGGCTACTGGACATTAGCTCCAGAGGGACGATCACAGGCCCAGCTTGGATGGGTCCCAGAGCCGCGCCGCCGGCCCCCTTACAGAGCCAGAAGACAGAAGAGGTCCGGAAAATCGGCGGCAGAAGACGTCCTGTCTTCAACAAGGTAGCGCACAGCACTGCAGCTGTGCGCCATTGCTCTCAGCACACTTCACACTTCGGTCACTGAGGGTGCAGGGCGCTGGGGGGGGGGGCGCCCTGAGACGCAATAAAAACACCTTGGATGGCAAAAAAATGCATCACATATAGCTCCTGGGCTATATGGATGCATTTAACCCCTGCCAGAATCCATAAAAAAGCAGGAGAAAAGTCCGCGAAAAAGGGGCGGAGCCTATCTCCTCAGCACACTGGCGCCATTTTCCCTCACAGCTCCGTTGGAGGGAAGCTCCCTGTCTCTCCCCTGCAGTCACTACACTACAGAAAGGGTTAAAAAAAGAGAGGGGGGCACTAATTAGGCGCAGTATTAACTATACAGCAGCTATAAGGGGAAAAACACTTATATAAGGTTATCCCTGTATATATATAGCGCTCTGGTGTGTGCTGGCAAACTCTCCCTCTGTCTCCCCAAAGGGCTAGTGGGGTCCTGTCCTCTATCAGAGCATTCCCTGTGTGTGTGCTGTATGTCGGTACTTTTGTGTCGACATGTATGAGGAGAAAAATGATGTGGAGACGGAGCAGATTGCCTGTAATAGTGATGTCACCCCCTAGGGGGTCGACACCTGAGTGGATGAACTGTTGGAAGGAATTACGTGACAGTGTCAGCTCTGTATAAAAGACAGTGGTTGACATGAGACAGCCGGCTACTCAGCTTGTGCCTGTCCAGACGTCTCATAGGCCGTCAGGGGCTCTAAAGCGCCCGTTACCTCAGATGGCAGATATAGACGCCGACACGGATACTGACTCCAGTGTCGACGGTGAAGAGACGAATGTGACTTCCAGTAGGGCCACACGTTACATGATTGAGGCAATGAAAAATGTTTTACACATTTCTGATAATACGAGTACCACCAAAAAAGGGGTATTATGTTCGGTGAGGAAAAACTACCTGTAGTTTTCCTGAATCTGAGAAATTAAATGAGGTGTGTGATGATGCGTGGGTTTCCCCCGATAACAACGGATAATTTCTAAAATGTTATTGGCATTATATCCTTTCCCGCCAGAGGTTAGGGTGCGTTGGGAAACACCCCCTAGGGGGGATAAAGCGCTCACACGCTTGTAAGGGCTCTACCTTCGCCTGAGATGGCCGCCCTTAAGGATCCTGCTGATAGAAAGCAGGAGGGTATCCTAAAAGGTATTTACACACATACTGGTGTTATACTGCGACCAGCAATCGCCTCAGCCTGGATGTGCAGTGCTGGGTTGGCGTGGTCGGATTCCCTGACTGAAAATATTGATACCCTAGATAGGGACAGTATATTTTTGCCTATAGAGCATTTAAAAGATGCATTTTTATATATGCGTGATGCACAGCGGAATATTTGCCGACTGGCATCAAGTCTAAGCGCGTTGTCCATTTCTACCAGTACAGGGTTATGGACACGTCAGTGGTCAGGTGATGCGTATTCCAAACGGCATTTGGAAGTATTGCTTTATTAAGGGAGGAGTTATTTGGGGTCGGTCTTTCAGACCTGGTGGCCACGGCAACAGCTGGGAATTCCACGTTTGTACCCCAGGTCGCCTCTCAACATGAGAAGACGCCGTATTATCAGGCGCAGTCTTTTCGTGGACAAGCGGGCAAAAGGTTCCTCATTTCTGCCCCGTGACAGAGGGAGAGGAAAAAGGCTGCAGAAATCAGCCAGTTCCCAGGAACAGAAACCCTTTCCCGCCTCTGCCAAGCCCTCAGTATACGCTGGGGCTTTACAAGCAGAATCAGGCACGGTGGGGGGCCCGTCTCAATGAATTTCAGCGCGCAGTGGGCTCACTCGCAAGTAGACCCCTGGATCCTTCAGGTGATATCTCAGGGGTACAAATTAGAATTCGAGACGTCTCCCCCTCGCCGTTTCCTAAAGTCGGCTTTACCGATGTCTCCTTCTGACAGGGAGACAGTTTTGGAAGCCATTCACAAGCTGTATTCCCAGCAGGTGATAATCAAGATACCCCTCCTGCAACAGGGAACGGGGTATTATTCCACACTGTTGTGGTACCGAAGCCGGACGGCTCGGTGAGACCGATTCTAAATCTAAAATCTTTGAACACTTACGTACAGAGGTTCAAATTCAAGATTGAGTCACTCAGAGCAGTGATTGCGAACCTGGAAGAAGGGGACTACATGATGTCTCGGGACATCAAGGATGCTTACCTTCATGTCAAAATTTACCCTTCTCACCAAGGGTACCTCAGGTTTATGGTACAGAACTGTCACTATCAGTTCAGACGCTGCCGTATGGATGGTACACGGCACCCCGGGTCTTTACCAAGGTAATGGCCGAAATGATGATATTCCTTCGAAGGAAGTGAATTTTAGTTATCCCTTTCTTGGACAATTCCCTGATAAGGGTAAGATCCAGGGAACAGTTGGAGGTCGGTGTAGCACTATCTCAGGTAGTGTTGCGGCAGCATGATTGGATTCTCAATATTCCAAAATCGCACCTGGTTCCGACGACGTGTCTTCTGTTCCTAGGGATGATCCTGGACACAGTCCAGAAAAAGGTGTTTCTCCCGGAGGAGAAAGCCAGGGAGTTATCCGAGCTAGTCAGGAACCTCCTAAAACCGAGCCAAGTCTCAGTGCATCAATGCACAAGGGTTCTGGGTAAAATGGTGGCTTCCTACTGTCACAACTGAGGGCCTGAGCTGACGGGAGGCAGCCTCAGTTGTAGGGGCTGAGATGTACCGGAACCTGGGAGGTTGTATCAGACCCCTGGACATGTAAGTAACATGAATAATAACTGCCCGAAGGCGTGACCACGACAACTTAGATAAAAGTCAATGATGTTTATTATGACAACTCCGCATCACAGCAGCAATAAAGGAAAACGTAAAAGTCAGCAAAGAATAAATACAGTTCCTGAGTACTACAGCATGGCAGGAGCCACAGGGCACTGGTAGTGTGAGATAGTTCTTATGATCTTCTAGATGGAAAGTCCTTACCAGGCCCGGCTGTAGCAATGGAGATAACCCAGGATTGTACCAGCTGGTGTTCCAGGAAGAGCTGGGTTGCTGAAGGTAAAACAGCTGCTGTGGATACTGGCTGGAACCAGACTGTTGTTAGCACGGAGTGGATACTGGCTGGAACCAGTTAAATAATAAATGAACTTTGGGAGCGATGAAATGTGAACTGAAATGTAGAACTTGAGAGCGGAGAAATAATAATTCCGGTGGAGAGTGGTAAAGTGTAGAAAGGACACCGGCCCTTTAAGGGAAGCTGTACTCTGCTGGAAGCTGAGGCTGGAAGCAGGTAGTGTCGTAGCTGGAAACAGATGAATCCACAATGGATTGGAGAGTCAGGCTACACCGCAGGTGGAATGCTGGTGCGGGTCTCTATGGTGGAAGTCTTGAGACAGGAGCTGGAACCTGGAAGACAATCATAGAAGAGAGACAAACAGGAACTAGGTTTGACAACCAAAGCACTGACGTCTTCCTTGCTCAGGTACAGCTTACTTATACCTGCAGCAAGGAAGGGGTTGGCTAGGCAATTATGCAAATCAACAACACAGACAGCAGATTGGTGGAAATGATCAGATGACAGAATCCAAGATGGCTGCGCCCATGCAGACACTTGGAGGGAAGTTTGGTTTGTAATCCATGTGGTCTGGGAAACAGTAATGGCGGCGCCGGCCACCGGAGACAGGAGACGCCAGGCTGATAGATGCACATTTAACCACGCGGGCACAGCGGAGGCCGCGGCTGATGAAAAGACCACTCTGCATGTGGAAACTCAGGAACAGCGGAATCCGGTCCTGGAACGCTGAGCCCGCCTTAGGAGGCATCTGAAGGGTAAGTAATGGCGTCCAGATACCCGGATCGTGACAGCACCCCCCCCTTTAGGAGTGGCCCCAGGACACTTCTTAGGCTTTAAAGGAAACTTTGCGTGGAAATTTCGGACCAAGGCAGGAGCATGGACGTCAGAGGCATTGGTCCAAGAGCGTTCTTCAGGACCATAGCCCTTCCAGTCAATGAGATACTGAAGTTGACCGTAACGGTGACGTGAGTCCAGGATCTTGGCCACTTCATACTCAACGCCTCGTTGAGTTTGGACTTTCGGAGTTGGTGGAAGTGAGGAATGAAACCGATTCAAGATTAGCGGTTTCAACAGGGAAACATGGAATGTCCTGGGTATTTTTAAGAAGGGAGGTAACTGGAGTCTGTAAGCAACAGGATTGATGACTTGATCAATTTTAAAAGGACCGATGTAGCGAGGTGCAAACTTCATACTGGGAACTCTTAACCTCAAATTCTTCGTGGATAACCATACCCGATCACCCACCTTGAGAGCAGGAACTGCTCGACGCTTCTTATCCGCAAACTTCTTGTACCTGAACGATGCCTTGAGCAGAGCTGATCGTACGCTCTTCCAGATATTGGCAAACTGATGCAAGGTGATATCCACTGCGGGAACAGAAGTTGCTGGAAGCGGTTGGAACTCAGGGACTTTAGGGTGGAATCCAAAGTTGGTGAAGAATGGTGTTGAAGAAGATGAAGAATGATACTGGTTGTTATGACAGAACTCGGCCCAGGGAAGTAATTGAACCCAGTCATCTTGAGAGGAGGACACATAGATGCGGAGGAAGGCCTCCAAGTCCTGATTCACCCTCTCAGTTTGACCATTGGTCTGAGGATGGTAAGCCGTGGAAAACTTTAACTTGACTTGGAGGACTTGACATAAACTTCGCCAGAATTTGGCTGTGAATTGAACTCCTCGATCTGAGATAATTTCTTCTGGAAGACCGTGGAGTCGGAAGATCTCTTGTATGAATACTTGAGCCAACTTGGAAGCTGACGGAAGACCGGTGAGAGGAATGAAGTGTGCCATCTTGGTGAACCGGTCAACTACCACCCAGATGGTATTGAACTTGTTGCACATGGGCAAATCTGTAATAAAATCCATCGACAAATGGGTCCATGGTCGACGGGGAACAGATAGTGGAACCAGTTGCCCCGCAGGCGACTGGCGGGATACTTTATGTTGAGCACACTTTGGGCAAGATGCAATAAACTCCAAAACGTCCTTTTTCAGAGTTGGCCACCAATAGGACCTAGAGATAAACTCCAGGGTTTTTTGGATACCTGTATGTCCGGCAAAACGGGAAGCATGGGCCCAATGCATGAGCTTCTTCCTTAGTGTCGGCTTCACAAAACTTTTCCCTGATGGGGGCGTAGAGTCCATCCCTACCGTGGAGAATGCCAACGGATTTATAATAGGATGCTTGTCTGAAGACTCTGACTCATTTTCTTGCTCCCATGAGCGGGAAAGGGCATCGGCCTTGCGATTCTGAGAGCCCGGACAGAACTGGAGTTTAAAGTCGAACCTGGAAAAGAAAAGTGCCCATCTGGCCTGACGAGGGTTGAGACATTGTGCGCCTTTTAGATATAGAAGGTTCTTGTGGTCTGTAAGGATGGTGATTGAATGAGAAGCTCCCTCCAACAGATATCTCCACTCCTCTAGAGCGAGCTTGATGGCTAGCAACTCCTGGTCGCCAATGGCATAGTTGCGCTCCGCTGGGGAGAACTTCCGTGAGAAGAAACTGCAAGGATGTAAATGACCATCTTTAGCCCTCTGAGATAACACCGCTCCTACTCCAACGGAGGAGGCATCCACCTCTAAGATGAAAGGAGAGTCGACGTCAGGCTGTTTCAGGACAGGTGCAGAGATGAACCTCTGTTTTAAAAGATGAAAAGCTTGCATGGCTTCTTCAGACCACTTGGACGGGTTAGCACCCTTCTTGGTGAAAGCAGTAATAGGCGCCACAATGGTGGAAAAGTCTCGTATAAACTTTCGGTAATAATTGGCGAACCCTAAGAACCTCTGGACCCCTTTGAGGGTTAAGGGTACTGGCCAATTCTGGATTGCTTGTAGTTTCTCAGGATCCATCTCTAGTCCGGAACCGGACACAATGTACCCTAGAAACGGAATGGACTTGACTTCAAAGACGCATTTCTCTAATTTGCAGTAGAGATGATTGACACGGAGACGGGACAGAACCTCCTTTACCCAGAAACGATGTTCCTCTAAATTGTTGGCAAAAATGAGGATATCATCTAGATAGACCACGACATGACGGTATAGAATGTCTCTGAAGATCTCATTGACGAAATGCTGGAAGACAGCTGGAGCATTGCTCAATCCGAAGGGCATGACGAGGTACTCATAATGTCCGTCACGGGTGTTAAATGCGGTCTTCCACTCGTCACCCTCACGGATCCGGATGAGATTGTATGCACCTCTCAGGTCCAGCTTTGTAAAGATGGTAGCTCCGCTAACTCTGTCAAAGAGCTCAGTAATCAGGGGTAAAGGATAGCGGTTCTTGATGGTAATGTCGTTCAAACCTCTGTAGTCGATGCACGGCCGCAGACCACCATCTTTCTTCTTTACAAAAAAGAAGCCTGCGCCGGCTGGAGAAGAAGAAGGTCGAATGAACCCCTTTGCTAGGTTCTCTTTTATGTATTCCTCCATAGAATGCGTCTCGGGGAGAGACAACGGATAAGTTCGGCCTCGAGGTGGAACCTTCCCTGGAACGAGATCAATCGGGCAGTCCCATTCTCTATGAGGGGGAAGGATATCAGCAGAAGCTTTACTGAACACATCCGTGAAATCTTGATATGGAGGAGGTGGAACATCAGACGACCTGGGGGAGGAGGAACAGACAGGCAACACTTTAAACAAACATGTCTTAGTACAGGAGGAACCCCATGCCAGGATTTGCGTAGTCGTCCAATCAATTGTAGGATTGTGAAGACGGAGCCATGGAAGGCCCAGGACCACAGGATGTGTGGCTCTTGGAATCACTAAAAGTGAAATAAGTTCGGAATGAAGAACTCCCACTCTCAGACGAACTGGTAGAGTCCTTAGAGAAATAACTGTATCAAAAATTTTACTGCCATCCACAGCAGTTAAGGAAAAGGACGAAGGAAGTCTCTCGGTGGGTAGGGACCACCGTTTAACATAGGCTTCGGTAATAAAGTTCCCAGCTGCTCCGGAATCCAGGAGGGCAATGACGTTCTGATAACGTTGAGCAACTTGAAGCGAGACTGGGAGGTTACAATCTTGAGGAGATGGAGAGGAGATCATTACTCCTAGCCGGCCCTCTCCTTGGCGAGCTAGGATTTGGAGTTTCCCGGACGTTTGGGACAGGCATTAATGGTGTGAGACGGAGCTGCACAGTACAAACAGAGAAACTCGGAGAGACGTCTTCGGCGCTCAGCAGGAGTTAAACGGGAACGGCCAATTTGCATGGGTTCATCTTTAGTTGGTGACAGTTGGCGAGGAGGAGGAGCAGAAGATTTTGGAGCAGATGATCTTCCACGCTCAGTTGCTCTCTCTCTGAAACGTAAGTCAACTTTCGTACAAAGTGAGATTAACTCATCTAACTTGGAGGGTAAGTCTCTGGTAGCTAACTCATCTTTAATACGCTCGGATAAACCATGCCAGAATGCAGCATACAGGGCCTCGTCGTTCCATGCCAGTTCGGATGCCAGGATCTGGAACTGTATAAGATATTGTCCTACAGTACGTGATCCCTGGCGTAAACGGAGAATCTCAGACGAAGCTGAAGTTACCCGGCCTGGCTCGTCGAAGATGCGCCTGAATGTTGACACGAATGCAGTGTAAGAAGATAGCAGGGTGTCGGACCTCTCCCATAACGGTGATGCCCAATCGAGGGCTGAGCCACTGAGAAGAGAAATAATGTAGGCAATTTTTGTACGGTCACTGGGGAAATTGCCAGGTTGTAGCTCAAACTGAATCTCACACTGGTTGAGAAATCCCCTGCAGAATCTTGGAGATCCGTCAAATTTTGCTGGCGTTGGAAGATGAAGACGTGGAGCAGGAATGGGTAAGGTGGGTGGGGTTATAGCTGGAGTCACTGTGGTTGACGCACCAGACGCGCCTGATCCACGGAGAGTGGTCTGAATCCCATCCAGCCGAGTAGAGAGATCCTGGAGACAGCGGATGATGTGGCCCTGTGCAGCCTCCTGATGTTCTAGTCGGGCTGCCAGTTCTTGCATCGGCCTGGCCGCTTGATCCTGGTCTCCGGCTGGATTCATTAGGTCAGTGCTTACTGTCACAACTGAGGGCCTGAGCTGACGGGAGGCAGCCTCAGTTGTAGGGGCTGAGATGTACCGGAACCTGGGAGGTTGTATCAGACCCCTGGACATGTAAGTAACATGAATAATAACTGCCCGAAGGCGTGACCACGACAACTTAGATAAAAGTCAATGATGTTTATTATGACAACTCCGCATCACAGCAGCAATAAAGGAAAACGTAAAAGTCAGCAAAGAATAAATACAGTTCCTGAGTACTACAGCATGGCAGGAGCCACAGGGCACTGGTAGTGTGAGATAGTTCTTATGATCTTCTAGATGGAAAGTCCTTACCAGGCCCGGCTGTAGCAATGGAGATAACCCAGGATTGTACCAGCTGGTGTTCCAGGAAGAGCTGGGTTGCTGAAGGTAAAACAGCTGCTGTGGATACTGGCTGGAACCAGACTGTTGTTAGCACGGAGTGGATACTGGCTGGAACCAGTTAAATAATAAATGAACTTTGGGAGCGATGAAATGTGAACTGAAATGTAGAACTTGAGAGCGGAGAAATAATAATTCCGGTGGAGAGTGGTAAAGTGTAGAAAGGACACCGGCCCTTTAAGGGAAGCTGTACTCTGCTGGAAGCTGAGGCTGGAAGCAGGTAGTGTCGTAGCTGGAAACAGATGAATCCACAATGGATTGGAGAGTCAGGCTACACCGCAGGTGGAATGCTGGTGCGGGTCTCTATGGTGGAAGTCTTGAGACAGGAGCTGGAACCTGGAAGACAATCATAGAAGAGAGACAAACAGGAACTAGGTTTGACAACCAAAGCACTGACGTCTTCCTTGCTCAGGTACAGCTTACTTATACCTGCAGCAAGGAAGGGGTTGGCTAGGCAATTATGCAAATCAACAACACAGACAGCAGATTGGTGGAAATGATCAGATGACAGAATCCAAGATGGCTGCGCCCATGCAGACACTTGGAGGGAAGTTTGGTTTGTAATCCATGTGGTCTGGGAAACAGTAATGGCGGCGCCGGCCACCGGAGACAGGAGACGCCAGGCTGATAGATGCACATTTAACCACGCGGGCACAGCGGAGGCCGCGGCTGATGAAAAGACCACTCTGCATGTGGAAACTCAGGAACAGCGGAATCCGGTCCTGGAACGCTGAGCCCGCCTTAGGAGGCATCTGAAGGGTAAGTAATGGCGTCCAGATACCCGGATCGTGACACCTACGAAGCAATCCCATTCGGCAGATTCCACGCAAGAACTTTCCAGTGGGACCTGCTGGACAAATGGTCCGGATCGCATCTTCAGATGCATCAGCGGATAACCCTGTCACCAAGGACAAGGGTGTCCCTCCTGTGGTGGTTGCAGAGTGCTCATCTTCTAGAGGGCCGCAGATTAGGCATTCAGGACTGGGTCCTGGTGACCACTGATGCCAGCCTGCGAGGCTGGGGAGCAGTCACACAGGGAAGGAATAGCCAGGGCTTATGGTCAAGCCTGGAGACATCACTTCACATAAATATCCTGAAGCTAAGGGACATTTACAATGCTCTAAGCTTAGCAAGACCTCTGCTTCAAGGTCAGCCGGTGTTGATCCAGTCGGACAACATCACGGCAGTCACCCACGTAAACAGACAGGGTGGCACAAGAAGCAGGAGGGCAATGGCAGAAGCTGCAAGGATTCTTCGCTGGGCGAAAAATCATGTGATAGCACTGTCAGCAGTATTCATTCCGGGAGTGGACAACTGGGAAGCAGACTTCCTCAGCACGACCTCCACCCGGGAGAGTGGGGACTTCACCCAGAAGTCTTCCACATGATTAAAAACTCGACAGGTATTGCGCCAGGTCCAGGGACCCTCAGGCAATAAGCTGTAGACGCTCTGGTAACACCGTGGGTGTACCAGTCAGGGTATGTGTTCCCTCCTCTGCCTCTCATACCCAAGGTACTGAGATTGATAAGATGGAGAGGAGTAAGCACTATATTCGTGGTTCCGGATTGGCCAAGAAGGACTTGGTAACCGGAACTTCAAGAGATGCTCACGGAGGATCCGTGGCCTCTACCTCTAAGAAGGGACCTGCTCCAGCAAGGACCCTGTCTGTTCCAAGACTTACCGCGGCTGCGTTTGACGGCATGGCGGTTGAACGCCGGATCCTGAAGGAAAAAAGGCATTCCGGATGAAGTCATCCCTATCCTGATCAAAGCCAGGAAGGATGTAACCGCAAAAACATTATCACCGCAATTGGCGAAAATATGTTGCGTGGTGCGAGGCCAGTAAGGCCCGACGGAGGAAATTCAACTGGGTCGATTCCTACATTTCCTGCAAACAGGAGTGTCTATGGGCCTGAAATTGGGGTCCATTAAGGTTCAAATTTCGGCCCTGTCAATTTTCTTCCAAAAAGAACTAGCTTCAGTCCCTGAAGTTCAGACGTTTGTAAAAGGGGTACTGCATATACAGCCTCCTTTTGTGCCTCCAGTGGCACTTTGGGATCTCAATGTAGTTTTGGGTTCCAAAAGTCACATTGGTTTGAACCACTTAAATCTGTGGAGTTAAAATATCTCACATGGAAAGTGGTCATGCTGTTGGCCCTGGCCTGGGCCAGGCGCGTGTCAGAATTGGCGGCTTTATCCTGAAAAAGCCCTTATCTGATTTTCAATTCGGACAGGGCGGAATTGAGGACTCGTCCTCAGTTTCTCCCCAAGGTGGTTTCAGCGTCTCACCTGAACCAACCTATTGGTGGTGCCTGCGGCTACTAGGGACTTGGAGGCCTCCAAGTTGCTAGACGTTGTCAGTGCCCTGAAAATATATGTTTCCAGGACGGCTGGAGTCAGGAAATCTGACTCGCTGTTTATCCTGTGTGCACCCAACAAGCTGGGTGCTCCTGCTTCTAAGCAGACTATTGCTCGTTGGATTTGTAGTACAATTCAGCTTGCACATTCTGTGGCAGGCCTGCCACAGCCAAAAATCTGTAAATGCCCACTCCACAAGGAAGGTGGGCTCATCTTGGGCGGCTGCCCGAGGGGTCTCGGCTTTACAACTTTGCCGAGCAGCTACTTGGTCAGGAGCAAATACGTTTGTAAAATTCTACAAAATTGATATCCTGGCTGAGGAGGACCTGGAGTTCTCTCATTTGGTGCTGCAGAGTCATCTGCACTCTCCCGCCCGTTTGGGAGCTTTGGTATAATCCCCATGGTCCTTACGGAGTCCCCAGCATCCACTTAGGACGTTAGAGAAAATAAGAATTTACTTACCGATAATTCTATTTCTCATAGTCCGTAGTGGATGCTGGGCGCCCATCCCAAGTGCGGATTGTCTGCAATACTTGTACATAGTTATTGTTACAAAAATCGGGTTATTATTGTTGTGAGCCATCTTTCAGAGGCTCCTCTGTTATCATGCTGTTAACTGGGTTCAGATCACAGGTTATACGGTGTGATTGGTGTGGCTGGTATGAGTCTTACCCGGGATTCAAAATCCTTCCTTATTGTGTGCGCTCGTCCGGGCACAGTATCCTAACTGAGGCTTGGAGGAGGGTCATAGGGGGAGGAGCCAGTGCACACCAGATAGTCCTAAAGCTTTCTTTAGATGTGCCCAGTCTCCTGCGGAGCCGCTATTCCCCATGGTCCTTACGGAGTCCCCAGCATCCACTATGGACTATGAGAAATAGAATTATCGGTAAGTAAATTCTTATTATATATATATATAAAATGTATTCCTAAAAATGCTGTGTTGTTTAGCGGTCACTAAAATGCTTTCCATATTGCCTGGTGGGCACAAAAGTACTCTCAGTATTGTATGGTAGTCACTAAAATTCTCTAGGTATTGTATGGTGGTCATTAAAATGCTCTCAGTATTGTATGGTAGTCACTAAAATGCTCTTCGTATTATCTGGCATCATTAACATGCTCTCCATAATGTCTGGTGGTAATTAAAATGCTCTCAGTATAGTCTTGTGGTCACTAAAATGCTCTCCGTATTGTCTTGTGGTCACTAAAATGCTCTCCGTATTGTCTGGTGGTCACTAAAATGCTCTCTGTTTTGTCCAGTGGTCACTAAAATGCTCTCAGTATTGTCCAGCAGTCACTAAAATGCTCTCCATATGGTCTGGTGGTCACTAAAATGCTCTCCGTATTGACTGGTGGTCACTAAAATGCTCTCCATATTGACTGGCGGTCACTAAAATGCTCTCCATATTATCTGTTGATCACTGAAATGCTTTCCACATTGACTGGTGGTCACTAAAATGCTCTCTGTATTGTCTGCCAGTCACTAAAATGAGTGGCAATAGATATGCGCATAAGTGGAGCTAGACACGCCCTTTGGGCAGAACATGATTTGCCCCCTCAAAATGGCACTTCGCGCAGTGCATTCTGGTCACACCTACAATCTCCCTGAAACTAGTTTTCAAAAGTAGGCAAGTATGCCTGCAGTACACATGGTTTTGCCCAACTGCTAACAAAATTCCTGCTGGGATCAACTTGGAATTACCCCCAATATACAGCACAGTACAGGGAGGGGCAGCACACACTACATACAGCACACTACAGGGAGGGGGAGCATACACTACATACACCACAGTACAGGGAGGGAGCACACACTACATACAGCACAGTACAGGGAGCGAGCACATACTACATACAGCACAGTACAGGGAGGGAGCACACACTACATACAGCACAGTACAGGGAGAGAGCACACACTACATACAGCACAGTACAGGGAGGGAGCAAACACTACATACAGCACAGTACAGGGAGGGAGCACACACTACATACAGCACAGTACAGGCAGGGAGCACACACTACATATAGCACAGTACACTGAGTACAGGGAGGGAGCACACACTACATACAGCACAGTACAGGGAGGGAGCACACACTACATACAGCACAGTACAGGGAGGGAGCACACACTACATACAGCACAGTACAGGGAGGGAGCACACACTACATACAGCACAGTACAGGCAGGGAGCACACACTACATACAGCACAGTACAGGGAGGGAGCACACACTACATACAGCACAGTACAGGGAGGGAGCACACACTACATATAGCACAGTACAGGCAGGGAGCACACACTACATACAGCACAGTACAGGGAGGGGGAGCACACACTATATACAGCACAGTACAGGGAGGGAGCACACACTACATACAGCACAGTACAGGGAGGGAGCACACACTACATACAGCACAGTACAGGCAGGGAGCACACACTACATATATCACAGTACACTGAGTACAGGGAGGGAGCACACACTACATACAGCACAGTACAGGGAGGGAGCACACACTACATATAGCACAGTACACTGAGTACAGGGAGGGAACACACCCTTTGGGCGGAACATGATTTGCCCCCTCAAAATGGCACTTCGCGCAGTGCATTCTGGTCACACCTACAATCTCCCTGAAACTAGTTTTCAAAAGTAGGCAAGTATGCCTGCAGTACACATGGTTTTGCCCAACTGCTAACAAAATTCCTGCTGGGATCAACTTGGAATTACCCCCAATATACAGCACAGTACAGGGAGGGGCAGCACACACTACATACAGCACACTACAGGGAGGGGGAGCATACACTACATACAGCACAGTACAGGGAGGGAGCACACACTACATACAGCACAGTATAGGGAGGGAGCACACACTACATACAGCACAGTACAGGGAGGGAGCACACACTACATACAGCACAGTACAGGGAGGGAGCACACAATACATACAGCACAGTACAGGGAGAGAGCACACACTACATACAGCACAGTACAGGGAGGGAGCACAAAATACATACAGCACAGTACAGGGAGAGAGCACACACTACATACAGCACAGTACAGCACAGCACAGGGAGGAGAAGCACATACTACATACAGCACAGTACAGGGAGGGAGCACACACTACATACAGCACAGTACAGGGAGAGAGCACACACTACATACAGCACAGTACAGGGAGGGAGCAAACACTACATACAGCACAGTACAGGGAGGGAGCACACAATACATACAGCACAGTACAGGGAGAGAGCACACACTACATACAGCACAGTACAGGGAGGGAGCACAAAATACATACAGCACAGTACAGGGAGAGAGCACACACTACATACAGCACAGTACAGCACAGCACAGGGAGGAGAAGCACATACTACATACAGCACAGTACAGGGAGGGAGCACACACTACATACAGCACAGTACAGGGAGAGAGCACACACTACATACAGCACAGTACAGGGAGGGAGCAAACACTACATACAGCACAGTACAGACAGGGAGCACACACTACATACAGCACTGTACAGGGAGGGGGAGCACACACTACATACAGCACAGTACAGGGAGGGAGCACACACTACATACAGCACAGTACAGAGAGGGAGCACACACTACATACAGCACAGTACAGGGAGAGAGCACACACTACATACAGCACAGTACAGGCAGGGAGCACACACTACATACAGCACAGTACAGGGAGGGAGCACACACTACATACAGCACAGTACAGGGAGAGAGCACACACTACATACAGCACAGTACAGGGAGGGAGCAAACACTACATACAGCACAGTACAGGGAGGGAGCACACACTACATACAGCACAGTACAGGCAGGGAGCACACACTACATATAGCACAGTACACTGAGTACAGGGAGGGAGCACACACTACATACAGCACAGTACAGGGAGGGAGCACACACTACATACAGCACAGTACAGGGAGGGAGCACATACTACATACAGCACAGTACAGGGCGGGAGCACACACTACATACAGCACAGTACAGGCAGGGAGCACACACTACATACAGCACAGTACAGGGAGGGAGCACACACTACATACAGCACAGTACAGGGAGGGAGCACACACTACATACAGTACAGGCAGGGAGCACACACTACATACAGTACAGTACAGGGAGGGGGAGCACACACTATATACAGCACAGTACAGGGAGGGAGCACACACTACATACAGCACAGTACAGGGAGGGAGCACACACTACATACAGCACAGTACAGCAGGGAGCACACACTACATATAGCACAGTACACTGAGTACAGGGAGGGAGCACACACTACATACAGCACAGTACAGGGAGGGAGCACACACTGCATATAGCACAGTACATTGAGTACAGGGAGGGAACACACACTACATACAGCACAGTACAGGGAGGGAGCACATACAAGTAGTGAAACACAGACACAGGGGACCAGCGCAGTGGAATCTGTCCCAGTGGCCAATCTGCACCTGATTACATACATAGCCAACACATTATTACATGAATAGCACCACATTACACGTATAGCACCACATTATACAAATAGCACCACATTACATACATAGACACTGCATTACATAAATAGGCCCATCATCATGGACAGACATTGGGCAGCTATAGGGCTGAAGTACTTTGTATAAGAGATTGTCCCAGGGCTGGCTGTGAGTGCAGCCTGATCAGCTGGCATCCTGAGAACGGGTGTAGTATGGTATGCCGGCGGCCGGGCTCCTGGCGACCAGCATACCAGCGCCGGGAGCCCGACCGCCGGCATACCGACAGCGTGGTGAGCGCAAATGAGGCCCTTGCGGGCTCGCTACGTGCGCCACCCTATTCTATTCTCCCTCCAGGGGGGTCGTGGACCCCCACGAGGGAGAAAAAGTGTCAGTATGACGGCTGTCGGGATTCCGGCGCCGGTATACTGTGCGCCGGGATCCCGACAGTCGACATACTGAAGACCACCCCTGAGAACAAGGTACATCCTGCTCCTGTCCAGTCCCCAAACCATACACTGTTACCGGAGACGCCCTAACCCTTACACCATCATGATAATGCAAATAATGTAAATAAAATACCTCTCTGCCGGGTCCCCTTCACTGCTCAGTTGCCGCTCTGGCCAGTTTAGTGAGAGTGCGGGAGCTAGGGTGGCTGTGGGTCTACTGAACCCGGCTCCAACCATCGCTATGCTGCTGCTCCCGGGCCGGGGTCATTGAAGAGACCATTGGTCGGGGTCAGGGAGAAGGTGCTACTGGGCTGGTTAACTTTCTCCAGGTCCCCCGTTGGTAGAGCAGCTTCACCACTTTTCGCTAGCCTAACTTCCGGATTGCATTCCAATGAACCGCAAGTACTGGAAGCAGTGCGAGCCAGCCCAGCCTGAGTGTGAATCAGCCTGGCTGAGGGGGATATGGGACCGGCCCATCGGAATCTGTCATGGTGTCCTGGTGGGCCAATCCGCCTCTGGATATAGGTGCATGTGATGTATGTATGGTAGAAACCAGGGGGGTAATTCAGATCTAATCGATGGCGATCAGATCCGAACTGAGCATGTGTATGCACTGCAATGCGCATGCGCAACGGATGGCTGCAAAGTGGATCGCCGATCAGCGACAGGTTTGTTCAAAGGATCCATTCGCACGAGCGATTGCAAGGTGATTGACAGAAAGAGGCCGTTTGTGGGTGGCAACTGACCCGAATGTCTGGAAAAACGCAGATGGGACCAAGCGTTTGAAGGGCGGGTGTCTGACGTCAAATACGGTCCCGAACAGGCTGATGTGATCGCACAGGAAGAGTAATGGGCCCTACACACATCGCGATGTGCCACCGAGGTGCCCGACGGCTGATACGGCCGACGGGTGACCTGGCGGCAGGGGGGGTGTGACAGGGGGGGGGGGGAAGTTTCATCACTCCCCCCGTCACCCGGCTCCATCGCAGTGCATGCTAATATGGATGAGAAGGTCCATATTGGCTTGCATGTTTAAACAAGCCGTCACCAACGGCGAACGAGTGCGGGGCCGCTCATCGTTCATCGTTGGTGCATACACACTGAAAGATATGAACGATATCTCGTTCATTAATGAATGAGATCGTCCATATCTTTCAGAGGTATCGGCCAGTGTATAGGGCCTATAAGTCCTGGGCTGCGCAGAGACTGCACAAAATCAGTTTGTACAGCTCTGCTACACATGCTTTCGCACACTTGCACAGTGAAAATACACTGCCCCTGTAGGTGGCGACTTTCTGATCGCATTACAGCAAAAATCACTGCCTAGCGATCAGATCTGAATTACCCCCCAGGTGCATATGCTGTAAGGGTGATCATTTTACAGTTTAATGTGTTTAATAAAAATGCATTCATACGAAGGCGGAGATTCAGTTCTTTGTGATGATTGGCTGCACACATCATGGTATAATACGCAGGGCCAGGCCTGGGTACTGTAGGGGCGTAGCCTAATTGTGGAGACATGGTCATGTCACCTACATAGGTGTGCACAGGAGCCAACATGGGGGTGCCGCTCTTGGACTCCCCACCTCCACCGCATTATGGACTACTCTCCCCCCCAGCCGTCCCCTCCAGGACATACAGTAGACTGCTTACCTGTGCAGCCCAGGTGAGCAGTCTATGCCACAGAGAAAGAGGTGGAGGAAGCAATCTCCGTAACACGTGGAGGGGGGAAGTCCCAGAGTAGCACGCCTGTGTTGGCTGCACACATCTATGGTCACCTATAAAAGAGATATAAAGAAATAGTATCTGTGGTGCCATGCATCACTCAGCCAGGGGCAGATTGGGGTATCAGTGGTGCAGGCAGATGCATTCAGTGGCAGCAGCCTAGCTGGACCCACCACTGCTAAGAAGGGGTAGGGGCGGTGTACCAGGCCCCCGCCAGGCCCTACTAACAAGCCCGGACTCAGACAATTAGTACTCGCCTCCCACTGCTCTCTGCACCCCTAAGCGTTTTGTACATTAACATTGCTGGTTTTTTTTTATTAGTGATGCTACAGGTCAGGAAGTGCATTCGCCCAACCATTACAGGGGCACTTTGCGGTAGAGATGAGCGGGTTCGGTTTCTCTGAATCCGAACCCGCCCGAACTTCATGTTTTTTTACACGGGTCCGAGCGACTCGGATCTTCCCGCCTTGCTCGGTTAACCCGAGCGCGCCCGAACGTCATCATCACGCTGTCGGATTCTCGCGAGGCTCGGATTCTATCGCGAGACTCGGATTCTATATAAGGAGCCGCGCGTCGCGGCCATTTTCACACGTGCATTGAGATTGATAGGGAGAGGACGTGGCTGGCGTCCTCTCCGTTTAGAAATTAAAATAGATAGGAGAGTGAGAGTGAGACACTTCATTTACTTACTGGAGCTTAGGAGGAGTTATACTAGTGACTGATGACCAGTGACCTGACCCACCAGTGCAGTTTTATAATTTATTATTATTTAATAATCCGTTCTGTTCTTGTTCTCTGCCTGAAAAAAACGTTACACAGTGACTCAGTCACACTCACATACCATATCTGTGCTCAGCCCAGTGTGCTGCATCATCTATGTATAATATCTGACTGTGCTCACACAGCTTAATTGTGGGGGAGACTGGGGAGCAGTTATAGGTTATAGCAGGAGCCAGGAGTACATATTGGCCCTCATTCCGAGTTGTTCGCTCGTTCTTTTTCATCGCATCGCAGTGAAAATCCGCTTAGTACGCATGCGCAAAGTTCGCACTGCGACTGCGCCAAGTAACTTTACTATGAAGAAAGTATTTTTACTCACGGCTTTTTCTTCGCTCCGGCGATCGTAATGTGATTGACAGGAAATGGGTGTTACTGGGCGGAAACACGGCGTTTCAGGGGCGTGTGGCTGAAAACGCTACCGTTTCCGGAAAAAACGCAGGAGTGGCCGGAGAAACGGTGGGAGTGCCTGGGCGAACGCTGGGTGTGTTTGTGACGTCAACCAGGAACGACAAGCACTGAACTGATCGCACAGGCAGAGTAAGTCTGGAGCTACTCTGAAACTGCTAAGTAGTTAGTAATCGCAATATTGCGAATACATCGGTCGCAATTTTAAGAAGCTAAGATTCACTCCCAGTAGGCGGCGGCTTAGCGTGTGTAACTCTGCTAAATTCGCCTTGCGACCGATCAACTCGGAATGAGGGCCATTAAACAGTGCACACTTTTGCTGCCAGAGTGCCACTGCCAGTGTGACTGACCACTGACCACTGTGACCAGTGACCTGACCACACTGACCACCAGTATAGTATATTGTGATTGTCTGCCTGAAAAAGTACACTCGTCGTGTGACTTGTGTGGTGTTTTTTTATTCTATAAAAATTAAAAAACTCATTCTGCTGACAGACAGTGTCCAGCAGGTCCCTCATTATATAATATATACCTGTCCGGCTGCAGTAGTGATATATATATATTTTTTATATCATTATTTATCATCCAGTCTATACTAGCAGCAGACACAGTACGGTAGTTCACGGCTGTAGCTACCTCTGTGTCGGCACTCGGCAGTCCATCCATAATTGTATACCACCTACCCGTGTTTTTTTTTTTCTTTCTTCTTTATACATACTACATCTCATTATCATCCAGTCTATATTAGCAGCAGACACAGTACAGTACGGTAGTCCACGGCTGTAGCTACCTCTGTGTCGGCACTCGGCAGTCCATCCATAATTGTATACCACCTACCCGTGGTTTTTTTTTTCTATCTTCTTTATACATACTACATCTCATTATCATCCGGTCTATATTAGCAGCAGACACAGTACAGTACGGTAGTCCACGGCTGTAGCTATCTCTGTGTCGGCACTCGGCAGTCCATCCATAATTGTATACCACCTACCCGTGGTTTTTTTTTTCTTTCTTCTTTATACATACTACATCTCATTATCATCCAGTCTATATTAGCAGCAGACACAGTACGGTAGTTCACGGCTGTAGCTACCTCTGTGTCGGCACTCGGCAGTCCATCCATAATTGTATACCACCTACCCGTGGTTTTTTTTTTCTTTCTTCTTTATACATACTACATCTCATTATCATCCAGTCTATATTAGCAGCAGACACAGTACAGTACGGTAGTCCACGGCTGTAGCTACCTCTGTGTCGGCACTCGGCAGTCCATCCATAATTGTATACCACCTACCCGTGGGTTTTTTTTCTTTCTTTATACATACTACATCTCATTATCATCCAGTCTATATTAGCAGCAGACACAGTACAGTACGGTAGTCCACAGCTGTAGCTACCTCTGTGTCGGCACTCGGCAGTCCATCCATAATTGTATACCACCTACCCGTGGTTTTTTTTTTTCTTTCTTCTTTATACATACTACATCTCATTATCATCCAGTCTATATTGGCAGCAGACACAGTACAGTACGGTAGTCCACGGCTGTAGCTATCTCTGTGTCGGCACTCGGCAGTCCATCCATAATTGTATACCACCTACCCGTGGTTTTTTTTTTCTTTCTTCTTTATACATACTACATCTCATTATCAACCAGTCTATATTAGCAGCAGACACAGTACGGTAGTTCACGGCTGTAGCTACCTCTGTGTCGGCACTCGGCAGTCCATCCATAATTGTATACCACCTACCCGTGTTTTTTTTTTCTTTCTTCTTTATACATACTACATCTCATTATCATCCAGTCTATATTAGCAGCAGACACAGTACAGTACGGTAGTCCACGGCTGTAGCTACTGTACCTCTGTGTCGGCACTCGGCAGTCCATCCATAATTGTATACCACCTACCCGTGGTTTTTTTTTTCTTTCTTCTTTATACATACTACATCTCATTATCATCCAGTCTATATTGGCAGCAGACACAGTACAGTACGGTAGTCCATGGCTGTAGCTATCTCTGTGTCGGCACTCGGCAGTCCATCCATAATTGCATACCACCTACCCGTGGTTTTTTTTTTCTTTCTTCTTTATACATACTACATCTCATTATCAACCAGTCTATATTAGCAGCAGACACAGTACGGTAGTTCACGGCTGTAGCTACCTCTGTGTCGGCACTCGGCAGTCCATCCATAATTGTATACCACCTACCCGTGGTTTTTTTTTCTTTCTTCTTTATACATACTACATCTCATTATCATCCAGTCTATATTAGCAGCAGACACAGTACAGTACGGTAGTCCACGGCTGTAGCTACCTCTGTGTCGGCACTCGGCAGTCCATGCATAATTGTATACCACCTACCCGTGGTTTTTTTTCTTTCTTCTTTATACATACAACATCTCATTATCATCCAGTCTATATTAGCAGCAGACACAGTACAGTACGGTAGTCCACGGCTGTAGCTACCTCTGTGTCGGCACTCGGCAGTCCATCCATAATTGTATACCACCTACCCGTGGTTTTTTTTTTCTTTCTTCTTTATACATACTACATCTCATTATCATCCAGTCTATATTGACAGCAGACACAGTACAGTACGGTAGTCCACGGCTGTAGCTATCTCTGTGTCGGCACTCGGCAGTCCATCCATAATTGTATACCACCTACCCGTGGTTTTTTTTTCTTTCTTCTTTATACATACTACATCTCATTATCAACCAGTCTATATTAGCAGCAGACACAGTACGGTAGTTCACGGCTGTAGCTACCTCTGTGTCGGCACTCGGCAGTCCATCCATAATTGTATACCACCTACCCGTGGTTTTTTTTTCTTTCTTCTTTATACATACTACATCTCATTATCATCCAGTCTATATTAGCAGCAGACACAGTACAGTACGGTAGTCCACGGCTGTAGCTACCTCTGTGTCGGCACTCGGCAGTCCATCCATAATTGTATACCACCTACCCGTGGTTTTTTTTTCTTTCTTCTTTATACATACTACATCTCATTATCATCCAGTCTATATTGGCAGCAGACACAGTACAGTACGGTAGTCCACGGCTGTAGCTATCTCTGTGTCGGCACTCGGCAGTCCATCCATAATTGTATACCACCTACCCGTGGTTTTTTTTTTCTTTCTTCTTTATACATACTACATCTCATTATCAACCAGTCTATATTAGCAGCAGACACAGTACGGTAGTTCACGGCTGTAGCTACCTCTGTGTCGGCACTCGGCAGTCCATCCATAATTGTATACTAGTCTCCATCCATCTCCATTGTTTACCTGAGGTGCCTTTTAGTTGTGCCTATTAAAATATGGAGAACAAAAATGTTGAGGTTCCAAAATTAGGGAAAGATCAAGATCCACTTCCACCTCGTGCTGAAGCTGCTGCCACTAGTCATGGCCGAGACGATGAAATGCCAGCAACGTCGTCTGCCAAGGCCGATGCCCAATGTCATAGTACAGAGCATGTCAAATCCAAAACCCCAAATATCAGTAAAAAAAGGACTCCAAAACCTAAAATAAAATTGTCGGAGGAGAAGCGTAAACTTGCCAATATGCCATTTACCACACGGAGTGGCAAGGAACGGCTGAGGCCCTGGCCTATGTTCATGGCTAGTGGTTCAGCTTCACATGAGGATGGAAGCACTCAGCCTCTCGCTAGAAAAATGAAAAGACTCAAGCTGGCAAAAGCACCGCAAAGAACTGTGCGTTCTTCGAAATCCCAAATCCACAAGGAGAGTCCAATTGTGTCGGTTGCGATGCCTGACCTTCCCAACACTGGACGTGAAGAGCATGCGCCTTCCACCATTTGCACGCCCCCTGCAAGTGCTGGAAGGAGCACCCGCAGTCCAGTTCCTGATAGTCAGATTGAAGATGTCAGTGTTGAAGTACACCAGGATGAGGAGGATATGGGTGTTGCTGGCGCTGGGGAGGAAATTGACCAGGAGGATTCTGATGGTGAGGTGGTTTGTTTAAGTCAGGCACCCGGGGAGACACCTGTTGTCCGTGGGAGGAATATGGCCACTGACATGCCTGGTGAAAATACCAAAAAAATCAGCTCTTCGGTGTGGAAGTATTTCAACAGAAATGCGGACAACAGGTGTCAAGCCGTGTGTTGCCTTTGTCAAGCTGTAATAAGTAGGGGTAAGGACGTTAACCACCTCGGAACATCCTCCCTTATACGTCACCTGCAGCGCATTCATAATAAGTCAGTGACAAGTTCAAAAACTTTGGGCGACAGCGGAAGCAGTCCACTGACCAATAAATCCCTTCCTCTTGTAACCAAGCTCACGCAAACCACCCCACCAACTCCCTCAGTGTCAATTTCCTCCTTCCCCAGGAATGCCAATAGTCCTGCAGGCCATGTCACTGGCAATTCTGACGAGTCCTCTCCTGCCTGGGATTCCTCCGATGCATCCTTGCGTGTAACGCCTACTGCTGCTGGCGCTGCTGTTGTTGCTGCTGGGAGTCGATGGTCATCCCAGAGGGGAAGTCGTAAGCCCACTTGTACTACTTCCAGTAAGCAATTGACTGTTCAACAGTCCTTTGCGAGGAAGATGAAATATCACAGCAGTCATCCTGCTGCAAAGCGGATAACTGAGGCCTTGGCATCCTGGGTGGTGAGAAACGTGGTTCCGGTATCCATCATTACTGCAGAGCCAACTAGAGACTTGTTGGAGGTACTGTGTCCCCGGTACCAAATACCATCTAGGTTCCATTTCTCTAGGCAGGCGATACCGAAAATGTACACAGACCTCAGAAAAAGAGTCACCAGTGTCCTAAAAAATGCAGCTGTACCCAATGTCCACTTAACCACGGACATGTGGACAAGTGGAGCAGGGCAGGGTCAGGACTATATGACTGTGACAGCCCACTGGGTAGATGTATGGACTCCCGCCGCAAGAACAGCAGCGGCGGCACCAGTAGCAGCATCTCGCAAACGCCAACTCTTTCCTAGGCAGGCTACGCTTTGTATCACCGCTTTCCAGAATACGCACACAGCTAAAAACCTCTTACGGCAACTGAGGAAGATCATCGCGGAATGGCTTACCCCAATTGGACTCTCCTGTGGATTTGTGGCATCGGACAACGCCAGCAATATTGTGTGTGCATTAAATATGGGCAAATTCCAGCACGTCCCATGTTTTGCACATACCTTGAATTTGGTGGTGCAGAATTATTTAAAAAACGAGAGGGGTGTGCAAGAGATGCTGTCGGTGGCCAGAAGAATTGCGGGACACTTTCGGCGTACAGGCACCACGTACAGAAGACTGGAGCACCACCAAAAACTACTGAACCTGCCCTGCCATCATCTGAAGCAAGAAGTGGTAACGAGGTGGAATTCAACCCTCTATATGCTTCAGAGGTTGGAGGAGCAGCAAAAGGCCATTCAAGCCTATACAATTGAGCACGATATAGGAGGTGGAATGCACCTGTCTCAAGCGCAGTGGAGAATGATTTCAACGTTGTGCAAGGTTCTGATGCCCTTTGAACTTGCCACACGTGAAGTCAGTTCAGACACTGCCAGCCTGAGTCAGGTCATTCCCCTCATCAGGCTTTTGCAGAAGAAGCTGGAGACATTGAAGGAGGAGCTAACACGGAGCGATTCCGCTAGGCATGTGGGACTTGTGGATGGAGCCCTTAATTCGCTTAACAAGGATTCACGGGTGGTCAATCTGTTGAAATCAGAGCACTACATTTTGGCCACCGTGCTCGATCCTAGATTTAAAACCTACCTTGGATCTCTCTTTCCGGCAGACACAAGTCTGCTGGGGTTGAAAGACCTGCTGGTGAGAAAATTGTCAAGTCAAGCGGAACGCGACCTGTCAACATCTCCTCCTTCACATTCTCCCGCAACTGGGGGTGCGAGGAAAAGGCTCAGAATTCCGAGCCCACCCGCTGGCGGTGATGCAGGGCAGTCTGGAGCGACTGCTGATGCTGACATCTGGTCCGGACTGAAGGACCTGACAACGATTACGGACATGTCGTCTACTGTCACTGCATATGATTCTCTCAACATTGAAAGAATGGTGGAGGATTATATGAGTGACCGCATCCAAGTAGGCACGTCACACAGTCCGTACTTATACTGGCAGGAAAAAGAGGCAATTTGGAGGCCCTTGCACAAACTGGCTTTATTCTACCTAAGTTGCCCTCCCACAAGTGTGCACTCCGAAAGAGTGTTTAGTGCCGCCGCTCACCTTGTCAGCAATCGGCGTACGAGGTTACATCCAGAAAATGTGGAGAAGATGATGTTCATTAAAATGAATTATAATCAATTCCTCCGCGGAGACATTGACCAGCAGCAATTGCCTCCACAAAGTACACAGGGAGCTGAGATGGTGGATTCCAGTGGGGACGAATTGATAATCTGTGAGGAGCGGGATGTACACGGTGATATATCGGAGGATGATGATGAGGTGGACATCTTGCCTCTGTAGAGCCAGTTTGTGCAAGGAGAGATTAATTGCTTCTTTTTTGGTGGGGGTCCAAACCAACCCGTCATATCAGTCACAGTCGTGTGGCAGACCCTGTCACTGAAATGATGGGTTGGTTAAAGTGTGCATGTCCTGTTTATACAACATAAGGGTGGGTGGGAGGGCCCAAGGACAATTCCATCTTGCACCTCTTTTTTCTTTAATTTTTCTTTGCGTCATGTGCTGTTTGGGGAGGGTTTTTTGGAAGGGCCATCCTGCGTGACACTGCAGTGCCACTCCTAGATGGGCCCGGTGTTTGTGTCGGCCACTAGGGTCGCTTATCTTACTCACACAGCTACCTCATTGCGCCTCTTTTTTTCTTTGCGTCATGTGCTGTTTGGGGAGGGTTTTTTGGAAGGGACATCCTGCGTGACACTGCAGTGACACTCCTAGATGGGCCCGGTGTTTGTGTCGGCCACTAGGGTCGCTTATCTTACTCACACAGCTACCTCATTGCGCCTCTTTTTTTCTTTGCGTCATGTGCTGTTTGGGGAGGGTTTTTTGGAAGGGACATCCTGCGTG
The DNA here is from genome assembly GCF_028390025.1 of Pseudophryne corroboree. Lineage (NCBI taxonomy): Eukaryota > Metazoa > Chordata > Amphibia > Anura > Myobatrachidae > Pseudophryne > Pseudophryne corroboree. Next base: position 147,909,931 of record NC_086449.1, read on the forward strand.
ACACTGCAGTGACACTCCTAGATGGGCCCGGTGTTTGTGTCGGCCGCTAGGGTCGCTTATCTTACTCACACAGCTCCCTCATTGCGCCTCTTTTTTTCTTTGCGTCATGTGCTGTTTGGGGAGGGTTTTTTGGAAGGGCCATCCTGCGTGACACTGCAGTGACACTCCTAGATGGGCCCGGTGTTTGTGTCGGCCACTAGGGTCGCTTATCTTACTCACACAGCTACCTCATTGCGCCTCTTTTTTTCTTTGCGTCATGTGCTGTTTGGGGAGGGTTTTTTGGAAGGGACATCCTGCGTGACACTGCAGTGCCACTCCTAGATGGGCCCGGTGTTTGTGTCGGCCACTAGGGTCGCTTATCTTACTCACACAGCTACCTCATTGCGCCTCTTTTTTTCTTTGCGTCATGTGCTGTTTGGGGAGGGTTTTTTGGAAGGGACATCCTGCGTGACACTGCAGTGCCACTCCTAGATGGGCCCGGTGTTTGTGTCGGCCACTAGGGTCGCTTATCTTACTCACACAGCTACCTCATTGCGCCTCTTTTTTTCTTTGCGTCATGTGCTGTTTGGGGAGGGTTTTTTGGAAGGGACATCCTGCGTGACACTGCAGTGCCACTCCTAGATGGGCCAGGTGTTTGTGTCGGCCACTAGGGTCGCTGAGCTTAGTCATCCAGCGACCTTGGTGCAAATTTTAGGACTAAAAATAATATTGTGAGGTGTGAGGTATTCAGAATAGACTGAAAATGAGTGGAAATGATGTTTTTTGAGGTTAATAATACTTTGGGATCAAAATGACCCCCAAATTCTATGATTTAAGCTGTTTTTTAGGTTTTTTGGAAAAAAACACCCGAATCCAAAACACACCCGAATCCGACAAAAAAAATTCGGTTAGGTTTTGCCAAAACGCGGTCGAACCCAAAACACGGCCGCGGAACCGAACCCAAAACCAAAACACAAAACCCGAAAAATTTCCGGCGCTCATCTCTACTTTGCGGCCATTGTTTTGACCTGAATCTCCCTCATGTAGTCCAAAAAGATTATGCTACAAATTTTCTTGTACACACAGTTTCTGACAAGCATTTTATTTCTGCCAATTTCACCATTGCCTGCAGCGTACAGCAGCATTAACACTAGGTCAAATATAAAGGAGTTTTTTTGGGATCACTCGTTTGGGGAAATTCAGTTGTCTGTCCATTCACACGGTAAGCAATCTTCACTCTCTTTCCTGCACATCTCTATAGTGTGCAAGGAAAAATAAGTGAAGATACATTGCCGGAGAGTGTCTTTGCGACTGTTTTGGTGACACATAGTCGACAATTGGAATGCACCCTTCAAGTAAACTCTAGATTATGGTTCACGAAAGCTTTGCAACGCATTAATGTGTGCAGTGCCATCAGGGCCGGTGCTAGGGTGTTCGGCGCCCCCCTGCAAACTATAAATTTGCGCCCTCCCATATTCCTTTGGCGCGCGCCGGGAAAAGGGGTGTGGTCTCACAAGTAAGGGGCATGGCCACACAGTAGTACCCCCATTTAAAATTACGCCACAATGTAGCACAATCTTGTTAATCTTATACGCAATGCCCCACCCGTAGTAGTAGCGTCCTTATACGTAATGCCCCACCCGTAGTAGTAGCGTCCTTATATGTAATGCACCCCAGTAGTAGTAGCATCCTTATACATAATGACCCCCCAGTAGTAGTAGCATCCTTATACATAATGCCCCCCGAGTAGTAGTAGCATTCTTATACATAATGCTCCCCCAGTAGTAGTAGCGTCCTTATACGTAGTGCACCCCCAGTAGTAGACGCGTCCTTATACGTAATACCCCCCAGTAGTAGTAGCGTCCTTATACGTAATGCCCTTCCGGTAATAGTAGCGTCCTTGTACATAATGCCCCCCCAGTAGTAGTAGCGTTCTTATACGTAGTGCACCCCAGTAGTAGTATCGTCCTTATACGTAATGCCCCCAGCCCCAGTAGTAGTAGAGTCCTTACACGTAATGGCCCCCCCAGTAGTAGCGTTGTTACACGTAATGCCCCCCTGTAGTAGTAGCGTCCTTATACGTAATGCCCCCCCAGTAGTGGCGTTTGGGGATTCCCAGGAAGCTGAAGCAGCCTCGCTGGGTCTCCATCCAACTTTTGCTGTGAAGCAGACACTTAGAAATTCCACACAAACACACACACACACTTCACACATATATACACACACATACACTCCCACCATACACACAATTCACACATATACACACACACACACACACACACACACACACACACACACACACACACTTCTCTCTCACCCTCCACTTACCTAATCCAGTCTCCCTCTGTACAGCAGCCAGGTCCTGTAGCTCCGCCCCCTTAGGGCCGTTTAGCCACGCCCCCACCGTCCCGTGTAGCTCCGCCCCCTTCTGTCCCGTACTCGGCGGCGGCGCACACAGATGAGATGAGGGGAGGGGAGGAGGCGTATCATGCTGCACGTGCCCGCTGCCAGTGCCTGTCATACAGTGACAGACACAGCAGTGGCAGCAGCAGCAGGGGGGACAGGACGGCGCAGCAGGGAAGGGATGCAGAGTAGGGGAAGCGCCTATCCGTCCCAGCGCCTCCCTGCACTGCATCCCTTCGCTGAGCGGGTAGCGCCGGGCCTGAGTGCCATCCATCTCTTTAAACCTATTATTATTATTATTATCCTTTATATGGCGCCACATAGGATCCGCAGCGCCCAATTACAGAGTAAACAAATAAGCAAAACATGAAGACAGTGACTTACAATTCAATACAATATAGGACAAGTACAGGGTATATAAACATAGCTGCGTCAGTATACAGTACTGAAATAAGTATCAAGGTGGCAGAAAACTGAGGGTATTAGTGCTGTCAAAGGGAGCATTGAAAAGAAGATAGGTTATATAAGAGCTGTAAAAGCACATGAGGGAAGAGGACCCTGCTCGTGAAAGCTAACATTCCAAAGGGGTTGGGCATACAGACAGGGGTGACACAGATGGGGTAGAAAGTGAGCGTGGGCCACAGAGGGCTTAGGATGAGAGACGGGTTTGGTGAAGAAGTGGGTCTTGAGAGCCCGTTTTAAGTTTTGTAGAGAGGCGGAGAGTCTGAGGGGGACAGGTAGAGAATTCCAGGGAAAGGGAGGAGCACGTGCAAAATCTTGGAGGCAGGAGTGGGAGTAGGTAATCAGTAGGCAGGAGAGGTGGCGTGCATTAGCAGAGTAAAGAGGATGAGCGGGAGTGTAAAGGGAGATAAGGTCAGATATGTAACTGGGAGAGGAGTGGGTGAGGGCTTTGTAAGTGAGTGTGAGAAACTTGAAATGGATTCTGAAGGGGAAGGGGAGCCAGTGAATGGCTTGTGGGAGAGGGGAGGTGGATGAGCCAGGCAGCAGCATTGAGGATAGATTGAAATGGAGAGAGGTATGTGTGAGGGATGACAACCAGGAGGAGATTACAGTTGTGAGCCTATGAGCTAGCAATCCCTATCCCATGAAAAAGGGCATAGTTTGTATAGAAATTTTGTATGATACCTGGTAGCAGAGAATGCAGAGCTTTTCTCATCTGTGAGTCAGTGTAGGGACTGGCCAGAAGGGAAGACTTTGAATTGGCCCGGCTTAACAAATTATTGCAGTATTTTGGAACAGACATTCCCTGAATTTAAATGAAGTACAGTTTGAAGTGAAATTAGGTGAGTGCAGAGCAAGATTTTTAGCATTTAAATGGTGTGGCCATACCTCAGGCACTGCAGATAGTTTAGCACCGTAGAGTAAAGCCTAATATGTATTTATAAATCTATCTCCCTTTCAGACCCCAATTCAATCTTCTCACATTCACTTACAAAGCCCTCACCCAATCCCCTCCCATTTACATGTCTGGCCTTAGTTATCTTTCTATTTGCCCACACACCAGTGGCGTAAGTTCGTCCCAGTTGCCCGGAGGCAAGATAAATATTGGTGCCCCCCTATTTCCTATATCAAGATAAATGTGTGTGTGTGTGTGTGTGTGTGTGTGTGTGTGTGTGTGTGTGTGTGTTTGTGTGTGCGTGCAAAAAAATGTATATACTATATTTATACATTTAATTGTCTTTTATTTTAAATCACACATTTCTTAGCGGTTATACCCAGGATTAGAGCCCATGACCTGTTACACTAACAGCAGACACTTTACTGATGGAGCTATTTGCTCCTGTAGAGGAAGCATGAGAATTCTAACTATATGAAGTTACGTGTAATTGTCAGAGAAGTATCTTCATATAGTTAGAATTCTCATATTTCCCATACAGGAGCAAACAGCTTTATCAGTAAGGTGCCTGCTTCCAGCGTAATAGGTTGTGGTTTCTAATCCTGGGTATGATACTTGTAAAATGTGTATATTCAGTATAATAAAGAGGGTGTGATTTGTAAGGTGCAGGGACCGGTGAGAAAGTTGGCCACTGAAAAGACAGCGGCAGCTATCAATTAACTTAATTCATTGGTGTCACAGAATGGGAGGAGAGGTGCCCCCCTTCAGAGCAGGAGCCTGGTGGCAGATGACTCCGCTGCCTCCCAGAGTTCTGCCTCTGCCACACACCCTATTCGCTCCACAAATAAATGCTGCCTTTCCTTTTGTTTGGAGGTCATGCTGGTTCCTATAGTACCATGGGTGGCTCCAGGTAAGTTAGCTCTCAATTTGGATATATTTGTTAGGTGCCATTATCATGTGGCACTATTTTACATGACCCGGAAGGGCAGTTAGTATTAGTTCCCGGGATGGGTCTGGGGTGCCGTTCCCCCTGGATTAGTGTGGCCAGGTTGCTTTGGGGTAGCACACTATAACATTTATTTAGCACCCCCTTTTGACACTTTCATAAATCTTTTAGGTCTTTTAATTACACCTTCACTAGTGTATCACTTTTTGTATATAGACTTTGCTTTCCTTTTATTAACACCTACTAACACCTTACCTTCTTCACATGTGTGCTACCCTGGTGTAGCTGGTCTTTGCTGACTTGTGGGGTTCTGCACTCCAGACTTAGACCTAGTGTTAGGGACCACCAGTAATCAGAAAAGCCTTATAGTGCCTGATAGCTTTCCATATCTTTGCAAATATATGAAACTAAGACTTCTGGAATTCTATTACATACAGTTTTTCAAGTCATGCTACAGGTACAGTTTGGTGTGCTGGCGGACACCCCCAGCACACCAAATTTGTTTCTTGTTTGAGTGCCGCTTCTCCTGCAAACTGAGTACTCCCACTTTCACCTCCAAGTTTTTGCCTGTGCTGCTCCCTACCTCTGGAATTCTTGCCGCCTCTCCTGCAAACTGAGTACTCCCACTTTCACCTCCAAGTTTTGCCTGTGCTGCTTCCTACCTCTGGAATTCTTGCCGCCTCTCCTGCAAACTGAGTACTCCCACTTTCACCTCCAAGTTTTGCCTGTGCTGCTTCCTACCTCTGGAATTCTTTCCCTGTCAGATTCTTCACCTCGAAAAAACTTCAAACAGGCTCTCAAGAGACCCACTTTTTCATCAAGGCTTTCCATCACCCAGAAAACACAGATCTACTGACTTAAAGCTTACCTAAAACAAAGCAAAAACAAAATGACTAAGGGTTTTATTTATTAACCCTCCGAGAGAGATAAAGTGAACGGATATAAAGTATCAGCCAATCAGCTCCTAACTGCCATGTTACAGGCTGTGTTGGTAGTTTATCTCTGTCCAGTTTATCTCTCTCCAAGACTTAGTAAATAGACCCCTAAGACTAAAACTACATTTAAAATCCTTCTCAAAATTAACACTGGATGTAGGGTTTTAAATTCTTAAAGAGCAATTATGTGTTCTAGATATTTGCAGAAAATAAATATGACCTGCTTTGAAGGAAATAGGATTGTGTATTGCACTTGTTTGTTCTTACAAACTTAAGGCATTCATTTGTAGATGACATATGTAGAGGTGTGCGGTTCGGATTTGGCTCTGATTTTCCCACCAAATTTGAATTCCAAAATGTAATCTTTTGGCGCCAAAACATATTTTTTGTCTATGGAAGATTATATTTGGCGTAAATACGTCATCTTCCATGGACAAAAATGACATTTTGTAATCTGAATTTGTCACGAAAATCCGAGCCAAATCCAAACTGCAAACCTCTAGATATATAGGAGCACTACTGTAAGTCAGACTCCGTATGTTCTCAGAAAAAGAAAAGAAGTGATGTGGGCGCTCGGAGGGGATAATAGTACAACGGCTGCTGGTTTTGTAAATATATAAATTTATTTATTGGTAAAATAATATTTCTAAAAAATAGACACTGAATAGCTGAATGCCTTTACATTACATGTACACAGTTAAATGAAAATAAAACATATAAATAAAATGAAGGACTGTGTCCTAAACCTCAGAACTTGCTGGTAATTGTACACAAAGCCTATTGTGTGTTAGTTTTTTGCATGCATAAGCCAGCTGTTAGTGGCTACAAAGGGTTAATGCATATTGAGCTCAAATTGCAAGTTGAAAAGAGAAAGGCTGGTTAGTACTTGATAGAGCCTGTTAATACTTCACCAATGTAGAGCTGATATACGGAATGTTCAATGATAAGGCTAGTGATGATATCAAATGAACTGGATCCACGTCTGTCTCATGTCCATAAAGCTTGCTTGGTCCACTGGCTGGCTTAGTGGCCGACCGCCCAGCGGCGGTTCCCTTAAGCAGGTCCTGCTGTTGGTGGTGCAGTGTGCTGTCAGCTGACACTGGGCCAGGGTAAGGACGGAGACAGAGAGTCCAACGTGCAAGTCCTGGGTAGCAGGGGACGCTGTGATGCCGCGTTCCGCGGCTTCCGGTTTCGGGGCTTCCGGCTGCGTTCCACCTGCGTTCCACAGTCGTATGGGTCACCTGATGCGTTTCTCCGCCGCCAAAGTGGGCGGTTTCATCAGCCCACTTTGGAGGCGGAGAAACGCGTCAGGTGACCCATACGACTGTGGAACGCAGGTGGAACGCAGCCGGAAGCCGGAAGCCCCGAACCCGGAAGCCGCGGAACGCGGCATCACAGCGTCCCCTGCTACCCAGGACTTGCACGTTGGACTCTCTGTCTCCGTCCTTACCCTGGCCCAGTGTCAGCTGACAGCACACTGCACCACCAACAGCAGGACCTGCTTAAGGGAACCGCCGCTGAGCGGTCGGCCACTAAGCCAGCCAGTGGACCAAGCAAGCTTTATGGACATGAGACAGACGTGGATCCAGTTCACTTGATATCATCACTAGCCTTATCATTGAACATTCCGTATATCAGCTCTACATTGGTGAAGTATTAACAGGCTCTATCAAGTACTAACCAGCCTTTCTCTTTTCAACTTGCAATTTGAGCTCAATATGCATTAACCCTTTGTAGCCACTAACAGCTGGCTTATGCATGCAAAAAACTAACACACAATAGGCTTTGTGTACAATTACCAGCAAGTTCTGAGGTTTAGGACACAGCCCTTCATTTTATTTATATGTTTTATTTTCATTTAACTGTGTACATGTAATGTAAAGGCATTCAGCCATTCAGTGTCTATTTTTTAGAAATATTATTTTACCAATAAATAAATTTATATATTTACAAAACCAGCAGCCGTTGTACTATTATCCCCTCCGAGCGCCCACATCACTTCTTTTCTTTTTCTGTCTAGTACGGTGGATACCCAGGTCTACCATTGTGGGCAGCCAGAAGGGTGACTAGTATTTTTTAAAAATTATATAAAATATAAAAACAATATTATTTTTTGCTAACCTTTGAATTAATCAGCGCCCACATCCGTCTTTGGATTCCCCAGTATGTTCTCAGCCTAATACAGTGCCGTAACCAGACTTTGTGGTGCCCTGCACCAGTAAAACAATTCCCCCCTTCCCCCCCCCCAAATAGCGTGACTAACTGCAATGCCACAGGCAGTGGGTTCGTATCCCGAGTATGTCATCATCTTGAAATGTAATAAAGGACAGTGTGACTGAGTAACAAAAAGCTCTCAAGTTAAGTTCATGAATGTTGTATAGGTATTAGAGACAGTAGGGTAGGGGAAGGAGACAGGGGTGGTCAGGAGATGCTGAGCTTCAAAAAGGGGGGAAGGTGAAAGTAATTAAAACTGATAATTGACAAGTGCCACCAACAGCGCCCACTACCCTGCAGCGCTATGTGTGGTGCATACTCCGCACACACATAGTTACGGCCCTGGCGTAATAAGCCTAGATTACAAAGCACATAGTTAAAGGTAGACAAACTTCTCAGGGGTATTTTAGAGAACACTCTTCAGCAAAATCCATTACATTATCATGCTTGCAAAAGTTATGACTAAAACATTGACACAAAGAAGACTAAAATGAAAACAGATCTACAGACTAAATTTCTACTAAAAAGAAACAAAACTACTAAACTGTGACTTAAAATCAACTACAATTTTAAGTAAGTGACTAAAGGCGGGTACACACTAGGCGATAAAGGGAATGTCGGCGATGAATGACTATATCGTTGAACAATATAACGTTCAACGATACAGTGCTACACACTGAATATTATCGTTCAACGATAATGATCAGTGACGTCACCGCCGGCATTCCTGGACATGCAGCTCAGGCCGGCATTGACAGGTTGAGCTGCATTTCAGCTCAATATTAGTGATTGCTGAATGACATGCGGGTGCGCGCGTCGTTCACCATTATTACCCCATACACACTGGACGATGTAAGCCTGTTATAAATAAACGATAATGACATTTATATCGTTATCGTTTATTTTTAAGGCTGAATTCGCCTAGTGTGTATGGGCCTTACGACTACAACTAAATTGAAAATCCTTGTCAAAATTAACACTAACTATGGTTCTGTGCTCTGTTTAAATAAATGGGTTTGAAAATCTGTCTCGTGGATTCTTCTTTGCAGTCCTGTAGAGCTGCGAGCAAAATTCTCCGAGTGCGGCTCTAAAAGGGGCTGCGAGGGGTGCGAGATTGGGTGCAGTTGCCGGCATTTACACATCGCTCCAATGGCACTTTGCACTCTTCGCAGGGAATAGGACTGACCCCATGAGAAGCTATCCATTCACCCATGAGAAGCTATCCATTCATTAAAAATATGTTTTACTATACAAAACCCCATGATCCATATTATAAACAATACTTTCTTACAGCTATCTGGCTGTTCATCCATACAGATCTCTCTCTGGAAGGGAGTAAGGAAAAGATGGATAGCTGAGACCTATGGAAGGTAAGGGGCAATTTATTTGAAAATCAGATCATTAAAAACCGGGACTTTCCATAGAAGTTATATGAAGCAGGACAAAGCAGTGCAGTTACTGTCCTATTACTGAGACGCTGGGGATCTCCAGAGGCGCACAGACCTTAAAATTCACTTTACACGGGACAATAGAAGCATTTATAATGCACTATAGACGGGAACTCTGCCCCTAGGATGCTCCATCCCCCACACTGACGTCAGGAGGACTGGGCTGGGAATAAGGCGATGGAAAGATGAGAAGAGAGTAGAGGAGGAGCAGCGGCGGCAGTGCTTCCAGTGTATCCAGTGCAAGGGGACCGGGACAGGACGCGCTTCCAGCGGGATGCAGCAGAGCGTGACCCGGGCATAGAGTGACTGCACCGGCGCATGGTCCCAGGCACTGGTGCGCGTGACTGTGGTAGTGCTGGCTGTGCATCGCCACTGGACCTGGTGCAATTGCGCTGTGTGACTATATAGTAGTGTTGGCTGGGCAGTGTCACTGGACCTGGTGCTTATCGTTGTGACTGTTGTAGTGTTGACTGTGCATCGCCACTGGACCTGGTGTGGACCTTACTGCCTCCGGGACTCTGCAGATTGTGTGGCCAGTGGACGAGATCCAGCACAAGGAGTGCAGTCTGCCGGATATCACTGAGCTGGGATTTCACTTGGGGATAAGTGGTTTGAAGCAGCGTTATCTCACTGTGATCCCTGGGAGCAGGTGAGCCTAACATTATCCCGGATGTGTGTTGCAACTTGCATACTGCACTCTATGTTGTGGTTCTGCGCACTGCACTCTATATCTAGGTTGTGGTTCTGCACTGTGCACTCTCTAGCTAGGTTGTGGTTCTGCACAGTGCACTCTCTAGCTAGGTTGTGGTTCTGCACTGTGCACTCTCTAGCTAGGTTGTGGTTCTGCACTGTGCACTCTCTAGCTAGGTTGTGGTTCTGCACTGTGCACTCTCTAGCTAGGTTGTGGTTCTGCACTGTGCACTCTCTAGCTAGGTTGTGGTTCTGCACTGTGCACTCTCTAGCTAGGTTGTGGTTCTGCACTGTGCACTCTCTAGCTAGGTTGTGGTTCTGCACTGTGCACTCTCTAGCTAGGTTGTGGTTCTGCACTGTGCTCTCTTATGGTTTTGCACAAGAGGTTGTGGCTCTGCTGTGTGCAGTTCTGGGGGCAGGGATTTCTTGCTGACTAGCAGAAGTCTGGACAGTATAAAGAGGAGAGGTTTGTATATAGTGTAAGGGGGAGGGGAGCTTAGTGTGTGTGGAGGGGACTGGTTTGCACGTGTGTGTGTGTGTATATTAGGGGGGTGCCACTGCAAGGCTGATCCTCTACTCTGGATTATTTGGTTTAGGTTAGACACTGCGCATTGCTAACGCAGCATTTACCCTGTGGTTACTGAGGAGAGACTATATTCGCCTTTAGGCTGTTTATTAAACCTTCCAAACAAGCTGCAACCTGACCTGCTGGCAATCTGCTCCTAATATCCGTACACATGCAGGGTGGCGCCTTGTTATGATGGAGATCATTGGGATTCTGAATTATCAGCCAGGTTCTAGGGCACTGATTGGTAACCTGATACACATAGGATGCCCCCAGAACCTTCAGAAGGCAGGGCCACATGCTACTCTTAAATTCAGTAGTAAGTTAAATACAATGGAACAGACACCTTTGTGTAACGTAACAGCAGGCCGGCTAAACAAGTGCTACAGTCTATATAACACACGCATATGATCACAAAGCAGGAATGAGCTGGCGCAGCAAGTATACAACCCAGTCATATTCGTGGCAGGGAAGACCGGGCAGCTAGGGGTGCTTGGTGTGGATGCTGCGGACTCTCCCTGCCCAGGTCCCAGGCCTCAGGCCTCACAGCCAGCAGCAGCCATCTGATGTCACTGACAGATCATGTAACTCATTTTCCAGATGGGATGGTGAATTATCATCAGATTACACTGCACAGCCTTCCCCTCTGGCATCTGTTACTGGTCAGTAACATTGGTCCAATGAGATCTTGTAGACATTACTTCTATCCCTTCACCATTACCTCATTCATGCAATTAGTATAACAAAGATGGGCAGACCTGGAGCCAGCAGGTGAAGTTATTCCACATCATTCACCCTCAGTTCATAGAGTGTGTGTGCATACAAAAAGAAAAAAATAAAATATATATATATATATATATATATATATATATATATATATATATATATATATATATATATATATATATATATATAATATTACACACATACCCCCAAAGGTGCGGCACTCGGAAACAAGGCTCAGCAACGTTTCAGTGTAATAACTATCATCAGGCAGTGTTATTACACTGAAATGTTGCTGATCCTTGTTTCTTGTGGTCATTATGCCGAGTGCCTCACCTTTGGGTATCTGTGACTTTATTTGTGAGGGCATCGGCTGCAGTTTATCTATGGTTCATGTGAGTGCCAGACCTTGAAATATATATATATATATATATATATATATATATATATAATATATATATATATATATACACACACACACACACACACACACACACACACACACACACACACACACACACGTGAGGAGGTATATTATTAGTCAGTAGTATGGCAGGGCTGGTTTTCTGTAGTATAGAAATGTATATACTTTGTTTGTAGACCATACGTTTTTAAATACATAAGAGGTAACTTCAATTAGGCATGAGTATGAGCGGCTATATGCCACATGTGGATTTGCAGCTGCAACTTGTCCCCCTCGCATGTAATTGAATCGACCCCTAAGAATTATCTGTATTCTTCATGTGATGAAGAAAATTGGAGTATTGTAATAGTAATAACTGAATGGAGTGTTTTCTTCTAAAGGCTTTTTAGATGGTTCTTATTGCCACGTGATGGTTGAAATACAGCATTGCCAATACAGTTCAATCCCAAGAGCCCACAGTGACTGCTCACTAGTATCAATTCACCTAGGTAGCATGAATGGATTTTTTTTTTTTTCTTCAGGATCAATAAAGGCAACACTCCCTTATTGATTGACTGAACTGCAGGAAGTATGATCTTATCCTGCCTATATTGTGTAAGCAAATGTGTATATGTGGTTTGCATTAATAAGTGTACCAGGAAGTGAGCTGTGCGCTGGGAAATGGCTGGCCTGGAATACTGAAAATTCATGTCACCCATGTGGACAAAATACTCTTTAATATAGAAGGACATTCTGGACTTAGTACTTAATTTAGTAATCTGGACATGACCGACCTTTGCTTTTAAGCAGAGAGATCATTTAGTTTATTTATACAGATAATGCCTATATTATTTTATTAAGAAGCCCTCCCCACACACACACTTGTGGTCATTAGTAAATGGCAGTTAGCTGATATCACTCACCGTTATCCTTTTTTATTGCAAACTTTGTGGGGGGGATAAGTTTATAGTTTTTTTTGTTTTGTTTTTGTTTTTAAAGAGCAGATCAAGTAGTTAACTGGGTTTTGCAGAATTGCCATGCAATCCACCATAGGTAAACCCGCTGATTCAAAACAGATGATTTTTGCCTTATCCAGTAAGATCTGGGGAAAAATATAATTATGGAAGGTTGGGTCAGGCAGATGAGATTCAAGATGGAGGTGACTGGAGAAACAGCTGTTGCTTATGAGAAATGTTTGCTATACAGGACACAAATAAACCTCTGTACCTGAGAGATTGTATAATACACTTGACATTTTATTACAGTGGTTTTATACTGCGGTGGGAAAAACCTTGAAGCTCCTTCCATCCCCAAATCCTGATAGTCAGGGACAAGCACGGCCAGTGACAGACTGTTGTATCAAGATGCAGTGTGGTCACTAATCTGCATTTCTGTGTCTGGATCTATGCTGCGAGACTGATAACCCTGAGGACAGACTAGGCCGTAGAAAGCGCCTGCCTCTCTTAATATGTCACTGAGCCTTCTGTATACTGTAGATGACACTGAACATCATGTTATGCGGATGGGAAATGTTTGTTTTAGATTTCTCAGGCCTTGTCACAAAGACCCCAATTTATATAGACACTGTATTTAGGTGGTGCAGTCTTTCCAGACAATACAACTGGGATGGTTCTGGCTCTCTGTGTAAGTGTATTTTTATGCTGGATTAATATATAATGATGCTGACTGAGGTGACCTGTTATAGGTGTGACGTATGCTGCATGTATTCTGTTTATATTCTGTGGAAATCTGAGTGACTAACGCACTGCTGCAATGGGAGTACACCTAGGGTACAGTCTGGGGATTATATATGATGGAGAGGAGGGATTGTGAAGGCTTTTCTCCAGTACAGTAACGCACATCGTGTGCTGTGATGGTCTCGGATTCAGGATGTGCGCCTTGTCTCATCCACAGGGATGACGTCAGTCTTGCAGGTCTTGTGTTAGATTCCTTGCTGCTGTGTGATGTTCTCTTTATTAAGGGGGTTTTCTGTGTGTCTTCCTGGCACTAAAATCTCACCACCTTGGTTCCTGCAGAGCTGCTGCTGCCTTGAATTACTCAGCAAGTTCTATTTGTATGTGGGGTGAGAGGTTTGTGCATAAAGAGACAATAGGGGAAGATTCGCACTCTGAGTGATGGGGTAGTATTCCATCGCTATTAATGCATTTTGTTATTTGCCACATTTTATAACTGACCAGTCAGTGAGTACTGGGAATAAGGAAAGGGTAAGATTATTATTATTATTTTATGTTCATGGTATTTAAACATTTCTGCATCGGTGATCATTACACTGAAATAAGCATCGGGGTGGCAGAAAACGAAGAGTAGGTGCCATTGCATAATGCATCGCAGATACCCCAATGTAGCATTGGCATATATATAATGGGTGCAGGGTATGCAGTGCACATGGTCCCCTGGGTCCAGCGGGGTGGCCACACCATACATCCTGCACCCATGTAAGTATACTAACCCCTCTTGAGTCCTGATGTGGCCGGCGCTGGTGACCTAAATCACCAGGAAAATGGTGCGGTAGACATTTTTCTGGTGATGCACATGTGCAGTAAATATGACCCTGGACATAAGGTGCATGCACCATTTTCCCAGAGACCTGCTCATGCGCAGTAGACTCTAGCACTGCAGCTGCTGACAGAGGACGGGGCCCACAAGGAACCTTCACACGGGCCCCCTCCTCTCTTAGGGGTATATTTACTAAGGTGTGAGTGTTTTTAGAAGTGGAGCTGTTGCCCATAGCAATCAATCGGATTACACTTAACATTTATCTCGCTGATTCTAGAAGATTATAGCTAGAATCTGATTGGTTGCTTTACGCAACATCTCTACTTCCAAAAAACTTGCACCTTAGTAAATATACCCCTTAATGCGTTGTAAAAGGTGCATACACACGGAACGATATAACAAACAATGTGGGCGTTCCTGATCGAACGGAACGACCAACCGTTTACATCGTTCCATGTGTATGCACGAGAACAATGCCGATGCACGCACCCGTGTGTCGTTAGCGACAGCCTCAGATCTTTTGCACAAGCAAGAAGATCTGAGGCTGTCGCTAGCGATGGGCAGCATGGCCCCTGCTCCTTCCCCTCCCCTGCCGTTGTTCATGGCTGCCAGCATTGGCAAATGTGCATGCACTTGCCAATGCCGGCCCTGCCGTCGGGTCCCGTTGCGGACGATGTTCAATCGTCACGTGTGTACCCACCTTAAGAGTAGATGGGGTAGATGATGATCTAAGTAAGAGAAGACAAAAGCACACAAGGGGAGAGGGCGTTTTCTTGTGAGAGCTTACATTTTAAAGGGGAGGGGCAGACAGACAGGGGTGACACAGATGGGCTAGACAGTGAGCGTGGAACGGGTAGGATGAGAGGTGGCTGGGTTTGATGAAGAAGCCCTTGCCCAAAGGACTTTCCATTCTTGTAACAGAAGATTATTGTTGAATTTTAAATGCTGCTGTTTACTGTATATGAATGGAACATGACCCATGGAAAAGTTAGAACAGAGCTATAGCTTATATAACAGTACTGTCTATTTAATTATGACCTATACAATGTGTTCTGCCAGGATTACTATTTTGTGACTTTTAAATAAAACTAAATTGTGCGTTACTGTGCTGCACCAGTCATCCAGTCCCCATTCTTTGTTTATAGTTTTTCTGGCTTGTCAGTGCACCTGTGGGATACCAGAATGTGTGAATACATTACCTTTCCAGTCAGATTACTTTATGCTTATTTATTTTATTTACTTATTTTGACAATTTTTGTTTTAGTCTTTATCAATTGTGGAATAAAATGTTTACAAACAAGTTCAACAACTTTATCCTAAAGGGATAATACAATGTAAAACGAGAGTTGTAGTTAGGAGGGACTTCAGTATCCCTACGCCTAAAGTGGGTACACACTTGTTCAACCTCTAAACTTGCCAGTTGGTCAGACATTGGTAGAATGTGTATGCTCAAGCGACCTCTGGTTTCATCCAATCCTCATTGTCTGGTCTTTTCAAAGGCTTTTTAAACCTTCTGAAGAATCGGGAGACCCAATCACCAGACCAGTATAGAAGTGTACGCTTCTGCGACTGGTTTGTCCAACTCTTTTTAATGATTCATGTATATGAGTCACAGTCAGTCTGCCAAAGATTGGAAGAGTATGTATGATGAAGCCATCCTTTCAGCAGATCAGAGATCTGTGTGGCCTGAAGTCTGGATCCCTGGAGGATTGGACAATTGTGCACCCAGCTTATTGTTGTGGTTCAGGGGATGAACTTTCTTTTTGCGCATTCCTGTAGTTAAGACCATTACATTGAATGGGAAACACGGTTTCCTGTGTGACAATGCAGCCATATTTCCCATTTACAGGCATATTCAATTGTGTGCGGATTTTAGAGAAATTCAGCGGAGAGGGGCTTTTCCTATTCAATTGAAAAAGAAAAAAAGAGCCGTGCCTTGTAAATGATTGCCCCTTTAAAAAAAAAACATTACAGTTCAGCCGGTATCCCACACTGCTACCGAACTCTGGCAGCATTACATCCCGCCAATAGAATTTTAGTTTTTGCTGATTTGCTCTTTGTAAATTCCAATATATATTTACCCCTTTTCCACTGCCACAATATTCCGGGTTATTGCTGGGTTGCAGCTCAGTGGAAAAGGGTTCCTCAAATGTAACCCGGGCCAGTTACCCAGGAATCTGACCCATGTAGCTACCAGCGTAGGACCTGGGTAAGGGTGCAGTGTAAACGAATGACCCGGGTCCCAATAAAGTCCCATGAAGAGCTGGTTTACCGGCACTTGGAGATGATGTTCGCTCCAAGCGCTGACAGAGGGAATAACCGTATCTAACCTGGGCCCAGCCTTCGGTGTGAGCGGGGATTCAACATGTGTTCACTTGGGTTTGGTATGATTTACCGGGTATTCTGGCTGCTGGCATTGGGATCCCGACTGCCGTCGACTTAAACGTATACCGTTCAATTACTCAGGCCGGACCTGGGTTTTAGGTGGAAATGGGGTATTCTTAAGATGCTTACTGCCACATATGCTAGCAAAACATTTCTGTAAAGAATCTGTGCTTTAATATGGCAATGTAAGACTATCCCCTATCCTCATAGCTGGAGACATTACAGTCTGATCATTTCTAATTGTTTAACAATGGGTGTGTGTCAATGACGATCAGTCATATAATGAAATGTGCTTATGCTTCATTCAGAAAGATTGTACTATGGGTCTGATTCAGGTTTGTAAGTAACTTTTTCTGGAACAAACCATGTTGCCATTGCAAGGGGAGCAAATACATTTATATATTTTCTGTGCAGGGTAAATAACTGGCTGCTTTTGCATGTAGCCCACAACTATTAGACAGCTTTACTTTTACACTGCAATTTGGATTTCAGTTTGGACACACGTCACCCAAATCTAAAGCTGGGTACACACTAGACGATGTGCAAACGAAGCAATGGTTATCCGTTTTCCCATCATCCCCATATCAAACTACACTGCTCAAAAAAATAAAGGGAACACTAAAATAACACATCCTAGATCTGAATGAATGAAATATTCTTATTAAATACTTTGTTCTTTACATAGTTGAATGTGCTGACAACAAAATCACACAAAAATTATCAATGGAAATCAAATTTATTAACCCATGGAGGTCTGGATTTGGAGTCCCCCTCAAAATTAAAGTGGAAAAACACACTACAGGCTGATCCAACTTTGATGTAATGTCCTTAAAACAAGTCAAAATGAGGCTCAGTAGTGTGTGTGGCCTCCACGTGGCCTGTATGACCTCCCTACAACACCTGGGTATGCTCCTGATGAGGTGGCAGATGGTCACCTGAGGGATCTCCTCCCAGACCTGGACTAAGCATCCGGCAACTCCTGGACAGTCTGTGGTGCAACGTGGCGTTGGTGGATAGAGCGAGATATGATGTCCCAGATGTGCTCAATTGGATTCAGGTCTGGGGAACGGGTGGGCCAGTCCATAGCATCAATGCCTTCATCTTGCAGGAACTGCTGACACACTCCAGCCACATGAGGTCTAGCATTGTCTTGCATTAGGAGGAACCCAGAGCCAACCGCACCAGCATATGGTCTCACAAGGGGTCTGAGGATCTCATCTCTGTACCTAATGGCAGTCAGGCTACCTCTGGCGAGCACATGGAGGGCTGTGCGGCCCCCCAAAGAAATGCCACCCCACACCATTACTGACCCACTGCCAAACCGGTCATGCTGGAGGATGTTGCAGGCAGCAGAACATTCTCCTTGGCGTCTCCAGACTCTGTCACGTCTGTCACATGTGCTCAGTGAGAACCTGCTTTCATCTGTGAAAAGCAAAGGGCGCCAGTGGCGAATTTGCCAATCTTGGTGTTCTCTGGCAAATACCAAACCGTCCTGCACGGTGTTGGGCTGTAAGCACAACCCCCACCTGTGGACGTCGGGCCCTCATACCACCCTCATGGAGTCTGTTTCTGATCGTTTGAGTAGACACATGCACATTTGTGGCTTGCTGGAGGTCATTTTGCAGGGCTCTGGCAGTGCTCCTCCTGTTCCTCCTTGCACAAAGGCGGAGGTAGCGGTCCTGCTGCTGGGTTGTTGCCCTCCTACGGACTCCTCCACGTCTCCTGATGTACTGGCCTGTCTCCTGGTAGCGCCTCCATGCTCTGGACACTACGCTGACAGACACAGCAAACCTTTTTGCCACAGCTCGCATTGATGTGCCATCCTGGATGAGCTGCACTACCTGAGCCACTTGTGTGGGTTGTAGGGAGGTCATACAGACACGTGGAGGCCACACACACTACTGAGCCTCATTTTGACTTGTTTTAAGGACATTACATCAAAGTTGGATCAGCCTGTAGTGTGTTTTTCCACTTTAATTTTGAGAGTGACTCCAAATCCAGACCTCCATGGGTTAATAAATTTGATTTCCATTGATAATTTTTGTGTGATTTTGTTGTCAGCACATTCAACTATGTAAAGAACAAAGTATTTAATAAGAATATTTCATTCATTCAGATCTAGGATGTGTTATTTTAGTGTTCCCTTTATTTTTTTGAGCAGTGTATATAGTGCATACACACTGTGCAATGCTTCCAACGTCTGTATATAATGTATATGTATGTATGTCCAGTAGTTCGTATACATTTAACAATTTGAACAAAATCGTTCGTGATATCTTCAGATCTGAGGATATGATAAATGACGCACGGGAGCACGCAATAGTGTGTACACACAGGATGATTTGTAATTCCAATTCTGCTCAAAACAATAAATTGTCCCAATTATCCTCAAGTGTGTACCCAACTTAAATCTCTCTGCACATGTTACATCTGCCCCACCTGCAGTGCAGCATGGCTTTGCCCAGTTGCTTGTTTTTTTTGCTCTTCTTACAAGCCTGAATCAGGCCCTGTGCCCCCAAGTAACACATGCACTGAGAAGATCTGTCCGGTCTGTTAGAGAAAGGAATGTTGTGTGTGTATGAAGTGAGTGCTCATGGTTTGTCTTGATGTAGTGTGTGTGCGCCTGAATTGAGTTTTAATGTGAGCAAATGGAGATGCAATTGTTATGAAACAAGGGAAGATGATGTTTGTGGCCAGAGGTTATTATTGTGGTCCATTGAAAGGGCCTAATGTGGTGCATAGATGTGATCATTCTCCATAATTGGTTTCATCTAATTGGTCATTAATGGCACCTATGTAGTAAAGAAAAAACCTATTAAGATCCAAAAGAGACTATTAAAAATAGATTTTTGCGTCCCCGCCCCCCAATTTCCTGTCTGTCGCCCACAAGTGGGAGAGTCACTGATGATTCTTGGTACAGCAGTAGTAGTCTTTGAATGTACAATCAAAAACCGGCAATAGCACTGGTCGTCCCGGACACTGGGATTTATTTTTATTGTCCCTTCAATTTTTGTGATCATTAAAAAAACGGAACAGTGGAATCTCCGATGTATACTGACAGGGGGGTCCGTAATCTGAGCCTGTACACTACATGTAGTTCTGTATAACTAGGAGCTTACAGAACAGCGGTGCAATGGGAGACCTCACCTCTTACTGCAGCTATGAAGGGATACCGCACAACTGAGGAACTTACACACCAGCGGTAGGATGGGATACATCACCTCATACTGCAGATATACAAGGAGCCCTCACCCTAGGAGCTTACACACCAGCGATACGATGGGAGACTTCACCTCATACTGCAGGTATACTAGGACCCCCTCACCCTAGGAGCTTACACACCAGTCGTATGATGGGAGACTTCACCTCATACTGCAGGTATACTAGGAGCCCTCACCCTAGGAGCTTACACACCAGCGATACGATGGGAGACATCGCCTCATACTGCAGGTATACTAGGACCCCTCACCCTAGGAGCTTACACACCAGCGGTACGATAGTATACATCATCTCATACTGCAGGTATACTAGGAGCCCTCACCCTAGGAGTTTACACACCAGTGGTACGATGGGAGACTTCACCTCATACTGCAGATATACTAGGACCACTCACCCTAGGAGCTTACACACCAGTCGTATGATGGGAGACTTCACCTCATACTGCAGGCATACTAGGAGCCCTCACCCTAGGAGCTTACACACCAGCGGTAGGATGGGATACATTACCTCATACTGCAGGTATACTAGAACCCCTCACCCTAGGAACTTACACACCAGCGATACGATAGGAGACTTCACCTCATACTGCAGATATACTAGGACCACTCACCCTAGGAGCTTACACACCAGCGGTACGATAGTATACATCACCTCATACTGCAGGTATACTAGGACCCCTCACCCTAGGAGCTTACACACCAGCGATACGATGGGAGACATCATCTCATACTGCAGGTATACTAGGAGCCCTCACCCTAGGAGTTTACACACCAGCGGTAGGATGGGATACATTACTTCATACTGCAGGTATACTAGGACCCGCACCGTAGGAGCTTACACACCAGTGGTACGATGGGAGACTTCACCTCATACTGCAGGTATACTAGGAGCCCTCACCCTAGGAGCTTACACACCAGTGGTATGATAGGATACATTACCGCATACTGCAGGTATACTTGGACTCCTCACCCTAGGAGCTTACACACCAGCGGTACGATAGGATACATTACCTCATACTGCAGGTATACTAGGACCCCTCACCCTAGGAGCTTACACACCAGCGGTACAACGGGAGACTTCACCTCATACTGCAGGTATACTAGGACCCCTCACCCTAGGAGCTTGCACACCAGCGGTACGATGGGAGACTTCACCTCATACACCAGGTATACTAGGAATCTCAGTCGAGGCACTTACAGACCAGTGACGTAATGGGATACATCATCTCATACTGCAATTCTAATCGGACCCCTCACCTGAGGAGTTTATGTTCTAGTGGCATTATGGGAGATATTGTGTACTAGGGGTTTTGGAACAATTATCATGGGTGGTGATAGTTGTGTTAATAGTCTTCCAACACAGATCTCTCGCTTTCCCTGTAAGACACTTTGCAAATCTCCCCCCTCGCTCGCTCTGTTTATTGTAGATTTAAATTGACACAGGGTGAAAGTCTTCTAGTGCTGCACCCCTAAACGGTGCCTTTGGAGTGTTTTGTACAGGTTAGAGTTAAGCACAGCACTGACAGATTATGGAGCTTGTAGTCCTTGGATGATCACGACAAGCCATTTCCGCTGCTATTTGTGGCATGTTCATATTGTATGTACCTTCTTCTCTATATTTGTGTGTGAGCTTTAAAAGAATGCTTTTGGCTGTTCCCACCTTTTTAAAGCACTTCTTCATTGTTTTCAGAAACTACCTAAGCTCCTGCTAATTGAGCATTAGGGGCAGACGGCATAAGCAGCAGCGCGGATGCCATCCCCTTCACCTTGCAGTCAGTATTGTCTTGCAAAAAGTGAAAGATGACGGGATTTCCTGTTGGCCGACGGTGCTGTTGTGATGTCACCGCAGACTCTCTTCCTTGCATGCCATGTACCTGATTTCTGTCGGCCAACAAGCGGATCCCATGCCTGGGACAAGATCAGGGCTGGGCTCTGAGTTAATATGAGCAAAACAACTAGGGAACCTCTAATAAAATATTGTGATCTAGCGCTGAATGTCATATGGGGTTTATGAGCGGTCATTGTTTGCCCTTTATTACCCAGGAACAGTACCAGTGCAGACTGTGACACCGCTCGGACCATATTGTGTGCGTTTTGCTGAGCAGGCTTGATGTTGGCTCGGTGTGTAACCCAGCTCAGTGTATGAATATTTTATACGAGTGGATTACTTGTACAGAAATAATTACAGCCGTAGATATATAAAGGAATATTGTACTCACTTTATGAGTAATGTTTATCATTTCTACTAAAACAAGCCATAAAAAAAATATATTAGCTTTTCTTGTAATGAAGATGGGAGCTGACTGACTGAGCTTGTCCAAGGCTCACCTCTGCAATGATGCCCAATCGAAAATTTCCCAAGATCCCCCATTACACTGACAATTATTATTTTAGCTTGCTTTAGTTAGACACACACATTGTGTTATGAATATGTGGTATTATGAAGCGTTCTGTGTAGTTATATTTCATGCAGAGGTGTGTGAGGGACCTATCCTAATGTAACATTCAGATTCACTCTTCCATTTTCCCCATCTATATTATACAGCTCTGTCTACTCAGGTACACATTGCAAGGTCCTATTTTGTGGACATGCATCCTCACAGCAAAGAGTGGCTTTGCAGCCCTTGTGGAACTAGAAGGCCCAGAATTTCCTGCAAGCCACTGGCTTTAAGAGAGCCACAGTTGGGTCACCTCTGACTCACACTGACAGGCAGCTTCCCTTACTTTGTTACCCCCCTTCCTCTGTATAGTTGAATCATATTGAGGAAGGGGGAGGGGTATCTTTATAACAGGAGGAAGTGTCTTTCCACAGCCTGCTCGCTAGATCCCAGGAAATATATCCTGTTTTAACTCCCACCCTCATCCCTTTCTGCTGCTCTTTCCTCCTCCACACATTTGGCACAACAAAGTGATTTTTATTTTCCTTGATTTTTGTACCATTTATTGAGTCATTCTATTAACTCTTCCCTGCATCTGTGGCGAGACAGACCAGTGACTTTGAAACCGTTCAGTGTAACAAGCAATGGTTAATCTCTTGATTCAAATTATAATTTAACACGGTTATCAAGTGGAGTCACCGTGTCGTGCAGCTGTCGGAGATGGCTTACGCTGTAGTTACAGAGCTGACGTGTGTGTGTCTGTGTGTGATGGTGAAAATCGTATTGTGTCATCTAGTATGGAAAGAGAACACGGCAAACTGTTCCATTTATCTCAAACGTCCACCTCCTTTTCCGTTCTGCGCCCTGGAATAAACTGTGGCAGTGACCTGAATTTACGTGTTTATGTATACAGAAGTGTGTTTTAAAAAGAGATGCACATGCACTTTTTTTTCTTTCTAAAAGTGTATTCGGCTTTTTGCCAATGACTAATTCACTTTCCAAGTCCAAGCCAAGGTTGTGTTCTTCTAATCACTCCCACCCAGGTCAGTGTCCGGCCACGTTGGGGTGTGTATAAACCTCTCCCCAGCAGGTCTACAGTGACTTCCGTAATACTTATGCTCACATGAGCATCCAGCACTCGAGCTATTTAATAAAGGGATTGGCTCTAATATTACGTTGCACCTATATTTAATGGAATCGGTCTGTTAATAAGATTGCAGGTCTGCTCCCCTCAGGGTATGCGGTTAGCATACAGACAGTCGAGATCCCGGCAGTCACAATACAGACGCTGAGATCCCGACGGGGGCACCATACCGCTGCCGGTATACCGGCGAGGTAGGTGATTCCCCCTTTATGGGTGTCGATGACACCCATACAGGGAGAATCTCGCCACCGAGCCCGCATGGAGCTTAGTTGAGATCGCCCCCTCCCCCGCCAGCATTCCACCGATTGGGATGCCCATGTCGGCATAATGACATACGGCATCCTGAGCGGCTGTAAATTATACCAAACCCCTCCCCCCCACCCTCACTATGTGTCCATTGGCTCTTTGTGTGCTCAGGGCATCTACCTGATTATAAACTGATCACAATCGATTAGGATTTCAGACCTGTAGCTGGACAATGATTAGACACTGTCAGGCCTCTCATGATGTCGCCCTCTCTCTGATTTGTGTGTGTGCCTAATCTGGACCCCATCTACTCATCCAGCTATCTGCTCTGATGCATTATAGATTGTGGGCTAGCTGCCGGAGTTGGTTTTGCCTTGTAAATGATTGACGCTTTAAAAATACGGACAGACTCGCACAAAGTCCCACACCTCCGACAGTGTGTAGGCTATCACATTTATCCCTTTATGTACAAAATGGATAGGAAGCCATTTGGGCTAATGTTGGAGCCATGCTCACCGTAGTAAGGAGCCGTGGAATTGGAGCAGCCATTAATATCTAAAGGGAAAATCCTATCAGAAAATTGGTCCAACAGAACATTTTCTGTTTGGAGGGAGTCTTGGCGCCTGAGATTTGTCCAGCCCTGTGGTGTGTGTGTGTGTGTGTGTGTGTGTGTGTGTGTGTGTGTGTGTGTGTGTACACGTGTGTTTTTAGCCATTAATGTCTCCCATTTTTTATTTTGCAGACTCCCGCACCCAGGAACAGAGGACCAGGCAAGGTGATGATTCCACGGTGGTTGTGTATTGTGGCCCTATTCTTGAGCATAGAAGTACAAGGATGGAATCAGGTGCCCCGGAAAACAGTGCGCTATTCAGGTGAGGCTGCGCGCTACAATCGCAACCTCTGCCAAACGTTCCTGAAGAGTGCAGACAGATTAGCAGTTACATTGGAACACTCTGCTTTGTGGCTGATGTCACCTGTTTGTGCTTCATGGTCCACTGGGAGGTGATGTCATGCTGTAATTATACATTTACCCCCGTGTGACAAGTCACGTGACCTGCAGAAGACATGGGTGGGAGCGATATTTAGCAAGGATACTGAATGTGTCTGTATGTCTCTGCTGCTCTAATTCTACCCCTCCCGCATATGCTTTAGGTGTGTCTGAGATCCGCCAGTCCTGGCACAGTGGCATCTCCCACTACCTGACTCTAACATTGGATGAAAAACGGGGGGCACTCTATGTGGGTGCACGAGAGCTCATATTTACTCTGGACATGAATAACATAGGCAGGGAGCTACGGCCGCCGGTAAGCAAATACAATATTCAGCTATTCTTAGGCAAATGTATCCTTCCTCATGATCCCATGTGGCATAAAACAATGTATCATTCCTGGCTTCTGTCTCTGCTAGATTTTATGGGAGGCCCCAAGAGACAGGAAGGCGGAATGCTTCTATAAAGGAAAGAGCAATCAGGTAACAGGGCATAAGATGGGAGGTGACCCCCACATTGTAACTCCTGCTCTAGACAAAGTATTGTTACCGGAGACCCTGATTCTTCTAACGTTACTTTGTCATTCTTAATTGCAGACGGAATGTTTCAATTATATCCGCATCCTTCAAGAATATAATGAAACCCACCTCCTTAGCTGCGGGACGTACGCCTTCCAGCCCAAGTGCACTTATATAGTGAGTCCCGAGTTTACTCCAGAACTTTTGCAGCAGGATAAAATCTAAATCCATTAGTGGGGTGAAGCTGTCCTGCGCGTCAGGCAGCCATGAGGGCAACATCCACTTTGTGGGGCTGAGGAAGAGAGGCATGGAAGCCAGTTATGTGGCTGGATCTTGCAGTGTAGCTGAGAGTATGTATGTATGGGCAATACCTGCGGTTGTATAGGCGTAACAGTGTGGCAGTGGGGCTTAGCGAGGGCATGTACACAATATTGCAGGTTATGCGGAGTTGTGCATGTGCAGTGGTCTGTTTTAAGATGCATTTCTTTCACCCAGGACAGGGCTGGTCAAATGTGCACTGATAGTGATGACAGCCAGAAAGTGAAGCGCATGGGATGGGGGTTGCGGTTACATAGAGGTGTACAAGTCTGCATACAGCGAATATCCAGCTGTGTAATTGCAGCTGATTTGTGTTCAGCGCTACAAACATTAAAACGCATGTTTTACAGTATAAGCCGTTGAATGCCAGTGAGTGGCAGCGTGGACCCCTGAAGTGAGTGGGACCAAGGGGCTGCATACAGTTTGATGTAGCTACAGTTAACCAGTCATGTATACTTATTTAACAGTCAATGGTCTCTCTCCTTTCCACCGCCCCTACCCTCCTACTAAAGGTATACTAGCTGAGACCGCCTGTCGGGATCCCGGCCATCACAATGCCATCGCCAGAATCCAGACAGGCAGTGAAATGCCGACGCCGGAATACCGGCGCCACAGGCTTTTCTCCCTCTATGGGTGTCCACACACCGTGGCCAGTGCATACTAGTGGCTGGGATCCCGGCAATCGGTAGAACGTATGTATTCCGCTGTGAAGGCTAACAGGCTTGCAAACTCCTTCTTTCTTTTTTGCAAGTTGTGCGATTGTATCCAGCTCCACAAATGGACGCGTCTTCCAGCCAATATGGCCATGCCGTAGTATTCCTTTATGACGGTCACTGGCGGAGCTATATTCTGTCTAGTGCATAAATAGGCTTTGTTCCCCCGGTGACCATCTCTGCTTTACTCCTCCCGCACAGGAGCTGTCGTCATACACTCTGGATAGTGTAAACTTGGAAGATGGGAGGGGAAAGTGTCCATATGATCCATCATCCGGCCACACCGGGCTTGTTGTAGGTGAGTAGGTAGCTCTTACCGTCTGACTTGTCCAGATGGGAGGAATGTCTGTTTTGCTGTATGGTGGTTATCTGTAAAAGCAAATTGTTTTATTTATTATTATTTTTTGTGGCATTTCTATTAACCTTTCTTTAGTGATAAATTAGCTTTGGACTCATAACTTTAACAACTCTTTGTTTACAGATGGAGTTTTGTACTCCGCTACATTATTCAACTTTCTGGGAACGGAGCCAGTGATCCAGCGCAGTGTGGGGCAGCAAAGCAGTATAAAGACGGAATATCTGGCAACATGGCTGAATGGTGAGGAGCCGCAATCTAGACCTCATTGCCCTCCATCTACACCTTGGCCATTGTCCCCTCACGTGCTCATTTCATCATTTATTTTAACCACACTCCATAACTTTTCCTTTTGTTCCTTCACTCGCGGTTTCTCTGCTCTCCCCTGCTCCCGTCCTCTGGTTTTGTATTCCCCCAGTAATACCTGCACAGCGCTATCTCACTACTTCTGTTTCTCCGTTCTAGAGGCGAACTTTGTCAGCTCAGCTCATATACCCGAGAGTTTGGATAATGAATTTGGGGACGACGACAAGATTTATTTCTTCTTCACCGAGCGGGCCCTAGAATATGACTGCTCCAGTGAGCAGGTGGTGTCACGGGTGTCCCGAGTCTGTAAGGTTAGTGACCTCTGACTATGACCAGTAGTTGGCAGCTTTAAGAGCATTGCATCCAGATTCTGTACAGTAAACTGTAGGAGGCGATGGTGATAATGGAACACTGCGTTGTTACTTCTAAGTCTATCTGCCACCTTTATATGCGAGATTCAGCATATTTATGTATGACTGGTTCAGACTATGCATGCAGTGTAGATGTTGTGGCACTTTGGGAATGGAGCAGTTACATATATGGGGGCGTATGTAATATGGTCTGAGATCGCCGGAGGGGCGTGCTGGCCGAACTCCAAGGTTTTTTCTCGGCGCTTAAAAAAACCTTCACTAATATATGTGACCCCCAGCCTCTAATGAGCTAAGTCCAGGGAAAACTATTGATGTACTTGTATGAGTGTACTGCTATTTTTAGGTCTTTGGAGTAGACTATAAAGGTTCACAGTAGTCTGGCTGATACCTCAGCTTATAGAAAGCTCCCATCAGCACCAAATCTTCCTCCACTTACTGATACTTGAGGAAATTAAAGGGTAGATGTACTAAGCAGTGAAAAGAGTGGAGAAGTGAGCCTTTGGAAATGTTGCCCATGGCAACCAATCAGCTGCTCTGTATAATTGTATAGTATGCAAATTATAAATGGTGCTTCAGTGCAGATTGGTTGCCATGGGCAACTTCTCCATTGGCTCACTTCTGCACTCTTTTTCACTGCTTAGTACATCTCCCGCCCAGTTACAATTTGGGGAGGGATGGGAATTTCTATATATGTACACATTTTGGCTGCAACAGTAATCCTTAGAACAATTTAAAATATTTTTCTTTTTATTAGAGATGTAGGCACTGTTATGTGTTTTTGTTTTTTAATTTTGGAACATTTTAAGCTCATATATGCACCCATTGTTTTATTTTCATTTTATTATGATTATTATTTCTTAATTTAATATCATTGAAAATCCTCTACAACGTTGCTTCCCATTAATACATGTCTGTACTATATATTATATTTTGTATTAATATATTGTTTGTTTATTGTTGTTTTTTTTTTTAAACCGCTGGCTTTAACACAGGGTAATGATTGTCTTGCAGGGGGATTTAGGAGGGGCTCGGACTCTACAGAGAAAATGGACCAGTTTCCTGAAGGCCCGGCTAGTGTGCTCCATTCCGGAGATACAGCTTAATTTTAACCTGTTGCAGTCTGTTTACACACTGCGAACCGACCACTGGAGATCTACAGAGTTCTACGCTGTCTTCCAAGCGCGATGGTGAGCCTGTATTATTGGCCACTATATAAGGATCTCCCAGTCACCGGGGACTTATATATGCTAAAACAGAAGGCCTAGTGAGCCGTGTCCACTATCTCTAAAGCATTGAAGAAATACCGATTAATTTGCAAGAACCGTCTTTGTTATTAATGATTTGCCATATAGGCATCTATTTAAAACAATGGAAAATTGGGACATTCAGTTCAACATATTCCACAAAGTCCGTTAATCTTTGTGCATCTGGAGTGTGACTGCCAGGAAACAATCATTTTTAGTTACGTTACCCTTTGGAAATGCCTGGATATTATGCTGTGAAGCACCAGTCATGCTGCTATCCTGAAATCTGCAATATCTATTCCATGGGACCAAATTCACATTCAGATTTTATTTCCTGAAGTATAGGCTAGATTGCTCTATGCTGCCCCCTTATGGCCCACAGGCTTCAACCTGGCCAGGCACCAAATACATTAAGTAACAAAATGATAATAAGTTTTATATTACAGTTTTTTTTTTGTTTGTTTTTATAAACATGTTGGATGTACAGTTAATGATTCTGTTAAGACCTATAAAAATCCTAATTATTCCAGTTGGAGTAATAGTAGTGTAGTGGTGTGTCCTTGCTTACAGTCTCCCTCTATTTTAGGGGTGATGTGGCTGTCTCAGCAGTCTGCCAGTACTCAATCCAAGACATCCAGAAGGTTTTTGATGGGCCCTATAAGGAATACCGCGAGCAAGCCCAGAAGTGGGGCCGTTATTCTGACTCCGTGCCAAGCCCTCGACCTGGATCAGTAAGTGGGGTGAAATAAGAGGTCTTCTAGGACATATATAGATTGCAGTTCTCTGACAATGTTCTCTTCACAATGAAACTACAGACATGGGCACACACTGGTTCATATACTGAAACTGTGTCAGAACAACTATGGGTGTTATCCAATTAGCCGCAAAATCATGCCATTTATTTTGCGTCTTTCTAAAACAGCTTTTTGCAGGTATGCAAGCTCCTGTTTTTCACCCTATCCTATTCCAAACGTGTGAAAACGGGATTTGGGTGAAAAAAAAAGTGTAAAATCAGGGTGAAAATGGGGAAATTGTCCTGAACTTCAAAAACTCTAAACTAACATAGGACAACCGTATAGAAGTGTACTATAGGTCATATTAAGTATATTTGGGGTACTTAAATTGGGTCAATTGGCTGTTTAAATGCTTTTTTTTTTTTTAATGGAAAAATATTATAAAAGCAATGGTTTTTTTTCATCGAAATAAGTGCTCACATTGAATTCGGGGTACATAACATGGGTATAAGTATATACTTGGATCATTTTATGGGACTTTAAAAAAAAAAAAAAGTGTAAACAGACTGACTGCTCCCATTTACAAGACTAAAAATCTTGTTCCACTCATAAAGGCCCCCAGTATACCTATCCTGTAACTTGAACCCCAAATTCCATCACTTTGCACTTTTTCACCCCAAATCTGATATGTCATTATTGGTCAATAAAAAATTATTAAAAACTTGTAAGTGCCTAATTAGTCATAAGGGGAGAGGTGTACCAGGGGTTCTGAACCAAAAATTCCACATTTTTTTTTACCTTAAAATAGGGATTTTCCCGAAGTTTTAACCTGCTCAGAGTAGGTGAAGTGAAATTCACGGTAAAATTATTGTGAGAAATGTTTTCTCAGCTAATTGGATAGGGGGTTTTCGAGATTCACTGTAAAAGTCTGGTGTGTTGACTGAGAAGTTGATAAACATACTAATAACATAGCATCTACCATTATATAATAAGATATTTGCCCGCTTACTTTCGGATTTGATATTCTCTGAATGAAATCTCTTCTCTTCCAGTGCATCACAGATTTCCACAAGCGTCATGGAATGCAAAGCTCAATGGACCTTCCTGATAATACTCTCAACTTTGCCAAGAAGCACCCACTTATGGATGAGTTGGTGCAGCCTGTACATGGGCGTCCTTTGCTGGTCAGGAAGGGAGTCAACTTCACAACACTTGCAGTGCACAGGACCCAAGGGCTAAATGGGGAGCTGTATGATGTCCTATTCATTGGAACAGGTCAGCCTTTACTAGTGCTCTTCACTCACTGGCAGGGGCAATCGATGTCCTCCTGACCTACTTTACATGCCTTTCGATTGAGAGATGCTTTGACTTCTTTGTATGTGGCTGAAGTCCCTTTTCCATTGTGTTTTTTTTTTTTTGTATTATTTTAGGGAATGGTTGGCTGAACAAAGCCGTTCGTTATGGATCCACTGTACATATGATTGAGGAACTTCAAATGTTTGACAAACCATATCCCGTGCACAGCCTAGTCCTCTCTACCCAAACGGTGAGACCATTTGCTGAGCTCATGCCTCCATCACCCGTGTGTTTTCCTTGACCACTTCTAGTGTGGTTTTGTGCTCCTGCTTTGTCTGACTTCTTCTCTCTCTCATGCAGTCTGTGCTCTTTGCTGGTTCTCAATCTGGGCTGGTACAGCTTGCCATGGCAGACTGCAGTAAATATCGCTCCTGTGCAGACTGTGTGCTCGCCCGTGACCCTTTCTGTGCCTGGAATCGCAACATCAGTCGCTGTGTGCATTCTGGCGAGCCCTCTGGGTGAGTAGTAGTAGTAGGAATGCTTAAGTCTTGAACCAAAGAGAATGGAAACTTGCAGTCTTTTTTATGTTGGTGAATGCAGTGCAGATTAGCTGCTTTATGTCACATTGATTGCCGACTGGAGCATGTTTGGACCATGTGCTAATATTTACCCATGTTCGCCATAGGTATGTGTTGCTTCAGGACTTGCAGGGCACCGACCACTCAATGTGCAACTTTCAGAACATGAAAGTTGGTAAGTGAATTGGCAAAGATTTTCTTGGTTAAATGGCCCTGAAAAACTATTACTATAGATAAAATCTTGCTGTTTGGGGCAGAAATGTGGAATGACTTTTAAATCCTTCCGTTCTATCTTTCAGTGAAGCCATCATCGAGGAACCTCACGGTGGCCATTGGCACAAATGTTGTTCTTCCTTGTGAGCTGACCTCCAATCTGGCACAACCCATATGGACTTTGAATGGTCGTGAGTTGACGCAGGATGAAAACGACTCTGTGCTTTATGACATTACCCTGCAGGCTCTGGTCATCCTTGGAGTCGGTGCTCACCATTCCGGCATGTATTGTTGCTATTCAGTTGAACAGGGGGCCCGCTTGGCCTCCGAGCATTACCAGCTCAGCGTGGTGGCTTCCGCATCCCTCACTTTAGAATCTCGTGCTCCCATGGATGGTTTGGGTTTGGTTTGGATGATGGTAATAGGTCTTGGAGCGGTTTGCTTAGTCCTATTTCTGGCTGTTGTCTATCTGCGGAGGAAGTTACAGGATGAGATGGACAAAGGTTCTAAGTCATTGGAAAATACGCTTGTGTATCCCATCCAGTTGCCGTCACAACCCAAACTGGCAAAGTGCCTGCCGAGTGCAGATTCGGATGAGAAACTGTGGGACCCCTCCTCTTTTTACTATTCCGATGGCTCACTAAAAATTGTCCCCGGTCATGCACTGTGCCAGAACAGCACTGGTTCCTCCTCTCCATCGGGCAATGGGATTCCTGGTCAGCCACTGCCTTCCCCGCCGCTTCACTCCCCTAATCACATGCTGCTGTCAGGTGTCCGAGGCTCCAACAGCAATGGCTATATACGGCTTACACTGGGTGGGGTAGTGGCTGAAGAGCGCCCACCGCTTGGAGAACTCAATGAGGAATTGAGGTGGAAGTTGAAGCAGAGGCAGGCTCTGCCGGACTCCAATCCAGAGGAATCCTCTGTCTGACACACCCTCTTATCACAATGCACAGTTTGCACTGGTTTTTATTTTATTTGTTTTCCTATTATTCTGAACTACCTCAGGGAATGGAGGTTTGGGGGAGGGATGCAGCCAAAATTTATTTTCTCTCCCCCATGGTCTCCACTTACAGACACAGTGAAAGTGAGGAGAATACTTACGTGGCTCCCCCTTTGTCCCTACGTGCCAGCTCACATTAAGTCTATGTCCCATTTCTGAGACTTCGGTAAGGGTTCAGTATGGGGAAATCTTTCCTGTAAGAAGTGGCGCTCTGATGGGTAACCGCAGAGGCAATGGGAGGACCAGCCCAGCTTCCTTTTCCTGGACTTCTCCGCCATAGCAGCAATAAGGCTCTGCAGCCTGTTTACTCTACCTGCCGAAGCTGGTGCAGGGATCCATTATTAACCAATTGGTTGCCAGTCTTGCTTTACAGCTGGTTTTACGGTGTTGAGCAATGAAAGAGAAAATATTGTCACTGTTATAGTTTATAAAGCATCTGTATGCTAAACGTTTACAATGACCTGAGAGACCAACTCCGCATCACCTCTTTTTGTGGCATGACCAATTTTTTCAAAATGATCTGTGTATTAGAATAGAGGCAGGAAACCTGTGGCCCTACCAGCTGTTGTGGAACTACAGGACCCAGCATGCTGTGCCACTATTTATTTATTGTATGTCTACAACTTCTGTAGAGGTTGCCCAAAGTCTGTATGGAGAGAAAGACGTTCCATGTTTGTGGCAAAGCTAAAGAAAGGAAGTACACCTATCCAGTTCTTGTTGTATGCAATTACATTGTATCCGATTCCCTTCCGAACCCAGCAAGACCTTCCCTCCTCCTGCCTTCAAATCCGAAATGACCGCTATCACGTAATTTTGATGCAGCCCAGCCTGGTTGCTGAGTGTTCGTGTAAATGACTTGTTTTTGGACATATGAAAATGAATGTGAGGATGTATTAATATTTATATACTTTTTTTTTTTTCTTTCTTTATTGCTATTTGCAATAGTTTATTCCATAGTTGTTCTGAAAGCTGGGACAATCCTATAAAACAACAATTTTAGTTTTTTCTTGGTGAATCCGTAAGTTTCATTCCAGTCACACATACAGCAGATTGTTCAGCCATTCCTTTAACCCTCTTACACACACTCTTTTCAATACTGCAGTCACTCCTCGATAACATTTCAGGAAGGCCAGAAGTTGTGTGGCTTATTCCCTCTGCCAAATGCCTTGTTCTTGTTTTGTGTGTCTGCGAGTGGCCGAAGGGAGGGACGAGAGCCATGTCTTGTGTATATACATATCCTTTTCACTGTTTTTACAAACAAAACCTTGGGTTCTGCACGCTAAAAATATCTTTTCTTTTTCCATTCGACTCTGTAAATAAGTTACTCTGTTCTCACGCTCTCTATCCCGCATCCCATCTCACTTCGTTAGCTCACTGTGTAATTTATTTGTGTTTTTAAAATATATTTATTTCCTGTAAATAAGTATTTTTATATTGAGAAAATAAAAATAAAATTTAAACAAGTGTCATTTTATTCTTGTTTTCACTTTTTTTTTTTTTTTTTTTATCGATTTTATTCCCTTAATATAACTTAATACCCCTCTTTTTCTTTCTCTCTGTGTAATTTGGAACACTGTCAAATATATAGTATATAATATTTGGTATTTACCCTTCAGTAATTAAAATTGTTTGGATATGAAATTATTACTGCACAGAACATTTGCGTACAAACGGCGGGATGTAATGAAGTCCGAGTTTAGCGGCCGTGCGGTATACCGGCCGAACGCAGGCGTTTTTTTTTTTTTTGATGGGGCAATCGCTTACAATGCATGGTTTAGCCTTGTAAACTATTGCCCCTTTAAAAAAAAAAAAAGCTGGCGTTGTATCCCGCCAAACATTGCTTTTCTCAATCACTATAATATTTTGTGTATTTATTTGTTTCTCTCCTCTTTCTCATTCTAGAGAATATGTAAGCAATTAAAGAGGATGTTTTATTAAAAGGCCAAAAGCCCTGTCGGTGATAGGCTTTTTTTCTCCCTTTGACCGATACAGTTAAGATTTGCCAGTCATAGTTTCGCAATGATTATGTATGGGGAAGCCTATGTAATAAGTATTGTGGCGCTGGTTGTACTTATTCTGTTATTGCCAACTCAGGATAAAAAATGCTTTTTAAATGAACGTTTGTTTTTTTTAAAGACTTTGAAATGTATTCTTCGTAAAGCATAATAATAGAATCGGAATTGCAGCTTGCAAGTGTACAAAACACATTAGAAATTAGGAGGAGATGCATCA
Source organism: Pseudophryne corroboree (assembly GCF_028390025.1). NCBI lineage: Eukaryota > Metazoa > Chordata > Amphibia > Anura > Myobatrachidae > Pseudophryne > Pseudophryne corroboree. The sequence continues at coordinate 147,944,351 of NC_086449.1, forward strand.
AACGTTTGAGAGATCAAATACTAACCAGTCAGGTACTAACTGCCATTTCTCTGACGTCCTAGTGGATGCTGGGAACTCCGTAAGGACCATGGGGAATAGCGGGCTCCGAAGGAGGCTGGGCACTCTAGAAAGATTTATGACTACCTGGTGTGCACTGGCTCCTCCCACTATGACCCTCCTCCAAGCCTCAGTTAGATTTTGTGCCCGGCCGAGGTTGGATGCACACTAGGGGCTTTCCTGAGCCTTTAGAAAGAAAGTATAGAAATTAGGTTTTTTATTTTCAGTGAGACCTGCTGGCAACAGGCTCACTGCAGCGAGGGACTAAGGGGAGAAGAAGCGAACCTGCCTGCTTGCAGCCAGCTTGGGCTTCTTAGGCTACTGGACACCATTAGCTCCAGAGGGATCGACCGCAGGCCCAGCCTTGGTGTTCGGTCCCGGAGCCGCGCCGCCGTCCCCCTTACAGAGCCAGAAGCAAGAAGAGGTCCGGAAAATCGGCGGCAGAAGACATCAGTCTTCACCAAGGTAGCGCACAGCACTGCAGCTGTGCGCCATTGCTCCTCACACACACTTCACACTCCGGTCACTGAGGGTGCAGGGCGCTGGGGGGGGGCGCCCTGAGAAGCAATAATAACACCTTGGCTGGCAAAAATACCACAATATATAGCCCCAGAGGCTATATATGTGGAAAATACCCCTGCCAGAATATAGGAAAAAGCGGGAGAATAGTCAGCGGAAAAGGGGCGGAGCTATCTCCTGCAGCACACTGGCGCCATTTTTCCCTCACAGCTCCGCTGGAAGGAAGCTCCCTGGCTCTCCCCTGCAGTCTACACTACAGAAAAGGGTAAAAAAGAGAGGGGGGGCACTAAATTTAGGCGCAGTATACATTTATATAAAAAAAGCAGCTATAGGGGACATAACTCAGTTAGTCCCTGCATTATATAGCGCTCTGGTGCGTGCTGGCATACTCTCACTCTGTCCCCCCAAAGGGCTTTTGTGGGTCCTGTCCTCTGTTGGAGCATTCCCTGTGTGTGTGCGGTGTGTCGATACGGCTGTGTCGACATGTTTGATGAGGATAATGATGTGGAGACTGAGCAGATGCCTTTAGAAGGGATGTCACCCCCTGCGGGGCAGACACCTGAGTGGATGAGCTTATTGAAAGAAATGAGTGCACGTATAGACTCCTTACATAAGAAATTTGACGACATGCCAAATGTGGGACAGCCGACTTCTCAGCTCGTGCCTGTCCAGGCGTCTCAAAGGTCATCAGGGGCTCTGAAACGCCCGCTACCTCAGACCGCAGACCCAGATGTCGACACTGATACTGACACCAGTGTCGACGACGATGAGTCTAACCTGATGCCCACTAAGGCCATTCACTGCATGATTGAGGCAATGAAAGAGGTGTTACACATTTCTGATATAACTACAGGTACCACTAAAAAGGGTATTATGTTTGGGGAGAAAAAACTACCCGTAGTTTTTCCCCCATCAGATTAATTAAATGAAGTGTGTGAAGAAGCGTGGGCTTTCCCTGATAAAAAATTGGTAATTCCTAAGAAGGTACTAATGGCGTTCCCTTTCCCGCCAGAGGATAGGTCACGTTGGGAAACACCTCCTAGGGTGGATAAAGCGCTCACACGTTTGTCTAAAAAGGTGGCACTACCGTCTCCGGATACGGCCGCCCTCAAGGAACCTGCAGATAGAAAGCAGGAGGCGATCCTGAAGTCTGTATATACACACTCAGGCATTATACTTAGACCAGCTATTGCGTCAGCATGGATGTGCAGTGCTGCCGCCGCGTGGTCAGATAAACTGTCAGAAAATATTGACACACTAGACAGAGACACGATCCTGCTAACCATAGACCATATCAAAGACTCAGTCTTATATATGAGAGATGCACAGAGGGAAATCTGCCGGCTGGCATCTAAAGTAAGTGCATTGTCCATTTCTGCTAGGAGAGGCTTATGGACTCGCCAGTGGACAGGAGATGCAGATTCTAAAAGGCACATGGAAGTTTTGCCTTATAAGGGTGAGGAATTATTTGGGGATGGTCTCTCGGACCTAGTTTCTACAGCAACGTCTGGGAAGTCAGCATTTTTACCCCATGTCCCCTCACAGCCTAAGAAGGCGTCGTTTTATCAGGTTCAGTCCTTTCGGACCCAGAAAAACAAGCGTGGAAAAGGCGGGTCTTTTCTGTCCAGAGGCAGAGGTAGGGGAAAAAGGCTGCAACAAACAGCAGGTTCCCAGGAGCAAAAGTCCTCCCCCGCTTCTTCTTCAAAGTCCGCCGCATGACGGTGGGGCTCCACAGGCGGAGCCAGGTACGGTGGGTTGCCGCCTCAAGAATTTCAGCGATCAGTGTGCTCGCTCTCAGGTGGATCCCTGGATCCTTCAAATAGTATCTCAGGGGTACAAACTGGAATTCGAGGCGTCTCCACCCCACCGGTTCCTAAAATCTGCCTTGCCGATTGCTCCCTCAGACAGGGAGGCGGTGCTAGCGGCAATTCACAAGCTGTATTCCCAGCAGGTGATAATCAAGGTACCCCTACTTCAACAAGGCCGGGGTTACTATTCCACACTATTTGTGGTGCCGAAACCGGACAGTTCGGTGAGACCCATTTTAAATTTGAAATCCTTGAACACATACATAAAAAAATTCAAGTTCAAGATGGAATCGCTCAGGGCGGTTATTGCAAGCCTGGACGAGGGGGATTACATGGTATCCCTGGACATCAAGGATGCTTACTTGCATGTCCCCATTTACCATCCTCACCAGGAGTACCTCAGATTTGTGGTACAGGATTGCCATTACCAATTCCAGACGCTGCCGTTTGGACTGTCCACGGCACCGAGGGTATTTACCAAGGTTATGGCGGAAATGATGATACTCCTTCGAAAAAAGGGAGTTTTAATTATCCCGTACTTGGACGATCTCCTAATAAAGGCGAGATCCAAGGAACAGTTGTTGGTGGGAGTAGCACTATCTCAGGAAGTGCTGCACCAGCACGGCTGGATTCTGAATATCCCAAAGTCACAGCTGGTTCCGACGACACGGCTACTGTTCCTGGGTATGATCCTGGATACAGTCCAGAAAAAAGTGTTTCTCCCGGAGGAGAAATCCAGGGAGTTGTCATCTCTAGTCAGAGACCTCCTGAAACCAAAACAGGTATCGGTGCATCACTGCACGCGGTTCCTGGGAAAGATGGTAGCTTCTTACGAAGCAATTCCCTTCGGCAGGTTCCATGCCAGAATCTTTCAGTGGGACCTGTTGGACAAATGGTCTGGATCGCATTTTCAGATGCATCGCTTAATAACCCTGTCTCCAAGAACCAGGGTGTCTCTACTGTGGTGGCTGCAGAGTGCCCATCTTCTGGAGGGCCGCAGGTTCGGCATACAGGACTGGGTCCTGGTGACCACGGATGCCAGCCTTCGAGGCTGGGGGGCAGTCACACGGGGAAGAAACTTCCAAGGACTATGGTCGAGTCAGGAGACTTCCCTTCACATAAATATTCTGGAACTAAGGGCCATTTACAATGCCCTAAGTCAATCAAAATCCCTGCTCCTACACCAGCCGGTGCTGATCCAGTCAGACAACATCACGGCAGTCGCCCATGTAAATCGACAGGGAGGCACAAGAAGCAGGATGGCAATGGCAGAAGCCACAAGAATTCTCCGATGGGCGGAGAATCATGTACTAGCACTGTCAGCAGTGTTCATTCCGGGAGTGGACAACTGGGAAGCAGACTTCCTCAGCAGACACGACCTTCACCCGGGAGAGTGGGGACTTCATCCAGAAGTCTTCCAGATGCTGGTAAACCGTTGGGAAAAACCACAGGTGGACATGATGGCGTCCCGCCTCAACAAAAAGTTAAAAAGATATTGCGCCAGGTCAAGGGACCCTCAGGCGATAGCTGTGGACGCTCTAGTGACACCGTGGGTGTACCAGTCGGTTTATGTGTTCCCTCCTCTGCCTCTCATACCAAAGGTATTGAGAATAATGAGAAAGCGAGGAGCAAACACAATTCTCGTGGTTCCGGATTGGCCAAGACGAGCGTAGTACTCGGAACTTCAAGAGATGATCTCAGAGGACCCGTGGCCTCTGCCGCTCAGACAGGACCTGCTACAGCAGGGGCCCTGTCTGTTCCAAGACTTACCGCGGCTGCGTTTGACGGCATGGCGGTTGAACGCCGGATCCTGAAGGAAAAGGGTATTCCGGAAGAAGTCATTCCTACGCTTATTAAAGCCAGGAAAGATGTTACGGCAAAGCATTATCACCGCATATGGCGGAAATATATTGCATGGTGCGAGGCCAAAAAGGCCCCAACAGAGGAATTTCAACTAGGTCGATTTCTGCATTTCCTGCAAGCAGGAGTGAATATGGGCCTAAAACTAGGCTCCATTAAAGTACAGATCTCGGCTCTGTCGATTTTCTTTCAAAAAGAACTAGCTTCAGTACCTGAAGTTCAGACATTTGTGAAAGGAGTGCTGCATATTCAGCCCCCGTTTGTGCCTCCTGTGGCACCTTGGGATCTCAACGTGGTGTTGAGTTTCTTAAAATCACATTGGTTTGAGCCACTAAAAACCGTGGATCTAAAATATCTCACGTGGAAAGTGGTCATGTTATTGGCCTTGGCTTCAGCCAGGCGAGTGTCAGAATTGGCGGCTTTATCATGTAAAAGCCTTATCTGATTTTCCATATGGATAGGGCAGAATTGAGGACTCGTCCCCAGTTTCTCCCTAAGGTGGTGTCAGCGTTTCACCTGAACCAGCCTATTGTGGTGCCTGCGGCTACTAGGGATTTGGAGGACTCCAAGTTGCTAGACGTTGTCAGGGCCCTGAAAATATATGTTTCCAGGACGGCTGGAGTCAGAAAATCTGACTCGCTGTTTATCCTGTATGCACCCAACAAGCTGGGTGCTCCTGCTTCTAAGCAGACTATTGCTCGCTGGATTTGTAGTACAATTCAGCTTGCACATTCTGTGGCAGGCCTGCCACAGCCAAAATCTGTAAATGCCCATTCCACAAGGAAGGTGGGCTCATCTTGGGCGGCTGCCCGAGGGGTCTCGGCTTTACAACTTTGCCGAGCAGCTACTTGGTCAGGGGCAAACACGTTTGCAAAATTCTACAAATTTGATACCCTGGCTGAGGAGGACCTGGAGTTCTCTCATTCGGTGCTGCAGAGTCATCCGCACTCTCCCGCCCGTTTGGGAGCTTTGGTATAATCCCCATGGTCCTTACGGAGTTCCCAGCATCCACTAGGACGTCAGAGAAAATAAGAATTTACTCACCGGTAATTCTATTTCTCGTAGTCCGTAGTGGATGCTGGGCGCCCATCCCAAGTGCGGAGTGTCTGCAATACTTGTAAATAGTTATTGCTAACTAAAGGGTTATTGTTGAGCCATCTGTTGAGAGGCTCAGTTGTTTTCATACTGTCAAACTGGATATAGTATCACGAGTTGTACGGTGTGATTGGTGTGGCTGGTATGAGTCTTACCCGGGATTCAAAATCCTTCCTTATTATGTCAGCTCGTCCGGGCACAGTGTCCTAACTGAGGCTTGGAGGAGGGTCATAGTGGGAGGAGCCAGTGCACACCAGGTAGTCATAAATCTTTCTAGAGTGCCCAGCCTCCTTCGGAGCCCGCTATTCCCCATGGTCCTTACGGAGTGCCCAGCATCCACTACGGACTACGAGAAATAGAATTACCGGTGAGTAAATTCTTATTTTTACTGGTTGTGCTTGAAAACTGGCAGAAACTGATTGGTTGATTTTTTTTTTTTTTTTTTTTTTTTTACTTTGGGGGGATTTATCAAAGCTTGGAGAGAGAGAGCACGAACCAATCGGCTTCTAGCTGTTACTTGATAAGCTGTTGGGTCTATTTACTAAGCCTTGGAGAGAGAGAAAGTACCAGTCAATCAGCTCCTGTCATTTTTTCAAACATAGCCTGTAACGTGGAAGTTAGGAGTTGATTGGCTGGTGCTTTAACACTGTGTCTCTCCACTTTATTTCTCTCCAAGGCTTAGTAAATAGGCACCTGAGTTTGAAAAATTGCAAGAGATGATTGGTACTTTATCTCTCAATTTATCAGAACACGAAGCACAACTATTTGACATCAGTTCTACATGTAGTGTGGTAACAGTGAATGAACATCAGCAGCGTTGCAGGTTTCTCGCAGTCTGGGCACGGATGCTCAGATGGGCTGTAGGCCTAACCAAAATGAGGGAAATGCATCATAGTAATCCAGAGAAGGGAAACAAAACTTTTCCCGGGTTCTAGCAATAATACTTGAAATACATTCCATGTTCTAAGTGTACCACATTCTGTCTGGAGAAGAGGAGTTAGGGGTCTATTTACTAAGCCTTGGATGGCGATAAAGTGGACTGTTATAAAGTACCAGCCAATAAGCTTCTGTCATTTCAAGCACAGCCTGTGACAGTTAGAAGCTGATTGGCTGGTACTTTATCGCCGTCCACTTTATCTCCACCCAATCTGTAATTTGGCATTGAGATTCAAATGTTACCAGAGTAATCATTTAGTGAATTTGGTGATGTGCAGAAGGAATTGGAGAAGAGGACACTTGAGACCGAGGCAACCAAATGTTGCTGATACAAAAGGACTGCTTGCCAGAGAGAGAAGATCATTGGACATTTCAGAAATGTGTCTCAGCCCTCCTTCCCGCACTGACGCAAACATGCACATCAAGCACTCATTTTATTTTTGTATGTGCAAAGGGACCGTGTACCATCCTTGGAAGCGTTTTCTGTAATGCAGATAAAGATGTCACAGTCCCTTTTTATCTTTATTTATTTATTTATTTATTTATTTTCTTTTTAGTTTTTATATTTTTGCTTTCAGACTTCCACTGAGTATGTTTGAGGCAGGAGAAGCATACGGCAAGGTACTGCTAACTTTAAATGCAGCGAAAAGATAGTAAAACTGGAGAAAGGGGCCTATTGATAAATTTGCTCCCAAGTGACCTATTTTTTTTAAATTTTATTTCAACATCTATTTTAGGAAACTAAACCTATGTTGGACTTGCACGAGTGCATTGTGGTGGTGGCTGTCTTTCCAATTATATAAAAGCTGTATGTTTGTATCTCGTCTAAGTTAAGTGCCTGCTTTTCCTACCCTCTGCTCTAGTTGGCTGGTTGGAAAGATATCGTCCTGATGTATGGCTACCATTACTCTGCTATTCACACTCCTCTTCTTCTCCCACCACTCTGAACTGTCCCCTCACTTCACCCTTCTCTGTCTCCACCCTTCATGCTTGGCTCCTCTGCTTGCACACATTCCCACTTTTGCCTATTTCATGTCTGCCTCCATAGGTATTTAAAAGTTACGGCTATTCCATCCAGCTGCCGCTTATTGCATTTACCCTCAGTGCAAGTGGTGCACGGTAAGATCTGTCTGCAGCTAGACTCTTGCCTTCTGCTCCTTGATGTGGACAGAGTGAGAATAGTTTTTGTTGCTGCTTAAGTATGCATGCTTTACTGACCTCTAATAAGCCAGAACGGCCCTTCTCGCACAGGCTCCCTGTGGTGGCATTACCGAATACTGGGGCCGGTTCATAGTTGATCGTAGATGTGCTAAAAGAAAAAAAAAAAGCACATCTGTGATCAATTACTCTAACATGTGGGGGGGGGATGTCCAGCACCACACACACACACACACACTTGCGGGAGCATGTCTTAGAGTAGAGTCTTATGTTTATGTCCCTCTGCAACTGCCATGTTTTGGGTCGCAGCCTGCCTTGCAAATGGTCCAGATATGCCTGCGTTGTTCGGGCCATGCCCCGCAACCACCCCTGTCAGTCAGGCAGAGGCGATCTCACTGTGTGTGTACGCGCAGTGCGGCTTGTGTGCCCGCGCAGTGCGGCTGCTGTGCACGCGCACACTTCACCAGGCTTCAGCCTGCGACCGCTGCCGTAGCAGCGTCCAGGTCTGAATAAGCCACATTGTTCTAAAATAAAACCTTTTTTTTTTTTTTTTTTTTTTTTAAGGAAAACAAAATTATTCTCTAGCTACAATGGAAATTACCCCCTTTTTCTCTTACGTCCTAGAGGATACTGGGATTCCATTTAGTACCATGGGGTATAGACGGGTCCACTAGAAGCCATGGGCACTTTAAGAATTTGATAGTGTGGGCTGGCTCCTCCCTCTATGCCCCTTCTACCAGACTCCGTTTAGAAAGTGTGCCTGGAGGAGCCGATCACGCTTATGGAAGATACTGCATTTATTTCTGCTGCGGGGTACACTGGGCTCCACAAGGATTGGACAATGGGGTGTAGAGTAGGATCTTGATCCGAGGCACAAACAGGCTCAAAGCTTTGACTATTCCCAGAATGCACAACGCCGTCTCCTATATCACCCCGCCTCCCAGCACAGGAGCTCAGTTTTGTAAGTTGGTGCTGCAGTAAGCAGGCACTTAACAGAGGGGCTGCTCCAAGCAGCCCTAAGAAAAGCTTTTTATGAGGTAAAAAGTTTAGACTTCAAGGGCAGCAGCGGTGGTAAATGTCTTGTGACTTTCACTGCTGCAGCTCCAGCTCTCCCCAGCGGCGCTGTACACTCCCGAGCCCTGGTTGCCGGGTACCTACAGCGGAGGCTCCGGTTTTCTTCACGCTAGACACACACGGCTGGGGCTCTCCAGGATCGCGTGGCCGCGCTTCGGGAGGTGGTAAGTGGGTCCCGTTTGCAGGACCCGGTTTTTATCGCGATCCGGCACGGTCAGTGGGAGGTGGGCTGCGCGCGCTGGCGGTGGACACTGTGGCAGTACAGGCGATCCCACTAGATCACCAGGGCATGGGCGCAGGTCAGGTTTTCTCTCAACCAATTCTTATATCGCCCACAGTACGCGGTGGTTTTGCCAGCAGAGAGGATAAGGCTTAGACCTGAAGCCCCTCCCCCAGCCCCAGGGCGCCATTTCTAGCAAGTGTTCCCGCCCTGGAGCTGCATATCTGTATTTTCCTCCCTGTCAGTGTCTGCGGCGCCATTATCCCTCAGCTCAATGTTCCTGGGACTGCTTGGGCAAATCCTCCTATGTAAAGCCGCCTGGTTGTCAGCGCTGTGCCTTTACATGACACTTAAGTATTCTACCTGCCTTTTTAGACAGTGATAGTTAAAAAAGAGTGCACTTAGGGTTTTATAGTACAATTACCCTGTGATATACATCCAGTTCTTACTGTGTACTGTTATATCTATTGTTATATAGCTGTGTAAGCTAGTCCAGTGCAGTATTATTGTCGGTAATAACCTCTGCATTGTACAAACTGTGACTTTCTGTGTGTGCATTTGATAGCTGAGTGGTGTCCACTTCGTGTCTTTCACTCAACCTGCTATCCCTATATTCCATAACCTGAGGGGGCTTGGTGCGTCAGGTGTTATCTAATATAGGATTTTCACAAAAATATATTGTATTACGTATTTTTCTCTGTGATTTAATCACCATATCTCTCCTTAGAGAGATACACTACACTGCGCAGGGGTTTGGGTTCAGAGGTATAGTGCTGCTGATAATTGTACTGTGTTACCTCATATTGCAAGTTATATCATGTCTGCTTCTGAGGGTAGCGGTTCTGGGGCTGAACACACTGCCGGTGTTGCTGACGCCACGGGGCCATATGAGGAGAATATAGCAGCTGTGGGCTCTGGTTCTGGGGGCTCCTTGCCCCCCAGTGGGACTGTGGCAATGGAGGCACATACTGACCCTCCATGGGCCGCTTTTTCCACGCTTCTGCATACGCTAGTTCTAAACTAACTCCCCCTATGGGACCCCCAAAGCCGGTACAACCATATGTGGTCCCTGCAGCTAACCCGCCGTGGGCGGACGATTTATCTGCTCAATTAAAGAAGTTGAACCAGTCCCTGACTACTAAAAAGTCTGACCAACGCTCGCCTAAGTCCAAGAGGTCCTCTATGCGAGCGCTCGTCTCCTCACAATCCACTGCTGTCACTGACACCTCGTCTGATGAAGACAGCACATATACTGACCCCTCAGATTCTGACTCCGATACGGTTGATGGGGAGGGTAGTTCACATGTGTATGTTCCTGATCTTTTGGAGGCTATTAAGTTAATTCTGCAGATTACGGATGATCCCGAGCCATCTGTCCATCCTAAGAAACCAGATAGGTTCAAGCGTCAGAAGGTGGTTAAGCAAGTTTTACCTCACTCTGACCACCTAGTGGATATACGTCAGGAACCCTGGGAAAACTCGGGTACGAAGTTTGTGCCTCAAAAGAAGATGCTGGCTCGCTATCCCCTCGCACCAGAGCTGTCTAAAAATTGGGAAACGCCTCCTCCAGTAGACTCACATGTGGCTAGGATGGTGGTTTCCTCAGCTCTATCGGTCACTACCGTCACGTCTCTAAAAGAGCCTACGGATAAACGTGTGGAGGGTTGTCTGAAAGCGATTTACACCCTCACGGGTGCTGCACAAAGGCCCACTATTGCAGCTACATGGGCTGCAGAGGCCATTGAAGCATGGGCCTTGGAGTTAGAAGCTGAAATCTCCTCTGACCATGCTAGACAATGCTTGTCATATATTGTCACAGCTTCTCGATATATTAAAGAGGCGGCTTCTGATGCCGGTATCCTGGCAGCCAAGGCCTCTACTATGTTAGTCCTGGCACGCCGGATATTGTGGCTGAGATCCTGGTCTGTGGATCTGGACTCTAGAAAAACCCTGGAGGTACTCCCTTTCAAGGGAGATTTTCTGTTTGGGGAGGACTTAAATAAGATAGTGGCTGACTTGGCTACTGCCAAAACTGCCTGTCTGCCTAATACCGCTCCTTCTGTGTCGAAGGCTAAAGGTACGTCCTTTCGCCCCTTTCATTCTTCATGTAAAGCAAAAGGTCAGGCGTACCATTAGCAGGCCCGCACTTCCAAACCTGGTAAGCCGAAGCCCAAAAGAGCCTGGGCTGCCCGTCAGCCAGCTGCCAAGACCGATAAGCCTGCCCCATGACAGGGCGGGCCTTTCCCTGGGGGATCCCAGGGTGGGGGTCCGGCTTCTAGGGTATACCCAGGAATGGTTGAAGACCACTTTAGATGCCTGGGTACTTGTTAATTCTGGCAAATTCCCCAGATCTTCTCCTGCGTCATCTGGATATGACGGTCCGGTTTCTACAAGCCCACGGGTGGCTCATCAACTGGAAGAAATCCTCCCTGGTCCCTGCTCAGAGCATGGTGCACCTGGGAGCGCTGTTGGACACTCACAACCAGAGGTTGTTCTTGTCTCAGGAGAAAGTCCTGAAGCTTCAGGACAGGATTCGTTGCTTCCTTTCTCGTCCTCAAGTGTCGATACATTCGGCAATGCAGGTGCTGGGCCTCATGGTATCAGCATTCGACATGGTGGAGTTTGCTCAATTCCATTCTCGCCCCCTCCAGAGGCTGATTCTAGCCAAGTGGGACGGCCTGCCTCACCGGATCAGATCTCAAATGATCTTATTGACTCCTGAGGTCCGTCTGTCGCTGCTTTGGTTGCTCCGGGACCAACAATTGTGCAGGGGTCGTCCCTTCTGGACATCCAACTGGGTCCTGTTGACGACAGATGCCAGTCTAAGAGGTTGGGGCGCGGTGCTGGAGCATCACTCCCTTCAGGGTCGGTGGACCAAAGAGGAATCTCTCCTTTCGATCAACATTCTGGAATTGCGGGCGGTCTTCAATGCGTTGAACCTGGCCCAGCATTTAATTCAGAACCGTCCTGTTCAAGTACAGTCGGACAACGCCACCACAGTGGCCTACATAAATCATCAAGGCGGCACTCGAAGCCGTTTGGCAATGAAGGAAGTCTCACAGATTCTACGTTGGGCGGAACGCCATCTACCGGCCATATCCGCAATATTCATTCCGGGAGTCCTGAATTCGGAAGCGGACTTTCTCAGTCGTCAGGACGTACATGCCGGCGAGTGGGGCCTCCATCCAGAAGTGTTTCAACTCCTAGTGGAAAAGTGGGGTCTTCCAGATGTAGATCTGATGGCGTCTCGACACAATCATAAGGTTCCGGTCTTCGGAGCAAGGACAAGGTATCCTCAAGCAGCATTCGTGGATGCGCTGGCGGTGCCGTGGAGGTTTCGGCTGCGTACATGTTCCCTCCGGTGTCACTCCTGCCCAGGGTAATTCGGAAGTTCAAGCAAGAAAAAGGAAATCTGCTTCTCATAGCTCCGGCGTGGCCCAGACGGCACTGGTTCTCAGACCTGCAAGGCCTATCGTCGGACCGTCCACTTCTACTTCCACAACGCTCAGACCTCCTCGTTCAGGGCCCCTGTGTCTACCGGGACCTAGCCCGGCTATCTTTGACGGCGTGGCTCTTGAAGCTTCCGTCTTGAGGGCTAAAGGGTTTTCTGAAGAGGTAATTAAAACTATGTTGCGGGCCTGGAAACCGTCTTCTGCTCGGATTTATCATAGGGTCTGATATTCCTACTTTGTTTGGTGCGCATCTAACAATTATGACGCTTCCAAGTTTAGTACAGCCAAACTTTTGGCTTTTCTGCAGCAAGGCCTAGATTTAGGCCTGCGTCTGGCCTCCCTCAAGGTTCATATTTCTGCCTTGTCGGTGTGGTTTCAGAGAAAAATTGTGACTTTACCTGATGTTCATACTTTCACTCAGGGTGTGTTGCGTATCCAACCTCCCTATGTCCCGCCTGTGGCTCCTTGGGACTTGTCGGTGGTTTTGGAGGCGTTGCATGAGCCTCCATTTGAACCTCTTGGTTCAGCTGACCTTAAGTGGCTTTCCCTTAAGGTGGTGTTCTTGCTGGCTGTTGCCTCTGCTAGAAGAGTGTCGGATCTGGGTGCCTTGTCTTGTAGTTCCCCATATCTGATTTTTCACCGTGACCGGGCGGTTCTTAGGACTCGTCCCGGATATTTACCTAAGGTGGTTTCTTCGTTCCACCTTAATCAGGAGATTGTGGTTTCCGGCCTTTGTCTCTCCTGATTTGTCTCCCAAAGAGCGGTCTTTGGATGTGGTGCGGGCTCTCCGTATCTATGTGAAGAGAACTGCTTCTATTCGAAAATCTGATTCTCTCTCTTTGTTTTGTTTGGATTTCACAAACGTGGCTGGCTTGCTCACAAGCAAACTCTGGCCAGATGGATTAAAATGGTGATTGCACATGCTTATGTGAAGGCTGGTCTCTCTGCTCCTGATCGCATTAAGGCCCATTCTACTCGGTCTGTTGGACCTTCTTGGGTGGCCCAACGTGGTGCGACCCTTGATCAATTGTGCAAGGCGGCTACGTGGTCCTCAGGGAACACGTTCATAAGGTTCTATGCCTTCGATACTGCCGCTTCCCAGGATGCTTCCTTTGGACGCCGGGTTCTTGTGCCCGCTACAGTGCGTCCCCTCCCATAAGGAACTGCTTTAGGACATCCCCATTGTCCAATCCGTGTGGAGCCCAGTGTACTCCGCAGCAGAAAACGAGTTTTATGTAAGAACTTACCTTTGTTAAAACTCTTTTTGCGAGGTACACTGGGCTCCACAAGGCGCCCACCCTGACGCACTTATCTTCTTTGGGTTGGTATGGCATTAGCCGCTGACACTTTTCCTGTCGTGAAAGTGTGGTGTATGTGGCTACTAACCGTTGTCGTCTCTTTTCCTGCTACTGCATTGGGCTGGTTAACTAAAAACTGAGCTCCTGTGCTGGTAGGTGGGGTGATATAGGAGGCGGCGCTGTGCATTCTGGGAACAGTCAAAGCTTTGAGCCTGTTGGTGCCTCGGATCAAGATCCTACTCTACACCCCATTGTCCAATCCTTGTGGAGCCCAGTGTACCTCGCAGAAAGAGTTTTAACAAAGGTAATTTCTTACCATAAAACTCGTTTTTATGTTTGTTATTTTCAGGCAGGGCTGACAGGATACTGAGCTCCTGAGGGAACTATTCGCAAGTCCCACCACGGCGAGCGTACATTCCTGCAGCACGCCGCCACCCCTAACAGAGCCAGAAGAATGAAGAGTGGTGAGTACTGAGCGGGACGGAATGAGTCTCCAGACACAGTACACAGCTGCGTCTCAGTACCCACACTGGCAAAAACAGTCTTAAAACGGTTTTCTCTCCATTTTAAGCAACAGATTACCTCAGCCAGTATAAAGAAAGCGGGAAGACTGCATGCCATTGAAGGGGCGGCGCTTCACTATAAGAGGATCCAGCAGCTCACCAGCGCCATTTTTCCTCTGCAGTGGACACAGACACTGACTAACAGGGACGCGCAGCTCCTCCGGAGTGACTCCAGATTACCTCAGCGGTACCAGGGGTTCATAGCAGGGGGAGAGCGATTATTAGTGTACTAAGGGGGACATTTACGAAGCAGTGATAAGAATGGAGAAGTGAGCCAGTGGAGAAATTGCCCCATCAACCAATCAGCAGCTCTGTATTATTTTATAGTATGCAAATTATAGCTGTTACTTCAGTGCTGATTGGTTGCCATGGGCAACTTCTTCACTGGCTCACTTCTCCGCTCTTATCACTGCTTAGTAAGTGTCCCCCGAAGTCCTCTATCAGGGTACTTAGACTGCGACCTGGCCAAACTTGGCATTAGCAATAAGGGCGCGGTGGGGGCTGGCTCCAAATAACTCTGTGTCTCCCTGAAGGGCTCTTTGTGGGTTAATTGTGCTTAACCTTTTCCTGTGTGTGTGTGTGTGTGCTGTCACATTAACATTATGTCAGGCAAAGGGTGTGTTTCTTGTACAGCGGAGTGTTTCTCTTCACCAGAGGGCTCACTACCGGATACTCAGGGCAGTGCACCTTCCCAGAATAGTAGGGCTGAACCGGAATGGGTTAATTCCATTAAGGGAATGATCTCAAATATTTCTACAAAACTAACCCGCAATGAGAAAGAGACGCAATACTTAAGACAGACTGTGGATGAGTTTATGAATAGAGACTCAGTCCACAAACCAGCGTCTCAATCCCCTCCCATTTGTCCGCAAAAACTATCTATGGCCCATATCATGCAGTCTGACTCTGACGGCTCAGACATGGAGGAGGGTGAGGTGGACTCAGAGGGGGGGATGCTACTCTGTCACAGGGAATAGAGGCTCTTCTAAAGGAATTCAGTGATGTTCTGCAAATTCCTGATAAAGGTGTCAGAGGAGTGTGAGGAATCTAATTTTAATGTAAAAAAGAAGTCCTCAGTCACTTCCTGCGTCAAAGGAATTGAATACCCTGTTTGAAGAACCGTGGGTTAATCCTGATAAGAAGTTTCAGATCCCTAAAAGGTTGCTCTCATCTTTTCCTTTTCCTCTGGAGGATAGAAAAAAATGGAAAAATCCACCGATAGTGGATGCATCAGTCTGTAGGCTGTCAATAAAAATTGTATTGCCTGTTCCTGGTGCAGCCTCCCTAAAAGATATGGCTGATCGTAAAATTGAGACTACACTCAAATCATTGTATACAGCTGCTGGGGTGGCCCAGAGACCCACTATTGCATGTGTGTGGATCACAAAAGCCATTGCAAAATGGTCAGGTAACCTAATTGAGGGGTTAGATTCCTTGTCTAGGGGGGATGTTTTACTCTTGCAGCATATACAGGACTCTGCGAACTTTATGGTGGAAGCCATAAAAGAGATTGGTTTGTTTAATGCACACACCACCGGTATGGCTGTGTCAACACGCAGGGGCTTGTGGCTACGCCAGTGGACTGCTGATGCGGACTCCAGGAAAGGCGTATAAGGATTACCATTCACAGGAGAGGCCTTGTTTGGAGATGAACTAGACAAATGGATCGCCAAAGCTACTGCGGGTAAGTCTACGTATCTTCCTTCCGCAGCTCCCCCAGCCAGGAAATCTTATTCAGCTTCTAAATTTGCAGTGCTTTCGGACAGTCAAGTTTAAGGGAAAATCTGGAGGTGCTTCTACGGCCTCCAGAGGCGCAAGAGGTAAACCACGCAAACCAGCAACGGCAGGTATTCAGGAACAGAGCTCAGGCTCTGCTTCCTCAAAGCCTTCAGCATGACGGTGGACCGCGAGGCCTGGAGGTCTGTCAGGTGGGAGCCCGACTACAATTCTTCAGTCACATCTGGTCAAGTTCGTGCCAGGATCCCTGGGTAATAGATCTTATTTCCCAGGACTACAGACTGGAGTTCCAAGAGCTCCTACCTCACAGATTCTTCAAATCAGGCTTGCCAGCTTCACAAGAGGCAAGTATAACTTTACAGCAGGCCATCCAAAAACTGGTACAGACTCAAGTCATTGTTCTAGTTCCACCTCATCTGCACAACAAGGGGTACTAGTCCAACTTGTTTGCAGTACCGAAACCGGACGGTTCGGTACGACCAATTCTGAACCTCAAGTCCTTGAATCCATTCTTAAGAGTGTTCAAGTTCAAGATGGAGTCTCTGAGAGCGGTGATCTCAGGTCTGGAGGAAGGGGAATTTCTAGTGTCTCTGGATATCAAGGATGCGTACCTTCACATTCCGATCTGGCCGCCTCATCAGGCTTATCTACGGTTTGCACTACAGGACTGTCACTACCAGTTCCAGGCCCTGCCATTTGGTCTCTCCACGGCACCGAGGGTGTTCACCAAAGTGATGGCAGAGATTATGCTTATACTCCACAAACAGGGAGTGAACATAATTCCGTACCTGGACGATCTTCTGATAAAGGCGCCGTCCAGGGAGAGGTTGCTGGACATCATTGGCCTCTCAACCAAACTTCTCCAGGATCACGGGTGGATTCTGAACCTTCCGAAATCTCACCTAGAGACAACACGGAGGCTCCCATTCCTGGGAATGATACTGGACACAGAGTCGCAGAAAGTGTTCCTTCATTTGGAAAAAGCATTGGTAATCCAGTCGAAGGTTCGGGATGTTCTGAAGCCAACCTGGATATCGGTGCATCTATGCATTCGCCTTCTGGGGAAAATGGTGGCCTCTTTCGAGGCGCTTCAATACGGAAGGTTTCACGCAAGACCCTTCCAGCTCGATCTGTTGGACAAATGGTCCGGATCGCATCTTCACGTACACCAGAGGATTCGTCTGTCACGAAAAGCCAGGATCTCCCTTCTGTGGTGGCTACAGATCTCTCACCTCGTCGAGGGTTGGAGGTTCGGAATTCAGGACTGGATCCTGTTAACCACGACGCAAGCCTCCAAGGTTGGGGAGCAGTCACCTAGGGGGTGCAGTTTCAAGGAAGATGGTCAAGTCAGGAAGTCATCCTTCCAATCAACATTCTGGAACTCAGGGCCATATACAACGCCCTTCTGCAGACCTCTTATCATCTTCAGGATCGGCCCATTCAAGTCTAGTCGGACAATGTGACGGCAGTGACGTACATAAACCGACATGGTGGAACGAAAAGTAGAGCAGCAATGTCAGAGGTGTCAAGAATTCTCCTCTGGGCAGAAAAAAACGCTGTGGTGTTGTCAGCGGTCTTCATTCCGGGAGTAGACAACTGGGAAGCAGACCTCCTCAGCAGACACGACTTGCACCCGGGGGAGTGGGGATATCCACAGCTCGATATGATGACCTCTCGTCTCAACAAGAAGCTCAAGTGGTATTGTTCCAGGTCGAGAGACCCACAGGCAGTGGCGGTAGACGCTCTGACGACTCCATGGGTCTATCAGATGGTGTACGTGTTTCCTCCACTTCCTCTGATCCCAAGAGTTCTCAAAAGAATAAAAAGGGAAAAATACTCATTGCTCCGGACTAGCCAAGAAGGGCCTGGTCCGCGGACCTTCTGGAGATGCTCCTCGAAGATCTGTGGCCTGTACCTCTTTGTGAGGATCTTCTGCAACAGGGCCTGTTCGTCTATCAGGACTTACCGTGGCTACGTTTGACGGCATGGAAGTTGAACGGCTGATTCTAGCCAGAAGAGGGATCCCTAACAAAGTTATCCCGACAAATTAGTGCACCGTGTCCCCTTGCACGGGCAAGTTGCTTCGCTTCACTCGGCATAGATTACTGTTCCAATCGTAGTCCACATGGTTCGTTAAGTATGCAAAAATCCCAAAAATGAAAAAAAAAAATGTGAAAAACTCAGGTCGACCTTTTGACCTGTCGAACTAGTACATGTCGACCTAATGGCATTGTCGACCTAAGTTGTGTCGACCTAACGACCGCAACCCGCAACAGGGCCCGTTCGTCTATCAGGACTTACCACGGCTACGTTTGATGGCATGGAAGTTGAACGGCTGATTCTAGCCAGAAGAGGGATCCCTAACAAAGTTATCCCGACTATGATCCAAGCCAGGAAGGGGATAACGTCTAAACATTACCACCGTATTTGGAAGAAATACGTCTCATGGTGCGAGAGCAGAACTTATTCTGCGGTGGAATTTCACCTGAAACGTTTCCTGCTTTTTCTGCAGGCAGGTGTGGATGTGGGCCTACGTCTGGGCTCCATAAAAGTCCAGATTTTGGCCTTGTCCATTTTCTCTCAGAAACAATTGGCTTCTCTCCCTGAGGTCCAGACGTTTTTGAAAGCGGTTCAGCGCATCCAACCTCCGGTGCTTCGTTCTTCCTGCACTGTTACTTGGTTAAGTATTGTTGGTTCAGCTGTTCCTGTTTAAAGTTGGGTTAGCTTAGCTTTCATCTGTTTGTGTGCGCTGGTTCGGAATCTCACCACTCTCTTTATCTATCCTCTCAAAGTATGCCCGTCTCCTTGGGCACAGTTTCCTAGACTGAGTCTGGTAGGAGGGGCATAGAGGGAGGAGCCAGCCCACACTATCAAATTCTTAAAGTGGCCATGGCTCCTAGTGGACCCGTATATACCCCATGGTACTAAATGAAACCCCAGTATCCTCTACGGACTACGAGAAAAGGATTTACCAGTAGGTAATTAAAATCCTATTTCTTTATTTTCATGTCTGTAAAATAGATGCTGATCCATGACCCTCTCCCCTTCTAACTGTCATGCACGGGAAATGGCAGAGATGAAAAAGGACGATTGTCTAGTACAATGGGGGTCATTCCGAGTTGTTCGCTCGCAAGCTGCTTTTAGCAGCTTTGCACACGCTAAGCCGCCACCTACTGGGAGTGAATCTTTGCTTCTTAAAATTGCGAACGATAGATTCGCAATGTTGCGATAAGACATCTCTGTGCAGTTTCTGAGTAACTCGAAACTTACTCGGCATCTGCGATCAGTTCAGTGCTTGTCGTTCCTGGTTTGACGTCACAAACACACCCAGCGTTCGCCCAGACACTCCTCCGTTTCTCCAGCCACTCCCGCGTTTTTCCCAGAAACGGTAGCGTTTTTTCACACACACCCATAAAACGGTCAGTTTCCGCCCAGAAACACCCACTTCCTGTCAATCACAGTACGATCACCAGAACGAAGAAAAAACCGTGAGTAAAATTCCTAACTGCATAGCAAATTTACTTGGCGCAGTCGCAGTGCGAACATTGCGCATGCGCACTAAGCGGAAAATCACTGCGATGCGAAGAAATTTACCGAGCGAACAACTCGGAATGACCCCCAATATACACAATATAGGTATGTGAAAGCATTTTAGTGTATGACCAATGCCAAATGGAACTATTTTGCAATAAACCTTATTATATATTTAGCTATTGGTTAGATATACTTTCTAGCAGATAGTATCTAACTGGTAACTTGTTCTAGCAAGTACCATTAGTCGGTAGCTGTACGTATGAAGGGGGTAATTCAGAGTTGATTGTAGCAGCAAATTTGTTAGCAGTTGGGCAAAACCATGTGCACTGCAGGGGGGGGGGGGCAGATATAACATGTGCAGAGAGAGTTAGATTTGGGTGGGTTATATTGTTTCTGTGAAGGGTAAATACTGGCTGCTTTGTTTTTACACTGCAATTTAGATTTCAGTTTGAACACACCCCACCCAAACCTAAAGGGGGGTACTCACAGAGCAATATTCTAAGCAATCTGACTAGATTGCTTAGAATTTGAGCATTATCGCTCTGTGTGTACCCCCTACAGCGATAGAGATGTGCAGCCCCACGCATCGCTGCTGCTAGATTGGCCTGCAGTGCAAGCCAATCTAGCGGGTCGCTCATTTCACCCGCTGGGTGAAATGAGCGGCCCCCCTGTCTCCCCCCGCACGCTCAGCACAGATCGCGCTGTGCTGAGCGGCGGGAGAGATGTGTGCTGAGCGGTTCGCTCAGCACATATCTCTCCCGCATCGGCCCGTTTATATGGGCCTTAACTCTCTCTGCATATGTTATATCTGCCCCCTGCAGTGCACATGGTTTTGCCCAACTGCTAACAAATTTGCTGCTGCGATCAACTCTGAATTACCCCCGTAGTTCTTCGCATGTAACTCTCCCCATTTGTGTCATCTGTCCAGTGTCAGCAACTTCAGCTTACTGGTACATAAAGCTATTCATGCTTGTGGGTTAAAACTCAAAGATGTCAAGTGTATGATGCGTCTGTAGAGGCCCATATTAAGGACTGCTGGCTTATAGAACATGTGCGTTTTATTTTTTTTACTTTTTGCCCGTTTAGCACTATTGAGGCTGGAAGATGTTTTTTTTTTTTTAAACAATGTATAATGTTAATTCTTTGTGTCACTTAGAAGATTTGTTCCCTTCATGTCTGTGTACTTTGCTAAATTTACATGCAGAAAGGAACGTTTTTTCCTGCACTCGCATTTGATGACCAATCGTGCTGTCCTCTGTAGGACGTAAACTGCCAGATTAACCAGATATTATGAAATGTGGCCCATTCTAACAGGGGCAAGATTTCTGTTCAACAAAATTGTCTCCGCTTGTTAATCAGACTAATTCTCTGTTCTCCCCCTATGTGGGGTGGCTTCTGGAGCTGCTGAGAACATTTACTTGGAAAGGGATTTGAGATCTTGCAGCTGCTGTGATAACATAATTCACTTCCCGTGGGAGAGAGAAAACTTTCAAGGGTTCCCAGGGAAAGATTTGGGAAACAAACCACAGCACTAGGATGTTTTAACCCCATTCTATTTTGTTGAGTAAAATGAGTTCTACTAAAGGATTTGTCACTTATAAACACATCTGTTGTATATAGACTCTAGCTTCTTCCTGAGTAGAGAAAGTGATCAAAATGTATTTTAAAATTGTGCTGATTGCCTGTCTGAGAGAATCAAGCTTTAGTACAAACCTCAGTCTTGCCGAGAGGTCCAAGAGATGTCCTTTGTCCAGCTTATCATCTCTCAGACTATGCTGATTGCAGTCTGAGTTCTACTCACAAGCACAAAATCATAGGTAAGTCCTTATTTACAGACCACAGAACCTCATGATGACTTTTAATAATGGTTTTATTTTACTGTAATTAATTCTTTATTCCATATAATATGTCAGTCTTTATTTCTTACAAATGACGTTACTCCAATCTCACAGCAGGTCCGGATGGACATTCCTTCCTTACCTTGGTGAGTGTGAATTTAAAGGGTGTTATAAGGGTAGGAGAGATGGGCATGCCGCTATAATGTGATACCGTGTCACTGCTTTGTCATACCTCACAACTGGCCCCTAGTTTTGACTTCAAAAGTGGTGGATAGGGTGAAGTTCGGGCATAGCTTTTGATAGGAAGCGTGGTCACCTAGTTTGGAAAGCTGAATTGTTGGATGGTATATGTTGCTTGTATCATCATCATACATCGGTAAGATCTCCAGCGCTGTACAGTCACCGATATACAGACACAGTGAGGGGGAAGAGAAGCAATAGCAGCTAAAACTCAATACAAATTAAATAAAAATGCAAGAAGAGAAATCCGCTACAATGGAAACCTTTCCAAGAGGAAGAATAGGCAGGAGATAGTGAGTGCAATGGTCATTGAATATAGGGGAAGCAAATGGAGAGGGTAGGGATTGTGGGAAAAAAGTCTACAGGAAAGGAGGAGTGTGAGAAGGGAGCTGTCTAAAAACAGGTGAGGTAGGCAAGTGGGAAAGAGTGAGTTTTGTGGAAACGTTGGTCAGGCAGGGCAGCAAGTAAAGAGGAAGGGCTGCACAGGTAATGTCCTGAAGGCAAAGGTGTGAGGTAAAGGTCATTGACAACTCAGTGGGTGAGAAGAGGAATGATTGGTGACAAGGTCAGAGGGGGAGGTGGTCAAGAGGGCTTTATAGGTGAGGTGATAGAGACCTGGAATTGTATTCTAGAGGGAATTGGAAGCAAATGGAGAGCAACACAGTGGAAGATTAGTCAGCATTCTGGACAGAATAAAGGGGCAGACAGACTTGTCTGGGGAGGCGATTGCAGTAATGATTGGCAGGATGTGAAGACGGAAGCTGAGAGCAGAGTCCATGATGAAAGTGGAAAGACTATAAACTCAGGTTGGAATATGTTGAGCTTGAGGTAATGTTCAGCCGTCCAAACAAGATGTCAGAGAGACTACCGGACATAAAGGAGACTTAGTAGAGGAAAGGTGACATTGGAGGTCAAATAAGCCAATGATTTGAGGGGAAAAGGGAGGTTTAAAATATGAAAAGCAACGGACCAGCCTTGGGGGTCCATGACAGAGAGGAAGGGTGGAGGCAGGGTTATTATTAGATATATTTAGACTAAATGTTGACAAAAATTATCAAACTGGTGTACAATTAAGAGCAATAATAGATATCAGGACATAGGAACAAATACGCGGACACACTTTTAATCTTTAATCACATTCTTTATCTTTATTTGCACTTGTGGTATATGTTGTATATGTCTTGATTTTAACCTCTATGTTTCGTCTATACTCATAGTTTGTGTGTTAGTTATTGTCACACTTTTTTAAATAAACACCAATAAAAGTTAAATTTTAAGAAAAATTTCAGACGGGTGTGACAACCAGGTTATTCCCTTCTTTGTGCATCGACAATACAGCCTTTTTCTCTCTCCCTATAATTATTATTAGATATACCTGACCTATCCACAGATACTGTGCTGCTGAAGGGGGTGCGGCACCACCATGTTCGGAATATATCTGCACCTCTCAGGCAGGCAGGCCCTGGTACTTTGTACTCACCCAGCTCGGTGCCTCTGGAAACAGCCACCAGAGAGAGATGCTGCAGGAATGATCAGGTGAAAGTGAGGCGTTTGGACTCCAACAAGGATGTTGAAGTGCACAAAGATGAGCTTGGTTAGGTAGGAGGAAAGAAATTGGGAGGTCCAGGCAGCAGTGATACTAGGAAGTGGGAGGTAGGGAGCAGGGGTAGAAGATGACATAGAGGAGGGGAGAAGAGGTGTATGGTGTGATGAAGTAAAGGAAGAGGGAAGGTAAAGGGCCGAACCATGCTGAAGGTGTAGTTAGGAGATAAGAGGATGCCTATGAGATTGATTCAGAGTTATACGCAAACCCGATGGTGAGAGATCTGCATATGCACAGATGTCGCACTGGGCATTTGCAGATCTTGTACTGCAAGATTGCATGCAGTGTCCCCAAGCTGCAGCTATTTGAGGGAGTAGCAGCACGACGATGGGCAGCATTGGAGAAAATGGTGGTGTATAGACCCCATTTTGTAGGTGTACTGAAGCCAGTGGCTGTGTCCTTGTATGCAGCTTTATTGGCTTCAGCTGCAGGAATTTTCCGGCCATCCTGAGTAAGCTGAAGGTTACTCAGGTGACCGATGTTTATAGAGATAATCCAATGCTGCATCCTCAGACGCAGCAGCAGATCAGAGAAGCGGACAGGAGGTGTCATACAAGACATCATTTTGTGAGAAAACTAGACATACAATTGTAATACTTATGATTTATGGCCAACTATGTGGCGTGCTGCCACGATAATGGGCCTATTTTTATGAGAAGGCCAGGCGCTATTGCTCTTAAGCCTGATTGTTACCCAGGCCCTGCTCCCAAGGAGCTCCTGATGTGAAATAAGTAAATGTCTGTCACAGGCTACCTACTCAGTAGACTGCCAGCCAATCAGATGTGGTCTTTCATGCTTCAGATCTAGGATTTTGCATATGATACATCCTGAATGTAAACTATCAATGTGGTAAAATGAATGTTCTGTTTAGGTTGCCGATTCATGGTCTCCTTATAAGTTAAAGTAAATTATGCACTTTCATAGGGGCAAAAAGTATCCTTCAGCTCATTTAAGCACCTTACAATGCTCATTGCTGGGAGGAGGCTTCATTATCCTGGCCATTTAATTATAGGAGGAGATTTCAACCAGTCGCCCCCTGGGGCATCACATTTTATCTCTAAAATGATTCTGCTGCAGCTTGTGGCTCACTTAAGCCCAGATTTATCAAGCCTTGGAGAGTGATAACGTGAACGGTGATAAAGTACCAGCCCATCAGCTCCTAACTGCCATGTTATAGGCTGTGTTTGAAAAAATTACATTTAGGAGCTGACCAGGCTTGATAAATCTGGACCTTCGTATGATTTAACCTTTACAACAGGCAACTTAAAAACCCAAGAGCTGAGGAGTACACTATAACCACATCAAATTTGCTCTTGTATCAATATGTTTCTGGTTACTTTTTACGCCACTCAGGAAGTTACCGCCGCATGTATTATGCCCTTCCAAGGACGGACCAGGCTACGTCCCATTTCCTCTCCAACCTCACTAATGCATGCCATTGGTAAATAGAAGACAAATGCACTGCCGACTCTTTCTCAGTGACAGGAGCCGGGCGCTGTAGATAATGTCACAGTGCAGCACCCGGCTCCCACTCACTGCGGAGGTGCTGGCATTTTGGTGTCACTCCTATAGTAATGTCTTTGAACTGACCAATGTTTTTGGGACTGTGTTTGCACTGAAGCCACAGTGCACATTGTGTTTTGTGTGCTGCTGTAGTGCCTTGGACGCCACAGCTTGATTGACAGGATACAGGCGTTTTGGGGAGGAGACAGAGCCCTAACAAAATATAGATGTTTTGCCTCCATTTTGTGGGACTGTGTCTTCCGATGCAGATTTGCTGGCCTCAGTAGCATAGATTTAATGGCCATTCCGAGGAATGCAGGCATCAGATCTGAGATACTGGCATTGGGCGTCTTCATACACAAGATGCCTCCTGCGGCATTAGCATGATTTTGAATTAGCCCCTTAGTGCGAACGCTGACTGGCCTCATTAATGACAATTTGTAGAAGGCAACATGTGATTTAGTAACCACTGTGGCTGTCAATGGGTTTCCAAACCAGTGCAAGGCCCAATTTAACTGTTCAAACTATAGTCCCATCTTTCTATTAAACATGGGCCCTCATTCCGAGTTGTTCGCTCGGTAATTTTCTTCGCATCGCAGCGATTTTCCGCTAACTGCGCATGCACAATGTTCGCATTGCGACTGCGCCAAGTAACTTGCTATGCAGTTAGGTATTTTACTCACGGCATTACGAGGTTTTTTCTTCGTTCTGGTGATCGTAATGTGATTGACAGGAAGTGGGTGTTTCTGGGCGGAAACTGGCCGTTTTATGGGTGTGTGTGAAAAAACGCTGCCGTTTCTGGGAAAAACGCGGGAGTGTCTGAAGAAACGGGGGAGTGTCTGGGCGAACGCTGGGAGTGTTTGTGACGTCAAACCAGGAACAAAACTGACTGAACTGATCGCAGTTGCCGAGTAAGTCTGGAGCTACTCAGAAACTGCTAAGAAGTGTCTATTCGCAATTCTGCTAATCTTTCGTTCGCAATTTTACTATGCTAAGATTCACTCCCAGTAGGCGGCGGCTTAGCGTGTGCAAAGCTGCTAAAAGCAGCTTGCGAGCGAACAACTCGGAATGACCACCATAGTCTTAAAAATGTAACGTTCACCTTGTCAGCTGAATCTAACCCTTCTGTCACTGATCCATCCTGACTGAGTTGTGTTTGTCCTGGGCAGTCTGGCCCCAAGGCAGCACAAGATGGATGACAACATACACTAACAGAAAGGGGATTCTGTAGGACTTCTGCTCAATTTTGGAAAGGTGCTTGTCCAGAATTCCTCGTGTTTCTGGGTTTGTTCTGTATGGCTACATGCATTTTATGGGGACATTTTTAGAGATGCTTTCTTAGCAGGTCTCCAACTCCATCGTGCAAGGCGTGTTCCTGAGTGAAACATTCTCCTTAGACTTGCCCATGGCAACCAATCAGCATCTCCTTTACATTTTATAAGATGTACTTGAGAAAGGCTCCCTTCAAAGCTGATTGGTTGCCATGGGCAATGTCTCTACTGGTCCTTTTCTCTACTCTTTTCACTGCTCATGAATAGACCCTACAGTGGCGCTGGCTGCAAGACAACGTCTTTCTAACCACTAGTCTGGCATCTCATGACTACCAGGAACATCACTGATTGTACGTTGCACCCCATATACGTGCAACCCGACCCTGAGAACTGGCTTTTTGGCAGCTCCTGATGCTCTCTGAATAGTCAGCTACTGATTTTTTATTTTATTTTTGTATTTATTACATTTAACAATTAAATGTTACTATTCCTTAAGTGAAGCATTGGTTAGTTATCTTGAGTAAGTCAGGTGCAAAATGGTGACTAACGTACACTGTAGTCTAAACCCACAGATTGCAGCTGTCCTGAGATCAGAGAGCTGCCATCATTCTGGCATAGTAAAGATTATCTCAAAAAGAGACTATTTAAGAGTTAAAAGAAATACGTATAGTGTGAGTATACACATTCATTGTCTTCCTTGTACTAACTGCAGTTCCATCTTTAATGGT
The DNA here is from genome assembly GCF_028390025.1 of Pseudophryne corroboree. NCBI lineage: Eukaryota > Metazoa > Chordata > Amphibia > Anura > Myobatrachidae > Pseudophryne > Pseudophryne corroboree. The sequence continues at coordinate 147,970,845 of NC_086449.1, forward strand.
GCCCATACACTTATAAGATAATTGGTGCTATCCTTCGATTTCGACCACATCTGTGAGAGAAATCGAAGGATTGTATGCACATTTTAGGTACCTTGAGACGTGATGCGCGGGCACGCCGGTCGAATATCGCGTCTCAAGATAGTATGTGCTGCACTTAATATTTCTCGCATCGCAGTGCGATCGCATGTGGTTTCAGACCCACATGAGATATATCGCACTGCAATGTGCGAAGGGCAACCGCCAGGAGCGCCCAGAGGCCGCTCCCACTCGGAGGTGACGTGCCCATCACGTGATTACCATGCGATCTATCGCATGATCGCATGGTAACAATTTTGGCAGTTCAGGTGCGATTTGATCGCACCTGAACTGCCGGTGCGATGCCCCGCGATGTCGCGTCGCGGGGCATCGCACAAGTGTATGGCCAGCATAAGGATAAATATACAATTTGTCTTAATGATGGGACCCAAGGTCATGGTTTTCAAACATATATAAATGAGTCTGTAGTTTACCTTATTAAATACCCCTGTAGCTTAGATTACGTGATATTATTATAATATCGTATAGAAGAATATTATTAAGATACCAGCTAGGGGGAGGGATAAGAAGGTGCGCTCAACAGCCATACCCACAGTAGTAGGCATTGTACATTTTATTACGCAACTGTGAACTAAAATGAGTGTTTGAGGGGGGGGGGGGGGGGGGGGGGATGAACGGTGCTGTTGGCAGCATTCCAACACCATTACAAGTTACAAGGGGGCAATTGCGGGCATCACCCTTAATTGAAGTGACCCCTTTGATTTGAGTTGTTTCTTGTAAATAATACTTTTTTCTGTATATTAATATGGGGCAGTTCTATCTGAACCACGGACATTAGTACAAAGCAGGTTATCTGGGCAGGAATAACTTGCTTGTTCTTGGTCACACCCCACTAAGGTACACCAAGAATCAAGCAAGATTTTCCTAGTAACCCGATATACTATAGTATAAGCCTAGCATCCTCCTATCCATAGTGTGACAAGATCACAAAGAAATACATATTCACAGCGCTGCAATCAGATCACACATAAGACACTTGTATACAAAAAACACAGGACTTTCCACTCAAGGGTGAGATGGCTTTCTAAATTTTGTTGATAGTCTAAATATATAACCAGTTGGGTCTGTACCATAATCTTTGGGACTGACATTTAATCACTGACTGTCCCGTTTGTGGGCCGCAGTGTCCCGCAGGCAGGGGGAGAGGCCATGGGGTCGAAATGTTACAGTACATTACATTCCCAGGACTATACTTTATTAACTACAGTGCATAATCTGTTGGTTTATATTGCATGCACTATCAGATAGATAGAATTATTTTTTTTAAAGGGGCCCAGACCATGGTTGGTAGTATCCTCTATAATGGCTGGCCAAGCCTCTGCCCACACTCTTCAGCATGGGCCCTTACCACTGCTTTACTCCAGTTGGCCCTGCATGCGCCAGTCCGACACAGATTTTATCTTATAGAAGATTGATTATATTTTACTTATCATGCAGCAGCAACAGAAACTCAGCTCAGAGCTGACAAACGTATGTTACCTTCCCTGGTCATGCCTGAAATGTGCAATTTTAGTGGGCAGCGACACTTTAAGAAATAACTACTGTAAGTAGGAAACAGTAATTACATTTTTTTCTGTCAAAATCAGACCATGTTAACATTACATGCTGTTTTATTTTTTTTATTTTTTTGCATCAAATCAACTTTTTATATTTTGAAACCTAATGTTGTCACTTTCTGATTTGCTGAATATGTAAATAAAGGTCGGCCAATTCCTTATAAATCTGTTATTACCCAAAATATCTTGAATATTGTAAGTTAAGTCAAAGAACCAGGGGATAACAATGAGCCAAACCTGCTATGGGTATTACATACAGTCACTGCTGAGAAATGAGATCCCATTCCCTGTCCTCGCTCCCAGTGCTGGGACATGTGGCTGCTGCATAGCAGAGTACACAGCGCCATCTACAGGTTACATGACGTTACTGTCACTTGGAGTGCCACAATGTCATACTTTCAGCCCCTATATTAGCAGTAATGCGGTAGTATCTATGCAGCCTAATTACGGTTATAGGATATTCCCAGCCAGAGCTGTGCGACTCCGCCATCTGCTGGTGGATGGTGGTAGCTCTTACTCCTTAGCGCGGCAGCCTCCCCTGATTGGCTGACGTTTATTTACCTGTGATTGGTTGCCGGCACATGCCGAGCTGAGGGTACCATGGCGGCTCTGTAGGTGGCAACCGCTTGAGTTGTTATCCGCAATGGCCGCGGATCGGGACGGCGGCTGCTCCTCTCATCACATAGGGGGGCTGGGGAACCTGGGGTGTGACACGTGCTGTGCGGGAGCAGCCCCGGGGCTGCGGGAGACGGTGTCAGAGATGGACTTCCAGAGAGGTGCGTGTGTTGTACTGCAGGCTGCGTCTGCGCTCACAGCATCCTCAACCTGAGATGGGGCCTGTGGCTAGGTCTTGCTGTCACATACATAGGCGTGCGAAGAACAGTTTATTAGGGGGTGCACCGTCGGAGGGGTGTGTTTAGCACCACCTACTGGGCGTGTCTAGCACCGCCTATTGGCACTCAAAGCAATATAAACATATGCCCGCAGCGGTGCTCCTTACTCAATACCCCCCAGCGGTGCCAGATACATATGCCCCCAGTGGTGCCAGATATACTTATGCCCCCAGCGGTGCCAGATACATATATGCCCCCATTTGTGCTCAACCTCCTGCTGCCAGTGCCGCCGATTCCCGTCTCGGGGAGGCGAGCGCACCGCGCGTCTCTTCTGCGCCTCACTTCACAGAGTCCCTGTCTCCGGCAGCTATTTGAAATATAGCGCCGGCTTGTGAGCCAATCAAAGCTTACGGGCCGGCAACCAATCAAGAGCCGGTCCGTGAGCTCTGATTGGCTGACAGCCAGAGACATTTTAAATGACTGCCGGAGACGGGAAGCAATAAGAGGCAGGAGAGACATGCGTGTGCGCTCTCCTACCTAAAGCATCAAGAGATGGGAATCGGCGGCATATGTAGCAGGCGTGTGTGCGAGGGGCGTGCCGGACATTAGGGGGTGCCTGTGCATGCAGGTACAATCTAGAACCGGCGATAGCGACACAGCAGATCGCTATGGATTGCTTAGAAATTAAGCACGGATCTCTCCGTGTGTACCACCCTTTAGAGGATCATTTACCAAGCCTTGGATAGAGATAAAGTACCAGCCAATCAGCATCTAACTGCCATGTCACAGGCTGGGTTTGAAAAATGGAAGTTAGGAGCTGATTGATGGTACTTTATTTCCATCCAAGGCTTAGTAAATAGACCTATAAGCTGCCTAATGGAGAGGTTTGGGGCTTCCATCATTTTGAAGAGAAAAAAAACCCCCACCAGTGTGACCTGACATTAGCTCAGGCCTTAAAATCCATCCCACACTTACAGGTCTGAAGGCTTTACTACAAACTATGGAATGATTTACTAACCTGCTACCCAGGGGCTGATGCATACACCAGAGGCTGAGGAGGAGACTGGGCTCTGTCCAGCAGGTGGCATGTGAGGGCCCACTGTGGCTGGGCATGTGCAGCACCCTTCCAAGGACAAAGGGGCAGATGTATTAACATGGAGACAGCATAAGGAAGTGATAAACCAGTGATAAGTGCAAGGTGATAACGCACCAGCCAATCCGCTCCTAACTGTCAATTTACATATTGGAGCTGATTGGCTGGTGCGTTTATCACCTTGCACTTATCACAGGTTTATCACTTCCTTATGCCTTCTCCAGGTTAATACATCTGCCCCAATATGACAAACTGTCTCTGGGGGGGAAAAAATAGATCAGGAGCGGCTTCTGGGTATTCAACCCCCCAATTGCACCTCATACCCATTTAGAAATGATGAGCAGCATTGAATTTGCTGGTTGCGTAGGCATTCGGAAATATTCTCACAGGTGATCTTAATTCAGCTGGAAAACACAAATGTTGCAAGTGGAAATTATGCAATTTATGTTGCACAGATGACCCATCTCCCCAATGATACAGGGATACTCTCTGCTATGTCTTATAGTTTATTTACTAATTGTCTATGATGTATTAACACCTAGTCTGTGTGGTCTGAGATTTTGGGCAAAGGTTATATAACTATTTTTTATTATATGATTAATACAGGTATCTGGTCAGCTGCTCTGTACGGAGACCTAGGCCAGGTCCAGCGCTTTATTGAGAAAGGCACAGACCCCAACCTGGCTGATAACTTTGGGTACACTGCACTGGTGAGAGCTGCGCTTAATGGGGGTCATTTCCACCTAATCGTTTTCGCACAGCAGTCGATCAGTTCGGAACTGCGCATACAAGACATCCGACGGCTGTCGTAGCCCAGCTGACAGGCAGAGGCGTTAGCTGGGCGGGAGGGGGAGGCACGGCGGCGTGTGGGCGCGGTCCGGCCACGCTTGCGGGGGGACGCAAGCCCCAGCGGCTGCGTGGCATCACATGCAGCCACTGTGACCCAGGGCAGCGACGACTAACTTCCTGCCAGACGCAGGAGCTGCACTGGTCGGGAGTTACTCTACAAGTACAAAAGCATCGCCGATGTGCGATGCTTTTGTACCTGTGCGGCGGGGAGGGGGCGGGGGCTGGACTGACATGTGGGGTAGACTAGCCCTGTGCTGGGCGTCCCCCCGCATGTCAGGGAAGATGATCGTAGCCACAGCTACGATCAGGTCGGAATGACCCCCAATGTCGTGACATAAATTTACATTTAGAATCTGATATAAATGACACTAATAGTACACTTTAGTGCCTTGCCTAACTAGTTGGGGATTTATACCCCCCCCCAATCAGTCCAACAACCCGAGGAGGAGACTGGGATCCAAACCATACCGGGTGTTGAGGCAGCAGAGCTTGGGGGGTGTACCTGCATGCATCGCACTTATCAGGGGCCAGCCTGTTGTTATATCTGGGATAGTGATGGTCTGTCCCAAGTGAACACACATGCTGCTTTTGTTGTTTTGTACCAAATTAGGACAATAATGTGCATTGTTCCCCCTCCCTCTTTCACCTCTTTGCTGTCCTTATGTGTATGAGGCCATCACTCAGCCTGGAAGCAGGATCTTCCCATTATTGTGTAATGTGGTCATCCTGCCTGGGTGTGGTATGTTAGATAGAATAGACTTAGGTCGACCACTATTGGTCGACATGGTTTCTAGGTCAACATGTACTAGGTTGACAGGAGTTTAAAATTGTTGTTGTCGTTTTCTTCGTAGAGTGACGGGGAACCACAAATCGTGCACCATGTCGCTTTGCTCGCCATGCTTTGGGCAAGGTTACCATTCCCAATTGTAGTCCACGTGGATCATAAAGTATGAACAAGTTAAAAAAATTAAGAAAAAAAGTGAAAAACTCATGTCAGCCTTTTGTCATGTCGACCTAGTGTCCCTGTCGACCTAGAAACCATGTCGACCTACTTATTGTCAACCAATAGTGGTTGACTTAGACACTATCGACCTAAGTCTTGTCGACCTAGAGACCGGATCCCATCCTGCCTGATGCACCTTGGTAACATTATTGGTTGGATTTCAGTGGGAGGGCACCATGAGTACTGTTATATGGGCGTCATTGTTCTTCTTTCTCTTTCTTATCCAGCACTATAGTAGTCGACATGGACATTTGCCAGTCTGCAGCTTTCTTCTAAGCAGTGGGGCTGACTGCAACGCTCAGACACATGGGGGTAGTACTGCCCTGCATCGGGCAGCATACTGCGGCCACATGAAAGTGGTAGAGCTGCTACTGAAGAGCGGAGCTGACCCGGCCAAGACAGACTCGGATGGGAGGACTGTGCTCCACAAGGTAAATGGTCAGAATTCAAAAATGTTCTTCACAATTTTCATATTCAAAAAATGTTCTTCCCAATTCTCATATTCTTTATTGTATTTTTGCAAATGACTCATTCAGTCTACTGAGGGCAGCAATTACTTAGGCCTCTTGCAATTTGCCTGCAGGAGTTCTGGACCCCTAGTAAATGCATCTTGCATGATAACTCCTATCTAAGAAAACTGCAAATATAGGTCCCTGCCGTGTCTACTATACCATGTAATTCATTCAATGAGCATAGTGCCATCCATAGATCAATCCTCTATACTCCTATTTTATATTGGGAAAATGAGGAAGGGGAGGTCTGTCCTAGAACCTTAGCCCCTAATGGTGCGTAGAGCTTCTTTCTGCCCTCCTAGCTCTGGTGCAGGATGAAAGGCTTCACGAGTGTCATCCCTCTATCACAATAGCGGAGACAGGTCGCTGCTGGGTGAACTACAAGGTGCAGGGGCAGCAGGTCTGGATGACTGCTCGGATCACAGGTGAAGGAATAACATTATGAAGGGAAACATCATAAATATAATGTAACTTAATTTGCCAAAGTATAAACGCCTTCCTTGTCTTTGTATGCTTCTGCTTACAGCACATTAATACCTATCAGGCACTAGCTTTTGTTATGTAACCTGCTGGTTGCTGTTGGTTTGTACTGTTGATCTTTTGTTAGCAAGTACCATCAGACTCCTGTAGGAACATGCAGTTTGCCATCTACCTCTGGTTGTCTTTCTGAGGGAATAAGTGAGGATATGTTCACCAATATGTCAGTGTGTGTGGTGCGTTGTCCCCTCTCTGGCCCAAGTCCTAGAAACTGTTATTTTGTCATAGTTTGTGGGAATTGCAGGGTTATTGCTGATGCCTTCTCTGTGCTCAATAGGCGGCAGAAGGTGGCCATCCGGAGCTGTGCCGTCTTCTGCTAATACATTGCAAAGCATTCTGGGATTTACAAGACTGCAGAGGCCAAACAGCCGCAGACCTGGCTCCATTCCGTATGACTGATGTTTTCTCTCCTTAAACTTTCCTAGAGCTACAAGTGAGTACCTCTACATGCTGTGTTTATACCCCCCACTGTCTGCAGCTCACACGCGTCTTACCAGTTTCCATGTAGTCTTTGTATAACTGAACAAAGACCATGAGCTCTCAGCCCGGGAACGCAGGTCATGGGATCATTTCAGTTTGTCAGGAACTTCCACCATATAGCAGGACTTGTTTGGGTGGTGGGAAGGGTGGGGTGTTGGCAGAGACTGTTGTGAGGAAACCCTGTTACAGTCACCACACAATACAGAATATGAGGATTAAGTGTTTTCATTGTCATTGATGTTTCCAATTTCCACACCCCCAGCCCCTGATTAGCTTAATACAAAATAAACATATAACATATTTAGTCTATAGCTTCTATTACTTATTTATAACTCTAAACCTTCACAATTTTCAGTCTTCCCCCCCTGCAGAACACTGTGTGTTCGCGTAGAAATGCATCTGTGGACGGACCCTCCAGGTAGCCTCAGGAAATGTCTACAGAGCGCAGCCATGGAGGACGGGAAGTCCCTGTGTCCGGACAGGGAACTCCACTATAGCTACTGGATGCTTTCTTGAAATAGTACTGTCCTTTGAAAAGAAATGGCACAATGACATGGCAGCAGTATGTGACCGGGCCCATAGCCCCTGGTCGTAAGGAGTCTCTGGTCGGGGATGACCCCAGGCTTCTTGGTGAGGTAACAGTGGTTAGGGTGATGCGCCCTCGGCTTCCTGCTGCATTTCATCACTACGTCCTTCCTTCCTCGATTCTGTAAGGTCAGATATGCAGGTATTAAACTGTTTATCAAGGGAGACTCCACTTTTTTTGTTTGAACTCATGTCATCCAATAGATAATCTGCAAACATTACCTTTTCTGCACCTTTATGGCTGACAAACAAGATTTACAAATCAACAATTTCACTAAAGATTTATGGGTTAATTTTTTCAGACAATAGCAACTGTTACCCTGTGTCCCCCCCACAACTGCAAATATCTTTTGTAGTGAATAGGTGCTTGCCATCATAGCACCAGCTCACAAGTAGATAGGTTAGAGACTTGTATATTTATTTTATGATAGAAGGTAGCAAAAAATAATGTGCAAATCAGTCCGGTACGGAGCATGTATCAAGTGTGAAGTAGCTTTATAAATAAACCCTGGAGATGTAACAAGTGCACACTTGACTGCTGCTACTGTAACACAGGAATTCAAGTTAAACATGCTGGAAGCATTCAGTTATTGGGGAATAACCCACATACGAATCCCTGCAGTCTGAATTGCGCAGGTCATGGAGCTGCAAGGTAAAGGTGTCCCTCGAGTTGTGTGGGAATAGAACAATTGAGTCTGAAAAATCGGAATGCAGGTGTGGAAACCCACTGATGCAGGGTAAACTGCGGAATCAATTTATTTTTTTCCTGTGCCCGACCCAATTTTGTGGGGTATTTTTTAAGTGGACTTCTCCATGAGCTGCGACGTTTAGTCCAACTGCAGGGACTCACACACGTGGTATTCCCCGCTAATTGAGTACCACCATCACAGCAATTAGCACAAACTAAATGCCCCCGTTACTCTCCATTAACGTTACACAACCCATGAAGTCAAATCACTGTTCACTTGTATATATTCTTCTTCAAGCATTCATTAAGAAAATGGCTGAACACAGATTTTGTTTTCTGTGTCGATCACAATAGTAGATCATGCCATAAGATGTCTGTGAGAGGCTTAAGCTAGGTTCACACTATACAAGTATTGGGCCCATTTGCCAATAATTAGGACATCAGCCTGATTTACATAGTAACACAGTAACAGTGTTTCGCCAATAATTCGGGAAAATCTTGCACACACACCCGAACAATCGATTTTCCAATCAATCGGCCCAGACCAAAAATATCTGCCACAATCTCCCGCTATTGAGCAGTGTGTGTGCGCATTCTCAATAATCTGCCCATATTTCCTGTTTTCCTCTCACTACATCCTCCTCCTTGTGGGCAGACATATGCAAATGCAGTGTGACGTGGCAGAAAATTGGTAACTGAAAAAAAAAAAAATCTTTAAGTGTGTAGCTCAGATATTGGTGCCTATAATTTCCTGAAACATTGTCTGAGCGTCAGGCCGACCAAAAAAAAAATCTGACAATGTGTACCTAGCTCTAGTGTTTGATTTGCAGCAATTGATACGTATTTATCTATGTGGCATACAAACGTGGTTGGAGCAAGAGTGACACATGGGGAAGGCGGCAGTGTGTCCGTCCGTCCGTCAGTCACACCGATACTCTGTTGTGATGGAGTGAGCAGTGTGGCAGTGCTATATACATACCCACAGTGTAAGAGGTAGGGACTTGCTGCAGTATGGAGAGCGTGTACGTGTGTAATAGAGGGTGATGTATATTTAGCGGCATTCATGGAAAGACACAGAGGCAGGATGCTGGTGATGTACTGTGTGGTACAGTATATGATTCATCTGCTACGTGGGAGCACATAATACAGTGATTAGTGTCTACGCCTCTGGTAAAGTCACAATAAGACTAGTCATAGTATTGATACAGAACATTCACAGTTTAGGGGAGCTAGTGTTATCCCAGTCCTGTTCTTCTGAGCTGAAATGTTGGTGGTCAGGATGCCGACACTCACTATACAGACTGCAGCATCTTGCGGTTTAGTATTCGCCCCTGCACTCTCAACCTAACCCTCCCGATGGGTGCCTAAATCTAACCGCCAGCATTGTGATCTCATTCAGGATGCCAGCACTGGCATTCTAATCAGGGTCGGGATTTCGACAGCCAGGATCCAGACCGGATGCCCCTCCCTCATCTCTGACATTAAGAAGGAAAAGTTACTCTGCGTCACAGCAGTTAAATCTGCCACTTTCTCTGACGTCCTAGTGGATGCTGGGAACTCCGAAAGGACCATGGGGAATAGCGGCTCCGCAGGAGACTGGGCACAAAAGTAAAAGCTTTAGGACTAGCTGGTGTGCACTGGCTCCTCCCCCTATGACCCTCCTCCAAGCCTCAGTTAGATTTTTGTGCCCGAACGAGAAGGGTGCAATCTAGGTGGCTCTCCTGAGCTGCTAAGAGTAAAAGTTTAAATTAGGTTTTTTTATTTTCAGTGAGTCCTGCTGGCAACAGGCTCACTGCATCGAGGGACTAAGGGGAGAAGAAGCGAACTCACCTGCGTGCAGAGTAGATTGGGCTTCTTAGGCTACTGGACATTAGCTCCAGAGGGACGATCACAGGCCCAGCCATGGATGGGTCCCAGAGCCGCGCCGCCGTCCCCCTTACAGAGCCAGAAGAGCAGAAGAGGTCCGGAAAATCGGCGGCAGAAGACGTCCTGTCTTCAATAAGGTAGCGCACAGCACCGCAGCTGTGCGCCATTGCTCTCAGCACACTTCACACTCCGGTCACTGAGGGTGCAGGGCGCTTGGGGGGGGCACCCTGAGACGCAATAAAAATACCTTAGATGGCAAAAAATACATCACATATAGCTCCTGGGCTATATGGATGCATTTAACCCCTGCCAGTTTTTCCTTAAAAAAGCGGGAGAAAGGCCGCCGAGAAGGGGGCAGAGCCTATCTCCTCAGCACACTGGCGCCATTTTCCCTCACAGCTCCGTTGGAGGGAAGCTCCCTGACTCTCCCCTGCAGTCCTGCACTACAGAAACAGGGTAAAACAAGAGAGGGGGGGGCACTAATTTGGCAGATAAATCAATACAGCAGCTATATAAGGGAAAAACACTTATATAAGGTTATCCCTGTATGTATGTATGTATGTATGTATGTATGTATGTATGTATGTATATATGTATAAATGTATATATATATATATATATATATATATATATAGCGCTCTGGTGTGTGCTGGCAAACTCTCCCTCTGTCTCCCCAAAGGGCTAGTGGGGTCCTGTCCTCTATCAGAGCATTCCCTGTGTGTGTGCTGTGTGTCGGTACGTTGTGTCGACATGTATGAGGAGGAAAATGGTATGGAGGCGGAGCAATTGCCTGTAATAGTGATGTCACCCCCTAGGGAGTCGACACCTGACTGGATGGTCTTATGGAAGGAATTACGTGATAGCGTCAGCACTTTACAAAAGACTGTTGACGACATGAGACAGCCGGCAAATCAGTTATTACCTGTACAGGCGTCTCAAACACCGTCGGGGGCTCTAAAGCGCCCGTTACCTCAGATGGTCGACACAGACACGGACACTGACTCCAGTGTCGACGGTGAGGAAACAAACATATTTTCCAGTAGGGCCACACGTTACATGATCACGGCAATGAAGGAGGTTTTGAACATTTCTGATACTACAAGTACCACAAAAAAGGGTATTATGTGGGGTGTGAAAAAACTACCCGTAGTTTTTCCTGAATCAGATGAATTAAATGAGGTGTGTGATGAAGCGTGGGTTTCCCCTGATAAAAAACTGCTAATTTCTAAAAAATTATTGGCATTATACCCTTTCCCGCCAGAGGTTAGGGCGCGTTGGGAAACACCCCCTAGGGTAGATAAGGCGCTCACACGCTTATCAAAACAAGTGGCGTTACCGTCTCCTGATACGGCCGCCCTCAAGGAACCAGCTGATAGGAAACTGGAAAATATCCTTAAAAGTATATACACACATACTGGTATTATACTGCGACCAGCAATCACCTCAGCCTGGATGTGCAGTGCTGGGGTGGCTTGGTCGGATTCCCTGACTGAAAATATTGATACCCTGGACAGGGACAGTATATTATTGACTATAGAGCATTTAAAGGATGCATTTCTATATATGCGAGATGCACAGAGGGATATTTGCACTCTGGCATCAAGAGTAAGTGCGCTGTCCATTTCTGCCAGAAGAGGGTTATGGACGCGACAGTGGTCAGGTGATGCGGATTCCAAACGGCATATGGAAGTATTGCCGTATAAAGGGGAGGAGTTATTTGGGGTCGGTCTATCGGACCTGGTGGCCACGGCAACGGCTGGGAAATCCACCTTTTTACCCCAGGTCACCTCTCAGCAGAAAAAGACACAGTCTTTTCAGGCTGAGTCCTTTCGTCCCCATAAGGGCAAGCGGGCAAAAGGCCACTCATATCTGCCCCGGGGCAGAGGAAGGGGAAAAAGACTGCAGCAGGCAGCCTCTTCCCAGGAACAGAAGCCCTCCCCCGCTTCTGCCAAGTCCTCAGCATGACGCTGGGGCCTTACAAGCGGACTCAGGCACGGTGGGGGCCCGTCTCAAGAATTTCAGCGCGCAGTGGGCTCACTCGCAAGTGGACCCCTGGATCCTGCAGGTAGTATCTCAGGGGTACAAATTGGAATTCGAGACGTCTCCCCCTCGCCGGTTCCTGAAGTCTGCTTTACCAACGTCTCCCTCCGACAGGGAGGCGGTATTGGAAGCCATTCACAAGCTGTATTCCCAGCAGGTGATAATCAAGGTACCCCTCCTACAACAGGGAAAGGGGTATTATTCCACGCTGTTTGTGGTACCGAAGCCAGACGGCTCGGTGAGACCTATTTTAAATCTGAAATCCTTGAACACTTACATACAAAGGTTCAAATTCAAGATGGAGTCACTCAGAGCAGTGATAGCGAACCTGGAAGAAGGGGACTATATGGTGTCTCTGGACATCAAGGATGCTTACCTCCATGTCCCAATTTGCCCTTCTCACCAAGGGTACCTCAGGTTTGTGGTACAGAACTGTCATTATCAGTTTCAGACGCTGCCGTTTGGATTGTCCACGGCACCCCGGGTCTTTACCAAGGTAATGGCCGAAATGATGATTCTTCTTCGAAGAAAAGGCGTCTTAATTATCCCTTACTTGGACGATCTCCTGATAAGGGCAAGGTCCAGGGAACAGTTAGAGGTCGGAGTAGCACTATCTCAAGTAGTGCTACGACAGCACGGGTGGATTCTAAATATTCCAAAATCGCAGCTGATTCCGACGACACGTCTGCTGTTCCTAGGGATGATTCTGGACACAGTCCAGAAAAAGGTGTTTCTCCCGGAGGAGAAAGCCAGGGAGTTATCCGAGCTAGTCAGGAACCTCCTAAAACCAGGCCAAGTGTCAGTGCATCAATGCACAAGGGTCCTGGGAAAAATGGTGGCTTCTTACGAAGCGATTCCATTCGGCAGATTCCACGCAAGAACTTTTCAGTGGGATCTGCTGGACAAATGGTCCGGATCGCATCTTCAGATGCATCAGCGGATAACCCTGTCTCCAAGGACAAGGGTGTCTCTCCTGTGGTGGTTGCAGAGTGCTCATCTTCTAGAGGGCCGCAGATTCGGCATTCAGGACTGGGTCCTGGTGACCACGGATGCCAGCCTGAGAGGCTGGGGAGCAGTCACACAGGGAAGAAATTTCCAGGGCTTGTGGTCAAGCATGGAAACGTCATTTCACATAAATATCCTGGAACTAAGGGCCATTTACAATGCCCTAAGTCAAGCAAGGCCCCTGCTTCAGGGTCAGCCGGTGTTGATCCAGTCGGACAACATCACGGCAGTCGCCCACGTAAACAGACAGGGCGGCACAAGAAGCAGGAGGGCAATGACGGAAGTTGCAAGGATTCTTCGCTGGGCGGAAAATCATGTAATAGCACTGTCAGCAGTGTTCATTCCGGGAGTGGACAACTGGGAAGCAGACTTCCTCAGCAGACACGACCTCCACCCGGGGGAGTGGGGACTTCACCCAGAAGTCTTCCACATGATTGTGAACCGTTGGGAAAAACCAAAAGGTGGACATGATGGCGTCCCGCCTCAACAAAAAAACTAGACCGATATTGCGCCAGGTCAAGGGACCCTCAGGCAATAGCTGTGGACGCTCTGGTAACACCGTGGGTGTACCAGTCAGTGTATGTGTTCCCTCCTCTGCCTCTCATACCCAAGGTACTGAGAATCATAAGAAGGAGAGGAGTAAGATCTATACTCGTGGCTCCGGATTGGCCAAGAAGGACTTGGTACCCGGAACTTCAAGAGATGCTCACGGAGGACCCGTGGCCTCTACCTCTAAGAAAGGACCTGCTCCAGCAGGGACCCTGTCTGTTCCAAGACTTACCGCGGCTGCGTTTGACGGCATGGCGGTTGAACGCCGGATCCTGAAGGAAAAAAGGCATTCCGGATGAAGTCATCCCTACCCTGATCAAAGCCAGGAAGGATGTAACTGTGCAACATTATCACCGTATTTGGCGTAAATATGTTGCGTGGTGTGAGGCCAGGAAGGCCCCTACAGAGGAATTTCAACTGGGTCGTTTCCTGCATTTCCTGCAAACAGGACTGTCTATGGGCCTAAAATTAGGGTCCATTAAGGTTCAAATTTCGGCCCTGTCGATTTTCTTCCAGAAAGAACTAGCTTCAGTCCCTGAAGTTCAGACGTTTGTCAAGGGGGTACTGCATATACAGCCTCCTTTTGTGCCTCCAGTGGCACCTTGGGATCTCAATGTAGTTTTGGGGTTCCTAAAATCACATTGGTTTGAACCACTCACCACTGTGGACTTAAAATATCTCACATGGAAAGTGGTAATGCTGTTAGCCCTGGCTTCAGCCAGGCGTGTCTCAGAATTAGCGGCTTTATCCTATAAAAGCCCTTACCTAATTTTTCATACGGACAGGGCAGAATTGAGGACTCGTCCTCAATTTCTCCCTAAGGTGGTTTCAGCGTTTCACTTAAACCAGCCTATTGTGGTACCTGCGGCTACTAGGGACTTGGAGGATTCCAAGTTGCTGGATGTAGTCAGGGCCCTGAAAATATATGTTTCCAGGACGGCTGGAGTCAGAAAATCTGACTCGCTGTTTATCCTGTATGCACCCAACAAGCTGGGTGCTCCTGCTTCTAAGCAGACTATTGCTCGTTGGATTTGTAGTACAATTCAGCTTGCACATTCTGTGGCAGGCCTGCCACAGCCAAAATCTGTAAAAGCCCATTCCACAAGGAAAGTGGGCTCATCTTGGGCGGCTGCCCGAGGGGTCTCGGCTTTACAACTTTGCCGAGCAGCTACTTGGTCAGGGGCAAACACGTTTGCTAAATTCTACAAATTTGATACCCTGGCTGAGGAGGACCTGGAGTTCTCTCATTCGGTGCTGCAGAGTCATCCGCACTCTCCCGCCCGTTTGGGGGCTTTGGTATAATCCCCATGGTCCTTTCGGAGTTCCCAGCATCCACTAGGACGTCAGAGAAAATAAGAATTTACTTACCGATAATTCTATTTCTCATAGTCCGTAGTGGATGCTGGGCGCCCATCCCAAGTGCGGATTGTCTGCAATACTTGTACATAGTTACAAAAATCGGGTTATTATTGTTGTGAGCCATCTTTTCAGAGGCTCCTCTGTTATCATGCTGTTAACTGGGTTCAGATCACAGGTTATACGGTTTGATTGGTGTGGCTGGTATGAGTCTTACCCGGGATTCAAAATCCTTCCTTATTGTGTACGCTCGTCTGGGCACAGTATCCTAACTGAGGCTTGGAGGAGGGTCATAGGGGGAGGAGCCAGTGCACACCAGCTAGTCCTAAAGCTTTTACTTTTGTGCCCAGTCTCCTGCGGAGCCGCTATTCCCCATGGTCCTTTCGGAGTTCCCAGCATCCACTACGGACTATGAGAAATAGAATTATCGGTAAGTAAATTCTTATTTTTTCCTAGTAGTTTCCAAAATAAATCAAATGTCTGGTTACTATTGGTTATAGCATCTTATTTTCCATGAGAAGGTAATTCTGAACCGTGTGTTGAGCACCCCCGAGTGGCAGCTTAGGGAGAAGCAGAGAAAACTGAAGCTGGTGTCTCCTCTATACTGAAGTCCATGTAAATTGGATATAAAAGTACTCGTACTACAGGAAGGATATGGAATAACTTTGTTTGAGTGGTGCACCAGAAAAGATTGTTCTAGTATATTACCCATACCTCTTCCAGCAGAGCTATACTGAAGGCACATCCTGGTCTGTGATGTGTAAGTGCCACAGTTCTGCGCAGCGCTGGCCAGTGGGGATAACAAACAACATACCGCACGTCACAGTGCTGCACAGAGCCAGACATTAGGGAAAGCAGGAGGACATGCAAGGTATAAATGCATATATGCCAGGGCTCGACAAATCCCAGGAGCCAGGTCACCATGGTCCCTAGATTGTGCTGCCTGGATACCACATTATGCAGGGAGGGAGGAAGCAGATCCTCTTCAGCACCAGAAGAGATTTGTGGGCATGCCTGTAGGAGTGCGTGTGCTGAGTGTCTGTCCTGGCCTGCGCTGACTGCTGTGCCTGTGTGTACCATCCTGCACTGACTGCTGGGCCTGTGTGTACCATCCTGCGCTGACTGCTGGGCCTGTGTGTACCATCCTGCGCTGACTGCTGTGCCTGTGTGTACCATCCTGCGCTGACTGCTGTGCCTGTGTGTACCATCCTGCGCTGACTGCTGTGCCTGTGTGTACCATCCTGCGCTGACTGCTGTGCCTGTGTGTACCATCCTGCGCTGACTGCTGGGCCTGTGTGTACCATCCTGCGCTGACTGCTGGGCCTGTGTGTACCATCCTGCGCTGACTGCTGGGCCTGTGTGTACCATCCTGCGCTGACTGCTGGGCCTGTGTGTACCATCCTGCGCTGACTGCTGGGCCTGTGTGTACCATCCTGCGCTGACTGCTGGGCCTGTGTGTACCATCCTGCGCTGACTGCTGGGCCTGTGTGTACCATCCTGCGCTGACTGCTGGGCCTGTGTGTACCATCCTGCGCTGACTGCTGTGCCTGTGTGTACCATCCTGCGCTGACTGCTGTGCCTGTGTGTACCATCCTGCGCTGACTGCTGTGCCTGTGTGTACCATCCTGCGCTGACTGCTGGGCCTGTGTGTACCATCCTGCGCTGACTGCTGGGCCTGTGTGTACCATCCTGCGCTGACTGCTGGGCCTGTGTGTACCATCCTGCGCTGACTGCTGGGCCTGTGTGTACCATCCTGCGCTGACTGCTGGGCCTGTGTGTACCATCCTGCGCTGACTGCTGGGCCTGTGTGTACCATCCTGCGCTGACTGCTGGGCCTGTGTGTACCATCCTGCGCTGACTGCTGGGCCTGTGTGTACCATCCTGCGCTGACTGCTGGGCCTGTGTGTACCATCCTGCGCTGACTGCTGTGCCTGTGTGTACCATCCTGCGCTGACTGCTGTGCCTGTGTGTACCATCCTGCGCTGACTGCTGTGCCTGTGTGTACCATCCTGCGCTGACTGCTGGGCCTGTGTGTACCGGCCTGCGCTGACTGCTGGGCCTGTGTGTACCATCCTGCGCTGACTGCTGGGCCTGTGTGTACCATCCTGCGCTGACTGCTGGGCCTGTGTGTACCATCCTGCACTGACTGCTGGGCCTGTGTGTACCATCCTGCACTGACTGCTGTGCCTGTGTGTACCATCCTGCACTGACTGCTGGGCCTGTGTGTACCATCCTGCACTGACTGCTGGGCCTGTGTGTACCATCCTGCACTGACTGCTGGGCCTGTGTGTACCATCCTGCACTGACTGCTGGGCCTGTGTGTACCATCCTGCACTGACTGCTGGGCCTGTGTGTACCATCCTGCACTGACTGCTGGGCCTGTGTGTACCATCCTGCACTGACTGCTGGGCCTGTGTGTACCATCCTGCACTGACTGCTGTGCCTGTGTGTACCATCCTGCACTGACTGCTGTGCCTGTGTGTACCATCCTGCACTGACTGCTGTGCCTGTGTGTACCATCCTGCACTGACTGCTGTGCCTGTGTGTACCATCCTGCACTGACTGCTGGGCCTGTGTGTACCATCCTGCACTGACTGCTGGGCCTGTGTGTACCATCCTGCACTGACTGCTGTGCCTGTGTGTACCATCCTGCACTGACTGCTGGGCCTGTGTGTACCATCCTGCACTGACTGCTGGGCCTGTGTGTACCATCCTGCACGGACTGCTGTGCCTGTGTGTACCATCCTGCACTGACTGCTGTGCCTGTGTGTACCATCCTGCACTGACTGCTGTGCCTGTGTGTACCATCCTGCGCTGACTGCTGTGCCTGTGTGTACCATCCTGCGCTGACTGCTGGGCCTGTGTGTACCGGCCTGCGCTGACTGCTGTGCCTGTGTGTACCATCCTGCGCTGACTGCTGGGCCTGTGTGTACCATCCTGCGCTGACTGCTGGGCCTGTGTGTACCATCCTGCACTGACTGCTGTGCCTGTGTGTACCATCCTGCACTGACTGCTGTGCCTGTGTGTACCATCCTGCACTGACTGCTGTGCCTGTGTGTACCATCCTGCACTGACTGCTGGGCCTGTGTGTACCATCCTGCACTGACTGCTGTGCCTGTGTGTACCATCCTGCACTGACTGCTGGGCCTGTGTGTACCATCCTGCACTGACTGCTGGGCCTGTGTGTACCATCCTGCACTGACTGCTGGGCCTGTGTGTACCATCCTGCACTGACTGCTGTGCCTGTGTGTACCATCCTGCACTGACTGCTGTGCCTGTGTGTACCATCCTGCACTGACTGCTGTGCCTGTGTGTACCATCCTGCACTGACTGCTGTGCCTGTGTGTACCATCCTGCACTGACTGCTGGGCCTGTGTGTACCATCCTGCACTGACTGCTGTGCCTGTGTGTACCATCCTGCACTGACTGCTGGGCCTGTGTGTACCATCCTGCACTGACTGCTGTGCCTGTGTGTACCATCCTGCACTGACTGCTGTGCCTGTGTGTACCATCCTGCACTGACTGCTGGGCCTGTGTGTACCATCCTGCACTGACTGCTGGGCCTGTGTGTACCATCCTGCACTGACTGCTGGGCCTGTGTGTACCATCCTGCACTGACTGCTGGGCCTGTGTGTACCATCCTGCACTGACTGCTGGGCCTGTGTGTACCATCCTGCACTGACTGCTGGGCCTGTGTGTACCATCCTGCACTGACTGCTGGGCCTGTGTGTACCATCCTGCACTGACTGCTGGGCCTGTGTGTACCATCCTGCACTGACTGCTGGGCCTGTGTGTACCATCCTGCACTGACTGCTGGGCCTGTGTGTACCATCCTGCACTGACTGCTGGGCCTGTGTGTACCATCCTGCACTGACTGCTGGGCCTGTGTGTACCATGCTGCACTGACTGCTGGGCCTGTGTGTACCATCCTGCACTGTCTGCTGTCTCCAAACTCCGACTGCATACAACTCCCAGATAAGAGGGTCTATGAGTGACCACAGATTGTGGCTTTGGAAGGGGTAGTGATGTGGCCACAGTACAGGAGGTATTGTTTGCCATAGGGGTGGCTTGCTGCGGGGTACCCCTTAGTTGTGTGGCCATGGGGGTTGGTTCCTTGCTCCTAGATGTTATTAAAAAAAAAAGTTTGTCAAGCCCTGATATATGGAAAGAAAGGGTGAGGAGGGCACTGCTCCCTGGAGAGATTACATAGGCAGAGGGAATCGCTCAGCTAAGGTGAGGCAGGGTGCATTAATGTGGGAGTAGTGTAATTGTGGGGGCATTAGTGTGGGTGATGTAGGTGTGAGTGGGCATTAGGGAGTGATGTAGGTGGGGGGGGCAGGGGCATTAGTATATGATGTAGGGGGGGCCCATTAGTGTGGGTGATGTAGGTGGTGGGGGGACATTAGTATATGATATAGGTGGGAGTAGGGGGGGCATTAGTGTGGGTAATGTAGGTGTAAGGGGGCATTAGTATTGATATAGGTGGGAGTAAAGTAGGTGTGGAGGGGCATTAATGTGGGTGATGTATGGTAGGTGTGATCAGGTTAGTGTGGGAGTAGGGTAGGTGTCAGATATAAGAAAGGCTTGATATGGGCTTTCTAGCTGCGTATGAGCCATGTACATTACATTGTGTAGGACATGCAGAGAGTGTAGGGATTTGCAGAGAGGTGCTGCACTGTGGAGCAGAGGAAGATACAGTAACATTTGGCGCAGAGCTCAGGGATGGATGACTTTAGTACAGCTTGATCCTAGCATCAGGTACAGGCTAGAGAGACTCCCTCTCTTTCCTGCTAGAGAGGAGATGTAGACTGAAATTACAGCAATTAGTCTAAAGGTTTTTTCTTTTCCCGGATACAGTTGTTGCTTGATGCAGGTGTAAGTGCACTACGTGGTGCGGAACAGAAAGATCATCACAGCAAACAGTGATACTTAAAGGGAATCTGTCATAGTGTTGTGTATTGGGAATGATCTGCATCACACACAGGTAGCACATACAGTGGACATGTAGGGTGTGCACAGTATGCGCTGCCTAAATTAGGGGGATAGACAGAGGAGGCAGCAATGTGGCCTAAGCCAGCTATTATGAGAATGTAGTCCACTGGGAACCACAGTGCCTGATGTGATCATTTGCGCCTAATAAATTTCATAGGTAAGCACAGAAAACGACTTCCTCCATTGTGTGTGTGTAGCGAATGAAGTCATGAGAGATTCCCTTTAAGGCATTTAATGCAATGAGTGCTCTTGCAGCAAGCAGAGGGGATGAGCCAGCTTGGGAGTACGGCCTTTTGTGCAGAAGCAACATGAAGCACAGCGAGATAATAATCTGGATGTATAGTTACCTCTGCATTTACCAGCATGAGCAGCTATTAGCTGACACTCTCAATTGTGCCCATAACGGCAGTGTTGATTAGAAGTGCTGGAAATAGACAGGGTTAGAGAGTTGAATAAGACAAAACTCAGGAGGGAAGGGAAGAATCTGCCCCCGTATGGGCCAATCACAGTATGGTCACACTGTATAGTCTCTCATTCTGTACATAGGAACGTATCCCTGACTGAGATCACAGGGCCGTAATAACAGTGTGACCACAGCAGAAGCACACTGTAACCCAAAAGATTAATATTAACAAATCAACCTCGTTACCAGTGGCTCAGTGAGTAAGATGAGCACAGTTGGATAGGGAAACTGAACTAGATTTGATTATACAATTTTTTGGAGGGGTTCGAAGAAGTTTTATTTGGGGGGAGAACCCATTTTTTTGCATGGCATGTACCCAATTTGCTATTAACCAGAGCTGGAACAGGGAGTATGACACCTTCTACGATCAGGTGGAAAATGTTTTGTAAAATGTTGTTGATGTAAATTAAGAAAGGATTTTATGACCGTCCTAATCCTCGGAACGACACCGGAAGGAATAGATGGCTATCATTGCTGCTACACTAATCTGACACCTCCAAGCTGTGTAAGGGAAGGATCTGATGTATGTTGCCGATTCATTATGAGGAATTTACCATGAATGCAGATTAGTTCATCCGTTTAGGGTACTGCAATGGACCTGCTTCATATAATCACATAGGTGTCCTATATATTGACCTCAGAATTCTATATGTACCCACCTCTGCGGTGGTGGGTGACAGTGCATGTTCCTGCATGTCAAACCTCCCTGGCGGGTGGGGACAATGACTGAAGGCGGCAGGTGAATACGACAGGAACTCTCCTCACCCACACATTTTATTTAAGAAAACAAAAAATGACACACGTGTAGTTGACCATTAAGCTTGCTCATAGCCTGGCCAGGCAACGGCAGAAATCAGTCAGGCTTCTATAACAACTTGGGGCAATTGGCACAAATTCCTTAGCAACAAGATGATGTACTGCTATGGAGTATGGGGCATATTACTAACATCTGATTGGTTGATATAAGAAATAGACCATTGTAGAAAGTGATTAGATCAGTCCCTACCTCCTGCACAATAAAGGAAATACATTTTTTTGGAGGTTAGAGAGCATATAAGTGAAATGCTGACCTATATTACAACTGTATTTATTGTCTTGAATGTCTAATAGAGGTGTGTGTGTGTGTGTGTGTGTGTGTGTGTGTGTGTGTGTGTGTGTGTGTGTGTGTGTGTGTATATATATATATATATATATATATATATATATATATACACATATATATATATATATACACACACACACACACACACACACACACACACACACACACGTAGTCTAAATAACTTGAAATCTGTAAATGATACAAGCAGATTGTTTGCAGCGCTTCTACTCATGAATAAATGTTATTGGAATAAGTCTGGTGGTGGTTTGATTAGCACAGCCCGTGGGCCTAGTCTTGTACCTGTGCCGGCATTCTGGTCATTCAGTAGCTGCATCTGGCTGTTGGGAAATATCTTCAGCTCTATGCTATCTGGAGACTGGGCACTGGTGTGTGAGGTCCGTATGGCATTCAGGTACTGCAGCCGAGAGACCTACATCAAGTGTGACAGCAATAATGAGAGACTGCTCCATTGTTACACTAGCACCAGCACACTTGTGAGACCAGTCTTCAATACATAACGGTTTGGATTTCACACTGTAACCGCAATTCTTATTTTCATAGTAGATCCATGTAATTGAGCTCTGACAGACTACCTGTAACGTTCCTCATGCAATGGGACACGAGATTTTCTCCGCAAAAAATCCAGAGCCCAATTTTGGATTATCGTGGGTATGTGCTCCCTATACCCGCAGTATCCAATTTAAACAAAAATGGTTACAGGGTTTTCTGCGCTGAATATCTCGTGGCGCAAGAAAAAAAATAAAAAATACCCCTCCAGTGGTCTCTGTGGCTCGTTGAACTCCCTCCATCATCCCACTGGGGAGGGGGTTGCTGGGAAATGTAGTTCTCCCAGGTGCTGCCTCAGGAGGGGGAATGGAGGGGATCTCACACACGTATAAACTCTATGCTGCTGCAGGAGTCCGGATCTCAATGCTAATTGGACACTTCCAATTGCTTAATCAATTCCCGGGCAGGGGGGAGGGGCGTTGGGGGACAATTTAGGTGGCTTTGGTGTGCCGCAAGGATGCTGACTTTTCATACAATTAACAATTTTAGGAAAAATCAGACTTGCTCTAGAGATGTGTAAAAAATGGACTGATTTCTAAAGAAGTCGCTGTGTCTCATGTTCTCTCATTTTTAAAATCTCCCCCTCTTATTGTATTCCCCTACAAGGAACTACAAGATGTTGTCAGAAGCACAGCCACTGTTATTAATGTTCTCTCTAGCACCCTGCGTCCTGTCAGGAGGGCATTATTTTATCTGTGTAACTGTAGCGATACATCACGGCTAAAATTGTGTCCTCCAAAATTAAAATATGCCACCCTCACTGATTGGGTGCAGGGTGCTAGAGTAAACACTAGTTATTCCATGAGGAATGGTGGTGCAGTGGTAAGCATTGCTACCTGACATGTCATGGGTTTGATTCTGGTTGGTGGCCTGTTGGTATGGAGTTTGCATGTTCTCTACCTGGGTTTACTCAATGTGCTCCCATTTCAATTAATTATCACATATGGCAGGAGACTACTGCAAGGGTGGGATGTCCACTGCCAACACTGCCACTGGACTGGCTATATGTACAGCAATGCCAACACTGCCACTGTACTTGGGTATATGTGCAGCAAAGCTTACACTCTGAGATAATAATAAAAAGAGCGCAATGGCAACGTTATAAAAATAAATATATCACACATTTATTACATGTTCAAAAATAAAACACCACTCTTAATAACCATATATAATGGTCTAATAAAACTCGGTTGGTAATAAGATGCAGTCCCGCTGATGGTTAAGAGGAGGACATGTTTATATGATTTTCCAGCTGGCCAGTTTATATAAAGATACTGTGTCGTATTATATATTAAGATATTAAACAAAGATATTAAACAAATTATAAATGCGGGGTTTGAACCAGAGATGTGATGTTCGTCTGTTGGTTAACCCAGAAGCATTAGCCCACTAAGCCACGTTCGACAGTCTACAGGCTGATCTTTTATCCCTGTATTATACTTCTGTCTCTTAGCGGCACCTCTAATCGATGCCTTTATAATGAATGTGTTTTTATGTACTTAGATATACTTTGCATTGTTCAATTAACTATTAAGTGTTCAATATTAAATGTTTATTTTATACTTGCATTGTCTTTTGATTATATAAGTGTGATCTACTAGCCGAGACCTGGCAAAGTGAACACACATAGGTGTTTTAATTAATTTTACCTGCAAACTAATTGAGACTTCAATCCCATTGGCGGACTTCTGTTTAAATTTCTGACACTCTGGACACGTGGAATTTCCTTCTGATGAAACCGCATGTCCACAGTAGCGGAGAAACGCATCAAGG
Organism: Pseudophryne corroboree; assembly: GCF_028390025.1. Lineage (NCBI taxonomy): Eukaryota > Metazoa > Chordata > Amphibia > Anura > Myobatrachidae > Pseudophryne > Pseudophryne corroboree. The sequence continues at coordinate 147,994,790 of NC_086449.1, forward strand.
ATTCTCTGGGGTAATTGCAGGACGCTAAATTGAGGATACAGATCATCACAGATCAACTATCACAGCTAAGTTCCTATTTATTGCACGGCTCTTGCACACAGCTCTGAGAGCAGCGTCCATCTCCTGTACCTGAACCGCAGACATCCGTGAGCACTGGTGATCTTCCAGCTATGAAAGTGTGTGCTGAAATACGTTAATCCAATGGTTAAATACACACGTAGGTCTCCAGATTCAGTTCAAGCTCCGGTATAACATCAGCGGAGAGATCCGATTTTCCAGTGAGAAGTACACTCTAGAGCTGGATGTTCTATATTGAGCCATGAAATCATATACTTAAGGAACCGTTATTAAGAGTGGTGTTTTATTTTTGAACATGTAATAAATGTGATAGATTTATTTTAATAACGCTGCCCTTGCGCTCTCTTTTTATTATTATCTCTTAGTGTCTTTTTGATAACTGCAGATTATCATATGGGAGCTGCATATTAATTACTTCAGAAGTGTTGGCACCTTATGGATTTAATATTAATTTTCTGATTATTTGCGCCTGATATTTATCCTAATATTATTAGGATTATTATATGCTTACACTCTGCCTACCAGCCTTGTATGCATACAGCAATGCCAACACTCTGCCACTGTACTTGCTATACGCACAGCAATGCCCCCATACTGGCCTGCTACACATACAGGAATGTACTATACACAGCACAATAGGAAAAATAAGATTTTAAACCTACCGGTAAATCTTTTTCTCCTAGTCTGTAGAGGATGCTGGGGACTCCGTAAGGACCATGGGGTATAGACGGGCTCCGCAGGAGACATGGGCACTCTAAAGACTTCAGAATAGAATGGGTGTGCACTGGCTCCTCCCTCTATGCCCCTCCTCCAGACCTCAGTTAGAGAAACTGCCCAGAGGAGACGGACAGTACGAGGAAAGGATTTTTGTTAATCTAAGGGCGAGATTCATACCAGCCCACACCATCCACACCGTATAACCTGGAATATACGCAACCAGTTAACAGTATGAACAAAACAGTATCTGCACCATCACTAAAGATACCTTTATATGAGGACAGCTACCTTACACATTGTGAGTGGGGTACGCATTGGTTCTCTAGCATTTCTGTTTACAACTGTGTGAAAACAGCTTGAGACGTACTACACCATGATTTTGTGTTGTTTCCATTTTATATCTTCTTGAGTGACGACTGGGAACAGAGGTCTTCACGGTGGGAGCACGAACAGAGGATTTTAAGAAAGGACTTTCTCAACTGTGGGACTGACTTGATCCTTATTTGGACATTAAGTATATATATTTTGTCATTTTGGTGTAAGTGAGACAACACTTAGCGCCTTTACTTGTGGATTTTTTGTCTATATTGCATTTGGATAAGGATGGAGTGGCCCTGTCATCCTCAAGTGGCTGCATAGGTGTGTTTGCGTCTTGGGCTATTGATCATTTTGTTCAAAACAGTATCAGCCAACGAATGATCTTAACTGTAACATAACCCTTATGTAAGCAACAATTATATACAAGTTATTCAGAAATATGTCCGCACTGGGACGGGCGCCCAGCATCCTCTACGGACTAGGGGAAAAAGATTTACCAGCAGGTTTAAAATCTTATTTTCTCTTATGTCCTAGAGGATGCTGGGGACTCTGTAAGGACCATGGGGATTATACCAAAGCTCCAAACCGGGCGGGAGAGTGCGGATGACTCTGCAGCACAGATTGAGCAAACATGAGGTCCTCATCAGCCAGGGTATCAAACTTGTAGAATTTAGCAAAAGTGTTTGAACCCGACCAAGTAGTCTCTCGGCAAAGCTGTAAAGCCGAGACGCCTCGGGCAGCCGCCCAAGAAGAGCCCACCTTCCTAGTGGAATGGGCCTTTACCAAATTTGGTACCGGCAATCCAGCCGTAGAATGAGCCTGCTGAACCGTGTTACAGATCCAGCGAGCAATAGTCTGCTTAGAAGCAGGAGCGCCAACCTTGTTGGCTGCATACAGGACAAACAGAGCTTCTGTTTTCCTAATTCGAGCCGTCCTGGCTACGTAAATTTTTAAGGGCCTGACTACATCAAGGGATTTGGAATCCTCCAAGTCTCCCGTAGCCACAGGCACCACAATAGGTTGGTTCATAAGAAACGATGACACCAGCTTAGGCAAAAATTGAGGACAAGTCCTCAATTCTGCTCTATCCACATGGAAAATGAGATAGGGGCTCTTATGAGACAAGGCCGCCAATTTGGACACCCGCCTTGCACATGCCAAGGCCAACAACATGACCACCTTCCATGAGAAATTTTAACTCAACAGTTTGAAGAGGCTCAAACCAGTGAGATTTTAGGAACTTTAACACCACATTAAGGTCCCATGGTGCCACTGGGGGCACAAAAGGAGGCTGGATGTGCAGCACTCCCTTTACAAAAGTCTGGACTTCTGGGATAAAAGCCGATTCTTTCTGGAAGAATATAGAAAGGGACGAAATCTGTACCTTAATGGAGCCTAACTTCAGGCCCATATCCACTCCAGTCTGTAGAAAGTGGAGAAACCAGCCCAAGTGGAAATCTTCTGTAGGAGCATTCTTGGCTTCACACCAAGAAACATACTTCCTTCAGACACGGTAATAATGTTTCGCCGTCACCTCCTTCCTAGCCTTTATCAGAGTAGGGATGACTTCTTCCGGAATACCCATCCCAGCTAGGATTTGGTGTTCAACCGCCATGCCGTCAAATGTAACCGCGGTAAGTCTTGGAACACGCAGGGCCCCTGCTGCAACAGGTCCTCCCTAAGAGGAAGAGGCCAAGGATCTTCTGTGAGCATCTCCTGAAGATCTGAATACCAGGCCCTTCGAGGCCAATCTGGAACAATGAGTATTGTCTGCACTCTTTTTCGTCTTATGATTCTCAATATTTTTGAGATGAGAGGAAGAGGAGGGAACACATAGACCGACTGAAACATACATGGTGTCACCAGGGCGTCCACCGCTACTGCCTGCGGTCCCTTGACCAGGCACAATACCTCCGAAGCTTCTTGTTGAGGCGTGACGCCATCATGTCTATTTGAGGAAGTCCCCAAAGACTCGTTATCTCTGCAAAAACTTCTTGATGAAGTCCCCCACTCTCCTGGATGGAGATCGTGTCTGCTGAGGAAGTCTACTTCCCAGTTATCCACTCCCGGAATGAATACCGCTGACAGAGCGCTTACGTGATTTTCTGCCCAGCGCAGAATCCTGGTGGCTTCCGCCATTGCCACTCTGCTCCTTGTCCCGCCTTGGCTGTTAACATGAGCCACGGGCTGTGACGTTGTCTGATTGAATCAGAACCGGTAGGTTGCGAAGAAGATTCCCCGCTTGTCGTAGGCCGTTGTATATGGACCTCAATTCCAGTATGTTGATGTGTAGACAAGCCTCCTGGCTTGACCATAGTCCCTGAAAATTCCTTGTGTGACTGCTCCTCATCCTCGGAGGCTCGCGTCCGTGGTCACCAGAACCCAGTCGTGAATGCCGAACCTGCGACCCTCTAGAAAGTGAGCACTCTGCAGCCACCACAGGAGAGACACCCTGGCCCTGGGGGACAGGGTTATTTTTTGATGTATTTGAAGATGGGACCCGGACCACTTGCCCCGAAGGTCCCACTGAAAAGTCCTCGCATGAAACCTGCCGAAGGGGATGGCCTCGTAGGTCGCCACCATTTTTCCCAGTACTCGAGTGCAGTGATGGACTGACACTCTTATAGGCTTTAACAGGTCTTTGATCATGTACTGGGGTTCCTGGGCTCTTTTCTACCGGGAGAAAAACCCCACTGTTTTCCTGTATCCAGAATCATGCCCAAAAAAAATTCAACCGAGTTGTCGGAACCCACTGCTACTTTGGTAAATTTAGAATCCAGCTGTGCTGTTATAGTACTCTCAGGGAGAGAGACACACAGTCTTTAATAACTGTTCCCCTGAACTCGCTTTTATCAGGAGATCGTCCAAGTATGCGATACTTGTGACCCCTTGTTTGTGCAGGAGTACCATTATTTCCGCCATTACCTTGGTGAAATTCTCGGGCCCGTAGAAAGCCCAAACGGCAACATCTGAAACTGGTAATGTCAATCCTGTACAGTGAACCTTAGGTACGCCCGATGAGGATATATGGGGACATGAAGGTATGCATCCTTTATGTCTAGTGACACCATAAAATCCCCCCCTTTCCAGGCTGGATATCCTTGCCTTGAGAGATTCCATCTTGAATCTGAACCTCTTTAAATGTAGGTTTAGGGATTTTAGATTCAGAATTGGTCTGACCGAGCCATCCGGCTCTGGGACCACAAATAGGGCTGAATAAAACCCTTTTCCCTGTTGCACTAGGGGAACCATGATAAACACCCGCTGTTGACCCAGCTTTAGTATGGCAGCCAAAACTACTTTCCTCTCCGGGGAAGTAGCTGGCAAGGCCAATTTGAAAATCGGTGTGGAAGCACCTCTTTGATGGATGTGGTAGAGGCCGGGGAGGACACTTTTTCTGTGAACTGGCCGTAGCCGGTGATCTTTTCCCTCTACCTTTGGCGAGGAAATAAAGCCACGCCCCTTTCTGAACTTACGTGACCGCAAGGACTGCATCTGTTATTAGGGTGTTTCCTTTTGCTGTGGTGGAGCATAAGGCAAAAAAAGACGACTTACCCGCGGTAGCTGTGAAAACCAGGTCCGCGAGACCCTCCCCAAATAAAACTTCACCCTTGCTAGGTAAATCTTGCATATGACTATGAGTCAGCATCACCTGTCCATTGACGGGTCCGCAGGGACCTACTAGCAGAACCTGCCATGGCCTTAGCCTTTGAACCCAAACACCCAATATTTCTCGCATCCTCTCTAATAAATAGTGCTGCGTCCTTGATGTGACCTAAGGCCAACACCATACTATCTTTATCTAGGGTGTCAATGTTAGACGACAAGTTACCAGCCCAAGCTGTAATTGCGTTACCTACTCATGCCGACGCTACTGCAGGTCTAAATAGGGCTCCAGCAGTCGCATAAAATTTATTTTAAGGTAGATTCCTGCTTACTATCCGCAGGATCCTATAGGGCCACCGTATCAGGTGACTGTAATGCTACCTTCTTGGACCAGGGCGTTAGGGCCTTGTCCAGCATGGGCGAGGATTCCCACCGTAACCTGTCCTTTGAGGAGAAAGGATACGCCATAATAATACCCTTGGGAACCTGCAGTCTAATGTCAGGAGTCTCCCAAGCTGTTTTAAATAACACGGTCAGCTCATGAGATGAGTTAGGTTATTTTTCTTCAAATATGCAGACCCTCGTGTCAGGGACAGAGGAGTCCTCTATGATATGCAAAACAACGTTTACTGCAATAAACCTATATTGAATACTGTCGCGACCCATGGGTGCAACCTTGCAACATCCTAGTAGACACTGGAGTCGGAATCCGTGTCGGTATCAGTGTCTGCTAACTGGGTAAAGGGACATTTATGGGACCCTGAAGGGTCTTGGGACACAGTAAAAACAATGGGTTAATTCCCTGCTTGTCTTTGGACTCTGCTTTGTCCAATCTGTAATAAAGCCACATTATCATTCAAAACATTCTACATGTCCACCCATCTGCTCCGCTACCTCCCAAGACGAGCCTTCCGCTTCAGACATGTCGACACGCACGTACTGACAGCCCCACACACACTGGGATAAATAAATATGGGGACTGACCCACAATAAGGCCCTTTGGAGAGACAGAGAGAGAGAATGCCAGCACACACCCAGCGCCACAATATGCTGAAAACACGGTCCCAGCCTAAATAGTGCTATATATATATATATATATATATATATATATATATATATATATATATATATATATATATATATATATATATATATATATATATATATAATGTACAATCTGCACCAATTAAATGTGCCCCCCCCCCCCCTCGTTTTTGTCCCCTATTATTGTTCAGCAGGGGAGAGTCTGGGAGCACTTCCCCGCAGCTTGCTGTGGAGAAAAATGGCGCTGGTTAGTGCTGGAGGATCAAGCCCCGCCCCCTCGACGGCGTGCTTCGGTCCCGCTCAATTTCTTTATACTGGCGGGGGTTTTATAATAAGATTTTACTCACCGGTAAATCTATTTCTCGTAGTCCGTAGTGGATGCTGGGAACTCCGAAAGGACCATGGGGAATAGCGGCTCCGCAGGAGACTGGGCACAACTAAAGAAAGCTTTTAGGTCACCTGGTGTGCACTGGCTCCTCCCACTATGACCCTCCTCCAAGCCTCAGTTAGGACACTGTGCCCGGACGAGCTGACATAATAAGGAAGGATTTTGAATCCCGGGTAAGACTCCTACCAGCCACACCAATCACACCGTATAACTCGTGATACTATACCCAGTTTAACAGTATGAAAACAACTGAGCCTCTCAACAGATGGCTCAACAATAACCCTTTAGTTAACAATAACTATGTACAAGTATTGCAGACAATCCGCACTTGGGATGGGCGCCCAGCATCCACTACGGACTACGAGAAATAGATTTACCGGTGAGTAAAATCTTATTTTCTCTGACGTCCTAGTGGATGCTGGGAACTCCGAAAGGACCATGGGGATTATACCAAAGCTCCCAAACGGGCGGGAGAGTGCAGATGACTCTGCAGCACCGAATGAGAGAACTCAAGGTCCTCCTCAGCCAGGGTATCAAATTTGTAGAATTTTGCAAACGTGTTTGCCCCTGACCAAGTAGCAGCTCGGCAAAGTTGTAAAGCCGAGACCCCTCGGGCAGCCGCCCAAGATGAGCCCACCTTCCTTGTGGAATGGGCTTTTACTGATTTAGGATGCGGCAGTCCAGCCGCAGAATGCGCCAGCTGAATTGTGCTACAAATCCAGCGAGCAATAGTCTGCTTAGAAGCAGGAGCACCCAGTTTGTTGGGTGCATACAGGATAAATAGCGAGTCAGTTTTCCTGACTCTAGCCGTCCTGGAAACATAAATTTTCAAGGCCCTGACTACGTCCAGTAACTTGGAATCCTCCAAGTCCCTAGTAGCCGCAGGCACCACAATAGGTTGGTTCAAGTGAAAAGCTGATACCACCTTAGGGAGAAACTGGGGACGAGTCCTCAATTCCGCCCTATCCATATGGAAAATCAGATAAGGGCTTTTACATGACAAAGCTGACAATTCTGACACACGCCTGGCTGAAGCCAAGGCCAATAACATGACCACTTTCCACGTGAGATATTTTAGATCCACGGTCTTAAGTGGCTCAAACCAATGTGATTTTTAGAAACTCAACACCACGTTGAGATCCCAAGGTGCCACTGGAGGCACAAACGGGGGCTGAATATGCAGCACTCCTTTCACAAACGTCTGAACTTCAGGTAGTGAAGCTAGTTCTTTCTGGAAGAAAATCGACAGAGCCGAGATCTGTACCTTAATGGAGCCTAATTTCAGGCCCATAGTCACTCCTGCTTGTAGGAAATGCAGAAATCGACCTAGTTGAAATTCCTCTGTTGGGGCCTTTTTGGCCTCACACCAAGCAACATATTTCCGCCATATGCGGTGATAATGCGTTGCAGTTACATCTTTCCTGGCTTTAATCAGCGTAGGAATGACTTCCTCCGGAATGCCCTTTTCCTTCAGGATCCGGCGTTCAACCGCCATGCCGTCAAACGCAGCCGCGGTAAGTCTTGGAACAGACAGGGCCCCTGCTGCAGCAGGTCCTGTCTGAGCTGCAGAGGCCATGGGTCCTCTGAGATCATCTCTTGAAGTTCCGGGTACCACGCTCGTCTTGGCCAATCCGGAACCACGAGTATTGTTCTTACTCCTCGTTTTCTTATTATTCTCAGTACCCTTGGTATGAGAGGCAGAGGAGGGAACACAAACTGACTGGTACACCCACGGTGTCACTAGAGCGTCCACAGCTATCACCTGAGGGTCCCTTGACCTGGCGCAATATCTCTCTAGTTTTTTGTTTAGGCGGGACGCCATCATGTCCACCTGTGGCCGTTCCCATCGATTTACAATCAGCGTGAAGACTTCTGGATGAAGTCCCCACTCTCCCGGGTGGAGGTCGTGCCTGCTGAGAAAGTCTGCTTCCCAGTTGTCCACTCTCGGAATGAACACTGCTGACAGTGCTAGTACGTGATTTTCCGCCCATCGGAGAATCCTTGTGGCTTCTGCCATTGCCATCCTGCTTCTTGTGCCGCCCTGTCGATTTACATGGGCGACTGCCGTGATGTTGTCTGACTGGATCAGTACCGGCTGGTGTAGAAGCAGGGATTTTGCCCGACTTAGGGCATTGTAAATGGCCCTTAGTTCCAGAATATTTATGTGTAGGGAAGTCTCCTGACTCGACCATAGTCCTTGGAAGTTTCTTCCCTGTGTGACTGCCCCCCAGCCTCGAAGGCTGGCATCCGTGGTCACCAGGACCCAGTCCTGTATGCCGAATCTGCAGCCCTCTAGAAGATGAGCACTCTGCAGCCACCACAGCAGAGACACCCTGGTTCTTGGAGACAGGGTTATTAGGCGATGCATCTGAAGATGCGATCCGGACCATTGGTCCAACAGGTCCCACTGAAAAATTCTGGCATGGAACCTGCCGAAAGGAATTGCTTCGTAAGAAGCCACCATCTTTCCCAGGACCCGCGTGCAGTGATGCACCGATACCTGTTTTGGTTTCAGGAGGTCTCTGACTAGAGATGACAGCTCCTTGGCTTTCTCCTCTGGGAGAAACACTTTTTTCTGGACTGTATCCAGAATCATACCCAGGAACAGTAGACGTGTCGTCGGAACCAGCTGTGATTTTGGAATATTCAGAATCCAACCGTGCTGGTGTAGCACCTCCTGAGATAGTGCTACTCCCACCAACAACTGCTCCTTGGACCTCGCCTTTATTAGGAGATCGTCCAAGTACGGGATAATTAAAACTCCCTTTCTTCGAAGGAGTATCATCATTTCCGCCATTACCTTGGTAAACACCCTCGGTGCCGTGGAGAGTCCAAACGGCAGCGTCTGGAATTGGTAATGGCAATCCTGTAAAACACATCTGAGGTACTCCTGGTGAGGATAGTAATTGGGGACATGCAGGTAAGCATCCTTGATGTCCAGGGATACCATGTAATCCCCCTCGTCCAGGCTTGCAATAACCGCCCTGAGCGATTCCATCTTGAACTTGAATTTTTTTTATGTATGTGTTCAAGGATTTCAAATTTAAAATGGGTCTCACCGAACCGTCCAGTTTCGGTACCACAAACAGTGTGGAATAGTAACCCCGTCCTTGTTGAAGTAGGGGCACCTTGATTATCACCTGCTGGGAATACAGCTTGTGAATTGCCGCTAGCACAGCCTCCCTGTCTGAAGGAGTAATCGGCAAGGCAGATTTTAGGAACCGGTGGGGTGGAGACGCCTCGAATTCCAGTTTGTACCCTTGAGATACTATTTGCAGGATCCAGGGATCCACCTGTGAGCGAGCCCACTGATCGCTGAAATTTTTGAGGCGGCCCCCCACCGTACCTGGCTCCGCCTGTGGAGCCCCACCATCATGCGGCGGACTTGGAAGAAGCGGGGGAGGACTTTCGCTCCTGGGAACCTGCTGTTTGTTGCAGCCTTTTTCCCCTACCTCTGGACAGAAAGGACCCGCCTTTTCCACGCCTGTTTATCTGAGTCCGAAAGGACTGTACCTGATAAAACGGCGCCTTTTTAGGCTGTGAGGGAACATGGGGTAAAAATGCTGACTTCCCAGCAGTTGCTGTGGAAACTAGGTCCGAGAGACCATCCCCAAATAACTCCTCACCCTTATAAGGCAAAACTTCCATGTGCCTTTTTGAATCTGCATCCCCTGTCCACTGGCGAGTCCATAAGCCTCTCCTAGCAGAAATGGACAATGCACTTATTTTAGATGCCAGCCGGCAGATCTCCCTCTGTGCATCTCTCATGTATAAGACTGAGTCTTTTATATGCTCTATGGTTAGCAGAATAGTGTCCCTGTCTAGGGTGTCAATATTTTCTGACAGGGAATCTGACCACGCAGCGGCAGCACTGCACATCCATGCTGACGCAATAGCTGGTCTAAGTATAATGCCTGAGTGTGTATATACAGACTTCAGGATCGCCTCCTGCTTTCTATCAGCAGGTTCCTTGAGGGCGGCCGTATCCGGAGACGGTAGTGCCACCTTTTTAGACAAACGTGTGAGCGCTTTATCCACCCTAGGGGGTGTCTCCCAACGTGACCTATCCTCTGGCGGGAAAGGGAACGCCATTAGTAACTTCTTAGAGATTACCAATCTTTTATCAGGGAAAGCCCACGCTTCTTCACACACTTCATTTAATTCTTCTGATGGGGGAAAAACTACGGGTAGTTTTTTCTCCCCAAACATAATACCCTTTTTAGTGGTACCTGGGTTTATATCAGAAATTTGTAACACCTCTTTCATTGCTTCAATCATGCAACGAATGGCCTTAGTGGACATTAGACTAGACTCATCGTCGTCGACACTGGTGTCAGTATCCGTGTCGACATCCGCGTCTGCCATCTGAGGTAGCGGGCGTTTTAGAGCCCCCCATGGCCTTTGAGACGCCTGGACAGGCACGAGCTGAGAAGCCGGCTGTCCCGCATTTGGCATGTCGTCACATTTTTTGTGTAAGGAGTCGACACGTGCACGCAATTCCTTCCATAAGTCCATCCACTCAGGTGTCTGCCCCGCAGGGGGTGACATCCCTTCTATAGGCATCTGCTCCGCCTCCACATCATTATCCTCATCAAACATGTCGACACAGCCGTACCGACACACCGCACACACACAGGGAATGCTCTAACAGAGGACAGGACCCACAAAAGCCCTTTGGGGAGACAGAGTGAGAGTATGCCAGCACACACCAGAGCGCTATATAATGCAGGGACTAACTGAATTATGTCCCCTATAGCTGCTGTTATATATACTGCGCCTAAATTTAGTGCCCCCCCTCTCTTTTTTACCCTTTTCTGTAGTGTAGACTGCAGGGGAGAGCCAGGGAGCTTCCTTCCAGCGGAGCTGTGAGGGAGAAATGGCGCCAGTGTGCTGAAGGAGATAGCTCCGCCACTTTTTCGCGGACTTTTCTCCCGCTTTTTTATGGATTCTGGCAGGGGTAATTATCACATATATAGCCTCTGGGGCTATATATTGTGGTATTTTTGCCAGCCAAGGTGTTTTTATTGCTGCTCAGGGCGCCCCCCCCTAGCGCCCTGCACCCTCAGTGACCGGAGTGTGAAGTGTGTATGAGGAGCAATGGCGCACAGCTGCAGTGCTGTGCGCTACCTTGGTGAAGACTGATGTCTTCTGCCGCCGATTTTCCGGACCTCTTCTTGCTTCTGGCTCTGTAAGGGGGACGGCGGCGCGGCTCCGGGACCGAACACCAAGGCCAGTTCCATGCGGTCGATCCCTCTGGAGCTAATGGTGTCCAGTAGCCTAAGAAGCCCAAGCTAGCTGCAAGCAGGTAGGTTCGCTTCTTCTCCCCTTAGTCCCTCGCTGCAGTGAGCCTGTTGCCAGCAGGTCTCACTGTAAAATAAAAAACCTAATTATATACTTTCTTTTTAGAAGCTCAGGAGAGCCCCTAGTGTGCATCCAACCTCGGCCGGGCACAAAATCTAACTGAGGCTTGGAGGAGGGTCATAGTGGGAGGAGCCAGTGCACACCAGGTGACCTAAAAGCTTTCTTTAGTTGTGCCCAGTCTCCTGCGGAGCCGCTATTCCCCATGGTCCTTTCGGAGTTCCCAGCATCCACTAGGACGTCAGAGAAAATATATATCTATATTGCCTCAGCTGTATCTAATATCTGTGCCAGTGCTGTTTATGAGGTAATAATTGCTGCCCAGGGCGCCCGCCCTGCACCCGTACAGTGCCTTCTGTGTGTGTGTGTTGGGAGCAATGGCGGCCAGCGTTACCGCTGCGCGTTACCTCAGTGAAGATCTGAAGTCTTCTGCCGCCTTTGAAGTCTTCTTTCTTCTCATACTCACCCGGCTTCTATCTTCCGGCTCTATGAGGGGGACGGCGGCGCGGCTCCGGGACGAACGGCGAGGGTGAGACCTGTGTTCCGACCCTCTGGAGCTAATGGTGTCCAGTAGCCTAAGAAGCAGAGCCTATCATTTAAGTAGGTCTGCTTCTCTCCTCAGTCCCACGATGTAGGGAGCCTGTTGCCAGCAGTGCTCCCTGAAAATAAAAAACCTAACAAAAGTATCTTTTCAGAGAAACTCAGGAGAGCTCCCCTGCAGTGCACCCAGTCTCCTCTGGGCACAGGATCTAACTGAGGTCTGGAGGAGGGGCACAGAGGGAGGAGCCAGTGCACACCCATTCTATCCTAAAGTCTTTAGAGTGCCCATGTCTCCTGCGGAGCCCGTCTATACCCCATGGTCCATACGGAGTCCCCAGCATCCTCTAGGACGTAAGAGAAATCTTCATTTATATTTTAGTCCGTTTTACAAGAGTTTACAGTGATTACAGAGCCATATTGCAGTCTCTGGATGTACACTGTGTATTTGAGACACATACAAGATATTCTTCAGCAGCAGTCACTATGAGGGGACACTGCGCTCTCACCTTTACTATCTGCAGGTCAGACAAGGCTCTCACTGAATAATCTGGACAGTAGGAGCCAGAGTCTGGAGATTCGCTCCTCTGGCCGCTGGAAGGAGAGTGGTGACCTAAACGGGATTGGAAAGGCAGCAAGAAAAGGATTTTTGTCTGGTTTTATTATAATTTATACAGACACAACCAGAACACACACTCCCAAACCTAGTAACAACTACTGCACTCATATAACGCTCTCACCTAATAAGCAGGGGCTGAGTGCAGCAACACCATAGTAAGTAAATGCCCCATTTTCAAACCTCAGACCTTCCTTCCCAATCTCCACCTGCACCCGGCCCTGATAAACCAAGAAAAACAGCGTAAGCTCATTGAAGCGCAGGTGGAAGGTCTATAAAGCAATGCTTTCCTAGTGCTCACCTGCAGAATGAGAATAAAGTAATCCACTGGCTGGCTGCGCAGGTACAGGTAGTGTTCTGGGGCCAGGCGGTCGCTGTCATCAAACTTCACCTCCTGCGTCACCCCTGGGAGTTTCAGCAAGTGCAGGAGGACCTTCTCCGATACCCGGGAATTACTGAAGAGATCCACCTCTGCCAATATAATAAACACGTTTATTATATTTGATATCCATTCCAGGTGACCATGTCCCGTTGTATGCCTTTAGCCTCCCCAGCTGTAATGTCATGTTGGGGGCTGTGTCCTCTGTAACCACCCACACACAAAATATGTGAGCAAGGCCTACATTATCACTAAAGAGGACAGTGGCACGTGGGAGCAACAGCTGTGTAGTTGCCTGGCTAGTGTCACACCAGAGTGGCTCAGTACCCACATGGCGCTGCCCTGCCCATGAAGAATAATATAACATGGGAAGTGTGTGCGGGATGATACAGACATACCCTGTGACAGGAAGCGCTGGGTGGCTAGCAGGAGCTGGGGCGAGATTTTCACTTTCTCCATCTCAGAAGTTTTGAAAAAGGACAAATCCTCCCCTCCACGGGGTATGGGTACAGGATGCACTTTGGGGTGTTTCTTCTTTACAGTCTGCCCTAAACGAAGAGTATAAAAGACAAATGTCAACAAGCAATCTGTGTGACTGTGTGTGTGGCGAGAGAGAGAGAACAGGAAATAACGACAGCACTTTATTATTATCCTTTATTTGCAGGACTTGTGAAGAAAACCTGTATTTCAAAGGGACTACGGGCCCAGACAATGTTGTTATTTGTATGAGACACCTTCAATGCAGGTTTTCTTCACAAGTCCTGCGAGTGCCGCTGTCATTTCCTGGCTTTCTACCTTTTTTCAAGCAGATGGCACTGAGGCAGTATGTTACATGGAATACATACGTTTGATTGACAGACGGGATGACGGATGTCACTATACCGACAGCGGCAACCCATCTGTCAGAATCCCGGCAGCGAGTCCCCTCGTGGGCTCAAAACAGGTTCTATTCGCACTCTGTTGGAATAAGCTGTGTCGGTCTCCTGATTGCTGGATCCCGACAGCAGGTATTATTACCACATCCCTGTTACATATAGCAGTTAGTGGAGTGCCGGCCCATCACTGCTATTATAGATATACACACACATATCTATCTGGGTTCAGTATGATTTACCGACGGACACAATACCGACAGCCATTGACCTACAGTCAATATACAGACACGGTCAAAATACCGACATTCACTATGACAACATGTTTAAGATGCCGACAGTCAGAATACCAACATTTGAAATGCTGACATGTCAAAATATCAACATGAGTTTTTCTGGGTTTTTGTGTGTCAATGTTGACATAGGTCAACGTGGACACAGTCTAAGTGTACCGCTGCACTCGCCATGCTTCGGGCACTATTTTACTCCCCCACCAGGGCCACTGGGATGGTAAAGTATGAGCAAGTCTGTTTTTGGGCAAAAATTCCTTAAAAACGCATGTCGGAATTTTGACCATGTTGGCATAATGAATGTTGTTATTTTGACCGTGTCGGTAATTTGACTGTTTGTCAATGGCTGTCAGGATTATGACCGTCGGTATTGTGTCCGTCGGTAAATCAACTGCTACCCATCTATCTATCTTTAGAACAACAGAAAAATATTACACATCAGGGCAAAAAGATTCAGATAGTGTGAAAAACAAATACAGATGGCCTCAAGAGAGAGTCCATACAAAACCACCTACCACAGGCCAGAGCAATAACTAGGCACATAAGGATAATAGGATTTTGGTACTTACCAGATAAATCATTTTCTTTGAATCCACAGGGGGCACTGGAGTACCCTTGGGATATGTTAGCAGGAATAGGCACATTTAAATATTTAAATTAGTAACCCTCCACCCCCCTCCATAGTCCCAAGATGTCTCAGTGTTTTTTTACTGAGCCAAACAGGAGCGATAGAGAGGATGAACAATGGAGAATTACATATAAACTAACATAACGAACAACTAGAAAGATGACATGACAATAGATAACAATCACCTTAACATTTGAACAAGTCGGTGAGAATGTGTTACCATAAGATCTACTGAACTTACCACAAGCCAGGTGAAACTGCTCTGGGTGGGCGTCCAGTGCCCCCTGTGGATTCAAAGAAAAGGATTTATATGGAAAGTACCAAAATCCTATTTTCTTTTTCATCCACTAGGGGTCACTGGAGTACTCTTGGGACGTACCAAAGTTTCCCCCTTGGGCGGGAGAGCTCTTTGGCACCAGATTGCCAAAGTTAGATGCTGATGCCGCAAACTCGTAAAAGCGCACAAACGTGCGCACTGATGACTGTGTAGCTGCACGGCAAAAGTTGCATCGTAGAAGCTCCACGACCTGCTGCCCACGACGTTCCCACAGAACGCGTGGAATGGGCTGAAACGGATGCAGGCGGTTGTAGACTTGCATGAAAGTAAGCCTGATGAATAGTCAGCTTAATCCATCTAGCCAATGCCTGTGAGAAAGCTCGCCAACCTATCTTGACTGCATCATAGCGAACAATGTATCCGTTTTATGTAATGTTGATGTTCGGGCTACATAAACGCGGGGTGCGCGTACCACAGCCAAAGTAGCTGGAGTTCCTGAATCTTCTGATAAAACAGGAACTACGATTGGTTGATAGATGTGAAAGGAAGATACTACCTTCGGTAGAAAAGCGGAATTCGTCCGAAGTTCCGCTCTGTTATCATGAATTACCAGATATGGTGGCTTGCATGACAATGCACCCAATTATGAAACACGCCTTGCTGAAGCTAAAGCTAGGCGAAACATGGTTTTCCAAGTTAGAAACTTAACATCCACATGTCGCAAGAGTTCAAAAATGGAAGACTGCAAAAAAAAAAAAAAAAAATTCCAAAACTAGATTCAAGTCCCATGGAGCTATAGGTTGAATTAATGGAGGTTGAACTCTAAGGAAACCTTGCAGGAAAGTGTGAACTGTTGGCAAAAGAACCAAACGCCTTTGAAAGAAAATTGACAAGATAGAGACCTGCACCTTAAGCGTAGCCAAACGTAGCCCTCCATCTAATCCCGTCTGTAAAAATAGCAAAAGACGGGATAACTGGAAAGAAGATGTCGGAAACTTCCTAGCTTCACACCAACCTATATAAGTTAGCCAAATCCTGTGATAATGAGCTGCTGCTACTGGCTTCCTAGCACGTAACATGGTTGGTATAACAGACTCTGGAATGCCCTCACATCTTAAGAGATTGGTTTCAAAAGCCACTCCGGCAAATGCAGCCACGCTAAATCGGGGTAAAGGAACGAACCCTGTTGTAGTAGGTCTGGACGTAGTGGAAGCGGCCACGGATCGTCTGCGAGCAGACCGCGGAGATCCGAAAACCACGTTCACCAAGGCCAATGAGGCACCACTAGTATGACAAATGTGGATTCTCTTTTGATCTGCTTTAGCAACCGAGGAAGCAGCGGAAAATAAGAATTTACTTACCGATAATTCTATTTCTCGGAGTCCGTAGTGGATGCTGGGGTTCCTGAAAGGACCATGGGGAATAGCGGCTCCGCAGGAGACAGGGCACAAAAAAGTAAAGCTTTACTAGGTCAGGTGGTGTGCACTGGCTCCTCCCCCTATGACCCTCCTCCAGACTCCAGTTAGGTACCGTGCCCGGACGAGCATACACAATAAGGGAGGCATTTTGAATCCCGGGTAAGACTCATACCAGCCACACCAATCACACCGTACAACTTGTGATCTAAACCCAGTTAACAGTATGACAACAGAAAGGGCCTCTTAAAGATGGCTCCTTAACAATAACCCGAATTAGTTAACAATAACTATGTACAAGTATTGCAGATAATCCGCACTTGGGATGGGCGCCCAGCATCCACTACGGACTCCGAGAAATAGAATTATCGGTAAGTAAATTCTTATTTTCTCTATCGTCCTAAGTGGATGCTGGGGTTCCTGAAAGGACCATGGGGATTATACCAAAGCTCCCAAACGGGCGGGAGAGTGCGGATGACTCTGCAGCACCGAATGAGAGAACTCCAGGTCCTCCTTTGCCAGGGTATCAAATTTGTAAAATTTTACAAACGTGTTCTCCCCCGACCACGTAGCTGCTCGGCAGAGTTGTAATGCCGAGACCCCTCGGGCAGCCGCCCAAGATGAGCCCACCTTCCTTGTGGAGTGGGCTTTTACAGTTTTAGGCTGTGGCAGGCCTGCCACAGAATGTGCAAGTTGAATTGTGTTACAAATCCAACGAGCCATCGACTGCTTAGAAGCAGGTGCGCCCAACTTGTTGGGTGCATACAATATAAACAGCGAGTCAGATTTTCTGACTCCAGCCGTCCTTGCAATGTATATTTTTAAGGCTCTGACAACGTCCAACAACTTGGAGTCCTCCAAGTCGCTAGTGGCCGCAGGCACCACAATAGGTTGGTTCAGATGAAATGCTGATACCACTTTAGGGAGAAAATGCGGACGAGTCCGCAGTTCTGCCCTATCCGAATGGAAGATTAGATAAGGACTTTTATAAGATAAAGCCGCCAATTCAGATACTCTCCTGGCAGAGGCCAGGGCTAGTAACATAGTCACTTTCAATGTGAGATATTTCAAATCCACCTTTTTCAATGGTTCAAACCAATGGGATTTGAGGAAATCTAAAACTACATTTAGATCCCACGGTGCCACCGGAGGCACCACAGGAGGCTGTATATGCAGTACTCCCTTGACAAAAGTCTGGACCTCAGGGACAGAGGCCAATTCTTTTTGGAAGAATATTGACAGGGCCGAAATTTGAACCTTAATGGATCCCAATTTGAGACCCATAGATAATCCTGATTGCAGGAAATGTAGGAAACGACCCAGTTGGAATTCCTCCGTCGGAACCCTCCGATCCTCGCACCACGCTACATATTTTCGCCAAATGCGGTGATAATGTTTCACGGTGACTTCCTTCCGTGCCTTAATCAAGGTAGGAATGACTTCTTCTGGAATGCCTTTCCCTTTTAGGATCTGGCGTTCAACCGCCATGCCGTCAAACGCAGCCGCGGTAAGTCTTGAAAAAGACAGGGACCCTGCTGTAGCAGGTCCCTTCTCAGAGGTAGAGGCCACGGTTCGTCCGTGAGCATCTCTTGAAGTTCCGGATACCAAGTCCTTCTCGGCCAATCCGGAACCACTAGTATTGTTCTTACTCTTCTTTGCCGTATGATCTTCAATACCTTTGGTATGAGCGGCAGAGGAGGAAACACATACACTGACTGGTACACCCAAGGAGTTACCAGTGCGTCCACAGCTATTGCCTGTGGATCTCTTGACCTGGCGCAATATTTGTCCAGTTTCTTGTTGAGGCGAGACGCCATCATGTCTACAATTAGTCTTTCCCAACGGTCTATTAACATGTTGAAGACTTCTGGATGTAGACCCCACTCTCCCGGATGAAGATCGTGTCTGCTGAGGAAGTCTGCTTCCCAGTTGTCCACGCCCGGGATGAACACTGCTGACAGTGCTATCACGTGATTCTCCGCCCAGCGAAGAATCTTGGCAGCTTCTGCCATTGCACTCCTGCTTCTTGTGCCGCCCTGCCTGTTTACATGGGCGACCGCCGTGATGTTGTCCGACTGAATCAACACCGGCTTTCCTTGCAGGAGAAGTTCCGCCTGGCTTAGAGCATTGTAGATTGCTCTTAGTTCCAGAATGTTTATGTGAAGAGACTTTTCCAGACTCGTCCATACTCCCTGGAAGTTTCTTCCTTGTGTGACTGCTCCCCAGCCTCTCAGGCTGGCGTCCGTGGTCACCAGGATCCAATCCTGAATGCCGAATCTGCGGCCTTCTAATAGGTGAGCCTTCTGCAACCACCACAGAAGTGACACCCTTGTCTTTGGTGACATGGTTATTCGCAGGTGCATCTGCAGATGCGACCCTGACCATTTGTCCAACAGATCCCTTTGGAATATTCTTGCATGGAATCTGCCGAATGGAATTGCTTCGTAAGAAGCCACCATTTTTCCCAGGACTCTTGTGCATTGATGTACTGACACTTTTCCTGGTTTTAGGAGGTTCCTGACCAGATCGGATAACTCCTTGGCTTTTTCCTCTGGAAGGAAAACCTTTTTCTGAACCGTGTCCAGAATCATTCCTAGGAACAGCAGACGAGTTGTCGGGATTAAATGGGATTTTGGAATATTCAGAATCCACCCGTGTTGTCTTAGCACCTCTTGAGATAGTGCTAAAGCTGTCTCCAGCTGTTCTCTGGACCTTGCCCTTATTAGGAGATCGTCCAAGTATGGGATAACTAATACGCCTTTTCTTCGAAGAAGAATCATCATCTCGGCCATTACCTTGGTAAAGACCCGAGGCGCCGTGGACAATCCGAACGGCAGCGTCTGAAACTGATAGTGACAGTTTTGAACAATGAACCTGAGGTACCCCTGGTGTGCGGGGTAAATCGGAACGTGTAGATACGCATCCTTGATGTCCAAGGATACCATAAAGTCCCCTTCTTCCAGGTTCGCTATCACTGCTCTGAGTGACTCCATCTTGAACTTGAACTTTTTTATGTAGAGGTTCAAGGACTTCAGATTTAGAATAGGCCTTACCGAGCCATCCGGCTTCGGTACCACAAATAGAGTGGAATAATACCCCTTTCCTTGTTGTAATAGGGGTACTTTGACTATCACCTGCTGAGCGTACAGCTTGTGAATGGCTTCCAACACCCTCTCCCTTTCGGAAGAGACGGTTGGTAAGGCAGACTTCAGGAAACGATGAGGAGGATCCGTCTCTAATTCCAACCTGTACCCCTGAGATATTATCTGCAGGATCCAGGGGTCTACCTGCGAGTGAGCCCACTGCGCGCTGTAATTTTTGAGACGGCCCCCCACTGTCCCCGAGTCCTCTTGAGAGGCCCCAGCGTCATGCTGAGGTTTTTGCAGGAGCCGGGGAGGGCTTCTGTTCCTGGGAAGGAGCTGCCTGTTGGTGTCTCTTCCCTCTTCCTCTGCCTCGTGGCAGGTACGACAAGCCCTTTGCTCTCTTATTTTTGTAGGAGCGAAAAGGCTGCGGTTGAAAGGTCGGTGCCTTTCTCTGTTGGGGAGTGACTTGAGGTAAAAAAGTGGATTTCCCGGCAGTAGCCGTGGCCACCAAGTCTGATAGACCAACTCCAAATAACTCCTCCCCTTTATACGGCAAAACCTCCATGTGACGTTTTGAATCCGCATCGCCTGTCCACTGTCGTGTCCATAAGGCTCTTCTGGCTGAAATGGACATAGCACTCACCCGAGATGCCAGTGTGCAAATATCCCTCTGTGCATCACGCATATAGATAAATGCATCCTTTATTTGTTCTAACGACAGTAAAACATTGTCCCTATCTAGGGTATCAATATTTTCAATCAGGGATTCTGACCAAACTACTCCAGCACTGCACATCCAGGCAGTTGCTATAGCTGGTCGTAGTATAACACCTGCATGTGTGTATATATTCTTTTGAATAACTTCCATCTTTCTATCTGATGGATCCTTAAGTGCGGCCGTCTCAGGAGAGGGTAACGCCACTTGTTTGGATAAGCGTGTGAGCGCCTTGTCCACCTTAGGGGGTGTTTCCCAGCGCGCCCTAACCTCTGGCGGGAAAGGGTATAATGCCAATAACTTTTTTGAAATTATCAACTTTTTATCAGGAGCAACCCACGCTTCATCACACACGTCATTTAATTCTTCTGATTCAGGAAAAACTGTTTGTAGTTTTTTCACACCATACATAATACCCTGTTTTACGGTATCTGTAGTATCAGCTAAATGTAACGTCTCCTTCATTGCCAAAATCATATAACGTGTGGCCCTACTGGAAAATACGTTTGAATTTCTACCGTCGTCACTGGAATCAGTGCCCGTGTCTGGGTCTGTGTCGACCGACTGAGGCAAAGGGCGTTTTACAGCCCCTGACGGTGTTTGAGGCGCCTGGACAGGCATTAATTGATTGTCCGGCCGCCTCATGTCCTCAACTGACTGTTTAAGGGAAGATAAACCATCACGTAATTCCACAAATAAAGGCATCCATTCTGGTGTCGACCCCCTGGGGGGTGACATCTGCATATTTGGCAATTGCTCCGCCTCCACACCAATATCGTCCTCATACATGTCGACACCACGTACCGACACACACCGCAAACTCACAGGGAATGCTCTAATGAAGACAGGACCCACTAGCCCTTTTGGGGAGACAGAGGGAGAGTCTGCCAGCACACACCACAAAGCGCTATATATACAAGGGATATCCTTATATTAAGTGCTCCCTTATAGCTGCTTTAATATATATATATATAGCCATTAATGTGCCCCCCCTCTCTGTTTTACCCTGTTTCTGTAGTGCAGTGCAGGGGAGAGACCTGGGAGCCGTTCTGACCAGCGGAGCTGTGACAGAAAATGGCGCCGTGTGCTGAGGAGATAGGCCCCGCCCCTTTTTCGGCGGGTTCTTCTCCCGCTATTTTTCCAGTCAGGCAGGGGTTAAATATCTCCATATAGCCCCTATGGGCTATATGTGAGGTATTTTTAGCCTTGTATAAGGTTTATATTTGCCTCTCAGAGCGCCCCCCCCCAGCGCTCTGCACCCTCAGTGACTGCCCAGTGAAGTGTGCTGAGAGGAAAATGGCGCACAGCTGCAGTGCTGTGCGCTACCTTATGAAGACTGAGGAGTCTTCAGCCGCCGGTTTCCGGACCTCTTCACGCTTCAGCATCTGCAAGGGGGTCGGCGGCGCGGCTCCGGGACCGGACTCCACGGCTGGGCCTGTGTTCGATCCCTCTGGAGCTAATGGTGTCCAGTAGCCAAGCAGCAAATCCACTCTGCATGCAGGTGAGTTTACTACTTTCCCCCTAAGTCCCACGTTGCAGTGATCCTGTTGCCAGCAGGACTCACTGTAAAGAAAAAAAAACCTAAACTAAACTTTCTCTAAGCAGCTCTTTAGGAGAGCCACCTAGATTGCACCCTTCTCGTTCGGGCACAAAATCTAACTGGAGTCTGGAGGAGGGTCATAGGGGGAGGAGCCAGTGCACACCACCTGACCTAGTAAAGCTTTACTTTTTTGTGCCCTGTCTCCTGCGGAGCCGCTATTCCCCATGGTCCTTTCAGGAACCCCAGCATCCACTTAGGACGATAGAGAAATAGTGGAAACAGATACACGAGGCTGTACAGCCACTCTATTGTGAGAGCATCCACTGCCTTTGGATCTCTTGTTCTGGACACATACTGGGGGTGTCTGATGATTTTGGCTAGATGCCATTAGATCCACCTGTGGGTAACCCCACCACTGAACTAACATCTGGAGCACTTCTTGATGTAAAGCCCATTTTTCCTGGATGAAAATTCCGACGACTGAGATAATCTGCTTCCAGATTATCTACTAAGTGATGTGTTCATTCCAGTTGTCTACGCCTGGAATGAGCACATCACTTAGTGGCGCTCAGCCCAATTCAGGCTTAGAGGAACTTCTAGCATGGCCATGCGACTTCGAGTCCCTCTTTGTTAATGTATGCGACTGCCGTCACTTTTGTGAACGGTTTGTTGCAGAGCGTTGTAAATTGGCCTGAATTCCGGGACATTTATTGACAGTAATCTTTGTTGGTCTGACCACAGACTCTGAAGCTGACAGTGTACGACCACTGCTCCCTAACCTCTGAGACTTGCGTCCGTCATCAGAATTATCCAATTCCAGACTGCGATTCTCTTTCCCGCTGTGAGATATTTTTTTTTCTTATCTGGGGAGCCACCAGAGTAGTGATACTCTGGCCCTTGGAGACAACCGCACCATCTGATGAATTTGTAGATGAGAGTCTGACCACTGTGCGAGAAGATCTAGCTGAAAAGGACGCGAGTGAAATCTTCCGAACTGGAGTGCTTCGAAAGACGCCACCATCTTTCCTAACAGTCGAATGCACAAATGCACCGAGACTGTCCGTGGTTTGAACACTAACTGTACCAGATGACGAATAATGTGTGCTTTCTCATCTAGCAGGTAAATCCAGTGAGCTTCATTATGCAGAAGCATTCCCAGAAATGGAGTTAGTTGAAACGGGAGAAGGCTTGACCATTTTGAAGGTGACAATCCAACCGTGCAGCACTAGTACCTTATACTTACATTATTAAGGCATCCTGAAGGAGCATTGTTGAGACGAAGCCTTGATGTCGACTAAGTACAGAACCATTATCACTGCCAAGCATCTGAGATGAGCAATCATCACAGATGACCCTTCTTTTTTTTGGAATACCCACGGCGCTGAAGAGAGCCAAACAATAGCACCAGAAATTGATAATGGCTTTGTTGGACTGCAAACCTTAAATACACCTGGTGTAGAGGCCAAACTGCAATTTGTAAGCATGCATGCTTGAGATCCAGCGAAATGAAGAATTCCTGTGGTTGTAAACCTGCAATCACTGACCGCAGGGATTCCATCTTGAATCTGTAGGAAGTGACACATTGACTGAGCCCCTGTAGGTTCAATATCTGTCTTGCCAAGCCGTCCGGCTTAGGCACTACAAAAAGATTGGAATAATACCCTTGACCTTGTTGAGCTGGAACCTGAATTCAAACTGCTTAATCTACGAGAAACAGAATAGAGGTCTGCAGAACCGCCTTCTTGTCTCCGGATACAGGCAGGACTGTCTGAAAACCCGCAGTGGTGTTAGACAATCAAACTCTATTGTGTAATCCTTGCACCCTAAAGTGCGGATTCACCCATCTGTGGATGTGTGAAACCACGCCAAGTGAACTGTTTAACACAGTGCTCCTACATGAAGATCAGAGATGGGCTGGAAGACCGTCATGCCACTGATCTATTATCTGGCTTTGTTCTTGACGGCGGTTAGTGGCTTGTTGAAAACCACGTCCTCCACCACGTCTACTGTGTACGGTTGTTCCTCGTGCACGGCCTGGAAAGGACTGAGGTCTAAAAGATCTGAACGCTGGTCCAGAGTACCTTCTTTTAGATACTGGTATGGGCAACGGTAGGAACACAAATACTCCCCTCGTAGAACGAGTAATTCATTTGTCCAATTGAGGACCAAATAACATATTCCCAGTATATGGCATGCCAAGGCTGGAATGAGCTTATGCTGATAAAGGTCTATGATGGAACTTCTTGTCTAAGTGCCGACAAGCCTTTGCTGCCTGTAGCAGCAGACACAGACCCGGACCCACGCTTCTTAGTAAGCTGGGAAGGGCTGTGAAGTGTAAAAATAAAAGTTTTAAGAAAAATTCTGGAACAAAGTCAAAAACGTGTGCCCTCCCAGAGGCACAAAAAAACACTGAGGTACCTTGGGAGTATGGAGGGAGTGGAGGGTTACTAATTTAAATATTTAAATATGCCTATACCTGCTAACGCCCCATCCATATACCAAGAGTAGTGGATGAAAAAGAAATATGCATGTAATCACTCAGACAACAGGGTCACGCCAGAATTCAGTCTGTAAAGCAAATATTTTTTGTTTTGTGCACTTGGGAATTATTTTGTATTGGAGCCTCACGTACACCCCAACATTGTGGCTAGATCATACTGATTACATTACTTTATTGGCTCCAGCATATATACTGAAACAGTCACAATAAAGCAAGTGTTTGTTGCGCAAACTAGATTAGTACTTTTTCCTATCTATAGTATACATGCGTTATGTTTATGATAGTAGGAAACTTGCACTTCGACAACAGCCTGTTTAGCAGATAATACAACAGACGTTTGGGGCAGTACAGAACTCAGACATAGGGGGGTAATTCAGAGTTAATCGCAGCAGCAAATTTGTTAGCAGTTGGGCAAAACCATGTGCACTGCAGCGGGGGCAGATATAACATGTGCAGAGAGAGTAGATTTGGGGGGGGGGGGGGTGTTCAAACTGAAATCTAAATTGCAGTGTAAAGGACAGTACTGACGGGAGAGATGTGTGCTGAGCGATCTTAACACAGACCGCTCAGCACACATCTCTCCCCCTGCTCAGCACAGCGCAATGTGCTGAGCAAGGGGCCGCTCACTTCACACAGCGCTGAAGTGAGTGACCCGCTAGATTGAGCCTGCATGCAGGCTCAATCTAGCACCGGCGATAGCGATGCGCACTATTGCTGGGGGGCATACACACAACAGATCTGTGCTTAAAATCTTCTCTGTGTGTACCCCCCTTTAAAATAAAGCAGCCAGTATTTACCCTGCACAGAAACAAAATAACCCACCCAAATCGAACTCTCTCTGCACATATTATATCTGCCCCCCCTGCAGTGCACATGGTTTTGCCCAGCTGCTAACAAATTTGCTGCTGCGATCAACTCTGAATTACCCCCATAGAGCTGTTGTGGCGTTCCATCAGGGAAAGCTCACAGTGGACATTCCACATGCAGCACACAATCTTCTCATGTGACCTGGAACATAATTATCCCTTTCATTGTAGCGTGTGACTGCAGAGACCTCGGCACAGAACACACTTTCTGCCTGGGAAAGTTCTGCATTGTAGAATGCCCTGGTGATACTAAACTCAAACTGGTTGTGAATTTCACCATTCATGAATACATTTTAGTTAAGAGTTATCATGTGTCTTACCACATAGAACAGTATGCCCTAGGACCTATTCGCAGTTGCATGAAATCTGACCTTTTGACCACCCATAACCATGTATCTTATTGTCAGTAATCCTAAGTCTTCCACCACCTCACTACTTGAAACAGCCAAAGGGCAGATCCTATGATCTGTACGATGGGTGCCACACAGAAAACGCCTCTACAGAAGACCCTTGTGACTGTGGTGATCACATGACCACAGAACGCAAACTGCTCCTTACTATAGTCTTCCGATTCATCCAGGATCTCCGATTTTATGATCTCTTCAATGACGTCCTCCAGCGTGACTAGGCCGATAACCTCATAGAATGGGTCTCCTTCGCCTTCATTGTTCACCTTCTGTACAATAGCCAGGTGTGACTTACCTGTGGAGAGATGACAAGCACACAAACAGGTAATAAAAGTGAGAACACACTCAGGTTTCCAGAACATCAATGGAGACGCATGCAACATGCACTCTGAAAGGCAAGATTTACTTGTCACTGAATTGGACCTAGCACTGAGGTCACTGGCACAAGTACCTTAGGTGTGAGGTAACGGATGATGATTTGAGAATGGTCCCTTACTGTATTTGTCTCTACCATCTCTGCTGGAATATTATGCCATGAATCCTTCACAATTCACCTAAAATATTCCCTGAAATTTCCCTACAGTATCCTAATCATTCACCTTCATAGTCACATCCCCAGTCACTCTGAAGTATGCTCCCCACCATTACTTTGTTGAATTCTGGCAATACTGGGCACATGCAAGCTTGCATGTGCCACACACACACACACACACACACACACACACACACACACACACACACACACCCAGAGTGCCCTCACCCTTCTTAAACTCCTCCAGAACAGCATCCAACTTGGTGTCACTGAACACGAAGTGGACGGGGTGACTGTAGAAACGGGTGATGGTGCTCAGGGGGGTGCAGTCATCGGGATCCACGAAGGCCAAGTCTTTCACGTAGAGGATGTCCACAATGTTGGATCGCTCATTCTCATACACAGGGATACGGGTGTAGCCACTCTCCATGATGCTGGACATGGTGCTGAAGTCCAAGAGGGCATCACTGGGTAGCATGAAGCAATCATTCACAGGCGTTAAGATATCCTCCACTGTTCTGTTTCTTAGAGCCCCCTTGCTGAATTCATCCCTCACTAACTCACTGTAGGGATCCCCACATCTGGCCATCTCTAGGATTCGCAGTCTCATGCGACAGCAGCTCGGGTCCTGCCCAAACACCATCTCAAGGAGCCAGGATAGGGGGAAGGAAACTGGCCCAGCAACAAGCAGAAAAAAGTGGGTGAGCCAAAGGCACTTGGACGCCAACCAAGGACCCCAGCGGGAACTGATGGCGGCTGGCAGGGCCTCACCAGCAATTAAGAGCAGTCCAGCTGCTGCAAAGATGGCAACCGCCACTGAGCCGGTGGCGTGGTACAGCAAGACGGCTACAGCCGAATGGGTGATGCAGCAAAGGGACAGCAGGGAAATAAGCGTATAACCTCCCCATCGAGTCCTGACATAATCCAGCCGGTTGGCAGCCAGCCTCTCGGAGGGGGAGCCCCAGTCCTTAAGGAGATCTAGCTCTGGGGGCTCTAGGATTAGAGTGCTGAGCTGGAGGCCGCGGACCAGGCCAGACAGCAGCACACAGAGGACAATGAGGAAAGCCAGCAGCCAAATAGCCAAGTAACTGTCACTGGGGCTACTGTAGTCCTGGCTCCTGGTGCTGGGGGGGAAGAGGACACACTGCTGCGGCTCTACCCCCACCCTGGTCAGCTCCTCCTCGTCCCCATCCCCTGACACAGTGATGGCCGTGTCCCCCCCTGTATACAGGGCCCAGCCTCCCCCCTGCCGGATACACAGAGGGTACAGGAGGCCTTTGTACCCCCTGACCTCATCCTCAGCCTGCACAGTGACCAGGCCCGAGTGCTCACTGCACACCATGAACTCCTTCAGCAGCTTCAGGGGCGGGTCCGCCGCAGGGGTGCAGTTCTGGGCCCCGGGGGCCCCAAAGGACAGCCAGGGCCAGGTGTCATTTCGTAATTCTGAGCCATAGAGACGGAGGCGGAACAGGGAGCCCGGGCGAGCCCTGATCACCCCTCCGTGCATGGACGCCCCGGTTCCATCCTCCAGCCGCAGCCCCAGCACCTGGGCCTGGTCACCGGCTTCACCTACCACCGACGCCGCTCGCGTTACCCCGAGTCCGGCTAATAGCAGCAGCCGCACAGTCGCAGCGGCCATGTTCATGGAGGCAAAGCCGCCCCGCCCACTACGGCCGCATCCAATCGCCTGCGACCGCAGGAGCTCAGCGCAACCAATAGGGAGCCTGCTGAGCTATTCCGACCAATAAGGAGCTGGAGGCGCGGACGGTGGGCGGAGCTACGGCTGAGCAGTTGTAAACAAGGAGGGACCCGAGGGCGATGTAACCCTCTCCCTGCCGGGAGACACGGGCTGCCCAGCACTGAGCGGCCTCAGCGGGCAGCAGCTCCGGGCACAAGGGGGACACAGGCGCCGGCCTATTCTGTCCCCTCATGCAGGTTCCTGTCGCCCGGCGCTGCTATGCCCTCACCCAGCCATGGGCCCATACACACATCCGCATTCAGCGTATTCCAGGGAGAGGGCTAAGGCGCCGGCCACACACGGACACGGACACAAACACACACACACACACACACTGCGGCCTGTGCCCCGGACAGGTGAGGGCGGGGGCTTCCTTCTCTACTGCACAGCAGAGGGCAGCACAGGGGTCACTCACTGGCTGTGACCATGCACATACAATTTAGGCAAGAGGCCCCGAGGCCACATTTCAGGTTGAAAAGGGTTAAGAACCCAAATACAGGCGCAAAGAACTGCCTCGTGTAGATGCTGTGGTGTCATGTAAGGCATCCTTTTCCAAACTCCTCCGTTAAAGGCCTGGTTTTAAGGATCACCATGCTTTAATCCGGATCGTTAAATCAAATTGACGGAGGTATAAATTAAGGGGTCTATTTACTAAGCCTTGGATGGAGATAAAGGGCATGGAGATAAGGTACCAGCCAATCAGCTCCTAACTGCCATGTCACAGGCTGGGTTTGAAAAATGGCAGGAGGTGATTGGTTGGTACTTTATCTCCATCCAAGGCGTAGTAAACATACCCAAGTCACCTGCGCTCAAACTTGGATATTCTTAAAACCTGGCCTGTAATGGCAGAGTTTTGTCATTCACACAAACCTGTTTAGTGGTGTGCAGTCTCATCTTCCTATGGCTTTTGTCCCATCAGCACCATCATCTACTGCATGAAGTCCAGTCAAGCAAACTGAATTAATAACTCTTTAATAATTAAACAATTTATATATATTTACAATCATCTCAAATTGTACCTTTTCTCACCCACCACCACTCCTGAGGACAAAAAAAAATAAAAACATTTCCCTTCTTTTGGAACTCAGTAAACAGCAATAGGCTCTAATTTCTAAATTCTGCTAAATTTCCAGTCCCTGAGCGAGAAGGTTGGGATCTGCATCTCAAGACCAGACGCTGCAAACACAGCAGGAAACGCTTTATGGCTTGTTCATACAATGAATGCTACATTTTCTGGAAACCAAATTTTATCTTAAAAAAACAAACAAAAAACCCTTTAGTGTAAAGAGCAAGCAATTAAGAGAAAAAAAAGTTCCCGTCACCTATAAAGAACCAGTTGGGAAGGGGGGGGGGGGGGGGGGGAATCAATAGTCAGACATAATGCTGGCAATTCTCTGTGGTTTTGACCTCCAATAATATTACATATAAAACTAGGTAGGAGCGTTTTGCATTTAATATTATTGCCATGTTCAATTTTGGAATTAAAACTGGTTAAGTCCATAATGGTTAGGAGTAGGTGAGGGTTATGCATAAAGGTTTGTATACTTTTGTAGAGAATGCCTCCCCTCCTTATTAGAGGTTCGGCAGCGGTCTCCCTACAGCTGCCCAGTCGAATTACTGCTTTTAGCATCATGGCCAAGCAGAATCCAGTATTTAACCTATGCAATGACTGATTGGATGCTCTAATGCCCATCCAGGTATCGCGAGTATTACACATATTTAGGTCTAGGCATATCTGACTTCATATGTAACTTGTAAATACGGACAGCTAATACTAGCGTTACATTGAGCTGACCAAACTACTTATTCGGGAGCACTACAAATCCCCCTTTCAGACATAAAACCTAGCTTCAACCTGGCTCGTAGCCGGGGATACCCCTTCACACCAGACCTGGGTCTTCCAGTGACCCACGTCCTCCGGCATTCAGTGGGCGGTTGGAGATTATGCCATCTCCAAGCACTACTGTCCCCGCCCTACTCATTTCTTTTAGGCTTGCCCTATATCGCACTTTCAGACTTAAGCCAGGTTGTCTACCCAGATTGGATGGAGATCAGTATGAGTTACAGACTTATCGGGATGCCAGCCGTCAGTATATAGACAACAGCATCCCGCACGTCAGTATGCCAGCAACGGGGTGAGCGCAGAGTCCCCTTGGGGGCTCGGTGGCTCGCCGCATGTTCTATTTCCACTCTTTGGGTGTCGTGGACACCCACGAGTGGGAATAGCCCCTGCTAGCCAGGATTCTGGCTGGCAGCACTGTCAGCAATCAGGATCCCGGCGTTGGTAACGCGAATACCAGGATCCAGACTTCCAGCAGCTGAACTACATACCATTGCAAGCCCCTGGGACCCCTTATAGCGAGCAGGGTTGTAGACCTGGGACTGCCAAATCGAAGAGACCCTGCCGCGATATGCCATACCCGCCAATGCATGTATACATGCAAAATCCAAGGTTTAGGCTTATGTCTGAAAGGAGTCTGACTGAGAAGGGATTATACAACCTTTCTAAAATGCCAATTGGTGCTTGCTCAATCAGAGGTTTGCAATCAAACATTCCCTTTACCACTTGGTGCATTTCCCATTGGCATGAACACCTTTCACTTCCCAATGTACCATTATAGGAAACACTTGGTTCTTTTGCTTATAGCAGAAAGCATACATTTAAAAATAAATATGTCTCCTACACACAGATTAGATTGAGTCGAAGTGATTTGCAAATAGATTTCCTGGAAAATGTACCTCAGTATACATTTCATTACTCATCTTTCCACGTCTCAATTTAGCAGAAATATGCAGCAATACTGTTTTACTGTGGTTTTTTTTTCTATAGGTCCAACATGGGATTCAGAACAGATCAAGTGCAAAAATAACTGCAAAAATAAACACATATCTACTTCAAATATGAGGAGGGACCCAATTGTCCAAAATAACCCTCTGGAATTGTTTTTGGGAAGACTAGAGTGCTGCAGTGCAAATAGGGGAGGAGAGCAGACAGAAAGCAGTGCTATATATATATATGGACAGTAAGTGAGGGGATGAATGATCCACATAGGTGACGATGCAATAACACCGCCTGCATTGTCCAGGGTATCCCCAATACCATGAATGCAGAATAAGGCCAGTACCACCATTTTAATGTCTGAATACTTCTCTTGGCCTTCAGTATCATGTCACTATAACCTATTAGTGGTGACATATGATTGGGACACAGGCCCCTAGTGTTGTAGTCAAGTGGCAGACATTTATACAGAGGGGATACTACCCTTTGCCATGTAAACAACTATGAATATGAAAGCTGCCTGTGAAAAAGTTCTCCTTGCTGCCACAGTGCAGAGATTGGTGCAGCACGTCAGCGATAGCTTGTCAGTAATACAGATATTCCCTCATTAGTCCTCAATACTTGACCAGAACACAATACTGGTGGTGACTTGATGGCTTTGGTTACTGTTAGATACTCATAGTACCAGGAGTGTGGACACCAATGCAGAAGACACCCACCATACAAACCAGGCCACCATCAGATCCATATGGGGTACTAGGAAACCAGACAGGAGAGGGCAATACAGTATGAGATAATCACACCTAGCTTTTCCCAGAAGGGTCACTAATAACAGGAAGACCTTCAGTGGCCCCTTCTGAGATACCAGACAGCTGGTGTTTATAAGAATGAAAGATGGTGTGGGTAAAGCACCCACATATATAGGAAGACTAAGCACTACCCTCTCCCCCGAGGAAGACAGACAAATAGATCCCCTTTTTAGAGTTGGGGGTCTCCAGTGCACATGTAGAAATCCTTCCCTGAGTTGATGCTCTGCACAGCATCAAACCATTCCCAAAGCACAGCAGAACCTCGCTCTGCCAGTTCCCCTTTGGTAGTCTAATGTTCTCCTCTAGACAAGTCTTTATGCTCCAGCGCTGCAGAACATTGCTCTGATTACTGGCCTTGCTGAAGGTCTGGAGAACATCATTATGAATACTCCGGAACAGGAGGCTTGCAAAGCTCTCCCCATACAGACATGACAAGCGTAGTGCCACGGCCTCCATTCTGCATGGAAGTCTGCTCTCTTTGTCATTGTAGGATAAAGCTTTGCATGCAGTACACAGTCACACTGTTATCCAGTTAGATATTGCAAAGTCTGATCCACTGGTAAAGAACAGGCAGAGCAATGCTACGACAGCGCCGATGGTGTTGTCAAACTGCATTATGATGCAGGCTGTGCTGAGAGTTCCTCTGGTTCAACAGACTGGTGGTTTCATCCACTAATACCTCACTGTGCTCGGACAAGGTGCCGTCTGGCTTGTGGATTCCTCCCTCAGGAGACTGAGGGCTACTATCCAACCGGGAAGACATCAGGGCTCCTTGATACTGGTCCCTTGTGATCTGTAAGGAAACGTAAGTTACAAAAGCAAAATACACTTATTTTCTGTCACCTTTTACTTCATGATTGCTAGATAAAGTTGCTCATTCTATGTTATTTACACGGTCAATCTCTAGCAACTCTATGATAAATACCCTTTAATACTGAATGTGAAAAGGAGAAATCTTACACTGGCTGGGAGAAATGTGTGCGGGACAGTAATAACACTTTATTATCTATTTGTGTCTACGTCAGGTCGTGTAATGCGATAAATAAAAGAACGCATTGCAAATGAGAAACACAAATATACACCTTGTAAAAGCCATATTGATGAATGATGTAATAACATTTATGAGTAGATTGTCCTAGTGAGAACGTGTAATACAGGGAGCCTGGACTGGCACAGTAATCTGGCAATGTGTACCCACTCACACCCCAGGGTAACCACATACAAAAGGCAGGATATACAAAGTGCAATATCAGCTCTCAGTCACTGAGCAGGAGCAGCCAGTCTCACACTACAGACACAGCACGCCCATTGCTGGGTCAGCAGCAGCACAGGATATCCATCCCTGAATGCAGGATTTAGGAGCATCACACAGGAATCTAATAACCAGGCACAGACAGGAAGAAGGAAACTTCCTGTAAAGACTACAAGAAACCACCTATGCTACAGAGTGAGGTTTGTGTCGCTATGAGGAACGCTGCTTAATACAGGTTCAGACAGCACCATACAGCTGCTCTGGGCCCACTGTGGTCGTCAGAAGACTAGATGTCCCACACATAAGGGAAGCTGTATCAAGCGATGATCATCCCCTTTTCCAGATTTTTCAACAAGGGTTATTACCGCTTCGCTGAAATGCATTAAAAGGCAGATCACTGTAGCGCATGTCTTGACAATCTTTCTTATTTCTAGGAGCCAGGAAGAAAGTGTAGGAGACAGACCACCAACCACCGCTCCCCCTCCACCCCCGCAGCCACATTACTGAGCGACTACCCCCCCTCCCCCCCCAGCCACATTGTTGAGCAGCTCTCCGCCACCCACTCGCCTCCAGACAAACCAACCCCCTCAGCCACAAAAACAAGGGGAAGCCCCCTCGCATACCAGCCCTCCGCAGCCACCCTCAGGGCAAACATCAATCCCACCGCGGCCACATTAACAAGCAACCAGGCTGCACAAATAAGGGGGGTACCTCCAGGCAAAACCACTCCGCAGCTTTACCCCGGGCAAACAATTCCTCTGGGATTTGTCAAGACCTGCTTCAGTGGCACCTTTGACTTCTGTAAATAATGCTAGGACAGCAAATCATAATGGGCCCTTACTAAGCAAGCTGAAGAAGAAAGCTCAGGTGTTTGTCACTTGCCCCCCCAACACTGTGTTACTTACCAGTCCTGCCCCTGCACATCCTTGCACCGCCAGCCTCAGAATGTACAATGGAACTATCAGGAGGCATGACGTATTCTATCAGCACTAGGCTAAATCACTACGGGATTGGCTGTAATCGCAGAAGGGGCAGATTCTCTCTACCCCACTTTGGCTATTGGGGGTAATTCAAACCGGATAGTTAGGGTGCGTTTCTTGCATCCCTGCGATCAGGTAGTCGCGCCTACAGGGAGAGGGGGAGGGGGAATTCGCTGTGCAGGTGTGCGATCGCATGTGCAGGGAGCTGTACAAACTTTTCTCTGCACTGTCCAGGACTTACTCAGCCGCTGCGATGATCTGGGCCGTAGCTGACGTCAGAAACCCTCCTTCCAAACGCCTGGATCCTCCTGCGTTTTTCCGGACACTCCTTTAAAATGGTCAGTTGCCACCCACAAACGCGCTCTTTTTGTCCGTCACCTTGCGATCGCCCGTGCAATCGCTTTGTTCACACAATCCCGGCACTCCCCAGCGCTGCGGACCGACACGTCTGCGCACTGCGGTGCATACGCAGTACAGACCCGATCGCCCGCTGTGCGAAAATGCATAGCCGATCAGGTCTGAATTAGGCCCATTGAAAGCTTAATACATGCTAGCAAAAAAAGGTTTCCTCCCTGGCTTGGTTAATCAGCAACACAGTATGAGCACAGAGTCACGTGAAGTTGGTTAATTCACCACATAATCTGTACTTGTCCAGATGCTACGTAGGCACCCGCTCCATACTGTCCGTCCACCATGTCACGCTGCCGACAAAGGTCAACACAAATTATAAATACGATATAAGCCACCCAATACCCCCCCACCCAATCACAAATATACATATTTTTCCTGGTTCGGCAGGTACATAATGGACTGGGACAATATAGATACTCTAGTACAAGTTGAGTATCCCTCATTCAAAATCACACATTTTTGGGTCCCCTACTGAGATAATGGCACACAATAATATATGTCGTTCAACAGTAGCTAGCCCCGGTGCCAGAATCCTATGGTATGTACGGATCCAACGGCGGAGAATAAACCGCAATATATATTGGTGTATCTTGACAAATGAGCGGTGGCTCCGAAACATTGAACCATAATATACCAGCATCTTCATTGCTACATATGCCTCCTGAGTGCCGTTTATTCTTCAACGTTTTGGGGCTCACATACCCCTTTGTCAAGGTGCGTTATGCACCTTGACAAAGGGGCATGTGAGCCCCGAAACGTTGGGAATAACTTTGGATGTGAAATACACTTTTGCTTTGTTATAAATTACTCTGAGTGCCGCTGCTGTTTGAAAAGGATCGTATACCATTTGTTCCAGTGCAACGGGGTCCAGTTGTCGTACAGAGGGAGGAGTGCCGGTCCTACCACAAATAATAAGATTTTAAACCTACCGGTAAATCTTTTTCTCCTAGTCTGTAGAGCAGGCATTCCCAACCACGGTCCTCAAGGCACACTAACAGTGCAGGTCTTAGTGATATCCAGGCTTCAGCACAGGTGACTTAATTAGTAGCTCAGTTATTTTGATTTAATCATCTGTGCTGCATCCTGGATATCACTAAAACCTGCACTGTTGGTGTGCCTTGAGGACCGTGGTTGGGAATGCCTGCTGTAGAGGATGCCTGGGACTCCGTAAGGACCATGGGGTATAGACAGCTCCGCAGGAGACATGGGCACTGTAAAGCTTTAGAATGGGTGTGCACTGGCTCCTCCCTCTATGCCCCTCCTGCAGACCTCAGTTAGGACTGTGCCCAGAGGAGACTGACAGTACGAGGAAAAGGATTTTGTTATCTAAGGGCGAGATACACACCAGCCCACACCATACACACCGTACAACATGGTATACAATAACCAGTTAACAGTATGAACAAAAACAGCATCAGCCAGAGACCTATCTCAACTGTAACTTAACCCTTAAGTATGCAATAACTGTATACAAGTCTTGCAGAATGTTTCCGCACTGGGACAGGCGCCCAGCATCCTCTACGGACTAGGAGAAAAAGATTTACCGGTAGGTTTAAAATCTTATTTTCTCTGACGTCCTAGAGGATGCTGGGGACTCCGTAAGGACCATGGGGTTTATACCAAAGCTCCAGAACGGGCGGGAGAGTGCGGATGACTCTGCAGCACCAACTGAGCAAACACGAGGTCCTCATCAGCCAGGGTATCAACTTGTAGCACTTAGCAAAAGTGTTTGACCCCGACCAAGTAGCTGCTCGGCAAAGCTGTAATGCCGAGACGCCTCGGGCATCCGCCCAAGAAGAGCCCACCTTCCTAGTGGAATGGGCCTTTACTGAATTTGGTACCGGCAGTCCAGCCGTAGAATGAGCCTGCTGAATCGAGTTACAGATCCAGCGAGCAATAGTCTGCTTAGATGCATGAGTGCCAACCTTGTTGACTGCATACTGGACAAACAGTGCATCTGTTTTCCTAACTGTAGCCGTTCTGGCTAAATAATCTTTAAGGCCCTGACTACATCAAGGGACTTGGAATTCTCCAAGGATCCCGTAGCCACAGGGACCACAATAGGTTGGTTCATATGAAATGACGAAACCACTTTTGGCAGAAATTGAGGACGAGTCCTCAACTCTGCTCGATCCGCATGGAAATCAGATAGGGGCTCTTGAAAGACAAGGCCGCCAACTCGGACACCCGCCTCGCAGATGCCAAGGCCAACAACATGACCACTTTCCAAGTGAGAAACTTCAATTAGACTGTTTGAAGCGGTTCAAACCAGTGTGACTCAAGGAAACTTAACACCACGTTAAGATCCCATGGTGCCACTGGGGGCACAAAAAGAGGTTGGATGTGCAACACTCCTTTTAACAAAGTCTGGACTTCTGTGAGAGAAGCCAATTCCTTCTGAAAGAATATGGATAAGGCAGAAATCTGCGCCTTAATTGAGCCTAACTTTAGGCCCATATCCACTCCTGTCCGTAGAAAATGGAGAAAACGTCCTAGTTGGAAATCCTCAGTAGGAGCATCCTTGGCTTCACACCAAGACACATATTTTCTCCAGATACGGTGATAGTGTATCGCTGTAACATCTTTTCTAGCTTTAATAAGAGTAGGAATGACCTCCTCTGGAATACCCTTTTTAGTTAGGATTTGGTGTTCAACCACCATGCCGTCAAACGCAACCGCGGTAAGTCTTGGAACACGCACGGCCCCTGTAGTAGCAGGTCCTCCCTGAGAGGAAGGGGCAACGTATCTTCTGAGAGCAGTCCCTGAAGATCTGCATACCAGGCCCTTCGAGGCCAATCTGGAACAATGAGTATCGTCTGCACTCTTGTTCGTCTTATGATTCTCAATATTTTTGAGATGAGAGGAAGTGGAGGCAACACCTAGACCGACTGAAACACCCACGGAGTCACCAGGGCGTCCACCGCCACTGCCTGAGGGTCCCTCGACCTGGAACAATACGTCCGAATCTTCCTGGTGAGGCGTGATGCCATCATGTCTATTTGAGGAAGTCCTCAATGACTTGTCACCTCTGTAAAGACTTCCTGATGAAGTCCCCACTCTCCTGGATGGAGATCGTGTCTGCTGAGGAAGTGTGCTTCCCAGTTGTCCACTCTGGAATGAAGACCGCTGACAGAGCGCTTACATGATTTTCCGCCCAGTGAAAAATCCTGGTGGCTTCTGCCATTTTCTGCTGTTTTTTTTTTTTTATTATTTGTCCCGCCCTGGCGGTTCACATGCGCCACGG
The DNA here is from genome assembly GCF_028390025.1 of Pseudophryne corroboree. NCBI lineage: Eukaryota > Metazoa > Chordata > Amphibia > Anura > Myobatrachidae > Pseudophryne > Pseudophryne corroboree. Next base: position 148,032,169 of record NC_086449.1, read on the forward strand.
CCGTGACGTTCTCTGACTCGGATCAGAACAGGTAGGTTGCGAAGAAAATTCTCCGCTTGTTTGAGGCCGTTGTAAATGGCCCTCAATTTCAGCACAATGATGTGTAGGCAAGCCTCTTGGCTTGACCATATTCCCTGAAAATTGTTTCCCTGTGTGACTGCTCCCCATCCTCGGAGGCTCGCATCCGTGGTCACAAGAACCCAATCTTGAAAGCCGAACCTGCGACACTATGCAGGTGGGACCCTGACCACTTGTACGAAGGTCCCACTGAAAAGTTCGTGTGGAATGGCCTCTTAGGCCGCCACCATCTTTCCTAATACATGAGTGCATTGATGAACTGACACTCTTTTTGGCTTTAACATGTCTCTGACCATGTTCTGGAGTACTTGGGCTTTTTCTTCTGGGAGAAAGACCTTTCATTTTTCTGTGTCCAGAATCATACCCAAAAACGACAGTCGAGTTGTTGGAACCAACTGCGACTTTAGTAGATTTAGGATCCAGCTGTGTTGTTGTAGTATTCTCAGGGAGAGAGATACGCTTTGTAACAATTTTACCCTTGAACTCGCCTTTATCAGGAGATCGTCCAAGTACGGGATAATTGTGACGCCTTGCTTGTGCAGAAGCACCATCATTTCCGCCATTAACTTGCGAGGGCCGTGGAAAACCCAAACGGCAACGTCTGAAATTGGTAATAACAATCCTGTACAACGAATATCAGTTGTGCCTGATGAGGAGGATAAATGGGGACATGAAGGTATGCATCCTTTATGTCTAGTGACACCATAACCCTCCCCCCCCTTTCCAGGCTGGAGATCACTGCCCGGAGAGATTCCATCTTGAATTTGAACCTTTTCAGATATAGGTTCAGGGATTTTAGATTCATAATGGGCCTGATCGAGCCATCCGGTTTCGGGACCACAAAAAGGCTTGAATAAAAACCCTTCCCCTGTTGTAGAAGGGGAACCTTGATATTCACTTGCTGATGATACAGTTTCTGTATGGCAGCTGCCACGGTTTCCCTGGCAATGGATTTTGTAGAGGATGGGGAGGACTTTTGTCCCTGGGAACTAGCTGTAGCAGGCGCTCTTTTCCCTCTACCTCCACCTCTGGCGAAGAAGGAAGAGCCCCGACCCTTTCTGAACTTATGCAACCGAAAGGACTGCATCTGATATTGAGGTGTTTTCTTTTGCTGTGGGGGAACATAAGGCAAAAAAGAAGATTTACCCGCGGTAGCTGTGGTAACCAGGTCCGCGAGGCCCTCCCCAAATAAAACTTCACCTTTATAAGGCAAAGTCTCAATGTCTTTTTGAATCAGCATCACCCGTCCATTGGCGGGTCCACAGGGACCGTCTAGCAGAAATTGCCATGGCATTGGCTCTTGAACCCAACAGCCCAATATCTCTCGCAGCTTCTCTCATATATTTATGCTGCGTCTTTAAGGTGACCCAAGGTCAACAAAATGGTATCTTTATCTAGGGTGTCAATGTCACATGACAAGGTATCTGCCCACGCTGCAACTGCGCTACCCACCCATGCCGACGCTACTGCCGGCCTTAGTAGGGCACCCGTATGTGTATAAATTGATTTTAAGGTAGTTTCCTGTCTGCGATCAGCAGGATCCTTGAGGGCTGCCGTATCAGGGGATGGTAGCGCCACCTTTTTTTGACAAGCGCGTTAAAGCCTTGTCCACCGTAGGTGAGGATTCCCACCGTAACCTGTCCTGGGAGTGGAAAGGTTACGCCATAATAATTCTCTTGGGAATCTGCAGTTTCTTTATCTGGAGTTTACCAAGCTTTTTCAAACAGGGCGTTCAGCTCGTGAGATGGGGGAAAAGTTACCTCAGGTTTCTTTTCCTTAAACATGCAGACCCTTGTGTCAGGGACAGAGGGGTCCTCAGTGATATGCAAAACATCTTTTATTGCAACAATCATGTATCGAATACTCTTGGCCACCCTTGGGTGCCACTTATCGTCGACACTGGAGTCGGAATCCGTGTCGGTATCAGTGTCTACTACCTGTGAAAGGGGACGTTTATGAGACCCCGAAGGGCCCTGTGACACAGTCAAAGCTATGGATTGACTCCCTGCTTTTTCCTTGGACTCAGCTTTGCCCAATCTTTTGTGTAATAAAGTCACATTAGCATTTAAAACATTCCACATATTCATCCAATCAGGTGTCGGCGGCGCCGCCGGAGACACCACAATCATCTGCTCTGCCTCCTCCCTAGATGAGCCTTCCACCTCAGACATGTCGACACACACGTACTGACACTCCCACACACACTGGGATACCTAATATTATAGGGACTGACCCACAATAAGGCCCTTAGGAGAAACAGAGAGAGAGTATGCCAGCACACACCCAGCGCCACTGTATACTGAGACAAAAATCCCAGGCTGTCAGCGCGTGTGTGTGTGTGTGTGTGTGTGTGTGTGTGTGTGTGTGTGTGTGTGTGTGTGTGTGTGTGTGTGTGTGTGTAAACACCACATTTTTGTGCCAAATAATGTGCCCCCCTCGTTTTGGCCCTCTGTATTAGTTTACAACAGGGGAGAGTCTGGGGCCGCTTCTCTGCAGCATGCTGAGGAGAAAATGGCGCTGGTTAGTGCTGGAGGATCAAGCGCCGCCCCCCGACGGCAGGCTTCGGTCCCGCTCTAAATCTTTATACTGGCGGGGGATTTGGAATTATATACCCTCTACAGTATATATAAGTACTCTGCCAGTCTTATCTGAGGTATATTTATGCTGCCCAGGGCGTCCCCCCCCCCTGCGCCCTGCACCCTTACTGTGGTGCCTGTGTGTGTGAGTTGGGAGCAATGGCGCGCAGCGTTACCACTGCGTGTTACCTCATGAAGATCTAGACTTTAGTAAGGCTTTTGACACAGTTCCACATCGCAGACTGCTAAATAAACTTGAAAGTTTGGGATTGGTTATTAGGATTATTGAATGGATAAGATCTTGGTTGAAGGATAGAAAACAGAGAGTTGTGGTAAATGGAGTGCATTCACAGGAGGGAAATGTTACCAGTGGAGTACCCCAGGGATCTGTACTTGGACCAGTGCTTTTTAATATCTTTATTGGTGACATTGCAAATGGCATTAAAGGGAAAGTATGCCTTTTTGCAGATGACACAAAGGTATGCAACAGGGTAGACACACCAGGTGGGGAAAAACAAATGATTGAGGATCTAGGTAGACTAGAGGAATGGTCAAGAGTCTGGCAATTACAGTTCAATGCCAAAAAATGCAAAATCATGCACTTGGGTCTCAAAAATCCTAAAGCTAAATACAGTATTAATGGCACCATACTGGAAACTACTGAGGAGGAAAGGGATCTAGGAGTCACTATTTCAGATGACTTAAAGGCAGGTAAGCAATGTAACAAGGCAATGAGGAAGGCTAGTCAGATGCTTGGCTGCATTGGGAGAGGAATCAGCAGCGGAAAGAAAGAAGTAATAATGCCACAGTATAGGTCATTGGTACGGCCTCATCTAGAATACTGTATTCAGTTCTGGAGGCCATATCTTCAAAAGGATATTAATACATTAGAAACTGTACAAAGGAGGGCAACTAAAATGGTGCATGGCCTACATCACAAAACATACCCAGAAAGACTAAGAAATCTCAATATGTATAGTTTGGAGCAGAGAAGGGAAAGGGGGGACATGATAGAAACTTTCAAATATATCAAGGGTCTTAACAAAGTCCAGGAGGGAAACATTCTCCAAATGAAGAGAAGAAATAGGACACGAGGACATGCACTGAGACTGGAGGGGGGGAGGTTCAGGGGAAATTTGCGGAAAAATTATTTCACAGAAAGGGTAGTGGACAAGTGGAATAGCCTCCCATCAGAGGTGGTAGAGGCTAAGACAGTAGAGCAATTTAAACATGCATGGGATAGACATAAGGATATCCTTACAAAGAAATAAGGATCAAATAAGGTTAGAGATAAAAATATATAAAAAAAAAAAAAAAAGGGGCAGACTAGATGGGCCAAGTGGTTCTTATCTGCCGACAAATTCTATGTTTCTATGTAAGATCTGAAGTCTTCTGCCGCCTTTGAAGTCTTCTTTCTTCTTATACTCACCCGGCTTCTATCTTCGGGCTCTGTGAGGAGGACGGCGGTGCGGCTCCGGGACGAACGGCAGGGTGAGACCTGCGTTCCGACTCCCTCTGGAGCTAATGGTGTCCAGTAGCCTAAGAAGCAGAGCCTATCATTTAAGTAGGTCTGCTTCTCTCCCCTCAGTCCCACAAAGCAAGGAGCCTGTTGCCAGCAGTGCTCCCTGAAAATAATAAACCTAACAAAAGCTTTTTCAGAGAAACTCAGGAGAGCTCCCCTGCAGTGCATCCAGTCTACACTGGGCACAGGAACTAACTGAGGTCTGGAGGAGGGGCATAGAGGGAGGAGCCAGTGCACACCCATTCTAAAGCTTTACAGTGCCCATGTCTCCTGCGGAGCCGTCTATACCCCATGGTCCTTACGGAGTCCCCAGCATCCTCTAGGACGTAAGAGAAAAATGTGTATATATATATATATATATATATATACATATACATACATATATACACACACATATATACATACATATATACATACACACACACAAATAGAGAATTCAGCACTCACCATAGCAAGCTCACTTGTCCTCAACATCAATAAATAAATGATGGGGGTTTAGTTAGTGAATTGGCCAATGCACGGAAGCCTGCATACCGCTCCACGGTACCCCCACCTACATGCAGGTCCTACACTATCACAAAGCCTTAAGAATTAAAACCTGGCAACTGTATCACATAATATAACTGCAAATATGCCCACTAAGTTTAATGTATGCCTGCCACATATCTAGTGGCTTTTAAAGGCATACTAGTCACCTGACACAGCCAGTAAATTACTAAGGAGCAGCTGACACAGATATATATATATATATATATATATATATATATATATATATACATATATATATATATATACATATACACACATTTATATATTTATTATCTCAGTATGGGACACAAAAATGTGAAATGTTGAATTTTGGATAAGGGATACTCAACCTGTAATGTGTTAGGAACCAGAAGCATCAGCAGTTTGCTGACTCACCTTTACATACTGCAAGTCCCCCAGGGCCCGAACGCTGAAGTCCGCTGTGTATTGCGTTTGGACACTGAGCTGAGTGTTGCTGCCACTGATGGTTGAGGAGATGGAGTTTGAGCGTTCATGGCTGAGGGATGAGGACCTGTTCAGGCTGCCCACGTGAGAGGGGGAGCGGAGCTCTGTTACAGGTGAGGTGGGAGAAAACATACAGCAAACAGGTGAGATGAAAAATTATACTCACACAAAGTTGATCAGTATACTCTATGCTAACAGTCCTGATGGGTTTATTTGCAGGAAATTCTGCTTTTTGTTCATCTGGTAATTTAAATGACCAACGTAACAAAGTGTCCCCTTCCTGCAGCAGATTATCCCTGTATGTATCTGTAAACATCACAGGCAGACACGCTAGCACTGGAACAAGACACCGTCTGAATGCAATATTAATGTAAAAGTAATTTCATTACCTAAAATGAATCATTTCACCACTATTGGTGATCTTTGTCCCTTATACTTACCCTAGGCTAAAATATTGCAAAAATAAGCATTTATACAGCTTCTAAATGTTGAACAAGAAAAGAAAATAATTTCAGAGAAATTGCAGTTGTCTGCAATTAGAAAAGTGCAGTGCGAAAATAGGATTTCGGTACTTACCAGGTAAATCCTTTTCTTTGAATCCATAGGGGGCACAAGAGTACTCTTGGGATATGGACGGCGTAGCAGAAACAAAGGCACTGAATATTTAAATTTAGAACTCTCCACCCCTCCATATCCCAGAGTACCTCAGTGTACGACCTCAGTGTTTTTACTGAGCGAACTACTATAGAGAGGTTGACAATGGAGAATTCCTATAACATAACGGACAACAACAAAGTTGACCCATAACATTACTGTCAACTAAACAGTTGACACCATAACCGATAGACCTTTATAATTTGAACCAATCGGTGAAAATGTGTTACCATAAGCTCCTCTGAGCTTAATACAAACCAGGTAAAATGTGTTACCCTAAGCTCCTCTGAGCTTAAAACAACCCAGGTAAAACTGCTCTGGGTGGGCGTCCAGTGCCCCCTATGGATTCAAAGAAAAGGATTTACCTGGTAAGTACCAAAATCCTATTTTCTTTTTCATCCACTAGGGGTCACTGGAGTACTCTTGGGACGTACCAAAGCTTCCCTCGTGGGCGGGAGAGCTGTTTGACACTTGTAACAGTAGGCAGCCAAAGCTAGATGCTGATGCCGCAACCGTTTCATAACGTGTAAACGCGCACAAACGTGTGCACTGAAGGCTATGTAGCCGCGTCGTAGACGCTCCACGACCAGCTGGTCCTGACATTCCCACAGAACCTGTGGGATGAGCAATTACTGACGTAGGCGACTGTAACTTAGCCTTAAAGTAAGCCTGACTTGTAGTCATTTTTATCCAACTGGATAATGTCTGCTGAGAAACTGGCTAAACCCAGTTGGCAGCATCATAGAGAACAAACAACGTATCCGTATTACGAACTGTAGACGTTCGGGACATATAGACGCGTAATGCGTATACCACATTCAGAATTCTAGAATGTGCTGTTAACACAGGAACCACTATTGGTTTATTGATGTAAAGAATAAGAAATCTGAATTCGTCCGAAGTTCTGCTTTGTCATGAGAAAACTCAAATACGGTGGCTTGGAATACAAGGCACCCAAATATGAAAACAAAACACTTGCCGAAGCTAAGGCTAGAAGAAAACGTTTTCCAAGTGAGAAACTTAATCCCCATTTGTTGTAAGGGTTCAAAATATGAAAACTGTAAGAAATCTGAACCCAGCCTCAAGTCGCATGGCGCTGTAGGTGGGATAAATGGAGGCTGTATTTGATGACACCTTGTAGAAAAGGTGTGTACCGACGCAATAGAGTCAAACGTCTTTGAAAATAACTTGACCACACAGATACCTGCACCCTCAGTGCAGATAAACGCAGTTCTCCATCCCACCCCGTCTGTAAAATAACAGAATACGGGTAACTTGAAAGATGATGTCGGAAACTTCCGAGCTTCACACCCACCTATATAGGCACACCAAATTTTGTAATAATGAGCTGCCGTAAGCGGCTTCCTAGCTCGTAACATGGTTGGTATAACCTATACTGTAATGCCCTATTTCTTTTCTTAAGAGGGCGGTCTGAACCCCCACCCCGTCAACCGCAGCCGCGGTACATAGGTAAAGAGGGGTAAAAGAACGGTCCCTGTTGTAACAGGTTGGACGTATTATGAGCGGGCCAAGATCGTGTGCAAGTATTCCTTGGAGATTCGAGAAGCAAGCTCTCCGAAACCCATGAGATATCACTAGTATGACTGTGACGAACTGTCTTATGATCCGTTTTAGCAACGGAGAGAACAGCGGAAAATGGTGGAGCCAGATACACGAGGCTGTATGACCACACGAATGTGAGAACCTCCACCGCCACTGCCCTTGTGATCTGTCGTTCTGTACACATACTGAGCGTTTGTAATTGTGGCGAGATGCCCTCATGTATACCTGAGGGTAACCCCACCTGTGGATTCACATATGAAACACCTCTGGATTTAATGCCCAGTTTTCAGGATATAAATCCCGACGGGTGAGATCATCTGTCTAACAGATGTCCACTCGCGGAATGAACCCCGTCGACAACATCACATAATGGTGTTCTGGGCAATTGAGGATTCGAGCTACCTGCCGCATTGCCATGCGGCTTCTTGGTCCTCCCTGGTTGTTGTGTATGCAACTCCCGTTGCGTTGTCTGACTGCACTTGGTCAGACTGAAAGCGAAGCATGTAGTGCATTGTAAATTGCACGGAGTTCCAGGACATTTATCGACAGCAATCTGTCGTGATCCGCTTTAGAACCCCTGTCGCTGATCTTTTTTAACTACAACTCCTGAACCTCTGAGACTCTCGTCCAGAGTATATACACCCTCGCCCCCCTGTGGGAAACGCGAGTGAAGCCCGGCGAACTAAAGCGCTTTGAAAACACATCATTATTCCTAACAGGCGAATACAGCAATGTACCGCTAGTGTGCGTGGCTTTTGCACTAATTACTAGATGGTATATTTGTTCTTGCTGGTGTAGTAGGTAAATGTCTGTGATTTACCGTATTTATAATCTTACCTAGGAATTGACGTCGTTCAGACGGAATTAGATGCGATTGTTTTTGAACTTGACCTGCCACCGTAGTATACATTAGTAGCGCAAGTAAGAGGAACTCTGTTGAGACAGAGTTCTTATGAGCAGATCGTCTAAGTATGGAACGATTGTCACTGGCAGGCTCTGAGATGAGCTATCCTCACCAACATCACTTTGGTAAATACCCGAGGCGTTGACAAGAAGCCAAATGGTAGAACCTGAAATGGTTAATGGTTGTGGCGTTTTGCAATCGCTAGAACCTGTGATGCGGTGACCCAACCGGAATGGGTAAATACGCATTGTGAAGATCAAGTGCAATTATGCAATTTTGTGGCTCCAAATATGCAAATACTAACCGCAGAAAATCCATTTTCAAACTGCAGTAAGTGACTTGCTGATTGAGACTGCGACGGAGCTGTCTGGTTTTGTTACCCCAAACAGAGGGGAATAAGTAACCCTGACTCTGTTGGTGTACTATGCCTGGAAATAAAAACAGCTGAAACCAGCAGAGACTAAATGGCAACCTGCCAAAACGTTCGACAGAGGCAGTCTTGTCCTTTAATCTGTAACTAGCGGAGACATCCATGAGTTGATGTCTGGAAACCCCGCAAATGTAACATGTAAAGACGCGCTTCCACAATTGGAAAATGGAGATGGCCTAAGAGGTCGTCAAGCCACTGGCTTGTTGACTGTAGCGTCCTGTCGTTACAAGGCGTGACTGTTTTTGTACCACCGCCTTGAAAAGACTGAAGTCTAAAGGGATTAAACGCCGGCACAAGTATTTCCGTTTTGATACTGGATGCGGTAATGGCTGAATATCAAATTTAGGACCAAACAAGCTCTGGCCTTGTCGTGCTGAAACTAGCGACGATGAAAAGTGAGAATCGAAGTAACCGGCGTTAGCAGAAGCTTTACAGATATACTCTGCAGCTTCTCATTAACAGTGATCGTCATTGTTTCCATACATAGAGTCTAGTGACCCAAATGTATCTTGGGTCTTTATAATGTTTGACACAGACGAATTCACCAATGGCGGATCGCGTCATTTAGATGTGGAAACGATTAAATAGTGGTTAGAGTCTACTCAGTCTCTAAAAATGGAGACATTAACTCATTGGGTTTTAGCAATGCATGGTTGTCAAAAACCCCGCACTATCTGAGTGCTGGTCTAATGTACCCTTCTCACTCGTAGTTATCGCTGTGAGATTTGACATAGAATCGTGCATTAAATTATAAGACCAGTTAAATAAACACTCTGGTACCCAAAGGGAAATTGGCCCTTTGGAAAGACTGTCCTTCGTTAGAGCTGGCGGAGTAACTTCCGAGACTCCGATGTTACCGCTTCTGTCGAGCGGAGTTTAATTTGAATTGCCAATGCTTAACATAGGATCTTTAAAATTATTTTTAGTCTGCGCTGGAGCCTTACTCCCTATGCAGACAGACACCACCATAGGCAACGAACAGACACTTGCACGACTTAGTGAAGTTATTATATGTCATATATATATATTTATTGCTGAACAGCATATCTTTATGCTGAAACGCAGCTCACATGGGCAGCCTATGTGAAACCCGAACCAAATTCTCACTAACACCCCTGCGCCTCTGGTGGCTTAGAGATGTATGGCCGGAATGTTCCAGAATTACAAACTGGAAAACAACAGGAAGCATGGTTAAAATGGCCCCTTTGCCATGCTGACCCTGATTGTTAATATAGTCTATTATATGATAATCACAGGCAGGGTACACCACATGCTGTATGAATATAATTACAGATATGAATATAGGCTCAATAGCCAATTATACAGCAATAATATAAGCTCAATAGCCTATTATACAGTGATAATAAGAGACCTTAATATAAGCTCAATAGCCTATTATACAGCAATAATATAGGCTCAATAGCCTATTATACAGTGATAATAAGAGACCTTAATATAGGCTCAATAGCCTATTATACAGTGATAATAACATATGATACATGATAATAAATACCTGTCACATATATATTACATACACTGTGGCTGCTGTATAGGTATTTTCCATACCCTTTCCGCTGTACTCCGCAAGATTCCCCCGCCCCTCTTCCCCCCTGTAACGCTGTGTCTCCGCGGGAAACCCGGGAAGACTTGCAGGGAGGCCTTCTTGCAGCCTCTTAGCGCTGGCACTGATCTGCGGATGGATGGTGCTGGGCGGCCGGACGTAACGGCGGCCCGGTTATCACCCTTGTTACCGCTCTTAGTGCACAGAACTGAGGGAGCGTCTGCGGGTGTATGGCGCTGGGCGGCCGGACGGAGCGGCTGGGACGGGCGGACGTAGCGCTGTATGGAGCGCTGGCATACGTAGCGTGGCGGGCGGATGTAGCGGCGGAAGCGGCATATTAAAAACCCACATAGCGGGGCGGCAGCCTGCGCTGACTGCCCCGTTCCCCAGCCTACCTTGCTCTTGATCATGGCTGCGACGGGGCTTCTTATGTGTAAGCTCCGTCCAGCTCTCCAGTCATGGCTGCGACGGGGCTTCTATGTGTAAGCTCCGTCCAGCTTCCAGCTTTCCTGTTCTTAGTCATGGCTGCGACGGGGCTTCTATGTGTAAGCTCCGTCCAGCTCTCCAGTCATGGCTGCGACGGGGCTTCTATGTGTAAGCTCCGTCCAGCTCTCCAGTCATGGCTGCGACGGGGCTTCTATGTGTAAGCTCCGTCCAGCTGTTGCAGGAGCAGTGGGCTGGCTGTGAGGGTGCTCTTTGTGAGGACCGACACGCCATGCGCTGTCCGTGCAGCGGCACTATCCCGGACCCATGTTTTTCTTGAAACTGGGAAGGGATGTGCTATTGAAAAAAATAATTAAAAAAATAAAAAGTAAAAATGAAAAATTAATAAAATCTTCCACAAAGTGTGGGAACTCCCACAAGCCGATGTTAGTGCTTTGAGCACAGAAAAAACACTGAGGTCGTACACTGAGGTACTCTGGGATATGGAGGGGTGGAGAGTTCTAAATTTAAATATTCAGTGCCTTTGTTTCTGCTACGCCGTCCATATCCCAAGAGTACTCCAGTGACCCCTAGTGGATGAAAAAGAAATTGCGAATACATTTAAGATCGCTATACACACGCAGATGCAGTTTCCGGAACATCGAAGATTTTCTGTTATATGAGCACATGTAAGTAAGTAGGTCTGAGGCGGCCTGGAAGTGGTCTGCGCTGACGTCAGAGACCCTCCCCAAAAACGCCTGGGCAAGCCTGCGTTTTTTCTCATACACCCAGAAAACGTCATGTTTCCGCCCAGAAATGCCGGCTTCCTGTCAGTCAAACAGTGGCTACATTGCGGTTACGATCTGTATGCAATTTCTGCCGCTATTACCCCTCACACGTACTTAATACAAACACTAAGCATGCAAAGTCGTTCGATAATCGCTTGATTTGCGATTTCTCTGAATAGCGATCCATGCTGAATAAGGCTCTCAGTCCTCCCAGAACACTAACAGTCCAATTTTTAAGGATAACCATGCTTGATCACAGATTACTTAATCAGTACCTTAGTCATTTTGATCTAACCATCTGTGCTCAAGCATGGATATCCTTAAAGCCTGGACTGTTAGGAGGCTCTTAGAACAGTTTGGGAAACACCTGTCTATGCAATTTGTGACTTTAAGCTAAGTATATACAAACAAGTTAAGATAAAAACTACTAGTATTCAAAATGATGAACAGCTCTTTCAGACCCAGAAGGTATAAAACTTGCAGAGATAAGACGGAGGGCGGGTGGAAGGTAACTTCCCGTCAGTCCTCCCATTGACAGATTTAAAAGGAGCAGTTTAACTAAAATAGCATTGGATTAGATAAATGAATTACAGCCAACATTCAGGTGCTGATGTAAAGGTTTCACAAGTGAAGAGACAGGATAGTATTGTGCAGGGACATATTTTCCGACACAGTGAATGCAGTGTCCTTCAATGGGATTAATGACAGGTCTGTCTGTCAACAGCCTTAAACAGCTGATAGCAGAGAATAGACAGGAGTTAGAGATATATAGTCGCTGATGTCCTTAGTAGAGTCTTTATGTATGTAACCCGTGTTGTAGGTTTAGGGACCCTTTAAGTAAGCGTCTTTCAGCCTAGATTGGCTGATAACAGAACAGCTTGACCTATGTTTTAGAAGTATAGCTACCAGGACAGTGATTTGTCCATATATTTAGGTTACTATTAGCCTGCTTTACATAAGGCCTCTGGTATTTACATTTAGTGGCGATGTATTTACTCACCCACTGCTGGCTCTTGCTAGTGTACATGGCTGTGCAGAGCATGAGGCCACATTAGGGTGGCCAATCCCGGGATCGGTGGGGTCATGGCCTAAAATTAACCGGGATTCAATTCCGAAATTGGAGCTTCCAATCCAAGGGATTTCGGGATTGGCCACCGCCTTAGTTTTTCCTATGCCGGGCAGCGTCTGAAACTCCCGAGGAGCTCAACGCTGGTGAGCTAAGACCTCGGCTCCCCCTCCCCCTGCGCAGCGTGACGTGAAGTCAGAGGTCACGCTGCACATCGAGCCGCCCACCAGACCTCGCCGCCACCCTGCACCTCTAGATTACGGTGAGTTATCTGGGCCGACTTGGACAGGGCAGGGAAGGTGGGACACATTGACAAGAAGCCAATCCCAGGTATCCCGGGATTGATCATTTTTCAATCCCGATTCCCGGGATTGGCCACATTTCAGTTATCTAAACGCACATCTGCACAACAAGCCCAGTGCAAAAATTCAACAGCCAAGTGGAAACAGTGCATCCAGACAAGACAAGCCGACACAAAGCAGGGACTTGTTAATAAATGAAGAAAAGTCCAACACTGGAAACCAATCCGGGCCTATTTCTCACAAACACATGCTCTCCCCACAGGGAAACTGCTACAGCTGCTGGACACTTACGTTAACTATAGATACTGCCATATACTACCAACACTGGCAACTGTGACTCACACTGCACCCGCAACACTCACTACTGATCAGCAGTATGGAAGATAGCTGCTGTTACTCTATGTGTAGAGTAGCTATATAACCAATAATAGTGCACTGTTCATCATGAATATACAGAATGCCATAATATGTGTATGTGGTTCCCTCACTGCGGATGTAGCAGCTCTACAAGAGCATAAGTCAATAAAAACAGCAGTAAAATTATATATAAAAGCCTCCAGCTTCATCTGTATCAAAGTAAAAGAAAATGTCTATAAAGTACTGTATAGGTGGTACTATGTACATTCCCTTTTACACACAATGTACACACTGATCATTCGGACTTACTGCATGGCACCAACTTACAAACTGAGCTCCTGTGCACGGAGGCGGGGTTATAGAGGAGGCGGCGCTGTGCATCTTGGGAACAGTCAAAGCTTTGAGCCTGTTGGTGCCTTGTATCAAGATCCTACTCTACACCCCATTTACACACAATGTACCCTGATCATTCGGACAGATGCTGAAGTAGTTGCTCGGAGGAAGGCACTTAATCCATATCTGGTGGTCGTGCCTGAGGATAGCTGCGCTATGAAAAGAAATTATATCTCTCATTACACAGACTCTTGGAGTCTCCATTCCTCACAACCCAAATTTATTTTTACTTCCATTGGGCTTTCCTGAATTTTCTAGGTATCAAAATAAGCTGATACCACACTATTTCTGCAACGACTTGTCAAATAGCAATAACATAACAAAATATGCAAGAAAGAAATAAGAGCGGCTAAAGTAGAAACAGAAAAACTAGTAGCTAAGGAAAGCAAATCAAATCCCAAAAAATACATTAATAGCAAGAGATTAAAGAAGGAGAGTATAGGCCCTGTAAAAGACAAGTTGGGAGTCAATCAAAAATGATAATGACATAGCGGACATACTTAATGAATTTATTTCAACAGTATCTACTAGAGAGGACCCAATTCAGGGACTGACACACAATCTCAATAATGAGAATATCACACGGATAGGTACTTATTTAAGTGAGGAGGTAGTCTGTGACCGATTAAAACATTTAAAAAGATTAATAAATCACCAGGGCCCGATGGAATTCACCCAAGGGTTCTAATGGAGCTTCACTCTGAACTGGCAAAACCGCTATTTTTGATCTTTAAGGATTCAGTTATATCAGGTATGGTTCCCAAAGACTGGCGTATAGCGGAAGTAGTGCCTATATTCAAAAAGGGAAGTAAAGCGGAACCGGGTAACTATAGACCAGTAAGTCTTACATCTATAGTGGGGAAAGTACTGGAAGGTATTCTAAGGGATAGTATTCAGAAGTTCCTTGAAGCCAATAAAATCATTTAAAGGAATCAACATGGATTTGTGAAGGACAGATCCTGTCAAACCAACTTACTTGGTTTTTACGAAACAGTAAGTGCAAACCTTGATCAGGGTAAAGACGTGGATGTAATCTTTTTAGACTTTGCCAAAGCTTTCGACACAATACCACACATGCGACTTATCTATAAGCTACAAGAATTAGGGCTAGGAGGCACTATATGCACTTGGGTCAAGAATTGGTTAGATAACAGAGAGCAGCGTGTTGTGGTTAATGGATCTTTCTCAAATTGGACTGAAGTGCTAAGTGGTGTGCCACAAGGCTCGGTATTAGGGCTGCTATTGTTCAACATTTTCATTAAAGACCAAGATCTTGAGAGCATGGTGTCAATTTTTGCAGATGATACCAAATTGTGTAAGGCTATAAATACAGAGGAAGATGCGGAGTCTCTTCAGAACGACTTCGTTAAATTAGAAGCATGGGCAACCAAATGGAGAATGCGCTTCAACACAGACAAGTGTAAGGTAATGCACTGTGGTAGCAAGAACAAAAATAACACCTACAAACTGAATGGGGTAACATTAGGGGATACTGTACTGGAAAAAGACTTAGGGATTCTCATAGATAGCAAACTAAGCAGCAGTTCCCAAAGTAGGATGGCAGCAAAAAAGGCTAATAAGATACTAGCATGCATAAAAAGGGGAATTGATGCAAGGGACGAGGGTGTTATACTCCCGTTATATAAATCACTTGTGAGGCCACACCTTGAATACTGTGAACAATTCTGGGCACCGTACTACAAAAAGGATATCCTGGAGCTAGAGAAGGGCGACCAAACTAATTAAGGGCATGGAGACGATGGAATACAAGAAAAGGCTTGAAAGACTAGGAATGTTTCATTGGAAAAGTGGAGACTAAGAGGGGATATGATCAACATCTACAAATATATAAGGGGACAATACACAGAGCTTGCGCGGGACCTGTTTTTGGTAAGAACAACACATAGGACTCGTAGACACTCGCTCAGGTTAGAGGAGAGGAGATTCCGCACAATACGTCGTAAAGGCTTTTTCACGGTAAGGACAATACGTGTTTGGAATTCCCTGCCTGAGGGAGTTGTAATGGCGGAATCTGTCAACACCTTTAAGAAGGGGTTAGATCAATTCCTAATGGATAAGGATATCCAGGGGTATGGTGCATAGTCATGCATTATAGTTACTATAAATAGGGATAAAATGCAACGGCTGACAGCAGCATCAGTCAGAAATTTTAGTCAAATCATCATGCATAGGACACCACAAATAGGTTGAACTCGATGGACAATTGTCTTTTTTCAACCTCAGATACTATGTAGCTATGGATTGGAAGATGCCCTCCTCACCATCACTGCAAGCAGTCCTTTCTCGTATATGGTATATTTAATCACTCGCCCAAATCATTTGACAAAGTATGGAGTCCATGGCTAGCTATCCAGAATGTTCCATCACCATTTCTTTAATACCCCCCAGTTTGGACAATCTTATTAGCAATCTTCACTTCAAGGCCCTGCCCCAGGGGCTCTGCCTTCTTCTCTTCTTTCCTCTCTCTTCCTCTTACGGTCCCGAGTACCATATTTGTTGGGGAAATCTTCCCCACCTTACAATTCTTCTAAAAATGGATCACCTGATCGATGGTATAGCTGGATATCTGCCGTTACTGATAACTGTTATACTGTTACTGTATGGTTTCTGTATTGTGAAGTGATCACCTCATAAACAGTTCTTAAAAAATAATAATAGGAAAAACTTATATATAATTACATATTTATTATACACACCCACTAGCTCATATTAAGAATTAAATTAAAATTGTGCAAAATGCATCCAGCCAGGAACAGCATTACTGAAGAATCTTACGAGGCCAGTACCTGGAACATCAGCAAAAGTATTTACCCACAGCTCCACAAAGTACAGAAGCCTCCAGCAGATAAAGTGGCCACTTATCCTCAATTTCAGGCTCTCCCCGAATAAAGATCCTTGGGTCGCAGTGCAGTCGTAGTTTGACTGTTCCACTCTGAAAAAACCCCCAGCGGCTCCTCTATACCCAATACTCTATCAGCTAGTTACACAAAACTGTGAGCGTCAAGGGGGAAGTACACTCATGCTAATATACAGAATGCACACCCCCATTTCTCTGACGTCCTAGTGGATGCTGGGAACTCCGTAAGGACCATGGGGAATAGCGGCTCCGCAGGAGACTGGGCACAACTAAAGAAAGCTTTAGGACTAGCTGGTGTGCACTGGCTCCTCCCCCTATGACCCTCCTTCAAGCCTCAGTTAGATTTCTGTGCCCGACGAGAAGGGTGCACACTAGGGGCTCTCCTGAGCTCTTTGTGAAAGTTTTAGTTTAGGTTTGTTATTTTCAGTGAGACCTGCTGGCAACAGGCTCACTGCATCGTGGGACTAAGGGGAGAAGAAACGGACTCACCTGAGTGCAGAGTGGATTGGGCTTCTTAGGCTACTGGACATTAGCTCCAGAGGGACGATCACAGGTTCAGCCTGGATGGGTCACCGGAGCCGCGCCGCCGTCCCCCTTACAGAGCCAGAAGAGCGAAGAGGTCCGGTGAAATCGGCGGCAGAAGACGATCCTGTCTTCAGATAAGGTAGCGCACAGCACCGCAGCTGTGCGCCATTGCTCTCAGCACACTTCACACTCCGGTCACTGAGGGTGCAGGGCGCTGGGGGGGCAGCGCCCTGAGACGCAATAAATCGATAAAACCTTATATGGCTAAAATAAATGCATCACATATAACTCCTGGGCTATATGGATGCATTTAACCCCTGCCAAAACATATAAAAAAACGGATGATAAGGACGCCGAGAAAGGGGCGGAGCCTATCTCCTCAGCACACTGGCGCCATTTTCCCTCACAGCTCAGTTGGAGGGAAGCTCCCTGGCTCTCCCCTGCAGTCACTACACTACAGAAAGGGGTTAAAAAAGAGAGGGGGGCAAAAATTAGGCGCAGTATAAACAATACAGCAGCTATAAAGGGAAAAACACTTATATAAGGTTATCCCTGTATATATATAGCGCTCTGGTGTGTGCTGGCAAACTCTCCCTCTGTCTCCCCAAAGGGCTAGTGGGTCCTGTCCTCTATCAGAGCATTCCGTGTGTGTGTGCTGTGTGTCGGTACTTTTGTGTCGACATGTATGAGGAGAAAAATGATGTGGAGACGGAGTAGAGTGTCTGTAATAGTGTTGTCACCCCCTAGGGGGTCGACACCTGAGTGGATGTACTGTTGAAATTGCGTGACAGTGTCAGCTTTGTATAAAAGACAGTGGTTGACATGAGACAGCCGGCTACTCAGCTTGCGCCTGTCCAGACGTCTCATACAGGGGCTCTAAAGCGCCCGTTACCTCAGATACAGACGCCGACACGGAAACTGGCTCCTGTGTCGACGGTGAAGAGACAACCGTGATTTCCAATAGGGCCACACATTGCATGATTGAGGCAATGGTAAATGTTTACACTTTTCTGATAATATGAATACCACCAAAAAAGGGGTATTATGTTTGGTGAGGAAAAACTTCCTATAGTTTTCCTGACTCTGAAAAATAAAATGAGGTGTGTGATGATGCGTGGGTTTTCCTCCGATAACAATTGATAATTCTAAAAAGTTATTGGCAGTATACCTTTTCCCGCCAGAGGTTAGGGTGCGTTGGGAAACACCCCCTACAGGGGATAAGGCGCTCACACGATTGTAACAAGGGCTCTACCCTCTCTTGAGATGGCCGCCCTTAAGGATCCTGCTGATAAAAAGCAGGAGGGTATCCTAAAATGTATTTACACACATACTGGTGTTATACTGCGACCAGCAATCGCCTCAGCCTGGATGTGCAGTGCTGGGTGGCGTGGTCGGATTCCCTGACTGGAAATATTGATATCCTAGATAAGGACAGTATATTATTGCCTATAGAGCAATTAAAAGATGCTTTTCTATATATGCATGATGCACAGCGGAATATTTGCCGACTGGCATCAAGTATAAGTGTTTTGTATTCTAGTAAAGTGGTCAGGGATTCCAAACGGCATTTGGAAGTATTGCCTTAAAAAAGGGGATGTACCCTAGGTCGCCTCTCAAAATAAGACGCCGTATTATCAGGCGCAGTCCTGGTTGGCAAGCGGACAAAAGGGTTCCTCTTTTCTGCTCGTGACAGAGGGAGAGGAAAATGGCTGCAGAGATCAGCCAGTTCCCAGGAACAGAAACCCTTTTCCACCGCTGCCAAGCCCTCAGTATGACGCTGGGGCTTTACAAGTTCAGGCACGGTGGGGGCCCGTTCTCAGTGAATTTCAGTGCGCAGTGGGCTCACTCGCAAGTAGACCCCTGGATCCTTCAGGTAATATTTCAGGGGTACAAATTGGAATTCGAGACGTATTCCCCTCGCCGTTTCCAAAAGTCTGTTTTACCGACGTCTCCCGCTGACAGGGAGGCAGTTTTGGAAGCCATTCACAAGCTGTATTCCCAGCAGGTGATAATAAAGGTACCCCTCCTGCAACAGGGAACGGGGTATTAGACCACACTATTGTGGTACCGAAGCCAGACGGCTCGGTGAGGCCGATTTTAAAATCTAAAATCTTTGAACACTTACATACAGAGGTTCAAATTCAAAATTGAGTCACTCAGAGCAGTGATTGCAAACCTGGAAGAAGGGGACTACATGATGTCTCGGGACATCAAGGATGCTTACCTTCATGTCAAAATTTACCCTTCTCACCAAAGGTATCTCAGGTTATGGTACAGAACTGTCACTATCAGTTCAGACGCTGCCGTAGGGATGGTCCACGGCACCCCGGGTCTTTACTGAAGTAATGACCGAAATGATGATATTCCTTCGAAGGAAGGGAATTTTAGTTATCCTTTACTTGGACGATTCCCTGATAAGGGTAAGATCCAGAGAACAGTTGGAGGTCGGTGTAGCACTATCTCAGGTAGTGTTGCGGCAGCACGAGTGGATTCTCAATATTCCAATATCGCAGCTGGTTCCGACGACTTGTCTTCTGTTCCTAGGGATGATCCTGGACACAGTCCAGAAAGAAGGTGTTTCTCCCGGAGGAGAAAGCCAGGGAGTTATCCGAGCTAGTCAGGAACCTCCTAAAACCGAACCAAGTCTCAGTGCATCAATGCACAAGGGTTCTGGGTAAAAATGGTGGCTTCCTACGAAGCAATCCCATTCGGCAGATTCCACACAAGAACTTTCCAGTGGAACCTACTGGACAAATGGTCCGGGTCGCATCTTCAGATGCATCAGCGGATAACCCTGTCACCAAGGACAAGGGTGTCCCTCCTGTGGTGGTTGCAGAGTGCTCATCTTCTAGAGGGCCGCAGATTCGGCATTCAGGACTGGGTCCTGGTGACCACGGATGCCAGCCTGCGAGGCTAGGGAGCAGTCACACAGGGAAGGAATATCCAGGGCTTATGGTCAAGCCTGGAGACAAAAATATCCTGGAACTAAGGGCCATTTACAATGCCCTAAGTCAAGAAAAGCCTCTGCTTCAGGGTCAACCGGTATTGATCTAGTCGGACAACATCACGGCTGTCGCCCACGTAAACAGACAGGGCGGCACAAGAAGCAGGAGGGCAATGGCAGAAGCTGCAAGGATTCTCTGCGGGGCGGAAAATCATGTGATAGCACTGTCAGCAGTGTTCATTCAGGGAGTGGACAACTGGGAAGCAGACTTCCTCAGCATGACCTCCACCCGGGGGAGTGGGGACTTCACCCAGAAGTCTTCCAACTGATTGTAAACCGTTGGGAAAAACCAAAGGTGGACATGATGGCGTCCCGTCTTAACAAGAAACTGGACAGATATTGCGCAAGGTCAAGGGACCCTCAGGCAATAGCGGTGGACGCTCTGGTGACACCGTGGGTGTACCAGTCAGTGTATGTGTTCCCTCCTCTGCCTCTCATACCAAAAGTACTGAGAATCATAAGAAGGAGAGGAGTAAGAACGATACTCGTGGTTCCGGATTGGCCAAGAAGGACTTGGTACCCGGAACTTCAAGAGATGCTCACGGAAGACCCGTGGCCTCTACCTCTAAGAAAGGACCTGCTCCAGCAGGGGCCTTGTCTGTTCCAAGACTTACCGCGGCTGCGTTTGACGGCATGGCGGTTGAACGCCGGATCCTGAAGGAAAAAAGCATTCCAGATGAAGTCATCCCTACCCTGGTCAAAGCCAGGAAGGATGTAACCGCAAAACATTATCACCGCATTTGGAAAAAATATGTTGCGTGGTGTGAGGCCAAGAAGGCCCCTACAGAGGAATTTCAACTAGGTCGTTTCCTCCATTTCCTGCAGACAGGACTGTCTATGGGCCTAAAATTAGGGTCCATTAAGGTTCAAAATTCGGCCCTGTCGATTTTCTTCCAGAAAGAACTGGCTTCAGTACCTGAAGTTCAGACATTTGTAAAAGGGGTACTGCATATACAACCTCCTTTTGTGCCTCCAGTGGCACCTTGGGATCTCAATGTTGTTTTGAGGTTCCTTAAGTCACATTGGTTTGAACCACTCACCACTATGGACTTAACATATCTCACATGGAAGGTGACGATGCGGTTGGCCCTGGTTTCAACCAGGCGTGTGTCAGAATTGGCGGCTTTTATCATATAAAAGCCCTTACTTAATGTTTCATTCTGACAGGGCAGAATTGAGGACTCGTCCTCAATTTCTCCCTAAGGTGGTTTCTGCTTTTCACATGAACCAACCTATTGTGGTGCCTGCGGCTACTAGGGACTTGGAGGACTCCAAGTTACTTGACGTTGTCAGGGCCCTGAAAATATATGTTTCCAGGACGGCTGGAGTCAGAAAGTCTGACTCGCTGTTTATCCTGTATGCACCCAACAAGCTGGGTGCTCCTGCTTCTAAGCAGACTATTGCTCGTTGGATTTGTAGTACAATTCAGCTTGCACATTCTGTGGCAGGCCTGCCACAGCCAAAATCTGTAAAAGCACATTCCACAAGGAAAGTGGGCTCATCTTGGGCGGCTGCCCGAGGGGTCTCGGCTTTACAACTTTGCCGAGCAGCTACTTGGTCAGGGGCAAACACGTTTGCTAAATTCTACAAATTTGATACCCTGGCTGAGGAGGACCTGGAGTTCTCTCATTCGGTGCTGCAGAGTCATCCGCACTCTCCCGCCCGTTTGGGAGCTTTGGTATAATCCCCATGGTCCTTACGGAGTTCCCAGCATCCACTAGGACGTCAGAGAAAATAAGATTTTACTTACCGATAAATCTATTTCTCGTAGTCCGTAGTGGATGCTGGGCGCCCATCCCAAGTGCGGATTGTCTGCAATACTTGTACATAGTTATTGTTAACTAAATCGGGTTATTGTTGTTGTGAGCCATCTTTTCAGAGGCTCCTTCGTTGTTATCATACTGTTAACTGGGTTCAGATCACAAGTTGTACGGTGTGATTGGTGTGGCTGGTATGAGTCTTACCCGGGATTCAATATCCTTCCTTATTATGTACGCTCGTCCGGGCACAGTATCCTAACTGAGGCTTGGAGGAGGGTCATAGGGGGAGGAGCCAGTGCACACCAGCTAGTCCTAAAGCTTTCTTTAGATGTGCCCAGTCTCCTGCGGAGCCGCTATTCCCCATGGTCCTTACGGAGTTCCCAGCATCCACTACGGACTACGAGAAATAGATTTATCGGTAAGTAAAATCTTATTTTTACTATTTCCCTCCCCTAACTACCTCTTTTTATAATTAAATAAATAACATCCAACAACAGTTTCCCGCAGTCTGCTTCTCACATGTTTTTAGGTTATTGTTTTGACTGCTCAACTATGTATTTTGTTGATTATTCCGATGTGTCTAGCTTGTACCGATTCTACGTATGCAGCTGGTCATTACTTTACTATACACTTTTTCTCCTGTTATAACTGCATACAAAAATAAAAAACCCTGTTCTTGCCGGCTACTTCCAGTTTTGTATTCTCTTTAGCCTGACGTTCTTTCCCCTTTTCTCCTGTATATCTGTTTTTGGGTCATTTATATTTTCTGCACATTAACCAAACCAAGTTGCAGCTCATGCTGGTTTTTTCCCCCTAAGGTCTTGAACATGTGAATTCTTGAAATTATTTTTCAACCAGGTGTGATTGTATTATGTCCTGGACACGGACAGGTAATTTTATGCCTCATGTGTAGCTTTTGTCTGTATCTGTTCATGCTGTTGGTTTTAAATAAAGAGATTGCATTTAAAAATAATTAAATAAAAACAATAACTAAAACACACCACAATGGCTGCATAGCAGTCCCAAATGTGTAATGTCCAAACAGTCAGTTGTCGCAAATTCACAACCCGACAAAACGTTCCTTTACCTTTTTACTTTATGGAACAAACTGTAGATGAAGATTTGACCGTGGCATCACTATGTAGTAATGCACGGGAAATATCAAGCATTATATTATACAATAATGTTTGTCACAAAAAATAAGATTTTAAACCTACCAGTAAATCTTTTTCTCCTAGTCCGTAGAGGATGCTGGGGACTCCGTAAGGACCATGGGGTATAGACGGGCTCCGCAGGAGACATGGGCACTATAAAGAACTTTAGAATGGGTGTGCACTGGCTCCTCCCTCTATGCCACTCCTCCAGACATCAGTTAGAAAAAAAGTGCCCAGAGGAGACGGACAGTACGAGGAAAGGATTTTTGTTAATCTAAGGGCAAGATTCATACCAGCCCACACCATCCACACCGTATAACATGGAATATACGAACCAGTTAACAGTATGAAACAAAACAGCATCAACCCGAGACTGATCTTAACTGTAACACAACCCTTATGTAAGCAAAAACTACATACAAGTCATGCAGAATGTAGTCCGGACTGGGACGGGCGCCCAGCATCCTCTACGGACTAGGAGAAAAAGATTTACCGGTAGGTTTAAAATCTTATTTTCTCTTACGTCCTAGAGGATGCTGGGGACTCCAAAAGGACCATGGGGATTATACCAAAGCTCCAGACCAGGCGGGAGAGTGCGGATGACTCTGCAGCACCGATTGAGCAAACAGGAGGTCCTCATCAGCCAGGGTATCAAACTTGTAGAATTTTGCAAAAGTGTTTGAACCCGACCAAGTAGCTGCTCGGCACAGCTGTAATGCCGAGACGCCTCGGGCAGCCTCCCAAGAAGAGCCCACCTTTCTAGTGGAATGGGCCTTTACCGAATTTGGAACCGGCAATCCAGCCGTAGAATGAGCCTGCTGAATCGTGTTACAAATCCAGCGGGCAATAGTCTGCTTAGAAGCAGGGGCGCCAACTTTGTTGGCTGCATACAGGACAAACAGTGCCTCTGTTTTCCTAATCCGAGCCGTCCTGGCTACATAAACTTTTAAGTCCCTGACTACATCAAGAGACTTGGAATCCAAGTCCCCCGTAGCCACTTTGGGCAGAAATTGAGGGCGAGTTCTCAACTCTGCTCTGCTCTATCCACATGGAAAATCAGATAGGGGCTTTTGGGAGACAAAGCCGCCAATTCGGACACCCGCCTCGCAACCGTTTGAAGAGGTTCAAACTAGTGTTAAGGAACTGTAACACCACGTTAAGGTCCCATGGTGCCACTGGGGGCACAAAAGGAGGCTGAATGTGCAGCACTCCCTTTACAAAAGTCTGGACTTCTGGGAGAGAAGCCAATTCCTTCTGAAAGAATATAGATAGGGCCGAAATCTGTACCTTAATGGAGCCTAACTTCAGACCCATATCCACTCCTGTCTGTAAAAAGTGGAGAAAACGGCCCAGGTGGAAATCTTCCGTAGGAGCATTCTTGGCTTCACACCAAGAAGCATACTTCCTCCAGATACGGTGATAATGTTTCGCCGTCACCTCTTTCCTAGCCCTTATCAGAGTAGGGATGACTTCCTCCGGAATACCTTTTCCAGCTAGGATGCGGTGTTCAACCGCCATGCCGTCAAACGTAACCGCGGTAAGTCTTGGAACACGCAGGGCCCCTGATGCAACAGGTCCTCCCTGAGAGGAAGAGGCCATGGATCTTCTGTGAGCATCTCCTGAAGATCTGAATACCAGGCCCTTCGAGGCCAATCCGGAACAATGAGTATTGTCTGCACTCTTTTTCTTCTTATGATTCTCAATATTTTGGAGATGAGAGGAAGAGGAGGGAATACATAGACCGACTGAAACACCCATGGTGTCACCAGGGAGTCTATCGCTACTGCCTGAGGGTCTCTTGATCTGGCACAATACCTCCGAAGTTTCTTGTTGAGGCGTGACGCCATCATGTCTATTTGAGGAAGTCCCCAAAGACTTGTTATTTCTGCAAAAACTTCTTGATGAAGTCCCCACTCTCCTGGATGGAGATCGTGTCTGCTGAGGAAGTCTGCTTCCCAGTTGTCCACTCCCGGAATGAAGACTGCCGACAGAGCGCTTACGTGATTTTCCGCCCAGCGCAGAATCCGTGTGGCTTCCGCCATTACCACTCTGCTCTTTGTCCCACCTTGGCGGTTTACATGAGCCACGGCTGTGACATTGTCTGATTGAATCAGAACCGGTAGTTCGCGAAGAAGATTCTCCGCTTGTCGTAGGCCGTTGTATATGGCCCTTAATTCCAGTATGTTGATGTGTAGACCAGCCTCCTGGCTTGACCATGTTCCCTGAAAATTTCTTCCTTGTGTGACTGATCCCTATCCTCGGAGGCTTGCGTCCGTGGTCACCAGAACCCAGTCTTGAATGCCGAACCTGCGACCCTCTAGAAGATGAGCACTCTTCTGCAGCCACCACGGCCCTGGGGGACAGGCTTATTTTCTGATGAATTTGAAGATGGGACCCGGACCACTTGTCCAGAAGGTCCCACTGAAATGTCCTCGCATGAAACCTGCCGAAGGGAATGGCCTCATAGGTTGCCACCATTTTTCCCAGTACTCGAGTGCATTGATGGACTGACACTTTTTTCGGTTTTAACAGGTCTCTGACCATGTTCTGGAGTTCCTGGGCTTTTTCCATCGGGAGAAAAACCCTCTTTTGTTCAGTGTCCAGAATCATGCCCAAGAAAGATAACCGAGTCGTTGGAACCAACTATGACTTTGGTAGATTCAGAATCCAGCCATGTTGCTGCAGCACACTCAGGGAGAGCGACACGCTCTTCAGCAACTGATCTCTCGGTCTCGCTTTTATCAGGAGATCGTCCAAGCACGGGATAATTGTGACTCCCTGCCTGCGCAGGAGCACCATCATTTCCGCCATTACCTTGGTGAAAACCCTCGGGGCCGTGGAAAGCCCAAACGGCAACGTCTGAAACTGGTAATGACAGTCCTGTACAGCGAATCTCAGGTACGCCTGATGAGGGGGATATATGGGGACATGAAGGTATGCATCCTTTATGTCTAGTGACACCATAAAATCCCCCCCTTCCAGGCTGGAGATAACTGGCCGGAGCGATTCCATCTTGAATTTGAACTTTTTCAAGTACAGGTTTAGGGATTTTAAATTTAGAATGGGTCTGACCGAGCCATCTGGTTTCGGGACCACAAATAGGGTTGAATAGTACCCCTTCCCCTGTTGAATTAGGGGAACCTCGACAACCACTTGTTGTTGACACAGTTTGTGGATTACAGCTAAAATTATCTCCCTTTCTGGGGAAGAATATTTGAAAAACCGGCGAGGAAGCACGTCTTCGAAATCCAGCTTGTAGCCTTGGGATACAATTTCCATTGCCCAAGGATCCACGTCTGACTGAACCCAGACGTGGCTGAAGAGTCGAAGACGTGCCCCCACCGGCGCAGACTCCCTCAGAGGAGCCCCAGCGTCATGCGGTGGATTTAGTAGAAGCCGGGGAGGACTTCTGCTCCTGGGAACTAGCCGTAGCAGGCATTCTTTTCCCTCTACCCTTACCTCTGGCGAGGAAGGAAGAACCCCGACCTCTTCTAGACTTATGCGACCGAAAAGACTGCATCTGATATTGTGGTGTTTTCTTTTGCTGTGGGGGAACATAAGGTAAAAAAGTAGATTTACCCGCGGTAGCTGTGGAAACCAGGTCCACGAGACCTTCCCCAAATAAAACCTCACCCTTGTAAAGCAAAACTTCCATATGCCTCTTTGAGTCGGCATCACCCGTCCATTGGCAGGTCCACAGGGCTCGCCTAGCAGAAATCGCCATGGCGTTGGCTCTCGAACCTAGCAGTCCAACGTCTCTCATATATAAGACTGCGTCTCTAATGTGAGCTAAGGTCAATAAAATGGTATCCCTATCTAGGGTATCAATGTCAGCTGACAAGGTATCTACCCAAGCTGCTACAGCGCTACAAACCCAAGCCGACGCTATTGCCGGTCTGAGCAAGGCACCCGTATGCGTATAAATTGATTTTAAGGTAGTCTTGTCTGCGATCAGCAGGATCCTTGAGGGCTGCCGTGTCCGGGGATGGTAGCGCCACCTTTTTGGACAAGCGCGTTAAAGCCTTGTCCTCCTTGGGTGAGTATTCCCACTGTAACCTGTCCTGTGCCGGGAAAGGATACGTCATAAGAATTCTCTTGGGAATCTGCAGTTTCTTGTCTAGAGTTTCCCAAGCTTTTTCAAATAACTCATTCAGCTCATGAGATGGGGGAAAAGTCACCTCAGGTTTCTTTTCCTTAAACATGCATACCCTCGTGTCAGGGACAGAGGGGTCATCTGTGATATGCAAAACATCTTTTATTGCAATAATCATATAATTAATACTTTTGGCCACCCTTGGGTGTAACCTGGCATCATCGTAGTCGACACTGGAGTCAGAATCCGTGTCGGTATCAGTGTCTGCTACTTGGGACAGTGGACGTTTCTGAGACCCCGAAGGGCCCTGTGACACAGTCAAAGCCATGGATTGACTCCCTGTTTTATCCCTGGACTCTGCTTTGTCCAATCTCTTATGTAACAGACACATTTGCGTTTAAAACATTCCACATATCAAACCAATCAGGTGTCGGCGTTGCCGACGGAGACACCACAATCATCTGCTCCACCTCCTCCCTAGAAGAATGTGTGAAAAAAACTACCAAGGTAGGATGGCGCTGACAGGTGTTGTGGATCCTCAAGCTGCTGAATAAGAGGGCTAGTTAAACCCTTAAATGTATACAGAGAAGAAAAAACAATTCAGCGCTAAGAACTAGTTAAATGTATAGTGGAAAATTTATTAAGAACATAGGTCGTCAATTTCATACATATTAATATATAATTACTGTTGCAACAGATAATAAAAATATATAATATATAATAAAGGTACCACAATTAAAAAATAGGGCCAAGATCAACACTGCTAAGTTTTGAAAAAAATTCTTGAAATGCTGGGTGTATTGCAAGAAGCCTTATCCTAGGGAGATTTTTGTACGGTGTTACCAGTTCACTGTAGTGAGTCCTCCAGTCGGTTAGCACTCCGTAAAAAGGAGATCCTCTCACTGGTTTCAGTTGTCCCGTGCTGGTACTAGTTTTTAATTGTGGTACCTTTATTATATATTTTTATTATCTGTTGCAACAGTAATTATATATTAATATGTATGAAATGGACGACCTATGTTCTTAATAAATTTTCCACTATACATTTAACTAGTTCTTAGCGCTGAATTGTTTTTATCTCCTCCCTAGAAGAGCCTTTCGCTTCAGACATGCGGACACACGTACCGACACCCCCACACACTCAGGGATATATCTATATGGAGACAGTCCCCCAATAAGGCCCTTTGGAGAGACAGAGAGAGAGTATGCCAGCACACACCCAGCGCCACCGGACACTGGAATAAAATCCCAGTCAGTACAGCGCTTTTATAGAGAGATATATTTTATTTATATATATATATATATATATATATATATATATATATATATATATATATAATTATATATATATATATATCCCAAATGGGACTGGCACTCTCCTGGCTGGCGTTCAAGTACCCCGGTGCCTTCTGTGGTAGCAGCAATGTAGAAGTCCAAAAAAAGAACAGCGGCACTCGAGGATTTAGGTGAAGCAATCAATTTGTATTCAAAAAGATGATTACATAAAAGCCAACGTTTCGGGGCTTACATGCCCCTTTGTCAAGGGGCATGTAACCTTGACAAAGGGGCATGTAAGCCCCGAAACGTTGGCTTTTATGTAATCATCTTTTTGAATACAAATTGATTGCTTCACCTAAATCCTCGAGTGCCGCTGTTCTTTTTTTGGACTTATATATATATATATATATTTACTCACTGCGCCAATTAATGTGCCCCCCCCCCCTCTGTTTTGCCCTCTGGAACCGTGTTCAGCTGGGGAGAGTCCGGTGAGCCAGCTTCTCTGCAGTGTGCTGTGGAGAAAATGGCGCTGGTTAGTGCTGAAGGATCAAGCCCCGCCCCCTCAGCGGCAGGCTTCGGTCCTGCTCAAATTATTTATACTGGCGGGTTTTTTTTAATCTACCGCCTCCGCAGTATATATTGCCTATGCCAGTGTCCCTGGAGGTTAGTATTGCTGCCCAGGGCGCCCCCCCTGCACCCTGCACCCTTACAGTGCCCGCTGTGTGTGTGTGTATGTGTGGGAGCAATGGCGCGCAGCAGTTACCTCAGTGAAGATCTGAAGTCTTCTGCCGCCTTTGAAGTCTTCTTTTCTTCTCAATACTCACCCGGCTTCTATCTTGCGGCTCTGTGAGGAGGACGGCGACGCAGCTCCGGGACGAACGGCGAGGGTGAGACCTGCGTTCCGACCCTCTGGAGCTAATGGTGTCCAGTAGCCTAAGAAGCAGAGCCTATCATTTAAGTAGGTCTGCTTCTCTCCCCTCAGTCCCACGATGTAGGGAGCCTGTTGCCAGCAGTGCTTCCTGAAAATAAAAAACCTAACAAAAAGTATTTTTCAGAGAAACTCAGTAGAGCTCCCCTGCAGTGTACCCAGTCTCCTCTGGGCACAGGATCTAACTGAGGTCTGGAGGAGGGGCACAGAGGGAGGAGCCAGTGCACACCCATTCTAAAGTCTTTAGAGTGCCCATGTCTCCTGCGGAGCCCGTCTATACCCCATGGTCCTTACGGAGTCCCCAGCATCCTCTAGGACATGAGAAAGATTAATGCAGAGCTTGGCACATGGGACTGGAGAGAATGAATGGGCAGCCCTGACAGATACGTGGCAGTACCTAAATGCACCAGCGTCACAATTATAACGCCCTTTACAAAAAGCGGAGATTTGTAGGTCTCCAAAAGCCACTGCTCAGCCCACTGGTACAGATAGGACCGGATGTAAGGAGGTTATTTACTTTGTAAGAGGTTCTAATGGTCTGCTGACATGTAGTTATTTGTATACAGTAAATCGTATTAACCAGTGATGCAATTGCCTAGACACACACACACACACACACACACACATACATACACATTATATACAGGCAGCACGTGAACAGTCAGCTCTTAAGGTTGATGTGTTGGAAGCAGGAACAATGGGCATTGTAAGGGTCTGAGCGTAACAGCCAGATTGTGATGGCTAAATCAAAGAAAACGGCAGCTTGTGAGTTGTTCCCTGTACACAATGGTTAGTACCTACTAAAAGTGGTCCAAAGAAGGACAACCAGTGAAACAGCAACAGGATCACGGGCACCCAAGGCTCACTAATGCATGGAGAGTGAAGGCTAGCACGTCTGGTCATAGCTCACAGAAGAGCTGCTGTAGCACAAATTGCTGAAAAAGGTAACGCTGATTAATCAGCACATGAACTTCAGAACTGGACCATGGAGCAATGGAAGAAGGCACCTGGACTGATGAATAACATTTTCTGTTACATTATGTGGACGGCCGAGTTATGTACATCGTTTACCTGGCAAAGAGATGGCACCATGATGCACTATTGGAAGAGAAGCCAGCGGAAGCAGTGTGATGCTCTGGGCAATGTTTTGCTGGGAAGCCTTGGGTCCTGGCATTCATGTGGATGTTCCTTTGACACGTACCATCTAGTTAAATACTGTTAAAGACCAAGTGGGTAATTCAGAGTTGATTGCAGCAGCAAATGTGTTAGCAATTGGTCAAAACCATGGGCACTGAAGGGGGGGGGGGAGGGGCAGATGTAACATGTGCAGAGAGTTAGATTTGGGTGGGTTATTTTGTTTCTGTGCAGGGTAAATACTGGCTGCTTTATTTTTACATTTGCAATTTAGATTTCAGTTTGAACACACTTCACCCAAATCTAACTCTCTCTGCACATGTTATATCTGCCCCCCTGCAGTGCACATGGTTTTGCCCAACTGCTAACAAAGTTCCTGCTGCGATCAACTCTGAATTACCCCTCAAGTACACCCCTTCTTGGCAATATTAACCTCTTTCTGAAAGATAATGTACTCTGACACACTGCAAAAAATGTTCAGGATTGGTTTGACATCAAAGTGTTGACTCGGCATCCAAATTCCCCAATCCAAATCGATCATCTGTGGAATGTGCTGGAAAAAAAATAATCCGAGCTACTCAAAGTATCTGCTGCTAGCGTCTATTCTAGTTCACTAATGGCGGTTTCTGCAGCTAGGTAATGATCAGAAGTGATTTGCTATTATACCACAGTAGGGATGTGGATTAATACATGGACAATGTTATGGTCGACAGTGGTTAAGGTTGACATAATGGTTTTTAGGCCAAATCTTGTATATTTTATGTTATGTGACCACGGTCAGTACAAACGTGTACGCTCGCCACGTCTCAAGCAAGGAGATTCGCTCTGCTTACCACAAGTTAATATTCCCAATAGATGTCCATGTGGATAGTAAATCAAACAAATGTTATGAAAACATGTGAAAAACACAAAAAACATGTGTCAGGTCGAACTTCAACACTGTCAACCTTTTGTACGCAGACGATCTATCATCCAGATACCGCACAGTAGGACAGCCTCATAGGACTTGTGCAGGAGAGCCGCACAGAAGTCAGATCATCACGGACGATCTGTGGATGTAAACTCCAGCATATCCCATAAATGCTCAATGCAGTCTGGTTCTGGTGGCTGAGACGGCCATGGCACATTACCAACATCACAGCCATCATTATCAATCCGCTGAGGGTCCATATGTGCTGGTTGTCATCCAGGAAGCTGCCCAAACATGGAAACTACCCTCAGGGCTGTAGGGTTCTTGGGGTTATTGCCACATATGCACACAGACCACAATGCCTTCCTCCACTGCTTGTGCTCCACGCACTACTGAAGTCACAACCGTGCATTTACAGGTGTGATGAGAGCTTCATGCGCTGTAGCCCAACAATGTTATCCTGTGGCGTCTCCTCAGTCAATGATGTAGGTTACTGGACTCTCACAACACAGTTGACTGAAGCAGTTTTTTGCCTCTGGACTGGTGCAGATACCCATTAGCCCTCTAAGCTACATCATAGCAGTCACTTATTTGTGCAAGCTCAGCAGTCATGGGCACAGAAGCTCCTGACAAACACCCCCCATAATCACTGCACTTCCAGAACAGCTGGTGTCTCCTCCTGAAGCCATGCTAGCCAAGCTAAGTATCTTTTCCATGACCCTGAACATGCTGGATGGATAGTCAGAATAGCCTGTGCTTACAATATACTTGGCATCCCCTATTTAGCCTTTATAATAAAGGACACAAATGACATTTCAGTACTTTTTACCTACACAACTGTACAAAGGTCACAGAACTCACAGCTTCTCAGACATGCTGCAGACAGTGCTCTGGGACAGAGTCCCCCCTTCCCAATTTTCCGTCATTGCACTTGTGATGTGATCGCCTGTACTAAGATATAGGAGCACAGGCAGAGGATAGGGGATGTGCTGGAGATTGGATTCGGTTACGTTGCAGGCGCCCGGGATCCTGGCGGTCAGCATACTGACGCCAGGATCCCGAACAGTCAGAATGCCGCCAGCCGGAATACCGGCTAACAGGGGCTGTTCCCACTCGTGGGTGTCCAGGACACCAATAGAGTGGGAACAGAACCTGTGGTGAGCGCAGCGATCCACCGAGTATGTAAGGGGTTTTGTTGTGCTCGCCCCGTGGCCGGCACTCGATCCCGGCTGCCGGCAACATATACCCAACGCCTGGAGACACCAGGGCAGGGCACTGCAGTAGTGCAGAGAAGCAGCACTGTATAGTGTACAGGGTGGTGAGTAAAGATGGGCAAGGGAAGGGTTAGAGATGTAAGAGAACCAGAAGCCCACATGGCACTGAAAGACCACTAGGAAACAATGGAGATGGACTGAGATATAAACCAGCCACCCTGGGCTCTATCAGTCAGCACACAACAATGGGGATTTCAGGGATTAATGGCACACTTTTAGACATCTCCTTAGTAAAAGTACAGGGCATATACCCCTTTACCCATTCAGCTTGGTTAAAACATAGGAACTTAACACCTGAGATGATCCCAACAACTAGAATATTAAGGGGAAGTGCAACAAAAAGCTGTAGTGGCAAACGCCTATATACACTCCGCCAAAACCACCTGGATTAAATCAAGAGCTTTAAAATTCACACAAGACGGACAAAGAAAGAAGAGCAGCAGCTATGTAACCAAGACACAACTTGCGTATTAATGATACACGCAGCTCCACACAGTTATACACGCTTCTTATTCTCCAGTCTGCTGTTCCACCCACACACGGTAGCCAGGAACTGTCCCTGCGGTACGTGCCAGGAACGTGCACACGCTATACATACACATGCAGTCCTTTACCTGCTAACCTTGAAAACATTGACCCCCCTTTTATGACGGCCAGGAGCTAGGGGTGGATGGAATAAGAGATGCAGGGAAATGAGGAGGAAGCAATACGGTCACTTTAGGCTGCGTCATTGGTGCTATCTGGAATTTATTCAGCACTCACCATTAGCTGATGTGACACTCATAGCCATGACACCGTAGTAGGAGAAAGCTCCAGACTCAAATTTCATATTCTCCTTCCCAGCCTCCACTTCAACCTTCCCCTGGAAATGAAGAGAAACACTGTAGATTACACATGAGGCCTAGAAACAAGCCCTGCAGCTCTAGTTATAACCCCTTCTGCTGGCTCTATTTACACTGCCAATCTTCTACTGTTCCATGTAACCATTCCCAGGTCATACCCTTCCAGTACACCCACCAGCAGTAAGCCAGCACGACCAACACACCTGTAAGATAAGGATGAAGTAGTCGGCTATCTTGTTGCGCTGGTACAGGTAGTGTTCAGGTGCCTTCTTCTCATCCTCATTGAAATGCAGCTCCTGCACTACATCTGGGTACTTTAGCAGGCGCAGGAGCGTCTTCTCCGATACCAAGGTGGGTGCAAACAGGGACACCTCTGCAAAGTGAGGACAAGCCAGGAGTAAGCAGAAGATCAGTAAGAAAGAAATGAGAGCTCCGTGACAAAGTAGGTGTATACAGTAACCTGTGGATAAGAAGCGATGGGCAGCAAGGAGCAGCTGGGGTGAAATTTTTACTCTTAGCTCATGATCTGGGTCTTTGAAAACTGAGAAATCCTTTTTGTCCTGACGACGACCAACGCGTTTCTTACTGCGATTATCCGCTGCAGGGAGGTAAGAGGAGAGATTGAGTAATGGAAGCTATTTACCATGGCGGCAGTCACAGCTTTTTATAACAGACAAGAATCCATACAACTACACTGGAGATTTACCAAGCCTTCTTAAAAGCAAAAATCTGGTTGTCACCCACACCACCCAATCAGATTCTTGCTTCCATTTTTTAGACTGTACTAGATATATAGCTAGAATCTGATTGGTTGCAATGGGTAACACCTACTCTATGCCTTTTACAAAAAATGCCTTTTACAAATAAAAAAAAAATAAAAAAAAGTCTGAGAAATCGCTCACGTTATCACTGAGAAGTCACCAGAGCCCAACCTGGCACAGAGTGCCCGAGAGCCAGGTAAGGAGGAAGGCATTATGCAGATAATGGCCAAAGCTCAAAGCTCGCAGGCTGATGTGGTGCTTTGGATTGTTCAGTGCTTGTCCGATATATAGTTCTCAGCATATTACGGTTTGCATCCAACAGGCATATACACAGTGCAGGATGCCATTGCATATACATATTTACTGTTGGCCTCTAAGCATTTGGGTAAGTCACTAAGCTCAATGTGCACCTCTTGCCCTGGCTCCTAAGAAGAACAGAGTCTTTGTATAGGTTTGAAGAGCTGCATTAGAAGTTTGATCATTTTTGTGCACCCTACATTGCACCTGCATCCAGGATATCTGGAGCTGGCATACATGAACTTAATCCTAAATAATCCATACTTCTCTGCCATCGTAATGCTTCATGTCTTACTGAGAACATTTCTTTCTACTGAATAGTTTCTTAGTCTCAGGCGATTACAGTGGTTATTAGTCACTGACTGTAATAATACTGGCTGTTTACACAGAAGCTTCATCTGACGCAATCCCTCTGCTCTGGCTCCGGGAAGACTCACAAAGTGATGACACAAGAACACTGCTCGCCCACCCAGTCTGCAGGGTACCACTTAACCAATACACTGCACATCCTCAGCTATGATCTGTAAGATCTTACTTCCTGCCAAGTGATAAGCCAGTAATCCCCTCCTTACCTAAACCGTTACCAGCATGCCTACGTCAAGGCTTTCTTTAAAAAAAAAAATAAAGTGTATTCTCTGCAGCCATTGATACTAAATCTGCTCTTATAATACTCATATTGTATATGCCTTTCATGACCCAAGACTTTTCATCACAGGGTGGGAAAAGGATTCTGAAATTACAACCAAAACGTACTGTGTAACATCAAACAAAAATACATAAAATCAGGATTTTGGTACTTACCGATAAATCCCTTTCTCCGATTCTACAGGAGCCACTGGAGTGCAGTAACAATGGGGATATAGTAGGCAGTAACTGGGAGCTGGCACTTTAAATTTATAACCATGTGACTAGCTCCTCCCCTACTATGTCCCCCCCCTCCAAGCCAGTCTAGTTAAAACTGTGCCCGAGGAGAGCTGGAAAAGACCAACATTAAAGTAAAGGAAGTTCGCTAAGCCCCTTAAAACAAGATAACACCAAGGAAACCTGGAAAACACAGTGAAAGGGTAACATGAACAAAACGAGCAGTCACACAGTGACATGCAAACAAATAAGTGAAGTAGGAGGAACACAGCGCAGGGTGGGCGTGCAGTGGCCCCTGTGAAATCGGAGAAAGGGATTTATCGGTAAGTACTAAAATCCTGATTTCTCCTTCATCTACTAGGGGCCACTGGAGTGCAGTAACAATGGGGACGTCCCAGAGCGCCCAAAACGGGAGGGAGAGCACTGAGAGTCCTGCAAAACCGGCCGGCTAAACTGACCCAGAGGCCGCAAAAGTGTCAAACCTGTCAAACTTGACAAACGTATGTCGGCCTGACCAAGTGGCAGCGCGACAAAGTAGTCATGAAAACCCCGCGGGCGGCCTCCCACGAAGCTCCCATAGAGCGCGCCGAAATGGAAGACAGAGGCTCTCGAGAAACAGACACAGAAGCCTGTCTGATGGTCAGACATAGCCAACGGGCCAACATCTGCTTGTAAATCGGCCATCCAGGACAGGTAGCACCGTACAGAAGAAATAAGAAAACAAACTTCCGAATAGCCGAAGACCTCACTGTGAGTCGGAGCGTCCTGACAACATCCAAATATCCCGAATTTAGTGAATCCGCCGAGAGGGCCGGAACCACAAGTGGCTGATTTATGTGAAAAGCGGTCACCACCTTTGGGAGAAACGACATTGGGGTATGAAGCTCAGCCATAACCTCATGGAATATCAGGGAAGGCGGCCGACAAGAGGGAGAGAGAGAGAAAGCGAGAGAGCACCAAGTACCGACACCCGTCTGGCCAAAGCCAGAGCCAGGAGAAGACCACCTTCCGGGCGAGATATTTCATCTCCAACGACTCCAGAGGCTCAAATAACGGAGACAGCAGAAAAGTGAGGACCAGGTTGAGGTCCCATGGTGTCGTTGGAGGACGAAAGGGAGGCTGCATTCAAAGAACTCCCTGCAAAAAGTTCTGAGCAAGGCTAATTTCCTTTGGAAGAAAAACCGAAAGAGCACGGACCTGAACCTCAAGTAAACTTAGTCGAAGCCCTGCCGAGAAAAAACACCTGGAGAAAACGAGTAAGGTGGCTAAATGAAAAACTGAAGGGGAAAACTCTCGGTCACACCATTCCACATAAAGTTTCCAAATGTGGTAATAGTGAGACGATGTAACTGACTTCCGAGCTCGGAGCATAGTAGGTATAACCGTACGAGGAAACCCCTTCCTTCTGAGATGGCCTTCTTAACAGCCATGCCGTCAAACGAAGCCTACGTAAGGCTGAATAAATAAAAGGACCCTGTTGAAGCAGATCGTCCCATAGAAGCAGTAGCCAAGACTCCTCTACTGACAACAGGTGTAGGGCGGAGTACCAAGTCCTGTGCGGCCAATCTGGAGCCACCAGGAGGACTAGCGCGTATTCTCCCTTTATGCTTTGCAGAACCAGGAGGTAGCAACGGGAAAGGAGGAAAGATAAACGAACCAGAAGTTCCAAGGAGCCATGAGGGCATCCACAGCTACTGCTGCCAGGACTCCCATACGAGAGTAGTAAAGAGGCAGTTGAAGGGTCAGGCGGAATGACATGAGGTCGATCTGAAATCTCCCCCCGGACCAGCTGATAAACCCCCCCCCCCCCCCCGCCCCCCGCTACGGTGCCTATTTTTAAAACTAACTGCGCTAGCGGTACCGCTAACAGAGCTGAAAAGCCCAGGCTCCTGCTACCAGAAGCCAGGGTTATACTCACCGCTACCGTTGCTGGGCGACAGAGGAGATAACCCGGACTCTCGCCGCCAGCAGCGGAGTCCGGGCAGAGGTTCAATGCAGTGAGAAAATGGATGCCAGCGCACGCAGAGCCACCGGGGCTGCCAGGAGCTGAGGCCCATGTTGGGATTAAGCTCCGCCCCCCCCCCCCCCCGTTAAGGCACTCAATTTAAACCCTAGAAAATTGTAGCGGGGGGAGCCCTGCATCCCCCGCCGGCAATGCGAGCCGCGGCCGGTACTGCTGATAGAGTGGCCCCGACACACCCCGCACACAGCGGTGTCCGGCCATCTCCAGAGAGCCAGAGTCTCCTTCAGCTGGGGATCCATCCCAAGCCGCACGCAGCTGCGATGGGCCCCCTCCGGCAGCTTCCGCGGTGCAGACTGGCAGAGGTAGAGCTGCCAGTCTGAGTGTAAAGAAAAGAATAAATAAAAATATCTTCAGGAGAGGTCTGAAGAGTGAACCAGCTCCCTTGGGCACAAATGAAAGACTGGCTTGGAGGGGGGATATAGTAGGGGAGATGCTAGTCACATGGTTATAAATGTAAAGTGCCAGCTCCCAGTTACTGCCTACTATATCCCCATTGTTACTGCACTCCAGTGGCCCCTAGTGGATGAAGGAGAAAAGATTACAAAGAAAAAACACATTTAGTTAGTCCATTCCCTGACAGAACGTCTTCATGATCAAAAGAATATTCAAACCAGACCCAATAAAAGCTTATTGAATATCTGGCTATAGGAGGGGCATAGGACACAGGACATTTGTCCTTCTCCTCCAACTGGTACCTTGCCTCACACACAATATTGGCTAGCTGAGCCATGCATAGATTGGCATAACGGAAGGCTGAATGACCAAGCAGGCTCAGCAGTGGCACATTAGTTATCAGATGGCAAGAGGTGTATGAGTAGTTCCCCTATGGGTAAATGTACAGGACAAGCACTGCGTGAGGAAGAGCAAGTGATGCAGATCGAAGGGTTAAAAATTATTATTATTATTTTTTTAAATCTTCTATCTAGCTCACAAAATTCTAAAATATCTATCAGGCCCTGGTCTACCCCCCAACTCTTTCTCCATGTGTGTAACCTGATCTTTGGTCAATGTGGTCTTTTTTCCTCTTAGACGCTGCCTGTACATCGCAGCACATAAGCTCTCCATACGCTAACACAACAACCTTACAGGTCTATTCCTTGAATAATTTACGTTACAGAAAGAAGAGCACCCTGACCTCCTAATGATTAGCCGCTCTGGAAGTGACATTTACACTTGCCATATGTTGATATGTATAAAGTGCAGAATCATTGGAAGCACAAATGAAGTTTACGCAGATGGTGGAGAGAAACTTACTATAAAGATCCGATTCATCCAAAATCTCTGATTTGATAATTTCTTCTATGACATCCTCGAGAGTTACTAGACCCATCACCTCATAGAACGGATCACCTTCTCCTTCACTGTTCACTTTCTGTACAATGGCCAAGTGAGACTTTCCTTTGGATGATGGAAGAGAAACAAGTCACATGGTGTATACACACAGATGTAATAATTACTTACCATGTAGTATTGCACACAGACCACCCAAACCTCACATGCGGTCGCCAACTAATCCCTCACACAGGTGCATGCGGCTGAGACAGTGTATGTGAAAATTCTCCCATACACACCGTCCAAACTTTAATTATCTCTGTATTTGTGTTCCGTAATTAAACTGACAGTTGTGCAATCTTCTCAGGTACACCACAAGTACAATATGTGCAGTGTGCAGGGGATATTACATGGAGCACCGAGTGCCAGGCAGTAAATTACAAGCTTGGAAACCTCACTCACTAATGTTTGCTGAAGGGTTAGTGACTTTTGGACCAAGACAAACGTAAGTGTGGGCAAGAGGCACATACTAATGCCAGCTTCGCTGTGTACACAAGGTCACCATCAGACTAAACAAGAATGGGCTGTATTGTTATTATACTTGTCAGTCTAATGTTTTATTTCCTATCGTAAACCTATCCTTGCTGGCTGGGAGAACATAATAGGGCATGTATTTCTACAGCTCTAAATACGGGTGTTACCAATACACCTGCAATAGGTACCTACAGCCACAGCGGTTTAATATCTGGCTACAGAATGAGACGGGTTTGATGTAGCAGTTTTATGCTTTCTTGAGCCAAGTCAAAGTACCACTATATAACATGTCGCAAAACTAATTATATCACCGCTATAAACCAGCTGACACCGTCGCACAACAATTACACTGTTATAGGACCAGAACCCGAGTTGTAGTTGTTTCTTTAATCCAATGAGAAAAAAAAAAAAAAGTAATGTAAGACTTGTGAGACCCCACAAACAAGTCAGAAAAATCTGCATCTCCGTGTATGAAATGTCATCTCCAGCCCCGCACTCACCCTTCTTGAACTCCTCCAGCACAGCATCCAACTTGGTGTCACTGAACACGAAGTGGACGGGGTGACTGTAGAAACGGGTGATGGTGCTCAGGGTGGTGCAGTCATCGGGATCCACGAAGGCCAAGTCTTTCACGTAGAGGATGTCCACAATGTTGGATCGCTCATTCTCATACACAGGGATACGGGTGTAGCCGCTCTCCATGATGCTGGACATGGTGTTAAAGTCTAATATGGCGTCGTTGGTTAGCATGAAGCAGTCCTCCACCTTGGTCATCACGTCCTCCACTGTCTTTGTGCGCAGCTCCAGCGCTCCCTGGATGATATTCATCTCTTCCCGTACCAGTCCGCTGTATGGCTCCGTAACCTGTACGAGAAGAGGCCACAAAAAAATAAAAAATAAAAATCATAATCAGTTTCAATGATCAAGTCTAAAAGAACACGTACAAGGAATTATTCCTGGTGAACCACATCTCTAAAGGTGGGTACACACTGGCCGATATATCGGCTGTTCTCTTGAACGCCCGATATATAACACGGGTCCGTCGGCCAGTGTGTATGGGCGATATGTCTGAACTCAGTCATTCAGACATACCGCGTCGGCCCCGCAGCACAGCCGACAGCCACCATATCTACCAATATATTGGCACATCGCTGTGCCGACCCCCGTACACATGCTGCGGAAGCCGGCGGTGATTGACAGCTGAACGGGGCGGGTGGGCGTGTGTACACGGCCGCCCAGTTCATTACGTCAGTCCCCAACGGATCGGGCAGTGTGTAGACTCAACACACTGCCCGATCCGTCCATAGATATATCTGCCGATCAATCGATCGCCAGATATATCTGTCAGTGTGTACCCACCTTCAGGACAGGAAACAAACATCAATAATAAACAAAACATTTTTTTTTTTTTTTTTTTTAAAGAGTAACAAAACACAGGGCGATATCCAATTACAGACAATGAAACATCCGTAGTGAAAAACTGGAGTTATTGGTGATTTTTCCCAGATTTTTTTTTTTCTTTTACAGCGATATCCAATTTGATCCCCTGTTGATTTTTATTTTTATTTTTTATGAAAACACACCGGTTCAGTGAAACCAGTGCGTTTTCGCTGCCGAGGACATGAAAAGCCGGAACTTATTGGGGATTTTTTTTTCGCCTACCTGAGGCAGGTGAAATAAAATCCTGATAAGCCGCGGTGACCTCTCTAGTCAGTGTCACATGACTGCGGCAGCAGCCTGGGACTGCAGGGAGACTGCCCGGGAGCCGGACTGTCTGCACCGGGAGATGTCAGGAGCCGGGACACGGTACTTCAGAAGGTAACAATCCCCAATAAGGCAGCCCGGGGCGATATCATTACCCGTGGTAAGGTACCGCAGGAAATTGAATATCCCCCTATAGGCTTCAGAGTGCAGACACGGACACCAATGTAGCCAATTAGCGTATTGGCAACAACAGCCATAGACAGCAGATAACTGACCTGAGCAAATAAATAACCAGATTCTAGGCAGTAAAATATATACAGATTATATTGTTATAATGCAAAACAACATACACCCATCCCTGTAACCCTGCTTCTCCCCTGACAGTGCTATAAGCAAGCAGGAGCCCTCCACCTCCTAGCTCCCAGCTGAAGAAGCAGAGCTGGCCCCAGGCATGGGCCATACAGGCGAATGCTTAGGGTGCTTACAGTAGCTCTGGAACTTGCCAAGTTTTAATCGCATCCCCAAAGGGGTCAGGATTCTGGGGCCAGATCAGGCCACAAGATGTGGTGCCACAGCTGGTGTCCCCACGCCATAGCAACGGCAACTTACCCCCTCATTACTGATACAACCCCAACGCCTGGCAGTGAGACTGGCTGCAATGTAAGGGTGCACCAGTTTAAATATTGCCCAGGGCACCACATGGGTCAGGGCCGGGTGTGTGCAGAACCCAGCGATGGGCAGAGCCAGGGATTTGACTGTGAAAATGATAACAGGTATTTATAGTTTATGCCACCTTTGTATTATTCTAATGATTTGTGTGTGGCTGTGATACTAGCCAGTGCCTCCTCTGCCACTGACATCACCTCACTGGTCGAACCACAAGTGCCAGCATGTCCTGTCAGACAGGGCCACATCCCCCTCCCTCCCACACACCTTCAGCATCTCCAGCAGCTTCTCCCGGTTGTAGACGGTGCCGATCTCCTGTCCCAGGACGCAGTCCAGCAGGCGGCTGACCGGGTAGGCCAGGGGGAAGGTCAGCACCATGAAGATGCGGGTGAGCCACAGGGTGTTGGCGCCCACGGCCAGGCCGTGCCGGGAGCAC
The DNA here is from genome assembly GCF_028390025.1 of Pseudophryne corroboree. NCBI lineage: Eukaryota > Metazoa > Chordata > Amphibia > Anura > Myobatrachidae > Pseudophryne > Pseudophryne corroboree. The sequence continues at coordinate 148,074,113 of NC_086449.1, forward strand.
AGGGCCTGGGGCACAATCTCGCCCAGCACCACGATGCCGCTGGTGGAGGCGATGACGGCGGCGATGCCGGAGCCGATGAGCTCGTCCAGCAGCGAGGTGAGCGTGGTGTTGACCAGGACGTTGCCCAGCAGCAGCGAGCACAGCAGGTAGTTGCCCTTGCGGCGCACCGGCTCGATCTTGGCGGCGTATCTCCTCTCCCGCTCCGAGCCGCAGCGCTGCACCACCCGCAGCTCCATGGGGTCCAGCGCCATCAGGCCCAGGTTGAGGCCGCTGAAGATGCCAGAGAGGGCGAGCAGCACGGCGATGATGATGCCCTGCAGCCAGACGGGCAGGAAGGGCTTGTGCTCCTCCAGCACCCGCAGCCGGCCCTCCGGCCCCGGGTGCAGCGTCCAGGGCAGGCCGGGGCCCCGGCGGGTGCACAGCGCGTACACCCGGGACGTCTGGCTCTTCCGCAGCAGCTGCACCTCCAGGCGGAGCACAGCCGCCGTGCCGCCCCCCTCCGCCGCCTCCTCGCTGACGTTGAGCTGGGCATTGCGCAGCAGGTCCCGGGTGTCCTCCAGGCAGCTGCGGTTGTCCTGCGGCCCCAGGGACACCTCGGTGAAGGCCAGTAGCTGCTCGCTGTCCGGTCGCAGGTGCAGCCCGTAGAAGCGCAGCTGGATGCGGCTGCCCTCGGTCACCTGCAGCTCCCCGCTCTCTGACAGCCGGGTCTCCTGGTCGCTGCTCACCAGCTTGAAGCCCAGGATGAGGGGTAGCTGCTCCGGGCCCGGGGAGGGGGAGACGGCCTGGGAGGCGCACGGCGCCGGGTCGAGCAGCAGCAGTGCGGGAAGGATGAGGACGCCCGGCCAGGCCATAACGTGTGCGACTCTGTAGGGCCACAGCCGGGTTTGCGACGCCGAAGCCACGCCCCGCAGTTATATAAACCACGCCCATCGATGGTCGTGGGCAAATAAGCCACGCCCCTCTTGTGCCTAAACCGTATTCTCTTTCCTTTCACGTGCACAGGCCGCCGGTGTGTCTGCCGACGTAGCCACGCCCACCCAGCGCAGGGACCGCCCCATGGAGGCTTGCGTTACGCCCCCAGCATAGACACAAAACCACTGTTTCCTATGACAGGCCACGCCCCGTGCATCATAGACCACGCCCCTCAGTTTTACATTCCCGCCCAAATTCTACAAATCTGCGCTGGTTGCAGTGGTAAACAAACAGCGAGAGTGCGCAGTCATCAGCGTGAATCACACACAGGGGAGGGGACACAGCCAGCAGCAACACGCTAACACTGGGGGTAATTCCAAGTTGATCGCAGCAGGAAATTTTTTAGCAGTTGGGCAAAACCATGTGCACTGCAGGGGAGGCTGATATAACATGTGCAGAGAGAGTTAGATTTGGGTGGGTTATTTTGTTTCTGTGCAGGGTAAATACTGGCTGCTTTATTTTTATACTGCAATTTAGATTGCAGATTGAACTCACCACACCCAAATCTAACTCTCTCTGCACATGTTATATCTGCCCCCCTGCAGTGCACATGGTTTTGCCCAACTGCTAAAAAATGTCCTGCTGCGATCAACTTGGAATTACTCCCACTGTGAGTGGTGTTATTAGCACAATGCTCTGGCATTTATGTCAGTGTTTTTAACAACTGTATTTATGGGTGTGGATCATTAGATCAACAGTATCTAGGTCGACAATGTTTAGGTCGACCACTAGAGATCGACAGGGTTGGAAGTTCGACAGGATTTCTAGGTCGACATGTGCTAGGTCGACAGGTCAAAAGGTCGACATGAGTTGTTGTTTTTTTCTTCGTAGAGTGACTGGGAACCCCAAGTGCACCGTGTACCCTCATTCCGCTACCGTTTCGCTCGGCACAGATTACTGTTCCAATTGTAGTCCACGTGGATCGTTAAGTATGAAAAAGTTCAAAAAAAGAAAAAATGTGAAAAACTAATGTCGACCTTTCGACCTGTCGACCTAGCACATGTCGACCTTTCAACCCTGTCGACCTAGTGACTGTCGACCTATAGTGGTCGACCTAAACATTGTCGACCTAGACAGTGTCGATCTTCAGACCGGATCCCATAATGATCTCACACACATACACACGTATTGCACAGGCCCCAGCATAGCCCAGCATTGCATCCCTGCTCCACTTTAAAGGGTAATTACGATTAGGTGCAAGATTGGGGAAAGTTACTTTGCAATGGCATGTGAAAACAGCGGCACCGCCACTCACCCTTCTAGCGGCCTGATCTCACCCTGAGATATTTACAGTACGGAGCAGAGGCGGAACTACCGGCAGTGCAAGCAGTGCGTTGCACTGGGGCCCGCCTCTGTCCAGGGGCCCAAGCATGCAATGAGTCAAACTGACTCATTACATGCCGCTGTGCGCTGCGGGCAACCGCTGCCCGCAGCGCACAGCCGCCCGGAGAGGAGCAGCGGCACTGACGGGGGAAGGAGGAGGAGGGAGGTGAAGGAGGGAGCCGCAGCAGCGCTTTGTTACTGGTGGAGGCGCTGCTGCTGCTGCCCCTCTGCTTCACTATAGGCTGTCTTCCGAGAACAGCCTATAGGGAAGCAGAGGGGCAGCAGCAGCAGCGCCTCCACCAGTAACAGAGCGCTGCTGCGGCTCCCTTCTTCACCTCCGTCCTCCACCTCCTCTACTGCCCGGGAATCGTCTAACGCGGCTGCACCGAGGAGCCTGAGCCGGCGGAGAGGGTAAGTGTAATTCTTCTTTCTTTCTTTTTCTCTTTTTCTTTCTTTCTTTCTTTCTCTTTCTTTCTTTCTTGGGCCTGCCTGCCGCTATGTGTAAAAATGGGGGACTGCCTGCCGCTATGTGTAAAAAGGGGAATCAGCCTGCCGCAATGTGTAAAAAGGGGGGACTGCCTGACGTAATGTGTAAAAAGGGGGAATCAGCCTGCCGCAATGTGTAAAAAGGGGGGACTGCCTGACGTAATGTGTAAAAAGGGGGAATCAGCCTGCCGCAATGTGTAAAAATGGGGGACTGCCTGCCGCTATGTGTAAAAAGGGGTAATCTGCCTGCCGCAATGTGTAAAAAGGGGTAATCTGCCGGCCGCAATGTGTAAAAATGGGGAATCTGCCTGCCGTAATGTGTAAAAATGGGGACGCTGTCTGCCGTAATGTGTAACAAGGGCACGCTGTCTGCCGTAATGTGTAAAAAGGGGACGCTGTCTGCCGTTATGTGTAAAAAGGGGATGCTGTCTGCCGTAATGTATAACAAGGGCACGCTGTCTGCCGTTATGTGTAAAAAGTGTACGCTGTCTGCCGCTATGTGTAACAAGGGCACGCGGTCTGCCGTTATGTGTAAAAAGGGCACGCTGTCTGCCGTTATGTGTAAAAATGGCACGTTGTCTGCCGTTATGTGTAAAAAGGGCACGCTGTCTGCCGTTATGTGTAAAAAGTGCACGCTGTCTGCTGTAATGTGTAAAAAGAGGAATCTGTCCGCTGTAAGGTGTAAAAGGGTCTCTACCTGGTGTAGTGGTGCTACTGTGCGGCGTAATTTGAATAATGGAGACTACTGTGTACCGTTTTATGAATTGGTATTATTTTGTGGCCACACCCCTTCCCCACGAAGCCACGCCACTATGTATTTTTGCGCGCGCCTACGGCGCGCACTGCCCCTGTTTAGCATGCAGGGGTGGGGCTCCGATGCCGTTTCTTGCACACAGTGCTAAAATGTCTAGTTACGGCACTGTTGCTAGGTATCCATTTCTCTGGCCCTAAGCAGGTCCCCCTCACCAGATCCTCTCCAGGGGTGAGGGGGTGGACTTGGATGGGATGTGTGTGGGGGGGGGATGTGGGGGGGGGGGGCCCAAAGCATTTTGTCGCACCTGGGCCCACCGCTCGCTAGTTCCGCCACTGGTACGGAGCAGTGACGTGCGGTCAATGGCTGGGGAGGCACTGGCTAGTATCCGCCAGTGGGGAGGGGCAGAAATCCTTCACAGTAGAAAATAATATAATGTATAATGTCTTAGAGACAAACTATATTTCAATAATCAATTCAGAATTAAAAACATACATACCCTAGCAAAGAATCAAACCCATGACCACAGCATTCTAAAGCAGAGAACCTAACCATTAGGCCACCAAGCTACTTGCTGCAAGTAGGTTTTGTTTAGAATATTAAAAGTCTATGAAAACAACATTTTGTGAAATAAATAGAAACATTTCACCCTAGTTGGGAATCAAAACCATGTCCTCCAGCATTCAACCTAACTGATGCCTAGAGCAGATAGTTATGGTTAAAATAGAATCATAAAAATCAATGTGTTAAATAAATATAATTGCAACCCACAGTGGGGATTGAACCTAGGACCTCTTGGTTGCTAACCAGCATGCCAAACCACTACACTACTGGCTCAGCCATACAAACATGCTGACTAATCCATATATTACATCTATAGTAAATTACATTCACTTGTCAGAGTCTGTGTGTACAGGGTCTGCCCCCAACAGACTGAGTGCCGAACAGGAAAGGAGCTGTGATGAGAGGGGTAGGGGGTGTCACCAGCCCCTGCTCTGGCAGGTTGGGTGCCTCTGCCTCGGGCTGGGCTGATGTTATGTGGCCAGGTGGCCGGAGCTCATCACACTGGCCGGAGGATAAGCTGCACTGCTGCAGCTTCAACACAAAACTGTATGTACTGTGGCTGTGTTTTGGTTACAGGAGAGGGGAGCCTCGGGGAACATGCTACTCACCCACATTCAAAGCCAGATCCTCACAGACCTCCTCTCCGTGTATGGGAGAGGTGATTGGAGGAAAGAGGCAGTGTCAGAATGATAGACAGAGGGGAGAGCCAAAGAGGGGCAGGGGCGTGCTCTGTATATAGGCTGAGGGGACAGCCCTGTCATTGAGGCAGAGAAAGAGCTGCCTCTTCTCCTCGTTTTTTTGAATGGGCTTTTTCTGCCGGTGGCTTGGCCCCGCCCCCCGCCTCAGCCACTTTATTATTGACAGCCAGAGGCACTGCTCCCGCTGCCTCCCATCCACAGCTGCCTGCATTTTCACAGCCTAAATGATGAGAATAATACAAAGAAGATTTATATAACACAGAATATGTTATAAATATCTTTGTCAGTATGACAGGGGAGGCACTGCCTCCCCTGCCTCCCCTGACTGCACGTCCCTGGTACGGAGAGTACTCCTACCACAGCAATGTTATGTACAGACCCCAGATGCTACATTAGTGTAAAGGTGCCCATACACTAGACCTGTAAATTATGATTTCTTGTTAATGATTTCCCTTGAACTCCCCCGGCAGCTTCCCAGCAGTTCTGGGCAACGATAGGGTACAATACACATGATATATCTCTAAGATCTGGGAGTGGCTACATCCAGGACAGGGACGTGCAGTCAGGGGAGGCAGTGCCTCCCCTGTCATTAATGAGTAAAATAATGCAAAGAAGATACTTATGACACATATCCTGTGTCATAAGTATCTGCTTTAGTCTTTACATTATTTTAGTCATTTTTATTATTTAAAAAACGGTCTTTAATGTGCTTCGGAGGCACCTTTGCCAGTGCCTCCCGCTATTAATGTGAAATGGCCGGAAGCGGGGGGCGGGGCTAAGCTTTGGGCTGTGAAAGCCCATTGAAAAAAATAGCTGAAACGGCACTTACTACAAGTGCCTCTTTGTCAGGGGCGTGCTTTCAGCCTACATGAAAGCACGCCCCTGTCACTAACACTGATTTGATTGGCCAGTGGCGAACTTAGGGGATGGGGGGGTGGGGGGGGGGCGACGAGACACATCATATAGTTTTTAATAATTATTCTTATCACCATGTGCAGCCCTCTATTCGCTCCCCGCCCTCCTATCCCCCGGTAATGCAATTTCCGGACAGAGGGGAAGGAGGAGCCGAGATACCCTTTCCTCTCGGCAATCGGCTCCCATTAATCAGGCTAGCGGCTCCCTGACCGGCCCCAGTGCATCCCTGTACAGCAGTGGCGTGCGGTGAGGTCAGTGGCTAGTGAAGCACTGCAGCCATAATGTCTACCGTGTCCCGCCGATGCCCGCCACCGCCCCCAAGCCAATGCCTGCTACCACCACTGTCCCTGGGTCAGTGGGTGACAAAAAAGGCAGTTGGTGATGCCAGGGAGATGCAGTGGGTGACAGCAGCGAGTGATGCTAGGGAGAGGGTGTTACCAGTGAGAGAGTGATAGCAGTGGGTGACGCCAGGGAAAGGATGACAGCAGTTTGTGAAAGGGAGTGGGTGACAGCAGTGGGCGATGCCAGGGAGAGGATGATGCCAGGGAGCTGGTGACAGCAAGAGGGTCACAAGGAGAGGGTGACAGCAGTCGGTGCCAGCTGTGGGTCACAGGGAGAGGGTGACAGGAAGAGGTTGATGCCAGGGAGTTGGTGACAAGAAGAGGGGGAGAGGGTGACCGCAGTCGGCGCCTGCTGTGGGTGACGGAGAGAGGGTGACGCCAGGTAGAGGGTGACAGGAAGAGGGTGACAGCAGTCGATGCCAGCTGTGGGTGACGGGGAGAGGGTGACAGGGAGAGGTTGACGCAAGGTAGATGGTGAAAGGAAGCGGGTTACAGTGAGAGGGTAGAGCAGTCTGTGCCAGCTGTGGGTGATGGAGAGAGGGCGACGGCAGGGAGAGGGTGACAGGGAGAGGGTGACAGCTGTGGGTGACTTGTAGAGGGTGACGCCAGGGAGAGAGTGACAGCAGTCGGTGTCAGCTGTGGGTGACGGGGAGAGGGTGACAAGGAGAGGGTGACAGCAGTCAGCAGTCTCTCAGCCACAACATCATCTCTGCCCTGCATCGTCTCTCAGCCACACCATCATCTCCCATCTGAATCTCTCGCAATACCCCTCACTTTGTCTCTCATTCTCCCCACTTCACTCTGTACCTCTGAGCCTCCCACCCTTCTCTCTGTGCCTCTCAGTCGCCCGCCCTTCACTGTCTCTCAGCCTCATCAGTGGAGTTGGTGGATCTAGCAGGAGAACACGGGCAGATGGGCGGCTGTTCGCGTGGTGTGATGTCATCGGGTCACATCGCACAGTACATTGAGGCGGAGGGGTAGTGTGGAGCAGCGGGCAGGATGGGAGTAGTATTGCAGAGCAGGGCACAGGATAGGAGGAGGAGTAGTGCGGAGCAGGGGGATAAGATAGGAGGAACATTAGTGTGGGGCAAAGGGGCAGGATAGGAGGAGGAGTAGTGTGGAGCAGTAGGGCAGGATAGGAGGAGGAGTAGTGCAGAGAAAGGGGCTGGTAGGAGGAATAATAGTGTGGCTCAGGGAGGTAAGATAGGAGGAGATGGAGGAGAAGTGTGGGGTAAGGGGGCAGGATAGTAGGAGTAGTAGTGCAGAGCAGGGCGGCAGAATGAGAACAGTGGTGCAAAGCAGGGAGGGTAGGATGGGAGTAGTGGGGTGGAGCAGGGGGGCAGGATGGGTGTAGTGGTGCAGAGCGGGGGGGGGGGGCAGGATGGGAGCAGTGGTGCTGAGCAGGGGGGGCAGAATGGGATTAGCGGTGCATAGCAAGGGGGCAGGATGGGAGCATTGGTGCTGAGCAGGGGGAGCAGGATTGGAGGGAGCATTGGTGGAGAGCGGGGGGCAGGATGGGAGCATAGGTGCAGAGCGGGGGGGGGGGGCAGGAAGGGAGCAGTGGTGCTGAGTGGGGGGCAGGATGGGAGCATTGGTGCAGAGGCAGGGGGGAAGGATGGGAGCAGTGGTGCTGAGCGGGGGGGACAGGATGAGAGCAGTGGTGCTGAGCGGGGGGGACAGGAAGGGAGCAGTGGAACAGAGCGGGGGGGGGCAGGGTGGGAGGAGAAAGACAAAACTGCTAAATAGCGCCTCAAATAATGAATATAATATAAATGATTGTACAATTGTTCTGTCACCTGCGCTGCCGTAAAACACTGTGGGGTATATTTACTAAGGTCCCGATTTTGACCGAGATGCCGTTTTTTCTTCAAAGTGTCATCTCGGGAATTTACTAAGCAGAAATCACGGCAGTGATGAGGGCATTCGTATTTTTTTGCAAGTCCAAGAATAAAAATATGAATGAATACACCATCGGTCAAAACGCGGCTGTTTAAGTATGAATCTCGGTCATTTACTAAGAAGTGCAAAGCAAAAAAAAAAAAAACACTGCCGTGAAAAAATACAACTCGTAAAAAAGTGCTAAAAAAAACCAGACCTGCTTTTTTGAGCCGTGATTGGATAGGCATGCACGGATCCCTGAGATCCGTGCATGTATATCAGTGGGAAGGGGTGGGAAAGTGTTAATTTGTAGAAAAAAAATTGCGTGGGGTCCCCCCTCCTAAGCATAACCAGCCTCGGGCTCTTTGAGCCGATCCTGGTTGCAGAAATATGGGGGGAAAAATGACAGGGGTTCCCCCATATTTAAGCAACCAGCATCGAGCTCTGCGCCTGGTCCTGGTTCCAAAAATACGGGGGACAAAAAGCGTAGGGGTCCCCCGTATTTTTAAAACCAGCACCGGGCTCCACTAGCTGGACAGATAATGCCACAGCCGGGGGTCACTTTTATACCGTGCCCTGCGGCCGTGGCATCAAATATCCAACTAGTCACCCCTGGCCGGGGTACCCTGGGGGAGTGGGGACCCCTTCAATCAAGGGGTCCCCCCCCCAGCCACCCAAGGGCCAGGGGTGAAGCCCGAGGCTGTCCCCCCCATCCAATGGGCTGCGGATGGGGGGCTGATAGCCTTTGTTGATAGTTATGAATATTGTTTTTAGTAGCAGTACTACAAGTCCCAGCAAGCCTCCCCCGCAAGCTGGTACTTGGAGAACCACAAGTACCAACATGCGGCGGAAAAACGGGCCCGCTGGTACCTGTAGTACTACTACTAAAAAAATACCCAAAAAAAGACAATACACACACACCTTGAAAGTAAAGTTTTATTACATCCATCCACACAAACATACATACATACTTACCTTATGTTCACACGAGGGTCGGTCCTCTTCTCCAGTAGAATCCATGGGGTACCTGTTGAATAAATTATACTCACCAGATCCAGGGTACCAGGCTCCTCGGATAATCCTTTTGTAATCCACGTACTTGATTAAAAAAATAAAACGGAGACCCGAGCCACGCACTGAAAGGGGACCCATGTTTTCACATGGGTCCCCTTTCCCCGAATGCCAGAAACCCACTCTGACTGATGTCTAAGTGGGTTTCTTCAGCCAATCAGGGAGCGCCACGTTGTAGCACCCTCCTGATCGGCTGTGTGCTCCTGTACTGTCTGACAGGTGGCACACGGCAGTGTTACAATGTAGCGCCTATGCGCTCCATTGTAACCAATGGTGGGAACTTTGTGGTCAGCGGTGAGGTCACTTTCGGTCAACCGCTGAGCAGAAAGTTCCCACCATTGGTTACAATGGAGCGCATAGGCGCTACATTGTAACACTGCCGTGTGCCGCCTGTCAGACAGTACAGGAGCACACAGCCGATCAGGAGGGTGCTACAACGTGGCGCTCCCTGATTGGCTGAAGAAACCCACTTAGACATCAGTCAGAGTGGGTTTCTGGCATTCGGGGAAAGGGGACCCATGTGAAAACATGGGTCCCCTTTCAGTGCGTGGCTCGGGTATCCGTTTTATTTTTTTAATCAAGTACGTGGATTACAAAAGGATTATCCGAGGAGCCTGGTACCCTGGATCTGGTGAGTATAATTTATTCAACAGGTACCCCATGGATTCTACTGGAGAAGAGGACCGACCCTCGTGTGAACATAAGGTAAGTATGTATGTATGTTTGTGTGGATGGATGTAATAAAACTTTACTTTCAAGGTGTGTGTGTATTGTCTTTTTTGGGGTATTTTTTTAGTAGTAGTACTACAGGTACCAGCGGGCCCGTTTTTCCGCCGCATGTTGGTACTTGTGGTTCTCCAAGTACCAGCATGTGGGGGAGGCTTGCTGGGCCTTGTAGTACTGCTACTAAAAACAATATCTTACACTTTGACAAAAAGGCTATCAGACCCCCATCCGCAGCCCATTGGATGGGGGGGACAGCCTCGGGTTTCACCCCTGGCCCTTGGGTGGCTGGGGGGGGGACCCCTTGATTGAAGGGGTCCCCACTCCCCCAGGGTACCCCGGCCAGGGGTGACTAGTTGGATATTTGATGCCACGGCCGCAGGGCACGGTATAAAAGTGACCCCCGGCTGTGGCATTATCTGTCCAGCTAGTGGAGCCCGGTGCTGGTTTTAAAAATACGGGGGACCCCTACGCTTTTTGTCCCCCGTATTTTTGGAACCAGGACCAGGCGCAGAGCCCGATGCTGGTTGCTTAAATATGGGGGAACCCCTGTCCATTTTTTTCCCATATTTCTGCAACCAGGATCGGCTCAAAGAGCCCGAGGCTGGTTTGCCTTAGGAGGGGGGACCCCACGCAATTTTTTTTTAACATTTAAACTTTTTTTTTTTTTTAAACAAAGTGCACAATGAAGCCCAGCACGGATCTCTCAGATCCGGCCGAGATTCATTGTATTAAAGTCGGCAGTGTTTTACAAGTCACTCACGTAAAACACTGCCTAAAAAAACGAATGACATCGACATCGGAAAACCCGAAAATGCAGAATACGGCAGCTTAGTAAATTAGTCGTAATAAATTCAAAAAGTTGCAGTTTTACACTTTTGATGTCATTCGTGATTATTCTCCCACCAAATCGGGAGAATTACGAATGTTAGTAAATATACCCCTGTGTGTGTGTTTAAAGTGAATAAATAATAAAAAGAAGAAACGGCTGCGCAAAAAGTGGAAGAGCAACTGACAATGACTAATGGGGAATAATTATTAATAAGAGCTGATGTAGAAAAAGAAAAATGTATTCTGTTAATAACATTAATTAAGACATTTGGAGTCTAAATATAAAATACAATAAAAACATAGAAACAAAATTTAAATGTGTCAACACCTTGATAATAAGATGTATGAGCTGCAAATTCTCAATCTGCTTGTTGAGAATGGGAACCACAGAGTCCAGAATTTGATGTAATTGGAGTGTCCACAGTTCCAGATAAACAGCCGATCAGTGTGTGGCTGATATTGAGTGTCTTGAGAGATTTTCACAGACAAGTGGGCGACTGAATAAATATGAATTGGATTACCTTCTCCTAGGGCTGGTCCGTACTGAGCGTCCTCTGTATTGCGGTCCTGCAATGCCCAGTGTCCGTCTGCGCGGCAGGGAGATGACTGTGTGGTAACCAGGCAACCAGCGGTAAATAGTGTAGTTTCAGCCGCGTTCTGAGAGAGGAGGTCAGAGGACGTGCACGGGGCCGGTGTGTGGGGCTGGAACGCCGGATGGCTCTACGAACAATTCACTGCCTGATCCGTGGTGGTCTCCACAATATACTGAGAAGAGTAGCTGACGGCCGTATGATGAGCCGAGAAATGCAGCCGGTATGGGGCCGGGATGTCTGTGGTTCAGTGGGCAGTCTGAGCCAATATGTGAGGCCAGTGTGTGGAACCGGGATGTCCGTGGCTCAGTGTGCAGCTTGCTACCTAATAGGTAGAATGATCAAGGTGTGCAAAGAGGCGGGGTCCTGACGCGTTTCGTCACAGATCATGTGACTTTGTCAAAGGTATATCCAGCCTCAGAAGTAATCAGTATTTAAAGCATCAGTGTAACAATCAACATGTGTCAATAATTAGATAATTAATCAATCCAATGCAAAAACAGGTATACGTCAGCTCATGGGGATTTCACTCTCTGATGGTACAGATAATTATAAGCCCTAAATTCAATAGACCTAATGTAAAGAATAAATATAAACTAAATATAAAGAGATAAGGAATAATCAATAATAAATACACATAATTAAGGAAATAAATAAACCACAGATAGAGAGGACATGCCTGTCTGAGTGTACATAAATAACCATCAATAAAAGATTATGCAACAATCATAGATAAACATAATAATAACAACAATAAAGGGAAAAACAGAGATACAGATAATGCATTTCCATAGCCTGTAGTAAAATTAATATAACAATGGAATATGTAGTGATGTAAAATTGTATAGGAGTTTATGGTGATGTTGGGCTTCGAACCCCCTATCAGGCTGAAATGTATTAACATCTACAGTCAGAGAGTCAACTGCATATCCATTGCGCCACAGGGCTCTTAGATAAGTTCCACTGGAGGGGATAGTGTAAGTAGTTGAAAATAACTAATATATATAGCAACTATGTGCCAGAATCCCAAAAATATAAAATATAAAAATAATAATAATAAAAATGAATATAAAAGTGAATAGAAATACCATGTCTATCTGAGTGTACATGATTAGCCATTAATAATAAATAATAAATTGTATACCAGATATTAGTGAACATAATAATGACAATGAGAGAGACGGAATCCAGAAAAATTTCAGAAACATTTCTATGACTAATATCAAAATTATTATAACAGGAAAATGAACGATGATGATGAATATATAAAAATTTGTAGTGGTGTCGGAAATCAGACACCCAGAATCGAACACCCAGTTAAACTGGAATAAATTGAAATCTATGGTAAGAGAATCGACCATATATACATTGCGCCACTGGCGCTCTCAGATGAACTCCACTAGAAGGAATGAAATTAACTAATATATATAAAACAGCTGTATCTCAACATCAAATTAATGATATATAGAGAATGTATATATAAACCATAGGGTATTAACATAAATCCATTTCAATTGATTCATTGAGTCCTTCAGGGGTAAGGGTCCTAAGTTTATGAATCCAATAGTTTTCTCTAAGGCAGAGTTTCCTGTATCTATCACCACCACGAGGGGTGGGGAGTATGGTCTCAATGCCAATGAGTTTAATGTCTTCAGGATTCTTATGATGTATTTCTGAAAAATGACGGGAGACACTGTGAAAAAGAAACCCTTTAAGAATGTTACGTCTGTGTTCTAGGAATCTAATGCGTAGTTTACGTGTAGTTCTACCTACATATATGAGATTACAGCTGCAGACCAGCACATAAATTACATATGTACTATTACAATTAATAAAAGAACGAATATCAAACTGTAAATGATTAGATGAAAGAAAAACCTTAGAGTTGTTCTGAATGTAAGAACAAGAGATGCATTGTTTGGCGCTACATTTGAAGCAGCCAATGGTTTTAGGGAGCCACTGTGAGGAATTCTCCACAGTAGCAGTAAGTTTGGAGGTTCTATTGTCCTTAAAGAAACTGGGGGCAAGATGTTGCTATAGATTGTTTGACTTCCTGAAGATGACTGACGGAATGTCGCTTAATTCAGTTCTGAGGACATGATCCGTGAGGAGAATAGAGTGATTATTATGAATGATTTTCCTAATCTTTGAGGAAGAACTATTATACTGAGACATGAAATGTGGTTGGTCATTATCAAAATTGCGCTTTTTTTCTGACTCCCCCTTATAAGTCAGGAGGGCTGTTCTATCTAAAGAGTCCACTCTTTCTCGAGCATTGTTGATAAGCGACAGAGGATAACCTCTATTAGAGAAAGAAAGAGAGAGCTCATCAGCTTGTACTTTATAATTGTCAACATCACTACAATTACGTTTAATACGTCTCAATTGGCCATAGGGGATATTATTTATCCAGGGTTTGTAGTGTGAGCTGTCTTAATGTAGAAAGTTTAGAGTATCTACTTCTTTCCTAAAGGTTTTAGTTGAAATATAACCATCAATGATAGTCAGAGAGATATCCAAAAAAGAAACAGAGGATCTATTAACAGTGCTGGTGAAAAGTAAATTAAAAGTGTTATCATTAAGGGTATTGGCAAAAGTGGAAAATAGTGAAATGTCCCCATCAAAAATAAAAAAAAGGTCATCTATGTAACGGCCATAGTAGACGAGGTCCGCGCCAAAGTCCCACCCCCACACATGGGCCTCCTCGAAGGCACCCATGTATAGGTTGGCGGTAGGTTGTGGGTGTGGGGGCGGGACTTTGGCGCGGACCTCACACCAGGCAGAAGAGGAGTTCGTGCACCGTGCGGGGCGGGACGGGGGGTGCGGTGCGCGCAGCTCGTCCTCTCCAGGGTCTTCCTATCTCCGCCTGCTGTCCGTGCGCCGTGCGCGGGGGGAGGGGGGTCTTGTGCGGCGCTGCTCATCCTCTCCTCTGTACAGGGATGCACTGGGGCCGGTCAGGGAGCCGCTGGCCTGATTAATGGGAGCCGATTGCCGAGAGGAAAGGTTACCTCGGCTCCTCCTTCCCCTCTGGCCGGACATTGCATTATCGGGGGATAGGAGGGCGGGGAGCGAATAGGCGGCTGCACTTGGTGATAAGAATAATTATTAAAAACTATATGATGTGTCTTGTCGCCCCCCCCCCATCCCCTAAGTTCGCCACAGGCCAATCAAATCAGTGTTAGTGACAGGGGCGTGCTTTCATATAGGCTGAAAGCACGCCCCTGTCAAAGAGGCACTTGTAGTAAGTGCCGCTTCAGCTGATTTTTTCAATGGGCTTTCACTGCCCAAAGCTTAGCCCCGCCCCCCGCTTCCGGCCATTTCACATTAATTGCGGGAGGCACTGGCAATTGTGCCTCCGAAACACATTAAAGACCGTTTTTTAAATAATAAAAATGATTAAAATAATGTAAAGACTGAAGCAGATACTTATGACACAGGATATGTGTCATAAGTATCTTCTTTGCATTCTAACAAACAATATATATATGTAGCCCTGCGCTACCAAATGAAAGCTGCTGGTTTGCAACACATGGGATTTTCCCTTATTAATCCCTATAGAACGAATAGATACAAAACAATGGGTGGTTGCAAACTAGCGCTGATTTAAAATATTAAAACTTTAAAACAAAAAAACTTGAGACTTTTTATCTTCATCCAAAACTTCATTCAGATGTTCTCCCGTTTATCAGAAAGACACTCACTTTATAGTTCTGTCCCGCTTTCCCATAAAGGTATCTTTCTACCACCAAACATCGGGGTTACATTCATTTAAAATGTGCTGAACTTTAGGAGTAACACTTACATTAGTGTCCTGTCTCGCGTACTCGCGTATCTTTTACATCCCTCACAGTGTGGGCGGCAGGAATCAAGCAGACCGGTGTTTTTTTCAAGAACACACAATTTTTTTATTCGTCCAATACAGCAAACAAATGGTCAGATGTAATAGATAGTAGCAACTTCAACGCGTTTCGGGGATTCCCTCCCCTTCCTCAAGAAGTAAGGTGTCTGTTCTGGTTATCCCAGATATATTTAAACTTCAAAAGATCACATGGTGCACTTTGACCAATCATACACAGAAACAAATACACAGGTGTACACATTAAACAATTAAGTCTCCTATAGCAGGAATGACTTTCAAATGGATAATACAATGTTTGTTTAAACAGAGATTAAAAACATAGAGACACAGAAACAAGAACATAAATAATCACTTGGATCTGAAATCCCCAATTACTACATATAAGTAGAAATAAGCTTCAGCGGGATTCAGGAGAAATTACTCATTCAGGGGGCGAACGGCCTGATGCCAAAACAGGGCTTAGTTTAATGCGCCCATACGGAGCGCTGAAAACGGAAAGTAGAGATACTGTCTAATTATCTGCAGCGCCGAGAGACACGCTGCGTTGTGAATGAAGTTATGCTTGTGCCCATTGGCGCGCTGTTATACAGCGCTGGAATAGTTAATTCCTGTTAACGGGCTAGACTAAAGGTGATATATGAAATAAATGGAATGAAATAAATGATGTGCAAAGTTAAATAACCTCTTGGCATATTAGCTATTCGATCCCTGAAAGAGGAAACAACTGCACATATTCACATATATAGAACCACTTCCAATATGAAACATTGTTTTCTCTGACGTCCTAAGTGGATGCTGGGACTCCGTAAGGACCATGGGGAATAGCGGCTCCGCAGGAGACTGGGCACAACTAAAGAAAGCTTTAGGACTACCTGGTGTGCACTGGCTCCTCCCACTATGACCCTCCTCCAGACCTCGGTTAGAATCTTGTGCCCGGCTGAGCTGGATGCACACTAGGGGCTCTCCTGAGCTCCTAGAAAAGAAAGTATACTTTTAGGTTTTTTATTTTCAGTGAGATCTGCTGGCAACAGACTCACTGCTACGAGGTACTGAGGGGAGAAGAAGCGAACCTACCTGCTTGCAGCTAGCTTGGGCTTCTTAGGCTACTGGACACCATTAGCTCCAGAGGGATCGAACACAGGCCCAGCCTCGGTCGTCCGGTCCCGGAGCCGCGCCGCCGTCCCCCTTACAGAGCCAGAAGCAAGAAGATGGTCCTGGAAATCGGCGGCAGAAGACTTCGGTCTTCAACAAGGTAGCGCACAGCACTGCAGCTGTGCGCCATTGCTCCTCATGCACACCTCACACTCCGGACACTGATGGGTGCAGGGCGCTGGGGGGGGGGGGGGGCGCCCTGAGCAGCAATATTAAACACCTTGCTGGCATAAAACTCACATAATATAGTCTTAGAGGCTATATATGTGAAAAATACCCCTGCCAGATATCCATAAAAAAGCGGGAGAAGTCCGCCAAAAAAGGGGCGGAGCTATCTCCCTCAGCACACTGGCGCCATTTTTCCCTCACAGCTCCGCTGGAAGGATCGCTCCCAGGCTCTCCCCTGCAGTTTCAAGACTACAAAGGGTAAAAAAGAGAGGGGGGGCACTAAATTTAGGCGCAGTAGTATACATATAAGCAGCTATAAGGGAAAATCACTCAGTTATAGTGTTAATCCCTGTGTTATATAGCGCTCTGGTGTGTGCTGGCATACTCTCTCTCTGTCTCCCCAAAGGGCTTTGTGGGGTCCTATCCTCAGTCAGAGCATTCCCTGTGTGTGTGCGGTGTGTCGGTACGGCTGTGTCGACATGTTTGATGAGGCTTATGTGGAGGCGGAGCAGATGCCGATAAATGTGATGTCACCCCCTGCGGGGCCGACACCTGAGTGGATGGACTTGTGGAAGGAATAACGTGAAAGTGTCAACTCCTTACATAAAAGGTTTGACGACATAGCAGATGTGGGACAGCCGGCTTCTCAGCTCGTGCCTGCCCAACTGTCTCAAAAGCCATCAGGGGCTCTAAAACGCCCGCTACCTCAGATGGCAGACACAGATGTCGACACGGATACTGAATCCAGTGTCGACGACGATGAGACTAATGTAACTTCCAATAGGGCCACACGTTACATGATTGAGGCAATGAAAAATGTGTTGCACATTTATGATGTTACCCCAGGTACCACAAAAAAGGGTATTATGTTTGGGGAGAAAAAACTACCAGTGGTTTTTCCCCCATCTGATGAATTAAATGAGGTGTGTGAAGAAGCGTGGGCTTCCCCCGATAAGAAACTGGTAATTTCTAAAAAGTTACTAATGGCGTACCCTTTCCCGCCAGAGGATAGGTCACGTTGGGAAACATCCCCTAGGGTGGATAAAGCGCTCACACGCCTGTCAAAGAAGGTGGCACTACCGTCTCTGGATACGGCCGCCCTGAAGGAGCCTGCTGATAGGAAGCAGGAGGCTATCCTGAAGTCTGTATATACACACTCAGGTATTATTTTAAGACCGGCTATTGCTTCAGCATGGATGTGCAGTGCTGCAGCTGCGTGGTCAGATTCCCTGTCGGAAAATATTGATACCCTTGACAGGGACACTGTATTGCTAACCATAGAGCATATAAAAGACACAGTCTTATACATGAGAGATGCACAGAGGGATATTTGCCGGCTGGCATCTAAAATAAGTGCAATCTCCATTTCTGCCAGGAGAGGGTTATGGACTCGGCAGTGGACAGGGGATGCAGATTCTAAAAGGCATATGGAAGTTTTGCCTTATAAAGGTGAGGAGTTGTTTGGGGATGGTCTCTCGGACCTCGTTTCCACAGCGACAGCTGGGAAGTCAGCTTTTCTACCCCATGTTCCCTCACAGCCAAAGAAAGCACTTTATTATCAGGTACAGTCCTTTCGGCCCCAAAAAGGCAAGCGGGTTAAAGGCGCGTCTTTTCTGCCCAGAGGCAGAGGTAGAGGGAAAAAGCTGCAGCATACAGCCAGTTCCCAGGAACAAAAGTCCTCCCCCGTTTCCTCTAAGTCCACCGCATGACGCTGGGGCTCCACAGGCGGAGCCAGGTACGGTGGGGGCCCGTCTCAAGAACTTCAGCAATCAGTGGGCTCGCTCACGGGTAGATCCCTGGATTCTTCAAGTGGTATCTCAGGGGTACAAGCTGGAATTCGAGACGTCTCCGCCTCGCCGTTTCCTCAAATCTGCCTTGCCAACAACTCCCTCAGACAGGGAGGCTGTGCTAGAGGCAATTCACAAGCTGTATTCCCAGCAGGTGATAGTCAAGGTGCCCCTCCTTCAACAAGGACGGGGTTACTATTCCTCAATGTTTGTGGTACCGAAACCGGACGGTTCGGTGAGACCCATTTTAAATTTGAAATCCTTGAACACTTATATAAAAAAATTCAAGTTCAAGATGGAATCGCTCAGGGCGGTTATTTCAAGCCTGGACGAGGGGGATTACATGGTATCACTGGACATCAAGGATGCTTACCTGCATGTCCCCATTTACCATCCTCACCAGGAGTACCTCAGATTTGTGGTACAGGATTGTCATTACCAATTCCAGACGTTGCCGTTTGGTCTGTTCACGGCACCGAGGGTATTTACCAAGGTAATGGCCGAAATGATGATACTCCTTCGAAGAAAGGGAGTTTTAATTATCCCGTACTTGGATGATCTCCTGATAAAGGCGAGGTCCAGGGAGCAGTTGTTGGTCGGGGTAGCACTATCTCGGGAGGTGCTACAACAGCACGGTTGGATTCTAAATATTCCAAAGTCACAGCTGGTCCCTACGACACGTCTACTGTTCCTGGGGATGGTTCTGGACACAGAACAGAAAAAAGTGTTTCTCCCGGAGGAGAAAGCCAAGGAGCTGTCATCTCTAGTCAGAGGCCTCCTGAAACCAAAACAGGTGTCGGTGCATCACTGCACGCGAGTCCTGGGAAAAATAGTAGCTTCCCACGAAGCAATTCCATTCGGCAGGTTCCAGGCAAGGACCTTTCAGTGGGACCTGTTGGACAAGTGGTCCGGATCGCATCTTCAGATGCATCGGCTGATAACCCTGTCTCCAAGGACCAGGGTGCCTCTGCTGTGGTGGCTGCAGAGTGCTCATCTTCAAGAGGGCCGCAGATTCGGCATACAGGACTGGGTCCTGGTGACCATGGATGCCAGCCTTCGAGGCTGGGGGGCAGTCACACAGGGAAGAAACTTCCAGGGACTATGGTCAAGTCAGGAGACTTCCCTACACATAAATATTCTGGAACTGAGGGCTACTTACAATGCCCTAAGTCAGGCAAGACCCCTGCTTCAAAACCAGCCGGTACTGATTCAGTCAGACAACATCACGGCAGTCGCCCATGTAAACCGACAGGGCGGCACAAGAAGCAGGATGGCGATGGCAGAAGCCACAAGGATTCTCCGATGGGCGGAAAATCACGTGTTAGCACTGTCAGCAGTGTTCATTCCGGGAGTGGACAACTGGGAAGCAGACTTCCTCAGCAGGCACGACCTCCACCCGGGAGAGTGGGGACTTCATCCAGAAGTCTTCCAGCTGATTGTAAACCGTTGGGAACGGCCACAGGTGGACATGATGGCGTCCCGCCTAAACAAAAAGCTAGAAAGATATTGCGCCAGGTCGAGAGACCCTCAGTCAATAGCTGTGGACGCTCTAGTGACACCGTGGGTGTACCAGTCGGTTTATGTGTTCCCTCCTCTTCCTCTCATACCCAAGGTACTGAGGATAATAAGAAAAAGAGGAGTAAGAACTATACTCATTGTTCCGGATTGGCCAAGAAGAGCTTGGTACCCGGAACTTCAAGAACTGATCTCAGAGGACCCATGGCCTCTGCCGCTCAGACAGGACCTGCTGCAGCAGGGGCCCTGTCTGTTCCAAGACTTACCGCGGCTGCGTTTGACGGCATGGCGGTTGAACGCCGGATCCTGAAGGAAAAGGGCATTCCGGAGGAAGTCATCCCTACGCTGATTAAAGCTAGGAAAGAAGTGACCGCAAACCATTATCACCGCATATGGCGAAAATATGTTGCGTGGTGTGAGGCCAGGAAGGCCCCAATGGAGGAATTTCAGCTGGGCCGTTTTCTGCACTTCCTACAGTCAGGGGTGACTATGGGCCTAAAATTGGGTTCCATTAAGGTCCAGATTTCGGCTCTGTCGATTTTCTTCCAGAAAGAACTGGCTTCACTGCCTGAAGTTCAGACATTTGTTAAGGGAGTGCTGCATATTCAGCCCCTTTTGTGCCTCCAGTGGCACCTTGGGATCTCAACGTGGTGTTGGATTTCCTAAAGTCGCATTGGTTTGAGCCACTTAAAACCGTGGATTTGAAATATCTCACGTGGAAAGTGGTCATGCTGTTGGCCTTGGCTTCGGCCAGGCGTGTGTCAGAATTGGCGGCTTTGTCATGTAAAAGCCCTTATCTGATTTTCCATATGGAAAGGGCAGAATTGAGGACTCGTCCCCAGTTTCTCCCTAAGGTGGTATCAGCTTTTCATTTGAACCAACCTATTGTAGTGCCTGCGGCTACTAAAGACTTGGTGGATTCCAAGTTGTTGGACGTAGTCAGAGCCCTGAAAATTTATGTTTTCAGGACAGCTAGTGTCAGGAAAACTGACTCGCTATTTATCCTGTATGCACCCAACAAGCTGGGTGCTCCTGCTTCAAAGCAGACTATTGCTCGCTGGATCTGTAGTACGATTCAGCTTGCACATTCTGCGGCTGGACTGCCGCATCCTAGATCAGTGAAAGCCCATTCCACGAGGAAGGTGGGCTCTTCTTGGGCGGCTGCCCGAGGGGTCTCGGCTTTACAACTTTGCCGAGCAGCTACTTGGTCGGGGTCAAACACATTTGCAAAATTCTACAAGTTTGATACCCTGGCTGAGGAGGACCTAGAGTTTGCTCATTCGGTGTTGCAGAGTCATCCGCACTCTCCCGCCCGTTTGGGAGCTTTGGTATAATCCCCATGGTCCTTAAGGAGTCCCAGCATCCACTTAGGACGTCAGAGAAAATAAGATTTTACTCACCGGTAAATCTATTTCTCGTAGTCCGTAGTGGATGCTGGGCGCCCATCCCAAGTGCGGATTGTCTGCAATACTTGTATATAGTTATTGTTTAACTAAAGGGTTATTGTTGAGCCATCTGTTGAGAGGCTCAGTTATATTTCATACTGTTAACTGGGTATAGTATCACGAGTTATACGGTGTGATTGGTGTGGCTGGTATGAGTCTTACCCGGGATTCAAAATCCTTCCTTATTGTGTCAGCTCTTCCGGGCACAGTATCCTAACTGAGGTCTGGAGGAGGGTCATAGTGGGAGGAGCCAGTGCACACCAGGTAGTCCTAAAGCTTTCTTTAGTTGTGCCCAGTCTCCTGCAGAGCCGCTATTCCCCATGGTCCTTACGGAGTCCCAGCATCCACTACGGACTATGAGAAATAGATTTACCGGTGAGTAAAATCTTATTATAAACCCCGATGATCACTGGACACAGGGATCTTCTTGTAGCTGTCTTTGACGGAGCTGTGATATTGAGCAGTTCTTATGTCCATAAATCGATTCTCATGTTCCACATGAATCACGTGATTCCGATACCATAATTCAGAGCAAAAGAGACAAAGACAACATAAAAAAAGGGAGATTTTAGAACAGGCAGGCTGATATAGAAGGCTTTCACAGAAACCATTTTATCTCGAACTCTAAATTTAACCCACTTGGTGATAGAGTTCTTATTGATGTATAGTTTTCATTTCTGTTTGTGCTAAAAGTTTTTCCGAGTATCGAGTTCTCCAATTATTTTTAACAGCTTTTATACCCATAAAACTTTTTAACCCTTTAAGATTACAGTTATGTTTATTTTTAAAGTGATTGGAGACACTGTGCAGTTCATATCCTTTCTTTATATTCCTAGTGTGTTCCGATAGGCGCTCTTTCAACAACCTTCGTGTTCTACCAACGTATTGTAACCCACAATGGCATTCTAATAAGTATACAACGTTCTTGGTACAACAAGTAATGAAATCTTTAATGGGATATGTGGTCTGTGTCTGGTTAGATTTGTATTCTGTTATTTTTCTTTCAACATTACAACTTTTGCACATGGGACAAAAACCACAACGGAAAAACCCTTTAGAAGTGATTCTGGTCTGCATTCTTTCAAATGGTAAAGCACTTTTTACAAGTATGTCCTTTAAGTTCTTAGCTTTACGATAAATGAATCTTGGTCGATTCATGATGCTTCCAGACAATAAAGGATCCTTCATTAAAATATACCAATATTTCCCAATAATCTCCTCTAGTTGTTTATACTGGGAATTATACTGGGTTATAAATGCCACTCCTTGATTCGCAGAAGGATTAGAGTTTTTCTTATTCCTCAGCATAGTCGAACGTTCTAAGTCATGTGTATCTAGACGTGCTTTTGTGACCATTCCAGAGTTGTACCCTTTATCAAGGAAATGACTCTCCATGATTTCAGCATGTGAGTCGTATGTATTCAAATCTGTACAATTCCTCCTTAATCTTCTAAACTGGCTTTTAGGTATGCTTCTTAGCCAGTTAGAATGATGATTGCTATCAAAATTCATGAAGGAGTTACAGTCTGTTGGTTTTGTGAAATTCCTCGTGGCTATTTTATCACCCTCTGGATATATACATAGATCCAAAAAGTTGATCTCTGTATCACTGATGTTATATGTAAATTCAATATTTTTATTGTTTGAGTTGAGGTATGTACAAAACATTACCAGAGATGAGCGGTCACCGTCCCAAATGAACAGGACGTCATCTATATATCTCGTCCAGAGCACTAGACTGGCACCCCACTGGTGGTCAGACCAAATCGTCTGGTTTTCCCAGTGGGCCATAAATAGATTGGCATAACTTGGTGCCAGTCTAGTGCCCATCGCCGCTCCGAGTAGTGGTTTAAATTTAGAGTTCGAGATAAAATGGTTTCTGTGAAAGCCTTCTATATCAGCCTGCCTGTTCTAAAATCTCCCTTTTTTTTATGTTGTCTTTGTCTCTTTTGCTCTGAATTATGGTATCGGAATCACGTGATTTATGTGGAACATGAGAATCGATTTATGGACATAAGAACTGCTCAATATCACAGCTCCGTCAAAGACAGCTACAGGAAGATCCCTGTGTCCAGTGATCATCGGGGTTTATAACAATGTTTCATATTGGAAGTGGTTCTATATATATGAATATGTGCAGTTGTTTCCTCTTTCAGGGATCGAATAGCTAATATGCCAAGAGGTTATTTAACTTTGCACATCATTTATTTCATTCCATTTATTTCATATATCACCTTTAGTCTAGCCCGTTAACAGGAATTAACTACTCCAGCGCTGTATAACAGCGCGCCAATGGGCACAAGCATAACTTCATTCACAACGCAGCATGTCTCTCGGCGCTGCAGATAATTAGACAGTATCTCTACCTTCCGTTTTCAGTGCTCCGTATGGGCGCATTAAACTAAGCCCTGTTTTGGCATCAGGCCATTCGCCCCCTGAATGAGTAATTTCTCCTGAATCCCGCTGAAGCTTACTTCTACTTATATGTAGTAATTGGGGATTTCAGATCCAAGTGATTATTTATGTTCTTGTTTCTGTGTCTCTATGTTTTTAATCTCTGTTTAAACAAACATTGTATTATCCATTTGAAACTCATTCCTGCTATAGGAGACTTAATTGTTTAATGTGTACACCTGTGTATTTTTTACTGTGTATGATTGGTCAAAGTGCACCATGTGATCTTTTGAAGTTTAAATATATCTGGGATAACCAGAACAGACACCTTACTTCTTGAGGAAGGGGAGGGAATCCCCGAAACGCGTTGAAGTTGCTACTATCTATTACATCTGACCATTTGTTTGCTGTATTGGACGAATAAAAAAATTGTGTGTTCTTGAAAAAAACACCGGTCTGCTTGATTCCTGCCGCCCACACTGTGAGGGATGTAAAAGATACGCGAGTACGCGAGACAGGACACTAATGTAAGTGTTACTCCTAAAGTTCAGCACATTTTAAATGAATGTACCCCCGATGTTTGGTGGTAGAAAGATACCTTTATGGGAAAGCGGGACAGAACTATAAAGTGAGTGTCTTTCTGATAAATGGGAGAACATCTGAATGAAGTTTTGGATGAAGATAAAAAGTCTCAAGTTTTTTTGTTTTAAAGCTTTAATATTTTAAATCAGCGCTAGTTTGCAACCACCCATTGTTTTGTATCTTCTTTGCATTATTTTACTCATTAATGCACCCCCCGTCCCGCCCCGCACGGTGCACGAACTCCTCTTCTGCCTGGTGTGAGGCAGCTGGGGCAGAGGAGAGCTGCTTTGTGAGTAGGAGGGAAAGGCGGCGGCCGGGACCAGGAGCTACAGGAAGCAGGTGAGGTGACATTCATGTTTAACCGCCTGCTCATTCCCAGCACTGCTCCCATCCTGCCCCCCCCACTCTGCACCATTTCTCCCATCCTGCCCCCTGCTCTGCACCGCTGCTCCCACCCTGCCCCACCCCGCTCTGTTCCACTGCTCCCTTCCTGCCCCCCCCCCGCTCAGCACCACTGCTCCAATCCTGTCCCCCCCGCTCAGCACCACTGCTCCCATCCTTCCCCCCGCCTCTGCACCAATGCTCCCATCCTGCCCCCCACTCAGCACCACTGCTCCCTTCCTGCCCCCCCCGCTCTGCACCTATGCTCCCATCCTGCCCCCCGCTCTCCACCAATGCTCCCTCCCATCCTGCTCCCCCTGCTCAGCACCAATGCTCCCATCCTGCCCCCTTGCTATGCACTGCTACTCCCATTCTGCCCCCCCTGCTCAGTACCACTGCTCCCATCCTGCCCCCCCCCCCCCGCTCTGCACCACTACACCCATCCTGCCCCCCTGGTCCACCCCACTACTCCCATCCTACCCTCCCTGCTTTGCACCACTGCTCTCATTCTGCCGCCCTGCTCGCAACTACTACTCCTACTATCCTGCCCCCTTACCCCACACTTCTCCTCCATCTCCTCCTATCTTACCTCCCTGAGCCACACTACTATTCCTCCTACCAGCCCCTTTCTCTGCACTACTCCTCCTCCTATCCTGCCCTATTGCTCCACACTACTCCTCCTCCTATCCTGCCCCTTTGCCCCACACTAATGTTCCTCCTATCTTATCCCCCTGCTCCGCACTACTCCTCCTCCTATCCTGTCCCCTGCTCTGCAATACTACTCCTATCCTGCCCGCTGCTCCACACTACCCCTCGGCCTCAATGTACTGTGCGATGTGACCCGATGACATCACACCACGCGAACAGCCGCCCATCTGCTTGTGTTCTCCTGCTAGACCCACCAACTTCACTGATGAGGCTGAGAGACAGTGAAGGGCGGGCGACTGAGAGGCACAGAGAGAAGGGTGGGAGGCTCAGAGGCACAGAGTGAAGTGGGGAGAATGAGAAACAAAGTGAGGGGTATTGCGAGAGATTCAGATGGGAGATGATGGTGTGGCTGAGAGACGATGCAGGGCAGAGATGATGTTGTGGCTGAGAGACTGCTGACTGCTGTCACCCTCTTCTTGTTACCCTCTCCCCGTCACCCACAGCTGACACTGACTGCTGTTACTCTCTCCCTGGCGTCACCCTCTACAAGTCACCCACAGCTGTCACCCTCTCCCTGTCACCCTTTCCCTGCCGTCGCCCTCTCTCCATCACCCACAGATGGCACAGACTGCTCTACCCTCTCACTGTAACCCGCTTCCTTTCACCATGTACCTTGCGTCAACCTCTCCCTGTCACCGACTGCTGTCACCCTCTCCCCGTCACCCACAGCTGGCATCGACTGCTGTCACCCTCTTCCTGTCACCCTCTACCTGGCGTCACCCTCTCTCCGTCACCCACAGCTGGCGCCGACTGCGGTCACCCTCTCCCCCTCTTCCTGTCACCAACTCCCTGGCATCAACCTCTTCCTGTCACCCTCTCCCTGTGAC
This sequence comes from Pseudophryne corroboree, assembly GCF_028390025.1. Taxonomy (NCBI): domain Eukaryota; kingdom Metazoa; phylum Chordata; class Amphibia; order Anura; family Myobatrachidae; genus Pseudophryne; species Pseudophryne corroboree. The sequence goes on from NC_086449.1 coordinate 148,100,074, forward strand.
CCACAGCTGGCACCGACTGCTGCCACCCTCTCCGTGTGACCCTCTTGCTGTCACCAGCTCCCTGGCATTATCCTCTCCCTGGCATCGCCCACTGCTGTCACCCACTCCCTTTCACAAACTGCTGTCATCCTTTCCCTGGCGTCACCCACTGCTATCACTCTCTCACTGGTAACACCCTCTCCCTGTCACCCTCTCCCTAGCATCACTCGCTGCTGTCACCCACTGCATCTCCCTGGCATCACCAACTGCCTTTCTTTGTCACCCACTGACCCAGGGACAGTGGTGGTAGCAGGCATTGGCTTGGGGGGCGGTGGCGGGCATCGGCGGGACACGGCAGACATTATGGCTGCAGTGCTTCACCAGCCACTGACCTCACCGCACGCCACTGATTCAGGCGCATGCTGTCATTGTCATTAGCTTCAGATCTTCCCCGCAGCAGGGAAGATCAGAAGCTCCGACCAACGACCAGTGGAGCCGCGCATCGTGATTGTTATCATTCACAGACACTGAACAATCTGCACTATTATGAACGATTTGTAGTTCCGATCCCTTGAAAATGGCCAAATCGTTTGTAATATCGTCTAGCGTATAACAGAATTGGGGGGTTGGGGCGCAATAGATCAACAACATATGGTTAACATGTATTGAGATCAACAACGGGTACAAGAGGTCGACTAAAAAAAAAGTTACACAATTTTTGGGGGTTTAGCCTAAATCTTGTATATTTCCTGTATTATGACTGCCATTATTATAAATGTGTACCCTAACAGGCTCACTTTGCTCACCACAGGTTACTATTCCCAATAGAGGTCCACGTGAAAACGTGAAAAACCCCCAAAACGTGTTGACCATTTGTGTATCCACCTTTTTACCTGCCCACCTCAAGCACTGCCGACCTTTAATCTGTCATCCTTTTGTACCTGCCGAGTCAATGCGTGTTATCCATATGGTGTCAACCGGTTGACTGTCTAGTTAGACATTGTAGCTCTATCATCCGGATACCATCTGTGTGTTAGGGAGGATCGTCTGTTCTTGTTAAATTGGGAGCGGGGAGATGTTCCATGCATAGCGCCCAACCATATTGATTTTTGTCAGACAGTCCCGACATCCAGCAGTCAGCATATTTATCTTGATTACTGTGTAGGGTTGGCCATTGACTATCAATGATGAAAAATCTCATGACGAAATATCCATCATGCGTGGCCATCTTTGGGTAAACCATGAATGGTCTATCCACCAATGGTTAAAAAACCATCCATTGATGGTTACCTCGGTGATATACAACTCTACTATCAGGAAGATGGGAGGCATGTCCACAGTACACTGGTGCTGCATTGAAGGTGTAACCATACCTACTATGATGTAGACCTGCCGTAAGTGTGCTGCGGTCACTCCTTGTGTCCCGATTCAAATATCAATAATTGTGGGAAGCTTGGGGCTGTAGTATCATACTGTAGCTCAGCTCCCAACCCGTCACTGACATATAGGAGTATCAGCTGGTAACTTCACAGGTAAGAACAGAAAAAAGACTTGAGACTATGCCCACACAATAATTCACACTATTTTACCAGCAGCCATCCAAAAAGAGGGGAATTGCTCAGCCCTTAACAAGGAACAATACATACAGCTGGGCAGCACTAGTGAATAGATAATTTAATTTAAAAAAAAATCAAAATACGGGTGCGGCTTGGTGTAAAATGGTGCCCAAAAATAACCTGGGCCAATGACCCGGGTAGTGAGCAGGGTTTGACCCTGGGAAGGACCTGGGTAACGAGGCAGTGTAAATCAGGCACATGCGGTGAGGTAAATGGCTGAGGAGGCACTGGCAGAACCAGAGCCAGATTTACACACAATATATGAGCCAAAGGGGACAAGTAGGCATTATACAGCAGGGGATCAGTACGTAATCCCGCTGGACTGGATCCCGGCGGTCGAAGTACTGACGCCGGAATCCCGACCACACAATCCCGACAGGGGTGGCGAGCGAAATGCAGCCTATTGCAGGCTCGCTACGCTCGGCACACTATTATATTCTCCCTCTATGGGTGTCGTGGACACCCACGGAGGGAGAATATGTCGGGATTGTGCCGGTCGGGATTCCGGCGTCGGGATTCCGTCCGGTGGGATGTTGACCGCATCCCATACACAAGTTTAGCAGTATAAACTCCTGGAAAATGCGTGACCCAGATCATCCAACCTAGTCCGGTTACAATCATAGAGACAGGCGGCTCACGGCTGCTTGGAGATTATGTTGTCTCCAAGAGGCAGCAAAAACAGATACACTGCACCCGTGTGCAGTGTAAACGGTGGTGACCATGGAATAAGTTGAGTCGCAGCAGCAGTGTAAATGGGGTCTGTCCCAGCTTAAAACCATGTTTAAAAACCCAGGTCAGACCTGGGAATTAGGTGTAAAAGGGGTATGAGTGGCAGTGTGGGTAGCTGGTAAAAGGTCAGTTTAATGTTGAATGTGCCACACAGGGAAGGCCATCGACCATCAATGATGGTCTATGGCCAATGTTGAATACTTTTACCATCGATAGTGTATAACCAGATGGTTATACACCATCGATGGTAGCTGTTTGTCCGGTGTTTTTTTCCCATACTGACTTTTTTTGAGTGAAGCTGTTGCTGTACTAGGCTGCTAGGCGGTCAGACAGCAGCCCTGCACCGCCTCCACATCTTACACAGTGTGTAAGAGCCAGGAAGGGGATGTCCCGCCCAGGGCCGGTGCTAGGGTGTTCGGCGCCCTCCTGTAAACTATAAATTTGTGCCCTCCCACACTTTACCAAGGGTCAGCTTGCGACAAAAAGGGGTGTAGTCTTACAAGGAAGGGGCATGGCCACAAAATAGTACCTCCATTTCAAAGTATGCTACACAGTAGCACAATCTTATTCACATTGCATCGCACGTAGTACCCTTGATTCATATTACACCACATAGTATTGCCCCTTATTCACATTACGCTACACAGTATTACCCCTTATATAAGTTACACCACACAGTATTGCCCCTTACACATAATGCCCACAGTAGTAGCGCCGCTTATATACACATAATGCCCACGGTAGTAGTGCCACTTATACACATAATAACCACAGTAGTAGTTGCCGCTTATACACATAATGCCCACAGTAGTAGCGCCCCTTATACATAATGTCCACAGTAGCATCGCTTTTACACATAATGCCCACAGTACTTGCCGATTACACACATAATGCCCACAGCAGTAGTGCCACATGCACACATAATGTCCACAGTAGCTGTGCGGCTTACACACATGCCCACAGCCATAGCACCGCTTACACACAAAATGCCCACAGCAGTAATGCCGCTAATGGACATAATGCCCACCGGCAGTAGCGCCGCTTACCCACATAATGCCCACAGCTTTAGCGCCGCTTGCGCACATAATGCCCACTCCAGTAGCGCCGCTAATGCACCCTTAAGCACATAATGCCCACAGCAGCAGCGCCGCCTACACACATAATATCCACAGCAGTAGCGCCGACTTCACACATAATGCACACAACAGTAGCGCCACCTATACACAAAATGCACACAGTACTGGTGCCACACACACATACATCAGTGCAAGCCTACACACACACACGCACACACACACACACACACACACACAAACCCCCCACCCCTCACTCTACCTGCAGGTAACAGCAGATCATCCTGTTGCATGCAGCCCTGGCCTGGTCCCATCTGTGTAGCTCCGCCCCCTCAGGTCAGTGTAGCTCCGCCCCTCAGTTCCAGATAACCCCGCCCCCTCAGGTCCGTATAGCTCTATTCCCTGATACCATGTGACACCAACCCCTTATCAAGCCATGATTATCCTCATTTGTGAGGGCACAGCGGCAGCTGGCAGCAACAAAAGACAGCAGGGATGCAGAGCAGGGAGAGCGCCTCTCCAGCCTGGCGACTACCTGCTCTGCATCCCTTTGCTGAGCGGGTTGCGCCAGCACTAGTCCCCCTTCCTTGACAGGGCCAGCTATCAATCACAACTCAGCTCCACCCCCAGCTCTCATACAGAACAAGCACCAGCTGGCACGCATGTGCATAGACAACATTGGTAAAACAATCAATGGAAATGTACAGAATATTTGCCAGCCATCCATGTTCACCATAACCTTTTATGTTGGGTCAAGATATAATTTCATTTCGACACCCCTATATCGCTCAATATCGTCAGCTGTCCAGTTGGACTCACCCGCCACACCACCAACTTGATGAAAGAGATATCTATCTTATACCTCCCAAGTGTCAAAGTCAGAAAAATATCTGTATGCACACTACCATATTTGCACCTCACACAGGTCCGTGCTGCGCATGCGTACGCTCTCCCGTACGTGCGCATACTCACAGTCGCGGGCACCCGCAGGCGCACGGTATGCGTATTTACGGTAGAGTTTATGTGATCGTAGAGTGCGACTCAATCGTTACATATTTTCACTATATGATGTATTTTGTAGATCATGGTCCCTTTGATAGATTCTGAAAGTTTGGTTAATATAGAATGTTCGTGAACAGAGAAATCCCTCTTTGTTTGATACGAAGGGTCAGACAGGAGTAATACAGTGGTGCTTAGTACCCATCGGAAGAGTATTTAATTAGCAATATTCCGGTGTTGGTTTGAAGCAGATTAATCGCTCGTGCGAATAGTTATGGACATAAGAAGTTTATGAACATTTACTTTATTTGCACTTACTTATCCATGCGGCGGGAAACCCAGTTTCCCTCCCACCTGAGCTGTTGGAAATAGTCACAGCCCACCTGTGTGAATCAACCTATGACCTTTTGTTATAATGCAAGGAGGAATTCCTGTGTCCAATGAACAATGAGATTGTAGGGACCATTGAATTGCATTGTGTGTGGGGCATAAATAGAAAGGCCGATCACATCCAGCTCTCACTCTTCAACGGTTATCATTGCTGAAAATCGGGAGCTGGATGTCCAGAAGCGCATGCGATCGTTTCCTTTGTGCGTAAGTTTTTCTCCGCAACTATATTGATCTTCTTGTTATTGTGGGCCAATTTCTCTCTCTCTCTCTCTCTTCTCCTCTTTCTCTCTTATTCTCCTTTAAATAGTAATTGTATTGTATTTCCTGTGTAGTTATCTGGTTAGGTAGTCTATGTTATATTGTAGTGTATGATTTGTATTTGTACTAATTCTTTTGCAAGTATATCATTCAAAATATATATATATTAGGCGTTGGACCCTAAGCCCAGGTATCTGTGTATTTCTTATAGTGTTAAGTATTCTCAGAGCGTCGGTGACGCTAGAACAGCTTTAAAGGTAATAAGGTTATATTGTGTTGCATTTACACTCTATCATTACACTAAGGTTTTATTGCACAATACATTGTTTAAGGTTTAGATTCAAAGGTTTAACATTGTGAGCGTCAGCGCCGCTGGTGACCTCCTCGTGGTCCCGAGCGTCCGCTACGCTATAGCGAATCATTACGTTAGTCGGCAGCCAATAGCGTGCCTGCCTGTGATCTCTTGGCCGTGAGCGAACGTGACGCTTGAGCGTCTCGACTACGGCTAAGCGATTGTTACGCAACGTGCGTACCCTTACGGTACTTCATACGTAGATAGCGTACAGTGTTCTTAGACCTCATAAAGGGTATTATATAAGATAAATATTCTGCTTTAACAATTGCGGGCTCGTCCTGTCCTTCACATATCTGCACTAGGTAATTACAGCAGACATTATCCAGCAGCAAAGGGCGGGAGATCATATTCCTTGTTGTGCTGTTTGGATAAGCGTCTGCTTCTCTTAGTAAAGGGTGCTGAAGGAATCCGGGAACCGGAGGTAAGAACAACACGCTAGTCTCTTTTAAAACTGTTTATTTTTCTGTCTTGCGTACACACGCATGCATATCTGCATTTCTTTTCATTCGTGTATTTTCGTATATCACTCTCCTGTTTGCTATTGTATAGTTGATAAACGTGCTAAGAGAGATTTGCCGCTATTTCAAAGTGTAAAAGTAAAGGTAATATAGTTAAAGTATAGACAAACACACAGCTCTGCCTGGAAGACAAGGCGAAGTCAGTGTGGTGTGCGGTAGATGATAAAGGATCATCTACATTGATAAACGTATAAATTGTGTTACGGTGGATCTTTATTTTGCGTACACGTGTCTCTAACAAAGGACTGAGACTTGCGTACGCAAACCAAAGGCCGACGCACGCAGCGTATATCACGCAGCGGAGCGTCCGGGTACGCCCACGTAACTCAAATCACAAGTTTTTTTTCTCTCCTCTCAACGCGATAAATAGCGCAACGCGGTAAATAACGCAAGGCGATAAATCGCGCAAATCTATTTTTAACATTCGAAATTTAAATTAATAGATCCTTCTCCTAATTTGTAACACATCTGGTCTAAAGAAAATTTCTGCGCAGAAATAGAAATAGAAACAAAAGTGTACATGTGGTGAGTGAGTGTTTGTTTTTACAATTTTTGAGGTTGAACCACAAGAAAAGTCGAGTTCTCGTGAGGTACATGCGTGTAAGTGACATACATGGTGGCTAGGGAGGCATCCCTGGTTAAAACATACAATTTGAGCATTAGAGTGTAGCAGACCAGGAGGTCATACTGTAACAGACCAGGAGGTCATAGCAGACCAACAGGTTCAGGTACAGCAGACAAGGAAGTCCGCTATACAGTCCACAGGCACAACACCAAGAAAGGGTTGGTGCAACACCCATATAGGCCATACAAGCTCTGGCTGAAGGAATTCGCAGCCGCAATTTTCGATTCCACTGGTCGCTCCGTACATAAGATTAGTTGCTTATGTGCTGAACGATTGTACCGCACGTAATTGTGTACATTAGTAAACCTGACCGGTACTATCTGTGTACGAAGGTCATAAACGCTATTTGTACATTCTAACGTGATTTGTGTAATTTTTTTTATTTTAAGGGAGGTTCGCTGCTCACTCAGGAACTATCCAACAACCAATAGTTACTGGAAAGAGTAAGTGTTCTTCGGATCACCCTCACAGGTTCCAGTAAATAGAGGTTCAGGTCGCAGGGGCCCTGGGTCGAGTACGCCAGCACCATATCGGTGTGATCAGGTCGTATTGGTCGGCGTGGGCGAGTGAGTGGGGTACTCGGTAAACCGCCACCGTCAGCCTATTTTGAACATTTTGGTTTGCGTAAGGGTTGGCTGAATAAAGCAACACCTTCGAACTATGGGGGCCACTTGTTCAGGTAGGGGGCGATCAACCTCGGTTCGGGTTGATTCAGTGAACCGACCAGTTGGGTCGGCAAGGTACGTGATGTGTGAAAAATACGGTTCACACACAGAGGTTTTATGTGATGAATGGGAGAGAATGACAATACATGACGGGGAGAAATTCCCAAGAGTAGGTAGCTTCAGCACAGAAGTGTTAACGAATTTAAGGAGAAGGATATGTCTCATTAAATCAGCAAAGAGACGAATCAAGCATTATGATTATTTGCAGTTGTGGCAACAGGAGGGTGACATACAGAGAGGATTGGCTCAGGCGGCGGGATCTGGCTCAATCAGAAAACTGATAGCCACGGCCCCACCGCCACCATATATATCGGGAGAAAAATTGGTTGCGGAGAATGACGCACTAAGGTGTAACACACAAACACTTAGCAACTGTGTAAATGTTAAAGATAATGTTAACCAATTAACCAATGCAAGTATTAACCCGTGCAAGTTGTACCCTGTTTTGAACTTTCCTCAGGAGTGTGATCAAGAGGACGAATCGGCAACAATTTCAGCGCTCTCTCTAGCAGCCACCATAGCAGAGACCACAGTAGGCACAGCTCCACCCCCGAGATTAGTAACAAAGGCCCCTAGCGGAGGGATAGGTGAGGTCGTATCAACGGGTAAGTACGGCACCATACACTATGCTGAAACTATTTCACCACAGCCTGTAGAATCTACACAGAATGAGGTTGTTAGAGTTAATCCTGTTAAGGTAATAGTAGTTCCAAATGGGAAAACAGACACTTCAGGAGTCACTCCTGTTAGGAACATTGCCATGTACAGCCCATTTTCCCGAATGGAATTAAGGACCATAGTGTCTGAATTCCCTGACCCTAGAAAAGACTTAGTTGCCAGCCAAAAATACATCAGAGACCTAGGAAACACTTTAGAGCCCAATAATAAAGATTGGCAAGTATTGCTAAGAGCATGTTTACCCTCCAATGTCGACGCAGCTCAATTTTTAGCTGACTGTGGATTAGATCAGGATGTACCTCTTACAGATGTGTACAACAAAGACAATGTAAAAAGAATAAGTTTACAGTTAAAGGAGTATTTCCCAGCCGTAGTTAAATGGAACAAAATATTCTCCATTAAACAGAAGGAGTCAGAAACAGCTGCAGAGTATTTTCACAGAGCATTATCAGAAATGGCAAAATACACAGGCATAGAGGACATTAAAACAAACATAAACCATCGAGAAATAGCAGTATCGGTACTGATGGATGGTTTAAAAGAATCATTAAAGACTAGGGTACAGACCACACAACCATGTTGGCGAGGTCTGTCTGTGGCTACTTTGAGAGAGGCTGCTATTGATCACGATAGGAATATCACCAGACACAGGGAACAACAAGGTGATAAGTTAATGGCAGTAAGTATACAGGCCCTGACCACAAGGCAGCCTTTGTTTATATCACCAAACCCTGTGGGTAAGTCAAATGTGGTTACTTGTTATTCTTGTCATAAACAGGGACACATGGCACGAGACTGTAGAGCGAAAAATTCACGAAACTCATACCAACCCCCTAGACAACGACACGACACACGACATTGGGAGCAGGGTCCGCAGAAACGGAGTTATGAGCCACATGCAGGGGAAACAAAAAGATACCCCCCGAACAGAGACTGGCAAGCCTCTGGTAGCTCCCAATTAACTCCATCACAAGTAGTTGCTGCCAGCGGGATTCAGGGAGGTCACCATACCCAATAGGGGTGTGGCCATACCTGTAATCTGCAGCCAGTAAAATTGATTGCAAGCCTTGGAAGTGAACCAGAAATTGCAATCAATGTAGCTGGTAAATCATTAAACTTTCTTGTAGACACAGGGGCGGCCAAATCAGTGATAAATTCGACAGTGGGCATGAGAACCACTGGTAAGACAATTCCAGCCATAGGGGTAACGGGAGTAGTCCAGCACTACCCTGTTAGCAAACCAGCCGAGATTACAGTAGGGCCTTTACATACCAAGCATTCCTTTTTGCTGGCTGCATCGGCACCGACTAATCTCCTGGGAAGAGACTTACTGTGTAAAATGGGGTGCGTCATTTATTGTACTCCTGAAGGTGTATTCTTGGACATACCTGAGAATCACGCTCAGGAAGTACGAGACATGTTAGACTCCCCGTCAAAATTAATGTCACATACCATTATGACAAATAGGACTCCCTCCCAAGTAGAAGAAATGACATCTCAGATACCAGAGTCACTTTGGACAAAAGATGGACAGGACACTGGATTAATGGCAAACGTAGCTCCGGTAGTTGTACAAGTAAAAGATGGTAGGATAGCTCCAAAAATCCCACAGTACCCTCTGAAGCCAGAGGTGGAGTTAGGAGTGTATCCCGTAATAGAGCGCTTGCTACAACAGGGCATTCTGGTAAGAACGTCCAGCACTGCCAATAGTCCCATCTTCCCTGTTAAAAAGAGTGGGGGGAGGGGTTACCGGCTAGTGCAGGATCTAAGGGGGATTAACAAAATAGTTGAGAGTCAGTTCCCCGTAGTGCCGAATCCAGCTGTCATCCTAATGCAAATCCCTCCCACTGCGAAATTTTTCACTGTTATTGACCTCTGCTCCGCTTTCTTTTCGGTACCTCTGCACCCTGACAGTCAATATTTGTTTGCATTTACATATAGAGGAGTCCAATACACATGGACTCGATTACCACAAGGATTCATAGATAGCCCAAGTATATTTTCTCAGGCTTTGCATGATTGTTTACAGTCTTTCCAACCAGTGAGTGGATCAGTATTAATACAGTACGTGGATGATCTACTACTGTGCTCTGATTCATTGGAAGCATCCCTGAAGGATACGAAACAGCTCCTGTTTCATCTTTCAGACACAGGACACAAGGTTTCCAAAGACAAGTTGCAATTATGCCAAACTAAGGTAAAATATTTGGGACACTGTCTAACAAAAGGACTGAGACACCTGACCGCTGATAGAATTCAAGCAATAAGAGACATGACTCTGCCACAAACCCAGCAACAGATCAGAACATTTTTAGGAATGTGTGGGTATTGCCGTAACTGGATCCCAGGGTTTTCCATCCTAGCGTTACCCTTGCAGGAAATGGTCTCCTCAAACAAACCTGATCGGATTTCGCATACAGACGAGTCTGAGACAGCATTTGAGAGACTTAAACAGTGCCTAACGCAGGCACCAGCATTGGGTATGCCAGACTATGGGAAACCCTTTGAACTATACGGAACAGAAAGTGCTGGTTGCGCGGCAGGTGTACTAACCCAAAAGCACGGTGATGCCAGCAGGCCGGTAGCATACTACAGCGCTCAGCTAGATACGGTAGCGCGATCCCTCCCCACATGCTTGCGAAGCGTTGCTGCGATAGCATTGCTAGTAACGAAAAGCGAAGACGTCGTGCTAGGTCACAACCTCACAATTCATACACCACATGCAGTGTCAGCCTTGTTAAATTCTGCCCAAACCAGACACGTCTCATCAGCGCGGTTTACAAGATGGGAATTGGCACTAATGGCCCCCGTAAACATCACCATAAGGAGATGCAGTGCATTAAATCCGGCAACATATCTCCCAGGTGTGCCTGGACAGGCACAAAGGGTGGAGGATGAGAGTGGTGGGGAAGGAGAATTTAATACAAAGGAAGACACTCATGATTGTATGGAATATTTGACCCAAAATTTTACCGCAAGGCCTGACATCAGTGACAACCCACTGGAAGATGCAGAACTTACGTTCTACACGGACGGTAGTTGTCATAGACAGTCAGACTCGGGAGACTTGTGTACTGGATACGCAGTCGTAGATGACCAAGGCACCATAGAAGCGGAACCGCTAGGCTCACCTCACTCAGCCCAGGTTGCTGAACTGGTCGCCCTAACCAGAGCATGTGAATTGGCTAAGGGCAAATCAGCCAATATCTACACCGATTCTAGATACGCATTCGGGGTAGTCCATGATTTCGGGGCCCTATGGCGCCTCAGAAATTTCATGACGGCAGCTGGTACACCGGTAGCGCATGCAGCTCACATAAAAAGGCTTCTAACAGCGATACAGGAACCCGACAGAGTGGCTGTTATCAAATGTAAAGCACACACATATAGCCAAGACCCAGTATCACTTGGTAACAGCCGAGCAGACGAAGCAGCTAAGTTAGCAGCTGGTACCCCCAGACAGACAGACACCACACAACTGATGGTATTTAATACCATCAACACACAGAAGTTGTGTGAGATGCAAAATTTGTGTTCCACACAGGAAAAGTCAGTCTGGAAGGCAAAGGGATATGGCCAGGAGTCCTCAGGACTCTGGACGGATGGACAAGGTAAACCGGTGGCCCCCAGAGCATACCTTCCATGTTTAGCTGAGGCAGCTCACGGGCTGACTCATCTGGGCAGGGAAGGGATGTGCAAGTTGGTAAGAGCATATTGGTGTGCCCCAGGATTTTCATCTCATGCGAGTAAAAGGGCAATGTCATGCCTTACCTGTCTGAGAAAGAACATCGGAAAGGCAATACCTACAGAACCATCTCATATCCCACCTGCCGGCGGCCCTTTCCAGGTAATACAGATTGACTTTATTCAATTACCCCCTTGTCGAAATTTGAAATATGTACTTGTTTGTATAGATGTTTTTTCAAATTGGGTCGAAGCATTTCCGGCGGCCACAAATACCGCTATGTTTACTGCTAAGAAAATTGTGCAGGAATTTGTATGTAGATATGGTATCCCTAGAATTATCGAAAGTGATAGGGGTACCCATTTTACAGGTGATGTCTTTCAAGGAATGTGTAAATTGATGGGAATTGATAGCAAGCTGCACACTCCATACCGTCCACAGGCGAGTGCGAAAGTGGAAAGAGTGAACAGCACTATTAAAAATAAACCGAGTAAAGTGATGGCAGAGACAGGATTGACATGGCCAGAAGCTTTACCCATTGTACTGTATAGCATCAGAACCACTCCCAGGTCCCCTCTTAATCTGTCTCCCTTTGAAATCTTGTTTGGTCGACAACCGCATGTTATGATTAACCCTCAGGATGATTTGAAGTGTAACAATGAAGTGACTGTAAAATACTTGATTAACATGAGTAAGCAGTTAAGGAATCAAAATGATAATCTGAAGTTAGTGATTCCTGATTTACCAGATAGTAATTGTCATGACATTGAACCTGGGGATTATGTAATGATACGGAATTTTCTACGCTCAGGTTGCCTTATTGACAGATGGGAAGGACCATACCAGGTCTTATTGACTAGCACTACAGCATTGAAGGTTGCTGAGAGAGAGACTTGGGTTCATTCGTCCCACTGTAAGAAGGTTGCTGATCCAGAGAGGCCCCGTGATAAGGAACAGACGGTAGAGGTTGTATCACTGGAGTGTCTGTTCCAGGAGGATTGAGGCGGCACCTGAGCATTGAAAATCACAAGACCAAAAGCAGTTGTCGATCCCCTGTTCCCTTTTTATTGTTTTTCTCCAACTTCCCATCCCCTCTCCCTCAAATTATTTTTTCCTCCTTCTCATTCTTCTCCGTTTCCTCCTACAAGATGGACTTGCCCCAAGAGACTGTGATCCGGATTTTCCTGTTGACCATGATGTTGACCAGAGCAGTCTGTTCCGGCGAGAGTACCATGGAGGTCGAGAGAGGTTCTGGAATGGGTTCTGATGATAAAGATGGAGGCGTAGTTTTCCAAGAACAACTTAACCAACAAGTAAAGGTGAGTATCAGAAAACGATCCGATAGCATTGACCATAGAAGGAATTGTGAAGGATTGTTAGCTGAAGAAAACTGTATCTGTCGGCTCTGTAACAATGTCATTGAGGATGGGTGCATAAAGAAATGCCAATCCAGTTTTAATATCCATATGGACCGGCATCCATTGAGTGACTATCACTCCTTAGTGGGTAGTGTGTTAAATAAAACAGATTGTTGGGTATGCTCTCAAGTACCTCAAGGTCATAGCAAGTCAGGGCTAGTACCATTTCCTTTAACGTTAGGGGAGGTACTTGAGTTAAGTGGTGGGAGACCGGTGGACAGGAGGTTTAATATCTCCAGCCCTCCTAGTTTGAAGCTCCACCAATACCATGTGGATAGGTCCCTATTATGTTTTAACATCTCCAATCCCCGAAAGCCGGGAAATTGGGAAGTGTCATGGAGTAATCAAACCATGACCTTTTCGCATAGAGCAGATAGAATGCCTACAGATACAGAGCTTATACGCCACATAGCCAGTAGAGGAAAATCTTTCCGGTATAGGTATACCTTAGGAAATAGGATTACGAGAGTTGGAGAGGTATCACCAGGATACTGTGCACATATCGTACAACCTGATACGTGTACTAAGCAGATGGAAGAATTAGGGTTAGGAGATTTCACATGGAAGGTGTGTAATATGGTTATGTCCTACTCCGTCCCATATGTTCTCCCCGATGATGCATATTTCATATGCGGGAGAAAGGCGTATAAGTGGCTTGCCCCAAACTCTGAAGGATTTGTTATATTGGAAAAGTACTGCCTGAAGTAATGACTGTATCACATGACAAAATGAAAGACATACACCGTGTTGCCCAAACTCCTTATACTCACACCCATTACGAGCACGTAGTTAAACGGCACCTGATAGAAAGAACAGAGCATCCGGCCTCTGACATGATCCATGAATCCACCGGGATTCAGTTTCTAATCGCGTTAGATTTCACTCGCACCGCTAGAGGAGTGTTGAATTATAAATATATTTCTGCGCTCGCCAATTTGTTAGATAATATCACTGAAATGTATGATGACACGTTTAGGTATACTGGAAGAGAACTTCAGGCTTATAAAACAGAACTGGTACAGCATAGAATGGTTCTTAATTACCTCACAGCAGTGACAGGCGGATATTGTGTCACACTGGCAACACAATACGGCGTGAAATGTTGCACATATATTACGAATAGCACCGAGGACCCGGTCGAGGTCATAGACCAAAAGATGGACGATATTCTCCAACTGAAGTGGGAATTTCGCAGGAGACACAATCTCACTCTTGCTGCTGTAGGTAATGAGCTGACTGGTTGGCTGTCATGGTTGAACCCGCGAAATTGGTTCTCTGGTTTAGGAGACTGGGCTCAAGGAGTCATAATGGATGTTGGGAAGTTTCTCCTATGTATCTTAGGTGTTATCATAACGATTGGTTTGATATTTAGATGCGGTCAGGCTTTAATGAGATGCAATCGTCGTACTAGGGTAATGAGTTTAAGGAGTGAGGAAACTGTAATTCCAATGGACTTGATTTATGACCCAAATGTAGAAACAATGGGGGAAATTTACTAAGCTCCCGATTTTGACCGAGATGCCGTTTTTTCATCAAAGTGTCATCTCGGTAATTTACTAAACACTAATCACGGCAGAGATGAGGGCATTCGTAATTTTTTGCAAGTCCAAGTAAAAAATTACGAATGAATACACCATCGGTCAAAACGCGGCTGTTTAAGTATGAATCTCGGTCATTTACTAAGAAGTGCAAAGCAAAAAAAAAACAAACACTGCCATGAAAAATTACAACTCGTAAAAAAGTGCTAAAAAAAAACAGACCTTTTTTTTTTATTCGTGATTGGATAGGCATGCACGGATCCATGAGATCCGTGCATGTATATCAGTGGGAAGGGGTGGGAAAGTGCTTATTTTTTCAAAAAAAATTGCGTGGGGTCCCCCCTCCTAAGCATAACCAGCCTCGGGCTCTTTGAGCCGATCCTGGTTGCAGAAATATGGGGGGAAAAATGACAGGGGTTCCCCCATATTTAAGCAACCAGCATCGGGCTCTGCGCCTGGTCCTGGTCCCAAAAATACGGGGGACAAAAAGAGTAGGGGTCCCCCGTATTTTTAAAACCAGCACCGGGCTCCACTAGCTGGACAGATAATGCCACAGCCGGGGGTCACTTTTATATAGTGCCCTGCGGCCGTGGCATCAAAAATCCAACTAGTCACTCCTGGCCGGGGTACCCTGGGGGAGTGGGGACCCCTTCAATCAAGGGGTCCCCCCCCCCCAGCCACCCAAGGGCCAGGGGTGAAGCCCGAGGCTGTCCCCCCCCCCATCCAATGGGCTGCGGATGGGGAGGCTGATAGCCTTTGTTGTAAAAGAAAAGATATTGTTTTTAGTAGCAGTACTACAAGGCCCAGCAAGCCTCCCCCGCATGCTGGTACTTGGAGAACCACAAGTACCAGCATGCGACGGAAAAACGGGCCCGCTGGTACCTGTAGTACTACTACTAAAAAAATACCCAAAAAAAGACAAGACACACACACCGTGAAAGTATAATTTTATTACATACATACACACATACATACATACTTACCTTAAGTTCCCACGCAGGTCGGTCCTCTTCTCCAGTAGAATCCAAGGGGTACCTGTTGAAGAAATTATACTCACGAGATCCAGGGGTCCAGGCTCCTCGGGAAATCCAGGGGTAATCCACGTACTTGAAAAAAATAACAAAACGGTGTCCCGACCACGAACTGAAAGGGGACCCATGTTTGCACATGGGTCACCTTTCCACGAATGCCAGAAACCCACTTTGACTTCTGTCTAAGTGGGTTTCTTCAGCCAATCAGGGAGCGCCACGTTGTAGCACTCTCCTGATCAGCTGTGTGCTCCTGTCCTCACTGACAGGCAGCACACGGCAGTGTTACAATGTAGCGCCTATGCGCTACATTGTAACCAATGCTGGGAACTTTCTGCTCAGCGGTGACGTCACTTTAGGTCAACCGCAGGGCAGAAAGTTCCCATCATTGGTTACAATGTAGCGCATAGGCGCTACATTGTAACACTGCCGTGTGCTGCCTGTCAGTGAGGACAGGAGCACACAGCTGATCAGGAGAGTGCTACAACGTGGCGCTCCCTGATTGGCTGAAGAAACCCACTTAGACAGAAGTCAAAGTGGGTTTCTGGCATTCGTGGAAAGGTGACCCATGTGCAAACATGGGTCCCCTTTCAGTTCGTGGTCGGGACACCGTTTTGTTATTTTTTTCAAGTACGTGGATTACCCCTGGATTTCCCGAGGAGCCTGGACCCCTGGATCTCGTGAGTATAATTTCTTCAACAGGTACCCCTTGGATTCTACTGGAGAAGAGGACCGACCTGCGTGGGAACTTAAGGTAAGTATGTATGTATGTGTGTATGTATGTAATAAAATTATACTTTCACGGTGTGTGTGTCTTGTCTTTTTTTGGGTATTTTTTTAGTAGTAGTACTACAGGTACCAGCGGGCCCGTTTTTCCGTCGCATGCTGGTACTTGTGGTTCTCCAAGTACCAGCATGCGGGGGAGGCTTGCTGGGCCTTGTAGTACTGCTACTAAAAACAATATCTTTTCTTTTACAACAAAGGCTATCAGCCTCCCCATCCGCAGCCCATTGGATGGGGGGGACAGCCTCGGGCTTCACCCCTGGCCCTTGGGTGGCTGGGGGGGGGACCCCTTGATTGAAGGGGTCCCCACTCCCCCAGGGTACCCCGGCCAGGGGTGACTAGATGGATTTTTGATGCCACGGCCGCAGGGCACTATATAAAAGTGACCCCCGGCTGTGGCATTATCTGTCCAGCTAGTGGAGCCCGGTGCTGGTTTTAAAAATACGGGGGACCCCTACTCTTTTTGTCCCCCGTATTTTTGGAACCAGGACCAGGCGCAGAGCCCGATGCTGGTTGCTTAAATATGGGGGAATCCCTGTCATTTTTTTCCCCATATTTCGGCAACCAGGATCGGCTCAAAGAGCCCGAGGCTGGTTATGCTTAGGAGGGGGGACCCCACGCAATTTTTTTTTTAAATTTTACAGTGTTTAATTAAAAAAAAAAAAAAAAATAGAACCCCAGCACGGATCACACAGATCCGGCCGAGATTAATTGTAAAAAAGTCGGCAGTGTTTTGCTAATCACTGCCGTAAAAAACACAAAAAAAACACGAATGACATCGACATCGGAAGAAAAGAAAAACCCGAATACGACAGCTTAGTAAATCCATCGTAACAAATTCAAAAAGTTGCAGTTTTACACTTTCGATGTCATTCGTGATTGAATTTTGACCTGAAACGGGAAAATACGAATCTTAGTAAATTTACCCCAATGATGTGATGAAAATGCGATTTCTACGGTCCGTTTCTTTCACCTGTTTTTTCCGTTTCCTCCAAGGTAAAAAGACCCACTTGGACGAGGAATTTGATGAGCCGATATACAGACAACAGATGGATTAAAGAAGAAGTTTTGACAACCTAATACACAGATTTTTGATGAACTATGCCATGGATCCCCAGTTTCCCTAGAAATTTTAAAATTACGCTAGCCCAACACTTTTGTAAATCTATGGACATTGACAGCTTTGCTCGCACCTTATGAGCAAAAGCACAAAGAAGACTGCATTCAACAGACACCAAACAAGACCTCAATCGACGAATGTACATTTACCTGACATAGAATACCACCGCATTTACCGTAATTATGTCTTTTCTTCATTTCTACAACCCTCAGGTAATGACACACATAGTCGATAGGGAATACAGGCACAGATATCAGCAATCACATATCTCCCCCATTCATGT
This sequence comes from Pseudophryne corroboree, assembly GCF_028390025.1. Lineage (NCBI taxonomy): Eukaryota > Metazoa > Chordata > Amphibia > Anura > Myobatrachidae > Pseudophryne > Pseudophryne corroboree. The sequence continues at coordinate 148,117,874 of NC_086449.1, forward strand.
ATCATCAACTAAAATGTGCTCCCCCATTTTGTTACAACCAAAGCCGAAAAGAGCTCGGTAAAGTTTGACAGCCCATCCACAGACCCGTACCACGGGATAAGAAGGAATTCAAATGTATACTTCGCAATACCTCGAAGCTTGATTTAAAACACGTACGGCACAATGATACATGACCCCCAAGCATGGATTCATACACACATGCTTCTGCTATCTCACTAGGTCATACCCTTTTCCTACCTTCTCCTCTCCTCCCCTACCCAACCATGTAAATGTATTAACCCCTGACATATATTTTTCTCCTTTTAAAATGTTTTAGAAGGTGGCAGTTATTGTTGACTGCCAAAGGGTGGACTGTCAAAGTCAGAAAAATATCTGTATGCACACTACCATATTTGCACCTCACACAGGTCCGTGCTGCGCATGCGTACGCTCTCCCGTACGTGCGCATACTCACAGTCGCGGGCACCCGCAGGCGCACGGTATGCGTATTTACGGTAGAGTTTATGTGATCGTAGCGTGCGACTCAATCGTTACATATTTTCACTATATGATGTATTTTGTAGATCATGGTCCCTTTGATAGATTCTGAAAGTTTGGTTAATATAGAATGTTCGTGAACAGAGAAATCCCTCTTTGTTTGATACGAAGGGTCAGACAGGAGTAATACAGTGGTGCTTAGTACCCATCGGAAGAGTATTTAATTAGCAATATTCCGGTGTTGGTTTGAAGCAGATTAATCGCTCGTGCGAATAGTTATGGACATAAGAAGTTTATGAACATTTACTTTATTTGCACTTACTTATCCATGCGGCGGGAAACCCAGTTTCCCTCCCACCTGAGCTGTTGGAAATAGTCACAGCCCACCTGTGTGAATCAACCTATGACCTTTTGTTATAATGCAAGGAGGAATTCCTGTGTCCAATGAACAATGAGATTGTAGGGACCATTGAATTGCATTGTGTGTGGGGCATAAATAGAAAGGCCGATCACATCCAGCTCTCACTCTTCAACGGTTATCATTGCTGAAAATCGGGAGCTGGATGTCCAGAAGCGCATGCGATCGTTTCCTTTGTGCGTAAGTTTTTCTCCGCAACTATATTGATCTTCTTGTTATTGTGGGCCAATTTCTCTCTCTCTCTCTCTCTCTCTTCTCCTCTTTCTCTCTTATTCTCCTTTAAATAGTAATTGTATTGTATTTCCTGTGTAGTTATCTGGTTAGGTAGTCTATGTTATATTGTAGTGTATGATTTGTATTTGTACTAATTCTTTTGCAAGTATATCATTCAAAATATATATATATTAGGCGTTGGACCCTAAGCCCAGGTATCTGTGTATTTCTTATAGTGTTAAGTATTCTCAGAGCGTCGGTGACGCTAGAACAGCTTTAAAGGTAATAAGGTTATATTGTGTTGCATTTACACTCTATCATTACACTAAGGTTTTATTGCACAATACATTGTTTAAGGTTTAGATTCAAAGGTTTAACATTGTGAGCGTCAGCGCCGCTGGTGACCTCCTCGTGGTCCCGAGCGTCCGCTACGCTATAGCGAATCATTACGTTAGTCGGCAGCCAATAGCGTGCCTGCCTGTGATCTCTTGGCCGTGAGCGAACGTGACGCTTGAGCGTCTCGACTACGGCTAAGCGATTGTTACGCAACGTGCGTACCCTTACGGTACTTCATACGTAGATAGCGTACAGTGTTCTTAGACCTCATAAAGGGTATTATATAAGATAAATATTCTGCTTTAACACAAGTTTCAACTGTGTTGAGTCAGGACCTGCCGTGCCGGAGGCGCGTCTGTGTCCGAAAGGGGGCGGGGCATTGGGAGACAGTGTTCAATTAGTGGGACTGTTCCGCAGAATTCGGGACAATTGGAGGTATTCATTCTATCTATAAATACATACCTCCCAACATGATTGGTGAGGAGGGACATTTGCGCAGCAAAGCCATACCGGATTTTCAAAAGGGGTGTGGTCTATGAAAAGGAGGCGTGGCTCCACGGGAGTGCAGTGATCGCATGCCACACCCCCAGTTTTCATCACTGAGGGGGCATGCCCAGCCAGGGCCGGCTCCAGGCATGTTCGACTAGAGCGGCCGCGCGGGGCGCCACTCTTACAGGGCGCCGCACGCTGCGGCCGCCATTTTCCTGCCTGGAGCCAGCCTCTGTGTGTCCGACTCCGACTCCCGGCCTCTTGTGTGCGCGCTATGCAGCGCGCTGTGCGGCGCCGGCGTCTGACGTTGGACGCCGGCGCCGCGCAGCGTGCATAGCGCGCACACAGTTTTGTTCCTCCGTCCGCGGCCCGCCCACAGCAGTATTCCCGGCTCCCAGCAGCACCGCAGTGTCAGTGACAGACAGGTAAGTTAAAATCTGTCTGGCACTGTGTGGGGCCGTTTATTTTTCTGGCACTGTGGGGGCATTATTTTTCTGGCACTGTGGGGGCATATCTGCACTGTGGGGGCATTATTTTTCTGGCACTGTGGGGGCATTGTTTTTCTGGCACTGTGGGGGCATATCTGCACTGTGGGGGCATTATTTTTCTGGCACTGTGGGGGCATATCTGCACTGTGGGGGCATTATTTTTCTGGCACTGTGGGGGCATATCTGCACTGTGGGGGCATTATGTTTCTGGCACTGTGGGGGCATTATTTTTCTGGCACTGTGGGGGCATATCTGCACTGTGGGGGCATTATTTTTCTGGCACTGTGGGGGCATTATTTTTCTGGCACTGTGGGGGCATATCTGCACTGTGGGCATTATTTTTCTGGCACTGTGGGGGCATATCTGCACTGTGGGGGCATTATTTTTCTGGCACTGTGGGGGCATATCTGCACTGTGGGGGCATTATTTTTCTGGCACTGTGGGGGCATATCTGCACTGTGGGGGCATTATTTTTCTGGCACTGTGGGGGCATATCTGCACTGTGGGGGCATTATTTTTCTGGCACTGTGGGGGCATATCTGCACTGTGGGGGCTTTTATGTTTTGTGGCACGGCGGGCATTTATTTATCTGGCACTGTGGGGGCATTTATGTTTTGTGGCACTGGGGGCATTTATGTATCTGGCACTTATGTATCTGGCACTGTGGGGTCATTGATGCATCTGGCACTGTGGGGGCACTTATGTATCTGGCATTGTGTGGTCATTTATGTATCTGGCATTGTGGGGGCATTTATGTATCTGGCACTGGGGGCATATCTGCACTGTGTGGCCATTTATGTATCTGGCACTGCTGGGGGGCATGTCACGTGTAGCTGGCACTGCTGGGGGGTATGTCACGTGTAGCTGGCATTGCTGGGGGGCATGTCACGTGTAGCTGGCACTGCTGGGGGGCATATCATGTAGTGTATCTACTAGGCGTCTGTGGCTAGGCAATGTGTCTATCGTGCGCTGCCTGGCGCAAAGTGTCTATCGTGCGCTGCCTGGCGCAAAGTGTCTATCGTGCTCTGCCTGGCGCAAAGTGTCTATCGTGCTCTGCCTGGCGCAAAGTGTCTAACGTGCTCTGCCTGGCGCAAAGTGTATAGGAGGTTCTACCTGGTGCAATGTGTATTAGCTGCACTACTATGTGGTGTAATGCGAATTGCCACTACTCTGTGGTCATGCACCTTCCCCACGAAGCAACGGCCCTAAATTTTTGCTGCGCGCCTTCGGCGCGCACTGTCCCTGCTTCAGCATGTGGGTGGAGGAGCACCAAGCATTACAGTATGTACATCATTTTGCCCTCCTTACTTAAAAATGTGCCCTCCTTGTGATCAGCACCCTGCCCTAAAACGTGAACACTATCATGTGTAGCTGGCACTGCTGGGGGTCTATTGTGTGTAGCTGGCACTGTTGAGGGGCATGTCATGTGTAGCTGGCACTGCTGCGGGGCATGTCATGTGTAGCTGGCACTGCTGCGGGGCATGTCATGTGTAGCTGGCACTGCTGCGGGGCATGTCATGTGTTGCTGGCACTGCTGCGGGGCATGTCATGTGTAGCTGGCACTACACTGGAGACATTGTGTGTAAGGAACACTACTGTGGCTGTTCTGCATAAGGCTGCTAATTGTGTGCATAGAGGGGGTGTGAAAAAATATATTTATTTATAGTTTAATAATATGAAGTTACGAGGCCACACCCACTTTCCCAGGAGGCCACGCCCACTTTTCCCGAAGCGCGCGCGCCTTCGGCGCGCGCATAGGGGTTGGGGGCGCTTTTACATTTTCTCGCACAGGGTGCTAGTAGGCCTGGAGCCGGCCCTGTGCCCAGCGCTCTCTGAGCTGCTGGCATGCCCTCTGTTTCCAGTGAATAGACACAGCGTCGATTCTCAGCTGTTCTGCTAAGCAGCGCAGCAAGTGCAGGAGCCTCCCAACTGCCCCCCCCCCCACCACCACCACACACACACCTCTGCGGGACACTGCGGCTCGCGGGTGGGACAGCGGGACAGTCCCCAAAAAATGGGACTGTCCTGCGAAAATCAGGACAGTTGGGAGGTATGATAAATAAATATATACATACATACATACACACACATACGTACACATTTATGTGCAAAACATGAGGACATTATAGGGAATGCAGATAATAGTGTATTAGAAGAAAAATGTAGGGGCCTTTTACTGTTTATTGAGGTTCAGACTCCATAATAAGAAATACATTTCCGGACATTGGGAAGGTTTTGTGTGGTGCTTAGAGAAAGAGGTGGGGACTGGTGACAGAGGATTAAGGAGGACAGAGAATATGGTTTAGAAAGGTCTGCTGGGGATTTCTGTGTGCATAATAGGTGCTTGTGGCGTTGGGAAGGGTTCAGGAAGGTGTTATTATTGTGACTGACATTACCATGTTCTTCTTCAATAATAAACACTGGACAATCTATATTACACATGGACAATTATGCAAAATAAAATTACCCAGATTATTCAAGGACCTTGAGAGACATTAAGAAGAATTTATTTACATTGTCCAAAGGTGAAAAGTTGCACTATAACCTGAACAACAAATCAGGTATTTGCTTTCACTCTCACTATCTCTGTTAGACAGTGCAGAATTAACCCCTACAGGTTGGTTTTGCCCAGTAAATGATTGCCGCATTCTCAGGCACTTTCACACAATCTCCAGCTTCTCACACCCTATTACATTTACCCCATGGCATAAATTTATCTTACTGTAATAGGGTCACCCTGAAATCCTAGTGCTATTAATATTACTTATAGTGTTGTGTCATGTGCAAGCAGCTGGGAAATATGTGGTTAAAAGTAGAGATGAGCGGGGTTGGGTTTACTCTGTTCTCTACACCAGAATTATCGCAAGTTCTTTTTTTCTGGATTTTTCTTATTGGCTAACCAAAACACGTGACGTCCGTGAGCCAATAAGGAGATTCGGGTAAATCCGAGTAAAACTGAACCCGCTCATCTCTAGTTAAAAGGGGTATGGTCTAAGCCAGACCTGTCCAACCTGTGGAAGCTGTAAAACTACAAGTCCCAGCATGCCTTACCAGATGATAGATGGGAGGCTATGCTGGGACTTGTAGTTTCACAACAGATGGAGAACCACATATGTGCAAAAAAACAACAACTCGTACCTGAGGGGCCGTGGTGCTGTGATCATGTTATCGTGGCTCCATCCTCTGCTCAAAGTCACAATTTGCTGCATTTTACAGCAGGGGCTACAATAATGCAATTCAAATCCCCCAGACCAAACACTTCCCAAGTGAAGTGGGCGTCCTGGAGCTATGATGATGTGAAAGACGGGCCCACACTTTCCATACTTCTGGAGACATAGGGGCTAATTTAGACCTGATCGCTGCTGTGCGCTTTCGCACAGCGGGCGATCAGGTCCAAACTGCGCATGCGCCGCATTGCGGCTGTGCATGCTAGAGATGCTATCGGTATCTCAGCCCAGCGATCGCCTGTCTGATTGACAGGCAGAGGGGTTCGCTGGACGAGAGGGGGCGGGCCGGAGGTGGCTGTCCGCCATTTTGGGGGTGCTGTCCGGACAACGTAAAGGTGCCTGGACCGTGCGGGGGGCGGGCCGCGGCGGCTGCGTGACGTCACATGCAGCCGCTGCAACCTGGACAATGACAAGTAGCTACTCTTCAAGTACAAAAGCATCACTGCTGTGCAATGCTTTTGTACTTGTGCGGGGGGGAGGGCCTGACATGCGGGGTGGACTAGCCCTGTGCTGGGCGTCCCCCCCCGCATGTCAGAGTAAATGATCGTAGATGTGCTAAGTTTAGGGGAATAGACAGCAGGAGCCGCAAGCGCTGCTCAGTCCACACCACACTCCCTGTCTCTATGCCTGCTTCATCCTCATCAGGTGACCCGCCCCCCTCCTCCCTCCCACCAGACAGCCGCACGGTGACTCTGACAGACGGGTTATCCGGACTCAGTGGTGGCGCTGAACGGTGATACTGGAGCAACGAAGGAGGTGCCCCCTCAGGGCTTGGAGCCCGGCTGCAACTGACTCCATTGATTCCGATACTTTTGCCACTGACTCTCATGCCCTCCTAGTGGTGCAAGTAGAAAAAAAGTCTTGGTGGTACTGTGAGCGTGCCAGGGGAAAAAATGGGCTTGGCCACGTGCCATAAGGGGTGTGGCCACAGAAAATGTGGGCGTGTCAACATGAGGGGGGGGGAGTGGGGGACACAGGGAGCAGAGTGGGACCACAGAGGGGAGAGTAGGGGACACAGGGGGGAGTGTGAGGCCACAGGGTGGAGAGTGGGGGACAAAGGGAGCAGAGTGGGGCCACAGAGGGGAGAGTAGGGGACACAGGGGGGAGAGTGGTTGATACAGGGGGGAGAGTAGGGGCCACAGAGGGGAGAGTGAGGCCTCAAGGGGGGGGGGAGTGGAGTCACAGGGGGAAGAGTGGGGGACACAGGGAGCAGAGTCAGGACACAGTGGGGAGAGTAGGGGACACAGTGGGGAGAGTAGGGGCCACAGGGGTAGAGTAGGGGACACAGTGGGGAGAGTGAGACCACAGGGGGTAGAGTGGGGCCACAGAGGGGAGAGTAGGGGACACAGAGGGGAGAGTGAGGCCACAGGGGGGAGAGTGGGGCCACAGAGCGGAGAGTGGGGCCAGGCACAGGTACTCACTTGCAACACTGGCCATGCACTGGGGGGAGCAGCAGCAGCAACATCCCGGCAGACAAATCCCCTGTGGCAGCTCCGGAGCTGGAAGGATCACACAGGGGACCCAGTAGCCTGAGCAGCGCCATCACCATGGAGAACCGGGACTCAGCACAAGCAACGGGGGAAGGAGAGAGCATGTCAGGCGCGGAGGACAGGCAAAGCCGAGAACAGCGCTGCCTCCCAGCCTCGTCAGTGGCCATTACCATGGTAACAGGCTGCTGGTTGGCTGAGAGACAGCCATTCTCAGCCAACCCGCGGTTATACTCTAATAGAAAATAGTGATAGTTACGCCTCTGTTAGTAAGATCTAATTGTTGAAGAAAAGACACTGATATTTTGCAGGATTTGTTTGTGTATTTCTTACAAGAGGATCCATATACTGTAAGTTGCCATGAGAAACCTTATTTAAAATGCATGCAGCCATAGGGATTAATGGGGGTCATTCCGAGTTGATTGCTAGCTGCCGTTGTTCGCTGCGTAGCGATCAGTGAAAAAAAAACAGCTAATCTGCGCATGCATATGCTCCGCAATGCGCACGCGCATCGTACGGGTACAAAATCCATTGTGGTTTTGCACTGGTTGTAGCGACGATTCCAATCGCACAGCCGGCCGCAAGGAGATTGATAGAAAGTGGGCGTTTCTGGGTGTCAACTGACCGTTTTCAGGGCGTAAATTATTTTAAGGACGTTATAATAACCCCATATAACGAAACGATCGAGGAACTTGGAACAATTCATTCAGATATCTAAACCCCTTGGATAGACTATAAGAGAGAACGGACGCTGCCGCGACCCGGAAGTGTTAGGGGAGCCTGATCGTCTTCATGACAATGGATAGACGCCGGGCGTTGTCACATGATTGAGGTCAACGGACCGGCAAGAGGACGTCACCACCCGCAAGGGACCATGGGACTCGGTAGTATTTAGCTGTATAGGGTCCAGCTGAGAGGGTGACGCTCCTATTGGCTGTTTGTTCATTTAAATTCCAGGACGGGAGCAGCATTGCAATTACCAACACACCTTGAAAAAGACCCCTGTTTTGGGGTAGAAACGCGTCGGTGAGCGCACAGTACCACGGGACAACGTATTGGGGATTCTGCCATCCCGTTCCAGCCAAGCGTGGAGATAGAGGATTACTGGGATCCTCTTTAAATATAAAACCCGCAAGCTGGATAAGAACTGTTTACAGTTCTGAATGACTTGGTAATTACCCATCTGTTTTTCCCATTGGAGACTGTGCAATATATTATGCTGCTATAAATTATTTTACCAACCCATGAATTTTATATGTATTGTTTATGAATTGCTCTGTATTAAATTGTGCTTCACTATATCCATCTCCCTAAATTTTCTTTGCATTTCAAAAAAAACATATACTGAATAATGGGAGTCTGAGTGTTGCCATTCTGAAACAAAGACCAAGCGCAGGATAAGTTACACTTTCCATTATTTCTTGTACTATTGCACCATTGGTGAAGGGTGAGGGATCCTTCGGGAAAGTGTACCCCTTCCAGCTGCTTCATTGCGCACGAGCACTTTCCTTATTATCCACTGTTTTCAGGGAGTGCTTAGAAAAACGCAGGCGTGCCAGAAAAAAACGCAGGAGTGGCTCGGCGTTCACTCGGCGGGTGTGTGACGTCAAAAGCCATCCATCCGTCGTTAGAATCAACGCACACGTAGAGTAACTACAGGGCTACTCTTGTTTTGCACAAAACCATTTGGAAGGCGCTCTGCTGCACAAGCGTTCACACTTCTGCAAAGCTAAAATACATTCCCCAGTGGGTGGCGACAATGCGTTTGCGCGGCTGCTTAAAACTGCTAGCGAGCGATCAACTCGGAATGACCCACTATGTGCCTTTTAACCATTGCAGGGAAATGGCACTGATGATCCCATTTGAATGTATGTATCTTTGATTTATTCCCCCCCCCCCCTCCCCCTAACAGCTACATAATGGGGGTAAGGTGCAATCAGGGTGATTGCTGGACTATTCAGGGAGTCTCCTGCAGAATACGGGAGGGTAGACAACTATGCTGTAACATAATACATTCAGCTGTAGTTAGCTAGACAGTACCTCTGCTACTGCACAACGCATTCAGCCGCAGACACATAGACAGTACCTAGGTAACCTCACAATGCCTTCAGCTACGGGCAGCTAGACATTGCCTCTGTGACATCACAATGCATTCAGCCGCAGGCAGCTGGACATTATTTAGGTGACATCACAATGCATTCAGCTGCAGACAGCTGGACATCACTTAGGTGACATCACAATGCATTCAGCTTCTGGCAGCTAGATAGTGCCTCTGTGACATCACAATGCATTCAGCCGCAGGCAGCTGGACATTATTTAGGTGACATCACAATGCATTCAGCTGCAGACAGCTGGACATCACTTAGGTGACATCACAATGCATTCAGCTTCTGGCAGCTAGATAGTGCCTCTGTGACATCACAATGCATTCAGCTGCAGGCAGCTTATAATTACCTCTGTGACATCACAGTGCATTCAGCTGCAGGCATATTGACCAGAGCCGGCCCTAGGCATAGGCAAACTAGGCAATTGCCTAGGGCATCTGGTATGCCTAGGGGCACAAGCAGCTTCTGCTGATTAAAATGATATGCGACATGCCTATGTTCTGTGTGTAGCATTTCGTATGCAGATACAGCCACAGTTGCACACAGTGTATAGGCATGCTGCATATCATTTTAATCAGCAGAAGCTGCTTGTGCATCCCAGCCACATAGCAATGCAAATAAGATGCATTTTCATAAAAAATAGGCGCCCAACATTAGCAGAACTGCCAGTTGTCTCACGCCAGAAACTACATGTGTCATTATGTGTATAAGGGCATTAATAAGGGTTGGCATAATGTATAAGGTGCATTATGTTTATAAGGACATTAATAATGTGTGTCATATGTGTAAGGGGCATTACTGTGTGGTATTATGTGTATAAATGCATTACCAATGTGTGGCATTATGTGTATAAGGTGCTCTACTGTGTGGGGTAACGTATAGAAAGGGCACTACTGTGTGAATAAAAAGCAATATGGTGTGGTGTAATGTGAATGAGGATCAATATGGTGTGGTATAATGTGAATAAGGAGCAATATGGTGTGGTGTAATGAAAATAAAGAGCAATATGGTGTGGTGTAATGTGAATAAGGAGCAATTCAGTATGATGTTATGAGAATAAGGGGCACTACTGTGAGGAGTAATGTATATAAGGTAAAGTGGCACTACTGTGTGATGTAATGTGAATAAGGGACACTATCGTATGATAAATTGTAAATAAAGTTGCACTACTGTGAGGCATAATTTGAATTGGGGGTACTATTGTGTGGCCATGCCTCTTGCCAGCAAGAACACATACCTTTTTGGGCTGGACGCCGAATGTGCGCCCTGTTCTTATTTAAATTACAGGGGGTAGGGGGGAAAAAAGGACTGCTATGGGTGGGGGTGGGGGGGGGGTGATGGTGCTGGGTAAGGGGTGCAGGGTCAGAGGCGGAACTAGCGGTGGTGCTAGGGGCACCAGCCAAAATCTTGCCTAGGGCATCATATTGGTTAGGGCCGGCTCTGATATTGACAGTACCTCTGTGACATCACATTCATTCAGCTGCAGGCAGCTAGATAGTATCTATGTGACATCATATTGCCTTCAGCTGCGGGCAGCTAGCCAGTGCCTCTGTGACATCACAATGCTTTCAGCTGCTGGCAACTATAGATACCTCTGTGACATCACAATGCTTTCAGCTGCTGGCAGCTAGACAGTACCTCTGTGACATCACAATGCATTCAGCTGCAGGCAGCTAATCATTACCACTGTGACATCACAATGCATTCAGCTGCGGGCAACTAGACAGTACCTCTGTGACATCACAATACATTCATCTGCAGGCTGCTAATAATTACCTATGTGACATCACAATTCATTGAGCTGCAGGCAGCTAGACAGTACCTCTGTAACACATACAGGGGCGGAACTCCCGGAGACAGCGGAGTCCTTTGCCGCCGGGCTTCTGGCCCTGAAGGGGGCACGGCAACTGCTCCGTTGTCCCCCGTCCGTCCACACATGAATGATTCATTTCTGTAGTGCAGCAGGCGCTGCTATAGGAGCCGACGAGCGAGCGCATCGCCTATCAACATCAGCGGCGCTCGCTCCTCCTCTCTGTGCTATCTGCTGCTGTGCTCTGGCCTGGGTCGCGGGTGTCACGTGATATCCTTCCGCGACCCAGAGCCGCTGCCCGCCAGGACATGTACTGTAGCAGCAGCAGCCGCAAGGAGAGAGTGTGCAGTGCGGGAAAGTGAGGCTGTTCCAGGCAGGAGCATGGACTCCTGAAAACTGAACTCTATGTAAGTGTAAGCCCTTTTGGGAGAGGGGGAACATGTGAGGGGGAAGACAGAACACCTGCTGCTGTCACCGCTCAAGTCACAGGGTAGTTTAACTAAGCCTAAGCCTGGCCCTGTCTCCCCTCTCTCCTGTCCCTCTCACCCCTGTCCTTCTTCCTGCACCTATGTGCTTGCTCTGCCTACCCTCTCTCCTGTCACCATTGTCCTGTACCTGTCACCTCTGTGATGGGCTATCACGCCAGTCCCGTCTCTGTCACCCTGTCCTTTCCCATCCCTGTCACCTCTGTGCTGGCCCTGCCTCCCCTCTCTCCTGTCACCCTGTCTTGTCCTTGTCACCTCTTACCGGCCCTGTCATCTCTCTCAGCTGACACTTCTGTTCTGTCCCTGTCCCCTCTGTCCAGTCCCTGCCACCCCTGTCCCTGTCCTGACCCTGCTAACTCTGTCCTGTCCCTGTTAACCCTCTCTCCTATCCCTTCAGTTCTGTCCTGGTATCTCTGTCCTGGTTCTGCCCATGTCACCCCTTTCCTGTCCTGTCCCATTCCCCTCTGTCCTGGTCCTGTCACCTATGTCATGGTCCTATCACCTCTCTCTTGTCCCTGTCACCTCTATCTTGGTCCTGTCATTTTTGTTCTTCCCCACTGCACTGTCCCTGTCATCGCTGTGTTGGCCCTGTCACCTCTGTCCTGTTCCTGAGACCATTCTCTCCTGTCCCCTCTGTTCTGTACTGTCCCTGTCACCTCTGTCCTGTCCCTGACACCTTTCTCTCCTGTCCCCTCTATTCTGTCATGGCTCTGTCATCCCTGTACTCTCCCTGTCCCCTCTGTCGTGGTCCTGTCACCCATCTTACCTGGCACTCTGTTCCGTCCTGGTCTTGTCACCTCTGCCCTGTGCCTGTACTCTGTCTTAGTCTGTCCTGGCCCCACTGGACTTTCCCTTTCATCTCAGTACTGTCCCTGACACCTCTGTCCTGGCACTTTTTTCGAGGGTTGGGGGCACCAAACTGTAACTTGCCTCCGGGCGACGGGGATGAACTTACGCCACTGAACACATAATTGCCTACTTTTGAAGAAGCATTTCAGGGAGATATCAGCGCTGACATGTACTGCTACATCTGAGAGGAGTGTCATAAAAATGACTTACATCCAAATGTAGTTAGTTAGATCTAATTGTTGAAGAAAATACACTGATATTTTACAGGATTTGTTTGTGTATTGTGTTTTACAAAAGGATGTAAGTGGCCACGAGAAACCTTATTTAAAATGCATGTAGCCATAGGGATCATTGGGGGTCATTCCGAGTTGATCGCTAGCTAAAAATGTTCGCTGCGCAGCGATGATGCAAAAAAGGCACTTATGCGTATGCGGCGCAATGCGCACGCGCGACGTACTTTCACAATGGGCAAAGTATTTTTACACAAGGTCTAGCGAAGCTTTTCAGTCGCACTGCTGGCTGCAGAGTGATTGACGTGAAGTGGGCGTTTCTGGGTGTCAACTGACCGTTTTCAGAGAGTGTTCGAAAAAAACGCAGGCGTGCCAGGAAAAACGCAGGCGTGGCTGGGTGAATGCAGGGCGTGTTTGTGACGTCAAATCCGGAAATGAACAGTCTGAAGTGATCGCAAGCTAGGAGTAGGTCTGGAGCTACTCTGAAACTGCACCATTTTTTTTGTAGTCGCTCTGCGATCCTTTCGTTCGCACTTCTGCTAAGCTAAGATACACTCCCAGAGGGCGGCGGCTTAGTGTTTGCACGGCTGCTAAAAGTAGCTAGCGAGCGATCAACTCGGAATGACCCCCATTGTGCCTTAGCTAATGCAGTGAAATGGCAATGATGATCCCATTGGAATGTATATATCTCTGATTCCCCCCCCCCCCAAGAATGTAATAGCTTCATAATGGGGGTAAGGTGCAATCAGGAAGATTGCTGGTCTATTCAGGGAGTCAGGGAGATTGCTACTATTTCAATACAATAGATCATCTGCAATCACAGGCTAAGTGGCAAAGTAATTTTCATATATGCAAATTATTTAGCATCTTATTCATTATGTCTATACAAAGGACCACATGTCCTCAAACAAAACAGGCAACACGGGTGCATTGGCCCACCGGGAATCTTCCCTGTAAACCTTATGGCCAATCCGCCTCTGTAGGCAACTATGCATATTACTGACCATATGCAAGAAGCACTGGTTCAACTTCCTTCTATGTTGCTTTGGTGTAAGCGTTGGTAAGGTCATGTAATAAAAGCAGGTTTGGGTTTGTTGCACTGCCTTTAATAACAGCAGGACAGATATTCAAGATGAGCGGCCATCTGGCCGGACAAGCACTTCCACCACAGGCAGTGTAAAAACCAAACCATTATACTCTGCGCCTCCACACTGCCAATGCTAACCGGCAGAGCCGGATATATGGGGGAGAGGACGCCCCTAGGCACAATACTCACCGCCTTTCCTCCCGACCCGCCTGTCAGTCTGCTGCTGCTCTGATGTGCGTGTGGGGGGGGGGGGGGGGGGGGCTGCCGTGGTGCTCCACTGTTGCCGGGCAGCGGGGGGGGGGGGGGGGGAGCCTGATGTGCCGTGCTGCTGCTCTGAGGCGGGTGGGACGGGGAATGCTGTGCCGCTGCTCTGTTGCAGGGCAAAGGGGAGGGGAGACTGCCGTGCCGCTCCTCTGTGGGGAGGAGACTGCTATGCTGCTCTGATGCAGGGGGTGGGGGGGAACGGGGACTGCAGTGCCGCTACTCCAATGCAAGGGGGGACTGCCTTGCCACCCCCAGCAGGTGCCGCCCGTGGACACATGCATCACATGCCTAGTGAGAAATCGGGCACTGCTAACCACACTCTGTCTACACAAATCCTTCCCTGTGTACAAGTGTGACACTACTTCAATCCCCTGAACTTTGAAAGTATTTTTTATTCAATATGTTCCCACAGAAAGCTGTACCACTAGCTCAGAGAGGGGTGGTATTCAGTATACCGGTTGTTGGGATCCCGGCGCACAGTATACCGGCGCCGGAATCCCGACAACCGGCATGCCGACACCTTTTCTTCCGACCCCCCAGGAGGGAGAATAGATAGCGTGGGGCGTGTAGCGTGGCACGCGCAGCGTGCCACCATGCCCGCAAGGGGCTCATTTGCGCTCACCCCGCTGTTGGCAAGCCGGCGGTCGTGATCCGGGAATGTATTTGTATTGCTTGTTCCCCATAGTTTAATGTGTCTGATGGCAAACTTGATGATCCTTACAATGTTTATTCACCTGCTCGGGTGTAAATAAATAATTACCCACATCCAGGGCACTGTGGGAGGTGACCAGGTGTGGAAATCATTGCTGGTTAACTTAACTACAGATACATTTTTCTCATTTCCTGTGGATAGGTGTCCTGGTATTGTGACAGCAACATAAACACATGGGCCTTCATTCCGAGTTGATCGCTCGCTGCCGTTTTCGCAGCGCAGCGATCAGGTTACTACTGCGCATGCGTATGCGCGTCGTACGGGTACAAACAGCACCGTTGCTGTGCAATGCTTCTAGCGACGAATCCATTTGCACAACCGATCGCAAGGAGATTGACAGGAAGAAGGCGTTTATGGGTGTCAACTGACTGGGAGTGGTTGGGAAAATGCAGGTGTGTCCAGGCGTTTGCAGGGTGGGCGTCTGACGTCAATTCCGGGATCGGACAGGCTGAAGTGATCGCAAGGGCTGAGTAAGTTCTGACCTACTAAGAAACTGCAAAAAATGTTTTCGTCCCGCTCGGCTGCACATGCGATCGCACACTTGCAAAGCAAAAATACACTCCCCCATGGGCGGCGACTATACTTTTTGCAGCCGTGCAAACGTATCTAGCGAGCGATCAACTCTGAATGAGGGCCATAGTACTGGCCATGTACAAAATACAGGTGATCTAATGTTTATGCGCCGTGCTGCGGAATATAAGCATATTGTCTTTGGCACAAGTTGCAAACTACACCCTTGATATTATCTGTGTTCCAGGGAAGACCTTCTGCCCATGCTGGTTTCTAACCTCATTTATAATTTGTAAGTGTAATTATAGAGAGAAGAGGCGGAGTCCACCACACCCCGGCAAGCACATGAATAGGAACCATTAACGCAGGTGCAGAGAAACAATACTTTCTGCAGGTATCAGCTGTCTCAAAGAGACAAATTGGGGGTTTATGTGAATGGTTAATATAGGGTGCCAGGAGGTGAAATGTAGGACACCAGAAGGCGATGATGTGCTTAGTGGCTGCACCAAACAGATGGATTGAACTAGTGCCAGTCCCAGAGGCGGATTTAGATCTCATGGGGCCCTAAGCAAGACACCGATTTGAGCCCCCTCCCTTTCCCCCACACACTGATTGTGGGTCTTTGCTGCATCAAACTGCATAGCCAGCGCTGGCAGGCACCTATTCCTCACCTCCAGGCAGGGCTGGTGCTAGGGTGTTCAGCGCCTCCCTGCAAACTATACATTTTCGCCCTCTCTCCATACTTAATAATGGGATAGTGCGCGCCAAAGAAATGTGCCGCAAAGGGGTGGGGTCTCACATAGAATATTACACCGCACAGCAGAACAATCTTATACATATACACACACACACATATACTATGCCCTCATACACACTGTGCTCCCATACATACACTATGCCCCCATACACATATTCGGTGCCCCCATACATACACACACACACATATACTGTGCCACCATACATACACACACATACACTATGCCACCATACACACTGTGATCCCTCACACACACACACACACACACACACACACACACACACACACACACACACACACACTGTGCCACCGTACACACTATGACCCCATACACACATACACTGTGCCACCATACACACTATGCCCCCATACACACATATACTGTTCCACCATACACAAATGTACTATGCCACCATACACACTGTGCTTCCATACACACACACATACACTGTGTCACCATACACTGTACCCCATACACATACACACATATACTATGCCACTATATACACTGTGCTCCCATACACACATACACTGTGCCACCATACACAGAGACAAGGTGCCACCATACACACTGTGCTCCCATATACACATACACTGTGCCACCATACACACTGTGCCACCATAAACACTGTGCTCCCATATACACATACACTGTGCCACCATACACACAATTACTGTGCCACCATACACATACACACACACTGTGTCACCATACACACATAAACACTGTTCTCCCATACACACATACACTGTACCACATACATACATACATACATACATACATACATACATACACACACACTGTGCCACCATACACATACAAATACACACATATACTATGCCACCATATACACTGTGCTCCCATACACACATACACTATGCCACCATACACACTGTGCTCCCATACACTGCATACCTCCCAACTGTCCCGATTTTCGCGGGACAGTCCCGTTTTTTGGGGACTGTCCCGCTGTCCCACCCGCGGGCCGCAGTGACCCGCGGTGGGGGGGACAGTTGGGAGGCTCTATCTGTCGCTGCCCTGCTTAGCAGAGCAGCGGTGAATAGACGCTGTGCGCATGCGCACAGCGTCTATTCTGTGCAGAGAGGGGGCATGCCAGCGGCTCACAGAGCGCTGGGCATGCCCCCTCAATGACGAAAACGGAGGTGTGGCTCGCGATCGCGGGTCCTCCCGCGAAGCCACGCCCCCTTTTCATAGGCCACGTCCCCTTTTCGGGAGCGCGCGCGGCTTAGCCGCGCGTGTGTCCCTCTTTAGAAGGAAGCAAAGTTGGGAGGTATGCACTGTGCCACCATACACAACACACACACATAAACTGTGCCCCCACATAGACAGCAGGACTTATCCTCCCTGTAGAGCTGACACTTCCTGCTCACTTGACTGCTCAGCACCAGTCATGTGACCTTTATTCGGGAGACCACACACATCAGCTCCCTGAGCTCCGGGATCACTTCATTTGCTGGAGTGGAGACGTTTCTCTCAGCGGTATGATACTGCAGGTCCACGGCAACATTCTCCAGTGGGAGGAAGGCGGGCGGAGGAGGGCAGCAGAGTAGCAGAGCACTGATTCTCCAACACAGCGCCTCAGTGCTTTGCAGACTCTGCTGAGCGGGTAGCACCGGCTCTGTCTCCAGGCTCCAGCAGTACTGGCAGGCACACTCTGTGTCACCGGGCCCCTTCAACAAGTCCCGATCGTGCCACGCCACTGGCAGGCACTCCAACCCCACCCCACCCCCACCCCTACCAACAAGCCCGCTGCCCGATCGCCCCCTTACCTCCCCCCACCGCCGTCGCACACACTGCAGCCGCGATCCTCAGTGACAAGACAACTTCCCTCAGTCGATCCCGTTCAGCAGGCCGGACGCACCACCTCACAGACCTCGCTCTGGGCTCCTCTAGTCTCTCTTGAGTCCCGCTCCGTCTCAGACTCTCAGCGCTGGTCAGTCACGTGTGCCACTATGCAAGATAGGAGGAGGGGGCTACACTGTGACTGACAGCGGACTGAGCGGAGATAGACTGTTTGTGCTGCTGTGTGGGCGTGAGCTGGTCCCAGAGGCAGCTGTCCAATCAGCGTGCACTGACAGCCTGCTGGGGCCGGGCCGGCTCAGCCTTAGATCAATGCATGTAAAAAAAAGAAAATCCTCTACAGCGCCGCTACTGATCACTATTCGTGGCCACGGCCTGGCCCCCTGAGTTTCATGGGGCCCTAAGCGCTTGCCTGGGTTGCCTTGCAGTAAATCAGCCCCTGGCCAGTCCGGTCACATAACCCGCTTAAACATATATAAATACATGGTGTCATCACATCCTGTATTTGTCAAGTAAAACCTGGGTTTCACATTTTGTAGAACATTAGTTCTACTATAGGGATTGGCAGTGCCCCCTCAAGCAAGGAAAACTGTGATGAGTTGTGGTGCAATCAGTCTGCGGAAAGCCATGCATTCCAATCCTCTGTAACAGCAAAAACCTTTACATGAACAAACCTAAAAATACTTTGTTACGCAACTAAAGAGGAAATTCCAAGTCATGCTCACGTGTTTGTCTACAATGCTGTGTCAGATGGGGCAAAGGGTTTACTAGGGGCATACTACGGACAGGCTTTCTCTTCCCTTTCTGAAAAAAGTAAATCTCCAGAATACATTTTCTGCATTATTATAGTAATTACAAGCTACTGAAGGGACAGATACTTTACACAGCTGTGCAGTCAGCACACAGAGGACGTTTGTCCTGCAGGTTCATTTGAGGCTTAAAAAGTAATACTTGGAAGGAGGCAGAAGTGTCTGGTGGGAGCTCCCGAGTCACTCAGCCCAAACTGTTCATTTCCCTCCCTTCTGTGCCTCCTTAATAACCCCACCTTCTCTGCTACCCTCCTTGTGACCCCCGGCTAGGACCCCTGAAGTGCCGCGGAATCGGGGAGCAGTTTTAACTGCTCCCGCGGATTGCGGCCTACGGGGCTAGGAGAATCCGGGGCCTCGAGTCGAGCTTTAGGCCGGGGACGGCTCCAGGACCCGCTGCTCGGGCCGTAGACGACACCAGGAACTCTGTCCTCTCCGCTGCCGCTGGCCGCCAGCCGCGGCTAGACACGTCTCCCCGTCCCCAGCTCCAGCTTATACATACCCGCCCGGCGGGGACCCGGCAAACCGACAAGCGAGACGGCGCTGGAAGACGCTCGGCGGCCATCTTGAAAACAGAAGGTACAGGGGATCTCTTTACAGAGGGGCCGCTGAACGGGACTGCAGTCCCTAAATTAAAACCTTGAGGCGCCTGAGTGAGGGGAAGGGGAGGGGGACCCATAAGGCTGGACCACACAGGCCTTGGGCTCCATAAAATCTATCACAGTGCCCCCCTCACCCACCCATCCATCCATCCATCCACCCAACCACCAATTTAGACGTTTACGTCGGCTGATACCCTGCTTGGTGGCCGGGGGTCCCGCAGTTACACCCCCACTGGGCCATATCGGATATACTGCCACTGCAAGTGGACGAATGGGTCCCTAACCTTATGCCTGCCTGCCTGATGCCACCCTAAGACCACGTGGGGGCTTTTGCACGGCGACGACCCTCATGCTTCACAGTGCCGAGGATATGTGAAAAAGCAATTCTAAACAGCTTTATTTAAAGACCGATCTCATGGTGAGAGGGATAAAGAAAAAAAAAAAAGGCCAAGACCAAGCCGGACGCGATCTCATCCCCCGCGAACCGACACTCATCAGATTTGCGTCAGTTCCTAACTTCTCCAACCTCAACCCCCGCTACTTCTTCTACTGTCCCGACTTCCCCGAGTTTACACGACCCGGTGGACGACATGGCATCCCCTGGGACTCCGGTGCCCCCACAGGCCCTCTCTCTGTCTGCGGAGATAAGTGAGATATTGTCTCATGTAAGGACACTTCCTACGAAACAAGATTTCTCAGCCTTGGAGACTCGTCTACTTTCCACCATCACTCAGGAAGTGACAGCGCTCCGAAAAGACATGTCTCAAATCGCAACTCGAGTTGATGTCCTGGAGCGCCATGAATCATCTACTGTGGATTCTCTGACTACATTTCGGGAAGCGCTATCCCATTAACGGGACGATATTTCCTTCCTTAAATCACGTTTGGAGGATATGGATAACCGCGGCCGGCGAAATAATATTAGAGTCAGGGGCCTACCTGAGAGTGTACAGCAGGCAGACCTGGTAGCCGCCTTATCTAAGATATTTGGAGAACTTATTGACCTGGACCCGAACAAGGACATTATATTCGATAGAGCTCACAGAGCCCTCCGTCCTCTAGGCTTACCCTCCGACAGACCACGAGATGTGATTTGTAGGCTCCATTATTATGTCCAAAAAGAGGAAATAATGAAGTCGGCCCGTCAACTAGACAGCATTGACTTTCAAGGCGACAAGATTCAGATATTTCCTGACCTTGCCTGGTCGACCTTACAACAACGTCGTGCCTTGAAACCTCTTACAGACTCTCTCAGGAAACTCGAGATGAAATACAGATGGGGCTTCCCTTTCTCCCTCCAGGTCTCTCACAGCGGTAAAGTCGCAAGTCTCTCTAGACCTTCGGATTTACAGGCTTTTTTTAAGATCCTGGGAATCCCTCCGGTTCCGGTGCCAGACTGGGACGCTTTTCACCACCTGCCGGACTTGCCTGTTGTGCTCCCTCCAGATGACGCGTGGCAGCAAGTTCGTTCCCCACGGATGCGGGGAGCTACTCCTGGTCCACGTCTTTCAAAGCCTCCCTGATTGAGAAGTTTCGTCCCGAGTGGACGTAAATTTATTTGTTACCTATGTTATACATTGAGTCTTTTTCTCTCTTAATAATGTTATGTGTTGCTCACACGTGAGATCGGGTTTCGCAATTGGGTAATAGTGTGCAAATGCTATGGTTTCATGAAACCTGAGTCGATAATTTAAGGATAATCTGCACACCCTTATACAAACATGTACACATATATTTTTATATCCCCTTTCTCTTTTTTTTTTTTTTTCTTTTCTTGTTTCACTTATGCCTCGTGCACACCTCGGTAATACCATACATTTATCTAGATTCTATCATGGGGGAAGTCGCTGTCCTGAGCCCCCCGCAGGACCCCACTATGCTGCATCCCCTGTCTCTTTGGATCGGGAGTCGGCAGGATTCCGCTCCTGTCCTTTTTGCAGCTGTCTTTTTTGTAGTAGTACCACTTTTGTTTAATGTTAAAGTACTTTCACGCCACATCTTTTTCCTTCTCTTTCCTTGCTTTTTCTTTTTTCCTATCCCCCCCCCTTGCTGTTCTCCCCTCACCTTCCCCAGGGTCTGCCGTAGAGAAGACTAATGTGAAGCGATTAGATCCGCCTGATAATGGGGGTGAATGATCTACATGTAACTACCCTTAATGTCAAAGGGCTGAATGTTCCTGAAAAAAGGTCTAAACTTCTCAAATGGCTTAGAGATGAGAAAATTGACGTTGCTTTTATTCAGGAAACACACTTCAAGATAGGACACGTGCCGTCCCTAAAATGTCACTATTATCCGCATGTTTTCCTGTCCAATAATCCTGCCGGTAAGACACTAGGCATGGCCATATTACTGGCTCGCCATCTGCCTGTCCTCAATGTTGCCTCCCACAGAATAGCTGAAGGTAGGGGGTTGCTGGTGAAATGCGACATACATGGCCAACGTTTCTCTTTCTTGAATATATATGCCCCTAACACTAAACAACCTTCCTTTATATCCTCAGTCCTAGAAGACGCGGAACCTCATTTAGAAGGGGTGGTCGTGATGGGAGGTGATTTGAATTGGACCCTGGATCCCCGCCAGGACAATTCTAAAAAGATTTCCTGCAGGCCAGAGAAGGAGCATAGGGGAATGAGACGTGCCCTGCTCGACCACCAGCTGATCGATACATGGAGACTGACACACCCTACTGATATAGATTACTCCTTTTTCTCACACCCACACCAGACATATTCCAGAATTGATTACTTATTTTTGAGTCACCGACATTTACATCTTCTGTCTGATGCCTCTATAGGACAGATTGTATGGTCAGATCATGCCCCAGTTAACCTCACCCTAAGCTTACCTCCCAATACACATCGCCAATGGTCCTGGCGTTTTAACGACACTTTCCTGCAGGACGCAGACTGTAAGTCCAGAATCGATAACGCTCTAGACTCTTACATTTGTACTAATGATTTAAATGACATTTCCAAAGTCTCATAAACATCCTAGTGACATTTGGTGGACCCGTTCATTCCAAGTAAAGCATTCGTTACCTCTAAACCCAATAAATAAAGACACAGAGACTTGAATTTGGCAGAAAAATTGCTAGCTATTTATTTGACCCTAACCATAGCAAACCTGTAAATGAAAACTTTGTTAAGATGCCGATACAGCCGGCATATGGTGGCAGCAAAAAGAACGGCTCTACTAACCTACATTAACCGTAAAATACTAAAAATTCGAGACCATCCTAATTTTACTACAACTATCAAAAACCGGTAATAGGTGACAACTCCACCCCCACAGTGACTACCCACCGCTCCTGGGTGCCCTGCCGCTGCCTTCCCGGACGGGTGGTCAAGCGGCCAATAAGTCGATGGAGGTGAGTGCACCTAAACCAAATCAAACTGTAAATCACTACAGCTTACCATACAACCACCAACTGCCGTTCTTTTCCGCCAATAAATAGCCAACGATAAAAACCAGCCAACAATTTAATGCCAAGGCACTCCGTGCCAGAAACCTTAACCAACAGGGCGGGAGGGCGGGAAGGCAATTTCACCAACAAGAGAGACAAGATGTCTGTCCTTCCCTATATATACTAACCCTCCCCTTTTCCCAAAGGGCTGTACTTTCCTTCCAGCTAGGTCCACCTCTCACAAGATGTTTAACTCATTCCTTTCCTATGCTGTCAATTCTCTCTCCGTCTGGGAAGCTCACAAATGTGTCATCAGGGGGGTTTGTGTTCAAATAGGATCCTTCCGCAAAAAGCAGAGAGAGAAACTTTGAGGTGATTTACTGTCTAAGATACAATCTCTCGAGCTTCTACACAAAAAATCCCAAACCCCACAACACTATGCTGATCTCGAAACTGCTAGGGCAGATCTGAATAAGTTACTCTCTGACGGAGTCAAGTTTTCTTATAGGAAGTGTCGTAGCAGATACTATCAATGGGGCAATAAGCCTGGAAAACTACTAGCCAAAGCACTTAGAGAACAACGTGCTCTTACTTTTATTCATACAATTAAGAATAATCATGGCCAATCCCAACACCAGACACCCCACATAGCTAGGGCCTTTAGAACATATTATTCCACTCTGTATAACCTCTCTGGCCCAACCGGAAGAATTGACAGGTCGTCCCATCAAACAGCCATAGCTGACTACTTACGGACCTTACATTTCCCCACGCTAACCTCAAAAGAAGTAGAAGATCTGGATGCCCCGTTTTCTACTGAGGAGGTTCAGAAAGTTATTGAATCCTCTCCCAATGGCAAGAGTCCCGGCCCTGATGGATTTACTATTGCCTATTACAAAGCTTTTAAAGAGAAATTAGTCCCTATACTCACAAGAGCCTTTAACACCATATCAGATCAATCACCTTTCTCCCCACAATCACTCGAAGCCCATATTGCAGTTCTACCCAAGGAGGGTAAAGACCCCAGCCTTTGCTCCAGTTACCGGCCAATCTCACTATTAAATATAGATATAAAACTTTTCGCTAAATTGATTGCAAACCGCCTTAAACTATTATTACCTGGCTTGATACATGGAGATCAAGCTGGATTTGTTTTAGGCCGAGAAGCCAGGGACAATACCTCTAAAGTGCTCAACATGATTCACTATGCCGGCCAGCTTTCATCCCCTTCAATCCTGCTGTCAACCGATGCTGAAAAAGCATTTGACAGAGTGGACTGGGACTTTCTGACTGGTATACTGAAACATCTGGGACTTGGTAACGTCTGTCTTCACAGAATCCTATTCCTCTATTCCTCCCCGTCCGCCAAAATTAGGATTAATGGCTCCCTTTCTGACTCCTTTCCAATTTCCAATGGCACACGACAGGGATGCCCACTATCCCCATTGCTCTTTGTCCTTTGCATGGAAACATTAGCCCAAAGTATTAGGGCTAACCCAAATATTTTGGGTTTGTTGGTAAGGGGGACCGAATACAAACTGGCATTATATGCCGATGATCTACTCGCCATAATCACAAATCCGGTCACCTCTTTGCCAAACTTGATGGCGGAGTTTGAGAGGTTTGGAACCCTCTCTAACTTCAAAATAAATTATTCCAAATCTATTGCCATGAATTTAACTACTCCTCCTGCTATAGTAGAAAGCCTGAAACATGCATTCCCTTTCACCTGGCACGATCATAAACTAAAATATCTGGGGGTGTTACTGACCAACGATTTATCCAAACTGTTTTCCCTAAATTTTAAACCCTTATTGACTAGGCTTCGCCTAGACTTCCTGAAATGGAAGAAACTAAGACTATCCTGGTTCGGAAGGATTAACGTTGTCAAAATGAATGCCCTCCCTTGGATTTTATTCTTTCTCCAGACCCTTCCGATACACATCCCCCTGCTCTGGCTCCGTGACGTCCAGAGTCTTATCCGCGCGTTTGTATGGGGTAGTAAAACACCCAGGTTCAAACACAACATTTTGTTCAGGAGAAAGCATCAAGGGGGGCAACAACTCCCACATATTTCTAACTACTACCACGCGGTGCACTTGAATAGGATTATGGAATGGACACGTGCCAAAGACCGCAAACAATGGGTCCTCCTTGAGGAGGGCTGTCTCCCACATTATATCGAAATTGCACCTTGGCTTCCTACTCTCCCGAGGGTTTCACACCCCACGGTCTCCCCCACGCTCAAATTATGGGCCGCGCTAAGATCCCAGAGCCATATATCCTCAAAATGGTCCCCCCTAACCTCCCTTCTCTATAACTATCGAGGGACTGCTTTCGCCCCATGGGCGGAAGCCGGGATTTTTAGAGTTGGTCAGCTGGTGAGCTCGGGTAGGGTGCGCTCCTTTTCAGATGTTCAGTCTTCTTGGAACCTACATAGTGCTGAGTTTTGGAGGTTCCTGCAGGTTCACCATTTCATATCATCTTCTAAGAACCTCTCTGACATAACTAGGGACCTCACCGGGTTTGAAAAACTATGCACCTCTCCCAGTTCTCCCACACATACTATCTCACAAATCTATACGATGATTATGGAAAACTTTTTCCCACAACCTCCTACCTTTCTGGCTTCCTGGGAGAAGGAATTATCGGGTCTACCTACGCAGATTAACTGGGATTCCGTATTTAAGAACGCCCAGGCGAGTTCTTTATGCATATCGACATTAGAGACCCTCTATAAACTTATATATAGGTGGTATAGGACTCCTCGTGTTCTCAATAAAATGTTCCCCTCTCTCTCGAATCTGTGTTGGAGATGCAAAAACGCCCCAGGGAGTTTTATACATATTTGGTGGGATTGCCCTCTTATAACCCCATTCTGGACAGAGGTATTTAAATGCACTGAACAGATAGTGGGAGATGAGATCCCGAAAGACCCAGGATTCTGGCTCCTCAATCACACCCCCACAGGAACACACTTCTACAAACATTCCCTGCTAAGACACCTTAGCAATGCAGCTAAAGCGGTGGTTCCAACCCTCTGGAGATCCGCCTCTCCACCCTCGATTAAATTATGGTTCACAAAGGTTGATTACTTTTTAGACATGGAGGACCTTGTCTCCTTCTCATCTGGGAAAACAGTTAATTTCATAGCTATTTGGTTTCCCTGGTACGACTTTAAGGACACACCGCTGTATCGGTCCTACATGACGACATAATCCCCCTCACAATTATACATATACTCATATTTATACCCGTATCCATGCTCATACCCATATCCATATTCCGAAGATGATGTCCCTATAATATGGCTTAGACTCATAATTGATGGGAGACGCCCCTCCGTCCCCCAAATAGACTGCCCCTACTGCGCAGACTCTCACACCTGACTCTGCCCACCCTAATTTTCCCTTGCTTCTTCTCCTCTCTCCCTCTTTTCTTCTCTCTCTTGTTTCTCCTTCCCATTTTTCCATGCTGTTTTGTTAATATGTTCCTCTTTTATAAGTTTTAATGTTGTCAGTAATGCAGACAGATTATTTTTCTACTAAGGGCGCTCTATGTGTAGCGTACTGACGTATATATGTAATGTGATGTTTTTGCTCTCCCTCCTTTTGTTAGTGAAAAGCATTACTGTAATGTTTTGTCTGCTGCTTTCATTAATAAAAACAGTTTACACAAAAAAAAAAAGTAATACTTGAAAGCTAAGTATTGCAAAGGAGGGGATGCAGTTAATGTCTCGGCTGCGGGGATACCGGCGTTCAGGAAACCAATGCCGGAATCCCGACAGACGGTGAAATGCTGCCGGTCGGAATCTCGACAAATGTGGGTTATTCCCACTTGGTTAGTGGGTCCACGACACCAACCAAGTGGGAATATAACGTGTGGCAAGCGATGCGAGCTACCGGGCCTGAAGCGTGGCGAGCGCTGCCGGGTATCTGATAGACGGGTGCAGCTGTCGGTAACTGGCTACACCTCTTAAGCATGGGCCCTAGGTCTGGTTGCCATCTGGAGCAGGGGCGGCGCCGCTGATGTCATCATAGGGGGTGAGTGTGGAGGAGGCACTTAGAGATGAAATCATCTCTATGCCGCCTCATTAGTGGGAATGGGTCCTGGATCGCATCAACCAATATAACCCGTTCACTCTGCACCAGACATGGGAATAACCCGTGTAAGTCCCTCCTTCATTGCCGGGTTGAAATTCTTGGTTACTCGACCCGGGATATTTCAACCTGGCCCTTTCACATCGCACCTCCACCCGGGGAGACCCGGCAATATACTGGTTTACTTTGGCGATGTGGAAAGGCTTGTAAAACTCCTTGTAAGTCTGGGTGATGTCCTTAAGGTTGGTGGTGTTCCCAAGAGTCATGGGATACTATGTTTCAAGTTTGTAGATAGAGAAAGTCTACTTTCTGGGGGTCATTCAGACCTGATCGCTCACTAGCAGTTTTTTGCAGCGCTGCGATCAGATAGTCGCCGCCTACAGGGGAGTGTATTTTAGCTGTGCAAGTGTGCGATCGCATGTGCAGCCGAGCGGTACAAAAAGATCTTTTGCAGTTTCTGAGTAGCCCAGCACTTACTCAGCCGCTGCGATCACTTCAGCCTGTCCGGGACCGGAATTGACGTCAGACACCCTCCCTGCAAACGCTTGGACACGCCTGTGTTTTTCCAACCACTCCCTGAAAACGGTCAGTTGCCACCCACAAACGCCTTCTTCCTGTCAATCTCCTTGCGATCATTGCTGTGCGATTATTCGTAAAACCCATCGCACAGCAATGATCTGCTTTGTACCCGTGCGACGCGCCTGCGCATTGCAGTGCACATGCATGCGCAGTTCTGTCCTAATCGCAGCTAAAAAACCTAGCGTGTGATCAGGTCTGAATGACCCCCTCTGTCTGTACAAACTTGTAGCTAAGTATTGCATCAGACTAGCCCATTTATCTGTATTGTTCAGGATTATTTCTTCTCCCCACTTTGGTGTTGATGCATAGGGGAAAATTTACTAAGAGTTCTATTTAAGATGGGATGTTGCCCATAGCAACCAATCAGATTCTACTTCTCATTTATCTAGCACCTTCTAGAACATAATACCTGGGGCAATATTTACTAATATTCGTGTTTGAGTCGGTTTGTGTAGTGTTTAAACTCGTTTTGTATCGGGTGCATTTTCATGCAACTTTTTGAATCCATATACGCAAAGTTACGAAGCAGTCGACTTTATGGTTTTCGTGTTTTCCGATGTCGATGCCAGTCGTTTTTTTTTGCCACATTTACGCCCGTCATTGTCTTTTGCGTACGTGTTTTTGTTGGTTTTGCTGGTTTTTACACTAAGTTAAACGCGGCAGGGTTTTTTTTTCCCGTGGCCGCATTTTCACTTTCAGTTTCGATTTTCATCCCCGTTCGTGATTGGTTGTGTTTCAGATGGTAGGAGTGTCTGTGCGCAACCATATAAATACGCCCCAAACCGTCCGCACCTCGTGGGTTTAGTTAGTGGTGAGGAGGAGGGAGGTTGTGCTGTGGAGGTAGGTGATTTTGTGGTTTCAAGAGGAGTGTTGGTAGCGATTTCTGAGTGTGGTATTGTGTTTGAAAGTCGTCTTGTCCTTCTTGTTGTCTTGTATTTTGTGGTTTTGTCTCATTTTTAGTCCAAGTTATTTTTCTTTATAGTCCCTTGTCAGTGTTAGAGTGTGTGTGTGTGTGTGTGTGTGTGTGTGTGTGTGTGGTGTAGTGGTAGTGGAGGAGTGTGTTGTTTGTCTTTTTTTCCCCCTGTGTTAACTGTTTAGACACACAATTATGTGTGACTCAGAGGTGGAGGGTGTGAGTGAGGGGGAGGAGGTCGGTCAGGTGGAGGAGGTGAGTGTTAGTGAGGTTAGTGAGGTGGAGGAGGTGGGTGAGGTTGCTGCAGCAGCCTCAAGTGACAGTCAGAGTGCTCCGCAGCCACGCACCACTACTAAGACTGGGCGGAATGTTAAGTTTAGTTATGCAGAAAATGTGGCATTGGTGCGTGAGCTGATGAAGTATCAGAGGCAGCTATTTGGCCCTGAGTCCGCCAAGGTGCCAACACGGAGGAAGACGGTGTTGTGGTCGAAAGTTGTTGCTGCTGTCAATAGTGAGGGGGTGGTCAAGCGGACGGAGGACACATGCCGCAAACGGTACTATGACAGAAAGCGACGTGTCAAGTCCAAATTGGCCAAGGAGGCCAAGTCGGCTCGGCAAACCGGTGGTGGGCAGCCCTATATTGCAAGTTATCTGGAGCCCATGCGGAGTGTCATACCTCCTGAAGTTGTCTCTGCAACCCATGTCCGGGATTCAGATAGGCCAAGGAAGAATGGTGAGCATGTGGTTTTTTTTTATTATAAGTTTTATTTTGTAATCTGTGTCATGTGACGTTGCATATTACTCCCATCTTCAAGTGTGTGTTTGCAAATACATTGTTTTGGGTCATGTGTTAGCTAAAAGCCAATGTAACATCTTACTTTATTGTATGTCATATGTTTTTCAGACAGATATTTAGCATGTGTAGTTTGGACTTGGTGTGTCTCTGAATTGTCCTGCAATAATGTTTTCTTTTTGGGCGTTTTTTACGTTAAAAATTATGACTATGTTTTATATATAAGTGGTCCATGTTTTTTTTTATTAAAATAAGTCGTTGTCATGTTAGAGGCTGGAGTACTGGAAAGTGGTTTGTAAACCACTTACATGTGTAATGTCATCTTTACAGAATGTTATGTTTTTTTTTTTTAAATTTAAATTAAATTTATTTTTGCTTGTATTTGTACCGTGACACCATACTGCATTTTTTGAAATCTTAACATTTGCTGGGGTTTTTTTGTGGTCATAAATAGTGGTAATGTGTACTTGGAGTGCCACATCACAGAGCCAATTAGATATTGCATCTGTATTATTTTTAAAAACAATACAAAATTAATTTGTGTGTTTTTAAAAAAATAAAAACCCATTCCTTTAACTTGTGGCCTATGTCAGTGTCCTGTACATGTTTGCCTGTCTTGATGTTGCCATAGTGCATATGTGTTTTTTTTTTTGGTATTTCTGGTCCTTATGTTTTTTTTTATTAAAAACCAAGCATTTCTAATGGTAAAAATGTTTATAAGCATAATGGGTGGATGTATACACAATAGCATGATTTATGAATATATTTCATTTTATACAGTGTCTGAAAAAAGCAGTACTACTCGTCGGCCAGTAAATCCTAACACATCTGATGATGATGACGCTGCGGAAGCAGGTAAAGTGTCCATTGTAGTATAGGGTATGCTTGTAAAGGAATGGCCATAACAAAATTGCACTTTCATTAAAAGGTCCATCAAAAGAAGTATGGAGCAGCAGAAGTGGCTCTTCTGTTAGACATCACCACAAGAAACCTGTGGCCGAAAAGAAAGCAAGGTCGTCTGTCCCGCCACAAACACAGCAGGCTACCCCGCCACGAAGATTATCGTCCGTATGTTCTGTCCCCCCACTCCAAATTTTGGACACACCTCCAAGACGTCATCCACATTTCCCTCATCTTGATTGTGAGTATCAAACTGAAAAAAAAAGTGTAAAATGTCAGAACATAATCATAATCAGTCATAACCGCATTAAGTCCAAACACATCCAAAACAAAAATACTTACCGCAGTAAGTAAAAGCTGAAATGGAATCCAAACTAAATGGCCTTGTCCACATCCAGTAAAGATATGTATGTCCACTTGAGTTATACAGTATGACATTGGGTCTAAGATGCTGCAACAAAAAAGCATGTTGGTTTGTTTGTAAAAAGTAAGTTTGTTTTTCCAAAAATCTCATGTGTGCTTAAGGTAACATTGCAAAATACCTACAAAAACATTACTATGTTTGTTTGAACAAAGCTATAAGGTAACACATTATGTATTACAATGTTTCTTTTATGCTGGAGTATGTGTGAGCTACAATAAAACTAAAGTGTTTGCTTTCACAATTAAGTAACCAGACACATTTGCCACAAACAGGCATATGTATGTATTTAAGCTATGAGTGAAGTTGTTGCTAGGTAGAATAGTTTAAAGCAACAGTGAATGACATGTGTTCCATGTGTAGTGTTTTTTTATCATTTCACAACCATATGGATAGCTAACGGAGATATGTTTAACATTTCAGCTTCGAGTCCTGGGAACAGCATCCCTCCGCAACAACACCAACACAGTGACATGGAGGAGACAAACATCTTAGAAATGCAGCCATTAATGCAAGGAATGAGCCCCCCAGCACCTGTGAGTACACCACCACAGCAGAGCACACTATCCCCACCACAACACAGCCCAACAACACCAGGAACACAAGGCCCTGATCAGGTGTTTTGGACTATTTGGGCTAGACAGCAGGCCACTAATGAAGATTGCCTGCGTAAGCAGACACAAATGTTTGCAAGCCTACCATCTCACCTCAGAAGAATCTCAAGAAATCTGAGTCGACAAAATGAGCAAACAACCAGAATAGGCAATACCATGGAACTCATGCGTACAGACATTACACAGGTCATGGGCAACTTACAGCGCATAATGGAAGAACAGCACAGACTAATGGAAGAACAGAACAGACTAATGGAAGAACAGCACAGACAACAGCAAAGTTATATGAGCATTTTTCAAAACAGTCAAAAGATTAATGAAAGTTTATTCAGAATAGTAGACAATCAAAATGCTGCTACACGTGAACTCAATGCCACCCTCACTAACCTGAATGAAACACTCAGATGCATGCACCAACAGCAAACAACCAGCAGTTCTGGTACGACTACTCCAAATATCACGCCAGTCTCATCACCACCAAGACGGTCCACCAGAGCACGCCAACATGACAGTGCTAAAGGTAAAGGGCAGGACAAGCAGCCACCAAAAAAAAGTAACAAAAAATAGTTAGACATTTGTGATAAGTAACTCAAAATAGTTATCAAGTGTTTTTGATGCTTTACAAAATATCACACTAGCTCCTTGCCCCTTTTTTTTAACATCATTAATTATAAGTGCACCAAATTAATTGTAAAAAATAGTACGCACATTTATTCCTTTTCATTTTTTTGGGGTATTGGAGGAGGAAAATGTTGATGGAGCCCCACATACATGTTAGCAGGAAGTAAACTGACCACTTGATTTTTTTCTAATCATAACTCTTTCTAGATTCCAATCATTCTCTTTGCCTGCAGATACAATAATTGCCAGCCAGGCAGAATGTCTTTAGCAGGAAGTAAACTGACCACTTGATTTTTTTCTAATCATTACTCTTTCTAGATTCCAATCATTATCTTTGCCTGCAGACAATCCAAATTACAATGTTAGTGATACATATCTTAGCTATCTTATCTATACAACATTACAAGATGAACACAATTGAGGGGCGTAAAAAGCTTGTAATATGTTGCCTTTGTTTTGTTTGAAAAACATTGTCCAGATGAATGTCAGTATTGTTGGGACAGGTTTGTGTGTGCTAAAAATTATTAAGCATGTTTTTACACATGATGCTGGAACAAACAAATATGTACTTTTACAAAAAAAAAAACAAAACTGTTTATAATAATGTATATGTGTGGCAAACTGTGTATTTACTTACACATCATCAAGTTTACAGCATCAAACATTAGGAAATTATTCCCGATTACAGTAAGTTTGTGAGTCTTAAATATGATGGTGCGTCACACATAGGGACACTTGTATTCCTCAAGGCAAACATATTATATGTTGAGGAGTGTTTTTTGGGAACACTGGTTCTCAAACTCGGCCATCAGGAACCCACACAGTGCATGTTTTGCAGGTCTACTCACAGAATCACAAGTGACATAATTAGCTCCACCTGTGAACCTTTTGGGTGTGGTATAGCTCATAGACAGTTAAAAGATAGACAGTCATTAGTTAGACACTATATGGTCGACAGTCAAAAGTCAGACAGGGTCAAAAGTCAGACAGTCAAAAGTCAGACAGGGTCAAAAGTCAGACAGGGTCAAAAGTCAGACAGGGTCAAAAGTCAGACAGAGTCAAAAGTCAGACAGTCAAAAGTCAGACGGTCAAAAGTCAGACAGGGTCATAAGTCAGACACACAAAAAAAAAAATTTCTTTGTGTTTTTAAACATTCTTAACCCAAAATTGGTGAAATTTGTCCGCTCGCCACGCTTCGGGCTCGGTGTCTCATTCCGCTCCGCTTCGCTCACCACAACTTTACTAAAAGGTAATAGTTTGTGACATGGATAGTAAATGAGGCAAAAGTTGTAAAAAACAGAAAAATCTAACTTTTTTTTGTGTCTGACTTTTGACACTGTCTGACTTTTGATTGTCTGACTTTTGACCCTGTCTGACTTTTGACTGTCTGACTTTTGACTGTCTGACTTTTGACCCTGTCTGACTTTTGACTGTCCTACTTTTGACTGTCTGACTTTTGACCCTGTCTGACTTTTGACTGTCTGACTTTTGACCTTGTCTGACTTTTGACCCTGTCTGACTTTTGACTGTCGACCATATAGTGTCTAACTAATGACTGTCTATCTTTTAACTATCTGTCTATAGTCAAGAACCCGAACCTTTTTACATATGTCTGTGAGTAATTCATACACCTGTGCTTCTACTGGGTTACGAGAAAAACATGCACTGTGTGTGGTCCTGGGGGCCAAGTTTGTGAACCTGTGCATTAGGACATTACACACAATGATAAAGTGAAATACTAAATGGATGATGTGGGCTTGTAAGAAATTAGCACTGCAAGATTTCGAACACTTATCCAGACTTAATGCATGCCACTCATAATCTGTTGTTTTGATATTAAAAAGGCACACAATACACATGCAACATTTGTTGATCATATAGCGAGGGTATGTTTGTATGTGTCAAGGAGACAGACACATTCTGAGTAATGGATTTTGACCAAAAAAACAAAACATCTATTTATGAAGACACAACAAATTAAATAAGCAAACCAAGCTTACC
Source organism: Pseudophryne corroboree (assembly GCF_028390025.1). Classification (NCBI taxonomy): domain Eukaryota; kingdom Metazoa; phylum Chordata; class Amphibia; order Anura; family Myobatrachidae; genus Pseudophryne; species Pseudophryne corroboree. The sequence goes on from NC_086449.1 coordinate 148,151,393, forward strand.
TTAGAAATAGCGATTGATGATCTGTTGCCTAACCTGCCTCCCTACATCAGTACTCCAAGTATCACCAGATGTCTCTAATTCCTCTGCTTGATTGCTGCTTTCTTCCTCCTCCTCCTCAACATGTGGCAGATGTTGTTGCAAACACATGTTATGAAGAAAGCAGCAGCAGAACACAATTTGAGTCACCTTGGAGTGACTATACAACAAAAGGCCACCAGACTTATCCAGACACCGAAACCTAGATTTCAGCACACCAAAACATCTTTCTATCACATTCCGCGTGGACTTATGTGCATTATTGTAATTGTGTTCAGCAGGGGTATCAGGTCGGGACAATGGAGTTAGAAGCCAAGAGAAACAGCCATATCCTCCATCACCTAAAAGACAGATATAGTAACGTGATTCATGTGAAGGTACAGCAACGCATAAGTAACACACTGTGGGGCAGATGTATTAACCTGTAGAAGGCATAAGGAAGTGAAAAACCAGTGATATGTGCAAGGTAATAAAGGCAGCAGACAATCTGATCCTAAATGTTAATTTACATATTGGAGCAGATTGGCTGGTGCCTTTATCACCTTGCACAGATCACTGGTTTCTCACTTCCTTATGCCTTCTACAGGTTAATACATCTGCACCTGTATTTGGGCAAAGTATACGCAGGCCTACTCATATCAAATTACATACCCAGCAGCCATCCATCTGGCATTTGTCCGTCCTCAAACTTATCAAAGAGGGATGACTGACTGAGGATGAAGGAGTCATGGCAGCCCCCAGTAACAACACTCATTATTTTGAGATTTGCATCACAAACCACCTGCACATTTGTGAAGTGTTCAAAATGGCGGTTTGTATATATGTGCTGCCTGCCCCTAGGTGGTCTCAGCTGAATGTGTGTGCAATCTATGGCTCCGAGCACATTGGGCATGCCAGCCAGCTCATAGAAATCTACCCTGACGGCATGCCACTGAGACTCCTGGGTAGGGAAGCAGATTGAGGCCTCGATGTGGGGCTGCAAAACAGCCAAAACCTGTGTGAACATTTTAAAGAACAATAAACTTGAGATTTTAGGGCAGAACTGGCCACTGAGAGATTAAAACAAACACAAAACAGAAGAGGTTGTTAGGTATACATCACCTGTGTTAAGATTCTGGAAAATGAGGGCTGTGAGATTCCTATGACATCCCCAGACACAGCCTGAAAGCTGCCAGTAGCCATAAAGTGCAACACAGCCAGGAGTTTGTGCAGGCCTGAGACAGGGCGAGAGCATGCTGTCTCAGGGTCTAGGCCCAGTTTGACAAGGTAATACAGACGGAAAATGTTGTTACGATTTAGACGGAACATCTGTATGACCATATCATCGGACAATGCGTTCAAGTTTAAACGCCCCCTAAAAAAACGAGGCCTGCGCAGCCTCCGCGGAACCTGTACAACCTGCTGACCATGTTCAGTTTCTTGGCCCTGGGTACTTACAGGCTGATGTCTGAGTCTGAGGAATCCCACAGCACACAAAAGATCACTGGCCCACAGTCCTGCTGCCATTTCTGAGTGTAGGTGTATTGAAATGGGCCTAACATCCTTTTATAGGCATCCTAATTCAGGTATGAGTGATTTTTTATTTGCAACACATGTAAACACGACTGAAAAAAGCAGGTCTATTTTTTTGCCGCTTTTTTTAACAAATCGCAAAAAAATACGACCGCATTTGAGCCCTCAGAGACTAACACCCAAATACGAATGAATAGTGAAATCCCGTATTCTATGAAATAACAGCCGCGTTTGACCGATGGTCTATTCATTCGTATTTCGGGATGTTGTCATTCAAACCATTACGAATAGACCAGACACTGCCGAGATTGGTGCTTAGTGAATTCCCGGATTGGGACTTAGAAAAAAAAACACAAATCGACCAAACTCTGATTTTTAGTAAATACTGGCCCAGGAATCTGATTGGTTGCTATGGGCAACATCCCATCTTAACTAGAACTCCCATCTTAGTAAATTTACCCCATAGTTGGAAATAAAATATATGTACATTACTCAAAAGAAAATTGCGTATTTTCACGCATATGAATATGCTCCCACCTTCTCATCGCCACTCTAGTGTGTTAGTAACGAGATTTATGGTAAGAACTTACCTTTGTTAAATCTCTTTCTGCGAGGTACACTGGGCTCCACAAGGATAGACAATGGGGTGTAGAGTAGGATCTTGATCCGAGGCACCAACAGGCTCAAAGCTTTGACTGTTCCCAGAATGCACAGCGCTACCTCCTCTATAACCCCACATCCCTGCAGAGGAGCTCAGCTTTTAGTTAACCAGCCCAATGCAGTAGCAGGAAAAGAGACGACAACAGTTAGTAGCCACATACACCACACTCTCACGACAAGAGAAGTGTCAGCGGCTAATGCCATACCAACCCAAAGAAGTTATGTGCGTCAGGGTGGGCGCCTTGTGGAGCCCAGTGTACCTCGCAGAAAGAGATTTAACAAAGGTAAGTTCTTACCATAAATCTCGTTTTCTGCTGCGGGGTACACTGGGCTCCACAAGGATAGACATTGGGGATGTCCTAAAGCAGTTCCTTATGGGAGGGGACGCACTGAAGCGGGCACAAGAACCCGGCGTCCAAAGGAAGCATCCTGGGAAGCGGCAGTATCGAAGGCATAGAACCTTATGAACGTGTTCACTGAGGACCACGTAGCCGCCTTGCACAATTGTTCAAGGGTCACACCACGGCTTCGAGTGCCGCCTTGATGATTTATGTAAGCCACTGTGGTGGCGTTGTCCGACTGCACCTGAACAGGACGGTTCTGAATTAAATGCTGGGCTAGGTTCAATGCAATTCCAGAATGTTGATTGAGAGGAGGGACTCCTCCTTGGTCCACTGACCCTGAAGGGAGTGTTGCTCCAGCACCACGCCCCAACCTCTTAGACTGGCATCTGTCATCAACAGGACCCAGTTGGATATCCAGTAGGGACGGCCCTGCACAATTGTTGGTCCTGGAGCCACCAGAGCAGCGACAGAAAGACCTCCGGAGTCAATGAGATCATTTGAGACCTGATCCGGTGAGGCAGGCCATCCCACTTGGCTAGAATCAGCCTCTGGAGGGGGCGAGAATGGAATTGAGCATACTCCACCATGTCGAATGCTGACACCATGAAGCCCAGCACCTGCATCGCCGAATGTATCGACACTTGCGGACGAGAAAGGAAGCAACGAATCCTGTCCTGAAGCTTCAGGACTTTCTCCTGACACAAGAACAACCTCTGGTTGTGAGTGTCCAATAGCGCTCCCAGATGCACCATGCTCTGAGCAGGGACTAGGGAGGATTTCTTCCAGTTGATGAGCCACCCGTGGGCTTGTAGAAACTGGACCGTCATATCTAGATGACGTAGGAGAAGTTGCCAGGATTAACAAGTCGTCCAGATACGGCAGTATCCTGACCCCTTGACGGCGGAGTACCATCGTCATCACCGCCATGACTTTGGTGAAGACTTGCAGAGCCATTGTTAAACCAAAAGGTAACGCCCGAAACTGGTAATGGAGGTTGCCAGCAGGGCCGTAACTACGTGTGTGCCAAGTGGGCTTGGCACACAGCGCAGTTGCCCTGAGCGCGCACGGCCAGCGGCATGTAATGAGTCAAATTGACTCATTACATGCCTCTGAAGTCTGCGCCGTGCGCCGCCGCCGCGCTGTGGAGGAGAGCTACAGCGCCGGGCAGGTGAGAAGGAGGAGGAGGGAGGGGGACTGGAGCCGCAGCAGCGCTATTTCATTGGTAGTAAGCGCCGCTGCAGCATCCCCCTCTCCTTCCGTATTGGCTGCCCGGCGCTGCTGTGGATGCTGGGATGCGGTTCCTCCATCCCAGCATCCACAGCAGCGCCGGGCAGCCAATACGGAAGTAGAGGAGGATGCTGCAGCGGCACTTACTACCAATGAAATAGCGCTGCTGCGGCTCCAGTCCCCCTCCCTCCTCCTCCTTCTCACCTGCCTGCACCGAGGGAGCTGCACGAGGAGCCTGTCAGCGGGGAGATGGTAAGTATGTCTGTCTGTCTCTCTCTCTCTATCTCTCCCTACCTCTCTCTCTCTCTCTCTCTCTCTCTCTCAGGGGGACACCATCTGCCATAATGTGTAAAAAGAGGGACTGGCTGCCGCAATGTGTAAAAAGGGGGACTGGCTGCTGCAATGTGTAAAAAGGGGGACTGGCTGCCGCAATGTGTAAAAATGGGGACTGGCTGCCGTAATGTGTAAAAATGGGGACTGGCTGCCGTAATGTGTAAAAATGGGGACTGGCTGCCGTAATGTGTAAAAAGGGGGACTGGCTGCCGCAATGTGTAAAAATGGGGACTGGCTGCCGCAATGTGTAAAAAAAATGGGGACTGGCTGCCGTAATGTGTGAAAAGGGGGACTGGCTGCCGTAATGTGTATAAAGGGGGACTGGCTGCCGCAATGTGTATAAAGGGGGACACCATCTGCCGTAATGTGTAAAAACGGGGACACTGTCTGCTGTAATGTGTAAAAAGGGGACGCTGTCTGCCGTAATGTTAAAAAAGGGGACGCTGTCTGCTGTAATGTGTAAAAAAGGGGACGCTGTCTGCCGCAATGTGTAAAAAGGGGGACTGGCTGCCGCAATGTGTTAAAAGGGAGACTGTCTGCTGTAATTTGTAAAAAGGGGGACGCTGTCTGCTGTAATGTATAAAAGGGGCTCTACCTGGTGTAGTGGCGCTACTGTGCAGCGTAATTTGAATAATGTAGACTACTGTGCACCGTAGTATGAATTGCTATTATTTTGTGGCCACGCCCCTTCCCCATGAAGCCACGCCCCTATATATTTTTCACGCGCCTACGGCGCGCACTGCCCCTATCTTACATGGGGGGCGCCACTGTCATTTCTTGCACACAGCGCTAAAATGCCTAGTTACGGCACTGGTTGCCAGTAGCAAACCTCAGGTATTGCTGATGTGACGCTGCTATAGGAATATGCAGGTAAGCATCCTGTATATCCAGGGAGACCATGTAGTCCCCAGGTTCCAAGGCCAGAACTATAGAGTGAAAAGTTTCCATACTGACCTTGGAGACCTTCAAAAAACTTGTTCAATGCCCAGAGGTTGAGAATGGGCCGGGAGGACCCATTCGGTTTCGGGACTAGAAACAGCGGAGAATAGTACCCCCGGCCCCTCTGCGCAAGAGGCACCTGTACTACGACTCCTGTATCCAGGAGGGTCTGTACCACCGAATGTAGAGTGTTTGCCTTTGTCTGGTCCAACGGGACGTCTGTCCGGCAAAATCGATGAGGGGTCGGTTTTTGAAGGCGATGGCGTAACCTCGAGTGACGACTTCCCGTACCCAGGCATCTGAAGTGGTCTTCAACCATTCCTGGGTATACCCTAGAAGCTGGCCCCCCACCCTGGGATCCCCCAGGGGGAGGCCCGCCCCGTCATGCAGCAGGCTTATCGGCCTTGGAAGCTGGCTGACGGGCCGCCCAGGCTCTTTTGGGCTTTGGCTTACCAGGTTTGGAAGTGCGGGCCTGCTTGTTGTACGCCTGACCTTTTGCTTTACCTGAAGGACGAAAGGGGCGAAAGGAAGTACCTTTAGTCTTCGACACAGAAGGAGCGGTACTTGGCAGACAGGCAGTTTTGGCAGTAGCCAAGTCAGCCACTATCTTATTTAAGTCCTCCCCAAACAGAATATCTCCCTTGAAAGGGAGTACCTCCAGGGTTTTTCTAGAGTCCAGATCCACAGACCAGGATCTCAGCCACAATATCCGGCGAGCCAGGACTGACGTAGTAGAGGCCTTGGCTGCTAGGATACCGGCATCAGAAGCCGCCTCTTTAATATAGTGAGAAGCTGTTACAATATATGACAAGCATTGTCTAGCATGGTCAGAAGAGATTTCAGCTTCTAACTCTAAGGCCCATGCTTCAATAGCCTCTGCCGTCCATGTTGCTGCAATAGTGGGCCTTTGTGCAGCACCTGTGAGGGTGTAAATCGCTTCCAGACGCTTTTTAGACGTGATGGTAGTGACAGGTAGAGCTGAGGAAACCACCATCCTAGCCACATGTGATAAAGAACACAAAGTACCAGCGCTGGCTGTAAGGATTATAAAAAGATTATGTTCCGTCGATGTTCCATAAATCGTGTGTGTAACGATCTTGTAGTTCGTCCCACATAATTTAAACCACATCCACATGTCAGCAAGTATATCACGAATTTAGAGTCACAATTTAAAAAGGATCTCAAGTGGTATTTTTCATTAGAAGATGGGATAGAAATAAAAGTAGTTTTGCGTTCCATATGTTGACACATTGTACATCTACCTTTACCACATCTGTGGAAGCCTAAAGGTTTATTAGTCAACCAATTTGAGCCATTTTTATTCTTTTCGGTTGTTGGGGTTTTAAAATAGCTAGGAGCCAATATAGTCTTTGGAGCCCTATTTTTTCTGTAGACCACCTGTGGTTTGTTAGGTAGAAGACTACCAAGAATATTGTCGTGTTTCAACACTCTATAGTTTCTTTCAATTATTGTTTTAATCTCTTTCGCACAGTTATTATATTTGCAGATGAAGGCCATTTCTCTCTCTTTTCTATCATATTTCCCTATCTTGTTTGAGGAGGATTTAAATCTTGTCTGTTCATATTTAAGACCTCTTCTAAAGCCTTTTTCAGAAGATTCGGTGGATAGTCTCTATTTCTAAGGGATTCTAGAAGTTCATTAGCTTGTATTTTAAACGTCTCTATGTCGGAACAATTGCGTCTCAGACGCATTAATTGGCCCTTGGGTATATTGTCTTTCCAGGGTGTATAATGGGCACTTTTGTAATGTAAATAGGAATTGGTATTAACTGGTTTAACAAAATTGGATGTGGTTATTTGATTGTCTTTGATCTGGAGGGTCACATCCAGAAAGTTCACACGGCTCCTATCATAGGAATGAGTGAAAGTGAGATTGTGTGAATTTTTATCTAACAAAGACAAAAGACCTGATCCACACACACAGCTAGCAATGGACTCTTCCTAAAGCTGATGCCATCATACATATCCATTGTGGAACTGGTAACTATCTTTTGCTACAGTGAATGCCATCTGGAGACTGCCCTAGCCGTAACGACATATGTCCCAGAGGAGAGTGGATATAAAAGTGATTATACCCAGGGGGAATTTATGATCAAAAGTGTTATTAAGAATAATAACAGGAATTTATTCCTGGTTTTTTAATGGTCTAATAAATTGTTATTTTATTCAGCAAACCGTCTTTTTATAATCCTTACAGCCAGCGCTGGTACTTTGTGTTCTTTATTTCCAGTATATTCGGGGATCTGACCATCCCCTTACCAGCTGCTGTTGACTGCGCACTTACACATCTTTTTACTTTTCTAGCCACATGTGAGTCTACTGGAGGAGGCGTTTCCCAATTCTTACACAGCTCTGGTGCAAGGGGATAGCGAGCCAGTATCTTCTTTTGAGGCACAAACTTCGTACCCGGGTTTTCCCAGGGTTCCTGACGTATATCCACTAGGTGGTCAGAATGAGGTAAAACTTGTTTAATCACCTTCTGACGCTTGAACCTATCTGGTTTCTTAGGAGGGACGGATGGCTCGGGATCATCTGTAATCTGTAGAATTAACTTAATAGCCTCCAAAAGATCAGGAACATCCACATGTGAACTGCCCTCTCCATCAGCCGTATCTGAGTCAGAACCTGTGGGGTCAGTGTAAGTGCCGTCTTCATCAGACGAGGTCTCAGTGACAGCAGTGGATTGTGAGGAGACCAGAGCTCGCTTAGAGGACCCCTTGGACTTAGGCGAGTGTTGGTCAGACTTTTTAGTAGTCAGGGACTGGTTCAACTTCTTCAATTGAGCAGATAAATTGTCCGCCCACGGCGGGTTAGCTGCAGGGACCACATATGGCTGTACCGGCATAGGGGGTCCCATAAGGGGTGTTAGTTTATTAACTAACGTATGTAGAAGCGTGGAAAAAGCAGCCCATGGTGGGTCATTATGTACCCCCATTGCCACAGTCCCACTGGGGGGCAAGGAGCCCCAGAACCAGAGCCCACAGCTGCTATACTTTCCTCATAGGGGTCTGTGGCTTCAGCAACACCTGTAGTGTGTTCAGCCCCAGAACCGTTACCCTCAGAAGCAGACATGATATAACTTGCAGTATCAGGTAACACAGTACAATTATCAGCAGCACAATACCTCTTACCCAAACCCCTGCGCAGTGTAGTCAGTACTAGCAGAGATAAAGGAGAGATATGGTGACTAAATCACAGAGAAAAATACGTATTAAAGTATATCTTTGTGAAAATCCTATATCAATATAAAACCTGACGCACCAAGCCCCCTCAGGTTATAGAATATAGGGATAGCAAGTTGAGTGAAAGACACAAAATGGACACCACTCAGCTAGCTAATGCACACACAGCTAGTCACAGTTTGTACAATGCAGAGGTTATTACTAACAATAATGCTGCACTGGACTAGCTTATATATATAGCTATGTAGTCAATAGATATAACACTGCACAGTAAGAACTGGATGTATATCACAGGGTAATTGTACTAGAAAACCCTGACTAAATGCACTCTTTCTTAACTAGCACTGTCTAAAAAGGCAGGTAGAATACTTAAGTGTCATGTAAAGTCACAGCACTGACAACCAGGCGGCTTTACACAGGAGGATTTGCCCAAGCAGTCCCAAGAACAGTGAAGCTGAGAGATAATGGCGCCCAGACACTGACAGGAAGTGAGGGAGAGACAGATATGCAGCTCCAGGGCGGGAACATTTGCGGGAAATGGCGCCCTGGGGCTGGGGGAGGGGCTTCAGGGCTAAGCCTTATCCCCCTGCTGGCAAAACCACCGGGCACTGTGGGCTACTGAAAATGGTTTAGAGAGAAAACCTGACCTGCACCCATGCCCTGGTGATCTAGTGGGATCGCCTGTACTGACCACACCGGATCGCGATAAAGACCGGGTCCCGCTCCCGAAGCGCGGCCATGCCATCCCGGAGAGCCCCCGTCGTGTGTGCCTGACTGAGAAGAAAACCGGAGCCTCCTGCTGTAGTTACCCGGCAACCAGGGCTCGGGAGTGTACAGCGCCGCTGGGGAGAGCTGGAGCTGCAGCAGTGAATGTCTCCTGACATTTACCACCGCTGCTGCCCTTGTAGTCTTAACTTTTTTCTTCAAAAAAAGCTCTTCTTAGGGCTGCCTGGAGCAGCCCATCTGTTAAGTGCCTGCTTACTGCAGCACCAACTACAAAACTGTGCTCCTGTGCAGGGAGGCGGGGTTATAGAGGAGGCGGCGCTGTGCATTCTGGGAACAGTCAAAGCTTTGAGCCTGTTGGCGCCTCGAATCAAGATCCTACTCTACACCCCAATGTCTATCCTTGTGGAGCCCAGTGTACCCCGCAGCAGAAATTTATGTTACGTTTATTTTGTATCATGTACCTTTTAATTAAACTGCAAATGTAAAGCCCTTTGATTCCTGTTGGCAGAAAAGTGCTATATTCTTCTTCTTATTATTATTATACAGTACATCTAGTTTACTGCAACTCATGGTCATTTTGTGTCTGTGTGTACATGCATCTGTCATATACTAGATGTACAAGGCATACTTGCCTACCTTCCCGGAATGGCCGGGAGGCTCCCCGAAAATCGAATGCCAGTCCCGGCCCCCTGGAACGGTGGGCAAGTGTCCTGCAGCGCCGCAGCCCCCCAGCACCCTCCTTCAGCCGCCCACTTACAATGAAAGTGGTACCATACAGCCTTAGAGGTCTATTTATCACAATTCAGCAACAGTATCAGATTAGTTTTCGGGAAAAATACCCCAATGTCCTGCTGCACATGTGCCACCACCGTTGACATCACTGCTACCAACGCCGCCGGGACTACCCCCCCCCCCCACGCACCACAGACCTCCCCTCCACGGTAAATATAATGACCAGTCCAAGGAGCTGGTTATCTCTGCTCCTGCAGGGCTGCTGGGTGCTGGATCCTGTGTGCTGCTGTGACCCCTGGTGCTGTAAAGTGAGCTGCCGCTTTGCAGCATCGCTTTACTGCACCGGGGGTCACAGCGCAGCACATGGAGGACCTGGTACCCGGCAGTCTGCACCAGAGCACCGATCACCGGCTCCCTGGACTTGGAGCAGTTTTTCATGAAAACTGCTCCAAATGCCCTTTAATACATTGGAGTGATACGAAGGTAATGTGAAAAGGGTGTGAAAACACACTTTTTTTCACATTATTTTAGTAAAAATAATGTTAATAAATGTGCCTCTAAACCTTTACGAATTTGCTAGGTTGTGATTTTTTTTCTATATTCATATTATTGTGTATCATGTTCACTGGGGCTGGAAACATGTTACTGTGTTTTCATTGATGGAACAATCCTGTAGAGGTAAAGGGAGTAGCGTAGTTGCTATTTTGCATGATTGCATGAGTTGAAGGCCAGGAAATTTGCTTGTCTTTGCAATAAATGATGAAAGAAACACCTGTCTCATATACTATTTAAATTATGGTTTTAGCCCTGTAGCTGAAGTTTAATTTGTTGAAAAAGCAAATGTGAGGGCAACAGAGGATCCTCTGGGCCTCGTAAGAGGCCACCATCTTCCCCAGAAGGCAACTGCAGTGACGAACCGACACCCGGGCAGTCTTCAGGACATCCCGGACCGATGTTTGCATCACCAACGCTGTTTCTCGTGGAAGAAACACCCTCAACACTTCCGTGTCGAGGATCAATCCCAGAAAGGACAACCTCCTGGATGGTTCCAAAGTGATTTTGGAATGTTCAGAATCCAAACGTGGACTCTGAGTAGATGGGTCGTGAGAGCCATGGACCGCAACAGCTTCTCCTTGGACGATGCCTTTATCAGCAGAACGTCCAGATATGGAATCATGTTCACCCCTTGTGCGGAGGAGAACCATCATCCTTGCCATCACCTTGGTGAATACCCTCGGTGTTGTGGAGAGGCCGAATGGCAGGTCCTGGAACTGAAAATGACAGTTCAACAGTGTGAATCGGAGAATTGCTTGACGCTGCGGCCAAAACGGAATGTGGGGTTATGCATCCTTGATATCCAGGGATACCAGGAAAACTCCTTCTCCTGATATTACCGCCCTTAGAGACTCCATTTTGAACTTGCACTCCCTCAGAAAAGGGTTTTTTAGGTTTAGAATGGGTCTGACCGAACCATCCGGTTTCGGTATATGAAAAGGTTCAAATAGAAACCTTTGTTTTGCATATGAGGTGGTACTGGCACAAGAACCTGTGCCTCCACCAACGTCTGGACGGCATCTTGCCAGACAGTCCTGTCTGCCAGCAGTGCTGGCAGGCCTGAATTGAAAATCGGTGAGGAGAGAAATTAAATACCAGCTTGTATCCCTGGGACACAATATATTGCACCCAGGGATCCAGGCCAGACGACACCCAGACATGACTGAAACATCTGAGCTGCGCTCCCACCAGCCCCATCACCGGGGCGTGCAGTCCACCATCATGCGGAGGACTTTAGTGCTTTAGTGCACCTGAAGCAGGCTTCTGTTCCCGGGAACCTGCAGCAGCAGGTTTTCTTGGGCCTACCTCCCCGAAAGGAGGCGTTGGATGGCCTGGCTTCTCTGGTTTGGCAGCCCCACAGAGCTGTGATGCAGTGAAGAAAAGGGTTTCTTCGGAGCAGGTGTAGCTGAGGGAAGAAAAAGTGACTTACCCGCTGTAGCCGTGGAGATCCGCGCATCTAGCGCTTCCCCAAAGAGAACCTGACCTGTGTAGGGTAGGGTCTCCACACTTCTCCTGGATTCTGCGTCGGCAGACCACTGACGTAGCCACAGTCCACGACGAGCTGAGACAGACATGGAAGAAGTTCCTGCAGACATGGAACCCAGGTCCTTCATGGATTCAGCCAGAAAACCTGCCGAACCCTGAATGTTACGCAAAAACAATTTAACATAATTTTTGTCCATTTTATCCAAATCCTCAAGTAAAGTGCCTGACCACTTTACTAAGGACTTGGCAATGCATGTACTGGCAATAGTGGGACTTGACATCGCCCCTGAAGCCATGCACACTGATCTGAGCGTATTATCAATCTTACGGTCAGCCGGCTGCAATACCGGTCGGGTTTCCCACTCAGTCCTATCCTCCACAGGGAAAGGAAAAACCACCTGGATCCTCTTAGGGATCTTGAATTTTTCGCAGGATTAACCCATGCTGTATCAAACATAGCATATAAAGCCTTTGACGCAGGGAAGGTTAGCGAGGCTCCCTTATCAGTGAAGTAATTCTCCTCAACCTGCTCAGGCGTTGTATCAGAAAGGGTGGTCTTCAGTATGCCGGCGGTCGGGCTCCCGGCGACCAGCATACCGGCGCCGGGAGCCAGACAGCCGGCATACCGACACTTATTTTCCCTCGTGGGGGTCCACGACTCCTCTGGAGGGAGAATAAAATAGTGTGGCGCGCGACCGTGCCCGTAGTGTGGCGAGCGCAGCGAGCCCGCAAGGGGCTCATTTGCGCTCGCCACACTGTCGGTAAGCCGGCGGTCGGGCTCCCGGCGCCGGTATGCTGGTCGCCGGGAGCCCGACCGCCGGCATATCGTAGTGAACCCATCAGAAATACTCAACATAACTGTAATGACCTCTATCATTAACTGCACTTGCGTAAGATATGCAGTCCCCCCAAACATATCCCCATCACCGTCCGCAGTGTCAGAAATGGTACCAGTGTCAACCTGCCTAATCTGTGTAAGAACACGTGTTTGGGAACATACAGAAGAGGGCCTTGAGGAGACAGAACTGGGCCAGACTGCTATAGAGTCCTGTAAAGCCTGACGTGCAAATTTAGATTGTGCAGCTCTATTAGAAGTCTGAGAAATCATAGATTCAATAGAGGGAAAAACACTCAGGTTCCCTTGCTATCTGTGCTAAACCAGTGCTATCCTGATTACATGGAATGGGATCATCCTGAGAGGATATATCCTCTGCAGCATATGACACAGAGACCCTGGACATTGCTTAATGACACACACACACACACACACACACACACACACACACACACACACACACACACACACACACACACACACACACGGGAGGGCAGACAGAGTTTCCCCCCCCAAGAATGGCAAGAGAGACACAGAGATTGGAGCCAACCCACACGCAGCGCTTTTAACACAAAGGGAGACCCCTTATCAGCGCTGACTGTGCACCTTTATAGGTTGCACAGTCATTTTGCAGCCTCCCCCCCTTCTACAACCCCCTGGTACCGTGAGAGATAGCTGGAGTTGTTGTGGAGGGACTTGCTTCTTCCTGGACAGCGCTGTGCAGGCAGGAAGATGGCGCTGAACGCTGCTGAGTCCGCTCTGAGAAGCTCCGCCCCCATAATGGCGCTGTCTTCCCGCTCTTCATAAGATTATACTGGCCTGAGGTTTGATGCTGGCTGAGATCCTGGGATCTCGACAAGCTGTGTGACCAGTGTAGGGTATAAGCGCTGACTCAGGGCGCCCCTCACAGTGCCGCACAGTGTACCGCTGATCCTCCTGGAGCGCAGTTAATACTGTGCTCCTACCCTGATGCCGCCATCTTCACACCGGCCCCCCGCTTGCTAGGGGTTTTGGTGTCTCACTCGCCACAAGCTTCAGCTCTGCAAGGGGGGGGTGGCATGCTGCTGGGGTGAGCGATCCCCTGTGGCGGGGAACGATCTATCCCCTCTGGAGCTCAGTGTCCAGTCAGCGGAGACAGTGGCTCAGACCCCGCAGGGTGGACACTGCTACCCCCCTAAGTGCCTCGCTGCAAGGAGGCTGTTGCCAGCAGCTTCCCTGAAAAACAATAAAAATAACTTTTACTAAGAAAACTCTGGAGAGCCCCCTAGCTGTGACCGGCTCCTCCGGGCACATTTTCTAAACTGAGTCTGGTAGGAGGGGCGTAGAGGGAGGAGCCAGCCCACACTCTCAAACTCTTAAAGTGCCAATGGCTCCTGGTGGACCCATCTATACCCGATGGTACTAATGTGGACCCCAGCATCCTCTAGGATGTAAGAGAAATAGGGGATACAAGTAATATCCAGATGGAACGGATCCCAGCGGTCGAAATACCGATGCCGGAATCCCAAAGAACATCTAAAGCCTGGCGTCTAAATCCCAACGGAGCTCCAGATGCCAGCGTCAAATTCCCAACAGCCAAAATATCCCAATCGTTTTTACAGCTGGAAGGAGATTAGGTTTAGGCAACAAAAGGGGGGTTAGGGTAAGGGTGCAGTGACAGGAAGGCAATGGTTAGATACCACGGAGGGAGGGTTAGGGTTAGGCACTTAGAGGGGGAGGTTAGGGTTAGGCACCACCGGCAAAGGTTAGGGCTAGGCACCACAGGGAAGGTTAGGGTTAGGCACCACCGGCAAAGGTTAGGGCTAGGCACCACAGGGAAGGTTAGGGGCAGGCACCACCAGGGGGGTTTGGTTTAGGCACCCACACGGAGGGTTAGGGTAGGGAACAGGGGAGGCTTACTGTACTTACTGGGGGTCTGTTGGGATTCTGATGGTTGGGATGCTGCTGTTGGTATTCTGACCTCCAGCATCCCGTCCATCGAGATATCATACTGAATCCACATATAGGCAGAGGTAAAGTAGAAAGCCAGGCGACCCTGGAGAACACCATCCACCAGCCAGGTTGTGTTCCAATCGTGCACAATTGTGCCTCCTCCCCAACGCGTTTCGATACTTGAATGGTATCTTCCTCAAGGCATGAGGAGGAAGTCACCCAGGACCAAGATTCATAACCCTAAGGGTGTGTACACACGGTGAGATATTTTCTTTCAATTTTGACTATATAGTCAAACTCGCAAGAAAAGTTAGTGCAGATCGCAAGGTGAAAGTCACCTTGCGATCCCGATTCGATCCCGATTCGCGGTCCCGCCAGGTCGGCATCACAAGAAAAGATAGATTGTGCAGGCAAGTCAATCCTTGCTAGATCGGTGTACTATCTAGTTCATCTCACATGTCAATGACATCTCACATAAGCCAAAATCGTAAGCACACATAGGGGGTAATTCCAAGTTGATCGCAGCAGGAATTCTGTTAGCAATTGGGCAAAACCATGTGCACAGCAGGGGAGGCAGATTTAACATGTGCAGAGAGAGTTAGATTTGGGTGTGGTGAGTTCAATCTGCAATCTAAATTGCAGTGTAAAAATAAAGCAGCCAGTATTTACCCTGCACAGAAATAGAATAACCCACCTAAATGTAACTCTCTCTGCAAATGTTATATCTGCCCCCCCTGCAGTGCACATGGTTTTGCCCAACTGCTAAAAAAATTCCTGCTGCGATCAACTTGGAATTATCCCCATAGTCCATATCTCAAGAAAAGTTAGTCAAAATCTGTGCTATCTGGGCTCCAGGGAGTTCAAGGGAAATCGCAAGTAAAAATCGGGCATAGCAAGGATCTCACCGTGTGTACACACCCTTAGACAATGACTCAAAGTAAGAACTACGTAAAACCTAAAGCCAGACATTTATCAACTAAGATCTAAATATACCTAAAAAATCATAATAACACCCATTCCGTTTAGTTCACTCCAATGAACCCACTCTAACCAGCAGTGATAACACCCATGATAGGTGTATGAAGTCCAGCTCCCACTAGATTGAGTTATTTGGAGTGGACTAAACGGAATAGGTGTTTGTAAGATTTTTTAGGTATATTTAGCTCTAGATTTTGCAGCTTATCTTCTGAATTATACATTATATTGTCCACCATGACTGACCTCTATGGATGAAATCAAATGTGTTTCTTTTATTAATGTCAAATTTAGAACCATATTTATAACATACATACAGTAGGTTGTATGATTAAGAAGACCAGTGATAGAGGTTGACCTCCTATCCTGGCTATTCCTTTGAAGGAGTCCAGCAGTTCCAGCCAGGCCCTACTAGGGCTGAAGGATGAAGGTTTGCCTGAATGATGTCTGACAAGTAGCCCTGAAAGCAAATAATAGTACATACAGCTGACAAGTTGCCACAAGCAGCCCCTAAGACATACAGAAGCTATTTGCAACAAAAGCGTTATAACTCCACGTGAGGTGACTGCACGTATACATAAAACACATAGGGCCTGATTCTCAGGTGGGCACAGATGCGGCTGCCATAGTTGCCAACTTTATGGCCGCCCTCTGGGCAGTGGCGGATTTACCGCAAGGCATCCAAAGCGGATGCCTAGGGCCCGGGAGGTCGCAGAGGGCCCGGCTGGATCACCACTTCTCAGATAATCGACGAGTGCTGGGCTCTTAATGGTCCTGGCAAGCTGTCAATAATTAGACAGGTGCCGGGTGCCGGCTCCTCCAGCGCTCGCCCAACACTGTGTCCTCCCCCTACCTGCCTTCCGTCATGTGCGTGTGATGTAATGACACACGTGTGCATGATGTCACACGCATGTAGAGACTGAGGAGCCGGTGGGACGTAGCGAAAACACTGCAGCTGTGACAATGATGGCGCTGGGACTGCGCTCACTGTGTGTCTGGAAGCAGGCTGCAGGAGAAAAAGGAGCTCTGAAGGTGCGGCACTGTGCAGCTGGAGTAAGGTGAGAGGGATCTTTTTACCTATGCCTCCCTCGCTCCCCCATCACTGAAACTAAACGCCAGCAGCCATAGTAAAGACTTGCTGCTGGCTGGACTATATGTGCCTGCCCAGCAGGAATGTGTGATGGGGTGGGGGCGGCATACACTGATTGGTGGGTGGCATACACTGACTGGGGGGGAATAGAAGACTGCCGTCACTTTAAGAACCAGCTTGGGATGCACAGGGTTGATAACAGAGGATGAAGGGGCCCGATTCAGACATGATTGCTGCTGTGCATTTTCGCCCAGCGGGTGATTATTGATAGACTGCGTATGCACTGCAATGTGCACGCACGTCACCGAACATCGACAATCTGGAGCGCAAATTCTAATCGCACAGACATTCACCTGCTGATTGACAGGAAGAGGCCTTTTGTGGGTGGTAACTGACCGTTTTCTGAGAGTGTCAGGGAAAATGTAGGCGTTCCCAAGCATTTTCTGGAAGGGTGTGTAACATCAGCTCCGGCCCCGATCAGCCTGTTCTCTCAGCACTGTAGGAGTAATGGGCCCTACACACTCGGTGATCCCCCGCCAAGCTGCCTGGCGGCGGATACAGCCGACGGGCTACCTGGCGGCAGGGGGAGTGACGTTTCTTCACTCCCCCCGTCACCCAGCTCCATAGCAGTACATGCTAATATGGACAAGATTGTCCATATTGGCCTGCATGCATAAGCGACCTTGTACCAACGATGAATGATCGCAGGGCTGCACATCGTTCATCATTGGTGCCTACACACTGAATGATATGAACGAGTTCTCGTTCATTAATGAATGAGAACGTACATATCGTGCAGTGAAATCTGTAAGTGTGTAGGGCCCATAAGTCCTGGTCTGCGCAAAGACTACACACAGTGGTAAAAACATTCAATGGTGAGTGTGGTGCGAACGGATTTGCAGCTGGCCGCTGACTGAGAGACATTTGTAGCACGGCGTGCACATGCGATGACACACTTGCACGGGTGAATTTACACTTCCCTTGGGCGGCAACTATCTGAACGCAGGACAGCAAAATTAGCAGCCCAGCAATCAGGTCTGAATTAGGCCCGAAGTCTGTTCTAGTGAGATAACAGCCCACCTCTGCAAGGTCACATTCCCTCACATACCCTCCCCGAAAACGCTTGGGAACGCCTGCATTTTCTGTGACTCCCAGAAAACGTTCAGTTGCCACCCACAAACGCCCTCCTCCTGTCAATCAGTTTACGAATTACTGTGTGATTGAAATTTTCGCACCAGCCTGTTGCTGTTCAGCGATGCCTGTTGTTGTTTAGCGACACACGTTCGCATTGCGGTGCATACGCAGTCTATCGAAAACGTACAGCAGCGATTAGGTCTGAATCGGGTCCTTTGTACGGATATACTGCATTACTGCAGCACATGCACCAGGCAGTTACACTGCAGGTGTCTGTCACAGGCCGACCTTGCAGCCCAACTGCAGCCCTAGCAGTAATACACAATGGGGGTGATTCAGACCTGATCGCACGCAGGCTTTTTTTGCAGTGCTGCGATCAGGTAGTTGCCACATACAGAGGGAGGGGGTAAACGTTGTGCAGGGGTGCGATCGCTTGTGCAGACAGCTGTACAAACAAATAAGGCTAGGGATACACTGGGGGTTGTACCTGTGAGGCAAACACTTTAATGCTATAAATAAGTCATATGGGGCCCATGAGTAATGAAGGCTGCTAATGGCCCCAGCTGTACTCTCTCTCTCTCTCTCTCACAGACGGTTGGTTCTATATCGGAGGGGCTGAAGGGACCTTGTGACGTATTGAGGGGAGGAGCTACGTCACCAGGGGGAGGAGCTACGGGCGAACAGGGTACCCGAAAAGTACCCTCGCGGGCTCGCTTCGCTCGCCACGCTTCGGGCACGGTGGCTCGCTCCGCTCCGCTTCGCTCACCACCTAATTACTAAAGGTAATAGTTGGTGGCGTGGATAGTAGAGGAACTATCCCGCTGGCCTAGCTCCTCCCCCTTGCGTCGTAACTCCTCCCCCTTACGGAAAAGGTCCCTTAGCCCACTTGATTCTAGCATCTACCCTCACAGACTGTAAGCTCTAAAGACCAAAGCAAACTCCCCACAGAGCAGCTGTCAGTAAACATTACAACTCTATGTAACCCGGGTAACCGGGGGTCTCCTCATGCAGCCAATCAGAGCGCGACGTTTACAGCACAATGCCCTATTCTCCTTCCATTGGCTACCCGCTGGCCAATGGCAGTACTCCATGCCCAGAGAGCGTCCAGTCGGCGTGCCGCGGCTTCTGCGTCTGATTGGCTGGCCCGGGATCAGAGACGGGAGTAGTAAGATGGCGGGCGCGGCGGTGCGGGTTGCTCGCCCCTGGGGCCGGCGGGGGCTTTTGTGCGTTATTCTGCTCCATCTGCTAGCGGTGCTGCCGGGCACTGGGGCCGCCGATCAGACGGAGGAGTATCTGAAGAGGGAGCACTCGCTGAGTAAGCCGTACCAAGGTGAGAAGGGGAGCTGGCACAGGGAGAGGGCTCCGCAGGCAGCCACCCCGGGGTGGGGGGTAATGTGTACTGTAGGCGAGACAGGAAGGGAGAGAAGAAAGTGTCTGGGAGAGACCAGCAAGATCGCTGAGGTGGTGAGGAGGCGACAGGCTATATGCTGGTGTGGATGAGAGGAGGTGTATAGGGGCTGTAGCATACCTCCCAACATAACCCTCTCCGGGAGGGACACAGTGCTCTGGTCCAGGACTTTCCTCTTCATTTAGGATTGCCCTCATCTATGTTAAACAGGTTAAACGATAACAAAGGTGTTTCAGCACAGATGAGGGCAATCTTAAAAGGGAAGTCCTGGAACAGAGCATTGTGTCCCTCCATGAATAGGGGGTGTGTGGTAGATTGCTATATGTGGATATGAATGAGAGGGGGGTGTAAATGTTATCCGGGGGCGTGTAGTTGCTATACCAGAGATGGGGAGTGTAAGGGGTATAATGGGGTATGAATGGTCAGGGGTATTTCATGAGAAAGGGGAGTGTAGGGTTTGTATATACCAGTCATGGCTAACCTTGACATTCCAGTTGTTGTTGAACTACATATCCCAGCATGCCCTGCTACAGTTTTGTTATTTGGCCATGCTAAAACTGATGCAGGGCATGCTGGGATGTGTCCTGGAGTGTCAAGGTTAGCCATCACTGGTATACACTGAGGTATGAATGAGAGGAGGTGAGTTGATAATATGTAGCGGTATAAATGAGAATAGGGGGTGTAGATGCTGCACGGGGGTATAAATGAGAGGAGGTGGATAGATGCTGTATGGGGGTATGAATGAGAGGGGGAGGGTAGATGTTGTACGGGGGTATGAATGAGAGGGTAGACGCTGTACGGGGGTATGAGAGAGAGGGTGGACGCTGTACTTAGGTATGAATGAGAGGGGGATGGTAGATGCTGTACTTGGGTATGAATGAGAGGGGGAGGGTAGACGCTGTACATGGGTGTGAATGAGAGGGGGAGGGTAGACGCTGTACTTAGATATGAATGAGAGGGGGATGGTAGACGCTGTACTTGGGTATGAATGAGAGGGGGAGGGTAGACGCTGTACATGGGTATGAGGGGGAGGGTAGATGCTGTACGGGGGTATGAATGAGAGGGGGAGGGTGGACGCTGTACTTAGGTATGAATGAGAGGGGGATGGTAGACGCTGTACTTGGGTATGAATGAAAGGGGAGGGTAGACGCTGTACATGGGTATGAATGAGAGGGGGAGGGTAGACGCTGTACATGGGTGTGAATGAGAGGGGGAGGGTAGACGCTGTACATGGGTGTGAATGAGAGGGGGAGGGTAGACGCTGTACATGGGTGTGAATGAGAGGGGGAGGGTAGACGCTGTACATGGGTGTGAATGAGAGGGGGAGGGTAGAAGCTGTACGGGGGTATGAATGAGAGGGGGAGGGTAGACGCTGTACTTGGGTATGAATGAGAGGGGGAGGGTAGACGCTGTACATGGGTATGAATGAGAGGGGGAGGGTAGATGCTGTACATGGGTATGAATGAGAGGGGGAGGGTAGATGCTGTACATGGGTATGAATGAGAGGGGGAGGGTAGACGCTGTACATGGGTACAGCCTCCTTCAGGGTATTCTTTATAAACTTTCCAGCCCTATTCAAGTGTATAGAGTCGGACCTTCGTGCTTGGGACAAACAGATTATAGCCTGGTTCGGACGGATTGTCTCAGTAAAGATGAACATCCTACCCAGGCTCTTGTATCTGATTCAAACAATCCCTGTACGCATCCCCGCTGAGGCTTTGTCGAATGCAGAGGCTCTTCCTAAAATTTGTATGGGCTGGTAAGCCTCCTAGAATTAGGACCTCCACTCTGGTGCGTGACCCACTAGCTGGAGGCAGAGGATTGCCGGACATTCGTAAATATTACCATGCAACTCACCTGAGCCAGGCTATCGCTTGGTTCTCTCCAGCGCCCCATCTGCCCTGGATTCGGATTGAGCGTCTGGCGGCCGGGGTTTCCACTTTGGTCTCCCTACTCACGCCGACCAAGCCAAATCGGCCAATACAAGCGTGTGTCCCCTCCACCAAATTCACCTGTTCCCTATGGCATTTCTGCATTCGGCATTACGATCTATCCACTTTCCCTTCGCCCATCACTTCCATTTGGGATAGTCAGGATTTCCCCCCGGGTTCCACCCTAAGGTCCCATTCGTGGCTTCACCTGGACCCGCGCCCGGGACTGGTGTTTGATTTTATAGAAGGTTCCTCCTGGCGCTCCCTACATTCTCTATGTGATAAATATGACATCTCTCAACCTGCATTTTACGAATATTTACAAATCCGCTCCTTCCTAAGATCCCTTCCCAAATCCCAGGTTATTAGGCAACTCACCCCTTTGGAGCGTCTTTGTATTTATTCTCCTCTGCGGCAGGGTATTATTTCTATATTTTACGGTTTACTACGTTCTTTGAAGACAGCGAACATACTCCCCCATGAGCGTAAATGGGAACAGGACCTTGGCCCCCCCCCTGCAGAGGACTCATGGGAAACCATTAGACAAAATGTAGCCCAGTCCTCAATCTCCTCCTTAGTGAAGGAAAACTCTTATAAAGCCTATACAAGATGGTATCGGGTCCCTGCAACACTACATAGGATTTTTCCCGGGTCTTCCCCATTGTGCTGGCGTGGGTGCGGCCAAGTAGGAGATTTTAAACACATCTGGTGGTCATGCCCCAAAATACGCACGTTCTGGGCTCGGGTGGAAACCCTTATTGTATCTATTTTTGGTTCGCTGATAACCTTAGGCCCCTGGACGGCCCTACTGGGTCTACCTTTATCCAATCTAGACAACCAGGCGAACAGCCTGGTACTCCAAATTTTACATGCCGCCAGATGTGTGATAGCTAAAAATTGAAAAAAAAACAATACCCCCCCTAGGAACATGCTAATAGCTAAAATATGGCATATTTCCATGATGGAAAAAATCACAGCTTCCTTACGGGACAGGTCAGAGAAATATAGGAGGATCTGGGAACCTTGGTTCACCTATACTATGCCCTCTAATGCCGGGGTGTGACTTACTACGTCGAATGGGTCCCAATAACCAAACGAGGTACTATACTGTCCACAGTGGTAAAGATTGCAGCTAGGGGGTGCTACACCCCACGGCTTGATTCTACCTTATATGTTCCTGAGATGATCCCCCTTCCCCCCATCCCCCCCTCCCCTTTCTCTCTCTCTTCTCTTCTCTTCATCTTTGACTCTTTTTTCCTATCCTTGTCTCTACTTCTTGTTTAAACACAGAAAAACTGTTGTCGATATATATGATATTGATGATGTACTACCTTGCTGTTGTTACATTTGGTTGTTCCTCATGGGATAACTTGTATATGATTTTGAATTTATTTGGAGTCATCATCTCCTGTTTGATTTGTATCCGCTTATTCGACTTCTCTTCAATAAAAATATTGCATTAAAAAAAAAAAAAAAAGAGAAAAAATATAAATTCAGTTTAATTCTATGATGAAGAAAATAAAACGTGAAAAATGCCATTTGGAGAGCAGCATGTTTTGGGTGATGTAAATATAAATACAATAGGCATGTGCACAGTGATTTTAGTTATAGCCATAGTCACAAAATGTGTCGCTTTCCATGCTCCTTTGAAAATTTCTTGCAGGCTTAATTGTTAACTAAATAACAGGCAATATAACAGGCAATATTTTTAATTATAACTATAGCAGTCTTTTTACAGTGTTTTATGTACATGGGTGTGAATGAGAGGGGGAGGGTAGACGCTGTACATGGGTGTGAATGAGAGGGGGAGGGTAGACGCTGTACATGGGTGTGAATGAGAGGGGGAGGATAGACGCTGTACATGGGTGTGAATGAGAGGGGGAGGATAGACGCTGTACATGGGTGTGAATGAGAGGGGGAGGGTAGACGCTGTACATGGGTGTGAATGAGAGGGGGAGGATAGACGCTGTACATGGGTGTGAATGAGAGGGGGAGGGTAGACGCTGTACATGGGTATGAATGGGAGGGGGAGGGTAGACGCTGTACATGGGTATGAATGGGAGGGGGAGGGTAGACGCTGTACATGGGTGTGAATGAGAGGGGGAGGGTAGACGCTGTACATGGGTATGAATGGGAGGGGGAGGGTAGACGCTGTATGAATGAGAGGGGGAGGGTAGATGCTGTACGGGGGTATGAATGAGAGGGGGAGGGTAGACACTGTACATGGGTATGTATGAGAGGGGGAGGGTAGGCATGTGCACAGTGATTTTAGTTATAGCCATAGTCACAAAATGTGTCGCTTTCCATGCTCCTTTGAAAATTTCTTGCAGGCTTAATTGTTAACTAAATAACAGGCAATATAACAGGCAATATTTTTAATTATAACTATAGCAGTCTTTTTACAGTGTTTTATGTACATGGGTGTGAATGAGAGGGGGAGGGTAGACGCTGTACATGGGTGTGAATGAGAGGGGGAGGATAGACGCTGTACATGGGTGTGAATGAGAGGGGGAGAGTAGACGCTGTACATGGGTGTGAATGAGAGGGGGAGGGTAGACGCTGTACATGGGTGTGAATGAGAGGGGGAGGGTAGACGCTGTACATGGGTATGAATGGGAGGGGGAGGGTAGACGCTGTATGAATGAGAGGGGGAGGGTAGATGCTGTACGGGGGTATGAATGAGAGGGGGAGGGTAGACACTGTACATGGGTATGTATGAGAGGGGGAGGGTAGACACTGTACATGGGTATGTATGAGAGGGGGAGGGTAGACACTATACATGGGTATGAATGAGAAGGGCAGCATAGATAATGTGCGAGGTATGAATGAGGGGAGTGTAGGGGGTATAAATAAGAGGGGGAATATAGATGCTATGTAGGGGTATAAATAAAAGGAGAGTATACATAAATGGTGTTATGAATGGTAGGTGCTATACAAGGAAAATTACAATTGTGTAAATAGTGACATTTACAAAGGTTCAGACAGTGCAGGGTGATAAATCAGATGGGGAGATAATTATATAACTGGGTGACAGTGACCCAGTTCCCTGGGAAGGGCGGACGGAAAGGAGTCGTTGACTGTGAGTTGGAGCACTGGGGGACAGTGAAGGGAGAGAACCAGGAAGGTGGAAGGTCCTGCTTATGTGAGAGCTTACAGTAGTTGAGTGGAGGTGAACTAGGAAGAGATGAGGAGGGAAGACAGCAGATGTGAGGTAAGAGCAGGCGTTCCCAACCTCGGTCCTCAAGGCACACTAACAATACAGGTTCTACTAATATCCATGCTGGAGCACATGTGACTTAATTAGTACCGCAGTTATTTTGATTTAACCAGCTGTGCTGAAACCTGGAAATAGCTAAAACCTGCCTTGGCTAGAGTGTGAGGCGGGCTTTTAGTCTTCAATGAAGGAGAGGGGGGGGGGGGGGATCAGGTCACCTTTTAATCCATTTAGTGGGTCATTCCGAGTTTATTGCTCGCTAGCTACTTTTTGCAGCACTGCGATCAGATAGTCGCCGCCTATGGGGGAGTTTATTTTCACTTTGCAAGTATGCGAATGCCTGTGCAGCCGAGCTCTGCAAAAACATTTTGTGCAATTTCTGAGTAGGTCTGAACTTACTCAGTCCTTGCGATCACTTCAGCCTGTCCGGGCCCAGAATTGACGTCCGACACCCGCCCTGCAAACGCTTGGACATACCTGCGTTTTCCCAAACACTTCCAAAAAAATGGTCAGTTGACACCCATAAACGCCCTCTTCCTGTCAATCTCCTTGCGATCAGCTGTGCAAATGGATTCTTCGTTAAATCCATCGCTCAGCAATGATCCGCTTTGTACCAGTACGGCGTGCCTGCACATTGTGGTGCATGCGCAGTAGTGACCTGAGAAACGGCAGTGTGCGAACAGGTCGGAATGACCCCCTTAGTCTGATGTGTGAGTGAGTTACAGAAGAGGAGAGCAGCACATAAGTCTCAGATGCCTGAGTGTGTAATCAGTGTATATAGAAGAAGAGGAGGGAGGGATAAATGAAAGAGGTAATTTGGGACACAGGCTGTTGTAACTAACATGGGTGGAATTATTATTATTATTACCCGTTATTTATATAGCACACACATATTCCGCAGCGCTTTACAGAGAATAGTTGTCCATTCACATCAGTCCCTGCCCCAGTGGAGCTTACAATCTATATCCCCTACCACATGTACACACAGACACATTCACAAGTTCGTATTGTTTGGAGCCACTTTCAGTTGTGTAAAAGTCTGGTGTGGGCACCCAAACAGGTCACTTTACGCTCATTTGAGCTTGCCACCCTCGGGGGTTCTAGTTTGGACTGCCGGCACCAAAAACAATGGTATCTTGCCCCTAGCATCAGGAAAGCAGTGGGACTACAGATGTGCATCATTGGAAGCTTTGCTGGCCCCAGAATCAGTAACTGTCTTTCTTAATGAAGCTAATGATGCCATAATAGAGGGGATCTATGGCAGTACTAATGTCAGAACCATGGATGGAAGTTGATGGACAGACTGATAATGTAGCGGATTAGGTTTTTTTCGGTTTGCAGAAATTTGTGGATCTAGTTTTTGTCTATTTTGGTTTTAGGAGTGGGTTCCTCCTCCTCATCATTATGGGATCTGATGGGCAATGTGCTTGTTACTCCTCAGTACATACGTCTGACACCAGACATGCAGAGTAAACAGGGAGCTGTCTGGAACCGTATGGTAAGTATAGACGCCAACGTCTTCCTGTATCTCTGTGCATTCACCATGTTCCTCAGGTGTCTAGTGATACTTAGTAGTGGGAATAGTGACGATGGCTCCTTTATACCACAGAGTGCTTGGGGAAGACATCTGCTTACAGGCCGCTAAACTGCACTTACAATTTGTCTTTTTAGTGCTGCTTATCAGATCACTGCTATTGTGTACGTTCCAGGAATGCATATACCGAAGGATTTGTGAGGTAGATGGGTGGTTGTCACACTACCAGACCTCCTGGCAGAGGAACACTGCAGAATGTTTCCTTAAGTCTGAAATAGCCAATCCCAGGACCTGTTGGAACTTTTAAATATATATTCTGTATAACGGTTTGATAATGTTGATATTATCTTAGACCGCAAAGCTATACCTCTAAATACACTTTTACCGTTGAGCCGCTATGGCCGCTAGACTAAAGGCACATGCTACGCACTTTGTACGCTATTTGCGTACAGAGTCCTGCACGTGGTACGCACTTGGCGTACACACGCCGCGCTGAGTGTACGGAGTACACACAGCGAGCGCACACTCAATTGATAACCTTTAAACTTTGTTAATGATACAATGTAATGATATGCTTATACTTTAAACCCTTAACAGCAAAGTACTGTAATGATGTAATACCTTTAAACCTTAAGTAGCGCCGGCGATACAAAGTACCCGCAGTGCGTACACCATATCAATGCTTATACACCTTATACAGATTAATCTACTTTAAAGCCCAGGCAGGAAAGTGAAAACACAACACTGATTTGTAGTTGCAACCACAGGGTTTTAAGGCCTCAGTGGATTAATTCCAAAAGGTAAAAACAATACAAATCATACACTACAGGCTAACAAGTAAATCTAAATAGAATAATGGCTACAGAGAATATACATACGTGAGAATGTTCGCAAGGGCAACCCGGCTCGGTCCTCCGCTGGTCATACAGATAGCGTTTAGAGTCTTCTGACCGGCCAGGCAACAATGGTCTTTTTATACACAACATGCATACACAATACAATGGTCACTGTAATCTCATTGTCCATTGGATACAGGGATGTGTCTCTACATTACAGAAAAGGTCATAGGTGGATTTGAAAAGGTGGGCGATGTCTTTCCCCAACTGCTCTTGTGGGTGGTATCCTCTGGATTCCCGCCGCATACATAAAATACAGTAAATACAGTTAATGTTCATATTCTACTTTTGTACATAACTATACGCAGGAACAAGCGATCTTTCTCTAACTAACACCGGAATGTTACCCTCAAAATACCCTACAGCTGGATACTAGACATCACCTTCCAACCTTTATCTGACCCTTCCGATCATGCAAAGGCGAATCTCTCTGTCCAGGAACTGTTTAAATTAATAATACTCGCTAACATGGTCTAGGGGAACTATATCTAAAATGTACGCTATATGGGTTAAATATGTAATGTTCTAATAACACGCTACACGCTCACAAACTCCGCCGTAAATACCCATATCACGCGCATGATCGCCAGAGCGATCCTACGAAAATTGCGGATATGTGCACGTACGGAGGACTGAGTGCACGAGCAGCGGGCATGTGCATGGGGTTAGTACAAGGCATATGCATTACAATATTTTTAGACTTTGACAGGTTGTAGTAGCTCTCATAGAATGGTGATTTCAGCTACAGAGGTCCTTAATGTGAAACTTTACACGTTAAGACAGTATGGTATATACAGTATTTCTCTATCGTCCTAGTGGATGCTGGGGTTCCTGAAAGGACCATGGGGAATAGCGGCTCCGCAGGAGACAGGGCACAAAAAGTAAAGCTTTAGGATCAGGTGGTGTGCACTGGCTCCTCCCCCTATGACCCTCCTCCAAGCCTCAGTTAGATTTTTGTGCCCGGCCGAGAAGGGTGCAATCTAGGTGGCTCTCCTAAAGAGCTGCTTAGAAAAGTTTAGCTTAGGTTTTTTATTTTACAGTGAGTCCTGCTGGCAACAGGATCACTGCAACGAGGGACTTAGGGGAGAAGAAGTGAACTCACCTGCGTGCAGGATGGATTGGCTTCTTGGCTACTGGACATTAGCTCCAGAGGGACGATCACAGGTACAGCCTGGATGGTCACCGGAGCCTCGCCGCCGGCCCCCTTGCAGATGCTGAAACGAGAAGAGGTCCAGAATCGGCGGCAGAAGACTCCTCAGTCTTCTTAAGGTAGCGCACAGCACTGCAGCTGTGCGCCATTTTCCTCTCAGCACACTTCACACGGCAGTCACTGAGGGTGCAGGGCGCTGGGAGGGGGGCGCCCTGGGAGGCAAATGAAAACCTTTTTTGGCTAAAAATACCTCACATATAGCCTCCGGGGGCTATATGGAGATATTTAACCCCTGCCAGAATCCGTTAAGAGCGGGAGACGAGGCCGCCGAAAAAGGGGCGGGGCCTATCTCCTCAGCACACAGCGCCATTTTCCCTCACAGAAAGGCTGGAGGGAAGGCTCCCAGGCTCTCCCCTGCACTGCACTACAGAAACAGGGTTAAAACAGAGAGGGGGGGCACTAATTTGGCGTTAGAAATATATAAAAAAGATGCTATAAGGGAAAACACTTATATAAGGTTGTCCCTATATAATTATAGCGTTTTTGGTGTGTGCTGGCAAACTCTCCCTCTGTCTCTCCAAAGGGCTAGTAGGTCCTGTCCTCTATCAGAGCATTCCCTGTGTGTGTGCTGTGTGTCGGTACGTGTGTGTCGACGTGTATGAGGACGATGTTGGTGAGGAGGCGGAGCAAATTGCCTGTAATGGTGATGTCACTCTCTAGGGAGTCGACACCGGAATGGATGGCTTATTTAGGGAATTACGTGATAATGTCAACACGCGCCAAGGTCGGTTGACGACATGAGACGGCCGACAAACAATTAGTACCGGTCCAGACGTCTCAAAAACACCGTCAGGGGTTTTAAAACGCCCGTTTACTTTAGTCGGTCGACACAGACACAGACAGGGACACTGAATCCAGTGTCGACGGTGAATAAACAAACGTATTCCTTATTAGGGCCACACGTTAAGGGCAATGAAGGAGGTGTTACATATTTCTGATACTACAAGTACCACAAAAGAGGGTATTATGTGGGATGTGAAAAAACTACCGTAGTTTTTCCTGAATCAGATAAATTAAATGAAGTGTGTGATGATGCGTGGGTTCCCCCCGATAGAAAATATGGGCGGTATACCCTTTGCCGCCAGAAGTTAGGGCGCGTTGGGTAACACCTCTTAGGGTGGATAAGGCGCTCACACGCTTATCAGAACAAGTGGCGGTACCGTCTATAGATAGGGCCGTCCTCAAGGAGCCAGCTGACAGGAGGCTGGAAAAATATCATAAAAAGTATATACACACATACTGGTGTTATACTGCGACCAGCGATCGCCTCAGCCTGGATGTGCAGAGCTGGGGTGGCTTGGTCGGATTCCCTGACTAAAAATATTGATACCCTTGACAGGGACAGTATTGTATTGACTATAGAGCATTTAAAGGATGTATTTCTATATATGCGAGATGCACAGAGGGATATTTGCACTCTGGCATCAAGAGTAAGTGCGATGTCCATATCTGCCAGAAGATGTTTATGGACACGACAGTGGTCAGGTGATGCAGATTCCAAACGGCACAAAGGTGTATTGCCGTATAAAGGAAGAGGAGTTATTTGGGGTCGGTCCATCGGACCTGGTGGCCACGGCAACTGCTGGAAAATCCACCGTTTTTACCCTAAGTCACATCTCTGCAGAAAAAGACACCGTCTTTTCAGCTTCAGTCCTTTCGTCCCTATAAGAGTCATATCTGCCCAGGGATAGAGGAAAGGGAAGAAGACTGCAGCAGGCAGCCCATTCCCAGGAACAGAAGCGTTCCACCGCTTCTGACAAGCTCTCAGCATGACGCTGAGACCGTACAGGACCCCTGGATCCTACAAGTAGTATCCCAGGGGTACAGTTTGGAATGTCGAGACGTTTCCCCTGCGCAGGCTCCTGAAGTCTGCTTTACCAAGGTCTCCCTCCGACAAGGAGGCAGTATGGGAAAAAATTCACGAGCTGTATTCCCAGCAGGTGATAATTAAATTACCCCTCCTACAACAAGAATAGGGGGTATTATTCCACACTATATTGTGGTACTGAAGCCAGAAGGCTAGGTGAGACCTATTCTAAATCTAAAAAAATTTGAACACTTACAAAGGTTCAAATCAAGATGGAGTCACTCAGAGCAGTGATAACGAACCGGGAAGAAGGGGACTATCTGGTGTCCCGAGACATCAGGGATGCTTACCTCCATGTCCCAAATTTGCCCTTATCACTAAGGGTACCTCAGGTTCGTGGTACAGAACTGTCACTATCCGTTTCAGACGCTGCCGTTTGGATTGTCTACGGCACCCCGGGTCTTTACCAAGGTAATGGCCGAAATGATGGTTCTTCTTCGAAGAAAAGGCGTCTTAATTATCCCTTACTTGGATGATCTCCTGATAAGGGCAAAGTCCAGGGAACAGTTGGAGGTCGGAGTAGCACTATCTCGGATACTGTTACAACAGCAGGGGTGGATTCTAAATATTCCAAAATCGCAGCTGATCCCGACAACAAGTCTCCTGTGCTTAGGGATGATTCTGGACACAGTCCAGAAAAAGGTGTTTCTCCCGGAAGAGAAAGCCAGGGAGTTATCAGAGCTAGTCAGGAACCTCCTAAAATCAGTGCATCATTGCACAAGGGCCATGGTAAAAAAATGGTGACTTCCTTCGAAGCAATTCCAGTCGGCAGATTTCATGCAAGAACTTTTCAGTGGGATCTGCTGGACAAATGGTCCGGATCGCATCTTCAGATGCATCAGCGGATAACCCTATATCCAAGGACAAGGGTGTCTCTCCTGTGGTGGTTACAGAGTGCTCATCTTCTAGAGGGCCGCAGATTCGGCATTCAGTTTTGGATGTTGGTGACCACGGAGACCAGCCCGAGAGGCTGGGGAGCAGTCACACAAGGAAAAAATTTCCAGGGAGTGTGATCAAGTCTGGAGATTTTTCTCCACATAAATATAGCTAAGGGTAAATTTATAATGCTCTAAGCTTAGCAAGACCTCTGCTTCAAGGTCAGCCGGTATTGATCCAGTGGGATAAAACATCACGGCAGTCGCCCACGTAAATAGACAGGGCGGCACAAGAAGCAGGAGGGCAGTGGCAAAAACTGCAAGGACTTTTCGCTGGGCGGAAAATCATGTGATAGCACTGTCAGCAGTGTTTCATTCCGGGAATGGAAACTGGGAAGCAGACTTCCTCAGTAGGCACGACCTCCACCCGGCAGAGTGGGAACTTCATGGGGAAGTTTTCCACATAATTGTAAACCGTTGGGAATTACCAAAGGTGGACATGATGGCGTCCCGTCTGAACAAAAAACGGGACAGGTATTGCGCCAGGTTAAGAGACCCTCAGGCAATAGCTGTGGACGTTCTGGTAACACCGTGGGTGTACCAGTCGGTGTATGTGTTCCATCCTCTGCTTTTCATACCTAAGGTACTGAGAATTATAAGACGTAGAGGAGTAAGAACTATACTCATGGCTCCGGATTGGCCAAGAAGGACTTGGTACCCGGAACTTCAAGAGATGCTCACAGAGGACTTATGGCCTCTGCCGCTAAGAAGGGACTTGTTTCAGCAAGTACCATGTCTGTTCCAAGACTTACCGCAGCTGCGTTTGACGGCATGGCGGTGGAACGCCGGATCCTAAGGGAAAAGGCATTCAGGAAGAGGTCATTCCTACCCTGGTCAAAGCCAGAAAGGAGGTGACCGCACAACATTATCACCACATGTGGCGAAAATATGTTGCGTGTTGTGAGGCCAGGAAGGCCCCACGAAGAAATTTCAACTCGGTCGATTCCTGCATTTCTTGCAAACAGGAGTGTCTATGGGCCTCAAATTGGGGTCCATTAAGGTTCAAATTTCGGCCCTGTCGATTTTTCTTCCAGAAAGAATTGGCTTCAGTTCCTGAAGTCCAGAAGTTTGTCAAGGGAGTATTGCATATACAACCCCCTTTTGTGCCTCCAGTGGCACTGTGGGATCTCAACGTAGTTCTGGGATTCCTCAAAACACATTGGTTTAAAACCAGTCAAATCTGTGGATTTGAAGCATCTCACATGAAAAGTGAACATGCTCTTGGACCTGGCCTGGACCAGGCGAGTGTCAAATTGGTGGTTTTTTTCTCAAAAAAGCCCATATCTGTTTGTCCATTCGGACAGGGCAGAGCTGCGGACTCGTCCCCAGTTCTCTCCCTAAGGTGGTGTCAGTGTTTCACCTGAACCAGCTTATTGTGGTGTCTTGCGCCTACTAGGGACTTGCAGGACTCCAAGTTGCTAGATGTGGTCAGGGCCCTGAAAATATAGGTTCCAGGACGGCTGGAGTCAGGAAAACTGACTTGCTGTTATCCTGTATGCACCCAACAAACTGGGTGCTCTTGCTTTTAAGCAGACTTTTGCTAGTTGGATGTGTAATACAATTCAGCTTGCACATTCTGTGGCAGGCCTGCCACAGCCAAAATATGTAAATGCCCATTCCACAAGGAAGGTGGGCTCATCTTGGGCGGCTGCCCGAGGGGTCTCGGCTTTACAACTTTGCCGAGCGGCTATTTAGTCAGGGGCAAACACGTTTGTAAAATCCTACAAATTTGATACCCTGGCTAAGGAGGACCTGGAGTTCTCTCATTCGGTGCTGCAGAGTCATCCGCACTCTCCCGCCCGTTTGGGAGCTTTGGTATAATCCCCATGGTCCTTTCAGGAACCCCAGCATCCACTAGGACGATAGAGAAAATAAGAATTTACTTACCGGTAATTCTATTTCTCGGAGTCCGTAGTGGATGCTGGGCGCCCATCCCAAGTGCGGATTATCTGCATTACTTGTACATAGTTACAAAAATCGGGTTATTATTGTTGTGAGCCATCTTTTCAGAGGCTCCGCTGTTATCATACTGTTAACTGGGTTCAGATCACAGGTTGTACAGTGTGATTGGTGTGGCTGGTATGAGTCTTACCCGGGATTCATAAATCCTTCCTTATTGTGTACGCTCGTCCGGGCACAGTACCTAACTGAGGCTTGGAGGAGGGTCATAGGGGGAGGAGCCAGTGCACACCACCTGATCCTAAAGCTTTACTTTTTGTGCCCTGTCTCCTGCGGAGCCGCTATTCCCCATGGTCCTTTCAGGAACCCCAGCATCCACTACGGACTCCGAGAAATAGAATTATCGGTAAGTAAATTCTTATTTTCTCTAACGTCCTAAGTGGATGCTGGAAACTCCGTAAGGACCATGGGGAATAGCGGCTCCGCAGGAGACTGGGCACAACTAAAGAAAGCTTTAGGACAGGTATGTCCAAACTGCGGCCCTCCAGCTGTTGTGAAACTACATATCCCAGCATGCCCTGACACAGTTTTGCTGTCAGAGAATGCTAAAGCTGTGTCAGGGCATGCTGGGATGTGTAGTTTCTCAACAGCTGGAGGGCCGCAGTTTGGACATGCCTGCTTTAGGACTACCTGGTGTGCACTGGCTCCTCCCTCTATGACCCTCCTCCAGACCTCCGTTAGAATTTTGTGCCCGGCCGAGCTGGATGCACACTAGGGGCTCTCCTGAGCTCCTAGAAAAGAAAGTATATTTTAGGTTTTTTATTTTCAGTGAGATCTGCTGGCAACAGACTCACTGCTACGAGGGACTTAGGAGAGAGAAGCGGACCTACCTGCTTGCAGCTAGCTTGGGCTTCTTAGGCTACTGGACACCATTAGCTCCAGAGGGATCGAACACAGGCCCAGCCTCGGTCGTCCGGTCCCGGAGCCGCGCCGCCGTCCCCCTTGCAGAGCCAGAAGCAAGAAGAACGTCCAGGAAATCGGCGGCAGAAGACTCCGGTCTTCATTAAGGTAGCGCACAGCACTGCAGCTGTGTGCCATTGCTCCCTGTGCACACCACATACTCCGGCCACTGATGGGTGCAGGGCGCTGGGGGGGGGGGGGGGGGGGGGGGCGGGGGGGGCGCCCTGGGCAGCAATTAGAGTACCTTAAGAGTGGCAAATCACACATAATATAGCCTAATAAGCTATATATGTGTAAAATACCCCTGCCACATTATGATTATAAGAGCGGGAGAAGTCCGCCGAAAAAGGGGCGGGGCTATCTCCCTTAGCACACTGGCGCCATTTTCTCTTCACAGTGCAGCTGGAAGACAGCTCCCCAGGCTCTCCCCTGTAGTTTTCAGGCTCAAAGGGTTAAAAAGAGAGGGGGGGCACTAAATTTAGGCGCAAATCTGTGTATTATAGCAGCTATAAGGGAAAAATCACTGTGGGTAGTGTGAATCCCTGCATTGTATAGCGCTCTGGTGTGTGCTGGCATACTCTCTCTCTCTGTCTCCCCAAAGGACTTTGTGGGGTCCTGTCCTCAGTCAGAGCATTTCCTGTGTGTGTGCGGTGTGTCGGTACGGCTGTGTCGACATGTTTGATGAGGAGGCTTATGTGGAGGCGGAGCAGATGCCGATAAATGTGATGTCACCCCCTGCGGGGTCGACACCTGAGTGGATGGACATGTGTAAGGAATTACGTGACAGTGTCAACTCCTTACATAAAAGGTTTGACGACATAGCAGATGTGGGACAGCCGGCTTCTCAGCCCTGCCCAGGCGTCTCAAAAGCCATCAGGGGCCCTAAAACGCCCACTACCTCAGATGGCAGACACAGATGTCGACACGGATACTGACTCCAGTGTCGACGACGATGAGACTACTGTACATTCCAATAGAGCCAACCGTTACATGATTACAGCAATGAAAAATGTGTTGCACATTTCTGATGGTACCACAAAAAAGGGTATTATGTTTGGGGAGAAAAAAGCTTCCAGTGGTTTTTCCCCCATCTGATGAACTAAATGTGTGAAGAAGCGTGAGTTTCCCCCGATAAGAAACTGGTAATTTCTAAAAGGTTACTAATGGCGTACCCTTTCCCGCCAGAGGATAGGTCACGTTGGGAGACATCCCCTAGGGTGGATAAAGTGCTCACACGTCTGTCAAAGAAGGTGGCACTACCGTCTCAGGACACGGCCGCCCTAAAGGAGCCTGCAGATAGAATGCAGGAGGCTATCCTGAAGTCTGTATATACACACTCAGGCATTATACTGAGGGGTTCACTACGGCTGGCTGGCGGTCGGGCTCCCGGCGACCAGCATCCCGGCGCCGGGAGCCCGACCGCCGGCTTACCGACAGCGTGGCGAGCGCAAATGAGCCCCTTGCGGGCTCGCTGCGCTCGCCACGCTACGGGCACGGTGGCGCCCTACGCGCGCCACACTATTTTATTCTCCCTCTATGGGGGTCGTGGACCTCCACGAGAGAAAATAAGTGTCGGTATGCCGGCTGTCGGGCTCCCGGCGCCGGTATACTGAGCGCCGGGAGCCCGACCGCCGGCATACAGAAGACCACCCATACTGAGACCAGCTATTGCTTCAGCATGAATGTGCAGTGCTGCAGCTGCGTGGTCAGATTCTCTGTACCTTAGACAGGGACACTATATTGCTAACCATAGAGCATATTAAAGACACAGTCTTATACATGAGAGATGCACAGAGGGATAATTGCCGACCGGCATTTAAAATAAACGCAATGTCCATTTCTGCCAGGAACTCGGCAGTGGACAGGTGATGCTGATTCTAAAAGGCACATGGAAGTTTTGCCTTACAAGGGTGAGGAGTTGTTTGGGGATGGTCTCTCGGACCTCGTTTCCACAGCTACAGCTGGGAAATCAACATTTTGCCCCATGTTCCCTCACAGCCAAAGAAAGCACCGTATTATC
The DNA here is from genome assembly GCF_028390025.1 of Pseudophryne corroboree. Lineage (NCBI taxonomy): Eukaryota > Metazoa > Chordata > Amphibia > Anura > Myobatrachidae > Pseudophryne > Pseudophryne corroboree. Next base: position 148,186,984 of record NC_086449.1, read on the forward strand.
AGGTACAGTCCTTTCGGCCCCAGAAAGACAAGCGGGTTAAAGGCGCGTCCTTTCTGCCCAGAGGCAGAGGTAGAGGGAAAAAGCTGCAGATACAGCCAGTTCCCAGGAACAAAAGTCCTCCCCCGCTTCCTCTAAGTCCACCGCATGACGCTGGGGCTCCACAGGCGGAGCCAGGTACGGTGGGGGCCCGTCTCAAGAATTTCAGCGACCAGTGGGCTCGCTCACGGGTGGATCCTTTGGATTCTACAGGTAGTATCTCAGGGGTACAGGCTGGAATTCGAGACGTCTCCCCCTCGCCGTTTCCTCAAATCTGCCTTGCCGACTGCTCCCTCAGACAGGGAGGCAGTGCTGGAGGCAATTCACAAGCTGTATTCGCAGCAGGTGATAGTCAAGGTACCCCTTCTTCAACAGGGACGGGGTTACTATTCCACAATGTTTGTGGTACCGAAACCGGACGGTTCGGTGAGACCCATTTTAAATTTGAAATCCTTGAACACTTATATACGAAGGTTCAAGTTCAAAATGGAATCGCTCAGGGCGGTTATTGCAAGCCTGGACGAAGGGGATTACATGGTATCACTGGACATCAAGGATGCTTACCTGCATGTCCCCATTTACCCCCCTCACCAGGAGTACCTCAGATTTGTGGTACAGGACTGTCATTACCAATTCCAGACGTTGCCGTTTGGTCTGTCCACGGCACCGAGGGTATTTACCAAGGTAATGGCAGAGATGATGATACTCCTTCGAAGGAAGGGAGTTATAATTATCCCGTACTTGGACGATCTCCTTATAAAGGCGAGGTCCAGGGAACAGTTGTTGATCGGAGTAGCACTAGCTGGGGCAGTGCTACAACAGCACGGCTGGATCCTGGACATTCCGAAGTCGCAGCTGGTTCCTACAACGCGTCTACTGTTCCTGGGGATGGTTCTCTACACAGAACAGAAAAAAGTGTTTCTCCCGGAGGAGAAGGCCAAGGAGTTGTCATCTCTAGTCAGAGACCTCCTAAAACCAAAACAGGTGTCGGTGCACCATTGCACGCGAGTCCTGGGAAAGATGGTGGCTTCTTACGAAGCAATTCCATTCGGAGGGTTCCATGCAAGGATCTTTCAGTGGGATCTGTTGGACAAGTGGTCCGGATCGCATCTTCAGATGCATCGGCTGATAACCCTGTCTCCAAGGGCCAGGGTGTCGCTGTTGTGATGGCTGCAGAGTGCTCATCTTCCAGAGGGCCGCAGATTCGGCGTACAGGACTGGGTCCTGGTGACCACGGATGCCAGCCTTCGAGGTTGGGGGGCAGTCACACAGGGAAGAAACTTCCAAGGACAATGGTCAAGTCAGGAGACTTCCCTACACATAAATATTCTGGAACTAAGGGCCATTTGCAATGCCCTAAGTCAGGCAAGACCCCTGCTTCAAAACCAGCCGGTGCTGATCTAGTCAGACAACATCACGGCGGTCGCCCATGTAAACCGACAGGGCGGCACAAGAAGCAGGATGGCAATGGCAGAAGCCACAAGGATTCCCCGATGGGCGGAAAATCATGTGTTAGCACTGTCAGCAGTGTTCATTCCCGGAGTGGACAACTGGGAAGCAGACTTTCTCAGCAGACACGACCTCCACCCGGGAGAGTGGGGACTTCATCCAGAAGTCTTCCAAATGATTGTACACCATTGGGAAGGGCCACAGGTGGACATGATGGCGTCCCGCCTCAACAAAAAGCTAGGATGTTATTGCGCCAGGTCAAGGGACCCTCAGGCGATAGCTGTGGACACTCTGGTAACACCGTGGGTGTACCAGTCGGTGTATGTGTTCCTTCCTCTGCCTCTCATACCCAAGGTACTGAGAATAATAAGAAGGAGAGGAGTAAGAACTATACTCGTGGTTCCGGATTGGCCAAGAAGATCTTGGTACCCAGAACTTCAAGAAATGATCTCAGAGGACCCATGGCCTCTGCCGCTCAGACAGGACCTGCTGCAGCAGGGGCCCTGTCTGTTCCAAGACTAACCGCCGCTGCGTTTGACGGCATGGCGGTTGAACACCGGATCCTAAAGGAAAAGGGCATTCCGGATAAAGTCATTCCTACGCTGATTAAGGCTAGGAAAGATGCGACCGCAAAATATTATCACCGCATATGGCGAAAATATGTTGCTTCGCGTGAGGCCAGGAAGGCCCCAACGGAGGATTTCAACTGAGTCGATTTCTGCACTTCCTACAGTCAGGAGTGACTATGGGCCTAAAATGGGTTCCAGTAAGGTCCAGTTTTCGGCTCTGTCCATTTTCTTCCAAAAAGAACTGGCTTCATTGCCTGAAGTTAAGACTTTTGTTAAGGGAGGGCTGCATATTCAGCCCCCGTTTGTGCCTCCAGTGGCACCGTGGGATCTCAACGTGGTGTTGGATTTCCTGAAGTCGCATTGGTTTGAACCACTTAAATCCGTGGAGCTAAAATACCTCACGTGGACAGTGGTCATGCTGTTGGCCTTGGCGTCGGCCAGGCGTGTATCAGAATTGGCGGCTTTGTCATGCAAATGCCCTTATCTGATTTTTCATAAGGATAGGGCGGAATTGAGGACTCGTTCCCAATTTCTCCCAAAGGTGGTTTCAGCTTTTCATTTGAACCAGCCTATTGTGGTGCCTGCCGCTACTCGTGACTTTGAGGATTCCAAGTTGCTGGACGTAGTCCGGGCCCTAAAAATCTATGTTTCCAGGACAGCTGGAGTCAGAAAGACTGACTCGCTATTTATCCTGCATGCACCCAACAAGTTGGGTGCGCCTGCTTCAAAGCAGACTATTGCTCGCTGGATCTGTAGCACGATTCAACTTGCCGCATCCTAAATCTGTGAAAGCCCATTCCACGAGGAAGGTGGGCTCTTCTTGGGCGGCTGCCCGAGGGGTCTCTGCTTACAACTTTGCCGAGCAGCTACTTGGTCGGGGTCAAGCACATTTGCTAAATTCTACAAGTTTGATACCCTGGCTGAGGAGGACCTAGAGTTCGCTCATTCGGTGCTGCAGAGTCATCCGAACTCTCCCGCCCGTTTGGGAGCTTTGGTATAATCCCCATGGTCCTTACGGAGTTCCCAGCATCCACTTAGGACGTTAGAGAAAATAAGATTTTACTCACCGGTAAATCTATTTCTCGTAGTCCGTAGTGGATGCTGGGCGCCCGTCCCAAGTGCGGATTGCCTGCAATACTTGTATATAGTTATTGTTTAACTAAAGGGTTATTGTTGAGCCATCTGTTGAGAGGCTCAGTTATATTTCATACTGTTAACTGGGTATACTATCACGAGTTATACGGTGTGATTGGTGTGGCTGGTATGAGTCTTACCCGGGATTCCAAATCCTTTCCTTATTGTGTCAGCTCTTCCGGGCACAGTATCCTAACTGAGGTCTGGAGGAGGGTCATAGAGGGAGGAGCCAGTGCACACCAGGTAGTCCTAAAGCTTTCTTTAGTTGTGCCCAGTCTCCTGCGGAGCCGCTATTCCCCATGGTCCTTACGGAGTTCCCAGCATCCACTACGGACTACGAGAAATAGATTTACCGGTGAGTAAAATCTTATTATTGTCACCAGTTCTGCCAGCACACTGTCATCCTTGTAGGATTCAGATTTTTACATTGTTTATTTGATATTTGTGTTTCTCCTTCGTCCTAGAGGATGTTGGGGACTCCAAAAGGACCATGGGGTATAGACTGGATCCGCAGGGGACATGGGCATTTTCAGACTTTAAATGGGTGTGAACTGGCTCCTCCCTCTATACCCGTCCTCCAGACCTCAGTTAGATTCTGTGCCCAGAGAGACTGGACACACACTAGGGGAGCTCTACAGAGTTTCTTTAGAAAAGACTTTCAGTTAGGTTTATTATTTTTAGGGAGCACTGCTTGCAACAGTCTCCCTGCTTCATGGGACTGAGGGGAGAGAAGCAGACCTACTTCTGTGAGTTAAAGGCTCTGCTTCTTAGGCTACTGGACACCATTAGCTCCAGAGGGTCTGATCACTTGGTATAGCCTAGCTGCTCGTTCCCGGAGCTGCGCCGCCGTCCCCCTCACAGAGCCAGAAGAGAGAAGCCGGGTGAGTAACCGAAGCAAAGAAGACTTCAGCGAAGGCGGCAGAAGACATCAGTCTCAGAGGTACCGCGCAGCGCGCCATTGCTCCCGCTCACAAACGGCACTACATGGCGCAGGGGTGGGCGCCCTGGGCAGCAATAAAACCTCTTTTAAGATCTGGCACAGAGGTATACAGAGGTATACAGTGCGGGACACAAGCGCGCCATTTAGGGAGCGGGGCATCGTCCTTCCAGCTCTTATCAGCGGCATCTTTTCTCTTCACAACGAGCTGCAGAGACGCTGGTCCTGGCCCTTCACTTCTGTCACAAGTAACAGGGTGCAAAAACAGGGGGGGGGCACAGCATATTTGGTGTTGAATATGAAAAAAATAAATATATATATATATATATATATATATATATATATATATATATATATTCTCTTACGTTCTAGAGGATGCTGGGGACTCCGTAAGGACCATGGGGTATAGATGGTCTCCGCAGGAGATAGGGCACCTAAAAAGAACTTTGACTATGGGTGTGTACTGGCTCCTCCCTCTATGCCCCTCCTCCAGACCTCAGTTAGATCTTGTGCCCAGAGGAGAATGGGTGCACTGCAGAGAGCTCTCCAGAGTTTTCTGTGGAAAAAGAATTTTGTTAGGTTTTTTATTTTCAGGGAGTCCTGTTGGCAACAGGCTCCCTGCATCGTGGGACCGAGGAGAGAGAAGCAGAGCTGGCTTGTAAAGTTGGGCACTGCTTCTAGGCTACTGGACACCATTAGCTCCAGAGGGAGTTGGAACATAGGTCTCACCTGGGGTTCGTCCCGGAGCCGCGCCGCCGTCCTCCTCACAGATGCAGAAGGTAGAAGCCGGGTGAGTATTGAGGAAAAGACTTCAGGCGGCAGAAGACATCAGATCTTCATGAGGTAAGCGCGCAGCGGTAAGCTGCGTGCCATTGCTCCCAGTCACACACACAAAGCAGGCACTGAAGGGTGCAGGGGGGGGCGCCCTGGGCAGCAATAAACTTTGATTTGTCCATAAATACAATGGATTAGGCTGTGGGACAGTAAATCCGCGGACCCCCGCCATTTTATTAGTATATGATGAAGGGACCGAAGCCCGCCGTCAGGTGGGCGGGGCTTGATCCACAGCACTAACCAGCACCATTTTCTCCACAGAGGCCGCATGAGAAAACGCTGGCTCCCTGTTCTCTCCCCTGCCGAGCTTCACAGGTTGGAAAAAGGAGGAGGGGGGCACTTTGGCGACGCAGTGAGTGGAGATTACAATTATAAACATATAATAGCGCTATCTGGTCATATATTCCAGTGTTTTTAAGCGCTGGGTGTGTGCTGGCATACTCTATCTCTCTGTCTCTCCTAAGGGCCTGGTTGGGGTTTTGTCCCCTTATAGGTAACTCCCTGTGTGTGTGGGGTGTCGGTACGTGTGTGTCGACATGTCTGAGGTGGAAGGCTTCTCCAAGGAGGAGGTGGAGCAAATGAGTGGTGTGTCCCCGTCGGTTGTGCCGACTCCAGATTGGATGGACATGTGGCATACGTTGCATGCAAGTGTGGCATCTTTACATAAAAGGCTTGATAAAAGCTGGTTTAGGGGGGACATCAGGCGGTCAATTCTCAGATTGGACCGACTCACAGGGCCCGTCGGGGTCTCAAAAGCGTCCCTTAACACAACACACTACTACCGACACGGATTCTTCCAGTGTCGACTATGACGAAGTAAAATTGCACCCTAGGGTGACTAAAACTATTCAGTGTATGATTGTGGCAATAAGGGATGTGTTGCATATTGTGGATGAACCCTCAGTCCCCGACACAAGGGTACACATGTTTAAGGAATAGAAACAGATTATTAATTTTCCCACATCTCATGAATTGAGTTCTTTGGAAAAGCTTGGGAGACTCCGGATAAGAGACCGCAGATCCCCAAAAGAATTTTTATGGCATACCCTTTCCTAAGCAGGACAGGGAGATTTGGGAATTACCCTCCACTGTGGACAAGGCCCTGACGCGCTTATCCAAGAAAGTGGCACTACCGTCTCCTGACACAGCGGCCCTTAAAGACCCAGCAGATCGCAGGCAAGAAACTACCTTAAAGAGTGTTTATTCTCATACGGGTGCTGTGCTAAGACCGACGATTGCGTCGGCATGGGTGTGTAGCGCAATTGCAGCTTGGACAGATGAGCTGACAAGATCAATTTGATACTATGGATAAGGATACTATATTCCTAACTCTAGCCCATATAAAAGACGCAGTCTTATTTATGAGGGATGCTCAAAGGGACATTGGATTGCTAGCTTCTAGGGCCAATGCCATGTCTATCTCAGCGAGAAGATCCTTATGGACTCGCCAATGGACGGGTGATGCGGATTCCAAGAAACATATGGAAGTACTACCCTATAAGGGGGATGTTTTGTTTGGGGATGGGCTGACGGACCTGGTTTCCACAGCTACAGCAGGTAAATCAAATTTTTTACCATATATTCCCCAACAGCAAAAGAAAGTAACACCCTATCGGATGCAGTCCTTTCGGTCGCACAAGTCCAAAAGAGGTCGGGGATCCTCTTTCCTCGCCAGAGGCAAGAGAGCACCTGTTTCGGCAGGTGCCCAGGAACAAAGTCCTCCCCGGCTGCTCCAAAACCCACAGCATGACGCTGGGGCTACCCTGAGGGAGTCCGCACCGGTGGGGGCATGTCTTCGACTTTTCAGTCAGGCCTGGGTCAGTTCGGACCTGAATCCCTGGGTGTTGGAAATAGTTTCCCAGGGTTACAAATTGGAATTCAAGGAGGTGCCCCCGTGCCGATTTTTCAAATCGGCCCTACCAGCTTCCACATCGGAAAGGGATGTAGTGTTAGCTGCAATTCAAACGCTGTGTATACAGCAAGTGATAATCAAGGTTCCCCTGCACCAGCAGGGAAGAGGTTACTACTCAACCCTATTTGTGGTCCCGAAACTGGACGGTTTGGTCAGACCGATTTGAATCTGAAATCCCTAAACCTGTACATAAAAAGATTCAAATTCAAAATGGAATCACTCAGAGCGATAATAGCCAACATGGAGGAGGGGGAGTTTATGGGGTCTCTGGACATAAAGGATGCGTACCTTCATGTCCCCATATATGCCCCCCATCAGGAATACCTGAGATTCGCTGTACAGGATTGTCATTACCAATTTCAGACGTTGCCGTTTGGACTTTCCACGGCCCCGAGGATTTTCACCAAGATAATGGCGGAAATGATGGTGGTCCTGCGCAAGCATGGTGTCACAATTATCCCATACTTGGACGATCTCCTGATAAAAGCGAGATCAAGAGAGAAATTTCTGAGCAGTGTGGCGCTCTCTCTGAGAGTGCTCCAGCAACACGGTTGGATTCTAAATCTACCGAAGTCACAGTTGATTCCGACAACTCGACTACCGTTCCTAGGTATGATACTGGATACGGAACAAATTGAGGTCTTCCTCCCAATAGAGAGAGCCCAAGACATCCAGAACATGGTCAGAGACCTGATAAAACCGAAAAGGGTGTCAGTTCACCAATGCACTCGAGTTCTGGGGAAAATGGTGGCGGCCTACGAGGCCATTCCCTTCGGAAGGTTCCATGCAAGGACTTTTCAATGGGACCTTCTAGACAAGTGGTCCGGGTCCCATCTGCATTTACATCGGAAAATAACTCTGTCCCCAGGAACCAGAGTGTCCCTCCTGTGGTGGTTCCAAAGTGCTCACCTGCTGGAGGGTCGCAGGTTCGGGATTCAGGACTGGATCCTGGTTACCACGGACGCGAGCCTCCGAGGATGGGGAGCGGTCACACAGGGAAGGACTTTTCAGGGTCTTTGGTATGACCAGGAGTCCTGTCTACACATCAATGTGTTGGAACTCAGGGCCATTTACAACGGCCTTCGACAAGCGGAGAGTTTTCTTCGAAACCTTCCGGTTCTGATTCAATCAGACAATGTCACAGCAGTGGCTCATGTGAACCGCCAAGGCGGGACAAGAAGCAGAGTCGCGATGGCGGAAGCCACAAGGATCCTTCGCTGGGCGGAAAATCATGTAAGCGCTCTGTCGGCTGTCTTCATTCCGGGAGTGGACAACTGGGAAGCAGACTTCCTCAGCAGACACGATCTCCATCCAGGAGAGTGGGGACTTCATCAAGAAGTCTTTGCAGACGTAACACGTCTTTGGGGAACTCCTCAAATAGACATGATGGCGTCACGCCTCAACAAAAAACTTCGGAGGTATTGCGCCAGGTCTCGGGACCCTCAGGCAGTAGCAGTAGATGCACTGGTAACACCGTGGGTGTTCGACTCGGTCTACGTGTTCCCTCCTCTTCCTCTCATCACGAAAGTGTTGAGGATCATAAGACGAAGAAGAGTACAGACGATACTCGTTGTCCCAGACTGGCCTCGAAGGGCTTGGTACTCGGATCTACAAGAGATGCTCACAGGAGACCCCTGGCCTCTTCCTCTGAGGGAAGACCTGTTGCAGCAGGGGCCCTGTGTATTTCAAGACTTACCGCGGTTACGTTTGACGGCATGGCGGATGAACGCTGAATCCTAGCAAAAAAGGGGATTCCGGAAGAGGTCATCCCTACTTTAATAAAGGCTAGGAAGGAGGTGACTGTTAAGCATTATCACCGTATCTGGCGAAAGTATGTGTCTTGGTGTGAGATCAAGAATGCACCTACGGAAGATTTTCATTTGGGTCGTCTTCTCCACTTCCTACAGACGGGAGTGGATATGGGCCTGAAATTAGGCTCGATTAAGGTACAGATTTCGGCCCTCTCGATTTTCTTTCAGAAGGAATTTGCTTCTCTTCCAGAAGTCCAGACGTTTGTAAAGGGAGTGCTGCACATCCAGCCCCCTTTTGTGCCTCCAGTGGCACCATGGGACCTGAACGTGGTGTTGCAGTTCCTAAAATCACACTGGTTTGAACCGCTTAACAAGGTTGAGTTGAAATTTCTTACCTGGAAGGTGGTAATGTTGTTGGCCTTAGCATCAGCAAGGCGAGTGTCAGAATTGGCGGCTCTATCACACAAGAGCCCCTACTTGATTTTTCATGTGGATAGAGCTGAATTGAGGACACGTCCACAATTTTTGCCTAAAGTGGTTTCGTCGTTCCATATGAATCAACCTATTGTGGTGCCTGTGGCTACTGGTGACCTGGAGGATTCCAGATCCCTGGACGTAGTCAGGGCCTTAAAAATTTATGTAGCCAGGACGGCTAAAATTAGGAAAACAGAGGCTCTGTTTGTCCTGTATGCGGCCAATAAGATTGGCGCGCCTGCTTCAAAGCAGACTATTGCTCGCTGGATCTGTAATACGATTCAGCAGGCTCACTCTACGGCTGGATTGCCGGTACCAAATTCGGTTAAGGCCCATTCCACTAGGAAGGTGGGCTCTTCTTGGGCGGCTGCCCGAGGCGTCTCGGCTTTACAACTTTACCGAGCGGCGACGTGGTCGGGGTCAAACACTTTTGCTAAATTCTACAAGTTTGATACCCTGGCTGATGAGGACCTAGCGTTTGCTCAGTCGGTGCTGCAGAGTCATCCGAACTCTCCCACCCGATTGGATGCTTTGGTATAAACCCCATGGTCCTTACGGAGTCCCCAGCATCCTCTAGGACGTAAGAGAAAATAAGATTTTAAACCTACCGGTAAATCTATTTCTCCTAGTCCGTAGAGGATGCTGGGCGCCTGTCCCAGTGCGGAAAATCTACAAGACTTGTATATAGTTGTTGCTTACATAAGGGTTATGTTACAGTTGACATCGGTCTTGGACCGTTACTGTTGTTTTTGTTCATACTGTTAACTGGTTATGTATGTTCCAGGTTACATGGTATGATTGGTGTGGGCTGGTATGAATCTTGCCCTTGGATTGCTAAATCCTGCCTTGTATTGTCCATCTCCTCTGGGCACAGTTCTCTAACTGAGGTCTGGAGGAGGGGCATAGAGGGAGGAGCCAGTGCACACCCATAGTCAAAGTTCTTTTTAGGTGCCCTATCTCCTGCGGAGCCCGTCTATACCCCATGGTCCTAACGGAGTCCCCAGCATCCTCTACGGACTAGGAGAAATAGATTTACCGGTAGGTTTAATATATATATGCGCGCGCTGCAAGGTCTGGGGCACTGTATATTCCTTCAGACCGGGTGAGGCGCTGGGTGTGAGCTGGCAAACTTCCTCTCTGTGTCTCTGAAGGGCCTTACTGTGGGTCTGTTCCCTATAGCCCAGTGTGATAGTGGGTGTCGGCACGCGTGTGTCGACATGTCTGAGGCTGAATGCTCTTCCCAGGAGGAGGCTGGTGTGGGGGCAGAACAGAATGTGGGAGTGACTCTGTCGGCACCGACTGCTGATTGGGTAGATATGTGGAGTGTCTTAAATGCAAGTGTGGCTTCGTTGCATAAGAGATTAGACAAATCTGAGTCTCAGAACCAAGCATGGAGACAATCCATGGAAGATGTTTTGTCACAAACTCAGACCCCCTTAGGGTCACAGAAACGTTCGTTTACCGAGATAGCAGACACAGATACCGGCACGGATTCGGACTCCAGTGTCGACTATAGTGATGCCAAATTGAATCCTAAACTGGCTAAGAGTATTCAGTACATGATTGTGGCAATTAAGGACGTGTTAAATATCACGGAAGACCCTGCTGTGCCTGAGACAAGGGTCTGTATGTATAAGGGAAAGAAACCTATGGTAACGTTTCCTCCCTCTCATGAACTGAACACTCTTTTTGAAAAGGCTTGGGATACTCCTGACAAGAGGTTGCTGATTCCCAAGAGAATTTCTATGGCATATCCGTTTCCCTCTGAGGATAGGGTAAAGTGGGAGTCGACGCCCACGGTGGACAAAGCTTTAGCGCGGTTGTCCAAGAAGGTGGCACTTCCGTCCCCTGACACGGCAGCCCTAAAGGATCCTGTGAATCGTAAGCAGGAAACTATCTTGAAATCTATTTACGTCACTACAGGTACGCTGCTCAGACCTGCTGTGGCGTGGCATGGGTTAGTAGCGCTATTGAAAAGTGGGCAGATAACTTGTCATCTGAAAATTGACACCCTGGATAGAGAAGAGAGCGTGCTTTTGACGCTGGGTCATATCAGGGACGCTGCAGTCTATCTAAAGGAGGTTGCGAGTGATATTGGCCTCTTGAGATCAAGGGCCAATGCCATGGCAATCTCTGCTAGGAGAGCGTTGTGGACTCATCAATGGAATGGTGATGCTGACTCTAAGAAGGCTATGGAGGCTCTGCCCTACAAAGGTGGCGTTTTGTTTGGTAAAGGCCTCGCGGACCTGGTATCTACAGCTACCGCGGGTAAGTCATCCTTTCTACCTTTTGTCCCTCCACAGCAAAAGAAAACGCCTCAGTATCAGATGCTGTCCTTTCGGTCTAATAAATTCCAAAAAGGACGAGGGTCCTCCTTCCTTGCTGCTAGAGGTAAGGGAAGGGGAAAAAGATCGCCGGCTGTGGCAAGCTCCCAGGAGCAGAAGTCCTCCCCGGCTTCTACCAAGTCCACCGCATGACGCTGGGGCTCCGCTGCGGGAGTCCGCACCGGTGGGGGCACGTCTTCAGCTCTTCAGTCGGGTCTGGGCTCACTCAGGCCTGGATCCTTGGATGCTGGAAATTGTGGCCCAAGGATACAAACTGGAGTTTCAAGACGTGCCCCTCACCGATTTTTCAACTCTGCCTTGCCAGCTTCTCTTCCGGAAAGAGAAGTAGTGTGCGCTGCAATACAAAAACTGTGTCAACAGCAAGTCATTGTCACGGTACCCCCGTCACAACGGGGAGAAGGGTTTTATTCAAGCCTGTTCGTGGTGTCGAAGCCGGATGGCTCGGTCAGACCGATTCTGAACTTAAAATCCCTCAATCTATATTTGAAAAGATTCAAATTCAAGATGGAATCTCTCCGAGCAGTGATCTCCATTCTGGAAGGGGGGGATTTTATGGTGTCAGTCGACATAAAGGATGCTTACCTACATGTCCCCATATATCCTCCACATCAGGCTTACCTGAGGTTTGCGGTTCAGGATTGTCATTACCAATTTCAGACGTTGCCGTTTGGTCTTTCCACGGCCCCGAGGATTTTCACCAAAGTAATGGCGGAAATGATGGTGCTCCTGCGCAAGCAGGGTGTCACAATTATCCCGTACTTGGACGATCTCCTGATAAAGGCGAGATCAAAGGAGCAGTTACTAAAAAACGTTGCGCTCTCCCTGACAGTTCTGCAACAACATGGTTGGCTCCTAAATATGCCAAAGTCAGAGTTGATTCCGACAACACGGCTGTCGTTCTTGGGCATGATTCTGGACACGGAACTGCAGAGAATTTTTCTCTCAATGGAAAAAGCTCTGGAAATACAGAACATGGTCAAGGGGATTCTGAAACCGGCAAGAGTGTCGATTCATCAATGCACTCGGGTGCTGGGGAAGATGGTGGCGGCCTACAAGGCCATCCCGTTTGGCAGGTTCCATGCCAGGGTTTTTCAGTGGGACCTGTTGGACAGGTGGTCCGGGTCTCACCTACACATGCACCGGAAGATAAGCCTATCTCCCAGGGCCAGGATTTCTCTCCTGTGGTGGCTCAAAAGTTCTCACCTTCTAGAGGGACGCAGGTTCGGGATCCAAGATTGGATCCTAGTAACCACGGATGCGAGTCTCCGAGGTTGGGGAGCAGTCACACAGGGACAAAATTTCCAGGGAAAATGGTCAAGCTAGGAAGCTTGTCTGCACATAAACATTCTGGAATTAAGGGCCATCTACAACGGCCTTCTACAAGCGGAACATCTTCTTCGCGGCCTGCCCGTCCTGATTCAGTCGGACAACATAACAGCAGTGGCGCACATAAACCGCCACGGCGGAACAAGGAGCAGAGCGGCGATGGCAGAGGCCACAAAAGTTCTTCGCTGGGCGGATAAACAGGCAAGCGCTCTGTCGGCGGTCTTCATTCCAGGCGTGGACAACTGGGAAGCAGACTTCCTCAGCAGACACGACCTCCATCCAGGAGAGTGGGGTCTTCATCAAGAGGTCTTTGCAGAAGTGACAAGTCGTTGGAATTCCTCAAATAGACATGATGGCGTCTCGCCTCAACAAGACATATTATTCCAGGTCGAGGGACCCTCAAGCAGTAGCAGTGGACGCCCTAGTGACACCGTAGGTGTTTCAGTCGGTCTATGTGTTCCCTCCGCTTCCACTCATCCCAAAGGTGATACGGATCATAAGAAGAACAAAGGTTCAGGTGATACTCGTTGTTCCAGATTGGCCACGGAGGGCCTGGTATCCGGATCTTCAGGAATTACTCATAGGAGATACCTGGCCTCTTCCTCTAAGAGAGGATCTGTTACAGCAAGGGCCGTGCGTGTTCCAAGACTTACCGCAGTTGCGTTTGACGGCGTGGCGGTTGAATGCAAAATCCTAGCGCGAAAGGGTATTCCCGGTGAGGTCATCCCCACTCTACTGAAAGCTAGAAAGGAGGTAACGGCGAAGCATTACCACCGTATTTGGAGAAAATATGTGTCTTGGTGTGAATCCAAGAAGGCTCATACGGAAGAATTTCAGCTGGGTCGGTTTCTCCATTTTTACAAGCAGGTGTGGATGTGGGCCTGAAGTTAGGTTCCATTAAAGTGCAGATTTCGGCCTTATCAATTTTCTTTCAAAGGGAATTGGCCTCGCCTCCAGAGGTACAGACTTTTGTGAAAGGCGTGCTGCACATCCAACCTCCATTTGTGCCCCCAGTGGCACCATGGGACCTTAACGTAGTGTTACAGTTCCTTATGTCACATTGGTTTGAACCTTTACAAACTGTTGAGTTGAAATTTCTCACTTGGAAAGTGGTCATGCTATTGGCCTTGGCATCCGCAAGGCGGGTGTCGGAATTGGCGGCTTTGCCTCACAAAAGCCCCTATTTGATTTTCCACAAGGATAGAGCGGAGTTGAGAACTCGTCAACAATTTCTACCAAAGGTGGTTTCTTTGTTTCACATGAACCAACCTATTGTGGTACCTGTGGCTACTGAAGCCTTGGCTCAGTCAAAGTCTCTTGATGTGGTCAGAGCTTTGAAAATTTATGTAGCCAGAACGGCTCGTATTAGGAAAATGGAGGCTCTGTTTGTCCTGTATGCAACAAGATTGGGGCTCCTGCTTCCAAGCAGACTATTGCACGCTGGATCTGTAATGCGATTCAGCATGCTCATTCTACGGCTGGATTGCTGTTACCGAAATCAGTGAAGTCCCATTCTACCAGGAAGGTGGGCTCATCTTGGGCGGCTGCCCTGGGAGACTCGGCGCTACAACTTTGCCGAGCAGCTACTTGGTCAGGTTCAAACACTTTTGCAAAATTCTACAAGTTTGATACCCTGGCTGATGAGGACCTCATGTTTGCTCAATCGGTGCTGCAGAGTCATCCGCACTCTCCCGTCCGGTCTGGAGCTTTGTTATAAACCCCACGGTCCTTTTGGAGTCCCCAGCATCCTCTAGGACGTTTGAGAAAATAGGATTTTAATACCTACCGGTAAATCCTTTTCTCTTAGTCCGTAGAGGATACTGGGCGCCCGTCCCAGTGCGGACTCTATCTGCAGTACTTGTTCATAGTTATTGCTTTTGTTACACAAAGGTTGTGTTTTTGGTTTCGATCAGTCTGTTGCTGATTTTTTGGTTCATGCTGTTAACTGGTTTTAGTTAAATGCCATTTTGTACGGTGTGTTGTGGTGTGAGCTGGTATGTATCTCACCCTTGGTTAACAAAAATCCTTTTCCTCGAAATGTCAGTCTCCCTGGGCACAGTTCCTATAACTGAGGTCTGGAGGAGGGGCATAGAGGGAGGAGCCAGTTCACACCCATTTAAAGTCTTAAAGTGCCCATGTCTCCTGCGGATCCCGTCTATACCCCACGGTCCTTTTGGAGTCCCCAGCATCCTCTACGGACTAAGAAAAGGATTTACCGGTAGGTATTAAAATCCTATTTTTTTATGTTATTCAAATACATGTGTGCTTGGTATTGCCTGCGTGTTCTTCCCTTTCACAGTCCAAAGAGGAGGACCAGCTAGGTGGTCAGTGGAGGCAGCCATTTGTACCTCAGTGATGCTACTTGTTCATTGTGAATTGACTTTTCTGTACAACTATGATCTACGGGAGAAACCTAAAACAGAGACATATAGTAGGGGCTGATCCAGAGGTGGCCGTTATTATCATAGCTGCTGTGTCTGTGTACGCAGCCAATGTGCGCAATTATATAACAGCTGCAGGAGGCGTCTTAAGTAAAAAGACACCCGCTGCTGCGTCCTAAGATGCAGTGTGGGATCATCTCCAACATTGCAGACTCAGATCCGACATCTGTGCATGCAGATCTTAAAACACTGATGTTTGGCGTAAACATGGAAGTAGAGTCCATCTGTGAACCAGTCACAAACCAGATGCAGACCTCTAGTGGGAATATACATGTAATAATGCTGTGTATATTGTTCCAGCCATGTTATGTCAGAGACTGGGAGCTACAAGTTCATTTCAAAGTCCATGGACAGGGCAAGAAAAACCTGAACGGGGACGGCTTTGCCATCTGGTATACCAAGGATCGAATGCAGCAAGGTGAGAATTCTCTCATTTCTCATTCATTTATATGATTATTTTTTTTCATTATGTTTATTAAATATTATCTGAGCACAACGTGAATCCTTTACATACTGCAGGTCCTGTGTTTGGGAGTAAGGACAGTTTTATTGGTCTCGGCGTGTTTGTGGATACATACCCAAATGAGGAGAAACAGCATGAGGTACGTGTGTTCCTGGCCTCTGGTCACTACTAGCATCCATGATCCTGTGACAATGCATATAGTAAGCCATAGCAGTGCTTCAGAGATGGGGTAGTATGTGGCCAAAGAGGGAGATACAGCCCGCCAAGCATTTATCTGCATCCTGAAGCTATCTGCCCATGAGCCCAGCTCCTGTTTTCTACTTTATGCCCTACCAACCTTTACCTGCAGGCTACCCCTTATAGGGTAAGAATAGGGGCTGTGAGTTAAGCTTGGTGTCTTCTAAAGTAGAAAATAGGACCGAACTTGAATTTAGACTTGAGACTGAGGTACTGTCGCATTATTGACCCCGCAACTGTGTATGAATCAAGCAGTCCACGCTTTGCTTAATTAAAAGATGACACTACCTAGAATTCTTCATTCAATTGTAAAGACTCAGAACTAGAAAGTATAAACCGGGGCATAATGCAGGTAAACAGCACAGGGAGTATTGATGTGAAAAATTCATTAATCGTAAGTGTTATCATAGTGTCCGTCCCTCCTAAAAGCACCAGTTACAGGGCTATTTACTGCCATGTGCTAGTTTAGCTGAATTGTTTATGACTAGAGAAACGCAATGAGCATCTGGCGCTGTAACTTGCATACATATAAAGGCTAATCTCATCTCTCCTGTGTCCTGCGTGTCACTGAGATGTATTGTTTGCTTTCTCCTCTGCTGCTGGATTGGCGTCTCAGAAGAAAAGGTACTCCGCAGGGAACCAGGTATACCATCTGCATCTCTGATGCACCTGCCTGCCTCCTGTCAGACTGTGTGTAATGTTATATTATAATGATACCTCGGACATCTGTCCTGGTATATATCTTAGGTCTCATTTTTCTCTGTCCTCCATCTGGGGGACGCTGCGCCGTTACTTGTGGGGTTAGAGGTGTGTGGTAGTGGAGTTTGGCACAGAATCTAAAGCTGACTCCTCCCCCCTCTAACCCCTCCCATCTCCTTCCTGCTCAGCCATATTCATTTAACATAATCGCAAGTATAGAGGGGGCTGATCAAAGGGGGGATTACAGGCCATATTGGAATCCACCTAGGGATTAACCTAATAAGGAGAGTCTCTGACTTGCACTCAGTTATCCTGGATTAGGTCCCACTCTATCCAGTTTTTATTTTGTGCCTGTGGAGTACAGACACAGTTTTTATTTCTCCTAGATTTTTTTTTGTTTTGTTTGTTGTTTACAGGATGCCTAGTCCCTGTTTACGGGTGACAGGTATTGATGGAGTGGACTAATATTCCACTCGAGGATGCTGTCTAGAAAGGCCACCATACCTAGGTCACTGGGGCCTTTGTACATTAAGGACGACAGAAGCAAGGTAACGGACAGCCACAATCTGTCACCGACAGTATTGGGCTGTCCCTATTTATTTCACTTATTTAAGGTTTAGGGTGAGTTTATTTTAGTGTACACCTTCAGAATGGAAAAAGTGACTAGTAAACCGGACAGACCTACAAAGGGAAAAACGGCCTCGGTAGTTTATTTTTCCTGCTCTCAGTGTGGCTCAAAGCTGGCAAAAGGTAGTTCTGACGCAGGTACCTTATGTGCTTCATGCTCTGGTGCATCAGTGACAGATCAGCAGGGAGGTTCCGCAGATCAGCCGACGCCCCCATGGGTTAAAAACATGGTGGACGCCATTTCAGATTTGCGTCAATCTAGGGAGACTGAATCTGCTCGGACTCAGGTGGAGCCTTTATGGGCCCAAAATATGGGAAAGTGCCTCACTGATTTAACTCAATCTTTGAATAAGTTTGTAAATGCTGCCAGCAGTTCGACTGCTACTAAACGATCGCAGCCGTTACCCGCTATAGCATTTCCAGGTGAGGAGGCGGACACCCTGGCATCTCCATTGGAGGAGGGGGAGGTAGATCCTGAATGGGATGAAGTTTCGGCTTGGGAAGATGAGGAACCTTCTACTAGTTCAGGTGTTAGATTGTTAATAGAAGCCATTCGTCAGACTCTTAATATTCAGGACACGGTGGTAGAGGAAACTCCTTCCCCCTTCTTCAAACGACAAAAGAGACAGGTTACGGCCTTCCCTTCTTATTCTCACTTTGCGGATATTTTAAAAGAACCCTGGCTTAAACCGGATTCTCGTTTTCAGGCGCCTAAAAAGTTAAGATTTCTATATCCTTTTACAGAGGAAGATACGAAATTTTGGGAGACGGCCCCTAAGGTAGATGCTCCTATTTCACATCTAGCAAAAGCTACGGTTATTCCGTCGGTACAGTCTGTGACCTTAAAAGACGCTACCGATAGAAAGATTGAAGCATTACTAAAATCTATGTTTTCTTTATCAGGTGTTTCTCTCCGTCCAGTACTGGCGAGTGCCTGGGTACTTAAGGCCGTGGATGAATGGCTTGCACAGGTGGTATCGGGAATGCAGTCGGATGATCCGTCGGAAGCCATTCACGTAGCGGAACAGATTTCGGAGGCACTCACTTATGTGGGTGAAGCCTTGTTGGATTCGGTTGCACTACAGACCCGGGTTTCAGCCTTGACAGTATCTGCAAGACGCTCTTTGTGGCTTAGAGTTTGGAATGCTGATTCTGACTCAAAGCAAACATTGACGGCTGTGCCTTTTGAAGGTGAGTTCCTTTTTGGATCAGAGTTAAAGAAGATTATTTCAGATTCTACTGGAGGAAAGAGCCCTTTCCTTCCATCTGCACCTCACAAACCAAAACCTACAAGGTTTCGGTCCTTTCGTACGCAGGGCAGAGGTAACTTCCAATCCTTTCGTGCTTCCTCCAGATTCCCAAGAAGGGGCTCTTTCAGAGGAAGAGGATATCAGGCTATTCGCAGACCGGCCAGTAAGCCTGCCGACAAACCTGAGGCATGACGTCTCAGGTCCCCTGGAGGGATCAATGAAGGTTGGGGCCCGGTTACTTCAGTTCAGGGAAGTGTGGCTCCTATCGAAACCGGATCGGTGGGTAATGGGGGTCATTTCCAGAGGATATATGTTGGATTTCGAAGAGACGGTCCCAACCCGACTATTCATAACACCTCTCCCAGACGATCCCTCCAGACGGCAAGCTCTTCTTCAGGCAATCACAACCCTCTTACAAAATGGAGTAATCATTCCGGTTCCCTCTCATCAAAGGGGGCGGGGGTTTTACTCAGGTCTTTTTCTTGTGGACAAGCCGGATGGTTCGTTTCGGCCCATTCTGAATCTGAAGGCTCTCAACCCGTATCTCTCAACCCAAAAATTCAAGATGGAATCCATTCGCTCAATTATCGCCGCCATGGAGCCAGGGGAATATTTGGCTTCAATAGACATAAAAGACGCCTACTTACATGTCCCGATTTGGATAGGACATCAGTCTCTGCTGAGATTTGCAATCGGGCCGGAGCATTTTCAGTTTCAAGCTCTTCCCTTTGGTCTTTCTACGGCTCCCCGAGTTTTTACAAAGGTCTTAGGCCATGTAGTCGCAGTTCTTCGTTGCCAAAGGGTCAACATCACTCCATATTTGGACGACCTGTTGGTCAAGGCACCGTCAGCGGAGATTCTCACTCAGAACCTGCAGTTAACAATGGAGACTCTACAATCGTTCGGGTGGATAATCAACTTTCCAAAGTCATCTCTACTCCCTTCTCAGAAGATGATTTTTCTGGGACTTTTATTCGACACCAACAGCCAGAAGGTGTTTCTTCCTGCGGACAAGATTCAGGATCTGCAGTCGAGAATCCGAACCCTGTTACACTTACCAGTAGTGTCGGTCCTCAGATGTATGCAGGTGTTGGGCAAAATGGTATCCTCCTTCGAGGCAGTTCCATATGCCAGATTTCATGCCCGTCCTCTTCAAACGCAGATTCTCAACTGTTGGACTCGGACGGAACCACGTCTCGAATTACAGTTGATCCGCTTGTCGATAAAGACTCGTCAGTCTCTTCACTGGTGGCTTCACAGTCACAATTTGAAAAAGGGTGCACCGTTCACAATCTGGTCTTGGATGATGGTCACCACAGACGCAAGCCTCAGTGGTTGGGGGGCAGTTTTCCAGACTCATCACTTCCAGGGACGCTGGAGCAATCAGGAGTCAAAATTGCAAATCAACATTCTGGAACTAAGGGCGATTCGGTATGCACTCATTCGCATTCAAACCATGGTGCAGGGTCAACCAGTTCGGGTGCAGTCCGACAATGCCACCGCAGTGGCTTACATCAACAAACAGGGAGGAACTCGCAGTTGGTCCACACTGAGAGAGGTCGCTCAGATCCTCGCGTGGGCGGAACGCTGGGTTCCGGTGATCTCCGCGATCCACATTCCAGGAGTCGAAAACTGGGAAGCAGACTTTTTGAGTCGTCACACGATTCATCCGGGGGAATGGGAACTTCATCAGGAAGTGTTTCTCTCTCTAGTGGATCGATGGGGAATGCCAGACATAGACCTGATGGCGTCTCGCCTCAACGCGAAACTTCCTCACTACGGAGCAAGGACTCAGGATCCACAGGCAATCCTGATCGATGCTCTTACTGCCCCATGGCAATTTCAACTGGGATATGTGTTTCCGCCAATCCCACTGATTCCGCGTCTACTCCAACGCATTCGGCGAGAGGGTCTCGCAGTGATTCTAGTGACTCCAGATTGGCCGCGTCGACAATGGTACACTCTTCTGCGCAGTATGGTAGTCGGAGATCCCTTTCGTCTACCTCTGCGACCAGATCTGCTTCTTCAAGGGCCTTGTCGCCACCCAGATTTACATCGGATGGCTTTGACGGCTTGGCTCTTGAATCCAAGATTTTGAAGGCAAAAGGTCTTTCTCGATCGGTTGTCCAGACGATGATTCGAGCTAGGAAACCGGTGACCTCAGGCATTTACCATAGAATATGGCGTATTTACATTGCATGGTGCGAAAAACGGAGACTGACTCCGCATTTGTTTAGACTACCTCGCCTACTCTCTTTCCTTCAGGAGGGTCTCGACAAGGGCCTAAAGCTTTCTTCACTAAAGGGTCAGGTTTCAGCTTTATCGGTTCTTTTTCAGAAGAAACTAGCAAATATTCCAGAGGTTCAAACATTCCTGCAGGGAGTACTTCGGATTCAACCACCTTTTGTCCCTCCGGTTCCTCCCTGGGATTTAAACTTGGTCCTTACGGCTCTTCAGACCTCTCCATTTGAACCTTTAGAATCAGTTGAGCTCCGTTATCTGACACAGAAAGTTGTTTTTCTGTTGGCTATTGCCTCAGCTAGACGAGTATCTGAGTTGGCGGCCCTTTCTTGCAGACCCCCCTTGTTAGTGTTTCATGAGAACCGGGTGGTTCTACGGACTAAACCTTCTTTCCTTCCAAAGGTTGTTTCAGCATTCCATTTAAATCAGGACATTGTACTTCCTGCCTTTACTCCGACATCCTCTTCTGGGGAGGACTCTCATTTGGCTCTTCTGGATGTGGTTCGAGCCTTGCGTATCTATTTGTCTCGCACAGAGTCATTCCGTCGCACGGATAACTTACTGGTTTTAATTGATGTTCCAAAACGAGGTTGGCCGGCCTCCAAAAATACTGTGGCCCGTTGGATAACTTCGGCCATAAGACAGGCTTACCTGTCTTCTCATGTTTCGGTTCCTGACTCAATTAGAGCTCATTCGACTAGAGCTGTTGGAGCCTCTTGGGCTGTTCGCGGTGGTGCATCTGTTGAGCAACTGTGCAGAGCAGCGACCTGGTCGTCAGTTCATACTTTCACAAAGTTTTATCGTTTTCATACTTTTGGTTTGGAGACTGCCTCTGTTGGGCGTCGTATATTGAAGACGGCTATGCCGTCACCGTCTCCCTCCTCTCATTAGCTTGCTTTGGGAAATCCCACAAGTAACGGCGCAGCGTCCCCCAGATGGAGGACAGAGAAATTGGGATTTTTGTTTACTTACCGTAAAATCTCTTTCTCTGAGTCCATCTGGGGGACGCTGCGATCCCTCCCATAGTTTGTCTGGTTTAATTGGTTAATTTTTTTATTCTGGTCTATCTCCTTTGGCTTGGCTAAACGTTAACTGAATATGGCTGAGCAGGAAGGAGATGGGAGGGGTTAGAGGGGGGAGGAGTCAGCTTTAGATTCTGTGCCAAACTCCACTACCACACACCTCTAACCCCACAAGTAACGGCGCAGCGTCCCCCAGATGGACTCAGAGAAAGAGATTTTACGGTAAGTAAACAAAAATCCCAATATCAGACATTCCTCCATAGCTCACACTAATGGGACCTGTACATCAGCAATCACAAAAAAGATTTGCAGGTTCTGCACTCCCCCCATTTAATGATTCTCCAATACACCAATATGTGTACCCCATACACTGGCGTCATTTGTTAGTGATTTGCAGATCATTGTCATCCAAATATCGGATCTGCAAATCCTGAAAGTGCCCATACAGCAATTCGGGGGGTCGTCATTTTACTAGTCACCTGTAAAGAAAAGTTTGTTCTATCATCGAAATGGTCTGCAAATCAGCCGATCGTTACCATGCGCTGTCAATCTATGGCTCTGATTGGTCTGCGAAATCCAACATGTTCTACACCCTGATTCACAGATTCCTATCATATTTTGGTTGGAATGAATGGACGATCGATGAACCACAAACATTTTTTATTTCTTTTTTATTTTATTTATTTACAAAACCATTTGTGAAATACAGAATTGGCTCAATGAATTGCTGCTGTATGGATCCCATAACTCTCGTCTGTACTTAATCAGTGTTTCCCGTTCCCTCAGTTGTTGCATCGTCTCTGCCTTCATTTTAAATCAACTGTTGGGAAACGTGTGCGGTTTTTTTTACACATGGTCTGTAGTCAGTGGAGGGAGGCGTATTAATGGCCTAACTGGCATTTAGGTGAATGCATATTGATAACCTGCTCCTTAGGGCACGCTGAGATTTTACCACTACTTTCTTTATTTTTGTGTTTCTCAGCTATAATTTGTACATCACTCCGACACAGTACAGGTCACTACACCCTTCTCTTACGCAGACATCTCATTTTCCTTTGCTATCTGTATGGATTGGGCTACATTGGGATTTATACCTTTGAGCTGTTGCCTGAGATGCTGAACGGACTTGGGCTGTGGCGCATTGGACAGAACACAGTCTGATCCATTATTCATCCCTAGTCATGTTATTTGCTTTGCTTTT
Organism: Pseudophryne corroboree; assembly: GCF_028390025.1. Lineage (NCBI taxonomy): Eukaryota > Metazoa > Chordata > Amphibia > Anura > Myobatrachidae > Pseudophryne > Pseudophryne corroboree. The sequence continues at coordinate 148,209,932 of NC_086449.1, forward strand.
CTGCAGTTGTCATTAACCAAATAAAAGGAAGAATGAGATAATTTTGGAGCCATTGGCTAGCATTGTATGTCGCTGTACATTGGCAATATCTTTTTGGGCTCTGAATATATTTATCTGGTGCAAGGTTATATGTATTTACCATTTGTTGTATTGTCTATTTACCAGCGCGTATTTCCTTATGTGTCTGCTATGGTGAGCAACGGGTCTTTGACATACGATCATAGCCGGGATGGGCGTCCTACAGAGCTGGGAGGATGCACAGCCATGGTGAGGAACCTCAACCATGACACTTTTCTTGTCATCCGCTATGTCAAGCGCAGACTCACGGTAAGAATTATTGTTTTTGAGGAGCGTTTCCTGGCTCTGTGTCATTAACGTTCTGCACCACTGTGTGGTTTCTTACCTTGCTTTCTTACACCTAACGTGTCACCTGTCTGCTCCATTCTTCGATCTGCCTGGCTTTGTATGCACTTATTGAAGTGCTGCATGTGGACTGAAAGCAGAGTGAGCAACCTGTAAGGCTCATTGAAAGCCCATCACTTCATTCCAGTCACACCAGTCCAAAGAAATAAGTCACAAGACACAGTTCTGTATGATAGAAGCCCTAGGTCACACGCCTTGCTTATCTGTCTTCACCAGAATAAATGAGCAGGAGTCACCTTTCCGTGACCTCCTTTTGTCTTTAGAGTTACACGTTCCAGCGCCTTACATTTTGTTACTGGCGAGATCTCTAATCATTCTATAACTTTATCTTTCATTCGCCCTCCACCATAATTATTAGACCTGTAATCATGCACAAGATCTACTTATCCTCTCCATGGCAGTCTTCTCAGCTTCTCTCTCCGCACCAGAATAGTGGGGTATCTCTCAGCTACTGAGAAATGGGGTAGAGGGGAAGTTCTGATGTAGTTCTGTGTTTCCCCTTTTATTACTGCTTTCTTGCTATGCATCATTATTTGAACCGCTCATCTCACCAAGTCCCTCCCCTCTCCATTTGCAGATCATGATTGATATTGATGGAAAACAAGAATGGAGGGACTGCTTGGATGTACCTGGTGTGCGCCTGCCCCGTGGATATTACTTTGGGACTTCTGCAGTAACCGGAGATCTGACAGGTAGGAATAAAGAAGTCAAAACTAATATGCCTATGAGTCAGATTGGGGCAGATTCACTTAGTTTACTAATAAGTGGCATTAACTGGAATGTCCTACAGAAATAAAAGGTTCTCTGGGTAGGGATTCTCACTGGTAGTGGTATTTAAGTAAAAAAATGTCCTAGTCCGGAAACTTGACGTAATTAGGTTCAAAGTCTATTTATATCTGCTGTAGGTAGGACTGACACTCTGTAACTCAGGCCTGTGCGACCCCTTGTGGCAAATAGGGGTCACTGCTTTTCATAGCAATAACTGGAGCTGATCAAAAAGGGAGAGTGGGGATATTTCTGCAGCGGGGTACACTCTTCCACGGGAATACATCAGGGTGTAGAGATGGATCTTGATCCAGGGGCACCAACAGGCTAAAGCTTTAGACTGTTCCAGGATGCATTGCGCAGCCTCCTCTATATAAACCCGCCTCCAGGCACTGCGAGCTCAGTTTTAGAGTTGGTGCCTGCATAAGCAGGTCACTTAACAGGGGGGCTGCGCAGGCAGCCCTGAAAAAGCTATTTAGAAGACTTCAAGGGCTGCAGCACTTCGTATGTTTGTGTGACATACTGTGCTGCAGCTCCATCACCTCCCCAGCAGCGTCGCATACTCCCGCTGTCTCTGTTCCAGGGTACTTGCAGCGGAGGTGCTCAGGTTCCTAGGCACACCACCGCAGACGCTCACCTGGATCGCGTGGCTGTTACTAAGGGAGGAGGTGAGAGGGTCCCCCAGGCGGGACCCGCCATTAAATCGCGTTCCGGTCCCCGGAGACTGGAACGCGACCGGAACCCGGTCTCCGCAGGGCAAGGTCTCTACTGTAAATCCACCTGATTTATCAGCGCTGTGATTCTACAGACACTTAAGTATTCTACATGTCATTTTAAGACAGCGTTGGTTAAGAACAAGTGTACCTCTACCAGAACATATTGTACGAGTATTCAGATACATACATCCGGTCTCATCTCAGACCGCGCATTGTGTATGTATGTGTATGTATGTGTATATATGTGTATATATATATATATAATATATATATATATATATATATATATATATATATATATATATATATATATATATATATATATAAATATATATAAATAAGTGTGTGTATGTGCAGTTTTATTGCCTGACTAAAATATTTATCTGCATTGTGACTGTGTGTGCCTGTATCTGCTGTGTGCATTTTACTTTCAGTGTATCACAAGCTATAGCTATCACTGTATTCTGTACCCTTGGGGACTAGGTGCGTCAGGGTCTATTATATAGTGCTGCGCAGTATCTACAGTTAAGTGTATTTTACTGTGCATTTCAGTCACATCATACCGCATTTATTCTCTGCTTGTGTTTTGCATTTTCTGAAACACAAATAGGGGATTTATTTGCAGGTATTATATTTGTCTGGCTATATTGTACTGTCACGCTCTAAGGTTACATTCACTATAATTCTACCACAAAGGGCGGGAAATCCGTGGACGCTCCTGCATCATGCAGCGCATGCACTAAGGATTTGCCTGAGGGGGAAGTTTTGAAGAATGGTCTGTGTAATATGTGCCATACATCTCCCAGTCAGCCCGCTGCTCCTGTAGCCAATCAGGAGCCACCTTGGGCGGCGTTCTCAAATATGCTAAATACGCTTACACCCCCTATGGGACCTCCTGTGCCTTTGCAGCCACATATTGTCCCTATGGTTAATCCACACTGGGCAGATTCTCTGTCTACCCAGATACAATTGATTCAATCTTTGGTTAGACAAAAACCTACCCCACGTCCCTCTGCGGACAAGGGGTCATCTAATCAGGCCACCTCCTCCACACAATCCACTAATATCTCACTTCTGATGAGGGAGTATACCCTCACTTCTGATGAGGGAGTATACTGATTCGTCAGACCCTGATACAGTCGCTTCTGACGAGGATACTACTACGCAAGTTGATGTCCCTGACTTAGTGGAGGCTATTAAGCTGATTCTACAAATCAATGATGATGTAGATCCCACTACTGCGTCTAAGAAACCTAATAAATGTAAACATCAGAAGTTAACTAAAGTAGTTTTACCACATTCTGACCATTTGGTAGACATACGTCAGGAACTCTGGTCTTTTCCAGGAATGAAATTCTCCCTGTCCAAAAAGATGCTAGCTCGTTATCCACTCTCTGCTGAGTTGTGTAACAAGTGGGAAAATCCACCGCTGGTGGATTCCCATGTCACCCGTCTTGTGGTGTTCTCTACTCTGCCTGTCACCACTGTCGCCTCACTGAAGGAACCGACAGATAAGCGTGACGAAGGATGCCTGAAGTCTATTTACTCCCTTACAGGTGCTGTACATAGACCCACTGTAGCAGCCTCCTGGGCCGCAAAAATTATTGAAGCATGGGTTCAGGCGATAGAGGAAGAGCTGCCTCAGGATATATATGACACTGCCAGACAATATCCGTCTCCTATTGCCACCGCCTCCCACTACATTCAGGAGACGTCCATCCTGGCTCGCCGTATTCTGTGTGTTGAGGGCATGGAAGGTGGACCTAGACTCCAAAAGACCTTGGAGGTACTCCCTTTTAAGGGAAACATCCTGTTTGGGGAGGATCTGGATAAGATTGTTACTGACTTAACGGCTGCTAAGACTGCGTTTCTCCCAAATACTAATACTTCTGTACAGAAGGCAAACAGTACCACTTTTTGTTCCTTTCGACCTCAAGGGAAAGCAAAAGGTCAGGCATACCCGAGACAAACTCGTGCTCCCAAAACCACTAAGCCCAAAGCAAAACAATCCTGGGCTGCCCGTCAGCTTGCTTCCAAACAAGACAAGCCTGCTGCATAACTGGGCGGGGAACCCAGGGTGGGAGGCCGACTTCTGCAATTCACCCAGGTCTGGTTAAAGACCACTTCAGATGCATGGGTGCGAGAAGTCATCTCTCACGGGTACGCAGTCTCTTTCAAGAGACTGCCCCCTTGCAAGTTCCGAACGACTGTTATCCCTTCGGACCCGTTGAAGGCGCAAGCTTTACACCTGGTTGTGCATTCCCTCCTGGATACAGGAGTGGTAGTGCCGCCGGTACCCCTGTCCCAGAGAGGCAGAGGATACTACTCGACCCTGTTTCCAGTCCCGAAACCCAATGGGTCTTTCCGGCCTATACTCAACCTCATATCACTGAACAAATTTGTTAAAGTGTCCCAAGTTCCGTATGGAAACGCTGCGCTCGATTGTACTGGCCATGGAACCCGGAAATTATATGGTATCCCTGGATATGCAAGATGCCTATCTGCCTATACCTATTGCCAAATTGCATCGGCAATATCTGCGGTTTGCTATTGGCAACCTTCATTATCTGTTCCAGGCTCTGCCGTTTGGACTGGCCACGGCCCCTCGGATCTTCACCAAGGTCATGGCTGTGATGACTGCTCATCTGCGTCGTCAGGGAATCAGGATCCTGCTGTATCTGGACGACTTGCTGATCCTGGCGAACTCCCATGATGTCCTCCTCAGTCATCTACAACTAACGGTAAACTTCCTACAAGCCCACGGGTGGCTCGTCAACTGGAAGAAGTCCTCGCTGGTCCCTGCTCGGAGCATGGTGCACCTGTGGGCACTGCTGGACACACACAGTCAATTACTCTTTCTATCTCCAGAGAAAGTCCTGAAACTTCAGGACAGGATAAGATGCTTCCTCTCTCGCCCAAGAGTATCGATACACTTGGCGATGCAAGTACTAGGCCTCATGGTGTCTGCATTCAACATGGTAGAGTACGCTCAATTTCATTCCTGCCCTCTACAAAGGTTAATCCTTTCCAAGTGGGATGGCCTGCCTCATCAGATCAGATCTCAAATGATCTCCTTGACTCTGGAGGTTCGTCTAGTCACTGACCTGGCGGCTACAGGACCAGCAGTTGAGCAGGGACAGTCCCTTCTGGAACTCTCCAACTGGGTCCTCCTGACTACGGACGCCAGTCTGAGGGGTTGGGGCACGGTGCTGGAGCAACACTCTCTCTCCAGAGTCGGTGGACCAGGGAGGAATCTCTCCTCCCGATAAACCAGGGATGGGGAACCTTTGGCCCTCCAGCTGTTGTTGAACTACACATCCCAGCATGCCTTGCTACAGTTTTGCTATTTGGCCATGCTAAAACTGTTGCAGGGCATGCTGGGATGTGTAGTTCAACAACAGCTGGAGGACCAAAGGTTCCCCATCCCTGCGATAAACATTCTGGAATTGCGGGCAGTGCTCAGTGCTTTGACTCTTGCCCTGCCTTTGATATGGCACAGGCCTGTTCAGGTACGGTCAGACAACGCCACCATGGTGGCTTACATAAATCATCAAGGCAGCACTCGAAGCCACATGGCAATGATGGAAGTGCCAGCAATATTGGCAGTGTTCATTCCGGGGGGTCCTCAACTGGGAAGCGGACTTCCTCAGTCGTCAGGACGTGCACGCCGTAGAGTGGAGTCTTCATCAGGAAGTCTTTCAACTCCTAGTGGACAAGTGGGGCTTACCAGATGTAGACCTGATGGCGTCTCGACACAATCACAAAGTTCCGGTCTATGGATCAAGAACAAGGGATCCTCAAGCAACATTTGTAGACGCACTGGCAATTCCATGGAACGTACGACTGCCCTACGTGTTCCTTCCAGTGTCACTCCTGCCCAGGGTACTACGGAAGTTCAAGCAAGGAGGAGGAATACTACTTCTAGTCGCTCCAGCATGGCCCAGACGGCATTGGTTCTCAGACCTGCATGGTCTATCGATAGCATGTCCTCTTCTACTTCCTCAACACCCAGACCTCCTCGTTCAGGGCCCTTCTGTCTACCCGTACCTGGCCAGACTAGCTTTGGCGGCGTGGCTCTTGAAGCTTCACTCCTAAGGGCCAAAGAGTTCTCCGAGGCGGTTATCCAAACTATGCTAAAGGCCTGCAAACCGGCTTCTGCACGGATTTATTATAGGGTCTGGAATTCTTATTACACCTAGTGTGCTGCTAAGAATTACAATGCTTACAAGTTTAGTATTTCCAGACTTCTGGCTTTTTTGTAACAAGGCCTGGATTTAGGACTTAGTCTGGCCTCCCTCAAGGTTCACAAATCTGCCTTGTTGGTGTGGTTTCAGAGAAAAATTGCGTCTATTCCTGACATTCATACATTCACTTAGGGCGGCTGAATCCACAGTACGCCCTATGTCCCTCCTGTGGCTCCATGGGATCTGTCTGTTGTCCTGAATGCCCTGCAAGAGTCTCCATTTGAACCTCTTGAGTCAGTGGACCTTAAATGGATTACGGCTAAGGTCCTTTTCTTGGCTATTGCCTCTGCCAGAAGGGTATCTGACTTAGGCACTTTATCCTGTTGTCTGCCCTTTTTGATGTTTCATTGTGACTGCGCAGTTCTCTGAACTCGTCCCGGTTATTTGCCTAAGATGGTGTCATCTTTTAAGCTTAACCAAGAGATTGTGGTTCCGGCCTTCATGTCTTCTGATTTGTCCTCCAAAGAGCGGTCTTTGGATGTGGTAAGGGCTCTCCATGTTTATGTGGAGAGAACTGCCTCTATCAGGAGGTCAGAACCCTTTTTTTTTGTTTGGTTTCCACAAACGTGGCTGGCCTGCGAATAAGCAAACCTTGGCCAGATGGATTAGAATGGTGATTGCACAAGCTTATGCGCAGGCTGGGCTTCCGTGCTCCTGCTTCTATTAAGGCCCTACTCGGTCTGTTGGACCTTCTTGGGCGGCTACGTGGTCCTCCGTGAACACGTTCTTTAGGTTCTATACCTTTGATACTTCTGCCTCCCAGGATGCTTCCTTTACCCGCTAAGGTGTGTCCCCTCCCTTGAGGAACTGCTTTAGAACATCCCTGGTGTATTCCCTGTGGAACACAGTGTACCCCGCTGCAGAAAAGGAGATTTACGGTAGACTTACCATGGTTAAATCTTTCTGCGAGGTACACTGGTTTCCACAGGGCACCCACCCTGACGCACTTAGCTTCTTTGAGTTTGTATGGCATTAGCAGCTGGTCCCTTCTCCTCCTGTCGTGAGAATGTGGTTCTATGTGACTAACATCTGGCTTCTCTTTTACCTGCTTCTGCATTGGACTGGTTAACTAAAACTGAGCTAACAGTGCCTGGAGGTGGGGTTATATAGAAGAGGCCTCGCAATGCATCCTGGGACAGTCTAAAGCTTTAGCCTGTTGGTGCCTCTGGATCAAGATCCATCTCTACACCCCGATGTATTCCCTGTGGAACCCAGTGTACCTCGCAGAAAGATTTAACCATGGTAAGTCTACCATAAATCTCCTTATGCCATATAGGTGGCATCTACTGGTTATTAGCCTCTCGCCACCCTGTACAGCTAAGTGTGCTACACTGATTCAATATTATGCTGCGTATATGTATAGCTCATGTTTATTCAGTCTGCAGTCAAGGTTAACTTGTGTTTCCTAAAGATGTTGGTAATTATTATCGCCATCTAATGTCTGGCTCCTTTCTGACATGTCATTCCACTACTTGGGGGGCCTTGAAATTAGCTCATGTTGTTTTAAGCAGCAGATTGAATATTTGGAAATGGCTCTTCCTTTCCCCTCTCCCCATAATAAAACAAAAGGGGTTCTATCCCAAGGGCCTTTGTAGCATTTGCACTTTATTTTGAAAACTGCTTTTGTCAGAAGACAGCCGCTAGGACAAGGTACAAAATGCGGTGGCTTAGCCAAACAACATGAGCAGATCCTGCTCCATTCCAAAGTAATCCAGCCTGCAGTGCTGTGGTGACTTGTGGGGCAGGAGACTATTACTGACACACTGCCATGTTAACACCGTATCGCCTGACCTTTGGTGGTTTGTTCATTATGCAGCACAGATATAACTTCTTTAGTTGCAGCTACGATCAGATGAAGGCTTTATAATTGAGTTAATACAATAGTTCCTGTTAACCTTTCTATCCACCCAATCTTCTGCGCAGACAACCATGACATAATCTCGCTGAAACTGTACCAGATCAGTGTGGAGCGCTCCCCTGGAGAGGAGAAGATGGACAAAGAGGTTTTCATACCAAGTGTGGACAACATGAAACTACCAGGAGGTGATTTAAGGCTGCGTCTTTCTGCCTCTTTTGTTTACTTGTTCTAGTTTCTCTTATGTAGTATCAGCCTCTGTGCTGTTTGTTCCATATCAATAATTTCTCTAACGTCCTAGTGGATGCTGGGGACTCCGTCAGGACCATGGGGATTAGCGGCTCCGCAGGAGACAGGGCACAAAAATAAAGCTTTAGGATCAGGTGGTGTGCACTGGCTCCTCCCCCTATGACCCTCCTCCAAGCCTCAGTTAGGTTTTTGTGCCCGTCCGAGCAGGGTGCAATCTAGGTGGCTCTCCTAAAGAGCTGCTTAGAAAAAGTTTTTAGGTTTTTTATTTTCAGTGAGTCCTGCTGGCAACAGGCTCACTGCATCGAGGGACTTAGGGGAGAGAAGTGAACTCACCTGCGTGCAGGATGGATTGGCTTCTTAGGCTACTGGACACCATTAGCTCCAGAGGGAGTCGGAACACAGGTCTCACCCTGGGGTTCGTCCCGGAGCCGCGCCGCCGACCCCCCTTGCAGATGCCGAAGATGGAAGAGGTCCAGAAGCAGGCGGCAGAAGACTTTTCAGTCTTCCTGAGGTAGCGCACAGCACTGCAGCTGTGTGCCATTGTTGTCAGCACACTTCACACAGCGGTCACGGAGGGTGCAGGGCGCGGGGGGGGGCGCCCTGGGCAGCAATGTATAATACCTTCTTTATGGCTAAAAATACATCACATATAGCCCTTGAGGCTATATGGATGTATTTAACCCCTGCCAGATCTCACAATCTCCGGAGAAGAGCCCGCCGAAATAGGGGGCGGGGCTTATTCTCCTCAGCACACAGCGCCATTTTCCTGCTCAGCTCCGCTGTGAGGAAGGCTCCCAGGACTCTCCCCTGCACTGCACTACAGAAACAGGGTAAAACAGAGAGGGGGGGCATTTTTTTTTGGCGATATTACTATATTTAAGCTGCTATAAGGATACAACACTTATATAGGGTTGTTCCCATATATATTATAGCGCTTGGGTGTGTGCTGGCAAACTCTCCCTCCGTCTCCCCAAAGGGCTAGTGGGGTCCTGTCTTCAATAGAGCATTCCCTGTGTGTCTGCTGTGTGTCGGTACGTGTGTGTCGACATGTATGAGGACGATGTTGGTGTGGAGGCAGAGCAATTGCCGATAATGGTGATGTCACCCCCTAGGGAGTCGACACCGGAATGGATGGCTTTGTTTATGGAATTACGTGATAATGTCAGCACATTACAAAAATCAGTTGACGACATGAGACGGCCCTCAAACCAGTTAGTACCTGCCCAGGCGTCTCAGACACCGTCAGGGGCTGTAAAACGCCCTTTACCTCAGTCGGTCGATACAGACCCAGACACGGACACGGACACTGAATCTAGTGTCGACGGTGAAGAAACAAACGTATTTTCCAGTAGGGCCACACGTTATATGATCACGGCAATGAAGGAGGCTTTGCATATCTCTGATACTACAAGTACCACAAAAAGGGGTATTATGTGGGGGGTGAAAAAACTACCTGTAGTTTTTCCTGAATCAGACGAATTGAATGATGTATGTGATGAAGCGTGGGTTAACCCAGATAGAAAAGGGCTAATTTCAAAAAAGTTATTGGCATTATACCCTTTCCCGCCAGAGGTTAGGGCGCGCTGGGAAACACCCCCTAAGGTGGATAAGGCGCTCACACGCTTATCAAAACAAGTGGCGTTACCGTCTCCTGATACGGCCGCCCTCAAGGATCCAGCTGATAGGAGGCTGGAAACTACCCTAAAAAGTATATACACACATACTGGTGTTATACTGCGACCAGCCATCGCCTCAGCCTGGATGTGCAGTGCCGGGGTGGTCTGGTCGGATTCCCTGACTGAAAATATTGATACCCTGGATAGGGACAGTATTTTACAGACTTTAGAGCAATTAAAGGATGCTTTTCTTTAAATGCGAGATGCTCAGAGGGATATTTGCACTCTGGCATCGAGAGTAAGTGCGATGTCCATATCTGCCAGAAGAAGTTTATGGACACGACAGTGGTCAGGTGATGCGGATTCCAAACGGCATATGGAAGTATTGCCGTATAAAGGGGAGGAATTATTTGGCGTCGGTCTATCGGATCTGGTGGCCACGGCAACGGCCGGGAAATCCACCTTTTTACCTCAGACCCCCTCCCAACAGAAAAAGACACCGTCTTTTCAGCCGCAGTCCTTTCGGTCCTATAAGAACAAGCGGGCAAAAGGACAGTCATATCTGCCCCGAGGCAGAGGAAAGGGTAAGAGAGGGCAGCAAGCAGCTCCTTCCCAGGAACAGAAGCCCTCCGCGGGTTCTGCAAAGCCCTCAGCATGACGCTGGGGCTTTACAAGCGGACTCAGAAACGGTGGGGGGTCGACTCAAGAATTTCAGCGCGCAGTGGGCTTGCTCACAGGTGGACCCCTGGATCCTGCAGATAATATCTCAGGGTTACAGGTTGGAATTCGAGAAGTCTCCCCCTCGCCGGTTCCTAAAGTCTGCTCTGCCAACGTCTCCCTCAGACAGGGCGACGGTATTGGAAGCCATTCACAAGCTGTATTCTCAGCAGGTGATAGTCAAGGTACCCCTCCTACAACAGGGAAAGGGGTATTATTCCACACTATTTGTGGTACCGAAGCCGGACGGCTCGGTAAGACCTATTCTAAATCTGAAATCTTTGAACCTGTACATACAAAAATTCAAGTTCAAGATGGAGTCACTCAGAGCAGTGATAGCGAATCTGGAAGAAGGGGACTTTATGGTGTCCCTGGACATCAAGGATGCTTACCTGCATGTCCCAATTTGCCCTTCACATCAAGGGTACCTTAGGTTCGTGGTGCAAAACTGTCATTATCAGTTTCAGACGCTGCCGTTTGGATTGTCCACGGCACCTCGGGTCTTTACCAAGGTAATGGCCGAAATGATGTTTCTTCTACGAAGAAAAGGCGTATTAATTATCCCTTACTTGGACGATCTCCTGATAAGGGCAAGGTCCAGGGAACAGCTGGGGGACGTAGTAGCACTAACCCAAATAGTGCTGCAACAGCACGGGTGGATTCTGAATTTTCCAAAATCTCAATTGACCCCGACGACACGTCTGCTGTTCCTGGGAATGATTCTGGACACGGTTCAGAAAAAGGTGTTTCTTCCGGAGGAGAAAGCCAAGGAGTTATCCGAACTTGTCAGGAACCTCCTAAAACCAGGGAAAGTGTCTGTGCATCAATGCACAAGAGTCCTGGGAAAGATGGTGGCTTCTTACGAAGCGATTCCATTCGGCAGATTCCACGCACAAACTTTTCAGTGGGATCTGCTGGACAAATGGTCCGGATCGCATCTGCAGATGCATCAGCGGATAACCTTGTCGCCACGGACAAGGGTGTCTCTTCTGTGGTGGTTGCAGAGTGCTCATCTGTTAGAGGGCCGCAGAATCGGCATACAGGACTGGGTCCTGGTGACCACGGATGCCAGTCTGAGAGGCTGGGGAGCGGTCACACAGGGAAGAAACTTCCAGGGAGTATGGTCAAACCTGGAGATGTCTCTTCACATAAATATACTGGAGCTAAGAGCGATTTACAATGCTCTAAGCCTGGCAAAACCCCTGCTTCAGGGTCAGCCGGTGTTGATCCAGTCGGACAACATCACGGCAGTCGCCCACGTAAACAGACAGGGCGGCACAAGAAGCAGGAGAGCAATGGCAGAAGCTGCAAGGATTCTTCGCTGGGCGGAAGATCATGTGATAGCACTGTCAGCAGTGTTCATTCCGGGAGTGGACAACTGGGAAGCAGACTTCCTCAGCAGACACGATCTACACCCGGGAGAGTGGGGACTTCATCCAGAAGTCTTCCACATGATTGTGAACCGTTGGGAAAAACCAAAGGTGGACATGATGGCGTCTCGCCTCAACAAAAAACTGGACAGGTATTGCGCCAGGTCAAGAGACCCTCAGGCAATAGCTGTGGACGCTCTGGTAACGCCGTGGGTGTTCCAGTCAGTGTATGTGTTTCCTCCTCTGCCTCTCATACCAAAAGTACTGAGAATTATACGGCAAAGGGGAGTGAGAACGATACTCGTGGCTCCGGATTGGCCAAGAAGAACTTGGTACCCGGAACTTCAGGAGATGCTCACGGAAGATCCGTGGCCTCTACCTCTAAGACGGGACCTGCTTCAGCAGGGACCGTGTCTATTCCAAGACTTACCGCGGCTGCGTTTGACGGCATGGCGGTTGAACGCCGAATTCTAAGGGAAAAAGGCATTCCGGAAGAGGTCATTCCTACACTGGTAAAAGCCAGGAAGGAGGTGACTGCACAACATTATCACCGCATTTGGAGAAAATATGTTGCGTGGTGTGAGGCCAGGAAGGCCCCCACGGAGGAATTTCAATTGGGTCGATTCCTACATTTCCTGCAAACAGGATTGTCTATGGGCCTCAAGTTGGGGTCCATTAAGGTTCAAATTTCGGCCCTGTCGATTTTCTTCCAAAAAGAATTGGCTTCAGTTCCTGAAGTTCAGACTTTTGTAAAAGGAGTACTACATATACAGCCCCCGGTTGTGCCCCCAGTGGCTCCGTGGGACCTTAATGTAGTTTTGGATTTTCTCAAATCCCATTGGTTTGAGCCACTCAAATCGGCGGATTTGAAATATCTTACATGAAAAGTAACCATGCTACTGGCCCTGGCTTCAGCCAGGAGAGTGTCAGAATTGGCGGCTTTATCGTATAAAAGCCCATATCTGATTTTCCATTCGGACAGGGCAGAACTGCGGACGCGTCCTCATTTTCTGCCTAGGGTGGTGTAAGCGTTTCACCTGAACCAGCCTATTGTGGTGCCTGCGGCTACTAGCGATTTGGAGGATTCCAAGTTGCTGGACGTTGTCAGGGCATTGAAAATATATATTTCAAGGACGGCTGGAGTCAGAAAATCTGACTCGCTGTTTATACTGTATGCACCCAACAAGCTGGGTGCTCCTGCTTCTAAGCAGACGATTGCTCGTTGGATCTGTAGCACAATTCAACTTGCACATTCTGTGGCAGGCCTGCCACAGCCTAAATCTGTCAAGGCCCATTCCACAAGGAAGGTGGGCTCATCCTGGGCGGCTGCCCGAGGGGTCTCGGCATTACAACTCTGCCGAGCAGCTACAAATTTGATACCCTGGCTAAAGAGGACCTGGAGTTCTCTCATTCGGTGCTGCAGAGTCATCCGCACTCTCCCGCCCGTTTGGGAGCTTTGGTATAATCCCCATGGTCCTGACGGAGTCCCCAGCATCCACTAGGACGTTAGAGAAAATAAGATTTTACTTACCGATAAATCTATTTCTCGTAGTCCGTAGTGGATGCTGGGCGCCCATCCCAAGTGCGGATTGTCTGCAATACTTGTACATAGTTATTGTTACAAAAAAATCGGGTTGTTCTTGTTGTGAGCCGTCTGTTCAGAGGCTCCTACGTTGTCATACTGTTAACTGGGTTCAGATCACAAGTTGTACGGTGTGATTGGTGTGGCTGGTATGAGTCTTACCCGGGATTCAAAATCCTTCCTTATTGTGTACGCTCGTCCGGGCACAGTATCCTAACTGAGGCTTGGAGGAGGGTCATAGGGGGAGGAGCCAGTGCACACCACCTGATCCTAAAGCTTTATTTTTGTGCCCTGTCTCCTGCGGAGCCGCTAATCCCCATGGTCCTGACGGAGTCCCCAGCATCCACTACGGACTACGAGAAATAGATTTATCGGTAAGTAAAATCTTATTGTTTCCCCCCCCCCCTTAGTGGATGATCCTGCGGAGTCCATGAGTGGTTTTGCACTGTTCCTCATTGTCTTCTTCACGTTATTTGGATTAATCTTTGCTGGTGTCATATTGCTCATCGTGTACAACAAGTGGCAGGAAAGAAGCCGTAAGCATTTCTACTGACAATGTAGTGATACTCGCCAGTTACTGAGTCTCGGCGCACTGCTAGGACTTGCAAACCGATGGATGGATGGATGGGTGGAGAGTCATTCTGTGAATGGGTCAGAATACGAGTCCTTCCAGCTTGGGGCAAGAAAAGGTTTTGTTTTAAACACTGTGTTTTTTTTTTTTTTTTTTGTAAGCTGCTACTGAAGACTTCTATCTGTATAAGATTCTAAGTTCTCATATTTATATCTGTTTGACGTGTGTCTGTCACATAGACACGGAGGAGATGAGCGGTCAGTTTGATCATCTGTTATAAGAATGCAACCTATCATCCACTACTCACTACGGACGTCACTCATGCCTGTAGTTCATCATCCCATTATGTCTGGCTGCAGTCTTGTGTAGGGGGGCGGGTGCCTGCCTCCAGTTTTGTGTAGGGGGGCGGGTGCCTGCCTAATTTCTATTTTAATACTGGTTTCCTTGTGCTGTTTAACAAACTCATCCTTGCTCAACAAACATGAATTTAGGTGGTTGTGGTTTTTTTTTTTTTAATTGCCTGAAGAAGATAAAAAAAAAAGCTGCATCTTCCCAAAGACTATCCCGGCATGTACAGCGGTGCCGAGTGTCATATGCCTGTGTAGCTCTATTATTTGTTTTACAAAACCTAGGTAGTGTGAGTTTATATAATAGCATTGTTTTGTCATAAATGCATCTGTGTGATGAGAACTGTAAGTGGTTGTGTCTGAGTGCAGTTGTTCTATACCGATTCCTTTCTAGGAAGGCAATTGTGACCTATAAACTCGAGGCTGATTCCCTTGGCGTGGGGTTTTAGCTTCAGGGTAAGTGCCCACAGCTACTGCCCGAGGGTGCATTTATTGCAGATTTCTGCTGAAACCTTCCTGAATTGTGAACACATCCATATTAACTATTGCTTCCTGGGCTAGTGGTGGGTGGTGATTGCAGCGCTACAAGTGCGTAACCCGGGAGCTATGGCTTACCACAAGAAATAATTGATTCGATCTGGCCCCTAACCCAGCAGCTAAAACTCTGTGGTAAGTCCTATGGGTAATTGAATTGGCGCCTGGTGGCATCTCAGACATGAAATACTATGTAAGACTTACAGGTCTCTCATCGATGCCTGTAGAATGTTGGTACCGAGCTGCTCGCAGTTACAGTGCACATTGCTGCTTAGTGCCTATGCTGCCATAATTCTTGGCTGCACCAAAAATATATTCCATTCGCAAGTGGACTAAGAAGAAACCTGAAGATGGGTCTGTATACATATACTGAGAGAGCACCTATCACTGCTGTCTCCCACACATTCCACATCGCTGACTCCCAAGATCTTCCTGTCCCCTAATTCCTACCTCCTTGCTCAAGATGGGAAAATTATAGCTAAAATGTAACTTACATGATTGTCAAGATCCCTCATTCACACACCACAAATCTATGTTGAAATATCTGGAATTGGTACTGTGCATTTATCTGATTTTAGCTGAGCGTCATTTGATGTTCTCTTGTAATGCTTCAGAAGCAGGCAAGATACCAGGGCTGGATGTAATGCCGTTCTAGATCGGCCAGCATTCCGCACCTCCGGCCAACATGCATTACCGCCGGCCCCAGATCTCTTCAATGCCAAATGTTGGAGTTTCTGCACATGAGATATCTTAAAACCGCACTAAGCTATGATAGTCCCTTCAATGTCTGTTCCTTGGTGTCCGCTCTCGGCTACCAGAAGGCAATGTGATCTATTACTGCAGTCGCCACGTATGGTCCAGTAGTGAGAGCAGCACTTTATTCTATTACAGCTTGTTTCCCATCTGTGCTCATGGTTACAGAATTCCTCAGTCTATTTATTATATATATTCTCTATACAAAGCCATGTCATAGGATTGTTAGTGAGTGGCATAATATAGGCCAGCATTGCTCATATCACTACAGATGTACACTGGTCGGATGCTGCACCTGCCTGGATGTGGTGAGAAAACCCCACTGAGACATGGTCACACCGTGTTCTGTAATGGAATCTATCTCTGGATGTCCCCAGCTGCTCACCTGTCCATGCTGCCTTTTACCTACATCACAAGCAATCTTATTCATTCATCATCTAGAAAATGCTGAATTCTATTTTCTTGTTACTATAGTCAATGCCTTACTGAGCTGTTACAGAGGTCTTTGCACATGTACTATTTATGAGGGGAAAACCAGTAATAAATAACTACCATCCGCTGGTCAGTGCACTTATAAGATGTCTGGGATCGGGCTGAGAGGTCTCATTCTACAGCTGGAAAACAGTCTGTTTATTCTTGTATACATGTATTATATACATGGGGATTGTATCCATTTCTGACTCAGGGAGAAAATCTGTCCGGGTTTGGCACTGAATTTTATACTGTGAATGTGGAAATGTCTTCTGCTGCATTTATTTCCTCTCTGCTTGTGCATTTCAATAAACAATGTTCCAATAATTGTTGCTTATTATTTGCAATTGATGTGCCCAAGCCAATAGGGTATATAGCAATGATGGGGAAGCTTTGGCACGCCAACTGCTGTTGAACTACACATCCCAGCATGCCCTGCTACAGTTTTAGCATGGCCAAATAGCAAAACTGTAGCAGGGCATACTGGGATGTGTAGTTCAACAACAGCTGGCGTGCCAAAGGTTCCCCATCACTGGTATATAGTATGTCATCTAATGTAATTTACAAGGATATTAACCCCATCACTGCTAAGTACAAGTAATCTCATCCTATACAATGCAGGGGCTCAATTGGAAGGAGGAGGGGCTTTCCAATTTTATTTTTACATTTTGTCTGTCTCTTCCAATACAAACTTTACAGAGCTTTTCATGATCACACCTCTATAAATCTTCCTATTTAAAAGTGCTCGATCTTCGTCATCCAGTCACCCCCAGACTCATGTACCCTCATTTGAAGTAAGAGGGTCATCTCTTTTGAATGATATGACTTCAAAAAAAGTTGTTCTTGAGGATTTGTATGTGCTCAGCAGAGACCAACCCTGCACTGCTGATATCCTTATGAAGTCCTGGACTAGGGAAATATCTATAAAAAAAAAAAAATTGAAAAAGGGCAATACCCTCTCAAATGATGTGGTTACTGCAGAAATACTGGTAGATCTGTCAGATGGGGAGGGCACATAATGTGCACACTCATCCATACATTTTACCAATTTAGTTTTTTTTACATTGCAGGAAAGTACATTTAAACTTTTATGGCCATTTTGGGTACATTGTCTTTGCTTTGTGAGGCGATGTCTAAATTCATCTTCAGGAAATTCAATCTTCTGAAAAACCCGGAAGAGTCAGGTTGGGTATAATATCTGGACAATTTGTTTCAATTGCACGCTCCTGCAAGTCACATGCAAGGTCTTCTGGTTAGCTATGCTGCATGGCCAATCAGAAGATATCTTGTGTGACCCAATGCAGTCTTAACGAAGGACGGACCGTGGTGTCACTCATTATATTGTGAGGTATGGAGCGGCTATTTCCGCTGGTCCAGGGCAAATGGAAATCGCCCCGACCATCAACAATATTGCCGCTCATCCTAGGGCAGGGCTGGGCAATTATTTCAGCTGAAGGGCCACTTAACACTTTCCAATGAGTATTCGAGGGCCGCCATAGGCATGTGCCAAAAATATAGGGGTGTGGCTTCATGGGGAAGGGGCGTGGCCACAAAACAATACAGATTCATATTAGGCTGCACAACAGCCTCTATTATTCAAATTACTCTGCACAGTAGGTAGAGGTCCCTTTTACACATTACGGCAGACAGAGCCCCCTTTTACACATTACGGCAGACAGAACCCCCTTTTACACACAACTTTGAGAGGAGGGGGGTAATTGGGCGTTACAGACATGGCTCTCTGTCAGCTTTGGTGGGGGTGGACTTTAAGTTGTGGCAGGGAGGAGAGGGGGCGGGTGTGGGGCATTACAGCCCACAGGTCACTATAAGCTTTTGGGGTGGGTTGGATTTTAAGATGCTGCACTGGCAGTGAGAGGGGGAGTGGGCTCGGGCATAACCTCACAGTAAACTCCTGCGGCTGCGGGGGGATCGGGCGTTACAGCCTATGGGTCACATGCTCAAGATCAGGAGGACGGCTTTAAATTGCAGCAGCAACATGGAGATGGGAAGGGGGGTCGGGCATTACAGCCCGCGGCTCACCATTAACTCCGGCGGCAGCAGGGGGATCGGGCAGTATTGCCCGCGGCTCACACTCCATCAGGGGTAGGGGGTGGTCACTGGTCAGGCTGCACTGTAAACTGCGTGCCTGTTGTTGGGACGCTCAGTGTAACCTGAGGGGGTGGTGTCTGGGCTCTGGCGGCAGAGTGGGTGGGATCGGGCATTCTCTATCCCCCCCCTTCCCCTAAACTTATATGGCAGTCTCTATGCCGCCCACCCCCCTCCCCTGGACCCATATAGCAGCTTTTAAACAGACTCCCTCCCTCCCTGGACACAGGTTGCTATTTACTCCCCCTTCTCGGGACCCCAGCCCCCCTCAACAGGCAGCGCCAGCTATGAATTTACCAACCTTTGAGTTGTTTTTTTTTTTTAAGGACAGATCAGCTCCCGCTGCACGCTGGAGAGCTCAGCTCCCGCTGCCCGCATGAGAGATCCGCTGTCCACTGTACAGATCCACACTCTTCTTGATGTGGATCCGCCCCCCGCACCGCCCAGCGCCTGAGACGTCGGAAAGGAAATCCCGGTCAGCAGCCCCTGTGACGTGACCGGGATATCCTCAGTGGCGCAGCCTCTCGGAGCTGCTGTAGCGCAATGAGAAGCGGCTCAGCCAGTCGGGCCGCTTGTCATTGCGCACTGGTGGGGGACAGCGGGCCAGGCAGGATCGGTTCGCGGGCCGCATGTTGCCCACCCCTAGTCCACAGGTTCTCAAACTCGGTCCTCAGGACCCCACACAGTGCATGTTTTGTAGGTAACCCAGCAGGTGCACAGGTGTATTAATTACTCACTGACACATTGTAAAAGGTCCACAGGTGGAGCTAATTATTTCACTTCTGATTCTGTGAGACCTACAAAACATGCACTGTGTGGGGTCCCGAGGACCGAGTTTGAGATTGACAGAGTCAGAATCTGGCTTAAGGTCTGGGAAGCCAGACCTTAAGCCAGATTCTGACTCGGTCAATGTTCGATGCAAATAAAAAAATAAGAATTTACTTACCGATAATTCTATTTCTCATAGTCCGTAGTGGATGCTGGGAACTCCGTAAGGACCATGGGGAATAGCGGCTCCGCAGGAGACTGGGCACAAAAGTAAAGCTTTAGGACTACCTGATGTGCACTGGCTCCTTCCCCTATGACCCTCCTCCAAGCCTCAGTTAGGATACTGTGCCCGGACGAGCGTACACAATAAGGAAGGATTTATGAATCCCGGGTAAGACTCATACCAGCCACACCGATCACACCGTACAACCTGTGATCTGAATCCAGTTAACAGCATGATAACAGAGGAGCCTCTGGAAAGATGGCTCACAACCACAATAACCCGATTTTTGTAACAATAACTATGTACAAGTATTGCAGACAATCCGCACTTGGGATGGGCGCCCAGCATCCACTACGGACTATGAGAAATAGAATTATCGGTAAGTAAATTCTTATTTTCTCTGACGTCCTAGTGGATGCTGGGAACTCCGTAAGGACCATGGGGATTATACCAAAGCTCCCAAACGGGCGGGAGAGTGCGGATGACTGCAGCACCGAATGAGAGAACTCCAGGTCCTCCTCAGCCAGGGTATCAAATTTGTAGAATTTGGCAAACGTGTTTGCCCCTGACCAAGTAGCTGCTCGGCAAAGTTGTAAAGCCGAGACCCCTCGGGCAGCCGCCCAAGATGAGCCCACTTTCCGTGTGGAATGGGCTTTTACAGATTTTGGCTGTGGCAGGCCTGCCACAGAATGTGCAAGCTGAATTGTGCTACAAATCCAACGAGCAATAGCCTGCTGAGAAGCAGGAGCACCCAGCTTGTTGGGTGCATACAGGATAAACAGCGAGTCAGATTTTCTGACTCCAGCCGTCCTGGAAACATATATTTTCAGGTCCCTGACTACGTCCAGCAACTTGGAGTCCTCCAAGTCCCTAGTAGCCGCAGGTACCACAATAGGCTGGTTCACGTGAAACGCTGAAAACACCTTAGGGAGAAATTGAGGATGAGTCCTCAATTCCGCCCTGTCTGGAAGATCAGATAAGGGCCTTTACAGGATAAAGCCCCCAATTCTGACACGCGCCTGGCCGAGGCCAGGGCCAACAACATGACCACTTTCCATGTGAGATATTTTAACTCCACAGATTCAAGTGGTTCAAACCAATGTGACTTTAGGAACCCCAAAACTACATTGAGATCCCAAGGTGCCACTGGAGGCACAAAAGGAGGCTGTATATGCAGTACCCCTTTTACAAAACGTCTGAACTTCAGGAACTGAAGTTAGTTCTTTCTGGAAGAAAATTGACAGGGCCGAAATTTGAACCTTAATGGACCCCAATTTTAGGCACATAGACACTCCTGTTTACAGGAAATGCAGGAATCGACCTAGTTGAAAATTCCTCCATCGGGGCCTTACTGGCCTCGCACCCCGCAATATATTTTCGCCAAATGCGGTGATAATGCTTTGCGGTTACATCCTTCCTGGCTTGATCAGGGTAGGGATGACTTCATCCGGAATGCCTTTTTCCTTCAGGATCCGGCGTTCAACCGCCCTGCCGTTAAACGCAGCTGCGGTAAGTCTCGGAATAGACATGGTCCTTGCTGGAGCAGGTCCCTTCTTAGAGGTAGAGGCCACGGGTCCTCCGTGAGCATCTCTTGAAGTTCCGGGTACCAAGTCCTTCTTGGCCAATCCGGAGCCACGAGTATAGTTCTTACTCCCCTCCGTCTTATAATTCTCAGTACTTTTGGTATGAGAGGAAGAGGAGGGAACACATACACTGACTGGTACACCCACGGTGTTACCAGAGCGTCCACAGCTATTGCCTGAGGGTCCCTTGACCTGGCGCAATACCTGTCCAATTTTTTTGTTTAGGCGGGACGCCATCATGTCCACCTTTGGTTTTTCCCAATGGTTTACAATCATGTGGAAGACTTCTGGGTGAAGTCCCCACTCTCCCGGGTGGAGGCCGTGCCTGCTGAGGAAGTCTGCTTCCCAGTTGTCCACTCCCGGAATGAATACTGCTGACAGTGCTATCCCATGATTTTCCGCCCAGCGAAGAATCCTTGCAGCTTCTGCCATTGACTGCTTCTTGTGCCACCCTGTCTGTTTACATGGGTGACTGCCGTGATGTTGTCCGACTGGATCAACACCGGCTGACCTTGAAGCAGAGGTCTTGCTAAGCTGAGAGCATTGTAAATGGCCCTTAGCTCCAGGATATTTATGTGAAATTATGTCTCCAGGCTTGACCATAAGCCCTGGAAATTCCCCCCCCCTGTGTGACTGCTCCCCAGCCTCGCAGGCTGGCATCCGTGGTCACCAGGACCCAGTCCTGAATGCCGACTCTGCGGCCCTCTAGAAGATGAGCACTCTGCAACCACCACAGGAGGGACACCCTTGTCCTTGGTGACCGGGTTATCCGCTGATGCATCTTAAGATGCGACCCGGACCATTTGTCCAGCAGGTCCCACTGGAAAGTTCTTGCGTGGAATCTGCCGAATGGCTTTGCTTCGTAGGAAGCTACCATTTTTTTCCAGAACCCTTGTGCATTGATGCACTGAGACTTGGCTCGGTTGTAGGAGGTTTCTGACTAGCTCGGATAACTCCCTGGCTCTCTCCTCCGGGAGAAACACCTTTTTCTGAACTGTGTCCAGAATCATTCCTAGGAACAGAAGACGAGTCGTCGGAACCAGCTGCGATTTTGGAATATTGAGAATCCAATCGTGCTGTCGCAACACTACCTGAGATAGTGCTACACCGACCTCCAACTGTTCCCAGGATCTTACCCTTATCAGGAGATCGTCTAAGTAAGGGATAACTAAAACTCCCTTCTTTCGAAGGAGTATCATCATTTCGGCCATTACCTTGGTAAAGACTCGGGGTGCCGTGGACCATCCAAACGGCAGCGTCTGAAACTGATAGTGACAGTTCTGTACCACAAACCTGAAGTACCCTTGGTGAGAAGGGTAAATTTGGACATGAAGGTAAGCATCCTTGATGTCCAGAGACACCATGTAGTCCCCTTCTCTTGAATTTGAACCTCTGTATGTAAGTGTTCAAAGATTTTAGATTTAAAATCGGTCTCACCGAGCCGTCCGGCTTCGGTACCACAACAGTGTGGAGTAATACCCCTTTCCCTGTTGCAGGAGGGGTACCTTAATTATCACCTGCTGGGAATACAGCTTGTGAATGGCTTCCAACACTGCCTCCCTGTCTGCTTGTAAAGCCCCAGCGTCATGCTGAGGGCTTGGCAGAGGCGGGAGAGGGCTTCTGTTCCTGGGAATTGGCTGATTTCTGCAGCCGTTTCCCTCTCCCTCTGTCACGGGGCAGAAATGAGGAACCTTTTGCCCACGTGCCCTTATGGGAACGAAAGGACTGCGCCTGATAATACGGCGTCTTCTTATGTTGAGAGGCGACCTGGGGTAAAAACGTGGATTTCCCAGCTGTTGCCGTGGCCACCAGGTCTGAAAGACCGACCCCAAATAACTCCTCCCCTTTATAAGGCAATACTTCCATATGCCATTTGGAATCCGCATCACCTGACCACTGTCGTGTCCATAACCCTCTTCTGGCAGAAATGGACAGCGCACTTACTCTTGATGCCAGTCGGCAAATATCCCGCTGTGCATCACCCATATATAGAAATGCATCTTTTAAATGCTCTACAGGCAATAATATACTGTCCCTATCTAGGGTATCAATATTTTCAGTCAGGGAATCCGACCACGCCAACCCAGCACTGCACATCCAGGCTGAGGCGATTGCTGGTCGCAGTATAACACCAGTATGTGTGTAAATACATTTTAGGATACCCTTCTGCTTTCTATCAGCAGGATCCTTAAGGGCGGCCATCTCAGGAGAGGGTAGAGCCCTTGTTTTGACAAGCGTGTGAGCGCTTTATCCCCCCTAGGGGGTGTTTCCCAACGCACCCTAACCTCTGACGGGAAAGGATATATGCCAATAACTTTTTAGAAATTATCAGTTTTTTATCGGGGGAAACCCACGCTTCATCACACACCTCATTTAATTTCTCAGATTCAGGAAAACTACAGGTAGTGTTTCCTCACTGAACATAATACCCCTATTGGTGGTACTCGTATTATCAGAAATGTGTAAAACATTTTCCATTGCCTTAATCATGTAACGTGTGGCCCTACTGGAAGTCATATTTGTCTCTTCACCGTCGACACTGGAGTCAGTATCCGTGTCTGTATTTGCCATCTGAGGTAACGGGCGCTTTAGAGCCCCTGACGGCCTATGAGACGTCTGGACAGGCACAAGCTGAGTAGCCGGCTGTCTCATGTCAATCACTGTCTTTTGTAAAGAGCTGACACTGTCATGTAATTCCTTTCCAGCAGTTCATCCACTCAGGTGTCGACCCCCTAGGGGGTGACATCCCTATTACAGGCAATTTGCTCCGCCTCATTTTCCTCCTCATACATGTCGACACAAACGTACCGACACACAGCACACACACAGGGAATGCTCTGATAGAGGACAGGACCCCACTAGCCCTTTGGGGAGACAGAGGGAGAGTTTGCCAGCACACACCAGAGCGCTATATATATATACAGGGATAACCTTATATAAGTGTTTTTCCCTTATATAGCTGCTGTATTGTTTATACTGCGCCTAATTAGTGCCCCCCTCTCTTTTTTAACCCTTTCTGTAGTGTAGTGACTGCAGGGGAGAGCCAGGGAGCTTCCCTCCAACGGAGCTGTGAGGGAAAATGGCGCCAGTGTGCTGAGGAGATAGGCTCCGCCCCCTTTCTCAGCGGCCTTTTCTCCCGTTTTTCAGTGTA
Source organism: Pseudophryne corroboree (assembly GCF_028390025.1). Lineage (NCBI taxonomy): Eukaryota > Metazoa > Chordata > Amphibia > Anura > Myobatrachidae > Pseudophryne > Pseudophryne corroboree. The sequence continues at coordinate 148,233,976 of NC_086449.1, forward strand.
ATCTGGCAGGGGTTAAAATTCATCCATATAGCCCTGGGGGCTATATGTGATGTATTTTCGCCAGCCAAGGTGTTTTTAGTGCTGCTCAGGGCGCCCCCCCCCTAGCGCCCTGCACCCTCAGTGACCGAAGTGTGAAGTGTGCTGAGGAGCAATGGCGCACAGCTGCAGTGCTGTGCGCTACCTTGGTGAAGACAGGATGTCTTCTGCCGCCGATTTTCCGGACCTCTTCTTGCTTCTGGCTCTGTAAGGGGGCCGGCGGCGCGGCTCTGGGACCGGACTCCATGGCTGGGCCTGTGTTCGATCCCTCTGGAGCTAATGGTGTCCAGTAGCCTAAGAAGCCCAATCCACTCTGCACGCAGGTGAGTTCGCTTCTTCTCCCCTTAGTCCCTCGATCCAGTGAGCCTGTTGCCAGCAGGTCTCACTGAAAATAAAAAACCTAAAACTAAACTTTTCACTAAGCAGCTCAGGAGAGCCCCTAGTGTGCACCCTTCTCGTTCGGGCACAAAAATCTAACTGAGGCTTGGAGGAGGGTCATAGGGGGAGGAGCCAGTGCACACCAGGTAGTCCTAAAGCTTTACTTTTGTGCCCAGTCTCCTGCGGAGCCGCTATTCCCCATGGTCCTTACGGAGTTCCCAGCATCCACTAGGACGTCAGAGAAATGTATTTTACTATGCAGACACACAGAGATGGTTTGGGTTATAGGATTGCCACTTAAGTAATTATAACCTGAGATGCATAATTACATGGGATTGTTGCAATTTACCATGGTGCATCATCAGTGGGTGTCTCAGTCCTTGCACATTCAAATACAGAGCTGTATACCTGGGAAGGGGCTGAAGTTGTCGATGCATAAAGGCACAGACACAGGTCTGTGCTGGGACCAGTAGATGGGTAGATGTGGTAGTTGCATTCATCTGTAGATGCAGTCTAACCATAGGGTTAAAAACTCTCAGTTTCTGGCTATTAAATTTCTTAATATATAGGGATAGACAACCGCACCGCAGGGGCCATTGTGATTTGTAATCCTTAACAGCAAATCAATGTGCACCAACAATCTTCAGAAACAAATCAATATTTTGTAATAATAGCTAGCCATGTGCACAGGAGACTGGCTATCTCAAGAAAAGCATGCCAACAGCATATGCTGTTATATTAATGGTTTGCTCAAGGCTTACTTGGTATGTGGGTAGAATGCTTAAAAGAGCAGCTGCCTTCTCTTCATTGTGTTTAGTAACCGTTGTGAATACAGGTATCCTGTGCTTCTAAAGACCAGATGAATGAAAATCAGTCTACCTGAACTAATGGTGCAATAATGTACTGTTTTGCCTAGATCTCCTTTGCAAAAAAAAAAAATATATATATATAATAAGTCACTTTGGGTTTATGGGGCAGATTCAATAGTTTACTCTGCGGCTAACACCTGGGGGCACAAAACAGAGCAATTCAATTGTTGTTCCGTTTAGGTGCCCAGCAGCTGCAGGGCTGACCTTTTTTCTCACAGCCTCCTGCGGTGTAAGAAAAAATGTGTTAAAACTGGGCACTTGGGGCGTCCAAACAGGAGTTTAGATGGGTTTAGCCGTTTTAGTCAGCTGAAGTCTGTTTGGGCGCGATGTACATGGGTGCCCAAACACAACTGAACTGTGACAATTGTTTGGGCGTCTAAAAAGTCCCATTTAGTTGGGATTTTTAGAAGCCAAAAACAATTGAATCGGCCCCATTTTACTGGATACTAACCTTTCTATAGTGATGCTGAGCAAGTCGGCACTGTATAAAAACCAGACTGTAGCTGCCATCTTCACAGGGTTTGAAATGAGCTGGTTTATTTTCCGTATTCTCAGATAAGCAGACATAGCTCTCTCCCCTTTGAGACCATGTACTGATGGATGAGTTACAATATTACGTAACCTTATGATGTCTATAACAAAGTGTGTCTAATTCTATACAAAAAAAAAAAATGTAAATACAAACTCATATTCTCTATCAAATCCACTCACAAACAAAAACAAAGTGCAAAAGCTCTGCAAGAAGATGCCGTCAGTGCAAGAATAGTGCCAAGAAAGAGGGTCGTCAGGGTTGGCGAGGCCTCTGCTCCCCCTGGAGTAACAGCCCTTGTAAGTAAATGTCCTTGGGGAGTACAGCCCCTTCCATCATGTATGACCCCCTAGAGCCTATCTACCTCTCATGCAGTGGATGCACCAGTATCCACACTGATATAACCTCTACACAATGCAGTCTCTTCTCTCTCACTCATGCACGCCACCTTCTCATCGCACAGTACAATCCCAGAGTCACCCGTGACATGACGTCTTCTCTCCAAGGCACTTAGGCTCTCTTGCTCCATATGGTCATGGTGTGGCTGGCTATGGTCTACTGTAGACCCCTGTGCCTCAGGCGAAGGTTCTCCGTGGTGGGACCATGCTTGGTCCAGATTTGTGATGCTGGCTTCAGTAGGATTCCCTTCACCTGTGGGAACCTCATCCAGAATCTCGCTGTAGGGTGGTGGGGGAGTGGGGGGATCCTGTGTCACTTCATCATAGGTAGGCAGCTTGCAGTTGGGCCAGGGTTCTGCAGGTGAATATAAGCAGGTTAAATAATAAAAAGAATCTATACCAACAATAAAAACTATTCATTCCACCCTGACATCCGAGTGGCAACAAGAGGAAGGATACTTATAAAGGAAGGGATTATATTATATATTCTCAGAAACCGATGATGTGTCACATTATGTCTCAGATTCCGATGAAGAGATGGCCCCAGGAAAAATCCCCATTCCCTGCGGAAGGCACCAATGTCTTCTTCCTACCGATCACCAACAGGTTGGAAGCCAAAAGAGGCATCGTGTGCAGGTGCTGGCAGTGGTACTACCAAGTGACAGAGGCCTGCCATTTACTGTTTGGGCATTAGACATGTTCATAATACGGACCGAGTGGTAAAGTACATTACCGCTGTACACTGCACTGTAAGAAATGGCAGCAATTAAGAAAAATATACTACTTACTTATACAGTTCTGGGGAAAATATGTAAAAGTAACTATTACCTGCATCATAGAAAAGCAACATTTTGTTTTACATTAAATAGTAGGAAGAAAACCTGGCAAAGTAACATAGGATGCAGAGTACAAAAATCCCCAATCTTCCCCTTCTACACCTCCATCCAATACAGAGTGAGACTGCACAAAGAGCAAATCCAATATAAGGGTAATTTTACTAAGGTGCGAGTTTTTTCGTAGAACTGGTGATATTGCTCATAGCAACCAATCAGATTCTATTATCTTCTAGAAGCAGCTAGATAAGTCGAATCTAATTGGTTGCTATGAGCAACATCACCAGTTCTAAAAAACTCACACCTTAGTAAATTTACCCCATAAAGTGAGTTTGCACATAGAACCAATTCTATCCAATACAGAGGGAGCTTGCACATATACAGATGTGTCCTCGTACATCCTTGCTGCAGTCACCCTAAACAGCCCTTCAAGTAGAGCCATGCTGTGGCCGTCTTTTTTTGCGTCTTTTGCAGTGAAAAATAGGATTTTAATACCTACCGGTAAATCCTTTTCTCGTAGTCCATAAGGGATATTGGGGGAAACTAGTACGATGGGGTATAGACGGGCTCCAAAGGAGCCAGTGCACTTTAAATTTCTTCCACTGGGTGTGCTGGCTCCTCCCATCTATGCCCCCTCCCACAGGCAGTTATAGGTAAATATGTGCCCGAAGGAGAAAGGACAGAATCAATACGAGATCCCGGCGGTCGGCACCAGGATCCCGACCGGCACAATCCAGACAGGGGGGCGAGCGCATTGCAGCCTCTTGCGGGCTCGGCACACTAATTTATTCTCCCTCTATGGGTGTCGTGGACAGCCACAGAGGGAGAATGTCGGTATTGTGCCGGTCAGGATCCCGATGTCGGTATTCCGACCGCCGGGATCTTGACCGCATCCCAAAAGGACATATATGAGAGAAGGAACATGATAACAGAAAGAGTGGTGAGATTTACACACCAGCACACCACTAGCATACAACAACCAGCAACGGCTGGTAACAACAACAGCAACGGCTGAACAGGTAACTATAGAACAAGTACCTGCAGAAAAGTCCACACACTGAGCCGGGCGCCCAATATCCCTTATGGACTACGAGAAAAGGATTTACCGATAGGTATTAAAATACTATTTTCTCTAGCATCCATAAGGGATATTCTGGGAAACTAGTACGATGGGGCCGTCCCAAAGCTTCCAGAACATGCGGGACTAGGCGGAGACTGCTGCAGCACTGCCTGCCCAAACTGGGTATCCTCTTTGGCCAGGGTATCAAACTTGTAGAACTTCACAAAGGTGTTCTTCCCCGACCAGGTAGCAGCACGGCATAGTTGCTAGGCCGAGACTCCACAGGTACCCACCCAGGAAGAGCCCACTGATCTAGTAGAGTGGGCCTTTAGAGACTTAGGAACAGGTAAGGCTGTTGACACATAGGCCTGTTGGATAGTAAGCCTGATCCAACGAGCAATGGACTGCTTTGAAGCAGGGAAACCCTTTTTCTGCGCATCATAGAACACGAACTGTCGAACTCCAGCTTGTAGCCTTCAGAAACGAGTTCCTTGACCCAGGCATCCTGGCAGGTCTCCCAGACGCGGCTGAAGTGACGCAGTCGAGCTCCCACCTCGATATCCCCTCGGGGTGGGTGGGCACAGTCATCTTAAGGCTTTAGTGGAAGCAGAACTGGTGTACTGTCCCTGAGAACTGGTACTTGCAGGTTTTCTGGACTTACCTCTGGTGCTTCTAACCGCATTGGAGGAACCTCTGGTCATCGATCAAAATGTGCGAGATCAAAAGGACTGGACAGACGGTCCCGGATAGGAACGTCTCGCCGGCGGGGCCCCAGAGGGAAGAAACGTGGATTTCCCAGCAGTAACCTTGGAAATCCATGCATCCAACTCAACCCCAAAAAGCCATTCCCCAGAAAAGGGGAGGGACTCCACATTACGTTTGGATTCTGCGTCCGCAATCCACTGATGCAACCACAAGGCCCTGCGTTCCGACACCGCCATGGCCAACGTCCGAGCATTTATGTTCCCCATCTCCTTGAGGGAATCACAGAGGACACGGGTAGTGTCCTGAATGTGCTTCAGGAGGGTTACCATGGTAACTAAGGGCATACCCCCCTGAATTTGCGCGGCCCAAGAATGAATGGCATGGGTCATCCAGTAACCCGCAATGACCGGTCAGTGTATATAGATTTTAGGGTAGTCTATTTTTCTATCCCCAGGATCCTTCATAGTAAAGGACCCCGGGGCAGGCAGCACTGCCAGGCGAGAGACTGAGACATCCACCCCAGGGGCTTCCTCCCAAAATTTTCTACCTTGAGGAGCAAATGGGAAAGTGCGCAAAAACTTTTTGGACACTTGGAATTTTTTGTCTGGATTTTTCCAGGCCTGTTTGAATAAGTCATCTAACTCTGGAGATTTAGGGAAAGTGACATTGGGCTTGTTTTGTATAAAGAAAAACGACTGCTGTCCACTAGAGGGAGCTATAACACATCCCTTATAGCCAAAATGAGGGGTTCCATACCCTGAGTAGAATCAGAATCCCCACTAACGGGATCCAGGTCATCCCCATCATCCTGTATATCATCATCTGTATCAGATAGTATAGCAGGTAAACCACGCTTCTGAGGACCTGCATGAGAGAGGGGGGGCTGTGCATCAGCCCTAGCAGCTAAATCTGCAACAGCTTGTTGCAGTAGCTGAGTTTTCTGCACATTAGCAGTGAGATCGGATGACATATCTGACATCATAGTTTTAAGAGACCCTAACCAGTGGAGCTCTGGACCCTCTCCCCCAGCACCTTCACTGATTTGTTAAGATTGACTGCATTGCTCACAGGAAACAGTCATTAGATAATGGAGAGAATCTGGTGTGACAGACACTGCACAGCTTGTGCTTACCCATATTTCACAGTAAGAACAAAAATAGGATTTTAATTACCTACCGGTAAATCCTTTTCTCGTAGTCCGTAGAGGATGCTGGGGTCCACATTAGTACCATGGGCACTTTAAGAGTTTATTAGTGTGGGCTGGCTGCTCCCTCTATGCCCCTCCTATCAGACCCAGTCTAGAAACCGTGCCCGAGGAGACGGACATACTTCGAGAGAAGGAAATACACAGACAGTGGTGAGATTCACACCAGCTCACACATAACAGAAAACCAAGCTAACCAGCCTGAAACAATTCAGCAACTGCTGAACCACAGTCCTTAACCAAGTAACAATGCAGTACTGAACCAAGTAACAAGGCAGTACTGAACCAAGTAACAACTGCAGGAAAACGAAGCGCTGGGCGAGCGCCCAGCATCCTCCACGGACTACGAGAAAAGGATTTACCGGTAGGTAATTAAAATCCTATTTTCTCTTACGTCCTAGAGGATGCTGGGGTCCACATTAGTACCATGAGGATGTACCAAAGCTCCCAGTACGGGAGGGAGAGCGCAGAGGCTCCTGCAGAACCGATTGACCAAACTTAAGGTCCTCAGAGGATAAAGTATCGAACTTGTAGAACTTAGCTAACGTGTTCGACCCTGACCAAGTAGCCTCTCGGCAAAGTTGTAAAGCCGAGACACCCCGGGCAGCTGCCCAGGAAGAACCCACTTTACGAGTAGAGTGGGCCTTAACAGATTTTGGACACAGCAATCCTGCCGTAGAATAAGCATGCTTGATAGTAAACCTGATCCAGCGAGAAATTGTCTGCTTAGAAGCATGATACCCCACCTTATGGGGATCGTAAAGGACAAACAGAGCGTCCAATTTTCTGTGACGAGAAGTTCTCTTCACATAAATCTTCAAAGCCCTCACAACATCCAAGGACTTTGAGGTAATTGAGGAGTCAGTAGCCACTGGCACCACAATAGGTTGGTTGATGTGAAAAGCCGACACAACCTTCAGAAGAAATTGCTGACGCGTCCTGAGCTCAGCTCTTTCTTCATGTAAAATCAATTAGGCGCTCTTGCAGGACAATGCCCCCAATTCTGACACACGTCTAGCAGATGCTATTGCCAACAGTGTGACCGCCTTCCAAGTAAGAAACTTGACATCAAACTCCTGTAAAGGCTCAAACCAATCCGACTGCAGGAACTGCAACACCACATTAAGATCCCAAGGTTCCGTAGGAGGCACAAAGGGAGGCTGGATGTGCAGAACCCCTTTCAAGAGTATCTGAGCCTCAGGGAGGGCAGCCAGTTGTTTCTGGAAGAAAATGGACTGTTATGGAGCCCAAGCGTAGGCCCACATCCACACCTGCTTGCAGAAAAAGGAAAAACCGCCCTAGTTGAAACTCCACCCTAGGAAACTTTTTGGATTCACACCAAGACATGTACTTTTTCCAAATCCGATGGTAATGTTTAGACGTTACTCCATTCCTAGCCTGTATCAGTGTAGGAATAACCTTGTTCGGAATACCCTTCCGAGCTAAGATCTGACGTTCAACCTCAATGCCGTCAAACGTAGCCGTGGTAAGTCTTGATAACCGAACGGCCCCTGTTGCAGAAGATCCGCGCGAAGAGGAAGAGGCCTCGATCTTCCAGCAGTAACTCCAGAAGATCCGCGTACCAAGCCCTACTTGGCCAGTCCGGAGCAATGAGGATCGCCTGAACTCTTGTTCTTTTTATTAGTTTTTGAATCCTTGGGATGAGTGGAAGTGGAGGGAACACATACACTGACTTGAACACCCACGGAGTCACCAGGGCGTCCTACACCACTGGAACAGTACCACCTGGAACAGTATCGAAGCTTCTTGTTGAGGCGGGAGGCCATCATGTCTATTTGAGGTACACCGCAAAGACCTGTCACCTCCGCGAACACCTCCGGGTGGAGGCCCCACTCTCCTCTCGTGTCTGCTGAAGAAGTCCGCTTCTCAGTTGTCCACTCCCGGAATGAAGACTGCTGACAGCGCCACTGCGTGTTTTTCTGCCCAGAGGATGGTTCTTGTCACCTCTGACATTGTAGCCCTGCTCTTCGTTCTGCCCTGTCGGTTTATGTAGGCCACTGTCGTTACATTGTCCGACTGAACTTGAATGGCCTGATCTTTTAGAAGATGTGCCACCTGTATTAGACCGTTGTGCACAGCCCTTAGTTCCAGAATGTTTATCGGGAGGATGGATTCCAGACTTGACCACCTTCCTTGGAAGTTTTTGCCTTGGGCGACTGCACTCCAACTTCTGAGACTTGCATCCGTGGTTAGAAGGATCCAATTCTGAATCCCGAACCTGCGGCCCTCTAGTAGGTGAGAAGTTTGCAGCCACCAGAGGAGCGAGATTCTGGCTTTCGGCGACAGACGTATACTCTGGTGCATGTGAAGATGAGAACCCATTTGTCCAGGAGATCTAGTTGGAAGGTCCGTGCATGAAATCTTCCGTACTGTAGAGCCTCATAGGAGGTAACCATCTTTCCCAGAAGGCAAATGCACTGATGGACTGACACCCGAGCTCGCTTCAGGACATCCCGGACCATTGTTTATATCACCAACGCTTTCTCCGCCGGTAGAAACACCCTCTGTACTTCCATGTCGAGGATCATCCCTAGGAAGGACAGCCTCCTAGTCGGCTCAAATGTGACTCTGGAAGATTCAGGATCCATCCATGATCCTGGAGTAGTTGAGTTGAGAGAGCAATGCTCTGTAACAACTTCTCCCTGGAAGATGCCTTTATTAGCAGATCGTCCAGATAAGGAATTATGCTCACACCCTGCTTGCGGAGGAGTAGCATAATTTCCGCCATGACCTTGGTGAACACTCTCGGTGCCGTGGAGAGGCCAAACAGCAGTGCCTGGAACAGATAGTGACAGTCCATCTTAGATAAACCTGGTGAGGCGACCAGATCGGAATATGAAGGTACGCATCCTTGATATCTAGGAAATGACCCCTCCTCCATACCCGAGATCACCGCTCTCAGAGACTCCATCTTGATTTTAAAAAGTCCCTCAAATAAGGGTTCAATGACTTTAGGTTCAATATTGGCCTGACCAAACCATCCGGTTTCGGTACCACAAACAGGTTTGAGTAATAAACCCTTGTTTGCTAGGTGAGGTGGAACTGGAACAATGACATTTGACTTTAGCAATAAAGGAATGGCTTCCTGTAGGATAGCACTTTCTGTCAGCGAAGCTGGTAAGCCCGATTTGAAGACTCCGTGAGGTGGGAGTTCTTGAAATTCCAGTCTGAAACCCTGGGTAACAATATCCTGTACCCAGGGATCCAGGCATGAGGATGCCCAGACATGACTGAAATTTCTTAGGTCTTGTTCCCACCTGCCCGATCTCCAGGCTGGGAGTTCCACAGTCATGCCGAGGATTTTGAGGAAGCAGAACCTGGTTTCTGTTCCTGGGAACCTGTTGGTACAGGTTTTCTGGATTTCCCCAGACCTGCTCTAAGGAAAGTGGAAGGGGGTTTGGACTTAACTTTCGCGGTCCGAAAGGAGTGCATTGTAGACGTAGGATAAGATTTCCTAGTTGGCGGTGTAGCAGAGGGAAGAAAAGTTGACTTACCGCAGTTGCCGTGGAGATCCATGCATCTAATGCTTCCCCAAACAGAGCCTGACCTGTGAAGGGTAGGTTCTCCACACTTTTCTTGGATTCAGCATCCACAGACCATTGGCGCAGCCAGAGTCCCCTGCGTGCCGAGACAGCCATGGAAGAAGCTCTTGCATTAAGATGTCCAAGGTCCTTCATGGCTTCCACCATGAAACCTGCAGAATCCTGTATGTGACGTAAAAACAATTCAATGTCACTTCTATCCACAGACTCAATTCCTCTAGTAAAGTGCCTGACCACTTTACTATGGCTTTAGAGATCCATGCACAAGCAATAGTGGGTCGTAAAGCTACGCCATTAGCTGTGTATAATGATATGAGTGTAGTCTCAATCTTGCGGTCAGCCGGCTCTTTTAAAGCGGTGGACCCAGGGACAGGTAAAACCACCTTCTTAGACAACCTAGATACAGAAGCGTCTACTACAGGGGGTTATTCCCCACTTTTTCCTGTCTTCCTCAGGGAAAGGAAAAGCATTGAGAACCCTTATTGGGATCTTGAACTTTTTCTCCGGGTTTTCCCAGGATTTTTCAAACAGTGCATTTAGACGCAGGAAATGTAAGGGAGGTTTTCTTATTGTCTGTAAAATAAGCCTCCTCTACCTGCTCAGGTACCTTATCAGTAATGTGTAAAATGTCCCTAATAGCCTCAATCATGAGTTGCACCCCCTTAGCAAGGGATGCCCCCCCCCCCCAGTATATCACCATCACCGTGCCCTGAATCAGAGTCGGTGTCCGTGTCAGCTTGCATTATCTGTGCAAGAGCACGCTTTTTAGGGTATATACCAGGGGTTTTTGAGGAGGCAGTGGGAGCTGAATACGACAAAACCTCTACAGATTGTCTTAAAACCTGTGTTTCAGTCTCATTATGAGCTATCCTAGATGAAATCTGGGATATCATTCCCCGGATAGAAGCCACCCATGGGGGTTCGGATTCAGAAGCCTGGGACAGTATATTACATTCCTGAGTACATGGAATAGACTCTTCAGGAGAAGATGCACACTCTGCAGCACAAGACACAGAGTCCCTCCTCTATAACCCCGCCTCCAGGCACTATGAGCTCAGTTTCAGTTGGTGTCTGCAGCAGCAGGTCACCTAACAGGAGGGCTGCACTAGGCAGCCCTGAAAAAGCTTTTCCTGACAGAAAATTTCTTCAAAACTGGGCTATCAGCGCTGTATGTCATGGTGACACTACAGCTCTCCAGCTTAACCACCTCCCAAGCGGCGTTGCATACTGCCATGGCCTGTTCCCGGGTACTTGCGGCAGAGACACTCCGGCTGTAGGCACACGGTCGCAGTTGCTCTCCTGGTTCGCGTGGCTGCTGCGGGGAGGAGGTAAGAGGGTCCGGACTCGCCATTAAATCGCATTCTGTTCATGACCTATGGAGACGGGTCGCGGTGCTGGCGTGGACACTATCACCGAGCAGGGACCCCACTAGACCACCAGGGCAATAGAACACAGGTCAGGTGTACTAACGCCCAATTTAATAAGGCACGCTAGTACCTGGGTTGGAAGTCCAGCATAGGGGAGCTGGCGCTTGACCTGTAGCCTCTCCCGGCCCAGGGCAACATCTACTGCAGATTTTCCCGCCCTGGAGCTGCCTCACACTCTCCCTCACTCCCTGACTGAGACGCTGGGACCCATCTTATAAGCATAGTTGCTGCTAGTTTCTGGGACTGTAGGGCAAGGTTTCCCTTGTAAAGCCGCCTGTATACAGCGCTCTGACTTTACAAACACTTGAGTATTCTACATGTCTTTATACAGACAGCGTTAGTTAAGAAAAAGTGTGCCTATTACAGGATATATTGTACGAGTATTCTGATAAATACCTCTGGTATAGGACCACGCTGTGATTATATATATATATATATATATATATAGAGATAGATAGATAGATAGATAGATAGATAGATAGATTTACCTATTACATGTATTCTGTGTACTCAGTCGCATAATATCGGATTTATTCGCTGGTGTTGTGTACTGTCTACAGTCACATACTAACGGATTTATTTGCAGGTATTGTACTCTGTCTAGCTTCATCGTACTAAGTTGCTCTGTTGTTGCATTTGTGTACAATGTCTAACAAGAAGGGCAGTAAGTCTGTGGACGCTCCTGCATCATGCAGAGCATGCACCACAGATTTACCAGAGGGGAAAGCTGTGTATGATGGTCTGTGTACTATGTATCATACCTCTCCCAGTCAGTTCGCAGCTTCTGTAACCAATCAGGAGCCAACCTGGGCTGCATTCACAAACCTACTGGGTACTCTGGTGGAATGCCTTACGCACCCTATGGGACCACCTGTGCCACTACAGAAACAAATTGTCCCTATGGTTAATCCGCCTTGCGCGGAAAATTTGTCTAACCAGTTGCAGCAATTAAATCATTCCTTGGTCAGACAAAAATCTAATCCAGGTCACTCTAGTGTCTCTGAGACATCTAATCGGGCTGCTTCCTCCTCACAATCCACAAATTTCTCTGATGTTTCATCTGAAGAGGAGGGGGAGCATACTGTCCTGTCAGATACTGAATCAGGTGTTTCCGACGAGGATTCTCCATTGCAAATTGATGTCCCTGCCCTTGTGGTTGCTATTAAGCAAATCCTTCAACTCACTGATGATGAGGATTCCACTACTGTGGCTAAGCAAACCGATATGTTTAAACGGCAGAAGGTGGTTAAAAATCTATTACCCCATTCTGACCATTTGGTGGACATCAGGCAGGAGCCCTGGTCTAATCCAGGGAGAAATTCCCTCTGTCTAAACTGGTCTTGGCTCGCTATCCTCTCCTTGCACAGTTATGCAACAAGTGGGAAAATTCACCGCAGGTGGATTCTCATGTCACCCACCCAGTGGTGTCATCCACTTTGCCTGTCACCACTGTCACTTCACTGAAGGAACTGACAGATAAGCGTGTGGAGGGATGCCTGAAATCTATTTACTCCCTTACAGGTACTGTACATAGACCCATTATTGCGGCCTCTTGGGCTGCAAATGGAATTGAAGCGTGGGTTCAGGCATTAGAGGAAGAGCTGCCCGAGGATATACTGTATCTGACAATGGCAGACAATACCTGTCTCACATTACCACCGCCGCCTATTACATTCAGGAGGTGTCCTCTGAGGCGGGTGTGTTGGCAGCCAAGGCGTCGACTACGTCTGTCCTGGCTCGCCGTATTCTGTGGTTGAGGTCAAGGAAGGTGAACCTAGACTCCAAAAAGACCTTGGAGGTACTCCCCTTTAATGGGGACATTTATTTAGGGAAGACCGAAATAAAATTGTGTCTAAATTGGCAGCTGCTAAGACTGCCTTTCTCCCAAATACTAATCCTTCTGCACAGAAGGCTAAAGGTACCACTTTTCGTTCCTTTCGGCCTCAAGGGAAAGCAAAAGGTCAGGCATACCTGAGACAATCTTGTGCTCCCAAAACCACTAAGACCAACGCAAAGCAGTCCTAGGTGGGCAGTCAGCCTGCTTCTAAATAAGACAAGCCTGCCGCATGACGGGGTGGGCCTCCCCCTGGGGGGCCCCAGGATGGGAGGCCAACTTCTGCAGTTAACCCAGGTCTGGTTATCAGGTCTCTCACGGGTACGCAGTGTCCTTCAAGAGACGTCCCCCTACCAGTTTTGCACCACGGTTGTCCCTTCGGATCCGTTAAAGGTGCAAGCTTTGCAAAAGGTTGCGAGTTCTCTCCTGAATACAGGAGTGGTAGTGCCGGTTCCTCTTGCCCAGAGAGGCAGAGGTTACTACTCGACCCTGTTTCTAGTTCCGAAACACAATGGGTCTTCCCGGCCTATACTCAACCTCAAATCACTGAACAAGTTTGTGAGAGTGTCCAAGTTCCGTATGGAAACACTGCATTCAATTATACTGGCTATGGAACCCGGAGACTATGTGGTATTCCCTGGATATACAGATTGCGTACCTGCATATACCTATTGTCATGTCACATCAGCAGTATCTGTGGTTTGCTGTTGGCAACCTCCACTATCAGATCCAGGCTCTGCCATTTGGACTGGCTATGGTTCCTTGGATCTTCACCAAAGTCATGGCCGTAATGACGGCCCATCTCCGTCGCTAGGGAGTCAGGATCCTGCCGTATCTGGACGACTTGCTGATTCTGGCAAATGCCCATGATGTCCTCCTCAGTCATCTGCAACTGACGGTAAGCTTCCTACAAGCCCATGGGTGGCTCATCAATTGGAAGAAATCCTCACTGGTCCCAGCTCAGAGCATAGTGCACCTGGGGCACTCCTGGACACACACAGTCCATGTCTGTACCTGTCTCTGGAGAAAGTCCTGAAGCTTCAGGACAGGATAAGATGTCGATACACTCGGCGATGCAAGTACTTGGCCTGATGGTGTCGGCATTCGACATGGTAGAGTACGCTCAATTTCATTCTCACCCTCTGCAGAGGTTAATCCTTTCCAAGTGGGACGGCCTACCTCATCAGATCTGACATGATCACTTTGACTCCGGAGGTTCGTCTGTCGCTGACCTGGTGGCTACAGGACCAGCAATTGAGCAGGGGTCGTCCCTTCTGGATTCCCGAGTGGATCCTGCTGAGAACGGACGCCAGTCTGAGGGGATGGGGTGCGGTGTTAGAGCAACACTGTTTTCAGACCAAGGAGGAGTCACTCCTCCCAATAAACATTCTGGAGTTGCGGGCGGTGTTCAATGACTTGACTATCGCCCTGCCTCTGGTACAAAACAGGCCGATTCAAGTACGATCAGACAACGCCACCACGGTGGCATACATAAACCATCAAGGCGCTACTCAAAGCCACATGGCTATGATGGAAGTGTCAAAAATCCTTTGTTGGGCGGACCGCCATCTGCCAGTAATATCAGCAGTGTTCATTCCGGGCGTTGTAAACTGGGAAGGGGACTTCCTCAGTCGCCAGGACGTGCACGCCGGAGAGTGGAGTCTTCATGCAGAAGTCTTTCAACTCCTAGTGGACAAATGTGGCCTACCAGACGTAGACCTGATGGCGTCTCGACACAATCACAAGGTTCCGGTTATCGGATCAAGGACAAGGGATCCTCAAGCTGCGTTCGTGGACACACTGGCAATTCCATGGAACTTTTGGCTGCCCTACGTGTTCCCTCCAGTGTCACTCCTGCCCAGGGTCCTGTGGAAGTTCAAACAAGGAGGATTTCTACTTCTGGTCGCTACAGCGTGGCCAAGACGGCATTGGTTCTCAGACCTGCAGGATCTATCGACAGAGTGCCCTCTTCTACTTCCTCAGCACCCAGACCTCCTCGTATAGGGCCCTTATCTTTATCTGGACCTGGCCAGGCTGGGTTTGACGGCGTGGCTCTTGAGGCATCACTCCTGAGAGCCAAAGGATTCTCTGAGGCGGTCATCCAAACTATGTTAAAAGCACGCAAATCGGCATCTGCCCGGATTTATTACAGGGTCTGGAATTCTTACTTCACCTGGTGTGCTGATAAGGATTATGATGCATACAGATTCAGAACTTCCAGAATTTTGGCTTTTCTGCAAAGAGGCCTGGACTTAGGCCTTCAATCTGCCTTGTTGGTATGGTTTCAGAGAAAAATTGAGTCTATACCTGACGTTCATACATTCACTCACAGTGTCTTATGGATTCAGCCTCCCTATGTCCCTCCTGTGGCTCCATGGGATCTGTCTGTTTTCCTGAATGCCCTGCAAGAGTCTCCATTTGAACCTCTTGAGACAGTGGACCTTAAATGGCTCACGGCCAAGGTCTTGTTTTTACTAGCTATTGCCTCTGCAAGAAGGGTGTCGGACTTAGGCGCATTATCCTGTCGTCCACCCTAATATTTCATTTTGACCGGGCAGTTCTTAGAACTCGCCCAGGTTATTTAGCTAAGGTGGTGTCATCTTTTCACCTTAACCAAGAGATTGTGGTTCTGTCCTTTATCTCTTCTGATTTGACCTCCAAAGAGCGGTCTTTGGATGTGGTACGGGCTCTCCGTATATATGTGGAGAGGACTGCCTCTATCAGGAGGTCAGATTCCCTTTTTGCTTTGTTTGGTTTTCACAAACGTGGCTGGCCTGCGAATAAGTAAACCTTGGCCAGATGGATTAGAATGGTGATTTCACAACTTTAGGCGCAGGCTGGTCTCCCAGCTCCTGCTGCTATTAATGCCCATTCAACTCGTTCTGTTGTATCTTCTTGGGCGGTCAGCCGTGGCGAGTCCGCAGAACAATTGTGCAAGGCGGCCAAGTGGCTCTCTGTGGACACGTTTATTAGGTTCTATTCCTTTGATACTTCCGCCTCCCAGGATGCTTCCCTTGGACGCTGTGTTCTCATACCTGCTAAGGCGTGTCCCCTCCCTTGAGGAACTGCTTTAGGACATCCCCGATGTTTCCCTCTGGAAACCAATGTAACCTTCTGCAGAAAAGGAGAGTTATGGTAGACTTACCATTGTTAACTCTCTTTCTGCGAGGTACATTGGGTTCCACAGGGCACCAACCCTGACGCACCTAGCTTTTATGGGTTTGCATGGCACTAGCCGCAGGTCCCTTCTCCTGTCGTGAGAATGTGGTTCGATGTGACTAACATCTACCTTCTCGCTTACCTGCTCCTGCATTGGACTGGTTAACGAAACTGAGCTCACAGTGCCTGGAGGCGGGGTTACAGAGGAGGCCCCAATGCATCCTGGGACAGCCTAAAGCTTTAGCCTGTTGGTGCCTCTGGATCAAGATCCACTCTACACCACGATGTTTCCCTGTGGTACCCAACGTACGTATCTCGCAGAAAGAGATAACAATGGTAAGTCTACCATAACTCTACTTTTTAAAATAAAATTGAATATAAAATGTCTTACTTTTATAAATCAAGTCTTTATAGTGAGGATTTTCCACATTAATAAATAAGCCATATATCCCTCCCTGTCGCAACTAACCACATTTTACCTATTCCCAATTACACGCCTTCACTTGTACACCTACTCTGAGAGGCTTGCCCAATAAGGAGAGTATAAAAATAGGATTTTGATTACCTACCCGTAAATCCTTTTCTCGTAGTCCGTAGAGGATGCTGGGGTCCACATTATTACCATGGGGTATAGACGGGTCCACCAGGAGCCATTGGCACTTTAAGAGTTTGAGTGTGTGGGCTGGCTCCTCCCTCTATGCCCCTCCTACCAGACTCAGTCTAGAAACTGTGCCCGAGGAGACAGACATCTTCGAGAGAAGGATTTAACACAGATAGTGGCGAGATTCATACCAGCTCACACATACAAGGCACATCAAGCTAACTAGCTTGAAAAACTCAGCAACTGCTGAAACATTACTTACCAAGTAACAAACCAGTACATAACTAAACAAAGTTGTACTGAACCAGAAAACAGTTGAGGGAAAACGAAGCGCTGGGCGGGCGCCCAGCATCCTCTACGGATTACGAGAAAAGGATTTACCGGTAGGTAATCAAAATCCTATTTTCTTTTACGTCCTAGAGGATGCTGGGGTCCACATTAGTACCATGGGGATGTACCAAAGCTCCCAGAACGGGAGGGAGAGCGCGGAGGTTCCTGCAGAACTGACTGACTGAACTTCAGATCATCAGAGGCCAAAGTATCGAACTTGTAGAACTTAGCAAACGTGTTCGACCCAGACCAAGTTGCTGCTCGGCAAAGTTGTAACGCCGAGACACCCCGGGCAGCCTCCCAGGAAGACCCCACCTTACGAGTAGATTGGGCCTTAACAGATTTTGAACACGGCAGTCCTGACGTAGAATAAACATGCTGGATAGTGAATCTAATCCAGCGAGATATAGTCTGCTTTGAGGCAGGACACCCAATTTTCTTGGGATCATACAGGACAAACAGAGTCCGATTTCCTGTGACGAGCAGTCCTCTTCACATAGATTCTCAAAGGCCTCACAACATCCAAGGACTTTGACAAAATTGAGGAGTCAGTAGCCACTGGCACCACAATAGGTTGGTTGATATGAAATGCCGACCCAACCTTTGGAAGAAACTGCTGACGTGTCTGGAGCTCAGCCCTATCTACGTGGAAGATCAAGTAAGGGCTTTTACAAGACAAAGCCCCCAATTCTGACACACGTTTAGCAGAAGCTAAGGCCAACAACGTGACAGCCTTCCATGTAAGAAATTTGACCTAAACCTCCTGTAGAGGCTCAAACCAGTCTGACTGGAGAAATTGCAACACCACGTTAAGGTCTCGCAGAACTCCCTTCAAAAAGGTATGAACCTCAGGGAGGGCAGCCAATTGTTTCTGGAAGAAAATGGATAGGGCCGAAATCTGGACCTTCACAGATCCCAACCTCAGGCCCATATCCACACCTGCTTGCAGGAAGAGGAGGAAACGTCCCAATTGAAACTCCACCGTAGGTAACGTCTTGGACTCACACCAAGAGACATATTTCTTCCAAATACGATGATAATGCTTAGACGTTACCCCTTTCCTAGCCTGTACCAGGGTAGGAATGACCACCTTCGGAATGGCCTTCCGAGCAAGTATCAGGCGCTCAACTTCCATGCCGTCAAACGTAGCCGCGGTAAGTCTTGATAGGCGAACGGCCCCTGCTGCAGCAGGTCCTCCCAAAGAGAAAGAGGCCTCAGCTTTTCCTGCAAGAGATTCAGAAGGTCCGCGTACCAAGCCCGCCTTGGCCAGTCTGGAGCAATGAGGATCGCTTGAACTCTTGTTCTCCTTACGAGCTTTAGAACTCTTGGAATGAGTGGAAGTGGTGGAAACACATACACTGACTGGAACACCCACGGAGACACCAGGGCGTCCACTGCCACTGCTTGTGGGCCCCTCGACCTGGAACAATTGCGTCAAAGCTTCTTGTTGAGACGAGAGGCCATCATATCTATTTGGGGTAACTCCCAAAGGTCTGTTATTTTTTTTTATTTTTTTAACACCTCCGGATGGAGACCCCACTCCCCTGGATGGAGATCGTGTCTGCTGAGGAAGTCTGCTTCCCTGTTGTCCACTCCCGGAATGAAGATTGCTGAGAGCGCCAACGCATGTCTTTCTGCCCAGAGGATGATTCTGGTCACCTCGGACATTGCCGCTCTGCTCTTCGTTCCGCCCTGTCGGTTTATGTAAGCCACCGTCGTTACATTGTCCGACTGTACTTGAATAGCCCGAATCTTTGAGTGACTGCGCCCCAGCCACGAAGGCTCGCATCCGTGGTTAGAAGGACCCAGTCCTGAATCCCGAACCTGTGGCCCTCCAGAAGGTGAGTCAATTGGAGCCACCAGAGGAGTGAAATCCTGGCCTTTGGTGACAGACGAATTCTCTGGTGCATGTGGAGATGAGATCCTGGCCACTTGTCCAGGAGATCCAGTTGGAAGGCCCGAGCAAGGAACCTCCCGTACTGGAGAGCCTCGTAAGAGGCCACCCTCTTTCCCAAAAGACGAATGCATTGATGAACAGACACCCGGGCTGGCTTCAGGAGATCCCGGACTATTGCTTATTTCACCAACGCCTTTTCCTGCGGAAGAAACATCCTCTGCACTTCTGTGTCGAGGATCATTCCCAGAAAAGACAACCTCTGGGTTGGTTCCAAATGTGATTTTGGAAGGTTCAGAATCCAACCGTGGAGTCTGAGTAGGTGGGTTGTGAGAACAGTGGACTGCAACAGCTTCACCTTGGACGATGCCTTTATCAGCAGATCGTCCAGATATGGAATGATGTTCACCCCTTGTTTGCGGAGGAGAATCAACATCTCTGCCATCACCTTGGTGAACACCATCGGTGCCCGTTGAGAGGCCGAATGGCAGGGTCCGGAACTGGAATTGAGAGTCCAGTAATGCGAAACGGAGATAAGCCTGATGCGGCTGCCAAATCGGAATGTGGAGGTACGCATCCTTGATATCCACGGATACCAGGAATTCCCCCTCTTCCAAACCTGATATCACCGCCCGGAGAGACTCCATTTTGAACTTGAACTCCTTTAGAAAGGCGTTCAGTGATTTTAGGTTCAGATTGGGCCTGACCGAACCATCCGGTTTCGGTACCACGAAACGGTTTGAATAGTAACCTGTGGTTTGCAAATGAGGAGGAACTGGCACAATGACCTGTGCCTCCACCAACTTCTGGACAGCCTCATGTAGGACAGTTTTGTCTGCCAGTAGAACTGGGAAGCCTGATTTGAAAAATCGGTGAGGAGGGAGATTCTGAAATTACAGCCTGTATCCCTGGGACACAATATCTATCACCCAGGGATCCAGGCCGGACGATACCCAGACCTGACTGAAGTGTCTGAGTCTTGCTCCCACTGGCCCCACCTCCAGGCCGCGCAGTCCACCGTCATGCGGAGGACTTTGGCGTACCTGAAACAGGCTTTTGTTCCTGGGAACCTGCAGCAGCAGGTTTCTTGGATTTTACTCGACCTTTCCTAAAGAAGGTATTGAACGGTTTGGCCTTTCTAGGCTTGTTAGGCCGAAAGGACTGTGATGCTGATGAAGAGAAGTATTTCTTCGGAGCAAGTGCAGCTGAGGGAAGAAACGGAGACTTACCCGCTGTAGCCGTGGATATCCACGCATCCAAAGCTTACCCAAAGAGAGCCTGACCTGTGTAGGGTAGGTTCTCCACACCTCTCCTAGATTCCGCGTTGGCCGTCCACTGGCGCAGCCACAGTCCCTGACGAGCTGAAACAGACATGGAAGAAATTCCCGCAGCCATGGAACCCAGGTCTTTCATGGATTCTACCATAAAACCGACTGAACCGTGAATGTTACGCAAAAACAATTCAACATCACCCTTATCCATCGTATTCAAATCCTCAAGTAAGGTGCCCGACCACTTTACTATAGCTTTTGCAATCCATGCACTAGCAATAGTGGGACGTAATATGGCCCCCGAAGCGGTGTACATTGATTTAAGTGTATTATCAATTTTACGATCAGCCGGCTCCTTTAAGGCGGTAGATCCCGGAACGGGTAAAACCACCTTTTTTGAGAGTCTGGACACAGATGCGTCAACAATTGGCGTGTTTTCCCATTTGTTTTCTAACCTCCTCAGGGAAAGGAAACGCCACCTGGACCCTATTAGGGATCTGGAATTTATTCTTAGGGTTTTCCCATGCTTTCTCAAATATAGCATTTAATTCCTTTGACGCAGGGAAGGTTAGCAAGGCTTTCTTATTTTCAGTGAAAAAATCCTCCTCAACCTGCTCAGGTGTGGTATCATTAATATTCAACACATCCCTGATAGCCTCTATCATCAATTGCACCCCCTTTGCAAGAGAGGCAGACCCCCGCAACACATCCCCATTACCGTCTGTGGTGTCAGAATCGGTATCCGTGTCATCTTGCAGGACATGAACAAGCGCACGTTTGTGGGGGTATATAGCGGAGCGTCCTGAGGTACCAGAATCGGGCCATACTGCCATAGAGTTCTGTAATACCTGGGTTGCAGATTCATTACTTGCAACCCTGTCTGAAATCTGAGAACGCTGCTTGAGGATCCCTTGTCCTTGATCCGAAGACCGGAACCATGTGATTGTGTTGAGACGCCATTAGGTCTGCATCTGGTAGGCCCCACTTGTCCACGAGGAGTTGAAAGACTTCCGGATGAAGACTCGACTCTCTGGCGTGAACGTCCTGACGACTGAGGAAATCCGCTTCCCAGTTGAGGACTCTGGGAATGAACACTGCCGATATTGCTGGCAGATGGCATTCCGCCCAAACGGAGGATTTTTGATACTTTCAGCATTGCCATGCGGCTTCGAGTGCCGCTTTGATGACTTATGTACGCCACCCTGGTGGTGTTGTCTGATTGTACTTGAATAGGCCTGTTCCGTACTAGAGGCAGAGCCAGTGTCATTGCATTGAAAACGGCCCACAATTCCAGAATGCTTATTGGGAGGAGAGATTCCTCCCTGGTCCACGACCCTGGAGAGAGTGTTGCTATAACACCGCGCCCCAACCCCGCAGACTGGCATTTGTTGTCAGGAGAACCCAGTTGGAGATCCAGAAGGGATGGCCCCTGCTCAACTGTTGGTCCTGTAGCCACCAGCTCAGTGACAGACGAACCTCCGGAGTCAAGGAGATCATTTGAGACCTGATCCAATGAGGCAGGCCATCCCACTTGGAAAGGATTAACCTCTGCAGAGGGCGGGAATAAAATTGAGCGTACTCTACCATGTCGAAAGCAGACACCATGAGGCCTAGTACTTGCATCGCCGAGTGTATCGACACTCTTGGGTGAGAGAGGAAATATCTGATCCTGTCCTAAAGTTTCAGGACTTTCTCTGGAGACAAAAACAATCGTTGGTTGTGTGTCCCCAGTAATGCCCCAGGTGCACCATGCTCCGAGCAGGGACCAGCGAGGACTTTTTCCAGTTGATGAGCCACCCGTGGGCTTGTAGGAATTGGACAGTCAGTTCCAGATGACTGAGTAGAACCTCTTGGGAGTTCACCAGTATCAGCAAGTCATCCAGATACGGCAGGATCCCGATTCCCTGACAGCAGAGAAGAGCCGTCATCACGGCCATGACCTGGGTGAAGATCCGAAAGGCTGTGGCCAATCCAAAAGGCAGGGCCTGGAATTGATAATGTAGGTTGCCAATAGCAAACCGCAGATATTGCTGATGCGACATGGCAATAGGTTGTGGTATGTGCAGGTAAGCATCCTGTATGTCCAGGGATACCATATAGTCTTCGGGTTCCATGGCCAGCACAATAGAATGCAGAGTTTCCATACGGAATTTGGATACTCTCACAAATTTGTTCAATGATTTGAGGTTGAGTATAGGCCGGAAGGACCCATTTGGTTCGGAACTAGAAACAGGGTCGAATAGTATCCCCTGCCTCTCTGAAACAGAGGTGCCGGCACTACCACTCCTGTGGCCAGGAGGGATTATACAACCAAGTGTAGAGCTTGCGCTTTCAACGGATCTGCAGGGATAACCGTTGTGCAAAACTGGCGAGGGGGACGTCTCTTGAAAGAGATTGCGTACCCGCGAGAGACAACTTCCCGCACCCAGGCGTCTGAAGTGGTCTTTAACCAGGCCTGGGCGAACTGCAGAAGTCGGCCTCCCACACTGGGGTCCCCCATGGGGAGACCCGCCCCATCATGCAGCAGGCTTGTCTTGTTTGGAAGCAGGCTGACGGGCGGCCCAGGATTGTTTAGATTTGGGCTTAGTGGTTTTGAAAGCAAGAGCCTGTCTCGGATACACCTGACCTTTTGCTTCCCTTGGAGGTCGAAAGCAACGAAAAGTGGTACTCTTAGCCTTCGGAGCAGAAGGATTAGTACTTGGGAGAAACGCAGTCTTGGCAGTCACCAAGTCAGTCACAATCTTGTTCAGATCCTCCCCAAATAGGATGTCTCCCTTAAAAGGGAGCACCTCCAAGGTCTTTTTGGAGTCCAGGACCTCAACCACAGAATTCGGCGGAGCCAGGATAGACGTAGTCGACGCCTTAGCCGCCATTACACTGGCATCAGAGGCCGCTTCCTGAATATAGTGGGAGGCTGTGGTAATATAAGACCGATACTGTCTGGCAGTGTCAGAAAAATCCTGAGGCAGCTCATCCTCAATTGCCTGAACCCATGCTTCAATTCCTTTCGCAGCCCAGGAGGCTGCCATAGTGGGTCTATGTACAGCACCGGTAAGAGAGTAAATAGACTTCAGGTAAAACCTACACGCGCTTATCCGTCGGTTCCTTCAGTGATGTGACAGTGGTGACAGAGAGTAGAGGACACCACGAGACGGGCGACATGAGAGTCCACTGGCGGTGGAGTTTCCCACTTGTTACTCAACTCCGCAGGGATAGGATAACGAGCTACATCTTTTTAGGAAAGGAAAACTTCTTTCCTGGAGACGACCATGATTCCTGACGCATGTCAATTAGAAGGTCAGAATGTGGTAGAACTACTTTAGCAACCTTCTGACGTTTGAACTTATCAGGTTTTAGAATCAGCTTGATAGCCTCCACTAGGCCAGGAACATCAACCTGGGTTGTAGATTCCTCATCCGAAGCAACTGTATCAGTGTCTGACGGATCACTATATTCCCCATCCTCATCGGAAGACTTATCCGAAATATTAGTGGATTGGGAGGAAGAAATGGCCTGCTTAGATGACCCCTTGGCCCCAGATGGGCGTGGGGTAGACTTGTGTCTAACCAAAGATTGATTTAATTGTTGTAACTGGGTAGACAGAGTGTCCGTCCAGGGCGGATTAACTACAGGGACAATATGTGGCTGTAATGGCACAGGAGGCCCCACAGGGGGCGTAAGACATGTTACAAGCGTAGTAAGCATACCTGAAAACGCTGCCCAAGGTGGGTCCTGATTGGCCACAGGTGCCGCAGGTGGACTGGGAGATGTATGGCACCCAGCGTCTGAACCAGCAGCTAACACTTCCCCCACCTGTAAATCCATGGAGACAGCACTGCAGGATGCAGAAGCGTCCGCGGATTTCCCGCCCTGTGTGGCAGACATTATAGGGAATGTAGCCACTGAGCGTAACAGTACAATATAGCCAAACACAATACCTGCAAATAACTCCCTGTGTTATGTGACAATAAATACAGAGCACAAACAGAGGATTTAAGCGGTATGAGGTGACTGGAATACACAGTAAAAAATACAAAACAGTATATACTGTGTAGCACTAATATATATATATATATATATCTATCTATATCTATCTCTATCTATCTATATCTCTATCTATCTATCTATATCTCTATCTATCTATCTATATCTCTATCTATATCTCTATCTATCTATCTATATCTCTATCTATCTATCTATATCTCTATCTATCTATCTATCTATCTATATCTCTATCTATCTATCTATCTATCTATCTCTCTATCTATCTCTCTATTTATCTCTCTCTCTATCTATCTCTCTATCTATCTATCTATATCTCTATCTATCTATCTATCTATATCTCTATATATATATATATATCTCTATCTATATATATATATATCTCTATCTATATATATATCTCTATATATATCTCTATCTATATATATATATATATATATATATATATATATATATATATATATATATATATATATATATATGAGACCCTGATGCACCTAGTCCCCCAGGGATACGTGTGATACAGGAAAATAAAATCCACACAACAGCTAAAGGCACACTCAATCACAGGTACAATGCAGAAGTTATTACATGTAAACAATATAACTGCACTGGACTAGTAAATCTACATATAAATATGTATGAATATAGATATAACAATGCACAGTAGATACTGGATGTAGATCACAGAATACTTGTACTAGATATTCAGATAGCAGTACACTTGTTCCTAACTAACACTGTCTAAAATGACATGTAGAATACTTAAGTGCCTGTAAATGCTCAGTGCTGATGAGACAGGTGGCATTACAGAGGAGACAGTGCCCTCAAGTCCCGGAGATCAGCCCAGCTAGTAGTGAAGATGGCGCCAAAATCTCTGTCAGGGTGTGAGGGAGAGAGAAATGCAGCTCCAGGGTGGGAACACCAGCAGTAGATAGCACCCGGAGCTGAGAGAGGGGCTACAGGTCAACGCCTTATCACCTCTGCTGGGCTTCACTACCGGGTACTGTGGAGCCTATTGGAAATGGATTTTAGTAAGTTCCACCTGTGCTCCCTGCCCTTGTGGATCTAGTGGGGCCCCAGTGCAGTACAGTGTCCACGCCAGCGGCGCAGTCCATCTCCTGTGACCGCAATTTACCGGCGGACCCCACCTTGGGGAGCCTCTTAACTCCTCCCTAATGTTCAGCCACGCGATCCTGGAGAGCGACAGCGATGGTGTGCCTGATGAACGATGCGCCTCCGCTGCAGTACACAGGAACCCAACCGCGGGAGTATGCAGCCGCGGCACAGCATGTCAAAGACATAGAAAGTGCTGCGGCCTTTGAAGTCTTCTTAAAAGCTCTTTTCAGGGCTGCCCAGCGCAGGCCCACCTGTTAGTGACCTGCTCTGCAGGCACCAACTTACAAACTAAGCTCCAGTGCCTGGAGGCGGGGTTATAGAGGAGGCGGTGCAATGCATCCTGGGAACAGTCAAAGCTTTAGCCTGTTGGTGCCTCGGCTCAAGATCCAACTCTACACCCCCCCATGTATTCCCTGTGGAATCCCAGTGTACCCAGAAAAAAAATAAGAATTTACTTACCGATAATTCTATTTCTCATAGTCCGTAGTGGATGCTGGGAACTCCGTAAGGACCATGGGGAATAGCGTCTCCGCAGGAGACTGGGCACAAAAGTAAAGCTTTAGGACTACCTGGTGTGCACTGGCTCCTCCCCTATGACCCTCCTCCAAGCCTCAGTTAGGATACTGTGCCCGGACGAGCGTACACAATAAGGAAGGATTTATGAATCCCGGGTAAGACTCATACCAGCCACACCAATCACACCGTACAACCTGTGATCTGAACCCAGTTAACAGCATGATAACAGAGGAGCCTCTGGAAAGATGGCTCACAAACACAATAACCCGATTTTTGTAACAATAACTATGTACAAGTATTGCAGACAATCCGCACTTGGGATGGGCGCCCAGCATCCACTACGGACTATGAGAAATAGAATTATCGGTAAGTAAATTCTTATTTTCTCTGACGTCCTAGTGGATGCTGGAAACTCCGTAAGGACCATGGGATTATACCAAAGCTCCCAAACGGGCGGGAGAGTGCGAATGACTCTGCAGCACCGAATGAGAGAACTCCAGGTCCTCCTCAGCCAGGGTATCAAATTTGTAGAATTTAGCAAACGTGTTTGCCCCTGACCAAGTAGCTGCTCGGCAAAGTTGTAAAGCGAGACCCCTCGGGCAGCCGCCAAGATGAGCCCACTTTCCGTGTGGAATGGGCTTTTACAGATTTTGGCTGTGGCAGGCCTGCCACAGAATGTGCAAGCTGAATTGTACTACAAATCCAACGAGCAATAGTCTGCTGAGAAGCAGGAACACCCAGCTTGTTGGGTGCATACAGGATAAACAGCGAGTCAGATTTCTGACTCCAGCCGTCCTGGAAACATATATTTTCAGGGCCCTGACTACGTCCAGCAACTTGGGAGTCCTCCAAGTCCCTAGTAGCCGCAGGTACCACAATAGCTGGTTCAAGTGAAACGCTGAAACCACCTTAGGGAGAAATTGAGACGAGTCCTCAATTCTGCCCTGTCCGTATGAAAAATTAGGTAAGGGCTTTTATATGACAAAGCCGCCAATTCTGAGACACGCCTGGCTGAAGCCAGGGCCAACAGCATTACCACTTTCCATGTGAGATATTTTAAGTCCACAGTGGTGAGTGGTTCAAACCAATTGTGATTTTAGGAACCCCAAAACTACATTGAGATCCCAAGGTGCCACTGGAGGCACAAAAGGAGGCTGTATATGCAGTACCCCTTTGACAAACGTCTGAACCTCAGGAACTGAAGCCAGTTCTTTCTGGAAGAAAATCGACAGGGCCGAAATTTGAACCTTAATGGACCCTAATTTTAGGCCCATAGACAGTCCTGTTTGCAGGAAATGCAGGAAACGACCCAGTTGAAATTCCTCTGTAGGGGCCTTCCAGGCCTCGCACCACGCAACATATTTACGCCAAATGCGGTGATAATGTTTTGCGGTTACATCCTTCCTGTCTTTGATCAGGATAGGGATGACTTCATCCGGAATGCCTTTTTCCTTCAGGATCCGGCGTTCAACCGCCATGCCGTCAAACGCAGCCGCGGTAAGTCTTAGAACAGACAGGGTCCTTGCTGGAGCAGGTCCCTTCTTAGAGGTAGAGGCCACGGATCCTCCGTGAGCATCTCTTGAAGTTCCGGGTACCAAGTCCTTCTTGGCCAATCCGGAGCCACGAATATAGTGCTTACTCCTCTCCATCTTATAATTCTCAGTACCTTGGGTATGAGAGGCAGAGGAGGGAACACATACACTGACTGGTACACCCACGGTGTTACCAGAGCGTCTACAGCTATTGCCTGAGGGTCCCTTGACCTGGCGCAATACCTGTCGAGTGTTTTGTTGAGGCGGGACGCCATCATGTCCACCTTTGGTTTTTCCCAACGGTTTATAATCATGTGGAAGACTTCTGGGTGAAGTCCCACTCTCCCGGGTGGAGGTCGTGTCTGCTGAGGAAGTCTGCTTCCCAGTTGTCCACTCCCGGAATGAATACTGCTGACAGTGCTATCACATGATTTTCCGCCCAGCGAAGAATCCTTGCAGCTTCTGCCATTGACTGCTTCTTGTGCCACCCTGTCTGTTTACGTGGGTGACTGCCGTGATGTTGTCCGACTGGATCAACACCGGCTGACCTTGAAGCAGAGGTCTTGCTAAGCTTAGAGCATTGTAAATGGCCCTTAGCTCCAGGATATTTATGTGAAGTGATGTCTCCAGGCTTGACCATAAGCCCTGGAAATTTCTTCCCTGTGTGACTGCTCCCCAGCCTCGCAGGCTGGCCTCCGTGGTCACCAGGACCCAGTCCTGAATGCCAAATCTGCGGCCCTCTAGAAGATGAGCACTCTGCAACCACCACAGGAGGGACACCCTTGTCCTCGGTGACCGGGTTATCCGCTGATGCATCTTAAGATGCGACCCGGACCATTTGTCCAGCAGGTCCCACTGGAAAGTTCTTGCGTGGAATCTGCCGAATGGCTTTGCTTCGTAGGAAGCCACCATTTCTCCCAGAACCCTTGTGCATTGATGCACTGAGACTTGGCTCGGTTTTAGGAGGTTCCTGACTAGCTCGGATAACTCCCTGGCTTCCTCCTCCGGGAGAAACACCTGTTTCTCTAACGTCCTAAGTGGATGCTGGGGACTCCGTAAGGACCATGGGGAATAGCGGCTCCGCAGGAGACTGGGCACAAAAGTAAAGCTTTAGAACTACCTGGTGTGCACTGGCTCCTCCCCCTATGACCCTCCTCCAAGCCTCAATTAGATTTTTGTGCCCGAACGAGAAGGGTGCACACTAGGTGGCTCTCCTGAGCTGCTTAGTGAAAAGTTTAGTTTTAGGTTTTTTATGTTCAGTGAGACCTGCTGGCAACAGGCTCACTGCATCGAGGGACTAAGGGGAGAAGAAGCGAACTCACCTGCGTGCAGAGTGGATTGGGCTTCTTAGGCTACTGGACATTAGCTCCAGAGGGACCGATCACAGGCCCAGCCATGGATAGGTCCCAGAGCCGCGCCGCCGGCCCCCTTACAGAGCCAGAAGACAGAAGAGGTCCGGAAAATCGGCGGCAGAAGACGTCCTGTCTTCAACAAGGTAGCGCACAGCACTGCAGCTGTGCGCCATTGCTCTCAGCACACTTCACACTCCGGTCACTGAGGGTGCAGGGCGCTGGGGGGGGGGCGCCCTGAGACGCAATAAAAACACCTTGGATGGCAAAAAAAATGCATCACATATAGCTCCTGGGCTATATGGATGAATTTAACCCCTGCCAGAATACACAGAAAAACGGGAGATAAGGCCGCCGAGAAGGGGGCGGAGCCTATCTCCTCAGCACACTGGCGCCATTTTCCCTCACAGCTCCGTTGGAGGGAAGCTCCCTGGCTCTCCCCTGCAGTCACTACACTACAGAAAGGGTTAAAAAAGAGAGGGGGGCACTAATTACGCGCAGTATTAAAAATACAGCAGCTATAAGGGGAAAAACACTTATATAAGGTTATCCCTGTATATATATAGCGCTCTGGTGTGTGCTGGCAAACTCTCCCTCTGTCTCCCCAAAGGGCTAGTGGGGTCCTGTCCTCTATCAGAGCATTCCCTGTGTGTGTGCTGTGTGTCGGTACGTTTGTGTCGACATGTATGAGGAGAAAAATGATGTGGAGACGGAGCAGATTGCCTGTAATAGTGATGTCACCCCCTAGGGGGTCGACACCTGAGTGGATGAACTGTTGGAAGGAATTACGTGACAGTGTCAGCTCTGTATAAAAGACAGTGGTTGACATGAGACAGCCGGCTACTCAGCTTGTGCCTGTCCAGACGTCTCATAGGCCGTCAGGGGCTCTAAAGCGCCCGTTACCTCAGATGGCAGATATAGACGCCGACACGGATACTGACTCCAGTGTCGACGGTGAAGAGACAAATGTGACTTCCAGTAGGGCCACACGTTACATGATTGAGGCAATGAAAAATGTTTTACACATTTCTGATAATACGAGTACCACCAAAAAGGGGTATTATGTTCGGTGAGGAAAAACTACCTGTAGTTTTCCTGAATCTGAGAAATTAAATGAGGTGTGTGATGATGCGTGGGTTTCCCCCGATAACTGATAATTTCTAAAATGTTATTGGCATTATATCCTTTCCCGCCAGAGGTTAGGGTGCGTTGGGAAACACCCCCTAGAGTGGATAAAGCGCTCACACGCTTGTAAGAACAAGGGCTCTACCCTCTCCTGAGATGGCCGCCCTTAAGGATCCTGCTGATAGAAAGCAGGAGGGTATCCTAAAATGTATTTACACACATACTGGTGTTATACTGCGACCAGCAATCGCCTCAGCCTGGATGTGCAGTGCTGGGTTGGCGTGGTCGGATTCCCTGACTGAAAATATTGATACCCTAGATAGGGACAGTATATTATTGCCTATAGAGCATTTAAAAGATGCATTTCTATATATGCGTGATGCACAGCGGAATATTTGCCGACTGGCATCAAGTCTAAGTGCGTTGTCCATTTCTGCCAGAAGAGGGTTATGGACACGACAGTGGTCAGGTGATGCGGATTCCAAACGGCATTTGGAAGTATTGCCTTATTAAGGGGAGGAGTTATTTGGGGTCGGTCTTTCAGACCTGGTGGCCACGGCAACAGCTGGGAAATCCACGTTTGTACCCCAGGTCGCCTCTCAACATAAGAAGACGCCGTATTATCAGGCGCAGTCTTTTCGTGGGCAAGCGGGCAAAAGGTTCCTCATTTCTGCCCCGTGACAGAGGGAGAGGAAAAAGGCTGCAGAAATCAGCCAGTTCCCAGGAACAGAAGCCCTCTCCCGCCTCTGCCAAGCCCTCAGTATGACGCTGGGGCTTTACAAGCAGAATCAGGCACGGTGGGGGCCCGTCTCAATGAATTTCAGCGCGCAGTGGGCTCACTCGCAAGTAGACCCCTGGATCCTTCAGGTGATATCTCAGGGGTACAAATTGGAATTCGAGACGTCTCCCCCTCGCCGTTTCCTAAAGTCGGCTTTACCGATGTCTCCTTCTGACAGGGAGGCAGTTTTGGAAGCCATTCACAAGCTGTATTCCCAGCAGGTGATAATCAAGGTACCCCTCCTGCAACAGGGAACGGGGTATTATTCCTCACTGTTGTGGTACCGAAGCCGGACGGCTCGGTGAGACCGATTCTAAATCTAAAATCTTGAACACTTACATACGGAGGTTCAAATTCAAGATTGAGTCACTCAGAGCAGTGATTGCGAACCTGGAAGAAGGGGACTACATGATGTCTCGGGACATCAAGGATGCTTACCTTCATGTCCCAATTTACCCTTCTCACCAAGGGTACCTCAGGTTTATGGTACAGAACTGTCACTATCAGTTTCAGACGCTGCCGTATGGATGGTCCACGGCACCCCGGGTCTTTACCAAGGTAATGGCCGAAATGATGATACTCCTTCGAAGGAAGGGAATTTTAGTTATCCCTTACTTGGACGATTCCCTGATAAGGGTAAGATCCAGGGAACAGTTGGAGGTCGGTGTAGCACTATCTCAGGTAGTGTTGCGGCAGCACGATTGGATTCTCAAATATTCCAAAATCGCAGCTGATTCCGACGACTCGTCTTCTGTTCCTAGGGATGATCCTGGACACAGTCCAGAAAAAGGTGTTTCTCCCGGAGGAGAAAGTCAGGGAGTTATCCGAGCTAGTCGGGAACCTCCTATAACCGAGCCAAGTCTCAGTACATCAATGAAATGGTTCTGGGAAAAATGGTGGCTTCCTACGAAGCAATCCCATTCGGCAGATTCCACGCGAGAACTTTCCAGTGGGACCTGCTGGACAAATGGTCCGGGTCGCATCTTCAGATGCATCAGCGGATAACCCTGTCACCAAGCACAAGGGTGTCTCTCCTGTGGTGGTTGCAGAGTGCTCATCTTCTAGAGGGCCGCACATTCAGGACTGGGTCCTGGTGACCACGGATGCCAGCCTGCGAGGCTGGGGAGCAGTCACACCGGGAAGGAATTTCCAGAGCTTATGGTCAAGCCTGGAGACATCACTTCACATAAATATCCTGAAGCTAAGGGCCATCTACAATGCTCTAAGCTCAGCAAGACCTCTGCTTCAAGGTCACCCGGAGTTGATCCATTCGGACATCACGGCAGTCACCCACGTAAACAGACAGGGTGACACAAGAAGCAGGAGGGCAATGGCAGAAGCTGCAAGGATTCTTCGCTGGGCGGAAAATCATGTGATAGCACTGTCAGCAGTATTCATTCCGGGAGTGGACAACTGGGAAGCAGACTTCCTCAGCAGACACGACCTCCACCCGGGAGAGTGGGGACTTCACCCAGAAGTCTTCCACATGTTTATAAAACTCGACAAGTATTGCGCCAGGTCAAGGGACCCTCAGGCAATAGCTGTGGACGCTCTGGTAACACAGTGGGTGTACCAGTCAGTGTATGTGTTCCCTCCTCTGCCTCTCATACCCAAGGTACTGAGAATTATAAGATGGAGAGGAGTAAGCACTATATTCGTGGCTCCGGATTGGCCAAGAAGGACTTGGTAACCGGAACTTCAAGAGATGCTCACGGAGGATCCGTGGCCTCTACCTCTAAGAAGGGACCTGCTCCAGCAAGGACCCTGTCTGTTCCAAGACTTACCGCGGCTGCGTTTGACGGCATGGCGTTTGAACGCCGAATCCTGAAGGAGAAAGGCATTCCGGATTAAGTCATTCCTATCCTGATCAAAGCCAGGAAAGAGATAACCGCAAAACATTATCACCGCATTTGGCGAAAATATGTTGCGTGGTGCGAGGCCAGTAAGGCCCCGACGGAGGAATTTTCAACTAGGTCGATTCCTACATTTCCTGCAAACAGGAGTGTCTATGGGCCTGAAATGGGGGTCCATTAAGGTTCAAATTTCGGCCCTGTCAATTTTCTTCCAAAAAGAACTAGCTTCGGTCCCTGAAGTTCAGACGTTTGTGAAAGGGGTACTGTATATACAGCCTCCTTTTGTGCCTCCAGTGGCACCTTGGGATCTAAATGTAGTTTTTGGGTTCCAAAAGTCACATTGGTTTGAACCACTTAAATATGTGGAGTTAAAATATCTCACATGGGAAGTGGTCATGCTGTTGGCCCTGGCCTGGGCCAGGTGCGTGTCAGAATTGGCGGCTTTATCCTGTAAAAGCCCTCATCTGATTTTCCATTCGGACAGGGCGGAATTGAGGACTTGTCCTCAGTTTCTCCCTAAGGTGGTTTTCAGCGTTTCACCTGAATCAACCTATTGTGGTGCCTGCGGCTACTAGGGACTTGGAGGACTCCAAGTTGCTAGACGTTGTCAGAGCCCTGGAAATATAGGTTTCCAGGACGGCTGGAGTCAGAAAATCTGACTCGTTGTTTATTCTGTATGCACCCAACAAGCTGGGTGCTCCTGCTTCTAAGCAGACTATTGCTCGTTGGATTTGTAGTACAATTCAGCTTGCACATTCTGTGGCAGGCCTGCCACAGCCAAAATCTGTAAAAGCCCATTCCACAAGGAAGGTGGGCTCATCTTGGGCGGCTGCCCGAGGGGTCTCGGCTTTACAACTTTGCCGAGCAGCTACTTGGTCAGGAGCAAATACGTTTGTAAAATTCTACAAATTTGATACCCTGGCTGAGGAGGACCTGGAGTTCTCTCATTTGGTGCTGCAGAGTCATCCGCACTCTCCCGCCCGTTTGGGAGCTTTGGTATAATCCCCATGGTCCTTACGGAGTCCCCAGCATCCACTTAGGACGTTAGAGAAAATAAGAATTTACTTACCGATAATTCTATTTCTCGTAGTCCGTAGTGGATGCTGGGCGCCCATCCCAAGTGCGGATTGTCTGCAATACTGGTACATAGTTATTGTTACCAAAAAATCGGGTTATTGCTGTAGTGAGCCATCTTTTCTAGAGGCTCCTCTGTTATCATGCTGTTAACTGGGTTTAGATCACAAGTTATATGGTGTGATTGGTGTGGCTGGTATGAGTCTTACCCGGGATTCAAAATCCTTCCTTATTGTGTACGCTCGTCCGGGCACAGTATCCTAACTGAGGCTTGGAGGAGGGTCATAGGGGGAGGAGCCAGTGCACACCAGGTAGTTCTAAAGCTTTACTTTTGTGCCCAGTCTCCTGCGGAGCCGCTATTCCCCATGGTCCTTACGGAGTCCCCAGCATCCACTACGGACTACGAGAAATAGAATTATCGGTAAGTAAATTCTTATTTTCTGAACTGTGTCCAGAATCATCCCTAGGAACAGAAGACGAGTCGTCGGAACCAGCTGCGATTTTGGAATATTGAGAATCCAACCGTGCTGTCGCAACACTACCTGAGATAGTGCTACACCGACCTCCAACTGTTCCCTGGATCTTACCCTTATCAGGAGATCGTCCAAGTAAGGGATAACTAAAACTCCCTTCCTTCGAAGGAGTATCATCATTTCGGCCATTACCTTGGTAAAGACCCGGGGTGCCGCGGACCATCCCAACGGCAGCGTCTGAAACTGATAGTGACAGTTCTGTACCACAAACCTGAGGTACCCTTGGTGAGAAGGGTAAATTGGGACATGAAGGTAAGCATCCTTGATGTCCAGAGACACCATGTAGTCCCCTTCTCTTGAATTTGAACCTCTGTATGTAAGTGTTCAAAGATTTTAGATTTAAAATCGGTCTCACCGAGCCGTCCGGCTTCGGTACCACAACAGCGTGGAATAATACCCCTTTCCCTGTTGCAGGAGGGGTACCTTGATTATCACCTGCTGGGAATACAGCTTGTGAATGGCTTCCAAAACTGCCTCCCTGTCTGCTTGTAAAGCCCCAGCGTCATGCTGAGGGCTTGGCAGAGGCGGGAGAGGGCTTCTGTTCCTGGGAACTGGCTGATTTCTGCAGCCTTTTTCCTCTCCCTCTGTCACGGGGCAGAAATGAGGAACCTTTTGCCCACTTGTCCTTATGGGAACGAAAGGACTGCGCCTGATAATACGGCGTCTTCTTATGTTGAGAGGCGACCTGGGGTAAAAACGTGGATTTCCCAGCTGTTGCCGTGGCCACCAGGTCTGAAAGACCGACCCCAAATAACTCCTCCCCTTTATAAGGCAATACTTCCATATGCCATTTGGAATCCGCATCACCTGACCACTGTCGTGTCCATAACCCTCTTCTGGCAGAAATGGACAGCGCACTTACTCTTGATGCCAGTCGGCAAATATCCCGCTGTGCATCACACATATATAGAAATGCATCTTTTAAATGCTCTATAGGCAATAATATACTGTCCCTATCTAGGGTATCAATATTTTCAGTCAGGGAATCCGACCACGCCAACCCAGCACTGCACATCCAGGCTGAGGCGATTGCTGGTCGCAGTATAACACCAGTATGTGTGTAAATACCTTTTATGATACCCTCCTGCTTTCTATCAGCAGGATCCTTAAGGGCGGCCATCTCAGGAGAGGGTAGAGCCCTTGTTTTGACAAGCGTGTGAGCGCTTTATCCACTCTAGGGGGTGTTTCCCAACGCACCCTAACCTCTGGCGGGAAAGGATATAATGCCAATAACTTTTTAGAAATTATCAGTTTTTTTATCGGGGGAAACCCACGCTTCATCACACACCTCATTTAATTTCTCAGATTCAGGAAAACTACAGGTAGTTTTTCCTCACCGAACATAATACCCCTATTGGTGGTACTCGTATTATCAGAAATGTGTAAAACATTTTTCATTGCCTTAATCATGTAACGTGTGGCCCTACTGGAAGTCATATTTGTCTCTTCACCGTCGACACTGGAGTCAGTATCCGTGTCGGCGTCTGTATCTGCCATCTGAGGTAACGGGCGCTTTAGAGCCCCTGACGGCCTATGAGACGTCTGGACAGGCACAAGCTGAGTAGCCGGCTGTGTCAATCATTGTCTTTTGTAAAGAGCTGACACTGTCACGTAATTCCTTCCAACAGTTCATCCACTCAGGTGTCGACCCCCTAGGGGGTGACATCCCTATTACAGGCAATTTGCTCCGCCTCCACATCATTTTCCTCCTCATACATGTCGACACAAACGAACCGACACACAGCACACACACAGGGAATGCTCTGATAGAGGACAGGACCCCACTAGCCCTTTGGGGAGACAGAGGGAGAGTTTGCCAGCACACACCAGAGCGCTATATATATACAGGGATAACCTTATATAAGTGTTTTTCCCCTTATAGCTGCTGTATTGTTAATACTGCGCCTAATTAGTGCCCCCCTCTCTTTTTTTAACCCTTTCTGTAGTGTAGTGACTGCAGGGGAGAGCCAGGGAGCTTCCCTCCAACGGAGCTGTGAGGGAAAATGGCGCCAGTGTGCTGAGGAGATAGGCTCCGCCCCTTTCTCGGCGGCCTTTTCTCCCGTTTTTCAGTGTAATCTGGCAGGGGTTAAAATTCATCCATATAGCCCTGGGGGCTATATGTGATGTATTTTCGCCAGCCAAGGTGTTTTTATTGCTGCTCAGGGCGCCCCCCCCTAGCGCCCTGCACCCTCAGTGACCGAAGTGTGAAGTGTGCTGAGGAGCAATGGCGCACAGCTGCAGTGCTGTGCGCTACCTTGGTGAAGACAGGATGTCTTCTGCCGCCGATTTTCCGGACCTCTTCTTGCTTCTGGCTCTGTAAGGGGGCCGGCGGCGCGGCTCTGGGACCGGACTCCATGGCTGGGCCTGTGTTCGATCCCTCTGGAGCTAATGGTGTCCAGTAGCCTAAGAAGCCCAATCCACTCTGCACGCAGGTGAGTTCGCTTCTTCTCCCCTTAGTCCCTCGATGCAGTGAGCCTGTTGCCAGCAGGTCTCACTGAAAATAAAAAACCTAAAACTAAACTTTTCACTAAGCAGCTCAGGAGAGCCCCTAGTGTGCACCCTTCTCGTTCGGGCACAAAAATCTAACTGAGGCTTGGAGGAGGGTCATAGGGGGAGGAGCCAGTGCACACCAGGTAGTCCTAAAGCTTTACGTTTGTGCCCAGTCTCCTGCGGAGCCGCTATTCCCTATGGTCCTTACGGAGTTCCCAGCATCCACTAGGACGTCAGAGAAAAGCAGCCAGTACTTACCATGCACAGAAACAATATAACCCACCGAAATATAAATCTATCTGCACATGTTATATCTGCACCTCCTCCAGTGCACATGGTTTTGCCCAATTGCTAATTTTTAGGTTTGCTAACAACTCTGAATAAAATCCACTGCACGTTTCACACCCTCTATTTACTAGAATCCAAATCTTCTTAGTCAACTAAGAGGAGGGCTTGAAGTGGAGAGTGACCCTACCCCATTTATACAACCACTAGATTTTCCATATAATTTACCCATTTCCCTGCTCCGTGCCTGGAGGTGAGACAATTGTGCACAGATTTCCCTAAGGCATTGCAGCTGATATAATGTCATTCTAGGGGATCAGTACGAGATCCCAGCGGTCAGGAGACCGACGCAGGGAAGCCGACAGCCGGGATCCCGGAGGCGAGCGCAGCGTGTCCCCTCGCGGGCGTGATGCGCTTGCCACGCTTCGGGCCCGGTGGCGACCTTAGGTTGCCACAGGTTTCTGTTCCCCTCCGGTTGGTAGTGTGGACCACCACCCAAGAGGGGTAACCAGCCGGCGGTCAGGACTCCAACCACCGGTATTTCAGCAGGTGTCGGGATTCCAGTGACGGTATCCTGACCGTCGGGATCCCGACAGGCGGTCAATTGACTGCCTCCCAATTCTAGACCTTGTACTAACCCAGGTCAAAGACAAATAATATTGATGTATTTCCATACAATTATTTTCAGGTAAGTATAGTGGGGAGGGGGTTAATAAAGTTGATTATACTAGATATATACAGGGTAGTTTATGCAAAGGGTTGGGCACGGGGGA
The DNA here is from genome assembly GCF_028390025.1 of Pseudophryne corroboree. NCBI lineage: Eukaryota > Metazoa > Chordata > Amphibia > Anura > Myobatrachidae > Pseudophryne > Pseudophryne corroboree. The sequence continues at coordinate 148,271,496 of NC_086449.1, forward strand.
CCAGCAGTTAAAATGCCAGTGGTCAGTATACCATCCCGATTTTTCTTAATCCCGACAGGGGCGCCGCGTTAAAGGAACCCAAATCCTAACCCTCCCTCCCCACAGGATAAACCTAACCTTCCAACTGCAGCATAACCCTAACCCAACCTCTGCAACCTAACCCTCCCCGGGATACTTACGTTTGGAATCCTAGCGGTCGGGAGGCCGGCGCTAGCATTCCGATAGGTGTTGGGATTCAGGCACCGACATCCTGACTGCCGGGACCACGAATGCCGACATGCTGACTACATCCCATTTCTATGCGCAAACCCTTGCGTTAAGTGTATAGTATTAGAAATCACATTACATACTCGCTCATATTTCTAGATATTGAAACTGGTCTGTCTATAACAGAGGCCATTTTTCAGATGATGGACAAATATTTGATTTGTTCCAGTTAATCCAGAGTCCTGCCAATATGCCACCCGCTCCGATAGGGCCATCCGCATACACAGCATGTCCCTCTCACACTAAGCTTTCTAATGGCACAATCCACTGGCTCATCATGAGTGATGAGTAGCCCCACTTCGGTGGGAAAGGCTCACTCAGCCATAAGACCCCACCCTCGCCATTTGCAGTCAAAACAGTATAATAAATATATATCTAAAACCAAATCCACTCATAATGTCCCATAAACTTCAATGCAATGTAGTGAAATGCCTTTGTGGCATAATAAGATAATTGGGCACCTAGGCAAACTGCTTTCTTTTGTTGGTGCTAGAAGAATTACCCAGATTTACCCCTGTCTAATCTAGATTCACATATTTGATATTTACTTTATTGAGGTGCACAGAAGTTTAGCTTTTATCTCGACAAGTTGACAACAGGGCTCGGAGCAGTGGGCTTAGTAAATAGACCACTATATTCCCTACCACATGTACACACACACACACACACACACACACACACACACACACACACACACACACACACACACACACACACACACACACACACTCATGCTAGGGTTAATCTTTGTAGGAGCCAATTATCCTACCAGTATATTTTTGGAATGTAGGAGGAAACAGGAGTACCCAGAGGAAACCCACGCAAGCATGGGGAGAGTATACAAACTTCCAACATGTGGCGGCATGGTGAGATCGAACACGACTTCAGTGCTGTGAGGCAGTAATGCTAACCACTACGCCACCACCTGACATTTCCAAAATCCCTAGCCCATTGCACAAATATACACAAAGCAGGAAAAGGGTTACCTAAAGTAGCAGCAGGTGGCGTAAACCCCTGGTAGGCCATGAGGCTGATCTCACGTTGTCTCAGCTCATGTTGGTGTCTCAGTTTAACTCTGCGATGACGACAGGCACAACAACATCCAGCCAGGATAATGAGAGTCCAGGCCAACCAGAACCCTAGCAAGGAAAACATGCATATTAATATCACCAATGGCTGCCATTGTTGTATAGTTGTCTAAAGATGATGTATCATTACATCCCAGCATTATGATCAGCTGGCAGCTTGCACATATTATTAAGCACAGTCACAAAAAGAAAATAAGAATTTACTTACCGATAATTCTATTTCTCATAGTCCGTAGTGGATGCTGGGAACTCCGTAAGGACCATGGGGAATAGCGGCTCCGCAGGAGACTGGGCACAAAAAGTAAAAGCTTTAGACTAGCTGGTGTGCACTGGCTCCTCCCCCTATGACCCTCCTCCAAGCCTCAGTTAAGATACTGTGCCCGGACGAGCGTACATAATAAGGAATGATCTTGAATCCCGGGTAAGACTCATACCAGCCACACCAATCACACCGTACAACTCGTGATCTGAACCCAGTTAACAGTATGATAACCGTAGGAGCCTCTGAAAAGATGGCTTCCAACAATAAACAACCCGATTTGTTTGTAACAATAACTATATACAAGTATTGCAGACAATCCGCACTTGGGATGGGCGCCCAGCATCCACTACGGACTATGAGAAATAGAATTATCGGTAAGTAAATTCTTATTTTCTCTGACGTCCTAGTGGATGCTGGGAACTCCGTAAGGACCATGGGGATTATACCAAAGCTCCCAAACGGGCGGGAGAGTGCGGATGACTCTGCAGCACTGAATGAGAGAACTCCAGGTCCTCCTCAGCCAGGGTATCAAATTTGTAGAATTTAGCAAACGTGTTTGCCCCTGACCAAGTAGCTGCTCGGCAAAGTTGTAAAGCCGAGACCCCTCGGGCAGCCGCCCAAGATGAGCCCACCTTCCTTGTGGAATGGGCTTTTACAGATTTTGGCTGTGGCAGGCCTGCCACAGAATGTGCAAGTTGAATTGTACTACAAATCCAACGAGCAATCGTCTGCTTAGAAGCAGGAGCACCCAGCTTGTTGGGTGCATACAGTATAAACAGCGAGTCAGATTTTCTGACTCCAGCCGTCCTGGAAACATATATTTTCAGGGCCCTGACTACGTCCAGCAACTTGGAGTCCTCCAAGTCCCTAGTAGCCACAGGTACCACAATAGGTTGATTCATGTGAAACGCTGAAACCACCTTAGGGAGAAATTGAGGACGAGTCCTCAATTCCGCCCTATCCGAATGAAATATCAGGTAAGGGCTTTTATAGGATAAAGCCGCCAATTCTGATACGCGCCTGGCTGAAGCCAGGGCCAACAGCATTACCACTTTCCATGTGAGATATTTCAAATCCACTGTGGCAAGTGGTTCAAACCAATGTGATTTTAGGAACCCTAAAACTACATTGAGATCCCAAGGTGCCACTGGAGGCACAAAAGGAGGCTGTATATGCAGTACCCCTTTGACAAACGTCTGAACTTCAGGCACTGAAGCCAGTTCTTTCTGGAAGAAGATCGACAGGGCCAAGATTTGAACCTTAATGGATCCTAATTTTAGGCCCATAGACAATCCTGCTTGCAGGAAATGTAGGAAACGACCCAGTTGAAATTCCTCCGTAGGGGCCTTCTTGGCCTCACACCACGCAACATATTTTCGCCAAATGCGATGATAATGTTTTGCAGTTACATCCTTCCTGGCCTTGATCAGGGTAGGGATGACTTCATCTGGAATGCCTTTTTCCTTCAGGATCCGGCGTTCAACCGCCATGCCGTCAAACGCAGCCGCGGAAAGTCTTGGAACAGACAAGGTCCCTGCTGGAGCAGGTCCTTCCTTAGAGGTAGAGGCCACGGGTCCTCCGTGAGCATCTCTTGCAGCTCCGGGTACCAAGTTCTTCTTGGCCAATCCGGAGCCACGAGTATCGTTCTTACTCCTCTCCTTCTTATGATTCTCAGTACTTTTGGTATGAGAGGAAGAGGAGGGAACACATATACCGACTGGAACACCCACGGAGTTACCAGAGCGTCCACCGCTATTGCCTGAGGGTCCCTTGACCTGGCGCAATATCTGTCCAGTTTCTTGTTGAGACGGGACGCCATCATGTCCACCTTTGGTTTTTCCCAACGGTTTACAATCACTTGGAAGACTTCTGGATGAAGTCCCCACTCCCCCGGGTGGAGGTCGTGTCTGCTGAGGAAGTCTGCTTCCCAGTTGTCCACTCCCGGAATGAACACTGCTGACAGTGCTATCACATGATTTTCCGCCCAGCGGAGAATCCTTGCAGCTTCTGCCATTGCCCTCCTGCTTCTTGTGCCGCCCTGTCTGTTTACGTGGGCGACAGCCGTGATGTTGTCCGACTGGATCAATACCGGTTGACCCTGAAGCAGAGGCCTTGCTTGACTTAGGGCATTGTAAATGGCCCTTAGCTCTAGGATATTTATGTGAAGAGACGTTTCCATGCTTGACCACAAGCCCTGGAAATTTCTTCCCTGTGTGACTGCTCCCCAGCCTCTCAGGCTGGCATCCGTGGTTACCAGCATCCAATCCTGAATGCCGAATCTGCGGCCCTCTAGAAGATGAGCCTTCTGTAACCACCACAGGAGAGATACCCTTGTCCTTGGAGATAGGGTTATCCGCTGATGCATCTGAAGATGCGATCCGGACCATTTGTCCAGCAGATCCCACTGAAAAGTTCTTGCATGGAATCTTCCGAATGGAATCGCTTCGTAAGAAGCCACCATTTTTCCCAGGACTCTCGTGCACTGATACTTGTCCTGGTTTTAGGAGGTTCCTGACTAGCTCGGATAACTCCCTGGCCTTCTCCTCCGGGAGAAACACCTTTTTCTGGACTGTGTCCAGAATCATCCCTAGGAACAGTAGACGTGTTGTTGGAATCAGCTGTGATTTTGGGATATTTAGAATCCACCCGTGCTGACGTAGCACTACCTGAGATAGTGCTACTCCGACCTCTAACTGTTCCCTGGACCTTGCCCTTATCAGGAGATCGTCCAAGTAAGGGATAATTAATACGCCTTTTCTTCGAAGAAGAATCATCATTTCGGCCATTACCTTGGTAAAGACCCGTGGTGCCGTGGACAATCCAAACGGCAGCGTCTGAAACTGATAATGACAGTTTTGTATCACAAACCTGAGGTACCCTTGGTGAGAAGGGTAGATTGGGACATGGAGATAAGCATCCTTGATGTCTAGAGATACCATATAGTCCCCTTCTTCCAGGTTCGCTATCACTGCTCTGAGTGACTCCATCTTGAATTTGAACCTTTTTATGTAAGTGTTCAAAGATTTTAGATTTAAAATTGGTCTCACCGAGCCGTCCGGCTTCGGTACCACAAACAGCGTGGAATAATACCCCTTTCCCTGTTGTAGGAGGGGTACCTTGATTATCACCTGCTGGGAATACAGCTTGTGAATAGCTTCCAATACTGCCTCCCTGTCGGAGGGAGACGTTGGTAGAGCAGACTTCAGGAACCGGCGAGGGGGAGACGTCTCGAATTCCAATTTGTACCCCTGCGATACTACCTGCAGGATCCAGGGGTCCACTTGCGAGTGAGCCCACTGCGCGCTGAAATTCTTGAGACGGCCCCCCACCATGCCCGAGTCTGCTTGCAGAGCCCCAGCGTCATGCTGAGGACTTGGCAGAAGCGGGGGAGGGCTTCTGCTCCTGGGAAGAGGCTGCATGGTGCAGTCTTTTTCCCCTTCCTCTGCCCCGGGGCAGGAACGAGCGGCCTTTTTCCCTCTTGCCCTTATAGGGACGAAAGGACTGGGTTTGAAAAGACGGTGTCTTTTTCTGCTGAGAGGTGACCTGGGGTAAAAAGGTGGATTTTCCAGCCGTTGCCGTGGCCACCAGGTCCGATAGACCGACCCTAAATAACTCCTCCCCTTTATACGGCAATACTTCCATATGTCGTTTGGAATCCGCATCACCTGACCACTGTCGCGTCCATAACGTTCTTCTGGCAGAAATGGATATCGCACTTACTCTAGATGCCAGGGTGCAAATATCCCTCTGTGCATCTCGCATATATAGTAATGCATCCTTTAAATGCTCTATAGTTAATAATATACTGTCCCTATCCAGGGTATCAATATTTTCAGTCAGGGAATCCGACCAAGCCACTCCAGCGCTGCACATCCAGGCTGAGGCGATCGCTGGTCGCAGTATAACACCGGTATGTGTGTATATACCTTTTAAGATATTTTCCAGCCTTCTATCAGCTGGTTCCTTGAGAGCGGCCGTATCAGGAGACGGTAACGCCACTTGTTTTGATAAGCGTGTGAGCGCCTTATCTACCCTAGGGGGTGTTTCCCAACGTGCCCTAACCTCTGGCGGGAAAGGGTATAGTGCCAATAATTTATTAGAAATCAGCAGTTTTTTATCGGGGGAAACCCACGCTTTATCACACACCTCATTTAATTCATCTGACTCAGGAAAAACCACTGGTAGTTTTTTCACACCCCACATAATACCCTTTTTTGTGGTACTTGTAGTGTCAGAAATGTTCAATGCCTCCTTCATTGCCGTGATCATGTAACGTGTGGCCCTACTGGACATTACGTTTGTCTCGTCACCGTCGACACTGGATTCAGTGTCAGGGTCTGTGTCGACCATCTGAGGTAACGGGCGTTTTAGCGCCCCTGACGGTGTCTGAGACGCCTGAACAGGCACTAATTGATTTGTCGGCTGTCTCATGTCGTCAACAGTTTTTTGCAAAGTGCTGACATTGTCACGTAATTCTTTAATTACTACCATCCAGTCAGGTGTCGACTCCCTAGGGGGTGACATCACTAACACAGGCAATTGCTCTGCTTCCACATCATTTTCCTCCTTATACATGTCGACACAATCGTACCGACACCCAGCACACACACAGGGAATGCTCTGATAGAGGACAGGACCCCACTAGCCCGTTGGGGAGACAGAGGGAGAGTTTGCCAGCACACACCAGAGCGCTATATATATACAGGGATAACCTTATATAAGTGTTACTCCCTGTTATAGCTGCTGTATTTATATATTAGCTGCCAATAGTGCCCCCCTCTCTGTTTTACCCTGTTTCTGTAGTGCAGGACTGCAGGGGAGAGTCAGGGAGCCGTCCTTCCAGCGGAGCTGTGAAAGAAAATGGCGCTTGTGTGCTGAGGAGAAAGGCTCCGCCCCCTTCACGGCGGCCTTTTCTCCCGCTTTTTTCAGGAAACTGGCAGGGGATAAATACATCCATATAGCCCAGGAGCTATATGTGATGCATTTTTTTTTTAGCCATATAAGGTTTTTATATCGTTTTTATTGCGTCTCAGGGCGCTCCCCCCCAGCGCCCTGCACCCTCAGTGACCGGAGTGTGAAGTGTGCTGAGAGCAATGGCGCACAGCTGCAGTGCTGTGCGCTACCTTATTTGAAGACAGGAACGTCTTCTGCCGCCGCTTTCTCCGTACCTCTTCGCTCTTCTGGCTCTGTAAGGGGGCCGGCGGCGCGGCTCCGGGACCCATCCAGGCTGAACCTGTGATCGTCCCTCTGGAGCTAATGTCCAGTAGCCAAGAAGCCCAATCCACTCTGCAGTCAGGTGAGTTCGCTTCTTCTCCCCTTAGTCCCACGATGCAGTGAGCCTGTTGCCAGCAGGACTCACTGAAAATAAAAAACCTATTTAAACTTTTACTTCTAAGCAGCTCAGGAGAGCCACCTAGCTTGCACCCTTCTCGTTCGGGCACAAAAATCTAACTGAGGCTTGGAGGAGGGTCATAGGGGGAGGAGCCAGTGCACACCAGCTAGTCTAAAGCTTTTACTTTTTGTGCCCAGTCTCCTGCGGAGCCGCTATTCCCCATGGTCCTTACGGAGTTCCCAGCATCCACTAGGACGTCAGAGAAACATGTTTATGCAAAATGTGTGTAGAAGTCATTGTGCAACAAGCACTTAATTTCCTGACACTTTTCAACACCTTCTCCTAACCCTCAGCCACTGCCTGCACACCATACCCCGCACCCTTTTCCCTGCACACTATCCAACCTGCCAGACACCTGCTCCCCCAGCACACTGTCCACCCTGCCCGACACCTATTCCCCACTCCCCCCCCCCACACTGTCCACTGTGCCCGACACCTGCCGAAACCTGTTTCCGGCACACTGTGCACCCTGCCCCACACCTGCTCCCGGCACACTGTACACCCTGCCCCACACCTGCTCCCCCCCCCCCCAACTGTCCACCCTGCCTGACACCTGCTCTCCCCCAGCACCCTGTCCACCCTGCCCGACACCTGCTCCCCCCCCACACACTGTCCGACACCTGCTCCCCCCACTGTCCGCCCTGCCCGACACCTGCTCTCCCCCAGCACCCTGTCCTCCCTGCCTGACACCTACTTCCCCCTACCCCCAGCACCCTGTCCTCCCTGCCCGACACCTGCTCCCGGCACACCCTGCCCGACACCTGCTCCCCCCCTCCACACTGCCCATCCTGCCAGACACCTGCTCCCAGCACACTGTACACCCTGCCCTACACCTGCTCCCGGCACATTGCACACCCTGCCCCAAACCTGCTACCGGCACCTGCTTCCCCCCCTTCACACACACACACACTGCCCACCACCTGCTCCCGGCACACTGCACACGCTGCCCGACACCTGCTCCCCCCCACAGTGCTCACCCTGCCCGTCACGTGCTCCCAGCACACTGTACACCCTGCCCTACACCTGCTCCCGGCACAATGCACACCCTGCCCACACCTGCTCCCGGCACACTGTACACCCTGCCCCAAACCTGCTACCGGCACCTGCTTCCCCCCCTTCACACACACACTGCCCACCACCTGCTCCCGGCACACTGCACACCCTGCCCGACACCTGCTCCCCCCCACATTGTTCACCCTGCCCGTCACCTGCTCCCAGCACACTGTACACCCTACCCCACACCTGCTTTTCCCCCCAGCACCCTGTCCTCAGTGCCTGACACCTGCTTTACCCCGAACTCTGTCCAACACCTGCTCCCCCCTCACCCTATTCATCATGCCCAACACCTGCTCCCCCCAACACTGTCCACAGGGGTGAATTTAGGGGTCAGGCTTAGGCACATTATTTCCCTACCCCCATCACGTCACTGCCCCCTTCATTTCAGGGCCAGTCCAGATGCCTCAAGACCACCAATGTTGCCCCAACTTTACCCCCCCCCCCCCCCGACACTGTCCACCCTGCTCGACACCTGCTCCCCCACCCTGTCCTGAACCTGCTTCATCCCTCCCCACACACTGTCCAGCCTGCCCAACACCGGCTCCCCCCCCGTCCACCCTGCCCAACACCCGCTCCCCCCCGCACACTGTCCACCCTGCCTTACACCTGCTGCCCGCACCTTCCCGCACACTGTCCACCCTGCCTTACACCTGCTGCCCCCACCTCACTGCACACTGTCCCCCCTGCCTTACACCTGCTGCCCACACCTCCCTGCACACTGTCCACCCTGCCTTACACCTGCTGCCCACACCTCCCTGCACACTGTCCACCCTGCCTTACACCTGCTGCCCACACCTCCCTGCACACTGTCCACCCTGCCTTACACCTGCTGCCCACACCTCCCTGCACACTGTCCACCCTGCCTTACACCTGCTGCCCACACCTCCCTGCACACTGTCCACCCTGCCTTACACCTGCTGCCCACACCTCCCTGCACACTGTCCACCCTGCCTTACACCTGCTCCCCCCCCTCCCCCCACACACTGTCTACCCTTGCACACTGCTTACCACCCACTCCAGGTCCACTCTGTCCATCTTTACATTTGTGTACTCTGATCAAAATCTGCTCCCTGCCCACAGTTCACCACCCTGTCAATGCCAATGTGTGCTACTTGCACTGTTTACCCTGCTTAAGACTTGCCTGCATTCTGTCCGACATCTGCACCCTGTCCCTACCCGGCACCTTCCTCCTGCACACTCACCAACATAATTGTACTGATGAAGCATCACTAAGGGAAGTGCATAGACAGAGATTTGTTAGCAAATTTATCTTGTCACAGGGTGTGAAAGCTCTATGCAAAAGCAAGAATAGCATCTGATTGAGAAGATGTATTTGATTGCAAAAACCATATTTTATCATTTGCATCTGATCTGGGAGTATTGTCTTACAAGCATCCTTGGGCAGTATTTGTTGCAGGAATAAATAGCCTTTCATTGGTTTTAAATGGGACAAGCTCTTGCAATCGATACTTTTGTTAGTAAAATTAAGTGGTATCACAGTATACAAACACTGTCAGAAGTGACTACAGCAAGCTAGCGTCACTAACCCATGTCCACAGGCTGCCACCTGTCACTTTGACTTGCACACCTTGCAAATGATATAGCATGAAATTGCTTGCGTGTTCCAGTGCTTTACAAACAGCTTCTACTGAAATACTCTATTGCAGCTGGCAGTATTGCAGACTTACACCACAGCTCATAGTAGTATGTGCAGCACTCGGCGTCCCCGCAGCAGTATCCGATCTCACATCTGTAAGGCTTCCGATCCTCACCGAAGCAGAACTCCCGTCCCTGCAACAGGACCATTAGCTCGTATGTAGTAATGGTGTAAATATGCAATATTAAATAGTAAGCAATTTTACACCAGGTATATATAGAAATGACAAGTGCTCACTAACTTGTACAAAAAAGCTTGATCGTTCCTAAAAGCAGCAAATTAGAGGCCCATTTTCTTTCTTTTTTTTATTTATATAATGGGCTTAGATGTACTGTGACGGCTCCCTATTAAGAAAAGACCCTGGTTATAAAATCTAATTCTGGAAAAGTCTTGCAACAGTGCCTCAAATCTCCTTTATAGAGTGGTAACCTTCTCTGCTCTTAGAGGGCAGAGCCGACTACAGCATGTTGCATGTGATGTGACCCAAAGACCTAGGTGTCTTTTACTTTCAATAATAGTTATGCATTTTAAACGCGAGTAATAACAGGTAACCACAAACATCAAAGGCACAATAATTGCATTTACTGTAATTAAAGCTACCCACAAACAATATTACTCCACATGGATTTCCTAGTTTTGGCAAATCATGTGCACTGCACTTAAGATTTGTACAGTTACAACACACACAATGTTATTACATTAAGACAAAACTTTTCCAAACCCTTAACATAAAGGTATAAGTTATTCTTTCTACTATACACTTTCTCCAGTGAGCGGACTGTTTTAGGAGAGCCTGTGCTACCCCATTTTCTCTCCATGGGGGAGTGGGGTCAAAGCATCTTTTCCTTCACGAATCTAGATAATATGTTCAATTCTTATTTTTTAGGATCTGTACAAACTGTCTTAAGGAAATTCATTAAGTACATTATCAAACTTGATTTCAGTCAGTCAAATGTAAATGATTGTTGTTTCTGGTAGACACCTATCGAAAATAGGAAGGTAAATCCAAAGTGCGCAATTAATGTTACAATGGGCAGCCGTCACACAAAAAAAGGGAACACCATATCCCTATGGTACAATAGAAACAGAATTTTTATATGTGTGCATAGGCGCCTTTGTAACAAAGATGAGAGAGTAGTATAAAATCACAGTTTTATTGACACAATATTGACATAAAAACGTAAACAGGATCACAAATAAATATATTGCACTAGTCCCAAAAAGGTTTCTCACCCTCTATAGATTTGCGGTGGGCTGACAGTCTGATGCCGTTTGGGGACAGTGACAGCCTCCGTTTCTCCAAACGGAGCCGTGATGCTGCCATTGTAGAGGAGGGACAAGGTAAGGATCTCCATCCGAGGATGGAGAATTCCTGGCCTCTAGGAATCTCCTGCAGCAGCCAGCTTGCGTGACCCATGGGGACTGCGTCCTAGGATGCAGTCCAGATCAGTAATGCAGAAGGAGACGCGATGCCTCCTGCAGCATTACCATATTAGTGCTGTCGCTGCTGCTTTTATGTAATCAGCAGCAATAGCACCTCCAATTACTTGTGAATGAGGGCCTATATGTGTATTAGCTTTCATATCTGCCAATCAAATCATATGTGTAGTATAAAACTCAATGTTACTTATACTCTGCTTCTGAGATAAGATTTGCTGGCTTGAATAACTTCATAACCGTTTTCAAAACAGAGTTTGCTTTGTTAGTTGGGGGCTCGTCCGGGATACCTGTTTTGATAGGAGTTATAAACCTCATTTATTTTACACAGCCTTATTCATATATTTAAACTGTGAAATAGTAGAGCTATTTTATGGGACATTAGTAATAAAATATATTCTAATAGTAATAGTTTCAGTAATGGTCCTTGAAAGCTGAATAAGTAAATGTGGCAATTTCCCCTTGCGCAAAGAGCAAGTGTGAAAGTGGAAATCATAGTTAATACTACACTCGTCTGACAAGTTGCAGAACCTGATAACAAAAAATACTGCATGGGAAAAGTTTACTAAAGGTCGATTTTGATCAATGGAAATCAATCAAAAATCGATGTTGTACTTCCAGGGCCAAATCATACATGTATTAATATTTGAATATAAAATGAATATAATAAATCAGCCTCTGAAACACAACATCGGTTGAGATTGATTTTCATCGATTTTAAATCGATTTAGTAAACTCCACCCCCTGGACTTGTGTGTTGTGTATCTAACAGGCTGGTTTGCATGTTACATATGGGGAAGGATACGTCTGAGCTACTGGAGTTCCCTGAGCGGTCTCTGGCTTCTTTTATGTTCCATTGCCTATACTTATCAATGGAAAGAGAAGACACCTAAAACCACCTGTTGGGCACTTTTGATGTAAGGGTTATTAAATGAACTAGAGAATAAAAAGGAAGACCAAAGTACTGAAGCACTAGAATAGTGGTATGTCCCCTCCCCCCCCTCCCCTTACAAAAAGGTATAAATCCCGTAATGCTGCATTACAAAGAACTGGAGGGATGTTACAGGGCTGGGAAAATACACACCCATACTGCCCTTTACTCTCCCAGTACAATTCCAAGCACCACTTCTCTAATCAGTAGCAAGAAAATAGAAAGACATAAATCTGCAGGAGCAGGTTATAATGAGGAAAGGGAGAACTGACCTGCTGACAGCAATACTAAAGTTAGATGAGGTACAGGAAGAAGATCTGACTGTGAGCGGGGAAGTTGCAAACGAGGCAAAATAATATCTGCAACCTCAAATGAGTCATGCTAAACACCTAAAGAGCAAAGGACAAAGGTCAATGAAGCAAGGACAAAATGTCCAAATCCACCCACTTAGACCATCAACCATGAGAAGAGTAGTGCGGGGAATAAAGCCCTTATACAATGCACAGTGCATGGATCTTAGGGTAGTAAGTAAGAGATGCCCCAACCCATGAAATAATTCCAAAATCTTTTTGACAAGCAATTACTCTTCTTTAAAAACGACCTTATTTCAAGTAACCGAGATATACTCTATATTGCATAGGGCGAATCCCCATTCACCCTAAAAAAAAATAGCAAAAATGTGCAGTTTTTTCACCTAGGCGAAAAAACGGCACTCCTTGAATACCCCCCTATATATGGTCCAGACTGCCAATAGTCCTCTGCGAACCTCTTAGCCTCTGGATGATTTGTGGTTGTACTTGGCCATCAAAGAACACTGAGACACAGATACCAAAGATCATACTTTTGTTTCAATACAGATAGGGGCTAGATGGTCCTGCATTGGATAATTGATGTTGTTTTAAATTTCGAGTCAAAGCCGAAAAATATTAACCTTATCAAAGCATTAAGAGGAAACTGCTAATGGCTTTGGGCATAATTTGTGGGATCATAGGGTTAGTGCTACTGTCTATGAGAAAAAGGAGCCGGAACTCTGCTACAGTTACCGGTACTCAGCAGTGGCTGGGTAATGCAAGATTTAGATTTCTGGTCACACTCTGGATTCATTTATTTTTATTCATTTCTTAAATGATTTCACGATTTCTTCTTGTTTCTTGAATTAATCAAAGAAATAAAAAAATTAGACCAAAAAATAATAAGATTTTAAACCTACCGGTAAATATTTTTCTCCTAGTCCGTAGAGGATGCTGGGGACTCCGTAATGACCATGGGGTATAGACGGGCTCCGCAGGAGACATGGGCACTTTAAGACCTTTTAATGGGCGTGAACTGGCTCCTCCCTCTATGCCCCTCCTCCAGACCTCAGTTATAGGAACTGTGCCCAGAGGAGACGGACATTTCGAGGAAAGGATTGTGTTAATTAAGGGTGAGATACATACCAGCTCACACCACAACACACCGTACAACCTGGGATATAACTAAACCAGTTAACAGTATGAACAAATAAGATCAGCAACAGGTTGATCTGAACTGCAACACAACCCTTGTGTAGACTTATCAATAACTATGTACAAGTACTGCAGATTTATTCCGCACTGGGACGGGCGCCCAGCATCCTCTACGGACTAGGAGAAAAAGATTTACCGGTAGGTTTAAAATCTTATTTTCTCTTACGTCCTAGAGGATGTTGGGGACTCCGTAAGGACCATGGGGTTTATACCAAAGCTCCAGACCGGGCAGGAGAGTGCGGATGACTCTGCAGCATCGATTGAGCAAAAGAGAGGTCCTCATCAGCCAGGTTATCAAACTTATAGAATTTTGCAAAAGTGTTTGAACCCGACCAAGTAGCTGCTCGGCAAAGCTGTAACGCTGAGACGCCTCGGGCAGCCGCCCAAGAGCCTTTACCGATTTTGGTAATGGCAATCAAGCCGAAGAATGAGCATGCTGAATCGTGTTACCGATCCAGCTTGCGATAGTCTGCTTGGAAGCAGGAGCGCCAACCTTGTTGGCTGCATATAGGATAAACAGAGCCTCCGTTTTCCTAATACGAGCCGTTCTGGCTACATAGATTTTTAAAGCCCTGACTACATCAAGGTACTTGGAATCCTCCAAGACAACCGTAGCCACCGGCACTACAATAGGTTGGTTCATGTGAAACGACGAAACCACCTTAGGTAGAAATTGTCTCAATTCCGCTCTATCCACATGGAAAATCAGATAGGGGCTCTTGTAAGACAAGGCCGCCAATTCTGACACCCTCCTTGCAGATGCCAAGGCCAATAACATGACCACTTTCCAAGTGAGAAATTTTAATTCAACAGTTTGAAGTGGTTCAAACCAATGTGATTTAAGGAACTGTAACACCACGTTAAGGTCCCACAGTGCCACTGGGGGCACAAAAGGCAGTTGGATGTGCAGCACTCCCTTCACAAAAGTCTGCACTTCTGGAAGAGAGGCCAATTCCTTCTGAAAAAATATTGATAAGGCCGAAATCTGCACCTTAATGGAGCCTAACTTTAGGCCCATATCCAGCCCCGCCTGTAGAAAATGGAGAAAACGACCCAGCTGAAAAACCTCCGTAGGAGCATTCTTGGATTCACACCAAGACACATACTTCCTCCAGATACAGTGATAATGCTTCGCCGTTACCTCCTTCCTAGCTTTAAGCAGAGTAGGGATGACCTCCCCCGGAATACCTTTCCTAGCTAGGATTTGGTGTTCAACCGCCATGCCGTCAAACGTAACCACGGTAAGTCTTGAAACCCACACGGCCCCTGTTGTAACAGGTCCTCTCTTAGAGGAAGAGGCCAAGGATCTTCTGCGAGCATTTCCTGAAGATCTGGATACCAGGCCCTTCGAGGTCAGTCTGGAACAATGAGTATCGTTTGAACTCTTGTTCTTCTTATGGTCCGCAATATCTTTGGGATGAGTGGAAGTGGAGGGAACACATAGACCGACTGATACACCCACGGTGTCACTAGTGCATCTACTGCTATTGCTTGAGGGTCCCTCGACCTGGAACAATACGTCCGAAGATTTTTGTTGAGGTGTGACGCCATCATGTCTATTCGAGGGAGTCCCCAACAGTTTGTCACTTCTGCCGCCCTGGCGGTTTACATGTGCCACGGCTGTGATGTCGTCTGACTGGATCAGTACAGGTAGGTTGCGAAGAAGATGCTCCGCCTGTCTCAGGCCGTTGTAAATGGCCCTCAATTCCAGCACATTTGACCATTTGGCTTGACCATATTCCCTGAAATTTTTTTCCTTGTGAGACCGCTCCCCAGCCTCGGAGGCTCGCGTCCGTGGTTACCAGAACCCAATCCTGGATTCCGAACCTGCGACCCTCTAGGAGGTGAGCACTGTGGAGCCACCACAGGAGAGATATCTTGGCCCTGGGGGACAGGCTTATCATCAGATGCATTTGGAGATGGAATTCTGACCATTTGTCCAGTAGGTCCCACTGAAAAGTTCTTGAATGGAACCTGCCAAACGGAATGGCTTCGTAGGCCGCCACCATCTTTCCCAACACTCGAGTGCATTAATGAATCGACACTCTTAGGTTTCAGCAGATCCCTGACCATGTTCTGGAGTTCCAGAGCTTTTTCCAATGGGAGAAAAACCCTCTGCCGTTCCGTGTCCAGAATCATGCCCAAAAACGACAGTCGTGTTGTCGGCATCAACTGCGACTTTGGCAAATTTAATAGCCAGCCGTGTTGTTGTAGTACCCTCAGAGAGAGTGCCACGCTTTTCAGTAACTGGTCTCTTGATCTCGCCTTTATCAGGAGATCGTCCAAGTACGGGATAATTGTGACACCTTGCTTGCGCAGGAGCACCATCATTTCCGCCATTACCTTGGTGAAAATCCTCAGGGCCGTGGAAAGCCCAAACGGCAACATCTGAAATTGGTAATGACAATCCTGCACAGCGAATCTCAGGAACGCCTGATGAGGAGGATATATGGGGACATGAAGGTATGCATCCTTTATGTCAAGTGACACCATAAAATCCCCCCCGTCCAGACTGGAAATCACTGCCCGGAGAGATTCCATCTTGAATTTGAATCTTTTCAAATACAGGTTTAGGGATTTTAGGTTCAGAATTGGTCTGACCGAGCCGTCTGGCTTTGGGACCACAAATAGAGTTGAATAAAACCCCTTTCCCTGTTGCAACAGGGGAACCGTGATAATCACTTGCTGTTGACACAGCTTTTGTATCGCAGCTGAAACTATTTCTCTCTCTGGTAGAGAAGCTGGTAAGGCAGATTTGAAAAATCGGTGTGGAGGCACATCTTCGAACTCCAGTCTGTATCCTTGGGTTACAATTTCTAGCACCCAAGGATCCAAGTTCGAATGAATCCAGACTTGGCTGAAGACGTGCCCCCAACCGGTGCGGACTCCCGCAGCGGAGCCCCAGCGTCATGCGGTGGATTTGGTAGAGGCCGGAGAGAACTTCTGCTCCTGGGAACTAGCCGCAGCTGGTGTTCTTTTTCCTCTACCCTTGCCTCTGGTGAGGAAGGATGATCCACGTCCCTTTCTGAATTTATGAGACCGAAAGGACTGCATCTGGTATGGAGGCGTTTTCTTTTGCTGTGGGGGAACAAAAGGCAAAAAAGAAGACTTACCCGCAGTAGCTGTGGAAACCAGGTCCGCGAGGCCGTCCCCAAACAAAAGTTCACCCTTGTAAGGCAAGGCCTCCATAAGTCTCTTGGAGTCAGCATCACCAGTCCATTGACGGGTCCACAACGCCCTCCTAGCTGAAATTTCCATGGCATTGGCCCTCGATCCCAAGATCTCTCGCAGCCTTCCTTAGGTATAACGCTGCGTCCTTGATGTGATCCAATGTCAACAATACACTCACCCTGTCGAGGGTGTCCATATCAGATGACAAGTTATCTGCCCATCCTGTAATCGCGCTACTCACCCATGCCGACGCTACCGCCGGTCTGAGCAGGGTTCCCGTAGTCACATAAATTGATTTCAAGGTAGTTTCCTGCCTGCGATCCGCGGGATCCTTTAGTGTCGCCGTGTCCGGAGACGGTAGGGCCACCTTTTTGGATAAACGCGTCAAAGCCTTATCTACCGTGGGTGATGATTCCCACCGTAACCTGTCCTGTGAGGGGAAGGATACGCCATAACAATTCTCTTAGGAATCTGCAGTCTTTTGTCTGGGGTTTCCCAAGCTTTTTCAAATAGAGCGTTCAGCTCATGGGATGGGGGAAATGTTACCTCAGGTTTCTTCCCCTTAAACATACAGACCCGTGTGTCAGGGACAGAAGGGTCCTCTGTGATATGTAATACATCTTTTATTGCAATAATCATGTACCGAATACTCTTGGCCACCCTTGGGTGTAACCGAGCGTCAGCATAGTCGACACTGGAGTCGGAATCCGTGTTGGTATCAGTGTCTGCTATCTGGGTAAAGGGACGTTTCTGGGACCCTGATGGGTTCTGTGACACATTAATATCCATGGATTGTCTCCATGCTTGGTTCTGGGACTCAGATTTGTCCAACCTTTTATGTAATAAAGCCACACTTGCATTCAAAACATTCCTCATGTCTACCCAATCAGCAGTCGGCGGAGCCGACGGAGTCACTATTACATTCTGCTCCGCATCCTCTCTGGAAGAGCGTTCCGCCTCAGACATGTCGACACACACGTACTGACACCCCCACACACACTGGGATATAGGGGACAGACCCACAATAAGGTCCTTTAGAGAGACAGAGAGGGAGTTTGCCAGCTCACACCCAGCGCCACTGCGGTCTGAAATATTAATAATGTCCCAGACCTGTAAGCGCTTTCTGTATCACACTAGCACCTCATTAATGTGCCCCCCCCCCCCCCCTGTTTTGCACCCTGTTACTTGTATACAGCGGTGAAGGGAGTCCGGGAGCAGCGTCTCTGCAGCAAGCTGTGGAGAAAATGGCGCTGGTTAGAGCTGAGGGACTAAGCTCCGCCCCTTCGATGGCGCGCTTCGGTCCCGCTAATTTTTATACTGGCGGGGGTCTGTATATACTGCCCATGCAGTATCTATGCGTGCCAGTGAACTTTTATGAGGTAATTATTGCTGCCCAGGGCGCCCCCCCTGCACCCTTGCTGTGCCTCGTGTGTGTGTGTGGGAGCAATGGCGCGCAGCGTGACAGCTGCGCGGTACCTCAGGAAGATCTGAAGTCTACTGCCGCCTTTGAAGTCTTCTTGCTTCTCATACTCACCCGGCTTCTATGTTCCGGCTCTGTGAGGAGGACGGGTCTGCTTCTCTCTCCTCAGTCCCACGAAGCAGGGAGCCTGTTGCCAGCAGTGCTCCCTGAAAATAAAAAACCTAAAAGTCTTTTTCCAGAGAAACTCAGTAGAGCTCCCCTAGTGTGCGACCAGTCTCCCCTGGGCACAGAATCTAACTGAGGTCTGGAGCAGGGGCATAGAGGGAGGAGCCAGTTCACTCCCATTAAAAGGTCTTAAAGTGCCCATGTCTCCTGCGGAGCCCGTCTATACCCCAAGGACCTTACGGAGTCCCCAGCATCCTCTAGGACGTAAGAGAAAAAAAAATAAGAATTTACTCACCGGTAATTCTATTTCTCGTAGTCCGTAGTGGATGCTGGGTACTCCGTAAGGACCATGGGGAATAGATGGGCTCCGCAGGAGACTGGGCACTCTTAAAAGAAAGATTAGGTACTATATCTGGTGTGCACTGGCTCCTCCCTCTATGCCCCTCCTCCAGACCTCAGTTAGGGAAACTGTGCCCGGAAGAGCTGACATTACTAGGAAAGAATTTGGAATCCAGGGTAAGACTTATACCAGCCACACCAATCACACCGTACAACTTGTGATAACTATACCCAGTTAACAGTATGAACAACAACTGAGACTCATTCAACAGATGGCTCATAACAATAACCCTATAGTTAAGCAATAACTATATACATGTATTGCAGAAAGTCCGCACTTGGGACGGGCTCCCAGCATCCACTACGGACTACGAGAAACAGAATTACCGGTGAGTAAATTCTTATTTTCTCTGACGTCCTAGTGGATGCTGGGTACTCCGTAAGGACCATGGGGATTATACCAAAGCTCCCAAACGGGCGGGAGAGTGCGGATGACTTTGCAGCACCGAATGAGCAAACTCAAGGTCCTCCTCAGCCAGGGTATCAAACTTGTAGAATTTTGCAAAAGTGTTTGATCCCGACCAAGTAGCAGCTCGGCAAAGTTGTAAAGCCGAGACCCCTCGGGCAGCCGCCCAAGAAGAGCCCACCTTCCTCGTGGAATGGGCTTTTACTGATTTAGGATGCGGCAGTCCAGCCGCAGAATGTGCAAGTTGAATCGTGCTACAGATCCAGCGAGCAATAGTCTGCTTTGAAGCAAGAGCACCCAGCTTGTTGGGTGCATGCAGGATAAACAGCGAGTCAGTTTTTCAGACTCTAGCCGTCCTGGAAACATAGATATCAGGGCCCGGACTACGTCCAGCAACTTGGAATCCTCCAAGTCCCGAGTAGCCGCAGGCACCACAATAGGTTGGTTCAAATGAAACGCTGATACCACCTTTGGGAGAAATTGGGGACGAGTCCTCAATTCTGCCCTGTCCATATGGAAAATCAGATATGGGCTTTTACAGGACAAAGCCGCCAATTCTGACACACGCCTAGCTGAGGCCAAGGGCAACAGCATGACTACCTTCCACGTGAGATACTTCAACTCCACGGTCTGAAGTGGCTCAAACCAATGTGATTTTAGGAAATCCAACACTACGTTGAGATCCCAAGGTGCCACTGGAGGCACAAAAGGGGGCTGAATATGCAGCACTCCCTTAACAAACGTCTGAACTTCAGGCAGTGAAGCCAGTTCTTTTTGAAAGAAAATAGACAGGGCCGAAATCTACACTTTAATGGATCCCAATTTTAGGCCCATAGTCACTCCTGACTGTAGGAAGTGCAGAAATCGACCCAGCTGAAATTCCTCTGTTGGGGCCTTCCTGGCCTCACACCAAGCAACATATTTTCGCCATATACGGTGATAATGATGTGCTGTCACGTCTTTCCTAGCCTTTATCAGCGTAGGAATCACTTAATCTGGAATGCCCTTTTCCGTTAGGATCCGGCGTTCAACCGCCATGCCGTCAAACGCAGCCGCGGTAAGTCTTGGAACAGACAGGGCCCCTGCTGTAACAGGTCCTGTCTGAGAGGCAGAGGCCATGGGTCCTCTGAGATCATTTCTTGTAGTTCTGGGTACCAAGTTCTTCTTGGCCAATCCGGAACGATGAGTATAGTTCTTACTCCTCTCTTTCTTACTATCCTCAGTACCTTGGGTATGAGAGGAAGAGGAGGGAACACATAAACCGACTGGTACACCCACGGTGTCACTAGTGCGTCCACAGCTATCGCCTGAGGGTCTCTTGACCTGGCGCAATATTTTTTTAGCTTTTTGTTGAGGCGGGACGCCATCATGTCCACCTGTGGCCGTTCCCAACGGTTTACAATCTGCGTGAAGACTTCTGGATGAAGTCCCCACTCTCCCGGGTGGAGGTCGTGCCTGCTGAGGAAGTCTGCTTCCCAGTTGTCCACTCCCGGAATGAACACTGCTGACAGTGCTAGCACGTGATTCTCCGCCCATCGGAGAATCCTTGTGGCTTCTGCCATCGCCATCCTGCTTCTTGTGCCGCCCTGTCGGTTTACATGGGCGACCGCCGTGATGTTGTCTGACTGAATCAGCACCGGTTGGTCTTGAAGCAGGGGTTCTGCTTGACTTAGGGCATTGTAAATGGCCCTTAGTTCCAGAATATTTATGTGTAGGGAAGTCTCCAGACTCGACCACTGTCCTTGGAAGTTTCTTCCCTGAGTGACTGCCCCCCAACCTCGGAGGCTTGCATCCGTGGTCACCACGACCCAGTCCTGAATGCCGAATCTGCGGCCCTCGAGAAGATGAGCACTCTGCAGCCACCACAACAGCGACACCCTGGCCCTCGGGGACAGGGTGATCAGCCGATGCATCTGAAGATGCGATCCGGACCACTTGTCTAACAGATCCCACTGAAAGATCCTTGCATGGAACCTGCCGAAGGGAATTGCTTCGTAAGAAGCCACCATCTTTCCCAGGACTCGCGTGCAGTGATGCACCGACACCTGTTTTGGTTTCAGGAGGTCTCTGACCAGAGATGACAACTCCTGGGCCTTCTCCTCCGGGAGAAACACCTTCTTCTGTTCTGTGTCCAGAATCATGCCCAAGAACAGCAGACGCGTCGTAGGAATCAGCTGCGACTTTGGGATATTCAGAATCCAGCCGTGCTGTTGTAGCACTTCCCGAGATAATGCTACTCCGACTAACAACTGCTCCTTGGACCTTGCCTTTATAAGGAGATCGTCCAAGTACGGGATAATTATAACTCCCTTCTTTCGAAGGAGTATCATCATTTGGGCCATTACCTTGGTAAATACCCTCGGTGCCGTGGACAGACCAAACGGCAACGTCTGGAATTGGTAATGACAGTCCTGTACCACAAACCTGAGGTACTCCTGGTGAGGTGGGTAAATGGGGACATGTAGGTAAGCATCCTTGATGTCCAGTGACACCATAAAATCCCCCTCTTCCAGGCTTGCAATAACCGCACCGAGCGATTCCATTTTGAACTTGAACTTCCTTATATAAGTGTTCAAGGATTTTAAATTCAGAATGGGTCTCACCGAACCGTCTGGTTTCGGTACCACAAACATTGTGGAATAGTAACCCCGTCCCTGTTGAAGGAGGGGAACTTTGATTATCACCTGCTGAAGGTACAGCTTGTGAATTGCCGCCAGTACTACCTCCCTTTCCTTGGGAGCAGCTGGCAAGGCTGATTTGAGGTAACGGCGAGGGGGAGACGCCTCGAACTCCAGCTTGTATCCCTGAGATACCACTTGTAGAACCCAGAGATCCACCTGTGAGCGAACCCACTGGTCGCTGAAGTTCCGGAGACGCGCCCCCACCGCACCTGGCTCCACCTGTGGAGCCCCAGCGTCATGCGGTGGACTTAGTGGAAGCAGGGGAGGATTTTTGTTCCTGGGAACTGGCTGTCTGGTGCAGCTTTTTCCCTCTACC
Organism: Pseudophryne corroboree; assembly: GCF_028390025.1. Classification (NCBI taxonomy): domain Eukaryota; kingdom Metazoa; phylum Chordata; class Amphibia; order Anura; family Myobatrachidae; genus Pseudophryne; species Pseudophryne corroboree. The sequence continues at coordinate 148,293,649 of NC_086449.1, forward strand.
CCTGCCTCTGGGCAGAAAGGACGCGCCTCTGACCCGCTTGCCTTTCTGAGGCCGAAAGGACTGTACTTGATAATACGGTGCTTTCTTAGGCTGTGAGGGAACCGGAGGTAAAAAAGTCGACTTCCCAGCTGCTGCTGTGGATACGAGGTCCGAGAGACCGTCCCCAAACAATTCCTTACCTTTATAAGGCAAAACCTCCATGTGCCTTTTAGAATCAGCATCACCTGTCCACTGCCGAGTCCATAATACTCTCCTGGCAGAAATGGACATTGCATTCATTCTAGATGCCAGCCGGCAAATGTCCCTCTGTGCATCCCTCATATATAAGACTACGTCTTTAATATGCTCTATGGTTAGCAAAATAGTATCCCTGTCAAGGGAATCAATGTTATCTGACAGGGTATCAGACCAAGCAGCTGCAGCACTACACATCCATGCTGAAGCAATTGCAGGTCTCAGTATAGTACCCGAGTGTGTATACACAGACTTCAGGATAGCCTCCTGCTTTCTATCTGCAGGCTCCTTTAAGGCGGCCGTATCCTGAGACGGCAGTGCCACCTTTTTTGATAAGCGTGTGAGTGCCTTGTCCACCCTAGGGGATGTTTCCCAACGCAACCTGTCCGTTGGCGGGAAAGGGTACGCCATTAGTAACCTCTTAGAAATCACTAATTTTTTATCTGGGGAACACCACGCTTCTTCACACAATTCATTTAACTCATCAGATGGGGGAAAAGTCACTGGCTGCTTTTTCTCCCCAAACATAATACCCTTTTTAGTGGTAACTGGGTTAATGTCAGAAATGTGCAACACATTTTTCATTGCCGTAATCATGCATCGGATGGCCCTTGTGGACTGTACATTTGTCTCATCCTCGTCTACACTGGAGTCAGACTCCGTGTCGACATCTGTGTCTGCCATCTGAGGTAGCGGGCGTTTTTGAGCCCCTGATGGCCTCTGAGACGCCTGGGCAGGCGCGGGCTGAGATGCCGGCTGTCCCAAAGCTGTTACGTCATCGAACCTTTTATGCAAGGAGTTGACACTGTCGGTTAATACCTTCCACATATCCATCCACTCTGGTGTCGGCCCCGCAGGGGGCGACATCACACTTATCGGCTCCTGCTCCGCCTCCACGTAAGCGTCCTCATCAAACATGTCGACACAGCCGTACCGACACACCGCACACACACACAGGGAATGCTCTGACTGAGGACAGGACCCCACAAAGTCCTTTGGGGAGACAGAGAGAGAGTATGCCAGCACACACCAGAGCGCTATATAACAGAGGGATTTACACTAACACAAAGTGAATTTTCCCCCAATAGCTGCTTATATCACCTTTTGCGCCTAAATTTATGTGCCCCCCCACTCTTTTTTACCCTTCTCGTAGTGTATACTGCAGGGGAGAGCCTGGGGAGCGTCCTTCCAGCAGAGCTGTGAAGAGAAAATGGCGCCGGTGTGCTGAGGGAGATAGCCCCGCCCCCTCCGCGGCGGGCTTCTCCCGCTTTTTTAATAATATTAATGGCGGGGGATTAGGCACATATACAGTTTATAACTGTATTATGTGCACATTTGCCAAAAAGGTATACATGTTGCAGCCCAGGGCGCCCCCCCCCCCCCCCCCCCCCAGCGCCCTGCACCCACCAGTGACCGGAGCGCGTGGTGTGCTGTGGGAGCAATGGCGCACAGCTGCAGTGCTGTGCGCTACCTTATTAAAGACCGGAGTCTTCAGCTGCCGATTTTCTCCTGGTTCTTCCGTCTTCTGGCTCTGCAAGGGGGACGGCGGCGCGGCTCCGGGAACGGACGATCGAGGTCGGGCCCTGTGTTCGATCCCTCTGGAGCTAATGGTGTCCAGTAGCCTTAGAAGCACAAGCTAGCTGCAAGCAGGTAGGTTCGCTTCTCTCCCCTCAGTCCCACGTAGCAGTGAGTCTGTTGCCAGCAGATCTCACTGAAAATAAAAAACCTAACAAATACTTTCTTTTCTAGTAAGCTCAGGAGAGCCCACTGGGTGCATCCAGCTCTGGCCGGGCACAGATTCTAACTGAGGTCTGGAGGAGGGGCATAGAGGGAGGAGCCAGTGCACACCAGATATAGTACCTAATCTTTCTTTTAAGAGTGCCCAGTCTCCTGCGGAGCCCGTCTATTCCCCATGGTCCTTACGGAGTACCCAGCATCCACTAGGACGTCAGAGAAATAAAAAATAAGATACCCACTACAAAGACAGGAATCCTACAATGGGGTATATTCAATTAAAGTCGGATCCATTCCAACATGAATTTGTCGGAATGGATTAGACAGGACCTATTCAATGACCATCTCAATCCGACTTTAAAAAAAGCTGGGATTGAGATGAAGGTGCTGAGATGGGGAGAGCAGCGGGGAGACGGGGGAGAACAGCGGCTACAGCAGCTTAGCTGGAGGATGGGGCACCGCCGCCAGACCTCACAGCAGCATTTACCCGGCTCCAGCAAGCGGGACCTCGCTGCCGTGAGCAGCAGTGGTGCCCCATCCTCCCCGCTTCTCTCAGCACCCCTCATCTCTAGCCGACTTTTTTTGCCCGTTTCCAACAGAAGCACGAATTCCCCGACTTGTCGGATAAAAAAGCCGGGGATTGAATAGGTCGGAACCCCTTCCGACCTGAAAAAGTCGAAATCTGCCGTCTTTCCGTCAAGACAGCAGTTTCGACTTCAATTGAATATACCCTTATGAAGGAACTGGTAACACACTGCAACAACTAATGTAGCAAATTGAACAAACTATTGGGTATGTTACCGGGTCAGTTCACCTAGGCATGACACCCACCGAATAAGATTTTCATGATATTTTGTACACTTGATACTACCACATAGCTACTACCCCATGTCAAATTTTTCTTCTCTAGGCCTCAAAGTTTTTGAGATATAAGGGGTCAAAGTTTTGAAAAATTGCTGGGAAATGCCACTCCTGATGCTCCGTTTTTTCTGAGGTGTATCTGAAAAAAAAAAAAAATCACATCTCAGGGCCTAATCCACGTATCACTTTGAAATTTTGACCCTTTGTCAATCAAAATATGGAGATTCCAGTAAAAAAATGTTTTATCAATCTTGCCTGACTCCGAGAGTTCATTATACATTCCTTTACTTCATACTTATTTTTTTTACTAGGAAAGGATTTGGAATCCAGGGTAAGACACATACCAGCCACACCAATCACACCGTACAACTCGTGATAACTATACCCAGTTAACAGTATGAACAATAACTGAGCCTCTCTCAACAGATGGCTCATACAATAACCCTTTAGTTAAGCAATAACTATATACATGTATTGCAGAGAGTCCGCACTTGGGACGGGCTCCCAGCATCCACTACGGACTACGAGAAATAGAATTACCGGTGAGTAAATTCTTATTTTCTCTGACGTCCTAGTGGATGCTGGGTACTCCGTAAGGACCATGGGGATTATACCAAAGCTCCCAAACGGGCGGGAGAGTGCGGATGACTCTGCAGCACCGAATGAGCAAACTCAAGGTCCTCCTCAGCCAGGGTATCAAACTTGTAGAATTTTGCAAAAGTGTTTGAACCCGACCAAGTAGCAGCTCGGCAAAGTTGTAAAGCCGAGACCCCTCGGGCAGCCGCCCAAGAAGAGCCCACCTTCCTAGTGGAATGGGCTTTTTGATTTAGGATGCGGCAGTCCAGCCGCAGAATGTGCAAGCTGAATCGTGCTATTCAGATCCAGCGAGCAATAGTCTGCTTTGAAGCAGGAGCACCCAGCTTGTTGGGTGCATGCAGGATAAATAGCGAGTCAGTTTTTCTGACTCTAGCTGTCCTGGAAACAAAGTTTCTGGGCCCGGACTACGTCCAGCAACTTGGAATCCTCCAAGTCCCCAGTAGCCGCAGGCACCACAATAGGTTGGTTCAAATGAAACGATGATACCACCTTAGGGAGAAATTGGGGACGAGTCCTCCATTCTGCCCTTTCCATATGGAAGACCAGATATGGGCTTTTACATGACAAAGCCGCCAATTCTGACACACGCCTAGTCCAAGCTAAGGCCAAAAGCATGACCACTTTCCACGTGAGATATTTTAGCTCCACGGTCTTAAGTTGCTCAAACCAGTGGGATTTTAGGAATCCAACACACGTTAAGATCCCAAGGTGCCACTGGAGGCACAAAAGGGGCTGAATATGCAGCACTCCTGTAACAACGTCCGAAATTCAGGCAGTGAAGCCAGTTCTTTTTGAGAGAAAAAGGGATAGGGCCGAAATTTTGGCCTTTATGGATCCTAATTTTAGGCCCATAGTCACTCCTGACTGTAGGAAGTGCAGGAATCGACCCCCCTGGAATTCCTCTGTAGGGCCTTCCCGGCATCACACCAAGCAACCTATTTTCGCCATATACAGTGAAAAAGTCTTGCTGTCACGTCTTTCCTAGCCTTTATCAGCGTAGGAATAACTGCATCCGGAATGCCCTTTTCCGCTAGGATCCGGCGTTCAACCGCCATGCCGTCCAACGCAGCCGCGGTAAGTCTTGGATCAGACAGGGTCCCTGTTGCAACATGTCCTGACTGAGAGGCAGAGGCCATGGGTCCTCTGAGAGCATTTCTTGCAGTTCCGGGTACCGAGTCCTTCTTGGCCAATCCGGAGCAAAGAATATTGTTCACACTCGTCCGTTTATTACAATTCTCAGCCCTTGGGTCTGAGAGAAGAGGAGGGAATATATAGACCGACTGGAACACCCACGGTGTTACTAGTGCGACCACAGCTATCGCCTGAGAGTCCCTTGACCCAGCGTAAAACCTTTTTTATCTTTTTATTGAGGTGGGACGCCATGTAGTCCACCTGAGGCAGTTTCCATCAATTTGCAAAACTGCGTGAAGACTTCCTGATGAAGTCACCACTTTCCCGGGTGGAGGTCGTGTCCACTCCAGGAATGAACACTGCTGACAGTGCGCTTACTTGATTCTCCGCCCAGCGAATAATTCTGGTGGCTTCTATCCTCGCCACCCTGCTCCTTGTGCCGCCCTGGCGGTTTACATGAGCCCCTGCGGTCTGACTGGATCAGAACCGGTTGGTCGCGAAGCAGGAACTCTGCTTGACTTAGGGCATTGTATATGGCCCTTAGTTCCAGGATATTGATGTGAAGGCAAGTCTGTTGGCTTGACCACAAACCTTGGAATTTTCTTCCCTGTGTAACTGCCCCCCACCCTCGGAGGCTTGCATCCGTGGTCACCAGGACCCAGTCCTGAATGCCGAATCTGCAGCCCTCGAGAAGGTGAGCACTCCGCAGCCACCACAGTAGAGACACCCTGGCCCTGGGGGATAGGGTGATTAACTGATGCATCTGAAGATGTGATCCGTACCACTTGTCCAGTAAATTCCATTGTCCTTGCATGGAACCAGCCGAAGGGGATGGCCTCGTATGATGCCATCATCCTTCCCAGGACTCGAGTGCAGTGAAGCACTGACACCTGTTTTAGTTTTCAATAGATTCCTGACCAGTGTCATGAGCTCCTGAGCTCTCTCTGTCGGGAGATAAACCCTCTTCTGGTCTGTGTCTAGGATCATGCCTAGGCGAGGCAGATGAGCTGTAGGAACCAACTGCGACTTCGGAATATATAGAATCCAGTCGTGTTGCCGTTTCACTTCCAGAGTAGGTGATACGCTGTCCAGCAACTGCTCTCTTGATCTCGCTTTTATGAGGAGATCATCCAAGTATGTGATAATAGTGACACCTTGCTTCCGCAGGAGCACCATCATATCCGCCATTACCTTGGTGAAATTGGTAATGACAATCCCGTACCGCAATTCTGAGGTATGCCTGATGAGGTGGATAAATAGGGACACGAAGGTATGCATCCCTTATGTCCCGATTCATTTCAGGCTTACAATGACCGCTCTTAGCGATTCCATCTTGAACCTGAACCTTTTCAGGTATATGTTCAGGGATTTTAATTCAATATGGGTCTAACCGAACCGTCTGGTTTCGGGATTATAACATGGTCGAATAATAACACCCTCTTGTTGAAGGAGGGGACCCTTGACCACCACCTGTTGAAGATACAATTTACGAATTGCAGTTAACACTGGCTCCCTCTCTTGGGGGGAAGCCCGCCGGGTCCTCGGTGAGGGGGCATCTTCTCACAGTCCAGCCTGTATCCCTGCGATACAATTTCTATTGCCCAGGGATCTAACAGGGAGTGAACCCACTTGTGGCTGAACTTACGAAGGCGTGTCCCCACCGGGCCTAGCTCCGCCTGTGGAGCCCCAGCGACATGCGGTGGATTTTTGTAGAGGCCGGGGAGGACTTCTGTTCCTGGGGACTAGCTGTGTTGTACAGCTTCTTTCCTCTGCCCCCGGCTCTGACAAGAAAGGACGCACCTCAGACTTTCTTGTTTCTTTATTCGAAAAGCTGCATTTAATCATGTTGTGCTTTCCTAGGCTGTGCAGGAATATAAGGCAAAAATAAGAATTTACTTACCGATAATTCTATTTCTCGGAGTCCGTAGTGGATGCTGGGGTTCCTGAAAGGACCATGGGGAATAGCGGCTCCGCAGGAGACAGGGCACAAAAAGTAAAGCTTTAGGATCAGGTGGTGTGCACTGGCTCCTCCCCCTATGACCCTCCTCCAAGCCAGTTAGATACTGTGCCCGGACGAGCGTACATAATAAGGAAGGATTTTGAATCCCGGGTAAGACTCATACCAGCCACACCAATCACACTGTACAACCTGTGATCTGAACCCAGTTAACAGTATGATAACAGCGGAGCCTCTGAAAAGATGGCTCACAACAATAATAACCCGATTTTTGTAACTATGTACAAGTATTGCAGATAATCCGCACTTGGGATGGGCGCCCAGCATCCACTACGGACTCCGAGAAATAGAATTATCGGTAAGTAAATTCTTATTTTCTCTATCGTCCTAGTGGATGCTGGGGTTCCTGAAAGGACCATGGGGATAATACCAAAGCTCCCAAACGGGCGGGAGAGTGCGGATGACTCTGCAGCACCGAATGAGAGAACTCCAGGTCCTCCTTAGCCAGGGTATCAAATTTGTAGGATTTTACAAACGTGTTTGCCCCTGACTAAATAACCGCTCGGCAAAGTTGTAAAAGCCGAGACCCCTCGGGCAGCCGCCCAAGATGAGCCCACCTTCCTTGTGGAATGGGCATTTACATATTTTGGCTGTGGCAGGCCTGCCACAGAATGTGCAAGCTGAATTGTATTACACATCCAACTAGCAATAGTCTGCTTAGAAGCAAAAGCACCCAGTTTGTTGGGTGCATACAGGATAACAGCAAGTCAGATTTCCTGACTCCAGCCGTCCTGGAAACATATATTTTCAGGGCCCTGACAACATCTAGCAACTTGGAGTCCTCCAAGTCCCTAGTAGGTGCAAGGCACCACAATAAGCTGGTTCAGGTGAAACACTGACACCACCTTAGGGAGAGAACTGGGGACGAGTCCGCAGCTCTGCCCTGTCCGAATGGACAAACAGATATGGGCTTTTTTGAGAAAAAACCACCAATTTGACACTCGCCTGGTCCAGGCCAGGGCCAAGAGCATGGTCACTTTTCATGTGAGATGCTTCAAATCCACAGATTTGACTGGTTTTAAACCAATGTGATTTGAGGAATCCCAGAACTACGTTGAGATCCCACAGTGCCACTGGAGGCACAAAAGGGGGTTGTATATGCAATACTCCCTTGACAAACTTCTGGACTTCAGGAACTGAAGCCAATTCTTTCTGGAAGAAAATCGACAGGGCCGAAATTTGAACCTTAATGGACCCCAATTTGAGGCCCATAGACACTCCTGTTTTCAGGAAATGCAGGAAACGACCGAGTTGAAATTTCTTTGTGGGGCCTTCCTGGCCTCACACCACGGAACATATTTTCGCCACATGTGGTGATAATGTTGTGCGGTCACCTCCTTTCTGGCTTTGACCAGGGTAGGAATGACCTCTTCCGGAATGCCTTTTTCCCTTAGGATCCGGCGTTCCACCGCCATGCCGACAAACGCAGCTGCGGTAAGTCTTGGAACAGACATGGTACTTGCTGAAGCAAGTCCCTTCTTAGCGGCAGAGGCCATAAAACCTCTGTAAGCATCTCTTGAAGTTCCGGGTACCAAGTCCTTCTTGGCCAATCCGGAGCCATGAGTATAGTTCTTACTCCTCTACGTCTTATAATTCTCAGCACCTTAGGTATGAGAAGCAGAGGAGGGAACACATACACCGACTGGTACACCCACGGTGTTACCAGAACGTCCACAGCTATTGCCTGATGGTCTCTTGACCTGGCGCAATACCTGTCCCGTTTTTTGTTCAGACGGGACGCCATCATGTCCACCTTTGGTATTTCCCAACGGTTTACAATCATGTGGAAAAAACTTCCCGATGAAGTTTCCACTCTCCCGGGTGGAGGTCGTGCCTGCTGAGGAAGTCTGCTTCCCAGTTTCCATTCCCGGGATGAAACACTGCTGACAGTGCTATCACATGATTTTCCGCCCAGCGAAAAGTCCTTGCAGTTTTTGCCATTGCCCTCCTGCTTCTTGTGTCGCCCTGTCTGTTTACGTGGGCGACTGCCGTGATGTTTTTCCCACTGGATCAATACCGGCTGACCTTGAAGCAGAGGTCTTGCTAAGCTTAGAGTATTATAAATTTACCCTTAGCTCCAGTATATTTATGTGGAGAAAAGTCTCCAGACTTGATCACACTCCCTGGAAATTTTTTCCTTGTGTGACTGCTCCCCAGCCTCTCGGGCTGGGCTCCGTGGTCACCAGCATCCAATCCTGAATGCCAAATCTGCGGCCCTCTAGAAGATGGGCACTCTATAACCACCACAGGAGAGACACCCTTGTCCTTGGATATAGGGTTATCCGCTGATGCATCTGAAGATGCGATCCGGACCATTTGTCCAGCAGATCCCACTGAAAAGTTCTTGCGTGAAATCTGCCGAATGGAATTGCTTCGTAGGAAGCCACCATTTTTACCAGGACCCTTGTGCAATGATGCACTGTTTTTAGGAGGTTCCTGACTAGCTCGGATAACTCCCTGGCTTTCTCTTCCGGGAGAAACACCTTTTTCTGGACTGTGTCCAGAATCATCCCTAGGCACAGCAGACGTGTCGTCGGGATCAGCTGCGATTTTGGAATATTTAGAATCCACCCGTGCTGTTGTAGCAGTATCCGAGATAGTGCTACTCCGACCTCCAACTGTTCCCTGGACTATGCCCTTATCAGGAGATCGTCCAAGTAAGGGATAATTAAGACGCCTTTTCTTCGAAGAAGAATCATCATTTCGGCCATTACCTTGGTAAAGACCCAGGGTGCCGTGGACAATCCAAACGGCAGCGTCTAAAACTGATAGTGACAGTTCTGCACCACGAACCTGAGGTACCCTTAGTGAGAAGGGCAAATTTGGGACATAGAGGTAAGCATCCCTGATGTCCCCGGACACTATATAGTCCCCTTCTTCCTGGTTCGTTATCACTGCTCTGAGTGACTCCATCTTGATTTGAACCTTTGTAAGTGTTCAAAAAATTTTTTAGAATAAGTCTCACCTAGCCTTCTGGCTTCAGTACCACAATATAGTGTGGAATAATACCCCTTTTCCTTGTAGTAGGAGGGGTAATTTAATTATCACCTGCTGGGAATACAGCTTGTGAAATTTTTTCCCATACTGCCTCCTTGTCGGAGGGAGACCTTGGTAAAGCAGACTTCAGGAGCCTGCGAAGGGGAAACGTCTCTACATTCCAATCTGTACCCCTGGGATACTACTTGTAGGATCCAGGGGTCCTGTACGGTCTCAGCGCCATGCTGAGAACTTGTCAGAAGCGGTGGAGCGCTTCTGTTCCTGGGAATGGGCTGCCTGCTGCAGTCTTCTTCCCTTTCCTCTATCCCTGGGCAGATATGATCTTATAGGGACGAAAAGACTGAGGTTGAAAAGACGGTGTCTTTTTCTGCAGAGATGTGACTTAGGGTAAAAACGGTGGATTTTCCAGCAGTTGTCGTGGCCACCAGGTCCGATGGACCGACCCCAAAAAACTCCTCTTCCTTTATACGGCAATACACCTTTTTGCCGTTTGGAATCTGCATCACCTGACCACTGTCGTGTCCATAACATCTTCTGGCAGATATGGACATCGCATTTACTCTTGATGCCAGAGTGCAACTATCCCTCTGTGCATCTCGCATATATAGAAATGCATCCTTTAAATGCTCTATAGTCAATAAAATACTGTCCCTGTCAAGGGTATCAATATTTTTAGTCAGGGAATCCGACCAAGCCACCCCAGCTCTGCACATCCAGGCTGAGGCGATCGCTGGTCGCAGTATAACACCAGTATGTGTGTATATACTTTTTATGATATTTTCCAGCCTCCTGTCAGCTGGTCCTTGAGGACGGCCCTATCTATAGACGGTACCGCCACTTGTTTTGATAAGCGTGTGAGCGCCTTATCCACCCTAAGGGGTGTTTCCCAACGCGCCCTAACTTCTGGCGGGAAAGGGTATACCGCCCATAATTTTCTATCGGGGGGAACCCACGCATCATCACACACTTTATTTAATTTATCTGATTCAGGAAAAACTACTGTAGTTTTTTCACATCCCACATAATACCCTCTTTTGTGGTACTTGTAGTATCAGAAATATGTAACACCTCCTTCATTGCCTTTAACATGTGGCCCTAATAAGGAATACGTTTGTTTATTCACCGTCGACACTGGATTCAGTGTCCCTGTCTGTGTCTGTGTCGACCGACTAAAGTAAACGGGCGTTTTAAAACCCCTGACAGTGTTTTTGAGACGTCTGGACCGGTATATGTCGGCCGTCTCATGTCGTCAACCGACCTTGCAGCGTGTTGACATTATCACGTAATTCCCTACATAAGCCATCCATTCCGGTGTCGACTCCCTAGAGAGTGACATCACCATTACAGGCAATTGCTCCGCCTCCTCACCAACATCGTCCTCATACATGTCGACACACACGTACCGACACACAGCACACACACAGGGAATGCTCTGATAGAGGACAGGACCCACTAGCCCTTTGGAGAGACAGAGGGAGAGTTTGCCAGCACACACCAAAAACGCTATAATTATATAGGGACAACCTTATATAAGTGTTTTCCCTTATAGCATCTGTTTTATATATTTCTAACGCCAAATTAGTGCCCCCCCTCTCTGTTTTAACCCTGTTTCTGTAGTGCAGTGCAGGGGAGAGCCTGGGAGCCTTCCCTCCAGCCTTTCTGTGAGGGAAAATGGCGCTGTGTGCTGAGAAGATAGGCCCCGCCCCTTTTTCGGCGGCCTCGTCTCCCGCTTTTAACGGATTCTGGCAGGGGTTAAATATCTCCATATAGCCTCCGGAGGCTATATGTGAGGTATTTTTAGCCAAAATAGGTTTTCATTTGCCTCCCAGGGCGCCCCCCTCCCAGCGCCCTGCACCCTCAGTGACTGCCGTGTGAAGTGTGCTGAGAGGAAAATGGCGCACAGCTGCAGTGCTGTGCGCTACCTTTAGAAGACTGAGGAGTCTTCTGCCGCCGATTCTGGACCTCTTCTTACTTCAGCATCTGCAAGGGGGCCGGCGGCAAGGCTCCGGTGACCATCCAGGCTGTACCTGTGATCGTCCCTCTGGAGCTGATGTCCAGTAGCCAAGAAGCCAATCCATCCTGCACGCAGGTGAGTTCACTTCTTCTCCCCTAAGTCCCTCGTTGCAGTGATCCTGTTGCCAGCAGGACTCACTGTAAAATAAAAAACCTAAGCTAAACTTTTCTAAGCAGCTCTTTAGGAGAGCCACCTAGATTGCACCCTTCTCGGCCGGGCACAAAAATCTAACTGGCTTGGAGGAGGGTCATAGGGGGAGGAGCCAGTGCACACCACCTGATCCTAAAGCTTTACTTTTTGTGCCCTGTCTCCTGCGGAGCCGCTATTCCCCATGGTCCTTTCAGGAACCCCAGCATCCACTAGGACGATAGAGAAATATCAGAATTACCAGCTATAGCTGTGGAGACCAGGCCCGAGAACCTTTCTCCACACAATCCTCAGCCTTCCATATGCCTCTTAAGTCGGCATCATCTGTCCAATGTATATTCTACAGGACACGTCAAGCAGAAATCGACATAGCTTTTGTCTCTAGGACCCAGTATACTCATGTCCCTTTGGGCATGCTTTATAATTATATATCTATCACTTAAGACAGCATCTTAAAATATTTATATGCATACTAGGGTCTCAATCTCTGCTGATAAACTGTATATGTGCATTAACAGGTACCTTATCAGACTGTATTATGTGCTTTTCGCCAAGTAAGGTAATCTAATTGCTGCCCAGGGCGCCCCCCCCCCCAGCGCCCTGCACCCATCAGTGACCGGAGTGTGTGGTGTGCTAAGGGAGCAATGGCGCACAGCTGCAGTGCTGTGCGCTACCTTAATGAAGACCGGAGTCTTCAGCCGCCGATTTTCAACTTCTCTTCGTTCTTCTGGCTCTGCAAGGGGGACGGCGGTGCGGCTCCGGGACCGGACGACCGAGGACTGGGCCTGTGTTCGATCCCTCTGGAGCTAATGGTGTCCAGTAGCCTTAGAAGCCCAAGCTAGCTGCAAGCAGGTAGGTTCGCTTCTCTCCCCTCAGTCCCACGTAGCAGTGAGTCTGTTGCCAGCAGATCTCACTGAAAATAAAAAAACCTAACAAATACTTTCTTTTCTAGGAAGCTCAGGAGAGCCCCTAGGGTGCATCCAGCTCTGGCCGGGCACAGATACTAACTGAGGTCTGGAGGAGGGGCATAGAGGGAGGAGCCAGTGCACACCAGATATAGTACCTAATCTTTCTTTTAAGAGTGCCCAGTCTCCTGCGGAGCCCGTCTATACCCCATGGTCCTTACGGAGTACCCAGCATCCACTAGGACGTCAGAGAAAAAAGGGGGTTCAATTAGCATTATCAATCTAAGGCAGATGAGTTATCATGTCCTTTGTTTAAATTGAACATTAAGGTATACTTTAAAAAGGCTATGAAACAAAAATAAATGGGATTTTGATTGCCTGTATGAGTATTTTAATGTTTAATTATAATTCTCTCGTTAAAAACAAAAATTACCATTAGGTATAATTTTGCCTGCCAGGGGAGTATTTTCATTTGTATATTTCTATGTGTATGTTCAGATTTCTAATTATGGGTAGGGGAGTATTCAGTTAGCTGCGATAACCCGTTTTTTGCATGAAAAACTGAAAGTTTACTGCAAAATCATGACAGATCCCTATTTAATTAGCCGCAATAATTTATTGTCGATAATTTTACAGTGAATTTCACTTTACGTACTCTGAGCAGATGCAAATTTGGGAAAATCTCTATTTTAAAAAGGTAAAAATGTCAGGATTTGGTTCAGAACCCCCTGGGACACCCCCCCCCCCCCCCCCCCTGAAATTTTTGGGGTGAAAAAGTGCAAATAGAGGGAAGTTGGGGTTGAAGGTATGGGACAGGTATATTGGGGTACTTTATGAGTGGGACAAATGTCTTTAGTCTTGCCGATGGGAGTAGTCAGTCTTTTTCCTCTCCTAAAATTACCCAAATATATACTTACTGTATACCAATTTTTATGTACCCCGAATTTAATGATAGCACTTATTTTGCTGGAAAATATTTATAACTTATTTAAAAAAATAAAAAAATAAAAAAATAATGCAATTCAAAGCCATTTGACTCATTTTAAGTACCCCAATTTATTTAATATGACATCTAATACACTTCTATACTGTTATCCTATGTTAGTTTGCCATTTTGGGGGGGACAGGCTGATTTCCCCATTTAAACCTACACTTTTCACAGCAAGAACTTTCATGCAAATCCTGTTTTCGCGATATTTCAATTTGCACCTATTCTATTCCAAAATCGAGAACAGGATTCTTACCGTGAAAAGTGATTTTTCAACTCCCTCCTCTGTACTGCCACTCCTCCTTTACCCTCCTCCCGTTCCATTAAAGAAGCACTCATTGGATCCTGACCACCCTATTGCTCTCCTCTCCTATGCCTCCCAGCTACTAGAGAGGAATGCCTCTCTCTACCTCACCACGTTCCTTACTACCCAGTCACTTCTTGACTCTTCAACCTGGCTTCAGACCTCTTCACTCCACTGAAATGGCTCTCACTATGGTCACCAATAGCCTTCTCATGGCCAGATCCAAGAGTGACTTCTCTTTCCTCATCCTCCTTGTCGGTTTGCAGCCTTTGACACTGATGACCACCCTCTATACTCCTCCACAGGAAACGGTATATCAAAACATGAGCACCAGGATTTAGCAATATGTGGTGTTTTTTCTCATGAAGGGGGGTAATCCTATTCAGGTTATAAATGCATAGCCATAAATTTAATCTTGTGTAAGAAGAGTAATCTTCACTGGGAAAAGATATTATAACAGGAACATGCAAGTGAATTTTACTGTGTAAGAAATATTATTTACTCCATGAAAAGAGAGTATTGGATCACTGGATTAACAAGAAAAAAAAAAGTGCCAATTTTAAGTCAATATGCAGCACAAAGGGTTAAGTTATTCTCTCTACTGTAAGTGGTCTGTATTAGGGGAGAGTGTGCACCTTACACGTCCCTGTTCTGTGTGCAGATATGCGCCAAGCTGTGCCACATTTTCTCCTACGCAAATCTAAATTGTAAGTTTGCTTCTTATTTTGTTATGATTTGTACAAACTGTATTAAAGTGGTTTATTGGGAACATAGCATCAGTCTTCACTTCTGTCAATTAAACGTAAGTGACTATTGTTACTGACTTCTCCCATCAAGGAGTCTTTGCATCAATATTCATGCCTACAAATCAGAGCATACATTTCAGCAGCAGAAAACCCCATGCACTGTATGACCACTGGTTGGCTTAAATAACCTTCACACAGGGCGTGGCCTGGCCAACTTAGTGAGAGGAAGCAGCCTGGGAGAGCTCCTGCATTCCGGGACGAAAATCGGGACTTCTGGCGCTTATTTAGCCTCCCCTTGTGCTCCATCTGCTGCCCGCACCTCCGCTGACCAGGAGGGTGTCACTCCCGGGCTCCGGAGACAAGGCCTTACACACTTACAGGTCGCGGCCTAGTCACCTTGCTGAAGCAGCGGCCTCGAGTTGCAGACTGCACCCGGAAACGGTGCACACTCGGTGCGGAAGTCCGCGGATCCGGCCAAACGGCAGGAGAACATCTGAAACCCCACAGAGGCTTCTCCTAGCTGTCAGCACCCTGACTGTGGACTCCCTCAGTGCCCCACATAAAGGAATTGAGTGGTCCTAATCCCTGGACACTGTTACTGCAGCCTGTGGGGAGAGATCACATGATGCCACTGCTGCACTCCATCCAACCTTCCCACATACTCTTCATACAGTATCCTCTTGAGCCCTGAATATTGGAGGGAATGCTCCCATCACCTACAAGACCTCATAAGTGGTGCCTGAACATATTGCTTACGCAGTGAGTACACTCCATGTGCAACTGAATCTTATGCCATAACTTGACTTACCTGGCTCTCATTTAAGCATTTTCACCAAGCAACTTGGTACTGCTCACTGGCTCCCCCAACAGCACAGCCTGGTATTTGTCAACACCTACTATTCTAGCTACGCATTGTGACTTTGCATAAACGATACTATATCTGAGGCTCAGCTATTTTTGGGAGAGGTGCTGTGCTACAAAATTACGACCTATTGATTGCCATCTTCTCTTGTTTATATACCTTACCGCATCGAGATGTAACGTGTAATACTCCGAAGAATTACTCCTACACACCACTGCAGAACTTTGACCTATTCATCTACTTTTTTGTAATGTAGCTCTCTACATCATCCTTTTCACCGGTATGACCCTCACAAATCTACTCTCTGCAGTCAATACAATTGCATATAATCTATTTTTGTCTCTTATGACCTCACATGGAAAAGTTCCTGGTGTCCACACCAATGTCCTCCTCTGGTCCTACCCCAGGCGCTCGTGAAGACACCCTTCACAGAATTTCTTCCGATTCTGACTGCTCCACTACTCGATCTAAATCTCAACGAAAACGTACAAACACTGCGGCTACTAAACAGCCCAAAATGAAACCTACAGACATCGCAGCGGTGCTGGGACCTCTCCTAGATGAGAAGCTTGCGGGTATTAAAAAGAGGCCATAGACTCCACTTTGACCCAACTAACCCACCAGAATGGTCGTTTGGATGAAGTCGAGCAAGGTGTTTCAACGTTGGAAGATGACCTACAATCAGCACAGACCACTATAGAGGCCCAAAATAAGGAAATTAAAGGCCTCACTGATAAGCTTGATGATTTGGAGAATCTGAGCCGTGGACACAACATGAGGGTGGTGGGCATTCCGGAATCGGCAAAAGGATATGAGCTGCTAGACCAGGGGTGGCCAACCAGTCGGAGGCAAAGAGTCAGAAAAGATCCATAGGCAAGTGCAAGAGCCATTATCATGCGCGCGCCTTCGGTGCGCGGGCAAAAATGGGGGTGTGGCCTAGTTGTCACAAAGCCACGCCCCATTTTTGTGCACACACCTTTCGGTATGATGTTTGTAGGAGTGTGACCTTGTGTCATAACCCTGTTTAGTCATGTTGTACAGTGCCACATGCATATAAAAATGCCAAAAAAATGTGTGCCACCACAGTGCCAGATAAATATATGCCCCCAGTGCCAGATACATATACGCCCCCAGTGCCAGATGGTTCCGGTATGAATGGTCGACAGTCATTAGGTCGACAACTATTGGTCGATATTGACATGGTCGACATGGACACATGGTCGACACATGAAAATGGTCGACACATGGAAAGGTTGACATGAGTTTTTAAACTTTTTTTGGTGTCGTTTTTTGCGTAACGTGACTGGGAACCCCAATTAGTGCACCGCATCCCCTCGCATGGCTTGCTTCGCTCGCCATGCTTCGGGCATGGTGCTACCGCTTCGCTCGGCACAGATTACCGTTCCAATCGTAGTCCGCGTGGATCGTAAAGTATGGAAAAGTTCCCCAAAAGAAAAAAGTTAAAAAAACTCATGTCGACCTTTTCATGTGTCGACCTTTCATGTGTCGACCATGTGTCCATGTCAATGTCGACCAATAGTGGTCGACCTAATGACTGTCGACCATAACATGGTCGACCATCTGAACGGATACCGTGCCAGATATGCCCCCACAAGTGCCAGATATGCCCCTGTGCAGATACACGTCCCCACAGTGCCAGATATGCCCCCACAGTGCCAGATATGCCCTTGATGCAGATACACATGTCCCCACAGTGCCAGATATGCCCACACAGTGCCAGATATGCCCCCAGTGCAGATACACATGCCCATAGTGCCATATATGCCCACCCAGTGCCAGATATGCCCCAGTGCAGATACACATGCCCATACAGTGCCAGATATGCCCACACAGTGCAGATACACATGCCCCCACAGTGCCTCATATGCTTCCAGTGCAGATACAGTGCCAGAAATGCCCACAGTGCCAGATATGCCCCAGTGCAGATACACATGCCCCCACAGTGCCTCATATGCCCCCACAGTGCAGATACACATGCCCCCAGTGCTGATACATATGCTGCCACAGTGCCTCCCCCCCCAAAAAAAAAACCAAAGTGCTGCTTACCGCGCTGCTGTGAGGGGAAGGAGAGCGCAGCGCGCGCCTCTCCTACCCCTCCGTCTCCGGCGGCGCTGTGTATCTTCAATTCGGCATCGGCCCGTGAGCCAATCAGAGCTCGAGGACCAGCACCCAATCAGGAGCCTTAGCTGCCGGTCCGCGAGCTCTGATTGGCTCACGGGCCACCGCAGAATTGAAGATACACACCGCCGCTGGAGACCTGCTGCTGCGAGTCTGGTGTGTCGGGCTGCGGTGGCCGGGAGCGCATCGAGCCGCATGCGGAGAATGAAAGAGCCGCATGCGGCTCGAGAGCCGCGGGTTGGCCACCGCTATGCTAGACCTTCTTTCTAACTGGATACCAGAACAACTAGTCATGGGTCTTAAAGGATCACCCTTGGCCATTGAAAGGGCTCATAGAATAGGGACTGAGCACAGAGATTCCACTGGACGCCCCTGCCCTATTATTATTATGAGAATCCTCAACTACGCGGACAAAACCAAGCTCTTAGATCATTACCGGAAGTCGGCTAGTCTATCTTACAAGGGAGAAAGACTACTCATCTTCCAGGACTTTTCCAACTACGTCGCTAATACACGCAGAGAGTTCGCTCCATTATGCAAAACAGTTGTTTGAAGACAAAGTCAAGTTCTCGTTGCTATATCCAGCTCGCCTTTGAGTTTTTGTAACCGGAAAACCACTTTTCTTCGATGATCCATTGGCGGCGAAGGCTCATTTTGCTCATCCTGATACTTGACTGCTAAATAATTCATAAAGTTTGCTCTGCTTTTCAATTGTTATCACCTATGGGTCACATGGTGTTAAGGGAAAAATGTTGGCATACCATATATGTATGCCAGAGGTTATGCCTTTACTTGTCACATGTTTGTTAGGTTGATATTATTGTTTGTTTTTGGTTTTTTTCTGCCTGCTGGAATGGTGTGTCTCGATCCTCCATAGGTTACCCTCTCTTTGCTCGCTGGGACAAGGAGGGACACCATTTTACCTATATCATTTTTTTACTCTACTCTCGGTCGGTGGGGATAGGGTAGTATGACAAACCATGCTCCCTCCCAACCTCCTGGCCCGGTAGTTGCTCCACTTCTTGATTTCAATATAAGATCATGGAACGTGGAGGGTCTTAATAGCCCCATTAAACGTAAAAAAGTACTCTCACATCTTTCTTGTATGACCCCTCACATTGTATTTTTACAGGAGACGCATTGGGTATATGAATCCTCTATTTCCTTAAAAGCCCCCTGGATTGGGGATTGTATCTCTGCTCCCTATACCAAAAAAAAACAGGGGTGTTGCTATTCTATTTCATAGGAATCTTCAATATTCAATTCTTACAAAATTTGTTGACCCTGAGGGTAGAGTTTCTATTGATATTGCGATATATACTTTTTTTGAACCTTTATGCACCCACCGGATCTAACAACTCTTTTTTTGCAGATATTCTACACAGTTTTATCTTGGGGTGGTCAGAATTTAGTTTGGGGGGGGGCCAAAAAATAAGAATTTACTCACCGGTAATTCTATTTCTCGTAGTCCGTAGTGGATGCTGGGAACTCCGTAAGGACCATGGGGAATAGACGGGCTCCGCAGGAGACTGGGCACTCTAAAAGAAAGATTAGGTACTATCTGGTGTGCACTGGCTCCTCCCTCTATGCCCCTCCTCCAGACCTCAGTTAAGGAAACTGTGCCCGGAAGAGCTGACACAACAAGGAAAGGATTTGGAATCCAGGGTAAGACTCATACCAGCCACACCAATCACACTGTACAACTTGTGATAACCATACCCAGTTAACAGTATGAACAACAACTGAGCCTCAGTAACAGATGGCTCATAACAATAACCCTTAAGTTAAGCAATAACTATATACATGTATTGCAGAGAGTCCGCACTTGGGACGGGCGCCCAGCATCCACTACGGACTACGAGAAATAGAATTACCGGTGAGTAAATTCTTATTTTCTCTGACGTCCTAGTGGATGCTGGGAACTCCGTAAGGACCATGGGGATTATACCAAAGCTCCCTAACGGGCGGGAGAGTGCGGATGACTCTGCAGCACCGAATGAGCAAAGGCAAGGTCCTCCTCAGCCAGGGTATCAAACTTGTAGAACTTAGCAAATGTGTTTGAACCCGACCAAGTAGCAGCTCGGCAAAGCTGTAAAGCCGAGACCCCTCGGGCAGCCTCCCAAGAAGAGCCCACCTTCCTTGTGGAATGGGCTTTTACTGATTTAGGATGCGGTAACCCTGCCGCAGAATGAGCTTGCTGAATCGTGTTACAGATCCAGCGCGCAATAGTTTGCTTTGAAGCCGGAGCACCCAGTTTGTTGGGTGCATGCAGGATAAACAGCGAGTCAGTTTTCCTGACTCCAGCCGTCCTGGCTACATAGATTTTCAAAGCCCTGACTACATCAAGTAACCTGGAGTCCTCCAAGTCCCGAGTAGCCGCAGGCACCACAATAGGCTGGTTTAAATGAAACGCTGATACCACCTTAGGGAGAAATTGGGGACGAGTCCTCAACTCTGCCCGGTCCATATGAAAGATCAGATATGGGCTTTTACATGACAAAGCCGCCAATTCTGACACACGCCTAGCTGAAGCTAAGGCCAACAGCATGACCACCTTCCATGTGAGATACTTTAGCTCCACGGTCTTAAGTGGCTCAAACCAGTGTGATTTCAGGGAATCCAACACAACGTTAAGATCCCAAGGTGCCACTGGAGGCACAAAAGGGGGCTGAATATGCAGCACTCCCTTAACAAACGTCTGAACTTCAGGCAGTGAAGCCAGTTCTTTTTGAAAGAAAATAGATAGGGCCGAAATCTGGACCTTTATGGACCCCAATTTTAGGCCCATAGTCACCCCTGACTGTAGGAAGTGCAGAAATCGACCCAGCTGGAATTCCTCTGTTGGGGCCTTCCTGGCCTCACACCAAGCAACATATTTCCGCCATATGCGGGGATAATGCTTTGCCGTCACATCCTTCCTAGCTTTTATCAGCGTAGGAATCACTTCATCCGGAATGCCCTTTTCCGTTAGGATCCGGCGTTCAACCGCCATGCCGTCAAACGCAGCCGCGGTAAGTCTTGGAACAGACAGGGCCCCTGCTGTAACAGGTCCTGTCTGAGAGGCAGAGGCCATGGGTCCTCTGAGATCATTTCTTGTAGTTCTGGGTACCAAGTTCTTCTTGGCCAATCCAGAACGATGAGTATAGTTCTTACTCCTCTCTTTCTTACTATCCTCAGTACCTTGGGTATGAGAGGAAGAGGAGGGAACACATAAACCGACCGGTACACCTACGGTGTCACTAGTGCGTCCACAGCTATC
Source organism: Pseudophryne corroboree (assembly GCF_028390025.1). Classification (NCBI taxonomy): domain Eukaryota; kingdom Metazoa; phylum Chordata; class Amphibia; order Anura; family Myobatrachidae; genus Pseudophryne; species Pseudophryne corroboree. The sequence goes on from NC_086449.1 coordinate 148,314,584, forward strand.
GCCTGAGGGTCCCGTGACCTGGCGCAATATTTTTTTAGCTTTTTGTTGAGGCGGGACGCCATCATGTCCACCTGTGGCAGTTCCCAACGATTTACAATCTGTGTGAAGACTTCTTGATGAAGTCCCCACTCTCCCGGGTGGAGGTCGTGCCTGCTGAGGAAGTCTGCTTCCCAGTTGTCCACTCCCGGAATGAACACTGCTGACAGTGCTAGCACGTGATTCTCCGCCCATCGAAGAATCCTTGTGGCTTCTGCCATTGCCATCCTGCTTCTGGTGCCACCCTGGCGGTTTACATGGGCGACCGCCGTGATGTTGTCTGACTGAATCAGTACTGATTGGTTTTAAAGCAGGGGCTCTGCTTGAATCAGGGCGTTGTAGATGGCCCTTAGTTCCAGTATATTTATGTGTAGAGAAGTCTCCAGACTTGACCACTGTCCTTGGAAGTTTCTTCCCTGAGTGACTGCCCCCCATCCTCGGAGGCTTGCATCCGTGGTCACCAGGACCCAGTCCTGTATGCCGAACCTGCGTCCCTCGAGAAGATGAGCACTCTGCAGCCACCACAGCAGAGACACCCTGGCCCTTGGGGACAGGGTGATCAACCGATGCATCTGAAGATGCGATCCGGACCATTTGTCCAACAGATCCCACTGAAAGATCCTTGCATGGAACCTGCCGAAGGGAATTGCTTCGTAAGAAGCCACCATCTTTCCCAGGACTCGCGTGCAGTGATGCACCGACACCTGTTTTGGTTTCAGGAGGTCCCTGACCAGAGATGACAATTCCTGGGCCTTCTCCTCCGGGAGAAACACCTTCTTCTGTTCTGTGTCCAGAAACATTCCCAGGAAAAGCAGACGCGTCGTAGGAATCAGCTGCGACTTTGGGATATTCAGAATACAGCCGTGCTGTTGCAACACTTCCTGAGAGAGTGCTACGCTGACCAACAACTGCTCTTTGGACCTCGCCTTTATGAGGAGATCGTCCAAGTACGGGATAATTATAACTCCCTTTCTTCGAAGGAGTATCATCATTTCGGCCATTACCTTGGAGAGACCAAACGGCAACGTCTGGAATTGGTAATGACAGTTCTGGACCACAAACCTGAGGTACTCCTGGTAAGGTGGGTAAATGGGGACATGCAAGTAAGCATCCTTGATGTCCAGCGACACCATAAAATCCCCCTCTTCCAGGCTTGCAATAACCGCCCTGAGAGATTCCATTTTGAACTTGAACTTCTTTATATAAGTGTTCAAGGATTTTAAATTTAGAATGGGTCTCACCGAACCGTCCGGTTTCGGTACCACAAACATTGTGGAATAGTAACCCCTTCCCTGTTGAAGGAGGGGGACCTTGATTATCACCTGCTGGAGGTACAGCTTGTGAATTGCCGCCAGTACTATCTCCCTTTCCCTGGGAGGAGCTGGCAAGGCTGATTTGAGGTAACGGCGAGGGGGAGTCGCCTCGAACTCCAGCTTGTATCCCTGAGATACAATTTGTACAGCCCAGAGATCCACTTGTGAGCGAACCCACTGGTTGCTGAAGTTTCGGAGACGCGCCCCCACCGCACCTGGCTCCGCCAGTGGAGCCCCAACGTCATGCGGTGGACTTAGTGGAAGCAGGGGAGGATTTTTGTTCCTGGGAACTGGCTGCCTGGTGCAGCTTCTTTCCTCTACCCCTGCCTCTGGCCAGAAAGGATGCGCCTCTGACCCGCTTGCCTTTCTGAGGCCGAAAGGACTGCATTTGATAATACGGTGCTTTCTTAGGCTGTGAGGGAACCGTAGGTAAAAAAGTCGACTTCCCAGCTGTTGCTGTGGATACGAGGTCCGAGAGACCGTCCCCAAACAATTCCTCACCCTTATAAGGCAAAACCTCCATGTGTTTTTTAGAATTAGCATCACCTGTCCAGTGCCAAGTCCATAATACTCTCCTGGCAGAAACGGACATTGCATTAATTCTAGATGCCAGCAGGCAAATGTCCCTCTGGGCATCCCGCATATATAAGACGACGTCTTTTATATGTTCCATGGTTAGCAAAATAGTATCCCTGTCGAGGGAATCAATGTTGTCTGATAGGGTATCAGTCCATGCTGCTGCAGCACTACACATCCAGGCTGAAGCAATAGCAGCTCTCAGTAGAGTACCAGAGTGTGTATACACAGACTTCAGGATAGCTTCCTGCTTTCTATCCGCAGGCTCCTTTAGGGCGGCCGTATCCTGAGACGGCAGTGCCACCCTTTTAGATAAGCGTGTAAGCGCCTTGTCCACCCTAGGGGATGTTTCCCAACGTAACCTATCCGTTGGCGGGAAAGGGTACGCCATCAGTAACCTCTTAGAAATCACTAGTTTCTTATCAGGGGAACTCCACGCTTCTTCACACAAATCATTTAATTCATCAGATGGGGGAAAAGTCACTGGCTACTTTTTCTCCCCAAACATAATACCCCTCTTGGTGGTAACTGGGTTAACGTCAGAAATGTGCAATACATCTTTCATTGCAGTAATCATGCATCGGATGGCCTTTGTAGACTGTACATTTGTCTCATCCTCATCTACACTGGAGTCAGACTCCGTGTCGACATCTGTGTCTACCATCTGAGCCAGAGGGCGTTTATGAGCACCTGACGGCCTCTGAGTCGCCTGGGCAGGCGCGCGCTGAGACCCCGGCTGTCCCAAGGCTGCTGCGTCATCGAACCTTTTATGTAAGGAGTTGACACTGTCGGTTAAGACCTTCCACATATCCATCCAATCAGGTGTCGGCCCCGTCGGGGGCGACACCACACTAATCTGCCCCTGCTCCGCCTCCACGTAACCCTCCTCATCAAACATGTCGACACAGCCGTACCGACACACCGCACACACACACAGGGAATGCTCTGACTGAGGACAGGACCCCACAAAGTCCTTTGGGGAGACAGAGAGAGAGTATGCCAGCACACACCACAGCGCTATATAACACAGGGATGTACACTATAATAAGTAAGCAGCTATTGAGAAAATTCACTTATCTTATTTGCGCCTAAATTTAAGTGCCCCCCTCTCTTTTTTACCCTTCTTGTATCCAGATACTGCAGGGGAGAGCCTGGAGAGCTGCTTCCAGCGGAGCTGTGAAGGGAAAATGGCGCTGGTGTGCTGAGGAAGAAGGCCCCTCAGCGGCGGGCTTCTGTCCCGCGTTTTGTGTGACTTAATGGTGGGGGTTTGCACACATATACAGTGCCAGACTGTATTATGTGTATAATTTGTGCCAAAAGGTATTATAATTGCTGCCCAGGGCGCGCCCCCCCCCCCCCCCCCCCCAGCGCCCTGCACCCTACAGTGACCGGAGTGTGTGGTGTGCTGTGGGAGCAATGGCGCACAGCTGCAGTGCTGTGCGCTACCTTAATGAAGACAGGAGTCTTCAGCCGCCGTTTTCGACGTTCTCTTCTGTCTTCTGGCTCTGCAAGGGGGACGGCGGCGCGGCTCCGGGAACGGACGATCGAGGTCAGGCCTTGTGTTCGAACCCTCTGGAGCTAATGGTGTCCAGTAGCCTAAGAAGCACTAGCTAGCTGCAAGCAGGTAGGTTTGCTTCTCTCCCCTCAGTCCCACGTAGCAGTGAGTCTGTTGCCAGCAGATCTCACTGAAAATAAAAAACCTAACAAATACTTTCTTTTCTAGCAAGCTCAGGAGAGCCCACTAGGTGCATCCAGCTCTGGCCGGGCACAGATTCTAACTGAGGTCTGGAGGAGGGGCATAGAGGGAGGAGCCAGTGCACACCAGATAGTACCTAATCTTTCTTTTAGAGTGCCCAGTCTCCTGCGGAGCCCGTCTATTCCCCATGGTCCTTACGGAGTTCCCAGCATCCACTAGGACGTCAGAGAAATAGTATTCTTATAAATTTGGATGCAGAAAAGGCATTTGACAAAATCATCTGTCTAGAGTGCTTGCCCACCAACGTTTTGGCACATTGTTCTGTAATTTGGTGCAAACCATATACACCAACGCTGTAGCACAAGTATTAGTTAATAATGTGGCATCCCCTTCCTTCACGTTGGAAAGAGGCACTAGACAGGGGTGCCCTTTATCTCTCCTTTTTAATTTAGCACTAGAACCCCTTATACAATATATTCTGCTACTTAGGGATACAGGGGTATTATTGTGGGCACTCAAGAATTAAGGGTAGTGGCATTCGCTGATGATCTTCTTTTTATGTCAGACCCTCACCATTTGATTCTAGAGTTGATTGCCGCAATTGATCGCTTTTCTTCTTTCGCAGGGTTTTCTATTAACTATGGAAAGTCTGAGGCATTGACCATGTACGGACAGGCGAGAATGAGATGGGGGGGGGGAGCTTTTCCCTTTAAATGGGCAACTACTTATATAACTTATCTGGGTGTTGCACTTCCTCCCCATTCTTGCCATCTATATAGGTACAATATTACCCCGGTTTTGTTCAAGATAAAAATTGAGCTTGATCTTTGGCAGAACTTACCTCTCAATCTGTTGGGACGCTGTAACCTGTTTAAAATGGCCAGTTTCCCAAAACTTTTCTATATTTTACAGATGACTCCTTTATTATCCAGGTCGGATCTGTCCTCAATGCCTCTATCTCCAAGTTTATCTGGTCCGGCAAACAACCTCGGATCAGTATGAAAAAATTATCTCAAATGGTACATAGAGGTGGAGTCAACCTGCCCAATATCAAACAATATAATCTTGCCTGTCTTCTCCGAATTGCTATGGATTGGCTTGGCGATAATAATCATTATACAGATACCACTCTGGATTCTCAATTCTGTGTTCCTTTGTCTCTCAGCTATCTCCTCCATGCCAGACCTTCCAAATTGACCCCGAGTATATTTAATAATAAGAATTTACTTACCGATAATTCTATTTCTCGTAGTCCGTAGTGGATGCTGGGAACTCCGTAAGGACCATGGGGAATAGCGGCTCCGCAGGAGACTGGGCACAAAAGTAAAGCTTTAGGACTACCTGGTGTGCACTGGCTCCTCCCCCTATGACCCTCCTCCAAGCCTCAGTTAGGATACTGTGCCCGGACGAGCGTACACAATAAGGAAGGATTTTGAATCCCGGGTAAGACTCATACCAGCCACACCAATTACACCGTACAACCTGTGATCTGAACCCAGTTAACAGCATGATAACAGAGGAGCCTCTGAAAAGATGGCTCACAACAATAATAACCCGATTTTTGTAACAATAACTATGTACAAGTATTGCAGATAATCCGCACTTGGGATGGGCGCCCAGCATCCACTACGGACTACGAGAAATAGAATTATCGGTAAGTAAATTCTTATTTTCTCTGATGTCCTAGTGGATGCTGGGAACTCCGTAAGGACCATGGGGATTACGTGTTTGCCCCTGACCAAGTAGCTGCTCGGCAAAGTTGTAACGCCGAGACCCCTCGGGCTGCCGCCCAAGATGAGCCCACCTTCCTTGTGGAATGGGCTTTTACAGATTTTGGCTGTGGCAGGCCTGCCACAGAATGTGCAAGCTGAATTGTACTACAAATCCAACGAGCAATAGTCTGCTTAGAAGCAGGAGCACCCAGCTTGTTGGATGCATACAGGATAAACAGCGAGTCAGATCTCCTGACTCCAGCCGTCCTGGAAACATATTTTCAAGGCCCTGACTACGTCCCACAACTTGGAGTCCTCCAAGTCACTAGTAGCCGCAGGTACCACAATAGGTTGGTTCAGATGAAACACTGAAACCACCTTAGGGAGAAAATGAGGACGAGTCCTCAATTCCGCCCTGTCTGAATGGAAGATCAGATAAGGGCTTTTACAGGATAAAGCCCGCCAATTCTGACACGTGCCTGGCCGAGGCCAGGGTCAACAACATGACCACTTTCCATGTGAGATATTTTAACTCCACAGATTCAAGTGGTTCAAACCAATGTGACTTTAGGAACCCCAAAACTACATTGAGATCCCAAGGTGCCACTGGAGGCACAAAAGGAGGCTGTATATGCAGTACCCCTTTTACAGACGTCTGAACTTCAGGTAGTGAAGCTAGTTCTTTCTGGAAGAAAATTGACAGGGCCGAAATTTGAACCTTAATGGACCCCAATTTTAGGCCCATAGACACTCCTGTTTACAGGAAATGCAGGAATCGACCTAGTTGAAATTCCTCCATCGGGGCCTTACTGGCCTCGCACCACGCAACATATTTTCGCCAAATGCGGTGATAATGCTTTGCGGTTACATCCTTCCTGGCTTGACCAGGGTAGGGATGACTTCATCCGGAATGCCTTTTTCCTTCAGGATCCGGCGTTCAACCGCCCTGCCGTCAAACGCAGCCGCGGTAAGTCTTGGAATAGACAGGGTCCTTGCTGGAGCAGGTCCCTTCTTAGAGGTAGAGGCCACGGGTCCTCCGTGAGCATCTCTTGAAGTTCCGGGTACCAAGTCATTCTTGGCCAATCCGGAGCCACGAGTATAGTTCTTACTCCCCTCCGTCTTATAATTCTCAGTACTTTTGGTATGAGAGGAAGAGGAGGGAACACATACACTGACTGGTACACCCACGGTGTTACCAGAGCGTCCACAGCTATTGCCTGAGGGTCCCTTGACCTGGCGCAATACCTGTCCAATTTTTTGTTTAGGCGGGACGCCATCATGTCCACCTTTGGTTTTTCCCAATGGTTTACAATCATGTGGAAGACTTCTGGGTGAAGTCCCCACTCTCCCGGGTGGAGGTCGTGCCTGCTGAGGAAGTCTGCTTCCCAGTTGTCCACTCCCGGAATGAACACTGCTGACAGTGCTATCACATGATTTTCCGCCCAGCGAAAAATCCTTGCAGCTTCTGCCATTGCCCTCCTGCTTCTTGTGCCGCCCTGTCTGTTTACGTGGGCGACTGCCGTGATGTTGTCCGACTGGATCAGCACCGGCTGACCTTGAAGCAGAGGTCTTGCTTGGCTTAGGGCATTGTAAATGGCCCTTAGCTCCAAAATATTTATGTGAAGTGATGTCTCCAGGCTTGACCACAAGCCCTGGAAATTTCTTCCCTGTGTGACTGCTCCCCAGCCTCGCAGGCTGGCATCCGTGGTCACCAGGACCCAGTCCTGAATGCCGAATCTGCGGCCCTCTAGAAGATGAGCACTCTGCAACCAACACAGGAGAGACACCCTTGTCTTTGGTGACAGGGTTATCCGCTGATGCATCTGAAGATGCGATCCGGACCATTTGTCCAGCAGGTCCCACTGGAAAGTTCTTGCGTGGAATCTGCCGAATGGAATTGCTTCGTAGGAAGCCACCATTTTTCCCAGGACCCTTGTGCACTGATGCACTGACACTTGGCCTGGTTTTAGGAGGTTTCTGACTAGTTCGGATAACTCCCTGGCTTTCTCCTCCGGGAGAAAACACCTTTTTCTGGACTGTGTCCAGGATCATCCCTAGGAATAGAAGACGTGTCGTCGGGATCAGCTACGATTTTGGAATATTGAGAATCCAACCGTGCTGCCGCAGCACTATCTGAGATAGTGCTACCCCGACTTCCAACTGTTCCCTGGATCTTGCCCTTATCAGGAGATCGTCCAAGTAAGGGATAACTAAAACTCCCTTCTTTCGAAGGAGTATCATCATTTCGGCCATTACCTTGGTAAAGACCCGGGGTGCAGTGGACAATCCAAACGGCAGCGTCTGAAACTGATAGTGACAGTTCTGTACCACAAACCTGAGGTACCCTTGGTGAGAAGGGTAAATTGGGACATGTAGGTAAGCATCTTTGATGTCCAGAGAGACCATATAGTCCCCTTCTTCCAGGTTTGCAATCACTGCTCTGAGTGACTCCATCTTGAATTTGAACCTTTGTATGTAAGTGTTCAAGGATTTTAGATTTAAAATTGGTCTCACCGAGCCGTCCGGCTTCGGTACCACAAATAGTGTGGAATAGTACCCCTTTTCCTGTTGCAGGAGGGGTACCTTGATTATCACCTGCTGGGAATACAGCCTGTGAATGGCTTGCAATACTGTCTCCATGTCTGAAGGAGACGTCGGTAAAGCAGACTCTATGAAACGGCGAGGGGGAGACGTCTCGAATTTCTTGAGACGGGCCCCCACCGTGCCCGAGACCGCTAGTAAAGCCCCAGCGTCATGCTGAGGACTTTGCAGAGGCGGGAGAGGGCTTTTGTTCCTTCTTCTTAGGTTGAGAAGCTACCTGGGGTAAAAATGTGGATTTTCCAGCCGTTGCCGTGGCCACCAGGTCTGTTAGACCTACCCCAAATAACTCCTCCCTTTTATAAGGCGATACTTCCATATGCCTTTTGGAATCAGCATCACCTGACCACTGTCTTGTCCATAACCCTCTTCTGGCAGAAATGGACAGCGCACTTACTCTTGATGCCAGTCGGCAAATATCCCTCTGTGCATCACGCATATATAGAAATGCATCCTTTAAAATGCTCTATAGTTAGTAATATACTGTCCCTATCTAGGGTATCAATATTGTCAGTCAGGGAATCAGACCAAGCCACCCCAGCACTGCACATCCAGGCTGAGGCGATTGCTGGTCGCAGTATCACACCCGTGTGAGTGTATATACATTTTAGGATATTTTACTGCTTTCTGTCAGCAGGTTCCTTAAGGGCGGCCGTATCCGGGGACGGTAGTGCCACCTGTTTAGACAAGCGTGTGAGCGCTTTATTCACCCTAAGGGGTGTTTCCCAACGTGCCCTATCCTCTGGCGGGAAGGGGTATGATGCTAATAACTTTTTAGGAATTAACAGTTTTTATCGGGGGAAACCCACGCATCATCACACACTTCATTTAATTCCTCAGATGCAGGAAAAAACTACAGGCAGTTTTTTCTCACCCAACATAATACCCTTTTTAGTGGTACTTGTATTATCAGAAATGTGTAAAAACATTTTCCATAGCCTCAATCATGTAACGTGTGGCCCTACTGGAAGTCACATTCGTCTCTTAATCGTCGACACTGGAGTCAGTATCCGTGTCTGTATCTGCCATCTGCGGTAACGGGCGTTTTAGAGCCCCAGATGGCTTTTGAGACACCTGGACAGGCACAGGCTGAGTCGCCGGCTGTCTCATGTCATCAATCTTTTGTAAAGAGCTGACACTGTCACATAATTCCTTCCATAAGCTCATCCACTCAGGTGTCGACTCCCTAGGGGGTGACATCTCTGTTACAGGCAATTGCTCCGCCTCCACCTCATTTACCTCCTCATACATGTCGACACAACGTACCGACACCCAGCACACACACAGGGAATGCTCTGATAGAGGACAGGACCCCACTAGCCCTTTGGGGAGACAGAGGCAGAGTATGCCAGCACACACCAGAGCGCTATATATATATATACAGGGATAACCTTATATAAGTGTTTTTCCCCTTATAGCTGCTGTATTGTTATACTGCGCCTAATTAGTGCCCCCCTCTCTTTTTTAACCCCTTTCTGTAGTGTAGTAACTGCAGGGGAGAGCCAGGGAGCTTCCCTCCAACGGAGCTGTGAGAGAAAATGGCGCCAGTGTGCTGAGGAGAAAGGCTCCGCCCCTTTCTCGGCGGCCTTTTCTCCCGTTTTTCTGTGGAATCTGGCAGGGGTTAAAATTCATCCATATAGCCCTGGGGGCTATATGTGATGTATTTTCGCCAGCCAAGGTGTTTTTATTGCTGCTCAGGGCGCCCCCTCCTAGCGCCCTGCACCCTCAGTGACCGAAGTGTGAAGTGTGCTGAGGAGCAATGGCGCACAGCTGCAGTGCTGTGCGCTACCTTGGTGAAGACAGGATGTCTTCTGCCGCCGATTTTTCCGGACCTCTTCTTGCTTCTGGCTCTGTAAGGGGGCCGGCGGCGCGGCTCTGGGACCGAGCTCCGAGGCTGGGCCTGTGTTCGGTCCCTCTGGAGCTAATGGTGTCCAGTAGCCTAAGAAGCCCAATCCACTCTGCACGCAGGTGAGTTCGCTTCTTCTCCCCTTAGTCCCTCGATGCAGTGAGCCTGTTGCCAGCAGGTCTCACTGAAAATAAAAAACCTAAAACTAAACTTTCACTAAGAAGCTCAGGAGAGCCCCTAGTGTGCACCCTTCTCGGCCGGGCACAAAAATCTAACTGAGGCTTGGAGGAGGGTCATAGGGGGAGGAGCCAGTGCACACCAGGTAGTCCTAAAGCTTTACTTTTGTGCCCAGTCTCCTGCGGAGCCGCTATTCCCCATGGTCCTTACGGAGTTCCCAGCATCCACTAGGACGTCAGAGAAAATATATTATTATTCTCTACCATACAGGCGTGGAGACTGGCAAGGAAACCTCTTAAACTTCAACATTTTTATTCACTATCGCTACCTGTGGTCGGTAACCTGGGATTTCAGGATGGGAGGGCTTTAAAGCCCTTCACTGACTGGCATTCTTCTGGTATCTGTAACCTACGCAATTTACTTAATACCTCTAACCTCCCATTGTCCTTTGCGGAAGCGAAGGATAAATACGGCTTACAACCCCAACATGAGTTTTACTACTTCCAAGCTGTCCACTATTTTAAAACATTAACAGATTATGAATTTCTTAATCCCCTTGACGCACTTCTCCACTCTAATTTTTACTCTATTTCGATTATCTATGCGCGTATCCGTATAGAAATAGACCCAGACACGGATCTTCCAGAACTGTTTCAATGGTCCTCCCGTATTTCTACAATCACCCCTGACTCCCTTCTGGACCATTTCCAGCTAACTTCGAAACTTATTCCAGCTAGCTCGTACCAAGAAATGGCCTACAAAATGCTCCATAGAGCTTATATTTCACCTAAACGCCGATATTTAATGGGCATTTCTGAAGAGGTGAGCTGTACTAAATGTCTAACGGATGGGGCGGATCTTATGCACTGTTTTTGGGATTGAAGTTCTGCCCAAACGTTTTGGCATGGGTACATCGATATGGTACTATGACTCTAGGCATATCTTTCCAATGCACTATATCCTGGGCACTATTTGGCGGACAAGACAGATATCCCTAGGACCAATAAAAAACTTCTTGTAATATTGTCATCGGTCAGTAGGAAAGCTATTTTACAACAGTGGATTCATAACTCAGCTCCCACTATCTCAATGGCGTACTCTAGATTATTTTTTCTATTTACCATGGACTGGCTGGAGGCATCTATCCACAAGGAAAAATGAACTCCTGCTTTATTCCAATGCTGGGATAAATATATTCAGACACTTCCCATAAATAATAAACAGGGAATACAAAAATGCTTCCAGTCCACTTCATGGTATTTACTCCACACTATAGACCAGTGGTGGCCAAACAGTCGATAGCGATCGGCTGGTCGATTGCGGACATGCGACCAGTCGATCGCGATCCGACGCCCATCCACCCGAGGCGAGGAGAGCGCAGCGCGCGCCTCTCCTGCCTGCCGCCCCGCCCCTCAGTCTGGTCTCCGGCAATGACGGCGGAGTGTATAGCTCAAATCAGGTGCCGTTTCGTTAGCCAATCAGAGCTCACGGACCGGCGCTTGATTTGAGATATACATGCTGCCGTCACCGCCGGAGACCAGACTGAGAGGCAGGGCGGCAGGCAGGAGAAGCGCGCGCTGCGCTCTCCACACAAAGCAAAATGGTGAGCAGTACTATGGGGGCATATCTGGCACTGTGGGCACATGGCACAGTGGGGGCATATCTGTATCTGGCACTGTGGGGGCATATCTGGCACTGTGGGCACATGGGACTGTGGGGTCATATGTGGCACTGTGGGGTCATATCTATATCTGGCACTGTGGGGGCATATCTATATCTGGCACTGTGGGGGCATATCTATATCTGGCACTGTGGGGGCATATCTATATCTGGCACTGTGGGGGCATATCTGTATCTGGCACTGTGGGGGCATATCTAGCACTGTGGGCACATGGCACTGTGGGGGCATATCTGGCACTGGGGGCATATGTTTATCTGGCACTGTGGGGGCATATGTGTTTGAGGTTTTTACATGTGGGTGCCAATGTGTTATTTCGTGCGAGACAGTCATTACACTCTGTGCAGCAAGGCTACGTCCCGTTTTTTGTTATACCATGCCCACTTTTTGTTATGCCACGCCCCCTTTTATTATCCCACCTAAGTAGATCACAAAAGCTTTTCAGCTTTCAAAGTAGATCGCCGACTCCAAAAGTCTGGCCACCCCTGCTATAGACCATCCAAACCCTTTAGGCCTTTAATTACTATACCTTTCCATTTTTCTCTTAAATTTCCTTCCACTCCTTTCACTGCCGGGTCGATTGGTAGATTGGTTTTCTGGATTTGAGGGATTTTTCTGTGGATGGGTCGACGGCCCGTAACTTCTAGCAGGCATTACATACATAAATTTTTTTATTTTTTTTTAGCCTTTTTCTAATTTTTATTAATATTTTATTTTTATTTTTGTTGTTGTGTATGTATCAGGAGAAATTGATAAGGTGTGTCAATACTGGTGGAGAATCATTACTTCATATATTCTTTTTCTCCTCAAACTTTGACTAGATTCTTCAATACTCCGCCATTAAACGTTACACATATGTTCTTTTTGTTGGAATGTTTAGATAAACTATCTGTGGAAAATTTTTAACATGTGTTTTGATTTCTCATTGTTCTAATACGAGATTGAATATTTCATATTATGCAACCTTCTGACCGGTTGATCCTATACTCAGATTGTTATACAACACAATCTCAATATTCCTTGTCTCAAATTGCTTTATCTTCATCTCTGTATTGTGAGAAATCGTAATAAAAACATTCACAATGCATTTCAAAAATAAGAATTTACTTACCGATAATTCTATTTCTCATAGTCCGTAGTGGATGCTGGGACTCCGTCAGGACCATGGGGAATAGCGGGCTCCGCAGGAGACAGGGCACATCTAAATAAAGCTTTTAGGATCACATGGTGCGTACTGGCTCCTCCCCCTATGACCCTCCTCCAAGCCTCAGTTAGGTACTGTGCCCGGACGAGCGTACACAATAAGGAAGGATCTTGAATCCCGGGTAAGACTCATACCAGCCACACCAATCACACCGTACAACTTGTGATCTGAACCCAGTTAACAGTGTGATAACAACAAATGAAGTAGCCTCTGAAAAGATGGCTCACAACAATAGTAATAACCCGATTTTTGTAACAATAACTATGTACAAACATTGCAGACAATCCGCACTTGGGATGGGCGCCCAGCATCCACTACGGACTATGAGAAATAGAATTATCGGTAAGTAAATTCTTATTTTCTCTAACGTCCTAGTGGATGCTGGGACTCCGTCAGGACCATGGGGATTATACCAAAGCTCCCAAACGGGCGGGAGAGTGCGGATGACTCTGCAGCACCGAATGAGAGAACTCCAGGTCCTCCTTAGCCAGAGTATCAAATTTGTAAAATTTTACAAACGTGTTCTCCCCTGACCACGTAGCTGCTCGGCAAAGTTGTAATGCCGAGACCCCTCGGGCAGCCGCCCAAGATGAGCCCACTTTCCTTGTGGAGTGGGCCTTTACAGATTTAGGCTGTGGCAGGCCTGCCACAGAATGTGCAAATTGGATTGTGCTACAGATCCAACGTGCAATCGTCTGTTTAGACGCAGGAGCACCCATCTTGTTGGGTGCATACAATATAAACAACGAGTCAGATTTTCTGACTTCAGCTGTCCTTGAAATATATATTTTTAATGCTCTGACAACGTCCAGTAACTTGGAGTCCTCCAAGTCGCTAGTAGCCGCAGGCACCACAATAGGCTGGTTCAAGTGAAAAGCCGAAACCACCTTAGGGAGAAAATGAGGACGTGTCCGCAGTTCTGCCCTGTCCGAATGGAAAATCAGATATGGGCTTTTGTACGATAAAGCCGCCAACTCTGAAACTCTCCTGGCTGAAGCCAGGGCCAATAACATGGTTACCTTCCATGTAAGGTATTTTAAATCTACCGATTTTAGAGGCTCAAACCAATGAGATTTGAGAAAATTAAAAACTACGTTCAAATCCCACGGTGCCACTGGAGGCACCATTGGGGGTTGTATATGTAGTACACCTTTGACAAAAGTTTGTACTTCAGGAACTGACGCCAATTCCTTCTGGAAGAAGATTGATAAGGCCGAAATTTGAACTTTAATGGACCCTAATTTTAGGCCCATAGACAATCCTGCTTGCAGGAAATGTAAGAATCGACCCAATTGAAATTCTTCCGTTGGGGCCTTTTTGGCCTCACACCACGCAACATATTTTCGCCAAATGCGGTGATAATGTTGTACAGTCACTTCCTTCCTAGCCTTCATCAAGGTAGGAATAACTTCCTCTGGAATGCCCTTTTCTTTTAGAATCCGGCGTTCAACCGCCATGCCGTCAAACGCAGACGCGGTAAGTCTTGGAACATACAAGGTCCCTGCTGAAGCAGATCCCTTCTTAGAGGTAGAGGCCACGGATCCTCCGTGAGCATCTCTTGAAGTTCCGGATACCAAGTTCTTCTTGGCCAGTCCGGAGCCACTAGTATTGTTCTTACTCCCCTTTTCCGTATAATTCTCAGTACCTTTGGTATGAGAGGCAGAGGAGGGAACACATACACTGACTGGTACACCCACGGTGTTACCAGAGCGTCCACAGCTATTGCCTGAGGGTCTCTTGACCTGGCGCAATATCTGTCCAATTTTTTGTTGAGGCGAGACGCCATCATGTCCACCTTTGGTTTTTCCCAACGGTTCACAATTATGTGGAAGACTTCTGGATGGAGTCCCCACTCTCCCGGGTGAAGGTCGTGTCTGCTGAGGAAATCTGCTTCCCAGTTGTCCACTCCCGGGATGAACACTGCTGACAGTGCTATGACATGATTTTCCGCCCAGCGCAGAATCCTTGCCGCTTCTGTCATTGCTCTTCTGCTTCTCGTGCCGCCTTGTCGGTTTACGTGGGCGACTGCCGTGATGTTGTCCGACTGGATCAACACCGGCTGACCCTGAAGCAGCGGTTTTGCCAGGCTTAGAGCATTGTAGATCGCTCTTAGCTCCAGTATATTTATGTGAAGGGACGTCTCCAGGTTTGACCACACGCCCTGGAAGTTCCTTCCCTGTGTGACTGCTCCCCAGCCTCGTAGGCTGGCATCCGTAGTCACCAGGACCCAGTCCTGTATGCCGAATCTGCGGCCCTCTAACAGATGGGCACTCTGCAACCACCACAGGAGAGACAACCTTGTTCTTGGTGACAGTGTTATCCGCTGATGCATGTGCAGATGCGATCCGGACCATTTGTCCAGCAGATCCCACTGAAATGTTCGTGCATGGAATCTGCCAAATGGAATTGCTTCGTAAGAAGCCACCATCTTTCCCAGGACTCTTGTGCATTGATGTACTGACACAGTTCCTGGTTTTAGGAGGTTCCTGACAAGTTCGGATAAGTCCCTTGCTTTCTCCTCCGGGAGAAACACCTTTTTCTGAACCGTGTCCAGAATCATTCCCAGGAACAGCAGACGTGTTGTCGGGGTCAATTGAGATTTTGGAAGATTCAGAATCCACCCGTGTTGCTGAAGCACTACCTGGGTTAGTGCTACACCGACTTCCAGCTGTTCTCTGGACTTTGCCCTTATCAGGAGATCGTCCAAGTAAGGGATAATTAATACGCCTTTTCTTCGTAGAAGAACCATCATTTCGGTCATTACCTTGGTAAAGACCCGAGGAGCCGTGGACAAACCAAACGGCAGCGTTTGAAACTGATAATGACAGTCTTGTATCACGAACCTGAGATACCCTTGGTGTGAGGGGTAAATTGGGACATGCAGATAAGCATCTTTTATGTCCAGGGACACCATGAAGTCCCCTTCCTCCAGATTCGCTATCACTGCTCTGAGTGACTCCATCTTGAATTTTTGTATGTACAGGTTCAAGGATTTCAGGTTTAGAATAGGTCTTACCGAACCGTCTGGCTTCGGTACCACAAATAGTGTGGAATAATACCCCTTTCCCTGTTGTAGGAGGGGTACCTTGACTATCACCTGCTGAGAATACAGCTTGTGAATGGCTTCCAATACCGACGTCCTTTCTGAGGGAGACGTTGGTAAAGCAGACTTTAGGAACCGGCGAGGGGGAGACCTTTCGAACTCCAACATGTAACCCTGAGATATTATCTGCAGGATCCACGGGTCCACTTGTGAGCGAGCCCACTGATTGCTGAAAATCTTGAGTCGACCCCCCACCGCTCCTGAGTCCGCTTGTAAAGCCCCAGCGTCATGCTGATGGCTTTGTAGAACCCGGGGCGGGCTTCTGGTCCTGGGCAGGGGCTGCTTGCTGCCCTCTCTTACCCTTTCCTCTGCTTCGCAGCAGATAAGACTGTCCTTTTGGTCGCTTGTTTTTATAGGAGCGAAAGGACTGCGGCTGAAAAGACGGTGTCTTTTTCTGTTGGGAGGGGGTCTGAGGTAAAAAAGTGGGTTTGCCGGCAGTTGCCGTGGCCACCAGGTCCGAAAGACCGACCCCAAATAATTCCTCTCCTTTATATGGCAATACTTCCATATGCCTTTTGGAATCCGCATCACCTGACCA
Source organism: Pseudophryne corroboree (assembly GCF_028390025.1). Lineage (NCBI taxonomy): Eukaryota > Metazoa > Chordata > Amphibia > Anura > Myobatrachidae > Pseudophryne > Pseudophryne corroboree. The sequence continues at coordinate 148,331,061 of NC_086449.1, forward strand.
CTGTCGCGTCCATAAACTTCTTCTGGCAGATATGGACATCGCGCTTACCCTTGATGCTAGAGTACAAATATCCCTCTGAGCATCTCGCATATAAAGAAACGCATCCTTTAATTGCTCTAGAGTCAATAAAATACTGTCCCTATCCAGGGTATCAATATTTTCAGTCAGGGAATCCAACCACACTACCCCAGCACTGCACATCCAGGCTGAGGCTATTGCCGGTCGCAGTATAACACCAGTATGAGTGTATATACTTTTCAGGGTAGTTTCCAGCCTCCTATCCGCTGGATCCTTGAGGGCGGCCGTATCAGGAGACGGCAACGCCACTTGCTTTGATAAACGTGTGAGCGCCTTATCCACCCTAGGGGGTGTTTCCCAGCGCGCCCTAACCTCTGGTGGGAAAGGGTATAATGCCAATAACTTCTTGGAAATTAGCAGTTTTCTATCTGGGTTAACCCACGCTTCATCACACACGTCATTCAATTCCTCTGATTCTGGAAAAGCTACAGGTAGTTTTTTCACCCCCCACATAATACCCCTTTTTGAGGTACCAGCAGTATCAGAGATCTGCAAAGCCTCCTTCATTGCCGTGATCATATAACGTGTGGCCCTATTGGAAAATACGTTTGTTTCTTCACCGTCGACACTAGATTCATCTGTGTCGGTACCTGTGTCGACTGACTGAGGTAAGGGACGTTTTACAGCCCCTGACGGTGTCTGAGACGCCTGAGCCGGTACTAACTGGTTTTCCGGCCGTCTCATTTCGTCAACTGACTTTTGTAATGTGCTAACATTATCACGTAATTCCATAACTAAAGCCATCCATTCCGGTGTCGACTCCCTAGGGGGTGACATCACCATTACCGGCAATTGCTCTGCCTCCACACCAACATCGTCCTCATACATGTCGACACACACGTACCGACACACAGCAGCCACACAGGGAATGCTCTAATCGAAGACAGGACCCTCTTAGCCCTTTGGGGAGACAGAGGGAGAGTTTGCCAGCACACACCAAAAGCGCTATAAATGTATATAAACAACCCTAGAAGGTGTTGTTTTTGATATAGGCGCTTTTAATATATCAATATCGCCAAATTATGCCCCCCTTCTCTTTGTTACCCTGTTTCTGTAGTGCAGTGCAGGGGAGAATCCTGGGAGCCTTCCTCACCAGCGGAGCTGAGCAGGAAAATGGCGCTGAGTGCTGAGGAGAATAAGCTCCGCCCCTTTTTCGGCGGGCTTTTCTCCCGGGTTTTAAGAAAACTGGCCTGGGTTAAATACATACATATAGCCTTAATGGCTATATGTGATGTATTTTTCGCCACTAAAGGTATTTAATATTGCTGCCCAGGGCGCCCCCAGCAGCGCCCTGCACCCTCCGTGACTGAATCAGTGAGACGTGTAGCAACAATGGCGCACAGCTGCAGTGCTGTGCGCTACCTTCATGAAGACTGAGGAGTCTTCTGCCGCCTGCTTTCCGGACCTCCGATCTTCAGCGTCTGTAAGGGGGGTCGGCGGCGCGGCTCCGGGACGAACCCCAGGATGACCTGTGTTCCGACTCCCTCTGGAGCTAAGTGTCCAGTAGCCTAAGACTCCAATCCATCCTGCACGCAGGCGAGTTGGAAATCTCTCCCCTAAGTCCCTCGATGCAGTGATCCTGTTGCCAGCAGGATTCACTGAGATTTAAACCTAAAAAAACTTTGTCTAAGCAGCTCTTTAGGAGAGCCACCTAGATTGCACCCTTCTCGGACGGGCACAAAAACCTAACTGAGGCTTGGAGGAGGGTCATAGGGGGAGGAGCCAGTACGCACCATGTGATCCTAAAAGCTTTATTTAGATGTGCCCTGTCTCCTGCGGAGCCCGCTATTCCCCATGGTCCTGACGGAGTCCCAGCATCCACTAGGACGTTAGAGAAACAAACAGAACCTGAGTCTGCTTGTCGTGGGTAACTTTATTCCCATGCAATAGGAACCAATCTATCGGATTACTGAGCTATGTGTCAGATAATACATTTAGTTTAGTTTTAGTTTATTTAACAGATTACTGCCCACACATACTTATCCAATTGGCTTCTAGTCCACAAGAACCAAAATGTTGGCGACAGCCTCCAGTTCCTGTATAAAGGTTGCAAGCAGTCAGAATATTCTGTAGGGAGTGATTCAATCGTTCTCCCGGCAACTGTTATTAATAGTCGCCTGTACGTAGGGAGGCCAATCCCGGGATCGGCGGGATCCCGGGATTTAGGCCCAAAAACGTCCGGGATTCAATCCCGGGATTGGAAGCTCCAATCCCGGGGATTGAGGGATCAGCGTTGAGCGTCCTCAGGACGCTCAGACGCTGCCCGGCTCCCTCCTCTCGGCTCCCCCTGCGCAGCGTGACCTGGGCCTGTGAGGTCACGCTGCGCTGTCAGCAGCCGCAGAGCAGGAGGTACGGCGGTATTCACCCGCTGCCTCCTCCGGCCTCCCCCACACTTACCCGCCGCCTCCTCCCAGCTTCCCTGCACTCAACCACCGGCTCCCCTGCACTACCCCGCCGCCTCCTCCTACCCAGATACCCAGCTGTGCAGGTTTGTACTTTTTTTAATGTCTGCAGGGCAGGTGGGGAGGGACGTGGGGGATGGCCGGAAACAGTTGAAAGCCAATCCCGGGTATCCCGGGATTGACCATTTTTCAATCCAGATACCCGGGATTGAAAAAATGGCCCGGGATTGGCCTCCCTACCTGTACGGAGCAATTAATTTGTTGCTCTGTTTGGTGGTGCTAGCCACAGAAGTACACATTTCTGCTTGCAGCCTCCTGAGGTGGCGAACAGAAAAATAAGAATTTACTTACCGATAATTCTATTTCTCGTAGTCCGTAGTGGATGCTGGGGACTCCGTCAGGACCATGGGGAATAGCGGGCTCCGCAGGAGACAGGGCACATCTAAAAAGCTTTTTAGGTCACATGGTGTGTACTGGCTCCTCCCCCTATGACCCTCCTCCAAGCCTCAGTTAGGTACTGTGCCCGGACGAGCGTACACAATAAGGAAGGATCTTGAATCCCGGGTAAGACTCATACCAGCCACACCAATCACACCGTACAACTTGTGATCTGAACCCAGTTAACAGTATGATAACAAAACGAAGTAGCCTCCGAAAAGATGGCTCACAACAATAGTAATAACCCGATTTTTTGTAACAATAACTATGTACAAGCATTGCAGACAATCCGCACTTGGGATGGGCGCCCAGCATCCACTACGGACTACGAGAAATAGAATTATCGGTAAGTAAATTCTTATTTTCTCTAACGTCCTAGTGGATGCTGGGGACTCCGTCAGGACCATGGGGATTATACCAAAGCTCCCAAACGGGCGGGAGAGTGCGGATGACTCTGCAGCACCGAATGAGAGAACTCCAGGTCCTCCTTAGCCAGAGTATCAAAATTTGTAAAATTTTACAAACGTGTTCTCCCCTGACCACGTAGCTGCTCGGCAAAGTTGTAATGCCGAGACTCCTCGGGCAGCCGCCCAGGATGAGCCCACCTTCCTTGTGGAATGGGCATCTACATATTTCGTCTGTGGCAGGCCTGCCACAGAATGTGCAAGCTGCATTGTACTACAAATCCAGCGTGCAATAGACTGCTTAGAAGCATGAGCACCCAGCTTGTTGGGTGTATACAGTATAAACAGCAAGTCAGACTTTCTGACTCCAGCCGTCCTAACTATATATATATATATATATATATATATATATATATATATATATATATATATATATATATATATATATATATATATATATATATATATATATATATATATATATATATTTTTAGGGCCCTGACCACGTCTAGTAACTTGGAGTCCTCCAAGTCCCTAGTAGCCGCAGGCACCACAAGAGGTTGTTTCAGGTGAAAACGCTGACACCCCTTTATGAAGAAACTGGAGACGAGTCCCAGTTCTGTCCTGTTCAAATGGAAAATTTTAATATGGGCTTTTGTAAGACAAAGCCGCCCATTCTGACAATCGCCTGGCCGAGGCCAGGGCTAACAACATGGTCACTTCCCATGTGAGATATTTGTCAACAGCATGGTCACTTTCCATGTGAGATATTTCAAATCCACAGATTTGAGCGGTTCAAACCAATATGATTTTAAGAAATCCCAACACTATGTTGAGATCTCACGGTGCCCCTAGGGGCACAAAAAAGCTGTATATGCAATACATCCTTTACAATCTGGACTTCAGGAACTGAAGTCAATTCTTTCTGGAAGAAAATCTACAGGGCCGAAATTTAAATGTTAATGAACCCCAATTTGAGGTCCAAAACACTCCTGTTTTCAGGAAGTGTAGAAATCGACCTAGTTGAATTTCCGTCGTGGAGCCTTCCTGGCCTCACCCACGCAACATATTTTCACCACATGTGGTGATGACGTTGTGCGGTCACCTCCTTCCTGGCTTTGACCAGGGTAGGTATGACCTCTTATGGAATGCCTTTTCCCCTCAGGATCCGGCATTCAACCGCCATGCCGTCAAACGCAGCCGCGGTAAGTCTTGGAATAGACATGGTACTTGCTGAATCAAGTCCCTTCTTAGCTCCCCAGGCCCTTAGTCGTCTGTGAGCATTTCTTGAAGTTCCGGGTACCAAGTCCCTCTTGGCCAATCCGGAGCCACTAGTATAGTTCATACTCCTCTATGTCTTATAATTCTCAATACCCTGGTTATGAGAAACAGAGGAGGGAACACATACACAGACTGGTACACCCACGGTGTTACCAGAACATCCACAGCTATCGCCTGAAGGTCTCATGACCTGGCGGAATACCTGTCCCGTTTTTTGTTCGGGCGGGACGCCATCATGTCCACCTTTGGTCTTTGCCAACGGTCCACAATCATGTTGAAAAACTTCCCTATGAAGTTTCCACTCTCCCGGGTGGAGGTCATGCCTGCTGAGGAAGTCTGCTTCCCAGTCGTCCACTCCCGGAAAGAACACTGCTGACAGTGCTATCACATGATTTTCCGCCTAGCGAAAAATCCTTGCAGTTTTCACTGCCCTCCTGCTTCTTGTGCCGCCCTTCTGTTTACGTGGGCGACTGCCGTGATGTTATCCCACTGGATCAATACCGGCTGACCTTGAAGCAGAGGTCTAGCTAAGTTTAGAGCATTATAAATTTGCTCTAAGCTTATTTATGCGGAGAGAATTCTCCAGACTTAATCACACTTCCCTGGAAATTTTTTCCCTGTGTGACTGTTCCCCAGCCTCTCAGGCTGGCCTCCGTGGTCACCGGCATCCAATCCTGAATGCCGAATCTGCGGCCCTCTAGAAGATGAGCACTCTGTAATCACCACAGGAGAGACACCCTTTTCCTTGGATATAGGGTTATCCGCTGATGCATCTGAGGATGCGATCCGGACCATTTGTCCAGCAGATCCCACTGAAGAGTTCTTGCGGGAAATCTGCCGAATGGAATTGCTTCGTAATAAGCCACCATTTTTACCAGGACTCTTGTGCAATGATGCACTGACACTTTTCCTGGTTTTAGGAGGATCCCGATTAGCTCGGATAACTCCCTGGTTTTCTCCACTGGGAGAAACACGTTTTTCTGGACTGTGTCCAGAATCTTCCCTAGGAACAGTAGACGTGTCGTCGGAAAAAGCTGCGATTTTGGAATATTTAGAATCCACTCGTGCTGTCGTAGAACTACTTAAGATAGTGCTACTCCGACCTCCAACTGTTCTCTGGACCTTGCCCTTATCAGGAAAGCGTCCATGTTTCTTTTAAGAAAAATCATCATTCCGGCCATTACCTTGGTAAAGACCCGGGGCGCCGTGGACAATCCAAACGGCAGCGTCTGAACTGATAGTGACAGTTCTGTACCAGGAACCTGAAGTACCCTTGGTGAGAAGGGCAAATTTGGACCTGTAGGTAAACGTCCCTGATATCCAGTGACATCATATCGTCCCCTTCTTCCTGGTTCGCTATCACTGCTCCGAGTGACTCCATCTTGATTTGAACGCTTGTATGTAAGTGTTCAAATATTTCAGATCTCACCGAGCCGGTTGGCTTCAGTACCACAATATAGTGTGGAATACTACCCCCTTCCTTGTTGTAAGAAGGGTACTTTGATTATCACCTGCTGGGAATACAGCCTGTGAATTGTGTGAGGGGGAGACGTCTCGAATTTCCAATGTACACCTGGGATATTACATGTAGGATCCCGGAGTTCCCTTGCGAGTGTTGCTGAAACTCTTGAGATGACCCCCTACCGCACCTGAGTCCGCTTGTACGGCCCCAGCGTTATGCTGCGGACTTGGCAGAAGCCGTGAGGAGCTTCTGTTCCTGGGAATGAGCTGCTTGCTGCAGTCTTCTTCCCTTTCCTCTCCCCCTGGGCAGATATGACTGGCCTTCGCCCGCCTGCCCGTATGGGGACGAAAGGACTGAGACTGAAAAGACTGTGTCCTTTTCTGCCAATATGTGACTCGGGGTAACAAAAGGTGGATTTTTCAGCTGTTGCCATGGCCACCAGGTCCAATGGACCGCCCCTTTATACGGCAATACTTCCATATGCCGTCTGGAATCTGCCTCACCTGACCACTGTCGTGTCTTCGTCTGGCAGATATGTACATCACATTTACTCTTGATGCCAGAATGCAAATATGCCTCTGCGCATCACACATATATAGAAATGCATCCTTAAAATGCTCTATAGACAATAAAATCCTGTCCCTGTCAAGGGTATCAAAATTTTCAGTCAGGAAATCCGACCAAGCCCCCTCAGCGCTGCACATCCAGGCTGAGGCGATTGCTGGTCGTAGTATAACACCAGTATGTGTGTATATACTGTTATTATATTTTCCAGCTTCCTATCAGCTGGCTCCTTGAGGGCGGCCGTATCTGGAAACGGTAACGCCATGTTTTTTATAAGCGTGTGAGCGCCTTGTCCACCCTAAGGTGTGTTTTCCAACTCGCCCTTACTACTGGCGGGAAAAAGGGTATACCGCCCATAACTTTCTGTCGGAGGAACCCCACGTATCATCACACACTTCATTTAATTTATCTGATTCAGGCAAAACTACAAGTAGTTTATTCCCACCCTACAAAATACCCTTATTTGTGGTACTTGTGGTATCAGAAATACGTAACACCTCCTTCATTGCCCTTAACATGTAACTTGTGGCCCTAAAGGAAAAATACGTTTGTTTCTTCACCGTCGACACTGGGGTCAGTGTCCGTGTCAGTGTCTGTCGACCGACTGAGGTAATTGGGCGTTTTTACAAGCCCCTGACGGTGTCTGAGACGCCTGGACCGATACTAATTTGTCCGCCGGCTGTCTCATGTCGTCAACCGGCTTGCAGCGTGTTGACATTATCACGTAATTCCATAAGTAAGCCATCCATTCTGGTGTCGACTCCCTAGAGAGTGACATCACTATTACAGGCAATTTTCTCCGTCTCCTCACCAACATTTTCCTCATACATGTCGACACACACGTACCGACCTACAGCACACACATACAGGGAATGCTCTGATAGAGGACAGGACCCACTAGCCCTTTGGGGAGACAGAGGGAGAGTTTGCCAGCACACACCAAAAGCGCCATAATGTATATAACAACCCTAGAAGGTGTTGCTTCTATATATGGGCTCTTAATATATAATTATATCGCCAATTTATGCCCCCCTTCTCTTTAACCCTGTTTCTGTAGTGCAGGGGAGAGTGGGAGCCTTCCTCACCAGCGGAGCTGGTCAGGAAAATGGCGCTGAGTGCTGAGGAGAATAAGCTCCGCCCCTTTCACGGCGGGCTTTTCTCCCGGTTATTAGGAAAACTGGCCTGGGTTAAATACATACATATAGCCTTAATGGCTATATGTGATGTATTTATTTGCCAAATAGGTATTTATATTGCTGCCCAGGGCGCCCCCAGCAGCGCCCTGCACCCTCCGTGACCGTGTCAGTGAGCCGTGTAGCAACAATGGCGCACAGCTGCAGTGCTGTGCGCTACCTCTCTGAAGACTGTGAAGTCTTCTGCCGCCTGTTTCCGGACCTCCGTTCCGCCGTCTTTCTTCAGCGTCTGTAAGGGGGATCGGCGGCGCGGCTCCGGGACGAACCCCAGGCTGACCTGTGTTCCGACTCCCTCTGGAGCTCAGTGTCCAGTAGCCTAAAACTTCAATCCTCCTGCACGCAGGTGAGTTGCAAGTCTCTCCCCTAAGTCCCTCGTTGCAGTGATCCTGTCGCCAGCAGGAATCACTGATTAGAAACCTAAAAAAAAACTTTACTAAACAGCTCCTTAAGAGAGCCATCCAGTTTGCACCCTTCTCGGACGGGCACGAAAACCTAACTGAGGCTTGGAGGAGGGTCATAGGGGGAGGAGCCAGTACACACCATGTGACCTAAAAAGCTTTTTAGATGTGCCCTGTCTCCTGCGGAGCCCGCTATTCCCCATGGTCCTGACGGAGTCCCCAGCATCCACTAGGACGTTAGAGAAAGTGTGATAACTCCGTGGTTTGGATGCCCTAACCAGGGCTTTAGATGGGTTTACTCGCCTTATTAGGGCGTGGCAAGTGCAATAATTAATGAGCACCTGGAACAACTGAATTGCTCCGTCAGGCACCCATTATTTAGCACACCTCATAAAATAATTGAATCCCACCCCTAGCGTCTAGTTTTTTTCAAACATAAGTATAGAACGTATAATAAAAAAAAAGAAAAAAAGAGGATTATAAATAGGCATTCAAGTAGATATAATTAGGATTAGCTCCCTCCCTGATGAGTCACTGTGCAAGAGACACGCTACTGTTATTCCCCTCAGCAGGGCAGAGATTGCTAATTAAAGGTGCATACACACGGAAAGATGAGAGATTTTGGCTGAGTGTTTTCCCTTGAACTGGCAGTAGGGGATTTTGACTAACTTTACCAGCGATTTTGGCTAACTCATTTAAGCAAGGGGATGTTTTTTCTTTTCCGACGACCTAGCCAAAATTGACTTGCCTGCACAGTCTATTTTTAGTAGTGATAGCGCCCTGGCGGGGACACACAGAGCGATATGCACTAACTTCCTGAGCGATTTTGACTATATAGTCAAAATCTCTCAGCTATATCGCTCCGTGTGTATGGACCATAAGTCTATGGGCTAAATTTACTAATGGGCCCTACACATTACCAGACCCGCCGCTGAGCTGCCTGACGGCGGATACGGCGGTGGGGGGAGTGGCGAGGGGAGTTTAGTTTCTTCACTCCCCCCCCGACCCCCGGCTCCATAGCAGAGCATGCCAATATGGACGAGATTGTTCATATTGGCCTGCATGCATAAGCGACGGGACACCAACCAACGATGAACAAGAGCAGGGCCGCGCATCGTTCATCGTTGGTGCCTACATGCGTTCATATCGTTCAGTTATATCGCCCAGTGTGTACGGCCTATAAGGTGGGAGTTTTTTTTAGAACTGGTGATGTTGCCCATAGCAACATCACCAGTTCTAAAAAAAACCTCCCACCTTAGTAAATTTACTCCTATGTCTTTTACCTATTTGCTACCAATGATTTCTACTGCGGGAATCCTATTTTGGCCCTTTTGTATCAGTTACATATCTGTGCTCCTGGCACCCTTACATTGCTACACCCTTATGCAGGACTTATCTTTACTGTAAATATGAGAGGATTAGTGTAAAGATTGCAGAGACACGGGGGGGAAAAAAACCCTAAAAAGAAATATATTGTGGCGGATGCATATCATTAACACAACTACCACAACACATAAGGGGATAATAAGTTTCCAGGGGGCTCAACAGAGGGAAGTTTTCACATTTCTCATATATTTGTTAAAACTAGTTGAGAGTTAAGAAAAGAAAAAAAAAAGGATTTTCAGACCTTTCTGGTTAGCTGCCGGCCTCCTGACGGATCTGGTATGAAATACCAGCAGACGGGATGTCGGCTGTCCGCACAGCAGCAGCAACATCCCGTCTGCCGGAATCCCAGCACGCCTTGGGCTCGCCACAGATTCTATTCCCACTCGGTTGGTGGTGTGAACCCACTAACCAAGTGGGAAGGCAGGTGTTGGGATTCCATGCACCGGTATTATGTCGGTTATCGGGATTCTGGCGTCGGTATCCTGAACACCTGGATCCTGACAGCTGGCATTTTAACTTTAATTCCCTCCTGGTAAGAAGCACACCGCATTTACTGGCATAGAGGGGTTTCAGGAATACAAGTACGCACAACCATGGGCAAGGATAGGTGGTTTTTTTTGCAACCTCTTAACTGCAGTGTGAGTGGGCATCATCCTTAAGGACCCTACACACTTACGATCCGCTGCAAAGCTGCCCAACGGCGGATACAGCCGACCCGGCGGCGGGGGGAGTGAAGTTTCTTAACGCCCGCCTGTCACCCGGCACCATAGCAGTGCAGGCAAATATGGACGAGATCGTCCATATTGGCCTGCATGCACAAGCGACGGGGCAGCAACGATGAACGAGCGCGGGGCCGCACATCGTGCTGCCTCCACACTGAAAGATATGAACGGTATCTCGTTCATTAATGAACGAGATCATCCATATCTTTCAGTTTTATCGCCCAGTGTGTAGGGCGCATTAACAGCCAGAGGGCTGAATCTTACCATATGACTTGTGGATTATATGACTATAAGGTGTTTAGTAAGTGAGGAGTATTGGTGCTATGTGTCAGCTGTCCCTGCTGCAGACACTGATCTTGCCTGGCCTGGTTACAGAAACCATACACCTGAGGTTTTCAAGAAAAATAGATATCTGAGAAATTGGCCTTCCATGTATGTCACATTACACACTATTCAGATTGTAGCTAGGCTAGATATGTGTATAATGCAACTATACATCAGCATGGGACATCGTAACAGAGGTTTTAGATCATTGTTTCCCAACCTACGGTCCTCAAGGCACACACTAACAGTCCAGGTTTTAGTGATATCCATGCTTGAGCAGATATTGTTAAATCAAAATAACTGAGGTACTTGTGCTGAACTATGGTTTTCCTTAAAACCTGGACTGTTAGTGTGCCTTAAGGACCGTGCTTGGGAACTTCTGTTTTAGAGATCAGAGGGAATAAACCAACAACTGGATTGTACATCTGAGACCCTGAAATCATGCACTACTCAGCCATAATGACAGTTATTGAATATTTTGAGTACAGCAGGCACCATAATACAGTATATCATGAGGATGGGCAATACTTATATATATTTATTACCAGTTATTTATATAGCGCACACAGCACTTTACAGAGAATATTTGTCCATTCACATCAGTCCCTGCCCCAGTGAAGCTTACAATCTATATTCCCTACCACATGTACACACATATACACGCTAGGGTTAATTTTGTCAGGAGCCAATTAACCTATATTTTTGGACTGTGGGAGGAAACCGAAGTACCCAGAGAAAACCCACGCAAGTATGGGGAGACTATACAAACTCCACACAGCCATGTTGGGAATCAAACCCATGACCTCAGTGCTGTGAGGCAGTAATGCTAACCATTACACCGTTCATGCTGCATACGGTTTTGCTCCCTTCTATAAAGAGGGGAAACGTTTTAAAAACATAAATCATAGCCTATATAATTACCAAAAGCCATCTCATACTGTAGGTTTCACAGATAATGGACACCACGAGAAATGGGGCCAAGTGTCATGGAGCTGAGGAGGGATGTAATAGCCCTAATGTAATGTAGTATTTGTGCTATCCATACTTCAAGCTAAGAGGATGGGATGCAGGATGATGGAGGAAGATATAGAAGTTACATGAATATACATATGTCCACACACATATACAGATGCAACCCAACTGCACACAGATGAGATATAGAAGACTATATACAGATATAAACCATGTCTATATTGTAAACAAAGCCACAGAGTCAGATAAACATTTCATCTATACAATGTACACACAAATATTATAATGTTGTAATGAGACATATATATAAACACACATCTACATAGCGTACATACATAAGCACGAGTCTATGGGGTACATTCAACTGAAGTCGGATCCATTCCAACATTCATTTGTCGGAATAGATCCAACCTGGGCTATTCAACGGACATCTCAATTCGACTTTTCAAAAAGTCGAATTGAGATGCGGAGGGGAGACGGGGGAGAGCCACGGGCAGACGGGGGAGAGCAGCGCTGTAGCGCTACTCTCCCCCGTCTGCCCACGGCTCTACCCCCTCCCCCCAGTCCCTCCTCTCTCAAAGCCGGTGCTCCCCGTCCCCTCTGTCACAGCCGCCGCTCCGTCAGCCGTCACTCCCCGTTTCCCCCTCTCTCACGGCAGCGTCCACCCGGCTCCAGAAAGCGAAGTCTCGCTTGCTGGAGCCGGGTGGACGCTGCTGTTAGCGGCGGATGTGACATCCTCCAGCGTTGCTCACCCCGTCCCCGGCGCTGCTCTCCCTATCTCACTTGACTTTTTTAAAGTCGAACTGTGATGGTCGAAAAGGGGGCCAAAACCGACACAAGCACGTGGATCGGTTTTCGACAAGTTGAATTCATCGGCTTGTCGAAAAATTTGGGGTTATATTGAATAGGTCGAATCACGATTCCACCTTTTTGACAGACGGCAGCTTTCAACTTCAATTGAATATACCCCTATATAGTGTACACAAATAATCATGGGCCTAGGTGTTCACGTATAAAGAGACTACCTGCCAAATGCCAGCGTTCTCTGCTTCCCCGCGCCTAAGTTATGGCTCAGCTGACTTTGCATTAAAACTGACTTTCTGGCTCCCAGAAGTGAAGTATTGTAGATAGAATATCTCCACACAGATCTAGTCACTCATTGTCTTGCGCATATAAGCTTCAGGTGGTGTTCTGCCGTTCCACAATAAGTTTTAGTACAGAACGGCACATTGGTCCTTATTCAGAGATGATAATGCAAAAAATAAGATTTTACTTACCGATAAATCTATTTCTCGTAGTCCGTAGTGGATGCTGGGACTCCGTCAGGACCATGGGGAATAGCGGCTCCGCAGGAGACAGGGCACAAAATTTAAAAGTTTGACCACTAGGTGGTGTGTACTGGCTCCTCCCCCTATGACCCTCCTCCAAGCCTCAGTTAGGATACTGTGCCCGGACGAGCGTACACAATAAGGAAGGATTTTGAATCCCGAGTAAGACTCATACCAGCCACACCAATCACACCGTACAACTTGTGATCTGAACCCAGGTAACAGTATGACAAACGTAGGAGCCTCTGAACAGACGGCTCACAACAATAACAACCCGATTTTTTTGTAACAATAACTATGTACAAGTATTGCAGACAATCCGCACTTGGGATGGGCGCCCAGCATCCACTACGGACTACGAGAAATAGATTTATCGGTAAGTAAAATCTTATTTTCTCTGACGTCCTAGTGGATGCTGGGACTCCGTCAGGACCATGGGGATTATACCAAAGCTCCCAAACGGGCGGGAGAGTGCGGATGACTCTGCAGCACCGAATGAGAGAACTCCAGGTCCTCCTTAGCCAGGGTATCAAATTTGTAGAATTTTACAAACGTGTTCTCCCCTGACCACGTAGCTGCTCGGCAGAGTTGTAATGCCGAGACCCCTCGGGCAGCCGCCCAAGATGAGCCCACCTTCCTTGTGGAATGGGCCTTGACAGATTTAGGCTGTGGCAGGCCTGCCACAGAATGTGCAAGTTGAATTGTGCTACAAATCCAACGAGCAATCGTCTGCTTAGAAGCAGGAGCACCCAGCTTGTTGGGTGCATACAGTATAAACAGCGAGTCAGATTTTCTGACTCCAGCCGTCCTTGAAATATATATTTTCAATGCTCTGACAACGTCCAGCAACTTGGAATCCTCCCAATCGCTAGTAGCCGCAGGCACCACAATAGGCTGGTTCAGGTGAAACGCTGAAACCACCTTAGGCAGAAAGTGAGGACGCGTCCGCAGTTCTGCCCTGTCCGAATGGAAAATCAGATATGGGCTTTTATACGATAAAGCCGCCAATTCTGACACTCTCCTGGCTGAAGCCAGGGCCAGTAGCATGGTTACTTTCCATGTAAGATATTTCAAATCCACCGATTTGAGTGGCTCAAACCAATGGGATTTGAGAAAATCCAAAACTACATTAAGATCCCACGGTGCCACTGGGGGCACAACCGGGGGCTGTATATGTAGTACTCCTTTTACAAAAGTCTGGACTTCAGGAACTGAAGCCAATTCTTTCTGGAAGAAAATCGACAGGGCCGAAATTTGAACCTTAATGGACCCTAATTTGAGGCCCATAGACAATCCTGTTTGCAGGAAATGTAGGAATCGACCCAGTTGAAATTCCTCCGTCGGGGCCTTCCTGGCCTCACACCACGCAACATATTTTCTCCAAATGCGGTGATAATGTTGTGCAGTCACCTCCTTCCTGGCTTTTACCAGGGTAGGGATGACCTCTTCCGGAAAGCCTTTTTCCCTTAGGATTCGGCGTTCAACCGCCATGCCGTCAAACGCAGCCGCGGTAAGTCTTGGAATAGACACGGTCCCTGCTGAAGCAGGTCCCGTCTTAGAGGTAGAGGCCACGGATCTTCCGTGAGCATCTCCTGAAGTTCCGGGTACCAAGTTCTTCTTGGCCAATCCGGAGCCACGAGTATCGTTCTTACTCCCCTTTGCCGTATAATTCTCAGTACTTTTGGTATGAGAGGCAGAGGAGAAAACACATACACTGACTGGTACACCCATGGTGTTACCAGAGCGTCTACAGCTATTGCCTGAGGGTCTCTTGACCTGGCGCAATACCTGTCCAGTTTTTTGTTGAGGCGGGACGCCATCATGTCCACCATTGGTCTTTCCCAATGGACCACAATCATGTGGAAGACTTCTGGATGAAGTCCCCACTCTCCCGGGTGCAGATCGTGTCTGCTGAGGAAGTCTGCTTCCCAGTTGTCCACTCCCGGGATGAACACAGCTGACAGTGCTAACACATGATTTTCTGCCCAGCGGAGAATCCTTGCAGCTTCTGCCATTGCCCTCCTGCTTCTTGTGCCGCCCTGTCTGTTTACGTGGGCGACTGCCGTGATGTTGTCCGACTGAATCAACACCGGCTGACCCTGAAGCAGAGGTTTTGCCAGGCTTAGAGCATTGTAGATTGCTCTTAGCTCCAGTATATTTATGTGAAGAGACGTCTCCAGGCTTGACCACACGCCCTGGAAGTTTCTTCCCTGTGTGACCGCTCCCCAGCCTCTCAGGCTGGCATCCGTGGTCACTAGGACCCAGTTCTGTATGCCGAATCTGCGGCCCTCTAACAGATGAGCACTCTGCAACCACCATAGCAGAGACACTCTTGTCCTTGTGGACAATTTTATCCGCTGATGCATCTGCAGATGCGATCCGGACCATTTGTCCAACAGATCCCACTGAAAAGTTCGTGCATGGAATCTGCCGAATGGAATCGCTTCGTAAGAAGCTACCATTTTTCCCAGGACTCTTGTGCATTGATGCACAGATACTTTTCCTGGTTTTAGGAGGTTCCTGACTAGATCGGATAACTCCCTGGCTTTCTCCTCTGGAAGAAATACCTTTTTCTGAACAGTGTCCAGAATCATCCCTAGGAACAACAGACGTGTCGTCGGGATCAGTTGGGATTTTGGAAAATTCAGAATCCACCCGTGTTGTTGGAGCACTACTTGGGTTAGTGCTACTCCGACCTCCAGCTGTTCTCTGGATCTTGCCCTTATCAGGAGATCGTCCAAGTAAGGGATAATTAAGACGCCTTCTCTTCGAAGAAGGATCATCATTTCGGCCATTACCTTGGTAAAGACCCGGGGTGCCGTGGACAATCCAAACGGCAGCGTCTGAAACTGATAATGACAGTTTTGGACCACGAACCTGAGGTACCCTTGGTGTGAAGGACAAATTGGAACATGAAGGTAAGCATCCTTGATGTCCAAGGACACCATAAAATCCCCTTCTTCCAGATTCGCTATCACTGCTCTGAGTGACTCCATCTTGAACTTGAATTTTTGTATGTACAGGTTCAGAGATTTTAGATTTAGAATCGGTCTTACCGAGCCGTCCGGCTTCGGTACCACAAATAGCGTGGAGTAATACCCCTGTCCCTGTTGTAGGAGGGGTACCTTGACTATCACCTGCTGAGAATACAGCTTGTGAATGGCCTCCAATACCGTCGCCCTGTCGGAGGGAGACGTTGGCAAAGCAGACTTTAGGAAACGGCGAGGAGGGGACTTCTCGAATTCCAACCTGTAACCCTGAGATACTACCTGCAGGATCCAGGGGTCCACCTGCGAGTGAGCCCACTGTGCGCTGAAATGTTTGAGGCGACCCCCCACCGCCCCTGAGTCTGCTTGTAAAGTCCCAGCGTCATGCTGACGCCTTTGTAGAAGCCGGGGAGGGCTTCTGCTCTTGGGAAGGAGCTGCTTGTTGCAGTCTCTTACCCTTTCCTTTGCCTCGGGGCAAATATGAATGTCCTTTTGCACGTTTGTTCTTATAGGAACGAAAGGACTGCGGCTGAAAAGCCTGCGGCTTTTTCTGCTGGGAGGTGACCTGGGGTAAAAAGGTGGATTTTCCGGCCGTTGCCGTGGCCACCAGATCCGATAGACCGACCCCAAATAATTCCTCCCTCTATAGTCAGTAAAATACTGTCCCTATCCAGGGTATCAATATTTTCAGACAGTGACTCCGACCAAGCCACGCCAGCACTGCACATCCAGGCTGAGGCGATTGCTGGTCTCAGTATAACACCCGTATGTGTGTATATACTTTTTAATGTATTCTCCAGCCTCCTATCAGCTGGATCCTTGAGGGCGGCCGTATCAGGAGACGGTAACGCCACTTGCTTTGATAAGCGTGTGAGCGCCTTATCCACCCTAGGAGGTGTTTCCCAGCGCGCCCTAACCTCTGGCGGGAAAGGGTATAATGCCAATAACTTCTTTGAAATTAGCAGTTTTCTATCTGGGGTAACCCACGCTTCATCACACACTTCATTCAGTTCCTCTGATTCAGGAAAAACTATCGGTAGTTTTTTCACACCCCACATAATACCCCTTTTTGTGGTACTTGCAGTATCAGAGATATGCAAAGCCTCCTTCATTGCCGTGATCATATAACGTGTGGCCCTACTGGAAAATACGTTTGTTTCTTCACCGTCGACACTGGATTCAGTGTCAGTGTCTGGGTCTGTGTCGACCGACTGAGGTAAAGGGCGTTTTACAGCCCCTGACGGTGTCTGAGACGCCTGGACAGGTACTAACTGGTTTGCCGGCTGTCTCATGTCGTCAACCGACTTTTGTAGCGTGCTGACACTATCCCGTAATTCCATAAACAAAGCCATCCATTCTGGTGTCGACTCCCTAGGGGGTGACATCACCATTACAGGCAATTGCTCCGCCTCCACGCCAACATCGTCCTCATACATGTCGACACACACGTACCGACACACAGCAGACACACAGGGAATGCTCTGATAGAAGACAGGACCCCACTAGCCCTTTGGGGAGACAGAGGGAGAGTTTGCCAGCACACACCCAAGCGCTATAAATATATATAGGGACAACCTTAATAAGTGTGTTCCCTTTATAGCAGCTCAATATTATAAATATCGCCAATAAGTGCCCCCCCTCTCTGTTTTTACCCTGTTTCTGTAGTGCAGTGCAGGGGAGAGTCCTGGGAGCCTTCCTCGCAGCGCAGCTGGGCAGGAAAATGGCGCTGTGTGCTGAGGAGAATAGGCCCCGCCCCCTTTTCGGCGGGCTTCTTCTCCCGGTTTTTTTGGAACCTGGCAGGGGTTAAATACATCCATATAGCCCCAGGGGCTATATGTGATATATTTTAGCCAGAATAGGTATATTACATTGCTGCCCAGGGCGCCCCCCCCAGCGCCCTGCACCCTCAGTGACCGCTGGTGTGAAGTGTGCGGAGAGCAATGGCGCACAGCTGCAGTGCTGTGCGCTACCTCATGAAGACTGAGACGTCTTCTGCCGCCGGTTTCTGGACCTCTTCTCTATTCGGCATCTGCAAGGGGGTCGGCGGCGCAGCTCCGGTGACCCATCCAGGCTGTACCTGTGATCGTCCCTCTGGAGCTAGTGTCCAGTAGCCTAAGAAGCAAATCCATCCTGCACGCAGGTGAGTTCACTTCTTCTCCCCTAAGTCCCTCGTTGCAGTGAGCCTGTTGCCAGCAGGACTCACTGAAAATAAAAAACCTAACAAACTTTTTCTAAGCAGCTCTTTAGGAGAGCCACCTAGATTGCACCCTGCTCGGACGGGCACAAAAACCTAACTGAGGCTTGGAGGGGGGTCATAGGGGGAGGAGCCAGTACACACCACCTAGTGGTCAAACTTTTAAATTTTGTGCCCTGTCTCCTGCGGAGCCGCTATTCCCCATGGTCCTGACGGAGTCCCAGCATCCACTAGGACGTCAGAGAAATAGGCAAGCCTGAGCATTCCCTTTGTGCGCTACTGTACGATGGACTTCACAAGCCCTGCAACACCTCCACTGCATATGTGAGCAATGTTCAAGTGCACTGGGGGATTCGATTACTCCACCATCGCTCATAACATCGACTTTCCGAGCAGCCGGTCTGGCACACATGACACACACACCCATAACACTCCCATGACTTCGCCTCTTTTTGTGAAGCATTGAGATCACGTTCCAGTCTCCACCCTGAAAAGAGGACTCAAGTAATAGCGATATAGTACGCATATACATAAGCCATTACACACCTGAGCTCATGCATGCAGGTTTCCTAGACTTTTCACGTGTGTGCTGTGCAGCAAATAATCGCTGAACTGCGCCAACATCAGTACTGCGTCCACCTATAAATCAGGCCCATTGTTTCAATATTATGTATATGATCACCAGTTTCATCGCCATTGAAATTGTACTCACTTTCAGGTGCTGAGAGACTATGTAGTGCAATGCATGTGTTTTGTAGATGCGACAGGAATCAGGGCGTAGGTTATATTCTCCAGCGAGAATTTGCTGTATAACACTAGTGTTTAGATACAGTGCCAGGTACTTCTGCCAAGAGTATGTCACCGGGTTCACAAAATATACCTTTAAACACACGGTGTTGTGGAAGACCACTCGCTTTGCACATTGTGACCATGCTTTCATTAACTATGATGAATAGGCTATTTTTGGGGGGCCAGGTTCACCATAACTGTGCCACATGTCCGATGTATCTGTTCCAGCCAATGAGCATCTTGTCGGGACAAATCGGATTGTAATTTACACCACTTAATTGACATCAGTATCTAACACCAGTCATGAAAGGCATATGACTTACTTCCACCAAACCAATTGCCAATATGTAACTTGACTCTCACCATCAAGTCATACACATCACATTTCCAGAAAAACTTGGGAGGCAAAATACAACATTGCAGAATAGGCATTTATACACTTTCTGTCAGACAACCAAATGACTTTTCTGCGGCATATAAGCAGCAGCTCCCCTGTCCCTGCAAGGCAAATCCCCTTTCTCCATCATGCCGACCCTGCTGGGGGCACCTGGCTGGCAGTTAGCCATGAGGAAGAAGTGGCAGTTGGTTCAATGAGGATACATAGATTATATGTACATGTGTTGGATACATACAAAAGCACATATGTACTACATATAAGGTACATACATAAGCACATATGTACTACATATAAGGTACATACATAAGCACATGTGTACTACATATAAGGTACATACATAGACTGATCCTCGCACTGCCAGCTCCTCTCTTCTCATCTTTCCCCAGCCGCTGCCACTTCCTGTTCCTTGTCACTGCGCCTCATGATTGGTCAGATCGGCAACTTCCTGCTAGGTGATTGGTCACATCGTGTAACGTTAGAAGAACACTGCAGGAAGCGAGCACTAGAGGGCGCTAGCGGGGTTGTATATGAAATCGCATAACCTAGTTTGCACGTCACACTCCCGGCAGCTGTGCAGACCCGGGCAGTGTGTATCACAGAAGGTAGTCCTCTGACATGGCATTGCCCAGCTCACACCCGTCGGCCTGAGCGTGTTGCAGATGATGTGATGGAGGCAATGACCGGCGCATGCTGTCACTGGATGAGCTGCCTGGAACTAATGTTTCTCTGACGTCCTAGTGGATGCTGGGTACTCCGTAAGGACCATGGGGAATAGACGGGCTCCGCAGGAGACTGGGCACTCTAAAAGAAAGATTAGGTACTATCTGGTGTGCACTGGCTCCTCCCTCTATGCCCCTCCTCCAGACCTCAGTTAGAATCTGTGCCCGGCTCGAGCTGGTTGCACACTAGGGGCTCTCCTGAGCTTCTAGTACAGAAAGTATTTATTAGGTTTTTTATTTTCAGTGAGATCTGCTGGCAACAGACTCACTGCTACGAGGGACTTAGGGGAGAGAAGCGAACCTACCTGCTTGTAGCTAGCTTGGGCTTCTAGGCTACTGGACACCATTAGCTCCAGAGGGATCGAACACAGGCCCAGCCTCGGTCGTCCGGAGCCGCGCCGCCGTCCCCCTTGCAGAGCCAGAAGCAAGAAGAACATCCTGAAAATCGGCGGCTGAAGACTCCGGTCTTCATTAAGGTAGCGCACAGCACTGCAGCTGTGCGCCATTGCTCCCTATGCACACCACATACTCCGGTCACTGATGGGTGCTGGGGGGGCGCCCTGGGCTGCAATTAGAGTACCTTACATTGGCAAATAGCACATAATATAGTCTGAAAAACTATATATGTGCAAAAATCCCCTGCCATAATATTAATATAAGAGCGGGAGAAGTCCGCCGTGAAGGGGGCGGGGCTATCTCCCTCAGCACACTGGCGCCATTTCCTCTTCACAGCTCAGCTGGAAGACAGCTCCCCAGGCTCTCCCCTGCAGTTTCCAGGCTCAAAGGGTAAAAAAGAGAGGGGGGGCACTAAATTTAGGCGCAAAACTGTATATGTAAAGCAGCTATAGGGAAAAATCACTTTGTGTTAGTGTAAATCCCTGATTATATAGCGCTGTGGTGTGTGCTGGCATACTCTCTCTCTGTCTCCCCAAAGGACTTTGTGGGGTCCTGTCCTCAGTCAGAGCATTCCCTGTGTGTGTGCGGTGTGTCGGTACGGCTGTGTCGACATGTTTGATGAGGAGGCTTATGTGGAGGCGGAGCAGGAGCTGATCAGTGTGATGTCACCCCCTGCGGGGTCGACACCTGAGTGGATGGATATGTGGAAGGTATTAACCGACAGTGTCAACTCCTTACATAAAAGGTTCGATGACGCAGCTTTGGGACAGCCGGCATCTCAGCCCGCACCTGCCCAGGCATCTCAGAGGCCGTCAGGGGCTCAAAAACGCCCGCTACCTCAGATGGCTGACACAGATGTCGACACGGAGTCTGACTCCAGTGTCGACGAGGATGAGACAAATATACAATCCACTAGGGCCATCCGATGTATGATTACGGCAATGAAAAATGTGTTGCACATTTCTGACATTAACCCGGTTACCACAAAAAAGGGTATTATGTTTGGGGAGAAAAAGCAGCCAGTGACTTTTCCCCCATCTGATGAGTTAAACGAATTGTGTGAAGAAGCGTGGGGTTCCCCAGATAAGAAACTAGTAATTTCTAAGCGGTTACTAATGGCGTACCCTTTCCCGCCAACGGATAGGTTACGCTGGGAGACATCCCCTAAGGTGGACAAAGCGCTCACACGCTTATCAAAAAAGGTGGCACTGCCGTCTCAGGATACGGCCGCCTTAAAGGAGCCTGCAGATAGAAAGCAGGAGGCTATCCTAAAGTCTGTGTATACACACTCAGGTACTATACTGAGACCTGCTATTGCTTCAGCATGGATGTGTAGTGCTGCAGCAGCATGGTCTGATTCCCTGTCAGATAACATTGATTCCCTTGACAGGGACACTATTTTGCTAACTATAGAGCATATTAAAGACGTAGTCTTATATATGAGAGATGCACAGAGGGACATTTGCCGGCTGGCATCTAGAATTAATGCAATGTCCATTTCTGCCAGGAGAGTATTATGGACTCGGCAGTGGACAGGTGATGCTGATTCTAAAAGGCACATGGAAGTTTTGCCTTATAAGGGTGTGGAATTGTTTGGGGACGGTCTCTCGGACCTCGTGTCCACAGCAACAGCTGGGAAGTCGACCTTTTTACCTCAAGTCCCCTCACAGCCTAAGAAAGCACCGTATTATCAAGTACAGTCCTTTCGGCCTCAGAAAGGCAAGCGGGTCAGAGGCGCGTCCTTTCTGCCCAGAGGCAGGGGTAGAGGGAAAAGCTGCACCAGACAGCCAGTTCCCAGGAACAAATATCCTCCCCTGCTTCCACTAAGTCCACCGCATGACGCTGGGGCTCCACAGGTGGAGCCAGGTGCGGTGGGGGCCCGTCTCCGGAACTTCAGCGACCAGTGGGTTCGCTCACAGGTGGATCTCTGGGTTCTACAGGTATATCAGGGATACAAGCTGGAGTTCGAGACATCTCCCCCTCGCCGTTACCTCAAATCAGCCTTGCCTGCTACTCCCAAGGAAAGGGAGGTAGTACCGGCGGCAATTCACAAGCTGTACCTCCAGCAGGTGATAATCAAAGTTTCTCTCCTTCAACAGGGACGAGGTTACTATTCCACAATGTTTGTGATACCGAAACCAGACGGTTCGGTGAGACCCATTCTAAATTTGAAATCCTTGAACATTTATATAAGGAAGTTCAAGTTCAAAATAGAATCGCTCAGGGCGGTTATTGCAAGCCTGGAAGAGGGGGATATTATGGTGTCACTGGACATCATTGATGCTTACCTACATGTCCCCATTTACTCACCTCACCAGGAGTACCTCAAGGTTGTGGTACAGAACTGCCATTACCAATTCCAGACGTTGCCGTTTGGTCTGTCCACGGCACCGAGGGTGTGTTCCAAGGTAATGGCCAGAATGATAATACTCCTTCGAAAGAAGGGAGTTATAATTATCCCGTACTTGGACGATCTCCTTATAAAGGCGAGGTCCAAGGAGCAGTCGTTGATCGGAGTAGCACTATCTCAGGAAGTGCTACAACAGCACGGCTGGATTCTGAATATCCCAAAGTCGCAGCTGGTTCCTACGACGCGTCTGCTGATATTGGGCATGTTTCTGGACACAGAACAGAAGAAGGTGTTTCTCCCGGAGGAGAAGGCCAAGGAGTTGTCATCTCTGGTCAGAGACCTCCTGCAACCAAAACAGGTGTCGGTGCATCATTGCACGCGAATCCTGGAAAAGATGGTAGCTTTTTTCGAAGCAATTCCCTTCGGCAGGTTCCTTGCAAGGAACTTTCAGTGGGACCTGTTAGACAAGTGAGGATCGCATCTTCAGATGCATCGGCTGATCACCCTGTCCCCGAGGGCCAGGGTGTCTCTGCTGTGGTGGCTGCAGAGTGCTCATCTTCTCGAGGGCCGCAGATTCGGCATTCAGGACTGGGTCCTGGTGACCACGGATGCAAGCCTCCGAGGTTGGGGAGCAGTCACTCAGGGAAGAAACTTCCAAGGACAATGGTCGAGTCAGGAGACTTCCCTACACATTAATATTCTGGACCTAAGGGCCATTTACAATGCCCTAAGGCAAGCAGAACCCCTGCTTCAAAACCAGCCGGTGCTGATTCAGTCAGACAACATCACGGCTGTCGCCCATGTAAACCGACAAGGCGGCACAAGAAGCAGGATGGCGTTGGCAGAAGCCACAAGGATTCTCCGATGGGCGGAGTATCACGTGCTAACACTGTCAGCAGTGTTCATTCTGGGTGTGGAAAACTAGGAAGCAGACTTCCTCAGCAGGCACGACCTCCACCCGGGAGAGTGGGGACTTTATCCAGAAGTCTTCACGCAGATTGTGAACCGTTGGGAACGACCACAGGTGGACATGATGGCGTCCCGCCTCAACAAAAGCTAAATTAGTATTGCGCCAGGTCAAGAGACCCTCAGGCGATAGCTGTGGACGCACTAGTGACACCGTGGGTGTACCAGTCGGTTTATGTGTTCCCTCCTCTTCCTCTCATACCCAAGGTACTGAGGATAGTAAGTAAGAGAGGAGTAAGAACTATACTCGTAGTTCCGGATTGGCCAAGAAGCACTTGGTACCCGGAACTACAAGAAATGATCTCGGAGGACCCATGGCCTCTGTCTCTCAGACAGGACCTGTAACTGCAGGGGCCCTGTCTGTTCCAAGACTTACCGCGGCTGCGTTTGAAGGCTTGGCGGTTGAACGCCGGATCCTAACGGAAAAGGGCGTTCCAGATGAAGTGATTCCTACGCTGTTAAAGGCTAGGAAAGACGCTGCCTGAAGTTCAGACGTTGTTAAGGGAGTGCTGCATATTCAGCCCCTTTTTTGTGCCTCCAGTGGCACCTTGGGATCTCAACGTAGTGTTGGATTTCCTAAAATCACATTGTTTTGAGCCACTTCAGAACGTGGAGTTGAAGTATCTCACGTGGAAAGTGGTCATATATATATATATTTGGCCTTGGCTTCGACTAGGCGTGTGTCAGAATTGGCGGCTTTGTCGTGTGAAAGCCCTTATCTGACCTTCCATAGGGACAGGGCAGAATTGAGGACTCGTCCCCAATTTCTCCCTAAGGTGGTATCAGCGTTTCATTTGAACCAACCTATTGTGGTGCCTGCGGCTACTCGGGACTTGGAGGTTTCCAAGCTGCTGGATGTAGTCCGGGCCCTGAAAATCTATGTTTCCAGGACGGCTAGAGTCAGAAAATACTGACTCGCTGTTTCTCCTGCATGCACCCAACAAGCTGGGTGCTCCTGCTTCTAAGCAGACTATTGCTCGCTGGATCTGTAGCACGATTCACCTTGCACATTCTGCGGCTGGACTGCCGCATCTTAAATCAGTAAAAGTCCATTCCACGAGGAAGGGAGCTCTTCTTGGGCGGCTGCCCAAGGGGTCTCGGCATTACAACTTTGCCGAGCTGCTACCTGGTCGGGGTCAAACACGTTTGCAAAATTCTACAAGTTTGATACCCTGGCTGAGGAGGACCTTGAGTTTGCTCATTCTGTGCTGCAGAGTCATCCGCACTCTCCCGCCCGTTTGGGAGCTTTGGTATAATCCCCATGGTCCTTACGGAGTACCCAGCATCCACTAGGACGTCAGAGAAAATAAGAATTTACTCACCGGTAATTCTATTTCTCGTAGTCCGTAGTGAATGCTGGGAGCCCATCCCAAGTGCGGATTGTCTGCAATACTTGTATATAGTTATTGCTTAACTAAAGGGTTATTGTTATGAGCCATCTGTTCAGTGAGGCTCAGTTGTTATTCATACTGTTAACTGGGTATAGTTATCACGAGTTGTACTGTGTGATTGGTGTGGCTGGTATGAGTCTTACCCTGGATTCCAAATCCTTTCCTTGTAGTGTCAGCTCTTCCGGGCACAGTTTCCCTAACTGAGGTCTGGAGGAGGGGCATAGAGGGAGGAGCCAGTGCACACCAGATAGTACCTAATCTTTCATTTAGAGTGCCCAGTCTCCTGCGGAGCCCGTCTATTCCCCATGGTCCTTACGGAGTACCCAGCATCCACTACGGACTACGAGAAATAGAATTACCGGTGAGTAAATTCTTATTTTCTCTTACGTCCTAGAGGATGCTGGGGTCCACATTAGTACCATGGGGTATAGACGGGTCCATTAGGAGCCACTGGCACTTTAAGAGTTTGAGAGTGTGGGCTGGCTCCTCCTTCTATGCCCCTCCTACCAGACTCAGTTTAGAAAATGTGCCCGGAGGAGCCGGTCACAGCTAGGGGAGCTCCTAGGAGTTTCTGTTTTTTTTATTTTAATAGAGTTTAAGTACAGGGAGGCTGCTGGCGACAGCCTCCCTGCTTCGTGGGACTAAAGGCCCATATAGACGGGCCGATGCAGGAGAGATGTGTGCTGAGCGAACCGCTCAGCACACATCTCTCCCGCCGCTCAGCACAGCGTGATCTGTGCTGAGCGTGAGGGGGGAGACGGGGGGGGGGGCGCTCACTTCACCCAGCGGGTGAAGTGAGCGACCCACTAGATTGCGATAGCCGCGCATCGCATTCGCTGTAGGGGGTACACACGGAGCGATAATGCTCATATTCTAAGCAATCTAGTCAGATTGCTTAGAATATCGCTCCATCAGTACCCCCCTTAAGGGGTTTTAGTAGTGTCCGTCCTAAGGGGGTCTGAGCCACTATCTCCGCTGACAGGACACTGAGTTCCTGAGGGGAATGAACGTTTGCCGCCACAGGTGATCGCTCAACCCTGCAGCATGCTGCCACCCTCTTACAGAGCCAGAAGACTTCTGTGGCGAGTGAGTCACCAGTCCCCTGGGAAGCGGGGAGCTGGTGTCAAGATGGCGGCAACAGGTGAGGGAGCGAAGTACTAACTGTGCTCCGGGGTTCAGCAGTACATTGTTTGGCGCCCTGAGCCAACGCCTACACCCTACACTGGTCAGAAGTCTGTCAGGGACCCCAGATCACTGCCACCAGATATTCCTCAGGCCAGTATAAAGAACCAGAGAGCGGGAAGCAGCACCATGAAAGGGGGCGGAGCTTCTCAGAGCGGATCCAGCAGCGTTCAGCGCCATTTTTCCTGCATGCAGCGACGCTGACAGGGAGAGCTGTTTTTCCTCATCAACTCCAGCTATCTTGTACGGTACCAGGGGGTTGTAGAAGGGAGGGGAGGCGGTGTATGTACTATGTAACCTATTAAGGTGCATAGTAAACACTGGATAGTGGTTTTCCGATATCTAAAAAGCGCTGTGTGTGGGTTGGCTCTAGGGAGGCCAATCCTGGTATCGGGATCGGAGGGATCCCGGGATTTGGTCCCAAAAATGCCGGGATTTGAATCCCGGGATTGGAGCATCCAATCCCGGGATTCACGGGATTACATTGCGCATGTGCGGGAGGGTGGGTGTGTAAGTAATACTACTTGCTATTAGGCGGCAGCCATAGACAAACGCTGAACGCGGTAGCACTTCAAATGTAGCGCCAGCTGCCAGCCAATCAGAGCTGGCGGACCGGCAGCCAATCAGGGAAGCTGCTGCAGCAGTGGCAGCCAATCAGGAACAAATTGCTGCGGCCACTTCCCTGATTGGCTGCCGGTCCGCCAGCTCTGGTTGGCTGGCGGCCGACGCTTCATTTGAAATGCCGCCGCGTTCAGTGTGTCCATGGCTGCCGCCCACCTAATAGTAAGTGGTATTACTTACACCCACCCTCCCTCCGTGCAGTGCTATCAGCCTCCCTCCCGCGCCGCTACCTACACCCTCCCTCCTTCCCTCCCGCACCGCTACCTACACCCTCCCTCCGTGCAGTAATCTCTCTAACAGCTTCCCTCCCGCGCCGCTACCAACCCTCCCACCCGCGCCGCTACCAACCCTCCCACCCGCGCCGCTACCTACACCCTCCCGCACCGCTACCTACATCTTCCCGCACCGTTACCTACACCCTCCCTCCCGCACCGCTACCTACACCCTCCCTTCCGCGCCGCTACCTACACCCTCCCGCACCGCTACCTACCCTCCAGATGCTTCCTACACCCTTCTTCACTGATCCCTACTGAAATCCCAGGATCCTTGGAATCCCGGAATTGTGTGTTTTTCAATCCCGAATCCTGGGATTTAAAAAACGTCCCGGGATTGGCCTCCCTAGTTGGCTCCAATCTCTGTGGCTCTCTTGGCATTCTTTTGTGTGTGTGTGTGTGTGTGTGTGTGTGTGTGTGTGTGTGTGTGTGTGTAGTGTTTGTTGTCCCCAACTGGCTATGTCTAGGGACTCTGTGTCATATGCTGCAGAGGATATATCCTCTCAGGGTGACCCCATTCCATGTAAACAGGATTGCACTGTTTTAGCACAGATTCCTGCTAAGGAGCCTGAGTGGTTAGCCTCTCTCAAGGGTATGATCTCAGATTTCTACTAGGGTAGCGCAAACTGAGACAGCAACTCAGGTTTTACAAGACTCTATGGCTGTATGGTCCGGTTCTGTTACAGGGCCCCCTAGCATACACTCTCAAAAACGTGCTGTTGCCCAGATTATGCAAAATGACACGGATACCGATTCTGACACGGCAGACGGAGAATGTGGGGATGTGCTGAGAGGTGCGGCATCTCTTGCAAAAGGGGTGCAGTTGATGATTGAGGCCATTAGAGATGTGTTGAATATTACTGACGCAACACCTGAGCAGGTTGAGGAGGCTTACTTCACGGATAATAAGAAAGCCTCGCTAAACTTCCCTGCGTTTCCAGGCTGTCAAAGAAGTTGTACTGTTTTAGTGCAGGTCCCTGCAAGGGAGCCTGAGTGGTTAGCCTCTATCAAAAGTAGGATTTCTCAGATTTCTACTAGGGATGCACAAAATGAAACTGCAACTAAGGTCTTACAGAACTCTATGGCAGTTTGGTCCGGTTCTGTTCCCTCAGGGCCACCTAGCGTACACTCTCAAAAACGTGCTCTTGCCCAGATTATGCAGGATGACACGGATACCGATTCTTACACTGCAGATGGTGATGGGGATGTACTGCGGGGGGCGGCATCTCTTGCAAAAGGGGTGCAGTTGATGATTGAGGCCATTAGAGATGTGTTGAATATTGCAGATACAACACCAGAGCAGGTTGAGGAGGGTTTCTTCACTGACAATAAGAAAACCTCGCTAACCTTCCCTGCGTCAAAGGAATTAAACGCCATATATGAGAGAAATCCTGGGAAAACCCGGAGAAAAAATTCCAGATCCCTAGAAAGGTTCTGGTTGCTTTTCCCTTTCCTGAGGGGGATAGGAAAAAATGGGAAAACCCGCCCATTGTTGACGCGTCTGTCTACAGACTGTCTAAAAAGGTGGTTTTACCGGTTGCAGGATCTACTGCGTTAAAAGAACCGGCTGATCGCAAAATTGACACTACGCTCAAATCCATATACATGGCTTCAGGGGCGATATTGCGACCCACTATTGCCTGTGCATGGATCTCTAAAGCTATAGTAAAGTGGTCAGGCACGTTACTTGAGGAATTGGATTCAATGGATAAAAGTGAAGTTGAATTGTTTTTACATAACATACAAGATTCTGCTGGATTTATGGTGGAATCCATGAAAGACCTGGGTTCGATGGCTGCAGGGATATCTTCCAGGTCTGTCTCGGCTCGCAGAGGACTTTGGCTACGCCAATAGTCTGCCGACGCGTAATCCAGGAGAGGTGTGGAGAACCTACCATATACAGGTCATGCTCTATTTGGGGAAGCGTTGGATGCGTGGATTTACACGGCAACTGCGGGTAAGTCACCTTTTCTTCCCTCAGCTACATCTGCTACGAAGAAACCTTTTTCTTCATTCCCATCACAGTCCTTTCGGACAGCAAAAACAAAAAAGGCCAAGCCATCTAACACCTTCTTTAGAGGAGGTCGTGTAAAATCCCAAAAATAAGATTTTACACCTACCGGTAAATCTATTTCTCGTAGTCCGTAGAGGATGCTGGGACTCCGTAAGGACCATGGGGAATAGACGGGCTCCGCAGGAGACATGGGCACTTTAAGAAAGAACTGAACTCTGCGTGTGCACTGGCTCCTCCTTCTATGCCCCTCCTCCAGACCTCAGTGAGAGAAACTGTGCCCAGAGGAGATGGACACTACGAGGAAAGGATTTTGATAATCCAAGGGCAAGATTCATACCAGCCACACCAATCACACCGTATAACTTGTGAGAAACTACCCAGTTAACAGTATGAACAAACAATATAGTCTCGGTCCAAACCGATGAAACTACAACATAACCCTTATGTAAGCAATAACTATATACAAGTCTTGCAGAAGAAGTCCGCACTTGGGACGGGCGCCCAGCATTCTCTACGGACTACGAGAAATAGATTTACCGGTAGGTGTAAAATCTTATTTTCTCTAACGTCCTAGAGGATGCTGGGACTCCGTAAGGACCATGGGGATTATACCAAAGCTCCCAAACGGGCGGGAGAGTGCCGATGACTCTGCAGCACCGATTGAGCAAACAGGAGGTCCTCCTCAGCCAGGGTATCAAACTTATAGAACTTTGCAAAGGTGTTTGATCCCGACCAAGTAGCTGCTCGGCACAACTGTAATGCCGAGACCCCTTGGGCAGCCGCCCAAGAAGAGCCCACTTTCCTAGTGGAATGGGCCCTAACCGATTTTGGCAACGGAAATCCTGCCGAAGAATGCACCTGCTGAATCGTGTTACAGATCCAGCGAGCAATAGTCTGCTTTGAAGCAGGACCGCCAACCTTGTTGGCAGCATATAGAACAAACAATGCTTCTGTCTTCCTGACCCTTTCTGTTCTGGCCACATAAATCTTCAAAACCCTGACCACATCAAGGGACTCGGAATCCTCCAAGTCACGCGTAGCCACAGGCACGACAATAGGTTGGTTCATATGAAAAGATGAAACCACCTTAGGAAGGAATTGAGGACGAGTTCTCAACTCCGCCCTAACCACATGAAAAACCAGTTAGGGGCTTTTATGTGACAAAGCCGCTAATTCCGAAACTCGCCTTGCAGAAGCTAAGGCTAACAACATGACCACTTTCCAAGTGAGGTACTTCAATTCCACCGTTTTGAGTGGTTCAAACCAAGGTGACTTAAGGAACCGTAACACCACGTTAAGGTCCCAAGGCGCCTCCGGAGGTACAAAAGGAGGCTGAATATGCAGTACTCCCTTCACAAACATCTGTACTTCAGGAAGAGAAGCCAATTCTTTTTGAAAGAAAATGGATAAGGCCGAAATTTGAACCATTATGGACCACAATTTTAGGCCCAAATTCACTCCAGTCTGAAGGAAGTGAAGGAGACGGCCCAAATGGAACTCCTCCGTAGGAGAATTCCTGGCCTCACACCAAGAAACATATTTTCTCCATATGCGGTGATAATGTTTCAATGTCACGTCCTTCCTAGCCTTGATCAGGGTAGGAATGACCTCATCCGGAATACCTTTTTCCGCTAGAATCCGGCGTTCAACCGCCATGCCGTCAAACGCAGCCGCGGTAAGTCTTGGAACAGACAGGGCCCCTGTTGCCGCAGGTCCTGCCGTAGAGGAAGAGGCCACGGATCTTCTGTGAGCAACTCCTGCAGATCTGGATACCAAGTTCTTCGTTGCCAATCCGGAGCCACGAGGATTGCTTTCACTCCTCTTTGTCTTATTATTCTCAACACCTTGAGTATGAGAGGAAGAGGAGGAAACACATAGACCGACCTGAACACCCAAGGTGTCACCAGGGCGTCCACCGCTACCGCCTGAGGGTCTCTTGATCTGGCACAATACCGCTTTAACTTTTTGTTGAGACGGGACGCCATCATGTCTATTTGGGGCAGTCCCCACTGATCCACAATCTGTGCGAAGACTTCCCGATGAAGTCCCCACTCTCCCGGATGCAGGTCGTGTCTGCTGAGGAAGTCCGCTTCCCAGTTGTCCACTCCCGGAATGAACACTGCTGACAGTGCGCTTACATGACCTTCCGCCCAGCGAAGAATCCTAGTGGCTTCTGCCATTGCCACCCTGCTCCTTGTGCCGCCTTGGTGGTTTACATGAGCCACTGCTGTGACATTGTCCGACTGAATCAGAACCGGCTTGTTGCGAAGTAATTCTTCCGCTTGACGCAGGGCGTTGTATATGGCCCTCAACTCCAGGAAGTTGATGTGGAGACAAGTCTCTAGACTTGACCAGAGACCCTGGAAACTTCTTCCCAGTGTGACTGCTCCCCAACCTCGGAGGCTCGCGTCCGTGGTCACCAGGATCCAGTCCTGAATGCCGAACCTGCGGCCCTCTAGGAGGTGAGCACTGTGCAGCCACCACAGGAGAGATACCCTGGCTCTGGGAGACAGGGTGATCCTTTGATGCATGTGTAGATGAGACCCGGACCATTTGTCCAGTAGGTCCCATTGAAAAGTCCTCGCATGGAACCTGCCGAAGGGGATGGCCTCGTAAGATGCCACCATCTTCCCCAGGACACGTGTGCAGTGATGCACCGAAACCTTTTTTGGCTTTAATAGGTTCCTGACCAGAGCCATGAGCTCCTGAGCCTTTTCCATCGGAAGAAAAACCTTTTTCTGGTCTGTGTCCAGAATCAGGCCCAAAAAGGTCAGATGCGTTGTAGGAACCAGTTGGGACTTCGGAAGATTGAGAATCCAACCGTGCTGCTGTAACGTCTTCACAGACAGTGACACGCTGTCCAGTAACTTCTCCCGAGATCTCGCCTTTATGAGGAGATCGTCCAAGTATGGGATAATTGTGACACCCTGCTTGCGCAGGAGCACCATCATTTCCGCCATTACCTTGGTGAAAATTCTCGGGGCCGTGGAAAGCCCAAACGGCAACGTCTGAAATTGGTAATGACAGTCCTGTACTGCAAATCTCAGGAACGCCTGGTGAGGAGGGAAAATCGGAACATGAAGGTATGCATCCTTTATGTCCAGGGACACCATCCAATCCCCCCCCCCCCCCCTCCAGGCTGGCGACGACCGCTCTGAGCGATTCCATTTTGAACTTGAACTTCTTCAAGTACAGGTTTAGGGATTTTAGATTCAAAATGGGTCTGACCGAACCGTCCGGTTTCGGGACCACAAACAGGGTTGAGTAATACCCCTTCCCTTGCTGGAGAAGAGGAACTTTGACTATCATCTGTTGAAGATACAATTTTTGAATTGCAGTCAACACTAACTCCCTCTCTGACGGAGAAGCTGGCAGAGCCGATTTGAAAAACCGGCGAGGAGGCACCTCTTCGAATTCCAGCCTGTATCCCTGAGAAACAATCTCTATTGCCCAGGGATCCACCTGTGAGTGAACCCAGACTTGGCTGAAAAGTCGAAGACGTGCCCCCACTTGAGCTGAATCCCTCAGGGAAGCCCCAGCGTCATGCGGTGGATTTTGCAGACGTAGGGGAGGACTTCTGCTCCTGGGAACTAGCTGTGTGCAGCTTTTTTCCCTTGCCTCTACCTCTGGCAAGAAATGACGATCCCCGTACCTTCTTGCTTTTATTTGAACGAAAGGACTGCATTTGATAATGAGGTGCCTTCTTAGTATGTTGCGGGGGAACATAAGGTAAGAAATTCGATTTACTGGCCGTAGCAGTAGAGACGAGGTCCGAGAGGCCTTCTCCAAACAACTCCTCCCCCTTGTGTGGCAACGACTCCATATGCCGCTTTGAGTCGGCATCCCCCGTCCACTGTCGGGTCCACAAGAGTCGCCTAGCAGAAATAGACATAGCATTTATTCTGGAGCTTAGTAAACAAATGTCTCTTTGAGCATCCCGCATATATAAAGCAGCATCTTTGATATGCTCTAGGGTCATTAGAATGGTATCCTTCTCTAGGGTGTCAATCTCCGTCGATAAGGAATCTGTCCATGCTGCGACAGCACTACAAACCCAGGCCGAGCCATAGCCAGTCTAACAATAGTACCGGAATGTGTGTAAATGTACTTCATGGTAACCTCCTGCTTACGATCAGCAGGATCCTTGAGGGTAGCTGTATCCTGGGAAGGCAGTGCCACCTTCTTGGACAAGCGTGTCAGCGCCTTGTCTACTTTAGGCGAAGATTCCCATCGTATCCTGTCCTTTTGTGGAAAGGGATACGCCATAAGAATCCTTTTGGGAACTTGTAGTCTCCTATCTGGAGATTCCCAAGCCTTTTCGCACAATTCGCTTAGCTCAAATGAGGACGGAAAAGCGACCTCAGGCTTTTTCCCTTTATACATGTGTACCCTAGTGTCAGGGACAGGGGGTTCTTCAGTGATATGCAAAACCTCTTTAATGGCAATAATCATGTAACGAATACCTTTTGCCACCTTTGGCTGTAATTTTGCATCCTCATAGTCGACACTAGAATCTGAGTCCGTGTCGGTATCTGTGTCAGTAATCTTGGAGATAGTGCGTTTTTGAGATCCAGAAGGTCCCGGTGCCACTGGGGCAGGCACGGTCTGACTACCTGACTGCTCCCTAGCCTCAGCCTTGTCTAACCTCTTATGCAATAAATTTGCATTCAAGACATTCCACATATCCACCCAGTCCGGTGTCGGCGTTGCCGACGGCAACCTGACAACCATGCACTCCCCCTCCTCCTTAGGTGAGCCTTCATCGTCAAACATGTCGACACACGCGTACTGACACACTACACACACACAGGGAATCTCTTATCTGAAGACAGGTTCCCCCTTAGGCCCTTTGGAGAGACAGAGAGAGAGTATGCCAGCACACACCCCAGCGCTATATGACCCAGGAAAAAACACAGTATGTTTACGAGTAGCGCTGCTGTAATGTATAATCGCCAAATATGTGCCCCCCATCTACTTTAAAACCCTCTTTCACCGTGTGTCAAGCAGGGGAGAGTCCGGGGAGCTTCCTCTCAGCGGTGCTGTGGTGAGAAAATGGCGCTGGTGAGTGCTGAGGGAGAAGCCCTGCCCCCTCGGTTGCAGGCTTCTGTCCCGCTCAAACTTAATAAAATATGGCAGGGGCTCTTTTATATACATGTACAGTGCCCACCTGTACATGTATATAGTCATTTTCCATAGGAGAGGTATTCTATTGCTGCCCAGGGCGCCCCCCCTGCGCCCTGCACCCTTACAGTGACCGGAGTGTGTGAGGTGTATGGGAGCAATAACGCACAGCTGCAGTGCTGTGTGTTACCTCAGTGAAGCACCCGAAGGCTTCTGCCGCCTCAGTAGTCTTCTTTCTTCGTTTCTTCCGGCTCTGTGAGGAGAACGGCGGCGCGGCTCTGGGATGAACGCCCAGGACGAACCTGTGTTCCACTCCCTCTGGAGCTAATGGTGTCCAGGGTCCGAGAAGCAGAGCCTACCATTTAAGTAGGTCTGCTCCTCTCTCTTCAGTCCCTCGATGCAGGGAGTCTGTTGGCAGCAGAGCTCCCTGAAAATAAGAAAAAAACCTAACAAAATGCTTTCTTAGCAGGAAACTCAGGAGAGCTCCCTGCAGTGCACCCATCTTCCTCTGGGCACAGTCTAAAACTGAGGTCTGGAAGAGGGGCATAGAGGGGGGAGCCAGTGCACACCCAGACTTCAGTTCTTTCTTAAAGTGCCTATGTCTCCTGCGGAGCCCGTCTATTCCCCATGGTCCTTACGGAGTCCCAGCATCCTCTAGGACGTTAGAGAAAAACTGCTACTGCCGGTTCCCAAGACCAGAAGCCTGCTTCTGGTACATCAAAAGCCACAGCATGACGGTGGACCGCACGGCCTGGAGTAAGGGCCGGTGGGGGCGAGTCTCAGACGGTTCAGCAATGTGTGGGTGTCGTCCGTCCTGGACCCCTGGGTGAGGAGATTGTGTCCCAGTGGTACAGGCTGGAGTTTCAAGAACTCCCGCCTCACTGATTCTTCAATTCAGGCTTACCAGCTTTACTGGTAGACAGGGCTGTCCTACAGGAAGCCATCCAAAAATTGGAAAAGTCAAAGGTCATTATCCCAGTTCCACCTCAGATGCAAAACAAGGGTTACTATTCGAACCTTTTCGTCGTTCCGAAACCGGATGATTCGGTCAGACCAATTATGAATTTGAAAATGTTGAACCCCTATCTGAGGGAGTTCAAATTCAAAATGGAGTCTTTGAGAGCGGTGATCGCAGGTCTAGAGAAGGTGTAGTTCCTGGTATCCCTGGATATCAAGGATGCGTACCTCCACATTGCAATTTGGCCGCTGCTTCAGGCTTATCTCTGATTCGCACTGTTAGACTGTCACTATCAGTTCCAGGCACTGCCATTCGGCCTCTTCACGGCATCAAGGGTGTACACCAAGGTGATGGCAGAGATGATGGTTCTCCGCAAACGGGGTGAACATAATCCTGTATCTGGACGATCTGCTGATAAAGGCATCGTCCAGGGAGAGGTTGTTGCAGTCCATTGTTCTCACGACTCATCTGTTCAGGGAACATGGTTGGATCCTGAATCTTCCAGAATCACATTTGGAGCCGACCAGGAGGTTGTCTTTTCTGGGAATGATCCTCGACACAGAGGTGCAGAGGGTGTTTCTTCCGGAGGAGAAAGCGTTGGTGATACAAACAATGGTCCGGGCTGTCCTGAAGCCAGCCCGGGTTTCGGTTCATCAGTGCATTCGCCTTCTGGGGAAGATGGTGGCCTCTTACGAGGCTCTGCAGTACGAGAGGTTTCATGTTCGGCCCGTCCAACTGGATCTCCTAGACAAGTGGTCGGGATCTCATCTACACATGCACCAGAGAATACGTCTGTCGCCGAAAGCCAGGATTTCACTCCTCTGGTGGCTGCAACTACCTCACCTTCTGGAGGGCCGCAGGTTCAGGACTGGGTCCTTCTAACCACGGATGCAAGTCTCCGGGGCTGGGGCGCAGTCTCTCAGGGGGAAACCTTCCAAGGAAGGTGGTTAAGTCTGGAATCGGGCCTGCCAATAAACATTCTGGAACTATGAGCCGTCTACAACGGTCTTCTCCAAGCGTCACATCTTCTGCAAGATCGAGCCATTCAAGTGCAGTCAGATAATGTAACTTCAGTAGCTTACATAAACCGACAGGGCGGAACGAAGAGCTGAGCTGCAATTTCAGAGGTAACAAGAATCATCCTCTGGGCGGAAAAACACGCGTTGGCGCTGTCGGCAATCTTCATTCCGGGAGTAGACAACTGGGAAGCGGACTTCCTCAGCAGACACGATCTCCATCCAGGGGAGTGGGGACTCCATCCGGAGGTGTTTGCGGAGGTAACAGATCTTTGGGGTGTACCTCAAATAGACATGAAGGCCTCGCGTCTCAACAAGGGGACCCACAAGCCGTGGCGGTGGACGCCCTAGTGACTCCGTGGGTGTTCAAGTCGGTGTACGTGTTTCCTCCACTTCCACTCATTCCAAGAGTTCTAAAACTCATAAGGAAACAAAAGTTCAGGCAATCCTCATTGCTCCGGACTGGTCAAGCAGGGCTTGGTACGCGGATCTTCTGGATCTACTGCTAGAAGAGCCGAGGCCTCTTCCTCTTCGGGAGGACCTGCTGCAGCAGGTGCCGTTCGCTTATCAAGACTTACCGTGGCTACGTTTGACGGCATGGAGGTTGAACGCCAGAATTTAGCTCGGAAGGGCATTCCGAACAAGGTTATTCCTACCCTGATACAGGCTAGGAAAGGAGTAACGTCTAAACATTACCATCGTATTTGGAAAAAATATGTATCTTGGTGTGAGTCCAAGAAGTTTCCTACGGTGGAGTTTCAACTGGGACGGTTTCTCCTCTTCCTGCAAGCAGGTGTGGATATGGGCCCGAGGTTGGGTTCCGTAAAGGTCCAGATTTCGGCCCTATCCATTTTCTTCCAGAAACAGTTGGCTGCCCTGAGGTTCCAGCCTCCCTTTGTGCCGCCTACGGCACCCTGGGATCTTAACGTGGTGTTACAGTTCCTCCAATCAGATTGGTTCGAGCCTCTACCGGAGTTTGAGGTCAAGTTTCTCACATGGAAGGCTGTCACTTTGTTGGCCTTAGCTTCTGCTAGACATGTGTCGGAGTTGGGGGCTACTGACTCCTCAATTTCCTCAAAGTCCTTGGATGTTGTAAGGGCTCTGAAAATGTATGTGAAGAGGACTGCTCGTCACAGGAAATCAGACTCTCTGTTTGTTTGTCCTGTATGATCCCAAGAAACTTGGGTGTCCTTCTTCTAAGCAGACAATCTCTCGCTGGATTAGGTTCACTATCCAGCATGCGTATTCTACGGCAGGATTACCGTGTCCTACGTCAGTTAAGGCTCACTCTACTCGTAAGGTGGGTTCTTCCTGGGCGGCTGCCCGGGGTGTCTCGGCTTTACAGCTTTGCCGAGCGGCTACTTGGTCAGGGTCGAACACGTTTGCAAAGTTCTACAAGTTCGATACCTTGGCCGCTGAGGACTTGAAGATTGGTCAATCAGTTCAGCAGGAGCCTCCGCGCTCTCCCTCCAGTTCTGGGAGCTTTGGTACATCCCCATGGTATTAATGTGGACCCCAGCATCCTCTAGGACGTAAGAGAAAATAGGATTTTAATTTCCTACCGGTAAATCCTTTTCTCGTAGTCCGTAGAGGATGCTGGGCGCCCGCCCAGCGCTTCGTGATCCTGCAGTGGTTACTTAGTTCAGTACTGCTTTGTTCTTGGTTATGTACTGTTTTACTTACTTGGTTAAGTAATATTGTTCAGCCGTTGCTGAGTTTTCAAGCTGGTTAGCTTGGTTTGCCTTGTGTGTGTGAGCTGGTGTGAATCTCGCCACTATCTGTGTAAAGTCCTTCTCTCGAAGTTGTTCGTCTCCTCGGGCACAGTTTCTAGACTAGGTCTGGTAGGAGGGGCATAGAGGGAGGAGCTAGCCCACACTATTAAACTCTTAAAGTGCCAGTGGCTCCTAGTGGACCAGTCTATACCCCATGGTTCTAATGTGGACCCCAGCATCCTCTATGGACTACGAGAAAAGGATTTACCGGTAGGTAATTGAAATCCTATTTTTAGCCTACCGCTTTCTATAGATCTACTAATTGGATTCACCGTCTATCTGGTATACTGAGAGAGAGTAGCCAGCTACTGAAACATGGGAGTATGGAGCTAATTCAGAGGTGTGCGCGAACCTGTCATACAACTCCCAATTGTTGTGGGTCTGCACATGTGTAGAACGAGTCCTGCGATAGCGCTCACTTCAGATTACTCAGACTGTCCACTCCTACTGCTGCCGCCATTGCTAACTTTGCTACCGATGGTCATGACGGTGATCCGAAGCTGCTTTCGGATCTGCTAAACTATCAGGAGGCATCCGCATTCTATAGACACCTCCTGCAGCAACAGCAATAGCGTAATAGCTTTTTTTTTTCTTTGATCTTTCCCTGCTATCAACATCCAGAGAATCATTCTTAAATACAGATCCTCTGGCGGGGTTTTTTGCTGTATACGAACACTTTCTGAACAAAGACTCCTCTTTACTTTCCCACTTCCCCCTCTCGATTCTTTCCTAAGTACTTCACTGTTCTCAAGATACCTTCTAACTTTTCATCCAACAGTACAGAGGTGACAGGACCAGGACAGTGGGGACAAGGACAGAGGTGACAGGACAAGAATAGAGGGGACAGGGACAGGACAGAGGTCCCAGGACCAGAACAGTGGTGACATGAACAGAGGGGACAGGACCAGGACAGAAATACTAGGACAGAACCAGGACTGAGTGGAGAGGGACAGAACAGAAATGACAGGACTAGGACAGAGGTGACAGGGACAGGAAAGATGGTTCAGGAGAGAGGTGATAGGACCAGGACAGAGGGGACATGACAGAGGGGACAGTGGCAGGACAGAGAGGCTAGTACAGAGGTGACAGGGGCAGGAAAGAGAGGAGAGGGACAGAACAGAGGTGACAGGGACGGGACCAGGACAGAGTGACAGGACCAGGACTGAGGGGAGAGAGACAGAACAGAAGTGACAGGGCCAGGACAGAGGGGCAAAAACAGTAGGGACAGGGGCAGGACAGAGGGGACAGGATAGAGGTGGAAGGGGCAGGACAGGGAGGCCAGGGCCAGGACATAGCCTTGAATTCATCACTAGTGGGAGGAGTTAGTTGGCACTCACTATATATACTACAACTGATAATATTACAGTTTATACAGTACGTAATCTGCATGGTGTATTATAACACCCCTCCCTCCAGCCCCACTCACCACTTGTTCCTGATCTGGGTCTTGCTCTGGATATGTACTGCAGCCTACATCTGCTCAGAGAGCCTGCTCCCACAGCCAGAGGAGGCAGGTGCAGCCAATTACTGTGCGAGGAGAAGTAGCCAAGAAAGATAGAGGCCATCACTCCAGCATCCGCCCTTGTGACACACAGCTGCAGGGTAGCGCGCACAATATCATTCAGATGGTCTAGCCTCTGAGGGAGCCGCCTGTGTAACCCCCTTCAGTCCAGCCCATACAACAGTAATAAGAGTGCTGGATCGAGTACTCTGTTGTTGCTGTTATTTTTGTTGTTGTGTGTAGTGGTGCAAGTGGGAACTTAGAAGTGGGGGTATCAAAAATGAAATAGAACGGCTGGGAATCTGGGGTATACCTAGAATCCTAGAAACTATAGAGATTTTGATAAAGTAAAATCAGTATATAGTATAAAAGAAACCATGTTATATTATATTGTTCATCATCCTCTTCCCCGTGCAGTATCTGTTTTAATCCAGTTTTTCTAAATGTCTCACGCGTCACCCCTGCACCTCACAACCTCCTTCCTTCTCATACCCCTGCACCTCACTCCCTCCTCATACCCTTCCATCTCACTACCTCCTTCCTTCTCATACTCCTGCACCTTACTACCTCCTTCCATCTCTCACCCCTGCACCTCACAACCTCCTTCCTCCTCATACCCCAGCACCTCACTCCCTCCTCATACCCCTCCATCTCACTACCTCCTTCCTTCTCATACTCCTGCACCTTACTACCTCCTTCTTTCTCTCACCCCTGCACCTCACTCCCTCCTTCCATCTCTCGACACTGTACCTCTCTCCCTCCTTCTTTCTCGTACCCCTGCATCTCACTACCTCCTTCCTTCTCATACCCCTGCACCTCACTCCCTTCTCATACCCGTGCACCTCACTACCTCCTTCTTTCTCATACCCTTCCACCTCACTACCTTCTCATACCCGTGCACTTCACTACCAACTTCCTTCTCACACCCCTGCACCTCACTCCCTCCACCCACCCCTGCATGTCAGTCCTTCCTCATACCCCTCCACCACACTACCTCCTTCCTTCTTTCTTTCTCATACCCCTGCACCTCACTCCCTCCTTCTTTCTCATACCCGTGCACCTCACTCCCTCCTCATAACCCTGCACCTCAGTCCTTCCTCATACCCCTGCACCTCAGTCCTTCCTCATACCCCTGCACCTCAGTCCTTCCTCATACCACTCCACCTCACTACCTCCTTCCTTCTCATACCCCTGCACCTCACTCCTTCCTTCCATCTCATACCTGTACACCTCATTACCTCCTTTCTCATACCTCTCCACCTCACTACCTTCTCATACCCATGCACCTTACTACCTCCTTCCTTCTCACACCCCTGCACCTCACTCCCTCCTCATACCCCTGCACCTCAGTCCTTCCTCATACCCCTCCACCTCACTCCCTCCTTCTTTCTCATACCCCTGCACCTCACTCCCTCCTTCTTTCTCATACCCCGGCACCTCACTCCCTCCTTCTTTCTTTCTCATACCCCTGCACCTCACTCCCTCCTTCTTTCTTTCTCATACCCCTGCACCTCACTCCCTCTTTCTTTCTTTCTCATACCCGTGCATCTCACTACCTCCTTCTTTCTCATACCCCTGCACCTCACTACCTCCTTCCTTTTCACACCCCTGCACCTCACTACCTCATTCCTTCTCACACCCCTGCACCTAACTCCCTCCTCATACCCCTGCACCTCAGTCCTTCCTCATACCCGTGCACCTCACTACCTCCTTCTTTCTCATACTCCTGCACCTCACTCCCTCCTCATACCCCTCCACTTCACTCCTTCCTCATACCCGTGCACCTCACTACCTCCTTTCTTCTCACACCCCTGCACCTCACCCATGAGCCCAGTGTACCTTCCCCTAGCATGAAGAATAGGCAGTGTTATGGAAGAGAGGAACTGGGGGTTACACAAATGAACCACTGCATCTAGTACAAAGGCAGTGCCCCAGTGAGGTGGGTACTATAGGGATGCTGCTGGTGGACACAGGCATCGATGCATAATAAGGTCCAGCACAAACAGAGCACATGGCGCACCCGGCTCTACAGCTACAGTACATCTCATTACACAAAGCGTCACAAACCCATTAGATGCTGCTGCGCTGGAGTGTCTGCTCCCAACCTGTTCTCATAGCCGCTGCTTCCTCCATTCCCGGAGCCACATCCTTAGCTGGGAGGCGGAGCCCAAGCATCAGAGGTGCAGCTGGTGTGTGGGATTGCACCTGCAGCATCCCGAGCTGGCCCTCCCTCTCTATCCACTAACCAATAAAGAAGGGTGTGGTCTCTATGTGCAGCAGCAGCCAGAGCACTGACTGAGCGGTACTTCGAGCGCAGAGATTGTATGTGGTTATTCCAGCATACTAGCTGTAGCTGGACAGGAGGGTGTATGGTTGGGGTGTTGGAAGGGGTGCGGGACCTCAAATGGCTTTCGGCACTGGCTGAAACAGGAAAATATTTTTTCGCTGTACACGCTACTAGCCTCCAGCGGATCCCTCTGGGCCTATTTTCAGTGGGGGGCCTGGAGCTGCAGCTCCATCCGCCCCATTGTTAATCCGGCCTAGATTACACCCAGTATCTCCAAGATCAAGACCTGTGCCAGCTATCCTGCAGCGACTGGTCCATGTTGCAGTAGCGTATCCATGCATACCCAGAATTAGGCTGTTCCAGATGCAATGCTAGGATCCTGGTGGTGGCAGGGAGTTACCCACCCACTGCACAGTGGGCGGAGTCAGTAATAGGTGGTTA
This sequence comes from Pseudophryne corroboree, assembly GCF_028390025.1. Classification (NCBI taxonomy): domain Eukaryota; kingdom Metazoa; phylum Chordata; class Amphibia; order Anura; family Myobatrachidae; genus Pseudophryne; species Pseudophryne corroboree. The sequence goes on from NC_086449.1 coordinate 148,373,387, forward strand.
CTGATGGTAAGACAGAATCCCCTTACAGCCCAAATGTAATCATCTGAAACAGGAAGATGCATCCGGTCACATGCCAATTATAATCAAATTGATCTTTTAAATGTGTATATATAAAAAAAATAAGAATTTACTCACCGGTAATTCTATTTCTCGTAGTCCGTAGTGGATACTGAGAACTCCGTAAGGACCATGGGGAATAGACGGGCTCCGCAGGAGACTGGGCACTCTAAAAGAAAGATTAGGTACTATCTGGTGTGCACTGGCTCCTCCCTCTATGCCCCTCCTCCAGACCACAGTTAAGGAAACTGCCCGGAAGAGCTGACACAACAAGGAAAGGATTTGGAATCCAGGGTAAGACTCATACCAGACACACCGTACAAACTGTGATAACCATACCCAGTTAACAGTATGAACAATAACTGAGCCTCAGTAACAGATGGCTCATAACAATAACCCTTTAGTTAAGCAATAACTATATACATGTATTGCAGAGAGTCTGCACTTGGGACGGGCGCCCGCATCCACTACGGACTACGAGAAATAGAATTACCGGTGAGTAAATTCTTATTTTCTCTGACGTTCTAGTGGATGCTGGGAACTCCATAAGGACCATGGGGATTATACCAAAGCTCCCAAACGGGCGGGAGAGTGCGGATGACTCTGCAGCACCGAATGAGCAAAGGCAAGGTTTTCCTCAGCCAGGGTATCAAACTTGTAGAACTTAGCAAATGTGTTTGAACCCGACCAAGTAGCCGCTCGGCAAAGCTGTAAAGCCGAGACCCCTCGGGCAGCCGCCCAAGAAGAGCCCACCTTCCTTGTGGAATGGGCTTTTACTGATTTAGGATGCAGCAATCCTGCCGCAGAATGAGCTTGCTGAATCGTGTTACAGATCCAGCGCGCAATAGTTTGCTTTGAAGCAGGAGCACCCAGCTTGTTGGGTGCATGCAGGATAAACAGCGAGTCAGTTTTCCTGACTCCAGCCGTCCTGGCTACATAGATTTTCAAAGCCCTGACTACATCTAGTAACTTGGAGTCCTCCAAGTCCCGAGTAGCCGCAGGCACCACAATAGGTTGGTTCAAATGAAACGCTGATACGACCTTAGGGAGAAATTGGGGACGAGTCCTCAATTCTGCCCTGTCCATATGGAAGATCAGATAAGGGCTTTTACATGACAAAGCCGCCAATTCTGACACACGCCTAGCCGAAGCTAAGGCCAATAGCATGACCACCTTCCACGTGAGATATTTTAGCTCCACGGTCTTAAGTGGCTCAAACCAGTGGGATTTCAGGAAATCCAACACAACGTTAAGATCCCAAGGTGCCACTGGAGGCACAAAAGGGGGCTGAATATGCAGCACTCCCTTCACAAACGTCTGAACTTCAGGCAGTGAAGCCAGTTCTTTTTGAAAGAAAATAGATAGGGCCGAAATCTGGACCTTTATGGACCCCAATTTTAGGCCCATAGTCACGCCTGACTGTAGGAAGTGCAGAAATCGCCCCAGCTGGAATTCCTCCGTTGGGGCCTTCCAGGCCTCACACCAGGCAACATATTTTCGCCATATGCGGTGATAATGATTTGCTGTCACATCCTTCCTAGCTTTTATCAGCGTAGGAATCACTTCATCTGGAATGCCCTTTTCCGTTAGGATCCGGCGTTCAACCGCCATGCCGTCAAACGCAGCCGCGGTAAGTCTTGGAACAGACCGGGCCCCTGCTGTAACAGGTCCTGTCTGAGAGGCAGAGGCCATGGGTCCTCTGAGATCATTTCTTGTAGTTCTGGGTACCAAGTTCTTCTTGGCCAATCCAGAACGATGAGTATAGTTCTTACTCCTCTCTTTCTTACTATCCTCAGTACCTTGGGTATGAGAGGAAGAGGAGGGAACACATAAACCGACTGGTACACCAATGGTGTCACTAGTGCGTCCACAGCTATCGCCTGAGGGTCCCTTGACCTGGCGCAATATTCTTTTAGCTTTTTGTTGAGGCGGGACGCCATCATGTCCACCCGTGGCCGTTCCCAACGGTTTACAATCTGCGTGAAGACTTCTGGATGAAGTCCCCACTCTCCCGGGTGGAGGTCGTGCCTGCTGAGGAAATCTGCTTCCCAGTTGTCCACTCCCGGAATGAACACTGCTGACAGTGCTAGCACGTGATTTTCCGCCCATCAGAGAATCCTTGTGGCTTCTGCCATCGCCATCCTGCTTCTTGTGCCGCCCTGGCGGTTTACATGGGCGACCGCCGTGATGTTATCTGATTGAATCAGCACTGGTTGGTTTTGAAGCAGGGGCTCTGCTTGACTCAGGGCGTTGTAAATGGCCCTTAGTTCCAGTATATTTATGTGTAGTGAAGTCTCCTGACTTGACCACTGTCCTTGGAAGTTCCTTCCCTGAGTGACTGCCCCCCATCCTCTGAGGCTTGCATCCGTGGTCACCAGGACCCAGTCCTGTATGCGAATCTGCGGCCCTCGAGAAGATGAGCACTCTGCAGCCACCACAGCAGAGACACCCTGGATCTTGGGGACAGGGCGATCAACCGATGCATCTGAAGATGCGATCCGGACCATTTGTCTAACAGATCCCACTGAAAGATCCTTGCATGGAACCTGCCGAAGGGAATTGCTTCGTAAGAAGCCACCATCTTTCCCAGGACTCGCGTGCAATGATGCACCGACACCTGTTTTGGTTTCAGGAGGTCCCTGACCAGAGATGACAATTCCTGGGCCTTCTCCACCGGGAGAAACACCTTCTTCTGTTCTGTGTCCAGAATCATGCCCAGGAAGAGCAGACGCGTCGCAGGAATCAGCTGCGACTTTGGGATATTCAGAATCCAGCCGTGCTGTTGCAACACTTCCCGAGAGAGTGCTACGCTGACTAACAACTGCTCTCTGGACCTCGCCTTTATGAGGAGATAGTCCAAGTACGGGATAATTATAATTCCCTTCTTCCGAAGGAGTATCATCATTTCGGCCATTACCTTGGTAAATATTCTCGGAGCCGTGGAGAGACCAAACGGCAACGTCTGGAATTGGTAATGACCGTTCTGTACCACAAACCTGAGGTACTCTTGGTGAGGTGGGAAAACGGGGACATGCAAGTAAGCATCCTTGATGTCCAGTGACACCATAAAATCCCCCTCTTCCAGGCTTGCAATAACCGCACCGAGCGATTCCATTTTGAACTTGAACTTCCTTATATAAGTGTTCAAGGATTTTAAATTCAGAATGGGTCTCACCGAATCGTCTGGTTTCGGTACCACAAACATTGTGGAATAGTAACCCCGTCCCTGTTGAAGGAGGGGAACCTTGATTATCACCTGCTGGAGGTACAGCTTGTGAATTGCCGCCAGTACTACCTCCCTTTCCCTGGGAGCAGCTGGCAAGGCTGATTTGAGGTAACGGCGAGGGGGAGTCGCCTCGAACTCCAGCTTGTATCCCTGAGATACAATTTGTACAGCCCAGAGATCCACTTGTGAGCGAACCCACTGGTTGCTGAAGTTTCGGAGACGCGCCCCCACCGCACCCAGCTCCGCCTGTGGAGCCCCAGCGTCATGCAGTGGACTTAGAGGAAGCGGGGGAGGATTTTTGTTCCTGGGAACTGGCTGCCTGGTGCAGCTTCTTTCCTCTACCCCTGCCTCTGGGCAGAAAGGATGCGCCTCTGATCCGCTTGCCTTTCTGAGGCCGAAAGGACTGTACATGATAATACGGTGCTTTCTTAGGCTGTGAGGGAACCTGAGGTAAAAAAGTTGACTTCCCGGCTGTTGCCGTGGATACGAGGTCCGAGAGACCGTCCCCAAACAATTCCTCACCCTTATAAGGCAAAACCTCCATGTGTCTTTTAGAATCAGCGTCACCTGTCCACTGCCGAGTCCATAATACTCTCCTGGCAGAAATGGACATTGCATTAATTCTAGATGCCAGCAGGCAAATGTCCCTCTGTGCATCCCGCATATATAAGACGACGTCTTTTATATGTTCTATGGTTAGCAAAATAGTATCCCTGTCGAGGGAATCAATGTTGTCTGACAGGGAATCAGACCATGCGGCTGCAGCACTACACATCCATGCTGAAGCAATAGCAGGTCTCAGTATAGTACCTGAGTGTGTATACACAGACTTCAGGATAGCTTCCTGCTTTCTATCCGCAGGCTCCTTTAGGGCGGCCGTATCCTAAGACGGCAGTGCCACCTTTTTTGATAAGCGTGTGAGCGCCTTGTCCACCCTAGGGGATGTTTCCCAACGTAACCTGTCCGTTGGCGGGAAAGGGTATGCCATCAGTAACCTCTTAGAAATCACTAGTTTCTTATCGGGGGAACTCCACGCTTCCTCACACAATTCATTTAATTCATCAGATGGGGGAAAAGTCACTCGCTGCTTTTTCTCCCCAAACATAATACCCTTCTTGGTAGTAACCGGGTTAACATCAGAAATGTGCAATACATTTTTCATTGCAGTAATCATGCATCGGATGGCTTTTGTAGACTGTGCATTTGTCTCATCCTCATCTACACTGGAGTCAGACTCCGTATCGACATCTGTGTCTACCATCTGAGCTAGCGGGCGTTTATGAGCCCCTGATGGCCTCTGAGACGCCTGGGCAGGCGCGGGCTGAGATCCCGGCTGTCCCAAGGCTGCTGCGTCATCGAACCTTTTATGTGAGGAGTTGACACTGTCGGTTAAGACCTTCCACATATCCATCCAATCAGGTGTCGGCCCCGTCGGGGGCGACACCACACTTATCTGCCCTTGCTCCGCCTCCACGTAACCCTCCTCATCAAACATGTCGACACAGCCGTACCGACACACCGCACACACACAGGGAATGCTCTGACTGAGGACAGGACCCCACAAAGTCCTTTGGGGAGACAGAGAGAGAGTATGCCAGCACACACCACAGCGCTATATAACACAGGGATTTACACTATAATGAGTGATTTTTCCCAATAGCTGCTTATCATCTTATTTGCGCCTAAATGTATGTGCCCCCCCTCTCTTTTTTACCCTTCTCGTACAGGATACTGCAGGGGAGAGCCTGGGGAGCGTCCTTCCAGCGGAGCTGTGAAGAGAAAATGGCGCTGGTGTGCTGAGGAAGAAGGCCCCGCCCCCTCAGCGGCGGGCTTCTCCCGCGTTTTGTATAGCTTAATGGCGGGGTTTTTTACACATATACAGTTTCCCAGACTGTATTATGTGTGTTTTGTGCCAAAAGGTATTCTTATTGCTGCCCAGGGCGCCCCCCCCCCCCCCCAGCGCCCTGCACCCTACAGTGACCGGAGTGTGTGGTGTGCAGTGGGAGCAATGGCGCACAGCTGCAGTGCTGTGAGCTACCTTAATGAAGACCGGAGTCTTCTGCCACCGATTTCATCTCCTTCTCTTCTGTCTTCTGGCTCTGCAAGGGGGACGGCGGCGCGGCTACGGGAACGGACGATCGAGGTCAGGCGCTGTGTTCGAACCCTCTGGAGCTAATGGTGTCCAGTAGCCTAAGAAGCACTAGCTAGCTGCAAGCAGGTAGGTTTGCTTCTCTCCCCTCAGTCCCTCGTAGCAGTGAGTCTGTTGCCAGCAGATCTCACTGAAAATAAAAAACCTAACAAATACTTTCTTTCTAGCAAGCTCAGGAGAGCCCACTAGGTGCATCCAGCTCTGGCCGGGCACAGATTCTAACTGAGGTCTGGAGGAGGGGCATAGAGGGAGGAGCCAGTGCACACCAGATAGTACCTAATCTTTCTTTTAGAGTGCCCAGTCTCCTGCGGAGCCCGTCTATTCCCCATGGTCCTTACGGAGTTCCCAGCATCCACTAGGACGTCAGAGAAAGAGAAAATGCATCTGTGCCGCTGCGGACATCCAGAATTGGTGTCAGCAGCTCGGCTTATGTGCGCAGTCGCAAAGCTCTGAATGCTTCAGCCGCTGCGACCCAAAAGATGGATACCCTCTGACTGCCTTCGAAGCTAGCCTGCATAGGCAGGGGGCAACCCTAATCATACATGTTAGCAGGAAAGGCAGTACCCAGCATGCAGGCGGACTTCCCCTGTGTTGGACGTCCCCCCGCATGTTAGAGAAAAGGGTTGTGGTTGTGCACTACAACCCATGCTGAATGGGGCCCTGAAGACATTGATCTGCACTATGGGCCTAATTCATATTTGTACGCAATGACTATGTTTATGCAACTGGACGATTATCAGTAGGACTGCGCAGCTGCCGCAATTGCACTGCACGCATGCCAAGGTGCCACTGCAGTCACACTTGCAATGAGAATTTAAACGCAGAGTGATTGACAGGAAGGGCCGTTTGTGGGAGATAGCAGGGACTGGCGGCAAAAACTCAGGCGTGTCATGGGCGTTTCGGGGGGTGTATCTGCCTTCAGCTGCGATCATGTAATCAGAGAAATATGGCGCCAGCAACACTTACTGCCATGGCCAGTCTGCGTAACCACAGACTTACTCATGGAGTTGACATTCCTTGTTATTGCGTCGGTGCTGCGTTTGTGTCTGCAGTTGCTGAGGATTTAGAGATGGCTCCTGTAGTCGCCACTACTTTATTCTGAGCGGCAGCTTCATTTGCGATGATCAGCAAGTCCGTATCCTGAGAAATCGTAATTGCGTAGGCATGGGCATACAAATCTGAATCAAGCCCAATGTGGGCACTTTATTTCTCTTCCTCTGGAATACCTGAGGAAACATCATTGGCCGAGACAATATCCACAGTGCCCATGCAACCACTGGGAGTTTATTCCAAAGATTGTAATTTAGTCATCAAGGTTGAGTTTATACGTACTCCTTCTATATTCAATTTTCCAGTACGTTACACAGCATGTTATCTATTTTATTTTACATGTTTTGGTAATCTATTTGAAGAATATTTAATGCAAAGAGTTGGTAAAAAATAAACAAGGGATTAAAAATAGTGCCGGAACCAATCCTCTTAACACTATAGACTATTTCTGCGGAGCCTAGGTGAAAGTCTCCTGCTGTTCCTGGTTGTACACCTTTCTTTTACTCCCTAAGAGGAAGAGGAACCTGGCACAAGTAATCCATGCATCCACGACAATTCTAATGCCTAGTATGACTAATAACTTGTAGGACTTATTTCCCATTATTGCTGCCTAAACCTCACACTTCTGTGCATCCCTTTAATGCAGTGGTTCACAACCATTTATAGGAGTATGATCTTGTTCACAATGAGTTCAGGACATCACAAATGCTTCTGGTGCAGAGGATGCTGGTCATTACTGTCTTTGTGGCTAATGCTGACATTACCCCATGGCAAGATGTTCTCATTACACTAAGGTTTTATCAGTTTCATGGCCAGGTAGCTCTAAAGGAGAAAAGGGAAAAGATTATCAGTATATATGAACCACAAATCAATTGGTGCGCAGTGTAGCAGCAGCTTTCTATTAGTCAAGTGATTATAACATGAAGTCCATAAGGTTACTATGGCAACAGTTTAAACTTTGTACAACTCATGTTTTTACTCATTATGCGTCCAAAATGGAAGTATATATATATTTAATATTATTTACATATTATATATTATTAAATGTGTTATGCAGATTTGTATTTTTTAAAGCCATTTCTTAACATTTCACACCCCCAAATGTGATTGGCTGTTAGCAGTATAAATAAAGTACTTCCACCCTTACGCACTACACTTTGAGAAATAGTTTAATAGTTGACACATGTCCATGAACTGTGAGGAGCCTTCAATTTATCTGGATTGTACCATCTTGGAGAATAAATACAGCTGCAGCAGAACTCCATTTTCCAAGGAAGGGTGTAGTTACACTGTCACTCATAGACTTTCAAAGCCTCCTAAAATCCGGTAAACTGCTTCACTCACTTTGTGGTGGATTATCTTTCAACTGTATTGATTTTATAGTGGTAAATAAAAGGTATTAAACTACTGTATATGGAGTATTTTTCCTGTTTTATATGAAGAACAACCCAGATGGGCGGATTATGACTACAGGATTCAGAGAGTTATTCAGGTTTGTTAGCAAACCAAAAAAATCACACTAATAGGCAAAACCATGTGCACTGCAGGTGGGGCTGAGGTAACGTGCAGAGAGATTTAGATTTGGGTGGGTTATATTGTTTATGTGCAGGGTAAATACTGGCTGCTTTATTTTTACACTGCAATTTAGATTTCAGTTTGAACACCCCACCCAAATCTAACTCTCTCTGCACATGTTATATCTGCCCCCCTGCAGTGCAGCATGGTTTTGCCCATTAGTGTGCTTTTTTTTTGTTTGCTAACCTGAAAAAGGCCCAAAAACCACTACTGATTACAAGCCAGGGACGTGCAGTCAGGGGAGGCAGAGCCTCACCTGTCATGCTCCCTGTCATATTTTACAGTTTTGACTATAAAAATGATTGGAACAATACAAAGAAGATGCTTATAACTTCTAAGCATATTCTTTGTATTATTGCAAGCATTTTATAGATAAAACTGGCCAGAGTTGCAGGGATCTGTGAATTGCAGGTAGAGACAGAGATGAGGCAGCCAGAGCTGAGCCTCATCTCACACACTGTCAGAGCCTGCCTGTACAGTGGGGCGGGCTACACAGCAGCCAATCATGCTGCTTAGAAAGGAGAAATGGGAGGCATGCCTCAGTGTGGGGGCGTACTTGTGCTCTGATGGGCAGCTCGGATTGGTCAAGTGACCAATCCAGGAAATGCAGGAACACAGACAACGGAGCTGAGCAGCGTGACAGGGGAGGAGGGAGACGGGGATCTGAGGTGCCAGCAGCAGCCACTCGTGCACAATGACTAGGGTGAGTAGCAGTGTGTGTGTGTGTGTGTGTATCACTTGTAGTGAGTGTGGGGACAGGATGTGTGTGTGTGTGTGTGTGTGTGTGTGTGTGTGGCATCTGCAGTGAGTGTGCGGACAGGATTTTGTGTGTGTGTGTGTGGCATCTGCAGTGAGTGTGGGCACAGGACTCTGTGTGTGTGTAGGTGTGCGCCACGCAGTGGGGGAGCCAGTGTCAGAACTGGTGGGTGGCAGCGCAATGGAGGGCGCGATTGCTCCCCTTCCTTTTATCACTGGAGAGAGGACTGGCCACCGCTGAGCTGCCTGTCACCCCAGCACACGCCGGCATCTGCTAGGCTGGGAGAGAGGCTGCTGCAGTGGCGGCCAGTCCTCTCTCTCCCCACCCGACGTGGCTGTCAGCAACAAGGAAGTGGGAGGGCAGCGGGACCAGGGCCACCTCCGGGCCCCTCCAATGGGCCCGGGTCAGGTAGAGAGTACCCTCCACCCCCTCTCGGAACTAGTGTGTGTGTGTTGTGTGTGTTACGTTGAATAAGGGGGTCACAGACTCCCAGCACCCAGACCCACCCCCATGTGTGCCTCCCCAGCCTCTGACCTCACCGCATGTCACTGTTACAAGCCTGTGTGATATATTTTTGTGAGTAGTGTGATCACTTTATGCTATCCATGGTGTAGTTACTTTCTATGTGTGTCCTCTTTCTTTTATTTTCTCTTACATCCTAGAGGATGCTGGGGTCCACATTAGTACCATGGGGTATAGATGGGTCCGCTAGGAGCCATTGGCACTTTAAGAGTTTGAGAGTGTGGGCTGGCTCCTCCCTCTATGCCCCTCCTACAAGACTCAGTTTAGAAAATGTGCCCGGAGGAGCCAGTCACAGCTAGGGGAGCTCTACAGAGCTTCTCTTGTAAAAGTTTATTTTTATTTTTTATTATTTTACAGGGAGGCTGCTGGCAACAGCCTCCATGCTTCGTGGGACTAAGAGGGGGGAGTAGTGTCCGCCCTGCGGGGTCTGAGCCACTATCTCCGCTGACTGGACACTGAGCTCCTGAGGGGATAGAACGTTCCCCGCTACAGGGGATCGCTCACCCCGGCAGCATGCCGCCACCCCCTTACAGAGCCAGAAGATCAGTGGCGAGTCAGTCACCGCCCCCCTAGCAAGTGGGGAGCCAGTGTGAAGATGGCGGCAACAGGGTATGGAGCGCAGTACTAACTGCGCTCCAGGGCTCAGTGGTACATAGTGCGGCACTGTGAGGGGCGCCTTGAGCCAGCGCCTACACTGACCTCTAAGCCTGTCAGGGTCCCAGGATCACTGCCAGCATGATTCATCAGGCCAGTATAATCTCCAGAAGAGCGGGAAGACAGCGCCATTAAAGGGGCGGAGCCTCTCAGAGCGGACCCAGCAGCGTTCAGCGCCATTTTCCTGCCTGCATAACGCTGTCAGTGTAGAGCAGTCCCTCCATATCAACTCCAGCTATCTCTTACGGTACCAGGGGGCTGTAGAAGGGGGGGAGGCTGTGTACAGACTGTGTAACCTACTAAGGTGCACAGTCAGCGCTGGTTGGGGTCTCCCTATACCTTGAAAGCGCTGTGTCTCTCATGCCATTCTTGGGGGTGAAACTCTGTCTATCCTCGTGTGTGTGTGTGTGTGTGTGTGTGTGTGTGTGTGTGTGTGTGTGTGTGTGTGTGTGTGTGTGTGTGTGTGGCAGATTTATTAAGCTCGGTGAAGTGATAAAGTGGAAGGTGATAAAGGACCAGCCAATCAGACCTTAACTGCCATATCACAGGCTGGGTTTGAAAAATGACAGTTAGGAGCTGACTGGCTGGTGTTTTATCACCTTCCACTTTATCACTTCACCAAGCTTAATAAATCTGCCCCGCTGTGTCATATGCTGCAGAGGATATGTCCTCTTAGGATGATCTCATTCCATGTAATCAGGATTGCACTGTTTTAGCGCAGATACCAGCAAGGGAGCCTGAATAGTTATCCTCTATAAAATCTATGATTTCTCAGATTTCTACTAGGGTTGCAAAGAATGAATCTGCAAATCAGGTTTTACAAAACTCTATGGCAGTTTGGTCCGGTTCTTTTGCCTCAAGGCCCCCTTCTGTAGGTTCCCACAAACGTGCTCTTGCCCAGATTATGCAAGATGACACGGATACTGATTCTGACACGGCAGAAGGTGATGGGGATGTGCTCAGGGGGGCTGCATCTCTTGCTAAAGGGGTGCAGTTGATGATAGAGGCAATTAGAGATGTGTTGAATATTGCTGATACAACACCTGAGCAAGTTGAGGAGGCTTACTTCACTGACAATAAGAAAGCCTCGCTAACCTTCCCTGCGTCCAAGGAATTAAATGCTGTTTTTAAGAAAGCATGGGAAAACCCGGAGAAAAAATTCCAGATCCCTAGAAGGGTTCTGGTTGCTTTCCCCTTCCCTGAGGAGGATAGGAAAAAATGGGAAAATCGACCCATAGTTGACACGTCTGTATCCAGACTCTCGAAAAAGGTGGTTTTACCTGTTCCAGGATCTACCGCCTTAAAGGAGCCGGCTGATCGCAAAATTGATACTACGCTCAAATCCATATACACGGCTTCATGGGCGATTCTACGTCCCACTATTGCTGTGCATGGATTTCCAAAGCTATAGTAAAGTGGCCAGGCACGTTACTAGAGGATTTGGATACAATAGATAAAAGTGATGTTGAATTGTTTTTACATAACACTTAGGATTCTGCAGGATTTATGGTGGAATCCATGAAAGACCTGGGTTCAATGGCTGCAGGGATATCTTCCATGTCTGTCTCAGCTCGTAGGGGACTTTGGCTGCGCCAGTGGTCTGCCGATGCAGAATCCAGGAGAGGTGTGGAGACCCTACCCTACACAGGTTAGGCTCTCTTTGGGGAAGCGTTGGATGCGTGGATCTCCACGGCTACAGCGGATAAGTCACCTTTTCTTCCCTCAGCTGCACCTGCTATGAAGAAACCTTTTTCTTCAGCTACATCACAGTCCTTTCGGGTTGCTAAAACAAGTAAGGCCAAACCGTCCAACACCTTCTTTAGAGGAGGTCGACCAAAATCCAAGAAACCTGCTGCTGCGGGTTCCCAGGAATAGAAGCCTTCTTGAGGTACGACAAAGTCCTCAGCATGGCGGTGGACCGCGAGGCTTGGAGGTAGGGCCGGTGGGGGCGAGACTCAGAAATTTCAGTCAAGTCTGGGTCAGTGGCGTGCGGTGAGGTCAGTGGCTGGTGAGGCACTACAGCCATAATGTCCGCCGAATCCTGCCGATGACCCCTACTGCCGCCGAGCCAATGCCCGCTACTGCCTCTGAGCTGATGCCCGCTGCCACCACCAATGGCTTACAAACTCGCCCACTATCAACTAACCCAGCCCTTCCGCCACTAATTTGCATCTCAGTCCGATGACGCCAATGCCCGCTGCCTGCCTGCTCATTATACTTGTGATATATTGTACATTTTTATAGAAAAAAAAATAAAAATTAGTGTTTGGGACTGGGAAGGGAGTGGGAGAAGGACATGAATGCAATTTTGTTGTCCAGGGCTTCCATTAACTTAATGGAGAAGAGTCTGAATGGGTTAAAAATGTAAAAAAAAATGCGTGAGGTCCCCCCTCCTAAGTATAACCAGCCTCGGGCTCTTTGAGACGGTCTTGGTTGTTTAAATACTGGGGAAAAAATTGGACAGGGGTTCCCCGTATTTAGACAACCAGCAGCGGGCTCTTAGTCCGGTCCTGGTTCCAAAAATACGGGGGACAAAAGATGTAGGGGTCCCCCGTATTTTTAAAACCAGCACCGGGCTGCACTAGCCAGGGACATAATGCCACAGCCGGGGGACACATTTATGTAGGTCCTTGCGGCCGTGGCATTACCACCCCCCCCAACTAGTCACCCCTGGCCGGGGTTCCCTGGAGGAGTGGGGACCCCTTAAATCAAGGGTTCACCACCCTCCAGGCACCCAAGGGCCAGAGGTGAAGCCCGAGGTTGTCCCCAGCACCCCTAGGCGGTGGGTGCCGGGCTGATAGCCATTAGTGTGTAAAAAAAAAAGAATATTGTATTTTGTTGTGGAACTACAAGGCCCAGCAAGCCTCCCCCGCTTGCTGGTACTTGGAGAACCTCAAGTACCAGCATGCGGGGAAATAACGGGCCCGCTGGTACCTGTAGTTCTACAGCAAAAACAATACCCAAATAAAAACACAACATACACACCGTGAAAGTAAAAATGTATTAAAACACACTTACACACTCACACATACTTATCTACATCCCACGCCGGTCACGTCCACTTGTCCATGTAGAATCCAATAGGGGTACCTGTAAAAATGAAAATTATACTTACAAACGAAGTAATCCACAGGAGGAGAGAGAGAGAGAGAAATTAATGAATATGGGGGGTAATTCCAAGTTGATCGCAGCAGGAATTTTGATAGCAGTTGGGCAAAACAATGCCCCTCATTCCGAGTTGTTCGCTCGGTAAAAATCTTCGCATCGCAGCGATTTTACGCTTAATGCGCATGCGCAATGTCCGCACTGCGACTGCGCCAAGTAAATTTGCTATGCACTTAGGAATTTTACTCACGGCATTTTCATCGTTCTGGCGATCGTAATGTGATTGACAGGAAATGGGTGTTACTGGGCGGAAACAGGCCGTTTTATGGGCGTGTGTGAAAAAACGCTACCGTTTCCGGAAAAAACGCAGGAGTGGCCGGAGGAACGGAGGAGTGTCTAGGCGAACGCTGGGTGTGTTTGTGACGTCAAACCAGGAACGACAAGCACTGAACTGATCGCAGATGCCGAGTAAGTCTGGAGCTACTCAGAAACTGCTACGAGGTGTGTAATCGCAATATTGCGAATACATCGGTCGCAATTTTAAGATGCTAAGATTCACTCCCAGTAGGCGGCGGCTTAGCATGAGCAAATCTGCTAAAATCCGCTTGCGAGCGAACAACTCGGAATAAGGGCCAATGTACACTGCAGGGGAGGCAGATATAACGTGCAGAGAGAGTAATAGGCCCTACACACTTGGCGATATTCTGAAAGATATGAACGATCTCGTTCATAAATGAACGAGAACTCGTTCATATCTTTCAGTGTGGAGACTTAAGCGATGAACGATGCGCGTCCCCGCGCTCGTTCATCGCTGGTCTCCCGTCGGCTGTGCATGCAGGCCATTATGGACGATCTCGTCCATATTTGCCTGCACTTCAATGCAGCCGGGTGACGGGGGGAGTGAAGAAACTTCACTCCCCCCGTCACTGCCCCCCCGCCGCCGGGTCACTCGTCGGCCGTCGGGCACCTCGGCGGCACATCGCCAAGTGAGTAGGGCCCTTTAGATTTGGGTGTGGTGTGTTCAATCTGCAATCTAAATTGCAGTGTAAAAATAAAGCAGCCAGTATTTACCCTGCACAGAAACAAAATAACCCACCCAAATCTAACTGTCTCTGCAAATGTTATATCTGCCCCCCCTGCAGTGCACATGGTTTTGCCCAATTGCTAAAAAATTTCCTGCTGCGATCAATTTGGAATTACCCCCCTTATGCACTCACTGATGCGGGAGGACGTTAGCACAGACAGGGGAGACTGCTGCTGGCTGGGAGGACGGAGCAGGCGCCGGTGGAGGAACGAGGGAGGGGGGGGGGGGGGGCACACAGGTGCCGCGCCGGAGGAGGAACTCAGTCTCAGGCACACAGGCGCCGCCACTTCCGCTTCCAGCGCCGCCTGTGGGTGATTGGATACGGGGACGGTTCTAGACCTTGTGGCGATCAGGGTGTGGCTTCTTCATAGGGAAGGGGCTTGGCCACAGTTATCTCCTTGTACTTGTGCCCCCCTGTAGCTGTACCCCCAGTAGCTGTGACCCCTGTAGCTGTGCCCCTTGTAGCAGTGCCCACAGTTGCTGTGCCCCTTGTAGCTGTGCCCCTTGTAGCAGTGCCCCCCAGTTGCTGTGCCCCTTGTAGCAGTGCCCCCAGTTGCTGTGCCCCTTGTAGCAGTGCCCCCAGTTGCTGTGCCCCTTGTAGCAGTGCCCCCAGTTGCTGTGCCCCTTGTAGCTGTGCCCCTTGTAGCAGTGCCCCCAGTTGCTGTGCCCCTTGTAGCAGTGCCCCAGTTGCTGTGCCCCCAGTTGCTGTGCCCCTTGTAGCTGTGCCCCCAGTTGCTGTGCCCCTTGTAGCAGTGCCCCCAGTTGCTGTGCCCCTTGTAGCAGTGCCCCCAGTTGCTGTGCCCCTTGTAGCTGTGCCCCTTGTAGCAGTGCCCCCAGTTGCTGTGCCCCTTGTAGCTGTGCCCCTTGTAGCAGTGCCCCCAGTTGCTGTGCCCCTTGTAGCAGTGCCCCTTGTAGCAGTGCCCCCAGTTGCTGTGCCCCTTGTAGCAGTGTCTTCGGGGCTGAATGCACGCCCCTGTCATTGCGGCACCAGTATAGGTGCCGCTTCCCCATTCTTTTTCAATGGGCTTTCACAGCCCATTGCTGCACCCTGCCCCCTGCCCGCCCCCCGCTGCCCGGACTTTAACATTAGCAGCGGGAGGCACCTCTCCTGCTGCCTCCCACAGGCCCGGCGACAGGGGAGGTCAAAGGGGACATCCGTCCCGGGCCCCGTCGTTGTGAGGGGCCCCAAGGTCCAGGCAGTGTAAATAATTATATATTGCTCCCGGCATTGCGGCAGCCGCTGGCTGCCCGCTGTGTGGTTGCGTTTTTTTTTTTAAATTCAGCACACGCGCCCCCCCAGTCCTCCGGAGTCCTGTGTTCACTCTTCAGTGCCCCCAGCCCCCCCCCCCCCCCAGGTCACCTGTCATCCGTTCAGCCAGTCCCCGGCTGTGCCGTGTGCTGTGCAGTGTACTGACGTTGCACCGCGCACCAGTCACACAGCAGGAAGCTCGTCCGGACCGCCCCTCCAGTGTCTCACCGCACGCGGCCTCCCTGTCTCTGCTGTGTGAGTGAGGAGCCGGACGGAGCGCCAAGCAGGAGCGGCCCGGGACACAGTACTGCAGCGGGACTTGGGGAGGCGAGCCTGGTCAATGAGCGCCGCGGAGTCGGCGGCTGTGTCACTGTCAGTGTGTTGCTGCTGCAGCCTGCTGGTAAGGCTTTTATCACTTCATGCATCATGTATAGGGCTTTAGGATTGGTTTGGGGCGGAATGCAGGCGGGCACATTCTGCACGCATCTGCATTCTGCACATATGGATGCATCTGCATGCATGCATGTGCATGTCAGATGAGAGCAGAATGTCTGTGCTGTGGTAGTGGACGTAGATAGGATCCCGGCGGCCGGAATCCTGGCTGTCAGCATACCGACGCCGGGATCCCGGCCGCCAGAATGCCGGCAGGCGGCCCAGGCATATCGGTGTCGGCATGCTGGGGGCAAGAAGGGTTGGGCCGGGGGGGGGGCACAGAGATGTCAGTGTACCGGGCCCCAAGATTTCTGTTGCCGGCCCTGGACTCCCACCCTCACATGCAGCCACATACACAGGGAGGACATGATTAAAATAATAAATGAAGATATTTATCACAGACTCTGTTATAAATATCTTCTTTTTATTACTTTAATCATTATGACAGGGGAGGCACTGCTTCCCCTGACTGCACGTCCCTGATCTGGGTGTCGTCTGGCTCGGATCCCTGGGTACAAGCAGTGGCGGCTCTTGCCACGGGCAAGCAGGACTTTTGCCCGGGGCGCCGCTGTCCCGGGGGCGCCGCAGCCGTGTCAAGAGCCGCTACTAACTAGAATGGCGGTGGCAGTGGTTATGAAAAGGTCCTCTCTGCAAAGGGAATCTAGACGCGCAGTGAGGTAGAATTTAGTTTCCCTTCGTGGAGAGGACCTTTCTGTGCGGCGCTATGGGAGAGATGTCATGACGTCTCTCCCATAGATCAGAGGAGCGGCGGAGACGGAGTGCAGTGGTCGGGAAGCAGGAACGGGGCAGGTAAGTATTTTTTTACTAGGGGCACAGCTACTGGTGGGCACACTAAGGGAGGCACAACTACTGGGGCCACAACTAATGGCACAGCTGCAGGGGGCACAACTACTGGGGGCACAGCTGCAGGGGGCATAACAGCTACGGGGGCACAGCTGCAGGTGGCACAACAGCTGCAGGGGGCACAACAGCTACTGTGGGCACAGCTAGGGTGCACAACTCTACAGGGGGCAAAACTACAGGGAGCAAAACTGACCACACCCCTTTTCTATGAAGCCATGCCCCCATTTTTTAACGCGCGCCTACGATGCGCACTAACCCTGTTTCGCCGTCGGGGTGGTGGGCGCCAATGGAAACTTTCGCCCTGGGCGCCACAAGGTCTAGAACCGGCCCTGGGTACAAGATATTGTGTCCCAGGGGTACCGGCTGGAATTTCAAGATTTCCCTCCTCACCGGTTCTTCAAATCAGGCTTGCCAGCATTGTCGGCAGACAGGGCTATCCTACATGGAGCCATCCAGAAGTTGGTGGAGACACAGGTTATTATACCAGTTCCTCCCCAGATGAAAAACAAGGGTTACTATTCGAACCTTTTCGTGGTACCGAAACTGGATGGTTCGGTCAGGCCCATTCTGAACTTAAAATCACTAAACCCCTTTCTGAGGGAGTTCAAGTTTAAAATGGAGTCTCTAAGGGTGGTGATATTAGGTCTGGAGGAGGGGGAATTCCTGGTATCCCTGGATATCAAGGATGCGTACCTCCACATTCCGATTTGGCCGCCGCATCAAGCTTATTTTCGATTCGCACTGTTGGACTGTCATTTTCAGTTCCAGGATCTGCCATTCAGCCTCTCCACAGCACCGAGGGTATTCACCAAGGTGATGGCGGAAATTATGGTTCTCCGCAGACAAGAGGTGAACATAATTCCATATCTGGACGATCTGCTGATAAAGGCATCATCCAAGGAGAAGCTGTTACAGTCCATAGCGCTCACAACCCAGCTTCTCAGGGAACATGGTTGGATCCTGAATCTTCCAAAATGATCCTCGACATGGAAGTGCAGAGGGTGTTTCTTCCAGAGGAAAAAGCATTGGTGATACAAACAATGGTCCGGGATGTCCTGAAGCCAGCCCGGGTGTCGGTTCATCAATGCATTCGCCTTCTGGGGACGATGGTGGCCTTTTACTAGGCTCTGCAGTACGGGAGATTTCATGCTCGGTCCTTCCAACTGGATCTGCTGGACAAATGGTCGGGATCTCATCTACACATGCACCAGAGAATACGTCTGTCGCCAAAGGCCAGGATCTCACTCCTCTGGTGGCTGCAATTACCTCACCTTCTGGAGGGCCGCATGTTCGGGATTCAGGACTGTATCCTTCTAACCACGGATGTAAGTCTCCGGGGCTGGGGCGCAGTCACTCAAGGGGAAACCTTCCAAGGAAGGTGGTCAAGTCTGGAAGCCGGCCTGCCGATAAACATTCTGGAACTAAGAGCCGTCTGCAACGGTCTTTTCCAAGCGGCCCATCTTCTGAGAAATCGGGCCATTCAAATGCAGTCGGACAATGTAACGACAGTGGCTTACATAAACCGACAGGGCAGAACGAAGAGCAGAGCTGCAATGTCAGAGATAACAAGAATCATCCTCTGGGCGGAAAAACACACGTTGGCGCTGTCGGCAATCTTCATTCCGGGAGTAGACAACTGGGAAGCGGACTCCCTCAGCAGACACGATCTCCATCCAGGAGAGTGGGGTCTCCATCCGGAGGTGTTCAAGGAGGTAACAGATCTTTGGGGCATACCCAAAATAGACATGATGGCCTCCCATCTCAGCAAGAAGCTTCGGCGATATTGTTCCAGGTCGAGGGAACCGCAAGCAGTGGCGGTAGACGCCCTAGTGACTCCGTGGGTGTTCCAGTCGGTGTACGTGTTTCCTCCACTTCCACTCATTCCATCTCTTGTTCTAATAAGGAGAACAAGAGTTCAGGCAATCCTCATTGCTCCGGACTGGCCAAGAAGGGCTTGGTATGCGTATCTTCAGAATCTACTGCTAGAAGAGCCGGGTGACGGGGGGAGTGAAGAAACTTCACTCCCCCCGCCGCCGGGTCGCCCGTCGGCGTATCCTCCGTCTGGCAGCTTGGCGGCGGATCGGTAGTGTGTAGGGCCCTTAAGTGTGCATAGATTTCGGCCGTAGCACACAGCTTATACAGAAAGGTGGCGGCATCTGTGGAGGAGCACAGAGGAGGTATTGGGTACAGTCAAGGAATTCCTAGTACAGTAAGGAGAAGTCACCCTGACATGCTCCATTGTGTGAAGCCACTGAGAAATGAGATTTCAGTTTGCAAAGTGACATATTTGTAATGGAATAAAACGAAGCAGTGTTATATTTCATATGGAAGGGTGCATAGCCATTTAACACTGACAAAGTACTTACTGCATGTCGGGAGTCCGGCTTCTGCATTGTGACCGCTGGGATCTTGATTAGTGGTATTTTAACCACTTCCCACCTGGGTCTTTTCCTACTTTTTAAATGAGACCCTCTGTGAGGCAATTAGGTGGCAAAACACATTTCATGGGGCACTGCAAGCAATGTAATTACATGTTTTGCATGCAAGCACATTCACTGCGTGTAATAAAAGCAGTCCTAATATTTCCTCACACTTATTATTAAACCATTAATTAGGCTAAAACAGTATTTTCAGTGAAAAAGAGAAAAGGCCTATTTTACTGAAAAAAGTGTTACTGAATGGACAGGAGATTTATGTGTTTAACTTTGATGTGACGTGTAAAGCTCTGCACAGAGCGGAGCTTTATACTGTGCTGCTGCTCTGCACACCCTAGCTTACTCCTGGGTTCCCAAGCACCTTCAGCAACCAGCAACTTCAATTTAAAACGAACGTGTTTTAAATTGACAGCACGTTGGCAGCGCTTTGTAAATGACCTCCTAGGTATATCTCGATTTCTATTATTGTCTGTTTAATAATAAACACGTAGCCTCCTTGTGGAAAGGACACCTCCAACAACATAGACATAAAGGCAAAGTAAAATCCTAGTTCTGTAGTGAAATACGGGTGTAGTATGAAATACCTAAAATCAAAATTCAGACAATAACTGACCGATGGTCAAAATCCCAACAAGGTCAAAATCCCAACACTTAAAATACAGACAAGGTCAAAATCCCAACATTTAAAATAAAGACAAGGTAAAAATGCCGACATTTAAAATGTACACAGGTCAAAAAGTCGACAAGCTTTTCAAGGTTTTTTTGTGTGTGTGTTTGTCGACATAGGTCGACATGGACACCGTAAAAGCGTACCGCGTCCCCTCGCATGGCTCCCTGCGCTTGCCATGCTTCGGGCACGGTACCTTGCTGCGCTCGGCACACTATTATATTCCCCCTCCAGGTCCACTGGGATGGTAAAGTATGAACATGTCAGTTTCAATGAAAAAATCATGTCGACTTTTTGACCTGCCGACAATTTAAATGTCGGTATTTTGAACTTGTCTGTATTTTTAATGTCGGTATTTTGTCCATGTTGGGATTTTGACCATCAGTCAATGGTTGTCGGAATTTTGATTGTATGTAAATTGACAGCATCCCGTGAAATACACCCCTTTTATCATTGTAACTTGGACATTTGCTCCACACACATTTTCTCTAGAGCAGTGGTTCTCAAACTCGGTCCTCAGGACCCCACACAGTGCATGTATTGCAGGTAACCCAGCAAGTGCACAGGTGTATTAATTATTCACTGACACATTTTAAGAGGTCCGCAGGTGGAGCTAATTATGTCACTTGTGATTCGGTGATGAGACCTGCAACACATGCACTGTGTGGGCTAATGAGGACCGAGTTTGCAGACCTATGCTCTAGAGCAGGCATTACCAACCACGGTCCTGAAGGCACACCAACAGTGCAGGTTTCAGTGATATCCAGACTTCAGCACAGGTGACTTAATTAGTAGCTCAGTTATCTGTGATAAAACCACACTGTGTAATGGGCCGCAGACCAAAAAGCAGGGAGAAAGGAGGACGGACACTGTCACTCCACAAGGCTGCGGGTCTGGAGCAGCTGTAAAATCACACCGCTAATCATGGTAACAAAGGGCCTAATTTAGACTTGATTGCTCACTTGCAGTGTTTTTGCAGCGCTGCAATCAGATAATTGCCGCCCACCGGGGAGTGTATTTTAGCTGTGCAGGTGTGCGAACGCATGTGCAGCCGAGCGGTACAATAAGATCTTTTGCAGTTTCTGAGTTGCCCAGGACTTACTCAGCCGCTGCGATCACTTCAGCCTGTCTGGGGCCGGAATTGATGTCAGACACCCGCCCTGCAAACGCTTGGACACGCCTGCGTTTTTCCAACCACTCCCAGAAAATGGTCAGTTGACACCCAAAAATGCCCTCTTCCTGTCAATCTCCTTGCGATCGGCTGTGCGAATGGATTCTTCGTAAAACCCATCGCACAGCAACGATCCGCTTTGTACCCGAGCGACGCGCCTGCACATTGCGGTGCATACGCATGCGCTGTACTGACTTGATCGCAGCAAAAAAAGCTAGCGTGCGATCAGGTCTGCAGATACATGGAAGTAATGAACTTATACTACTAATTTGCTATGCTGGAATGGTATTACCAATCTTTTCAAATAAATTATATAATATTATTAAAGCTATTAATTACCATTTTGGAGAGGCTGAACTACTAATGGAGAAAGACAGCAACAGCAGTTTCCATGTGGGCTGCTTAATTATCGGATTTACCTAGCTCCTGCAAAGCATTCAGAAGCTTGGCCCATATGAAGATGGCTTTAGCCTGCAGTAACCTGTGGGCTACTCTTTCACTAATTTTACTGGAGAGGGATCTAAAGGATCTCTCCCTGGTGCTGCCTGTTTGCACACCCACCAACAGACATCTATGGGAGCCGGTCACGCTTATGGAAGCTCCTGAAGAGTTTTCTGCATTTATTTTATATGTTTGTAATTTTCAGGCAGGGCTGGATGGCACCAGCCTGTCTGCTTCGTGGGACTTAGAGGGGTAAACGGCCCAACCTCTTGAAGAGTTAATGGTCCCATTACCCGCTGACAGGACACTGAGCTCCTGAGGCAACTATTCGCAAGCCCCACCACGGCGAGCGTACATTCCCGCAGCACGCCGCCACCCCTAACAGAGCCAGAAGAATGAAGAGTGGTGAGTACTAAGCCAGCGTCCCGGTTAGCGGGGTGCCGGACATTATGGCGGCATAAAGGTACGGGGTGGTATGCGTCCCCAGATACAGTACACAGCTGCGTCTCAGTACACTGTACTCAGTACCCACACTGGCAAAAACAGCCTTAAAATGGTTTTCTCTCCATTTTAAGCACCACATTACCTCAGCCAGTATAAAAAAGTGGGAAGACCACGCGCCATTGAAGGGACGGGACCTTCACTATGAGCGGATCCAGCAGCTCACCAGCGCCATTTTCCCTCTGCAGAGGACAAAGACGCTGACTAACAGGGACACGCAGCTCCTCCGGAGAGACTCCAGATTACCTCAGCGAAACCAGGGGGTCATAGCAGGGGGGGGAGCGATTATTAGTGTACTAAGTCCCCTATCAGGGTATTAGTCTGCGACCCGGCTAAGCTTGGCATTAGCGATAAGGGCGCGGTGGAGCTGGCTCCAAATAACTCTTTGTCTCCCTGAAGGGCTCTTTGTGGGTTAATTGTGCTTAACCTTTTCCTGTGTGTGTGCTGTCACATTTACATTATGTCAGGCAAAGAGTGTGTTTCTTTTACAGCGGAGTGTTTCTCTTCACCAGGGGGCTCACTACTGGGTACTCAGGGCAGTGCACCTTCCCAGAATAGTGGGGCTGAACCTGAGTGGGTTAATTCCATTAAAGGAATGATCTCCAATATTTCTACGAAATTATCCCACAATGAGAAGGAGACGCAATACTTAAGACAGACTGTGGATGAGTTTATGAATAGAGACTCAGTCCCCTAACCAGCATCTCAGTCCTCTCCCATTTGTCCACAAAAACTATCTCTGGCCCATATCCTGCAGTCTGACTCTGACGCTGACGGGTCAGACATGGAGGAGGGCAAGGTGGATTTGGAGGGGAAGGATGCTACTCTGTCACAGGAAATAGGGGGCTCTTATAGAGGCTATCAGAGATGTTCTGCAAATTCCTGATAAGGTGTCAGAGGAATGTGAGGAATCTTATTTTAATGTAAAAAAGAAGTCCTCAGTCACTTTTCCTGCATCAAAAAAAATAAGATTTTACTTACCGGTGAATCTATTTCTCGTAGTCCGTAGTGGATGCTGGGGACTCCGTAAGGACCATGGGGAATAGACGGGCTCCACAGGAGACATGGGCACTTTAAGAAAGAATTTAGATTCTGGTGTGCTCTGGCTCCTCCCTCTATGTCCCTCCCCCAGACCTCAGCTAGAGAAACTGTGCCCGGAAGAGCTGACAGTACAAGGAAAGGATTTTGGTAATCCAGGGCAAGATTCATACCAGCCACACCAATCACACCGTATAACTTGAGATAAACATACCCAGTCAACAGTATGAACAACAACAGAGCAACAGGTCAACCCTGATGCAACCATAACATAACCCTTATTTAAGCAATAACTATATACAAGCATTACAGAAGAAGTCCGCACTTGGGACGGGTGCCCAGCATCCACTACGGACTACGAGAAATAGATTTACCGGTAAGTAAAATCTTATTTTCTCGAACGTCCTAGTGGATGCTGGGGACTCCGTAAGGACCATGGGGATTATACCAAAGCTCCCAAACGGGCGGGAGAGTGCGGATGACTCTGCAGCACCGATTGAGCAAACACAAGGTCCTCCGCGGCCAGGGTATCAAACTTGTAGAACTTTGCAAAAGTGTTTGAATCTGACCAAGTAGCCGCTCGGCAAAGTTGTAATGCCGAGACCCCTCGGGCAGCCGCCCAAGAAGAGCCCACCTTCCTAGTGGAATGGGCCTTAACTGATTTTGGCAGCGGCAATCCAGCTGCTGAATGAGCCTGCTGAATCGTGTTACAGATCCAGCGAGCAATAGTCTGCTTTGAAGCAGGAGCACCAAGCTTGTTGGAAGCATACAGGATAAACAAAGACTCTGTTTTCCTGACCCTAGCCGTTCTGGCTACATAAACCTTCAAAGCCCTGACTACATCAAGCAACTCGGAATCCTCCAAGTCCGTAGTAGCCACAGGCACCACAATAGGTTGGTTTATATTAATGGATGAAACCACTTTCGGCAGAAATTGTGGAAGGGTCCGCAATTCTGCCCTATCCGCATAGAAAACCAGATAGGGGCTTTTATGTGACAAAGCCGCCAACTCTGACACACGCCTAGCCGAAGCCAAGGCTAATAGCATGACCACCTTCCACGTGAGATATTTCAACTCCACCGTTTTGAGTGGTTCAAACCAGTGGGATTTCAGGAAACTCAACACCACGTTAAGATCCCAAGGTGCCACTGGAGGCACAAAAGGGGGCCGAATATGTAGCACTCCCTTTACAAACGTCTGAACTTCAGGTAGAGAAGTCAACTCCTTTTGAAAGAAAATGGATAGGGCCGAAATCAGGACCTTAATGGACCCCAATTTTAGGCCCAAATTCACTCCTGACTGTAGGAAGTGAAGGAAACGTCCCAGCTGGAATTCCTTCGTAGGGGCATTCCTGGCCTCACACCAAGCAACATATTTCCGCCATATACGGTGATAATGTTGAGCTGTCACGTCCTTCCTAGCCTTTATCAGCGTAGGAAAAACCTCCTCCGGAATGCCTTTCTCCGCTAGGATCCGGCGTTCAACCGCCATGCCGTCAAACGCAGCCGCAGTAAGTCTTGGAACAGACAGGGCCCCTGATGCAACAAGTCCTGTCTTAGAGAAAGAGGCCACGGGTCCTCTGTGAGCATTTCTTGCAGATCTGGATACCAAGTCCTTCGTGGCCAATCAGGAACAATGAGTATCGTTCTCACTCCTCTTTTTCTTATTATTCTCAGCACCTTGGGTATGAGAGGAAGAGGAGGAAATACATAGATCGACTGGAACACCCACGGTGTCACCAGGGCGTCTACAGCTATCGCCTGAGGGTCTCTTGACCTGGCGCAATACCTCTGTAGTTTTTTGTTGAGGCGGGATGCCATCATGTCCACCTGTGGCAGTTCCCACCGACTTGCAGTCCGTGCGAAGACCTCTTGATGAAGTCCCCACTCTCCCGGGTGGAGGTCATGTCTGCTGAGGAAGTCTGCTTCCCAGTTGTCCACTCCCAGGATGAACACTGCTGACAGTGCGCTTACGTGATTTTCCGCCCAGCGAAGAATTCTGGTGGCTTCCGCCATCGCTACCCTGCTCCTTGTGCCGCCTTGTCGGTTTACATGAGCCACTGCGGTGATGGTGTCTGACTGGATCAGAACCGGTTGGTCGTGAAGCAGGGTCTCCGCTTGACGTAGGGCGTCGTATACGGCCCTTAGTTCCAGGATGTTGATGTGAAGGCAAGTCTCCTGACTTGACCACAGACCTTGGAAATTTCTTCCCTGTGTGACTGCTCCCCATCCTCGGAGGCTTGCATCCGTGGTCACCAGGACCCCGTCCTGAATGCTGAAACTGCGGCCCTCGAGAAGGTGAGCACTCTGCAGCCACCACAGGAGAGACACCCTGGCCCTGGGGGATAGGGTGATTAACCGATGCATCTGAAGATGTGATCCGGACCACTTGTCCAGTAAGTCCCATTGAAAGGTCCTCGCATGGAACCTGCCGAAGGGAATGGCCTCGTATGATGCCACCATCCTTCCCAGGACTCGAGTGCAGTGATGCACTGACACCTGTTTTGGTTTTAATAGGTTCCTGACCAGTGTCATGAGCTCCTGAGCTTTCTCTATCGGGAGATAAATCCTTTTCTGGTCTGTCTAGAATCATGCCTAGGAAAGGCAGATGAGCCGTAGGAACCAACTGCGACTTTGGAATATTTAGAATCCAGCCGTGTTGCCGTTACACTTCCAGAGAAAGTGCTACGCTGATCAGCAACTGCTCTCTTGATCCCGCTTTTATGAGGAGATCGTCCAAGTATGGGATAATTGCGACCCCTTGCTTCCGCAGGAGTACCATCATTTCTGCCATTACCTTGGTAAATATTCTCGGTGCCGTGGAGAGACCAAACGGCTACGTCTGAAATTGGTAATGACAATCCTGTACCACAAATCTGAGGTACGCCTGATGAGGTGGATAAATGGGGACATGAAGGTATGCATCCTTTATGTCCAGAGACACCATAAAATCCCCCCCTTCCAGGCTTGCGACGACCGCTCTCAGCTATTCCA
Source organism: Pseudophryne corroboree (assembly GCF_028390025.1). Taxonomy (NCBI): domain Eukaryota; kingdom Metazoa; phylum Chordata; class Amphibia; order Anura; family Myobatrachidae; genus Pseudophryne; species Pseudophryne corroboree. Next base: position 148,399,358 of record NC_086449.1, read on the forward strand.
TCTTGAACTTGAACCTTTTCAGGTATATGTTCAGGGATTTTAAATTCAATATGGGTCTGACCGAACCGTCCGGTTTCGGGACTACAACATGGTCGAATAATAACCCCCTCCTTGTTGAAGGAGGGGAACCTTGACCACCACCTGTTGAAGATACAACTTGTGAATTGCAGTTAACACTATTTTTCTCTCGTGGGGGGAAGCCGGCAGGGCCGTCGGTGAGGTGGCATCTCCTCGAAGTCCAGCTTGTATCCCTGAGACACAATATCTATTGCCCAGGGATCCAACAGGGAGTGAACCTACTTGTGGCTGAAATTTCAAAGACGTGCCCCCACCGGGCCTAGCTCCGCCTGTGGGGCCCCAGCGACATGCGGTGGATTTTGTAGAGGCCGGGGAGGACTTCTGTTCCTGGGAACTAGCTGTGTTGTGCAGCTTCTTTCCTCTGCCCCTGCCTCAGGCAAGAAAGGACGCACCTCGGACTTTCTTGTTTCTTTGTGATCGAAAGGACTGCATTTGATAATGTCGTGCTTTCCTAGGCTGTGCGGGAATATAAGGCAAAAGATCAGAATTACCAGCTATAGCTGTGGAGACCAGGTTCGAGATCCCTTCTCCACACAATCCTCAGCCTTGTAAGGTAAACCTTCCATATGCCTCTTAAGTCGGCATCACCTGTCCATTGCATGTTTCACAGGACACGTCAAGCAGAAATCGACATAGCGTTGACTCTAGAACCCAGTAGACTAATGTCTCTTTGGGCATGTTTTATATATATATCTAAGACAGCATCTTTTATATATATATCTATATATATATATATATATATACATACTAGGGTCTCAATCTCTGCTGATAAGGTATCTGTCCACGCTGCTACAGCGCTATAAACCCATGCCGACACAATCGCCGGTCTGAGTAGTGTACCAGAATGTGTTTAAATGGACTTCAAAGTACTTTTACTGCATGCTATCTGCAGGATCCCTGAGGATAGCTGTTAAGTCAGCGCTAACTTTTGCATACCTCCCAACTTCGTTTCTTTGTGAAGCGGGACACTCGCGCGGCGCTGCCGCGCGCGCTCCCGAAAAGGGGGTGTGGTCTATTAAAGGAGGCGTGGCTTCGCGGGAGGACCCGCAATCGCGAGCCACGCCCCCGTTTTCGTCACTGAGGGGGCATGCCCAGCGCTCTGTGAGCCGCTGGCATGCTCCCTCTCCCTCTGACTCTACTGAATAGACGCTGTGCGCATGCGCACAGCGTCTATTCACCGCTGCTCTGCTAAGCAGAGCAGCGATTGACAGAGCCTCCCAACTGACCCCCCCCACCGCGGGACACTGTGGCCCGCGGGTGGGACAGCGGGACAGTCCCCAAAAAACGGGACTGTCCCGCGAAAATCGGGACAGTTGGGAGGTATGCTTTTGGGCAAACGTGACACCCTAGGTGAAGATTCCCATCGTATCCTGGCCCTAGTAGGGAAAGGATACTCCCTGAGAATTCTTTGTGGGAAACTGCAGTCTCTTGTCTGGAGATTCCCGCTCTTTTTCTTCATGAGAGGAGGGAAATTTACCTCAGCTTTCTTCCCCTTAAACATGTGTACCCTTGTGTCAGGGACAGATGAGTCATCAGTGATATGCAAAACATTTTTTTATTACAATAATCATATATTGAATACTTTTCTGCCCTTTTGGCTGTAACTTTGCATTATCGTAGTCGACACTGGAGTCAGACTCCGTGTCGATATCAGTGTCTATTATTTTGGATAGTGAGCATTGAGAGACTCTGAAGGTCTCTGCGACATAGGGACAGACATGGGTAGATTCCCTGTCTGTTCTCTAATCTTTTGTGCAATAAATTTACCTTAGCACTTAATTTCACATATCCAAACAGGTGTCGGCGTTGTCGACGGAGACACCACTCACACACACATTTGCTCCATCTCCTCCTTAGGGGAGCCTTTTACCTCAGACATGTCGACACACACGTACCGACACACCACACACTCAGGGAATGCTCATCTGAAGACAATTCCCCCACAAGGCCCTTTGGAGAGACAGAGACAGCACACACCCCAGCGCTATAAACCCGGGAATAACACAGTAACTTAATGTTAACCCAGTAGCTGCTGTTTATATTGATTTTTGCGCCTTATTATGTGCCCCCCCTCTCTTTTTACCCTCTTCTACCGTGTATCCACAGGGGAGAGCCTGGTTAGCTTCCTTTCAGCGGAGCTGTGGAGAAAAAATGGCGCAGGTGAGTGCTGAGGAAGAAGCCCCGCCCCCTCGACGGCGGGTTTCTGTCCCGCTTAAATATACATTTTCTTGGCGGGGGCTCATACATATATACAGTGCCCAACTGTATATATGTGTACTTTTGCCAAAAGAGGTCCATATGCTGCCCAGGGCGCCCCCCCCTGCGCCCTGCACCCTTACAGTGACCGGAGTATGTGAGGTGTGTGGGAGCAATGGCGCACAGCTGCAGTGCTGTGCGTTACCTCAGTGAAGAACGGAGTCTTCTGCTGCCGATTTTGAAGTCTTCTTGCTTCTCATACTCACCCGGCTTCTGTCTTCCGGCTCTGCGAGGGAGACGGCGGCGCGGCTCTGGGATCGGACGACGAGGGTGAGATCCTGTGTACGATCCCTCTGGAGCTAATGGTGTCCAGTAGCCTAAGAAGCAGGACCTAGCTTCAGAGAGTAGGGCTGCTTCTCTCCCCTCTGTCCCACGATGCAGGGAGTCTGTTGCCAGCAGAGCTCCCTGAAAATAAAAAACCTAACAAAATACTTTCTCACAGCAAGCTCAGGAGAGCTCACTGAACAGCACCCAGCTCGTCCGGGCACAGTCTCAAAGTGAGGTCTGGGGGAGGGACATAGAGGGAGGAGCCAGAGCACACCAGAATCTAAATTCTTTCTTAAAGTGCCCATGTCTCCTGCGGAGCCCGTCTATTCCCCATGGTCCTTACGGAGTCCCCAGCATCCACTAGGACGTTAGAGAAATTAATACCCTGTTTAAAGAACCGTGGGTTAATCCTGATAAGAAATTTGAAATCCCTAAAAGGTTGCTCTCATCTTTTCTTTTTCCTCTGGAGGATAGGAAAAAATTGGAAAATCCACCGATAGTGGACGTATCAGTCTCTAGGTTATCACAAAAAATTGTATTGCCTGTCCCTGGTGCAGCCTCCCTAAAAGACACAACTGATTGTTAAATTGAGACTACACTCAAGTCATTGTACACAGCTGCTGGGGTGGCCCAGAGACCCACTATTGCATGTGTGTGGATCACAAAAGCCATTGCTAAATGGTCAGGTAACCTAATTGAGGGGTTAAATTGCTTGTCTAGGGGGGATGTTGTTTTACTCCTGCAGCATATACAGGACTCTGCAAACTTTATGGTGGAAGCCATAAAAGGGATAGGCTTGCTTAATGCACGCACCACCGTTATGGCAGTGTCAGCTCGCAGGGACTTGTGGCTACGCCAGTGGACTGCTGATGCAGACTCCAGGAAAGGCGTGGAAGGCCTACCATTCACAGGAGAGTCCTTGTTTGGAGATGAACTAGACAAATAGATCTCCAAAGCTACTGCGGGTAAATCTACATATCTTCCTTCCGCAGCTCCCCCAGCATAGATCTTATTTCTCTGGGCTACAGACTGTAGTTCCAAGAGCTCCCACCTCACAGATTCTTCAAATCAGGCTTACCAGTTTCACAAGAGGCAAGTATAACTTTACAGCAGGCTATCCAAAAACTGGTACAGACTCAAGTCATTGTTCCAGTTCCAACTCATCTGCACAACAAGGGGTACTATTCCAACTTGTTTGTAGTACCGAAACCGGATGGTTCGGTACGGCCGATTCTGAACCTCAAGTCATTGAACCCGTTCTTAAGAGTGTTGAAGTTCAAGATGGAGTCTCTGAGAGCGGTGATCTCAGGTCTGGAGGAAGGGAAATTTCTAGTGTCTCTAGATATCAAGGATGCGTACCTTCAAATTCCGATCTGTCCGCCTCATCAGGCCTATCTACAGTTTGCACTGCAGGACTGTCACTACCAGTTCCAGGCCCTGCCATTTGGTCTCTCCACGGCACCGAGGGTGTTCACCAAAGTGATGGCAGAGATGATGTTTGTACTCCGCAAACAGGGAGTGAATATAATTCCGTACCTGGATGATCTTCTGATAAAGGCGCCGTCCAGGGAGAGGTTGCTGGACAGCATTGGTCTCTCAACCAAACTTCTCCAGGATCACGGGTGGATTCTGAACCTTCCGAAATCTCACCTAGAGCCAACACGGAGGCTTCCATTCCTGGGAATGATACTGGACACGGAGTCGCAGAAGGTGATCCTTTCGTTGGAAAAGGCATTGGTAATCCAGTCAATGGTTCGGGATGTCCTGAAGCCAACCTGGATATCGGTGCATCTATGCATTCTCCTTCTGGGGGAAATGGTGGCCTCTCACGAGGCACTTCAATACGGAAGGTTTCACTCAAGACCCTTCCAGCTTGATCTGTTGGACAAATGGTCCTGATCACATCTACACATGCACCAGAGGATCCGTCTGTCGCCAAAAGCCAGGATCTCCCTTCTGTGGTGGCTACAGATTTCTCACCTCGTTGGGGGTCGGAGGTTCGGAATTCAAAACTGGATTCTGTTAACCATGGACGCAAGCCTCAGAGGTTGGGGAGCAGTCACCCAGGGGGTGCAGTTTCAAGGAAGATGGTCAAGTCAGGAAGTCATCCTTCCAATCAACATTTTGGAACTCAGGGCCATCTACAACGCACTTCTGCAGGCCTCATATCTTCTCCAAGATTGGACCATTCAGGTCCAGTCGGACAATGTGACGGCAGTGACATACATAAACCGACAGGGCGGAATGAAAAGCAGAGCAACAATGTCAGAGGTGTCAAGAATTGTCCTCTGGGCAGACAAAAACACTGTGGCATTGTCAGCGGTCTTCTTTCCGGGAGTAGACAACTGGGAAGCAGACTTCAGCAGACACGACTTGCACCCGTGGGAGAGGGGCCTTCACCCGGAAGTGTTCAGGAGCTTGACACGTCAATGGGAATATCCACAAATCGACATGATGGCCTCTCGTCTCAACAAGAAGCTCAAGCGGTATTGTTCCAGGTCGAGAGACCCACTGGCAGTGGCGGTAGACGCTCTGACGACTCCATGGGTCTATCAGATGGTGTACGCGTGTCCTCCTCTTCCTATGATCACAAGAATTCTAAAAAGAATAAAATTGAAAATTATTTAACCAATACTCATTGCTCTAGACTGGCCAAGAAAGGCCTGGTACGCAGACCTTCTGGAGATGCTCCTCGAAGATCCGTGGCCTCTACCTCTTCGCGAGGATCTTATGTAACAGGGGGTATGGGTCGTTGGGTCAACCCAACTTAGGTCGATACTCATTAGGTCAACCACTGAAGGTCGACAGTGCCATTAGGTCGACATGGGCGTTAGGTTGACATGTACTAGATTGACAGGTCAAAAGGTCGACATGAGTTTTTTGACTGTTTTTGGTGTTGTTTTCTCCGTAAAGTGACGGGGAACCCAAATTAGTGCACCGTGTCCCCTTGCACGTCGGGCAAGTTGCCTCACTCTGCTACCGCTTTGCTCAGCACAGATTTCAGTTCCAATCGTAGTCCATGTGGATCGTTAAGTATGAAAAAATCCCCCCAATTTAAAAAAAACAAAAACTCAGGTCGACCTTTTGACTTGTCGAACTAGTACATGTCGACCTAACGTCCATGTTGACCTAATGGCATTGTCAACCTTCAGTGGTCGACATAAGTTGTGTCGACCTAATGACCGTAACCCGCAACCGGAACCCGCAACAGGGCCCGTTCGTCTATCAGGACTTACCATGGCTACGTTTGACGGCATGGAAGTTTAACGGCTGATTCTAGCCAGAAGAGGGATCCCTAACAAAGTTATCCCAACTATGATCCAAGCCAGGAAGGGGGTGACGTGACGTCTAAACATTACCAACATATTTGGAAGAAATACGTCTCTTAGTGTGAGAGCAGAAATTATTCTGCGGTGGAATTTCATCTGGGACGTTTCCTGCTTTTTCTGCAGGCAGGTGTGGACATGGGTCTACGTCTGGGCTCCATAAAAGTCCAGATTTCGGCCTTGTCCGTTTTCTTTCAGAAGCAATTGGCTTCTCTCCCTGAGTTCCAGACGTTCTTGAAAGGTGTTCTGCACATCCATCCTCCCTTTGTGCTTCCCACGGCACCTTGGGATCTCAATTTGGTGCTGCAGTTCCTTCAATCGGACTGGTTTGAACATTACAGGAGGTGGACGTAAAATATCTTACGTGGAAGACTGTCACACTGTTGGCCTTGGCTTCAGCAAGACGTGTGTCGGAGCTGGGGGCTTTGTCTCACAAAAGTACCTATTTAATTTTCCATGAGGACAGAGCTGAACTCAGAACTCGTCAGCAATTTCTTCCTAAAGTGGAGTCTGCGTTTCACATCAACCAACCTATTGTGGTTCCAGTTGTCACCGACACCTCTGCTACTTCAAAGTCTTTGGATGTTGTGAGGGCTTTGAAGGTATACGTAAAGAGACAGCTCGTCACAAGAAATCCGACTTGCTTTAGGTGTTGCTTTATGTGTACCGGGGACAGGAACATAAACAGAGCCGGCAACAGCCTGGAATGGGCACACCACTAACTCCTTAATTTACCCAAGTGCGTGTCTGTCAGTTCAGCTTGTGGCGTCTGAGGCTCCAGATGCACCGGCACTACCTGCGTCCCTCCCCTCTTTCACTACAACCAGCGTTAGACACTAGACCTGCACTGACTTCCATGCAGCAGGTGCAACTTGGCCCCAGGACACAATAATAACGGCGCCCACATTCCCTCCGGGTTTGATTAGATCGGCTTTTCCTAGGTGGAAGAGGGGTAATATTCTATATCTCAACTACGAATGTTAGCTTCCCCAATTTTCCCAGATTCAGGAACGGATTGGGTTCCCCCCTGCAGACTTTTATCAATACCTACAGACCAGACACTTCTACTCTAAAATGGGAAATCTCCTTATTCAAAGGCCACTCACGAGCTTTGAGACACTTTGTTGGAAACGCTCCTCAACCAAAGGCTTAATTTCCAATCTTTCCGCACTACTGGTCGGGGAGGCATCTACAACAGGAGACTCTCACGAGATTGCATGGGGGAGGGACTTAGGTTCTGACCTGACCTCTGAAGATTGGTCGGAGATATGAGACAACGCTGCCTCTAGCTCTTTATGTGTCAAAATTAAGGAAAATGTATACAAATTGATTTACAGGTGGTATTATGTACCCTCCGAGCTGCGAGCTATGTTTCCCGACACCTCTGATAGATGCTGGAGGGGATGTTCTGAAGAAGGTACCTTTATGCATATTTGGTGGCAATGCCCTAAAATCACCACACTCTGGAAAGAGATTATAATTCTTATTTCCAGTGTTCTTGAGGTTCCCGTCCCCTATGACCCTAAATATTTCCTTCTCCCACTGGGGTTTACAAATTTAACTAGACATCAAAATATACTAGCGCGACATATTATAAATGCTACAACATGTCAAATAGCAACTGATTGGAAGAAGCCCTCCCCCCCCCCCTCTTTACACTCTATTATTTCTCGTATTTGGTTTAACTATAAGATGGAATACATGACGAGCATAATTAAGCACTCTGCCAAACCCTTTGAGAAGATTTGGAACCCTTGGTTGACATCTAAACATGCCTCTTCCCCATTCTTTGGCTAATATATCCCACGGGATAGACATAGTATATTAAAAAGAAAATTATTTTATATATGTTTAGAATTAAAAAAAATTGCGCCACTTGTGAGGATAATATCACCTATGTGTTTATCTGGCAATTAAAAATAATAAATAGTTCAATATATATATATATATATATATATATATATTATATAAAATAACACTCCACAAATCTATGAGCGTCAGCTGTTCCCCAGGAGTACAGGGGTGGTAAATCCCTGAAGATAGTTTAAAATAGAAAAATGTTGAGGGGTTCTAAGCGACCAACAGTGTTTATACAGCTATTTAAAAGAATAGTACCCAGTGTATAAAGAATATATATACAATTTATTATAATCACAGGAGCCAAGAAAAAAGAAAAAAATGTTTCTAAAAATATTCACATCTGACATATACCAAAATAATTGGTTTCATAGGAACACAAAAACAAAAAATAAATAAATAAATAATTCAAGATATAAAAAGTATTAGAATAAAAGCACATAGATATAGATAAAAGATATGTGTATATCTTATCTTGGATAGAGGTCACCGTTGGTCGCTTAGAACCCCTCAACATTTTTCTATATATATATCTATATCTATATATATTTTATTATTTTTTATATATATGTATATTTTTTCCCCTATTGATAGTGACCTTCCTCTCGGGGCTCCCCCCCTCTGCCCCTCAAGGGTATCACTCTATTCTTCTTCTTTTTCTTCTTTCTCTTTCCCTATTTTTCATACTTAGTCCTCTTGCGGTTTGACCTACCGTCCTTTGTGAGGACACTTTCTTCTCTCCATAAACAAAATTGGATCACTCAGTTGATTGTTATGACTTATGGGCCCTACACACGGGTGGTCATTCCGAGTTGTTCGCTCGCAACTGCTTTTAGCAGCTTTGCACACGCTAAGCCGCCGCCTACTGGGAGTGAATCTTAGCTTATCAAAATTGCGAACGAAAGATTAGCAAAATTGCGAATAGACACTTCTTAGCAGTTTCTGAGTAGCTTCAAACTTACTCGGCATCTGCGATCAGTTCAGTGCTTGTCGTTCCTGGTTTGACGTCACAAACACACCCAGCGTTCGCCCAGACACTCCTCCGTTTCTCCAGCCACTCCCGCGTTTTTCCCAGAAACGGTAGCGTTTTTTCACACACTCCCATAAAACGGCCTGTTTCCGCCCAGAAACACCCACTTCCTGTCAATCACACTACGATCACCAGAACGAAGAAAAAACCTCGTAATGCCGTGAGTAAAATACCTAACTACATAGCAAATTTACTTGGCGCAGTCGCAGTGCGAACATTGCGCATTTAGCGGAAAATCGCTGCGATGCGAAGAAAAATACAGAGCGAACAACTCGGAATGACCCCCACTGGCCGATCCGCCGCCGAGCTGCCCAACGGCGGATACGGCTGACGAGCGACCCGGCGGCGGGGGGGCAGTGACGGGGGCAGTGAAGTTTCTTCACTCCCCCCGTCACGTGGCTCCATTGAAGTGCAGGCAAATATGGACGAGATCGTCCTTATTGGCCAGCATGCACAGCCGACGGGGGACCAGCGATGAACGAGCGCGGGGCCGCGCATCGTTCATCGCTGGAGCCTCCACACTGAAAGATATGAACGAGATCGTTCATATCTTTCAAACAAATCGGCATATGTGTAGGGCCTATTAGTTTTATTGCATACTCTTTTAGTTATGTGACTGTATATCATTGTTATGTATACTTCTTTGTATCGCATTGTGATCTCTTTAATAAAGAGTTTATTAAAAAATAAGTAAATAAATAAATAACGGCGCCCACAACACTGGGAAATGCCCCCCTACCCACACATACATTCTGAGAGGAGGGAGGTGGGGAGAGGTATCTTAGCCGGTCCAGCTGGAGCTTTCCCAAAATCCCGGTGGCCCAATCCACCCCTGGTAGTAAATCTGGTTTCAACGTCTTCCTGCAAAAACAGCTACTTTGCATCCATTCAAAATACTGCATTGCTTTTTATTAAAAATGGCTGTTTTAAAACCACAAAAAAAACCTCTAAGTAAATAACCGGGTAAGTGGTGTATATTATAGGCTGGAGGGATGTGGCATGGCCTAAAATCTACCAGCTGTGCCCTTCCTTAAAAGATAGTCCTAAATTAAATGAACAATCTTCTTGAATCACAAATTTTTACAACTCACCAATGAAGAATACACGAAAACACCAATCAGCAATAGAACCAGAGAAAAGAAGAGGGCACACAGGAATCTGCAGCGATATCTCCGCCATATTATGTAACGCAAGCTCTTAATTGGTGACGTAAACCAAAGGAAAGACGAGTCATGCCGCCTGGGGAAAAATGGGAAATATCAGGTTTGGGCCATACTAGAAGTGCATCATTTTGAGAAGGACTACACCAGGAATACGGTTTTGAAGTCCTTGTGAGCCAATTCAATTAGTCACTAAAACATTGTGCCTAATTCAGACCTGATCGCTGCTGTGCGTGTGCGCATGCCAGACAGCCAACGGCCGTCTCAGCCCTGCGATCTCCTCTGCCTGATTGACAGGCAGAGGTGGGAGGGGTGGGCCGGCGGCGTTTAGACGCCGTTTAGGCAACGCAGGCGTGCCTGGACCACTGGGGGGGGGTACGTGGCAGCTGCGTGACGTCACATGCAACCACTGCGAGCCTCACAGCGACGAGTAGCTTCATGCCAGCGTGCAGGAGCTGCGCTGGCAAAGAGCTACTTCTAAAGTACAAAAGCCGCTTTTGTACTTGTGCGAGGGGGGGTCGGGCCTGACATGCGGGGCGGACTAGCCCTGTGCTGGGCCTCCCCCCGCATGTCTGTGTGACTGAACGTAGATGTGCTAAATTTAGCACATCTACGATCAGGTCTGAATTAGGCCCATTGTCAGACAATGATGCACTAACACTCTGATGTCATTTTATGATACTGTAATTTACCAAATTGACCCTTTGAAAACAATGAGTTTTTACTGAAATTGACCAACATCCACTGTAATGGGAAGCAGAAAATAGGAATTTAATACCTACCAGTAATTCCTTTTCTCCTAGTCCGTAGTGGATACTGGGGTTCTGTACTTTAGTACCATGGGGTATAGATCGGGTCCACTGAATCCTGGCACTTTAAAACCTTTAGTGTGTATATGTGTGTGCTGGCTCCTCCCCTCTATACCCCTCCTACCAGACTCAGTCTAGGAAAACTGTGCCCGAGAAGACGGACATACCACGAGAGAAGAAAACAGATACAACAGCGGCGAGGCACTAAGCCAACACACAACCATAACCAAAAGGAGGGCGCTAACCAGAACAGAGGATAGCAACACTAACCTAACCAGGATAGAACAGCTATCCCTACAACATAATGGGACCGCATCGGCGAGCCAACCAAACACTCAGGTAAGCAGGAGTCGAAGTACTGAGGTGGGCGCCCAGTATCCACTACGGACTACGAGAAAAGGAATTACCGGTAGGTATTAAATTCCTATTTTCTCTTACATCCTAGTGGATACTGGGGTTCTGTACTTTAGTACCATGGGGAAGTCCCAAAGCTCCGAAACGGGTGGGAGAGTGCTGAGACCCCCTGTAAAACCGCCTGACCAAACTGAAGGTCATCCTTGGCGAAGGTATCAAACCTATAGAATTGAAAAAATGTGTTCGAACCAGACCAAGTTGCAGCCCGGCACAATTGCAGGGCCGATACACCCTGGGCAGCCACCCAGGAAGACCCCACCAACCTCGTCTAGTGGGCCTGAATAGAGGTCGGCAAGGGCAGAGCTGCCAAAAGTATAGGCCTGTTGAATGGTCACCTTGAGCCAACGAACAACTGATTGCTTAGTAGCCGGCCGACCAATCTTGGAGACATCATAAAGGACAAACAGCGAGTCAGATTTCCGATGATGGGCCGTCCTTTTGACATAAATCTTCAGGGCCCTGACCACATATTGCCCTCATTCCGAGTTGTTCGCTCGCAAGCTGCTTTTAGCAGCTTTGCACACGCTAAGCCACCGCCTACTGGGAGTGAATCTTAGCTTATCAAAATTGCGAACGAAAGATTAGCAAAATTGCGAATAGACACTTCTTAGCAGTTTCTGAGTAGCTCCACACTTACTCGGCATCTGCAATCAGTTCAGTCAGTTTCGTTCCTGGTTTGACGTCACAAACACACCCAGCGTTCGGCCAGACACTCCTCCGTTTCTCCAGCCACTCCCGCGTTTTTCCCAGAAACGGTAGCGTTTTTTCGCACACACCCATAAAACGGCCTGTTTCCGCCCAGAAACACCCACTTCCTGTCAATCACATTACGATCACCAGAACGAAGAAAAAACCTCGTAATGCCGTGAGTAAAATACCTAACTGCATAGCAAATTTACTTGGCGCAGTCGCACTGCGGACATTGCGCATGCGCATTAGCGACTAATCGCTCCGTTGCGACAAAAAAATAACAAGCGAACAACTCGGAATGACCCCCATGGACTCAGGACAAACGGACGCGTCAGACAACACTGGAACCACAATGGGTTGATTCACATGAAAAGCTGACACTACTTTTGGCAAAAACTGAGGACGGGTCCTAAGTTCCGCCTTGTCTTCAGGGAGTGCTTAGATAAACGCAGGCGTGGCAGAAAAAGCGCAGGCATGGCTGAGCGTTCGCTGGGCGGGTGTGTGACGTCAAAAGCCGTCCCTCCGTCGTTAGAATCAACGCACATGAAGAGTAACTACAGGGCTGGTCTTGTTTTGCACAAAAAGATTTAGCAGACGCTCTGCTGCACAAACGTTCGCACTTCTGCAGTGCGAAAATACACTCCCCAGTGGGTGGCGACAATGCGTTTGCACGGCTGCTAAAAACTGCTAGCGAGCGATCAACTCTGAATGACCCCCCTTTTTTAAAACTAAGTCTGGTAGGAGGGGCATAGGGGGAGGAGCCAGCACACACATACACACACTGAAAGTTTTAAAGTGCCAGTGTATCCGATCTATACCCCATGGTACTAAAGTACAGAACCCCAGTATCCACTAGAACGTAAGAGAAAATCAGTTACAGGTTTTGACAGTGAACACAATGAGAACGGACATCAATAATATCAGATAACAAGTGCGTAATAGAATACATAAACAATAGAATGTGAAAATATAATATTCAGTGTTACCTCAAATCAACCGCGGATAACAACATACAATCCGTCCAAGCATAACCTACTAAATGGTCAATCTCTATTTTATGTTTTAATCAATTCAGAAACAAAAACAGAAATGGGAACACAGAAAATAGGAAAAATTAAACGAAAAAGAAAAAAATCAAGGGTGGGAAAGGGAGGATAAGATATAAGCAGGTGAGTAAACGGGAGAATGGGTGTGGACATGGATAGGGATATCAGCAGAGTCCGGGTATGGATAAGGAGCGTGTGAGGTACCATGGGGACCAGATATTATGAAACTGAGCCACTGTATTGTTCTGTAAGCTGGTGATATATTCCATGTCAGCAATATAGTTAATCTTAGGCACTAGTGCTGTCAGGGAAGGAGCTTTTTGGTTCTTCCAATGTTTAGCTATCAGGGACTTAGCCGCCATACAAAAGTGCATAATAAGCCTATCCTGGCTTCTGGGTAGGTCGAGGATAGGGGCATGAAGCAAAGCTGTTACGGGAGAAAGATCAATACTATGCCCAAAAGATTGAGCAATTAACACACACACTAAGTTCCACAAGGGGCGGACAGAGGCACAGGTCCACCATATGTGGAAAAAGGTACCCTCCTCTCCACAAAGTTTCCAGTATTGATTCGAGGTCGAGGGGAAGATAGAGTGAAGCCTGGAGGGAACTAGGTACCATTGAGTATAAACTTTATAACAGGTCTCCCTAATCGCCACGCTAAGAGAAGCCTTAGCAATGCACATTCTAATTTCGTCCCATTGATCCTCTAGAGGTTGAGAGAGGTCCATTTCCCAGGCTAATTCATGGGGTTCACAAGGAAAGGGGAAGGGGGAATCAGGAGCTAAAATGGAGTTGTAGATTGTTGAGAGATTCCTGCCAATTGAGAGTAGACACATGCGTTCAAAGGAAGTAGGCGGCCTCAAAGAAGAGGAGCTAAGGAAACTAAGAATTTGGATATAGTGGTAATGACACGAGGATGGACCACCAAATTGCTCTTGGTATTCCCCGAAAGAATTTCGGGTAAATTGACCTTTAATATGGATAAATCACGTAATACCTCGGGAGCGCCATGGATCTGCCATGCGGCGGTCGCAACCTGGGGGAAAAGCTGGGTGATCCCAAATCGGTGACAGAGGGGAAGGATATGTTGAGAGATTATGGGTGGTGCGGAATTTATCCCACAGCCCGTGGGTGGATTTAATTGTGGCAATCGAATAAACCGAGACTGGTCTGCAGGACTTGGGGAGCCAGAGAAGGGAATCAAGTGAGGAACCCAGAAATAAAGAATTTTCAATGTCCACCCAGTTCCTAATTCCCCGAGGAGAGTTCCAGCATATAATTTGGTTAAATTGGCATGCGTTAAAGTACGGCTGTAGATTAGGGTAACCCAATCCGCCCGATGTTACATGCTTAGTCAGAATTGTACGTTTTATACGAGGTCTACGATTAGCCCAGATAAATTTGTGACACAGTTTCTGTAGAGAAGCTAGAGTTGCTCGGGACACTACGATTGGGACAGTTTGGAACAAATACAAAATACGAGAGAGGAAGTTCATTTTGAGGGCGTTAATCCTTCCTATCCAGGAGATGTATAACCGGTCCCATTTATCTAAATCTTGCGTGAGTATTTTAATAATAGGAGTATAATTGGCCTGATAAAGAGTAGAATAGGATTTGGTAATATTTATGCCGAGATATTTGATAGCCGAAGGTCTCCATAGAAAAGAGAAGGTGGAGGTTAGTGTTGAATAAATGTGGGACGAAACATTAAACGCCAGTGCCTCTGATTTGGTATGGTTGACTTTATAACCTGAGAGGGAGCCCTATAAAAGAATTTCTTTCTGAAAGTTAGGGAGAGAAATCAGAGGGTTAGAGAGAGTCAAGAGTACATCGTCTGCAAACAAAGATATTTTATATGAGTGGCGACCCACAGTAGCACCCCCTGATATCTACATTGGATCACATACGAGCTGCAAGAGGTTCAATACATAAAGCGAATATTAGGGGTGAGAGAGGGCAACCTTGAGGCATACCATTTTTTAAGTTAAACCGGGGCAAACGTAGTCCATTAGTCATATAACCATAGGGGCTTGAATAGAGGGCTTTAACAGCAGTGATAAAATGACCATGAAGGCCAAATGAGGATAATTTGGAAAATAAAAAAGGGCCAGGAGATACGGTCAACTGCCTTTTCGGCATCAAGCGCCAAGGCGACGCGGGTGTTTTAGATGAGTTTATTTGATGGATCAGGTTAATGATGCATTTAGTGTTATCTGAGGCCGGTCAGCCCGGAATGAATCCTACTTGGTCAGGGTCGATCAATGATGTCAGCACAGTGTTCAGGCGAGTCGCTAAGACCTTAGCAAAGGGCTTGAGGTCAGTATTTATTAAAGAGATGGGTCTATAATTAAGCAATAAGAGGGGTCTTTACCAAGTTTTGGAATTACAATAATACGGGAAACCGTGGAATCAGTGTGGAAAGGGGTGCCCTGCATAATCTTATTGAACAGCAAAACCATGTGTTGAATGAGTTGAGGAGCGAAACTTTTATAGTACACCATCGGATAACCATCTGGACCAGGGGCTTTAAACGGTTTTCGAGTTTTTAATGCAGCCTCTAATTCCTCTGCAGAAATATCAGCATTTAAGAATTAGCTGCATCATCCAATCGAGGGAGTAAGCAAGAGTCAAGGTATTGTTGGACCTTACAGGCATGGGCCGAGCAATTGGTTGGGGGGTCCAAATTACACAGTGCCCTATAGTAATCAGAAAAGATGCAAATTGGCCCTTTGAAGGCTGTCAATGTTATATAGGATTTTTCATCATTAAATGCAGAATAAATGCTTACATGGGTGGATTTAGCTTTGGCTTAATATTGGGTTCCTCTTGTCCCTTCCCAGCTGGATTCTCTTCAGCCTCTTTTTCTGTCATCAGTATTAAAGTGAGCTCAATTTTACCCTAAAGGACAACCAAAGAAAATTATTATTATTATTATTATTATTATTATTATTATAATAAATAATACTAATAATAATATAGGCCATCATTTGAACATACTGTATGTTAATACATGATAAGTCCACCCAACACTGATTAATCACAATTGAATGAGCTCTGTAAATGAAAGGGGATGATTCCTAAATATATGCTTAATCTGCTATGATTTTAAAAAATAAGGGTATGTTGACATATATCAAGGTATCTTTGTACACTTTCCAAATAAGTATATATTCAGGAATCATCCCCTATACCCCACTCACGGTTGCGCCATCTTCTTCACACTCCCCTATTTCTGCATACTTTTTTGACCATCTGGAATAGGTCCACTTGTGTTGATAGAAGGCAGCAACCTTCCTACGTGAAGCGCCCTCGAGTAACTCCAAAACAAATCTTACAATATTTCTGGAGTCTGGGAACTCTCCAAATTCAGGGTTTCCCCAACATTTTCTGTGGTCAGCGGAGGCTGCGCTTAGCCTACCATGCAGGCATTATTAGTAGCTTGTTACCTATTATACAACAAAGCGCTGCCACTAGAGGAAATTACAGCCTTCCGTGAGTGCAGCAGATGTTTGTCAAGCACTTGTTTGACAGTATCACAGGAAAACAGGCAAGTATTTTGTATTTTTGTTTAACTTATTAATTCCATTTCCAGCTCAATTTTAAGGTGTAATTAGCCTGTAATAACGGACGTTGTTGTTGAGTTAATCTTTCAGGTTAGGCACAGCGCAAGTACTGATAAGATGGAGCAGTGGACATGTGCAGTCTTCCTTCAGTTTGAGAAACTAGCAGTTCACTGCAGGCTTCACTTCTGCTGGCACCTATCTATGAAGACAAGCACTTGTCACAAAATTTCTCTCATGCACGGGACTCCCAACGATACCCTGTAGATCTATCGGGCCCTGATACTAGGAGGTCTGGTCAAGTGTGTGGGGTTTTAGGCAGTATTGTCAGTAGGGTGGTGCAGGCTGCACTGGGTGACACTAAATTAGCAGAGCTGCTCTTCTATTTTAGTGTCACTTCCTCGGATAGGGTCACCGAGCAGCTGTGATGGATGATTTACATCAACACTGTACCCGTGCACTGTTAGAGGATGGGGGCTGCCCAGCAGCTCCAGGAGATCTAGGTAAGCCTACAGCGTGGCACAAAAATAGGATTTTAATTACCTACCAGTAAATGCTTTTCTCGTAGTCCGTAGAGGATGCTGGGGTCCATTTTAGTACCATGGGGTATAGACGGTTCCGCAGGAGCCTTCGGCACTTTAAGACTTTTCAACAGTGAACTGGCTCCTCCCTCTATGCCCCTCCTCCAGAACTCAGTATAGGAACTGTAACCGAGGAGACGGACAACTTCGAGAGAAAATTTTACATTAAACTAGTGGCGAGATTCACACCAGCTCACACCATACCAAAAACATGTCGCCTAACATGGCTTTTAACATAACCCATGCTAACGCGCATGCATAACATAACAGCAACTGCTGTAAAACATCTTAACACATGAGAACCTGAGACAAAACGTAATTTGCAGGAAAAATGAGCAATGGCGCCCAGCATCCTCTACGGACTACGAGAAAAGGATTTACCGGTAGTTAATTAAAATTCTATTTTCTCTTACGTCCTAGAGGATGCTGGGGTCCATTTTAGTACCATGGGTATGTACCAAAGCTCCCAGTACGGGCGGGAAAGTGCTAATGTTCCTGCAGAACTGACTGACCAAACTGAAGGTCGTCAGCAGCCAAGGTATCAAACCT
This sequence comes from Pseudophryne corroboree, assembly GCF_028390025.1. Classification (NCBI taxonomy): domain Eukaryota; kingdom Metazoa; phylum Chordata; class Amphibia; order Anura; family Myobatrachidae; genus Pseudophryne; species Pseudophryne corroboree. Next base: position 148,416,984 of record NC_086449.1, read on the forward strand.
GTAAAACTTAGCAAACATGTTTGCCCCTGACCAAGTAGCTGCTCGGCAAATTTGCAACTCCGAGACACCCCGGGCAGCCACCCAGGAAGAACCCACTTTCCTTGTAGAGTGGGCCTTTACCGAACTCGGTAACGGCAAACCTGCTGTGGAACAAGCATGCTGAATGGTACCTCTGATCCAGCGCGCAATAGTCTGCTTAGAAGCAGGACCCCCAATATTGTTGGGGTCATAGAGGACAAAGATTCTGTTTTCCTTATCTGAGCCGTTCTTGCAACATAAGTCCTCAACGCTCTGACGACATCCAAGGACTTTGAAATGGCTGAGGTGTCAGAAGCCACTGGCACCACCATAGGTTGGTTGGTATGGAAATAAGACACAACCTTTGGAAGAAAATGCTGACACGTCCGCAGTTCAGCTCTATCTTCATGAAAAATCAAATAAGGACTCTTGTGTGACAGAGCCCCTAATTCAGACACTCGTCTGCCTGAGGCCAAGGCCAACAGCATGACCAGTTTCCAAGTGAGAAACTTCAACTCTACCTCTTGTAGAGGCTCAAACCAGTCCGATTTAAGGAACTGGAACACCACATGAAGATCCCATGGCGCCGCAGGAGGCACAAAGGGAGGTTGGATGCGCAGAACCCCCTTCACGAACGTCTGAACCTCAGGAAGGGAAGCCAACTGTTTCTGAAAGAAAATGGACAAGGCCGAAATTTGGACCTTGATAGACCCTAATCTCAAGCCAGCATCCACACCCGCCTGTGGAAATAGGAGAAGACGTCCTAATTTAAACTTCACCGCAGGAGACTTCTTGGATTCACACCAAGATACATATTTTCTCCAAATACGATGGTAATGTTTGGACGTTACCCCTTTCCTGGCCAGAATAAGTGTGGGAATGACTTCATTGGGAATACCCTTATGGGCTAGGATCTGGCGCTCAACAGCCATGCCGTCAAACGCAGCCGCGGTAAGTCTTGATAAACAAACGGCCCCTGCTGAAGCAGGTCCTCGCGAACAGGAAGAGGCTGAGGATCTTCCAGTAATAACGCCTGAAGATGTGGCTACCAAGTCCTCCTTGGCCAGTCTGGAGCAATGAGAATTGCTCGAACCCTTGTTCTTCTGATGATCTTGAGAACTTTTGGTATTAGTGGAAGTGGAGGGAACAGATACACCGACTGAAACACCCACTGGGTCACCAGGGGTGGTCTTCAGTATGCCGACTGACGGGATCCCGGCGCACAGTATACCGGCGCCGGGATCCCGACAGCCGGCATACCGACACTTATTCTCCCTCGTGGGGGTCCACGACCCCCCTGGAGGTAGAATAAAATAGCGTGGCGAGCATAGCGAGCCCGCAAGGGGCTCATTTGCGCTTGCCACACTGTCGGTAAGCCGGCGGTCGGGCTCCCGGCGCCGGTATGCTGGTCGCCGGGAGCCCGACCGCCGGCATACCATAGTGAACCCGTCACCAGTGCATCCACAGCTATTGCTTGTGGGTCCCTCGACCTGGAACAATATTTCTGAAGCTTCTTGTTGAGACATGATGCCATCATATCTACTTGAGAAACGCCCCAACGATCTGCTACCTCTGCAAAGACTTCTGGGTGGAGGCCCCATTCTCCTGGATGGAGATCGTGTCTGCTGAGGAAGTCTGCTTCCCAGTTGTCCACTCCCGGAATGAACATTGCCGACAGAGCTTTTGCATGTTTTTGTGCCCAGAGGAGTATCTTTGTCACCTCTGCCATTGCTGCTCTGCTTTTTGTTCCGCCCTGGCGGTTTATGTAAGCAACTGCCGTTACATTGTCTGACTGGATCTGTATGGGACGACCTTGAAAAAATTGTGCCGCTTGATGAAGGCTGTTGTACACAGCTCTCAATTCCAGAATGTTTATGTGAAGGAGTACTTCTTGACTTGACCATCATCATTGGAAGCTTTCCCCTTGCGTGACTGCTCCCCAACCTCAGAGGCTTGCATCTGTGGTCACCAGGATATAAGTCTGAATCACGAACCTGCTACTCTCCAGGAGGTAAGAACTTTGAAACCACCACAAGAGTGAAATACTGGCTTTTGTTGACAGGATTATCCTCCGGTACATGTGTAGGTGCGATCCGGACCACTTGTCCAGTAGGTCCCATTGGAACACCCTGGTGTGGAATCGGCCAAATTGTAGAGCCTCGTAGGCCGCTACCATCTTCCCCAGCAGGCGGATGCACTGATGAATCGATACGCGTGCTGGTTTTAAAACTTGTTTGACCATCCTCTGGATCTCCAGAGCCTTTTCCACCAGTAGGAATACTTTCTGTTTTTCCGCGTCCAATATCATTCCCAGAAATGATAACCTCATTGTGGGTTCCAATTGTGATTTTGGAAGGTTTATGATCCAACCTTGCTGTTGAAGCACCATCAGGGAAAGTGCAATGTTCTGCACTAGTTTCTCCATGGATCTCGCTTTTATGAGGAGATCGTCCAAGTTTGGGATGACTTTGACTCCTTTCTTGCGAAGAAGAACCATCATCTCCGCCATCACCTTGGTGAATATTCTTGGAGCCGTGGAGAGCCGAAAGGCAATGTTTGGAACTGGTAGTGGCAGTCCTGCACCGCAAACCTCAGGTATGCCTGATGCGGTGGGTAGATGGGAACATGTAAATAAGCATCTTTGATGTCCATCGATACCAGAAATTCCTTTTCCTCCAAGCTGGAGATCACCGCTCTCAGGGATTCCATCTTGAATTTGAACCTTTTCAAATAAAGGTTCAGAGTCTTTAGGTTTAAAATCGGTCTCACAGAGCCATCCGGTTTCGGCACTACAAACAGGCTTGAATAAAACCCTTTTTCCTGTTGTGACACAGGAACTAAGGAAATTACGTTGTCTTGACATATAATTTTTGTATTGCGTTCAGCACTTTTGCTCTGTCCTGAACAGAAGCTGGTAAGGCTGATTTGAAAAATCGGCATGGGGAAGGTCCTGAAATTCCAATTTGTACCCTTGGGATACTATCCACAATACCCAAGGATCCAGATCTGAGTGAACCCAGACCTGGCTGAAAGACAGTAGATGTGCCACGATCGTACTCCCGCAGGGGAGCCCCAGCGTCATGCTGAGGTTTTAGCAGAAGTAGCTGTTGACTTCTGCTCCTGCGAGCCTGATGGTGTTGTCGATTTTTTACCTCTTCCTCGACCTCTTCCTGCGAAGAAGGGGGTACCCTTTGCCTTTTTGGACTTGTTGGGTCGGAAGGATTTGTTATGCACACCAGTGCCAGCAGGAATGTACTGGTGTCTGAACGGTGAGGGATGCAAAACAAATGAACTCACAGACAGACTGGGGAATATGACATTACATACACAGAAGGTGATAGGGTAACAAAATAAACACAAAGTGAACAGAGAAGCCCAAAGGCTAAGAAACTGGGTGTCTCCCTAGTATTAGGAATGCTCAGATGGAAAGAAGCAAGATATAGTGATTTAATGCGTAGAGAACCCGAAATGCTGTTGCTAAGGGCAACAGCAAATCCCTAAAGGGTTACCAACGGGTGTGGCGGTAAACTCCTTGGTCAGAGATGGAATAATAGACACAAGGAGAGTCTCCACAATCCTAGTCCTCACTTGCAGTGCACTGGTTCAGCTTACTGCCACTAAACTGACACCTGAACACCTTGCACAGTGAGAAAGGATTTTGGCAGGCAAGTCTGAGAATACAGCCGCAAACTTGCTAGGTTCACAGAGTAGCAAAAGAACCCCAGCAGGTTAAACGACTGACTCCAGTCTTACTGCTAGGTCTGGATTGGCAGAGTGTAATACCAAATCCCAAGGCCTATTTGCAGTAAGCAACAAACAAATACAAAGTTTACACAGTACTAGCTAGCTTTCAGGAACTGACTAACCAACAAAGATTCAGCAGCATCTGCCTAACCTGAGAAGAGGGTTTATATAGCAGGTGCTGTCCACGCCCCACTCAGACCTCACAGACTGTGAGCACAAAAACCAGCACCGGATCCCCTGCCGTGCACAGAGCCTGTAACCACTGCACAGCAAAAGACCCGAACCGGAGTATCAGCTACGCTCAGGTTACTCCGCTAGCACTTGTCTCCCGGTTGCCATGACGACGTGGCAGCACAGAGCAGGAGACCCTAACAGTACCCCCCCTCTGACGAGGGGTCAAAGAACCCCTACCACCGGGTTTATCGGGGTACTGCGAGAAGAAAGAGCGTAACAGTCTGGGGGCATGAAGACCACAACTGCGCACCCACGACCGCTCCTCCGGGCCATACCCCTTCCAGTGCACCAAAAATGACAGCCGAACCATCTTGGAGTCAAGAATCCTTTCAACAACAAACTCCCTCTGGCCACGTATCAGAAGAGGGGAAGGTCTTCCACTGGAAGAAGGATTACTAATCGCCCGTTTTAAAAGGGAACAATGAAATGTTTTATTGATACCCAAAGAACGGGGTAGATCTAACTGAAATGCCACCGGATTGATAACCCTAGTGATCTTATAAGGACCGATGAACCGGGGGCCTAACTTATGAGATGTCTGTCTCAACTTCAAATTCTTGGTAGACAACCAGACGAAGTCCCCTAATTTGAAGCTGCAGGGTCTTTTCCGCTGATCAAAAACCCTTTTGGTCACTAATGACACAGACACAAGGGCTTTCTTCACTTTCCTCCAAATACCTCTAAGGACCGAAACCACAGAGGAACCACCAGGCGTGGAGTCCAGGGGGTCAAAAGAATTGGCCTTAGGATGATGCCCATACACACAAAGGAAGGGAGAGATCCCTGTAGCAGAGTGAGCCGCGTTGTTATAGGCAAACTCCGCCATGGACAGATGAGCAACCCAGTCAGTCTGACACTTGGAGACATAACACCTGAGGAACTGCTCCAAGGACTGGTTCACCCTTTCAGTCTGCCCATTAGACTGCGGATGGTAGCCTGACGACAAGCTGACAGAAATCTGGAGATCGGAACAAAATGCCCTCCAGAATTTGGCCACAAACTGGGATCCGCGGTCAGAGACCACATCAAGTGGCAACCCGTGGAGGCGCACAACATGCAGCATAAATAATTCAGACAGGCGTCTGGCCGATGGCAGCCCAACCAATGGAACGAAGTGCGCCATCTTCGAAAACCTGTCAACGACAACCCAGATGGCTGTCATCCCCGAGGATTTGGGCAAGTCCACCACAAAATCCATTGAAATGTGGGTCCATGGCTTAGATGGAATAGAGAGTGGATGTAATGGGCCAACAGGAACCCCTCTAGGAGTCTTATTTCGGGCACAGATGTCACATGCCCGAACCCACTGATCCACATCCCTAGCCACCGAGGGCCACCACATCGCCCTAGATAGCAACTCCCGAGTTCTGGCAATACCCGGGTGACCTGCCGACTTCTTGGCATGGAATTCCAGGAACACTCGCTGTCTTAACCTAGGAGGCACAAACAAAAGACCTACCGGAAGGTCTGGAGGAGCCTGCTCCTGTGCTCTAAGGACTAATGACAAGAGGTCCTGGGTAATGCCCACTTTAATACATGATGGGGACACAATGGGCAATGGCTCCTCGGTGGTCTCCTGGATTGGAGCAAAACTCCGCGAGAGCGCATCAGCCTTGATGTTTTTTGACCCAGGGCGATATGTTATCAAAAAATTAAAGCGAGCAAAAAACAAAGCCCATCGTGCCTGCCTGGCATTGAGGCGCTTCGCTGACTCTAAATATGCCAAATTCTTATGGTCGGTGAGAATTGAGACCACAAATTTAGCCCCCTCAAGCCAGTGTCTCCACTCCTCGAGTGCATCCTTAATAGCCAACAATTCCCGGTTACCCACGTCATAATTCATCTCGGCAGGCGAAAATTTACGGGAAAAGTAAGCACAGGGATGAAGGCGATTATCAGACACCCCCATCTCAGAGAGCACTGCCCCAATACCCATCTCAGAGGCATCCACCTCCACCACAAAAGGACGCTCTGGATCTGGGTGTCGCAGCACCTTGGCCGAGACAAATGCTCTTTTGAGACGGGCAAAAGCTGCTTTGGCCTCACAAGACCAGTGAGCAACATCCGCCCCTTTCTTAGTGAGTGCCACCAAGGGCGCCACTATAGACGAAAATCCAGCGATAAATCGTCTATAAAAATTCGCAAAGCCCAGAAAACGCTGAAGCACCTTCAAACTAGTGGGCTGCACCTTGGAACCCTCCATTTGGAAACCTTCTGGGGAGATAATATATCCTAGAAATGCGATTTGCTGAACTTCAAATTCGCACTTCTCCAGCTTCGCCCCAAGCCGGTGGTCTCTGAGTTTCTGGAGGACTAAGCGTACATGCTTCCGATGTTCCTCCAAGGAATGGGAGAAGATTAGGATGTCATCTAAGTATACAACTAAGAATCTATCCAAATATTCCCTGAGCACATCGTTCATGAAGTCCTGGAAGACTGCCGGGGCATTACAGAGCCCAAAAGGCATCACCAAATATTCATAATGCCCTGAGTGGGTATTAAAGGCAGTCTTCCATTCATCCCCCTCTCTTATTCGGATTAGATTGTACGCACCGCGTAGGTCAATCTTAGAAAAAATGGTGGCAGTACGAAGCTGGTCAAACAAGACCGAAATGAGAGGCAGTGGGTATGAGTTTTTAATCGTGATACGGTTCAATTCCCTGAAGTCGATGCAGGGTCGCAACGAACCGTCCTTTTTACCCACGAAGAAGAACCCCGACCCAACTGGAGACTGTGAAGGTCTGATAAATCCCTTAGCCAAGTTCTCCTGAATGTACTCTGCCATAGCCTGAGTCTCAGGACGTGACAGGGAGTACAACCTGCTCTTGGGAAGCTTAGCATTCGGTAACAAATCAATGGCACAGTCATAGGGGCGACGGGGAGGTAGTACCTCTGCAACTCTTTTGGAGAACACGTCCGCAAAATCTGCATAACATCCTGGCAATCCTGGCAAACTTAGCTGCGAAAGCCTGACTGGAAGGCTCAAGCAACTCCTGAAACAATCAGTACCCCAACTAAGAATCTCCCCAGAGACCCAGTCAAATTGAGGATTGTGAGCCCTTAACCAGGGTAACCCCAACACCAATGGGGCAAAAGTACAGACAGTCACATAAAAGGACAATTTTTCAGAGTGTGTGGCTCCAATAGACAAAGAAATCTGGCTAGTGCAAGAGGTAATTTTACCCTGGGATAATGGTTCCCCGTTTAACCCACAAATCTCAATTTCCGATGCCAAGGGTACTAAGGGAACAGAGTGTTTCAGGGCGAATTGGCGGTCCATAAAAACCCCGTCGGCCCCACTGTCCACAAAGGCCTCAGTCTTGACAGTTTGACCGAGGATCTTCAAGGTCACCGGAATGATAAAAGTCTTCTTGGGAAATTCTGACTTCTGGCCTGACAGGATATTTCCCATCACCCTCAGGCCCTGAAGTTTTCCGGCTTTTCTGGGCATGATACTACCACATGACCTTTATTCCCACAGTACAAACATAACCCCTGCTGTCTCCTCCGCGTCTTCTCACGCGAGGAGAGGCGGGTAGCCCCAATCTGCATAGGCTCCTCGGAAAATTCCTCAGAGTCTGAGGTTCCCTTGGGAAAGAAGGAAACCTCGGTCTCCCTTTCAAGCCTGCGCTCTCTCAGCCGTCTATCCACCCGAATGGATAACTGCATGAGCTGATCCAAGCTATCAGGCAAGGGATATTGTACCAGTTGGTCTTTTAACTGGAAAGACCTCTTCGGTACTGGTGTCTCAGGGCTGGGTCATTCCACTGGGTATCATGGGCCAACCTCCGAAACTCCGTACAATAAACCTCAACTGGCCTTCGCCCTTGCTTAAGGATAGAAATCTGAGCCTCGGCTGAGGCCGTCTTGTCAGGGTCATCATACAACATGCCCAGTGCCGTAAAAAAACCATCAACACTTTTAAGCGACGGACAGTCAGGCTGCAACCCATATGCCCAGACCTGTGGGTCTCCTTGTAGCAAGGAAATCACTATGCCCACCCGCTGAATCTCCGACCCAGAAGACTGAGGCCTAAGCTGGAAATATAGCTTGCAGCTCTCCTTGAAACAAAAGAACTGCGAGCGATCTCCAGAAAAACGATCCGGGAGATTTACTTTTGGCTCCTTAACCCCTGAAGGTACTGCTGCTGCGGGAGCTCCGCCAGCGGCCTGCGAGGTGTGCATTTTAATGGACAAATCATTAAATTGTCGAGTCAGGACCTGCACCTGATCGACCACCTGTTGCAAAGTATTTTGAGGGGTATGCTCCATATTCCCACAAAATTTCAACAGGAGTATTGGGCTGCTGAATATGTTATGCACACCAGTGCCAGCAGGAATGTACTGGTGTCTGAACGGTGAGGGATGCAAAACAAATGAACTCACAGACAGACTGGGGAATATGACATTACATACACAGAAGGTGATAGGGTAACAAAATAAACACAAAGTGAACAGAGAAGCCCAAAGGCTAAGAAACTGGGTGTCTCCCTAGTATTAGGAATGCTCAGATGGAAAGAAGCAAGATATAGTGATTTAATACGTAGAGAACCCGAAATGCTGTTGCTAAGGGCAACAGCAAATCCCTAAAGGGTTACCAACGGGTGTGGCGGTAAACTCCTTGGTCAGAGATGGAATAATAGACACAAGGAGAGTCTCCACAATCCTAGTCCTCACTTGCAGTGCACTGGTTCAGCTTACTGCCACTAAACTGACACCTGAACACCTTGCACAGTGAGAAAGGATTTTGGCAGGCAAGTCTGAGAATACAGCCGCAAACTTGCTAGGTTCACAGAGTAGCAAAAGAACCCCAGCAGGTTAAACGACTGACTCCAGTCTTACTGCTAGGTCTGGATTGGCAGAGTGTAATACCAAATCCCAAGGCCTATTTGCAGTAAGCAACAAACAAATACAAAGTTTACACAGTACTAGCTAGCTTTCAGGAACTGACTAACCAACAAAGATTCAGCAGCATCTGCCTAACCTGAGAAGAGCGTTTATATAGCAGGTGCTGTCCACGCCCCACTCAGACCTCACAGACTGTGAGCACAAAAACCAGCACCGGATCCCCTGCCGTGCACAGAGCCTGTAACCACTGCACAGCAAAAGACCCGAACCGGAGTATCAGCTACGCTCAGGTTACTCCGCTAGCACTTGTCTCCCGGTTGCCATGACGACGTGGCAGCACAGAGCAGGAGACCCTAACAGGATTGCATCGTATGAGAATGAAATCCTTTCCTTGGTGGAGCAGCTGCGGAAGGCAGAAATGCTGACTTGCCTGATGTAGTTGTTGAAATCATGGCATCCAGCTTGTCTCCAAAGAGGGCGTCTCCTTTGTAAGGAAGTGCCTCAATATTCTTTTTTGATTCCGCAACAGCATTCGATTGGAGGATCCACAGTGCCCTGCGGGCTGAAATCGCCATAGCGGAGGATCTTGAACTCAGCAACCCAATATCCTTCATAGCTTCAACTAAGTAACCTGCAGCATCTTTGATATGGCCGAGAGTTAGGACTATTTCATCCCTGTCAACTGTGTCTATGTTAACAAGCAAGTTGTCAGACTATTTTTCCACAGCGTTACCTTGCCACGCACAAGCAATGGTGGGCCTGAGCACCGTTCCGTTAGCCATTAGCCGTATATATGGATTTTAGGGTTGTTTCTAATTTACGGTCAGCTGGATCTTTTAAGGTGGCTGAACCATGGGCAAGCAAAAGTATTTTCTTAGACAGCCGAGAAACTGAGGCGTCTATCATTGGGGGTGTCTCCCATTTGTGCCTGTCTTCCTCAGGGAAAGGGTACGCTACATGTATCCTTCTGGGAAGGGTAAATTTCTTCTCAGGGTTAGCCCAGGAGTCTTCAAAGAACGCATTCAAATCCTTTGAAGGAGGAAAAGTCACAACCTGCTTTTTATTTAATTTAAAATATTTTTTTTCCTCTGGGACCAGTGTTGTTTCAGGAAACTCCAACACTTCCTTTATAGCAACTATCATACATTGTATGCTTTTGGCTAATTTGGGGTCTACCCCTCTCAAATCCCCAGTGTCGACGTCAGTGCCGGAATCTGTGTCTGTGTCCCCTTGTATTATCTGGGCCAGAGACCTTTTCTGGGAACTGGATGGGACCAGAGTGGATGATATGGGGGGGGGGGGGGGGTCAGTAAACAGTGCATCCTCCACAGACTGCCTCCAATATTTAGTCTGTTGTTCAGACTCCGAGAATTTCTTTGCAAGCATTGACATATTCTTTTGCAACATCCTCACCCACTCCGGCTCCTTCTGAGAGGGAAGGGCCACCACATTACCCTCTTGTGCATCTAAAATGGGTTCTCCCTAGGAAGAACCCTCCCCAATGTCTGACATGCCACACACTTGTACACCCACACACACCCAAACACCCCCCCCCCCCCCCCACACACACACACCCCTATCACACAGGGGAGCTATTGGGGACAGACCCACACTGGAGCTTCACACTGGAGTTTCTGCAGGAGAAAATGGCACCCAGTGAGTGTTCTGGCAAGTCTGAGGAGAAGCCCCGCCCTTCAGCCTCAGCAATGTAATATTGATACTGGCTGGGGATGGCACATCAGCAGCTGTACATGTACAGTATGTACCCTTTTTGCCAGTGAGAGTAAGGTTTTGAAACATGCCCTCAGAGCGCGCCCCCCCCCCCCCCCGCGCTCTGCACCCTTGTGCTAAGAGACATGGCGCGCAGCGTGCACGTGTACCTGTATGCTGAACGATGAACGGAGGATCCCCTCTCTGCAGGACTCCGGTAATATACTCACCAGCCTTCTGACTTCTGTCTCTGTTAGGGGGTGGCGGCAGTGCTGTGGGAGTGAATGCTGGCCAGGCTTGGGCTGTGTTCAGTACCCTTCAGGAGCTAATGGTGTCCTGTCAGCGGAAGCAGAACCATTAACTAATTGACAAGTTGGTTCCTACTTCCCCCCCTAAGTCCCACGAAGCAGGGAAGCTTCCCTGTAAAATAAAAAACCTAAGAAAGTCTTTTTCCAGCAAAGCTCTGTAGAGCTCCACTAGTGTGCATCCAGTCTCCTGGGCACATTTTTTAAACTGGAGGAGGGGCATAGAGGGAGGAGCCAGTTCACACTGTTGAAAATTATTAAAGTGCCGGAGGCTCCTGCGGAACCGTCTATACCCCATGGTACTAAAATGGACCCCAGCATCCTCTAGGACGTAAGAGAAATGTAATTAATCAAGGAGTGTGGCTTTGTGGAAACAAGGCCACACACCCTCTGAATGTGCGTGGATCCAGAGATAGGGGTGCCGGGATAAGTAAGCTGCACTGGGTGACACCCACCCAAGTGATGCCACTGGTTGTGGGCACTCCCCATTTGGCATAATAGGCCTTTTTACATGGTGTGGCATCTACTGTAGGTGACTCCATCTTGGATTGAGGATGGGTAGTTTATATCTGGTCCCACTACTCCCCGCCCATTGGACCCCCACAGTTCAGTTAATGAATGAAAGGATTGTATGTTAATTAAAAATGTATTTTTTAGTGGCATTATACTTTATTACTTGCCGTCTATTTGACAATGTAGTAGCTGTATCGTCTAATATACGTATGAGTTGCATTAAAATGGTGTTACTGCTCTTCTTTGAGACATACATGTTAAATATAAAATGCATATTGAATGCACAGTTTCGGACAAGCTGTGCAGGTGTTTAGTGCCTGCGTTAGTATGTGGCATAATTTTTGTGTGTATTAAATTACTAGCTGAATACCTGTGCTTCGCTACAGAATTTCAAGTATAATCACATAGAGATGAAAAGCGCTGGTTTGTAAGAAAATTTAATACTGCTTTTAAAAATTTTTACATATTAAAAACAAAACTACACATATAACAATTGTGATATACATTAATAAAATCATCAAATTACTAAAATGCAATTAATAATAGATAGATTTTCATTATATTGGCATGCCACTTTATTTTGAAGGACTTCCTTGTAAACTACATTTTTAGTCTTTCCTTCAGGCTGGAAAATGGCCAGACTATCAGAGGAGCTGATTCTGGAACAGGCAACATACAACTGGTCATGGGAGAAGCAGTCACTCCTCAGATCCAAACCAGCAACTTTCAAACTCTGCCCCTGAGCTTTGTTAATGGTCGTGGCATAGCAGACCTTTACCGGGAAGTGCAGCCGTTTGAACTGGAAGTGGTAGTCTGATGGGATCAGAGGAATTCTTGGAATGAAGATAGTCTCTCCCTGGCCGACACCTGTGAATATTGGGGGTCATTCCAAGTTGATCGCTAGCTAAAAATGTTCGCTGCGCAGCGATGATGCAAAATACGGCACTTCTGCGCATTCGTATTTGGCGCAGTGCGCATGCGCGATGTACTTTCACAACGGACAAAGTATTTTTACACAAGGTCTAGCGAAGCTTTTCAGTCGCAATGGCAGCCGCAGAGTGATTGACAGAAAAGGGACGTTTCTGGGTGTCAACTGACCGTTTTCAGGGAGTGCTCGAATAAGCGCAGGCGTGCCAGGAAAAATGCAGGCGTGGCTGGGCGAACGCAGGGCGTGTTTGTGACGTCAAATCCGGAACTGAACAGTCTGAAGTGATCGCAAGCGCTGAGTAGGTCTGGAGCTCAATTTTTTTTTGTAGCCACTCTGCTATCCTTTCGTTCACACTTCTGCTAAGCTAAGATACACTCCAAGAGGGCGGCGGCTTAGCGTTTGCACGACTGCTAAAAACTGAGAGCGAGCGATCAACTCGGAATGACCCCCATTGTCGCTTAAATTAGATGTTTGTCTTTACCTGCAGCCTGATACCATTGCACAGTTTGGGTGTCTGTCGTCTCTGTGTCTTATTTTCTGGACAGTGGGATATACCTAAAGTTAACTGGTTAGTTTATCACAGAAGATCAGCAATTAGACTTACAACGGGACATGCTCCGCATGCCGCTGCCAATCTTTGTCATGCCGCCCCTCCGGGTGGGCCTTCCCTGGATTGATGCTGTCAAAAGGCTGGCGCTGAGAAGAAAAATCGGCCTTCTTCTCTGCCCCGTCCCGCCACTGATGCTGCCCTGCTCAGTGCTGTAAATGCTGGGACAACAGGCCAAGCTCTGCCCACTGTATGCCAAATATGTAAGGTTTGCAGGGATAGGCTGACTCTATTCCAAAGGGCCCTAGGTCTCCTTGCTTAGCTTCTCACTCTCCTTAGGGCTCTTCATTTGAGGTAAAAAGGTAAAGATTTTCACACCACACGTAAAGTCACTGGGAGAGCTGCCGGTACCCTTTACACAGAAGATAATCAGTTGCTGACTATCAAGCTTTCCTTTAATGCATTTAAGAGTTAAAATATCTATGTCTCCTTTCCTCCTATTGCTCTCTGAGAGATTCGGCAATGTTTAGTTCAAGTGAAAGGTTAACCTCTGATAACTGAAACACTATCCTTTCCTGACTAGAAATAGGTTGGTTAAGTCAGTGGTTCTCAAACTATGTGCCGTGGCACCCTGGGGTGCCTCAGCACACTTGCAAGGGTGCCCTAGGTTGGTGGGTCCAGGACAAATTAAAACATTTTATAGTCAATGTAATAGGCAAAACCAGCGCTGGTTGATGTCAATCATAAAATATGTGGACAAACAGAAGCAAATCTTGTCTCTCGCCACTCAATTGAACCTAAGGATGATATCTAAAGACAATTTACTTAATTTAATATTTCTTTCTAAATTTCTTAATGAGAAACTTTTGGCCTATGGGTGCTGTGAAATAAATTCTGATACTCTAGGGCGCCGTGATTCAAAAAAGTTTGGAAACAACTGGGTTAAGTACTTCTATCTGAAATCCATATATATATATATATATATATAAGGCAATTACCACTGACTCATCACAAAAACTCCTGAACCATAAAGATGGTCCTCCCAGCCAGCCAGGGCTATAAAGAATGCAAGGTATCGGCAATACCAAGTCGTGGAGGGGGAGGATACAATGCTCTGTTCTTGGACTTCCTTGCCAGTGGCAGTTGCAGAGCAGTCCATTATTCAAATAGGGGTGCCACACCCAGCGAAGTTTGTAAGTGTTTAGGGGTGTCAGTTAAGGTGGCTCCCCTATTTGAATAATGGACTGCTCTGGAACTGGAACTGGCAAGGAAATCCAAGAACAGAGCATTGTGTCCTCCCCCTCCGTGACTTGGTTGGTATTGCCGGCACCTTGCATTCTTTATAGCCCTGGTTGGGTGGGCTCTCTTAACTTTCCTCTATGAGGGGGGAATTCTCAATAATCATCTCACCCCTTTAAACCCCTTTGTGGGTGGAATTTTGAGAAATCCCTTCTTACTGGGTGCCTACATCACAAAAGCAAATTACTGTCCAAATGTCAAGTTCCTAGGACCTTATTCAGTAAGGATTGCAATATTTGTAAGTCGCAATCTGAATGATTATCAAACGACTGCACATGCGCAGTGTTCGCATTGCACACGTGCAAGTAATAATAGCGACAGAAAATGCATACACATCGTGATTGCAATGCAGACGCTGTTTGACTGGGAAGCCGGCATTTCTGGGCGGAAAGCTGCTGTTTTCTGGATGTGTCAGAAAAAACTCAGGCGTGCCCAGGTGTTTTTAAGGCAGGTTCCTGACATCAGCGATGACCACTTCATGCCTCTTGTGTTGCAAGAATTGAGAATGACCTTGCCCGGCGCAGATAGGAAATATCTTTGTTGTTCCGGTAATTGCGTATGGTTTTGCGATCAGCCCGCATATTGCAATGCATTTGCAATTTCTGCAGTGGATGTTTTTTCTCTATTTCTGGGCGGCAAATATTTGATTGCAGCAACTGCTTTTTAACAGAAACTGCAAACCTTACTGAATAAGTCCTTATGGTTCAGGAGATTTTGTGATAAGTCAGAGGTATTTGCTATATATATATATATATAAGATTGTACAGCATGCCGCACATAATTTCATAGTCCATACTCGGAGTGCTGGTCACATATTAAGTTGCAACAGTCTCAATAAAAGAAACCAGCACCTCCAATTTGAAGCGTAACAAGTCCTTTATCAAAACACGTGTAAAACTGTATATAACACCAGAGGCATGAAAAAAGGAGGTATCGGAACAAGCACATGGGGTACCTGATGGACGCAAACTGCGTGACTTCACCATATGTATAGCAGCTAATGATACAAGCCTCCAGCGACAAAGGGTTGGCCGGTCAACAGCCGTTTCGGTGCTCAGAGAGGCACCTTCCTCATGGACAACCAACCAAATGAAAAGGTGAGCCCTTTATACCTGCCAGGAGAGAGATAAATATGCTCACCTGTGTAGAGATGGTCCACACGTGTGTCCTCCCGGCATCGCCGCCGTGTCCGTAACCGGAAGTGACATTAGTCAACATCCGGCCGGAGCTAACTGCAGCCTGACGTGGCCACAGGGCCGATCACGTGACATCCACGCCACCGCCCACCCGACGCGGCCACAGAGCCGGTCACGTGATGCCCACGTCACCGCCCACCTGATAGGCCACGTCACAGCCTAGACAGAGGCAGCCGTAAGCATAACAATTACAGGTAAACAAAAAAATTGTAATATAGATACCATACAAACTTAAATAAATAAACTTAAATAAACATAAAACATTAGAAGAAATAATAACTGGCACTGTCACAATCACAATACGTGCTAAGGCGCAGCACCATTAAAAATAACATAAAAAGGCATTATATAAATATCCCTCTAAGTATACTGGCAGATATAAATGACCCGCCTAAATATGGTAAATACAAGGAAAATACAAAAAAAAAAATTAGAAAAACATGGAATGGACAAAAATAATAAGATTTTAAACCTACCGGTAAATCTTTTTCTCGTAGTCCGTAGAGGATGCTGGGACTCCGTAAGGACCACAGGGGGTCGCCCAGGAAGACAAGCCGCCCAGGAAGAGCCCACCTTCCTAGTGGAATGGGCCTTGACCGTTTAGGTAACGGCAATCCCGCCGTAGAATGTGCCTGCTGAATCGTGTTACAGATCCAGCGAGCAATAGTTTGCTTTGAAGCAGGGGCGCCAATCTTATTGGCTGCATACAGGACAAACAGTGCTTCTGTTTTTCTGACTCTAGCCGTTCTGGCCACGTAAATTTTCAAAGCCCTGACCACATCAAGGGACTCGGAATCCTCCAAGTCACGCGTAGCCACAGGCACCACAATAGGTTGGTTCATATGAAAAGATGAGACCACTTTTGGCAGGAATTGAGGACGGGTCCGCAATTCTGCTCTATCCATATGGAAAACCAGATAGGGGCTTTTATGTGATAAAGCCGCTAATTCCGACACTCGCCTAGCCGAAGCCAAGGCTAATAACATGACCACCTTCCAAGTGAGATATTTCAACTCCACCGTTTTAAGTGGTTCAAACCAGTGTGACTTAAGGAAACTTAACACCACGTTAAGGTCCCAAGGCGCCACCGGAGGTACAAAAGGAGGCTGAATATGCAGTACTCCCTTCACAAAAGTTTGTACTTCAGGGAGAGAGGCCAAGTCCCCACTCTCCTGGATGCAAGTCGTGTCTGCTGAGGAAGTCTGCTTCCCAGTTGTCCACTCCTGGAATGAACACTGCTGACAGTGCGCTTACATGATTCTCCGCCCAGCGAAGAATTCTGGTGGCTTCCGCCATCGCCACTCTGCCCTTTGTTCCGCCTTGGCGGTTTACATGAGCTACTGCGGTGATGTTGTCTGACTGGATCAGAACCGGTTGGTCGCGAAGTAAGGTCTCCGCTAGACGTAGGGCGTTGTATATGGCCCTCAGTTCCAGGATGTTGATGTGAAGACAAGTCTCTTGACTTGACCAAAGACCTTGGAAATTTCTTCCCTGTGTGACTGCTCCCCAACCTCGGAGGCTCGCGTCCGTGGTCACCAGGATCCAGTCCTGAATGCCGAACCTGCGGCCCTCTAGAGGGTGAGCACTCTGCAGCCATCACAGGAGAGATATCCTGGCCCTGGGGGACAGGGTGATCAACTGATGAATCTGTAGATGAGACCCGGACCACTTGTCCAGTAGGTCCCATTGGAAGGTCCTCGCATGGAACCTGCCGAAGGGAATGGCCTCGTATGATGCCACCATCTTTCCCAGGACTCGAGTGCAGTGATGCACTGACACCTGTTTTGGTTTCAATAAGTTCCTGACCAGAGTCATGAGTTCCTGGGCCTTTTCTATCGGAAGATAAACTCTTTTCTGCTCCGTATCCAGAATCATGCCCAAGAAAGTCAGACGAGTCGTAGGAACCAACTGCGACTTCGGGATATTGAGAATCCAGCCGTGTTGCTGTAACACCTTCAATGAAAGTGATATGTTGTTCAGCAACTGCTTTCTTGATCTCGCTTTTATGAGGAGATCGTCCAAGTACGGGATAATTGTGACACCTTGCTTTCGCAGGAGCACCATCATTTCCGCCATTACCTTGGTGAAAATTCTCGGGGCCGTGGAGAGACCAAACGGCAACATCTGAAATTGGTAATGACAATCCTGTACCGCAAATCTTAGGTACGCCTGATGAGGTGAATAAATGGGAACATGAAGGTATGCATCCTTTATGTCCAGAGATACCATAAAATCCCCCCCTTCCAGGCTGGCGATGACCGCTCTTAGCGATTCCATCTTGAACTTGAACCTTTTCAAGTATAGGTTCAGGGATTTTAAATTTAATATGGGTCTGACCGAACCGTTCGGTTTCGGGACCACAAACAGGGTCGAGTAATATCCCCATCCTTGTTGAAGCAAGGGAACCTTGACCACCACCTGTTGAAGATACAATTTGTGAATTGCATTTAACACTATCTCCCTTTCCTGGGGAGAAGATGGTAGAGCCGATTTTAAAAACCGGCGAGGAGGCACCTCTTCGAATTCCAGCTTGTAACCCTGAGAAACAATTTCTATTGCCCAGGGATCCACCTGTGAGTGAACCCAGATGTGGCTGAAAATTCGAAGACGTGCCCCCACTGGGGCGGGCTCCCTTAGCGGAGCCCCAGCGTCATGCGGTGGATTTTGTAGAGGCCGGGGAGGACTTCTGTTCCTGGGAACTAGCTGTGTTGTGCAGCTTTTTTCCTCTGCCCTTACCTCTGGCGAGAAAGGACGCACTCTATGTGATTGAAAGGACTGCATTTGATAATGTGGTGCTTTCTTAGGCTGTGAGGGAATATAAGGCAAAAAATTAGATTTACCAGCTGTAGCTGTGGAGACAAGGTCCGAGAGACCTTCTCCAAACAATTCCTCACCCTTGTAAGGTAAAACCTCCATATGCCTCTTTGAGTCGGCATCACCTGTCCGTTGCCGGGTCCATAGGACTCGCCTAGCAGAAATTGACATAGCGTTGATTTTAGAACCCAGTAGACTATTGTCTCTTTGAGCATCTCTCATATATAGGACAGCATCTTTTATATGCCCTAGAGTCAATAAAATGGTATCCTTATCTAGGGTCTCAATCTCCGCTGATAAGGTATCTGTCCATGCTGCTACAGCACTACAAACCCAGGCCGACGCAATTGCCGGTCTGAGTAAGGTACCAGAATGTGTGTAAATGGACTTTAGGGTAACCTCCTGCTTGCGGTCAGCAGGATCCCTGAGGGTAGCCGTATCCTGGGATTGCAGCGCTACCTTCTTGGATAAGCGTGTCAATGCTTTGTCCACTCTAGGGGTGGATTCCCACCGTATCCTGTCCGTTGGCGGGAAAGGATACGCCATAAGAATCCTTTTTGGAATCTGCAGTTTTTTGTCTGGAGATTCCCAAGCTTTTTCACATAATTCATTCAACTCATGTGAGGGGGGAAAGGTTACCTCAGGTTTCTTTCCCTTATACATGTGTACCCTCATGTCAGGGACAGGGGGTTCCTCTGTGATGTGCAAAAATAAGAATTTACTTACCGATAATTCTATTTCTCGTAGTCCGTAGTGGATGCTGGGACTCCGTCAGGACCATGGGGAATAGCGGCTCCGCAGGAGACAGGGCACAAAAGTAAAAGCTTTAGGATCAGGTGGTGTGCACTGGCTCCTCCCCCTATGACCCTCCTCCAAGCCTCAGTTAGGATACTGTGCCCGGACGAGCGTACACAATAAGGAAGGATTTTGAATCCCGGGTAAGACTCATACCAGCCACACCAATCACACTGTACAACCTGTGATCTGAACCCAGTTAACAGCATGATAACAGCGGAGCCTCTGAAAAGATGGCTCACAACAATAATAACCCGATTTTTGTAACAATAACTATGTACAAGTATTGCAGACAATCCGCACTTGGGATGGGCGCCCAGCATCCACTACGGACTACGAGAAATAGAATTATCGGTAAGTAAATTCTTATTTTCTCTGACGTCCTAGTGGATGCTGGGACTCCGTCAGGACCATGGGGATTATACCAAAGCTCCCAAACGGGCGGGAGAGTGCGGATGACTCTGCAGCACCGAATGAGAGAACTCCAGGTCCTCCTCAGCCAGGGTATCAAATTTGTAGAATTTTGCAAACGTGTTTGCTCCTGACCAAGTAGCAGCTCGGCAAAGTTGTAAAGCCGAGACCCCTCGGGCAGCCGCCCAAGATGAGCCCACCTTCCTTGTGAAAAGGGCATTTACATATTTTGGCTGTGGCAGGCCTGCCACAGAATGTGCAAGCTGAATTGTACTACACATCCAACTAGCAATCGTCTGCTTAGAAGCAAGAGCACCCAGTTTGTTGGGTGCATACAGGATAACAGCAAGTCAGTTTTCCTGACTCCAGCCGTCCTGGAAACCTATATTTTCAGGGCCCTGACAACATCTAGCAACTTGGAGTCCTCCAAGTCCCTAATAGCCGCAGGTACCACAATAAACTGGTTCAGGTGAAACGCTGACACCACCTTAGGGAGAAACTGGGGACGAGTCCGCAGCTCTGCCCTGTCCGAATGGACAATCAGATATGGGCTTTTGTGAGACAAAGCCACCAATTCTGACACTCGCCTGGCCGAGGCCAGGGCCAACCGCATGGTCACTTTTCATGTGAGATATTTCAAATCCACAGATTTGAGCAGTTTAAAATGTGATTTGAGGAATCCCAGAACTACGTTGAGATCCCACAGTGCCACTGGAGGCACAAAAGGGGGTTGTATATGCAGTATTCCCTTGACAAACTCCTGGACTTCAGGAAGTGAAGCCAATTCTTTTTGGAAGAAAATTGACAGGGCCGAAATTTGAACCTTAATGGACCCCAATTTGAGGCCCATAGACACTCCTGTTTGCAGGAAATGCAGGAATCGACCGAGTTGAAATTTCTTCGTGGGGCCTTCCTGGCCTCACACCACACAACATATTTTCGCCACATGTGGTGATAATGTTGTGCGGTCACCTCCTTCCTGGCTTTGACCAGGGTAGGAATGACCTCTTCCGGAATGCCTTTTTCCCTTAGGATCCGGCGTTCCACCGCCATGCCGTCAAACGCAGCCGCGGTAAGTCTTGGAACAGACATGGTACTTGCTGAAGCAAGTCCCTTCTTAGCGGCAGAGGCCATGAGTCCTCTGTGAGCATTCCTTGAAGTTCCGGGTACCAAGTCCTTCTTGGCCAATCCGGAGCCACGAGTATAGTTCTTACTCCTCTACGTCTTATAATTCTCAGTACCTTGGGTATGATAAGCAGAGGAGGGAACACATACACCGACTGGTACACCCACTGTGTTACCAGAACGTCCACAGTTATTGCCTGAGGGTCTCTTGTGTTCAGGCGGGACGCCATCATGTCCACCTTTGGTCTTTCCCAACGGTTCACAATCATGTGGAAGACTTCCCGATGAAGTCCCCACTCTCCCGGGTGGAGGTCGTGCCTGCTGAGGAAATCTGCTTCCCAGTTGTCCACTCCCGGAATGAACACTGCTGACAGTGCTATCCCATGATTTTCCGCCCAGCGAAGAATCTTTGCAGTTTCTGCCATTTCCCTCTTGCTTCTTGTGCCGCCCTGTCTGTTTACGTGGGCGACTGCCGTGGTGTTGTCCCACTGGATCAATACCGGCTGACCTTGAAGCAGAGGTCTTGCTAAGCTTAGAGCATTGTTTTATGTGGAGAGAAGTCTCCAGACTTGATCACACTCCCTGGAAATTTTTTCCCTGTGTGACTGCTCCCCAGCCTCTCTGGCTGGCATCCGTGGTCACCAGGACCCAGTCCTGAATGCCGAATCTGCGGCCCTTTAGTAGATGAGCACTCTGCAGCCACCGCAGAAGAAACACCCTTGTCCTTGGAGACAGGGTTATCCGCTGATGCATCTGAAGATGCGATCCGGACCATTTTTCCAGCAGATCCCACTGAAAAGTTTTGCGTGAAATCTGCCGAATGGAATCGCTTCGTAAGAAGCCACCATTTTTCCCAGGACCCTTGTGCAATGATGCACTGACACTTTTCCTGGTTTTAGGAGGTTCCTGACTAGCTCGGATAACTCCCTTGCTTTCTTCTCCGGGAGAAACACCCTTTTCTGGACTGTGTCCAGAATCATCCCTAGGAACAGCAAATTGTCGTCGGAAACAGCTGCGGTTTTGGAATATTTAGAATCCACCCATGCTGTCGTAGAACTACTTGAGATAGTGCTACTCCGACCTCCAACTGTTCTCTGGACCTTGCCCTTATCAGGATATCGTCCATTTTCTTTGAAGAAGAATCATCATTTCGGCCATTACCTTGGTAAAGACCCGGGGTGCCGTGGACAATCCAACCGGCATCGTCTGAAACTGATAGTGACAGTTCTGTACTACGAACCTGAGGTACCCTTAGTGAGAAGGGCAAATTGGGACATGGAGGAAGCATCCCTGATGTCCCGGGACACCATACAGTCCCCTTCTTCCTGGTTCGCTATCACTGCTCTGAGTGACTCCATCTTGATTTGAACCTTTGTATGCAAGTGTTCAAATATTTCAGATTTAGAATAGGTCTCACCGAGCCGTCTGGCTTCAGTACCACAATATAGTGTGGAATAATACCCCTTTCCTTGTTGTAGGAGGAGTACTTTGATTATCACCTGCTGGGAATACAGCTTGGGAATTGTTTCCAATACTGCCTCCCTGTCGGAGGGAGACGTTGGTAAAGCAGACTTCAGGAACCTGCGAGGGGGAGACGTCTCGAATTTCCAATCTTTACCCCTGGGATACTACTTGTAGGATCCAGGGGTCCTGTACGGCCCCAGCGTCATGCTGAGGACTTGGCAGAAGCGGTGGAAGGCTTCTGTTCCTGGGAATGGGCTGCCTGCTGCAGTCTTCTTCCCTTTCCTCTATCCCTGGGCAGATATGACTGGCCTTTTGCCCGCTTGCCCTTATGGGGACGAAAGGACTGAGGCTGAAAAGACGGTGTCTTTTTCTGCTGAGATGTGACTTAGGGTAAAAAAGGTGGATTTTCCAGCTGTTGCCGTGGCCACCAGGTCCGATGGACCGACCCCAAATAACTCCTCCCCTTTATACGGCAATACTTCCATGTGCCGTTTGGAATATGCATCACCTGACCACTGTCGTGTCCATAAACATCTTCTGGCAGATATGGACATCGCACTTACTCTTGATGCCAGAGTGCAAATATCTCTCTGTGCTCTATAGTCAATAAAATACTGTCCCTGTCAAGGGTATCAATATTTTCAGTCAGGGAATCCGACCAAGCCACCGCAGCGCTGCACATCCAGGCTGAGGCGATAGCTGGTCGCAGTATAACACCAGTATGTGTGTATATATTTTTTAGGATATTTTCCAGCCTCCTATCAGCTGGCTCCTTGAGGGCGGCCGTATCTGGAGACGGTAACGCCACTTGTTTTGATAAGCGTGTGAGCGCCTTATCCACCCTAAGGGGTGTTTCCCAACGCGCCCTAACTTCTGGCGGGAAAGGGTATACCGCCAATAATTTTCTATCGGGGGAAACCCACGCATCATCACACACTTCATTTAATTTATCTGATTCAGGAAAACTACATGTAGTTTTTTCACACCCACATAATACCCTTTTTTGTGGTACTTGTAGTATCAGAAATATGTAACACCTCCTTCATTGCCCTTAACATGTAACGTGTGGCCCTAAAGGAAAATACGTTTGTTTCTTCACCGTCGACACTGGAGTCAGTGTCCGTGTCTGTGTCTATGTCGACCGACTGAGGTAAATGGGCGTTTTAAAGCCCCTGACGGTGTTTGAGACGCCTGGACAGGTACTAATTTGTTTGCCGGCCGTCTCATGTCGTCAACCGACCTTGAAGCGTGTTGACATTATCACGTAATTCCTTAAATAAGCCATCCATTCCGGTGTCGACTCCCTAGAGAGTGACATCACCATTACAGGCAATTGCTCCGCCTCCTCACCAACATCGTCCTCATACATGTCGACACACACGTATCGACACACAGCACACACACAGGGAATGCTCTGATAGAGGACAGGACCCCACTAGCCCTTTGGGGAGACAGAGGGAGAGTTTGCCAGCACACACCAAAACGCTATAATTATACAGGGACAACCTTTATATAAGTGTTTTCCCTTATAGCATCTTAATATATAATCATATCGCCAAATAAGTGCCCCCCCTCTCTGTTTTAACCCTGTTTCTGTAGTGCAGTGCAGGTGAGAGCCTGGGAGCCTTCCCACCAGCAGTTCTGTGAGGGAAAATGGCGCTGTGTGATGAGGAGATAGGCCCCGCCCCCTATTCCGGCGGGCTCTTCTCCCGGTTTTTCTGAGACCTGGCAGGGGTGAAATACATCCATATAGCCTCAGGGACTATATGTGATGTATTCTTTTTAGCCAGAAAAGGTATTAACATTGCTGCCCAGGGCGCCCCCCCCAGCGCCCTGCACCCTCATTGACCGTTGGTGTGAAGTGTGCTGAGAGCAATGGCGCACAGCTGCAGTGCTGTGCGCTACCTCATGAAGACTGAAAAGCCTTCAGCCGCCGGTTTCTGGACCTCTTCTTACTTCGGCATCTGCAAGGGGGTCGGCGGCGCGGCTCCGGTGACCCATCCAGGCTGTACCTGTGATCGTCCCTCTGGAGCTAGTGTCCAGTAGCCTAAGAAGCAAATCCATCCTGCACGCAGGTGAGTTCACTTCTTCTCCCCTAGGTCCCTCGTTGCAGTGAGCCTGTTGCCAGCAGGACTCACTGAAAATAAGAAACCTATCAAAACTTTTACTCTAAGCAGCTCTTTATGAGAGCCACCTAGATTGCACCCTGCTCGGACGGGCACAAAAACCTAACTGAGGCTTGGAGGAGGGTCATAGGGGGAGGAGCCAGTGCACACCACCTGATCCTAAAGCTTTTACTTTTGTGCCCTGTCTCCTGCGGAGCCGCTATTCCCCATGGTCCTGACGGAGTCCCAGCATCCACTAGGACGTCAGAGAAACATGTTTTATTGCCATAATCATATATCGAATACATTTAGCCAATTTTGGCTGTAACTTTGCATCATCGTAGTCGACACTGGAGTCAGAATCCGTGTCGGTATCTGTGTCAACTATTTTGGATAGTGGGCGCTTTTGAGACCCCGAAGGTCCCTGCGACATAGGGACAGGCATGGGTTGACTCCCTGACTGTTCCCTAGCTTCAGCTTTGTCTAATCTTTTGTGCAATAAGTTTACATTAGCACTTAAAACATTCCACATATCCATCCAGTAAGGTGTCGGCGTTGTCGACGGAGACACCTAATTCATTTTCACCTCCTCCTCCTCCTGAAAGCCTTCTACCTCAGACATGTCGACACACGCGTACCGACACACCACACACTCAGGGAATCCTCTTATCTGAAGACAGTTCCCTCACAAGGCCCTTTGGAGAGACAGAGAAAGAGAGTATGCCAGCACACACCCCAGCGCTATAAGACCCAGGAAAAAAAACAATTATGTGCCCCCCCTCTTCTTTAAAGCCCTCTTTCTGGTATAAGCAGGGGAGAGTCCGGGGAGCTTCCTCTCAGCGGTGCTGTGGAGAAAATGGCGCTGGGGAGTGCTGAGGGAGAAGCTCCGCCCCCTCGGCGGCGGGCTTCTGTCCCGCTTAAAACAGTAACATTTTGCGGGGGCTCTTATATATATACAGTGCCCAGTTGTATATATACTTATTTGTGCCAAAAAGAGGTCTATATGCTGCCCAGGGCTCCCCCCCTGCTTCCTGCACCCTTACAGTGACTGCCGTGTGTGAGGTGTATGGGAGTAATGGCGCACAGCTTTACTGCTGTGCGTTACCTCAGTGAAGATCATGAAGTCTTCTGCCGCCTCTGAAGTCTTCTTTTCTTCTCATACTCACCCGGCTTCTATCTTCCGGCTCTGCGAGGGGGATGGTGGCGCGGCTCTGTGACGGACGGCGAGGGTGAGACCTGCGTACCAATCCCTCTGGAGCTAATGGTGTCCAGTAGCCTAAGAAGCAGAGCCTTGAAACTCACAGAAGTAGGTCTGCTTCTCTCCCCTCAGTCCCTCGATGCAGGGAGTCTGTTGCCAGCAGGCTCCCTGAAATTAAAAAACCTAACAAATATACTTTCTGTCAGGAAGCTCAGGAGAGCTCCCTGTAGTGCACCCATCTCCTCTGGGCACAGTATCAAACTGAGGTCTGGAGGAGGGGCATAGAGGGAGGAGCCAGTGCACACCCAGATCTAAAGTCTTTCTTAAAGTGCCCATGTCTCCTGCGGAGCCCGTCTATCCCCCTGTGGTCCTTACGGAGTCCCCAGCATCCTCTAGGTCAGTGATTTTCAACCTTTTTTTACTCGCGCCACACTGACCAATATTTTAAAATTGCCAAGGCGCACCATTAGTTCCCCACAGTAAAAAAAAAAAAAAAGTTATTGTTAAACTAAGGGTGAGATACATACCAGCTCACATCACAATACACCGTACAACATGGCATTTAACATAAGTCCAGTCAACGGCATGAACAAGGGCCCTCATTCCGAGTTGTTCGCTCGCTAGCTGCTTTTAGCAGCATTGCACACGCTAGGCCGCCGCCCTCTGGGAGTGTATCTTAGCTTAGCAGAATTGCGAACGAAAGATTAGCAGATTTGCGAATAGAAATTTCTTAGCAGTTTCTGAGTAGCTCCAGACTTACTCAGCCATTGCGATCAGTTCAGTCAGTTTCGTTCCTGGTTTGACGTCACAAACACACCCAGCGTTCGCCCAGACACTCCCCCGTTTCTTCAGACACTCCCGCGTTTTTCCCAGAAACGCCAGCGTTTTTTCGCACACTCCCATAAAACGGACAGTTTCCGCCCAGAAACACCCACTTCCTGTCAATCACACTCCGATCACCAGAACGATGAAAAATAATCGTTATGCCGTGAGTAAAATACCTAACTTTTGAGTAAAATAACTAAGCGCATGCGCTCTGCGAACCTTGCGCATGCGCAGTAAGTGACTAATCGCAATATAGAGAAAATCGGCAACGAGCGAACAACTCAGAATGACCACCAATGTCGGCTAACCATAACAGAAACACAATCTGTGTGTAACACAACCAATAACTAATAAGCAAGTCTGTAAATAGAGTCCGCACTGGGACGGGCGCCCAGCATCCTCTACGGACTAAGAGAAAAGGATTTACCGGTAGGTATTAAAATCCTATTTTCTCATACGTCCTAGAGGATGCTGGGGACGCTTCAAGAACCATGGGGTTTATACCAAAGCTCCAGAACGGGCGAGAGAGTGTGGACGACTCTGCAGCACCGATTGACCAAATATGAGGTCCTCATCAGCCAGGGTATCAAACTTGTAGAATTTTGCAAAAGTGTTTGAACCCGACCAAGTAGCCGCTCGGCAAAGCTGTAACGCCGAGACCCCCCGGGCCGCCGCCCAAGATGAGCCCACCTACCTGGTAGAGTGGGCCTTCACTGATTTCGGTAACGGCAATCCAGCCGTAGAATGAGCATTCTGAATCGTAGTACAGATCCAGCGTGCAATAGTCTGCTTGGAAGCAGGAGCCCCAATCTTGTTGGGATCATACAGGACAAACAGAGCGTCTGTTTTCCTAAGTTGAGTTGTCCTAGCAACATAATTCTTCAAAGCCCTAACCACATCGAGGGATTTTGACTCAGCAAAGGCGGCCGTAGCCACAGGCACCACAATAGGTTGGTTCATGTGGAACGCTGAAACCACCTTCGGTAGAAACTGTTCACGAGTCCTCAACTCCGCTCTATCTTCATGGAAGATTAAATAAGGGCTCTTGTGAGAAGGCCGCTAACTCAGACACCCGCCTTGCGGATGCCAAGGCCAACAGCATGACCACTTTCCACGTGAGAAATTTCAACTCTATCTTCTGCAAAGGTTCAAACTAATGTGATTGAAGGAACTGTAAAACCACGTTAAGATCCCATGGTGCCACTGGGGGCACAAACGGAGGTTGGATGTGCAGCATGCCTTTCACAAAAGTCTGAACTTCCGGAAGGGAGGCCAATTCTTTTTGAAAGAAAATTGATAAGGCCGAAATTTGCACTTTAATAGAGCCCAACTTTAGACCCGCATCCACACCTGCTTGCAGAAAATGGAGAAACCGACCTAGCTGAAACTCTTCCGTAGGAGCCTTCTTGGACTCACACCAAGACACATATTTCCTCCAAATACGGTGATAATGTTTCGCCGTCACTTCTTTTCTAGCCTGAAGAAGTGTGGGAATGACTTCACTGGGAATACCCTTTCGGGCTAGGATGCGACGTTCAACCGCCAAGCCGTCAAACGAAGACGTGGTAAGTCTTGGAATACGCATGGCCCCTGCTGTAACAGATCCTCTCATAGAGGAAGAGGCCAGGGATCTCCCATGAGTAATTCCTGAAGATCCGGATACCAAGCCCTTCTCGGCCAGTCCGGAACAATGAGGATTGCCTGAACCTTTGTACTTCTTATGATCTTCAGCACAATTGCAATAAGTGGAAGCAGAGTGAACACGTACACCGACTGAAACACCCATGGTGTCACTAGGGCGTCCACTGCTATTGCTTGAGGGTCTCTCGACCTGGAACAATATCTCTGAAGTTTCTTGTTGAGGCGGGAAGCCATCATGTCTATTTGAGGAATTCCCAAAAGACTTGTCACTTCTGCGAAGACCTCTTGATGAAGACCCCACTCTCTGGGATGGAGATCATGTCTGCTGAGGAAGTCTGCTTCCCAGTTGTCCACTCCTGGAATGAATATTGCCGACAGAGCTCTTGTATGTCTTTCTGCCAGGCAGAGAATTTTTGTGGCCTCTGCCATTGCCGCTCTGCTCTTTGTTCCGCCCTGGCGGTTTATGTGCGCCACTGCTGTCACATTGTCCGACTGGATCAGGATGGGCAGGTTGCGAAGAAGA
Source organism: Pseudophryne corroboree (assembly GCF_028390025.1). Taxonomy (NCBI): domain Eukaryota; kingdom Metazoa; phylum Chordata; class Amphibia; order Anura; family Myobatrachidae; genus Pseudophryne; species Pseudophryne corroboree. The sequence continues at coordinate 148,445,226 of NC_086449.1, forward strand.
CGTTCCGCTTGAAGAAGGCCGTTGTAAATGGCCCTTAACTCCAACATGTTTATGTGTAGAGAAACTTCCTGGCTTGACCATCTTCCCTGGAAAGTTTCCCCCTGTGTGACTGCTCCCCAGCCTCGGAGGCTCGCATCCGTGGTCACTAGGACCTAATCCTAAATCCCGAACCTGCGCCCCTTTAGGAGGTGAGAGCTGTGCAGCCACCACAGGAGTGAGATTCTGGTCTTGGATGACAGGATTATTTTCCGGTGCATGTGCAGATGAGATCCGGACCACTTGTCCAATAGATCCCACTGAAACAAAACGGAATGGCCTCGTAGGCCGCCACCATTTTCCCCAGCACTCGAGTGCATTGATGGATTGACACTCTCGCTGGCTTCAGAATTTGTTTGACCATACTCTGAATTTCCAGAGCTTTCTCTTCTGGAAGAAACACTCTCTGTACTTCCGTGTCCAGAATCATTCCCAAAAACGACAGTCGTTTTGTCGGACTCAAGTGTGACTTTGGCAAGTTTAGGAGCCAACCATGTTGTTGCAGAACTGTCAGGGAAATCGTAATGTTCTGCAGTAATCGGTCCCTGGATCTCGCCTTTATCAGGAGATCGTCCAAGTACGGGATAATTGTGACTCCTTGCTTGCGCAGGAGAACCATAATTTCCGCCATAACTTTGGTGAAAACTCTCGGAGCCGTGGACAGACCAAACGGCAACGTCTGAAATTGGTAATGACAATCCTGAATAGCAAATCTCAGGTAAGCCTGATGCGGAGGATATATGGGGACGTGTAAGTAGGCATTCTTTATGTCGACCGACACCATAAAATCCCCCTCCTCCAGACTGGAGATCACTGCTCGCAGAGATTCCATCTTGAATTTGAATTTTCTCAGATAGAAATTGAGGGATTTTAGGTTCAGAATTGGTCTGACCGACCCGTCCGGCTTCGGGACCACGAACAGGCTCGAATAAAAGCCTCCTACCTGTTGTGACGGGGGCACCTTGACAATGACTTGATTTTGACACAGCTTTTGTATTGCATCGCATACTACCTCCCTGTCCGGTAGAGAAGCTGGTAAGGCCGATTTGAAAAATCGGTGAGGGGGAACATCTTGAAACTCCAGTTTGTACCCTTGGGACACTATTTCTAATACCCAAGGATCCAGGCCCGAACGAACCCAGACCTGACTGAAGAGTTGGAGACGTGCCCCCACCGGTGCGGACTCCTGCAGAGGAGTCCCAGCGTCATGCGGTGGATTTGGCAGAAGCCGGAGAGGACTTCTGCTCCTGGGAACCTGCCACAGCTGGTGACCTTTTTCCCTTTCCTCTTCCTCTAGCAGCAAGGAAGGAAGACCCTTGTCCTTTTTTTGTATTTATTGGGCCGAAAGGACTGCATCTGATAGTGGGGCGTTTTCTTTTGTTGTGCAGGAACATAAGGTAAAAATGATGACTTACCCGCGGTAGCCGTAGATACCAGGTCAGCAAGGCCGTCACCAAACAAGACACCACCTTTATACGGCAGAGACTCCATAGCCTTCTTAGAGTCAGCATCAGCATTCCATTGATGAATCCACAATGCTCTCCTGGCTGAGACTGCCATGGCATTGGCCCTTGATCCCAAAAGGCCAATGTCCCTTGCAGCTTCCTTTAGATAGGCTGCCGCATCCCTGATATAACCCAGTGTCAAAAGAATGTTATCCCTATCCAGGGTATCTAACTCAGATGACAAGTTATCTGCCCACTTTTTAATAGCCCTACTCACCCACGCCGAAGCAACGGCAGGTCTGAGCAGTGTACCCGTAGTGACATAAATGGATTTCAATGTATTTTCCTGCTTATGATCCTCAGGATCCTTTAGTGCCGCCGTGTCAGGTGACGGAAGCGCCACCTTTTTGGACAGCCATGATAGAGCTTTGTCTACAGTGGGGGGTGACTCCCACTTATCCCTATCCCCAGAAGAGAACGGATATGCCACCGGAATTCTCTTGGGAATCTGAAACTTCTTGTCAGGATTTTCCCAGACCTGCTCAAAAAGCGTGTTCAGTTCATGAGAGGGAGGAAACGTTACCTCAGGTTTCTTTCCTTTAAACATACAGACCCTTGTATCAGGAACAGCAGGGTCTTCCGAGATATGTAACACGTCTTTTATCGCCACAATCATGTATTGAATGCTCTTAGCCACTTTAGGATTCAATCTGGCATCACTATAGTCAACACTGGAGTCAGAGTCCGTGTCGGTATCTGTATCTGCTATCTGGTAAATTAATGCTTTTGTGACCCCGAGGGGGTATGGACTTGTGACAACACATCCTCCATGGATTTTTTCCATGCCTGGTTCTGAGACTCAGATTTTTACCCAATCAGCAGTCGGCGGTGCCGACAGGGTCACTCCCACCGTCTTTTCTGTCCCCACTCCAGCTTCCTCCTGGGAAGAGCACTCAGCCTCAGACATGCCGACACACGTGTACTGACACCCACAACCACACTGGGGCCATAGGGGACAGACCCACAGTAAAGCCTGTCAGAGAAACACAGAAGGAGTTTGCCAGCTCACAACCCAGTGCCTATCTCGGTACTGAAACGTTTTCTACAATGCCTCAGACCTGTTAGCGCTTTTATTATTTTCAAAACAGCACCAAATTAACTGTGCCCCCCCCCCCCCCCCCGTTTTGCACCCTGTTACTTGTACAGCAGTGTAGGAGGACAGGACCAGCGTCTCTGCAGCTCTGTGAGAGAAAATGGCGCTGATGAGAGCTGTGAGGGCTAAGCCATGCCCCCTTAACGGCGCGCTTCAGCCCCGCTATTTTTCAAATATTTATACTGGCGGGGGGTTCAGATTCAGTGCCCAGCAGGCACTATATACCACTTTTGCAAGTCACTTAAATGAGGATTTATGCTGCCCAGGGCGCCCCCCCGCGCCCTGCACCCTGTAGTGCCGCTGTGTGTGTGGGAGCAGTGCGGCCTCTGTGTGGTACCTCAAAGCCGTCTTCTGATCTTCCTCCACCAGTTTTACAAGGTTTCATGCTGCCCAGGGCGCCCCCGCGCCCTGCAGTGCCTGAGTTGTGTGGGCAGTATGGTGCGCTGCGCTCCCACCAGCCACGCGGTACCTTTAGCTGTCACCTTGATTGAAGATCTGTCTTCTAACATTCACCTATCTTCTGACTTCTGGCTCTGCAAGGGGGGTTAACGACGGGCCCCGGGAACGAGCATCTAGGCGTACCTAGCGATCAGACCCTCAGGAGCTAATGGTGTCCTGTAGCCTAAGAAGCAGAGCCTTGAAACTCACAGAAGTAGGTCTGCTTCTTTCCCCTCAGTCCCACGATGCAGGGAGCCTGTTGCCAGCATGTCTTCCTGAAAATAATAAACCTAACAAAAATCTTTTTTCAGAAAAACTCAGGAGAGCTCCTCAGTGTGCATCCAGTCTCACTGGGCACAGAATCTAATTGGAGTCTGGAGGAGGGGCATAGAGGGAGGAGCCAGTTCACACCCATTCAAAGTCTTAAAGTGCCCATGTCTCCTGCGGATCCCATCTATACCCCATGGTTCTTGAAGCGTCCCCAGCATCCTCTAGGACGTATGAGAAAAACTGCAGTTTGCACACCCATGGCATCTGAAAACCCCCAACTTAGGCTGTAACCAACACTTGGATTTAATAGGACCAATGTCCCAGGCTGCTACAATATCCTTACTGTTCTTACTCCTCTTATAGCAGAAAAGCAGATTATCCTTACATAAGGCTCCTATTGTCACATCAGACTGGATAATGGGGGTAATTCTGAGTTGATCGCAGCAGGATTTTTGTTAGCAGTTGGGCAAAACCATGTGCACTGCAGGGGAGGCAGATATAACGTGCAGAGAGAGTTAGATTTGGGTGGGTTATTTTGTTTCTGTGCAGGGTAAATACTGGCTCCTTTATTTTTACACTGCAATTTAGATTGCAGATTGAACACACCACACCCAAATCTAACTCTCTCTGCACGTTATATCTGCCTCCCCTGCAGTGCACATTGGCCCTCATTCCGAGTCGTTCGCTCTGTATTTTTCATCGCATCGCAGTGAAATTCCGCATAGTGCGCATGCGCAATATTCGCACTGCGACTGCGCCAAGTATCTTTGCTATGAAGATAGTATTTTTACTCACGGCTTTTTCCTCGCTCCGGCGATCGTAATGTGATTGACAGGAAATGGGTGTTACTGGGCGGAAACACGGCGTTTTATGGGCGTGTGGCTGAAAACGCTACCGTTTCCGGAAAAAACGCAGGAGTGGCCGGAGAAACGGGGGAGTGGTTGGGCGAACGCTGGGTGTGTTTGTGACGTCAAACCAGGAACGACAAGCACTGAACTGATCGCACTGGCAGAGTAAGTGTGGAGCTACTCTAAAACTGCTAAGTAGTTTGTGATCGCAATATTGCGAATACATCGGTCGCAATTTTAAGATGCTAAGATACACTCCCAGTAGGCGTAGGCTTAGCGTGTGTAACTCTGCTAAATTTGCCTTGCGACCGATCAACTCGGAATGAGGGCCATGGTTTTGCCCAACTGCTAACAAAAATCCTGCTGCGATCAACTCAGAATTACCCCCCATGTGCCAGTGCTTAAGTATGATGTTACGTATATGTCGCAAGGCTATAAAGTAAGTGGAAGAGAAGAAAATCTTCTACTTTCACATCCTTCTCTTTAAGTGCCAAAATATCCTCCCGTTTGGTATTCAAACATGTTGTGTTGGCTTCATCAATTTCACTTTGTGCATAACCCCTTTGTAAAAAGCGTGTGCCCATTTCTTCAAGAGCCCGAGGTAATTCTGTCTTATTAGAGGTAATGCGTACTACGCGTAGTAGCTGAGAAAAGGGAAGACCCCTTTTCAAGGGGGTAGGGTAGAAGCTGTCTGCTGATAGTAACGTATTTTTATCGGTTGCTTTCCTATAGACCTGCGCAGATAGGTCAATTCCATGTTTCACTATACAAACGTCAAGATAGTTAACAGAAGTAGTACTATAAGATAGCGTAAATCTGATTTTGGTATCCAGACTATTCATAGTGTTTATGAACTCAGTAAGGACCTTCTCCCCACTAGTCCACACCATGAAGAGGTCATCGATATAACGAACATAAAAATGTTCGTTATATGCTCACCTTTTCATTTGGCTGGTTGTCCATGAGGAAGGTGCCTCTCTGAGCACCGAAACAGCTGTTGACCGACCAACCCTTTGTCGCTGGAGGCTTGTATCATTAGCTGCTATACATATGGTGAAGTCACGCAGTTTGCGTCCATGAGGTACCCCATGTTTTTGTTTTGATACCACCTTTTTTCATGCCTCTGGTGTTTTATACAGTTTTACACGTGTTTTGATAAAGGATTTGTTATGCATCAAATTGGAGGTGCTGGTTTCTTTTATTGAGACTATATATATATATATATATATATATATATATATATAATATATGAGGCGTAACTAGGGTAGGTCGAGCAGGGCATGTGCCTTGGGCGCTATGCAGACCTGACAGAGGGGGGCACCACTAGCGCAGTGTATGCTGCAAAAGTGTGATTTTTTAAAAAAAATACTGCCCTGAGAAGTGAGTGCCCTCCCTCCTGTTGCTGCTGTGTCCTCCAGTGCGCCCGCGGGAGCTGTTGCCGGCTGAAGACGAGTGTGCGTGCAGGGGCAGGTGGCGGGATGCCGGCTTCCTCTGGTGCCGGGTTAGGAGCAGACGGTTGGCAGCGCTGAGTTCCATTTGTGGCGGCGCCTTTCCCGGCTGGCCTCTGCCCTGGGCCAAGGTGGTCCTGGTGCTGCTAGAGGCCTGCTTCGGCCTGCCAAACTGGAGGTGATCACTGCCTTACTCAACCCCTGAGGTAGTGCCTGGGGGCCAGCGGGGCCCGGAGCCTCATCAACAGCCCAGGTCTGACTAATGTGTGTGCCTCATATACTGTTATGTATTGTGTATGTGTGTTTCATGTATGTATTATGTAATCTGTGTATGTGTGTTTCATGTATGTATTATGTACTCTGTGTTTGTGTGTTTCATGTATGTATTATGTACTCTGTGTTTGTGTGTTTCATGTATGTATTATGTACTCTGTGTATGTGTGTTTCATGTATGTATTATGTACTCTGTGTATGTGTGTTTCATGTATGTATTATGTACTCTGTGTATGTGTGTGTCATGTATGTATTATGTACTCTGTGTATGTGTCTGTCATGTATGTATTATGTACTCTGTGTGTGTCATTCATGTATTATGTACTCTGTGTTTGTGTGTGTCATGTATGTATCACATTCTGTGTGTCATATGTATTATGTACTGTGTGTATCATTTATGTATCACGTACTGTGTGTGTCATGTATGTATTATGTACTCTGTGTATGTGTGTCATATATGTACAGTATTATTTGCTGTGTGCGCATGTCATTTGTGTATCATGTACTGTGTGTCATTTATGTATCATGTACTGTGTGTCACGTATGTTTCATGGACTGTGCGTGTCATGTATGTATCTTGTATAGGGTGCTGTTTTCCGTACTGTGGGGGTAATTCAGAGTTGATAGTACATGTGCTAAATTTAGCAAATCTACGATCAGTTACTCAGACATGCAGGGTGACGCCCAACACAGGGCTAGTCCGCCTCGCATGTCTGCCCCCCCCCCCGCACAGGTACAAAAGCATCGCACAGCAGATGCTTTTGTACCTGATGAGTAGCTCCCTGCCAGCGCAGCTCCTGCGCGCTGGCAGGCCACTACTCACCGCAACCCGGGATGCAGTGGATGCATGTGATGTCACACAGCCACCGTGACCCGCCCCCACAACAGTCCGGACATGCCTCCGTTGTCCGGCCCGCCGACGCCATTCTAATGACACTGGCTCGCCACCTCCTGCCCGCGATGCTGATAGCATCTCACCATGCTCACGGGGTGCGCGTGCGCACTCCACAAAGTAATTCAGACTGCGATCGCTGCAGCGATGCTGTCTGAATTACCCCCTGTACACTGTAGATCTGTAATAGTGTCCTATGGGGGCTATTAGTGTGTATAATACACCTGTTACTGTACCGTATATCACACACACACAGATGTAACACAGCGCCACATACATATACTGACACCTATACTTACACCAGCATACCCTCGCTGACACCTATATGTACACACCTACTCATACACCGACATACACACGCTAACACACTGACATTCACATGCTGACGCTTATACATAAACCGATATACACACACTGACACTTATACATACACCGATATACACACACTGACACTAATACATACACCGAAATACACACACTGACATACACACGCTTACACTTCTACGTACACCGACATACACATGCTGACACACTGACAGTTATACATACACCGATATACACGCGCTGACACACTGACATACACACACTGACAGTTATACATACACACTGACACTTATACATACACCGAAATACACACACTGACATACACACGCTTACACTTCTACGTACACCGACATACACATGCTGACACACTGACAGTTATACATACACCGATATACACGCGCTGACACACTGACATACACACACTGACAGTTATACATACACACTGACACTTATACATACACAGAAATACACACACTGACATACACACGCTTACACTTCTACGTACACCGACATACACATGCTGACACACTGACAGTTATACATACACCGATATACACGCGCTGACACACTGACATACACACACTGACAGTTATACATACACACTGACACTTATACATACACCGAAATACACACACTGACATACACACGCTTACACTTCTACGTACACCGACATACACATGCTGACACACTGACAGTTATACATACACCGATATACACGCGCTGACACACTGACATACACACACTGACAGTTATACATACACACTGACACTTATACATACACAGAAATACACACACTGACATACACACGCTTACACTTCTACGTACACCGACATACACATGCTGACACACTGACAGTTATACATACACCGATATACACGCGCTGACACACTGACATACACACACTGACAGTTATACATACACACTGACACTTATACATACACAGAAATACACACACTGACATACATACGCTTACAATTATACATACACCGACAAACACATGCTGACACACTGACACACACGCTGACAGTTATGCATACATCAATATACACATGCTGACACACGACATACACACGCGGACACACCGACATACACACGCTGACACTTATACATACACCGATACACAAATGCTGAGACACTGACATTCGCATGCTGACAGCTGTACATACACACCTATTTATACACTGACATGCACATGCTGACACCTATTAATATGCTGACACCTATACATACATTGACATACATGCTAACATCTATACGTACACAGACATACACAAACCTACATCTATACATACATTGACATACACACCTTGACACCTGTATACAGTGCTGCAAGTATGGCGGTACTGCGTATATGTAAGAAAACGATAGCCAGTACGCAGTACTGCCGACCGTCCACCTGTACTTGCAGCTGCTGCTGTGTGTGTGTGTCAGGAGAGGAAAGCGCAGCGCGCACCTCTCCTGCCCCTTAGTGCTCAGTCTGGCGGCGGCGTGTGTGTCAGTTGTCAGGGGAGGAAAGCGCAGTGCGCGCCTCTCCTGCCCCTCATTGCTATGTCTGGCAGCGGCGGCGTGTAGGATCTCAAACCAACCGCCAGTTTGTGAGCCAAGCAGAGCTCGCAGACCGGCAGTGGTGGCTCCTGATTGGCTGCCGGTCTGCGAGCTCTGATTGGCTCACAAACTGGCGCCTGGTTTGAGATCCTACCTGCCGCCGGACTGAGCACTGAGGGGCAGGAGAGGTGCACGCTGTGCTCTCCTTCCCTGACACACACACAGCCGCAGCCAGAGCAGCAACGGGGAGCAGCACTGTCGGGTGGGGAGCATGTGTGTGTACCTGGCACTGTGGGGGGCATGTCTGGCACTGTGGGGACATGTGTGTACCTGGCACTGTGGGGACATATCATGTACCATGGGGGCATATATGTATTTGACACCGTGGGGGCATCTGGCACTGTTGGAGGCATATGTGTATCTGGCACTGCACTATTGGGGGCATATGTGTATCTGGCACTATTGGGGGCATATGCGTATCTGGAACTGCAATATTGGCGTCATATACGTATCACGCCACATTTTTCATTGCCCACGCCCCGTGTGGCATGTGGCCACAACCATTTTTTGGCAGGCGCACACAGTACCATTAAAGCATCTTATCTACTTGCACCACTGCCTGTATATGTAGTAACAATTATTTGTGCGTGAAATGGTGATGTGGCAGAGAGATGCAGAGGGGGGAGATGGTGTACTGAGAGACAACGCAGGGAGGAGATGATGATGTGATTGAGAGACACGAGGGAGTTGATAGTGTGGCTGAGAGACGCAGGGGGCAGGATGTGAGTATGGTTGAACCGCTGTTGTATGATGCTGACCTTGTTAATATTCCTACACAACCAGACATCTTCTGGATGATGTCATCTCCTACATGAATAGTGAATACCCACTGAAGACGCCATCTGCCTAAGAGGATGCATTTCTTCAGAGGGTCCACATTGTGAGAAGCCATCATATAGGTAAGGTGCATGTGGAATTGAAAAGAATGTGTGTGATGTGAAACAGGTGGCGTGTGATGTTGACACACTCCATTTCCAGTGGCCAAGCCCCTTCTTTTTTTTCATAATGTACTATGTGGGTCTCTGTGTGTGTGTGTGTGGGGGGGGGGGGGGGGGCGTTATTAATCTTGCCCTGGGCTCCAAAAGCCCTAGTTACGCCTCTGTATGTATGTTTATATATATATATATATATATATATATATATATTAGATAAGCAATATTCATGTCAAGCAAAGGAAATCTGTTCTACAAAACTCAGTTTTACAGCTATTTCTGTCATACCGAAAGCTTGGGTTTGCTGTTGTTCTGTGGCACACAAGGCCACCAGCCTCTTAAAGATTTCTGCTTGAAGAGAGAAAAGAAGCAGGGGCTGGACACCTTCGGAATGAGATAACGGAGAAAGCCCCGTCGTGTCTCCAACCCTTTCATTGTATTCAGAGTACAGTTCTCAGGGAAGAGAGCAGGGCGGGGGACATGGGTCAGGTTAAGCTCTAGCACACCTTTGGAGAAAAAGAGAATCTATTTAGAAACCTAAATTACAAAGAAGGGCGTAGCTACCATAGGTGCAGACAGTGCAGCTGCTATGGGGCCCAGAGCTGAGAGGGGCCACCTTCCCTGTCAAAGTTACATGTGTTATATACATTTTTCTCCATTGGGTGGTACGTAGGGGTTCTTTCAAACTTTTTCCTTGGGCCCTGCAATATATCTAGGCATGCCCCGTAGACCTGCTCATTGTAGTGTGGTATAAAATGAACTGGAGGGCATTTTAATCTTATATAATATGAACCGGGGCACTGTAATGAGGCACAATATGAACGCGGAGCACTATATATCATAATGTGAATTGCGGGTACTATGCGGCATAATATGTACTGGCAGCTCTGAAATGTGACATAGGGTGAACTTAAGCACTACTATGATTCATAAAAGAAACTAGGGCACTACTATGGGTCATAACATTAAATAAGGCTCTACTATGGTTCAGAAAATTAACTAGGGCACTATTATAGGGCATAAAATTAACAACTGCTGCAGAGAAGTGTCTCTCTAGAAATATTGAGATGGGGGCCCCTTCAAAATGTTGCTATGGGGCCCACAAAGTTCTGGCTATGCCCCTGATTACAATTTTGGTAACACCCCCCTGCCGCTTTCTGCTTTTGCATCACAAGTTACCCAAGAAGTCATCAGCTGACAACTTGTCATTGTCCCAGATTTGGATGATTAGTTTTGGTGGTAGGTACATAGCATTCTTGTCCAAGCTCCAGAGGTGATCCTGGAATGATAGGCACAGGAATAAAGGATTTAATTAGATCTGGTTTGTGTCCATACTCAGACATCATGGGGCTGCTTGCAGAGCTGAACATGTTTGCATGGGTCCGGTGTCTAGGTCGACAAGACTTAGGTCGACAATAAGTAGGTCAACATGGTTTATATGTCGACAGGGACTCTAGGTCGACATGACAAAAGGTCGACATGAGTTTAAATTATTTTTTTTTTAACTTTTTCATACTTTACAATCCACGTGGACTACAATTGGGAATGGTAACCTGTGCCGAGCACAGTGAGGCACCTTGCCCGAAGTCGCTCGCCATGCGAGGGGATACGGTGCACTAATTGGGGTTCCCCGTCACTCTATGAAGAAAACAACACCCAAAAAAATGTAAAAAAACCTCATGTCGACCTTTTTTCATGTCGACCTAGAGTCCCTGTCGACCTAAAAACCATGTCGACCTACTTGCAGTCGACCAATAGTGGTCGACCTACACACTGTCGACCTGAATCTATTCTATCTAACACTGCACACCCGCTTGCATAGCATATATTGTGTCACTTTGCACTGCACAGTCTGGGAAAATAAGCACATACAGCTCCCTGAATGCAAAGTCACACACATACTGGGGTAAATTTACTAAGATTCGTATTTTCCCGTTTCAGGTCAAAGTTCAATCACGAATGACATCGAAAGTGTATAACTACAACTTTTTGAATTTATTACGACTAATTTACTAAGCTGTCGTATTCGGGTTTTTCTTTTGTTCCGATGTCGATGTCATTCGTGTTTTTTTTTTATTTTTTACGGCAGTGATTAGCAAAACACTGCCGACTTTTTAAAAATGAATCTCGGCCGGATCTGTGTGATCCGTGCTGGGGTTCATTTTGTTTTTTGTTTTTAAATTAAACAGTGTAAAATCTTAAAAAAAATTGCGTGGGGTCCCCCCTCCTAAGCATAACCAGCCTCGGGCTCTTTGAGCCGATCCTGGTTGCAGAAATATGGGGGGAAAAATGCCAGGGGTTCCCCCATATTTAAGCAACCAGCATCGGGCTCTGCGCCTGGTCCTGGTTCCAAAAATACGAGGGACAAAAAGAGTAGGGGTCCCCCGTATTTTTAAAACCAGCACCGGGCTCCACTAGCTGGACAGATAATGCCACAGCCGGGGGTCACTTTTATATAGTGCCCTGCGGCCGTGGCATCAAAAATCCAACTAGTCACCCCTGGCCGGGGTACCCTGGGGGAGTGGGGACCCCTTCAATCAAGGGGTCCCCCCCCCAGCCACCCAAGGGCCAGGGGTGAAGCCCGAGGCTGTCCCCCCCCATCCAATTGGCTGCGGATGGGGGGCTGATAGCCTTTTTTGAAAATAAAAAGATATTGTTTTTAGTAGCAGTACTACAAGGCCCAGCAAGCCTCCCCCGCATGCTGGTACTTGGAGAACCACAAGTACCAGCATGCGGCGGAAAAACGGGCCCGCTGGTACCTGTAGTACTATTACTAAAAAAATACCCAAAAAAAGACAAGACACACACACCTTGAAAGTAAAGATTTATTACATACATGCACACAAACATACATACATACTTACCTTATGTTCACACGCAGGTCGGTCCTCTTCTCCAGTAGAATCCAAGGGGTACCTGTTGAATAAATTCTACTCACCAGATCCAGGGTCCCAGGGTCCTCGGGGCAACCATTTGTAATCCAGGTACTTGAATAAAATAACAAAATGGATACCCGAGCCACGAACTGAAAGGGGCCCCATGTTTTCACATGGGACTCCTTTCCCCGAATGCCAGAAACCCACTCTGACTTCTGTCTAAGTGGGTTTCTTCAGCCAATCAGGGAGCACCACGTTGTAGCACTCTCCTGATCGGCTGTGTGCTCCTGTACTGAGTGACAGGCGGCACACGGCAGTGTTACAATGTAGCGCCTATGCGCTCCATTGTAACCAATGGTGGGAACTTTCTGCTCAGCGGTGACGTCACTTTAGGTCAACCGCAGGGCAGAAAGTTCCCACCATTGGTTACAATGGAGCGCATAGGCGCTACATTGTAACACTGCCGTGTGCCGCCTGTCACTCAGTACAGGAGCACACAGCCGATCAGGAGAGTGCTACAACGTGGCGCTCCCTGATTGGCTGAAGAAACCCACTTAGACAGAAGTCAGAGTGGGTTTCTGGCATTCGGGGAAAGGAGTCCCATGTGAAAACATGGGGCCCCTTTCAGTTCGTGGCTCGGGTATCCGTTTTGTTATTTTATTCAAGTACCTGGATTACAAATGGTTGCCCCGAGGACCCTGGATCTGGTGAGTAGAATGTATTCAACAGGTACCCCTTGGATTCTACTGGAGAAGAGGACCGACCCTCGTGTGAACATAAGGTAAGTATGTATGTATGTTTGTGTGGATGGATGTAATAAAACTTTACTTTCAAGGTGTGTGTGTCTTGTCTTTTTTTGGGTATTTTTTTAGTAGTAGTACTACAGGTACCAGCGGGCCCGTTTTTCCGCCGCATGCTGGTACTTGTGGTTCTCCAAGTACCAGCATGCGGGGGAGGCTTGCTGGGCCTTGTAGTACTGCTACTAAAAACAATATCTTGTCATTTTCACAAAAGGCTATCAGCCCCCCATCCGCAGCCAATTGGATGGGGGGGACAGCCTCGGGCTTCACCCCTGGCCCTTGGGTGGCTGGGGGGGGGACCCCTTGATTGAAGGGGTCCCCACTCCCCCAGGGTACCCCGGCCAGGGGTGACTAGTTGGATATTTGATGCCACGGCCGCAGGGCACTATATAAAAGTGACCCCCGGCTGTGGCATTATCTGTCCAGCTAGTGGAGCCCGGTGCTGGTTTTAAAAATACGGGGGACCCCTACTCTTTTTGTCCCCCGTATTTTTGGAACCAGGACCAGTCGCAGAGCCCGATGCTGGTTGCTTAAATATGGGGGAACCCCTGTCAATTTTTCCCCCATATTTCTGCAACCAGGATCGGCTCAAAGAGCCCGAGGCTGGTTATGCTTAGGAGGGGGGACCCCACGCAATTTTTTTTAAGAAAATAACCACTTTCCCACCCCTTCCCACTGATATACATGCACGGATCTCATGGATCCGTGCATGCCTATCCAATCACGGATAAAAAAAGCAGGTCTGTTTTTTTTAAGCACTTTTTTACGAGTTGTAATTTTTCACGGCAGTATTTTGTTTTTTTTGGCTTTGCACTTCTTAGTAAATGACCGAGATTCATACTTAAACAGCCGCGTTTTGACCGATGGTGTATTCATTCGTGATTTTTTCCTAGGACTTCCAAATATTACGAATGCCCTCATCACTGCCGTGATTTGAGTTTAGTAAATTACCGAGATGACACTTTGATGAAAAAACGGCATCTCGGTCAAAATCGGGACCTTAGTAAATTTACCCCACTGACTGCATTTCCACCTACACATGGGAGAACCGGAATGTAGCTGGAAAAATATTGGCTCGCATAGGCAGAGATGAGTAAGGGCCAGTACATAAGAGGAAATTCCCACCGTTAGGAGTGTATCTATTGTACCTGATATAGGCCCGGTGCAAGTATATGGTGATGATGACCACTAGTTGTAAACAAGGCAAATGTGTTGCAGGTGCAGAGTGGTGCACATCTCGAGATGTGTGCAGCGCTGTATATGTACGGTAATAAGCTAATTTGTTGGGTACATTTACTTTGAACAGTAGAACCATACTTGCCTACTTTTGAAAAAGCATTTCAGGGAGATTGTGAAATTAACACCTATAAGCGGGGACGTGTACTGCTGCATGGGAGAGGCGTGTCATGAAAACGACTTGCACCAAAACGTAAATGAGCCCCAAAGTTAGTATACTGTATATACATATACTGTAAGTGGCCATGAGAAACCTTATTTAAAATGAATGTAGCCATAGGGATCATTGTGCCTTATAACCAATGCAGGGAAATGGCGCTGATGATCCCATTGGAATGTATATATCTCTAATTTATCTTTTCCCCAAGAATGTAACAGCTATATAATGGGGGTATGGTAATATCAGGGAGATTGCTGGACTATTCAGGGAGTCAGGGAGATTGCTGCTATTTCAGGGAGTCTCCTGCAGAATGAGGGAGGGTAGGCAAGTCTGAGTAGAACCCATACTTGCCTACCCTGCGGGAATGGCCGGGAGGCTCCCGAAAATCGGGTGACCCTCCCGGCCCCCCGGAAGAGCAGGCAAGTCTCCCGATTACAGGGGTCCCCCCCTGCCCGGCTGCCCACTTAGCGAGGGAAGTGGGCGGTCCGGGCAGGCAATGACGCGATTCTTGTTGAATCGCGTCATGCAAGCCACGCCCCCCACTGTATAATGCCGGTAATTGCGGCATTACACAGTGGGGGCGTGGCTTGCATGACGCGATCCAGCAGCCACGCCCCCGCCCCTCCTCTGGCCCGCCCCGTGCCGCCTCCGGCCCACCCCCGTGCCGCCTCCAGCCCGCCCCCCTCCTCACATCAGCTCACTGCCCGCCCCCCTGCTGAGCCGACTGGCTGCTCTCTCCCGGAGAGAGCAGCCCAAAAGTCGGCAACTATGGTAGAACCCATACTTCTAACTACATCAACCCCCCAATGTTTTACAGGGTAAATGAGTAACATATAATATAGAAGTATTATGATATGGGGCTATGTTTAATAGCCTGCGAGAAGCAGGAAGTGCGGGACTTTGTGAGAGTCTGGATGGATTTTTAAAGCAACAATTATTTATACGGCATAACCAACTTGGCCGGGAGGCTCTCGAAAATCGGGTGATCCTCCCGGCCCCCCGGGAGAGCAGACAAGTCTTCCGATTTTTCTGTTCCCCCCTGCCGGACCGCCCACTTTGAGAGTAAAGTGAGCGGTCCGGACAGTCGATGACTCATCATAGTCACGCCCCCTGCTGTATACAGAGCGGGGTGTGTGGCTTAAATGATGTGCCGATGTAACCCCGCCCTCATACCGCCCCCGCCCTGCCTTCACCACGCCCTGATCCACCTCCACTACGCCCCCTCTTCTCGTCATTGTCCTGCCCCGCCCCTCTGCTTAACCGACCTGTGGCTGCTCTCTCACAGAGAGAGATGCCAGGAAGTAGGTAAGCATGCGCAGGCTATTACATAATTTAGCCTGTGGTGTTATGCAGGAGAACAGGAGTAAATGGAGGTACACACAGAGAGATCCGTGCTTAAATTCTAAGCAATCTGACTAAATTGCTTAGAAGTTAAGCACGGATCTCTCCGTGTGTATGCCCACAGCGATAGCAATGCGCTGTTATGCACACCAGTGCCTGCAGGAAAGTACTAGTGTCAGAACTGTTATGCACTCCAGTGTCTGCAGGAATGTACTGGTGTTTGAACTGTTATGCAAAACAAATGGACTCACAGACAAACTGGGGAATATGACATAACGTACACAGAAGGTGATAGGGTAACAAAATACACACAAAGTGAACAGAGAAGCCCAGAGGCTAAGGAACTGGGTATCTCCCTTGTATTAGAACTGCTCAGATGTAAAAAGCAAGATGTTGTGTTTTAATACGTAGAGAACCCGAAATGCTGTTGCTAAGGGCAACAGCAAAACCCTAAAGGGTTACCAACGGGTGTGGCAGTAAACTCCTTGGTCAGAGATGGAATGATAGACACAAGGAGAGCCTCCACAATCCTGATTCTCACTTGCAGTGCACAGGTTTAAGCTTACTGCCACTAAACTGACCCCTGACACCTAGCACAGTGAGACAGGATTAGACAGGCAAGTGTTAGAATACAGCCGCAAACTTGCTAAGTTCACAGAGTAATAACAGAACCCCAGCAAGCTAAACGACTGACTCCAGTCTTACTGCTAGGTCTGGATTGGCAGAGTGTAATACCAAATCCCCAGGCCTATTTGCAGTAAGCAACAAACAAATACAAAGCTACACAGTACTGGCTAACTTTCATGAACTGACTAACCAACAGAGATTCAGCAGCATCTGCTTACCCTGAAAAGAGGCCTTATAAAGCAGGTGCTGTCCACGCCCCACTCAGACCTCACAGACTGTGAGCACAAAAACCAGCACCGGATCCCCTGCCGTGCACAGAGCCTATAACCACTGCACAGCAAAAGACCCGAACCGGAGTATCAGCTGCGCTCAGGTTACTCCACTAGCACTTGTCTCCCGGTTGCCATGACGACGTGGCAGCACAGGGCAGGAGACCCTAACAGTACCCCCCCTCTGACGAGGGGTCAAAGAACCCCTACCACCGGGTTTATCGGGGAACTGCGAGAAGAAAGAGCGTATCAGTCTGGGGGCATGAAGATCACAACTGCGCACCCACGACCGCTCCTCCGGGCCATACCCCTTCCAGTGCACCAAAAATGACAGCCGACCCCGAACCACCTTGGAGTCAAGAATCCTTTCAACAACAAACTCCCTCTGGCCATGTATCAGAAGAGGGGAAGGTCTTCCACTGGAAGAAGGATTACTAATCGCCCGTTTTAAAAGGGAACAATGAAATGTTTTATTGATACCCAAAGAACGGGGCAGATCTAACTGAAATGCCACCGGATTGATAACCCTGGTGATCTTATAAGGGCCGATGAACCGGGGCCCTAACTTATGAGATGGCTGTCTCAACTTCAAATTCTTGGTAGACAACCAGACGAAGTCTCCTAATTTGAAGCTGCAGGGTCTTTTCCGCTTATCAAAAACCCTTTTGGTCACTAATGACACAGACACAAGGGCTTTCTTCACTTTCCGCCAAATACCTCTAAGGACCGAAACCACAGAGGAACCACCAGGCGTGGAGTCCAGGGGGTCAAAAGAATTGGCCTTAGGATGATGCCCATACACACAAAGGAAGGGAGAGATCCCTGTAGCAGAGTGAGCCGCGTTGTTATAGGCAAACTCCGCCATGGACAGATGAGCAACCCAGTCAGTCTGACACTTGGAGACATAACACCTGAGGAACTGCTCCAAGGACTGGTTCACCCTTTCAGTCTGCCCATTAGACTGCGGATGGTAGCCTGACGACAAGCTGACAGAAATCTGGAGATCGGAACAAAATGCCCTCCAGAATTTGGCCACAAACTGGGATCCGCGGTCAGAGACCACATCAAGTGGCAACCCGTGGAGACGCACAACATGCAGCATAAATAATTCAGACAGGCGTCTGGCTGATGGCAGCCCAACCAGTGGAACGAAGTGCGCCATCTTCGAAAACCTGTCAACGACAACCCAGATGGCTGTCATCCCCGAGGATTTGGGCAAGTCCACCACAAAATCCATTGAAATGTGGGTCCATAGCTTAGATGGGATAGAGAGTGGATGTAATGGGCCAACAGGAACCCCTCTAGGAGTCTTATTTCGGGCACAGATGTCACATGCCCGAACCCACTGATCCACATCCTTAGCCACCGAGGGCCACCACACCGCCCTAGATAGCAACTCCCGAGTTCTGGCAATACCCGGGTGACCTGCCGACTTCTTGGCATGGAATTCCAGGAACACTCGCTGTCTTAACCTAGGAGGCACAAACAAAAGACCTACCGGAAGGTCTGGAGGAGCCTGCTCCTGTGCTCTAAGGACTAATGATAAGAGGTCCTGGGTAATGCCCACTTTAATACATGATGGGGAAACAATGGGCAACGGCTCCTCGGTGGTCTCCTGGATTGGAGCAAAGCTCCGCGAGAGCGCATCAGCCTTGATGTTTTTTGACCCAGGGCGATATGTTATCAAAAAATTAAAGCGAGCAAAAAACAAAGCCCATCGTGCCTGCCTGGCATTGAGACGCTTCGCTGACTCTAAATATGCCAGATTCTTATGGTCAGTGAGAATTGAGACCACAAACTTAGCCCCCTCAAGCCAGTGTCTCCACTCCTCGAGTGCATCCTTAATAGCCAACAATTCCCGGTTACCCACGTCATAATTCATCTCGGCAGGCGAAAATTTACGGGAAAAGTAAGCACAGGGATGAAGGCGATTATCAGACACTCCCATCTGAGAAAGCACTGCCCCAATACCCATCTCAGAGGCATCCACCTCCACCACAAAAGGACGCTCTGGATCTGGGTGTCGCAGCACCTTGGCCGAAACAAATGCCCTTTTGAGACGGGCAAAAGCCGCTTTAGCCTCACAAGACCAGTGAGCAACATCCGCCCCTTTCTTAGTGAGTGCCACCAAGGGCGCCACTATAGACGAAAATCCAGCGATAAATCGTCTATAAAAATTCGCAAAGCCCAGGAAACGCTGAAGCGCCTTCAAACTAGTGGGCTGCACCCAATCCAGGACTGCCTGTACCTTGGAACCCTCCATTTGGAAACCTTCTGGGGAGATAATATATCCTAGAAATGCGATTTGCTGAACTTCAAATTCGCACTTCTCCAGCTTCGCCCCAAGCCGGTGGTCTCTGAGTTTCTGGAGGACTAAGCGTACATGCTTCCGATGTTCCTCCAGGGAATGGGAGAAGATTAGGATGTCATCTAAGTATACAACTAAGAATCTATCCAAATATTCCCTGAGCACATCATTCATGAAATCCTGGAAGACTGCCGGGGCATTACAGAGCCCAAAAGGCATCACCAAATATTCATAATGCCCTGAGTGGGTATTAAAGGCAGTCTTCCATTCATCCCCCTCTCTTATTCGGATTAGATTGTACGCACCGCGTAGGTCAATCTTAGAAAAAATGGTGGCAGTACGAAGCTGGTCAAACAAGACCGAAATGAGAGGCAGTGGGTATGAGTTTTTAATCGTGATACGGTTCAATTCCCTGAAGTCGATGCAGGGTCGCAACGAACCGTCCTTTTTACCCACGAAGAAGAACCCCGACCCAACTGGAGACTGTGAAGGTCTGATAAATCCCTTAGCCAAGTTCTCCTGAATGTACTCTGCCATAGCCTGAGTCTCAGGACGTGACAGGGAGTACAACCTGCTCTTGGGAAGCTTAGCATTTGGCAACAAATCAATGGCACAGTCATAGGGGCGATGGGGAGGTAGTACCTCTGCAACTTTTTTGGAGAACACGTCCGCAAAATCTGCATAACACCCTGGCAATCCTGGCAAACTTAGCTGCGAGAGCCTGACTGGAAGGCTCAAGCAACTCCTGAAACAATCAGTACCCCAACTAAGAATCTCCCCAGAGACCCAGTCAAATTGAGGATTGTGGGCCCTTAACCAGGGTAACCCCAACACCAATGGGGCAAAAGTACAGACAGTCACATAAAAGGACAATTTTTCAGAGTGTGTGGCTCCAATAAACAAAGAAATCTGGCTAGTGCAAGAGGTAATTTTACCTTGGGATAATGGTTCCCCGTTTAACCCACAAATCTCAATTTCCGATGCCAAGGGTACTAAGGGAACAGAGTGTTTTAGGGCGAATTGGCGGTCCATAAAAACCCCGTCGGCCCCACTGTCCACAAAGGCCTCAGTCTTGACAGTTTGACCGAGGATCTTCAAGGTCACCGGAATGATAAAAGTCTTCTTGGGAAATTCTGACTTCTGGCCTGACAGGATATTTCCCATCACCCTCAGGCCCTGAAGTTTTCCGGCTTTTCTGGGCATGATACTACCACATGACCTTTATTCCCACAGTACAAACACAACCCCTGCTGTCTCCTCCGCGTCTTCTCACGCGAGGAGAGGCGGGTAGCCCCAATCTGCATAGGCTCCTCAGAAAATTCCTCAGAGTCTGAGGTTCCCTTGGGAAGGAAGGAAATCTCAGTCTCCCTTTCAAGCCTACGCTCTCTCAGCCGTCTATCCACCCGGATGGATAACTGCATGAGCTGATCCAAGCTATCAGGCAAGGGATATTGTACCAGTTGGTCCTTTATCTGGTTAGAAAGACCTCTTCGGTACTGGTGTCTCAGGGCTGGGTCATTCCACTGGGTATCATGGGCCAACCTCCGAAACTCCGTACAGTAAACCTCAACTGGCTTTCGCCCTTGCTTAAGGATCGAAATCTGAGCCTCGGCTGAGGCCGTCTTGTCAGGGTCATCATACAACATGCCCAGTGCCGTAAAAAAAGCATCAACACTTTTAAGCGACGGACAGTCAGGCTGCAACCCATATGCCCAGACCTGTGGGTCTCCTTGTAGCAAGGAAATCACTATGCCCACCCGCTGAATCTCCGACCCAGAAGACTGAGGCCTAAGCCGGAAGTATAGCTTGCAGCTCTCCTTGAAACAAAAGAACTGCGAGCGATCTCCAGAAAAACGATCCGGGAGATTTACTTTCGGCTCCTTAACCCCTGCAGGTGCTGCTGCTGCGGGAGCTCCGCCAGCAGCCTGGGAGGTGTGCATTTTAATGGACAAATCATTAAATTGCCGAGTCAGGACCTGCACCTGATCGACCACCTGTTGCAACGTATTTTGAGGGGTATGCTCCATATTCCCACAAAATTTCAACAGGAGTATTAGGCTGCTGAATATGTTATGCACACCAGTGCCTGCAGGAAAGTACTAGTGTCAGAACTGTTATGCACTCCAGTGTCTGCAGGAATGTACTGGTGTTTGAACTGTTATGCAAAACAAATGGACTCACAGACAAACTGGGGAATATGACATAACGTACACAGAAGGTGATAGGGTAACAAAATACACACAAAGTGAACAGAGAAGCCCAGAGGCTAAGGAACTGGGTATCTCCCTTGTATTAGAACTGCTCAGATGTAAAAAGCAAGATGTTGTGTTTTAATACGTAGAGAACCCGAAATGCTGTTGCTAAGGGCAACAGCAAAACCCTAAAGGGTTACCAACGGGTGTGGCAGTAAACTCCTTGGTCAGAGATGGAATGATAGACACAAGGAGAGCCTCCACAATCCTGATTCTCACTTGCAGTGCACAGGTTTAAGCTTACTGCCACTAAACTGACCCCTGACACCTAGCACAGTGAGACAGGATTAGACAGGCAAGTGTTAGAATACAGCCGCAAACTTGCTAAGTTCACAGAGTAATAACAGAACCCCAGCAAGCTAAACGACTGACTCCAGTCTTACTGCTAGGTCTGGATTGGCAGAGTGTAATACCAAATCCCCAGGCCTATTTGCAGTAAGCAACAAACAAATACAAAGCTACACAGTACTGGCTAACTTTCATGAACTGACTAACCAACAGAGATTCAGCAGCATCTGCTTACCCTGAAAAGAGGCCTTATAAAGCAGGTGCTGTCCACGCCCCACTCAGACCTCACAGACTGTGAGCACAAAAACCAGCACCGGATCCCCTGCCGTGCACAGAGCCTATAACCACTGCACAGCAAAAGACCCGAACCGGAGTATCAGCTGCGCTCAGGTTACTCCACTAGCACTTGTCTCCCGGTTGCCATGACGACGTGGCAGCACAGGGCAGGAGACCCTAACATGCGCGGCCCAGCGCGGCGCTATCGCTGACTCTAGATTGGCCTACATGCATGCCAAATCTAGTCAGGTCGCTCACTACACTGCTGTGTGAAGTGAGCGCCCTCCCCCCTACTCCCCTCACTCAGCACACATCTCTCCTGTATGTACGGGACTTTACTGCAAATTTTGGTATCAGATGTGTTTTAACTATCTTGCATTGGCTACCATGTCTGGGATAAATTGTATTGGCTACCATGTCTGGGATAAATTGTATTGGCTACCATGTCTGGGATAAATTGTATTGGCTACCATGTCTGGGATAAATTGTATTGGCTACCATGTCTGGGATAAATTGTCCCATAAGTTATTAGCCAGATTCCATATGCATCTTTGACTGTAGTATCACTAATGGAAATCTTCCCATCTGGATACCTACTTTTTAGTTGGGAGTCACTATGGGGTGTATTCAATAACTGTCGGAAGCTGCCGTCTTGTCGGAAAGACGGCAGCTTCTGACAGGTTTAGGTCGGAAGTGGTTCCGACCTATTCAATACTGGCTGTTTTTTCCCAACAAGCTGGGAATTCCCGACTTGTCGGAAAACACGTGGATTGTCGGATTAGCCGCGGATCAACGTGTTCCGCAGCCAAATCCGGCAGGTTTTGGCCCCGGTTCCGACAATGTCAATCCAACTTTTTTTTTAAAGTCGGATTGACATTGTCGACACCGGGGAGATGAGACGTGTGAGGCGGCCGGAGGAGCAGCGTGAGGCGGCTGGAGGAGCAGCGGGACAAGCGGCCAGAGGAGCAGCGGGACAGGCAGCGGGAGGAGCAGCGGCAGAGTCGGTTGGAGGAGCAGTGTGAGGTGGCCGGAAGAGCAGAGGCGGCCGGAGGAGCCGGGGATCGGGGACGGGTGAGTATTGCCAGTGGCAGCAGCAGCAGCACGGCCCGGTGCTCAGCAGCGCACTGACAGTTGTTGGATTTGGCCACCCCATTGAATACTCACCTGTCGGGTCCTTTCCGTCGGAAAGGACCCGACAGGTATTGAATATACCCCTATGTTGACAATGAATATGCCAATGGGAGAGTTTTAAAAGGTGTCTGCAATATGACTTTATATATTACGTTTAAAGTTTCAGGGAGATTGTGAAAGTACATCTGAGAGGCGTGTTATGAAAATGACTTACATCCAAATGTAAATGAGGCCCAAACTTAGTAATATCTATTTGTTGATGAAAAGACACTGATACTTTGCAGGATTTGTTTGTGTATTGTATTCTACAAGAGGTTCCATATACTGCAAGTGGCCACAAAAAACCTTATTTAAAATGCATGTAGCCATAGAGATCGCTGTGCCTTATAACCAATGTAGGGAAATAGCGCTGATGAGCCCATATGAATGTATTTATCTCTGATTTATTCTTTCCCCCAAGAATGTAACAGCTACATAATGTGGATAAGGTACAGATGGGTCCACGGTTATCTTGGCTAGTTTGCTGCGCCTAGGCACAACATGGTTTATTAACATAAACCCTTCATCTATTGTTCTCAGCTGCAATACAATACAGAGAACAATACAGCAGGGGATTAAGTCATTACAGCAGGGGATTAAGTCCGACTGGCCAGTCTCAGTTAATCCTATTAAAGGTCAAGATAAACATGGACCCATCTGTATAATCACGGAGATTGCTGGACTATTCAGGGAGTCAGGGAAATTGCTGCTGTTTCAGGGGGATGCAGTCAATTTACCGACAATCAAAATCCCGACGGTCGAAATCCCGACAGCAATTGACCGACGGTCAAAATCCCGACATGGACAAAATACAGGCATTTAAAATACTGACAAGGTCAAAATACCGACATGTAGAATGTCGACAGGTCAAAATGCTGATTTTTCCATTGAAACTGACTTGTTCATACTTTACCATCCCAGTGGACCTGGAGGGGGAACATAATAGTGTGCCGAGCGCAGCGAGGCACCGTGCCCGAAGCATGGTGAGCGGACGCGGTACACTTACATGGTGTCCATGTCGACCTATGTCGACATACACAAAAAAACCACTGAAAAAATCATGTCGGCATTTCGACCTGTCGACATTTTACACGTAGGTATTTTGACCTTGTATTTTAAATGTCGGAATTTTGTCCATGTCGGGATTTTGACCTTGTCGGGATTTTGACCGTTGATCAATTGCTGTCGGGATTTCAACCGTCGGGATTTTGATTGTAGGTGTTTCATACCGATCCCGTTTCAGGGAGGCTCCTGCAGAATGAGGGAGGGTAGGCAACTATGAGTTAAAATGCTTTAAGTAATATTACAGCAGTGTCGGTATTATGACATTATGCGTACTGTCCTGTCTGCATGTTCACAGTCAACATAGTAACTGTTGACAATGGTGGCAATTTCGAGTTGATCGTTAGCTGCCGTTGTTCGCAGCGTAGCGGTCAGGCTAAAAATTGGCATTTCTGCGCATGCGCATGGTACGCAGTGCGCGCGCGCAAAGGAATTTCACAAATGCCGATGCAGTTTTACACAAGGTATAGCGGCGCTTTTCAGTCGCTGTGTTGATCGGGGAGTGATTGACAGGAAAGGGGCGTTTCTGGGAGGTAACTGACCGTTTTCCAGGAGTGTGCTAAAAAACGCAGGCGTGTCAGGTAAAAACGCAGGCATGCCTGGGGAAACGGGGGAGTGGCTGGCCGAACGCAGGGCGTGTTTGTGACGTCAAACCAGGAACTAAACTGACTGAAGTGATCGCAAGGAAGGAGTAGGTCTGGAGCTACTCAGAAACGGCATGAAATTTTTTCAGAGCAGTTCTGCTAATCTTTCGTTCCCACTTCTGCTAAGCTAAGATACACTCCCAGAGGGCGCGGGCTTATCGTTTGCACTGCTGCTAAAAGCAGCTAGCGACAGTGGCGTAACTACTGCCCCCGCAGTCCTCGCGGTGGCTTGGGGGCGAGGGGCTGCGGGGGCGCCACTGACTTAGAACAGATTGACATGCGGACGAGCGTCCGCATGTCAATCTGCGGTCTCCTCTCCCTCCCTGCTGTGTTGGAGGGACACGGAACGCACATCGCGCGTCTCTCCTGTGTCCCTCCCTGGCTCTCCCCCGGCCGGTCTAAGGAAGTGCCGTTCGTGAGCTCTGGTTGGCTTACGAACCGGCACTTCTTTTATTAGACCAGCGGGGGGAGAGCCAGGAGGGACGCAGGAGAGACGCGCGATGCGCTCCGTGTCCCTTCAACACGGGGGGGGGGGGGGGGGGGGGAAGCAGGGAGCAGGCACTTGGGGCATATACCTGGCACTGTGGGCATATACCTGGCACTGGGGGCATATACCTGGCACTGTGGGGGGAAGATCTGGCACTGGGGGCATATACCTGGCACTGTGGGGGGAAGATCTGGCACTGGGGGCATATACCTGGCACTGTGGGGGGAAGATCTGGCACTTGGGGCATATACCTGGCACTGTGGGGGGCAGATCTGGCACTGGGGGCATATACCTGGCACTGTGGGGGGCAGATCTAGCACTGGGGGCATATACCTGGCACTGTGGGGGGGAAGATCTGGCACTGGGGGCATATACCTGGCACTGTGGGGGGCAGATCTGGCACTGGGGGCATATACCTGGCACTGTGGAGGGAAGATCTGGCACTGTGGGCATATACCTGGCACTGTGGGGGCAGATCTGGCACTGGGGGCATATACCTGGCACTGTGGGGGGCAGATCTGGCACTGGGGGCATATACCTGGCACTGTGGGGGCAGATCTGGCACTGGGGGCATATACCTGGCACTGTGGGGGGGAAGATCTGGCACTGGGGGCATATACCTGGCACTGTGGGGGGCAGATCTGGCACTGGGGGCATATACCTGGCACTGTGGGGGGAAGATCTGGCACTGGGGGCATATACCTGGCACTGTGGGGGCAGATCTGGCACTGGGGGCATATACCTGGCACTGTGGGGGCAGATCTGGCACTGTGGGCATATACCTGGCACTGTGGGGGGAAGATCTGGCACTGGAGGCATATACCTGGCACTGTGGGGGAATATCTGGCACTGGGGGCATATACCTGGCACTGTGGGGGAATATTTGGCACTGGGGGGAGCAGGCACTGAGGGGGCATATGTGGCACTGTGGGGGAATATTTGGCACTGGGGGGAGCAGGCACTGAGGGGGCATATGTGGCACTGGGGGGGGGTATATGTGGCACTGGGGGCATGTACCTGGCACTGTGGGGGAATATCTGGCACTAGGGGCATATACCTGGCACTGTGGGGGAATATCTGGCACTGGGGGCATATGTGGCACTAGGAGCATGGCCCTAGCAACAAGCACTACCCCCTAGCAACGAGCATGACACCCAGTGCATGAAACCCCTGGCAACGAGCATGACACCCTGAGCATGAAAACCCCTGGCACCGTGCATGGAACCAAGAGCATGAAACCCCTGGCAACGAGCAGGTAATTTAAAAGTAATTAGAAGCCTTACTGTAGAACTTAATGTGTAATGGGCATTACGGTGTGTGTCATAATGTATCAGGCATTACGGTGTGTTGTATACTATATCACGGGCATTGTGGTATGTGGTATAATGTCTCAGGATCATTGTGGTGTGTGTCATACTGTGTCACAGACATTGTATGTGCTATAATGTATCAGGGGCATTGCAGTGTGTAGCATAATGTATAACGGGCATTGCGATTCCTGTCATAATGTGTCACAGGCATTACGGTGTGTGGCATAATGTGTCTGGGGCATTACAGTGTGTGCATATTGTGTCATGTGCATTATTGTGTGTGGAATAATGTCTAAGGGCCATTGCAGTATGTGGAATAATGTATACTGGGCATTACTATAAGGAGGAAAAATGACAAATAATGTAAGGGGCATGAATCAGGATTATTTTTCTTTCCTGTGGTGGCCAACGTCTGGGCGTGCAGGTTGCAAAACTGGGGTATAAGGTAGTCTTTTCCTGCAATGCCACGCCCTCCACGCAAAGCCACGCCCATTTCGACAAAGCCACACACCCTTTTTTGCCGGCGCGCGCATTTTTCTACCTTTGCTAGTGCCAATTACGGGGGGTATGGGGGGGGGGGGGGGGGGGGGCGCCGAAGGATTTTTTGGCTTGGGGGAGAAAAATTTCTAGTTACGCCACTGGCTAGCGAGCGATCAACTCGGAATGAGGGCCAATATGACTACTTGCCCGTCCATACATAGCATATTCATATTTCTTGTTTTAGCAAGGAAAATCTATTTCTGTGCACCTTTTTCTGAACAACACACATTTTCTCTGTATCAATGTACTCAAAGTTAAAGATGAATCTCCAGTTAAAGACACCAGTGCCATCTAGTGACCGATAGTGGACATCTGTACACTGTTTGTCACACTCCATTCCGTCAATCCACCTGCAGAAAATTCCATATAGTTAACTGTGTTCAGTTCTTGCACATGCAGATGCTTTAGTCATTTGTGTGTTGGTATGTGTAATGCGCATATACAGTACATCCGGTAAGTATTCACAGCGCTTCACTTTTTCCACATTTTGTTATGTTACAATCTTATTCCAAACTGGAATAAATTTATTTTTTCCCTCAAAATTCTACACACAATACCCCATAATGACAACGTGAAAAAAAGTTTTTTGAGATTTTTGCAAATTTATTAAATTAAAAGACTAATAGGCCCTACACACTGGGCGATCTGACTGCAAGATATGAACGATCTCGTTCATTAATGAACGAGAAAACGTTCATATCGTGCAGTGTGGAGGCACCAGCGATGAATGATGCGCGGCCCCACGCTCGTTCATCGCTGGTGCCCCGTCGGCTGCGCATGCAGGACAATATGGACGACCTCGTCCATATTTGCCTGCACTGCTATGGAGCCGAGTGACGGGGGGAGTGAAGAAACTTCACTCCCCCCGTCACTGCCGCCCCCCCCCGCCGCCGGGTCGCCTGTCAGCCGTATCCGCCGCCGGGCAGCTCGGCGGTGGATCGTTATATGTGTAGGGCCCTTAAGAAATCACATGTACATAAGTATTCACAGCCTTTGCCATGCAGCTCAAAATGTAGCTCAGGTGCATCCTGTTTCCACTGATCATCCTTGAGATGTTCCTACAGCTTAATTGGATCCCACCTGTGGTAAATTCAGTTGATTGGACATGATTTGGAAAGGCACACACCTGTCTATATAAGGTACCACACTTGACAGTGCATGTCTGAGCACAAACCAAGCATGAAGTCAAATGAATTGTCTGTAGACCTCTGAGACAGGATTGTGTTGAGGCACAAATCTGGGGAAGGGTACAGAAAAAGATCTGCTGCTTTGAAGGTCCCAATGAGCACAGTGACCTCCATCATTTGTAAATGGAAGAAGTTCAGAACCACCAGGACTCTTCCTAGAGCTAGCTGACCAACTAAACTGAGCGTTCGGGGGAGAAGATCCCTAGTCAGGGAGGTGACCAAGAACCCGATGGTCACTCTGTCAGAGCTACAGCATTCCACTGTGGAGAGAGGCTAACCTTCCAGAAGGACAACCATCTCTACAGCAATCCACCAATCAGGCCTGTATGGCAGAGTGGCCAGATGGAAGCCACTCCTTAGTAAAAAACCACATGGCAGCC
The DNA here is from genome assembly GCF_028390025.1 of Pseudophryne corroboree. Taxonomy (NCBI): domain Eukaryota; kingdom Metazoa; phylum Chordata; class Amphibia; order Anura; family Myobatrachidae; genus Pseudophryne; species Pseudophryne corroboree. Next base: position 148,474,103 of record NC_086449.1, read on the forward strand.
TGCCTGGAGTTTGCCAAAATGCACCTGAAGGAATCTCAGACCATGAGAAACAAAATTCTCTGGTCTGATGAGACAAAGATTGAACTCTTCGGCGTGAATGCCAGACATCATGTTTGGAGGAAACCAGGCACTGCTCATCACCATCCCTACAGTGAAGCAGGATCATGCTGTGGGGATGTTTTTCAGCGGCAGGAACTGGGGACTAGTCAGGATAGAGGGAAAGGTGAATGCAGCAGTGTACAGACACATCCTGGATGAAAACCTGCTCCAGAGCGCCTGTGACCTCAGACTGGGGAGACAGTTCATCTTTCAGCAGGACAACGACCCTAAGCACACAGACAAGATATCAATAGAGTGGCTTCAGGACAACTCTGTGAATGCCCTTGAGTGGCCCAGCCAGAGCCCAGACTTGAATCAGATTGAACATCTCTGGAGAGATCTGAAAATTGCTGCGCACCAACGTTTCCCATCCAACCTGATGGAGCTTGAGAGGTGCTGCAAAGAGGAATGGGCAAAACTGGCCAAAGATAAGTGTACAAGCTTGTGCCATCATATTCAAAAAGACTTGAGGCTGTAATTGTTCCCAAAGGTGCATCAACAAATATTGAGCAAAGGCTGTGAATAGAAAAAAGAAACACTCTGCGCTGACTTAACAAAGAATCTCCTGCACGTGAGCACTAATTAGTCTGGGTATGCTGCAGCTCTATCAAGGAGATCACTGAATCTCCAAACAAGGTCTAAGCACACACAAAAAAAAAGGGATTAAGTAAAGCGCTGCATAACCAGAATAAATGTAAATTTTTTTATTCACATAATGTGATATACATGAACCAATACTTAATGACAAACACACACATACACACACACCCGGCCGGTATTAAGATATGATTAAAAGTTTTTTAAAAACATAGACCCATATAGAATAGTAGATCACAAAATGACCACCATTTCAACCATACATGTAACACTGCTATAACGTATTGTTAGACAACCTGGTACATATATATCACAAGTTGCCCTTTATTACAGAGTTTCATCAATCACTCTATAACCATAGAGGCAATTAGATTAAAGACTTTCAACAACATATAATGTCCAATGATCTGTCAAAAGCTATGTCCATAGGTGTCAAAACGAAAATTTTAGCACATATGCGTCCATATGTGTATTGATTAGTAAGTTAGTTTAGCCAACAGTGTCCATAACCTAGGTTATATTAGCATCAGGTTAGTAGATTTAATTGATCCAATCAGGATTATGTTTGCGCATACAACCACACTGAGATAGTACCCTCAAGCTCAGGATCTAATGTTCTGTCCTGGACGGGTGTAGTATGGTATACCGGCGGCGGGGCTCCCGGCTACCAGCATACTGGCGCCGGGAGCCCGACCGCCGGCATACCGACAGTGTGGCGAGTGCAAAGGAGCCCATTGCGGGTTCGCTGCGCTCGCCACGCTGCTGGCACGGTGCACGCTATTTTATTCTCCCTCCAGGGGGGTCTTGGACCCCCACGAGGGAGAATAGCTGTCGGTATGCCGGGTGTCGGGATCCTGGCGCCGGTATACTGTGCACCGGGATCCCGACATTCGGCATACTGAAGACCACCCGTCCTGGACAATGGTTACTGAGTGGGCTTTGTTATCAAGGGGTCTCACCAACCAGCTGATAGCATACTGTGTCAGGATTTCCCTCAATCAGCTCCTCCTTAGAGTCCCGCCACACCTCAGATCCGTTAGATGTAATGTCCCACAGACAGATGCAGTGCCAGGTCCGTATGTCTTGAACCTCAACGCGTTTCCCCGCCTGTACAATCAGCGGCTTCCTCAGGAGAAGTTTATAGACTGCTCCGGTTAGCCTGTTTAAATAGCGCACAAGCCGTCTGTTTCCGGGTGCCACTATCTCAGTGTGGTTGTATGCGCATACATCATCCTGATTGGATCAGAATTAAATCTACTAACCTGATGCTAATATAACCTGGGTGATGGACACTGCTGGCTAAACTAACTTACTAATCAATACACATATGGATGCATATGTGCTAAAATTTCCGTTTTGACACCTATGGACATAGCTTTTGACAGATCATTGGACATTAGATGTTGTTGAAAGTCTTTAATCTAATTGCCTCCATGGTTATAGAGTGATTGATGAAACTCTGTAATAAGGGGCAACTTGTGATATATATGTACCAGGTTGTCTAACAATACGTTATAGCAGTGTTACATGTATGGTTGAAATGGTGGTCATTTTGTGATCTACTATTCTATATGGGTCTATGTTTTAAAAAAACTTTTAATCATATCTTAATACCGGCCGGGTGTGTGTGTGTGTGTGTGTGTGTGTGTGTGTGTGTGTGTGTGTGTGTGTGTGTGTTTGTCATTAAGTATTGGTTCATGTATATCACATTATGTGAATACATTTTTTTTCAGTTATTCTGGTTATGCAGCACTTTACTTAATCTCTTTTTTTTTTTAAAAGGCTGTGAATACTTGTGTTCGTGTGATTTCTTAGTTTTGGATTTTTAATAAATTTGCAAAAATCTCAAAAACACTTTTTTCACGTTTTCATTATGGGGTATTGTGTGTAGAATTTTGAGGGATAAAATGAATTTATTCCAGTTTGGAATAAGGCTATAACATAACAAAATGTGGCCTGTGAATACTTTCCATATGCACTGTTTTCAGTTGTTTATTCTGTTTATCAGTTTATACTGTTATGTTACTTTTTAAAATGGACTTACCCCTTTACATAGATATCACTCATCCTTTCACCAAAGATATTGGTGTCTTGAAGATCCACCTCCTGGGTCTGCCAAACAATGCACCGTAAAACATACCTATGAAGAGAAGGCCAGTGAAAAACACACTTGTACTCCACACTTATCAAACAAGTTAGTTGGAGATCTTTTCTGGAGGTCATTCACAAACTTCTGTGTAGTGCAAAAGCCTGTATTGATGGTCCATACGCAACTGCACCTAGCTTACCACCAAGGCAAATGGGTTTATAGTGCAAGATGGCAGATTTAAAGAGTAGAAAGAGCTTGCATGGGCAGAAAAGAGGTGTTGGGCATAGTCATCCTAGCACAGTGCAGAGTGGGTGTCGTGGACACCCACGAGTGGGAATAGTCCCTGCTGGTCGGCATGCTGACTGTTGGGATTGTCAGGTGGTGGGATGTAGAAGGAGGTGTTGTGACCGGCACATAGGTATATGTGTTCATTGCTGTGCACTGCACAGTGTGCCGAGGGGTACACATGGCCATAGCCACTCCAAAAAAGGCTTTTAGAATATAGTAGTTTTGCCCAAGTTCAGATCAATCATTGCTTAGGTCTTGTTGTACACTATTAATTTGCACTCCCAGCACTAGGCTTGTACCCAGATGTAGAGCAAAAAAATATATATACGAAGATATATGATTCAGGCGCTATAAACAGTGATTTCTCTCAGCAGCTGTGTAATGATGAGGGAGAGTCAGTCCCACTGGTAACAATATAAACAAACAAACGTGTTCCAATAAATAGAGTCCAGTGGATAGGCTCGTATGGCAACGGCAGCCTAAGTAGATGGAATCCTGATCCACAGTACGCAAGCTGGAGCTGGTTGTGCTGTCCTAAATATTGTCATGGAACAGGAATTGATGTCTGGAAAGGTCTTCTGTCCTGGTCAACAGGCTAACGCGTTTCGCTGCTTCAAGCAACTTTCTCAAGGGTATCTGACAGTAAGACTGTCACCCCCTTTTAAAGGGGAAATTATGTCCTGAGTAAGAGTTGAGAACACCTGATTCTCAATTGAAAAGTAATCAATTAATTTCACAATAACATCATCATAAGATTATATACTGGGGCAAATCACACAAATACATTGCATCATATATGTAAAAAGATGAAGTTGGAAGCAAAGAACATTCTAATGTTTACCTGAAAAAGGCTGTGCATTGCGGTCATGTGACCTTCCTCCTGGTTACATTGCCCTGGAACAGATATCAGCGAGTATACAGATAGAGACGCTGTTCCTTTCCGAGCGTATGACCTATCTTACGCTCATGTGATCGTTAGTGCGGTCACGTGATCACGATTATGAGAGTCTCAGTATACGGAGCCCCTCCCGCGCTCATGTCATTAATATATCGAATATATGTGGTATATGTTTAATGGGTGTATATGCTCAAATCACTTAAACATAATGTAATCCAGTAAGAAAAGACATATTTATATTGGCAATTGGGAAAGTTCTCCATGTCATGACAGGAGTTTGTAGTATATAACTTTCCTAAATTGCAGGCTATTATTGACTGATTAACTCTACCTATACAGTTGTGCTCATAAGTTTACATACCCTAGCAGAATTTGTGATTTTCTGGCCATTTGTCAGAGAATATGAATGATAACTCACAAACTTTTCTTTCACTCATGGTTGAGTGGTTGGGTGAAGCCATTTATTGTCAAACAACTGTGTTTACTCTTTTTAAATCATAATGACAACAGAAACTACCCAAATGACCCTGATCAAAAGTTTACGTACCCCAGTTCTTAATACCGTGCATTGCCCCCTTTAACATCAATGACAGCTTGAAGTCTTTTGTGGTAGTTGTGGATGAGGCTCTTTATTTTCTCAGATGGTCAAGCTGCCCATTCTTCTTGGCAAAAAGCCTCCAGTTCCTGTAAATTCTTGGGCTGTCTTGCATGAACTGCACGTTTGAGATCTCCCCAGAGTGGCTCAATGCTATTGCGGTCAGGAGACTGAGATGGCCACTCCAGAACCTTCACTTTATTCTGCTGTAGCCAATGACAGGTCGACTTGGCCTTGTGTTTTGGATCATTGTCATGTTGAAACGTCCAAGTACGTCCCATGCGCAGCTTCCGGGCTGATGAGTGCAAATTTCCTCCAGTATTTTCTGATAACATGCTGCATTCATCTTGCCATCAATTTTGACCAAGTTTCCAGTGCCTTTGTAGCTCACACATCCCCAAAACATCAGCGATCCACCTCCGTGTTTCACAGTGGGAATGGTGTACCTTTCATCATAGGCCTTGTTGACTTCTCTCCAAATGTAACATTTATGGTTGTGGCCAAAAACTTACATTTTGGTCACATCACTCCAAATGACTTTGTTCCAGAAGTTTTGAGGCTCGTCTCTGTGCTGTTTGGAGCAATGTAAGCGGGATGCTTTGTGGCATTTGCGTAGTAATGGCTTTCTTCTGGCGACTTGACCATGCAGCCCATTTTTCTTCAAATGCCTCCTTATTGTGCATCTTGAAACTACCACACCACTTTTTTTCAGAGAGTCCTGTATTTCAGCTGAAGTTATTTGTGGATTTTTCTTTGCATCCCGAACAATTTTCCTGGCAGTTGTGGCTGAAATTTTTGTTGGTCTACCTGACCGTGATTTGGTCTCCACAGAATCCCTCATTTTCCACTTCTTAATTAGAGTTTGAACACTGTTGTATACAGTTCAATTACCTTTTCCCGCAGATCCTTTGACAATTCTTTTGCTTTCCCCATGACTCAGAATCCAGACACGTCAGTGCAGCACTGGATGAAAGATGCAAGGGTCTTGCAGGAGTCCTGAATCTCACTGACCTTTTATACACACACACTGATTACAAGCAAACAGATCACAGGTGAGGATGGTTACCTTTAGTAGCCATTCAAACCCGTTTGTGTCAACTTGTGTGCATGTTATCAGGCCAAAATCTCCAGGGTATGTAAACTTTTGATCAGGGTCATTTGGGTAGTTTCTGTTGTCATTATGATTTAAAAAGAGTAAACACAGTTTTTTGACAATAAATGGCTTCACCCAACCACTAACCATGAGTGAAAGAAAAGTTTGTGAGTTATCATTCATATTCTCTGACAAATGGCCAGAAAATCACAAATTCTGCTAGGGTATGTAAACTTATGAGCATAACTGTATATTTATCCACAATTGCGCACTAAAGATGGGAGCCCCCCCTTCAGAGCTCTTAGTGGAAGCGAGATAGACGTATGGCCAGACCCACCTGCCAATGTCCCAACTCCCCATGCCCACAACCTGCCAACACTCTGTGGGGGAAATGCAATCGAATGCATAGTCTTGAAGGGCATTGCGGCAATACTTAGCTGCACACATATTGAATAGTTACAGTAGAGCCAACCTGCGTGGATGGCAGTTACGATGTGATATTCAGCATATTGCGTCCACTGCGTACAACTGAATTCCTTTTAATGTTAGTATGTAAGTGGGCCTGCTCCATGTCCCTCTCTTCTAATATCCGCTGGGGGCTGCTTTTTTTTTTTACATTTCCCCAGCGGATGCTAATGTCTGCAGCAGCTGGCGGGAGGTGCTACCGGGCTGACCGATCAGCAGTGATCAGCATTCCCCGGCCATCTTGAATACCCTGAGGGTAACAAAATTGTCTGAAAAGCATTAATGCGTGATTAATATGGAATAATACAGGGAGAAAAAAATTACGAATGTCTATTTTTCTTAAAGACAGCTGAAAAACTCACAACATTCCACCTGTCATTACATTTACCGATGCTGGAAAGCATGATCCACAGTGGTGGTGCAACCCCCCTCCCCCAATAAAATCTGTCACTCACGGGGACTGCCTAGCAGTGGCCATGACTTTCCATGGGATGCACTCCCTGCTAATCATATGCAGGAGAGGTAGCCCTGGGGAGAGGTAATTTCTCTCCCTAGGACTGCCAGTCTGGGCTGTGATAGCAAAAAGCGCTTCCCATAGGAAGCCACTCACATGCTATCATGGCTGCCCTATCCGGCTTCTAGGGGCTGATGCAGTTCCTAGGAGGCAGCTGTCCGGCTTGTTAATTTTTGTGCATGCATGGGGTCACAATCCTGTGCATGTGCAAATTTCAGACGCCCCCTTGCCAGCCGTTAGGAAGATGATACTGTAAGTCATAGGTGCCGATTTATATTTTTGCTGGTGGGTGCTCGGCGTGAGGCGGCCGCGGGAATGAACGGGCGGCCACGGCAGTGACTAATGCCCATTACACATTATGCAACACACCGTAATGCCCATTACACGTTATGCAAAACACGGTAATGCCCAGTACACATTATGCCACACACCGTAATGCCTATTACACAATATGCCACTCACTGTAATGCCCATTACGCAATATGCCACACACTGTAATGTCTATTACACATTATGCAACACACTGTAATGTCTATTACACGTTATGCTACACACCGTAATGCTCATTATGCATTATCCCACACACTGTAACGCCAATTACATATTATGATACACACAGTTATGGCACTGACACCATTTTATGCCCACACACAATAGTGCCACTTACATTAACAGTGGTCTCCTGTGCATTGCCAGGAGTTTCATGCATGTTGCTAGGGGTCTACTGTGCGTTGCCAGGGGTTTCATGCACGTTGCTAGGGGTCTCCTGTGTGTTGCCAGGAGTTTCCTGCGTGTTGCCAGGAATCTTCTGCCTGCTGCCCCAGTAAAGTAAGGTAGGGTGGGTGCGGGCATCAGTGGTTACTGCTAGCCCCTGCAGTAGATTGAGATGCTCTGGGGGCTGCGGAAGCGCTTCTGTACCATAGCAGTGTAAAAAAACACCCTCTTAAAATGGCCGCCGCCGAGGAGACTGGCGCTAGAGGTCAAATGTGACCTCTAGTGTCTGTCTCCTCCTCGGTGGCGGACATTTTTCGTTGATTTTTTACTTTGCTATTGTACAGAAGCGCTTCCGCAGCCCCCAGCGCATATCAATCTACTGTGGGGGCAGCGGCTGGTTCCGTGGGTGCTCCTCGCGGTCCGTGGGTGCTTGGGCCTGGGAGCACCCACGGAATCGGCGCATATGCTGTAAGTAGAAGGGGCCTGCTATAGAGCACATGCAGATAGGTCCTCATAAATCTTTGCTGTAGTCACGCCACACAGCCCTCTTGGTACTCCAGGTCGCATGAAAATCTTCAAGCATCTGGCGTATTTTTTGCCAAAAATGCATCTTAGCGGTAACGCAATGTGACTAGGACGCATAAGGAGAAATGTGCTGATTTATTTTACATATGACCCTTGTATATCTGTGTGCGACTGAGTCTCTGAATCTGTATACAAAGTACAATGTAGCAGCCACAGTTTTTCTCCAATACAAGTCCTGTTGTGGTCTGTACACAGTTTTGTGTCATATATGAAATTAATCAGCACAGTCTCCTCATGCGTCCTAGTTGCATTGTGTTGCCACTAAAATGCATTATCAGCAAAAAAGATGCTCAATGGTAGCAGAGTTGCACGGCACCTGGCGGCTCACTCATACCAGACATCTCGCGCTGCATAGCGTATTGAGCCTGGATGTATAAGGGCACCTCTGTATGGACACACACTTGAATCTCACAAGCATTTGAAAATGTATCCAATTATGTACATATTAAGTGAACATGTATTGCCCACAATTCCAGCTTGAAAGACTGAGACAACTTTGCCATTGCCTTAATTTACTCCAATCACTTATTTATTGTGGAGCCATGACCCTCTTTCTGAAAGGGGGAGCCTTTTTGACAACTTGAACTTGTGTCTGGCCTGCAAACATCAGGACTGTTGGCACACTATAGCGAACAATGGCAAGCTGTATTAATAACTTACTTCTTTGGAATTCTCGGTGAAATGTTAAAAGGTGGTCCAGGAGCCCCCAAACTCATTGGGAAAATGTCCACCCACATCTGTAGTTTGCCCTGTTGAAGAAACTTAGTTATACTGCATATCAAAAGTGAAAGCTATGTTTGTTCTTTACATGCTTATTTACCATTTGAGACTAAGGGAAGCGACAGCGTTAATGATGAATATTAGAGATAGATATATCAGCGAAGGAATTGTGCTTAAAATAATAATATTGCCTAAAGGAGTAATACTACATAAAAGAGTTGTAGGGGTATGGATTACAGACTAAGGGGGGGGGGGGGGGGGTTATCCAATTAACTACCATGGCTAATTATCCCACTGGGGGCTTTCCAATTAGCTCCGATAAGACGTTGTGAGGTGCGGTTTATCTGGGATTTTGTTTCACCTGCCTCAGGCAGGCAAAATCAAATCCCTGGAAACAGCCCTGTTTTCATCCAAATACAGGGCTGTTTCTACCGGGATTGCATGCATCGGCATTTCACTGGGTGTCGGGATCCTGATCGCCAAGATCCCAGCAGCTGGGATGATGATTACATCCCCTACCCCCACCTTGTAGATACTGCCATTGTAAAGCTCTACCCCCATGTACACTGACACTCAGGGCCGGTTCAGGGGCTTTTTGCGCCCCTGGCGGCAATAGGGGGCGTGGCTTCATACAGGGGGCATGGTCAGTTACGCCCCCTGTACTGTAGTAGCGCCGCTGAAAGGATGTGCGGTGCGCGATTACGTCATCGCGCACCGCACAGCAAAGGTCCTCCCCATGAAGGAAAACTAGACGCTAAGCGTCTAGTTCCCTTCATGGAGAGGACCTTTGCTGTGCGGTGCGCGATGACGTCATTGCGCACCGCACATCATTACAGTAAGGGTCCACTCCACAAAGGGAACCTAGACGCGTAGCGTCTAGTTTCCCTTCACAGCGGGCAGCCGACGAAGGGAAACTAGATGCGTAGCGTCTAGTTTCCCTTCACAGCGGGCAGCGGCAGCGGGGGGCACAGCAGCGGCGGATCTTGCCATGGTGCGGTGCCCTCCGGATGGCGCCGGCGCCCTCCGGAAGGCGGCGCCCCGGGCAAAAGTCCTGCTTGCCCGTGGCAAGATCCGCTACTGCTGACACTGTGCAGTCCTACCTGTTCCCCAACTGTGTATACTCTGTTACTGTGCAGCCCCCCATTATTCCTACCCTGTGTACACTGGTACTCTGCAGCCCCACTTGTGCTCACTGACGCCGTGCAATCCCACCTGTGCCCCATCTTGTGTATACTGGTGCTATGCAGCCCCACCTGTGCCCACTGCCACTTTGCATCTCCCATGCCCCCACTGTTTATACTCTTTCACTGTGCAGTCCCCCTCTGTCCCCACCCTGTGTACACGATACCATGTAGCTCCACCTGTGTCCACTGACAGGTGCATCCCACCTGTACCCCTGGTACCAGCAGCGGTTCCTACTTGCAAGTGGGGCTGCCTCTACTCCTGTGCCTGAAGAGGAGAGAAGACAGCCAGTCCCTGTGTCCTGGCACCTGTGCAATGGATCCGGCACATGCGGGACCGGCGCATCCACAGACACCACAGTGCAACTGCCCATGCACAAACCCCTGGCTTCTATGGACTGCACCAACTGCAGCCCATAGAAGCCAGATAGGGCTGCGCAAAAGGCAAAGAGTGGCTTTCTACAAGAAGCCAGCTCTCTGCTTATCGCAGTCCTGTTGGCAGTCCCAGAGGAGGAGACACCTCCGAATAGGACTGACTTGTGTGTCTCTGAATGACAGGTAGAACTTCCAGTATGAAGTCACTGCCAGTCACAGTGAAGCCAGTGTAGTCATGGACTGCATCTAGCTTCACTGACACTGCGAGGGGTGGTAGATTTTACCTGAAGCCCATAGGTAGTCCTGCAGTCCTGAAGTCCGGCACAGACTGGTACTATGCAGCCCCACCTTTGCCTACTGACACCGTGCATCCCCCCTGTGCCCCCACCCTGTGCACACTGGTACTATGTGCCCACTGACACTGTGCATCCCCCCCATGACCCCACCCTGTGTACGCTGGTTCTATGCAGCCCCACCTGTGCCCACTGACACCATGCATCCCCCCTGTGCCCCCACCCTGTGTACACTGGTACTATGCAGCCCCACCTGTGCCCACTGACACCATGCATCCCCCCTGTGCCCCCAACCTGTGTACACTGGTACTAGGCAGCCCACCTGTGCCCACTGACACCATGCATCCCCCCTGTGCCCCCACCCTGTGTACACTGGTACTATGCAGCCCACCTGTGCCCACTGATACTGTGCATCCCTGTGCTCCCACCCTGTGTACACTGGTACTATGCAGCCCACCTGTGCCCACTGACACTGTGCATTCCCCTGTGCTCCCACCCTGTGTACACTGGTACTATGCAGCCCACCTGTGCTCCCACCCTGTGTACACTGGTACTATGCAGCCCACCTGTGTCCACTGACACCATGCATCCCCCCTGTGCCCCCACCCTGTGTACACTGGTACTATGTAGCCCACCTGTGCCCACTGATACTGTGCATTCCCCTGTGAACACTGGTACTATGCAGCCCACCTGTGCCCACTGATACCGTGTCGGAGCGCTGTCGGATGTAGGATGACAGCAGATTGTCAGTGATAGACAGTCTACTGCCATTTTGGGGCGGGTACGAGTAGCAACGCCCTCAGTTTCCCATATCGGAAGCATGTCGCTGCTGTTTATGGAGAGAGAAGAGGCCAGGGATCTCCACAAGCTGCCCGATGGGGAGTCAGTGATCTGATGCCTGCATCTTAAGGGCCCCATACACTACAACGATAATGCCTGATTTCATCCGATTTAGACCTGTCGGGTCGATAAATCGGATGGAAAGTGGCAAATCAGATGTGTTTTACATCCGATCCGATGCGCGCTCCCATGAGCATCAGATCGGAGCCCCTAGGTTGTTAGCGCTGCACTCGTGATTTCTCGGATCCCACCGGCATGGCTAGGATCGCATAAGATACATCATATGCAAAAGGACCGCATACAATGTATCCTATGCGATCCTGCCGCCCGGGAGGCTGCCGGCCGGTTCAAGGGAAATCTTATGCGTCATGAGGGTCCGACATGACGCTGTAGTGTATGGGGCCCTTTAGTATGCAGGTCGGATCACTAATGCAGCAGGAGGCATGTACCTGTAGTAGACGCCTTCTGCGGTATCACCATATAGTGCTATCACTTCCAAGGAAGTGACAGCCGCCCACATCTGAATTAAGCTCATTGTTTCCTATGTTTTATATCAGTCACTAAAACAGTTTATGTTTGTCAGACAGGGCTGGTAGGCGATGGATTTGATTATTGTTCTTAGACAGAATGATTTTTCAGATATTTCACTACACATTTAAACTGCATCTCCATTAGATAAGCCACGCCTGCAGCTTTTTCTGCCATATCCATTTTGCCATTGCCATGTGCTCACTGGCGTGCGCAGCACATTTTATTAGGGGGTGCATCGTTGGAGGGGTGTGTCTAGCACCGCCTTTTGGGCGTGTCTAGCACCATCTATTGATGGTCAACGCATATAAAATATCCACCCTTGTACCAATCCTAATAAAGCAGATACATTGTCAGATGTTGTGGTGTGCACCAAACAAACACCCCTGATGGCACTCACTGCAATTACACTGCTCCTCCTCAGCCTGGTCTGGCTCCCCCTCTCTTTCCCCTGCAAGCTGCAGCAGCTTACTTACAAGTCAGTCACTCAGTGACACTGACAGTCGCAGACTAGTACTGCTGCTGCTGGAAAAACGAGTGACGTGTCAATGCTGCTCCCGGCCGCCTGCCAGTATTGAACTTGTCTTCCTAAGAGGAACGCTGGTTGCATGCTGCTCCTCATCAGTGACTGGCGTTGGCATAACATAGAAGGAGAGAGGTGGGCATGTGGTGGGTGTGACGGGTGGGCATGCGAGCAGCATGATGTAATCACGTCACATCACACTGTTTTTGTATGTGGAGGTGGAGCTAGGAATTTGAAAGCCAGTGGCACCCTTGATTAACCCAGGCGTCCGGTCAGTAATGCAGGCCTGACAGGGTGCAGCGCAGAGGGGACAGTAATCTGCCTGCTCGGTGATTGCGGCATCAGGCATGTGAGATTGGGGTGCCAGACATTAGGGGGTGCCTGTGCGCACCAGGCACCCCCCCTGCGCACACCTATGCATGTGCTGGTAGAGAAGCCAGGACCACTTTATTGCATTTGCCCCCGGGCTAAAAGTTTCCAGCCAGCCCTTGAGTGTTAGGTAAAAGAAGTCTAGGCAGGGGTGGGAAGTGAGTGGCCCCGTATTTTGCACGTCATTATTGTCTCAGACATATACTTTTTCTTATACAACCAGGTATAACGTCAAGGAAATTAGATGTATACTTTTGTATATTAGCTACAAGAGAAAGAGGTCTGTGTTCTCCACAGTGTTGGCTCTACTGACCAGAGAATAGGCTCTGTATTTTACACTAGTCAACAACAGACTAGTTCAGGCTTGAACTGGCCCACAGGGGTACAGGGGAAACCACTGGTGGATCCCCCTGTGTGGGGGCCACCCCCTCCTCTAGGGATCAGGTTTCAGACTGTATTGTTATTAATCTAGTACATTATCATGCATGCACTACAGTATTTACTGTATATATTTATCTAGGGGACCAACACGTGCAAAATGGTTAGGCAAACCAATGTGGCAGCTGGGCACACCCCCTCTAGAGACTGGCCACACCCCTAAACATGGGCCCCTACCACTGTATTCCCCCGGTGGGCCCTACATACCCCAGTCCGACACTGGACTAGTTATGTCATATATATATATATATATATATATATATATATATGTGTGTGTGTGTGTCAGAAACGCCCCTAATCCAGTTTCTGGTCAACCATAGTTAGTTCGTTGACTGGAAATTGGATTACGGGCGTTGCTGTCACTGCACATGTGCTGTATTCACAAGTATAAATGTGAGATATGTGTGTGCTGTCATTTATTCCTGATGAAGGTGCAAATGAACCAAAATGTTGAATTAAGATAGGCGTGTTGACCTGAGTTTATTTTCTATGAGACCTAGAGTTCCAACTTCATAAGATATATTGCTAAAACTGCTGTGGAGGGCACCCGGAAAGCTGAAAATCATTTTGTGTTTCTGCCGAGCATTTGTATTATATAGATATATAGATATAGATGTATACTAAATAAAAAATGTAATCTGCATTGCACAAAAGATACCATAGAATAAGGCGTGTATAATGGATTTATAGGAGGTCAGTTGGATATTGTGTGTGTATGGTCATTTCTGTTATAGGAGGCTTCATTGTAGGAAGTAATGTGTTAGAGCCACAATGAGGATAATGAGGCATGCATAACCTAATTTTGGGAACTGTGCCATGGTTGCTAAGCAAGTTGTCTTAACCGTATTTCTCAATATGTAACCAGTGATAGTGTTTAATTCTATATTGGGCTGGGTGCCAACCATAGAAATTTTGGTTCAGCAACTGTATCATCTGTTTGACCCTGGTCAGACTGTCGTCATTCCTTAACTGGCAGTAGCGCGATGGAGCCCCTCTATTAGGAAGAAATATACACAACACAATCTATATTCCCTACCACATACAGGTTAGGGCCATAGTGGGATTTTACAGACTCTTTTATCCTACTGGATAAATGCCTTAAAGCCAATAAGTAGGGGCAGGATCAGAGCCCTGGGAAAAGGGTGAATACTCTAGGCATTTGAAATAATAAGAATTTACTCACCGGTAATTCTATTTCTCGTAGTCCGTAGTGGATGCTGGGAACTCCGTAAGGACCATGGGGAATAGCGGGCTCCGAAGGAGGCTGGGCACTCTAGAAAGATTTATGACTACCTGGTGTGCACTGGCTCCTCCCACTATGACCCTCCTCCAAGCCTCAGTTAGATTTCGTGCCCGGCCGAGGTTGGATGCACACTAGGGGCTCTCCTGAGCTCTTAGAAAGTTATAGGTAGCGGTGCATCATTGCACGCAAGTCCTGGGAAAAATGGTAGCTTCTTACGAAGCAATCCCATTAGGCAGGTTCCATACAAGAACTTTTCAGAGGGACCTGTTGGACAAGTGGTCCGGATCGCATCTTCCGATGCATAGGCTGATAACCCTGTCTCCAAGGACCAGGGTATCTCTACTGTGGTGGCTGCAGAGTGCCCATCTTCAAGAGGGCCGCAGGTTCGGCATACAGGACTAGGTCCTAGTGACCATGGATTCCAGCCTTTGAGGCTGGGGGGCAGTCACATAGGGAAGAAACTTCCAGGGACTTTGGTCAAGTCAGGTTATTTCCCTACACATAAATATTCTGGATCTGAGGGCCATTTACAATGCCCTGAGGCCAGCAAGGCCTCTGCTTCAAAACCAGCCGGTACTGATCCAATCAGACAACATCACGGCAGTCGCCCATGTAATCAACAGGGCGGCACAAAAAGCAGGATGGCGATGGCAGAAGCCACAAGGATTCTCCGATAGGCGGAAAATCATGTGTTAGCACTGTCAGCAGTGTTCATTCCCGGAGTGGACAACTGGGAAGCAGATCTTCTCAACAGACACGACCTCCACCCGGGAGAATGGGGACTTCCTCCAGAAGTCTTCCAATAGGATTGTACACCATTGGGAAAGGCCACAGGTGGACATGATGGCGTCCCGCCTTAACAAAAAGCTATAAAAGATATTGCTCCAGGTCAAGGGACCCTCAGGCGATAGCTATGGACGCTCTGGTAACACCGTGGGTGTACCAGTCGGTTTAGGTGTTCTCCCCTCTGCCTCTCATACCAAAGGTACTGAGAATAATAAGAAGGCGAGGAGTAAGAACGATACTCGTGGATGGCCAAGAAGAGCTTGGTACCCAGAACTTCAAGAATTTATATCAGAGGACCCATGGCCTCTGCCACTCAGTCAGGACCTGCGGCAGCAGGGGCCCTGTCTGTTCCAAGACTTACCGCGGCTGCGTTTGACGGCATGGCGGTTGAACGCCGGATCCTGAAGGAAAAGGGTATTCCGGAGGAAGTAATTCCTACGCTTACTAAAGCCAGGAAAGAGGTTACAGCAACTCATTATCACCGCATATGGCGAAAATATGTTGCATGGTGTGAGGCCGAAAGGGCCCCAACAGAGGAATTTCAACTAGGTCGATTTCTGCATTTCCTGCAAGCAGGAGTGACTATGGGCCTTAAATTGGGTTCCATTAAGGTACAGATCTCGGCTCTGTCGATTTTCTTTCAAAAAAGAACTAGCTTCAGTACCTGAAGTTCAGACATTTATAAAAGGAGTGCTGCATAGTCAGCCCCCGTTTGTGCCTCCTGTGGCACCTTGGGATCTCAACGTGGTGTTGAGTTTTCTTAAAATCACTTTGGTTTGAACCACTAAAAACCGTGGATCTGAAATATCTCACATGGAAGGTGGTTATGTTATTGGCCTTGGCTTCTGTCAGGCGAGTATCAGAATTGGCGGCTTTGTCTTGTAAAAGCCCTTATATTGATTTTCCATATGGATAGGGCAGAATTGAGGACTCGTCCCCAGTTTCTCCCTAAGGTGGTGTCAGCGTTTCACCTGAACCAGCCTATTGTGGTGCCTGCGGCTACTAAGGATTTGGAGGACTCCAAGTTGCTAGACGTTGTCAGGGCCCTGAAAATATATGTTTCCAGGACGGCTGGAGTCAGAAAATCTGACTCGCTGTTTATCCTATATGCACCCAACAAGCTGGGTGCTCCTGCTTCTAAGCAGACTATTGCTCGTTGGATTTGTAGTACAATTCAGCTTGCACATACTGTGGCAGGCCTGCCACAGCCAAAATCTGTCAATGCCCATTCCACAAGGAAGGTGGGCTCATCTTGGGCGGCTGCCCGAGGGGTCTCGGCTTTACAACTTTGCCGAGCAGCTACTTGGTCAGGGGCAAACACGTTTGCAAAATTCTACAAATTTGATACCCTGGCTGAGGAGGACCTGGAGTTCTCTCATTCGGTGCTGCAGAGTCATCCGCACTCTCCCGCCCGTTTGGGAGCTTTGGTATAATCCCCATGGTCCTTACGGAGTTCCCAGCATCCACTAGGACGTTAGAGAAAATAAGAATTTACTCACCGGTAATTCTATTTCTCGTAGTCCGTAGTGGATGCTGGGCGCCCATCCCAAGTGCGGTTTATCTGCATTACTTGTACATAGTTATTGTTAACTAAATCGGGTTATTGTTGAGCCATCTGTTGAGAGGCTCTATTGTTTCATACTGTTAACTGTGTTTCATATCACGAGTTGTACGGTGTGATTGGTGTGGTTGGTATGAGTCTTACCCGGGATTCAAAATCCTTCCTTATTGTGTACGCTCGTCCGGGCACAGTACCTAACTGAGGCTTGGAGGAGGGTCATAGTGGGAGGAGCCAGTGCACACCAGGTAGTCTTAGATCTTTCTAGAGTGCCCAGCCTCCTTCGGAGCCCGCTATATATATATATATATATATATATATATATATATATATATATATATATAAAGTAAATACAGGGCGGCACTCCAATGGTTTTAGAAAAGACAGCTCACTGAGGCAGCATAGGTTCAATCAACGTTTCAGGTGTCTTTATTAGCACCTTTCGTCAGGATTTCGTCAGTGCCGCCCTGTATTTACTTTGTTTGCTGGGCCTTGCAGTGCCACGGGAGGGCACCCTGGTATTCATTCTGTGCTGTTGGAGTGCCGGTCGTATCCAGAGCTATATATATATATATATATATATATATATATATTTATTCGGAATAGCGGGCTCCGAAGGAGGCTGGGCACTCCAGAAAGATCTTAGACTACCTGGTGTGCACTGGCTCCTCCCACTATGACCCCCCCCCCCCAAGCCTCAGCTAGGTACTGTGCCCGGACGAGCGTACACAATAAGGAAGGATTTTGAATCCCGGGTAAGACTCATACCAGCCACACCAATCACACCGTACAACTCGTGATATGAAACACAGTTAACAGTATGAAACAATAGAGCCTCTCAACAGATGGCTCAACAATAACCCGATTTAGTTAACAATAACTATGTACAAGTAATGCAGATAAACCGCACTTGGGATGGGCGCCCTGCATCCACTACGGACTACGAGAAATAGAATTACCGGTGAGTAAATTCTTATTTTCTCTAACGTCCTAGTGGATGCTGGGAACTCCGTAAGGACCATGGGGATTATACCAAAGCTCCCAAACGGGCGGGAGAGTGCGGATGACTCTGTAGCACCGAATGAGAGAACTCCAGGTCCTCCTCAGCCAGGGTATCAAATTTGTAGAATTTTGCAAACGTGTTTGCCCCTGACCATGTAGCTGCTCGGCAAAGTTGTAAAGCCGAGACCCCTCGGGCAGCCGCCCAAGATGAGCCCACCTTCCTTGTGGAATGGGCATTTACAGATTGTGGCTGTGGTAGGCCTGCCACAGAATGTGCAAGCTGAATTGTACTACAAATCCAGCGAGCAATAGACTGCTTAGAAGCAGGAGCACCCAGCTTGTTGGGTGCATACAGGATAAACAGCGAGTCAGATTTTCTGACTCCAGCTGTCCTGGAAACATATATTTTCAGGGCCCTGACAACGTCTAGCAACTTGGAGTCCTCCAATTCACTAGTAGCCGCCGGCACCACAATAGGCTGGTTCAGGTGAAACGCTGACACCACCTTAGGGAGAAATTGGGGACGAGTCCTCAATTCTGCCCTATCCATATGGAAAATCAGATAAGGGCTTTTACATGATAAAGCCGCCAATTCTGACACTCGCCTGGCTGAAGCCAAGGCCAATAACATGACCACTTTCCACGTGAGATATTTCAGATCCACGGTTTTTAGTGGCTCAAACCAATGTGATTTTAAGAAACTCAACATCACGTTTGAGATCCCAAGGTGCCACAGGAGGCACAAACGGGGGCTGAATATGCAGCACTCCTTTCACAATGTCTGAACTTCAGGCACTGAAGCTAGTTCTTTTTGAAAGAAAATCGACAGAGCCGAGATCTGTACTTTAATGGAGCCTAGTTTTAGGCCCATATTCACTCCTGCTTGCAGGAAATGCAGAAATCGACCTAGTTGAAATTCCTCTGTTGGGGCCTTTTTGGCCTCGCACCATGCAACATATTTCCGCCATATGCGGTGATAATGCTTTGCTGTAACATCTTTCCTGGCTTTAATAAGCGTAGGAATGACTTCTTCCGGAATACCCTTTTCCTTCAGGATCCGGCGTTCAATCGTCATGCCGTCAAACGCAGCCGCGGTAAGTCTTGGAACAGACAGGGCCCCTGCTGACGCAGGTCCTGTCTGAGCGGCAGAGGCCATGGGTCCTCTGATATCATTTTCTGAAGTTCCGGGTACCAAGCCCTTCTTGGCCAATCCGGAACCACGAGTATCGTTCTTACTCCTCGCCATCTTATTATTCTCAGTACCTTTGTTATGAGAGGCAGAGGAGGGAACACATAAACCGACTAGTACACCCGCGGTGTCACTAGAGCGTCCACAGCTATCGCCTGAGGGTCCCTTGACCTGGCGCAATATCTCTTTAGCTTTTTGTTGAGGCGGGACGCCATCATGTCCACCTGTGGCCTTTCCCAACGGTTTACCAACAGCAGGAAGACTTCTGGATGAAGTCCCCACTCTCCCGGGTGTAGGTCGTGTCTGCTGGGGAAGTCTGCTTCCCAGTTGTCCACTCCCGGAATGAACACTGCTGACAGTGCTAGTACGTGATTTTCCGCCCATCGGAGAATCCTTGTGGCTTCTGCCATTGCCATCCTGCTTCTTGTGCCGCCCTGTCGGTTCACATGGGCGACTGCCGTGAGGTTGTCTGACTGTATCAGTACCGGCTGATTTTGAAGCAGGGGTCTTGCCTGACTTAGGGCTTTGTAAATGGCCCTCAGTTCCAGAATTTATATGTAGGGAAGTCTCCTGACTTGACCAAAGGCCCTGTAAGTTTCTTCCCTGTGTAACTGCTCCCCAGCCTCGAAGGCTGGCATCCGTGGTCACCAGGACCCAGTCCTGTATGCCGAAACTGCGGCCCTCTAGAAGATGAGCACCCTGCAGCCACCACAGTAGAGACACCCTGGTCCTTGGAGACAGGGTTATCATTTGATGCATTTGAAGATGCGATCCCGACCACTTATCCAAGAGGTCCCACTGGAAAGTCCTCGCATGGAACCTGCCGAATGGAATTGCTTCGTATGAAGCCACCATTTTTTCCAGGACTCGTGTGCAACGATACACCGATACCCTTTTTGGTTTTAGGAGGTCTCTGACTAGAGATGACAGCTCCTTGGCTTTCTCCTGCGGGAGAAACACTTTTTTCTGTTCTGTGTCCAAAATCATCCCCAGGAACAGTAAGCGAGTGGAAGGAACCAGCTGTGACTTAGGAATGTTCAGAATCCAGCCATGCTGTTGTAGCACCTCCTGAGATAGTGCTACTCCGACCAGTAACTGCTCCCTGGACCTTGCCTTTATAAGGAGATCGTCCAAGTATGGGATAAATAAAAACTCCCTTTTTATGAAGGAGTATCATTATTTCTGCCATTACCTTGGTAAACACCCTCGGTGCCGTGGACAGTCCAAACGGTAGTGTCTGGAATTGGTAATGGCAATCCTGTACCACAATCTGAGGTACTCCTGGTGAGGAAGGTAAATAGGGACATGCAGGTAAGCATCCTTGATGTCCAGGGATACCATGTAATCCCCCTCGTCCAGGCTTGCAATAACCGCCCTGAGCGATTCCATCTTGAACTTTGTTATGTAAGTGTTCAAGGATTTCCATTTTAAAATGGGTCTAACCGAACCGGCTGGTTTCGGTACCACAAACAGTGTGGAATAGTAACCCCGTCCTTGTTGAAGTAGGGGCACCTTGACTATCACCTGCTGGGAATACAGCTTGTGAATTGCCTCTAGCACAGCCTCCCTGCCAGAGGGAGTTGTCGGTAAGGCAGATTTGAGTAAACGGCGGGGGGGAGACGCCTCGACTTCCAGCTTGTACCCCTGAGATATTACTTGAAGGATCCAGGGATCCACCTGTGAGCGAGCCCACTGATCGCTGAAATTTTTGAGGCGGCCCCCCACCGTACCTGGCTACGCCTGTGGAGCCCCCGCGTCATGCGGTGTACTCAGAGGAAGCAGGGGAAGAATTTTGATTCTGGGAACTGGCTGCTGGTGCAGCTTTTTTTCTCTTCCCTCGTTTGACCCGCCTGCTTTTTTGAAGCCGAAAGGACTGTACCTGATAATACAGTGCTTTTCTTAGGCTGTGAGGAAACCTGAGGTAAAATATTTTCATCCCAGCTGTTGCTGTGGATACGAGGTCCCAGAGACCATCCCCAACCAATTCCTCACCCTTATAAGGCTCTATGTGCCTTTTAAAGTCGGCATCACCTGTCCAGTGTCGGGTCTCCAATACCCTCCTGACAGAATGGACATTGCAATAATTCAGGATGCCAGCCGGCAAAATATTCCTCTGTGCATCCCTCATATATAAGACGACGTCTTATGTTCGCAAAATAGTATCCCTGTTTGAAAGGGGTACAGACCACGCTGCAGCAGACTGCAGGTCTCAGTCTAGTACCTGAGTGTGTAAATACAGACTTCAGGATAGCCTCCTGCTATTTATCAGCAGGTACCTTCAAAGTGGCCGTATCCTAAGACGGCAGTGCCACCTTGACAAACGTGTGAACGCCTTATCCACCCTAGGGGATATCTCCCAGCGTAACTTATCCTCTGGCGGGAAAGGGTACGCCATCAGTAACTTGTTAGAAATTACCAGTTTCTTATCGGGGAAACCCACGCTTTTTCACACTTCATTCACTCATTTGATGGGGGAACAAAACACTGCCTGCTTTTTCTCCCCACACATAAAACCCTTTGTTTTTAGTGGTACTTGGGTTAATGTCAGAAATGTGTAACACATTTTATATTGCCGGGATCATGTAACGGATGTTCCTAGTGGATTGTGTACATGTCTCAACCTCGTCGACACTGGAGTCAGACTCCGTGTCGACATCTGTGTCTGCCATCTGAGGGAGCGTTGATGGCCTTTGAGACGCCTGGGCAGGTGCAGGCTGAGAAGCCGGCTGTCCCATAGCTGTTACGTCATCCAGCCTTTTATGTAAGGAGTTGACACTGTCGGTTAATACCTTCCACCTATCCATCCACTCTGGTGTCGGCCCACAGGGGCGACATCTCATTTATCGGCATCTGCTCCGCCTCCACATAAGTCTCCTCATCAAACATGTCGACACAGCCGTACCGACACACCGCACACACACAAGGAATGCTCCAATGAGGACAGGACCCACAAAAGCCCTTTGGGGGGACAGAGTGAGAGTATGCCAGCACACACCAGAGCGCTATATAATGCAGGGACTAACTGAGTTATGTCCCCTATAGCTGCTTTTATATAATTTATACTGCGCCTAAATTTAGTGCCCCCCCTCTCTGTTTTAACCCTGTTCTGTAGTGTAGACTGCAGGGGAGAGCCAGGGAGCTTCCTTCCATCGGATCTGTGAAGGAGAAATGGCGCCAGTGTGCTGCAGGAGATAGCTCCGCCCCTTTTCCGCGGACTATTCTCCCGCTTTTTTCTGGATTCTGGCAGGGGTATTTTCCACATATATAGCCTCTGGGGCTATATATTGTGGTATTTTTGCCAGCCAAGGTGTTATTATTGCTTCTCAGGGCGCCCCCCCCAGCGCCCTGCACCCTCAGTGACCGGAGTGTGAAGTGTATATGAGGAGCAATGGCGCACAGCTGCAGTGCTGTGCGCTACCTTGGTGAAGACTGATGTCTTCTGCCGCCGATTTTCCGGACCTCTTCTTGCTTCTGGCTCTGTAAGGGGGACGGCGGCGCGGCTCCGGGACCGAACACCAAGGACTGGGCCTGCGGTCGATCCCTCTGGAGCTAATGGTGTCCAGTAGCCTAAGAAGCCCAATCCGGCTGCAAGCAGGCGAGTTCGCTTCTTCTCCCCTTAGTCCCTCGCTGCAGTGAGCCTGTTGCCAGCAGGTCTCACTGAAAATAAAAAACCTAAATCTATACTTTCTTTCTAAGGGCTCAGGAGAGCCCCTAGTGTGCATCCAACCTCGGCCGGGCACAAGATCTAACTGAGGCTTGGAGGAGGGTCATAGTGGGAGGAGCCAGTGCACACCAGGTAGTCATAAATCTTTCTAGAGTGCCCAGCCTCCTTCGGAGCCCGCTATTCCCCATGGTCCTTACGGAGTTCCCAGCATCCACTAGGACGTTAGAGAAAATAAGAATTTACTCACCGGTAATTCTATTTCTCGTAGTCCGTAGTGGATGCTGGGAACTCCGTAAGGACCATGGGGAATAGACGGGCTCCGCAGGAGACTGGGCACTCTAAAAGAAAGATTAGGTACTATCTGGTGTGCACTGGCTCCTCCCTCTATGCCCCTCCTCCAGACCTCAGTTAAGGAAACTGTGCCTGGAAGAGCTGACACAACAAGGAAAGGATTTGGAATCCAGGGTAAGACTCATACCAGCCACACCAATCACACCGTACAACTTGTGATAACCATATCCAGTTAACAGTATGAACAACAACTGAGCCTCAGTAACAGATGGCTCATAACAATAACCCTTTAGTTAAGCAATAACTATATACATGTATTGCAGAGAGTCCGCACTTGGGACGGGTGCCCAGCATCCACTACGGACTACGCGAAATAGAATTACCGGTGAGTAAATTCTTATTTTCTCTGACGTCCTAGTGGATGCTGGGAACTCCGTAAGGACCATGGGGATTATACCAAAGCTCCCAAACGGGCGGGAGAGTGCGGATGACTCTGCAGCACTGCATGAGCAAACTCAAGGTCCTCCTCAGGCAGGGTATCAAACTTGTAGAACTTAGCAAACTTGTTTGACCCCGACCAAGTAGCAGCTCGGCAAAGCTGTAAAGCCGAGACCCCTCGGGCAGCCGCCCAAGAACCATACCATATCTGTGCTCAGCCTCAGTGTGCTGCATGATATATCTATGTATATCTGACTGTGCTGAGTGCTCACTGCTCACACAGCTGAATTGTGGGGGAGACTGGGGTACAGTTATAGCAGGAGTACAGTGCACACTTTTGCTGCCAGTGTGACTGACCAGTGACCACCAGTATATTGTTTGCCTGAAAAAGTTAAACACTCCTGTGGTGTTTTTTTTTTTTATTCTATAAACGCATTCTGCTGACAGTGTCCAGCAGGTCCGTCATTCATTGTATTATATAAATATTTACCTGCAGTAGTGTTATATTTTTTTTGTTCATCTCTATCATCTTTATCATCTCTATATTAGCAGACGCAGTACGGTAGTCCACGGCTGTGGCTACCTCTGTGTCGTCAGTGCTTGTACATAATTGTATACCTACCTGTGGTGGTTTTTTTTTTTCTATCTTCTTCATACTAGTAGTTTAGGAGTCTGCTGACAGTGTCCAGCAGGTCCGTCATTATATTATATATACCTGCAGTAGTGATATATATATATTTTTTATATCATTATCATCTCTATACTAGCAGACGCAGCACGGTAGTCCACGGCTGTAGCTACCTCTGTGTCGTCAGTGCTTGTCCATAATTGTATACCTACCTGTGGTGGTTTTTTTTTTTCTATCTTCTTCATACTAGTAGTTTAGGAGTCTGCTGACAGTGTCCAGCAGGTCCATCATTATATTATATATACCTGCAGTAGTGATATATATATATTTTTTATATCATTATCATCTCTATACTAGCAGACGCAGTACGGTAGTCCACGGCTGTAGCTACCTCTGTGTCGTCAGTGCTCGTCCATAATTGTATACCTACCTGTGGTGGGGTTTTTTTTTCTATCTTCTTCATACTAGTAGTTTAGGAGTCTGCTGACAGTGTCCAGCAGGTCCGTCATTATATTATATATACCTGCAGTAGTGATATATATATATTTTTTATATCATTATCATCTCTATACTAGCAGACGCAGTACGGTAGTCCACGGCTGTAGCTACCTCTGTGTCGTCAGTGCTCGTCCATAATTGTATACCTACCTGTGGTGGGGTTTTTTTTTCTATCTTCTTCATACTAGTAGTTTAGGAGTCTGCTGACAGTGTCCAGCAGGTCCGTCATTATATTATATATACCTGCAGTAGTGATATATATATATTTTTTATATCATTATCATCTCTATACTAGCAGACGCAGCACGGTAGTCCACGGCTGTAGCTACCTCTGTGTCGTCAGTGCTTGTCCATAATTGTATACCTACCTGTGGTGGGGTTTTTTTTTCTATCTTCTTCATACTAGTAGTTTAGGAGTCTGCTGACAGTGTCCAGCAGGTCCATCATTATATTATATATACCTGCAGTAGTGATATATATATATTTTTTATATCATTATCATCTCTATACTAGCAGACGCAGTACGGTAGTCCACGGCTGTAGCTACCTCTGTGTCGTCAGTGCTCGTCCATAATTGTATACCTACCTGTGGTGGGGTTTTTTTTTCTATCTTCTTCATACTAGTAGTTTAGGAGTCTGCTGACAGTGTCCAGCAGGTCCGTCATTATATTATATATACCTGCAGTAGTGATATATATATATTTTTTATATCATTATCATCTCTATACTAGCAGACGCAGTACGGTAGTCCACGGCTGTAGCTACCTCTGTGTCGTCAGTGCTCGTCCATAATTGTATACCTACCTGTGGTGGGGTTTTTTTTTCTATCTTCTTCATACTAGTAGTTTAGGAGTCTGCTGACAGTGTCCAGCAGGTCCGTCATTATATTATATATACCTGCAGTAGTGATATATATATTTTTTTTATATCATTATCATCTCTATACTAGCAGACGCAGTACGGTAGTCCACGGCTGTAGCTACCTCTGTGTCGTCAGTGCTCGTCCATAATTGTATACCTACCTGTGGTGGGGTTTTTTTTTCTATCTTCTTCATACTAGTAGTTTAGGAGTCTGCTGACAGTGTCCAGCAGGTCCGTCATTATATTATATATACCTGCAGTAGTGATATATATATATTTTTTATATAATTATCATCTCTATACTAGCAGACGCAGTACGGTAGTCCACGGCTGTAGCTACCTCTGTGTCGTCAGTGCTCGTCCATAATTGTATACCTACCTGTGGTGGGGTTTTTTTTTCTATCTTCTTCATACTAGTAGTTTAGGAGTCTGCTGACAGTGTCCAGCAGGTCCGTCATTATATTATATATACCTGCAGTAGTGATATATATATATATTTTTTATATCATTATCATCTCTATACTAGCAGACGCAGTACCATAGTCCACGGCTGTAGCTACCTCTGTGTCGTCAGTGCTCGTCCATAATTGTATACCTACCTGTGGTGGGGTTTTTTTTTCTATCTTCTTCATACTAGTAGTTTAGGAGTCTGCTGACAGTGTCCAGCAGGTCCGTCATTATATTATATATACCTGCAGTAGTGATATATATATATTTTTTATATCATTATCATCTCTATACTAGCAGACGCAGTACGGTAGTCCACGGCTGTAGCTACCTCTGTGTCGTCAGTGCTCGTCCATAATTGTATACCTACCTGTGGTGGGGTTTTTTTTTCTATCTTCTTCATACTAGTAGTTTAGGAGTCTGCTGACAGTGTCCAGCAGGTCCGTCATTATATTATATATACCTGCAGTAGTGATATATATATTTTTTTTTATATCATTATCATCTCTATACTAGCAGACGCAGTACGGTAGTCCACGGCTGTAGCTACCTCTGTGTCGTCAGTCACTCGTCATCCATAAGTATACTAGCATCCATCCATCTCCATTGTTTACCTGAGGTGCCTTTTAGTTGTGCCTATTAAAATATGGAGAACAAAAATGTTGAGGTTCCAAAAATAGGGAAAGATCAAGATCCACTTCCACCTTGTGCTGAAGCTGCTGCCACTAGTCATGGCCGAGACGATGAAATTCCATCAACGTCGTCTGCCAAGGCCGATGCCCAATGTCATAGTACAGAGCATGTAAAATCCAAAACACAAAATATCAGTAAAAAAAGGACTCAAAAACCTAAAATAAAATCGGAGGAGGAGAAGCGTAAACTTGCCAATATGCCATTTACCACACGCAGTGGCAAGGATCGGCTGAGGCCCTGGCCTATGTTCATGGCTAGTGGTTCAGCTTCACATGAGGATGGAAGCACTCAGCCTCTCGCTAGAAAAATGAAAAGACTTAAGCTGGCAAAAGCACAGCAAAGAACTGTGCGTTCTTCGAAATCACAAATCCACAAGGAGAGTCCAATTGTGTCGGTTGCGATGCCTGACCTTCCCAACACTGGACGTGAAGAGCATGCGCCTTCCACCATTTGCACACCCCCTGCAAGTGCTGGAAGGAGCACCCGCAGTCCAGTTCCTGATAGTCAGATTGAAGATGTCAGTGTTGAAGTACACCAGGATGAGGAGGATATGGGTGTTGCTGGCGCTGGGGAGGAAATTGACAAGGAGGATTCTGATGGTGAGGTGGTTTGTTTAAGTCAGGCACCCGGGGAGACACCTGTTGTCCGTGGGAGGAATATGGCCATTGACATGCCTGGTGAAAATACCAAAAAAATCAGCTCTTCGGTGTGGAAGTATTTCAACAGAAATGCGGACAACAGGTGTCAAGCCGTGTGTTGCCTTTGTCAAGCTGTAATAAGTAGGGGTAAGGACGTTAACCACCTCGGAACATCCTCCCTTATACGTCACCTGCAGCGCATTCATCATAAGTCAGTGACAAGTTCAAAAACTTTGGGCGACAGCGGAAGCAGTCCACTGACCAGTAAATCCCTTCCTCTTGTAACCAAGCTCACGCAAACCACCCCACCAACTCCCTCAGTGTCAATTTCCTCCTTCCCCAGGAATGCCAATAGTCCTGCAGGCCATGTCACTGGCAATTCTGATGAGTCCTCTCCTGCCTGGGATTCCTCCGATGCATCCTTGCGTGTAACGCCTACTGCTGCTGGCGCTGCTGTTGTTGCTGCTGGGAGTCGATGGTCATCCCAGAGGGGAAGTCGTAAGACGACTTTTACTACTTCCACCAAGCAATTGACTGTCCAACAGTCCTTTGCGAGGAAGATGAAATATCACAGCAGTCATCCTGCTGCAAAGCGGATAACTGAGGCCTTGGCATCCTGGGCGGTGAGAAACGTGGTTCCGGTATCCATCATTACTGCAGAGCCAACTATAGACTTGATTGAGGTACTGTGTCCCCGGTACCAAATACCATCTAGGTTCCATTTCTCTAGGCAGGCGATACCGAAAATGTACACAGACCTCAGAAAAAGACTCACCAGTGTCCTAAAAAATGCAGTTGTACCCAATGTCCACTTAACCACGGACATGTGGACAAGTGGAGCAGGGCAGACTGAGGACTATATGACTGTGACAGCCCACTGGGTAGATGTATTGACTCCCGCCGCAAGAACAGCAGCGGCGGCACCAGTAGCAGCATCTCGCAAACGCCAACTCTTTCCTAGGCAGGCTACGCTTTGTATCACCGCTTTCCAGAATACGCACACAGCTAAAAACCTCTTACGGCAACTGAGGAAGATCATCGCAGAATGGCTTACCCCAATTGGACTCTCCTGTGGATTTGTGGCATTGGACAACGCCAGCAATATTGTGTGTGCATTAAATATGGGCAAATTCCAGCACGTCCCATGTTTTGCACATACCTTGAATTTGGTGGTGCAGAATTATTTAAAAAACGAGAGGGGCGTGCAAGAGATGCTGTCGGTGGCCAGAAGAATTGCGGGACACTTTCGGCGTACAGGCACCACGTACAGAAGACTGGAGCAACACCAAAAACGCCTGAACCTGCCCTGCCATCATCTGAAGCAAGAAGTGGTAACGAGGTGGAATTCAACCCTCTATATGCTTCAGAGGTTGGAGGAGCAGCAAAAGGCCATTCAAGCCTATACAACTGACCACGATATAGGAGGTGGAATGCACCTGTCTGAAGCGCAGTGGAGAATGATTTCAACGTTGTGCAAGGTTCTGCAACCTTTTGAACTTGCCACACGTGAAGTCAGTTCAGACACTGCCAGCCTGAGTCAGGTCATTCCCCTCATCAGGCTTTTGCAGAAGAAGCTGGAGACATTGAAGGAGGAGCTAACACTGAGCGATTCCGCTAGGCATGTGGGACTTGTGGATGGAGCCCTTAATTCGCTTAACAAGGATTCACGGGTGGTCAATCTGTTGAAATCAGAGCACTACATTTTGGCCACCGTGCTCGATCCTAGATTTAAAACCTACGTTGTATCTCTCTTTCCGGCAGACACAAGTCTGCAGGGGTTCAAAGAACTGCTGGTGAGAAAATTGTCAAGTCAAGCGGAACGCGACCTGTCAACATCTCCTCCTTCACATTCTCCCGCAACTGTGGGTGCGAGGAAAAGGCTCAGAATTCCGAGCCCACCCGCTGGCGGTGATGCAGGGCAGTCTGGAGCGACTGCTGATGCTGACATCTGGTCCGGACTGAAGGACCTGACAACGATTACGGACATGTCGTCTACTGTCACTGCATATGATTCTCTCACCATTGAAAGAATGGTGGAGGATTATATGAGTGACCGCATCCAAGTAGGCACGTCAGACAGTCCGTACGTATACTGGCAGAAAAAAGAGGCAATTTGGAGGCCCTTGCACAAACTGGCTTTATTCTACCTAAGTTGCCCTCCCACAAGTGTGTACTCCGAAAGAGTGTTTAGTGCCGCCGCTCACCTTGTCAGCAATCGGCGTACGAGGTTACTTCCAGAAAATGTGGAGAAGATGATGTTCATTAAAATGAATTATAATCAATTCCTCCATGGAGACATTCACCAGCAGCAATTGCCTCCACAAAGTACACAGGGAGCTGTGATGGTGGATTCCAGTGGGGACGAATTGATAATCTGTGAGGAGAGGGATGTACACGGTGATGAATCGGAGGATAATGATGAGGTGGACATCTTGCCTCTGTAGAGCCAGTTTGTGCAAGGAGAGATTAATTGCTTCTTTTTTGGTGGGGGTCCAAACCAACCCGTCATTTCAGTCACAGTCGTGTGGCAGACCCTGTCACTGAAATGATGGGTTGGTTAAAGTGTGCATGTCCTGTTTATACAACATAAGGGTGGGTGGGAGGGCCCAAGGACAATTCCATCTTGCACCTCTTTTTTCTTTCATTTTTCTTTGCGTCATGTGCTGTTTGGGGAGTGTTTTTTGGAAGGGCCATCCTGCGTGACACTGCAGTGCCACTCCTAGATGGGCCAGGTGTTTGTGTCGGCCACTAGGGTCACTTATCTTAGTCACACAGCTACCTCATTGCGCCTCTTTTTTTCTTCTTTGCGTCATGTGCTGTTTGGGGAGTATTTTTTGGAAGGGCCATCCGGCCTGACACTGCAGTGCCACTCCTAGATGGGCCAGGTGTTTGTGTCGGCCACTAGGGTCGCTGAGCTTAGTCACACAGCTACCTCATTGCGCCTCTTTTTTTCTTTGCGTCATGTGCTGTTTGGGGAGTGTTTTTTGGAAGGGCCATCCTGCGTGACACTGCAGTGCCACTCCTAGATGGGCCA
The DNA here is from genome assembly GCF_028390025.1 of Pseudophryne corroboree. Taxonomy (NCBI): domain Eukaryota; kingdom Metazoa; phylum Chordata; class Amphibia; order Anura; family Myobatrachidae; genus Pseudophryne; species Pseudophryne corroboree. The sequence continues at coordinate 148,504,277 of NC_086449.1, forward strand.
GGTGTTTGTGTCGGCCACTTGGGTCGCTGAGCTTAGTCATCCAGCGACCTCGGTGCAAATTTTAGGACTAAAAATAATATTGTGAGGTGTGAGGTGTTCAGAATAGACTGAAAATGAGTGGACATTATGGTTATTGAGGTTAATAATACTTTGGGATAAAAATGACCCCCAAATTCTATGATTTAAGCTGTTTTTTAGGGTTTTTTGAAAAAAACACCCGAATCCAAAACACACCCGAATCCGACAAAAAAAATTCGGTGAGGTTTTGCCAAAACGCGTTCGAACCCAAAACACGGCCACGGAACCGAACCCAAAACCAAAACACAAAACCCGAAAAATTTCCGGTGCACATCTCTAACGCCTAGCCGAAGCTACGGCCAATAGCATGACCACTTTCCACGTGAGATATTTTAGCTCCATGGTCTTAAGTGGCTCAAACCAGTGGGATTTCAGGAAATCCAACACAATGTTAAGATCCCAAGGTGCCACCGGTGGCACAAAAGGAGGCTGAATATGCAGCACCCCCGGAACAACGTCTGAACTTCAGGCAATGAAGCCAGTTCATTTTTAGAGAAAATGTATAGGGCCGAAATCTTGACCTTTATGGATCCTAATTTTAGGCCCATAGTCACTCCTGACTGTAGGAAGTGCAGGAATCAACCCCGCTGGAATTCCTCTGTAGGGCCTTCCCGGCCTCACACCAAGCAACCTATTTTCGCCATATACAGTGAAAAAGTCTTGCTGTCACGTCTTTCCTAGCCTTTATCAGCGTAGGAATAACTGCATCCGGAATGCCCTTTTCCGCTAGGATCCGGCGTTCAACCGCCATGCCGTCAAATGCAGCCGTGGTAAATTTTGGAACAGACAGGGCCCCTGTTGCAACATGTCCTGTCTGAGAGGCAGAAGCCCTGAGTCCTCTGAGAGCATTTCCTGCAGCTCCGGGTACCGAGTCCTTCTTGGCCAATTTGGAGCAAAGAATATTGTTTTCACTCCTCCTTTTATTACAATTCTCAGCCTTGGGTATGAGAGGAAGAGGAGGGAATACAGAGACCGACTGGAACACCCACGGTGTTACTAGTGCGACCACAGCTATCACCTGAGGGTCCCTTGACCCGGCGTAAAAACCTTTTTTAGCTTTTTATTGAGGTGGGACGCCATCTAGTCCACCTTAGGCAGTTCCCATCAATTTGCAGACTGTGTGAAGACTTCCTGATGAAGTCCCCACTTTTCCGGATGCAGGTCGTGCCTGCTGAGGAAGTTTGCTTCCCAGATGTCCACTCCCGGAACGAACACTGCTGACAGTGCGCTTACTTGATTCTCCGCCCAGCGAAGAATTCTGGTGGCTTCTACCTTCGCCACCATGCTCCTTGTGCCGCCTTGGCGGTTTACATGAACCCCTGCGGTCTGACTGGATCAGAACCGGTTGGTCGCGAAGCAGGATCTCCGCGTGACTTAGGGCGTTTTATATGGCCCTTAGTTCCAGGATATTGATGTGAAGGCAAGTCAGTTGACTTGACCACAGACCTTGGAAATTTCTTCCCTGTGTAACTGCCCCCCACCCACGGAGGCTTGCATCCGTGGTCACCAGGATCCAGTCCTGAATGCCGAATCAGCGGCCCTCGAGAAGGTGAGCACTCTGCAGCCACCACAGGAGAGACACCCTGGCCCTGGGGGATAGGGTGATTAACCGATGCATCTGAAGAGGTGATCCGGACCACTTGTCCAGTAAGTCCCATTGGAAGGTCCTCGCATGGAACCTGCCTAAGGGGATGGCCTCGTATAATGCCACCATCCTTCCCAGGACTCGAGTGCAGTGATGCACTGACACCTGTTTTGGTTTTAATAGATTCCTGACCAGTGTCATGAGCTCCTGAGCTCTCTCTATCGGGAGATAACCCTTTTCTGGTCTGTGTCTAGGATCGTGCCTAGGAGAGGCAGATGAGCTGTAGGAAACAACTGCGACTTTGGAATATATAGAATCCAGCCGTGTTGCCGTTACACTTCCAGAGAAAGTGATACGCTGTTCAGCAACTGCTCTCTTGATCTCGCTTTTATGAGGAGATCGTCCAAGTACGTGATAATAGTGACACCTTGCTTCCGCAGGAGCACAATCATATCCGCCATTACCATGGTGAATATTCTCGGGGCCGTGGAGAGACCAAACGGCAACATCTGAAATTGGTAATGACAATCCCGTACCGCAATTCTGAGGTACGCCTAATGAGGTGGATAAATGGGGACCGACCTGAAGGTATGCATCCCTTATGTCCCGATTCACAATAAAGTCTCCCTCTTTTTAGGCTTGCCCTGACCGCTCTTAGCGATTCCATCTTGAACTTGAACCTTCTCAGGTATATGTTCTGGGATTTTTTATTCAATATGGGTCTGACTGAACCGTCTGGTTTTGGGATTACAACATGGTCTAATAATAACACCCTCTTGTTGAAGGAGGGGACCCTTGACCACCACCTGTTAAAGATACAATTTGTGAATTGCAGATAACACTGGCTCCCTCTCTTGGGGGGAAGCCCGCAGGGCCGTCGGTGAGGGGGCATCTTCTCACAGTCCAGCTTGTATCCCTGAGACACAATATCTATTGCCCAGGGATCGAACAGGGAGAGAACCCACTTGTGGCTGAACTTACGAAGGCGTGTCCCCACCGGGCCTAGCTCCGCCTGTGGAGCCCCAGCGACATTGGTGGATTTTTGTAGGGGCCGGGGAGGACTTCTGTTCCTGGGAACTAGCTGCCCGGCTCTGACAAGAAAGGACGCCCCTCAGACTTTCTTGTTTCTTTATACGAAAGGCTGCATTTAATAATGTCGTGCTTTCTTAGGCTGTGCAGGAATATAAGGCAAACTAGCAGAATTACCAGCTATAGCTGTGGAGACCAGGACCGAGAACCCTTCTCCACACAATCCTCAGCCTTCCATATGCCTCTTAAGTCGGCATCATCTGTCCAATGCATATTCTACAGGACACGTCAAGCAGAGATCGACATAGCTTTGACTCTAGGACCCAGTATACTCATGTCTCTTTTGGCATGCTTTATAACTATATATCTATCACTTAAGACAGCATCTTTAATATATTTATATTGCATACTAGGGTCTCATCTCTGCTGATAAGGTACCTGTCCACGCTGCCACAGCGCTATAAACCCATGCCGACACAATCGCCGGTCTGGGTAGTATACTAGAATGTGCACGCTATCTGCAGGATCCCTGAGAATAGCAAGTGCTACCGTCTGTGCAAACAGGACACCCCAGGGGAAGATTCTCAACATATCCTGGCCCTAGTGGGGAAAGGATACAGCCTGAGAATTCTCTTGTGGGAAGCTGCCGTCTCTTGTCTGGAGATTCCCGCTCTTTTTCCTCATGAGAGGAGGGATATTTACCTCAGCATTCTTCCCCTTAAACATGTATACTCTCGTGTCAGGGACAGATGAGTCATCAGTGATATGCAAATCATCTATTATTTCAATAATCATATATTGAATACCTTATAGCCATCTTGGCTGTAACTTTGCATTATCGTAGTCGACAGTGGAGTTAAACTCCATGTCGATACGATACCAGTGTTTGTTATTATGGATAGTGAGCATTGAGAGACTCTGAAGGTCTCTGTGACATAGGGACAGACATGGGTAGATTTTCTGTCTGTTCCCTAACCTTTTGTGCAATAAATTCACCTTAGCACTTACACATATCCAAACAGGTGTCGGCGTTGTCGACGGAGACACCCTCTCACACACATATCCGCTCTATCACCTCCTTAGAGGAGCCTTTTACCTCAGACATGTCGACACACGCGTACCGACACACCACACACACAGGGGATGCTCTATTTGAGGACAGTTCCCCCACAAGGCCCTTTGGAGAGACAGAGAGAGAGTATGCCAGCACACACCCCAGCGCTATATAACCCAGGGATTACACTACAACTCAGTGTTTACCCAGTAGCTGCTGTATATACAAATTTTGCGCCTAAATTTATGTGCCTCCCCCTCTCTTTTCACCCTTTGTGTACCAGGATACTGCCGGGGAGAGCCTGGGGAGCTTCCTTCCAGCAGAGCTGTGAAGAGAAAATGGCGCTGGTGTGCTGAGGAAGAAGGCCCGGCCCCCTCAGCGGCGTGCTTCTGTCCTGTTTCTGACTAAAAATGGCGGGGGTTTTACACATATACAGTTTTCCAGACTGTATTATGTGTATATATTGCCAAAAGGTATACTTATTGCTGCCCAGGGCGCCCCCCCCCCAGCGCCCTGCACCCTACAGTGACCGGAGTGTGTGGTGTGCAGTGGGAGCAATGGCGCACAGCTGCAGTGCTGTGCGCTACCTTAATGAAGACCGGAGTCTTCTGCCGCCGATTTTATCTCCTTCTTCTGTCTTCTTGGCTCTGCAAGGGGGACGGCGGCGCGGCTCCGGGAACGGACGATCGAGGTCAGGCCCTGTGTTCGAACCCTCTGGAGCTAATGGTGTCCAGTAGCCTAAGAAGCACAAGCTAGCTGCACGCAGGTAGGTTTGCTTCTCTCCCCTCAGTCCCACGTAGCAGTGAGTCTGTTGCCAGCAGATCTCGCTGAAAATAAAAAACCTAACAAATACTTTCTTTCTAGCAAGCTCAGGAGAGCCCACTAGGTGCATCCAGCTCTGGCCGGGCACAGATTCTAACTGAGGTCTGGAGGAGGGGCATAGAGGGAGGAGCCAGTGCACACCAGATAGTACCTAATCTTTCTTTTAGAGTGCCCAGTCTCCTGCGGAGCCCGTCTATTCCCCATGGTCCTTACGGAGTTCCCAGCATCCACTAGGACGTCAGAGAAATTATAAAATGACATTATAAGTGTACAGTATAGAGGCATTATGAGGTTAGGGGGTATTATGAAGATATATCATGAGATTATATCAGGGGGTTTCATGTGTCAGACAAGATTGCCATGAGGTTGTATTGCTGGATATCAGGCTGTAAATGTTGGGTTTGTACTTTGTAGTGTACATTATCTACTATTATGTCATACCGAGCATGTTAAGTATTTATGCATTTGTCTTATAATGTACTGTACAGTAGATCCTGTTTACCATTGCGCTGCATGCTAAGTAGTCACATTGGGGCTGAGGCAGAGTTACGAGCAAGTCTGTATGACGGATGAATCTTGTGATTTTATGCACTCCACATGCTCCGCTGCGGAGCACGCGCTCCTAGGGGCGATTCAGAGACATATACATCTTAATTGCAACTCCACTGGCAGCTGAGTGCAGGTAACTATATGGTAACTCTGCATCGACTCCATTATGTTATAATATGAAAAAACAGTTTCCGCACCAAATACATTTATATATTCTTTTCACTTTATTCAAGTACAATGTTTTCATTGCATTGTACTATGCTCACTATGCCCTTTTTGCTGCAGAGATCTCTATAGCTACAGCAACAGCTCACCTCATTGCAAGCATCACAATTTACAGTTGGCAGCAGAACCTTTGCTAGCAGCATCTCACCTGTTCCAGAGAGGGTCTTACTGGATTATAGAGCGATCTGGTTTCAACATGTTCAGGAACTAATCCAAGGGTGCGCAGAACATACAATGATAGTCGCTCCTTTGGGGGTCCAAACTGTCTATGTGTACAACCTGTACTTTCTAAAATGACAGCAGAAATTCAGCTACTAAATCAACAGCATTATAACATAGGAATGTAAGCTCACATGTAATAATATACACTCATCAGCTATAACATTAATTCCACTGACAGATGAAGTGATTGTTACAATGAAGCAGTGGATTTGCTGGGAAGGTGCGTAATTAAAACAAAAGTGCATGTATATAATGCATAAGTGTACATCCAGACAACACTTGAATAAATATTGCAAAAATAGAGGTGGCATTAATACAAAAAGCACTCAAATGGTAAAACATGCACTTTTAGGAGACATACATAGGATAATATAAAGCAGGAATAATCACCATAAATAAATCCAAGGAGTTTTAGGTTTATTAGTAAATAACATCTAGTCCTCCTTATATCATTTCATAAATCTGCAACAAGATAGCCCCACTTCCCACAGTGCACTTTGCATCGCACAGGTTTAGATGGGCATAGAGACAAACAAAAAATAGCGCAGTAATCCTTTTAAAATCGGACAATTTAATTCTCACAATGCACTTACAATACATGGAAGAAAACAAGCATAATCAATATTCCCAGTGGCACACAGCTCGGCTTTGGAATCCTCTCTGGTTGTCTTTAGATGTAGCAGTCAAGACTAGTACCAAGGATCCGGATACAAAGGTCCCACCAGGTGCGTCCTCAGCGTTGCCAGTCACTCAGGATACCGCGCTTGTCCACTTAATGCGTTTCAGACAATTGTTGTCCTTTATCAGAAGTGTCCATTTACATCCCCATCCAGCCCTTAAATACCCACACAATAAGTTCAGCGCACCTGACGTGCAACCGCTGCTGATTGGCGTTCAATGCCAACTGCGCATGATCCGAAAAGCCAGAACCGGAAGTCATGAGCTCCATCTCCCAGAAGTTTACTCAGATAGCGAAAGCTCCTTATATTCATTTTGTTTTGCGTTCCACAGAGTTACCGGATAGTAGAAAAGTACTTATTACCAGCGATCCATGTTATTGTTTAGAAGGGCAAGAGTCCAACATATAAATCCATCGATTAAGACATGAAAAATAAAAAGGTTTAAAATTGTATTAAAACACATAGTAAACACAATTAACATATAAAGAAAGTTATTTTGGTGCAAAACAAAACAAAGTGCTCATGTGCCAGAAAGTGCTGCAGAACCTTTTTTTACTATACGGGCTATTAAGTAAGAAAACACTTTAATTCAAAGTCACCATTTAGGCCCCTGTGAACAAGGGTTCCTAAATGGTGAAACCACTTCATCTCCATCTGGGAAAGTTTTTTCTCTATATCTCTATTTCTCCAGGTAGGTAAAATTTGCTGAGTGCCTATACATTTTTTATATGACATTCAAGCATGTGGTTTCTTAAAATGAGATGACACAGTATGTGTCTCCAAACCCTTCCATATATTGTAAACATGTTCATCCAATCTGACTTTAAGGCATCTTGTGGTTTTCCCCACATAAAATAACCCACATGTACACTCAAGAAGGTAAATAACTTTCTTTGAATGACAAGTAATAAATTCCCTAATTTAATGATTCTGCTGTGTTACATTGAACTCTGTCACTTTCAGTTGTTTCTTTTTGTCTGTTTTACACATCAAGCATGATCCACATTTGTGGAAACCCTTTGTTCTTATACTTTGGCTCATTTCAGTATTAATACTACTGTTTACAAGATGGTTCTTAAGAGATGGTGCTTTCCGATATATAAAAACATGGTTTCTCAGGTATATGATGTCCCAAAATATCATCCTGTTTGAATATGTTCCAATTTTTCTTAAGTACTGACTTCCTTGTGACAGCTATTATACTGGGATATAAAGGCCCATTGGGTTTTAGTATTACCTTGTTTAACAATGGGTTTTTCCTTTAATAATTCTTGTCTTTCCAGATTATCAGTTCTCGGTTTTGCTTTATTTAAAGTTTCTATCTGGTAACCCTTGGTGTGGAAACGCTCACACAGGTCATTTAACTGTTTCTCACAAAACACGATGAATATAAGGAGTAAACTTCCGGGTGATGGAGCGCATGATGGAACGCATGACTTCCGGTTCCAGCTTTTCGGCATATGCGCAGTTGGCATTGAACGCAGATCAGCAGCGGTTGCACATCAGGTGCGCTGAACTTGTTGTGTGGGTATTTAAGGGCTGGATGGGGATGTAAATGGACACTTCTGATGAAGGACACCAAACGTCTGAAACGCGTTAAGTGTTCCCCTGGACAAGCGCGGTATCCCGAGTGATTGGCAATGCTGAGAACGCACCTGGTGAGACCTTTGTATCCATATCCTTGGTCCTAGTCTTGACTGCTACATCTAAAGACAACCAGAAAGGATTCCAAAGCCGAGCTGTGTGCCACTGGGAATATTGATTATGCTTGGTTTCTTCTATGTATTGTAAGTGCATTGTGAGAATTAAATTGATTTTAAAAGGATTACTGCACTATTGTTTGTTTGCCTCTATGCCCATCTAAACCTGTGCGATGCAAAGTGCACTGTGGAAAGTGGGGCTATCTTGTTGCAGATTTATCACATGATATAAGGAGGAGTAGAGATTATTCACTACAAAACCCGAAACTCCTCGGATTATTTATGGTGATTATTCCTGCTTTATATTATCCTATGTATGACTCCTAAAAGTGCATGTTTTACCATTTGAGCGCTTTTTATCTTGTTACACTGGCACAGCACCATCACTAGGGCTCTGGGCGCCCTGTGCCGCCTCACCCCTTTGTGCATGATGTTGTAATGTCACGCACAGGGTGTGGGGCCACCAGCACCCAGAACTGCAGCAGCTCTGGGCAACTGTATACACAGTAGGGTTCCTGCCTGTAGCATCCAAAGGATACTGGCTGCAGGGGCGTGCGGCCGCACTGGTGGTTCACCCCTAGTTACGACCCTGCAATGGCACCTGTCAAGGGGTGGGATATATTAGACAGCAAGTGAACAGTCAGCTCTTGGAGTTTAAGTGTTGGAAGCAGGAAAAATGGGCAAACATAAGGATCTGAATGATTTTGACAAGGGACAAATTGTGACAACTAGACGAATGGATCAGAGCATCTCCAAATAAAAGGTCTTGTGGGGTGTTCCTGCCCGTTATGCAGTGGTTAGTAATTACTACAAGTGGTACAAGGAAGAACAATTGGTGAACTAACGACAGAGTCAGGGGTAGCTAAGTCTCAATGATGAACATGTGAAGCAAAGGCTAGGCCATCTGGTCCTAGCTCACCAAAGAACTCCCGTATGCTGAAAAGGTAATGCTGGCTATGATAGAAAGGTGTCAGCACACACAGTGAATTGCAGCTTACTGCATAGCTGCAGACATGGGCGTCGGAATGGGGGGGGGGCAAGGTGGCAGCATGCCCTTCCCCCCAAACTTGACAGAGGCGCAGGCACTAGTGAGGGGAAGCGCTTACCGGCAGAGAGCCGGAGACTCCAGTCCCACTTTGGAAAGTCTGCCGCCCCTGCATCCTGCCCCATGTCCTGTGTCCTGGCCGACTCTTCACACAGATGCATTACTGGGAGGAGGCGTGCCCATGCTAAGCCTGCTGGGACATCCCCACCTCCTCCCAGTAGTAACTGGAGTGGGACTGGAGTCTCCTGCTCTCTGCGGTGATCCGCCGGTAAGCGCTCCCCGCATGTGGGGAGGGGGGAGCTCCAAATGTTTTTTTTCCCACTAACCCCCCCCCCCCCCCAGCCATATAACATTGTGGCGCCCCTGGCTGCAGACCAGTCCGAATGAACATGATGATGTCTCTATTTTTATACAGAGGCCTAGTGCAGGCTGTAGTCCCATATGTCCCATTGTTAATCTGGCCCTTTATTTATGTCTTAAATTAGTCATGAAAGTGAGGGGACAGTGCAGGACCTGATTAAGCTGCCCTAGGCTAATACAGAAGCCTATTGGTTGATCAAGCCCTGTGAGGCACCACTCTCTGCTGCTGAAAATGGTACCCGGATGTCTCTCTCAGCTAGGGAGGCCAATCCCGGGGCATTTTTTCAATCCCGGGATTCGGGATTGAAAAATGCTCAATCCCGGGATTCCCGGGATCCCGGGATTGCAGTAGGGAGCAGTGTAGGGAGCAGGGAAAGTATATGTGGAGGGCAGCAAGGCAGGGTGGATGTAGGGAGCAAGGGAGGGTGGGTGTAGGGAGCATGTAAGGAACAGGAAGGGAGGGTGGGTGTAGGGAGCAGCGGGAGAGTGGGAGTAGGGAGAAGCGGGAGAGTGGGTGTAGCGAGCAGAGGGAGGATGTCAGGAGCAGAGAGTGTGGGTGTAGGTAGCGAAGATAAACACTTACGGGCGGGTCGCGGGCACTAGCTATGGACACATACACTGACCGCGCTGGCAGCATTTCAAACGTCGCGCCGGCCGCCAGCCAGTCAGAACTGGCAGTCCGGCAGCCAATCAGGGGCTGCGGCTGCTGCCGCTTCCCTGATTGGCTGCCGGTCTGCCAGCTCTGATTGGCTGGCGGCCGGCGCTACGTTTGAAATGCCGCCAGCGTGGTCAGTACGTGTGTCCTTAGCTGATGTAACTCCCTCGCTGACAGCCAGGCAGCGCTGAGCTATAATGCTCAGCGCTGTCCGGCAAAACTGCGCATGCGCACTCTAATCCCGTGAATCCCGGGATTGGAGGCTCCAATCCCGGGATTCAAATCCCGGCATTTTTGGGCCCAAATCCCGGGATCCCGCCGATCCCGATCCCGGGATTGGCATCCCTACTCGCAGCATCCTGGAATGCCTCCTGCACATGTCAGATTCTCTGTCATCGCGCAGCAGAATAAGCAGGACGTAGTAAGGAGGGGGCAGATGCGGAAGACGCTGCAGCTCAGGCAGTGCTCAGCAGCAATGATGACTGAATAAGTCATCGCTGCACTGCAGACTGCAGCAGTGAGTGGCACAGACAATTATGGTGTCGGCATTAGCCGCAGCCGCAATATCGCATAGTAAAATAAAATAATAAAAAGAAACATAATTAATTTATTGTGATGGCGCTGCTCCCCTCCAGGACCCAGCGCTCCAGGCTGCAGCCTGATCAGCCTATTGGTTGATCAGGCCCTGGGACGGTGCCTTTTTTACATGTGGTACTTTTTGTGAAGGTATATTTTAGAAAGCACAACTAGAAGACTCGCTCAGCCCTTATTGCATCTCAAGGAAGACCCCTAAATGTGCTGCCCCCAGCCCTGTATTTCATCTAGAAAATGAAGCCTCGCTCAACACTGTTGCCACTAACTGGGAACGCCTTCATTTCACTCTCCAAACAGATATCTTCTACAAATGCCATCAACTTGATCTGCAAACCATTGTTCTTTAGTAATTGTCTCTGTAGTTATTTCAGCATGAAATGTGTATGATGACTAGAACAAGGAATAAATGCACATATCAACTGAGGTGCAGCTACTCAAGTGTAATAGAAGACATATAAGGTACTGGAGCTCCAGATGTTGTGGGTGAAGTGATTATTGGTAAGAGCACTTGCAGATATGTAAAATATGGTAAGAAATATATAATACAGGCTTGTGTATGTAATAGCTGCCTTACCAAACTGTGACAAGCACAACTTTCTGTTGTTGACTGACACTTCCTGTCCATCCTCTGTGTAAGTTGGGGAGGCCCATTCTCTGCGGGAGCAGGTGACATTTAGAAGCTGAGAAGGGAGAAGCTGGTCTCTCCAAGTGTTGGGACCGGATCTGTAACAGACAACAGTTCTCAGCCAGTACCATCATTAATATGGAAAGCACACACTAGGAGGGGTATATAGAGACAGAATCAAAACATCCAAAAGATGAAAATACTAATTTATTCAATGTTTCGATCGATTTGGACCTTAACCAAGGACATGCAAATGAAACTAAATCACATAAAAGGATAATTTCTACCCAAGTGTTTTCACACATTACATAATTGGAAACTAGTTATGTGCAAAGAGATACATTGAACTGACTTGAGACACATGACTCAGCTTGGTGGAGTGTCTCGAGACAGTGTCTCGGTACATGGCTCTTTTGTAATGCATTGCAGATTGTGCACATGCAGTGAGTACAGAGACTGCTGGCAGTGCTGGGACTCGTGGAGGGAGTGACTCAGACGGTATCTGATCTTTAGGTTGACCCTGTCTAAGTTGACAATCATTAGGTTGACCACTGAAGGTCGACAGCGAGTAGGTCGAAACTGACTGAAGGAGAGTATAGGCCCTTTAAAAGACAAGTTGGGAGTCTTAAGCAAATATGATAATGACATAGCGGACACACTAAATGAGTTTTTTTCAACAGTATTTACTAGAGAGGACCCAAATCAGGGACTAACATATATTATTATTATTTATTATTATCCTTTATTTATATGGCGCCACAAGGGTTCCGCAGCGCCCAATTACAGAGTACATAAACAAATAATCAAACAGGAAAACAGCAACTTACAGTTGACGACAATATAGGACAAGTACAGGGTAAATAAACATAGCTACATCAGCAGATGACACTGGAATAAGTATCAGGTGGCAGAAGACTGCTGGATTTGGTGCAGCTGAAGATTATTAAAGTAAGAAAAGGGTAAGCACATGAGGGAAGAGGGCCCTGCTTGTGAGAGCTTACATTCTAAAGGGGAGGGGTAGACAGACAGGGGTGAGACAGATGGGGTACATAGAGAGCGTGGAACAGAGTTTAGGATGAGATTTGGCTGGGTTTGGTGAAGAAGTGGGTCTTGAGAGCCCGTTTGAAGTTTTGTAGAGAGGTGGAGAGTCTGAGGGGGAGAGGTAGGGAATTCCAGAGAAGTGGTGCAGCACGTGAAAAATCTTGGAGGTAGGAGTGGGAGGAAGTAATCCGTAGGCAGGAGAGTCGGCGAGCATTAGCAGAGCGAAGAGGACGGGTGGGAGTGTAAAGCGAGATAAGATCAGAGATGTAGATGGGAGAGGAGTGGGTGAGGGCTTTGTAAGCAAGTGTGAGAAGCTTGAAATGGATTCTGAAAGGGAAGGGGAGCCAGTGAAGGTCTAGTAAGAGAGGAGAGGTGGACGTAGTGCGTTTGGTGAGGAAAATGAGCCGGGCAGCAGCATTGAGGATAGATTGGAGTGGAGAGAGGTATTTGTCAGGAATGCCAGTCAGGAGGAGATTACAGTAGTCCAGTCTGGAGATGACCAGTGAGTGGATAAGAGTCTTAGTAGCATCCTGGGTCAGAAAGGGTCTGATCCTGCAAATATTTTTTAGATGAAAACGGAAGGTTTGTGAGAGTTGCTGAATGTGTGGTTTGAAGGAGAGGGAGAAGTCAAGGATTACTCCAAGACAGCGCACTTGGGGGGTAGAGGAGATAGTAGTGCCATCAATAGATAATTAGATTGTAGGAGGTGAGGTTATGCGGGAGGGAGGGAAGATTATCAGCTCGGTCTTAGACATGTTAAGTTTAAGAAAGCGCTGGGACATCCAGGAAGAGATAGCAGAGAGTCAGTTGGAGATACGAGTGAGGAGAGTAGGGGAGAGGTCTGGAGAGGAAAGATAGATTTGAGTGTCATCAGCATAGAGATGATATTGGAAACCAAAAGAACTAATGAGCTTACCTAGTGAGGACGTATAGAGAGAGAAGAGAAGAGGACCAAGGACAGAACCTTGGGGTACCCCTACAGTTAGTGGAAGTGAGGGGGAGGTGGAGTCATGAGAGGAGACAGAGAATGAACGGTCAGAAAGGTAGGACGACAACCAAGAGAGGGCAGTGTCACGCAGACCAATGGAGTGAAGGATTTGCAGTAGGAGAGGATGGTCCACAGTGTTAAAAGCAGCAAAGAGATCAAGTAGAATAAGTAGAGAGTAGTGTCCCTTAGATTTAGCAGCATGGAGGTCATTGCATACTTTTGTAAGGGCAGTTTCAGTGGAGTGGAGAGGACGGAAGCCAGACTGGAATGGGTCAAGCAGTGAGTGTGAGGAAAGAAAGGAAGTAAGGCGGTTGTAGACAATACGCTCAAGGAGTTTGGAGGCAAAAGGGAGGAGAGAGATGGGTCGGTAGTTGGAGAGAGTGTTTGGATCAAGGGTAGGTTTTTTAAGAATAGGAGAGATGAGTGCGTGCTTGAAGGCAGAGGGGACAGTGCCTGATGAGAGGGAGAGATTGAGAAGGTGGGAAAGATGGGAACAAGCAGAAGAAGAGAGGTAGCAGAGGAGGCGGGAGGGGATAGGGTCAAGTGGGGAGGTGGTGAGGGGACAGGAACGAATGAGGGCCATGACTTCCTCTCCAGATGCATGGGAGAAAGATGACAGAGTTGGTGCGAGGGATGGGGAGGGTTGGTAAGGGATGGGAGAAGGCTGGTTACTGATGGTCTGGCGTGATGTGATGTCCTGACGTATGGAGTCAATTTTGGATGTGAAGTAAGTGGCAAAGTCAAGAGCAGAGAGTGAGGAAGGGAGACGAGGTGGAGGTGGGCAGAGGAGTGAGTTGAGAGTGGCAAAGAGGCGCCGGGGGTTGGAAGACTGGGAGGAGATGAGGTTCTTGAAGTATGACTGTTTAGCAAGAGAAAGGGCAGCACTGAAGGATGAGAGCATAAGTTTGAAATGGAGGAAGTCTGCCTTAGAGCGTGATTTCCTCCAGTGTCGCTCAGCAGTACGTGAGCATTTTTGCAGATATCTGGTGCATTTGGTGTGCCAGGGTTGAGGTGTTAAATTGCGAGGGTGAATAGTGGTTGGTGGAGCAACAGAGTCAAGAGCAGAAGTAAGGGAAGCATTGTATGTGGAAGTGGCTTGTTCAGGGCATGAGAGAGAGAGAATAGGAGAGAGAAGCGAGTCAAACAGGGAGGAAAGGAATGTGGTGTCAATAGCTTCAATGTTACGCTTAGTGATGGTAGCCTTAGGAGGTAGAGATAGGGAAGTCGAGAGAGATAGGTTAAAGGAGAGCAGGTGGTGGTCAGAGAGGGGAAATGGGAAGTTGGAAAAATCAGAAATATCACAGCGGTGAGTGAAGACCAGATCCAGTGAGCTCCCATTCACATGGGAGGGTGAGGAGGTCCACTGGGAGAGACCAAGTGAAGAGGTGAGGTTAAGGAGTTTAGAGGCAGGGGATTGTGTGGGGATATCAATAGGGATGTTGAAATCGCCTAGGATAATGGTGGGAATGTCAGAAGAGAGGAAGTGAGGAAGCCAGGAAGCAAAGTTGTCGATGAATTTGGAAGCAGTGCCAGGGGGGCGGTAAATGACAGCTACTCTAAGATGGACTGGTTGGAAGAGGCGTATGGCGTGGACCTCAAATGTAGAGAATATAAGGGATGGTTCTGGTGGTCTGAGTTGGTAGGAGTAACTAGAAGGTAAAAGGACCCCAACACCACCCCCATGGCGACCCCCAGGTCGGGGGGTGTGTGTGAATGTGAGGCCCCCAGCAGAGAGAGTAGCAGCAGAAGAAGTAGTGTCAGAGGGCGTAATCCAAGTTTCAGTAATGGCTAGTAGGTGTAGGGAGTTGGAAATGAAAAGGTCATGAGTGGGGACCAGTTTGTTACAAACAGATCTGGCATTCCAGAGGGCACAGGATAGGGGGTATGAGTTTGTGGGAGAGATGTGAATGAGATTTTCAGGGTTGCTGTAGCGATGAGGTGGGATTAACTTTGAGGGCAGGGATGATGAGAGAGTAGTGATGGTACGGGTGCCTGAGCTAGGAGGGGGAAACTGCAGGAGGTGGGCAGGGAGAGAGGTCAGTGTGATGTGGATGGGGGTGTTGGCAGGTGACAGGGAAGGGAGATAGGGAGCAGGGCTGAGTTGTAGGGTAGCAGGACCATGGGGCAGAGGTAAATGAAAGTGGGGTAACAGAAAAGGTGGGGGAAGGAAACAGAGGAGGGGAGAGAGGAGGAGGTGTAGGAGACTAGGGGGGAAGGATAAAGATACATTATTAGGTAGACACTGAGTGATGTAGGGAGTATAAGAAAGCCTTGACATAGTGTTAAGTAGGTAAATAGGTTGAGGGAAAGTGGAAGTAGGAGAGGAGACTGTAAGGGAATCTGAGCAGAAGAATTGCAGAAATGCAGGTGAGAAAGCAGTGTAGGCTCAAGGGGTGTAGACTTAGTATGAAATGAGTCAAAAGCGTAGATAAAGTGGGTGCAGAAATGTATTTGGAGTGTAAGAAATGAAAGGATTGTGAGAGGTTTAAGAAGCAATGTTAATTATGTTAGATTTTTTAAGTGTTTGCAGGTAAAATTGCATTGGTGCAGCTGTGCTTAAAAAACAAAATTACAATAATACAGATACAAGCATTTGTAGGTGAATTGGACGGTTTTTGAAATGTCCAAGTAAGGTTGTTCCGTGCTATTTAATCAGATGCAACAATCAGGAGGTGAGTGATCTGATGAGTAAGTGACTCACATTTGTTATTAGTCCCAATAATGAGAATATCCCACTGATAGGTACTTATTTAAGCGAGGAAGTAGTCTGTGACCGATTAAAACATTTAAAGATTAATAAGTCACCAGGTCCCGATGGTATTCACCCAAGGGTTCTAATGGAGCTTCATTCTGAACTTGCAAAACCGCTATTTTTGATCTTTAAGGATTCAGTAATATCAGGTATGGTTCCCAAAGACTGGTGTATAGCGGAAGTAGTGCCTATATTCAAAAAGGGAAGTAAAGCTGAACCAGGTAATTATAGACCAGTTAGTTTTACATCTATAGTGGGGAAAGTATTGGAAGGTATTCTAAGATATAGTATTCAGAAGTTCCTTGAAGTCAATAAGGTCATTAAAAGGAATCAACATGGGTTTATGAAGGACAGATCCTGTCAAACCAACTTACTTGGCTTTTATGAAACAGTAAGCGCAAACCTAGATCAGGGTAAAGAGGTGGATTTAATCTTTTTAGATTTTGCCAAAGTGTTCGATACTGTACCACACATGAGACTTATCTACAAGCTACAAGAATCAGGGCTAGGAAGCACAATATGCACTTGGGTCAAAAACTGGTTAGATAATAGGGAGCAGCGCGTTGTGGTAATGGATCTTTTTCAACTTGGACTGAAGTCCTAAGTGGTGTGCCGCAAGGCTCAGTATTAGGACCGCTACTGTTCAATATTTTCATTAACGACCTAACAGAAGGTCTAGAGAGCATGGTGTCAATTTTTGCAGATGATACCAAATTGTGTAAAGTTATAAATGCGGAGGGGGATGCTGAGTCGCTTCAGAATGACTTAGTTAAATTAGAAGCTTGGCCAGCGAAATGGAGAATGCGCTTCAATACAGACAAGTGTAAGGTAATGCACTGTGGTAACAAGAACAAAAATAACACCTACCTACTAAATGGGGTAAAATTAGGGGATTCTGTACTGGAAAAGGACTTAGGTGTCCTCATAGATAGCAAACTAAGCAGTAGTACCCAAAGTAGGACTGCAGCAAAGAAGGCTAATAAGATATAAGCATGCATAAACCAGGGAATTGATGCTAGGGATGAGAGTATTATACTCCGGGCCGTTATATAAATCACTTGTGAGGCCACACCTTGAATACTGTGTACAATTCTGGGCACCTTACTACAAAAGGATATCCTGGAGCTAGAAAAGGTTCAAAGGCGGGCGACCAAACTAATTAAGGGTATGGAGACGCTGGAATACGAGGAAAGGCTTGCAAGACTAGGCATGTTTACACTGGAAAAGAGGAGATTAAGAGGGGACATGATCAACATTTACAAATATATAAGGGGATACAGATCTTGCGCAGGACCTGTTTTTGGTTAGATCAACACAGAGAACTCATGGACGCTCGCTCAGGTTAGAGGAGAGGAGATTCCACACAATACGGCGTAAAGGCTTTTTTACGGTAAGGACGATACGTGTTTGGAATTCCCTGCCTGAGGGAGTTGTAATGGCCAACTCAGTCAACACCTTTAAGAATGGGTTAGATAAATTCCTAATGGATAAGGATATCCAGGGTTACGGGGCATAGGATATCCAGGGTTACGGGGCATAGTCACGCACTATGGTTATTATAAAAAAGAGGGGTTAATCTGAGCAGCAGTCAGCAACTTCAGTCAAAACTTTATACAAAATAATCATGCATAGGAGACCACAAATAGGTTGAACTTTAGATACTATGTTACTATGTTACATGACTAGGTCGACAGTTATGCAAGGTTGACATGGTCATTAGGTTGACATGGGCAAGGTCAACACACAAAAGATTGACACATTTTTTTTTTTTTTTGGGGGGGGGGGGTTCAGGACCTTTTCATACCTTCTCCATCCAAGTGGGCATAGAGTTAGTTACAAACCTTATGGCGAGCGTAGCAAGCCACCGAGCCCGAAGCGTGGTGAGAGGACGCGTTTCAACTGTCAGTGGTCCCATATGGAAATTCGGGTCAAGTACCCCCCCAAAAAAAAGACTGTGTCGACCTTGCCCATGTCGACCTTGCATACCTGTCGACCTAGTCATGTGTCAACCTTCAGTCATTGTCAACCTACTCACTGTCAACCTAGACAGGGTCAACCCAATGATCCACACCCGACTGACTTCTGGGAGTGGGCCAGCTATTCAGCTGCACTGAATGAATCAATGACTCTGATCCGTCTCCAATGAGTCTGCATCGGTCTTACAGGCAGTCATTGAGTCAGATCTCTGGGAGTGTGTCAGCTATTCAGCTGCACTGAATGAATCACTAATCATTAATGAATCTGATCTGCCTCCACTGAGTCTGCACTGTCTCAACTCAGTCTTACTGGAAGTCAGGTACATCACCCAGGAGTGCTGCCACCCAATCACTATGACTGACTGAGAGAGGCTACTGGGGGCTGTCTCAACACAACAAACTGTGAGTGACTGGAATCATTTGGACTTCTAAATGATTCAAGTCATTGTATTGAGACAGCAACTATTATAAACACCATTTAGATAACATACAAACAAATCATCCAAACCCTGTACCCCCGGGGCTAGTCTCCCAGCTGCAGCGGCTCCCCTTCTCCCCCGGCGCAGCGCACCGGGAGCAAGAGGTCCCGGACTCCCAGACGCAGTGCCGTGGCACTCCCTCTACCGGGGGTTAACACTCTTTACTGCCGAGGCCACCGAACAGGGTCCAGGCTGTGGCAGTGCAACCAATATTTTAAAATACATTTTCCCCACACAATTGGCTCTAGTGCCGGTACAGTTTTTGCACAGTGCGCCTATAACATTTCAAATATGGCGCTTAGCACCGGTGTCCATGTAAAAGTGGTGCCAAGTGCCCATTGTCTACTAAAAATGGCGCAATGCACGGAGGGTTAACCCTTCAGTGCCGCGGCTGCCATTAAACATGTGGCCGAGTGGGTCTTCGGCCGCAGGGTCCTAAGTTCAAAACCACTGCTGTGAAATACCCACAGTGCTCCTATAACATGTCCATAAAATGGCATATTTCATTCATCTACATAGCCACCTCCCAGTCACGGCCTACGAATGACCAATACATTCCTGAGTCTATGCGGCTCAATCAGTCCTGTGCGCAGACACAGTGGGATGCAGGTACCATGCACCTTTTTAGGGATTTAGACGCATGGCATTAAAACCACCAACTCAAGTTTGTGTCCAACTCAGAATCAGGCCCAATATGCTTGTTCTAGGAATGGTCAATTAGAAGATGAAATAGAGTGGTATATCTATGCCAAACAGATGTGCCACAAATGAATATGACCTGTATTACAACTAAATTTCAAACAACAGATTTAAAAAATGGGCGTTTTAGCCCATTGCAGAAATTGTGAATGCATCACAATATGTGGGCAGATCGCAAAACCATACGCAATTCCCGGCACATCGAATATTTTTCCTATCTGCGCCAGGCAAGGTCATCCACAAATCTTGTGACACAAGAGGCTGAAGTCAGAGGCCCTCCTTAAAAACACTTGGGCACGCCTGCATTTTTTCAGACACACTCAGAAAACGTCAGGTTTCTGGCCAGAAACGCCGGCTTGCTATCAGTCAATTGGGATCACGATGTGTACACAATTTATTTCGCTATTTTTACTCGCGCGAGCGCTGTGCATGCACAGTTATTTGACAATCGGAAGAATTGCGAATTGCAAATCTTGCAATCCTTACAGAATGAGCTCCTTAATGCAGTGCGAGACGGATGGAGCACCTAGATTCTGGATGAACTCGTACGTTTTTTTTAAAAGCAGAAATCATTTACAAGGCAAAACCAGGTTGGCTTGGCCTTGTAAATGATTTACGTTTTAAATTTTTTTATGAGTTTGTTCGGAATCTTGGCGCTCCATCCGTCTCACTCTACATTACATCCAGCCCATAGTCTTTCATCATCTAGATGGGAGCGTTTCACCAAATAATATCAAAACTCCAACTTCACACTTTAAGGACCATTGGTGGTGATAATGTCAAATATTACCTTTAAACATAAGCTATATACTACTACGGACTGAGTACGCTACTGGCGCACTGAGTACCGTAAGGGTACGCACTTAGCGTAGCAGACGCTAGGCCGTGGGCGCGAGACACGAGCGGCACAGACGCTCACAGAATGATATACAGTAAACCTTAAGTAATGAAACAGTGTAAGGATATGCTTATACTTTAAACCTTAGCAGCAAAGCACTATACCTTTAAACTTTAAGTAGCGCTGGTGATACAAAGTATCAGCAGTGCATACACCTTAACAATGCTTATACACCTTAACAATGCCTATACACCTTAAACAGGTTAAACAGGTTAAACAGGTTAAACCACTTTAAAAGCCCTGGCAGGAAAGTGACAACACAGCACTGATTTGTATTTGAAAACCACATGGTTCTAAGGCCACTGTGGATAGATTCTAATAAAAGGTTAAACAATACATATCATACACTACAAACTAACATCAAAATCTAACACAATAACAGAGAATAACATGAGCAATGGCGAACAAAATGGCTACAGAGAAATATACATACGTGGGGATGATTCGCAAGCGCGTCCTGGATTCCAGCCCTCAGCATTCAAAGAGAAAGCCTTTTGAGAGAGTGAGTGACTGGCCAGGCAATGCTGGTCTTTATATACACAGCATACATTCACAATACAATGGTTCCTACAATCTCATTGTTCATTGGACACAGGAATGTGTCTCTGCATTATAACAAAGGTCATAGGTAGATTTGAACAGGTGGGCTGTGTCTTTCCCCAACTGCTGTAGTGGGTGGTATCCTCTGGATTCCCCCCACATGTGTAATAAACAGCAAAATACAATTAATGTCCATAAACTACTTTTGTACATAACTATACGCAGGAGCGAGCGATCTTTTCCTAACTAACACCGAAATGTTACCCTTAAAATACCCTACAGCTGGATACTAGACACCACCTTTCAACCTTTATCTGACCCTTCCTATCATGCAAAGAGGAATCTCTCTGTCCAAGAACCGTTTAAACTAAACATACTTGCTAACGTTGTCTAGGGGAATATTAACTATCAACACACTATATGGGTTAAATATGCTATGATCGAGTCGCCCGCTACACGCTCACAAACTCTACAGTAAATGCGCATACCACGTGCCAAAGCGCACGGCCGTAGAAGCTCCATTACGCAAAGTGCGAATATGCGTACGCACGGCAGAGCGTGTGCACGCGCAGCGGGCATGTGCATGGGGTTAGTACAAGGCATGTGAATCATGATATTTTTCGACTTTGACAGTCCACCATTTGGCAGTCACCAATAACTGCCACTATCTAAATAATTTAAGCAGAAAAATATATAATACCATGAACTATCTTATTATGATTGGGAGTAGGGAGGAGAGGAGAAGGTGGGAAATGTATGACCTAGTGGGATAGTAAAAGCATGTATGTATGAAATTCATGTCTGAGGGGTCATGTATCATCGTGCCGTACATGTTCTAAAATAAGCTTCGAGGTATTGCGAAGTATACATTGAATCCTTCTTATCCCGTATTAAGGGTCTGTAAGTGGGCTAACAAACTCTACCGAGCTCTTTTCGGCTTTTAGTTCCAACAAATGGGGTGCACATTAGTTGATGATACATGAAGGGGAAAATATGTGAGTGCTAATATATGTGCCTATATTACCTGTCGACTATGTGTGTCACTACCTGAAGATCGTAGAGATGAAGATAAGAAAATAAGAATTTACTTACCGATAATTCTATTTCTCGGAGTCCGTAGTGGATGCTGGGGTTCCTGAAAGGACCATGGGGAATAGCGGCTCCGCAGGAGACAGGGCACAAAAGTAAAGCTTTTACAGGTCAGGTGGTGTGTACTGGCTCCTCCCCCTATGACCCTCCTCCAGACTCCAGTTAGGTACTGTGCCCGGACGAGCGTACACAATAAGGGAGGATTTTGAATCCCGGGTAAGACTCATACCAGCCACACCAATCACACCGTACAACTTGTGATCTAAACCCAGTTAACAGTATGATAACAGAGGAGCCTCTGAAAGATGGCTTCCTAAACAATAACCCGAATTAGTTAACAATAACTATGTACAAGTATTGCAGATAATCCGCACTTGGGATGGGCGCCCAGCATCCACTACGGACTCCGAGAAATAGAATTATCGGTAAGTAAATTCTTATTTTCTCTATCGTCCTAAGTGGATGCTGGGGTTCCTGAAAGGACCATGGGGATTATACCAAAGCTCCCAAACGGGCGGGAGAGTGCGGATGACTCTGCAGCACCGAATGAGAGAACTCCAGGTCCTCCTTTGCCAGGGTATCAAATTTGTAAAAATTTACAAACGTGTTCTCCCCTGACCACGTAGCTGCTCGGCAGAGTTGTAATGCCGAGACCCCTCGGGCAGCCGCCCAAGATGAGCCCACCTTCCTTGCGGAATGGGCCTTAACAGATTTAGGCTGTGGCAGGCCTGCCACAGAATGTACAAGTTGAATTTTGTTACAAATCCAACGAGCAATCGACTGCTTAGAAGCAGGTGCACCCAACTTGTTGGGTGCATACAGTATAAACAGCGAGTCAGATTTTCTGACTCCAGCCGTCCTTTAAATGTATATTTTTAAGGCTCTGACAACGTCCAACAACTTGGAGTCCTTCAAGTCGTCTGTAGCCGCAGGCACTACAATAGGCTGGTTCAGGTGAAACGCTGATACCACCTTAGGGAGAAAATGCGGACGCGTCCGCAGCTCTGCCCTATGTCGAATGGAAAATTAAATAAGGGCTTTTATAAAACAAAGCCGCCAGTTCAGATACTCTCCCGGCCGAAGCCAGGGCCAGTAACATAGTCACTTTCCATGTGAGATATTTCAAATCCACATTCTTTAGTGGTTCAAACCAATTGGATTTGAGGAAATCTAAAACTACATTTAGATCCCACGGTGCCACCTTAGGCACCACAGGAGGCTGTATATGCAGTACTCCTTTGATAAAAATCTGGACCTCAGGGACTGAGGCCAATTCTTTTTGGAAGAATATTGATAGGGCCGAAATTTGAACCTTAATAGATCCCAATTTGAGACCCATAGACAATCCTGATTGCAGGAAATGTAGGAAAACGACCCAGTTGAAATTCCGCCATCGGAGCACTCCGCTGCTCGCACCACGCAACATATTTTTGCCAAATACGGCGATAATGCTTCGCGGTGACTTCCTTCCTTGCCTTTATCAAGGTAGGAATGACTTCTTCTGGAATGCCTTTTCCTTTTAGGATCTGGCATTCAAACGCCATGCCGTCAAACGCAGCCGCGGTAAGTCTTGAAAAAGACAAGGACCCTGCTGAAGCAGGTCCCTTCTCAGAAGTAGAGGCCACGGATCGTCCGTGACCATCTCTTGAAGTTCCGGGTACCAAGTCCTTCTTGGCCAATCCGGAGCCACTAGTCTTACTCCTCTTTGCCGTATAATCCTCAATACCTTTGGTATGAGAGGCAGAGGAGGAAACACATATACCGACTGGTACACCCAAGGTGTTACCAGCGCGTCCACAGCTATTGCCTGCGGATCTCTTGACCTGGCGCAATACCTGTCCAGTGTTTTGTTGAGGCGAGACGCCATCATGTCCACCATTGGTTTTACCCAACGGTTTAATAGCATGTGGAAAACTTCTGGATGAAGTCCCCACTCTCCCGGGTGAAGGTCGTGTCTGCTGAGGAAGTCTGCTTCCCAGTTGTCCACGCCCGGGATGAATACTGCTGACAGTGCTATCACGTGATTCTCCGCCCAGCGAAGGATCCTGGCAGCTTCTGCCATTGCCCTCCTGCTTCTTGTGCCGCCCTGTCTGTTTACATGGGCGACTGCCGTGATGTTGTCCGACTGGATCAACACCGGTCTTCCTTGAAGCAGAGGTTCCGCCTGGCTTAGAGCATTGTAGATTGCTCTTAGTTCCAGAATGCTTATGTGAAGAGACTTTTTCAGGCTCGACCACACTCCCTGGAAATTTCTTCCCTGTGTGACTGCTCCCCAGCCTCTCAGGCTGGCATCCGTGGTCACCAGGATCCAATCCTGCATGCCGAATCTGCGGCCCTCCAATAGATGAGCCTCCTGCAACCACCACAGAAGGGATACCCTTGTCCTCGGCGACAGGGTTATCCGCAGGTGCATCTGAAGATGCGACCCTGACCATTTGTCCAACAGATCCCTTTGCATGGAATCTGCCGAAAGGGATTGCTTCGTAAGAAGCTACCATTTTTTCCCAGGACTCTTGTGCATTGATGTACAGACACCTTTCCTGGTTTTAGGAGGTTCCTGACCAGGTCAGATAACTCCTTGGCTTTTTCTTCGGGAAGAAAAACCTTTTTCTGAACTGTGTCCAGAATCATCCCCAGGAACAGCAGACGAGTTGTCGGCATTAATTGGGATTTTGGAATATTCAGAATCCATCCGTGCTGCTTTAGCACCTCTTGAGATAGTGCTAAACCCATCTCTAGCTGTTCTCTGGACCTTGCCCTTAATAGGAGATCGTCCAAGTATGGGATAATTAATACGCCTTTTCTTCGAAGAAGAAATATTATCTCGGCCATTACCTTTGTAAAGACCCGAGGTGCCGTGGACAAACCAAACGGCAGCGTCTGAAACTGATAGTGACAGTTTTGTACAACGAACCTGAGGTACCCCTGGTGTGAGGGGTAATTGGAACGTGGAGATACGCATCCTTGATGTCCAAGGATACCATAAAGTCCCCTTCTTCCAGGTTCGCTATCACTGCTCTGAGTGACTCCATCTTGAACTTGAACTTCTTTATGTACAGGTTCAAGGACTTCAGATTTAGAATAGGCCTTACCGAGCCATCCGGCTTCGGTACCACAAAAAGAGTGGAATAATACCCCTTCCCTTGTTGTAGAAGAGGTACCTTGACTATCACCTGCTGAGAATACAGCTTGTGAATGGCTTCCAAAACCGTCTCCCTTTCTGAGGGGGACGTTGGTAAAGCAGACTTCAGGAAACGGCGAGGTGGCTCTGTCTCTAATTTCAACCTGTACCCCTGAGATATTATCTGCAGGATCCAGGGATTTACCTGCGAGTGAGCCCACTGCGCGCTGTAATTCTTGAGACGACCGCCTACCGCCCCCGAGTCCGCTTGCGAAGCCCCAGCGTCATGCTGAGGCTTTTGTAGAAGCCGGGGAGGGCTTCTGTTCCTAGGAAGGAGCTGCCTGTTGCTGTCTCTTCCCTCGTCCTCTGCCTCGTGGCAGATATGAATAGCCCTTTGCTCTCTTATTTTTAAAGGAACGAAAGGGCTGCGGTTGAAAGGTCGGTGCCTTTTTCTGTTGGGGAGTGACTTGAGGTAGAAAGGTGGATTTCCCGGCCGTAGCCGTGGCCACCAAATCCGATAGACCGACCCCAAATAACTCCTCTACGCATCGCCTGTCCACTGTCGTGTCCATAAAGCTCTTCTGGCCGAAATGGACATAGCACTCACCCGTGATGCCAGTGTGCAGATATCTCTCTGTGCATCACGCATATAAAGAAATGCATCCTTTATTTGTTCTAACGACAGTAAAATATTGTCCCTGTCCAGGGTATCAATATTTTCGATCAGGGACTCTGACCAAACTACCCCAGCACTGCACATCCAGGCAGTCGCAATAGCTGGTCGTAGTATAACACCTGCATGTGTGTATATACCTTTTTGGATATTTTCCATCCTCCTATCTGATGGATCTTTAAGTGCGGCCGTCTCAGGAGAGGGTAACGCCACTTGTTTTGATAAGCGTGTTAGCGCTTTGTCCACCCTAGGAGGTGTTTCCCAGCGCTCCCTAACCTCTGGCGGGAAAGGGTATAAAGCCAATAACTTCTTTGAAATTAGCAGTTTTTTTATCGGGGCACCCCACGCTTCATCACACACGTCATTTAATTCTTCTGATTCGGTAAAAACTACTGGTAGTTTTTTCACACCCCACATAATACCCTGTTTAGTGGTACCTGTAGTATCAGCTAAATGTAACATCTCCTTTATTGCCAAAATCATATAACGGGTGGCCCTACTGGAAAATACGGTTGATTCGTCACCTTCACCACCGGAATCAGTGCCTGTGTCTGGGTCTGTGTCGACCGACTGAGGCAAGGGGCGTTTTACAGCCCCTGACGGTGTTTGAGGCGCCTGGACAGGCACTAATTGAGTGTCCGGCCGCCTCATGTCGGCAAACGACTGCTTAAGCGAGTTGACGCTATCCCGTAATTCCACAAATAAAGGCATCCATTCTGGTGTCGACCCCCTAGGAGGTGACATCCTCATATTTGGCAATTGCTCCGCCTCCACACCAATAACGTCCTCATACATGTCGACACATACGTACCGACACACAGCAGACACACAGGGAATGCTCTATACGAAGACAGGACCCACTAGCCCTTTGGGGAGACAGAGGGAGAGTCTGCCAGCACACACCAAAAAGCGCTATATATGACAGGGATAGCCTTATGATTAAGTGCTCCCTTATAGCTGCTTTTATATTAATATATTGCCATTTATTTTGCCCCCCCTCTCTGTTATACCCTGTTTCTGTAGTGCAGTGCAGGGGAGAGACCTGGGAGCCTTCCTGACCAGCGGAGCTGTGACAGAAAATGGCGCCGTGTGCTGAGGAGATAGGCCCCGCCCCTTTTTCGGCGGGCTCGTCTCCCGCTATTTAGTACATTTAGGCAGGGGTAAATATCTCCATATAGCCTCTGGGGCTATATGTGAGGTATTTTTAGCCTTTTTAAAGGTTTTCATTTGCCTCCCAGGGCGCCCCCCCCCCAGCGCCCTGCACCCTCAGTGACTGCCGTGTGAAGTGTGCTGAGAGGAAAATGGCGCACAGCTGCAGTGCTGTGCGCTACCTTAAGAAGACTGCAGGAGTCTTCAGCCGCCGATTCTGGACCTCTTCTTGCTTCAGCATCTGTGAGGGGGCCGGCGGCGTGGCTCCGGTGACCATCCAGGCTGTACCTGTGATCGTCCCTCTGGAGCTTCATGTCCAGTAGCCAAGAAGCCAATCCATCCTGCACGCAGGTGAGTTCACTTCTTCTCCCCTCTGTCCCTCGTTGCAGTGATCCTGTTGCCAGCAGGAATCACTGTAAAATAAAAAAACCTAAGCTAAACTCTCTAAGCAGCTCTTTATGAGAGCCACCTAGAATTGCACCCTTCTCGGCCGGGCACAAAAATCTAACTGGAGTCTGGAGGAGGGTCATAGGGGGAGGAGCCAGTACACACCACCTGACCTGTAAAAGCTTTACTTTTGTGCCCTGTCTCCTGCGGAGCCGCTATTCCCCATGGTCCTTTCAGGAACCCCAGCATCCACTTAGGACGATAGAGAAATATGCGTTATAAATGCAGTCATATGATGTTGTATGTGATTGTCCTTGGATGTCTTGTTGAAGTCTTGTTGATGTCTTGTCCGGGTTGCTGTATCTTTGCTGTAAATGGCAAGCAAAGTTTTTCAAGTGTCCATAAAGTTAAAGTCTCTAAAAGTTCATCAATGGTCTGTATAAAAGTTCATCAGTGGTCTCTATAAAGGGTCATCAAAATCTTCTTCCGAGTCGATGTCTTTTTACCTTGGAGAAAAACAAAGGAGAAACGGGTGAAAGAAACGGACCGTGGAATCACATTTTATCACAGCATTGTCTCGATTGATGGGTCATAAATTAAACCAGTTGTTGTTACAATGCCCTCGCTCCTCAAACTCATCAATTTGGTATTACGCTTGCAATTCATTGAAATCCGAACACATCTAAATATCAATCCAATCATTATGACAACTCCTAGGATACATAAGAGGAATTTCCCTACAGTAACGATAACATTTTGGGCCCATTCTCCTAAACCTGAGAACCAATTGCGTGGGTCCAACCATGATACCCAGCCGGTCAGTTCATTACTCACAGAAGTAAGGGTAAGGTTGTGCCTCCTTCGGAACTCCCACTTCAATTGCAAGATATCGTCCAGCTTTTGATCTATGACCTCGGTTGGGTCATCAGTGCTGTTTGTGATATACGTACAGCACTTTACACCATACTGAGTTGCTAGGGTGACACAATACCCGCCTGTCACTGCTGTGATGTAATTTAGAACCATCCTGTGCTGGATCAGTTCCGTTTTGTAAGCTTGCAATTCTCTCCCAGTATACCTAAAGGTGTCATCATACATCTCGGTGATATTGTCTATCAGGTTCGCTAGCGCAGTTATATACCTAAAATTTATAACTCCTCTGGCGGTACGGGTGATATCTAACGCGAGTAGGAGTTGAATCCCGGTGGATTCGTGGATCAAATCAGAGGCTGCATGCTCTGTCCTATCTATAAGGTGTCTTTTTACAATGTGTTCGTAATGGGTGTGAGTGTAAGGAGCTTGAGCATTGCGGTGAACGTCTTTCATCTTTTCATGGGTAATGGTCATTACTTCTGGCAACACTCTTCCAATGTAACACAATCCCTCTGAGTTTGGGGCAAGCCACTTATACGCCTTCCTCCCACATATGAAATATGCATCATCGGGGAGGACATATGGGACAGAATATGACATCACCATATTACAAACCTTCCAGGTGAAAAATCCTATCCCTAACTCTCTCATCTGTTCAGTACACGTATCAGGCTGTATGATATGCGCACAGTATCCTGGTGATACTTCTCCAACCCGCATGGTCCTACTTCCTAGAGTGTACCTATATTGAAAATATCTCCCACCGCTGGCTATTTGGCGTATAAGCTCTGAGTCTACGGGCATCCTATCGGCTCTGTGTGAGAATGTCATGGTTTGGTTGTTCCATGTCACATCCCAATTTCCCGGCTTTCGGGGATTGGAAATGTTAAAACATGTTAAGGACCTATCCACATGATATTGGTGCAGCTTCAAACTAGGAGGCTTAGAAATATTAAATTTCTTGTCCACCGGTCTCCCATCCCTTAATTCAAGTACCTCATCTATCGTTAAAGCGTATGGCACTAGTCCTGACTTTCTATGACCTTGAGGTACTTGTGAGCACACCCAGCATTCCGTTTGGTTTAAAACCTTACCCACTAATGAGTGATAGTCACTCAATGGATGACGGTCCATGTTGATATTAAGGCTGGACTGACATCTCTGGATGCACCCGTCCTCAACTATATTTTCACAATTCCTACAGATACAATTCTCTTCAGCTAACAATCCTTCACAATGTCTCTTAGTGTCATGGCTACCAGATCGTTTTCTGATACTCGCCTTTGCTCGGTGATTGTGTTGCTATTGGAATTCTACGCCTTATCATCGGAACCCATTCCAGATCCTTTCTCGACCTCTCTGGTACTCTCACCGAAACAGACTGCTCTGGTCAACAACAGGGTCAACAGGAAAACACGGAATGCAGTCTCGAAAATAATTGAAGGGAAAGAAAATTGTTACGATAATTGTCCTATAGTCTTGTTGTTCTTCTTGCTCAGATGTCGTCTCAACAGTGCTGTCTCTCAGTCTTCCCAAAACGAACACTCCAGTGATACGATATTCTTTCCAAATCAGCGATCTTTCTGTAAGGAGCATAAATCTTGCATTACCATTTGTCTAACTGTTGTGTGACATACCATCCGTAAAACATGAAAGAACAAAAAGGGAGAGAACAATAGAAAAAAAAAAAACAGTCAGATTTCCGTTCACCATCAGGCTGTCACACCAACATGTCCATCGGTATCTCTGCACAGTCTCCCCCACCAGTATTTCCACTCTCCACCCTCTGTGCGTGGCCAGGCACAATGATGCTGGTAAGATATACTGGGGTTGGGTAGACCTCTGAGAAGACCAAGTAGACATGTGACGTTTGAGCTGTAGTTCTGCTGGTGAACGTCAGAGATGAAAAGGAAACATTTAAAGATAATCACAGAGTCTACCTGGCCGCCCTTGTGTCTACAAGGAATGACCTACCAATTACATCGACTGTAACCTCAGGCTTACTATCAAGGCTAACAATTAACTTCACTGGCTGCAGACTACAGGTGTGGCCCCAAATTTTTCCTATATGATCCCTGATTACAATTACGTGTGTCATACAGTGTGTCATAACTTTGCTCGTGTTCTTGTCTAGGAGGTCTGACTTTTTGTGTGCTGTTACAGTTGCTGGCATAATGCCCTTCCTTTTTACACAGATAACAAACCCTTGGCTTCCTCCATGTGCCAGGGGCCTGGGGTTTTGGTCGATTTGATGCCTCTTCTAGTGCTTGGATGCTCATCAAAATCAACTGCTCTCCCTGTGCTTCCCTGGTTCTTTGGATATTATGGTCATGTTCGATAGCGGACTCTCTTAATGCAGCCACTGAGATACCTCTCCAGTTAGGTTGAGTGGTCTGTATCCTTGTTCTCAACACTTCTTTTAAACCTTCCATTAATACGGACACCGCTACCTCTCTATGATGTACACTTTCCTCAATGTCCGCGATCCCAGTGTATCTAGCCATTTCCTCTGATGCTCGATGGAAATAATCAGAAGCAGTTTCACCTTCTTTTTGTCTAATGGAGAAAATTTTGTTCCACTTGACAACCGTTGGGAAATATACTCCTAATTGCAGGTTGATCTGTTTAACATTTTCCTGATTGTAATCTTCAGTGAGAGGTACTTCTGCGTCTAACTTACAATCAGTAATAAATTTCGCAGGGTCAATACTAGAGGGCAAACATGCCCGCAGTACTGTCCGCCAATCTTTGTTAGTGGGTTCGGCGGCGTTACCTAGTTCTTTAATGAACCTTTGGCATGCGGCTAGATCTCTCCTGGGATCGGGAAATTCAGACATAATTGTCCTCAATTCTGTCCGGGACCAGGGACAATGCATGGCAATGTCTCTGACGGGAGTGACTCCCTGAGCGTCAGTCTTTCCATTTGGGACTGCAATCACCCTGACAGGATTAAGTTCAACTACACCATCTTGTGTTGACTCTACAATGTGAGGTGCAATTGTCTGTGCATAACATACAATACCGTACTTACCTGTGGACACGACCTCACCTGACCCTCCGTTAGGGGGCTTTACTACTGCCTTTACCGATTGGGCCGTGCCCACCTGGGTGTCTTCTATGGTGGCTGCTGAAAAAAAAATGCCGACATCGTGCTGGGCTCACTTTCTTGCTTGTAATCCTGAGGGAAGTTTAACATGGGGTGCAACTGGCACGGGTTAGAATTTGTATATTTATCATTTTTACTCCTATCGTCATTAACACATTTATTACATTTACTCTTATTGTCATTACTACATTTATTAAGTGCACTACAGGTTGAGTATCCCATATCCAAATATTCCGAAATACGGAATATTCCGAAATACGGACTTTTTTGAGTGAGAGTGAGATAGTGAAATCTTTGTTTTTTGATGGCTCAATGTACACAAACTGTTTAATACACAAAGTTATTAAAAATATTGTATTAAATGACCTTCAGGCTGTGTGTATAAGGTGTATATGAAACATAAATGAATTGTGTGAATGTACACACACTTTGTTTAATGCACAAAGTTATACAAAATATTGGCTAAAATGACCTTCAGGCTGTGTGTATAAGGTGTATATGAAACATAAATGCATTCTGTGCTTAGATTTAGGTCCCATCACCATGATATCTCATTATGGTATGCAATTATTCCAAAATACGGAAAAATCCGATATCCAAAATACCTCTGGTCCCAAGCATTTTGGATAAGGGATACTCAACCTGTATTATCATCATATCCCAGTATGCCATTCTCTGTAGCCATTGTTTCTCCAGTTGCCATCAGTTTCCTGCTAGTGTTGGAACCAGCTGTGTAAGCTAATTCCCTCTGTATATCACTCTCTTGTTGCCATAAATGTAAACAGTTTGTGTGTCTGATCCTCTGTTTTTGGGACTTTATGAGACAGATCCTAAGCCTTAGATTATGCAATACCTCTGAGTCAAAACTACCTATCCCAGGAAATGGTGCTTTATCCCCCACAGTCATTCGTGTCCATTCATCACAAAAGGTCTCACTGTGGGGACCATACTTCCCCCACATTACTAACCGAGCAGACCCCCGGGGTCTGCACATCTCTTCAGTCTGAACCCTGACTGCCACATGTCCCTGTGTTGTGCATTTGGCTTCCATTGTGGACCTTTTTAACACAGAAAAACTTCCTAAAATGCACCAAACACAGAAGTCTACGGTGGAAATCCTTCAAGCTCTTCCACTGAACTTCTTCTGCTCCGGGTATCCCCGGTCCGCCTTCTAGCAGACTCGTGTAGCCGTTGCAGACCCTACCTTTATTTTACACAAATCACGATTGCATGTGCTCACTACAACGCGTATGAGGATAAGATTTACGCATGGATATGCAACCTCATATCATGTTGCATTTATTGTTTACACATACAACCGTGCGGTCCAATCGTACCACTTATAGACACTTGTTATCTATAAATGGTAGGATCATTGGAGTCTCTTCCGTCTGTGCTCCACAACAGCCGGAGCGTAATACCACAAAATTTTTTAGCACACTCCGTCGCACGTGTTCACCAAAACCGTGCTCGCACGTTTTCACCTAGACCGTGCTTCACCAAGACCACCAAGACCACCAAGCGGAGTTCAATACACTCATACCTTTTTCAGCCCACACTATCATTCTATAGTTTTCTGATCAGAAAAATCATTTCCCGTAAACTGATAGCTCTCCCCAGAGGTACTACAGTAAAGTAAGGTATTTAAACTAAATATTGGATACTGATCAATTTGTGCTATTATCCCGTGGCTGCCGTATCGCCTAAACTAAAACAATGCTATTGTGTGATTAGTATTTAGAGGGCGCATCTGTACGCATGTTGCGTAAACACGCCACGTGTATAGGCCTCTGTGTTGCGTACGCAATCTCGCACGTGGTCCGAGATATGTATACAAAAGCCGGATGCGTCCGCAACAATACAAATAACACGCTTCTATAAATGTAAACGATATTCAACTATAATCGCTTACCCACATCACACAGTATCTCCTGTATAAGCCTTTATAACTGGGCCAGGCTGCGTGTGTGTTTTACATGTACTCCCTTAAATATCACTTTATATTTTTAACTAAATAGCAACAAATTTCTCAGCACGGGTCAAAATGATCTAATAATCAATGCTAATGGCAACAAGCGAATAGATATGCAGAGTACACAAAATACAATTCTAAATGAATCTAGTAATCAATGCTTCCAATAGTATGATTCATATTGGATAGCTATCTTGCAGAACATACATTGATATAAACACACACACATAATTATAATATTATATCTATGTACTATTCACTGGTCTCCCGAGACCCATTCACTCCTCTAATTTGCATATGAATGTGCCTTTGACTGTCTGTGAAGGTGGCCTTTCACTGCCAGGAAAAAAAACTGTTGCACAGGTTAATTTGCATTTCAATGGCTTATCTTACAACAAGCAGAGTTTAACTGAATCGTGGAGGTAAAGAAGAAAAAAAAACTTTGTTTTATATCTGTGTGTCGTTCTTACATCAAATATTCATCTTACTATTAACTTTTATTAAACCCCATCTGATTCTATTTGTAATTGACTATGGCATGGGTTAAATAAATGCATTGGTAACTCATAAATGGTGATTTCTTTTTGACCAAGGACGGCTGATTATTCCTGAGTAGACTGAAAATCAGCTATTTAGAAAAAAATTGACCTTTCAAAAATGGCCGCTGCTCCTCCCCCTTCCACATCCATGAGGGTTACACAAAATGGAGGACAGACCATGCGGCTTCCTTTGTCACAAAAAAAATCACCATGCAAGCCCCTGAAGTTATTTTAGGCCTGAGTTTAAAAAAAAAAACAACAACACTATATCAAGGCTTTTGCAGCAACTTTTAAATATACTTTTAAACCTACTTAAACAGATAAGCAATCCAATCTGAATCAAACACAATATGACTCATTTGAACCTTGTTTTGCAACAATATGGTCAGATATGCAGAGTACAGGTGTGTGCGTGTGTTACATGTGTTGCGTGTGCAATTTGCACCAAACAGAAATTAAAAAAAAAACAGATTTAAAAGACAATAGCTTAACGTTCTTACTTTTCGGATCCGGATCCCACCAGCATCCCTACAAACCAAGCGGAGCAGACGCTTATCTAATCAGCACTACTGTATCCCTGACCACCAAACGCTAACAAGGGATACTACCTTCCCGCCCTTTGCTGATGGGTAAAGTCTGCCTTGTCCTGCTAGGCTGTGGATATGAGGAGGCCCGGACGATTGCCTCCAATTGATAATGTCAAATATTACCTTTAAACATAAGCTATATACTACTACGGACTGAGTACGCTATTGGCGCACTGAGTACCGTAAGGGTACGCACTTAGCATAGAAGACGCTAGGCCGTGGGAGCAAGACACGAGCGGCACAGACGCTCACAGAATGATATACAGTAAACCTTAAGTAATGAAACAGTGTAAGGATATGCTTATACTTTAAACCTTAGCAGCAAAGCACTATACCTTTAAACTTTAAGTAGCGCTGGTGATACAAAGTATCAGCAGTGCATACACCTTAACAATGCTTATACACCTTAACAATGCCTATACACCTTAAACAGGTTAAACAGGTTAAACCACTTTAAAAGCCCTGGCAGGAAAGTGACAACACAGCACTGATTTGTATTTGAAAACCACATGGTTCTAAGGCCACTGTGGATAGATTCTAATAAAAGGTTAAACAATACATATCATACACTACAAACTAACATCAAAATCTAACACAATAACAGAGAATAACATGAGCAATGGCGAACAAAATGGCTACAGAGAAATATACATACGTGGGGATGATTCGCAAGCGCGTCCTTGATTCCAGCCCTCAGCATTCAAAGAGAAAGCCTTTTGAGAGAGTGAGTGACTGGCCAGGCAATGCTGGTCTTTATATACACAGCATACATTCACAATACAATGGTTCCTACAATCTCATTGTTCATTGGACACAGGAATGTGTCTCTGCATTATAACAAAGGTCATATGTAGATTTAAACAGGTGGGCTGTGTCTTTCCCCAACTGCTGTAGTGGGTGGTATCCTCTGGATTCTCCCCGCATGTGTAATAAACAGCAAAATACAATTAATGTCCATAAACTACTTTTGTACATAACTATACGCAGGAGCGAGCGATCTTTTCCTAACTAACACCGAAATGTTACCCTTAAAATACCCTACAGCTGGATACTAGACACCACCTTTCAACCTTTATCTGACCCTTCCTATCATGCAAAGAGGAATCTCTCTGTCCAAGAACCGTTTAAACTAAACATACTTGCTAACGTTGTAGTGCAATGGTCCTCGGTTTGAATAGTGATTTCGAACTGAAATGGTTTCTCTAGCTTTCATTTGTTATGCTGCTATTACCTGGACCATTGCACTTTCATTGATGCTGTCAGTTTATTGTTTTTAATTAATATTGACTTTTATTTGTTATGCTGCTATTTTGCATTTTTTGCATTTTTACCGATATGTCTATTACATTATCCTTAATGGTATTTGTTTCTGATGTCTTTTATCAGGTTTTAGTAAAGGATTCAATGTGTTCATTTTTAAATGTACATTATTGTTTACATCTACCATTTCCGCCCGTCCGTTCATGCCGATGTGGGACGCACTTCCGCCCGGACATCAATAGAGCGGAAGTACGTAGCGGCGAAGTCCGTGCGCGACTTCCTTTTGAGAATAGCGGCCGTAGGAGATGACTCACAGTGACGGCCAGCCCGGACAATTTAATATGACGTAAGCGGAGAGAAAAAGCGGGAAAATGACGTGCCAAGCGGGACTAGACGATTGGTCAATAGAGACTTTAAAAGGACCTGGGGATGATATGCTAACACACTGCCTTGAAAAAGACCCCATTGGGAGGGTTGAAACGCGTTGGCTGCTTGTGTTAGTGGACCTTTATTCCCGGAGCTGCTCCTGAGAATTCTGAGGGAAAACCAGATTGGTCCTTATCCTGAGTTTGCCTGCCCGGGTAGTTTGCTCTTTTTGGATGAGTAATAAGAACGTGATTTGAGAACTGCTTTCCATCAGTTCTCCACCTGTTCTGGTAATTGTTCAGTCCCTCAGGGGCATCGCTGTGGGACATCACATTGTTTTATGTACCTGTATTTACTGTAATAAATTTGATGTACTACACATGATATGATATGTCTTTTCCTACATGTGGAGTGGACATCATACAGAATTGAATGTGGATTGGAAGATCTATGAAGTTGTTGTAAGGAACGTACACTTTATTTCCTATTCACCTTTGTGGTGTCTACACTCTATATAGGTGGCGCCTATTTTAGTGGGATCACACCCTCACATTTTCCAGGAGCTCTCATTGGGTTAGCAGCAGATCTATCACACCCAGTCAATTGGGATCACGATGTGTACACAATTTATTTCGCTATTTTGGGCGAGAAACGCCCTCCCACACAGGTTACATCCAATGGGAGGCTCTGCCCTTTGACTGCTGTGTGTTCCCAGAACAGAATTAACAATGGGGCTGATGGAGCTGCAGCTCCAGCTCCACATCCCAAATTTACACGTAAAAATGGCTACAAATTCCAAAAGGGGGCATGGTCACGGGTAAAGTGGCAAGGCCATGCCCCTTTTCCTATACTTTCAATGGGAGTTTGGAGAGCCAAAAATCGGTACAGACCATAAAAAAAGGTACTGTACCTGCTAAAAAGGTACAGCTGGAAAGTATGTCACTGCATCTGCAGCAAGTCTCTGTGCTGTAGATAGGGGAAAAAATCCTTTTACTGCAGCGTCCTATGGGGGTCATTACGACCTGATTGCACGCTGCCTTTTTCACAGCGCAGCGATCAGGTCACTACTGCGCATGCGTATGTGTGGAGAGTGCTGCTCCCCGTTCCCCTCCGGCGCGGCGGCGGGCTCCGGCGTGGCGGCGGGTTTCCGGCATGGAGGGACTTGCATCCGTTAGGATTCAGGTCCCTCCAATCACGTTGCGGCAATTTGAATGGCGTGCCAAGCGCGAGCCAATCGCGGGTCACGCATTGGCAGCCAATAGCTCCGCCCTCTCCCAGCGTCATATAAGAGACGCTGCGGAGCGGGAGAGCTCAGTCGGGTGCCGGGCGTGGACGGAAGAAGATCTCCATGAGAAGAAAGAAGACGGAGAAGCAGTGGCGGCGCAGGCGACGGTGGAGGCGGTGACGGCGGAGAAGAAGAGGAGGAGGAAGACGCCGGAGGGAGAATCGGCGAGGGAAGACGCCCAGCAGCGGAAGTCCAGCAGAGAGTGCTGCAGCGTGAGGGAAGCAAAAGAGCTGACAAAGCTCCCCGCTGCAGCCTCTCCCACCGTGACGGGTAGGCGGCCTTGGGCCACCTCTACTTATCTTTGATTCCTCCCTAGAGCACAAGGGACAGGCACTAGGCCTGCGGGGACATCCAGGCCCTTCCGGTCTGTGCCACCGTTAGTCAGGCCCTCCCGGCCTGTGCCCCATAACCAGGCCTCCGGCCTGTGCCCCATAACCAGGCCTCCGGCCTGTGCCCCATAACCAGGCCTCAGGCCTGTGCCCCATAACCAGGCCTCTGGCCTGTGCCCGAATCCCAGGCCCTCGCGGCCTGTGCCCCATAACCAGGCCTCCGGCCTGTGCCACATCACCAGGCCTCCGGCCTGTGCCTCATCATTAGGCCTCCGGCCTGTGCCCATCACCAGGCCTCCAGCCTGTGCCTCACCCAGGCCCCCGGCCTGCGCCTCACCTGGTACTCCATAGGACCAGAGGTTGCAGTGTACAGAACTGGCCCAGACAGGTTCTGTTGGAAGTGGGTCCGTACGGCAGCTCCCGGAGAACCCACGTCTGGTTGGGTGCAAGGAACCGGCTGATTCCACGAGGTGTACCGTGTAAGGAATTGGAGAGGGTGTGGCGTAACGGTCCCATCCCACGCGTCTCAACTGCCCGTTAATCTTGAATGGATGGCTGTCCATAACAGAACCCCATTCGCGTCCACAGTAAGGAGGGGGGAGAAGTACCCAAAGCCCAGTAACCGGTAAGTGGAGTTTGTCATTCGGGGTTAATCTTTTGTGCCGGCTGTTAATCCAACTGTTGTATTGTAGTTGTATCTTGATAGTCTGATCTCTGTTAGTTTGGATTAGAACAAGCAGTCTAAGTTGTTACCGTTAATTTGTTCGGCAGGCGTAGTTAGGCTGTAATTAGTTGTTAGCCGTTAGAGAAGCTTGCAGTTAGGGAGGCTGTTCTATTTGCCCCTACAGAAGCAGAGAACCGCGTCAATCTGTGTTCGTTTGTTACCGTCCCCCGTATACCGGTTAGGGGTTTGTTCACGGACGTGAGACCCCCTCCATCACGCTTCGCGCAAGTGTGTGAAAATTGGGTAGCTGAGTCCTCTGGCCAGTGATGACCTTCCACCCAGCCGGGTTGATACGTCTTAATCGGTGCGTTCCTTTTCTTTAGGCTGCCCGCCGACCGTTGTTGTGAGGAGGTGTCCGCGTCTTGGATTGATCCGGGAGGTTGGGTTCCTTGACGCTTTCGCGTACTGTACGTGACAGGAGCGGCCACAGGTAAGCAGTGTGAAGACACCTGCACGGCAGCAGGCACTGCATCATGGCCCAGCCCTGTTACATATGCACCGCAATGCGCAGGCGCATCATACGGGTATAAAACGGATAGTTGCTGTGCGATGGATTTAACGAAGACTCCATTCGCACAGCCGATCGCAAGGAGATTGACTGGAAGAAGCCGTTTATGGGTGTCAACTGACCGTTTTCTGGGAGTGTTTGGAAATATGCAGGCATGTCGAAACATTTGCAGGGCGGGTTTCTGGCGTCAATTTCAGCCCAGGACAGGCTGAAGTGATCGCAATGGCTGAGTAAGTTCTGAGCCACTCAGAAACTGCACAAACTATTCTTGTACCGCTTGGCTGCACATGCGATCGCACACTTACACAGCAAATATACACTCCCCAGTGGGCGGCGACTATGCGTTCACACGGCTGCAAAAAGTAGCTAGCGAGCGATTAACTCGGAATGATCCCCTATGTCCTGCTGCCAGTCCGCGTGCCCTCTCCGGCATAAACAATCCCCACTCTCTAGCCTCAGCGCTGGTGGAACAAAAGCTGCTG
Source organism: Pseudophryne corroboree (assembly GCF_028390025.1). NCBI lineage: Eukaryota > Metazoa > Chordata > Amphibia > Anura > Myobatrachidae > Pseudophryne > Pseudophryne corroboree. The sequence goes on from NC_086449.1 coordinate 148,543,323, forward strand.
TGGCCACCAGCATAGATGTGTATGAAAGCTGCGCAGCGGAAGGCTTTCATAGCCCTCCCTGTGCCGCATACTCTCTGAGCCCTGGAGCCTCCTCTGCACGTGATGTCACAGAAGTACCTCCCCCGCCACAGCCGCACCCAGATCCCCAGAGGCCCTGACTCCGCAACACAGCACCTGGCCTGCCGGCCTGGAAGCCCCGAGATGGCTAATGTAACGGATAGAGTGGGTGATATCGCTGAGGGCAGTGGCGGATCCAGGAGGGGGGGGCACTCGGGCCCGTGCCCCCCCTGTCGTTACCCAGGAATTGATGTTGGGGACCCAAAAATAAAAAAAACGCCGGGTCCCGACTCCCTCAGGCCGCGCTGTGAGCCGCAGCGCTGTCCTGTCCTGTGCTGTCAATCAGTCCGGTGGGAGGGACGGAACAGAGGGAGGAACTTGGAAGAGGCGGAGACCATGAACAGTGTGATCTCCCGCCCTCCCCTCCTCCTCTGCTCTGCATGCTCTCCCCCCAACGATTAACTGACTCCGCTGCTGTACCTGAGGTGGGGGCAGTTCGGTCCCCTATTCCCCCGGCTGGATGCCGCCGCCGCTGATTCACCTCTTCTTCCTCCTCACCCATGCGGCCGCCCCCTCCGCGTTGTCCGCTCACCCTGGCCGCATACTCTGACTCCAGGCTGGCGGCGGTGTGCTCTCATGCAGATCCACGGACTATACCCCCCGGCCTGACTCCGCTGCTGCTGGCAGTGTCCATGGTAAGCGGTGGGGGCCTGGTCCCTGGAGGGTGTTGTTATGGTGGTGGGGTTTCTGGCTGCACTCTCTCTGCCTCTCTGTCCCTACCCCCTGGTGCCTCTGTCCCTACCCCCTGGTGCCTCTGTGCCTACTCCTTGCTACTTCTGTCCCTACCCCCTGGTGCCTCTCTCTGTCCCTATTCCCTGGTGCCTCTCTCTGTCCCTGCTACCTCTGTCCCTATTCCCTGCTACCTCTGTCCCTATTCCCTGGTGCCTCTCTCTGTCCCTGCTACCTCTGTCCCTATTCCCTGCTACCTCTGTCCCTATTCCCTGGTGCCTCTCTCTGTCCCTATTCCCTGTTACCTCTGTCGCTACTCCCTAGTACCATATAAAACGTGTATAACATGCTCTACCTGGCGCAATGTGTATAGAACACTAACTGGCGCAATGTGTGTAATGTGCTCTACCTCGTGCAGTGTGTATAACGTGTTCTACCTGGCGCAATCTATATAATGTGTTCTACCTGGCGCAATCTATATAACGTGTTCTACCTGGCGCAATCTGTATAACGTGCTCTACCTGGTGCAGTGTGTATAACGTGTTGTAACTTTCGCAATCTGTATAACGTGCTCTACCTGGCGCAGTGTGTGTAACGTGCTCTACCTGGTGCAATCTGTATAATGTGCTCTACCTGGCGCAGTGTGTGTAACGTGCTCTACCTGGTGCAATGTGTATAACGTGCTCTACCTGGCGCAGTGTGTATAACGTGCTCTACCTGGTGCAGTGTGTATAACGTGCTCTACCTGGTGCAATGTAGTGATGAGCGGATTCGGTTTTACTCGGTTCTCAAAACCGAATCTTATTGGCTATCCAAAACACGTGACATCAGTGAGCCAATAAGATTCGGTTTTGAGAACCGAGTAAAACCGAATCCGCTCGGCTCTACCTGTGTGGTGTAATGTGAATTGGTACTGTTATGTGGCCATGCTCTTTCCCCATGAAGCCACACCCCTAAATTTTTGGTGCGCACTGTCCTTAGTTTGAAGTATGGCAGGGGGAGCACCAATTTACTTTCTGCCAAAGGGCACTGAAATGTCTAGTTACAGCTCTGGGGCAGAGTGTCCTGTATGCTACACAGCCCAGCAGCACTGTCACCCCCTCCTCCTCCTCGCAATACTTTTGTAGTTTCGAAATCAAGTCTGTATTTGAATAATTAATAAGATTAATATGAACCTTCATTCCGATGGGACCCAGAAAAGGACAGATAGGACCCCAATTTTTAAAAGTGAGGGGTCCGTGGGACCCACTTTTTGTTGGGCTCAGCGCGATCACTGACACTTCTTTTTTTTTTCAAAAGGAGAACCACACTCCTTGTCGGGGAGCACGCGTGCCTTAGGTGCATGTAAATATAACTATTACCGTTCCTCTATCATGGTGCCCCCCCTTTCATTTTCTTCTGGATCCGCCCCTGGTGGAGGGTAATGTCTGGATGCTGAATCAATGTAAAAGGTGACAGTGCTGTGCAGTGCAGTGGGTGTGCAGTGTCACTGACACTGCACAGCACTCTCAACTTTTACATTGATTCAGCGAGTCAGTCAGTTCTGCCAGCCAGTCACTATTGTTAGCGCCGGTGTCCCAACGTGCCGCATTACAGGGAAGTAGACGCACTAAATAAACTACAGCTCCCAGCAGCCCTTAGCGCCTAAGCATTCCGGCACTAAGGGCTGCTGGGAGCTGTAGTTTATTGAGTGCATCTTCTTACCTGTAATGCGGCGCGTTGGGACATCGGCGCTAACAAAAGTGACTGGCTGTTTGGCTGCTGTGCGAGTCTCCGGGAGAGCCACTGCCAAAGGGAGGACAGCAGCTTAGCTGTTTCCAGGAGGAGAAGCATTACCCGCCCCTCCCAGACTTGCAGTACCTCCGAGCCCCATCCGCGGCACCCCCACACACCCCCTCCAGCACCTGCGGTGGTCCCGGACCCCCTCCCCCACCCGCAGCACCACCACACCCGCGTCTCCCCCACACCCTCCACTCCCTCAACCACAGCACCTACTAGGTGATTAATCAGGCCCTGTGTGCACTGTTCACGCCGTTGCAAGAGGCTTCGACCCCTTAACCATTGCACGCCCTTTGTCCATGCAATATTTAACCACTCACACAATTATGATTGGAGGTAATACTCTATGTAATACAAATATTGCACGCCACAAGGGTGTGCAAGGGTTAAGGGGGCGTAGCCCCTTACGATGGTGTGAAGAGCGCCCGTAGGGCGTGATGAATCACCTAGTATAACCATATGAGCTGATCTGTTTTCACATCCAATTGATACTGCCATAGTAAAAGTTTGAGACCAAAATAAATTACAAGTCTGAGATTGACAATGACAGAACCAGCGCAGGCAGCATGAGACCTGGGAGAACCATACACAAATCATACTGGGGGTAATTCCAAGTTGATCGCAGCAGGAAATTTTTTAGCAGGTGGGCAAAACCACGTGCACTGCAGGGGGTGCAGATATAACATTTGCAGAAAGAGTTAGATTTGGGTGAGTTATTTTGTTTCTGTGCAGGGTAAATACTGGCTGCTTTATTTTTACACTGCAATTTAGATTGCAGATTGAACTCACCCCACCCAAATCTAACTCTCTCTGCACATGTTATATCTGCCTCCCCTGCAGTGCACATGGTTTTGCCCAACTGCTAACAAAGTTCCTGCTGCGATCAACTCAGAATTACCCCCACTGTACGTAATCTTGCTTAAAGCTGACTTTGAATCATACTTTAACTGTACTTCATAATAACTATCCAAAATTGGTGTAAGGATTGAGGTATGCAATCTTATGGGATCAGCGTGGTGTCTAAAGACTGATCACATTAGCACAAATACAGAAGTTCCTCATTTTGGCAGAGACTGAAATACAAATGACTGAAATGTATACGACTCACAATTGCTCAGATATATGTGTATGCAGGCTGCGATGCATGCACCGCATACTTGCCTACCTGACCCTCTTCATGAGGGAGAAAATGCTCTGTTCCTGGACTTTCCTGGTAATGTATGATTGCCATCACCTGTGGTGAAACACCTTTCTTATCAATTAACTAGCTCACCACAGGTGATGGCAATCATACATTACCAGGAAAGTCCAGGAACAGAGCATTTTATCCCTCATAAAGAGGGTCAGGTAGGCAAGTATGATGCACCGTTTGTTAAAAAGATTCGACTACATTTTTGGATTCAACTCTGAATCAAGCTCTTTGTCTGTGGCTTCACAATCTGTTACAAATTATAAGTAATGATATCTATTTTTGTTTTCAAAGGTAATCATTTATACTAGCTGATGTGCCCGGTTTCACCCGGGCAAAGGTTTGGTGGGTGGAACATTTTTCCCCTTTTTTCCCCCCTTAGGAGTCAAATTTTAAAAAATAACTGCTTAGTGGGTGGCTGCAAATAACTGTCACAGTTTCCAGACAACCCAGCAGGTCACATGCTCCAGGTCACCCAGCAGGTGCACAGGGATAGTTCACGAACTGTCAAATTTTTCAGAGCACAATGGTGACACATTGCAAATGACAGGTGGACATTTAGCCATATAACTCCGAAATGAAGCAACCAATTACAACGCCAACATTATTCTGCAAATCTATGGACCAAGACCTTTAATTTGGTATATGATGTATAACCCTGCCCTGTCACAGCATCATAGAAATATGTCACTCATAAAAGGTGTCCTTCTGCTATTAATATATAGATTTGTATCTAACTAATCACATGTTTACATTTGTAATGTTTTCAATTGTTTTGTGTTTTATTTTCATCTTGAAACGTACACATTATTATACAGATTTTTTTTTAGCAGTTTTATATACTATTGAATAAACCGGACACATCATGAATGTTACTCACACTCTGTAGGTTTGGGGTAATCCACAGTTAGCCCTAAAATGTGAAAGGAGTCTGTTCTCAAGGTCAATAACAGTTTCGCCAATCTTGTCATCCGGTGACATAAGGTCATAGTCATATACGGAAACTTTTAAGTCCTTCTCCAGCGGAATTACACAGCTCAGTTCGAACATTCTGCACAGAAAACACTTACTTTTCATTATGTGATAACAAATTCCTGCACTAATTTGTTACAGGGGACAGAAGTCTTGTATGCAGTGTGGGAACAACACACAGACAGTACATAGTCTGACCTTGAGATGAACAATATTTTAAAAATTGTTCTATGGAATTTCCACTTTATTCTGTGTTTTTAAGAATTTGACATCAAGTGTTGCATGCAAAGTTCTCAGTTACTGGTTCTAGTTAGCCTCAAGGTTTTTCTTGTCTCATTGCAGAACACACTATAAAAAGCCCTAACTATCATACTAGGCATAGACGCCAGTTTCCCCCACATCCATAATCAGCATGAAGAACATTTCACAGTGTAACCATTTACATTTATGGCGTGTCTATGTGAGGCCAGTATACAACATGGGCAAACTGTGTGCCTAATTCAGCATGGATCGCATTTGTAAAGCTGCTCGCAGGCAGCTTTGCAAATGCAATCCATAATAATGCAAATGCAGTAGGAGGTATTAAACACATCCTTGCTGCATTTGCGATCCCAGCAATGCAACCGCGTTACAGCCTGCGATCAACATTGCAATCGATGGTCACAATTTTCCTTGCAGACTGCCATCTGAGTAAGTCAGTGGTAGCACCCCCTATTTGATATCGTAACATATGTCATGTGTGAGTAAAACATTACTGAATCAAATAACCTTATTCCTTACACACACCATTCTTGAAATCCTGCGTGTTCAATCTTTCCTTGCATATGCATCCTACTAAGCCTGTTCTCATAGACATTCATGAGGAATTTGAGTCTTATCATATGACAGACTGCATAACGTTTCTCCTAATGAACTGGAAAGGCTATGGTCATGTAGAATGAAACTGGATCCAGGCATTTGATGCCCATGTCCTCTTCATGTTGGCAAAGTAACATTTTCACATCTTGACAAACATAATAAAAGGTGTTTGGTATCCACCCTTATGAAGTGGATACTGAAACACACCAATTTCTGCTGGCTGTAGAGTCTCAGGCACAGAGCACTCATTTCCCATGTGCATAGTGCACCCGTCTGTCAGCATCTTTTCCTAGGCACGTATTCCCTCATGGTCACTTGTAATGTAAGTGCTCTTAATAATGTGCTTCCCATGATGTGGGAACAATATATTTGGAGGCACACTCTTGACAACACTCCCTTGGTGTTTTTGTTGTGCACTGCCTGAACTACAGGTATACTACTGATTGTTTGAGCAGAAATAGTTGTAGATATACCAAATATTGCTTTGAGCAAATTATATATAAAAATACAATATTAAATCATGCAAAATCAAATGTTTACCCTTTTAAATCCAGCACTCAAAGCCTTTAAGAATACAAATGTTTAGTAAATATAGCCCTTAATATTGACACATTTTAGATATCTTTGACTAATAGGCTCAGCATTGACTTACGTGCCAAATACAGGATTCAGCGTGCATGGTATGTAATTCTTCCTGTTCTCCATTTTCTTTTCACCAACGGAGATTTTGATGTAAGGGTCACACTGCAATGAGAGAGAGAGACTAGTAATAGTTTTATTCTGCACATAACTATAACTGCGCACTTACTGTACCTATGAGCATGTGTACCCTGCCCAATGGGACATCATGAGATGTTCACACACAACTGTATTGAGGTATCCGTGTTTATACAGCTCTCACCAGACCAGAACAACACACAATGATCCAAAGCAGGGGTGTGAATTGTAATAGAGATGTTTGGGCACGCTGCTGATACCCATGGCTGTCCCAACAAAGATTCAGGAGTAAAATTGTAATGTAACTCACATTGGATCAGTAGAACTAAGGGGTAAATTTACTAAGGTGAGAGATTTTTAGAACTGGCGATGTTGCCCATAGCAACCAATCAGATTATATCTATTATCTGCTAGAAGCAGCTTGATAAATGGTAAGTAGAATCTGATTGGTTGCCATGGGCAACATCGCCAGTTCTAAAAATCTCCCACCTTAGTAAATTTACCCCTAAATGTACTTTTGCTGGCCACAACCTATATCATATTACACATTCTCCATACAGTATAAATTATATACTTTTTTCATTATCACATGCTATGTATTAACTTTATGTCACAGTAATACCCCTTTCACATCGCACAAATAACCCGGTATCGACGCGGTATATTGCCGTGTCGAAACGGGTCAGTGTGCGATGTGAAAGCGCCTTTCCCAAATTAGCGGGTCGCCTGACCCGGTAATTCAACCTGGTGAAAAAGGGTTATTACCGGGTTGAATACCGGGTCAGGTGCAGTGTGAATGGGAGCCGTTCCGATGCGACACGGCTCCCATTCACAGCATAGGGAGAGGCGGCGCAGGAGATGAGCTCATCTCCCAGCGCCGCCTCCACCCCCGCCCCTGCTGCTGCTGCGCCCCCCGCTGCTATGGCAACCGATCCGGTATATTGCCGGGTCGGAAAGCCAGCAGAGGAGAGCAAATGCCGGATCCCACCCGGTAAGGACACGTTTCTCTTACCGGGTAGGATCCGGCATTTGCGATCTGAAAGCAGCATAAGTATACCCTTTTTTTGAAATGGTATGCATATGTTGTGGTAGGCACACTTAGTAGCCTATATTTTTATGTAAAACATGCTGCCCACTTGAAGCACATTATTTCTGTAGTGTGTGATGCAGTAAAGGTGTGTAATCAGGAAAGAAGAGTGATCAGTAGTGAGATGTATTAGCAGTAAGATCTGTAGGGAACAGACAAGTATGAAGCATTACAGAACTATTTATAGTCATTTTTAATAAACTCTTTATACATAAATCTACAAATCATTTAATTCCATGAAAGCACATATTGGCAGCAGGGCCAGATTAACAATTGGACGGATGGAGCTCCAGCTCCAGGCCTCCTCATAAAATAGGCCCATCACCATGGCAGCTGGATAATGACCAGGTGCACAGCTGGCCAAACAATCAGAAATCAGAAGTATTAAAATTGTTGTTTTTTTGTTTTATGCATATTTTCTATGTTTAAGTATTTAGGAAGACATTAGGCCTCATAGTGTATAGGGTGTACACGCCCATATGGATCTGGCCACACCCTCACAGTATTGGTTACAGCTCCTCCCCTTCTCAGTACAGGCCTTTGAAAATTTTCAGCTCCAGGCCCATGCGGCCCTTAATCCGGCCCTGATTGGCAGAGGCATATATTGGCTCCCTGTGAAAAGAAACAAGTTACAACAAATACACATACAGTATGTAGACCATAAATTAGATTAGCATTACCAAGCCATTCAGGTCATGGGGTGGCAGGTCAAGGCCTCGGATAATGTACACCCGCACCAGACATTTCTCTGGACCAGCACTTAGGCTGTAATGTTGTTGTGGGGTAAGCATCTTATGTTCCGAAGTGAAACAGATCTTAATTGAGGCCTAAAGAAATTGTATGTTATATTATAAGCAGGAAATGATTAAACAAAATCACATTCGGTTCTGAGTAAAACCTACTTTTATCTCTCCTACTACAGAAAGATCTTCGTCATTATCATCATAGGATTTTGCCCGTTGTAGCTTAAACGTCTGGCAAAAATCCTTCAGACCCTGAAAGGAAGGGATGGACTCCAACTCTGTGTTGTACACCTATGGAAGCAGAAAATTAGGATTTTAATACCTACCGGTAAATCCTTTTCTCCTAGTCCGTAGAGGATGCTGGGGTCCACTTCAGTACCATGGGGTATAGACGGTTCCGCAGGAGCCATGGGCACTTTAAGACTTTTCAAGGGTGTGAACTGGCTCCTCCCTCTATGCCCCTCCTCCAGACCTCAGTTATAGGAACTGTGCCAAGGGAGACGGACATTTCGAGGAAAGGATTTACTTTTATACTAATGGTGAGATTCATACCAGCTCACACCTCAACCATGCTGCACAACATGGCATTCAACATAACACACGCCAACAGGCATGAACCATTTGCAGCAACATGCTGAAAACAAATGTAACACAACTTGTGTAACTATAATGAACAAAACTGCAGGTAAAGTACGCACTGGGTCGGGTGCCCAGCATCCTCTACGGACTAGGAGAAAAGGATTTACCGGTAGGTATTAAAATCCTATTTTCTCATACGTCCTAGAGGATGCTGGGGTCCACTTCAGTACCATGGGGTTATACCAAAGCTCCAGTACGGGCGGGAGAGTGCGGATGACCCTGCAGCACCGATTGACCAAACTTGAGGTCCTCATCGGCCAAAGTGTCAAACTTATAAAATTTAGCAAATGTGTTTGATTCTGACCAAGTAGCCGCTCGGCAAAGTTGTAAAGCCGAGACGCCCCGGGCAGCCGCCCAGGATGAGCCCACCTTCCTAGTAGAATGGGCCTTCACCAACTTCGGTATCGGCAATCCTGCAGTGGAATGAGCTTACTGAATCGTCCCTCTGATCCAGCGCGCATTAGTCTGCTTAGAAGCAGGACACCCAATCTTATTAGGAGCATACAGGACAAACAGAGCCTCTTTTTTACCGTATTAGAGCTGTTCTTGCGACATAAATCTTCAAAGCTCTAACCACATCTAGAGACTTTGACTCAGTGAAAGTGTCAGTAGCCACTGGCACCACAATAGGTTGGTTTATGTGGAAAGATGAAACCACCTTTGGAAGAAAATGTTGACGAATTCTCAACTCTGCCCTATCTTCATGGAAGATCAGGTAAGGGCTTTTGTGAGACAAGGCCCCCAACTCAGACACCCGCCTTGCGGATGCCAACGCCAAAAGCATCACCACTTTCCAAGTGAGAAACTTCAACTCTATCTCCTGCAGAGGTTCAAACCAATCTGATTGAAGGAACTGCAACACCACATTAAGATCCCATGGTGCCACTGGAGGCACAAATGGAGGCTGGATGTGCAGAACCCCTTTCACGAAGGTCTGAACTTCTGGGAAGGAGGCCAATTGTTTTTGAAAGAAAAACTGAAAAGACCGAAATCTGGACCTTGATTGACCCCAATCTAAGGCCCGCATCCACACCAGCCTGCAGAAAATGGAGAAAACGTCCCAACTCAAACTCTTCCGTAGGAGCCGTCTTGGATTCACACCAAGACACATATTTTCTCCAAATACGGTGGTAATGTTTAGACGTTACTCCTTTCCTGGCCTGAATAAGAGTGGGGATGACTTCCTTGGGAATACCCTTTCGGGCTAGGATCTTGCGCTCAACAGCCATGCCGTCAAACGTAGCCGCGGTAAGTCTTGGTACACGCAAGACCCCTGCTGCAGCAGGTCCTCGCTAGGAGGAAGAGGCCGAGGATCTTCTATGAGCAACTCCTGAAGATCTGGATACCAAGCCCTCCTTGGCCAGTCTGGGGCAATGAAGATTGCTCGAACTCTTGTTTTTCTTATTGTTTTGAGAACTTTTGGAACCAGTGGCAGTGGAGGGAAAACATACACCGACCGAAACACCCACTGGGTCACCAGTGCATCCACTGCTATTGCTTGAGGGTCTCTCGACCTGGAACAATATCTCTGAAGCTTCTTGTTTAGACGAGATGCCATCATGTCTACTTGAGGAACTCCCCAAAGACTTGTCACCTCTGCGAAGACTTCTTGGTGGAGGCCCCACTCTCCTGGATGGAGATCGTGTCTGCTGAGGAAGTCTGCTTCCCAGTTGTCCACTCCCGGAATAAAAATTGCTGACAGAGCTCTTACATGCCTTTCTGCCTAGAGGAGAATCCTTGTTACCTCTGCCATTGCTGCTCTGCTTTTCGTTCCGCTTTGCCTGTTTATGTACGCGACTGCTGTTACATTGTCCGACTGGATCTGCACGGGATGTTCTTGAAGAAGATGTACCGCTTGTAGAAGGCCGTTGTAAATGGCTCTCAATTCCAGAACGTTTATGTGAAGGCAGGCTTCCTGACTTGACCATTTTCCTTGGAAGCTTTCCCCCTGTGTGACAGCTCCCCAGCCTCGGAGACTTGCATCCGTGGTTACCAGGACCCAGTCCTGAATCCCGAACCTGCGTCCCTCTAGTAGGTGAGAACTGTGTAGCCACCACAGGAGCGAAATCCTGGCTTTGGATGACAGGATTATCTTCCGGTGCATGTGTAGGTGGGATCCGGACCACTTGTCCAATAGGTCCCACTGGAATATTCTGGCATGAAATCAGCCAAACTGTATGGCCTCGTAGGCCACTACCATTTTCCCCAACAACCGAATGCATTGATGGATTGACACGCTTGTTGGTTTCAATATTTGTTTGACCATTTTCTGGATTTCCAGAGCCTTTTCCACTGGAATAAATACTCTCTGTACTTCTGTGTCCAGAATCATCCCTAAAAAGGACAATCTTGTCGTTGGTTCCAACTGCGACTTAGGAAAATTTATGATCCAACCGTGTTGTTGGAGTATTGACAGGAAGAGTGCGATGTTCTGCACCAACTGTTCCCTGGATCTCGCTTTTATCAGGAGATCGTCCAGATAAGGAATAATATTGACTCCTTTTTGACGAAGGAGGACCATCATCTCCGCCATCACTTTGGTGAATACCCTCGGTGCCGTGGAGAGACTGAATGGCAACGTCTGTAACTGGTAATGGCAATCCTGTACCGCGAATCTCAGATAAGCTTGGTGAGGAGGATAAATGGGAACATGCAAGTAAGCATCCTTTATGTCTACTGACACCATGAAGTCCCTCTCCTCCAGACTGGAAATCACTGCCCTCAGGGATTCCATCTTGAACTTGAACCTTTTCAAGTAGAGATTCAGATTTTTCAGGTTTAAAATCGGTCTGACCGAGCCGTCCGAACTACAAAGAGGCTTGAATAAAAACCTTCTCCTTGTTGTGACAAGGGTACCAGGACTATGACCTGATCCTGACATAATTTTTGAATTGCCGTTGTTACTGCCTCTCTATCTGGAAGATAAGCTGGCAAGGTCGATTTGAAAAATCGGCACGGGGGACGTCTTGAAACTCGTTTGTACCCATGGGACACTATTTGTAAGACCCATGGGTCCAGGCCAGATTGAATCCAACTTTGACTGAAAAGCTTCAGACGTGCTCCCACCCAAGCGGACTCCCACAAGGGAGCCCCAGCGTCATGCTGCAGATTTGGCAGAAGTAGTGGTTGACTTCTGCTCCTGGGATCCTGGAGATGCCGCAGACTTCTTTCCTTTTACCCTTCCCCTACCTGCAAAGAAGGAGGAACCTTTGGCCTTTTTGTATTTGTTGGGCTGAATGGACTGCATGTGAGAGTGATGTGTCTTTTTCGCCGGTGCAGGAGCATAAGGCAAGAATGTCAACTTACCTGCAGTAGCCGCCGAGACTAACGCATCCATCCCATCACCAAATAAGGCCTCACCTTTATATGGGAGAGCCTCCATATTTCTTTTGGAATCTGCATCAGCATTCCACTGGCGAATCCACAACGCCCTCTGAGCCGATACTGCCATGGTAGTGGCTATTGAACCCAAGAATTTAATATCTTTCATAGCTTCCAGCATGTATGCGGCAGCGTCTTTGATATTACCTAACGGTAGGAGTATCTCGTCTCTATCAATCGTGTCAATTGCTGATGACAAGTTATCTGACCATTTTTCAATAGCACGACTCACCCACGCGCAAGCACTGGTGGGCCTGAGCAGCGTACCATTGGCCACATAAATAGATTTTAACGTAGTCTCCATTTTGCGGTCTGCCGGCTCCTTTAGTGAAGCCGTCCCAGGTGCAGGGAGAATCACTTTTTTTGTTATCCTGGACAGTGCACTGTCTAACACCGGGGGTGACTCCCATCTTTTCCTGTCCTCTAAAGGAAAAGAAATCAAATAGTGGTAGAATGTGCAGCATGCACTGGCGCTCAAACCGTAAGATGAATCCCTTGGATTTAAAAGGGATGAACGGAATGAAACCATCAATTCTTACAAGATAAAGTGCATTTATTTGAACACACCAACATGAATCTACAATAAAAACTACAAGTTAAAATACAAAACATGAACAAACATGGACTTGGAGGCAGTGGCTTGTATAAAGTGACGGTGCAGTAAGTATATGATCAATCCCTCACCATCTGGTGGCCCTGCGGTGGGCTAGCTTAGAGTAAGCAGTTATGGTCCAGAGCTGAAGTAGCCCGGCACCACTGCATAGAGCATGGATCAGCACATAGGTCCTTCCAGTAGTGTCACCGCTCCTTGGTCCAGTCAGTCCTCTGTCCAAATGCAACGCGTTTCGATCAAGTAAATCTGACCTTTCTCAAGTTTTGGATAGAGGATATAGACCCAGGCATCTATTTATACTAATATAACTAATTGTCATTACTATCACCTGTATTTCCAAGGTGCGCCAAATCTTCCCGGCTCGTACTACCGGAAATGACTCGTTTTGCGTTCCAGCGCCGGCCGGAAGTGCCACGGCGTGCGTTCCATCACTTTACCGGAAGTGCTATCACAGCCGCGGTGATCACCTCTATGTCATGTCTCTTAAAGGATTCATCACTTTGGACATGTGTTACCCATAGAATATACAACATATTATCCCGGTCTAGATGTCAGACGATTTTATTTGATCCATCATATCGCACATAGGCGGATCATTACAGTTGAATCCTCGCCGGCCATCTTTGTTAAGGGAAAAGCCACCTTTTTCCATAACCTTGATGTAGAGGGGGCATAATTTAAATTTTCAACCAGAATTCCTTCTTGTTCTCATACATCTTTCATGGAGAAGACCCTCTCTGACCAAACTTTGTGGTACTTTATATTCCCACTAGTCCTTCCCTATTACCCGAGTAGGGTCACTCCTCTTGCAGAATATATTGGATGGAATTCTCACGAAGGGTATGTGCCAACATATAAGTCCCAAGACACAAAAAAAGGGGGAAAAAAAGAAAAAAGACAATGATTAAAAATGCATATAATGTTAAAAGTACAAATTCAATCTAAAAACCACTTTAATTCGAAATCAGCATTGTGGCCATTAGGTTTTAAGGAGTTTAAGTCAAATATCCAGCGCATCTCATTTTGCGCCAGACGTTTTTCAAGATCTCTATTTTTCCAGTTGGATTTAACTTGTTGAATTCCCAAATATCTAATGATATGTCCCTCACATTAATTATGCACTTTGGTAAAGTACTCTGAGAACGGATGACTATCCAGGCCCTTACGGATGTTATACACATGCTCCGCCATTCTGGTTTTCAAGGGCCTGGATGTCTTTCCCACGTATATTTGCCCACACCTGCACTCAAGAAGATATATAATATTTCGTGAGTGACAGGTGATGAAATCCCTGATCTTATATTTCTTCCCATTTACTGTGAACTCTGTAATTTTTCGCGGGAGATCTTTTTGGGTGGTTGTCCGACACATCAGACAAGCACCACACCTATGAAAACCCTGGTTACACGTTCTAGCCAGGGATTTTTCTGGTAAGCTGCTCTTGACCAATCGATCCTTCAGGGATTGTGCTTTTTTATAAATAAACGTGGGTTTATTGGGAATCATTTTCCCAATAACAGGATCATCCTGCAAAATTCTCCAATTGTGTCTAAAGATCCGTTCAATTCTCTTGTGATGTGCCCCATATTTGGTAACAAAAGCCCATTCGTATGGGTTCCCACTTGCTACCATGGGGGCCTTTTCCATTAGAAGTTCTTTTCTATCTGTACACATGACTTGTTCCTCTGCCTTCTCTAAAATGGACTCTGGGTACCCCTTTTCCCGGAAGCGATTTCCCATCTCTTTCATTTGTACTTCGAGTATACTGTCACCTTGACTGAAGATCTGTCTTCTAACATGCATGAAACCTTGTTCTAACACTCACCTATCTTCTGACTTCTGGCTCTGCAAGGGGGGTGACGGCGTGCTGTGGGAGTGAGCATCTAGGCACAGCTAGCGTTCAGTACCCTTCAGGAGCTAATGGTGTCCTGTCAGCCAGAAGCAGAGCCATGAAACTCTTTAGGAAGTTGGTTCCTACTTCTGCCCCCTCAGTCCCACGAAGCAGGGAGACTGTTGCCAGCAGTTCTCCCTGAAAATAAAAAACCTAACATAAGTCTTTTCAGAGAAACTCAGTAGAGCTCCCCTGGAGTGCATTCATTCTGCCTGGGCACATTTCTAAAACTGAGGTCTGGAGGAGGGGCATAGAGGGAGGAGCCAGTTCACACCCTTGAAAAGTCTTAAAGTGCCCATGGCTCCTGCGGAACCATCTATACCCCATGGTACTGAAGTGGACCCCAGCATCCTCTAGGACGTATGAGAAATTGGTAACATATATCACTTGCAAACCCATTACTAGAAGATACCTCAAATTAACATCTGTATAAAATATGCAGTGATTAGGCGATTCTATAATGGGTGCAGTGTGTGTGGTGCACATGGGCCCCTGGGTCCATGGGGGGCCACACCGCACCCACATATTATACTTAACCCCTCAGGAGTCCCGCAGTGCCGGCCCTACACTATGGACAGAAACCATTTGGAAAATGGCCACCATGGTCATTTCCGAGTGATTTGTGCATGCGCACTGGAGATGTCCCCAGACGCCATGTTCCCGGAGACCTGCGCATGCGCAGTAGTCTCTGGCATTATGCCAGAGTCTACTTGCTGACGGAGAGGAGGGGGCCCGCAACGGAGGATGTACGCGGGTCCCCTCCTCTCTTAAAACATCCCTGATGGTACACATAACAGATTTTGGTACAATCGCATTGTAAACGTTCCTTGAGTTAGTCAACAAAATGTAAATGCAAAAGACTAATTTGCCATTGGTAAAACAATTGCAGCAATTTGTTATACTGCAAAACATCAGGACTGCCCACATTGTCAGCTCTCATTAGTACCAGTACATTTTCTGCAGGGATTTGGAAAGTAAAAAAACACAGCAAACAGCTTTCTTATTTCCAAAGCAATTAATGACCCGCCAAACCCCAGCTGCCTAACGGATAAGGTACTGGCCACCGAAGATAGGGATTGAGGGCTCAGATCTTTCAGAGGAGCAAATGTTCATATGAGGCTGTTTTAGCTGCACCCGGCCCATTTGATAAATGAGAACCATGGCAGAAGCACGCCTACATCATTTATGAAATATGCATGTGTATCCTGTGCAGATCATCCTGACAGCAGACAGAGGCGAACCTGACTGTGGCCCATTGGCTAACTAGGCCTAAAGCATACTCCCGTGGTATAGATGTCCAACAGTGAGAGATAAGCCCTCCCTGCTCAAAGATCCCCCTGTTATACAGACACTGTTAAGTGGCAAGAAGATTGGGAGTGGTATCCCTCCTCTATTAGGAGCTCATCACGTAGAAGAATTAACGGGTCCGGTATGTATACTGGCGGTCGGGATCCTGGTGGTCAGAAGACTGATGCCGTAATCCCGGCGGCGAGTGCAGCGAGTCCCCTTTTGGGCTTGCTGCGCTCGCCGCGATTCGGTCCCAGTGGTGAACTACGCTCACCACTCTATTAGATTCCCCCTCGGGTGGCTTTTGGTCGGGATTCCCCCTCGGGGCTTTTGGTCGGGATTCCGACGTCGGCATTTCTCCAGCTGTCGGGATTCCGGCGTCGGTCTCCTGACCACCAGGATCCCATCAACCAGTAAATGAACTGCATCCTGAATTAACAGCTCTTAGATTTAAATGGGAGGCAGACTTGGGGCCCATACGGGAAGAGGAGTGGAGCTTAGCATTAAAATGTCCATGTGATTCAACTATTTCTATTCAACAATTATTTATATTACATAGAGTATATCTTATACCAATATGCTTATATGGATTTGGGGGTTGGGCAACATCAAGTCCCCAAATGTGGGGGTGCTGAGGCACCTTTTTACAATGGGAGTGTCCCCAGGTATTAATGTTTTGGAACCGAGAGATTGGGGTTATATCGGTTACTGGTGTTTCAAGAGGTATACTGACACCAATAGCTTGTTTACTGGGAATAGTTGAAAGAAACATATGTGCTAGATAGATATATCAAACAATATGTCCTCAATATGTGTAGTCAGGCTACACTGTGTACAACTTGGATGGCCCAGAAGGGTCCAATAATTAATCAGTTTCTCTTGTTAATGTTATGGTGGCACATGAGAAATAGGCGTACGTAGCCAGACATGCTGAACATAAATTCAACAAAGTACTGTATGGGCCAAATGGCTTCAAATCTGAGACTTTCACAGGGACTATGGAAATAGATTCTGAATTGCCACACACTCCTTAGATGAGGGATTTATTGGATAGAGTAATGCTAGCTTAGGTCTGTGAAATGTAAAGACAGCTCATGCAGATACATACTGTATGTGTGCTATACTGGAATATAAGTTATACAATGGGAGATATTCGGGATATTTGTATTACAGTTTTCTTTTTTTTTCTCTTTACTTTTTTGTGTGTGAATGTTGTGTGAAAAAAGTAATAAATATAAAAAGGGATAAATATAAAAAATAAATTAAAAAAGTAATAGATTCCCCTGTTAGCGAAGCCTCTGACTGTGGTAGCTGCTGACGCCTCCTGCTCCCCTCGTGCTGGACGACATGCGCTTCCCTCTTGCTCACCAGTTTTGAAGAGTACGGGTAACGAGGCGACAAGTGGAATGTGTCCTTGACTGTTTAAATGGATTTATGTTTTACACAGCAATAATATAACATTTAGGGGAAAAAAGATCATGATTGTTGAAAAGAAATTGAGTGGGCGATTTGTCAAAACTAGAAGTTGTAGGAAAATGTTATCATAAACCAGTTGTTAAGAATATTATAAATATATTAGAAGTGGCATTAAGAGTGTCAGCAATTGTTCAAGATTTGTTTACTTTCTTACCACAAGAAGGTCTTGCCCCTTATCAGTGCAATCTCCACTGTTGCCATGGTCACCAATTGAGGCAAAGAATTTACTCCACCAATCAAATTCGTCTTCTTCCTGGCAGATTGAGTCAAAGATATTTTATGAATAAGATACAGAGCTCTCTTTCTGCAGCCACGGATGAAACATATTAGGCTCTATGGAAGTAACTGCATACACTGGATGTGTTCCTGGTATTTTATAGTGTATTGCTTCTGTGGGGGATATCCAATTAGCCCAGGTTTTTTACGCGCCGGCTTATCGGATTTTGTTTCACCTGACTCCGACAGGCAAAGCAGAATCCCTGGAAACAGCCCTGTTTTCGTCCGAAAACGGAGCTGTTTCACCCGAAAACACAGGTTTCACTGAACCTGTGTGTTTTTGGGAGAAAGGGTTTTGTTTTGTTTTTTACACGCGATTTAACAGGACACACACACAGATTGTGTACCCATCTTCAGGGACTGAACAGCCAGCATTTATTGAGCAGTTCATACACTTAAGGAGGGTACCGAAGCTGGTTTTCTGTATGGATTTTGAGTGAGTACAGAATTATTGCCTGCTATTAAGATAGATAGCTAACAGTTTCTTATATAGTGCTTTACAAGGGTTAAAGTGTGTGTGTGTGTGTGGGGGGGGGGGGGAAGGGGGAGGATGAGATGACACTGAGTTCCACCACCTGTGATTGTAGGTGGAACTAGTTCCACCTCCTCAACGACCTTGCATAGTAACACCCAATTTCATATCGTGTATAAGCAATACCACTGTGTATCATGACATGAATAAAGGGCACTACTGAGTGACGTAATGTCAATAAGGGGCACTGCTGTGTGTCGTAACATGAATAAGGGCTACTGTTGTGTGGTGTAATATGAATCGGGACACTACATGCGGTGCAATGGGAATATGACTGTGCTACACTGTGTTGTGTAATTTGAAATGCAGGTACTATTGTGTGACCACTTTCCCTTTATAAAGTATAACATGTAATGCACAAATGTATAGTTTGCAGGGGGATGCCGAATACCCTGGCTCCGCCTAATGGGGGGAGGAGGAGGAAGGGGGTAAGTGGTGAGGGAAATGAGTTCCACCACCTCTCCAGGACCACTGTAAGCCCTGGTGCTTTACGATTGCAAGCAATACTGATAGTACAAAACTTGGTAATAACAGACAGACAGTGGTAGGAAGGTCCTACTCAAAAGCTTAAAATCTATAAGAAAATAGGCATTGATACACAAGGATAGGTATCTATTGCATAATGGTCCACCAGACTGCTAAGGTTATTGTTGGGCTGTATGGTATGGTCACCCAGCAATGTTGGCCTGGTTTCAGGAGGTTGGGAAAGTGAAGAAAGAGGAAAATATGTGAGGATATGTGTTGACTGTATAGTGGCGATGTAATTAGATAAGAAAGCTTATGAAGATTATGTTGGCGGTTTCACAATTTGATAAACTTGCCTCAATAGGTGAGTTTATGCTTGAAGGTTTGGAGACTAGAGGAGAGTCTTGTTGTGTGAGGGAGGGCATTCCACAGTGTTGGTGCAACATAAAGAAAGTCCTGCAATAGTGAACAAGAGTGAATAATCAGTGTGGAAGAGAGCTGTAGATCTTGTGAAGAGCGAAGAGGTCGGGTTGGGAGATATTTTGAGATAAGCGAAGAGATGTATGTTGGTGTAGTTTGGTTAATGGCCTTGTGTGTGAGTAAAAGTATTTCATATTGAATATGGTAGAATATAGGTAACCGATGGAAGGACTGACGGAGTAGATCTGCAGACGATAAACATCTAGCGAGGAAGATTAGTTTTGCAGCTGCACTCAGAATGGATTGTAATGATAAGAGTCTGGTTTTGGTAAGACCGATAAAGAGACAATTGCAATAATCAATGCGGAAGATAATGAGAGCGTGGATTAGAGTTGCAGTGTCTTGCGTAAGATATGGTTGTGTTTTGGATATATTTTTTAGATGCAGGTAACATGATTTTAAGACAGATTAAATGTGGGGAATAACGTTCAGAGTCAAGGATAACACCTAGGCAGCGAGCTTGTGGGTTAGGCTTGATTGTCGAGTTCTCAACAGTGATAGAGATATTGGCCGGTGGAAATAGAATTAATTCTGTTTTGGAAATAATAGGAATTTAATACCTACCGGTAATTCCTTTTCTCGTAGTCCGTAGTGGATACTGGGGTGACATTAGTACCATGGGGTATAGATCGGGTCCATTGGAGCCAGTCAGTGTGTGCTGGCTCCTCCCCTCCATGCCCCTCCTGCAGTCTAGGAAAACTGTGCCCGAGGAGACGGACATACTTTGAGAGAAGGATATAAACACAAATAGTGGTGAGGTAACGAACCAACACACAACAATAACGAAGATAGCAGAGCTAACCAGAACAGAGGAAAGCAACACTAATTATAATAAAGGATAGCAACGCTTACCAAACATGGAACAGGGACAGCAACAGCAGACCCTACCAAGAACACTTACAACCAGGTAAGCAGGAACTCGAAGCACTGAGGCGGGCGTCCAGAATCCACTACGGACTACGACAAAAAGGTTTTACCAGTAGGTATTAAATTCCTATTTTCTCTAACGTCCTAGTGGATACTGAGGTGTCATTAGTACCATGGGGAAGTCCCAAAGCTCCCAGAATGGGTTAGAGAGTTGTGAGACCCCTGTAAAATTGCCTGACCAAACCGAAGGTCATCACTGACCAAGGTGTTGAACCCATAGAACTTAATGAACGTGTTTGAACCAGACCAGGTAGCTGCACGGCACAACTGTAAGGCAGAGACGCCCCGGGCAGTTGCCCAGGCAGAACCCACCGACCGTGTGCAGTGGGCCTGGATAGAACTCGGCAGTGGCAATGCTGCCGAAGCATAGGCTTGTTGAATGGTCAACCTGAGTCAACAAGCAATGGACTGCTTAGAAGCAGAACGTCCAATCTTGGTAGCGTCATAGAGGACAAAAAGGGAGTCAGACTTCCTGCGACGAGCTGTCCTCTTGACATAAATCCTCAAAGCCCTCACAACATCCGAGGACTTTGGAGCAACCGATGAGTCAGACAGTACCAGAACCACTACCGGTTGATTAATGTGAAAAGCCGATACCACCTTCGGCAGAAATTGTGGGTGAGTCCTGAGCTCCGTCCTATTCATGTGAAATATCAAATATGGGCTCTTACAGGGTAAGGCCCCCAATTCTGATACACGTCTTGCAGAGGCTAAAGCCGGCAATGTGACTGTCTTCCACTTTAGATATTTTAAGTCTACCCTGTGTAAGGGTTCAACCCAGTCCGACTGGAGAAAGGTCAAGACCACATTGAGATCCCACGGAGCTGTGGGAGGGACAAAGGGTGGCTGAATGAAGAACACCCTTTAGGAAAATCTGTACTTCTGGGAGTACCGCTAGTTGTTTCTGGGAGAATATAGAGAGAGACGAAATCTGAACTTTGATGGAGCCTAACCATAGGCCTTTATCCACACCTGCTTGCAGGAAAAGCAGAAAACGGGCAAGTCGAAATTCCACAGGAGGATATTTCCTACCCTCGCACCACGAGACATAATTCTTCCAGATACGGTGGTAATGTTTGGATGTGACTACCTTACGGGCCTGGACCATAGTGGAAATAACCTTGGATGGGAGACCTTTGCTAGCTAAGATCTCCCTCTCAACTTTCAAGCTGTCAAACGTATCCGCAGTAAGTCTGGATAGACGAACAGTACTTGTTGAAGAAGGACCTTGAGTAGCGGCAGAGGCCAGGGTTCCTCCAGAGACATCGTTATGAGGTCCGCGTACCAGGCCCGTCAAGACCAATCCGGGGCAATTAGAATTGCCTGAACTCTTTCTCTTGAGTCTTTTTAGAACTCTTGGAATGAGAGGGATTGGAGGGAGCAGGTATGCAAACTGGTAGCACCACGGCGCTGTCAGAGCTTCAACTGCTGCAGCCTGTGGATCCCTCGTTCTGGAACAGTAATGACGGAGCTTCTTGTTGAGATGAGAAGCCATCAGGTGTATCTGCAGACAGCCCTGCCGGTAAACCAGTTGTTGGAACACCTGAGGGTGAAGGCCACATTCCCCCGGATGGAGGTCATGCCTGCTGAAGAAGTCCGTTTCCCAGTTGTCCACTCCTGTAATGAATATGGCTGAGATGGCGCTTGCATTGACTTCTGCCCAGAGGAGTATCCTTGACACCTCTCGCATTGCAGTCCTGCTCCTTGTTCCTCCCTTTCGGTTGATGTACGCCACTGCTGTGGCATTGTCCGACTTTACCTTGATGACTTGATTCCGAAGGAGATATGAGGTCTACAGAAGAGCATTGTAAATTGCCCTGAGTTCCAGGACATTTATGGGAAGGGCAGATTCCTGACACGACCCCTTTCCCTGGAACTGAGCCCCATGGATCACAGCCCCCCAACCTCTAAGACTGGCATCCGTCGTCAGTAGGATCCAAGACTGGGTGCTGAAAGACCGACCCTCCAGAAGGTGAGAGACTTGTAGCCACCACAACCGGGAGATCCGTGCTTTTGGCGAGAGAGTTATACTCTGGTGCATGTGCAGGTGAGAACCTGACCATTTCTCCAGCAGATCCAGCTGGAACTGACACGCATGAAACCTGCCATACTGTATTGCCTTGTAGGAGGCTACCATTTTGCCAGCAATCGAATGCAAAGATGAATCAAGATTTTGCGGGGTCTGAGCATCGAGCGGACCATAGCCTGGATAGTCAAGGCCTTGTCCATCGGAAGGAATACCTTCTGAGATACTGTGTCCAGGATCATTCCCAGGAACTGAATTCTTTGAGACGGTTCCAGGTAAGACTTCTGGAAATTTAGGATCCATCCGTGGTCCATAAGTAGGCGAGTTGTCAAGTCGATGCTGTGCAGCAGTTGTTCCCTGGACACCGACTTTATTAGGAGATCGTCCAAGTATGGGACTATGTTGACTCCCATCTTGCGCAAGTGCAGCATCATCTCCGCCATGACTTTTGTGAATACCCTTGGAGCTGTGGAGAGACCAAAGGGTAAGGCCTGGAACTAGAAATAAAATAATAGTGATAGAGGTCTGCTGCGCCTCAGAGAGCTGCAGTGGAGATGTCTACAGGTGGTCACTCAACCACCCTAGGGCATGGAATACACAAGAAATAAGAAATCACTTCTGCGCTCGTCAAACGACAAAACAATGGTGAAGTATAACAAGAGTAAGTTCGTAATCAACAGTCTTTGGCAAAAAGTCTGTTCCCTTTCTCAGTTCTTTTTCATGGAAGTAGTACAGGGTGCAAGATGACTTGATGTGTACCGTACTCACGTTAAAACGTGATATGTCTCTCGTATAAACGTATCTTTGATACTTCATTCCTTTCTTTCCTCCTACTTCTCCGAATGAAACACTCGATTGGTTCTTATCCTCGAGGATGGAGAAAAGGGACAGAAAGACGACTGATGGTGTAGTAAGTTCGTAATAGCGGGTAACCACTTCTGGAAAGCGTAACCCCTATGCCCTTATTCTTTTAATGAGGGGGTATGTACCATACTCACATCCATGCAAAAGGGGTGAAAAGACATAAAGGTATCTTTACTTCTACTGGTGGTTCATAAGCCTTAATCCTAATGTTATCACTCAGAGTCACCCACACACAGGTGAGACAGATGATAAGGATGATGGGCGTACCCAACTCACACTTAGCAGTGCGAAGACCTGTACATAAAGGTATCTTTGGAGTGGTCCTAATAATTCTCAGTCTCGAATTCAACTCCTCTCACGAATAATAGTGTGCGTGTAGGAAAATACAGAGTATCAAAAAACGAGGAGGTGGAATAGTATCACACAACAAAAATGTATAAATAAAACATGTAAAAACAACATAAAAAAGCTGGCAAAGGACCCATGGTTATGACAATCGAGGGTATATAAAGATGAGTGCAAGATGTTAAAGTCTGGATTTTTCTCACCTTTAGTAATACCGTCCCAGTCAATCCCTAGTGGTCCTGGCCCTCACACCAACGCGTTTCGACAGAGAAGTCTTTTTCAAGGTGTGTAGTGAGGGCACTAGTACAGATATTTATACCCCACAACAGGAAGTCATGTAATGGGGGTGTGGTTGCAGATTTCAAAAATCAAGTATACTGTTAAAATACATAAGGCCTTATGTACAGCCAAATATAGTTTTGGACAGGCACAAGCTATAAACTACAGGTCATTAAAAGCACATATACTATTTAAAACACTTTAAAAGCACTGGGTGTATCCCTTCCTGTGAAGTGGAATGCACGGGATCCCGGAAGTGACGCGCATGCATTCCACACGTGCAGGAAACGCTACACGCTCCACTTCTTGTAGGGAGGAACGCATGTACCCGGAAATGGCGGGCATGCATTCCACAGGCAGAGGAATCAGTACACATCCGGTCTGTGGAGCGCACAGTCCGGAAGTAGCGGCTGTGCGCTCCAGTGGTGGACGGTGGCCTGCGTGGTACGAGGAGGAGTGGGACAATAGCAACCTCTTATAGACCACTAGGCAGCCAGACTAATACATTAAAGTTAAACTTGAAAATAAACGCAATGTTAAATAATGAAGCATGGTTAGTATATAAGAAGTGGAATAAGTGAAAAACTGGAAATACTGAGATCTATACTAACCCACTGGTTATGGAAGTTAGCTGGGTGTGTGCATACATATACATACACAAATACAACTAACAGTGTGTGTGTGATAAATAAAAATAGCCAAAACACGCACACTTAATTATGTGTATGTGAAATACATATAAGCACAATATAAGTGCATAAATCTATTTATGGCTCGCTAAATGCAACCAGGTAAAAAAAAAGGATGAAAAAACATGCATATAAGCAAATAGACCAATAGGCAATGAGGTATAGATGTACAACTTCTGTCATTTGTCATACAGTAATGCTGAGCTAATGAAGCAATGCTAAGGGGAAAAAGATACACTGGAGGCAATGTTGTGGTGAAGGGTGTATTGGAAAAAGGTCATAATAATGGTCTGGAACTATCAGAGGAACCATTTAGTTTCAAATTCTAGATTGAGACCCTTAGGTTTCAAAGTGCCTAAATTAAAGATGCTCCTCATTTCGGTTCGGGCGAGTCTTTCTTCCACGTCACCTTTTCTCCAATTCCCCAACACAACTTGAATGCCGCAAAAAGAAACTAGCTCCGAAGGTTTGCAGTCATGTTTATCTTTAAAATGAGCAGAAATTCCATGTGTTAAGAGTCCTTTCTTAATGTTTCTGAGATGTACGCTCATTCTCTCCTTTAATTTTCTGGTTGTTCTACCGGCTTATTGTTTGTTACATTTACATTGTACGAGGTAAACTACAGCGTTCCACCCTACAAGAAGTGGAGCGTGCGGCGCTTCCTGCACGTGTGGAACGTATGCGCGTCACTTCTGGGATCCCGTGCGTTCCACTTCACAGGAAGGGATACACCCAGCGCTTTTAAAGTGTTTTAAATAGTATATGTGCTTTTAATGACCTGTAGTTTATAGCTTGTGCCTGTCCAAAACTATATTTGGCTATACATAAGGCCTTATGTATTTTAACAGTATACTTGATTTTTGAAATCTGCAACCACACCCCCATCACATGACTTCCTGTTGTGGGGTATAAATATCTGTACTAGTGCCCTCACTACACACCTTGAAAAAGACTTCTCTGTCGAAACGCGTTGGTGTGAGGGACAGGACCACTAGGGATTGACTGGGACGGTATTAATAAAGGTGAGAAAAATCCAGACTTTAACATCTTGCACTCATCTTTATATACCCTCGATTGTCATAACCATGGGTCCTTTGCCAGCTTTTTTATGCTGTTTTTACATGTTTTATTAATACATTTTTGTTGTGTGATACTATTCCACCTCCTCATTTTTTGATACTCTGTATTTTTCTACACGCACACTATTATTCGTGAGAGGAGTTGAATTCGAGACTGAGAATTATTAGGACCACTCCAAAGATACCTTTATGTACAGGTCTTCGCCATGCTAAGTGTGAGTTGGGTACGCCCATCATCCTTATCATCTGTCTCACCTGTGTGTGGGTGACTCTGAGTGATAACATAAGGATTAAGGCTATACCACCAGTAGAAATAAAGATACCTTTATGTGTTTTCACCCCTTTTGCATGAATGTGAGTATGGTACGCACCCCCTCATTAAAAGAATAAGGACATAGGGGTTACGCTTTCCAGAAGTGGTTACCCGCTATTACGAACTTACTACACCATGAGTCGTTTTTCTGTCCCTTTTCTCCATCCTCGAGGATAAGAACCAATCGAGTGTTTCATTCGGAGAAGTAGGAGGAAAGAAAGAAACGAAGTATCAAAGATACCTATATACGAGGGACATACCACGTTTTAACGTGAGTACGGTACGCATCAAGTCATCTTGCACCCTTATTACTCCCACTCCTCCATCTCCATTCGTGGAGTGGAGTAGAATTCCAGACTGTTAATTATTAGGACCACTCCAAAGATACCTTTATGTACAGGTCTCCGCACTGCTAAGTGTGAGTTTGGTACGCCCACTATCCTTATCATCTGTCTCACTTGTGTGGGTGACTCTGAGTGATAATATCAGGCTTATGAACCACCAATAGAAGTAAAGATACCTTTATGTGTTTCCACCCCTTTTTTGCATTGATGTGAGTATGGTACGCACCCCCTCATTAAAAGAATAAGGACATAGGAGTTACGCACTCTAGAAGTGGTTACCCATTATTACGAACTTACTACACTATCAGTCGTTTTCCTGTTCCTTTTTCCCACCCTCGAGGATAAGAACCAATCGACTGTCTCATTTGGAGAAGTAGGAGGAAAGAAGGGAACGGAGTACCAAAGATACCTTTATACGAGGGACATATAACGTTTTAACGTGAGTACGGTACGCACCAAGTCATCTTGCACCCTGTACTACTTACATGAAAAAGAACTGAGAAAGGGAACAGACTTTTTGCTAAAGACTGTTGATTACGAACTTACTCTTGTTATACTTCACCATTGTTTTGTCGTTTGACGAGCGCAGAAGTGATTTCTTATTTCTTGTGTATTCCT
Organism: Pseudophryne corroboree; assembly: GCF_028390025.1. Classification (NCBI taxonomy): domain Eukaryota; kingdom Metazoa; phylum Chordata; class Amphibia; order Anura; family Myobatrachidae; genus Pseudophryne; species Pseudophryne corroboree. Next base: position 148,569,978 of record NC_086449.1, read on the forward strand.
GGAACTGGAAATGTTGATCCAGTACAGCGAACCGAAGGTAAGCCTGATGGGGTGGCCATATTGGGATATGAAGGTATGCATCCTTGATATCCAGAGACACCAGGAACTCCCACTCTTCCGGACCGGAGATCACTGCCCTTAGGAATTCCATCTTGAATTTGAACACGCGAAGATACGGATTCAGGGATTTGAAGTTCAAGATCGGTCGTACAGAGCCGTCCGGCTTTGGAACCACAAAGAGACTTGAGTAAAATCCCTTTGTTTGCAGTGGAGGAGGTACTGGAACAATAACTCCTGTGGAAAGCAGTTTTTGAAATGCTTTTTGCAAGGTAACCCATGCTACAGGTGAAGGGGTAAGGCCGACTTCAAGAACCTGAGAGGAGGCAGTTCCTGAAATTCCAGCCGGTATCCTTGGAATATGAGCTCCCTCACCCAAGGATCTCGGCAGGACTTTGCCCACACAGGGGCAAAGTGTTGAAGGCGAGCACCTACCTGGAAGTCGCCTTGCTGCTGGGGCCAACCGTCACGCAGAGGGCTTTGTGGAAGAGGATCCAGAGGCATCGTCCAGAGGGTTTACTGGGCTTACCGCGAGTTCCTTTAGCAGCATTGGACACACCTCTGGCTCTGCTTCTGAATTTTGCCACACGAAAGGACTGCAGATAGGGCCCAGGGTAGGGACGTCTAGCAGGAGGTGCAGCAGACGACAGATAGGTAGACTTACCTGCCGTCGCCTGAGATATCCATTGGTTTAGTTTTTCTTCAAACAAGGCATCCCCTGTAAAAGGAAGGTTCTCAACACCCACAGAGCTTTGCGAGCCGAGATCGCCATAGCCGTGGTACGACCATTAATGAGACATAATTCCTTAACTGCCTAACTCATAAAGTTTGCAGCATCTTGGATTTGCTGCAGCAGTGTAATGATCTCATCCTGAGGTAGGGAGTCGAACCCATGAATTATATTATCGGATTATTTAACAATGGCGCTAGATATCCAGCCGCAAGCAGTAGCGGGGCGTTGGGCTACGCCCATTGCAGTACAGATTGATTTGAGTGTAGTCTCAATTTTGTGGTCAGCTGGGTCTTTGAGGGAGATAGCCCCAGGTTCAGGCAGCACGATTTTATGCGACAGCCTGGACACTGAAGTATACATGGACGGTGGGTTTTCCTAAACTTTTCTATCCTCAGCAGGAAAGGGAAAGGAATTTAGTAACCGTTCAGGAGTAATACATTTCTTGTTAGGATTTACCCACGCCTCTTTGGAAAGGGAGTTTAATTCTTTTGAGTTAGGGAAGGTGACAGAGGATTTTGGTTTTACATTAAAAAACAATTCCTCTTCTGGTTCTGTCTCCTTATCCTGTATGTCGAGTACTTCCCTAATAGCATAAATCAGGGCCTCAACCCCCGGGGACAGAGTATTGTCATCTTCCACCTCCAGTTCTCCCTCATCTAACTCTGGCATTTAATTATCAGAGTCAATCTGGAGCACCTGTGGTATTGTGCGATTATAAGAGACCACCAGAGGAGGCTGAGTAGCCTGTCTGTGGTCAGCAGTCTTAACCAAGAAATCATCTACAGACTGTTTCAGGGTCTGCCTTTCTTGCTTTGCAGCAGCTAACTCTGAATTTATATTAGTAATCATTGTTTTAAATGATTCTAACCATTCAGGTTCCTGTAAGCCACTACCTTGTGAAGGCAGAGAACACTGGGTACATAGTAGAGACCCCTGTGAAGAGTGTGTAAACTTGATGTTGCAAGAGGGTCACAGAGATTTTTTCCCAGACATGCTTACAGCAGAAAACACAGAGTTATAACACAGTGCAATGACAACACATTAGTGAAACAGCGGATCTTGCCACGGGCAAGCAGGACTTTTGCCCGGGGCGTCGCCTTCCAGAGGGCGCTGGCGACATCCGGAGGGCGCCGCACCATGCCAAGATCCGCCACTGCTGTGCCCTCCGTTGCCCGCTGTGTCCCCCGGCTGGGTCCCCTGTGAAGGGAACTAGACGCTACGCGACTAGTTTCCCTTCGTGGAGAGGACCTTTGCTGTGCGGTGCGCGATGACGTCATCGCGCACCGCACAGCAAAGGTCCACTCCGCGAAGGGAACTAGACGCTACGCGTCTAGTTTCCCTTCGTGGAGAGGACCTTTTGCTGTGCGGTGCGTGATGACGTCATCGCGCACCGCTCAGCATTTAAGCGGCGCTACTACTGTACAGGGGGCATAACTGACCACGCCCCCTGTATTAAACCACGCCCCCATTCCCTGACCGGGGCGCAGTGAGGGCTCGAACCGGCCCTGTGAAACAGAATAATAAGCCCGGACAGCCCTGAATGGAGTGACAGAGAGAGGATTGGGACCAGCACACAATTCCAGTCCAGAGCAGCACTCCGCTGGGTATATTTATATGTTTGCTATTAGCACAGTGGTGTAACCGCTGTATATATGCCCCCCCCCCTTTCTATATGACCCCATGGTACCAGTATAATTAGTGGTTCAGTGGCCACTGTGGAGGAGCAGTCTCATCGTGCAGCCTGTAGTCAGCAGCAGCAGGAAACGGTGCCTTTCAGCTTCTGGTCCCGCTCTCCAGGAAGCCCGCCCCTTCAATGGCGCGCGGTCCCTATAAAGATTATACTGGCATTTTAATGTCATATTGTGTAAAAAACGAGTCTTTCTGCAAGGTACACTGGGCTCCACAAGGAATGGACAATGGGGTGTAGAGTAGGATCTTGATCCGAGGCACCAACAGGCTCAAAGCTTTGACTGTTCCCAGAATGCACAGCGCTGCCTCCTATATCACCCCTCCTCCCTGCACAGGATCTCAGTTTTTAGTTAACCAGTCCAATGCAGTAGCAGGAAAAGATACGACAACAGTTAGTAGCCAGAACACCGAATTCTCACGACAGGAGACGTGTCAGCGGCTAATGCCATACCAACCCAAAGAAGCTAAGTGCGTCAGGGTGGGCGCCTTGTGGAGCCCAGTGTACCTCGCAGAAAGAGTTTTAACAAAGGTAAGTTCTTACCATAAAACTTATTTTCTGCTGCGGGGTACACTGGGCTCCACAAGGAATGGACAATGGGGATGTCCTAAAGCAGTTCCTTATGGGAGGGGACGCACTGTAGCGGGCACAAGAACCCGGCGTCCAAAGGAAGCATCCTGGGAAGCGGCAGTATCGAAGGCATAGAACCTTATGAACGTGTTCACAGAGAACTACGTAGCCGCCTTGCACAATTGTTCAAGGGTTGCACCACGTTGGGCCGCCCAAGAAGGTCCAACAGACCGAGTAGAATGGGCCTTAATGTGATCGGAGCAGAGAGACCAGCCTTCACATAAGCATGTGCAATCACCATTCTAATCCATCTGGCCAGAGTTTGCTTGTGAGCAGGCCAGCCCCGTTTGTGAAACCCAAACACAACAAAAAGAGAATCAGTTCTCTTCACATAGATACGGAGAGCACGTACCACATCCAAAGACCGCTCTTTGGGAGATAGATCAGGAGAAACAAGTGACGGAACTACAATCTCCTGATTAAGGTGGAACGAAGAAACCACCTTAGGTAGATAGCCGGGACGAGTTATAAGAACCGCCCGGTCACGGTGAAAAATCAGATATGGGGAACTACAGGACAAGGCACCCAAATCCGACACTCTTCTAGCTGAAGCAATAGCCAACAGAAACACCACCTTAAGGGAAAGCCACTTAAGGTCAGCTGAACCAAGAGGTTCAAACGGAGACTCTTGTAACGCCTCCAAAACCACTGACAAGTCCCAAGGAGCCACAGGCGGGACATAGGGAGGTTGGATACGCAACACGCCCTGAGTAAAGGTATGCACATCAGGTAAGGTCGCAATTTTTCTCTGAAACCACACCGACAAGGCAGATATTTGAACCTTGAGGGAGGCCTAAGTCCAGGCCCTGCTGAAGAAAAGCCAACAACTTGGCTATACTAAACTTGGAAGCGTCATAATCATTATCTGCGCACCAAACAAAGTAAGAATGCCAGACCCTATAGTAAATCCGAACAGAAGCCGGTTTCCGGGCCCGCAACATAGTTTGAATGACCGCCTCAGAAAACCCTTTAGCCCTTAAGACGGAAGCTTCAAGAGCCTTGCCGTCAAAGACAGCCGGGCTAGGTCCTGGTAGACACAGGGGCCCTGAACGAGTAGGTCTGGGCGTTGTGGAAGTAGAATTGGACGCTCTGACGATAGGCCTTGCAGGTCTGAGAACCAGTGCCGCCTGGGCCACGCTGGAGCTATGAGAAGCAGAATTCCTTTTTCTTGCTTGAACTTCCGAATTACCCTGGGCAGGAGTGACACCGGAGGGAACACGTACGGCAGCCGAAACCTCCACGGCACCGCCAGCGCATCCACGAATGCTGCTTGAGGATCCCTTGTCCTTGTTCCGAAGACCGGAACTTTGTGATTGTGTCGAGAATCGAGATGCCATCAGATCTACGTCTGGAAGGCCCCACCTTTCCACTAGGAGTTGAAACACTTCTGGATGGAGGCCCCACTCGCCGGCATGCACGTCCTGATGACTGAGAAAGTCCGCTTCCCAATTCAGGACTCCCGGAATGAATATTGCCGATATGGCCGGTAGATGGCGTTCTGCCCACTGTAGAATCCGTGAGACTTCCTTCATTGCTAGGCGGCTTCGAGTGCCGCCTTGATGATTTATGTAAGCCACTGTGGTGGCGTTGTCCGACTGTACTTGAACAGGACGGTTCTGAATTAAATGCTGGGCTAGGTTCAAGGCATTGAAGACCGCCCGCAACTCCAGAATATTGATCGAGAGGTGGGACTCCTCCTTGGTCCACCGACCCTGACGGGAGTGTTGCTCCAGCACCACACCCCAACCTCTTAGACTGGCATCTGTCGTCAACAGGACCCAGTTGGATATCCAGAACGGACGGCCCCTGCACAGTTGTTGGTCCCGGAGCCACCAGAGCAGTGACAGACGGACCTCAATGAGATCATTTGAGACCTGATCCGGTGAGGCAGGCCGTCCCATTTGGCTAGAATCAGCCTCTGGAGAGGGCAGGAGTGAAATTGAGCGTACTCCACCATGTCGAATGCTGACACCATGAGGCCCAGCACCTGCATCGCCGAATGTATCAACACTTGCGGACGAGATAGGAAGCAACGAATCCTGTCCTGAAGTTTCAGGACTTTCTCCTGAGACAGGAACAACCGCTGGTTGTGAGTGTCCAATAGTGCTCCCAGATGCACCATGCTCTGAGCAGGGATCAGTGATGACTTCTTCCAGTTGATGAGCCACCCGTGGGCTTGCAGAAACCGGACCGTCACATCTAGTTGACGCAGGAGAAGATCTGGGGAATTTGCCAGGATTAACAAGTCGTCCAAATACGGCAGTATCCTGACCCCTTGACGGTGGAGTACCACCGTCATCACCGCCATGACTTTTGTAAAGACTTGCGGAGCCGTTGTTAAACCAAAAGGTAACACCCGAAACTGGTAATGGCAGTTTCCAATCGCAAATCTCAGGTATTGCTGATGAGACACTGCTATAGGAATATGCAGGTAAGCATCCTGTATATCCAGGGAGACCATGAAGTCCCCAGGTTCCAAGGCCAGAACTATAGAGCAACGGGTTTCCATCCGGAACTTGGAAACCTTCACAAACCTGTTCAATGCCTTGAGGTTGAGAATGGGCCGGGAGGACCCATTCGGTTTCGGGACTAGAAACAGCGGAGAATAGTACCCCCGGCCCCTCTGCGCAAGAGGCACCTGTAGTACGACTCCTGTATCCAGGAGGGTCTGTACCACCGAATGTAGAGTGTTTGCCTTTGTCTGGTCCAACGGGACATCTGTCTGGCAAAATCGATGAGGGGGTCGGTTTTTGAAGGCTATGGCGTAACCTCGAGTGACGACTTCCCGTACCCAGGCATCTGAAGTGGTCTTCAACCATTCCTGGGTATACCCTAGAAGCCGGCCCCCCACCCCCGGGATCCCCCAGAGGGAGGCCCGCCCCATCATGCGGCAGGCATATCTGTCTTGGAAGCTGGCTGACGGGCCGCCCAGGCTCTTTTGGGCTTAGGCTTACCAGGTTTGGAAGTGCGGGCCTGCTTGTTGTACGCCTGACCTTTTGCTTTACCTGAAGGATGAAAGGAGCGAAAGGAAGTACCTTTAGCCTTCGACACAGAAGGAGCAGTACTTGGCAGACAGGCAGTTTTGACAGTAGCCAAGTCAGCCACAATCTTATTTAAATCCTCCCCAAACAGAATATCTCCCTTAAAAGGGAGTACCTCCAGGGTTTTTCTAGAGTCCAGATCCACGGACCAGAATCTCAGCCACAATATCCGGCGAGCCAGGACTGACGTAGTAGAGGCCTTGGCTGCCAGGATACCGGCATCAGAAACCGCCTCTTTAATATAACGAGAAGCTGTGACAATATATGACAAGCATTGTCTAGCATGGTCAGAGGAGATTTCAGCATCTAACTCCAAGGCCCATGCTTCAATGGCCTCTGCAGCCCAAGTAGCTGCAATAGTGGGCCTTTGTGCAGCGCCCGTGAGGGTGTAAATCGCTTTCAGACAACCCTCCACACGTTTACCCGTAGGCTCTTTTAGAGACGTGACGGTGGTGACCGATAGAGCTGAGGAAACCACCATCCAAGCCACATGTGAGTCCACTGGAGGAGGCGTTTCCCAATTCTTAGACAGCTCCGGCGCGAGGGGATAGCGAGCCAGCATCTTCTTTTGAGGCACAAACTTCGTACCCGGGTTTTCCCAGGGTTCCTGACATATATCAATTAGGTGGTCAGAGTGAGGTAAAACTTGTTTAATCACCTTCTGACGCTTGAACCTATCTGGTTTCTTAGGAGGAACGGATGGTTCGGGATCATCCGTAATCTGTAGAATTAACTTAATAGCCTCCAAAAGATCAGGAACATCCACATGTGAACCACCCTCCCCATCAGCCGTATCTGAGTCAGAACCTGTGGGGTCAGTGTAAGTGCCGTCTTCATCCGACGAGGTGTCAGTGACAGCAGTGGATTGTGAGGAGACAAGCGCTCGCTTAGAGGACCCCTTGGACGTAGGCGAGCGACGGTCAGACTTTTTAGTAGTCAGGGACTGGTTCAACTTCTTTACTTAAGCAGATAAATCGTCCGCCCACGGCGGGTTAGCTGCAGGGACCACAAACGGTTGCACCGGCATTGGGGGTCCCATAGGAGGTGTTAGTTTATGAACTAGCGTATGCAGAAGCGTGGAAAAAGCGGCCCACGGCGGGTCATTATTTGCCCCCGTTGCCACCGTCCCACTGGGGGGCAAGGAGTCCACAGAACCAGAGCCCACAGCTGCTATATTCTCCTCATAGGTATCGGCTTCAGCAACACCGGCAGTGTGTTCAGCCCCAGAACCGTTACCCTCAGAAGCAGACATGATATAACTTGCAGTATCAGGTAACACAGTACAATTTGTCAGCAGCACAATACCTCTAGCCCAAACCCGTGCGCAGTGTAGTCAGCACCAGCAGAGATAAAGGAGAGATATGGTGACTAAATCACAGAGAAAAATACGTAATACAGTATATCTTTGTGAAAATCCTATATTAGATAAAACCTGACGCACCAAGCCCCCTCAGGTTATAGAATATAGGGATAGCAGGTTGAGTGAAAGACACGAAATGGACACCACTCAGCTATCAAATGCACACGCAAATAGTAATAACCTCTGCATTGTACAGACTGACTAACAATAATACTGCACTGGACTAGCTTACGCAGCTATATAACAATAGATATAACAGTACACAGTAAGAACTGGATGTATAACACAGGGTAATTGTACTAGGAAACCCTAAGTGCACTCTTTCTTAACGAACACTGACTAAAAAAGGCAGGTAGAATACTTAAGTGTCTTGTAAAGTCACAGCACTGACAACCAGGCGGCTTTACATAGGAGGATTTGCCCAAGCATTCCCAGGAACAGTGAGCTGAGGGATAATGGCGCCGCAGACACTGCCAGGGAGTGAGGGAGAGACAGATATGCAGCTCTAGGGTGGGAACATTTGCAGAAAATGGCGCCCTGGGGCTGGGGGAGGGGCTTCAGGTCCAAGCTCTATGCCCCTGCTGGCAAAACCACCGGGTACTGCGGGCTCTAATAAAACGGTTTATAGAGAAAACCTGACCTGTCCCATGCCCTGGTGATCTAGTGGGATCGCCTGTACTGCCACAGTGTCCACCGCCAGTGCGCGCGGCCCGCCTCCCACTGACCGCGCTGGATCGCGATAAAGACCGGGTCCCACAAGCGGGACCCACTTACCACCTCCCGAAGCGCGGCCACGCGATCCCGGAGAGCCCCCGTCGTGTGTGCCTGACAAGAAGAAAACTGGAGCCTCCTGCTGTAGTTACCCGGCAACCAGGGCTTGGGAGTGTACAGCGCCGCTGGGGAGAGCCGGAGCTGCAGCCGTGAATGTCCACTGACATGTAACACTGCTGCTGCCCTTGAAGTCTTCACTTTTTTCCTCAGAAAAAAAGCTCTTCTTAGGGCTGCCTGGAGCAGCCCCTCTGTTAAGTGCCTGCTACTGCAGCACCAACTACAAAACTGAGATCCTGTGCAGGGAGGCGGGGTGATATAGGAGGCGGCGCTATGCATTCTGGGAACAGTCAAAGCTTTGAGCCTGTTGGTGCCTCGGATCAAGATCCTACTCTACACCCTATTGTCCATTCCTTGTGGAGCCCAGTGTACCCCGCAGCAGAAAGAGAGATTAGGATCCCCTTTTACTCTGCATCAGTGTGGGTCCCCAGTGGGCACTGCAGCTCAAGGCCGCGCCTTAATGCCACCATTGTCGCCGGGGACCCACTAACCGGGACTCTGGTGTAGTACTTACCGCACCACGTCTATACGGCATTTCTTAGGGGTGGCGGCATGCTGCCGGCGTGGGCTCACACACTGGGGCATGAGAAACAGCGCCTCAGGAGCTCAATGTCCTGTCAGCAGGGATACGAACCATTAACTCTATATTAAGTTGGTTTGGTTGCCCCCCCCCCTAAGTCCCACGACGCAGGCAGACTGGTGGCTAACCAGTGCTGCCTGAAAATAATAAACTAACATAAAGTCTGAAGAAAACTCTGGAACTCTAGAGAATGCACCTATCCTTTATTATTATAGTTAGCGGTGCTTTCCTCTGTTTTGGTTAGCTCTGCTATCTTCGTTATTGTTGTGTGTTGGTTCGTTACCTCACCACTATTTGTGTTTATATCCTTCTCTCAAAGCATGTCCGTCTCCTCGGGCACAGTTTTCCTAGGAGGGGCATAGAGGGGAGGAGCCAGCACACACTGACTGATTTCTTAAAGTGCCAGGCTCCAATGAACCCAATCTATACCCCATGGTACTAATGTCACTCCAGTATCCACTAGGACGTTAGAGAAATTACACTGAGGTGGCGAGACAACAACCAAGATGAAACAGCAGAAAGGCATTTAGTAACATGGATCAATACAGATGGTGGCAAAGCTGGGGAGGATAGGTAGATTTCAGTATCATTCGCGTACAGATGATACTGAATTCCAAAATAGCTCATTAGTTTGCCAAGAGATGTGGTATAGATTGAGAAAAGCAGAGGACATAAGACTGAGCTCTGTGGTACTCCAACTGATAGAGGTACTGAAGAGCAGGTTGATTTAGAGAAGCGGACACTGAAAATGTGATAGGTAGGATGAGAACCAAGAAAGGGCTGTGTACTGAAGACCTAGGGATTGTAGTGTTTGTATGAGAAGAAAGTAGTCAACAGTGTCAAAGGCAGCAGAGAGATCGAGGAGAATAAGAAGTGAGTAATGACTTTTAGATTTCGCAGTGATGAAATAACGAGTTTTATGGTAAGAACTTACCCTTGTTAAAACTCTTTCTGCGAGGTACACTGGGCTCCAAAAGTCTGGACAATGGGGTGTAGAGTAGGATCTTGATCCGAGGCACCAACAGGCTCAAAGCTTTGACTGTTCCCAGAATGCACAGCGCCCGCTCCTCTATCACCCCGCCTCCCAGCACAGGAGCTCAGTTTAGTAAACCAGCCCAATGCAGTAGCAGGAAAAGAGACGACAACGGTTAGTAGCCACATACACCACACTCTCACGACAGGAGAAGTGTCAGTGGCTAATGCCATATCAACCCAAAGAAGCTAAGTGCGTCAGGGTGGGCGCCTTGTGGAGCCCAGTGTACCTCGCAGAAAGAGTTTTAACAAGGGTAAGTTCTTACCATAAAACTCGTTTTCTGCTGCGGGGTACACTGGGCTCCACAAGTCTGGACAATGGGGATGTCCTAAAGCAGTTCCTTATGGGAGGGGACGCACTGTAGCGGGCACAAGAACCCCGGCGTCCAAAGGAAGCATCCTGGGAAGTGGCAGTATCGAAGGCATAGAACCTTATGAATGTGTTCCCGGAGGACCACGTAGCCGCCTTGCACAATTGGTCAAGGGTCGCACCACGTTGGGCCGCCCAAGAAGGTCCAACAGACCGAGTAGAATGGGCCGTAATGTGAACAGGAGCTGACAGACCAGCCTTCACATAAGCATGCGCAATCACCATTCTAATCCACCTGGCCAGGGTCTGCTTGTGAGCAGGCCAGCCACGTTTGTGAAATCCAAACAAAACAAAGAGAGAATCAGACTTTCGAATAGAAGCAGTTCTCTTCACATAGATACGGAGAGCCCGTACCACATCCAAAGACCGCTCTTTGGGAGACAAATCAGGAGAAACAAAAGCTGGAACCACAATCTCCTGATTAAGGTGGAACGAAGAAACCACCTTAGGTAAATATTCGGGACAAGTCCTAAGAACCGCCCGGTCACGGTGAAAAATCAGATATGGGGAACTACAAGACAAGGCACCCAAATCCGACACTCTTCTAGTAGAGGCAATAGCCAGCAAGAACACCACCTTAAGGGAAAGCCACTTAAGGCCAGCTTGAACCAAGAGGTTCAAATGGAGGCTCCTGCAACGCCTCCAAAACCACCGACAAGTCCCAAGGAGCCACAGGCGGGACATAGGGAGGTTGGATGCGCAACACACCCTGAGTGAAAGTATGAACATCAGGTAAAGTCGCAATTTTTCTCTGAAACCACACCGACAAGGCAGAAATATGAACCTTGAGGGAGGCCAGACTCAGGCCTAAATCTAGGCCCTGCTGTAGAAAAGCCAAAAGTTTGGCTGTACTAAACTTAGAAGCGTCATAATGGTTAGATGCGCACCAAACAAAGTAGGAATGCCAGACCCGATGGTAAATCCGAGCAGAGGCCGGTTTCCGGGCCCGCAACATAGTTTGAATGACCTCTTCTGAAAAACCCTTAGCTCTTAAGACGGAAGCTTCAAGAGCCACGCCGTCAAAGACAGCTGGGCTAGGTCCTGGTAGACACAGGGGCCCTGAACGAGGAGGTCTGGGCGTTGTGGAAGTAGAAGTGGACGCTCTGATGATAGGCCTTGCAGGTCTGAGAACCAGTGCCGTCTGGACCACGCCAGGGCTATGAGAAGCAGATTTCCTTTTTCTTGCTTGAACTTCCGAATTACCCTGGGCAGGAGTGACACCGGAGGGAACACGTACGGCAGCCGAAAACCTCCACGGCACCGCCAGCGCATCCACGAATGCTGCTTGAGGATCCCCTGTCCTTGCTCCGAAGACCGGAACCTTGTGATTGTGTCGAAACGCCATCAGATCCACATCTGGAAGACCCCACCTTTCCACGAGGAGTTGAAACACTTCTGGATGGAGGCCCCACTCACCGGCATGCACGTCCTGATGACTGAGAAAGTCCGCTTTCCAATTCAGGACTCCCGGAATGAATATTGCCGATATTGCCGGTAGATGGCGTTCTGCCCACTGTAGAATCCGTGAGGCTTCCTTCATTGCCAAACGGCTTCGAGTGCCGCCTTGATGATTTATGTAAGCCACTGTGGTGGCGTTGTCAGACTGTACTTGAACAGGACGGTTCTGTATCAAATGCTGGGCTAGGTTCAACGCATTGAAGACCGCCCGCAATTCCAGAATGTTGATCGAGAGGAGAGATTCCTCCTTGGTTCACTGACCCTGAAGGGAGTGTTGCTCCAGCACCGCGCCCCAACCTCTTAGATTGGCATCTGTCGTCAACAGGACCCAGTTGGATATCCAGAACGGATGGCCCCTGCACAGTTGTTGGTCCCGGAGCCACCAGAACAGCGACAGACAGACCTCCGGAGTCAATGAGATCATTTGAGACCTGATCCGGTGAGGCAGGCCGTCCCATTTGGCTAGAATCAGCCTCTGGAGAGGGCGGGAGTGAAATTGAGCGTACTCCACCATGTCGAATGCTGACACCATGAGGCCCAGCACCTGCATCGCCGAATGTATCAGCACTTGCGGACCAGAAAGGAAGCAACGAATCCTGTCCTGAAGTTTCAGGACTTTCTTCTGAGACAAGAACAACCTCTGGTTGTGAGTGTCCAACAGCGCTCCCAGATGCACCATGCTCTGAGCAGGGACTAGGGAGGATTTCTTCCAGTTGATGAGCCACCCGTGGGCTTGTAGTAACCGGACCGTTATATCCAGATGACGCAGGAGAAGATCTGGGGAATTTGCCAGGATTAACAAGTCGTCCAAATACGGCAGTATCCTGACCCCTTGACAGCGGAGTACCACCGTCATCACCGCCATAACTTTGGTGAAGACTCGCGGAGCCGTTGTTAAACCAAAAGGTAACGCCCTAAACTGGTAATGGAGGTTGCCAATAGCGAGCCTCAGGTATTGTTGATGTGACACTGCTATAGGAATATGCAGGTAAGCATCCTGTATATCCAGGGAGACCATGTAGTCCCCAGGTTCCAAGGCCAGAAATATAGAGCGAAGGGTTTCCATACGGAACTTGGAAACCTTGACAAATTTGTTCAGTGCCTTGAGGTTGAGAATGGGCCGGGAGGACCCATTCGGTTTCGGGACTAGAAACAGCGGAGAATAGTACCCCCGACCCCTCTGAGCAAGAGGCACCTGTACTACGACTCCTGTATCCAGGAGGGTCTGTACCACCGAATGCAGAGTGTTTGCCTTTGTCTGGTCCGACGGGACGTCTGTCTGGCAAAATCGATGAGGGGGTCGGTTTTTGAAGGCTATGGCGTAACCTCGAGTGACGACTTCCCATACCCAGGCACCTAAAGTGGTCTTCAACCTTTCCTGGGTATACCCTAGAAGCCGGCCCCCCACCCTAGGATACCCCAGGGGGAGGCCCGCCCCGTCATGCGGCAGGCTTATCGGTCTTGGCTGCTGGCTGACGGGCAGCCCAGGCTCTTTTGGGCTTCGGCTTACCAGGTTTGGAAGTGCGGGCCTGCTTATGGTACGCCTGACCTTTTGCTTTACCTGAAGGACGAAAGGGGCGTAAAGGACGTGCCTTTGGCCTTCGACACAGAAGGAGCTGTATTAGGCAGACAGGCAGTTTTGGCAGTAGCCAAGTCAGCCACTATCTTATTTAAGTCCTCCCCAAACAGAATATCCCCCTTGAAAGGGAGTACCTCCAGGGTTTTTCTAGAGTCCAGATCCACAGACCAGGATCTCAGCCACAATATCCTGCGAGCCAGGACTGACTTAGTAGAGGCCTTGGCTGCTAGGATACCGGCATCAGAAGCCGCCTCTTTAATATAGCGAGAAGCTGTGACAATATATGACAAGCATTGTCTAGCATGGTCAGAGTTAATTTCAGCCTCTAACTCCAAGGCCCATGCTTCAATAGCCTCTGCCGCCCATGTAGCTGCAATAGTGGGCCTTTGTGCAGCACCCGTGAGGGTGTAAATCGCTTTTAGACAACCCTCGACACATTTATCCTTAGGCTCTTTTAGTGACGTGACGGTAGTGACAGGTAGAGCTGAGGAAACCACCATCCTAGCCACATGTGAGTCTACTGGAGGAGGCTTTTCCCAATTCTTAGACAGCTCTGGCGCGAGGGGATAGCGAGCCAGCATCTTCTTTTGAGGCACAAACTTCGTACCCGGGCTTTGCCAGGGTTCCTGACGTATATCCACTAGGTGGTCAGAGTGAGGTAAAACTTGTTTAATCACCTTCTGACGCTTGAACCTATCTGGTTTCTTAGGAGGAACGCATGGCTCGGGATCATCCGCAATCTGCAGAATTAACTTAATAGCCTCCAAAAGATCAGTAACATCCACACGTAAACTACCCTCCCCATCAGCCGTATCTGAGTCAGAACCTGTGGGGTCAGTGTATGTGCTGTCTTCATCAGACGAGGTGTCAGTGACAGCAGTGGATTAAGGGGAGACGAGCGCTCGCTTAGAGGACCTCTTGGACGTAGGCGAGCGTTGGTCAGACTTTTTAGTAGTCAGGGACTGGTTCAACTTCTTTAATTGAGCAGATAAATCGTCCGCCCACGGCGGGTTAGCTGCAGGGACCACATACGGTTGTACCGGCATTGGGGGTCCCATAGGGGGTGTTAGTTTATGAACTAGCGTATGCAGAAGCGTGGAAAAAGCGGCCCACGGTGGGTCAGTATGTGCCTCCGTTGCCACAGTCCCACTGGGGGGCAAGGAGCCCCCAGAACCAGAGCCCACAGCTGCTATATTCTCCCCATATGTGCCTGTGGCTTCAGCAACACCAGCAGTGTGTTCTGCCCCAGAACCGTTACCCTCAGAAGCAGACATGATATAACTTGCAGTATGAGGTAACACAGTACAATTATTAGCAGCACTATATCCCTAAACCCAAACCCCTGCGCAGTGTAGTCAGCACCAGCAGAGATAAAGGAGAGATATGGTGACTAAATCACAGAGAAAAATACGTAATACAGTATATCTTTGTGAAAATCCTATATTAAATAACACCTGACGCACCAAGCCCCCTCAGGTTATAGAATATAGAGATAACAAGTTGAGTGAAAGACACGAGATGGACACCACTCAGCTATCAATGCACACACAAATAGTCACAGTTTGTACAATGCAGAGGTTATTACAGACAATAATACTGCACTGGACTAGCTTACACAGCTATATAATCAATAGATATAACACTACACAGTAAGAAACTGGATGTATATCACAGGGTAATTGTACTATAAACCCCTGACTAAATGCACTGTTTCTTACTAACACTGACTAAAAAGGCAGGTAGAATACTTAAGTGTCATGTAAAGTCACAGCACTGACAACCAGGCGGCTTTACATAGGAGGATTTGCCCAAGCAGTCCCAGAAACAGACTGGAACTGCGCTTAACATCCAATTGAAGATTTTATTCACTCTCACGATAAAAAATATATATTTATACAATCACCGGCCGGATTTCATATATTGCACAAACCATAAGTAAATTAATACGGACCTTCAATGCCTCTATAACACATAATTAGCACATAATTAGCATATATAAATCTCTTAAAAACAAGAATTAAAAACTCAGTGCACACATAGTCGTTTCACTGACTAAAAAGCTGCTCATAGGTGACTCCTATAACCTTGCAGGCGTCCCTGCAATGTATAGCATTTCGTCTATTGTCCGTTTTTATTTATTTCTATAGCGGCAAAAGAAAAAATGAAATATTCTTATAGTGCCCCTATGTCTGCGGGGTTAAACTGTATACCAGTCATTGATTAGTAACCATCCAATTAGCCGTAGGTCAGCAAAGCGGTGTTATTAATGCAGTTATAGCAAGCTTGTAAATGTCCTTCCCTTTAGCACTAGGGTATCGAGGCTATCTCTGAATGAAATTATGGCTGTAATGATACTCAGGTCTGGGAGCACACTCCCTATTCCCCCTTAGCACTTGGGTCCGGGTGTCCGGGTACCGAGTTGATTAGTTAGTTAGTAAGCCGTCATACAGAGTATGCCTAACAGTCACTTGGTAAATACCTTAGCCGGCCGGCTGTGTACTCACTTATCTACTCCTCCACATACTCGTTTCTCCGCCTCGATGTGCCATCGGCGGCTTCCTCAGTGTGTATGGAGCATCTCCATGGTTTCCCGGCTTAAATACCGGGTTCGTATTTCCGTTCTCCTCTCTTACCCGCACATACATTGTGCGCCGCGCTCCAAGCCTCGTTCTCATTTGACATGTGACGCGGAAAGTCAGTAGGTTACTGACTTTCCGCGTCACATTTCAAATGAGAACGAGGCTTGGAGCGCGGCGCACGATGTATGTGCGGGTAAGAGAGGAGAACGGAAATACGAACCCGGTATTTAAGCCGGGAAACCATGGAGAGGCTCCATACACACTGAGGAAGCCGCCGACGGCACATCGAGGCGGAGAAACGCGTGTGTGGAGGAGTAGATAAGTGAGTTCACAGCCGGCCGGCTAAGGTATTTACCAAGTGACTGTTAAGCATACTCTGTATTACGGCTTACTAACCAACTAATCAACTCGGTACCCGGACCCCAGTGCTAAGGGGGAATAGGGAGTGTGCTCCCAGACCTGAGTATCATTACAGCCATAATTTCATTCAGAGACAGCCTCGATACCCTAGTGCTAAAGGGAAGGACATTTACAAGCTTGCTATAACTGCATTAATAACACCGCTTTGCTGACCTACGGCTCATTGGATGGTTACTAATCAATGACTGGTATTCAGTTTAACCCCGCAGACATAGGGGCACTATAAGAATATTTCATTTTTTATTTTGCCGCTATAGAAATAAATAAAAACGGGCAATAGACGAAATGCTATACATTGCAGGGACGCCTGCAAGGTTATAGGAGTCACCTATCAGCAGCTTTTTAGTCAGTGAAACGACTATGTGTGCACTGAGTTTTTAATTCTTGTTTTTAAGAGATTTATATATGCTAATAATTTGCTAATTATGTGTTATAGAGGCATTGAAGGTCCGTATTAATTTACTTATGGTTTGTGCAATATATGAAATCCGGCCGGTGATTGTATAAATATATATTTTTTATCGTGAGAGTGAATAAAATCTTCAATTGGATGTTAAGCGCAGTTCCAGTCTGTGTTTTTTTCTTGTTCTATAAAAGTGGTGGCAGAGGAACCAAGCCCCAGGAACGTGCGGCTAACATCCGATTTAAACACTAGCACCCAATTCTGTGTTTTCTTTCCAGTCCCAGAAACAGTGAGCTGAGGAGTAATGGCGCCACAGACACTGACAGGGAGTGAGGAAAGACAGAGATGCAGCTCCAGGGCGGGAACACTTGCTGGAAATGGCGCCTTGGGGCTAGGGGAGGGGCTTCAGGTCTAAGCCTTATCCCCCTTGTATGCAAAACCACCGGGTACTGTGGGCGATATTAAAATCGGTTTTAAGAGAAAACCTGACCTGCGCCCATGCCCTGGTGATCTAGTGGGATCGCCTGTATCCACAATGTCCACCGCCAGCGCGCGCGGCCCGCCTCCCACAGACCACGCCGGATCGCGATAAAGACCGGGTCCCGCGAGCAGGACCCACTTACCACCTCCCGAAGTGCGGCCACGCGATACTGGAGAGCCCCAGCCGTGTGTGCCTAACGTGAAGTAAACCGGAGCCTCCGCTGTAGGTACCCGGCAACCAGGGCTCGGGAGTGTACAGCGCCGTTGGGGAGAGCTGGAGCTGCAGCAGAGAATGTCAGAAGACATTTACCCCTGCTGCTGCCCTTGAAGTCTTCACTTTTTACCTCATAAAAAGTTTTTCTTAGGGCTGCCTGGAGCAGCCCCTCTGTTAAGTGCCTGCTTAATGCAGCACCAACTGACAAACTGAGCTCCTGTGCTGGTAGGCGGGGTCGGGGTGATATAGGAGGCGGCGCTGTGCATTCTGGGAACAGTCAAAGCGTTGAGCCTGTTGGTGCCTCAGATCAAGATCCTACTCTACACCCCATTGTCCAGACTTGTGGAGCCCAGTGTACCCCGCAGCAGAAAATTCACTACTTTAGTCAGTGTTGTCTCTGTGGAGTGTTGGGAGCAAAAGCCTCATTGAAGTGGATCCAATAAGTTGTGTGAGTTAAGAAAGTATGTGAGGTGAGTTTAGGCAAGTCTCTCAAGTAGCTTGGAGGGGCATGGGAGCTGAGAGATAGAAGGGTAGTTTGAGAGAGAGAGTTTGGGTCAGAATTTAGCTTTTACGGAATGGGAGTAATCACTGCATGCTTGAACTGTGAAGGGAAGATACCAGCAAAGAGAGAGCGAAAGAGAGAAATTACAGATTTTAGTTAAGGTTGGGATGAGCACAGGAGACAGAACTTTACTTATTTGTGAGGGTAAAGGATCAAGAGGATAGGTAGTAGAGTAGGAGGATGAGAAGAGCGTTGATACTTCATCTTCATTTGTGGGATCAAATAAAGAGAAGGTGCCAGAGGGTTCAGGTAGGGAATTGAGCAGGTCACTTGCTGAGAAAGAGAGAACCACTTCATCTTGGATCCAAGATATTGCGCATTAATAGTGCCTGGTGGGTTGGATGAGGGAGGGTTGAGAAATTATTTAAATGAATTAAAAAGTTGCTTGAAGTTACAGGCTTGGGCAGAGAGGAGAGTTTGGAAATATGTTTGTTAGGCAGTGTACAACGCATTACGATAAGAATGGTAGATAGTCTTATAAGCAAGGAAGTCGCTTGGTGTATGAGATTTACATTCATCTTTACGTGAGAGTTTTTATAGGTGTCTTGTTAATTTAGAGTGCCATAGTTGACATCTAGGCCTACGTGGAGTGTGATGAGAAGCTGGAGCCACTTCATCAAGGGCTATTCTAGAGTCTGGTTCAGGTGTGATATAGCAGTTTCAGGATAAATAAATACAGAAATATGTGAATACAGTTGTTGCAGAGAGATGGATAGTTGCTGAAAATTAATAGCATTAATATTATTGGGGGTTTGAAGAGGATTGCAGGACTCCAGTGACACCGAGCTTGAAATAATGGAGGAGAGCATGCAGCTGATCTGAGAGGGAAAAGAGTGTTAGTGAATTCAGAAAATGAGCATAGTCTGGTGAATACGAGATCAAGGCAGTGGTCCTCCTGATGGAGAGTCAGTCCATTGGGAGAGGCCAAGAGAGGAGGTTAGAGAAGGTAATTTGGGGGCATGAGCAGCAGATTTTAGACTATCAATAGTGACATTGATATCACCCATGATGATGGTAGAGCTGCCAGAGGATAGGAAGTGAGGGAGCCAGGCAGAAAAATCTTCCAGAAATTGGATTGCCTAGGTGGGCAATAGATAGCTGCAACATGCAGAGAGATAGGGGTGTAGATCCTGATAGAATGTACTTCAAATAAATTGAATGTAAGTAAGTGATATAGAGAGAGATATAGGTAGATACAGAGTCAGGTTCAGAACCATTGGACATGTCTGCAGATGTCCCTGACTGCAGCCATGGTTCCATGGTAATGCTAGCAGCCTTCTGCAGGGGGAGCCTTCTGGATTTGACCAAGTCTCCAAGTACCCAAGCCCTTGTCCTTTCTTGATAGCTCTAACTGGCTATACCCCAGTGTTCCAGTGCCCCCCATTTGATGAAGGAAAAAAAATAGGTTGTGAGATTGAGAAATGCAGATTTAAAGTGGATGGGCTTTGAGTTTAAGGAATTGAGCACATATGTTTCTTTCAAGTCATGCCACACAATTTGTGAGGATAGAGATATACCTAGTTGAGACTACTTTATACAATAATTTATGACTTCTTTACCTCTAGATATTGCGGAATTTTCTGGACATTTGCCTTGATATCCTACAAAACAGGTAAGATAAGCATAAGGAAAGCAGGAGGCCTTGTTACCTGCAGACATTTTATATATGAGCAAATTCTGACCTGAGGTGAGTTTAAACCAGCTGGTAGCTCTGTGAAGAAATAAAGAGACTTAGAAAAGTGGCAAACATTCTTTCAAAAGGCACCTGTTACTCTCATCTAAAATATTTAAGATTGAGTTTAGGCTTTGGTAACATAAGAATGTGTTCTGAAGCTAAAGATAGTTCATGAGTCTTAACATCCTCTATCATCTGGTACTGACACTCTATCGGATTTCTGTCTAAAGACTCACAGCCAGCTAAAGACTGTGCGTCAACTGCAGAGCTATACTCCACCTTCTATAGGCCATGTAAAGTTACTTAAAACACAAATGCAATTCGCATTGTTAAGCCTCACCAACACTGCACAAAGCCGCAAACCACATTATTATACAGCAGGGCTTAATGACGTGTTTCATTACGAGTTGATCACGGATGTTGGTTTACCTTTAAGGAGAACTTGCCGTTATTTGGGATGACGAGTGGAGTAGTATGGGCTGAAAAGACACTGGGAAGCTCAGAGTAATATTATTTACAGAACCTTTGATGGCTAGATTCTGGTATCATTGCTATGGACTAAAGCCAAGACTATACTTTAATTATTGGTATTAACAGTGAGCCACCTGTGATCAAATGTAGTGGTGAGCGCTTAATCTACGTATAAACTACTGATTCATTCTGTCCTGCTTTGTCAAGACTGCAAGTACTTTGGCAAGTTCCTGTTATTGCCTCCCTGGACTGTATTCAACACTTTGATGGTAATTTGTTATACATCCAAGGGCGGATTGGCCATAGGCTGACAGCCACATGATGTCATGGGGCTGCTTATATTTTGTTTTTTCTCCTAACCTTTTTCCAGTTACTTGGAGCTGACGTCAGCAGAGCTCAACCTAATAGTGTCTGGCCACAACATTGCTCTATTGATATTGTAATATTCCTTATGGTTAATCCCTCTCCAGGGATCAGCCGCACATCTGCCACATCGATCAGCCCTGTGTCGATCGATATGTTCCAGCCCATGCTGCATTGGTATGCTACCTGTCACAGGGGGTGATTCAGAGCTGATCGTAGATGTGCTCAAATTAGCACATCTACGATCAGGATCTCTGACATGTGGGGGGACGCCTAGCACAGGGATAATCCACCCCGCATGTCAAGCCCTACCCCCACTCTCTGCAGAGGTACAAAATCATTGCATGGCGGTGATGCTTTTGCACCCGGCGAGTAGCCCCCTGCAATATGCAACTTAGCTGTTTTGCGTCACAGCGGATGCGTGTGACCATTTACGCAGCCACCGTGGCCCGCCCCAGCAACGGTCCGGACATGCCTGCGTTGTCCAGACTGCGCCCCCCCAATGCCCGCCCCCTTCTGGCACACCCCACGACCGCCTCTGCCTGTCAATCTATTTTTATATACTATATGGCGGTCATGAGAATGCTGTATGGCAGCTGTTAGATACTGTTAATTAATTATGCTTTTTATACTGTTTTCTTGTCAGTTGGGATGCTCTCTATTCTGCCTGGCAGCCAGTGGGATGCACAATGTAGTGATCACTGTATGCTCAATGTATTGTAGGCGGCAGGGGCGTCTCTAGAGAGGAGGAGACCCGCGTGCAGACTCCGTGTGTGGGCCCCCTCCTCTCCCGTAGCCGTTGTGCCGCTGCTAGCGCTCTGAGCTTTGTAGACTCTGGCACAGTGCCAGAGTCTACAGCGCATGCGCAGGACTCAGAAAAATGGCCGCCGCCGCCATTTTTTCGGAGCCCTGCGCATGCGCTGTAGACTCTGGCACTGTGCCAGAGTCTACAGCGCTCAGAGCGCTAGCAGTGGCGCAACAGCTACGGGAGAGGAGGGGGCCCATACACGGTCAGCGATGGACTCCGGAAAGGTAAGTATAGGAGAAATGGGTGCAGTGTGTGCGGTGTGGGCCCCCCCTGGACTCAGGGGCCTGTGTGCGCCGCACACACTGCACCCATTATAGAATAGCCAATGGTAGGCGGTCATTGGGAAGCTGTCTTTATTTTATGGTGGTCACTGGGAGTCTCTCTGCTTTGTATTGTAGCTTCTGTTCGCTAATCCCACCTATGATTGATAATCCTGTCTACAGTTAACTTGATACCATCCACATTGAGGCAATTTAAAAAAAAATGTCCAGGGCAAATTTAAGTTCCCTATCTGCCTATGTATACATGCGCGGATGGAATCTTTCTAATTAATTCTAATTTATTCATCTGGACATCTGTCCTTGATAAAACTATGCTCATTCTTGCTACTATTTCATCTCTTGACTGGTGTGCCTTTGATTTGATTTATCAATTGAAGGCTGAAGATGACAGTATATTAATGTTATACAGATATATATATTTAGATACAATTAAATCTGTATATGTCAGTAGAGAGAGCACCACTTTCTGTCAAACTCAATCTGACAGGTGGGATACCCCCCCAATTATGCAAAACACGCCTCTAAACATGCCCCTAACCACTCCTCCGACACTCCCATTTTTTATCCCCTTCTGATGTTGTTTTTGTATGAAATAAGCTTACAAAAGGAGTTATAAGCATAATTTAATCATTGAAAAGCCTCCTGTGTATTAACTGTTAGATGTTACAGCAATGTATATAATTTCCAATGTTGAAATAAGCTTACAAAAGGAGTTATAAGCTTTGTTTAATCATTGAAAAGCCTCCTGTGTATTAACTCTTAGCTGTTACATCGTCGTATATAATTTCCAATTGATTTGTGTGTTGTTAACGCTTAGTTGCGCCAGTAAATGTTATTTCCAGTTGATTTATAAAATAAGCGTGCAAGCTACGAGTATTAAACCTGAATAAATCTGTGTTTAAATGTTGATTAAAGGATTATTTTTGCACACAAACCTCATAGCTTGAGTTCACCTTTCTGTGACATTTAGGTGAACTCAAGCTATGAGGTTTGTGACAGATGAGTAAACCATTATTGACCAGTACACATAGACAAGGCTGTTTGCTTTAATAAAGATTTGACATTGAGACTAGTAAACCAGTATTGACCAGGACACACAGAATAGTCATTTTGTTTTAATTACAGAGAAGTAATACTTTATTGACCAGTACACATAGACAAAACTATTTGCTTTAATTAAGAGTTGACATTGAGAACTAGGTAGTCCTTATGTTTGTTTATATTTACAGATATTTGACTGAGCCACGCAAACAGACAAGAAAGCTGTAGGGTAATTAAGGTCTGTTGCAGCTAATTGTCATGCAAACAGTACACATAGTCAAACCTGTTTGCTTTAATTAAGAGTTGACATTGAGACCTAGGTAGTCCTTATGTTTGTTTATATTTACAGCTATTTGACTGAGCCACGCAAACAGACAAGAAAGCTGCAGGATAATTAAGGGCTGTTACAGCTAATTGTCATGCAAACAGATCCTCAAAAACATAATGAGCTCACGCAAGTTGTACGGAAATTTGCTAGTGACCGAAGGTTGAACTAATAGTGCAAACAGACATGACCAGGCTTGTCTGGACATTAATCAAGGTCTATCAAGAGTGCTATGAGAATTCAGTTTGTAATTGACGTGTTGTCGGATGTAAAACGGCATACATGCTATGAATAATGATATATTATCAATTAGCAGCGGTTAGGTCAGAGAGAGAGAGAAAACAGATTTAACGGTGCTGCACTAACACAACTAATAATAAGAATAATACTTAATTGATGGTTTATAGATGCTAAACTGTATTAATATTGCCTAATGGGTTTATATAATGACCACATATAACAAGTAGTACAAATCGGTAAAATCATTCTACGTCATATAGGAACTAAACTGCTTTTATCATTTGACAAGCAAAATATTTAAACATATTAATGACGTGTCCTGACAAGCTGTATAGTTTTTTTAAATGCTATGGGTACATTAACAATACTTGACAGACATGCGTCTTAAACCTAAATGTTGCTAAAATATAGACGCGTGATAGAGCTGATCGTGTATATATATATAACCTAATATCGTTTGTAAAAACATCTTGTGTTTATATTCAAAATGTTGGCAATGCTTTATGTAAAATAAGCCTTATAAATTAGTTGTATAACATAATCAGATGTAAAATTATGTGTTTATTAATAAATAAGCTGTTTTTTAAACCCTATTTGTACATGCCCCCTATAGCTCCACCCGTAGGGTCAGAGTTTTGCATGTGTCAACAACATTTCAGCTTTATAAGGAGAGACCTGTAACCATACCATCACAGCGTTGAAATCTTTCACACAGAATATATTGAGCAAGGTATATGTAAGTATTATAAATATTTAACCTGTTTATTTATTTATTTATTTTTTTATTTTATTATGTTTATCCGTCTTAGACAATAATACCTACGATGTTATCAATTTTCTTATACGGCATACTTACTTTAATGACAGCCTATATAATTAGTGATAGTTTATCTATTGCTAACAAGGGTTGTGAAATATTATTATTATTTTTTCCCCCTAAATGTTGATTTGTTGCTAATAACCGCCGGGTGCATGTCGTTACTTATTTTGAAGAATGTTGCATGTGTTGTGTATATAAAGGGTTGTATGTTAATTTTTGTATAAAGATGTGTATTGTATTGTATTTTAAAAATCAACCAAGTCTATTACGTATGAATGAGTGACATCTAGTGGTTTATTTTGGCAATGACTGTATTAGCATATTAACATTTTCTGTTTTAATTAAAAAAGTATTTAAAAGATTATCACAATTACATGTTCTATGTTTTAACGTATTTAAAATATAGTATACAATATTTTTGTGATTCATAAGTGTTGTGTAAATACGCTATTTAGCGTATATGTATTCATGTATATTTAAAATACATTTATTATAATTTTTGTCTTACAGCATTAAGATTATTTCAAGACGAAGCAGTGGTTAAAATAATAATGGCGGTATGTATTTATGTACGGTTTATTTGGTCGTAGAGTCATTAAAATATCTTTACAAGCTGCATTATTATGTAAAAACAAAAGTTAACGATAAATATAAATATAATCTACATTATATCTTTTTTAACAGTCAGCAAGTCGCAATGTATTTGAAATTTCTGACGATGACATGATCGCGAGTCTTTCGCAAATTGATGAGCATCTTTATCAACCGCTAACTAGTAAGTGGTCATACTACTGTATGTTTAACGGTTCATAAATAATGTTATTTTATAGATATATAATGTTAAATCTTGTGATCGTAAGTTTATCGACTGCTGAATAATTTGAATTTGTTTTTAAAATGCTTATTCTCACATAATTAACAAGAATTAATCTTACGCAGGACCGGTCGGTCAAGGTCTGAGAAGGACAGATCCATACATCGTAGAATGCGCGAATGGTTCTGCTGATGAAACGATTCAGAAGACTTATAAGGCATACGCTGATTCACCGAAGTCTCAAAGCAGTTGTGTGTATATGTTTGTGAATTTAGCTTTTAAAAACGAATGATACGTTTTTTACCGAGTGCGCAAAGTAGCTGTACGTGTATTAGAAACATAGAATTTGACGTTAGATAAGGACCACTTGGTCCATCTAGGCAGAGCCTTTTTTATCCTTTAGGTAATCTCAAACCTTTTTGAACCTTAATTCTTTGTAAGGATATACATAGATCTATACCAAGCTTGTTTAAAATGTTCTTCCGTTTTAGTCTTTATCACGTCTTATGGTATGAAATGATTTTAAATTGCTCATTTGTATTTTGCAGACAGCCCTAGCCGCCTATGCGTGGAAACAAGCTTTGAAAAGTATATGCGCGATGTGCAAATGCGCCCGCTGCCGTCACAGGAGTCAGAACCGTAAGCGGAGTTTTCTATCGATAGTAAGTTAATTCAACGATGCTATTCGTTTGTTACAAACATTTAAAACGTACATTTTTTAACAGAGAAAAAATGTCAATCATAGCCGTACATCTGTTTTGTTTTCTATCGATAGAAAGTTAATTAAACGACGCTATACGGTTGTTACACGTATTTAAAACGCTAATTTTTTCACAGAGCAAAAATGTAAATTATAGCCGTGCAACTAATTAATTGTTTTTGTTTTTTTAGCATTCGATGAAATCTTATACAACATGGATCCTACCGGGTATTGTTGTATAAATACAACGGATGATGAAACGATCGAAGAAGCAGTGCCCCGTACAAGCACGCCCGATACAACGACGCATAGACCCGATGACAGAGAGAATCAATACATACAGATGCCGAACAGACATTTACGCCTAGCTGGTTCTAAGCCGTTGATAATGAATCAGATGTACGGTAAAATTAATCCAAACAGTCGTGTGAGTGATGTGCCGCGCACAACGCATTGGGTGAATGAAAAACCTAAGCAAAGGGGTGTGAAGAGGAAAATGGTTTATACAGACAAAACCGAGTCTAAAAGAAGGCGGTTGACGGCGTTACAAGATGCACCAACTAGTTGTAACAACAGCAACAAATTCAAGATGTTGCCCGATCATGATGATGATGAACAAACGAACTGTGTTAGTGATAAAACTGCTGACTCAGAGATTGCAAAAGGTAAGAGGGTCAATAGGCTCTCAAAAAAGTACAAGATCAAACATACAAAGGAAAATAGGGTTATAATAATAGCAGTCACTCAGAATGATCCCATTATAATTCCAGATACACAGGTTGATCTGATTATAATTCCAGATACACAGGTTGAACCCATTATAATTCAAGATACGCAAGTTTTCCCCGTTATAAATCCAGATGTCTGTTATGATTTACTTCAAGACGCAAAGTCATTTTATATATTCGACGCAGAAGTTGTGGATGGTCAAGATTGTGTTGATATTTCAGAAGTTCCAAACAAAGGGGTTAGAGCGTCTGTGGTTGAGTCGCGTTCTGCAGAGACGGACGATGTTGTTGCCGATCCATCAGGTAATGATGTAAGACAACAACAACGGCCGTCGTGTCAGAGCACAATGGCTGAGGCTGACGACGGTCCATCGCAGAAATAATGCACAGCGGCAAATGAGATCAGCGTGCGCTTAATAAATGTATTAAACGCTATCTGGAACTCGCAATAGAACGGAACAACCTAGTTAGGGAGACTTGTGATTTCCTAGAGGTCAACTCATTCGGTGAAAAAACACTGACATGACTATTTATGACAGGTTGCGGTTTGAACAACATTGCAGCGCGTAGAGCACAGGGCAATAAAAATACAAGCAGAAATTTAAAAGTAAAACGGGCCATAAGAACGTTAATAAACTTAATAAAACAAAAGCAACCTAGACTGGCACGACAAGGCACACATAGATTTAATGAACAGAATGACAACATACCGTCACGACACATAGATAGACGGCCATCACAGACGGACAGCGCTGAACGCGTAGCATCACCCGGACCGGCTGGTCCGGAAACGCCTAGTAATAACGAGGTGATGCACCCGTTTTTTTTTAGAAACCATAGCCAGGTACGAACGAAATCACCCCAATTTCAGGGCGTCTAAATTACACCATCATTTCCGTTTTATCAACTTGAATAGAATCACATCATTTGTAGAAGCTACGAGGGCAATACACGATGCAATACAGACTATGCTCGACAGCTACATGATTAATGTCGACCCTAACCATCGTATACAGTTAAGGTTGGAAGGTGGAGGGTTACACAACGCCATCTATTCACACCGTAAGCCGCGCGAGTCATTAGACGCCGTCAGTTTTTTTAATCAGATAATAAACACGCTGCAAAGTAATGCTGAGGTTTTATTTGATACAGAGTTGAAATTTGTGATCTCTTTTTTCAAGAATCGTGTAGGCGGTGTCCTGACGTGCAGGAGCCTACGGAGGGTACCATACAGTCTTATTACTGAAAAATGCAGTCATGTGTTATACGATTTCAGTAACAGCGGTAACAATCTGTGTCTGGCGGCTAGCCTCTGCAAACTTCTGGACAAAGATAATTCCACAGACCAAGTGATACACGAAAGGGCGATCGAGATTCATTAAGCATTGAATTTGCCCCTTGATAAAATGATCAGCTTTAGCGATGTTGCTTGTTTTGAAAACCATTTAAAGTCATCAATTAAGATTCTCTATTACAGTAATGGTTGCTGGAATTGTTATAGCACAGATTGTCGATACAAAGACAACATACTGTTCATCCTATGGTACGATGATCATTACTATGGTATTTTGGACATTAAAGCTTTTGTTGGTGCCCGTTACTTCTGTAAATTTTGCAACAATGTGTACCACCACAGAAATAAGCATGACTGTCTTTTCTTTTGTAAGTCGTGTTTCAGGCAGGATTGCGTTGATACAGGTCAGGCAGCGCTAAGGTGTATGGTGTAAGGATGTTTTGCAGGTCAACAGAATGTTTAGAGACGCACAAGTCTTTAGCGTTGGCTATGAAAATGCCATGCCTTCCAAAAATGTATTGCGATCGCTGTGGTTTGTACACCAATCCCGACCACGCTTGTTGGGGTATGAAATGCCCCGTTTGCAAAGTGAATGTTGACAATTTTGCGGGTCATTTGTGTTACATTTAAAACATTAAACCTACGATTCCTACTTTAAAATAATTTTTTTATGATTTTGAATGCATGCAAGAAACGAGCGTGCACATACCTAATTACTGTTACGCATTAACGCTGGTGGATGAGAAATCCTGGGAGTTTCAGGGCACTGATTGTATCGCAGATTTTGTAAAAACATTCATGAGACCAAAATTTGCGGGATACACATTCATAGCCCATAATGCAGGGCATTATGATGCGTACTTTGTAATGCGACAATTGATTAAGGAAAAATTGAAAACATCTGTGTTGGCACAAGGCGGTAAACTGTTGTGCATAACGGTGAGTGATTTAAATATTCGATTTATCGATTCTTTAAATTTCTTGCCCATGCGCCTCAGTCGTTTACCAAAAGCAATGGGTTTTGAGGGTTCAAAAGGATATTTCCCACATTTTTTTAACAAAGCCGCTAACCAACATTATATAAATGCCATGCCGGATATTCAACATTTCGGCATGCAATATATGATGGGGACAGAAAACATTGAATTCAAAGATTGGTATGAGAGATATTAGCATAAGTCATTTAACTTCCAGGATGAACTTAAACGCTATTGCAAGGAGGATGTGGTAATATTACAGAGGGCTTGTAAGGTGTTCCGAGATGCCGTTATATCGATGACCAAACAGGAAGTTGGCGTATATAAGAAAAATAAGCCGGTTATTGTTAAGAGATACATTGATCCCTTTCAATTGGTCACGCTGGCTGCTGTTTGCATGGCCATGTACCGATGTAAATTTTTAAAGGATAACACGTTGGCGCTTGTACCGTCTGATAACTATCACAAAACTCAGAAGCGTTACTTAACACCAGCCATACAGTGGTTAATGTACATAGCGCATACAGAAGGTGTAGACATAAGACACACATTACAAGGAGGTGAGAAGAAAGTTGGTAGCTACTAAATGGACGGCTATTCAGTGATCGATGGGGTACAAACGGCGTTTGAGTTCCAAGGTTGTTTTTTTCACGGTTGTAGTGCTTGTTACAACCCCGATGATGAAAACAAAGTGACTCAAACGACCTACGGTCAATTACGCCACAAGATGCAGGTGAGATTTAATTTTCTTAAGCTCTGCGGATTTCACGTGCGTGTTATTTGGGAGTGCCAGTGGAAAAAAATGTTACAGGACGATGCCCGTCTACAGGAGTTTCTTAAGGGCAAAGGTTTGCCCGAACCCTTGGATCCACGAGATTCGCTTTACGGCGGATGTACAAACGCCATAAAGCTGTATCACAAAGCACAGCCGGATGAACAGATACACTACTATGATTTTACCAGTCTGTACCCATTTGTCAACAAAAACAAAGCATATCCTGTAAAACATCCCAGGATCATTTATAAAGATTTTGACGATATCACAACATATTTTGGTATCGCTAAAGTAAAAGTGCACCCGCCGCGTGCTCGGTAAACTGATGTTTCCTTTATGTCGCACATGCGCTGAGTCTGGACAGGCAGAGTCGTGTGAACATAGTGATGAGGAACAAGCGCTCGTCGGTACGTGGTGTACCGTAGAAATAATGTTAGCAGTTGACAAGGGCTACAAAGTGTGTAAAATCTATGAAGTGTGGCATTTTGATGAACAATCTGATGATTTGTTTTCAGGTTACATTAAAATGCATCTTAGGGATAAACAAGAGGCTTCTGGTTATCCCGATTGGTGTACAGACTCTGAGAAACGACGGGCTTATATAGATGCCTATCAAAAAAAAATGAAGGTGTGTTTTTACGACCCAATCATATAGAAATCAACCCCACAAAAAGACAAATTTCAAAATTGTTTTTAAACTCCTTATGGGGAAAGTTTGGTCAACGTAATAACATGCCCAACACTAGTCTAGTGTCTGATCCCGACAAGCTTTTTGAATACGCGTTTTTTTTTACCTCACTATTAGGTGTCTGCTATAGACTTTATCGATGACGACACTGTCGTGGTAAATTGGAAGTACGCCAAAGACCATTACACCCGATCAAGTAACTGTAATGTTTTTATAGCTGCAATTACAACAGCGCATGCTAGAATTGAACTGTACAAGCTATTGGATGTATTACAAGAACGTTGTCTTTACCACGATACAGACTCTGTTATTTTTGTCAGCAGACCCGGTGATTGGAATCCGCCGTTGGGGGATCATCTAGGTGAACTGACTAGCGAAATACCTGCCGGTACGCATATAACAGAGTTTGTCTCATCAGGTCCCAAATCATATGGCTATCGTCTAAATAACGGAAAGACCTGTTTAAAAGTTAAAGATATCATGCTCAACGTTGATAATACGCAACATGTCAACTTTGACAGCCTGAAAGAGTTGGTCTTGAAATACCCTTTAAATCCCGATGGTGACGACCAGAAAAAAATTGTGATACGTCAACCAGGCATAGTGCGGGTTAAGAAGTATTGGCAAATTGAAACGCGCATGCTGCAGAAAACGGAAAAGTATAAACGGCGGCTTACAGATAACTTCACAACGCTACCGTTTGGTTATTAAGATAGATATCAGACTGCAACATCCCTTTTCATGTATTTTAGCAGGCCCCTCCAACTCGGGTAAAAGTTATTTTGTTAAAATGCTGCTGCAAAATGCAGCTACGCACATATCACATGTGCCTGATAATATTGTTTGGTTTTACGGCTGTTGGCAACCTATGTACGATCAGCTTCTGCGTGATTACCCAAGCATGCGTTTTATAGAGGGTCTACCTGAGACTTTTAATGACGACCAACTTTTTCCCAATAGGATTAATTTAGCGGTTGTTGATGATCTGATGGAGTCGGCTAATAATAATTCTGAGATTGAGAAAGCATTCACAAAGTATGTACACCACAGAAACCTCAGTATCATGTACCTAGTGAAAAATTTCTTTTGCCAAGGTAAAAAGAGCAGGACGATACATCTAAACACAAAATATATGGTCCTTTTCAAAAATCCACGAGATAAATTGCAGGTGACGACTCTTGGTAGACAAATGTACCCTGGAAATAGTAAGTTCTTTCTGGACGCATTCCAAAATGCGACAACCGTACCGTATGGCTATTTACTGGTTGATTTAAGAACCAATACGCTTGACGAATACCGTTTACGAAGTGGCTTATTTCCACCAGATGAGCCGGTGGCTTATGTCATTAAAAAGCATGCTTCTAAAAAGCGGTAATTCTACAACTTTTAGTAATTTTTCTTAGAGCCACCGACAGAGAGCATGTCGAATTGTTTACGTCGTAATTGGACGCTTTTAAAAGCGTTAATAAAGGCGACACCGATTCAAAGAAATGCTATTTTATCCAATGCGTCAAACGATTTGGTGACAACCATTTGTGAGATAGCCCTCAAC
This sequence comes from Pseudophryne corroboree, assembly GCF_028390025.1. Taxonomy (NCBI): domain Eukaryota; kingdom Metazoa; phylum Chordata; class Amphibia; order Anura; family Myobatrachidae; genus Pseudophryne; species Pseudophryne corroboree. The sequence goes on from NC_086449.1 coordinate 148,601,543, forward strand.
ATACTTAACGGTAAAATACCATTGTCACAACGACAGTTGAATTACCTTAAAAAGAAGCGGGCCCTTATAAAATCACTTTGCAATAAGAAATGCAACATTGGTAAAAAGAAGCGGTTGGTGAAGCAGTCCAGTGGTTTTATTGGCTCGTTGCTTGGTTTTGCAATACCGTTAATAACGGGTCTCCTGACTAATCGTTGATGGACTATGCTGAGAAAATGTATCTAGTGCCTCAGCAGCAGTTAGAACATTTACGCAACAAACCGGTTAATCATGATATACGTAAAACAGTCACCCAAGGTCTGGATGTGGAAATCATAAACATACTACAGAATAATGATTTATCAGAATATGATAAAGCTATACGTTACACAGCCGCTTTGCAGAAATATCTGGTGTTGAGTAAGCAATCTGATAGAGAAATGTCATCTTTAACTCTTTTAACGCCCAAAATTCCAACTGATCCTCAAACAAGCAACTCTGATCAGTCAGACGGTTCTGACTCTGTTTATCACGATGTTGTGGACGGCGTTAATTCCCAGTATAGGAAGAACTCTGAAATTCTTTTGAGTAAAATGGCCAGGTCTAAACACATCACAAACTGGAACGCTAAAGGTGAATTTCTGTATAAAGGTAACGCTGTACAGGGATCCAACATGTTAGATTTAATAAGACACATAACGCAAAGCCACAGCGTGTCGAGCCGTAAAATGCTGAATGGGTGGAGTGAAATTATGCACGTTATGGATGAATTAAATATTCCATCTACTGTAGTCGGCAACGCATCAAACAGAATGTAACTAGACCGTTTAAAAGCAGAAACATACTCCGTTGATGGTGACTTTTTATTAACTCCAACGCTAGCAGTGTATAAAAAAAGACGCTTAAATGTTTTAAGCAGCCCAGGTTTAAAAACAACTCATGGTTACTTAATGCCTAGGAAACGCGATGTAGCATTGTTACAGGATTCACCGTGGTTGAGTCTATGATCTATTTCTATGGTATATTGTTTTTAAGGAATGGCATTGTAATAAAGTTTTAAAAAGTTTGTTTATTATAGTTATGAAACATTGTATGTAAAATGCTTTAAACATCGTAATGATTACAATTGTTATAATATTGCAACGTTAATGTATCTGTAAATATGCTTTTTATGTTACAATAAAATATCCTTATCATTTATAGTGGTCTGTTTTGTTCTTTGTTTCTAATCTGTGTTTTTGGAAGAAGATCACACTCACACAACAACATAAAGTTTAAAATCATTGTTTATTATAGTTATGAAACATTGTACATAAAATGTTTCAAACACAGGGATGATTACAAGTTACACATTTCTGTAGACATTTATCCGTATAGCGACTCAAACAATGACTTTTCAGTAGGCGCCTTACAAACATTGCAATTTAACGGTCATTACATTTTGTATCATTACTAAATCGGGTCAGAATATCCTCATATTTAGTTTTTACACATCATAAATATAAAGTAAATACAGTATTGCCCGCATACAGCGCTTGAAAAACCTTGTAACCGACGGTTTTGGTGACAAATACTTTTTGAATTAAAATGTAAAAACTTTATGATATTTTTTTGGAAAATGTCACTCTCCGGCGAGAGACCGTAGGAGTCAAAGAAATAACAAATGCCATGTTCATTAAAATAAACGGCCAACCAGTGTTCGCCGGGCTGCCTGCTGCTATGCGTGTTGATTACAAACGCGCAGGGGTAATGCGTTAGTTTATCGGTAGGCAACAGATCACACGTATACGTTCCTTTAAAAATAAGCCTTGTGCTTTGCGCAGCGTACAGAATACAGTTTATCTGTAATGTGTTAATTTTTCAGCAGCGTAGTGTTAGTTTATTTCATTTATAGATAATCGTACAACACATCGCGCCTTTGATTAATCTCGATGATGTTATCAAATAGAGCGTATATTATCACATTGACTGTCCGGTCCAATGCTTCTGCAAAGCGGAATTCGGCACGTAGATTGCCTGTTCTTATCAGGGAAAGGTGTTCTCCGCATTCCTGCTCCGGCGACAGATCAAAAGTGAACAGCGTATAGCCGTTGAGGTACTCTTCGCAGTCAATCAGTATGCCGGCGTCAGATTTCTGCTTATTTGTGATTTGTATGAGCGTCATATACTCTCTTACGGCATTACCGTGTTCAAAGTCTGGTTGAAATGGTTTTGCAGGGTGCGGTGTTCCATCCAGATAAAGGGATGCAAAGCTCACATTTTTATGTTCAAAACAAAGTGGATTCCGATTAAGGACACCTGAAAATGCTTTGTTGTCCACAAAGCCGGCTATGACCGTTTTCGGAACTTGACCTAAAAATTGATTTTCTAGATTAAATACTCTACTGCCCGCTGGTACGCTGTAGATTTTCATCCCAACGTGGTCAATAGCGTATTTCACGTTGCCATTTAGCAGGGCCTGCGCATGCCCAATCCGCACGGCCGGTGAGACCTGTACTCTTTTCACAAACAGGGACGCTGCTGTGATCTGTATTTTAAAGGCATCCGCTTCAGCCGACATTAAGCAGAATGAGTCTTTGTTTCTGGTGAGTTTAATCTTCAGGTCAACGGCGTTTAAAATTAGTTTATGTTGATGGAAAAGGTCGCAGTGAAGCGGTCCTAGCAATTCAACCGTGCGACTCTGCGCTGTTGCTTCTGCGCGTTTTTTGAACCCCGTATTAGGGCCGTCCAGCATCCTGTTTTTGTGTTCTCCAGCCACATCTTTGTAAAATAATCCTGTGGTGTGCTTTATTGACAAAGCGTCCGAGCTATAATTCTATATAGTCTCAATGTACACCCGGTAAGCGTAAAGGTTGTTGAATTGTGATATGAGCCTGTCGCCTAAAGTTACATCCACTTGGCTGAATAAAGTCGCTATGGGGTAATTAATAAGGGCAACCCGAACCCCTTGGACTAGCTGTGTGTTATCGGTTCGTACGATCTTACACGTCACGTACAGCAGTGTGTTGTTCAGATCATAGTAGTGTTCGCCGCTGGCCGCTATATAAAATTCAAGTGGCGCTGTGTCGGATAATGCCGCTAAAGGTTGAACTTCGACGTATAGACTTTTCTCTATGCTAGTTTTTGTCGGGGGCACGTCAAAAAGATCCAGCTCTGTTTTTGTGCATTCAACGGACTCGGAGTGTATGAAAGACATGTTGTTTAAAAAATATCACAGACGGAGCGCTTCGGCTTTCTCTTCTTCTTTGAGTTGCGTCATCTCTGGTTTTTATTTAAAAAGGGTATGTCCCAAGGCGGAAGCGCTATCATACGCTTCCGTTTTCTTTAAGACACACCTTTTCTTGTATATATTAGTCCTGAACTATCTTGTTTCGCTTGGTTCGCATCATGTATTTTATTCATCACGGCCATTGTGGCTTGTCCGATAACGTCTTTCGCGATATTACGGGCCGCGGTCTTCATGTGCGGTTTAGCTAACTCTAAGCCTCTCCGGAAAAGAGGAACAGCTTTTCTGAAAAGACTTTGAAAAATACCGCCTAAACCGCATCCGTACATGTACGCGCTGCCGTGAAAACCTGGTAATCCATTACCGGCTTGCGTTTTATAATATTGTGCGTAGAGATCAGGATCGCCATAATTTTTAACAGCTACCATTCTGTTTAGTTAATAAATATAGTTTTGGCGACGTCTAAACTGTAGTTTCACGATCACTTTACCAAACTTAAATGAGATGTTCTTGTTCTGGTCGTTCTTTATCTCTATGGCCACTGTGTCAAAATGCGCTTTGCACAAAGGTACGTAATCGGGCTTCTCGTATCGTATTGTGATCACCTCATTGTTATGGCCCTTCATTTCAACAGTGCGGAGTAGCGGTACATAACTATCTCCGACCCTCTGGTGTTCGATAATGTCTGTGTACACGTACAGCGTATATTGACCACCTTTGATGTCGGCGCATGGTTTAGAAATATTAGTTTTAGGCTGTAAACCCAGTATCCATATCAGTTTAGAACCGGCATGGATTTGATACAACCGCTTACTGTCGCATGTTACAACGTGTGCAAACGGATCGTACGTTAGTCTTAATCCAACGTCCAGTTTCTGTTGTACAATTTCCACGTTGATTAAGTTCAGTAGTGCATCGATTGTTTCATAAAAACCCGGTTTAATGCACACACTCACGACTCACGCCACCGGCTGATCCGCTGTTCCACCCCATGATATTTGCAGTCTACAATCTTGTAAATCCAATGTATTCCACGGGTGCGGATATTGTATTTCTGTAAGAGCGACTTCCCACTCACCGCTTAAGTGTATCGACTTTGCAAGTTTTGTTGTATAGTTAGAAATCTTATTTTGCGGGAAAGTAACCGATGAGGCATTGCTGGGTAAGGTTACGTAGAACGACTTGTCATCCATCGCTCGTCTTGTTTAGATAGTGATGAGCTTTATATGTCTTTTATCTCTGATGCCTCGACCCAACTGTTAAATTTTGCGGGGTACCCGCGCCACTTGACTAACGCGTATTTTCGACCTCTGACCGTCTTATTTTTTTAAATCTTTTCCACTTTGTAAATTCTTTTATAGTTTTTGGGGATGCTTTGAAGTTCTTCGGGGTAAAAACTACCTGTTATAGCTTCACTGTACAGATCTGTCAACTTATAAAGCGGCTTAAGACCTTTAGTGTTCACACTCTGTATGACAAATATTTCCTCAGAATAATTCTCTTCATAACCTTTCTGAAATATATCCTTATATTTGGATATGCGCACGTGTTCACCGACGGATAAACGAGGCGCTTGTTTACCGGCTTTAAAGTAATCGCCGTACACCATCTTGAAAATCCTCAAAGCGTTAGAGGGCTTCACTTCACACGGCGCACACTTAATCGTTCTGTGGTACGTATTATTATAGCTGTATATAAAGTCCTGTAAAACATCTATATATCTGTAAGTATTCTGCACTGTGAAATAGCACCACATCCGTGTTTTTAAAGTTCTATTAAAGTGCTCTATGACAGCCGCCTTTACGTCGTTATTAGTCGTAAAATGGTATATATCGTATTTTTCTAACACTTTTTTAAAGGTTTTGTTTAGAAACTCTTTACCGCAGTCTGTTTGTAGCTTCTTTGGTACGCAACCCTGCTGAAATATTTTTTCAAAAGCATTAGCGACGGATGTAGAGTTCTTAGTCATTAGACTTTCAGCCCACGATCTCTTACTGAAAATATCAATGATGGTTAGTATGTACTTAAATCCATCGTTGTACTTCGCAAGATCGATGAGCGAAACCAAGTCGCATTGCCATTGTCGATTTATATCCGATACGCAGATCATGTTCCTTTTATAGTTTTTCCTGACCGGCTAATATAATGTATACGCGTCTTGTTTTTGCAGCCATTCTTTAATATTGGCACTTTTAAACACAGATTTATTCGACTCATAAAACTTCTCAAAACCGCTATAACTCCCTGGGTATAATACTGTGTAATACGCATTATTTATACGTTTTTTTTTCGGTTTGCCGAGCGTCGTGTTACGACGCTTCTTTTGTCCGCTGGCATAACAGCGTACACTTTTATAGATAGCACTCTCGAATCCAATAAACATCAGTCGTAGCTTGCACGCTTATTTTATAAATCAACTGGAAATAACATTTACTGGCGCAACTAAGCGTTAACAACACACAAATCAATTGGAAATTATATACGATGATGTAAAGCTAAGAGTTAATACACAGGAGGCTTTTCAATGATTAAACAAAGCTTATAACTCCTTTTGTAAGCTTATTTAAACATTGGAAATTATATACAATGCTGCAACATCTAACAGTTAATACACTGGAGGCTTTTCAATGATTAAACTACGCTTATAACTCCTTTTGTAAGCTTATTTCATATAAAACAACATCAGAAGGGGATGAAAAGTGAGAGTGTCGGAGGAGTGGTTAGGGGTGTGGTCAGAGGCGTGTTTTGCATAATTGGGGGCGTATCCCACCTGTCACTTTGAGTTTGACAGAAAGTGGTGCTCTCTCTACTTATGTCTATGTTCTTCTAAGTAAAAACCCTGGGCGTATATGATTACAGCATTTTATTAAGTGTTGTTTTAATTATGAGTTGGCAGACAGTAAGTTTTTTTTATATCATACAATATGATATTTGTTTAGAGTGGTTTATTGTCACAACATCTCAACTAGTTATAAAGGTGTATACACACGGCGAGATTCAGGCTAATCCCGATTCTCACTATATGACCGGGGCTAGGTCGGCATCGCAAGCACATAATGAGTGTGCTTGTGATACTGACTAAGGGCCTAATTCTGAGTTGATCACAGCAGCAAATTTGTTAGCAGTTGGGCAAAACCATGTGCACTGCAGGTGGGGCAGATATAACATGAGTTAGATTTGGGTGGAGTGTGTTCAAACTGAAATCTAAATTGCAGTGTAAAAATAAAGCAGCCAGTATTTACTAGTGATGTGCACCGGAAATTTTTCGGGTTTTGGTTTTGGATTCGGTTCCGCGGCCGTGTTTTGGATTCGGACGCGTTTTGGCAAAACCTCCCTGAAATTTTTTTGTCGGATTCGGGTGTGTTTCGGATTCTGGTTTTTTTTTTACAAAAAAACCCTCAAAAACAGCTTAAATCATAGAATTTGGGGGTCATTTTGATCCCATAGTATTATTAACCTCAATAACCATAATTTCCACTCATTTCCAGTCTATTCTGAACACCTCACACCTCACAATATTATTTTTAGTCCTAAAATTTGGACCGAGGTCGCTGGATGACTAAGCTAAGCGACCCAAGTGGCCGACACAAACACCTGGCCCATCTAGGAGTGGCACTGCAGTGTCAGGCAGGATGGCACTTCAAAAAAATTGTCCCCAAACAGCACATGATGCAAAGAAAAAAAGAGGCGCACCAAGGTCGCTGTATGACTAAGCTAAGCGACACAAGTGGCCGACACAAACACCTGGCCCATCTAGGAGTGGCACTGCAGTGTCAGACAGGATGGCACTTCAAAAAAATTGTTCCCAAACAGCACATGATGCAAAGAAAAAAAGAGGCGCACCAAGGTCGCTGTGTGACTAAGCTAAGCGACACAAGTGGCCGACACAAACACCTGGCCCATCTAGGAGTGGCACTGCAGTGTCAGGCAGGATGGCACTTCAAAAAAATTGTCCCCAAACAGCACATGATGCAAAGAAAAAAAGAAGCGCACCAAGGTCGCTGTGTGACTAAGCTAAGCGACACAAGTGGCCGACACAAACACCTGGCCCATCTAGGAGTGGCACTGCAGTGTCAGGTAGGATGGCACTTCAAAAAAATTGTCCCCAAACAGCACATGATGCAAAGAAAAATGAAAGAAAAAAGAGGTGCAAGATGGAATTGTCCTTGGGCCCTACCACCCACCCTTATGTTGTATAAACAGGACATGCACACTTTAACGAACCCATCATTTCAGCGACAGGGTCTGCCACACGACTGTGACTGAAATGACTGGTTGGTTTGGGCCCCCACCAAAAAAGAAGCAATCAATCTCTCCTTGCACAAACTGGCTCTACAGAGGCAAGATGTCCACCTCATCATCATCCTCCGATTCCTCACCCCTTTCACTGTGTACATCCCCCTCCTCACAGATTATTAATTCGTCCCCACTGGAATCCACCATCTCAGGTCCCTGTGTACTTTCTGGAGGCAATTGCTGGTGAATGTCTCCACGGAGGAATTGATTATAATTCATTTTGATGAACATCATCTTCTCCACATTTTCTAGAAGTAACCTCGTACGCCGATTGCTGACAAGGTGAGCGGCTGCACTAAACACTCTTTCGGAGTACACACTGGAGGGTGGGCAACTTAGGTAAAATAAAGCCAGTTTCTGCAAGGGCCTCCAAATTGCCTCTTTTTCCTGCCAGTATACGTACGGACTGTCTGACGTGCCTACTTGGATGCGGTCACTCATATAATCCTCCACCATTCTTTCAATGGTGAGAGAATCATATGCAGTGACAGTAGACGACATGTCAGTAATCATTGGCAGGTCCTTCAGTCCGGACCAGATGTCAGCACTCGCTCCAGACTGCCCTGCATCACCGCCAGCGGGTGGGCTCGGAATTCTTAGCCTTTTCCTCGCACCCCCAGTTGCGGGAGAATGTGAAGGAGGAGCTGTTGACGGGTCACGTTCCGCTTGACTTGACAATTTTCTCACCAGCAGGTCTTTGAACCTCTGCAGACTTGTGTCTGCCGGAAAGAGAGATACAACGTAGGTTTTAAATCTAGGATCGAGCACGGTGGCCAAAATGTAGTGCTCTGATTTCAACAGATTGACCACCCGTGAATCCTGGTTAAGCGAATTAAGGGCTCCATCCACAAGTCCCACATGCCTAGCGGAATCGCTCTGTTTTAGCTCCTCCTTCAATGTCTCCAGCTTCTTCTGCAAAAGCCTGATGAGGGGAATGACCTGACTCAGGCTGGCAGTGTCTGAACTGACTTCACGTGTGGCAAGTTCAAAGGGTGGCAGAACCTTGCACAACGGTGAAATCATTCTCCACTGCGCTTGAGTCAGGTGCATTCCCCCTCCTTTGCCTATATCGTGGGCAGATGTATAGGCTTGAATGGCCTTTTGCTGCTCCTCCATCCTCTGAAGCATATAGAGGGTTGAATTCCACCTCGTTATCACCTCTTGCTTCAGATGATGGCAGGGAAGGTTCAGGAGTGTTTGGTGGTGCTTCAGTCTTTGGCACGCGGTGGCTGAATGCCGAAAGTGGCCCGCAATTCTTTGGGCCACCGACAGCATCTCTTGCACGCCCCTGTCGTTTTTTAAATAATTCTGCACCACCAAATTCAATGTATGTGCAAAACGTGGGACGTGCTGGAATTTGCCCAGATGTAATGCATGCACAATATTGCTGGCGTTGTCCGATGTCACAAATCCCCAGGAGAGTCCAATTGGGGTAAGCCATTCTGCGATGATGTTCCTCAGTTTCCGTTAGAGGTTGTTAGCTGTGTGCCTCTTATGGAAAGTGGTGATACAAAGCGTAGCCTGCCTAGGAACGAGTTGGCGTTTGCGAGATGCTGCTACTGGTGCCGCCGCTGCTGTTCTTGCTGTGGGAGGCAATACATCTACCCAGTGGGCTGTCACAGTCATATAGTCCTGAGTCTGCCCTGCTCCACTTGTCCACATGTCTGTGGTTAAGTGGACATTGGGTACAACTGCATTTTTTAGGACACTGGTGACTCTTTTTCTGAGGTCTGTGTACATTTTCGGTATCGCCTGCCTAGAGAAATGGAACCTAGATGGTATTTGGTACCGGGGACACAGTACCTCAATCAAGTCTCTAGTTGCCTCTGAATTAACGGTGGATACCGGAATGACGTTTCTCACCACCCAGGCTGACAAGACCTGAGTTATCCGCTTTGCAGCAGGATGACTGCTGTGATATTTCATCTTCCTCGCAAAGGACTGTTGGACAGTCAATTGCTTACTGGAAGTAGTACAAGTGGTCTTCCGACTTCCCCTCTGGGATGCCGATCGACTCCCAGCAGCAACAACAGCAGCGCCAGCAGCAGTAGGCGTTACACTCAAGGATGCATCGGAGGAATCCCAGGCAGGAGAGGACTCGTCAGACTTGCCAGTGACATGGCCTGCAGGACTATTGGCTTTCCTGTGTAAGGTGGAAATTGACACGGAGGGAGTTGGTGGAGTGGTTTGCAGGAGCTTGGTTACAAGAGGAAGGGATTTAGTGGTCAGTGGACTGCTTCCGCTGTCATCCAAAGTTTTTGAACTTGTCACTGACTTATGATGAATGCGCTGCAGGTGACGTATAAGGGAGGATGTTCCGAGGTGGTTAACGTCTTTACCCCTACTTATTACAGCTTGACAAAGGCAACACACGGCTTGACACCTGTTGTCCGCATTTGTGTTGAAATAATTCCACACCGAAGAGGTGATTTTTTTTGTATTTTGACCAGGCATGTCAATGGCCATATTCGTCCCACGGACAACAGGTGTCTCCCCGGGTGCCTGACTTCAACAAACCACCTCACCATCAGAATCCTCCTTGTCAATTTCCTCCCCAGCGCCAGCAACATCCATATCCTCATCCTGGTGTACTTCAACAGTGACATCTTCAATTTGACTATCAGGAACAGGACTGCGGGTGCTCCTTCCAGCACTTGCAGGGGGCGTGCAAATGGTGGAAGGCGCAAGCTCTTCCCGTCCAGTGTTGGGAAGGTCAGGCATCGCAACCGACACAATTGGACTCTCCTTGGGGATTTGTGATTTAGAAGAACGCACAGTTCTTTGCTGTGCTTTTGCCAGCTTAAGTCTTTTCATTTTTCTAGCGAGAGGATGAGTGCTTCCATCCTCATGTGAAGCTGAACCTCTAGCCATGAACATAGGCCAGGGCCTCAGCCGTTCCTTGCCACTCCGTGTCGTAAATGGCATATTGGCAAGTTTACGCTTATCATCAGACGCTTTCAATTTTGATTTTTGGGTCATTTTACTGAACTTTTGTTTTTTGGATTTTACATGCTCTCTACTATGACATTGGGCATCGGCCTTGGCAGACGACGTTGATGGCATTTCATCGTCTCGGCCATGACTAGTGGCAGCAGCTTCAGCACGAGGTGGAAGTGGATCTTGATCTTTCCCTATTTTAACCTCCACATTTTTGTTCTCCATTTTTTAATGTGTGGAATTATATGCCAGTATCAATAGCAATGGCCTACTACTATATATACTGCGCACAACTGAAATGCACCACAGGTATGGATGGATAGTATACTTGACGACACAGAGGTAGGTAGAGCAGTGGCCTTCCGTACCGTACTGCTACATATACTGGTGGTCACTGTCAGCAAAACTCTGCACTGTACTCCTCCTATATAATATACTGGTGGTCCCCAGTGCCCACAATAAAGCAGTGTGTTAGATTCCTGGTGCTCAGAACAAGGGAGATGTTATGAAGCAAGTCCAGAGCACCAGGATGTAATGCTGGGAAAGGGGAATGGAAAGGGAATAGCCCCTGGTGCCCTATCTCCGTTGTCTCGCCCGTGCTGTCAGTACACTCTTGCGAGACTATGGTTGCTTGAGCCCATGGCAGCCGCGTTTGAAGGGCGGATTACGTCTGCCCAACTTCGATGCCCCCTCAGGTCTTAATGAGAGACAAAGAGTGAACCGAGACAGGGTGATAACAAGGGGCCCTCTGACTAAACAACAAGGCCGGGGGCTACTAACAAACCTAAAACCAAAGTATGTGCGGCTTGCCGCCAAAGGAAAAGAACAACAAAGGAAATGCTGACCACACGCCGACACAATACTTTTGTGTACCGGCGGTGACAGCATAAGCAGAACCCTCTGCAAAACACCAGTGACAGAAATAATAACAGAATACAGCGGCCTAGGCCGACGGACGCGGCAGAGCCGCTACTCACGGAACCGGTACGAATACTGGCAAATGGACAGGAACCCCCAATGCTGCCGACACAGACTCTCAGAACTGGAGGACAGGCAGCATCCCAAACGACAGACCGGTGGACACCAAGAAGGCAGAAACTCGACCAGGCATAGGCAAAGCCACCGGACTTCTGGACAGGAACGCTTCACGGCAGGACACGGGATCAGACACAGGAATCGACACAGGGACTGACACTGCTACACAGGAGCTCAGGAACTGGGAGGTACAAGCTCAGAACTCAAGTAGACTGGAAACCTAGAAATATCACCAGCGTCTGTGAATAGCACTGAGTCAGCATGTAACAGAGAGGCCTAATTAATAATCTCATGCAGCTGCCCTGTTGCATGACTCCAAACTGACAAGATGCAATTAGCAGCCAGGTGAGGCTGAACACATGGGAACAAGCTGCAATTACACAGACTCACCAGCGGCAGCAACCAAGAGTATTCTTAAACAGAGCAACGGGAAATCCTGGCCTGCAAGACAACTTATAAACATAAAATACCTAACTGACATGCAAAACAGGAATGAGCCACAGCCGTGGCTCATAACAGTACCCCCCCCCCCCTTGAGGAGGGGTCAAAGGACCCCAAAATACAGACTATCCAAAACAAGGGATACAAAAAAAAAACTGACACACTGGTCTAACAGACACGAAAACAGAAACAAGCTGCAACCACAGCTTGTAACAGTGCCCTCCCCCTGACGGTGGCCACTGGACACAAGATAAGGAAAAAAAAATCTTTTTTTTTTTTATATCAAGGCAAGAGTCAAAAATTATTTCTTTTTCTTCTTCTTCTTTTTACAAAGCTCTTTAGGTCTGACCAAGGTAATTCCCCAAACATTGTCTGAACTGATGGTACCACCCAGCAAGGCTGCGTTCAAATCAGAGACAGGTTTCTTACCCTTGGGAGTTGAACTTTCTGGCAAAGTACTATTATTAGAAGAAGAAGAAGTCAGAAAAGCACATCCTGCAGTCAAAACAACGGGCTGGGACTCTTGTGCCGAGTTTACAGTATTTGGTGGACTCTCAGCAGACAAGACGGGTGACTTAGAGGAACCTGAACCAATTTTTTTGGAACCATATCTTTTAATAATTGCATCACTGAATGCTGGGGGATCCTGAAGAATGGGATCTTCAGCTTTCATTAGGCTGGTCGCCCACTCAAAAGGCTCTCCTCTAAAAGAATAAATCAAATAGAGCACAAGGTTTTCTGAAGTGATGCCCAGAAATGGTCTAGACAACATAATAATGTAATAGTGTTTGTAAAGCGCCAGAAATTGGGCTAAGTCCCCATCAAAGATTATGGATGTTGAGACATCAACAGAGTCAGGATCTGCCTCCTTCCCATCTGACTGACTGGAGTGCTCTGCCAGGACCTGGTCACCATTGACCCCACTCGAGGCTGAGACTCTCTGAACCCCACCCGGGGCAGTGGCTTTCTGAACCCCACCCGGGGCAGTTACTTTCTGAACCCCACCCGGGGCAGTGACCCTCTGAACCCCACCCGGGGCAGTGACTTTCTGAACCCCACCCGGGGCAGTGACTTTCTGAACCCCACCTGGGGCAGTGGCCTTCGAGAACCCCGCTGGGGCAGTGGCCTCCAGGAACCCCGCTGGGGCAGTGGCCTCCAGGAACCCCGCTGGGGCAGTGGCCTCCAGGAACCCCGCTGGGGCAGTGGCCTCCAGGAACCCCGCTGGGGCAGAGGCCTCCGGGAACCCCGCTGGGGTCAGCACCTCGGATTCTTTTACTGGGACCGAGCCGTCGGCCTTCCCCACTGGGACCGAGCCATCGGCCTCCCTCTCTGAGTCGATAATTATCGAAACTTCTCCCGGGACTATGACTTCCGGGACTTTTGCTGAAGCTATAACCTTCAGCACCTCCACTAATGCTACGCCTCTTAAGTTCTTTCCTGGGGAAGCGACCTCTAGACCCTTCTTAAAGGCTGCGTCTCTCGAGACCTCACTTGAGGATATTACTTCAAATATCCCTTCTGGGGTTTTGCTTCTCGAGTTCCCTTCTAGAACTATGGTTTTAGATACCCTTTCTGGGGTTGCGCTTTTCAAGTCCCTACCTGGGGTAACAGCTTCTGAGACCCCTTCTGGTATGGACACCTGAACTATAATATTTGATGTCCCTCTATAAGCTAGGGCATCGGGTACCGCTCCAGCACTCTGGGCATCGGGTACCGCTCCAGCACTCTGGGCATCGGGTACCGCTCCAGCACTCTGGGCATCGGGTACCGCTCCAGCACTCTGGGCATCGGGTACCGCTACAGCACTCTGGGCATCGGGTACCGCTCCAGCACTCTGGGCACCGGGTACCGCTCCAGCACTCTGGGCACCGGGTACCGCACCAAGATCCTGAGCATCGGGCACCTCTCCAGGACCCTGGGCAACGGGCACCACTCCAGGACCCTGGGCAACGGGCACCACTCCAGGACCCTGGGCAACGGGCACCACTCCAGGACCCTGGGCAACAGGCACCACTCCAGGACCCTGGGCATTGGGCACCACTCTAGGAACCTGGGCATCGGGCACCACTCCAGGGGCTTGCAACTCTGCTTCAACAGGAACCTCAAGAGAGGAGAGAAACATTCTCTTTTGATTCCTGAATCTATAATGGGGCTCCCTTGCCCAAGGACCCCAATTATAGGACAGAGAGCTTTTTAGTGTGGGTTGTGTGACAAGTACCTCTGCCACAGTAGAGACAGGAGTAGGTCTTGTATCCTGACTCAACTTGGCCAGAGGGCAAGACTCGTCACCACACTTTGGCTTGCGCAACTCACAGGTCTGCAGATAGTGGCCTAAACCCCCACAATATAAGCATAAGTTTAAGTTTCTGCGATGCAAACGCTCCTCTTCTGAGAACCTGGGCCGCAGAAAACTTTTAAACCTTTTCTCTTCAATTAAACCAGAGGATTCTCTTGTCACCATACTGTGAACAAGAGTCTCTTTAGAGATAGATGTACTCTCAACGACTTCTGGCAAGATGAGCAAGATTTTAGTCAGAAGGTTTTGCAGTTGCTTTAGGGATTGCTGCAAAACTTCTAGTCGCTCTGGTCTCAAAGCACTGAAAGCAGAGTTCAGGGCTGCGAGAGATGCCTGCAGGACTTGCATAGTAGACATAGGAGGACTTAAAACTAGACAAGACAAGGCAAAACTAGACAAGGCAAGACTAGACAAGGCAAGACTAAATTTTTAAACTAGACAAAACAAGACTGTTTTTTTTTTTTTTTTAAATACCGGACTGGATTCCGCACACTGAGTTCTAGACAGGACTGGATTCTAAACACCGGATTGGATTCTGCACACTAAATTCAAGACAGGACTGGATTCTAAACACCGGATTGGATTCTGCACACGGAATTCTAAACAGGACTGGATTCTAAACACCGGATTGGATTCTGCACATTGAATTCTAGACAGGACTGGATTCTAGACTAGACATTGGACTGGGCCAAAAAAGAAAAAAAGTTTTATTTCTTTTTTGTGGTTGGGCTGGTGATAATGTTAGATTCCTGGTGCTCAGAATAAGGGAGATGTTATGAAGCGAGTCCAGAGCACCAGGATGTAATGCTGGGAAAGGGGAATGGAAAGGGAATAGCCCCTGGCGCCCTATCTCCGTTGTCTCGCCCGTGCTGTCAGTACACTCTTGCGAGACTATGGTTGCTTGAGCCCACGGCAGCCGCGTTTGAAGGGCGGATTACGTCTGCCCAACTTCGATGCCCCTTCAGGTCTTAATGAGAGACAAAGAGTGAACCGAGACAGGGTGATAACAAGGGGCCCTCTGACTAAACAACAAGGCCAGGGGCTACTAACAAACCTAAAACCAAAGTATGTGCGGCTTGCCGCCAAAGGAAAAGAACAACAAAGGAAATGCTGACCACACGCCGACACAATACTTTTGTGTACCGGCGGTGACAGCATAAGCAGAACCCTCTGCAAAACACCAGTGACAGAAATAATAACAGAATACAGTGGCCTAGGCCGACGGACGCGGCAGAGCCGCTACTCACGGAACCGGTACGAATACTGGCAAACGGACAGGAACCCCCAATGGTGCCGACACAGACTCTCAGAACTGGAGGACAGGCAGAATCCCAAACGACAGACCGGTGGACACCAAGAAGCCAGAAACTCGACCAGGCATAGGCAAAGCCACCGGACTTCTGGACAGGAACGCTTCACGGCAGGACACAGGAATCGACACAGGGACTGACACAGGGACTGACACTGCTACACAGGAGCTCAGGAACTGGGAGGTACAAGCTCAGAACTCAAGCAGACTGGAAACCTAGAAATATCACCAGCGTCTGTGAATAGCACTGAGCCAGCATATAACAGAGAGGCCTAATTAATAATCTCATGCAGCTGCCCTGTTGCATGACTCCAAACTGACAAGATGCAATTAGCAGCCAGGTGAGGCTGAACACATGGGAACAAGCTGCAATTACACAGACTCACCAGCGGCAGCAACCAAGAGTATTCTTAAACAGAGCAACGGGAAATCCTGGCCTGCAAGACAACTTATAAACATAAAATACCTAACTGACATGCAAAACAGGAATGAGCCACAGCCGTGGCTCATAACACAGTGTGAGCACAGATATATGCAGCACACTGAGCACAGATATGGAGTGTTTTTCAGGCAGACAACGTATACTGGTGGTCACTGGTCAGCAAAACTCTGCACTGTACTCCTCCTATATAATACAGCTGCTCCCCAGTCCCCACAATTAAGCAGTGTGAGCACAGATATATGCAGCACACTGAGCACAGATATGGAGTGTTTTCAGGCAGACAACGTATACTGGTGGTCACTGGTCAGCAAAACTCTGCACTGTACTCCTCCTATATAAAACAGCTGCTCCCCAGTCCCCACAATTAAGCAGTGTGAGCACAAATATATGCAACACACTGAGCACAGATATGGAGTGTTTTTCAGGCAGACAACGTATACTGGTGGTCACTGGTCACCAAAACTCTGCACTGTACTCCTCCTATATAATACAGCTGCTCCCCAGTCCCCACAATTAAGCAGTGTGAGCACAGATATATGCAGCACACTGAGGACAGATATGGAGTGTTTTTCAGGCAGACAACGTATACTGGTGGTCACTGGTCAGCAAAACTCTGCACTGTACTCCTCCTATATAATACAGCTGCTCCCCAGTCCCCACAATTAAGCAGTGTGAGCACAGATATATGCAGCACACTGAGCACAGATATGGAGTGTTTTTCAGGCAGACAACGTATACTGGTGGTCACTGGTCAGCAAAACTCTGCACTGTACTCCTATATAATACAGCTGCTCCCCAGTCCCCACAATTAAGCAGTGTGAGCACAGATATATGCAGCACACTGAGGACAGATATGGAGTGTTTTTCAGGCAGACAACGTATACTGGTGGTCACTGGTCAGCAAAACTCTGCACTGTACTCCTCCTATATAATACAGCTGCTCCCCAGTCCCCACAATTAAGCAGTGTGAGCACAGATATATGCAGCACACTGAGCACAGATATGGAGTGTTTTTCAGGCAGACAACGTATACTGGTGGTCACTGGTCAGCAAAACTCTGCACTGTACTCCTCCTATATAATACAGCTGCTCCCCAGTCCCCACAATTAAGCAGTGTGAGCACAGATATATGCAGCACACTGAGCACAGATATGGAGTGTTTTTCAGGCAGACAACGTATACTGGTGGTCACTGGTCAGCAAAACTCTGCACTGTACTCCTCCTATATAATACAGCTGCTCCCCAGTCCCCACAATTAAGCAATAAGCACTGCAGTAGCACAAATATTATTAATAAACGGAGAGGACGCCAGCCACGTCCTCTCCCTAACATTTCCAATGCACGAGTGAAAATGGTGGCGACGCGCGGCTGCTTATATAGAATCCGAATCTCGCGAGAATCCGACAGCGGGATGATGACTTTTCGGGCGCGCTCGGATTAACCGAACCATACGGGAGAATCCAAGTATGCCTCGGACCCGTGTAAAATGGGTGAAGTTCGGGGGGGTTCGGTTTCCGAGGAACCGAACCCGCTCATCACTAGTATTTACCCTGCACAAAAACAAAATAACCCACCCAAATCTAACTCTCTCTGCACGTTATATCTGCCCCCCCTGCAGTGCACATGATTTTGCCCAATTGCTAACAAACTTGCTGCGGCGATCAACTCCATAAGAGCACTCCTGTTTTGGTTGTTAATTACAGTAATTTATTCAGCACTACCAGCCTAAAAACATATTGTGAAATTCCATGCAGTTGCTGATGGTGAAATTAAGATAAGGGTAATGAAGACTGATTTAAAGAAATTAGCTGCTGTAACAAGACAGAATACAAACATATATTCCCTATATGAACCCCAAATATAATTTTTTCTATTTATAAAATACATTTACTGGAATACATTATTTCATTTATCCTGTAATCACCCATAAAAGTCACATGCTTTCCTTCCAATAACATCACCTTGTGTGGGTGGAACATCTTGAAGTTTTGCAGGATGAATGAAATATGGCTTCAAGTCTCTGACTGTACAGGTGGCAACAATGGGTGTGTAGCCAAATGGCCGGTTATCAAGGACTTTAAGCAGGATGGGGGGCATATAGTACTCTTCTTTTGGGAGATCCTTCAGAAAAGAAAAGATGGGTTAAATATGTTACCATGGGGAAGAATGCTGCCCTAAAAATAATATTGAAATGTATTTAACCTTCTAAACAGTGGAGGTGTTGCCCATAGCAACCAATTAGATTCTAGCTATCATTTATCTAATACAGTCTTAGAAATGATAGCTAGAATCTGACTGATTGGAAAACACCTCAACTTGCTGCAGTTAGAAGGTTTGATAACTCTCCCCTAAGGCTTTAACAATGTGACAAACTAACCAACATAAAGACCACATTGCAGCCTGGTGACATAATATTGTTCAATTTAATGAGCCCTGTGCAGCCACAAAACCAAATCCAACTTAGCAAACCCACCATTATTTGCATTTTCATGCGGATAGTAATTACACCCAAGCAAACAGAATATTTTTTTTCCAGGAGAGACAGGGCATTCATTGGTGCCAAAGCCAATTCAAAATCTTTTTTTTAAAACTGATAAGCATTAAATAGAGTCGAACATTTTTAATAATGCACTTTTTTTTTTAAATTCAGGAAATTAATGGTTAACGTTGGATGGACTGAAAACAGTTAAAACAAAAGCCTGACACTTTTTTTGTTACCATGTACATTAAATTTGTTGCATTCACTGAAGATGCATGGTTCACTCCACTGTATTTTTCACGTACTATAGCAGGTGCAAAAGATATCCAAGCTAATAGGCATATAAGAGGATTTTTTGGTACTCACAGTAAAACCTATTATTCCGAGTCCATCTGGGAGACACTGCAGACTGTGGGTTTAGAGGGGACGATGAGGTGTAAGCACTAAATATTTAAACCATTGGAGCTGACCCCCGTCCTCCCCACCTCTAGGCCCTTCCACCTGCCGAAACAATTCAGTTATTATCTACCAAAGTCAAACGGAGACCGCAGCATGTTACAGTATAACCAACAAGAAACAACCAGAGAGGGTGCGCAGTGTCCCCCAGATGGACTCAGAGGAGTTGATTTTACATGGAGCGCAAAAAAATCCTCTTTCCCCTTCATCCAATCTGAGAGACACTGCAGACACTGCTACAAAATATATAAAAACACTAGCTTCAATTCTTTGTGCCTCTCCTGCAGGCACAGTGATGGTATGGAACAAAATGGCGCTTAATCCTCCATTATGCTTAGTACTTTTATGTGTTGGTATCCGGGTATTGGGCCTGATTCAATAAGGATTGCAAATTCTGCTAAGTAGCAGAATTTGCAATCCTTGTGATTGCATGCTAGGGGCTGCCCATCGCAGAGAAAGGCCGTCCAGCATGCTGACCACTGCTCCCACTCCTTGATCAAGCAGAAATTGCGATCGCACCGCAATTTCTGCTTGATAGCAGCTTGACAGCAGAAATTACGGTTGCCTTATGCAGGTCACCCGCAGGAGACCCGACGTCATCTTTCTGATTGCGGCTGCTGCGTGCCGCCACGATCATGCCCACACCATATTGAATTTTGATTGACATGCCACACCATTGTATTGTTTATTTTTATTTTGCATATTATTTGGCACATGAGTGGAACCAAGTAAGACATATGGTGAAAAGGAAAGTGGGTGAAGAACCGCTTTTCATAGGAGTCTCCTTATATTACAAGAGAAGGTTTGGTTCCTGATTTATTTCTTAGCGCTTGATGTTATGAATTTTCTCGCTTTTATTGTGTTCAGATTCTGTGGGAGATAGGGGAATTCTCATTAGGGCATTACATTCTCAGCAGCTATGAGTGCCTGAGAAAAACCTACTCCATTCTCTATTGTTACACGAGTTACACGCCTTTACTGTTAGACTTGCCTTTCCCTCCCCGTTATAAAGGAATGATGCATGCAGGCCTACAATTGCACATATGCATGCTTTCTCTTTCTGAGCATGCACACAGCAAGACACTCAATGCAAAATAGCTTAGCACTGATTCATCAGCTTCATTGTGTCTAAGGCAGTGGTTCTCAAACTTTTTTGAACCATGGTGCCCTAGAGTATCAGAATTTTTCTCTGACGTCCTAGTGGATGCTGGGGACTCCGTCAGGACCATGGGGATTAGCGGCTCCGCAGGAGACAGGGCACAAAAATAAAGCTTTAGGACCAGGTGGTGTGCACTGGCTCCTCCCCCTATGACCCTCCTTCAAGCCTCAGTTAGGTTTTTGTGCCCGTCCGAGCAGGGTGCAATCTAGGTGGCTCTCCTAAAGAGCTGCTTAGAAAAAGTTTTTAGGTTTTTTATTTTACAGTGAGTCCTGCTGGCAACAGGCTCACTGCAACGAGGGACTTAGGGGAGAAGAAGTGAACTCACCTGCGTGCAGGATGGATTGGCTTCTTAGGCTACTGGACACCATTAGCTCCAGAGGGATCGAACACAGGCCCAGCCATGGAGTCCGGTCCCGGAGCCGCGCCGCCGACCCCCTTGCAGATGCCGAAAAGTGAAGAGGTCCAGAAACCGGCGGCAGAAGACTTTTCAGTCTTCATGAGGTAGCGCACAGCACTGAAGCTGTGCGCCATTGTTGTCACACACTTCACACCAGCGGTCACGGAGGGTGCAGGGCGCTGCGGGGGGCGCCCTGGGCAGCAATGAGAATACCTTGTTCTGGCTAAAAAAAATACATCACATATAGCCCCTGGGGCTATATGGATGTATTTCACCCCTGCCAGGTCTCACAAACACCGGAGAAGAGCCCGCCGAAATAGGGGGCGGGGCCTATCTCCTCAGCACACAGCGCCATTTTCCTGCTCAGCTCCGCTGCGAGGAAGGCTCCCAGGACTCTCCCCTGCACTGCACTACAGAAACAGGGTAAAACAGAGAGGGGGGGGCACTTTTTTGGCGTTTTTTGATATATTAAGCTGCTATAAGGGAGACAACACTTCTATAGGGTTGTTCCTATATATTTATAGCGCTTGGGTGTGTGCTGGCAAACTCTCCCTCTGTCTCCCCAAAGGGCTAGTGGGGTCCTGTCTTCGATAAGAGCATTCCCTGTGTGTCTGCTATGTGTCGGTACGTGTGTGTCGACATGTATGAGGACGATGTTGGTGTAGAGGCGGAGCAATTGCCGGTAATGGTGATGTCACCCCCTAGGGAGTCGACACCGGAATGGATGGCTTTGTTTATGGAATTACGTGATAATGTCAGCACATTACAAAAATCAGTTGACGACATGAGACGGCCGGCAAACCAGTTAGTACCTGTACAGGCGTCTCAGACACCGTCAGGGGCTGTAAAACGCCCTTTACCTCAGTCGGTCGACACAGACCCAGACACGGACACCGAATCTAGTGTCGACGGTGAAGAAACAAACGTATTTTCCAGTAGGGCCACACGTTATATGATCACGGCAATGAAGGAGGCTTTGCATATCTCTGATACTGCATGTACCACAAAAAGGGGTATTATGTGGGGTCTGAAAAAACTACCTGTAGTTTTTCCTGAATCAGACGAATTGAATGAAGTGTGTGATGAAGCGTGGGTTAACCCCGATAGAAAACTGCTAATTTCAAAGAAGTTATTGGCATTATATCCTTTCCCGCCAGAGGTTAGGGCGCGCTGGGAAACACCCCCTAGGGTGGATAAGGCGCTCACACGCTTATCAAAACAAGTGGCGTTACCGTCTCCTGAAACGGCCGCCCTCAAGGATCCAGCGGATAGGAGGCTGGAAACTACCCTGAAAAGTATATACACTCATACTGGTGTTATACTGCGACCAGCCATCGCCTCTGTATGGATGTGCAGTGCTGGGGTGGTTTGGTCGGATTCCCTGACTGAAAATATTGATACCCTAGATAGGGACAGTATTTTATTGACTTTAGAGCAATTAAAGGATGCTTTTCTTTATATGCAAGATGCTCAGAGGGATATTTGCACTCTGGCATCGAGAGTAAGTGCGATGTCCATATCTGCCAGAAGAAGTTTATGGACGCGACAATGGTCAGGTGATGCGGATTCCAAACGGCATATGGAAGTATTGCCGTATAAGGGGGAGGAATTATTTGGGGTCGGTCTATCGGATTTGGTGGCCACGGCAACAGCCGGGAAATCCACCTTTTTACCTCAGGTCCCCTCCCAACAGAAAAAGACACCGTCTTTTCAGCCGCAGTCCTTTCGTTCCTATAGGAACAAGCGGGCGAAAGGACAGTCATATTTGCCCCGAGGCAAAGGAAAGGGTAAGAGAGTGCACCAAGCAGCTTCTTCCCAGGAGCAGAAGCCCTCCCCGGCTTCTGCAAAGCCCTCAGCATGACGTTGGGGCTTTACAAGCGGACTCAGGGGCGGTGGGGGGTCGACTCAAGAATTTCAGCGCACAGTGGGCTCACTCACAGGTGGACCCCTGGATCCTGCAGATAGTATCTCAGGGTTACAGGTTGGAATTCGAGAAGTCTCCCCCTCGCCGGTTCCTAAAGTCTGCTCTGCCAACGTCTCCCTCAGATAGGGCGACGGTATTGGAAGCCATTCACAAGCTGTATTCTCAGCAGGTGATAGTCAAGGTACCCCTCCTACAACAGGGAAAGGGGTATTATTCCACACTATTTGTGGTACCGAAGCCGGACGGCTCGGTAAGACCTATTCTAAATCTGAAATCTTTGAACCTGTACATACAAAAATTCAAGTTCAAGATGGAGTCACTCAGAGCAGTGATAGAGAATCTGGAAGAAGGGGACTTTATGGTGTCCCTGGACATCAAGGATGCTTACCTGCATGTCCCAATTTGCCCTTCACATCAAGGGTACCTCAGTTTCGTGGTGCAAAACTGTCATTATCAGTTTCAGACGCTGCCGTTTGGATTGTCCACGGCACCTCGGGTCTTTACCAAGGTAATGGCCGAAATGATGTTTCTTCTGCGAAGAAAAGGCGTATTAATTATCCCTTACTTGGACGATCTCCTGATAAGGGCAAGTTCCAGGGAACAGCTGGGGGACGTAGTAGCACTAACCCAAGTAGTGCTGCAACAGCACGGGTGGATTCTGAATTTTCCAAAATCTCAATTGACCCCGACGACACATCTGCTGTTCCTGGGAATGATTCTGGACACGGTTCAGAAAAAGGTGTTTCTTCCGGAGGAGAAAGCCAGGGAGTTATCCGAACTTGTCAGGAACCTCCTAAAACCAGGGAAAGTGTCTGTGCATCAATGCACAAGAGTCCTGGGAAAGATGGTGGCTTCTTACGAAGCGATTCCATTCGGCAGATTCCACGCACGAACTTTTCAGTGGGATCTGCTGGACAAATGGTCCGGATCGCATCTGCAGATGCATCAGCGGATAACCTTATCGCCACGGACAAGGGTGTCTCTTCTGTGGTGGTTGCAGAGTGCTCATCTGTTAGAGGGCCGCAGATTCGGCATACAGGACTGGGTCCTGGTGACCACGGATGCCAGTCTGAGAGGCTGGGGAGCGGTCACACAGGGAAGAAACTTCCAGGGAGTATGGTCAAGCCTGGAGATGTCTCTTCACATAAATATACTGGAGCTAAGAGCGATTTACAATGCTCTAAGCCTGGCAAAACCCCTGCTTCAGGGTCAGCCGGTGTTGATCCAGTCGGACAACATCACGGCAGTCGCCCACGTAAACAGACAGGGCGGCACAAGAAGCAGGAGAGCAATGGCAGAAGCTGCAAGGATTCTTCGCTGGGCGGAAGATCATGTGATAGCACTGTCAGCAGTGTTCATTCCGGGAGTGGACAACTGGGAAGCAGACTTTCTCAGCAGACACGATCTACACCCCGGAGAGTGGGGACTTCATCCAGAAGTCTTCCACATGATTGTGAACCGTTGGAAAAAAACCAAAGGTGGATATGATGGCGTCTCGCCTCAACAAAAAACTGGACAGGTATTGCGCCAGGTCAAGAGACCCTCAGGCAATAGCTGTGGACGCTCTGGTAACACCGTGGGTGTTCCAGTCAGTGTATGTGTTTCCTCCTCTGCCTCTCATACCAAAAGTACTGAGAATTATACGGCAAAGGGGAGTAAGAACGATACTCGTGGCTCCGGATTGGCCAAGAAGAACTTGGTACCCGGAACTTCAGGAGATGCTCACGGAAGATCCGTGGCCTCTACCTCTAAGACGGGACCTGCTTCAGCAGGGACCGTGTCTATTCCAAGACTTACCGCGGCTGCGTTTGACGGCATGGCGGTTGAACGCCGAATTCTAAGGGAAAAAGGCATTCCGGAAGAGGTCATTCCTACACTGGTAAAAGCCAGGAAGGAGGTGACTGCACAACATTATCACCGCATTTGGAGAAAATATGTTGCGTGGTGTGAGGCCAGGAAGGCCCCCACGGAGGAATTTCAATTGGGTCGATTCCTACATTTCCTGCAAACAGGATTGTCTATGGGCCTCAAATTGGGGTCCATTAAGGTTCAAATTTCGGCCCTGTCGATTTTCTTCCAGAAAGAATTGGCTTCAGTTCCTGAAGTCCAGACTTTTGTAAAAGGAGTACTACATATACAGCCCCCGGTTGTGCCCCCAGTGGCTCCGTGGGACCTTAATGTAGTTTTGGATTTTCTCAAATCCCATTGGTTTGAGCCACTCAAATCGGTGGATTTGAAATATCTTACATGGAAAGTAACCATGCTACTGGCCCTGGCTTCAGCCAGGAGAGTGTCAGAATTGGCGGCTTTATCGTATAAAAGCCCATATCTGATTTTCCATTCGGACAGGGCAGAACTGCGGACGCGTCCTCAGTTTCTGCCTAAGGTGGTGTCAGCGTTTCACCTGAACCAGCCTATTGTGGTGCCTGCGGCTACTAGCGATTTGGAGGATTCCAAGTTGCTGGACGTTGTCAGGGCATTGAAAATATATATTTCAAGGACGGCTGGAGTCAGAAAATCTGACTCGCTGTTTATACTGTATGCACCCAACAAGCTGGGTGCTCCTGCTTCTAAGCAGACGATTGCTCGTTGGATTTGTAGCACAATTCAACTTGCACATTCTGTGGCAGGCCTGCCACAGCCTAAATCTGTCAAGGCCCATTCCACAAGGAAGGTGGGCTCATCCTGGGCGGCTGCCCGAGGGGTCTCGGCATTACAACTCTGCCGAGCAGCTACGTGGTCGGGGGAGAACACGTTTGTAAAATTCTACAAATTTGATACCCTGGCTAAAGAGGACCTGGAGTTCTCTCATTCGGTGCTGCAGAGTCATCCGCACTCTCCCGCCCGTTTGGGAGCTTTGGTATAATCCCCATGGTCCTGACGGAGTCCCCAGCATCCACTAGGACGTCAGAGAAAATAAGATTTTACTTACCGATAAATCTATTTCTCGTAGTCCGTAGTGGATGCTGGGCGCCCATCCCAAGTGCGGATTGTCTGCAATACTTGTACATAGTTATTGTTACAAAAAAAAAAATCGGGTTGTTATTGTTGTGAGCCGTCTGTTCAGAGGCTCCTACGTTTGTCATACTGTTAACTGGGTTCAGATCACAAGTTGTACGGTGTGATTGGTGTGGCTGGTATGAGTCTTACCCGGGATTCAAAATCCTTCCTTATTGTGTACGCTCGTCCGGGCACAGTATCCTAACTGAGGCTTGGAGGAGGGTCATAGGGGGAGGAGCCAGTGCACACCACCTGATCCTAAAGCTTTATTTTTGTGCCCTGTCTCCTGCGGAGCCGCTAATCCCCATGGTCCTGACGGAGTCCCCAGCATCCACTACGGACTACGAGAAATAGATTTATCGGTAAGTAAAATCTTATTTTTTTTCACGTCTCCCCTAGACCAAAAGTTCCTTATTGAGAAATTTAAAAAGAAGCATTAAATTAAGTAGGTTGTGTTTATTTGTCATCCTTAGGGGTATATTCAATTGAAGTTGGATCCATTCCGACATGGGCTATTCCATGATCATCTCAATTCGAATTTAAAAAAAGTCGAATTGAGATGAGGGAGCATAGGGGAGGAGAGGTGGGGGGAGAGACGCAAGGAGATGGGGAAGAGCAGAGGCTACAGCAGCGTAGCGCTGTAGCAGGAGGATGTGGCACTGCCGCCAGACCTCACGGCAGCGTCCAACAGGCTCCAGCAAGCGGGACCTCGCATGCTAGAGCCGGGTGGACACTGCCGTGAGTGGCGGCAGTGCCCCATCCTCCTGCTGCACTGTAGCCGCTGCTCTCCCCCTTCTCACCGCTGTTCTCCCCGGCTCCTCGCGGCTCTCCCTGGCTCCTCCTCTCAGGTCCCTCATCTCAATCCGACTTTTTTTAAAGTCAGATTGAGATGGTTGGAAAGGGGGCCATAACCTGTTGGATTTGGCCCCGTTTCCAACAGAAGCACGCGGATCGGCGGCTATTCCGCCTATCCACGTGCTTTCTGACAAGTCGAATTCCCCGACTTGTTGGATACTGCCGTCTTTCCGACAGACAGCAGCTTTCGACTTCAATTGAATATACCCCTTAGGGTCAATTGAACTGTAAGGGATAAGATTTCCTTCTGTTTGTCCACATACTTTATGACTGGCAGCCACCAGCACTGTTTTTGCCTATTATTTGAACACAAATAATTTGAATTGGACCTGGACCACCAACCTGAGGCACTCCAGGGTGCTACGGCACACAGTTTGACAACCAGTGGTCTAAGGTATACTAACCCCGAAGACCTGTTGATGGAGGGAACAATATTGTTGAAACATACCTTGGTATGGAGTGTCATCCATGACAGGAGCACATGACACAGCGGCAAGGAGCCTATATCTATATAATCATTTGCTGAGGTCTGTCCCGTCTCCAAAATGTATACACAGAGGGAGCAAGAAAAGTCATTCAACAGCTTCCACTGCTAAGAAGACGGGACAGGCCACAAGAAAAGAGGAGGTTCTGCCAGGCTGCTGGGAACACAGCAAGTATGGGAAAGAGCACAGGGGGTGGGGGCATGAAGCAAAGGTAGGGGGCAGGGGCGAACAGCAGGAAAACACTGAGGTGATCAGGCATATTCTGGGTCCCTGTACTAGTTTAAAAATATTTGTACATGAGCATGGACACACCATCTAAGAATTCGATTGTATTATAAAATACATATCTATATACTGTACGGTAAGAGACTGCATAGTTGATATGGTCGTAGGACTGGTCTCACATATGATAAGCTGTCAGAGTTAGCTGGTGACAGATAACAATATAGGACACACTTTAACAATTACACATATTGAACAGACATGCATGCATGAATTCTAGTACATATAGGGGGGTATTCAATTAGCACCGTAATGGCGTCAATTTACCGCAATTACCATTTTCGTGGTGAAAAGTCAGTTTTCGTGGGTATGCTCGCTCCCGCGATTTACCCTATTTATATGCAAATTAGCGAAAACGGGATTGCCTCGAAAATTGGTGCAGAAAGTGAAAAGTTAAAAATGGGTATGTCCGTACCCCCCCCAAAAAAGCTAAACTAACAGTATAAAAGTTTATTATTGGTTATAATAAAAGTATTTCTGGTACTTAAATTGGGTCAAATGGCTGTTACATGCATTTTTTTTTTACATGTAAAAAAATTATAGAAATCAATTTTTTTCTGGCAAAATAAGTGCTAAAATTAAACTTGGGGTGCATAAAAATGGGTATAAGTATATATTTGGGTCATTTTAGGGGACTTTAAAAAAAAAAAGTGGTAACAGACCAATTACTCCCATCTGCAAGTCTAAAACCACTTGTCCCACTCATAAAGCACCCCAATATACCGGTCCCATACCAAGTACCCCAATTTCCATCATTTTACACTTTGTCACCCCAAAAATGACATGTTATTATCGGCTAATTCAAAATAATTAAAAACTTTTAAGTGCCTAATTAGTCATTCAGGGGGTTGTCGCAGGAATTCAGAATAAAATCCTGAAATTTTTAACTGAAAATAGGGATTTTCCCCAAGTTTATCACTTGCTCAGAGTTGGAGAATTGAAATTTGTGGTAAAATCACAGCTAAAACGTTTTTGCTGATACTTGAATAGGCGTTTGGCGAAATTACTGCGAATTGTGGCAATTTCCCGTCTTTTTACCACAAAAATGGATTATCACCAGTATTTGAATACCCCCCTTAAACTCCATAAAGCACACTGTGTATAGGAAGAAGTAAGACAAAACGTTAAAACCAAGGTCCCATATGCCAAGACAGCCATCTACTGTCTTCAAGTATCGGGTAAAACCAGTGACAAGCAGTCAGTTTCACCTTTCATACTTCAGAGTTGTAACTATAAAAATTATTAGAATGATACAAAGAACATATTTAGAACTTATAAATATCTTTGTTTTATTCTAATCACTTTTATAGTCAAAACTCAGGGCTGTCATCAGGGTGGTGCTGGGGGCACAGTGGTCCCAGGCCCGGCCTCTCTGCCAGAGGATGCTCATGCGGCCTCTTGCCCGTCCCCACCACCCCGCTGTCGCCCCCCCCCCCCCCCCCCGTTCTGCAGCTGTCCTCCACCCTCCAGCAGCTATCCAAAATGTCCCTCCCAAAATGGCGACCGCCACAGAGGAGACAGTTATTCAAGATACTAGAGGGTGGCCTCTAGCATCTTTAATAACTGCCTCCTCTGAGGCGGTGGCCATTATGGGAGGGATGTTTTCAATACAGAGCTGCAGGAGGACGGAGGACAGCAGCAGAATGGCGGGGACGGAAGTGGGCGGGCAGGCAGCAGCATGAGCATCCCGAGCCCTCCCGACAGCAATTGGGAGAGGGGGAGGAAGGAATCCCCTGACAATGAGCAGGTACTTGTGTGGCCATAATATAGTGACAAGGGCATTAATGTGGGTGCATAATATGGTGTCAGGTGTGAATGCCGGCAGGACTAGTTGCGGGCTCAGTGGCTCAGAGCTGGCCTTAGGCATAGGCAAACTAGGCAAATACCTAGGGCATTTGGTATGCTTAGGGGCACCAGCAGCTTCTGATGGTTAAAATGATATGCGGCATGCCTATATTCTGTGTGACTGCGGCTGTATCTGCATACAAAATGCTACGTTGCAGTGTATTCCTGGAAATCACTGTAATGTAGCATTTCATATGCAGATACAGCCGCAGTCGCACACAGAATATAAGCATGCTGCATATCATTTTAATCAGCAGAAGCTGCTTGCGCATCCTAGCCACATAGAAATGCAAATTTGATGCATTTTCATAAACAAAAGCGCCCGACGTTAGCTGACTCATGCCAGGTATCTCCTGCAGAACTAGCGGCGGTGCTAGGGGGCACCAGACAAAATCTTGCCTAGGGCATCATATTGGTTAGGGCCGGCTCTGCAGTGGCTCCCTGACGGCATTCTGGTGGCCAGGATCCTGGTGTCGGTATGCTGACCACCGGGATTGTGACTACATCCCGTATAAGAACAAAAGGACATGCACGGAAACTGGAGGGAGGTAGGATCAGGGGAAATTCAAGGAAAAATGACTTCACAGAAAGGGTAGTGAATAAGTGGAATAGCCTTCCATCAGAGGTTGTAGAGGCAAAGACAGTAGGAGAATTAAAAAATGCTTGGGATAGGTATATGAATATCCTTACATAGAACTAAGGATAAAAAAGGGTAAAAAAGGGGGAGACTATATATGCCAAGAGGGTCTTATCTGCTGTCAAATTCTATGTTTCTATGCAACCATCGGGTTCATATGTGTGTGTGCATGTAAATCTGTCTCTGATACTAGCAAGTGCCTCCGCAGCCTTTGACATCACTGCAGGTCACTGGATGAAACAGGGAAGGGGTACAAGTAACAGTTTAGTTAAAAACGCCCATTTTCTACCAGCAAGGATGTTAGATCAAACCATGAAGCCGACCGACTGATACCTTAGACCACTAAGACCAGAGGTTGCTAATATTGATGGATTTGAGCGATTTTCTACTACTGCGCATGCGCAAAAAAACCCAAAAACCTCTTACGGCAAATGCAATGCACAATGGGGGTAATTCCAAGTTGATCGCAGCAGGAATTTTGTTAGAAGTTGGGCAAAACCATGTGCACTGCAGGGGAGGCAGATATAACATGTGCAGAGAGAGTTAGATTTGGGTGGGTTATTTTGTTTCTGTGCAGGGTAAATACTGTCTGCTTTATTTTTACACTGCACATTAGATTGCAGATTGAACACACCACACCCAAATCTAACTCTCTCTGCAAATGTTATATCTGTCTCCCCCTGCAGTGCACATGGTTTTGCCCAACTGCTAGCAAAATTCCTGCTGCGATCAACTTGGAATTACCCCCAATGTGTACACACAGAGGCACGGTGTGATCGCATGCATGCTTTTACACTAGGGGAAGGGATGATCTTAGCATAAGCATATATAATATATATATGCAGACATGACTATGATAAAAGACATTAAAGCAGCTGTAGCCGCATGCAAGCACCAAAGTGTCTAATTACACCAATATACTAGGGGTATACATTCCCGCTGTCCAACTTCTTTACAACAGGAAAAGACCAAACTGAAACCTGAGGGATGGAGAAGACAAAGTGTGAGAAAGAGGAGATTCAATTCTTGTATTGTCCTACCTTCATTGGTGCAGCTTCAAGTAAACCCCACATGCTTAGAGCCCGGCAATCCCATTAGGTGAACAGTAAATGAGTGACAGTCAGTGTCTTTATTACTCCCGCAATACCCTTTCACTATGCTCTGGATGCTGACATGCAGCCAACACCATGTTAACTTTTAAGTTGTTTGCTGCTGCTGAGATATAAAATACCATCCTGGCGCCTACCTCCCAAGAGCAGTACATGCTACCCTGACCCACAGCAGATAAAACTGTGGTAGACACATTCTCCAAGTTTGAATGGTAAAAAATAACAATACATGTTTCCAGCAATGAAGAGTAGAAAAAGAAAGAGCGTTGAAGATATGACATCACTTAACACAGGAACAATCTCTCCTTGTACAATTTCAAGCAGACCCTTACCACTAACAAATGTAGAATCTCAGAAGGGAAGTTGGGGTTCCTCTTGAAGTTATGAATGCGGCGTGTTTGAACACACTTCCCCCCACATTCTACCAGCAAGCTGGGACTCAGCACACTCCTAAGGTGGAAGGTCTTTATGTTTCGGATGCCCCATGCAAGAACCTGCCCAAAAACACAGGAAATAGGTGTATCTTTTGTGACAGACATCTTATTCTGGCAGAGAACAGGGTATGTATCAGGATACATACCTCAAGAGTCATGGGCACTAGTGTTGGGCGAATCCCCTCTGGTACATTAAAGTTTCCATTTTCATTTGTTGGCAGTGGTGGTATAGAATCTAATTTTCCATTCTGATGGAGGAAAATATTTTTCTGTGACAGAACCCAACCATGATTATAGGAGTACCAATATGCTAATTGGTTGGGTGGTCAAAGTAAGAAGAGGACTTTTACCTTTTCATCCAACAGAAGCTCAAAGGCTGTCAGCAATTCTACAGAAGACGTCTTTTCCATTCTGACAGGGCACCATTTCAGACGTGGGGGTATGCGAGTGTCAACATTAATATGTACAATGGGAAGACATGAACAACAACCCAGTGATTCATCCTTGCCCTAGGAACACAAATGCAACTGTAAACATAATGACATTGAGAATTATAAATTCAAAACGGAATGTCACCTGGTTTTCATCAGCCACAGCTCCTGTGTAAATCATAGGCGGCTTAGGTTGGAGTTTGCATGACACAGAAATTCTGAAAACCATCTAAATAAGGAAAGTTGGATATTTTTATCATCACTTCATTTATGTCTGTTTATTTATTTGTTTTATTCATTGTGTATAGGACTATACCATTTTTTAGTTCTAGATATCATTTTTGCGAGCTAAACCTTAGCTCTTCAATTCTTCTGTCACCTTCTCATTCTTCATATTGTAAACTTGGGTTGGGGTGGAGGAGGGCCCAAATTATATTTTGGCACGTGGGCCCACCACTCACAAGTTCTGCCACTGAGCACCTGTATAGATGTATCCCTTTGAATCTATGAGCAACATCACTAGTTCTAAAAAACTCCCACCCAAGTAAATGAAGGCTGGGGCCACGTATAGCGGTACTGGGGGTCTCGTTCAGCGGGACCCGCTTGGCAAAAAGGAATCTGCACAAGGACTCCTATGCGGCCATCTACACAGCCGCCGGATCCAGGCCGGATGACAAGACAATGGGATTTCAAGTTGAAAATCCCGTTGTGGCACTGGCCGGATCCTGTTCTGCAGTATCCAGCAGAACAGGATCCGTGTGAACACAAACTCTCCTTCCAGCCAAGCGGATGTGTGGTCCCGCCCGCTATGTGTGACCCCAGCCTTACTTTATGCACAGCATAAAGCTTCTAATCAATCCACAAGCATTAAATTAATGTGCAACCTTAAATGTTTTGCTCAAAATATAAACAAAAATCCCCTTGGTTTTATTGCCTACATTCACAGATATTTGTAGTATATCATTGTTAGCGGTGGTATCAAATCTCTCTCTATATATATACAGTATATATATATCCACACACCACTCGGCGGCACTCCGGACAAATAAAATGAAGACTACAAAGTCATCTTGGATTAAATCGACGTTTCAGTGCTCGGCGGCACTTTTATCAAGATTATCAGACAGCATAAGAAACCATTGTGTATACACCATATATATAGCATCAGTGAAACCACACATTGCACGTCAGGTCCCACCCCACTACCAATCAATGTGGTGTCGGGCGTGGCGTGCAGGCAGCTGAATCAAGTTCACAATTACAAGAAATGCACATTATAAACATCACAGTGATCAAAAATGTATAAATCACAGAACTCACACATACATGTGAAAAAACATCTAGATAAAAAAGGTGAAAAAATGACCATATTAAAAACCAACAACAAGCACTAGACTTTTTAGAACAAGTATTTCCTCATGTAGCTATATACAAAAGTAGCTACATATCCAACAGAACGGAATGCCTGTGCTAATAAACACTCCATAGTCTAAGACAATTCCTTACCTGGAGATAGCTTATAAAGTAACATGCTGTGTGTCCATCTATAATAATGTATTAAAGATGCAACAATCTTATTATAGATGGACACACAGCATGTTACTTTATAAGCTATCTCCAGGTAAGGAATTGTCTTAGACTATGGAGTGTATATAGCTACATGAGGAAATACTTGTTCTAAAAAGTCTAGTGCTTGTTGTTGGTTTTTAATATGGTCATTTTTTCACCTTTTTTATCTAGATGTTTTTTCACATGTATGTGTGAGTTCTGTGATTTATACATTTTTGATCACTGTGATGTTTATAATGTGCATTTCTTGTAATTGTGAACTTGATTCAGCTGCCTGCACGCCACGCCCGACACCACATTGATTGGTAGTGGGGTGGGACCTGACGTGCAATGTGTGGTTTCACTGATGCTATATATATGGTGTATACACAATGGTTTCTTATGCTGTCTGATAATCTTGATAAAAGTGCCGCCGAGCACTGAAACGTCGATTTAATCCAAGATGACTTTGTAGTCTTCATTTTATTTGTCCGGAGTGCCGCCGAGTGGTGTGTGGATATTGTGGGCCGTTGCAACACGGCCGTCACGGAGGGCACCTGGCAAGTTTCTACACTGGGACAATAGGAGTGCCGGATCTGGTGGATGTATACAGTATATATATATATATATATATATAGCATACAGAATGACCCGGCACTCCATACGCTCCCCAGCGTTAAAGTATCCTTGCCCCCGTGCCTTCAGCTCCTGGATATTGTGGATCCCTTTCTATAACGGTAGCAACGAGCGCGGCACTGGGAGACGTAAGCAGTAATGTGAAAAAAATCAAATGCTTTTATTCAGTCAATCTACGTTTCGGGGACGCAGCCCCTTCGTCAGGATGAATAAAATAAGATTTTACTTACCGATAAATCTATTTCTCGTAGTCCGTAGTGGATGCTGGGGACTCCGTCAGGACCATGGGGAATAGCGGCTCCGCAGGAGACAGGGCACAAAAGCAAGCTTTTAGGATCACATGGTGTGTACTGGCTCCTCCCCCCATGACCCTCCTCCAAGCCTCAGTTAGGTACTGTGCCCGGACGAGCGTACACAATAAGGAAGGATCTTGAATCCCGGGTAAGACCCAAACCAGCCACACCAATCACACCGTACAACTTGTGATCTGAACCCAGTTAACAGTATGATAACAATGAAGTAGCCTCTAAAAAAGATGGCTCACAACAATAATAACCCGATTTTTGTAACAATAACTATGTACAAGTAATGCAGACAATCCGCACTTGGGATGGGCGCCCAGCATCCACTACGGACTACGAGAAATAGATTTATCGGTAAGTAAAATCTTATTTTCTCTAACGTCCTAGTGGATGCTGGGGACTCCGTCAGGACCATGGGGATTATACCAAAGCTCCCAAACGGGCGGGAGAGTGCGGGTGACTCTGCAGCACCGAATGAGAGAACTCCAGGTCCTCCTCAGCCAGGGTATCAAATTTGTAGAATTTTACAAACGTGTTCCCCCCTGACCACGTAGCTGCTCGGCAAAATTTTAAAGCCGAGACCCCCTCGGGCATCCGCCCAAGATGAGCCCACCTTCCTTGTGGAATGGGCATTGACAGATTTTGGCTGTGGCAGGCCTGCCACAGACTGTGCAAGCTGAATTGTACTACAAATCCAACGAGCAATAGTCTGCTTAGAAGCAGGAGCACCCATCTTTTGGGGTGCATACAATATAAACAGCAAGTCAGACTTTCTGACTCCAGCCGTCCTGGAAATATATATATATATATATATATATATATTTTTAGGGCCCCGACAACGTCTAGCAACTTGGAGTCCTCCAAGTCCCTAGTAGCCGCAGGCACCACAATATGTTGTTTCAGGCGAAACGCTGACACCACCTTAGGAAGAAACTGGGGACGAGTCCGCAGTTCTGCCCTGTCCGAATGGAAAAACAAATATGAGCTTTTTTTTTAAGACAAAGCCCCCAATTCTGACAATCGCCTGGCCGAGGCCAGGGCCACAACATGGTCCCTTTCCATGTGAGATATTTCAAATCCACAGATTTGATCGGTTCAAACCAATATGATTTGAGGAATCCCAACACTACGTTGAGATCCCACGGTGCCACTGGAGGCACACAAGGGGCTGTATATGCAATACTCCCTTGACAAACGTCTGGACTTCAGGAATTGAAGCCAATTTTTTCTGGAAGAAAATCTACAGGGCCGAAACTTGAACCTTAATGGACCCCAATTTGAGGCTCATAGACACTCCTGTTTTCAGGAAGTGCAGAAATCGACCTAGTTGAAATTTTTTCGTGGGGCCTTCCTGGCCTCACCCACGCAACATATTTTCACCACATGTGGTGATAACGTTGTGCGGTCACCTCCTTCCTGGCTTTGACCAGGGTAGGTATGACCTCTTCCGGAATGCCTTTTCCCTTAGGATCCGGCGTTCAACCGCCATGCCGTCAAACGCAGTCGCGGTAAGTCTTGGAACAGACAAGGTCCCCGCTGGAGCAGGTCCTTTCTTAGAGGCAGATGCCACGGTTCCTCTTGGAACAGACATGGTTCTTGCTGAAAGCAAATCCCATCTTAGCTCCCGAGGCCATTAGTCCTCTGTGAGCATCTCTTGAAGTTCCGGGTACCAAGTCCCTCTTGGCCAATCCGGAGCCACGAGTATAGTTCTTACTCCTCTACGTCTTATAATTCTCAATACCTTGGTTATGAGAAGCAGAAGAGGGAACACATACACCGACTGTTACACCCACGGTGTTACCAGGACGTCCACAGCTATCGCCTGAAGGTCTCGTGACCTGGCGCAATACCTGTCCCGTTTTTTGTTCGGGCGGGACGCCATCATTTCCACCTTTGGTCTTTCCCAACGGTTCACAATCATGCGGAAAACTTCCCGATGAAGTTCCCACTCTCCCGGGTGGAGGTCGTGCCTGCTGAGGAAGTCTGCTTCCCAGTCGTCCACTCCCGGAATGAACACTGCTGACAGTGCTATCACATGATTTTCCGTCTAGCGAAAAATCCTTGCAGTTTTGACCACTGCCCTCCTGCTTCTTATGCCGCCCTATCTGTTTACGTGGGCGACTGCCGTGATGTTATCCCACTGGATCAATACCGGCTGACCTTGAAGCAGAGGCCTTGCTAAGCTTATAGCATTACAAATTTGCTCTTAGCTCCAGTATATTTATGTGGAGAGAATTCTCCAGACTTGATCACACTCCCTGGAAATTTTTTCCCTGTGTGACTGCTCCCCAGCCTCTCAGGCTGGCCTCCGTGGTTACCAGCATCCAATCCTGAATGCCGAATCTGCGGCCCTCTAGAAGATGAGCACTCTGTAATCACCACAGGAGAGACACCCTTGTCCTTGGATATAGAGTTATCCGCTGATGCATCTGAAGATGCGATCCGGACCATTTGTCCAGCAGATCCCACTGAAGAGTTCTTGCGTGAAATCTGCCGAATGGAAGCGCTTCGTAATAAGCCACCATTTTTTTACCAGGACTCTTGTGCAATGATGCACTGACACTTTTCCTGGTTTTAGGAGGATCCCGATTAGCTCGGATAACTCCCTGGCTTTCTCCTCTGGGAGAAACACCCTTTTCCTGGACTGTGTCCAGAATCATCCCTAGGACCAGCAGACGTGTCGTCGGAACAACTGCGGTTTTGGAATATTTAGAATCCACCCGTGCTGTCGTAGAACTACTTGAGATAGTGCTACTCCGACCTCCAACTGTTCTCTGGACCTTGTTCTTATCAGGAGGTCGTCCATTTTCTTTGAAGACGAATCCTCATTTCGGTCATTACCTTGGTAAAGACCGGGGTGCCTTGGACACTCCAACGGCATCGTCTGAAACTGATAGTGACAGTTCTGTACCACGAACCTGAGGTACCCTTGGTGAGAAAAGCAAATTTTGGGACATGGAGGTAAGCATCCCTGATGTCCCGGGACACCATATAGTCCCCTATCACTGCTCTGAGTGACTCCATCTGGATTTGAACCCTTGTAAGTGTTCAAATTTTTCAGATTTAGAATCGGTCTCACCTAGCCTTCTGGCTTCAGTACCACCCTATAGTGTGGAACAATACCCCTTTCCTTGTTGTAGGAGGGGTAATTTTATTATCACCTGCTGGGAATACAGCTTGTGAATTGTTTTCAATACTGCCTCCCTGTCGGAGGGGGACATTGGTACAGCAGACTACAGGAACCTGCGAGGGGGGAAACGCCTCGACATTCCAATCTGTGCCCCTTTGATACTACTTGTAGGATCCAGGGGTCCTGTACGGTCCCAGCGTCATGCTGAGAACTTAGTAGAAGCGGTGGAGGGCTTCTGTTACTGGGAATGGGCTGCCTGCTGCAGTCTTCTTCCCTTTCCTCTATCCCTGGGCAGATATCTTATAGGGACGAAAAGACTGAGGCTGAAAAGACGGTGTCTTTTTCTGCAGAGATGTGACTTAGGGTAAAAAACGGTGGATCTTCCAGCAGTTGCCGTGGCCACCAGGTCCCATGGACCGACCCCAAATAACTCCTCCCCTTTTATACGGCAATACATCTTTGTGCCGTTTGGAATCTGCATCCCCTGACCACTGTCGTGTCCATAAACATCTTCTTGCAGATATGGACATCGCATTTACTCTTGATGCCAGAGTGCAAATATCCCTCTGCGCATCTCGTATATATAGAAATGCATCCTTTAAATGCTCTATAGTCAATAAAATACTGTCCCTGTCAAGGGTATCAATATTTTTAGTCAGGGAATCCGACCAAGCCACCTCAGCTCTGCACATCCAGGCTGAGGCGATCGCTGGTCACAGTATAACACCAGCATGTGTGTGTATACTTTTTAGGATATTTTTCTGATAAGCATGTGAGCGCCTTATCCACCCTGAGGGGTGTTTCCCAATGCGCCTTAACTTCTGGCGGGAAAAGGTATACCGCCAATAATTTTCTATCGGGGGAAACCCACGCATCATCACACACTTCATTTAATTTATCTGATTCAGGAAAAACTACAGGTAGTTTTTTCACCTCACACATAATACCCTTCTTTGTGGTACTTGGAGTATCAGAAATATGTAACACCTCCTTCATTGCCCTTAACGTGTGGCCCTAAAGGAAAATACGTTTGTTTCTTCACCGTCGACACTGAAATCAGTGTCCGTGTCTGGGTCTATGTCGACCGACTGAGGTAAATGGGCGTTTTTACAAGCCCCTGACGGTGTCTGAGACGCCTGGACCGGTACTAATTTGTTCGCCGGCCGTCTCATGTCGTCAACCCACTTGCAGCGTGTTGACATTATCACGTAATTCCATAAGTAAGCCATCCATTCCGGTGTCGACTCCCTAGAGAGTGACATCCCCATTACAGGCAATTTGCTCCGCCTCCTCACCAACATTTTCCTCATACATGTCGACACACACGTACCGACATACAGCACACACATAGGGAATGCTCTGATAGAGGACAGGACTCACTAGCCCTTTGGGGAGACAGAGGGAGAGTTTGCCAGCACACACCAAAATGCTATAATTATACAGGGACAACCCTTATATAAGTGTTCCTCCCATATAGCATTTAATATATATGTATATCGCCAAATCAGTGCCCCCCCTCTCTGTTTTAACCCTGTTTCTGTAGTGCAGTGCAGGGGAGAGCCTGGGAGCCTTCCCCTCAGCCTTTCTGTGAGGGAAAATGGCGCTGTGTGCTGAGGAGAATAGGCCCCGCCCCCTTTTCGGCGGGCTTCTTCTCCGGAGATTGTGAAGTCTGGCAGGGGTTAAATACATCCATATAGCCTCAAGGGCTATATGTGATGTATTTTTCGCCATACAGGTATTCTACATTGCTGCCAGGGCGCCCCCCCCCGCGCCCTGCACCCTCCGTGATCGCTGTGGGAAGTGTGCTGACAGACAATGGCGCACAGCTGCAGTGCTGTGCGCTACCTGAGGAAGACTGAAAAGTCTTCTGCCGCCTGGTTCCGGACCTCTTCAATCTTCAGCATCTGCAAGGGGGTCGGCGGCGCGGCTCCGGGACGAACCCCAGGGCGAGACCTGTGTTCCGACTCCCTCTGAAGCTAATGGTGTCCAGTAGCCTAAGAATCCAATCCATCCTGCACGCAGGTGAGTTGAAATTCTCTCCCCTAAGTCCCTCGATGCAGTGAGCCTGTTGCCAGCAGGACTCACTGAAAATAAAGAACCTAAAAACTTTTTCTAAGCAACTCTTTAAGAGAGCCACCTAGATTGCACCCTTCTCGGCCGGGCACAAAAACCTAACTGAGGCTTGGAGGAGGGTCATGGGGGGAGGAGCCAGTACACACCATGTGATCCTAAAAGCTTGCTTTTGTGCCCTGTCTCCTGCGGAGCCGCTATTCCCCATGGTCCTGACGGAGTCCCCAGCATCCACTAGGACGTTAGAGAAAGTGACAATAAACAGTGTTTAAATACATGTGCAATAAGAGGTTACTCACCGCCTCCAGCCGTCGCGCCGCCCGGGTGCCGGATCTGACGTCACTCCCCCCAACAGGAAGTGTCGCGTCACCGGTCCGTCAAGTCAGCGTTCTCGGGCTGTGGGATACATGCAACCATGGCAACGTAAACAACAAGTGAATCAACTCAAAACACACTAAATATGACGAGAAACTAAAGTGCAAATCAAACTTTTCAAACGGTCATTGTTGCATGTGTATAATCAATTGATAAAAATTGTTAAAATCTCTTAATAATAGTGCTCATAAGTCTGACCGTCCCTTCCGCTATTAAGAACATAATGCATTGCTATAATTGTTTTAATTTGAGCAAATAAGCTGTATCAATTTTTAAATACTTCAAAAACATATACCTGTGTCACCATCAATGTAACATATTGAGACAGAGAGACAGCTGATGCTATCATTACACGCAAGGAAAGTATCTACACCCCAAAGACGTCCA
This sequence comes from Pseudophryne corroboree, assembly GCF_028390025.1. Lineage (NCBI taxonomy): Eukaryota > Metazoa > Chordata > Amphibia > Anura > Myobatrachidae > Pseudophryne > Pseudophryne corroboree. The sequence goes on from NC_086449.1 coordinate 148,641,445, forward strand.
CTACTCAACTTCATGACCTAAAGTAGCAACCAGGGATTGACCTCAGTACGTCCACATATATCTGGACGCATGAAGCCACATCTGTAACTGCTTCTACAATTGTTTATAAGAAACATCTCAAGCTTAACATCTCATTTAATCCCTTAGGATATACTGTATTAAGGATTGAAATCCACTTGGCCTCAATCTGCAACAATTTTTTTGATCGATCCCCTCCCCGCAACGACGGAGGGACCTGATCAATAATCTTATAACGCAGGGTGGCCATGCTATGTTTAGCTGTTACGAAATGGCGGGCCACTGGTTGGTCACTAGTCCCTGCTTTATAAGCCTCACGAATGGCATAGCGATGCTGCGCCATCCGTGTCTTGAAGGCACATTCGGTTTTACCGATATATGTTAGCCCACAAGGGCACGTCAACATATACACTACAAATTTTGAATCGCAAGATAATGGATGTTTAATGCTGTATCTCTTACCCGTATGCGGGTGCAAGAAAAAATCCCCTGGAGACAAATAGCTGCAAGTGGTGCATCCACTGCACTTAAAACAGCCATTTTTGCGCTTCAAAAATTTTTTGCTGGTTTGTTCCTTACCGAACTTGGATACATCCGTTTTTACCACATAATCCCTAATACTCTTCCCCTTAGAGTAGCTGTTAAGGAGCCTAGATTGGTATACTTCACCCAGCTCCTTATCAGTTGCCACTATCGGCCATATTGCTTTGGTACTTTTGGCTATATGTTTGCTACTAGTACTAAATTGGGTGACCCAAGGTATCCTGTTTCTAAGGAGTTTTTGTGGTTTGGGGGTCAGTAATTGTTGCCTCGTTTTCCCTAGAGCTTTATTTTTGGCCTGCTCTAGGAGTTCAATGGGATAGCCCCTTTCTCTAAATTTAGAGGTCATTACTTCCAATTGTAGATCACGATCAGCCACTCCATTAGTGATGCGGCATACCCTTAGAAATTGGGAATAAGGTAGACCCCTTGTGGTTGCTTTTGGGTGAAAGCTGTCAAATCTAAGCAAGTTGTTTCTGTCTGTCACCTTAGTATACAACTTGGTACTGATCTTACCTTCTGTGACCATGATACATACATCCAGAAAATTAATCTGTGTATCGTTTGTCTCTATTGTAAATTTGATGGGGCTTGCCGTAGAGTTATGCCGATCTATTAACTCAATCAAGTTGTCTCTAGGGCCTCCCCAAAAAATCAGGACGTCATCTATGTAACGTTGATATAAACATACTTGTGACATGATGGTAGTGTCCTGTAAAAAGAGTTCTCTTTCTAGGATCCACATGTATGTATTGGCAAATGCCGGGGCCACAGCCGACCCCATAGCACAGCCAGTGCATTGGATGTAAAATTTACTGTCATATATGAAATAGTTATGTACCAGTGTAAACTCCAAGAGTGATAAAAAGAATTCTATGTCTGGGCCGGTGTAATGTGGATTATTGGTTATGAGATGTCTAACAGCCTGCACACCTGCCCCATGTGGGATGCAGGTGTACAGGCTGGACACATCAATAGATGCCAATATGATGTCTTGAGGTAATGGCCCTATATCCTCAAGAAGACGCAACAGGGCTGAAGTGTCCTTGAGGTGCGTGGTTGTATTTTGAATACACGGTTGCAAGTAACTGTCACAAAAAACAGAAATTACTTCACATAATGACCCTCTGGCCGATATTATAGGTCTACCCGGTGGATTCACTGCATCCTTATGGATTTTAGGGATCACATAAAAAACAGGAACCACCGGGCAGTCTACACAAAGTGCTTTACTCACACCTGTTGAAATAATTCCATTATCCACAGCATGTTTCAACATACCCTCCAACTCTTTCTTAAATACACTGGTTGGATCTCTGGATAACCTTGCATATGTGGATGTATCAGATAGTAAACGTTCACATTCATTTTTGTACATCACCGTGTCTAATACCACTATACCCCCACCCTTATCTGCCTGTCGTATGATGATGTCCTCTCTTTTACTCAAACCCTTTAAGGCTTCAAATTCATCTTTACTGAGATTGGGAGATGTCTTAATCTTAGGTCTCAACTCTACATCATCCAGCATTCTGCTGAAAGTTTTGATGGAATTATTAGTGGTATTTGGTTCAAACCTGGACCTTGTCAAACGTCTCACCTGGGGTGGTAACAAGTCCATCACTGTGGATGTTCCAGGTGCATCTTGTTTGGAGAAATGTTCTTTAAGTTTGAGAGTTCTCGTCAATTTATAATTGTCAATTTTCTGTTGGAATGAATCTACTGTCCTAGTGGGGATAAAGGATAAACCTCTGCTCAACACTCTGGATTCCCTTTCAGAGATATGATTAGAGGATAGGTCAAAAATTAATTGCGTTTGCCCTTCGGTGGTTTTGTTCCGGTGTTGGCTCCTCGCTTGCCTTTTTGTCTGCCCCCCTCTCCTTGTGAAGGCACCTGTCTTCCGGCAATTATCGCCCGGGTACGTACCCCTAAAGGGATCTCCCTTCTGTTCTGAGGGGTATCGTATGTTACTTCATCAGCTTCACTAGCTGAGGTGCTGGAGAAATGTGGGCGCTGTGTCCTCCTCCTAAACGTTGTTGGGTGCCCTCCACGGGGCGGAAGGGGTTGGCTGGCTAGCCATGCATACACTTTATGCTGATCATAGTCTTGCTGGACTTTAATCCTCTTCTGCTTTTTAAATTTGATCAAATTTAGTTTGTATTGCTCCACTTCATCAGTGAGTTTGCTCAGCCAATCAGGGACAGGTGCTGTGTCCAATTTGTTTTCATTCTGATACTGAGCTATCTTCTCTCTTGTAAGTGTTAACTCACGGGTGGACTCTTCAATCACAAGCAGTAACAAGTCCATAGAACACTTGTTGAGTACCGCTATCCACTTCTTGCAGAAGTTTACATCGTAGGGGCCTATGGTCGGCATATTGTGGATCCTAAATCCACGTGGTATTTGCTTCGCTCTGAAATAATCTGACAGGGTGATAGCATGATACATAAAATCTATCTCCCTTTTCCGGAGCTTAAGCAGTTCTTTGAAGGTATCCTCACCTGTCTTGGCGATATCGGTATCAAACACAGTTTCTTTACTCAATATACTTTCCGCTTCAGCCTCAGAGAAACTTAATGTTTCATAAGTGTCACAGTGTAGAAATCGTGTTGCTCCCTCCGCAACTGCATCGTTAGGGCTGGTCATCATGTGCACAATAATAAAGGTGCAGTCAAAAGTGCTGGTTAAAGTGCAGAACAGTGCTGGATTTAAAGTGCTGGTGCTTTAAAAACCTCCTGCGTGTGGTTAATGGGTATACCTGGGTGCCTTGGTCCAAGCTCAGGGTCCTGTAGCATCAGTGTCCTTGGCTTCATATAGCATACAGAATGACCCGGCACTCCATACGCTCCCCAGCGTTAAAGTATCCTTGCCCCCGTGCCTTCAGCTCCTGGATATTGTGGATCCCTTTCTATAACGGTAGCAACGAGCGCGGCACTGGGAGACGTAAGCAGTAATGTGAAAAAAATCAAATGCTTTTATTCAGTCAATCTACGTTTCGGGGACGCAGCCCCTTCGTCAGGATGAATAAAGTGACAATAAACAGTGTTTAAATACATGTGCAATAAGAGGTTACTCACCGCCTCCAGCCGTCGCGCCGCCCGGGTGCCGGATCTGACGTCACTCCCCCCAACAGGAAGTGTCGCGTCACCGGTCCGTCAAGTCAGCGTTCTCGGGCTGTGGGATACATGCAACCATGGCAACGTAAACAACAAGTGAATCAACTCAAAACACACTAAATATGACGAGAATTAAACACTGTTTATTGTCACTTTATTCATCCTGACGAAGGGGCTGCGTCCCCGAAACGTAGATTGACTGAATAAAAGCATTTGATTCTTTTCACATTACTGCTTACGTCTCCCAGTGCCGCGCTCGTTGCTACCGTTATAGAAAGGGATCCACAATATCCAGGAGCTGAAGGCACGGGGGCAAGGATACTTTAACGCTGGGGAGCGTATGGAGTGCCGGGTCATTCTGTATGCTATATGAAGCCAAGGACACTGATGCTACAGGACCCTGAGCTTGGACCAAGGCACCCAGGTATACCCATTAACCACACGCAGGAGGTTTTTAAAGCACCAGCACTTTAAATCCAGCACTGTTCTGCACTTTAACCAGCACTTTTGACTGCACCTTTATTATTGTGCACATGATGACCAGCCCTAACGATGCAGTTGCGGAGGGAGCAACACGATTTCTACACTGTGACACTTATGAAACATTAAGTTTCTCTGAGGCTGAAGCGGAAAGTATATTGAGTAAAGAAACTGTGTTTGATACCGATATCGCCAAGACAGGTGAGGATACCTTCAAAGAACTGCTTAAGCTCCGGAAAAGGGAGATAGATTTTATGTATCATGCTATCACCCTGTCAGATTATTTCAGAGCGAAGCAAATACCACGTGGATTTAGGATCCACAATATGCCGACCATAGGCCGCTACGATGTAAACTTCTGCAAGAAGTGGATAGCGGTACTCAACAAGTGTTCTATGGACTTGTTACTGCTTGTGATTGAAGAGTCCACCCGTGAGTTAACACTTACAAGAGAGAAGATAGCTCAGTATCAGAATGAAAACAAATTGGACACAGCACCTGTCCCTGATTGGCTGAGCAAACTCACTGATGAAGTGGAGCAATACAAACTAAATTTGATCAAATTTAAAAAGCAGAAGAGGATTAAAGTCCAGCAAGACTATGATCAGCATAAAGTGTATGCATGGCTAGCCAGCCAACCCCTTCCGCCCCGTGGAGGGCACCCAACAACGTTTAGGAGGAGGACACAGCGCCCACATTTCTCCAGCACCTCAGCTAGTGAAGCTGATGAAGTAACATACGATACCCCTCAGAACAGAAGGGAGATCCCTTTAGGGGTACGTACCCGGGCGATAATTGCCGGAAGACAGGTGCCTTCACAAGGAGAGGGGGGCAGACAAAAAGGCAAGCGAGGAGCCAACACCGGAACAAAACCACCGAAGGGCAAACGCAATTAATTTTTGACCTATCCTCTAATCATATCTCTGAAAGGGAATCCAGAGTGTTGAGCAGAGGTTTATCCTTTATCCCCACTAGGACAGTAGATTCATTCCAACAGAAAATTGACAATTATAAATTGACGAGAACTCTCAAACTTAAAGAACATTTCTCCAAACAAGATGCACCTGGAACATCCACAGTGATGGACTTGTTACCACCCCAGGTGAGACGTTTGACAAGGTCCAGGTTTGAACCAAATACCACTAATAATTCCATCAAAACTTTCAGCAGAATGCTGGATGATGTAGAGTTGAGACCTAAGATTAAGACATCTCCCAATCTCAGTAAAGATGAATTTGAAGCCTTAAAGGGTTTGAGTAAAAGAGAGGACATCATCATACGACAGGCAGATAAGGGTGGGGGTATAGTGGTATTAGACACGGTGATGTACAAAAATGAATGTGAACGTTTACTATCTGATACATCCACATATGCAAGGTTATCCAGAGATCCAACCAGTGTATTTAAGAAAGAGTTGGAGGGTATGTTGAAACATGCTGTGGATAATGGAATTATTTCAACAGGTGTGAGTAAAGCACTTTGTGTAGACTGCCCGGTGGTTCCTGTTTTTTATGTGATCCCTAAAATCCATAAGGATGCAGTGAATCCACCGGGTAGACCTATAATATCGGCCAGAGGGTCATTATGTGAAGTAATTTCTGTTTTTTGTGACAGTTACTTGCAACCGTGTATTCAAAATACAACCACGCACCTCAAGGACACTTCAGCCCTGTTGCGTCTTCTTGAGGATATAGGGCCATTACCTCAAGACATCATATTGGCATCTATTGATGTGTCCAGCCTGTACACCTGCATCCCACATGGGGCAGGTGTGCAGGCTGTTAGACATCTCATAACCAATAATCCACATTACACCGGCCCAGACATAGATTTCTTTTTATCACTCTTGGAGTTTACACTGGTACATAACTATTTCATATATGACAGTAAATTTTACATCCAATGCACTGGCTGTGCTATGGGGTCGGCTGTGGCCCCGGCATTTGCCAATACATACATGTGGATCCTAGAAAGAGAACTCTTTTTACAGGACACTACCATCATGTCACAAGTATGTTTATATCAACGTTACATAGATGACGTCCTGATTTTTTGGGGAGGCCCTAGAGACAACTTGATTGAGTTAATAGATCGGCATAACTCTACGGCAAGCCCCATCAAATTTACAATAGAGACAAACGATACACAGATTAATTTTCTGGATGTATGTATCATGGTCACAGAAGGTAAGATCAGTACCAAGTTGTATACTAAGGTGACAGACAGAAACAACTTGCTTAGATTTGACAGCTTTCACCCAAAAGCAACCACAAGGGGTCTACCTTATTCCCAATTTCTAAGGGTATGCCGCATCACTAATGGAGTGGCTGATCGTGATCTACAATTGGAAGTAATGACCTCTAAATTTAGAGAAAGGGGCTATCCCATTGAACTCCTAGAGCAGGCCAAAAATAAAGCTCTAGGGAAATTGAGGCAACAATTACTGACCCCCAAACCACAAAAACTCCTTAGAAACAGGATACCTTGGGTCACCCAATTTAGTACTAGTAGCAAACATATAGCCAAAAGTACCAAAGCAATATGGCCGATAGTGGCAACTGATAAGGAGCTGGGTGAAGTATACCAATCTAGGCTCCTTAACAGCTACTCTAAGGGGAAGAGTATTAGGGATTATGTGGTAAAAACGGATGTATCCAAGTTCGGTAAGGAACAAACCAGCAAAAAATTTTTGAAGCGCAAAAATGGCTGTTTTAAGTGCAGTGGATGCACCACTTGCAGCTATTTGTCTCCAGGAGATTTTTTCTTGCACCCGCATACGGGTAAGAGATACAGCATTAAACATCCATTATCTTGCGATTCAAAATTTGTAGTGTATATGTTGACGTGCCCTTGTGGGCTAACATATATCGGTAAAACCGAATGTGCCTTCAAGACACGGATGGCGCAGCATCGCTATGCCATTCGTGAGGCTTATAAAGCAGGGACTAGTGACCAACCAGTGGCCCGCCATTTCGTAACAGCTAAACATAGCATGGCCACCCTGCGTTATAAGATTATTGATCAGGTCCCTCCGTCGTTGCGGGGAGGGGATCGATCAAAAAAATTGTTGCAGATTGAGGCCAAGTGGATTTCAATCCTTAATACAGTATATCCTAAGGGATTAAATGAGATGTTAAGCTTGAGATGTTTCTTATAAACAATTGTAGAAGCAGTTACAGATGTGGCTTCATGCGTCCAGATATATGTGGACGTACTGAGGTCAATCCCTGGTTGCTACTTTAGGTCATGAAGTTGAGTAGTGGACGTCTTTGGGGTGTAGATACTTTCCTTGCGTGTAATGATAGCATCAGCTGTCTCTCTGTCTCAATATGTTACATTGATGGTGACACAGGTATATGTTTTTGAAGTATTTAAAAATTGATACAGCTTATTTGCTCAAATTAAAACAATTATAGCAATGCATTATGTTCTTAATAGCGGAAGGGACGGTCAGACTTATGAGCACTATTATTAAGAGATTTTAACAATTTTTATCAATTGATTATACACATGCAACAATGACCGTTTGAAAAGTTTGATTTGCACTTTAGTTTCTCGTCATATTTAGTGTGTTTTGAGTTGATTCACTTGTTGTTTACGTTGCCATGGTTGCATGTATCCCACAGCCCGAGAACGCTGACTTGACGGACTGGTGACGCGACACTTCCTGTTGGGGGGAGTGACGTCAGATCCGGCACCCGGGCGGCGCGACGGCTGGAGGCGGTGAGTAACCTCTTATTGCACATGTATTTAAACACTGTTTATTGTCACTTTATTCATCCTGACGAAGGGGCTGCGTCCCCGAAACGTAGATTGACTGAATAAAAGCATTTGATTTTTTTCACATTACTGCTTACGTCTCCCAGTGCCGCGCTCGTTGCTACCGTTATATATATATATATATATATATATATATATCGGAAACCACCAAATGCCTCTAATTTGCACTTCAGGAAAAGCAGCACCTCTTGATGAACCCTCTGTTAGTCAGAGTCCTAACCTAGAACACTATATATAATAATAATAATAATAATAATAATAATAATAATTTTTATTTATATAGCGCTCCTTCTCCAGCAAGATACAAAATCAGAGGGCGCTAAAATTTAGTCTTTGAGACTGCAATTGCTTCTATCTTTAGGATACAATATTCTACCACTCAAAAAAACAAACAATTATTCAGATATATAATCTTAAAATTCACAGATATTTAATGCTCCATAAAAATCATTGAATCACCTAAAAATGTTTTTACATCCACATTAAACAGTACGTATTATAAGGGGTGGTCTTCTGTTTGCCGGCGGTCGGGCTCCCGGCGCTCAGTATACCGGCGCCGGGAGCCCGACAGCCGTCATACCGACAATTATTTTCCCTCGTGGGGGTCCACGACCCCCATAGAGGGAGAATAAAATAGTGTGGCGCGCGTAGCGCGCCACCGTGCCCGTAGCGTGGCGAGCGCAGCGAGCCCGCAAGGGGCTCATTTGCGCTCGCCAAGCTGTCGGTAAGCCGGCGGTCGGGCTCCCGGCGCCGGGATGCTGGTCGCCGGGAGCCCGACCGCCGGCCAGCCGTAGTGAACCCATTATAAGTAATATTCACACTGTGATGTAAAATTCCAATGAACATTAGAAACTGGTATAATTTTGCAGGTAGGTGATGTCTGTTAATGCTGTGGCTGTTGAAATTCCAGCCCAATGCATTTCATCACACTTCATAAGGTGTAAAATCAGCAAACGCAGGAAAATACATATACAAATAAATATTTTTATTACAGACTGTTCACAACGCCATTTTAAAATATGGTAAGATTTTCAAATTGATAGAAAAAGTAATACGTAGTAATTCAAAGCTTAGAATCAAGCACAAAAAATCCACTACACTTGTAGAAAGTATAAATCACTCACAGCGCAGAGCCAACTGTCATATGTGATTCCTCCACAAGCAGTAAGTGTTAGGTAGGCCTAACAATGACCTCTCAATAGAGAAGGAAAACTTATACTAATTGCAGATAAAAAGCGTAAGCAACCTGGTGTGTAAATCAAGACCCAGAGAGCGGAGCCTGAAAAGATGGAGCTGGAACATTGGTCCACCCCGATCTGAGAGGTTGTCGTGCAGCAGTCATTGATGTTCTCTGGGGAAGAGGGGTGCAGTAGTAGGATAATTTTCTCCAGTGGTTACACCCAGTTTGGAGAGCAATGTCCGAGACTCAGAGAGGGAACGTGCTGTGATCATCTTCCCTTGCTGCCAAACCAGGATGTGGAAAAGCGAAGACACAACAATATTTAATGTCTTCCTGATGTAGAGTGGTGAGAAGTTTGAAATCTCTATGCTTAGCCACGGTAATTGGGGAGATATCATGGAAAATTTGTAAAGTAATATTGTCGAAAGTTAGTGATTTGTGATTCCGAACTTCCCTCATGATAGCTTCACTCTAATGCATTCTCAGAATAACGTCTCTGGCAGAGTTAGATCTTGTGAGTGGATTGCAGAGCACGGTGGGCTCGGTCAAGAAGATGGTCTTCAGGGGTTCTGGGAGAGAGTTGGGTAAAAATACTTTTAAGGTAGAGTTCAAGGTGAGTCTGTTCAACCTCCTCAGGGATACCCCTGATTCTTAGGTTATTACTCCTGGCCCTGTTAAACTGAACTTCTTGGGCATGCTGTAAATGGATTTACACATCTGTTGGAAATCAGAATCAATAGATTGTTGAGAGGACACCACATCTTCCACACGGCACTCAAGCTGGTCAGTTCTACTCCCAATCTCTGCAATGTCAGATTTTATAGAGTGGAGCGTCTGGACCGAGGCTTTGGCATCTTTTAATTCCTTTAGAAGAGAGAGGTAATGCCTATGAGTAATAGGTGAGAGGTCATCATCATCAGAGTCGGAATGCTAATGGGAGGAATCTGGCTTGTCATTACCGGATTTGACTGACGTTTTCTGCCTGGAAAGATATGGTAGGAGGTTGCCTCTTGAGGGATTCTTCCCTCAGGACATCTTGAGGATAAAATCAAGACGCAGCAGGGGGCAAATACAGGGATGAGGTGATATTAGTTTCACAAAACACCTCAGGGCCAAGAGGGGCGAATGGATAACATTAAAAGAGAGACATCTGGCTCAAGAGGCCCAAAGGTCCACAAGAGAAATAATAGGATTTTAGTTACCTACCGGTAAATCTTTTTCTCATGGTCCATAGGGAATACTGGGAATCCAAATAGTACCGTGGGGTATAGATGAGTCCACTTGGAGCCATGGGCACTATAGAAGTTTGATTAAGTGTGCTGGCTCCTCCCTCTATGCCCCTCCTACCAGACTCAGTCTAGGAAACTGTGCCTGAGGAGACGGACATACTTTGAAAGAAGGATGTAGAAAAGGAAAGTGGTGGGAATTCGAACCAGCGCAACCAGAACAAGAGGAAAGCCATGCTAACCAAACTTGCAAACAGGGACAGCAACAGCTGAACCAAACAACATTACTTAACCAAGTAACAGAGCAGGAAGAACGAAGGTTCGGACGGGCGCCCAGTATCCCCTACAGACTACGAGAAAAGGATTTACCGGTAGGTAATTAAAATCCTATTTTCTCTTGCGTCCTAGTGGATACTGGGAATCCAAATAGTACCATGGGGAAGTACCAAAGCTCCCAAACCGTGTGGGAGAGTGCTGAGGTTCCTGCAGAATTGATTGACCAAACTGAAGGTCCTCAAAAGCCAAGGTATCGAACTTGTAAAATTTAGCAAACGTGTTCGAACCCGACGAAGAAGCTGCTCGGCAGAGCTGTAAAGTCTAGACACCCCGGGCAGTTGCCCAAGAGGAACCCACTGACCTAGTAGAGTGGGCTTGAACAGATTTCGGAATCGACAAACCTGCCGTGGAATAAGCATGCTGGATAGTGAGCCTGATCCAGCATGCAATTGACTGATTCGAAGCAGGACACCCAATCTTATTGTGATCATAAAGAACAAACAGCGAGTCCGATTTCCTATGACGAGCTGTTCTCTTCACATAGACCTTCAAACAACATCCAAAGACTTTGAAGTAGCAGAGGCAGCCGTAACAACCGGAACCACAGTAGGTTGGTTGATGTGAAACGCGGACACCACCTTAGGAAGAAATTGCCGACAAGTCGTGAGATCAGCACTGTCCTCATGGCAAATTAAGTAGGGGCTCTTGTAAGACAACACCCACCAACTTCGACACACGTCTTCCTGAAGCCAACGCCAACAGTGTGGCGGTCTTCCATGTAAGGTACTTTACATCTACCTCCTGCAACAGTTCAAACCAGTCCGATTGAAGGAACTGCAGTACCAAATTGAGATCCCAAGGTGCCGTAGGAGGGACAAAGGAAGGCTGTAAGTGCAGAACACCTTTCATGAATGTATGGACCTCAGGGAGAGAAGCAAAATGTTTCTTAAAGAAAATAGATAAGGCCGAAATCTGAACTTTAATGGAGCCTAGGCGTAGGCCCACAGCCACTCCCCACTGCAGAAAAAGCAGGAAACGTCCCAGATGAAATTCCACCTTAGAATATTGTCTGCTTTCACACCAAGAGACATATTTCTTCCAGATACGATGGTAATATTTAGACGTTACCCCCTTTCTGGCTTGGATCATAGTTGGGATGACCTTGTCAGGAATCCCTCTCCTGGCTAGAATCAACCATTCAACTTCCATGCCGTTAAACGTAGTTGTGGTAAGTCTTAATAGATGAACGGGCCCTGCTGCAAAAGATCCTCTCGAAGAGGCAGAGGCCACGGATCTTCGATCAGCATCACGAGAAGATCCGCATACCAGGCCCTTCCTGGCCAGTCCGGAGCTATGAGGATTGCTTGAATCTTTTCCCTTTTTATTCTTTTTAGAATTCTTGGGATCAGAGGAATGGGAGGAAAATAGTACACCAGCTGGTAAACCCACGGAGTCGTCAGGGCGTCTACCACTACTGCCTGTGGGTCCCTCGACCTGGAACAATACCATTTGAGCTTCTTGTTGAGTCGAGAGGCCATCATGTTGATTTGTGAATACCCGCACCGACGCTTCCCAGTTGTCTACTCCCGGAATGAAGATCGCCGACAATGCCACGGCATGTCTTTCCGCCCAAAGGAGAATTCTTGATACCTCTGACATTGCGGCTCTGCTATTCGTTCCGCCCTGTCGGTTTATGTAGATTACCGCCGTCACATTGAATGACTGGACTTGACTGGCCTGATTCTTAAGAAGAGACCAGGCCTGCAGAAAGGCGTTGTAGATCGCACTGAGTTCCAGGATGTTTATTGGAAGGATGACTTCCTGACTTGAGCATCTACCCTGAAACTGTACCCCCTGGGTGACTGCTCCCCAACCTCTGAAGCTTGCGTCTGTGGTTAGCAGAATCCAATTCTGAATCCTGAACCTCTGACCCTCGACTAGGTGAGAAGTCTGTAGCCACTACAGGAGGGAGATCCTGGCTTTTGGTGACAGACGAATCCTCCGGTGCATGTGAAGATGTGATCCGGACCATTTGTCCAACAGATCCAGATGTAAGGTTCTCGCAAGAAACCTTCCGTACTGAATTGCTTCGCAAGAAGCCACCATTTTCCCCAGAAGGCGCATGCAGAGATGCACTGAGATTCGGGTCGGCTTCAAGACGGCCCGAACCAGCGACTGGATTACCATTGCCTTTTCCAAGGGAAGTACCACTTTCTGAGACTCTGTGACCAGTATCATTCCCAGGAAATGAAGCCTCTGCATTGGTTCTAGGTGAGATTTTGGTAGATTCATAATCCACCCATGATCCAGGAGTAGTCTGGTTGAGAGGGCAATGTTCTCCAACAGCTGTTTCCTGGACGGTGCCTTTATCATCCAGGTACGGAACTATGTGCACTCCCTGTCTGCGGAGCAACATCATCTCTGCCATCACTTTGGTGAACACCCTCGGTGCCGTGGAGAAACCAAATGGCAGGGCCTGAAACTGGTAGTGATAGTCCTGCAGTGCATACCGTAGATACGCCTGATGAGGCGGCCAGATCGGAATGTGAAGGTACGCATCCTTGACATCCAGAGACGCTAGGAATTCCCCCTCCTCCAGACCTGAAATCACTGCTCTCAGAGACTCCATCTTGAATTTGAACACTCGTAAGTACAGGTTCAGTGACTTGAGGTTCAGAATCGGTCTTACCGAACCATCCGGTTTCAATACTACAAACAAGCTGGAATAGTAACCCTTGTTTTGTAGATGAGTTGGAACTGGAACAATGACCTGGGTCTGTAACAGTTTTTGAATGGCGTCATGTAAGGTTACTCTCACCTCTTGTGAAGCTGGTAAGCCTGATTTGAAGACTCTGTGAGGTGGGAGCTCCTGGAACTCCAGTCTGTAGCCCTTGAATATAAGGTCTATGACCCAGGGATCCTGGCACGATCCTGTCCAGATGTGACTGAAGAATTTTAGCCGGGTACCCATCCTCCTGTTTTACAGGCATCGCTGTCCACCATCATGCGGAAGGTTTTGAGGAAGCAGAGCCTGGGCCCTGTTCCTGTGAACCAGCAGTCGCTGGTTTGTGTGGTTTACCTCTAGCACCTCTGGCGGCGGTAGAAGAACCTCTGGCCTTGCCCCTAAACTTGGAAGTCCGAAAGGACTGTAAATTGGGTCCTGAGTAGGTCTTCATAGCTGGCGGAGCTGCAGAAGGTAGGTATGTGGACTTATCCGCAGTAGCTCGGGAGATCCATTTGTCGAGTTCATCTCCAAATAAGGCCTCTCCTGTGAAAGGCAGGCCTTCCACTCCTTTCCTGGAGTCCGCATCAGCTGTTCACTAACGTAGCCATAATTCCCTGCATGCCGACACTGCCATAGCTGTAGTGCATGCATTAAGCAAACCTATTTCTTTTATGGCTTCTACCATAAAGTTTGCAGAGTCTTGTACAGTTGTGCTCATAAGTTTACATACCCTAGCAGAATTTGTGATTTTCTGCCCATTTGTCAGAGAATATGACTGATAACTCACAAACTTTTCTTTCACTCATGGTTAGTGGTTGGGTGAAGCCATTTATTGTCAAACAATTGTGTTTACTCTTTTTAAATCATAATGACAACAGAAACTACCCAAATGACCTTGATCAAAAGTTTACATACCCCAGTTCTTAATACCGTGTATTGCCCCCTTTAACATCAATGACAGCTTGAAGTCTTTTGTGGTAGTTGTGGATGAGGCTCTTTATTTTCTCAAATGGTAAAGCTGCCCATTCTTCTTGGCAAAAAGCCCCCAGTTCCTGTAATTTCTTGGGCTGTCTTGCATGAACTGCACGTTTGAGATCTCCCCAGAGTGGCTCAATGATATTGAGGTCAGGAGACTGAGATGGCCACTCCAGATCCTTCCTTTTATTCTGCTGTAGCCAATGACAGGTCAACTTGGCCTTGTGTTTTGGATCATTGTCATGTTAGAACGTCCAAGTACGTCCCATGCGCAGCTTCCGGGCTGATGAGTGCAAATTTTCCTCCAGTATTTTCTGATAACATGCTGCATTCATCTTGCCATCAATTTTGACCAAGTTTCCAGTGCCTTTGTAGCTCACACATCCCCAAAACATCAGCGATCCACCTCCGTGTTTCACAGTAGGAATGGTGTACCTTTCATCATAGGCCTTGCTGACTCCTCTCCAAATGTAACGTTTAGGGTTGTGGCCAAAAAGTTAAATTTTGGTCTCATCACTCCAAATGACTTTGTTCCAGAAGTTTTGAGGCTTGTCTCTGTGCTGTTTGGAGTATTGTAAGCGGGATGCTTTGTGGTATTTGCGTAGTAATGGCTTTCTTCTGGCGACTCGACCATGCAGCCCATTTTTCTTCAAATGCCTCCTTATTGTGCATCTTGAAACAACCACACCACTTTTTTCAGAGAGTCCTGTATTTCAGCTGAAGTTATTTGTGGATTTTTCTTTGCATCCAGAACAATTTTCCTGGCAGTTGTGGCTGAAATTTTTGTTGGTCTGCCTGACCGTGATATGGTTTCCACAGAATCCCTCATTTTCCACTTCTTAATTAGAGTTTGAACACTGGTGACTGGCATTCTCAATTGCTTGGATATCTTTTTATATACCTTTCCTGTTTTATACAGTTCAATTACCTTTTCCCGCAGATCCTTTGATAATTCTTTTGCTTTCCCCATGACTCAGAATCCAGACATGTCAGTGCAGCACTGGATGAAAGATGCAAGGGTCTTTCAGGAGTCCAGAAACTCACTGACCTTTTATACACACACACTGATTACAAGCAAACAGATCACAGGTGAGGATGGTTACCTTTAGTAGCCATTCAAACCCGTTTGTGTCAACTTGTGTGCATGTTATCAGGCCAAAATCTCCAGTATGTAAACTTTTGATCAGGGTCATTTGGGTAGTTTCTGTTGTCATTATGATTTAAAAAGAGTAAACACAGTTGTTTGACAATAAATGGCATCACCCAACCATTAACCATGAGTGAAAGAAAAGTTTGTGAGTTATCATTCATATTCTCTGACAAATCTCCAGAAAATCACACATGCTGCTAGGGTATGTAAACTCATGAGCACAACTGTATATGTTGCAGGAGCAAAACAATTTCTTCTTGATATAAGGTGTCTAACCCCTCAATTAAATTACCTGACCATTTAGCAATGGCTTGTGTAATCCATCCACATGCTATAGTGGGTCTCTGGGCCACCCCAGCAGCAGTATACAAAGATTTGAGTGTAGTCTCTATCTTGCGATCAGCCCCATCTTTTAGGGAGGCTGCACCCGGGACAGGTAATACAATTTTACGTGAGAGCGTGGAGACTGACGCATCCACTATCGGTGGATTTTCCCATTTTTTCCTATCATGAGGAAAAGGAAAAATAAGATTTTAAACCTACCGGTAAATCTTTTTCTCGTAGTCCATAGAGGATGCTGGGGACTCCGTAAGGACCATGGGGATAGACGGGCTCCGCAGGAGACATGGGCACTTTAAGAAAGACTTTAGGTATGGGTGTGCACTGGCTCCTCCCTCTATGCCCCTCCTCCAGACCTCAGTTACATAAACTGTGCCCAGAGGAGATGGACAGTACGAGGAAAGGATTTTTGTTAAACCAAGGGCAAGATTCATACCAGCCCACACCATTCACACCGTATAACTTGTGATAAACTAACCAGTTAACAGTATGAAAAAACAACATAGCATCAGTCGGAGACCGATGAAAACAATAACATAACCCTTATGTAAGCAAAACTATATACAAGTCTTGCAGAAGTAGTCCGCACTTGGGACGGGCGCCCAGCATCCTCTACGGACTACGAGAAAAAGATTTACCGGTAGGTTTAAAATCTTATTTTCTCTTACGTCCTAGAGGATGCTGGGGACTCTGTAAGGACCATGGGGATTATACCAAAGCTCCCAAACGGGCGGGAGAGTGCGGATGACTCTGCAGCACCGATTGAGCAAACAGGAGGTCCTCCCCAGCCAGGGTATCAAACTTATAGAACTTTGCAAAGGTGTTTGAACCCGACCAAGTAGCAGCTCGGCACAGCTGTAGTGCCGAGACCCCTCGGGCAGCCGCCCAAGACGAGCCCACCTTCCTAGTGGAATGGGCCTTGACCGATTTTGGTAACGGCAATCCAGCCGTCGCATGCGCCTGCTGAATTGTGTTACAGATCCAGCGAGCAATAGTCTGCTTTGAAGCAGGAGCGCCAACCTTGTTGGTTGCATACAGGACAAACAGTGCTTCTGTTTTTCTGACTCTAGCCGTTCTGGCCACGTAAACTTTCAAAGCCCTGACCACATCAAGGGACTCGGAATCCTCCAAGTCTCGTGTAGCCACAGGCACCACAATAGGTTGGTTCATATAAAAAAGATGACACCACCTTAGGCAAAAATTTAGGACGGGTCCGCAATTCCGCTCTATCCATATGGAAAACTAGATAGGGGCTTTTATGAGACAAAGCCGCCAATTCCGACACTCACCTAGCCGAAGCCAAGGCCAACAACATGACTACCCTCCAAGTGAGATATTTTAACTCCACCGTTTTAAGTGGTTCAAACCAGTGCGACTTAAGGAAACTCAACACCACGTCAAGGTCCCAAGGCGCCAACGGAGGTACAAAAGGAGGCTGAATATGCAGTACTCCCTTCACAAAAGTCTGTACTTCTGGGAGAGAAGCCAATTCTTTTTGAAAGAAAATGGATAAGGCCGAAATCTGAACCTTAATGGAGCCTAATTTTAGGCCCAAATTCACTCCAGTTTGTAGGAAGTGAAGGAAACGGCCCAGATGGAATTCTTCCGTAGGAGCATTCCTGGCCTCACACCAAGAAACATATTTTCGCCATATACGGTGATAATGTTTAGCTGTCATGTCCTAGCCTTTATCAGAGTAGGAATGACCTCATCCGGAATGCCCTTTTCCGCTAGGATCCGGCGTTTAAACCGCCATGCCGTCAAACGCAGCCGCGGTAAGTCTTGGAACAGACAGGGCCCTTGTTGCAACAGGTCCTGTCTTAGAGGAAGAGGCCACGGATCTTCTGTGAGCATTTCCTGCAGATCCGGATACCAGGCCCTTCGTGGCCAATCTGGAACAATGAGAATTGTCTGTACTCCTCTTTGTCTTATTATTCTTAACACCTTTGGGATGAGAGGAAGAGGAGGAAACACATAGACCGACTGGAACACCCACGGTGTCACTAGGGCGTCCACAGCTACCGCCTGAGGGTCTCTCTGCAGCTTTTTGTTGAGGCGGGACGCCATCATGTCTATCTGGGGCAGTCCCCACTGGCTTGCAATCTGTGCGAAGACTTCCTGATGAAGTCCCCACTCTCCTGGATGCAAGTCGTGTCTGCTGAGCAAGTTTGTTTCCCAGTTGTCCACTCCCGGAATGAACACTGCTGACAATGCGCTTACATGATTTTCCGCCCAGCGAAGAATCCTGGTGGCTTCCGCCATTGCCACTCTGCTCCTTGTGCCGCCCTGGCGGTTTACATGAGCCACTGCGGTGATGTTGTCTGACTGGATCAGAACTGGTAAGTCGCGAAGCAAGGTCTCCGCTTGACGAAGGGCGTTGTATATGGCCCTAAGCTCCAGGACGTTGATGTGAAGACAAGTCTCTTGACTTGACCAAAGACCCTGGAAGTTTCTTCCTTGTGTGACTGCTCCCCAACCTCGGAGGCTCGCGTCCGTGGTCACCAGAACCCAGTCCTGAATGCCGAACCTGCGGCCCTCTAGAAGGTGAGCACTCAGCAGCCACCACCGGAGAGATACCCTGGCCCTGGGGGACAGTGTGATCAACTGATGCATCTGTAGATGTGGCCCGGACCACTTGTCCAATAGGTCCCATTGGAAGGTCTTTGCATGGAACCTGCCGAACGGAATGGCCTCGTAAGATGCCACCATCTTTCCCAGGACTCAAGTGCAGTGATGCACTGACACCTGTTTTGGTTTCAACAGGTTCCTGATCAGAGTCATGAGTTCTTGAGACTTTTCCGTTGGAAGATAAACCCTTTTCTGGTCCGTATCCAGAATCATGCCCAAGAAGGTCAGACGAGTTGTAGGAACCAGCTGCGACTTCGGGATATTGAGAATCCAGCCGTGTTGCTGTAACACCTTCAGTGAAAGTGACACGCTGTTCAGTAACTGCTCTCGTGATCTCGCTTTTATGAGGAGATCGTCCAAGTACGGGATAATTGTGACCCCCGCTTGCGCAGGAGCACCATCATTTCCGCCATTACCTTGGTGAAAATCCTCGGGGCCGTGGAAAGCCCAAACGGCAACGTCTGAAATTGGTAATGACAATCCTGTACCGCAAATCTCAGGTACGCCTGGTGAGGTGGATATATGGGAACATGAAGGTACGCATCCTTTATGTCCAGATATACCATAAAATCCCCCCCTTCCAGGCTGGCGATGACCGCCCTGAGCGATTCCATCTTGAACTTGAACCTTTTCAAGTATAGGTTCAGGGATTTTAAATTTAAAATGGGTCTGACCAAACCGTCCGGTTTCGGGACTACAAACAGGGTTGAGTAATATCCCCTCCCTTGTTGAAGTAGGGGAACCTTGACCACCACCTGTTGAAGATACAATTTGTGAATTGCATTTACCATTATCTGGGGAAGAAGTCAGCAGGGCCGATTTGAAAAACCGGCGAGGAGGCACCTCTTCGAATTCCAGCTTGTAACCCTGAGAAACAATTTCTATTGCCCAGGGATCCACCTGTGAGTGAACCCAGATGTGGCTGAAAATTCGAAGACGTGCCCCCACTGGGACGGACTCCCTTAGCGGAGCCCCAGCGTCATGCGGTAGATTTTGTAGAGGCCTGGGAGGACTTCTGTTCCTGGGAACTAGCTGTGTTGTGCAGTTTTTTCCCTCTGCCCTTACCTCTGGCAAGAAAGAACGCACCTCGTACTCTCTTGTTTCTTGTGACCGAAAGGACTGCATTTGATAATGTGGTGCTTTCTTAGGCTGTGAGGGAATATAAGGCAAAATTTTTGATTTACCAGCTGTAGCTGTGGAGACCAGGTCCGAGAGACCTTTCCCAAACAATTCCTCACCCTTGTATGGTAAAACCTCCATATGCCTCTTTGAGTCGGCATCACTTGTCCATTGCCGGGTCCATAGGACTCGTCTAGCAGAAATCGACAACGTTGATTCTAGAACCCAGTAGGCCAATGTCTCTTTGAGCATCTCTCATATATAAGACAGCATCGTTAATATGACCCCGGGTCAATAAAATGGTACCCTTATCCAGGGTATCCATTTCCGTCGATAAGGTACCTATCCACGCTGCTACAGCGCTACAAACTCCAGCCGACACTATTGCCGGTCTGAGTAAGGTACTAGAATGTGTGTAAATGGACTTTAAGGTAGCCTGCTGTTTGCGATCAGCAGGATCCCTGAGGGTAGCCATATCTTGGGATGGCAGCTTACTCTTTTGGATAAGCGTGTCTTTTTCCCCCCCTTGGGGAAGATTCTCACCGTATCCTGTCCTTAGTCGGGAAAGAATATACCCTAAGAATCCTTTTGGGAATCTGCAGTTTCTTGTCTGGAGATTCCCAAGACTTTTCAATAACTCGTTCATGAGATGGGGGAAAGGTTACCTCAGGTTTCTTTACCCTATACATGTGTACCCTCGTGTCAGGGACAGGGGGTTTCTCTGTGATATGCAAAATATCTTTTATTACAATAATCATATATTGAATACTATTTGCCAATTCTGGCTGTAACTTTGCATCATCGTAGTCGACACTGGAGTCAGAATCCGTGTCGGCGTCAGTGTCTACTATTTTGGATAGTGGGCGCTTTTGAGACCCTGGGGGTCCCTGTGACATAGGGGAAAGGCAGGGTTTGACGCCTGTACATTCCCTAGACTCAGTGCAATAAATTCACATTAGCACTAAAACATTCCACATATCCAACCAGTCAGGTGTCGGTGTTGCCGACGGAGACACCACAGTCATTTACTCCACCTCCTCCCTATGAGAGCCTTTTACCTCAGACATGCCGACACACGCGTTCCGACACACCACACACTCAGGGAATCCTCTTATCTAAAGACAGTTCCCCCACAAGGCCCTTTGGAGAGACAGAGAGAGAGTATGCCAGCACACACCCAGCGCTATATGACCCAGGAAAAAAACTGGTGGAGAAAATGGCACTGGTGAGTGCTGAGGAAGAAGCCCCGCCCCCTCAGCGGGGGGCTTCTGTCCCGCTAAAATATATAAAAAAACTGGCGGGGGCTCTTTATATATACAGTGCCTAGCTATATATATCTACTTTTGCCAGAAAATGAGGTTATATTGCTGCCCAGGGCGCCCCCCCCCCCCCCCCCCCCTGCGCCCTGCACCCTTACAGTGACTGCCGTTTGTGTGTGCTGTGTGGGAGCAATGGCGCACAGCTTTACTGCTGTGCGTTACCTCAGTGAAGATCTGAAGTCTTCTGCCGCCTCTGAAGTCTTCTTTCTTCTCATACTCACCCGGCTTCTATCTTCCGGCTCTGTGAGGAGGACGGCGACGCGGCTCCGGGACGAACTCCAGGGTGAGACCTGTGTTCCGACTCCCTCTGGAGCTAATGGTGTCCAGTAGCCTAAGAAGCAGAGCCTTGAAGCTCACAGAAGTAGGTCTGCTTCTCTCTCCTCAGTCCCACGATGCAGGGAGTCTGTTGCCAGCAGTGCTCCCTGAAAATAAAAAACATAACAAAATACTTTCTTTCAGGAAACTCAGGAGAGCTCCCTGTAATGCACCCAGTCTCCTCTGGGCACAGTAGTAAACTGAGGTCTGGAGGAGGGGCGTAGAGGGAGGAGCCAGTGCACACCCATACCTAAAGTCTTTCTTAAAGTGCCCATGTCTCCTGCGGAGGCTGTCTATCCCCATGGTCCTTACGGAGTCCCCAGCATCCTCTAGGACGTAAGAGAAATAAAGGAAACTCTCTGGAGTTCCAGAAAAATGCACCAGGCTCCTTGGGCACATTTTCTAAAACTGAGTCTGGTAGGAGGGGCATAGAGGGGAGGGGCATAGAGGGGAGGAGCCAGCACACACATACACACACTAAAGGTTTTTAAAGCGCCAGGCTCCAGTGGACCCGATCTGTTCCCCATGGTACTAAAGTACAGAACCCCAGTATCCACTGGGACATTAGAGAAATACTACAATGGTCCCCTATATCACAGCACAGCCCGGAGACTGGAGGATATAGCAGACAACTCGTACAAAATTATCTGCAGGTAACACTATTCTCAACTAACACTGGGGCTAATTCAGACCTGATCGCTAGGGTGCATTTTCTTGCATCCCTGCGATCATGTAGTCTTCGCCTACAGGGGGAGAGTATTGTGTGTGTGTAGGTCTGCGTTTGCTTGTGCTGGAGAGCTGCACAAACAGCAGTTTGTGCAGTAGCTGCACAGCCCAGGACTTACTCTACTGCTGTGATGATTGGGGCTGGAGCTGACGTCAGAAATCCTCCCACAAAACGTTGTCTCCCTCCTGCGTTTTTCTGGACACTCCCTAGAAATAGTCAGTTGCCACCCACAAGCGCCCTCTTCCTGTCAATCTCCTTGCGATCCCCAGTGCGTTCAGAATTTTTGCACCATCCCGTCGCTGACCGGCGATCCCCGTTGCTGCGCTCTGTCTTGCCTGCGCATTGCGGTGCATACACATGCGCAGTGCAGACCTGATCTCAGCCTGTGAGAAAACGCACAGCAGCGACCAGGTCTGAATCGGACCCACTGTCTTATGAGGCAGGTAGGATACTCAAGTGTTTGTAAAAGGAGTCCTGTTCAGGTGTTTTTACAGGGAGACATTGCCCAGCAATCCCGGAGACCAGCTGCTTCTATGCTGTAAGATGGCTGCCCTGTGTCTCTTTTGAGGGAAGTGGGAGAGTGAGGCAGCTCAAGGGCGGGAAATCTGCTGTAGATGGCGCCCAGAGCCGGGGGAGGGGCTACAGGTCAAGCACCACCTCCTCTATGCTGTTCTTCCACCCCAGGTACTGCAGGGCCTTATTAAACTAATTGATAATACACCTAAACCTGTGCCTTTATGCCATGGTGGTCTAGTGGGGTCCCTGCTCAGTGACAGTGTCTACGCCAGTGCCGCAGTCCGTCTCCCCAGACTGGGATCGGAATGCGATTTAATGGCAGGTCTCGCTAGGGGACCCTCTTACCTGCCTCCCGGTATCAGCCACGCGAACCAAGGGAGCATTCCACCGCTGTGCCTATGACCGCGAAAGTCCCCACCGCAAGTACTCGGGCAAGCCAGCGTGAGTATACGGCGCCGCTTGGGATGTGATGGAGCTGCAGCGCTGAAGTCACCCTGGCTTACAGTGCTGTCAGCTCATGAAGAAAAAAGTCAATTTCTTGTAAACGACAAAAGCTTTTAGGGCTGCTTACGCAGCCCCCTGTTTAGTGACCTGCTACTGCAACTACAAAACTGAGCTCACAGTGCCTAGAGGTGGGGTTATAGAGGAGGGCCCAAATGCATCCTGGGACAGCTAAAGCTTTACCTGTTGGTGCCTCGATCCAGATCTATCTCTACACCCTGATGTTTCCCTGTGGAAACCCTATGTACCCTGATGCAGAAAGGGAGAGGTAGAGAATTCCAGGGGTAGGGAGCACCATGGCCAAATTATTGGAGGTAGGAATGAGAGGAAGTAATCAGTTGGCAGGAGAGGCGGCATGGATTTGTGCAGGGAGATAAGGTCAGATACGTAAAAGGGCGAGAATGGTTGAGGGATTTTTTAAGTGAGTGTGAGAAGCTTTAATTGGATTCGAAAGGGGAGCCAGTGAAGGGCTTCTAAGAGAGGGGAGGTGAATGTAGTATGTTTGGCGAAGGAAGATGATCGGACCAACATACAGTATCGTCTAGTGCAGGGGTCTTCAACCTTTAAGACAGTGTGGGCCACATAAAAAAATGAAACGAAGCCGAGGGCCACTAAGCTATACTGCGGTATTTAGAATCTAAATTTTAATTTATGATTGTAATGAGACCTTTTCTAGACTCATAAGACCATAAAAAAGACTTCAAAAGATAATTATTGTAATTTAATGAATGAAACATGGTCTACTTTACCTTTGTTATTATAATAAGTTCATATCAGTGGGAAACTTGGCATTGTTTTTGCTTGGCCAGCTTGTCGATGTTGGCATCAATGTTAGAAGTCGCTATGCGCAGAGTATTCTCAAGATGTTGGTCTGTAAGCACTGAACTGGACTCATACGGCAGTATCACTGGACTGGTGGGTATAATGTGGGCATGCTTTCACAATATTGCTGCTGTCTGTCTGTGATGGGGGGAGGGAGGGTATGATAGCGCCTATGTCAAGACATAGGTGCTATCATACCCTCCCTCCTCCCCATCACAGACAGACAGCAGCATTGTCAAAGCATGCTCCCTGCCATCTCTGCTCTTAATACTTAATACACCCCCTGCTGGGTCCCCCGCCACGCCCCCTGCCCTCAATACTAATTTATTCACTGCCATGCTCAGGCTGCCGCACCCCCGTCCCCGCCGCTCCCGCACGCCGGGTTCCTGCACTGCCCCCTGCCCTCAACACTTATACACTTTTATTCTCCTGCCGCAGCCCCCCCCCCCCCCCCGCGCCGGGTCCCCGCCGCACACAGCCATGCTCAGGCTGCATACATGCTGCCGCACCCCCTCCGCTCCCGCCCGCCGGGTTCCCGCACTGCCCCCTGCTCTCAATGGTAACTTGCCGCACCCCCCCCAGCCGGGTCCCCGCCGCTCTCACCCACCTATTCAACACTGCAGGCGGAGGGAGACACAGGGAGGGAGACACAGTAAGGGTGACCAGACCACTGACCAGCCTAAGAGGAGCTACTCCCCTTCTTCACAGGCAACCAGTGACAGTGCGGGGGAGTCACATGACTCCGGGAAAGGGAAAAAAAAAAATATTTTTTTTCGTGTTCATATGTGCGCTGCGGGCGGGCGCGTCGGCGGGCCATGGAAACCATAGCAGCGGGCCACCTGTGGCCCGCGGGAAACGGGTTGAAGACCCCTGGTCTAGTGCAATGGTTCCAAAATTTTATCGAATCATGGTGCCCTAGAATATCAGCATTTTTCTTACGGCATTCCTTGGCTAAAAGTTCTTTACCGATAAATTTAGATAAAAATATTCAATTAAGTAAATTGTGCCAAACTGTCATCCTTAGATTCTGTTATGTGATGGTGTACAGTTGTGCTTCTGAATGTCCACATGTTTTATCATTGAGAGCCATTAGCCCTGCTTTTGCCTATCACTTTGACCATAAATAATTTGATTTGGTCCCTGACCACCAACCCAACGCACCCTAGCAATGATCGTGGAGAAATCGATCCCGCTCCGTACAGCGCCCGGAAGCAACTAAGAACGGAGCCGCACGGACGGGTGTCTGCCGGCAGACAGTATCACTGCTGCATCGCGGAAGTTACAGCCAGAGGGAATAACATCACTTACAGGTGGGGGAAGTGTCAAAGAACTACTCCAACAGAAACGGTAGGAACACTTTCCATTCAATATACCACCATTAACCCTTGCAAAGACTGCATTGAAGTATATCCACAATGGCTATTTAAACACCAGCAATATCAGCATCCACCATACAGAGACTGTCAAAACGTTATCCACTTTGGAGAAACTTTTACACCCAAGTGGGGTATAGAGACTGTCAAACGCTATCCATTTTGGAAAAACTTTCATCACCCAAGTGGGGTAAAACGCTATCCAGTGTACCCATAGGGAATTGTCTTGTTTGTTTGTCTGGTCTTACATGTTCTATGTTTGTAAGTTATATACCGGTACATATATATTAATTTCCTCATTTAAAAAAAACAACCCTATTTATTTACAAATAAAATAAGGATATTGTGAATTAATTTTGTCTGTTTATATTTATTGCTTAAAGCTGATTCTAGCACATATAAAAAAAAATTTTATTAAGGTATTTTTAATTAATGCAAGCTAAGGTGAACTATTTACATCCTGACATTTATGCACCCTAGCAAGAGCCTTGCGGCACTCCAGATTGGAAACCTTTGGTCTAGTCTGTACCCACTACTGTGCACTCCTGCTGGTTGTTTGCCGGGTCGTCCCATCAGGAGTGCTACACTCCGAATGGGACGTCCTGGCATATGATGGCATGCATTAGAATGCAGCCATGAACGATATATATTGCATGGTCGCGCTATATATCATTCAGATATATGTACCCAGGGCTATTTTTCGTACGGAATGCTCCGGACCGCTTTCCCTGAAGGTCTTTCCAAAATGACGTCATCAGGAACGGCGTTCCAGAATGTCTGCGGCCCGGCCTGGCAGTTCCCTGCTGTCGCTGCCTCCGCTTCCCCTGTCTGTGAGTCTGCCTGAGGGAAGGGGAGTGCAGCGCACGTCTCTCCTTCCTCTTCCTATGTACGTCTCCACCATCCAATTAGAGCTTGTGGACCAGCAGCAGCGGCAGCTCCTGATTTGCTGCCAGCCCACGAACTTTGATTGGCTCACAATCTGGTGCCATGTTTCAAATGGCTGCCACAGCGAGGGGAAGGAGAGATGCACACTGCGCTCTACTCCCCTCAGGTTCAGATGGAAGACGCAGATGCAGCAGCGACAGCAGCAGCAATAGCAACAACGGAGGGGTGAGCACTATTAGCAGGGTCATTGTGTGTCTGACTGTACTAGGGGCTAAGTGTAACTGGCATTACTGGGGGCAATGTGTAACTGGCATTACTGGGGGCAATGTGTAACTAGCATTACTGGCGGCAGTGTGTAACTGGCACTACTGGGGGCAGTGTGTAATGTGTATATATGGCACTGCTGGGAGCATTATGTGTTTATAAAAAAGTTTATGCACCAGTTGGTAGCTCCACCCACATCACTGTCCACTTCCGCCTTGCCCACAGTTCCTGAACCTATTTTCCTACGAAAATAGCACTGTGTGTACCCATTCGTCCCGTCAGCTGGGTACACACATCGTTAAGTGTGTACCCAACTTAACTATCATAATAATAAATTTATTACCCTTTGATCCTTTTTAAAGACCTCCATGGTGACGTAGGGGGGCTCCTTCAACACAGACTTGGGCTTGCCATAGATGATTATATCACAGAACAGAAGTGTCTGATCCCAAACAGTAGAGCGACAGAAGTCCTCAGAGTGCTGACTGTATTGTAGAAAACACACCTGGACGTACATATCTAGCAAGTTAGAGATTGATACAAAAAATAGGGCTTTAGTATTTATTATTACTATTGTTATGTTGTACTTTTAAGGTGCCACATAGTTTCCACAGCGCCAGTGTGTGTGTGTCATGCAGGAAGCCAGACACAGCACTCCCCTCCCTCTCTCCCTCACTCCCAACCTGTGACTGGGATGCACTAAAGCCTAAAATGCGGTAAAAACCCGAAAATCCAATTTTCTGGGTTTTTACCTCATTTCCATATGTACCAAGCTCCAGAGTGCAATGCATTCCCTAGCTTGGAGCCGGTGGGTAACACCATCTTTTGGGTGGCGTTACCCAATAGAGGCTGATGGGCTTCTTAATATGATTTCCCCTGCGAGGGATCCGATTGGCAACCCCTGCAGCCGCCACGTTCCTCTGTGCATACGCAGGTCCTAAACCCGGAAGCCCCGACATCACAAAGGACAGCTCTTATTAGGAGAGGTGCCCTTTGTGATACGAATGACATATGTAAGTACATATGCGATTAGTATGTCTGTGGGATGTACCGCATAGTAAATACGATGCTTAGTATGTCCTGCCTTCAGTGTGAAACTCCGCCTCTCAGATGTGGAGTTAAAGAGCTGAAGGAAGAGATAAGATTCTTAGAGCAAAGGAGTACCTGCAAACCAGTAAGTAATACTTTTTTGTGTATTTGTAGATTTTTTTGTCATTTGCATTTATATTTTAATTAGTTCAGACCTCAGTCCCTAATTTAAGTATTTTAGGTCATTTAATTTTTGGGATACCATCAATGCCCCACACAATTATGCTGTGTACACACTAGACAATATATTGACCGGTCAATTGAACAGGCGATATATCGTGGGTGCGTCATTGAGTGTGTACCCCCAGTATGTTTATGAATGATGTAGTTCGCAGACATATCACGTCGGCCCTGCAGGCATAGCTGAATGGCAATATATCTGCAGAAATATCGTGCATCGTGCTGAGACCGCCCGTACATTTGCTGCAGAGGTCGCTGATGACTGATATCACAACTGAGCGGGCACATGTAAATGGACACCCAGTTGTGACATCAAGCACATCCGTTGTCCTAGTGTGTACCCAGCATAAGGCACACAGTACCTCCCAACATTTGGAATTTTTGAGTCAGGGTTCTATGGGCGCAACTTAAGCATGCATGCAAACAAACAAACAAAAGGTGTGGCCTTATGGTATGTGAGGTCATGCTCAATTGCATGTAACTTCTTTGTCAGTTGGCGTGTGCCCAGCATTTCTTGAGCTGCTGGCTTGCCCCCAAGC
Source organism: Pseudophryne corroboree (assembly GCF_028390025.1). Lineage (NCBI taxonomy): Eukaryota > Metazoa > Chordata > Amphibia > Anura > Myobatrachidae > Pseudophryne > Pseudophryne corroboree. The sequence goes on from NC_086449.1 coordinate 148,669,527, forward strand.
TCTCTCATCACTGTGTGCATGTAGCATCAAGTGACAGAGACTGTAAACCCCCCCCCCCCCCCCCATCTTTCTCCACACGGGACACTGTGGCCCGCGGGTGGTATGGCGGGAATGTGCCCAAAAAGCAACATCTGGCATGTATGCCTTGCAGTTTCCCATATGTATGTCAACTTAACCTAACCCTAACTATAACCCAGGGATTGGCAAAAATCGGGTTTTGACCATCACAAAGTCAAAATGATGTAATTGTGACATTGTGTTATTGTTTTACATAGTGGGTGTTGACCTCCCATCCATGTTGACATTCTGAACATATACCAAATACTGGTGGTATATTCATTGTGATACTAAACGCAACATGCCACCTGCAATAAGTAACATTTCTGGCCCAAATGTATTAAGCTTTAACAAGATATAGGCCTAAATGTATTAAGCCTTAACAAGAGATAAAGTGGAGACGGATAAAGAGTGATAAATGACCAGTCAACCAGCTTCTGTCATTTTTCAAACACAGGGGTAGACGTATTAACCTGTAGAAGGCATAAGGAAGCGATAAACCAGTGATAAAGCAGTGTTAAGTGCAGTGTTAAGTGCATTGCACCAGCCAATCAGCTCCTAACTGTTAATTTACATATGGGAGCTGATTGGCTGGTGTGTTTATCACCTTGCATTATCACTGGTTTATCACTTCCTTATGCCTTCTACAGGTTAATACATCTACCCCACAGCCTGTAACATGGCAGTTAGGAAGATGATTGGCTGGTCATTTATCACCCTTTATCCATCTCTACCTTATCTCTTGTTAAAGCTTAATACATTTGGGTCATTGGGGCAGATATATTAACCCGGAGAAGGGATAAAGAAGTGATAAACCAGTGATAAGGGCAAGGTGATAACGCACCAGCCAATCATTACAGGTTTGAGAAATGACAGTTAGAAGCTGATTGGCTGGTGCGTTATCACCTTGCACTTATCACTGCTTTATCACTTCTCCAAGCTTAATACATCTGCCTCATTGTTAGATAGAGCCCTAAGCATCACACTGGCTGTAAATGGAAACGGTTTAATTTAAAATATATATTAAATAAAAAACAAGTGCTTATGGGATTATTGCATTTGAATCTTTAATATATAGTATAAGGCGTACATGCATTATATAGTGAGCTCTTCTCCGAGTCCTAATCCTGTTAAACATCACATTCCTATACACTGTAAGAGGATAAGGGTTCCTTATATATTTTATGTACTACATATACTACGTACTATCATTTTTATCTCTCTGCAGCTGTCTAAGGGGCCCATTTATCATTGCATATTTGCAGCGATTTCCCCCAAAACACCCGTTTTCAGGGGTTAACAATAAATATTAAGTAACACCTGAATATATGAACGAGGGACCACAGCTATCCCTCCATTCCTGCCGGCAGCCTCATCCCCCGTAGGTTTCTATGTGTGATGTAATGCTGCCAGATTTTCCAATATCCGGAATGCGAAACATTCCCAATACTGGCCCCTACAGCCTATAGGCTACACATAGAGTAGCTGGCCAGGCAGAGGGTTCCCCCAGAACCCTCCCCAAAAGTGACCTCTGAGAAAGTGTGGTCTTAGCTAACTGTGCAGCACCCCCGGCAGCCATTACAGCACATCACAGGGATGGGCTCCCTGTCCCTGCGGGTGCACAATCATACATTCGGATGATAGGATTGCATATTTCAATGCGATCCCGGGCGGTAAGATCCTGCCCAGATCGCATTGAATATGCAATCTATGATAAATGTCCCCCTTTGTCTTCTATGCAGAAACCCAAAGGCATTACTATCAGGAAGCTGACGCATCACTTTGTTCCTTTAACATGTCAATAGCTCCACCACCCAACTAGAAATTTTGCATGTGAACCTGGATAACAGAAGTTTTGCACCAGCCATAATTGCATCTGGACTAGAGCCAGTCAGGTGAAAAATAGGATTTTGGTACCTACCGGTAAATCCTTTTCTCCGATTCCACAGGGGACACTGGAGCTTACGCTGGGTATATAGACTTGGTTGCTGGGAGCTAGACACATACTAATCTAGAAAAGTGTGTTGCTCCTCCCCTCTAGTACCCATCATCCCTCAGTTAGAAAATGTAGACCGAGAGGAGATGGAACAGAGAAGGAATGAACCAGGAGAACACACACACAGGACAGATAAACAGTTCAGGGATATGCAGAACTTCTCTGATAGCCTCTATGAGAGCCTCTATTCCTTGTGACAGGTTAGCCTCCCCCACCTCTGAGTCCACCTCCCCCATGTCTGACCCTTCATCATCAGAGTTAGACTGCAGAATATGGGCCAAAGTACGTTTCTGTGGACAAATGTCAGGGGACTGAGACGCTGGTTTGGGTACTGAGTCTCTTTTCATAAACTTAGTCATTGATTGTCTTAAGTATTGCGTCTCTTTCTCATTGCGGGACAATTTAGTAGAAATATTGGAAATCATTCCCTTAATGGCTCTGCCCCGCTAGCCTGGTAAGGTACACTGCACTGAGGGGGTAATTCTGAGTTGATCGCAGCAGGAACTTTGGGGGTAATTCCAAGTTGATCGCAGCAGGATTTTTGATAGCAACTGGGCAAAACCATGTGCACTGCAGGGGAGGCAGATATAACATGTGCAGAGAGAGTTAGATTTGGGTGTGGTGTGTTCAATCTGCAATCTAAATTGCAGTGTAAAAATAAAGCAGCCAGTATTTACCCTGTACAGAAACAATATAACCCAGCCAAATCTAACTCTCTCTGCACATGTTATATCTGCCTCCCCTGCAGTGCACATGGTTTTGCCCAACTGCTAACAAAGTTCCTGCTGCGATCAACTCAGAATTACTCCCTGAGTGCACAGTAGCGAACCCCCTGGAGAAGAGGAACACCGTGCCTTACATGAAACACACTCTTTGTCTGACATATTGTGACAGTGGCAGCACACACACACACACACACACACACACACACACACACACACACACACGCAGGAAGAGGTTAAATGCACAAATAACCCACAAAGAGCCCTTCCAGGAAGACACAGAGATAGTATGGAGCCAGCACACAGCACCCATACCGCTAATGCCAAGCTTAGCCGGGTTGCAGACTAAGTACCCAGATTGGGGACTTAGTACACTAATAATCGCTTCCCCCCTGCTATGACCCGCTGAGATAATCTGGAGTCTCTCCGGAGTAGCTGCGCGTCCCTGTAAGTCAGCGTCTGTGTCCACTGCAGAGGGAAAATGGCGCTGGTGGCTGCTGGATCCGCTCATAGTAAAGCCCGCCCCTTCAATAGCGCGTGGTCTTCCCACTCTTTTTTTATACTGGCTGAGGTAATTTTGTGCCTAAAATGGAGTCAGCCCCCTTTTAAGTCTGTAATGCCAGTCTGGGTACTGTGTACACATATAGGATACTGAGACTCAGTTCGCCCTCTCAGCAGCTGTGCATCTGCACTGGGTACTGAGTCTGGAGACCCATGTAGAAGCTGTGCATCTCCGTACCCTCATGCCGCCATAATGGCCGGCGACCCGCTAACCGGGATGCCGGCTTAGTACTCACCACTCTTCTATCTTCTGGCTCTGTTAGGGGTGGCGGCGTGCTGCGGGAATGCACACTCGCCATGGTGAGGCTTGCGAATAGTTCCCTCAGGAGCTAGTTTCCTGTCAGCGGGGAACGATACCATTAGCCCTTCAAGACGTTGTGCTGCCCCCCCCCCCCCCCCCCCCACCTTCCCTAAGTCCAACGGAGCAGGCAGGCTGGTGCCATCCAGCCCTGCCTGAAAATAACAAACATATAAAATAAATGTAGAAAACTCTTCAGGAGCGTCTAGAGACGTCACCGGCTCCTCCGGCACATTTTCTAAACTAAGTCTGGTAGGAGGGGCATAGAGGGAGGAGCCAGCGCACACTATCAAATTCTTAAAGTGCCCAAGGCTCCTAGTGGACCCATCTATACCCCATGGTACTAAATGGATTCGCAGTATCCCCTAGGACATAAGAGAAGAGGATTTACCGGTAGGTACCAAAATCCCATTTTCTCTGTCATCCACTTGGGGAAACTGGAGCTTACGTTGGAGATGTCCCAAAGTCTTCCCCCTGGGTGGTAGAGCTCTGAGGAACCTGCAGAACTAATTGACCAAAACGAGAGGCTGAAGCTGCAAACGTGACGCGCCGCCAAAGATGTACCCATCGATCTTGTGGAATGCGCTACAATGGAAGATGGAGGTTGCAAGTTCTTGCTGATGTATGCCTGACGGATGGACAATCGAATCCATTGAGCCAATGTCTGTTTTGATGCCGGCCATCCCCGTTTGGCAGCGTGGTACAAAACGAACAACATGTCTGATTTACGTACACGGAGGTATGCTATAAACATAAACACACAAGGCTCTGACCACATCCAGAGTGGAGGAATGTCCGGATACTTACCAAAAAGCCGGTACTACAATAGGCTGATTAATATGGAATGCGGACACCACCTGCGGAAGGAAGGTAGCTTGCGTATGAAGTTCGCTCTATCCTCGTGGAATGCAAGGTATGGAAGTTTGCATGATAGTGCATCCAATTCCGAGACTCGGCGAATGCTAGCAAAAGAACCGTCTTCCATGTAAGAAATTGAATGTCTCCCTCCTCCAATGGTTCAAATGTGTATGACTGAAGGAAGGATAACACGAGATTGAGATCCCATGGTGCTGAAGGTGGCACAAAAGGCAGTCGAAATCTGAGCACACCCTGAAGAAACGTTTGCACTTCCAGCAGAAGTGCCAGATAGGGGTGGTAAAAAATGGAGGGAGCAGAAATCTGAACTTTCAATGAACCTAAACAAAGAACCGCGTCTAGTCCTGTTTGATGGAAAAGTAAGAGTCTGGAGAGCCGAAAGGAACTGGAAGGAATTTGACGACTCTGACAACAGGAAACGTAAGAGCGCCAATTGCGGTGATAATGATCTGCCGTAACCATTTTCTAGCTCATAACATGGTATAAATGACAGCTTTTGGAATACCCTTACATCTTAGGATAGCGGTTTCAACAGCCACTCCGTCAAATGCAGCTGCACTAAATTGAGATGTAGAAGCGGTCTTTGCAGTAGAAGATCCAGCCGGGGTAGCTGTGACCACGGTGCATCCACCAGAAGAAGTTGAAGATCCGAGAAGCAGCTTCTCCGAGGCCGGTCTGGTGCCACCAGAATAACCTGGCGACTAAGATAATCCGCCTCCCAGTTGTCTTCTCCTGGAATGAAAACGGCAGATAGAATCACCCGATTTGTCTCTGACCAATGCAAGATCCGGGTTGCCTCCTGCATCGCCAGGCGCCTGCGTGTTCCGCCCTGTCTGTTGATGTACGCAACAGCCATTGCATTGTCAGATTGTACTTGAACAGGATGATATCGAAGATCGTGAGAAGCCACTCTCAGAGCATTGTAGATTGCCCTGAGTTCCAGTGCGTTTATGGGTAACTGGCTTTCCTGGGGCGACCACCTTCCCTGAAAGTGATAGTCCAGGACCACCGCACCCCAACCTCTGAGACTCACATCCGTTGTGAAAATAGTCTAATTCCAAATTCCAAAACAACGTCCCAAAATCAGGTTGTTGATCTGGAGCCACCAGGAAAGCGACATCCTTGTTTGAGGAGATTAGTGGACCTGTCGATGTAGTTGTAGGTGAGATCCCGACCATTGAGACAGAAGATCCAGTTAAAATGGCCTGGAGTGGAAACGGCGCAATTGCAGTGCTTCGAAGGCCGCTACCATCTTTCCCAAAAGCCGAATACAATGGTGTAACGATACCCATTTTGGCTTTAAGACCATCTGGACCATTTGACAGATGTCCTGTGCCTTGTCCAGTGGTTGAATAACTCTCTGTAGTTTTGTTTCGAGAATCAACCCCAGAAATCGAAGACGATGAGTTGGGATGTATTAACGTCCCGTACGTCAATGCTGCATGCTCTAGAAGGGTTGACTGTAATGGTGCCTTGATTAACAAGTTATCCAGATAAGGAACAATGGTGACACTCAAGGATCATCATCCGGGGTGCTGAGGATAATCTAAACGGCAGAGCTCAAAACGGATAGTGTTCATTGTAAAATGGCAAACCGTAGGTAGTCCTGATGCAGTTCCCAAATTGGGATGTGCAGATGCGCATCCTTTATATCCAAGGAGATCAGGTACTCCTCTGATTCAAAGTTTCCTATCACAGATTGAATGGACTCCATCTTGAAGCGATCAATCATCAGGTACTCGTTCAACGATTTAGAATTTAGGATCAGCCTGACAGATCAGATCCATCTGGTTTGGGAACCACAAAGAGGTTTGAGTAGAATCCCCGACCTCTCTCATTCAATGGGACTGGTATCAACACCCCTGATATGAAAAGTGATTGTATGGCTGTCTGTACTACAGCTGCTTTGTCTGGAGACGGCGGTAGTCCTGTTGTAAAGAAACGATTTTGAGGGAAAACTGAAAAATCTATTTTGTATCCCGACGATACCAAACGATGAATCCAAGGATCCGATGATGTGTGGAACCAAACGTGATGAAATGTCAGGAGGTGCGCACCCACCTGTGGAGCCCCCAGGTGGGTTGGCAGCCCGTCATGCCGTCTGCTTCTCTGTTGTCTTGGACTCTGGACGACGCACCGCTGTGTGTTGAAAATCCTCTTCCACGAAAGGGCTGGCGGAAGTGCAGATGGCAAAAATTTGCCACCAGTAGCTTGGGAAATCCATTTTTCGAACTGTGGTCCGAAAAAAAATATCGCCTGTGGACAGGATAGCCTCGACCGACTTTTTTGACTCTATATGAATGCCAAGAGCAGAGCCACAGAGTCCAACGTGCTGAAATAGCAGAATCAGAGATCCTAGGACTAATTAAGCTGATGTCTCTAGCGGCTGTAGCTAAATAACCTGCTGATTCACGTATGTGTTCAGCGATGACCTTCGGGACCGATCTCAGTGATCCCGAGTCCAATACGTTGCCAAATCCTTCTGCCCACTTGACAGTGGCAGTGTTAATCCATGCACTTATCAGAGTTGGGCCCCTGCTGAGTAAATGGACTTAAGGGTAGCCTCAAGCCTACGATGAGAGGCATCTTTAAGTGAAGTAGCTCCCGGTACAGGAAGAGTCGTCTTTTTGGACAGTCGAGACACCAACGCATCCACTGGTGGGGGAGTTTCTCACTTACAGTACCTGATATGGATGACTGAAAGGGGTAGTGAGAAAGAAATTTCCAGTGAACAGGGAGACACTTGTCTGGCTGTTTCCATGCCGCCGCCAAATGGCCGTGTAATTGTTGTGAAAAGGGGAAAACAACTGAAGAAGTCTTTTGTTTGTCAAACAATTTAAATTCTTTGGGTTCGGGTACAGTGTCTTCAGGAATATTAAGAATCTTCTTTACCGCCAGAATCAAGGGTTCTACTCCCTGTGCACCGGAGTCCCTGTCCTGTACTGGCTCCTCCAAACCTTCCTCCAATTCGCCTTCCTCCACGTCCTCGTGGTGTGGTTGGTCATCGTCTGATTCATCAGATTGCAGGTAGTGGACGTTACTGCCTAAGGGAAGAAATAGGAGAAGGCCTATTAGAAGACACAATCACAGTGACGAGAACCTCTATGGACTTAGCAAAGTCCCTGGCCAGTTCTGACCTACAGGACTCCGCCAAATCTGCCGATAAAGCAGCCACGAATCCAGCTAGAACTGAAACCCAAGGTGGAGTATTAGAAACGTCATCAGGCTTGTTTGAGTCTGTCGTAGAACATGACTTGCACAAGGTACAGTTACCCTGCAGATTTGTGAGGGTAAATTTAGTGCTGCACTGAGTACAGGAAAAAAGCTTTTGTGTTTGACCTGCCCGTCATGTTCCGAGATACAGACACACACCCACACACTACAAGGTGTTATAGATACACAGTAAAAAAGACCAGAAAATTATGTGGAAATAGAGGAGGGGATCACACCACCCACCCCTGAATTCCCTGTCTCCAGCAACCATCTTAACACCCCAGCGTACTCACGACCTTGTATCGGAAGTTGGATGTATAGATTTGGCTGTTGTTGTAAGAGATTTCTGGTCACTGCAGCTGTTGGGAGTTTGTTCACAATCACCTCAGCTGCTATTTCTCTGTGAGACTGAACATCTGTGCTCTCTCTTGAAACTGTAAGATTGTGCCTATGACGCACAAACAAATATAGAGGGACAATTAGCATACTGTAATTACACTAATCTGTGAGAGAACAGCCGTTGCAGCTATGCAGCTGTTCCCCTTTTAGAAAAGGCGCCACTGCGAGGCTCCGCCCCCCTCCCCTGTTGTAGGATATTTGCAGCAAAAATCCCCATAATGGCCGCCCGTGTGAGCGGGATTACCCCCTGTATCGACTCCCCTTCTCTTACAAAAGGGCATTCTGACCACCGGAACGCACCTGTACAGAGGAGTGAAGCAGCCGAGAGCCCGCTCTACAGCCGCCTCCCCTACTCCATGATCGCGTCTTTCTGCCTGGATGCGCCTGTACAGGCGTCCTTCTACTGACCACCGGGACAACTACCCGCCGGCGAATACTAAGGAGCGGAGATACCTTGGTCGGGCGGGAGCATACTCACAGTGAGCTGGTGAGGTTGTTAGCACCCTTAAGGGCCCCATACACTACAACGATATGTCTGAGGCTGAAGTCGGATGTAATTTCCCTTGAACTCCCCCGGTACCTTCCCGGGAGTGATCCATACGATTTGGCACTTTTGTGCTATTTTTGCATAAGATATATTGCATGTGACTGATGAAGCCGCTATACATCGCATGCAATATATCGTACGGCATACAATTGCACCATGATATATATCTGATGGGCTGGATAGAGGGCTACGGGGGCTGGGAGTGTCCAGAGAATGCCAGTCAAACTTCCCTGTGATACATCGCATGCGATATATTACATGCACAAAAAACACACTTTTTTTTCATCCGATTCCATGCAATTCCGATATATCATTAGTGCAGCACCAATGCGCATCAGATTGGATACGATCTAAAACACATACGATTGTACACAATTTCATACAATTTATCAGACGGATATATCGGAATTGTATGAAATCGTGTAAAATCGTCCTAGTATATGGGGCCCTTTAGAGAGGTGCTGCCAACCGTTGGTAATGATGCAGGTATAGCAGCAGCTTTGAAATTAGCCCTGGTAACCTGTGTGCACTATGTAAGTGCAAAACCTGTAGCTCTGCTGTTAAATGCAGCAAAGGTGAGGCGAAATGTGCATAAAGACAACTGAATATAAAAGAAAAGAAAGTAAAATTATCTAAGAAAAAGCTGTAACAAGCTCCAGACTAACTCACTAAGGCACATTTTCTAACTGGGGAATGATGGGTACTAGAGGGGAGGAGCTACACACTTTTCTAGATTAGTATACGCCTAGCTTCCCGCAACCAAGCCTACATACTCAGCGTAAGCTCCAGTGTCCCCTAGTGGATGAAAAAGTGTGTAAGGGGCGGGGAAGTGTGTTTTGGTGGAAGGAGGAGTGGTAATCTGGAGCTTTGCCTAGGATGGTGAGTAACCTTGCAGTGGCTATGTGTGAGTCAGGGGGACGGGAAGGCAGTTCAGCACTCAAAGAGACTGTACCCACCCAGTGAAGAGTGAGCACACAGAGATAGCATCGCTTAAAGGGTCTGGGAGACAGAAGTCATGAAGCACTGCAAGCAAGGATATTGTAGGGATGAAACTGAGACAGGAGGTCCATTCCTGTGAGAGCTTACATGCTAAGAGGAAAGGGTAAAAAGTTGAAGGGTGAACTGGAAAGAAGAGTAGGAAAGGGGAGGATAGAAGAGTGGATATTTAGGAAGAGGGATAGCAGGCTATGATTTATGGCATCCTGTTTTATTTCCTTAATTTACAGGCAATTCATGTCTGCTACAGAACACTTCTTCAGCATGAATACAGATTACACTGATAAAATGTCATATGCATGAAAGCCAATTGTAGTCAAGTGATTACATACATGCCTAGCGGTTTATCCCCCAGGTCTGAAATCAGCTGCATAGTTGCCTATGCACAACTCTGCATAGCCCAAAACTTTGCCTACATGCTGGTGTGCTAATGCCCCATTACCAGCCATCTATGGCTCGCCAGTCACAAGTGGAGCTGAGTATAACTCAGAATGGCCCATAGATGCGTGCATTCAGCTCCTCAGTTATGAGCACTGAGTTATGAGCATAATTTTGCCTTGTACATGATTGCAGCTTTAAAAAATGTCAGAGCTCAGCCAGGAGCCCGCACTTCCGGCCGACTTGGACTTCATTACAACTGGCCCATTATGTTTACTACCCTCCCTGACCTGAAGAGCTGCTTCCATCTGTGGAGGGAAGACCTCGGGCACCGAATAAGTAACAGCGAAGCTGGAAAAGGTGGCGGCCTGGAAATGAACAAATATAACATCATTCATCAAACTATGTTCTATGTCCTATTGCCATACTCATCTATGTATATACACTTACCTGTGCACAGGCAGTATATGAGAGGATTGTTATATCTCAGGACTCCTTTGGGAGCATCCTTTGTCTCTTTGTTACTGTCAAGCTTGTCTAAATCTAACTCCTGAGAGAGAAGCAGCAGGAAAGTAACATGGTATGTAAGTGCAGGGCAGATATTCAATGAAAATATACTGTGAAATCCATAAGCCTTGTGCCTTATACAAAAAGTCATCATCATTATCAGTGCACAGTGATACCAGCACTTGCACCAGATCAGGGGGTAAATGTACTAAGATGGGAGTTCTGTTTAAGATGGGATGTTGCCCATAGCAACCAATCAGATTCTACTTCTCATTTATCTAGCACCTTCTAGAAGATAATACCTGGAATCTGATTGGTTGCTATGGGCAACATCCCATCTTAAATAGAACTCCCATCTTAGTCAATTTTCCCCCAGGTCTGAAATCAGCTGCAGACAGTAGTTGCCTATGCACAACTCTGCATAGCACAAACCTTTGCCTACATGCTGGTGTGCTAATGCCCCATTACCAGTCATCTATGTCTCGCCAGTAACAAGTGGAGCTGAGTATAACTCAGAATGGCTCATAGATGTGTGCATTCAGCTCCTCAGTTATGAGCACTGAGTTATGAGCACAGCTAATACTACGTAAGGTCCGTCTGACTTCAGTTCAACTCTGCAAAACCCCCAAAATGAGACCAGAAAATCTGAAGTCTTACACTTGATCTTTCCTGCGAAAATATGGCAAATGACATGGACTGGTCTGAGGGAACCATAACTCTTCTCCAGCAGCGTCTCCTGAACACGTCAGTAGGAGTTTGTTTCAGATTAAACTTCCACTCAGAAGCTGGAGCATATTCCCAGCGTGCGGGATCTGCTGCTTCTGAATGCTGCAGACAAAGCCATGTACAGAGTAAGACAGACCTGAACAATCAGCGCTGTGGAATGTGTGTGCTCTGTATGTATAAATGTTAATAGAAAAATAATAAACATTCATGAAAATCATCATTAGCAGCTGGACCTACCAGTTCCTTGAAGGACGTGACAACAGAGTCAGAGACTTGTGGTCTGACATTTCGCTCTCTTTTGCATCTCCAGTGCCTCCTACGATGAGTGTGGTGCGTCTCCTCTTCCGCAGCCCAAGGTGTGCTGGACCCGGAACCATATTCCCACCCTTTTCATTCACAAAGTGATTTGAAAAAATTCAAGGGGGGAAAATATAAATCAAATGCCAGGAAACAATGGCGGCATTTTAAGATAAAAACATGATATTGATTTTAAAAAAATAGAAGAAACAGGACAAAGAGACATTAAAGCCTGAAGAATCATTAAGGGCATATGTATCAATTATTGGTTTTTAGACCCAATAATTGTAATTTCTTATCTCCGCTATTCACGACAATAAGGAATTGTACAACGCCTGAATGTATCAAACCTCACACACATGGACAGAGGCTACAAAAGGAGCCAATCCTTGTGATGTGTTCAGAGGGAAGTGACCATATCAGCAGTCACTTAACTCCATCTACTGACCACACATGTGCAGCACCCATTGACAGAATGCGTTGGGTATGGGATGTCGGCAGCGGTCAGTATAATGACAGCCGGGATCCCGGCCGCTAGAATGCCAGCAGGGAGCCGAGCACAACAAACCCCTTGTGGGCTTGTTGCGCTCACCACGCTGCAGGTCCGTGGCTCGCCACAGGTTCTATTCCCACTCTATGGGTGTCGTGGACACCCACGGGTGGGAATAGCCCCTGTTAGCCAGGATTCTGGCTGGCGGCATTGTCAGTGGTCGGGATTCCAGGATCGGTATCCTCACCACCGGGATCCCGACTGCCGGCAGTGTAACTACATTCCAACAGAACAGGCTCCAGGGAAGAACTTTCCAGGTAAGTTTTGCGAAACGTAGCCCATAAGATACAGTGGCTAACGCTATCTTCAGATGGTATTAGCTGCTGAGACAAAACTCTGAAATGCTTCGGAATTTGGAGCTTGGTTAATCTGAGAGTTTTGCAGCCTCCATAAAAACCTATGGGGGCTGCTGCCAGAAATAGACACTGACTTGAGTCCTCTTACACATGGAGAGGCTGAACGAGGTACAGTAATGGCATGTTAATGTATAACATAATTAGTGGAAGCATCCCAAGGTGTTAGCAGTTGTTAATAACTTTGAGGATACTATTCTCTCTTGTGCATATGCCACAGAATTACATTTTTATATTGTGTATGAACAGGGTAATGTACCATTTACAACTGGCACTGTCAAGCTACATCTCTACGCTACTGTGGAATATAAGCAGAGCCGGCCTTAGGCATAGGCAAACTAGGCAAATGCCTAGGGCATTTGGTATGCTTAGGGGCACCGGCAGCTTCTGCTGATTAAAATGATATGTGGCATGCCTATGTTCTGTGTGTGACTGCGGCTGTATCTGCATACAAAATGTTGCAGTGTATTCCTGGAAATCACTGTAATGTAGCATTTCGTATACAGATACTACCGCAGTCACACACAGAATATAGGCATGTTGCATATAATTTTAATCAACAGAAGCTGCTTGTGCATCCTAGCCACATAGTAATGCAAATAATATGATGCATTTTCATAAACAAAAGGCGTCCGATGTTAGCAGAGCTGCCAGCTGACTCATGCCAGGCATCTCCTGCAGAACTAGCGGCGGTGCTAGGGGGCACCAGCCAAAATCTTGCCTAGGGCATTAAACTGGTTAGGGCAGGCTCTGAATATAAGTATATGCCAATGTAAATTTGGCATAAATAATGTTTTTAATATTTTTTTGCTTCAAAATATTTTTTGAAGTACCATGTGCATTAAAAAGTAGTAAAATGGCTACAGGCTATGATTACTGGGCTTACGTTCAGATGCTATGGATACCAGGATAAAACATTTTAGCCCTGGTGCAAGATATAGATTGTAAGCTTGCGAGCAGGGCCTTCCTTCCTTGATGTCTGTCTGTTATTACCCAGTTTTGTGTTATCATTTTTTTCCCAATTGTAAAGTGTAATGGGATATGCCGCACTATATAAGAAACTGTTAATAAATAAATAAATAAATAAATAAATAGTGTCATGCCTGGTGCATATGGTCTGAAGGAGGAGTCTTCATTTTCTTAGTGTCCATGTTCATGGAGGGGGTGTAGTATGGTATGCCAGTGGCTGGGATCTCGGCGGCCAGCATACCGGCGCCGGGAAGCTGACCGCCGGCATACCGACAGCTGGGCGAGCCCAAATGGGCCCCTTGTGGGCTCGCTGCGGTCACCACGCTTCAGGCACTGTGGTGCGCTACGCGCGTCACGCTATTATTCTCCCTCCAGGGGGGTCGTGGACCCCCTAGAGGGAGAATAGTGGTCGGTATGCCAGGTGTCGGGATTCTGTCGCCGGTATACTGAGCGCTGGGATCCCAACAGCCAGCATACTGAATACCGCCCCTTGGAGGCATCAGGTTTACAGATGCTGATCCCTTATTCCCCTTTATACACAGTCATTTTATTTAATCTTCATTAACAAATGTTTTGTGTAACAATTTACTCACCCAAACAGTCTGCACTACCAGTGTGCTCCACTTTCCAGTCTTGTACAAAGTGCCAACCCTCAGCGCACACTGTCTTGTCCATGGACGGGTGCTCGTCTCCATTCTGTGCAAAAAAACGCTCTTTACTGTGTGAGAAATAAGCCAGGAACAGGGATTCATTGACACATGGACAAAAGTACATTTTGTAGCTTCCCCCCCACTCACAACTGCGGTATAGGGAATCTGATCTGGGTTCCAAGTCCCTCCAAGTGTGCGTGTCTCATTCTCATAAACGTCCTCCCAGTGACTGCTGTTTTTGTCCAGTGGAACCCTGATAAATAAAACACACGTTTCATCTGTTGCGTACTTGTGTTACTATGAACTATGGCTCTCTCAGCATTGCAAGACTCCATGTTTTACCTTTTCTGCGGCTTCAGATACCAGTCCCCATGCCAGCACCAGCCCTCTGGTGGTTGAAATCCTTCAAGTGAAACAATCCCAGTGATATCAGAATATGGTGGGTAGGAGCCTAGTGTCTTGGTGCTCCAACTTCCCAGCCATTTGGCCTGGTTTTCATACTGAAAAAATAGATCTTACGATAGGTAAGCAGGAAATGGTGAGTTTGGATGGAGTGACTGAACTGAGGTCAGGAGTGTGGTATGACTTGCCGAGGCCCAGCGTACCGGTGTCGGGATCCCGACCGCCAAACTGCCAGCAGCGGGGCGAGCGCAAAAGAGCCCCTTGCGGGCTCGCCACGCTGCGGGCACGGTGGCGCACCTCGCGCACCACGCTATTTATTCTCCCTTCTGGGTGTCATGGACACCCCAAGAGGGAGAATACTTGACGGTATACCGGCGGTAGGGATTCCGGCGTTGGTATGCTGAGTGCCGGGATCCCGACAGCCGGTACATCAAGTGTCACCCGAGGTCATCAGTGTGCAGTTTAAATGATATGAAGTACGAGGCATAATGTTTCCACAAAGTAGAAGTTTTCGGATTATTGGAATCTGGTGTATGCTTTTACACAGGAATCAAAACACCAGGGTGCCAGCAAACATAATCATACTACCAACACCATGAGCTATTATGATGCTCCTTATAAAACAGGGGGAGTATCTGGCTGTCAGGAAATCCTGGAACTCAAGTCCACAACACCATAGAGCCACAAATTACCTAACAGCTAGTACTGATTTATAGAAAACAGATGAATGGGAGATGAGTTCTTCTCCAGTCACTGTCACATTATTCCAGGTGTAGGCTACTCTCACAGATACTGCAGGTTATATATACAGTATATGTAACCAACTTAAGACAATGGGGTTTATTCAGAGATGAACGCAGATGGCTGCCTACGCAGCCAACTCTGCGTTTATCTCTGCACATGCTGAGGGCTGTCCAGCATGTGTAGGACCGCCTCCTGATGTGTCCGCAATCTAATTGTGAATGCATCGGATCTAAGGTTGACCCCTGGCCGCGCGCCAAGCGGTCAGCGGCCATTGTTTGTTTTTGGAGCGGATGCGTGTGATGTCATGCAGCTACCCCGAAAACGGTCCCACCCTGCCCCTGTTTTCGCAACGCTGCCCCCGCAACACCAAACCTCCACCCCTGCAACGGCCTCGTCTCTCCATCGGGGATGCGACCACAATGTGTATGGCCGCGCATTGCGCATGCGCAGTCTGCCACCACCAGCAAAGTGCGCTGCGGCGGGGGCTTAATACCCCCTAAAAGCATTTACTCACAGTTTCTGCACACGCAAAGAGGCTTCCTGGGAAGAATCGATTCATCTTCCTGGCATCAGACATTAGGCTCAGCCACAGTCTCAGTCTGAGTTGCGCAGGAGGTGCAGTGAATGGCTTCTTCTGTGCAGGGAAATGCTTCAAAGGAGAAATACAAAGAGGGCATCACAAGCTGAAGCATTGGGTATGATAAAATAAAACACTTCTACATTCTTACTGAACTTGTGAGTAAAGAACACAAGTAATTCATGGATACAAATACAAAAACATATCTAAAACAATAATATAACATAGTATTATTTGTAACTGATTTACTATCTCCATACAATATCCTGGGAGCATAAACTGGGCATAGGATATTCAGGCATGTATCTCTTGTAATCAGCATTCTTCCACCTCCCTCCTCCCTCAATCCAATAAAAATAATACATGTCAGTAAAAAATTCTCTTGATGTGCAGCACATCAAACCTGACGATGTCGCTAGCGACATCGGGCAGCCACATATTGGGCATACACAGTGCCCGCTATGCTCTGATTTGAGCGATACAGTATGGCGTCCCGATCTGCTGGATCAGGCGACATATCGCTCAGTGTGTACCCAGCTTTACAAGAGGCAACAAACAAACAGATCAGTGGGATGATATCATTTCTGAGACATCATTCTCAGGCAGTCTGAACCAAGTCTGTGATTGGTGGCTGGGAATATGGAATAAAAACAGTCAACATTTGTATTCAACTGCCACGAGGCTACCTAAAAAATAAATAAAAAAAAGTAGGTGGACAACTAATGAAATAAATATCAAAATAATAATTAGTATATACTATACATTTCTTAGGTTCTTCCTAAAACTATAGGTTACATTTTGGTACTATAGGAGTTTTCCTGGGTATTACATTTCTGTCATAATATGAAACAGGAATATAACATGAAATAGTTTATAACACTTATAAATTCAGAATAAAGAGCTTTATAAACTCATGAAAAACATATAATAGACAATAACTACTGTTAGGGATTTTTAACTACATGAATTTGAGAGATCAATGGTTTAGAATCAGTACTATGAAAAGATAACATTCATTATACACTATGGGGGAGATTCAAATGTTTGAAAAGTCGGTTGGGTGTCTGCTTTTTTCCCTATTAGATATCTCCCCCTATAAGTGTTGCTACCAGTAATGCGTCTTTAGCAGGTGGCATTCCTGTGACTTTATTCAAATGTTGCTACAAAGCCCTTCTCTGGTGTACAGCCATGCTTACGAATGAATGTGCAAGGACTGAGATCATACTGTCAGCCCCTGGACACCACCATCAGTGGCACCATGGAAACTGATACCTGTCCCTTGGCAGTTGCAGTTTCTCCATCTGAATATGGCTTCCTATGTGAGTGGTTAAGCCAGTGTTTACACAACCACTTTCACCGATACGCCTGCAACAATCCCATAATGCCATAAGACAAGCCATCTTCGTGCGTCTGCAGTGCTAAGCCACCTCTCTGTCACCGCCCAGAAACAGCCAATACATTTTCAAGACATTTCTATGACTGTGCGTCTACCATGAACCTCAGATTCTGCGCACTCTTTCTGAGTGCATGCGCAGTGCGACTTAAACACATGCAAAGAAGTTATAAATTGCTCCATTGGCAGTGCATGAAACTCAGAATCACGCTTAATGGCGGTTATTCAGATGTGGTTGGAGATGTGCTGAGCATCGCAAAGTACCAACTATCGGTACAGGAGGCAGCAGGAAACAGCAGTGATAGCAACTCTAACCACATCTGAATCAGGCCAATATGTGCCATTCAACTATAAGCAATTATCATTCACTATTCTTGAAATATTAAATATTAGTGATTTAAGGACTGATTATAAATTGCTAAAATTTAGCTCCACGAAGCTATCAGATATAACAATATGGGGATTATGATTGTAATCTATCAGAAAAAGCCTTTACACATTCAATATTCTTCCCACTTCAATTTTTAATATATTGCAATGGGTACTTATAAAATATGTGATTTCGTAATAAATAAAGTTTGCTGATAGAGTACAAATTACGTCCAATTTTAAGTTATATGAGAGGCGATTCAAATGTTTTTCCCAGCAGCTACCACTATTGCGTGCAAAAGAGAGTAAATCAATTGTACTGCTGTTTAGATGCAGGTTAGCCACAGGGGTGACATTTCTTCTCACAGCCTCCTGAGGTGCGAGAAGAAGTATGTGCTAATTCCTTTGGCGGCCTAACCACTTCTTTTGACAGGTTTAGCCATTTAGCATGGTGCGTGAAATCTAATGGGCGCCCTAATGGAGAAATAATTGATTTGCTATGTCGGGCTCCTATTCGTAAAGACGCCCAGCATTACAAGTTCAGGAGTGTTTGTACAGTATAATGAGCTTCCATTTGTAATTGATGTCCCTTTTCTCTGATAGCACCTCCAGATTAGAATAAGTTTTTGGTGCTATCTCCAAAGAAAGTGTACAGTATATTTAAGATTCATTTACAGAGAGCATTCTAGTGTCCTGATTTGTACAACTCTACTGTGTCTGCAGAAGAAGAGGAAAGTCACTCCTGGCACCATCTCACCAGTTTTTGTCTATATGCAGGTACATTTATTTGATTTGATTTTTTTTCTGTACAGATCAGCACACAGATAGCATATACTGCAAACGTGCACAATGGTCTTTTCTTAAAAAAGTGTTCATATTTTCTCTAGCATCCATAAGGGATATTGGGGACCACGGTCAGACTGGCCCACAGGGGTACAGGGGAAACCACCGGTGGGCCCCACTGCCTGGGGGCCCACTCCTTCCTCTAGGGATCAGGTTCCAGACTGTGCACTTGTATTATACATGGTATGATACGTTGCAACTTGCATTACACTGCACAAGTCTATTGTGTATTTCAAGCCTCTGTGGGGGTTGGTCACACCCCTTTTTATAGGTTGACCACACCCCTAAGATGGGCCCCTATCACTGCATACCCCCGGTGGGCCCTCCATGCCCCAGTCCACCACTGTTGGGGACACATTAGTACGATGGGTATAGACGGGGTTCAACGGAGTGAGTGCACTTTAAATTTCTTCCACTGGGTGTGCTGGCTCCTACCCTCTATGCCCCATCCCACAGGCAGTTTAGAAAAAAGTGCCCTCAGGAGAGGATGCACACTCTGAGCTCCAGAGAGTTTCCTTCAGTCTCTTTTAAAACTTTATTATTTTCGGTATGCTGCTTGGGCAACAGCATACCTGCGCCATGGGAGTTAGGGAGGGGGGGCGGTCACCGCCCTCATGAGGTGTAGAGCCGCTTCCCCGCTGCAGGACCACCATCCTGAGGGGCTGTTTATTCAGCAGTGCACTGCCCCTTAGCTGTTGCAGTCGCAGCATGCCGCACTTGTCATGATTCTGATTTTGTCTGTCCCCGGCGGGGGCGCTAGTGGGTCAGTGTTGGTGTGATGTAATACACGAGGAGACCGAAGAATAGTCCTGCGCATAGGTGCTGATATTTATTATGTCACAGGGATCACAAAGCAATTGAATAACAGGTGCAGTGGAATGCAATTGCAGAAATAACAGGAAATAAATATTCAAAAGTCACTGGTAACTATGATTGAAACAAACAGAACTCCGGTAATTGTAAAAAGCACACAGTCTCAGTATAACTCAGGATGAAATAACTTTGGAAAAACAGAACTCTGATAACTGTATAGTCTCTATGAAGCACAAGTCCAGATAGCCTAACGGGCTTAAGCAGGAGACAGTCTCTAAGCAAATAGATGTTAACTGCTGAGATGCACAGATGGTAACTGATAATGAGTGCACAGGTAGATAATGATAAAACACCTGAGGAGAGTCTCTTACTGCTGGTGGATTGTGGCTGGCTGTGGCTGGAGTTTGTAGTTCCACAGGAACACTGGAACAGGGAGATGACTTGGAGATGCCAGAAATAGGAGACTGCTGGAAACAAAGGATTGAAGACTGGAACCTGGAACTGGAAACTGGAACAGAACTGAACTGCTGGAACCTGTAGTTCCACAGTAGTGATGCGACGGAGAATGCAGATTCCTGACAGTAACCCCCCTTTTATGGGTGGGCACCGAACACCCACGCTGGAACTTGGAGGATCCTTGAAAAATAATTTAGGAATACACAAAAGCAGAGGTCCTCAAAAGTCTTCCCAACTTTCATCTTCAGAAGAAAGACTTTTGTCATCAGAACAACTTGACCATTCATGGTCATTTGAGACAGAATTTACTGGAATCGGCTGGAACCGAAGGAGGTAGCCCATCATTGGAGCCACTCAGGCTGGCTGGAACCAGTGGAATCTTACTGGAATCGGCTGGAACCAAAGGAGACTTACTGGAATCGGCTGGAACCGAAGGAGGCTGATCCGGACTGACGGATGGAACCGGATTGGGTCCGGAAAAGCTTGAACCGGCTGGAACCGGAGGAGTCTTCGGACTGACGGATAGGACCGGATTTGATCCGAAGATGCTGGAATCGGCTGGAACCGAAGGAGGTAGCCCATCATTGGAGCCACTCAGGCTGGCTGGAACCAGTGGAGTCTTACTGGAATCGGCTGGATTCGAAGGAGGCTGATCCGGACTGACGGATGGAACCGGATTGGGTCTGGAAGAGCTTAAACCGGCTGGAACCGGTGGAGTCTTACTGGAATCGGTTGGAACCGAAGGAGGCTTACTGGAATCGTCTGGAACCGAAGGAGGCTGATCCGGACAGACGAATGGGACCGGATTGGGTCCGGAAGAGCTTGAACCGGCTGCAACCGGAGGAGGCTTACTGGAATCGTCTGGAACCGAAGGAGGCTGATCCAGACAGATGGATGGGACCGGATTGAGTCTGGAGACAGTTGAATCAGCTGGAACTGATGGAGTCAGAATCCGGTTAGAACCGGAATGAGTGGTATCCGAGTGTTCAGTTAGAATATCCTGGATCTGGTCCATGCTGGATGCCAACAGGGTGGTGCTCTCTGAAGACGGCAAACAGGAGTTCATAACTGCATCTGTAGCACAAAAATTTCCATCTGGGAACTTGGCTCTGGATACTTCCCTTGGGGCTGAAATTTCGGTGACCCCTCCTGGGGTTGACGAATCAGACACCTCTCTCAGGGTTGTTTTCTCCAGCACCCCTCCTGGGGTTGACAGATTAGAAACTCCTTTTTGAGAAGACTCATATGCCCCTACTAGAGCTTGAACATTGGATACCCCTCCTTGGGCTGTAGACACAGACGCCCCTCCTTGGGCTGTAGACACCAAACTTTGGAGTGACCCTGACTCCACACTCTGACCACCGTCCGGGTCCATGGGCCTTGGACAAACTGTCAGGATTCTGATTTTGTCTGTCCCCGGCGGGGGCGCTAGTGGGTCAGTGTTGGTGTGACGTAATACACGAGGAGACCGAAGAATAGTCCTGCGCATAGGCGCTGATATTTATTATGTCACAGGGATCACAAAGCAATTGAATAACAGGTGCAGTGGAATGCAATTGCAGAAATAACAGGAAATAAATATTCAAAAGTCACTGGTAACTATGATTGAAACAAACAGAACTCCGGTAATTGTAAAAAGCACACAGTCTCAGTATAACTCAGGATGAAATAACTTTGGAAAAACAGAACTCTGATAACTGTATAGTCTCTATGAAGCACAAGTCCAGATAGCCTAACGGGCTTAAGCAGGAGACAGTCTCTAAGCAAATAGATGTTAACTGCTGAGATGCACAGATGGTAACTGATAATGAGTGCACAGGTAGATAATGATAAAACACCTGAGGAGAGTCTCTTACTGCTGGTGGATTGTGGCTGGCTGTGGCTGGAGTTTGTAGTTCCACAGGAACACTGGAACAGGGAGATGACTTGGAGATGCCAGAAATAGGAGACTGCTGGAAACAAAGGATTGAAGACTGGAACCTGGAACTAGAACTGGAACAGAACTGAATTGCTGGAACCTGTAGTTCCACAGTAGTGATGCGACGGAGAATGCAGATTCCTGACAGCACTCCCCTAACACAGTGGATCCTGCTAGGGGGGGTCCCCCGGTTCATGGTGCGGCAAAAGCGTGGGTGAGGCATACGGGTCCCTCCTGGGGGGACCCGCTGTAGCCCCTGCGTGACACTGGCTGATATTTGCTGTACTTAACATTTATGTGAAACTACAGCGCATTTAGGAGAGATAGCCAGTATAAATATGTACAGTAGCTCCGGCGCCATTACGGGTGGCGGAGCTATATCAGAGCAGCTCAGCGGCATTTTGGCATCTTCCTCTGCATAAGCAGCAGCAGCAGCCTCACACAGCTCCTCCAGTCTGTCACACGCTGGATCACTGGTACAGGGTGTTTGAGTAGGCCTAGCAGCTAAATCTGCAACAGTTGTTGTAGTAGCTGAGTCTTCTGCACATTAGCAGTGAGCTGGGAAGATATATCTGACATCATAGTCTTAAGAGACCCTAACCAGTGGGGCTCTGGACCCTCTCCCCCAGCCCCTTCACTTATTTGTGAAGATTGACTGCATAGTTCACAGGAAACAGAATCATTAAGGTGGGTACACACTGGCCGATATATCGGCCGTTCTCTTCAGTGGCCGATATATCGCGGGTCCGTCGGCCAGTGTGTACGGGCGATATGTCTGTGTGAACTCCGTCGTTCACAGACATATCGCGTCGGCCCCACAGCACAGTATGGGAGCAGTGGTGCTGAGCGGGGGGGGGGGGGGGGCAGAATGGGAGTAGTGGTGCAGAGCAGGAGGGCAGGATGGGAGTAGTGGTGCATAGCAAGGAGGGCAGGTTGGGAGCAGTGGTGTAGAGCAGGGGGTGCAGGATGAGAGTATTGGTGCAGTGCGGGGGGGTAGGATGGGAGCAGTGGTGCTGAGCGGGGGGGGGGGGGCGAATGGGAATAGTGGTGCAGAGCAGGGGGCAGGTTGGGAGTAGTGGTGCATAGCAAGGGGGGCAGGATGGGAGTAGTGGTGCTGAGCGGGGGGGGGCAGGTTGGGAGCATTGGTGTAGAGCGGGGGGCAGGTTGGGAGCAGTGGTGCTGACCGGGGGGGGGGGGCAGGATGGGAGTATTGGTGCAGAGCAGGGGGGGCAGGATGAGAGCAATGGCGCTGAGTGGGAGGGTGGCAGGATGGGAGCAGTGCTGGGAAGGAGTTGGCAGTTAAACATGAATGTCACCTCACCTGCTTCCTGTAGCTCCCGGTCCCGGCCGCCGTCTCTCCCTCCTACTCACAAGCAGCTCTCCTCTGCTCCAGCTGCCTTACACCAGCAGACGAGGAGTCCGTGCGCCGTGCGGGGAAGGGAGGGGGGGGGGGGGGTGCGCGCTGCTCGTCCTCTCTAGGTCTTCCTACCTCCGTCTGCGGTCCGTGCGCCATGCGGGGGAGGGGGGGTCTTGTGCGGTGCGCGCTGCTTGTCCTCTCCTCTGTACAGGGTTGCACTGGGGCCGGTCAGGGAGCCGCTGGTAGCCTGATTAATGGGAGCCAACTGCCGAGAGGAAAGGGTATCTCAGCTCCTCCTTCACCTCTGGCCGGACTGCAATGCATTATTGGGGGATAGGAGGGCGGGGAGCGAATAGGCGTGTGCTCCCGAAAAGGGGCGTGGCCTGTGAAAAGGGGGTGTGGCTTCGCAGAGGACCCACAATCGCGAGCCACGCCCCCGTTTTCGTCACTGAGGGGGCATGCCCAGCGCTCTGTGAGCCGCTGGCATGCTCCCTCTCCCTCTGACTCCACTGAATAGACGCTGTGCGCATGCGCACAGCGTCTATTCACCGCTGCTCTGCTAAGCAGAGCAGCGATTGACAGAGCCTCCCAACTGACCCCCCCACCGCGGGACACTGCGGCCCGCGGGTGGGACAGCGGGACAGTCCCCAAAAAACAAGACTGTCCCGCGAAAATCGGGACAGTTGGGAGGTATGTATGAGGTGTCATATAGGCTGAAAGCACGCCCCTGTCAAAGAGGCACTTGTAGTAAGTGCCGCTTCAGCTGATTATTTAATGGTCTTTGACTGCCCAATGCTTAGCCCCGCCCCCCGCTTCCGGCCATTTCACATTAATAGCGGGAGGAACTGGCAAAGGTGCCTCCGAAGCACATTAAAGGCCGTTTTTTAAAAAGTAAAAATTATTAAAATAATGTAAAGGCTAAAGCAGATACTTATGACACAGAATACGTGTCATAAGTATCTTCTTTGCATTATTTTACTTATTAATGACAGGGAAGGCACTGCCTGCCATAACTGCATGTCTCTGCAGTAAGCACAATAACATACACATACACACAGACAGTTATAATGCAAGCCTGCCCTACTGTATGTGAGGGGAGACAGAGAGAGAGAGAGGACACCAGCACACCCTGAGCTGCAGTGAAGCTGTCAGCTTTCTAAAACACATTAAACACTAACAATTTTTGTCCTACCAAGTACAGAGTACACAAGCGGCTTTCCCCCTTTGCTACACCCTGTACCAGTTTTCCAGCGTGTCTTGTGAGGCAGGAAGCGCTGTGTGTGCTGTATATGGCTGCAGTAAGCAGAGGAAGGCGCCAAAAGCCTCAGGTCCCGCTCTGAGTTAGCTCCGCCCCCTCTAATGGCGCCGGAGCTATAATGAATATGTATACTGGCAAAGTCTCCTATATAGCTTAAAACATCACACAAGTGCTAGTCAAGCCCTTTGTGCCAGTTCTACAAGGTGGATCTTAGCGGGACTCCCCCAGGAGTGTCCTGTACGCTGCGCCCGTGGTCAGCCGCACTTTGAACTGGGGGATTCCCCTAGCGGGGCCACCATTTTGTACTCACCACCAGTGGTGCAAGTGGGCGGGTACGGGTGGGTACGGCGTACCCGTAAGAATTTAGCCGTGGGTACGCCGTACCCACACCGACGGGCCGCCGCTCCTCGCACCGCCGCTGATGTGAGGGAAGGAGAGCGCAGCCTGTGCCTCTCCTTCCCCTCAGTCTCCGGCGGGTGTCATAGTTTAATTCAGCGCCGATCCGTGAGCCAATCAGAGCTCGCGGTGCGAGCTCTGATTGGCTCACGGATCGGCGCTGAATTAAACTGTGAGACACCCGCCGGAGACTGAGGGGAAGGAGAGGCACAGGCTGCGCTCTCCTTCCCTCACACAGGACGGCAGCGGTGAGCAGGGAAGGGGGGGGGGCATGTTATACCTGGCACTGGGGGATATCTGGCACTGGTGGGGCATTTCTATCTGGCACTGGGGGATATCTGGCACTGGGGGGGCATTTCTATCTGGCACTGGGGGATATCTGGCACTGGGGGGCATATATACCTGGCACTGGGGGATATCTGGCACTGGGGGGCATATATACCTGGCACTGGGGGATATCTGGCACAGGGGGGCATGTATACCTGGCACTGGGGGATATCTGGCACAGGGGGGCATGTATACCTGGCACTGGGGGATATCTGGCACTGGGGGGGCATGTATACCTGGCACTGGGGGATATCTGGCACTGGGGGCATATCTGGCACTGTAGGGGCATTTCTGTATCTGGCACGGGGGGCAATGTATATCTTACACAGTGGGAGCATTTGTGTATCTGGCACTGTGGGGCAATGTATATCTGGCACTGTGGGGCAACGTGTATCTGACACTGCGAGGCAATGTATATCTGGCACTCTGGGGGCATTTCTGTATCTGGCACTGTGGGGCAATGTGTATCTGGCACTGTGGGGCAATGTATATCTGGCACTGTGGGGCAACGTGTATCTGGCACTATTGGGGTCATACGTGTATCTGCCCCTCCCCCATATGTGTATCACGCCCCCATTTTCATTGGCCACGCCCCATGTGGCATTTGGCCACACCCATTTTTCGCACGCGCGCCGAAGGCGCGCGCACACAGTACCCATAAGACATTTTTTCTACTTGCACCACTGCTCACCACCGATGTTACCTTCAGGCAGCGTTTGGGGTGTGCGGCGTGCTGCAGCTGTTACAGCCAAGACGCAGTGCCCCGCTGAACAACAACCCCTTGGGACGGTGGGCCTGCAGCGGGGAAGCGGCTCTGCACCTCGAAAAGCCGGTGACCGTCCCTTCCCCTAACTCCCATGGTGCAGGTATGCTGTTGCCCTCTCCTGAGGGCACTTTTTTCTAAACTGCCTGTGGGAGGGGGCATAGAGGGGAGGAGCCAGCACATTCAGTTGAAGAAATTTAAAGTGCACTGTCTCCTTTGGACCCCGTCTATACCCATCGTACTGGTTTTACCCCAATATCCCTTATGGATGCTAGAGAAATATATATAGACAGCATGAAGGAAATAATGCAAGTTGTTTGTACGTAAAAGTGTCCAACCTTCAAGGCAATGGTTTGTAAACGTCCACAGTGAATACCCATGCCTGTTTTTCCATACAGTATGTCAGCTGGGCACACTTGTGCATAAGCTACACGTCTGTCTTGGTATAGCATCCATATTATCACATCTGGCAGGCTGATCTGAGGCTGCAGAGAAAAACATTGGCAAAGACAATGTTCAGACAATATATTTGTATATAAACACATTATGATCACTTGACCCACGTGATGAGCAAACCCGCTATATGGGGACAATGATTGTAATGCACTAAGGAACTGTGGATTAATATGCTAATTCAGTGGCGGAACTAGCAAGCGGTGGACCCAGGTGCGACAAAATGCTTTGGGCCCCCCCACCCCCCCCCCCCCATCCCATCCAAGTCCACCCCCTCACCCCTTGAGAGGATCTGGTGAGGGGGACCTGCCAGAGAAATGGATACCTAGCAACAGTGCCGTAACTAGACATTTTAGCACTGTGTGCAAGAAACGGCATCGGAGCCCCACCCCTGCATGCAAAACAGGGGCAGTGCGCGCCGTAGGCGCGCGCAAAAATACATAGTGGCGTGGCTTCGCGGGGAAGGGGTGTGGCCACAAAATAATACCAATTCCTAAAACGGTGCACAGTAGTCTCCATTCTTCAAATTACGCCGCACAGTAGCACCACTACACCAGGTAGAGACCCTTTTACACCTTACAGCAAACAGATTCCTCTTTTTACACATTACGGCAGACAGCGTCCCCTTTTTATACATTACGGCAGACAGCGTCCCCTTTTTACACATAACGGCAGACAGCGTGCCCTTGTTACACATAGCGGCAGACAGCGTGCACTTTTTACACATTACGGCAGACAGCGTACACTTTTTACACATAACGGCAGACAGCGTGCCCTTGTTAAACATAGCGGCAGACAGCGTACACTTTTTACACATAACGGCAGACAGCGTCCCCCTTTTTACACATTACGGCAGACAGCGTCCCCTTTTTACACATTACGGCAGACAGCGTACACTTTTTACACATAACGGCAGACAACGTACACTTTTTACACATAGCGGCAGACAGCGTGCCCTTGTTACACATTACGGCAGACAACGTGCCCTTGTTACACATTACGGCAGACAGCGTGCCCTTGTTACACATTACGGCAGACAGCGTGCCCTTATTACACTTTACGGCTGGCAGATTCCCCCTTTTTACACGTTGCGGCAGGCAGTCCCCCGTTTTTACACATTGCGGCAGGCAGATTCCCCATTTTTATACATTATGGCAGGCAGATTCTCCCTTTTTACACATAGCGGCAGGCAGATTCCCCATTTTTACACATTGCGGCAGGCAGATTCCCCATCTTTACACATTGCGGCAGGCAGTCCCCACTTTTTACACATTGCGGCAGGCAGTCCCCCATTTTTACACATAGCGGCAGGCAGTCCACCCTTTTTACACATTGCGGTAGGCAGTCCCCGATTTTTACACATAGCGGCAGGCAGTCCCAACAAATAAAGAAAGAAAGAGACAGAAAGAAAGAAAGAAAGAAAGAAAGAAAGAAAGAAAGAAAGAGACAGAAAGAAATAAAGAGAAAGAAAGAAAGTAGAATCATACTTACCCTCTCCGCTGGCTCAGGCTCCTCGTGCAGCTTGACGATTCCCGGGCAGTAGACGAGGTGGAGGAGGGAGCCGCAGCAGCGCTGTGTTATTGGTGGAGGTGCTGCTGCTGCTGCCCCCCTGCTTCACTATAGGCTGTTCTCGGAAGACAGCCTATAGTGAAGCAGAGGGGCAGCAGCAGCAGCGCCTCCACCAGTAACAAAGCGCTGCTGCGGCTCCCTCCTTCCCCTCCGTCCTCCTCCTTCCCCCGTCCGTGCCGCTGCTCTTCTCCTCTGTGGGCGGCTGTGCGCTGCGGGCAGCGGTTGCCTGCAGCGCACAGCGGCATGTAATGAGTCAGTTTGACTCATTACATGCTTGGGCCCCTGGACAGAGGCGGGCCCCAGTGCAACGCACTGCTTGCCCTGCCGGTAGTTCCGCCTCTGTGCTAATTGATATTAATAGAAGTAATAGATTACAATCATTCAGTAGTGAATGTTATGGGAGCGGAGTACTAATGCTGGGATATTGTTGCTACTGAGTACCTGTGATGCTGAAGTTGAGGTTGATGTGATGAATGGATGGTATGGGGACAGTGATGACTGAGACTGTGATACCAAGGTGTATGTGATACACAGTATGGATTATAAGGAATACAGTGTGCTATGTATGACTACAGTAAATGATTTATTCGGTGACTGCATATGGTTCATACTTGCCTACTCTCCAGGAATGGCCGGGAGGCTCCCGAAAATCGAGTGGCGCTGGATTGGACCCCCCCAACCCGAGTCTTCAGAAGTCCCCTGCAGTAGGCGCTCTCCGGCGAGGGGTCCGACGACGCAATTCGCGCTGAATCACGTCATCATGGCCCCGTCCCCTTGCGGGGCCGCAATGACGTGATTCTGCTGCCTCTCCCCAGACCGCCCCCATTCAGTGTCACTGTGCCATGTCGCGCCCCCTCAAGCCACGGCCACGCCCCCCACTTTGCCATCCTTGCTGTCTCCTGCCGGTGGAGGCAGCCATAATGTTGGCAAGTATGATATGAGTGTATGAAGACTGTGAAACAGAGAGCTGTGGCTGTAATAAATAAGGACAATTTGAAGTTTGTATATATATATATATATATATATATATATAGATATAGGGGTACCCAAAGGAATTAATGATTTTTTTTAATTAATTAGTTATTTGTATATTTTGAAACTTCAGTCAGCATCAAAGTACTCTCCACTTCAATCAATACATTTGTCCAAATGTTATTTCCATTGCTCAAAACATTTTTTAAACTCCTCTTCGTTGATGACGAAAGAGTGAATAACTCAGGGGGAAAAAATCACTGCAGTCAAACGCTACCTTCCCCCGCAATGTCAGCGGGATACTGACTCAGAAGGGTTCCGCAAACATTCACGTAGTCTCGGAAGCCTGTACTACAAGCGCCCCGCCCTCAAGAAAATGATTCCTGTTTCTTTTGGGTACCACCTTGTATATGGTTGTGTGATTCACTGGGACATAGATATCTGATTGTGATATATGGTAGGGCATATGGATATGATTGTGACCTATGCTGGGGCATACAAATATGATAGTGAGATAACCTGGGTTTGTGAAGTCATATAAGCAGCTAAATTTCTAATTTATTTAAAAAAAAACAACTTCTGTTTTTAGGATGTGTATTATATAATCATACTAGGGAACAGGTATAACCGAGGATTTGCAAAACATATTACATCTCAGAACTAACAGAAATATCCCATAATTAAATGGGAACATCTGCTATATTGAAATGTAAATGGTGCTAATTATATAAATATTAAAGCACAAAAGACACAATATTGGGGGTCATTCCGAGTTGTTAGCTCGCTAGCAGTTTTTAGCAGGCGGTGCAAACGCTATACCGCCTCCCACTGGGAGTGTATTTTAGCTTAGCAGAAGTGCGAACGAAAGGATCGCAGAGCAGCTACAAAATTATTTTGTGCCGTTTCAGAGTAGCTTCAGACCTACTCAGCGCTTGCGATCACTTCAGACTGTTCAGTTCCTGTTTTAACGTCACGAACACGTCCTGTGTTCGCCCAGCCACACCTGCATTTTTCCTGGCATGCAAAGTACATTGGGTTCCACAGGGAAACATCGGGTTGTAGAGCGGGATCTTGATCCAGAGGCACCATCAGGCAAAGCTTTGACTGTCCCAGGATGCATTGGGGCCTCCTCATAACCCCACCTCCAGGCACTGAGAGCTCAGTTTCGTTAACCAGTCCAATGCAGGAGAAGGTAAAGAGAAGGCAGATCTTAGTCACATAGAACCACAATCTCATGACAGGAGAGGGTACCAGTGGCTAATGCCATACAACCCAAAGAAGCTAGGTGCGTCCGGGTGGGTGCCCTGTGGAACCCAATGTACTTCGCAGAAACAGAGTTAACAATAGTAAGTCTACTATAACTCTTCTTTTCTGCATCAGGGTACATTGGTTTCCACAGGGAAACATCGGGATGTCCTAAAGTAGTTACTCAAGGGAGGGGATGCGCCTTAGCGGGTAAGAGAACCCGGTGTCCAAAGGAAGCATCCTGGGAGGCGGAAGTATCAAAGGCATAGAAACTAATGAACGTGTTCACTGAGGACCACGTAGCCGCCTTGCACAATTGTTCTGGGGACGCGCCACGGCGGCTCGCCCAAAAAGGTCCCATAGACCGAGTAGCATGCGCTTTAATTGCAGCAGGAGCTGGGAGTCCAGCCTGCACATAGGCTTGTGCAATCACCATTCTAATCCATTTTGCCAAGGTTTGCTTATTCGCAGGCCAGCCATGTTTGTGAAAACCAAACAGCACAAAAAGGGCATCTGACCTCCTGATAGAGGCAGTCCTCTCCACATAGATTCGGACAGCCCTAACCACATCCAAAGAATGTTCTTTGCGAGACAACTCCAAATAGATAAATGCCGGAACCACAATCTCTTGGTTAAGGTGAAAGATGACACCACATTAGGCAGATAACCTGAGCGAGTTTGTAGAACTGCCCGGTCCCGATGGAATATGAGAAAGGGTGGACGACAGGACAAAGCGCTTAAGTACGACACCCATCTTGAAGAGGAAATAGCCAGCAAGAACAGGACCTTGGCTGTGAGCCATTTAAGGTCCACCGATTCAAGAGGTTCAAATGGAGACTCTTGCAGGGCATTCAGCACGACAGACAAATAGGGAGGCTGAATCCGAACAATGCCCTGAATGAACATATGAACATCAGGTATAGAGGCAATTTTTCTCTGAAACCAAACCGACAAGACAGTTATATAAACCTTCAGGAAGGCCAGAGGAAGACCTAAGTCCAGGCCTCTTTGCAGAAAAGCCAGTATTCCGGAAGTTCAGAATCTATGGACATCGTAATTCTTCTCAGCACACCAGGTGAAGCAAGAATTCCAAACCCTGTAATAGATAAGGGCAGAGGCCGGTTTGCAGGCTTTCAACATAGTTTGAATAACCACCTGGCCAGGTCTGGGTACGAGGAGGTCTGGTTGTTGAGGAAGCAGAAGGGGTTGCCCCGTCGGTAGACCCTGCAGGTCTGAGAACCAATGCATTATTGGCCAAGCTGGAGTGACTAGAAGCAACATTCCTCCTTCCTGTTTGAACTTCCGTAGAACCCTGGGCAGGAGTGACACTGGAGGGAACACATAAGGCAGCCGAAAGTTCCATGGAATTGCCAGTGCATCCACAAATTCTGCTTGATGATCTCTTGTCCTTGATCCAAAGACCGGAACCTTGTGATTGTGTCAAGACGCCATGAGGTCTATGTCCGGTAGACCCCACCTGTCCACTAGGAGTAGAAAGACATCTGGATGAAGATTCCACTCTCCGGCGTGTACGTCCTGGCGACTGAGGTAGTCCGCTTCCCAGTGCAGGACACCCGGAATGAACACTGCCGATATACTAGGCAGATGGCGTTCTGCCCAACAAAGGATTTTTGACACTTTCTTCATGGCCATGCGACTTTGAGTGCCGCCTTGATGGTTTGTGTATGCCACTGTCGTGGCATTGTCCGACCGTACCTGTACCGGCCTGTTCTGTACTAGATGCAGGGCAAGTGATAACGCACTGAACACCGCCCTCAGCTCTAGGATGTTTATTGGGAGGAGTGATTCTTCCTTGGTCCACCGACCCTGAAAAGAGTGTTGCTCCAACACCGCTCCCCATCCCCTCAGACTGGCATCTGTCGTTAAGAGGACCCAGTTGGGGATCTAGAAGGGACGGCCCCTGGT
Source organism: Pseudophryne corroboree (assembly GCF_028390025.1). Classification (NCBI taxonomy): domain Eukaryota; kingdom Metazoa; phylum Chordata; class Amphibia; order Anura; family Myobatrachidae; genus Pseudophryne; species Pseudophryne corroboree. The sequence continues at coordinate 148,701,403 of NC_086449.1, forward strand.
CAATTGCTGGTCCTGGAGCCACCAGGTCAGCGACAGACGGACCTTCCATAGTGAACGAGATCATTTGGAATCTGATCCATTGAGGACGTCCCACTTGGCAAGAATTAATCATTGCAGAGGGTGGGAATGAAATTGAGCATACGCCACCATGTCGAATGCCGAAACCATCAGTCCCAGTACTTGCATTGCAGAGTGCAGGGGCACTTTGGGGCGACAGATGAAGTGTCTTATCCTGTCCTGGATTCTCAGGACCTTGTCTGGAGACAGGAACAGTCTCTGACTATGTGTGTCCAGAAGCGCCCCTAGGTGCACCATGCTCTGAGCTGGGACCAGCGAGGACTTCTTCCAACTGATCAGCCATCCATGGGTTTTTAGGCAACTTACCGTCAATTGTAGATGACTGAGGAGGACTTCGTGGGAACTCGCCAGAATCAGCAGGTCGTCCAGGTACGGCAGGATTCTGACTCCCTGGTGACGGAGGTGCGCCGTCATCATGGCCATAACCTTGGTGAAGATTCGAGGAGCTGTGGCCAGTCCAAATGGCAGAGCCTGGAATTGGTAGTGACTGTCGTCAATAGCAAACTGCAGGAACTGCTGATGCAATATGGCAATAGGAATATGCAGATAAGCATCCTGTATATCTAGGGATACCATGTAATCGCCGGGTTCCATAGCCAGCACGATTGAGCGCAATGTTTCCATACGAAACTTGGCTACCCTCACAAACTTGTTGAGGTTGAGTATACTGTAGGCCGAAAAAAGACCCATTGGGTTTCTGCACTAGAAACAGAGTCGAATAATAGCCTTTGCCACGCTGGGACTGAGGCACTGGGGCAGCCACTTTTGTACTCAGGAGGGAACCTACCACCGTTTGCAGAGCCTGCGCCTTCAACGGATCTGAACGGAATACCGTAGTGCAGAACTGGTGAGGGGGACGTTTCTTGAAGGAGACAGCGTACCAGTGGGAGACATCTTCCAGTACCCAAGCGTCTGAAGTGGTCTTTAACCAGACCTGGGTGAATTGTAGAAGTCGGCCTCCCACCTTGGGTCCCCCAGGGGAAGGCCCGCCCCATCATGCAGCAGGCTTGTTTTGTTTTGAAGCAGGCTGCCAGGCTGCCCAGGACTGTTCGATCTTGGGCTTGGGAACACGAGATTGTCTCGGGTAAGTCTGACCCTTGGCTTTCCATTGAGGTCGAAAGGAACGAAAAGTGGCAGTCTTCACCTTCTGTGTAGAAGGATTAGTAGGAGGAAGAAAAGCAGACCTCTCAGCTGCTAATTCAGACACTATTTTATTGAGGTCCTCTCCAAATAAAATGTCCCCAGTGAAGGGAAGTACCTCCAAGGTCTTCATGGAGTTTAAATCCATTTTCCACAACCTTAACCACAGAATACGATGAGCCAAGACAGACGTGGATGACGCTTTGGCTGCCAGTACCCCCGCATCAGAGGACGCCTCCTGAATGTAATAGGCAGCGGTGCATATGTGAGACAGGTACTGTCTGGCATTGTCAGAAATATCCTCAGGCAGCTCATCCTCTAACGCCTGAACCCACACTTCAATACCTTTTGCGGCCCAAGAGGCAGCTATCGTAGGTCTATGAATGGCCCCTGTGAGGGAATAAATAGATTTCAGGCATCCCTCCACACGCTTATCTGTTGGTTCCTTCAGTGAGGTGACAGTGGTGACAGGCAGAGTAGACGACACCACTAGATGGGTGACGTGAACTGAGAATCCACCGGCGGCTGATTCTCCCACTTATTACATAACTGCAGGGAGAGGATATCGAGCCAAAGCCCGTTTAGGGAGCGGGAATTTCTTACCTGGGGTAGACTGGGGTTCCCGCCTGATTTCCACAAGATGATCAGAATGGGATAGCACAGTTCTAACCACTTTCTGCTGTTTAAACATATCAGTTTTCTTGGCCACTGTAGTGGAATCCTCATTTTCAGAGATTTGAAGGATCTGCTTAATAGCAACCACTAGGGCAGGGACATCAACTTGTGAGGGAGAATCCTTTTCAATAACACACGATTCAGTGTCTGACAGGACCGTATGCTCCCCCTCCTCCTCAGATGAAACCTCAGAGAGGTTAGTGGATTGTGAGGAAGAAGCGGCCCGCTTAGAGGACCCAGGAACATGGGAGTGACCTGAGGTAGATTTCTGTCTAACCAAAGACTGATTTAACTGCTGCAGTTGGTTAGATACATTTTCTGCCCAAGGTGGATTTACGAGAGGGACACTTTGTGGGGTCTAAACGGTCCAGCAGAGTCCCCAGGAGGATAGTGAACATTTCCCGTGGTGGCTCCATAGTAGTCACAGGAGCTGCAGGCTAACTGGGAGGTGTATGACATTTAGTACACACAATACTTCCCCCTCAGGTAAATCTCTGGCGCATACCTTGCACATTACAGGAGCCTCCAGAGCTTTACTGCCCTTATTGTTAGACATTGTAATAAAGCAACAATCAGGCTAACAGTACGATGAAGCCAGACAGAGTACACAACCTGCGGACAAAGTACACACCTGCGTAAGAGTACACAAACTTGTGAACTAAATCCCGGTTGAACGTGACTGTAACACAGTAAAATATCTGTGCAACGATAAGTACTGTGTACACACAGCATGGTCCTAGACTAGAGGTATATATCGGAATACTCGTACAATATATTCTGTAATAGGTACACTCTTTCTTAACTAACGCTGCCTGTATGAAGACATGTAGAGTACTCAAGTGTCTGTAAAGTCTCAGCGCTGTATACAGGTGGTTTTACAGGGGAAGACCTTGCCCTGCAATCTCAGAGACCAGTAGCAGCTATGCTCAGAAGATGGCGCCTGGCATGTCTGTCAGGAACTGAGGCATAGTTGCCGACTTCTGGGCTGCTCTCTCCGGGAGAGAGCAGCCCGTCGGCTCAGCAGGGGGGGCGGGCAGTGAGGTGACGTGACAGGGGGCGGACCAGAGGCGGAATGGAGGCGGGCCAGAGGCGGAACGGGGCGTGGCTTCTGGGCCGCATCATTTAAGCCACGCCCCCACTGTGTAATGCCGCGATTACCGGCATTATACAGCAGGGGGCGTGGTTACGATGACGCGATTCAACAAGAATCGCGTCATCGCCTGCCCGGACCGCCCACTTTACTCATTAAGTGGGCGGCGGGCAGGGGGTGACCCGCGGATATCGGGAGACTTGCCTGCTCTTCCGGGGGGCCGGGAGGGTCACCTGTTTTTCGGGAGCCTCCCGGCCATTCCGGGAGGGTAGGCAAGTATGAACTGAGGGAGAGTGTGAAGGAGCTCCAGGGTGGGAAATCTGCGAGGAGATGGCGCCCTGGGCCCGAGGAGGGGCTACAGGTCAAGCGCCAGCTCCCCTATGCTGGACCTCACCGCCGGTACCACGGAGCCTTACCAATAGGGGCATTAGTACACCCAACCTGTACTCCTATGCCCTGGCAGATATAGTGGGGTCCCTGCTTGGTGACAGTGTCCACGCCAGCCTCGCAGTCCGTCTCCCTAGACTGCGATTTAGTGGCAGGTACTCCCTTTGTAGCAGCCATGCGAACCAGGAAAGCGCCTGCAACCGTGTGCCTAAGCCGGAGCGTCTCCACTGCAAGTACCCGGGAACAGAGCTGCAGGAGTATGCAACGCCACTTGGGAGGTGACGGAGACGCAGCACTGAATGTCACCCTTAATTAACAGTGCTGCGGCCCTTGAAGTCTTCTTAGCTTTTTTCAGGACTGCCCAGTGCAGCCCGCCTGTTAGCTGACCTGCTGCCTGCAGGCACCACTCGAAACTGAGCTCTCAGTGCCTGGAGGCGGGGTTATAGAGGAGGCCCCAATGTATCCTTGGACAGTCAAAGCTTTGCCTGATGGTACCTCTGAATCAAGATCTCGCTCTACACCTCAATATTTCCCTATGGAACCCAATGTACCCTGCTGCAGAAATACTATTTCCTTTTTCACAACTATGATTTCTATTTTGCTGATTGTTATCAATTATTTACAACATGTGTAATATTGTAAATCTTACTAATATTTTATTCAAAAGAACAATAAAAGTAAAGTTTTAATTACAACCAGATACTTATGTTTATCAGTTATAGACATCCGTTCTCTTTGACACTACAATGTCAAAGAGAGTTGGTCCCAGGTATTATGACAGTTCCTGGCTCTGGGGAGTTGATAAGTAATGGCAGAGCGCCAGTCACCGGAAGTTTCAGCGCTGAAAACCCTATGGCAAAAATGATACTCACCTCTCAGATGGTCTATGTGGCTCCCGGTGGTCACCCCTCCATCTTCCACTGGGGAGTAGGCTGGTGGGAGACCCAGGGGATGCTGGCTGGTGCAGGGGCTGCTGGGAGATATAGTTCTCCCAGCGGCCGGCTACAGGGGGGAAGAGGGGGACACACACTCATACCCAAACTCACATTGCAGACACTCACACACTCACACACCTCACATACTCACTGCTCCTGCAGAAGACCCGACTCACGGCGCTGGATGAAGACCCTGCTAACTGACTTTGCTTAATTAGTCCTCAGGAAGGGGGTGAAGTCACGACCTTAAGACAAATTAGACTTGCTTTGGATGTGCGAGAAAAAAGACACAGGGATTTCGAAAGAAATTACTGTGTCCCATTTTCTCTTCCAGCAGCAAGTGAGAGCTGTGATGGGAAGGAGGGGAGGGGCCTGTGCAGCTGCTAGACTGAACCTCTTTATATAATAGATATTAAACCTTATTTAATGTAATAGGTTTCTGTAATATTATCATTATGAACAGTGCCTTACAAATATATTGCAGCACTTATCAGCCATAAAATAAAAATAGCTTTAATATGAGGAGTTTGCAATAAGTTTCCGTATGTGCAGTGCATAGGTAGAGTAGACACAATCTGACTGGTTGTAAACTGTAATCTCAGACTAAAGTTCTTGTGAAATGCTAGGTCACTGAACCGTATATAGGCAGCACTGCACACCGAAGAAGTCAGCATGTCCACTTCCTTCACAAATTAGTCACTGAGTTCTACAGAGGCCACTGGAGAGCCATGACTTTTAACAACTACAAGAGTGGTCATCGACAGCAGAATAGCATTGACTAATTGTGAGCTGCATTTTGGGTGGAGTAAGCACCGCCCCAAACCACTGTGTTTGAGGGGTTTGCAGTATTTTGGCTCGGGAGAGCTGCGGCCAACCTGTGTCCGCCATCACAGAGGACAACGTTGCTGCCGTGTGATTCACAGTTGAGGTGGATACCAGGGTGACTGTGGCCCAATAGGTGACAGACATCTGCTTGATATACCCCATGAAAAGTTGGCCTGAGCAAGATTTCTGCATGCTGGGTGCCCCATCAGCTGACTCAAGAAGAGAAGGAGGCTCAGGTTACTTGGTGCCGCAATATGCTGGCCCGTTTTATGTACAGTCCATACTTGGCCCCCTGCAACTTCTTTGTGTTTTCAGAAATCAAGCACAAAATGCTTGGAATTTGTTTTGAGTTACCGGAAGCTGCAGTGGAGACCTACATCCAGCAGCAGAAGACATACCTGCTTCAGACTAGTCCAGCTGCATCACCAAGTGGTTTGAGTGCATGCAACATTGCTTAGATTTCTCTGGTAAATAATAAAAAAAAAAGTAATGTTCACTTTGTTTGTAAATATAATACTTTTTGTACATCCGGAAACACAGCACACCCCTCGTGTAACTGAAACTTTGTAACCCAGATGTTTCGAGGATATTTATTTTTATTTGGAAATCTAATTCTGAATGTTGCATTTCCAAATGGAAGTACAGAGGTCTCCCTTAAATTCCCTTACACATCCATATCTGCTGATTCCTATTCCACAGTTTTCAAGTATATCTTGGCTGTTTTTCCGCCTAAACGGAAGTTTAGTCGCACCTAGGCGATAGCTTAGGTTGCTGAGTTTAATCACGGATAGGCGAGTTGAGACACAACTACATACTCAGCATGCAATACACACCTCCACCACTGGGTGGCTAATGCTCCACTAATCCAGTATTTTAGTGCGAATAGCGGTGGAATGACCTACAATACAAGCTCTGGCAAATGGTCAGTGACGACTGTAATGTTAATGTACACATGACCAATGGTCAGACGATGAGGGTCAATTAAAAAAAATAACGTATTAAAACACTTGTCAATTGCCGTCTTACTGAATGTGAGCGTCCAAGTCCCGTAGACAAAGCAATAGAGTAAAAATTAATATAGTGTATGCAGATGCAACTAATGTGTGAAAGCAATAATGTAGTTCATTGACGTTAAAGTGTGTACAGTATACTGTATGTTTTGTACAATATGAGCGTCCAAGTGTCTTAACGGCATAAACAAACACAAATGGGAAGGAATCACTGCTTACAGTACTTTTACATATGAGCTTGTATATCTTCCATGCAGTGGCATGGGCAAGTGGTAAAGTCTTCAGCCTCCCATGGTGAGAGTCCCTGGTTTGATTCCTAAAAGCGCAAGCGTGTTTTTTTTTCTTACACTCACTTTATTATTTTTTTTTTTAATCTATTGTAATATATCTTCACATTCAATAGAAGTGTGCACACAGGTTTTACATAAATCAGGGTAAATCTGCAGGAACGACTTATTCCACTATCTAAAATACACATCAGCAATTAGGACCCATTAATATAAATTAACATATTCTGATGCAACTAACTGTTTGAGCAACACAGTACTGTAGATCGTCGGTGTTAGAGAATCTGTGTTGCACTTTATGAGAAGGGATCACTGCTACTGTACCATTTATACATCTATCAAAGCGACTGCAGTTCTATATCTGATTTTCGCATGCAGTGCAATATTGTGTTGTACATTTATTGTAACCTGACCACCCTCCCTGTCTACTATATGAACTGTGCAGGCTCCCAGTGGGGGAAGTGGGATGGGGATAGAGGGTGGTGCTGGCTAAATACCATGTTCTGCAATATGAGCATCCAAATCCCTTAATGGCATAAAAATATACCAAAGGGAATGAATCGTTGCTTACAGTGCTTTTACACATGAGCTTGTATATCTTCCATTAAGTGGCGTGGGCAAGTTGTGAAGTCTTCAGCCTCCCATGCTGAGTGTCCCGGGTTCGATTCCCAAAGCGCGAGTGTATTTTTTTTATTTCTGACAGTCACTTTATTAATTTATTTTTTTAATCTATTGTAATATACCTTCACATTTAACAGAAGTGTGCACACTTCTAGTCATTACAGCAGAGTATGCTACAAGCTGTTCGTGCTATTTAGTACTCAAATACAAAATACTGTACAGAGATGCTAAGCATGATGATTTGGCATCCAGGAACTTAGGGAGGAGCTTTTATCTCTCCCCATTATACTTAAAAAGATAACACTTGCCGCTGTAGCCTTTACAGCAGAGTACGTTACAAGGTGTTCGTGCTATTTAGTACTCAAATGCAAAATACTGTAGAGATGCTAAGCACAGTGATTTGGCATCCAGGAACTTAGGTATGAGCTTTTATCTCTCCCCAATATACTTAGAAAGATAACACTTGCCGCTGTACGTTACAAGCTGTTCATGCTATTTAGTACTCAAATGCAAAATACTGCACAGAGATGCTAAGCACGGTGGTTTGGCATCCAGGAACTTAGGGTGAGGCTTTTATCTCTCCCCATTATACTTAGAAAGATAACACTTGCCGCTGTACGTTTCTAGCTGTTTGTGCTATTTAGTACTCAAATGCAAACTACTGTACAGAGATGCTAAGCATGGTGATTTGGCATCCAGGAACTTAGAGAGGAGCATTTATCTCTCCCCATTATACTTAATACTACGGGATTTGGACGCTCACATATCCCTAACATCAATAGACTATACTGTACCTGTAACACATTTGTTTGCATTCTGTATATGTTGTACTATTTGCATCTGTACTGTATATACTGTTATTTACTGTATGACATACTGTAGCATATTGTAGTGTAATGAGAAGCACCAGTAAAGTAGTTCTTACGCTGTAGTTCAGTATTGTATTTTAATGGAGACCAGACGCATGCGCAATGGTGATTTTAAAAAGCGACATCTGGTGATCGCAGGTATTACACTCAAAGGTGACGCCAAGCGCTCTGTGCACCTGCCTACGACTAGGTGTGCCTCCTTGCGCCCAGGCACACTGCGTATGCCCGATCGCGACTAACGCCTCAGCCAGCCAAGATAATGGAGGCTCCATCTGTATGATGGACTATGGTACACTTGTAATTATATATTTTTTTTAATAATTATAATGATTATATAATTATTGATTCTCCAGAGAGTAAAAAGTAAATGGAGAAGGGGACATAACCTGCATGTGGAAATCCAGTGTACATTAAATTGACTAAATGGATGAGTGGAATCCGCTACTCCTTTCATGGTCCACATGATCCACTTTACTGTATGATAAGAGAGGAGGGAGAAGTGACACTTGTCCTTTAAACAGGCAGGTGTGTTGGACTAGCTGAATAGTGCTTATATCTTGTGTTCTACAATTTATAAAATACAGCAGGAGTTTAAATTATTTAACATCTATAGGAACTTTCTGGATTGTCATACAGTATGCTGCTCTTCAGTTCCTGGTATATATCTCTCATGCACCTAAATATACTGTAATTCTGCTGGCTGGCTGAATTATATCTTTCTCCATGTGTGGCTTTCTCCATGTGTTGTCCCAGCCTAAATACTATTCAGTTAGTAATTAGCTACTCAATCACCCCACCATAGTGTCTCCGATGGCCCCAAGAGACACAGCAAGTGTGACTGACAGTCCTACAGCTGGGATATCTAAACAAGTTTGACACCTACATTGCAAACAATACAGGAGTATGTTAAATCAGCAGTAAACAATGACGCTAACACATACACTACACATGGTGCCTAATTAAAATGTAACATGCATTTTTTGCATGTGTGTCTCCTGGTGTTATAAATAACAAGTAAAAAAATGCTAAAGTTTATAGCAATACCTCAACTTACCTCATAGGTTATTTCAGTCAGTCTTTGCAGCCAATCGTCCAGCTGAGTGAGCAGCTCAAGCCCTGGGTCCTTTTTTTTCAAAAGGCCTTCAATGGAGTGCATCATGTCTTGTAAGAATAACTGGCGAATTGATTTCAGCTGTTGGTCCAGAGTGGTGCTGCTACAGATGTTCTCCAGAGCAGACCATGTCCATCTGGGGGTTAGAAAACAACATAGCTGAGAGAAGGGATTTTTGTGCTTAATAGAGATGTATCCCCTTACATCTTTTGAATATGCCATGCAGCGGGAGATGTCTGGCGTGAGTGAGCTGACAGCTCACGTGCCACTCTGTTAGCACTGGACATCTTTTTCTGCCGAAAAAGCATCTTATTTGTAATGCATCGCTATGCAAATACTGTAAGACGCCCAAGCAGACTTTGATTACAACAATGATATGCAGCATGACTAAATTCTGTGTGCATCTGCAGCTGTATCTGCATATGCAATGGTATCAGTAGCGGATCTTGCCACGGGCAAGCAGGACTTTTGCCCGGGGCGCCGCCTTCCGGAGGGCGCTGCACCATGGCAAGATCCGCTACTGCTGTGCCCCCCTTTGCCCGCTGCCCGCTCTGAAGGGAACTAGACGCGTAGCGTCTAGTTTCCTTTCATGGAGAGGACTTTTACTGTGCGGTGTGCGATGATGTCATCACGCACCACACAGCAAAGGTCCTCTCCACGAAGGGAACTAGACGCTATGCGTCTAGTTTCCCTTCGTGGAGAGGACCTTTGCTGTGCGGTGCACGATGACGTCATCACGCACCGCACAGCATTTCAGCAGCGCTACTACTGTACAGGGGGCGTAACTGACCACGCCCCCTGTATGAAGCCACACCCCTATTTCTCGGCCGGGGCGCAAAAAGGCATAGAACCGGCCCTTAATGGTATGTTACAGTTTTCTAGGAAAATACTGTAGCGTAGCATTTCATATGCAGATACAGCCGCTGTCAGACACAGCTATACTAGAAGGGCTGTTTAACGTGCCAAGAGGCTAGATGTAAGTGGACACATCTATATTAAATCCCTTTCTCCGCAATACAAATTCAGGACCCTATAATCATTATTGAGGTCTCTCTAGTATACATTCCAGAATGGCAGGAGATAAAGTAGAGCCTTCACACCTGCAGCTGCTCCTTCAATCAAAAACACTATATATTCTTATTTTTAAATCCAATAATTTTTTTCGAGTTTTGCAATTCAAACATACATTGAGTAAACAACGCATATACAACACTAACAGCTTCGGCTAAATGTAATAGAGTGAGAGTTTCAGAAAGTGAGAGATTTGGTAAGGTTTTTCAGATTTTTTTAAAGTGGCAATAATTTACACTGCAAAACCAGGTTGATCTTGATGTGTAAATGATTGCCACTTTAAAAAAAACTGCAAAACCTTACCAAATCTCTCACTTTCTGAAACTATCACTCTATTACATTTGGCCCCTTGTGTCATTCCGTTCATTCAATAAAATAAATTTGTCTATACATAATAATCAGTTGTGGTCTCTGAAGTTCCTCCAAGTTATTCTGAGCATACAACCCAAATTAATGAAATATTGAGTAAATTGGATAAGAAACATTCGTAATTATTGCTCCAATATTGGATAAAAAAATCTAATGTGTGTCTTTTAATGTCATACAGTTTTGGCCAACCATTTATCATTATCATGCGAGTGGTCTCAAACAGAATAACAGTAAACTTTTTTTTGTAAAAAATGTGGCCTAGATGGTCAAGTTTACTCATGTCACGGGACATTTATAGTAAGGAGACGTTAACCATCTATCCCATATTTGGAGGTATTTGGCTTCTGTCTTCCTGGACACTACTTCATTGACCAATGAGATCCACGCACCTGTAGTAGGACCAGATTTAGCCATCCACAATCTAGCTACACAAACTTTTGCCAAGGTACATAGATTAATCACATAACATTGTGTACATCTATCTATCACATCCTCTTCATAGGCTGCCAAAATACACATTTGTGGGGTACAAACATCCATAGGATTCCTGTGAGAGTAATAATTCTAATAACAGCTGTACAGAACGAGGCAATCACAGGACATGTCCACAATAAGTGCTGATAATGCTGGTTTATATACAGGAATGAAAAGCTATACCTTAAACACACTTTAAATACACTTTACCATGAAGCCGCTGCGGCCGCTATACTTAATACACACTCTACGTACTCTTTACGCTGTTAGCGTAAAGAGTCCCGTACTGTGTACGGACTTTGCGCACAAACGCCGCGCTGACGGTACAAAGTACACACAGCGCGTACACACCCAGAGATACACCGCAAACCCTTAACAGCTATGCAATGCGATAATAATACCCTTTAAACCTTAGCAGGGAAAGGAAGACACGACACCAGATTGTAATTAAACTGCTGGGTTCCGACACCACAGCATATTATTACTGAAAGGGGGTTACAATATATACAATACAATACTACAGAATAATGGCTACAGTCAATGTTACATACTTGTTTGGATTTCGCCGCGCTACCCAGTCTGGTCCTCCGTCATCTAGATAGATAACTTTGTGAGTCTTGTGTCTGACCAGGCCTGCAGCAGGCTCTCTTTATGCAATTCTTCCAAAACCTAACACAATGGATACTGTAATCTCTTTGTCCATTGGACACAGGGATGGTCATTTACAGTACAGGAGAGGTCATAGGTCGGTTTGAATAGGTGAGCGATGTTTGTTCCAACTGCTCTTGTGGGTGTCTCCTCTGGATTCCCGCCGCATACATAATGTACAGTAAATACAGTTTATATCTATATTCTGCTCCTGCACATAACTATTCGCAGGAACATGCGATCTTCTTTAAACCAACACCGGAATATTACCCTTACAATACCCTACGGCTGGATACCAAACACCACCTTATAACCTTGTTCTGTCCCCTCCTATCCTGGAAAGGTGAATCCCTTTGTTCTGTTACCATTTAAACTGCTGTAACTTACTGATGTGGTGCAGGGAGACTATGTGTACATTGTGCACTATTTGGATTAAATATGTAATGTGTTTTGATAGCTTTCCATGCGTTCACAAACTCTACCGTAAATACTCATACCACGCGCTAATGCGCAGGACCGCGGGAGCGACCATACGCAAATTGCAGATATGTGCACGCATGGCAGAATAAGTACGCGCACGGAGGCCATCTGTGTGTAGTTTGTACTTGATGTGTGTACTGCAATATTTTTCGACTTTGACAGTCCACCCTTTGGCAGTCACCAATAACTGCCACTATCTAATCAATAAACAGAAAAATATCTACACAATATCTACAGAAATTTGGATGGTCGGGGAAGAGTTGTAGGTGGGAAATTTATGACCAAGTGGGATAGTAAAAAGCATGTATGTATGAATCCATGTCTGAGGGGCATGTATCATCGTGCCGTATATGTAATAAGCTTCGAGGTATTGCGAAGTATACATTAAATCCTTCTCATCCCGTATTAAGGGTCTGTAAATGGGGCAACAAACACTACCGAGCTCTTTTTGGCTTCTTGTTCCAACAAATGGGGTGCACATTTAGTTGATGATACATGGAGGGGGAAACATATGTGAGTGCTAGTATATGTGGATATCACCTGTCGACTATGTGTGCCATTAGCTGGCGGTTGCAGAGATGAAGATAAGACACATATATGAAAATACATTCACATAAACATTTTGGGTAGGGCTGACGTCTTTTTCCGGATGGATGTATATGGGCAGAGGGGGAAACAAAAGAAAAACGGGTGAAAGAAACAGGCCATGGAATTCATTTGCAATCCTTATCATAACACTGTCTCTATGGATGGGTCATAAATTAAATCTGCTGCTATAACAGCGCCCTCGCTCCTTAGACTCATCAGAGTTGTGCCGTGCTTGCGCCACATTAGAATTCTAACACACCTAAATATCGAACCAATAATTATGACGACTCCCAGGATACATAGGAGAAACTTCCCTACACTCATGATGACATTCTGAGCTCACTCTCCTAACCCTGAGAACCATTTGCGTGGGTTCAACCATGAGACACAGCCGGTTAGTTCATTACTCACAGTCGCTAAGGTAAGGTTGTGCTTCCTCCTGAACTCCCACTTCAACTGCAAGATATCGACCATCTTTTGATCGATGATCTCCGTGGGGTCGTCAGTGCTGTTCGTAATATACGTACAGCACTTCACACCATATTGAGTTGCCAGAGTAACACAGTACCCACCTGTCACGGCTGTGACATAATTAAGGACCATCCTGTGCTGAATCAGTTCCTTCTTGTAAGCTTGTAACTCCCTTCCCATATACCTGAAGGTGTCATCATACATCTCAGTGATATTATCTATCAAGTTCGCTAGCGCATGGATATACCTATAATTTATAATTCCTCTGGCAGTACGGGTGATGTCTAATGCGAGAAGGAATTGAATCCCGTTGGATTCGTGGATCAAATCAGAGGCTGCGTGCTCTGCCCTATCTGTGAGGTGTCTCTTGATGATGTGTTCATAGTGAGTATGAGTATAAGGAGCCTGAGCACTGCGGTGAACATCTTTCATCTTATCATGGGTTATGGTCATGACCTCTGGCAGTACTCTCCCAATATAACACAATCCCTCTGAGCTCGGGGCAAGCCACTTGTACGCCTTCCTCCCACATATGAAATAGGCATCATCTGGGAGAACATAGGGGACAAAATATAACATCACCATATTACAAATTTTCCAAGTAAAGAAACCAATCCCTAGTTCTCCCATCTGCTCAGTACAAGTATCGGGCTGGATGATATGAGCACAATACCCTGGCGATACTTTTCCAACCCACATGGTCTTGCTTCCACGAGTATACCTATACCGGAAATACCTCCCACTGTTGGCTATTTGGCGTACAAGTTCAGAGTCTATGGGTATCCTATCAGCTCTGTGTGAAAAGGTAATTGTCTGGTTACTCCACGTCACTTCCCAATTTCCTGGTTTTTGGTAATTGTAAATATTAAAGCACAGTAAGGACCTGTCTACATGATACTGGTGGAGCTTCAAGCTAGGGGGCCTAGAGATAGTGAATTTCTTGTCCACCGGTCTCCCACCCCGCAATTTGAGTACCTCATCTATTGCTAAAGGGTACGGTACTAATCCTGACTTGCTCTGACCTTGAGGTACCTGTGAGCACACCCAGCATTCTGTCTGGTTTAAGACCTTACCCACTAGTGAGTGGTAATCAATCAACGGATGACGGCCCATGTCGATATTAAGGTTGTACTGACATCTCTGGATGCACCCATCCTCAACTATATTCTCACAATCCCTACAAATACAATATTCATCAGACAATAACCCCTCACAGTGCCTCCGAGTTCCCTGGCTACCAGAGCGCTTACTGATGCCAGCCTTTACTAAAGTGATGCGCTGATCCTGAGATCCTACAAATTCATACTTGCCATCAGAACCCATTCCAGATCCCTGCTCGACCTCTCTGGGACCCTCACCAAAACAAACTGCCTTATAAAAACCAGAATTACTAACAGAACCCGAAACGCAGTCTCTTGTGATCGATCCATTTCGTTAGGGGAAAGGAGGAAAATAAGAAGGAGAAAAGAAAGGAAAAATGCAGGGGGAGGTGAAAAAAGAAAGTGGTACGACAACCGTTCTAGGTCTTGTTACTCTCTGTGCTCAGATGCCCTTCAACAGTCCTGCCTCTCAACTTTCCCGGAATACACTCCAGTGATACGAGATTCTCTACACTCTGCTCTTTGTCACGAGTTCTCTCCGGGTCAGCGACCTTCTTGCAGTGGGATGAGTGGACCCAAGTCTCTCTTTCGGCGACCTTCAATGCTGTCGTGCTAACAAGACTTGATATGGTCCTTCACACCTGTCTATGAGGCAACCTGAGCGTAAGAAGTTTCGAATCATCACATAATCCCCAGGTTCAATGTCATGACAATTACTGTTCGGTAGGTTGGGAATCACCAGCTTTAAATTTCTTTGCTGATTTCTCAGCTGCTGGCTCATCCCAACCAAATATTTCACAGTCACTTCATTATTACATTTCAAATCATCCTGGAGGTCTATCATTACATGAGGTTGTCGACCAAAAAGAATTTCAAAAGGTGATAGGTTAAGGGGAGACCTGGGAGTGGTTCTGATGCTGTACAACACTAGTGGCAAAGCTTCTGGCCACGACAATCCAGTTTCAGCCATTAATTTGCTCAGCTTGTTAGTGCTGTTCACTCTCTCCACCTTTGCACTCGCCTGTGGACGGTACAGAGTATGCAGCTTGCTATTAATTCCCATCAGTTTGCACATGACCTGAAAGACTTCACCTGTAAAATGGGTACCGGTCACTTTCAATTATTCTAGGGATACCATATCTACACACAAATTCCTGCACAATTTTCTTTGCAGTGAATGTAGCAGTATTTGTGGCAGCAGGGAACGCTTCTACCCAGTTGGAAAATACATCAATACAAACTAACACATATTTTTAAATTCCTACAGGGTGGTAACTGTATGAAATCGATTTGTATTACCTGAAAAGGTCCGTCTGTCGGAGGGATATGGGATGGCTCTGTTGGTATTGACTTTCCAATATTCTTCCTCAAGCAAGTAAAACATGTCATTGCTCTCTTACCTGCATGAGAAGAGAATCCTGGCGCACACCAGTAGGCTCTTACCAGCTTGCACATACCCTCTTTGCCCAGATGAGTCAGACCGTGTGCTGCCTCAGCTAGACTTGGAAGATATGCTCTGGGGGCCACTGGCTTACCATGTCCACCTGTCCAAAGTCCTGAGGACTCCTGGCCATACCCCTTTGACCTCCAGACCGCCTTTTCCTGTAATGAACACAAATCTTGCATTTCAATTAATTTTTGTGTATTGTGTTGAATGTCATCAGTGATGTGATGTTCATTTGTATGGGGGTGCTGGCTGCTGATTTAGCAGCTTTGTCTGCCCGGCTGTTACCAAGTGAAATTGGGTCTTGGTTGTAAGTATGTGCTTTGCACTTGATAACAGCCACTCTGTCTGGTTCCTGTATCGCCGTTAGAAGTCTTTTTATGTGGGACGCATGCGCTACAGGTGTGCCAGCTGCCGTCATGAAATTTCTGAGGCGCCATAGGGCCCCGAAATCATGCACTACTCCAAAGGCATACCTAGAATATGTGTATATATTAGCTGACTTACCCTTGGCCAATTCACATGCTCTGGTTAGGGCGACCAACTCAGCAACTTGTGCTGAGTGCGGTGGGCCCAGGGGTTCAGCTTTTATGATACCTCTGTCATCTACAACTGCATATCCAGTACACAAGTCTCCCGATGCTGTCTGTCTGTGGCAACTACCGTCAGTGTAGAAGGTAAAGTCAACTCCTTCCAGTGGGTTGTCACTGATGTCAGGTCTCGCTGTGAAAGTCTGATTCAGGTATTCCATACAATCATGCGTATCAGTATCTGCACTAAATCCTCCTTCACCATTATTCTCATCCTCCACCCTTTGTGCCTGTCCAGGCACAATTGGCAAGTAAGTTGCAGGATTTAGTGAGCTGCATCTCTTAATGGTGATGTTTACCGGGGCCATCAGTGATAATTCCCACTTTGTAAACCGAGCAGATGAGACATGTCTGGTTTGGGCTGAGTTCAGTAAGGCTGATACTGCATGAGGTGTATGAATGGTCAGGCCATGTCCTAACACTACGTCCTCGCTTTTACCTACCAGCAAAGCTATCGTTGCAACACTTCGCAAGCAAGTGGGGAGAGACCGCGCTACAGTGTCCAACTGTGCACTGTAGTATGCTACCAGTCTGCTGGCATCACCATGTCTCTGTGTTAAAACCCCTGCCGCGCAACCTGCACTTTCGGTACCGTACAATTCAAAGGGCTTCTCATAATCTGGCATACCTAATGCAGGTGCCTGTGATAGGCACTGTTTGAGTCTCTCAAATGCCAGTTCGGACTCATCTGTGTGCGAGACCCGTTGTGGTTTGTTTGAAGAGACCATGTCTTGCAAAGGTAAAGCCAGTATAGAGAACCCTGGAATCCATTTTCGACAGTACCCACACATTCCAAGGAAAGTGCGGATCTGTTGTTGCGTTTGTGGCAGAGTCATGTCGCGAATCGCCTGTATTCTATCAGCGGTGAGGTGTCTAAGTCCTTGAGTCAAGCAATGTCCCAAATATTTTACCCTGGTCTGGCACAACTGCAACTTATCCTTTGAAACCTTGTGTCCCGTTTGGGAAAGATGAAACAGAAGCTGTTTCGTGTCTTTCAAGGACGATTCGAGTGAGTCAGAACATAACAATAAGTCATCGACATACTGTATTAGCACTGATCCAGTCTCAGGTTGAAAGGATTGTAAACAGTCATGCAAGGCCTGAGAGAAAATACTCGGGCTGTCAATGAAACCTTGGGGAGGTCGAGTCCAGGTGCACTGTACTCCCCTGCAGGGGCGTATCTACTGTTTGGCGAGGATGGCACTCGCCAGGGGCGCCCACCGAGAGGGGGCGCCGCCTGGCTGTGCCACCCGCGGCCAGTGCTGTCTGTCATCTAAGCTCACTGATGCTTTTTTTGTCTGAGAAGTATCAGCGCTGGCCGAGAGGGAGCAGCAGCGAGCACTAGCTGATGTGAAAAGTGCAGCGCCAACCAAAGGTGTGGGGGGGGGGGCAGCCGCAGGTGAGATGGGGCACTTGCAGATGATGCGGAACCCGCGGGTGGGGGGCAGGACTCCCGCAGCATATGTGCACGGAGGGTGAAGGGGGTCCGAGTGCCTGGAAACCTCCCCCTGCGCTCCGATCTATCAGTGCACAAGACAGATGTTGAAGCTTCAGCTTCAGTCCGGGCGGCCGGCAAGACAGGCTGTTTGTGTATGTGTAGTGCACAGCCTCTTTAGAATTACGTGGAGGCTGGGCTGACTAAACATAGGGGGAGCTGCTGAGTCACTTCCTCACCCGGCCAGCTCCTCTCAGGCAGTTCCCATGGGCCTTTGAGACAGAGACAGAGCTGGCCGGGTGAAGAAGCAGGAAGTGACTCTGCAGCAACTTTGTGGCTCGCGTGCTGGAGGGGAGCTGGCTGATCGGGTGAGTGCTGAGAGTATTCCCACCTCATGTCTCTCTCTCTCCCTGTCTGTCTCTTTCCCCGTCTCTCTCTCTCTCTCCATCTCTCGCCCTGTGTCTATGACTCTCTCTCCATCTCTCTCCCTGTGTTTATCTCTCACCCTGTCTCTCTCTCCCTGTGTCTCTCCATCTATCTTCCTGTGTCTGTCTCTCTTTCTCTCACCATGTCTCCTCCTCCCTCCCCATGTCTGTGTGTCTCACTCTCTCTTCCTGTATCGGTCCCTCCCCATGTCTGTCTCTCTCTCTCTGTGTCTTTCCCTCCACATTTCATTCACTCCACATCTGTCTCTCTCTCTCTCTCTCTCTCTCCACATCTCTGTCTCTCCATACCCATGTCACACTCTCTCTCCATAACTGTCTCTCTCCCTCTCTCTGTCTCTGTCTTTCTCCACATCTCTGTCTGTCTCCCTGCGTGTCTGCCGCTCTCTGTCCCTGTCTCTCTCCCCCCATGTCTGTCTGTCTCTCAGCTTCTCTGCATGTCTGCCGTTCTCTCTGTCTCTCTCTCCCTCCTCGTGTTCCCCTCTCTCCCCATTTCTGTCTCTGTCTCTCCCTCCCCATGTCTCCTTGCCTTTGTGTGTACAGAATATCTCTTACACACACACACACACACACACACTTGAATTGGGTTGGAGTTTCCCATATATGTGCTCGCTCTCTCTCCTCTCATATCTGGAAACCCCCCCCTAAAAATTCTGCGTTTGCCCCTGCGCGCGAGTGGGGGGCAAGACACGCACCCACTGGTGGGGGCACCCGCCGGAGGGTCACTTGAAGATGAGGGATGATGGGGCAGGGCACCCGCCAGAGGGGCATTCACAGATGAGTGGGCACCCATGGGGGGCGGGACGGGCACCCATGGCAAAAACTGTCAAAGGTCTTTGTAGCATTTACACACAGTACAGGCTGACCGATGCTGCACCTGCCCCACTACTGCCTATCAATTTATAGTATGACATGCAGTGGAGCAGCTATGTCTGAAAGCCTGTACTGTAGTGCACACCACAGTAAAGTCTCTGTAATGTACCTCAGGGGACTTTCTTTCAACCACGGCAGGCATAGAGGATCAGATGTCCAACAAGGCAAGCTTCTCCACCTCCTCCTAGGCAGAAGTGAGCCAGAGCAGAGACTTTACAGCTGCACCCAGTGACCTTCCCCTTATCTCATCCCTAACGTGACCAGTGGTGAGGTGACTACTGGGAGATTTTCATAGTGACTTGGCACTCAGCGGCTGAAATCTTGGAGTCTGGAGAGAAGAGGAGCCTAAGGTGTGACAGCAGCATCTTGGAAGAGGCCCTGATAAGCTAAGTGTGTTTAGTCTGCTTTAGTAAGTTTAGTGGTTTTGTGTATGTATCCTCAGTGTTCCTGCCCTCACTCTCCCTGTAACTCCCACTCAGTATCCCTGCCCTCACCCTCCCTGTAACTCCCACTCAGTATCCCTGCCCTCACCCTCCCTGTAACTCCCACTCAGTATCCCTGCCCTCACCCTCCCTGTAACTCCCGCTCAGTATCCCTGCCCTCACCCTCCCTGTAACTCACCCCTCAGTGTCCCTGCCCTCACCCTCGTTGTAACTTCCCTCTCAGTGTCCATGCCCTCAACCCCCCTGTAACCCCCCTCAGTATCCCTGCCCTCACCTACCCTATAATTCCCCCTTGGTGTCAAATCCCCCTCAGTGGCTCTGCCCTCACCCTACTTGTAACTCCCCCTCAGTGTTCCTGCCCTCACCCTCCGTGTAACTCCCCCCTCAGTGTCCCTGTCCTCACCCTCCCTGTAACTTCCCCTCAGTGTCCCTGCCCTCACACTCACTGTAACTCCCCCTCAGTGTTCTTGCCTTCAGCCTACCTATAACTTCCCCTCAATGTCACTGCCCCCACCCTCCCTATAATTCCCCCTCAGTGTCCCTGCCATAAGTAATCCTGTAACCCCCCTCAGTGTCCCTGCCCTCCCCCTCCCTATAAATTCCTCCTCGGCATCAAATCCCTCTCAGTGGCCCCGCCCTCACCCTCCGTATGGATGGTCTTCTGTTTGCCGGCGGCCGGGCTTCCGACTCCCAGCATGCCAGCTCCGGAATCCCGACCGCCGGCATACCGACATCTATTCTCCCTCTTGGGGGTCCACGACCCCCCTGGAGGGAGAATAGATAGAGTAGCGCGCCACAGTGCCCGCAAGGGGCTCATTGCACTCGCCCAGCTTGTCGGTATGCCGGCGGTCGTGTCGGTATGCCGGCGGTCGGGATTCCGGCGCCGGTATGCTGGTCGCCGGGAGCCCAGCCGCCGGCATACACTACTACACCCCTCCGTATAACTCCCCATCAGTGTCCCTGCATACACCCTCTCCTTTAACTACCCCTCAGGTTCCCTGCCCTTTCCCACTCCTGTGACTCCCCCTCTGTGTCCAAAGGGGGGTGGGCGCCGGTCCCTTACTTTGCCAGGGGCGCTCAGGCCCCTAGATACACCCCTGCTCCCCTGTATGTAAAAGCAAAAAGGTATTGGCTGTCAGGGTGAAGAGGGACAGAAAAGAAAGCAGAACAGAGGTCAATGACAGTGAAAAATTTTGCCGTACAGGGAATTTGCATGAAGATGACAGCTGGAATGGGAACTACGGGGAATTGGCTCTCAACTATCTTGTTTATCCCCCTTAGATCCTGCACTAGCCTGTAACCCCTCCCCCCACTCTTTTTCACAGTGAAGATGGGACTATTGGCGGTGCTGGACGTCCTGACTAGGATGCCCTGCTGTAGCAGCCGCTCTATGACAGGGTACACTCCTAATTCTACCTCTGGCTTCAGAGGATACTGAGGGATTTTTGGAGCTGTCCTACCATCTTTTACTTGTACTACTACTGGAGCTACATTCGCCATCAATCCAGTGTCTTGTCCATCTTTGGTCCAAAGGGAACCCGGTATTTGTGAGATCATTTCCTCTACCTTTTATGGACACTTGTCTATAACAGTAGAATGCGACATTAGCCTTTGAGGGGTGTCTAATATATCTTGTACTTCTTGAGCGTGGTTCCCAGGTATATCCAAAAAGACACCCTCAGGAGTACAATATATGACACACCGCATTTTACACAATAAATCTCTGCCGAGTAGATTAGTCGGAGCCGATGCAGCCAGCAGAAAAGAATGTTTGGTTTGCAAAGGCCCTGTCGTAATCTCTGCCGGTCTACTCAAAGGGTATTGTTGCACAGTTCCTGTTACTCCCATTGCCGAAATTGTTTTACCCGTGGTTTTTATACCTATCGTTGAATTTAACACTGACCTGGCCGCCCCTGTATCTACGAGAAAAGGTAATGGTACACCAGCTACATCAACCGTTGCCTCAGGTTCACTACCAAGGCTAGCAATCAACTTCACTAGCTGCAGACTACAGGTGTGGCCCAACCCCTATTGTGTGTTGAGACCCTCTCGCAGCGCATTGGCAGCTACAATATGTGAGGGGGGTAGCTGAGAATTTTCGGAGGCATGCGAGTCTCTCCTTGGTGGGTACCTCCTTGTTTCCCCTGCATGTGGCTCGTAATTTCTCCTAAGTGGTCCCTGATCCCAATTATGTGCATTGTAGTGTGGTTCATATCCTGGTCTAGGGGGTCGGTATACATTATGTGTACCTTTATTCTTACATTCCCTCGAGTAATGTCTTACCTAGTAACAAGCATAGCATGTTACTATACGTGACTTACCATCAGGGATCTGGGGTTTCGGCTGATATGGCTTTTTGGTAAGTGCGTCTATAATCACTGTCATCAGCTTTTCCCCCTGAGACTCCCTGTGCTTACTGATGTTCCTGTCGTGCTCGATAGCGGACTCTCTCAATGCAGCCACCGAGATACCTCTCCAGTTTGGTAGAGAGGTCTGTACCCTTGCTCTTAATGCCTCTTTTAACCCGTCCATTAATACAGTCACAGCTACCTCCCCGTGATGCGCATTATCTTTTATGTCCTCAATCCCAGTGTATCTAGACATTTCCTGCAGTGCTCGATGGAAATATTCGGATGCCATTTCACCTTCCTTTTGTCTTATGGAAATGATTTTATTCCATTTGACAACAGTAGGGAAATATACTCCTAATTGCAGATTGATTTGCCGTACATTCTCCTGATTGTATTCATCAGTGAGAGGTACTTCTGCGTCTTACTTACAATCAGTTATGAATTTTGCGAGGTCAATATTTGAGGGTAAACATACCCGTAGCACTGTTCACCAATCTTTGTTCATGGGTTCGTTGGCGTTACCTAACTCTTTAATGAACCTCTGGCATGCGACTAGATCTTTTCTGGGATCGGGAAATTCTGACATAATTGACCTAAACTCTGCTCGGGACCAGGGACAGTGCATGGCAATGTTCCTGATGGGAGTGACTCCCTGAGCGTCAGTCTTCCCATTGGGGACTGCAATCACCCTGACAGGATTTAATTCAATTACATCATTCTGGTTTGATTCTACAATGTGGGGAGCTATTGTCTCTGCATAATGTATGGTACCGTACTTACCTGTGGACACGACCTCACTTATCCCTCCGCTAGGGGGCCTGACTACTGCTCTTGTTGGTTGGGCCATGCCCACCTGAGTGTCCTGTATGGTGGCTGCTAGAGAGAGTGCCGATATCGTGCTGGGCTCATCTTCCTGCTCGCAGTCCTGGGAAAAATTTAAAATGGGATACAGCTGGCAAGGGTTAGCGTTAGTACATTTATCAATTACTCTCCTATCCTGTACCAATGTACCATTGTCTGTAGCCACTTTCTCCCCCACAATATATGGTGGTGGTGGTGCGGTCGCCATTGTTTTCCCGCTAGGTTTGGAACCTGCTGCGCATCCCCCTCCTGTTGCCATAAATTTAAACAATCTGTATGTCTAATCCTTTGTTTCTTGAATTTTACCAGACATATCCTTATCCTTAAGTTCTGTAATACCTCTGGTTCAAAGCTGCCCACCCTAGGGAATGGTACCCTATCTTTGTCAGTCATACGTACCCATTCAGACAAAAAGTCTTCCGTGCGTGATCCATATTTACCACACATAACAAACCTCGCTGACCCCTTGGGCCGCGGCTCTTCAACCTGAACCCTGGCTACAAAACGTCCACCGCTTGTGCAATTAGATCCCATCGCTGACTTTTTCCTTTTTACGCAATCCCCAATGCACAATACGAATAGACGGTGAAAGTTCTTAGAGCGCTTTCACCCACTCCTTCTCCGCTGAGTACCACGACTCACTCCAATAGTGACCACCGCGAACCCAGTGAGGCCCCTATCTGGTTTCTATTCACTGGAACGGTTTAGGAGTGACTTACCTATTCCAGTGAATATACACCGCTGGAGATTTTCCTGAGAGACCAGCAAAAACTCCCTATACACTTATACACAAATCACGCTTGCGTATGCTCTACACAGCGCTAATGATACCGCGATTTTATGCAAAAGTTCGTAAAGGGGTATCAAGTTGCGCTGTATATATCGCACCCACAAACGCGCGGTCCAATTGCACAGCGTATAGGTACTTGTTACCTATCTGCCGTACAACCACAGGTCAATGTACAAACTGTGACCTTCAGCCCGGAGCGTAATACAAAAACCTTTTTACTTCAATACTTCGCAATACTTGTGCACTATCACGCTCCTTTGCAAATCACCTCACGATTTGCGTATTAAACTTTATACTAACGTGAGTCAGCCGCCTCACGCCACCAAGCCTCCACTTACTTGATGTACCACACGACGGGATCCCGAATTCCCTGGGTTCAAATATCCACTCACTCCTACGTTCGCTCACTCAAACACACTTTGTTTTTCTGTACAGAAAATTTGGATTCATTCAGGTTGGCAGCTTTACCCCAGAGGCAATTTAAAAAACATTTTTTTTATACTAATCTGCTTTAGAAACGGGGCAGTTTTGTGCTATTGTAGCATGGCTACTGTCCCACCTTTAAACTAAACGAACTATCGTGTGGTTTTATTATGCGCACACAACCCTACGCAAGCTTGCGTAATTACGCAACTGTGCGTACCTCTATGCCACGTGTGCGGCCTTGTGCCACGTGCACGTTTTTGTACGCTGTCCTCACGTTCCGTACCACGTGTACCAATGTGCGTACGCAATAAAACAAATCACACAACTTCTACAAATGTGAGCAATACTAACTATAATCGCTCACTTAAAACAACAGTTTCTTTCTGTATAAACCTTTACAACCAGGCCAGACTGCGTTTGTGCTTTACACTTACTTCCTTAAACATTTATTTTAGTTTTAACTATATAGCAACAAAATGTAACCGGTTTCACACAGATCTAAATGAATCTAACAATTTGAGTCTTATGGCAACAATGTGAGAGGGTATACAAAGGGTATAAGTGCCTTTTGTTGTGTACGCTTTTGGCGCCCAAAACAAATTCACAGATTTTTAAATAGCTTTTTTCCTGTTTACTTTACGGGTTCTACCAGCATCTCTACAAACCATATAGAGCAGACGTCATCTAATCAGCACACAAGTAGGGTTTTTAGTGTATCCACCGACCAAGAAAAGGTTACGTAGGATACTTTCTGTCCACCCTTTTGCTGATAGATTAAGTCTGCTGTGACCTGTTAGGCTGTGAGTATGTGGAAACCCTGACGGAGCCCCCAATTGATAATGCTGATTTATATACAGGAATGAAAAGCTATACCTTAAACACACTTTAAATACACTTTACCATGGAGCTGCTGCGGCTGCTATACTTAATACACACTCTATGTACTCTTTACGCTGTTAGCGTAAAGAGTCCCGTACTGTGTACGGACTTTGCGCACAAACACCGCGCTGACGATACAAAGTACACACAGCGCATACACACCCAGAGATACACCGCAAACCCTTAGCAGTTATGCAATGCGATAATAATACACTTTAAACCTTAGCAGGGAAAGGAAGACACGACACCAGATTGTAATCAAACTGCTGGGTTCTGACACCACAGCATATTATTACTGAAAGGGGGTTACAATATATACAATACAATACAACAGAATAATGGCTACAGTCAATGTTACATACTTGTTTGGATTTCGCCGCGCTACCCAGTCTGGTCCTCCGTCATCTAGATAGATAACTTTGTGAGTCTTGTGTCTGACCAGGCCTGCAGCAGGCTCTCTTTATACAATTCTTCCAAAACCTAACACAATGGATACTGTAATCTCTTTGTCCATTGGACACAGGGATGGTCATTTACAGTACAGGAGAGGTCATAGGTCGGTTTGAATAGGTGGGCGATGTCTGTTCCAACTGCTCTTGTAGGTGGTCTCCTCTGGATTCCCGCCGCATACATAATGTACAGTAAATACAGTTTATATCTATATTCTGCTCCTGCACATAACTATTCACAGGAACATGCGATCTTCTTCAAACCAACACCGGAATATTACCCTTACAATACCCTACGGCTGGATACCAAACACCACCTTATAACCTTGTTCTGTCCCCTCCTATCCTGTAAAGGTGAATCCCTTTGTTCTGTTACCATTTAAACTGCTGTAACTTACTGATGTGGTGCAGGGAGACTATGTGTACGTTGTGCACTATTTGGATTAAATATGTAATGTGTTTTGATAGCTTTCCATGCGTTCACAAACTCTACCATAAATACCCATACCATGCGCTAATGCGCAGGACCGCGGGAGCGACCATACGCAAATTGCGGATATGTGCACGCACGGCAGAATAAGTACGCGCACGGAGGCCATCTGTGTGTAGTTTGTACTTGATGTGTGTACTGCAATATTTTTCAACTTTGACAGTGCCAAAAAGCGCCATCAGGTGAAGCATACTTTGGACAATTACCTTCACTCCTACCTCCTATCCTTACCAAAATCTCAGGTGTAATGTAAACTCTGTGAAGTATAAACAACTGAATTTGTTGAAATCGAACCGCTGTAGTAAAAACCCGGGGACTACCAAAAGCTGCTTTCCATAGATCTTGTGTTAAGGGGTCTAAATCCCCCTCCCATTTCCCTTTAAGGTGTATCAAATCTTCACCATGATGAGATGTTAGTAATGTTGAGTAGACTGTGGAGATTAGATGTCTATGACCAAGTGAAGTAAGTAGTTCCTTAATTTCCTTAACAGGTGAGTCCTGTATACATAAAGGAGTTCATTTGAATTGAGTCACACAAGCATGCCTGAGCTGAAGATAAAGGTAGAAATAAGTATTTGGGACATTAAATTCTGTTCTCAGCTGCTCAAAGGTTCGAATAGCTCCCTCTTGGTATAAATGCCCAATCGTGAAAATGCCCCAACTACCCCAGATCTCACGCAACCATAGTTGAAGTAGTTCCCCAAAATCTTCAGTACCCTCTAGAGGGAAATTGGATCCTGACCCTCCTGCCAAAGAGTAATGGCGGCTTGTTTACATACCAATATTGCTTGTTTTACTATTGGTATTTTGATTAGTGTGACATTGCCATTCAATAATAAATTCAAGGCCCAGGCATATGCCCAGCTACCAATATAGTGGGCAGAGCTGTACCTGTCCTATCTCGTACCCATTCTACAGTGTGGGCAAGCTGAGCCGCTAGATAATAAAACCTGAACATAGGAAGAGCTAACCCTCCAGAGCCTCTTGGCCTAGTTAAGGTGTTCAGTTTAATCCTCACCCACTTGCTAGACCAGACAATAGGGGATAGGAGGCCATCTATACGTTAAATATCCTCTGAGTAATATATATTGGGGAGTGCTGCAGGGCATAAAGTAGCTTTGGTTGGGCAGTCATTTTGATAAGATTTACCCTACCAGTAACCGTGAGGGGTAAGTTCCCCCACATAGTTACACGGGAACGCAAATATTCCAACTGAGGCATGACATTCAGATCCACATAACTGGCTGGTTCATTAGTAACCCAGACACCTAAATACTTAAAAGAGTCTACCCATCGTATTGGCAGGGAAATTAGGATTTTCTGGGCATGGGCCTTTATAGTGAAGTATATATGATTTATCCCAATTTATCATCAACCCAGAGTATTCACCAAACTTCTAAACAACAAAATTACTGAATACTTCAGGCGCTATACACTTTGGGAGTCCCAAGAAAATCTCATCTAAGTCAAAGACATAAATAAATAAAGAACATCATAGTGTAGACATATCCGTGATTTCTTTTTATCAAAATAGATGTCTTTTCTTGGACTCTTACCGCATGACAAGTCTACCAATTGTAGACTATTCAAGTGTGTGGGAGCGGACACCGCCGTGACGTACAAGAGAAGAGAACAGTTTAATAGTGTAACTCTGTAATCTCCACCTTTGTGCGATCCACCAAATCCAAATATAGGGGTGTATTCAATAACTGTCGGAAGCTGCCGTCTTGTCGGAAAGACAGCAGCTTCTGACTGAAATAGGTCGGAAAAGGTTCCGACCTATTCAATAGGGGCTGATTTTTTCAGACAGGTCGGGAATTCCTGACTTGTCGGAAAACACGTGGATTGGTGGAACAGCCACCGATCCATGTGCTTCTGTTGGAAATGGGGCGAAATCCGACAGGTTTTGTCCCCTTTTCCGACAAACTCAATCCGACTTGAAAACAAGTCGGATTGAGGTGAGAAGAGAAGTGGTGCTGTGGGCGGCTGGGGGAACTGAGATCGACGGCCGGTGGGGGGACATGTCTGCGGCGGCGGGGGGAGGCGCTGCAGGGAGAGAAGTGCCTTGCCGTCCCCCGGCCAGGCACCTCTCTCCCTGCAGCGCCTCCCCCCGCTGCCGCAGACATGTTCCCCTACAGCCAGCTCCTCCTGCCACCGCCGATCTCTGCTCCCCCCCGCCGCCCTACTTACCCCCACTGCCGTCCCGCTCTCGCCCACCGCCATCTGCGCACCTGGCCGCTGCTGTCAGCACATCTGCAGCCACGGACAGCAGCGGCAGGACGGGTCCCTGTGTACGCCCAAATCCGACAGTCGGATTTGGCCGCCCATTGAATAGGGGTTGTCGGATCCATTCCGACAACTGCATGTCGGAATGGATCCGACTCTTATTGAATATACCCCATAGTCTCTTACCCTCAGGAATAGTCTACCATAAATGTAGACAACCACACATTTAGACTGGGGCGGGCAATGCCAGCCTCGTTATCCACCAATATTCCACCAGGTATATATAATAAAAAAGGAAAAAGCTTCCAATAGTATATTACCAGATTTAATCAAATAAAAATATCCATAAAAAATATGTTTCGGGTGTGACAAACATGCAAGCAGACAATAACACATGTGCGAATTTCCACAGGCGTCCCTGGAAATAGATGGTAAGTTCCACAGCAACAGTCCACTGGGTCTCCGCTCCTCCTCAGCAACGCATTTCAAAACCGGTAGATTTCTTTATCAAGGCATACCTTGATAAAGAAACCTACCGGTTTTCAAACGCGTTGTTGAGGAGGAACGGGGACCCAGTGGACTCTTGCTGTGAAACTTACCATCTATTTCCGGGGACGCCTGTGGAAATTCACACATGTGTTATTGTCTGCTTGCATGTAGACAATACCATTTGATAAGAGTTCATTTGGATTCACTGTTTTTATTTTTTATGGATATTTTACTATTGGAAGCTTTTTACTTTTTTATTATATATGCCTGTTGGTATATTGGTGGATAAAGGGGCCGGCATTGACAGCTCGAGTATAAATGTGTGGTTGTCTACATTTATGGTAGACTATTCCTGAGGGTAAGAGACTATATTTGGATTTGGTGGATCGCACAAAGGTGGAGATTACAGAGTTACACTATTAGACTGTTCTCTTCTCTTCTATGTCACACCCGAAACATATTGGAGGATCATAATTGAATCAAAAATTGTAATCGGCGGTGTCCACTCCCACACACTTGAATAATCTACAATTGGTAGACTTGTCATGCGGTAAGAGTCCAAGAAAAGACATCTATTTTGATAAAAAGAAATCACGGATATGTCTACACTATGATGTTCTTTATTTATTTATGTCTTTGACTTAGATGAGATTTTCTTGGGATTCCCAAAGTGTATAGCGCCTGAAGTATTCAGTAATTTTGTTGTTTAGAAATTCTCTGGAGGTAACAAGTGATATCGTCTTACTGGGTGTGGGCTGCTTGAGTACACTAGCACTATTGGTTCTAACTAATATCTTTATACATTTATTCACCAAACTTAGTGATAATATCCAGAATATATGGCATAGTTATATTATATTGTGAAACAAAGAAAAGGATATCATACGCGTATAAGGCAATTTTATCAGCTCTATACCCGATAGTAAATCCTGTTATCGCAGAACTAACCCGTTTGAGGCAGGCGAAGGGCTCTATTGCCAGGGCGAATAGAGTAGACGTACGGGGGCATCCCTGCCTAGTGCCTCTGACCAGAGAAAAGAAGGAAGATATATACCCATTGATCGATACTCTCGCAACAGGAGCTGAATATAATAGTTTAACCCATTTAATAAACCCCGGGCCAATCCCAAAACAGTCTATGGTCTCCTACAGGAATGCCCACTCCACCGAATCAAACACATTAGTGACGTCCAAGCAGACTATGAATGACACAAGTGTGGACGTCCTTAATTTATCGACATGGATTTACCCGACATGAAGCCGGTCTGATCGCCATGTATCAATTGGCAAATGACCGAATTCAGCCTAATTGCCAGAACTTTGGCCAAAATTTTACTAGCTACAGGTATAAGAGAAATTGGACGATAAGAATCGACCTGCCTAGGATCCTTATCCAGCTTTAGCAATACTACTATCAGTGCCTCCGACATAGATCGTGGCAATGAGCCCTGCTCAAACAAATCATTAAACAGCGTCAGAAGTCTGGGTACATAAAAGTAATTTTTTTTTATTTTTTATTCAGTTCAGTAGGTATACCATCTAAAGCAGGTGCCTTGCCAGCCGGAAAGGATTTAACGGCGTTTTCTATCTCGACAGCCGTGAATGGAGAATCTAAAAATACCCTCGCCTCTTGTGTTAATACGGGCATAGTTATAGTACGTAGATACTCTCTTATCTTGGGTACATTATATTTTAATCCTGACCCATACAGGTTTGTGTAATAATCAAGAAATTCTGATGCTATATCAGAGGTTTGAGTACGTAAGACATTGTGACTTCCCATTATTCCTACTACTGTGTTAGCAGTACCCTCAGCTCTAGCAAGCTTGGCGAGATAGCTGCCTGGCCTATTGCCTGTGGCATACTGTGAGTGCTTAGTAAACAGCAATCTATATTCAGCCTTTTCAACAAGACATTCTCTCCACAGTCTCTGAGCCACCAACCATGTTGATTTAGAAGTGTCAAGACCATCGAGTAAATAAGTAAATCAAGTTTCAGAGGATCTACATAATGCTTCTAATTTTGATTCCCTCTTCCTATAGAAGGCCTTGAGGCCTGCAATCCAATTAATTAGTGTGCCCCTCAAAAAGGATATGTAAACATCCCAGAGGGTTGAGGTGGTAGCCGTACCAGTATTTATTTCTAAAAACTCCCTTCATGCAGATTCCAACTCTGAAACCTAAACCCATACATGTAAGCCAGAACGAGTTAAGTTTCCAGAAAGTCTGCCCCTTTTGTGCCCTGAAATCTATTTGTACCACCAAAGGAGAGTGGTCCGAGATGCCCCTATTTTCATAGGTAATGGTCCGAACCCTTGTCAGTATATCACGTATCACTCGGGACAGATCAATTCTGGAAAATGCAGAGTAAGGGGGAAACAGGAATACTGCTTAGTATGAGGACGCCTCTCTCTCCATGCATCTATCAGCCCCATTTCCTTTACCATTTACCAGCGTGGAGAATTGTCCTACACTGCGCCCGGACCTGATGATGACCTACTATACCTATCTAGTACAGGATTCATCACATTATTGTAATCACCATTACATATCGCAGGAACATCAGGGTGCAGGGCCATAAACTCAGCTATCTTTTTAAGGACATCGTTGGAGAAAAGGGGCGGGATATACACAGCAACCAACAATAAGGATACAGCATGAATTTTGCATTTTAGGAAAACACATTTTCCCCAAGTACAGAAACCCCTCTAGAAGCAGACGTATGAGTAGAGTGGTACGCCCACCCCACCCACATTTTCTTAACAGAGAGAACTTTAGCTCCAACCACATGAGTCTCAATTAGACAATTAACATCTGAATCATACTGCTTTATTTGTCTGAGCACGAAAGCCCTTTTGATTTTATCGTTAAGACCTCTCACATTCAAAGAGAGAAAGTTAACAGTAGTGGAAGCATAAAAGTAAGTATACACAACAATAGAACAATCATCCAATAGTGCAGGAAAGAGCCACCTAATCAGGTACCACGAAGCGCATAGAAAGAACGACATGGGCAAGAAAAATAACAAACTAACCCCTCCCTCCCACAACCTCCCACCCTGTATACCATCCCAAACTACAGCATACCTAATCCCAGAAAATAGAAACAAATACCCCTCCCTAAACTAAACTATGCAGAAAGCAATAACACCTAGATTAGGCAAAAAATATAATGACTACAGAACAAGGTGCATCCAGTAATTAAGGCATAACCACCAAACCCAAACTTTAAGATCAACACAGTTAAGTCCAAAAAAAGGTAAACCGATTGACGTAAGCCACAGCCATGGCGTTGTCTGACTGTACCTGAATGGCTCGGCCTTGGAGCAGAGGAGCTGCCTGTAGCAGAGCATTGTATATCACTCCAGTATGTTTATAGGAAGACAGGCTTCGAGGTGTGACCACTGGCCCTGGAGATGTTTTCCATAGGTTACCACTCCCCAGCCTCGAAGGCTGGCTCCTTTCCTCTATGCCCTCCCTCACAGCTCAGTCTAGGAAAACCATGCCGGAAGGAGATGGACATACTTGAGAGGAGGATACAAGATAAACAATGAGTGGTGAGGTAACGAACCAGAACACATCAAAACAACCAACTAGCAACAACTAGCAAAACATAAACAGCAACAGCTGTTGTAAACAACTTCACAGAAGAATGATAACTTGCAGGAAAGTTGCAGAACAGAGGCGGGCGCCCAGTATCCCTTATGGACTACGAGAAAAGGATGTACCGGTAGGAAATTAAAATCCTCTTTTCTCTATCATCCATAAGGGATACTGGGGACACTTATTATAGTGGGAATGTCCCAAAGCTCCCAAAACGGGTGGGAACGTGCTGAGACGCCTGCAACAACGTGCGTCCAAATTGGACATCCTCTGCAGCCAGGGTATCAAACCTGTAAAACTTGACAAATTTGTTTGTCCCTGACCAGGTAGCGGCCCGACAGTTGCAGGGCCGATAAACCCCTGGGCTACCGCCCAGGAAGAACCCACAGATCTGGTGGAGTGAGCCTTTATAGACCGAGGAAAAGACAAGGCCGCCGAAGCGTAGGCCTATTGAACAGTAAGCCCAATCCAATGGGCAAAGGACTGCTTTGAAGCAGGACAACCCTTTTTGAGAGCATCATACAGCACAAAGAGGGAATCCTATTTCCTGACAGTGGCAGTTCTCTTGACATAAATCCTCAGGACTCACACCACATCCAATGACTCAGGAATTGAGGAAGAGGTTGAAGCTTCTGGAACCACAATAGGCTCATTCAAGTGGAATGCAGATACCACCTTAGGAAGAAACAGTTGTCGAGTCCGGAATTCTGCTCTGTCCTCATAAAAGACCAGGTAGGGGCTTTTACAGGACAAAGTGCCAAGTTCTGAAATGCGCCTAGCGGAAGCCAAGGCTAAGAGCATAAAAGTCTTCCACGTAAGATATTTGTCATCCACTGATATTAGAGGTTCAAACCAAGAGGACTGTACAAAAGACAGAACCACATTTAGATCCCATGGTGCCGTGGGCGGCACAAAAAGAGGTTGGATGTGCAGGACACCATGCAGGAATGTCTGAATTTCAGGTATAACAGCCAATTTCTTCTGAAAGAAAATGGACAAGGCCAAGATCTGAACCTTTATGGAGCCCAATCTTAGGCCCATATCCACCCCAGCCTGTAAAAGCGCAAAAAGCGCCCCAGGTTGAAATCCGCAGGAGGATAGTTTCTGCCCTCACACCAGGAGAGGTATAGTTTCCAGATATAGTGGTAATGCTTCAACATGACTGCTTTCCTAGCTTGAATCATGGCGGTAATAACCTTTCCCGGAATGCCCTTCTCAGCTAGAAGGTTCCGCTCAACCGCCATGCTATCAAAGAAAGCCGCTGTAAGTCCTGGTAGACAAACGGTCCTTGCTGAAGAAGATCCCTTAGCGGCAGGGGCCAGGGGTCGTCCATGGCCATGTCCAGAAGATCCGCATACCAAACCCTCCGAGGCCAGTTGGGGGCGATGAGAATTGCTTGAGCTCCCTCTCTTCTGATTCGTTTTAGAACCTTGGGGAGCAACGGAATCGGAGGAAACAGGTAACCCAGCTGGTAATCCCATGGAGTTGTCAGCGCATCCACTGCCGTTGCCATTGGGTACCTCGGCCTGGAACAATAGCTCTGAAGCTTGTTGTTGAGCCGAAAGCCCATGAGATCGACCTGTGGCCAGCCCCACAGATCTGTTATTAGTCAAAAGACCCAAGGGTGAAGACCCCACTCTCCTGGGTGGAGGTCGTGATGGCTGAAGAAGTCCGCCTCCCAGTTGTCGACTCCCGGAATGAATATGGCCAACACTGCCCTTGCGTTCCTTTCGGCCCAGAGGAGGATCTTGGATACCTCCCTCATGCAGGCCCTGCTCTTTGTCCCGCTTTGCCGATTGTCATAAGCTACAGCCATGGCGTTGTCTGACTGTACTTGAATGGCTCGGCCTTGGAGCAGAGGAGCTACCCATAGCAGAGCATTGTATATCACTCTCAGTTCCAGTATGTTTATAGGAAGACAGGCTTCGAGGTGTGACCACCGGCCCTGGAAATGTTTTCCATTGGGTCACTGCTCCCCAGCCCCGAAGGCTGGCGTCCATGGTCAAGAGAATCCAATCATGGATCCCGAAGCTCTGCCCCTCCAAGAGATTGGAGGACCATAACCACCACAGGAGAGAGATCCTGGCCTGCGGTGAGAGACGTATGACCTGATGCATCTGCAGACGTGAACCCGACCATTTCTTCAGGAGGTCCAATTGGAATATCCTTGTATGGAATCTGACAAATGGAATTGCCCCGAAGGAGGCCAGCATTATCCCCATCAGACGGGTGCAGAGATGTACCGAGACCCGGTCCTTCTGCAGAACAGCTCAAACCAACACCTGAAGGGATTTCACCTTGTCTGTGGGAAGACCTTCTGAGGTGGTTGTGGTCCCTGGAAACTGGAGATGCTGGATTGGTTCCAGGTGGGACTTTTGAAAGTTCAGAATCCACCCATGACGTGATAGCAGGGAAGTCGTGCCGAAAATGTTGTCCAGCAGTAATTCCTTTGATCTTGCTTTGATCAGCAGATTGTCCAGGTAGGGGACAATGTTCATACCCTGAATCCTAGTTGGAACATCATTTCCGCCATCACTTTGGTGAATACCCTTGGGGCCGTGGATAGGCCGAAGGGTAGCGCCTGGAATTGGTAGTGTTCCCGCAGCAGAGCAAACCTGAGGTAAGCCTGACGAGGTGGCCATATCAGTATATGGAGGTAAGCATTCTTTATGTCTAATGAAACCAAGAACGCCCCCTCCTCTAGACCAGAGATCACTGCTCTTAGAGGCTCCATTTTGAACCGGAAAACCCGTAGATATGGGTTTAACGATCTGAAGTTCAAAATGGGCCTCACTGAACCATCCGGTTTTGGTACCACAAAAAGGCTGGAATAGTATCCCTCACCTTGTTCTTACGGTGACACAGGAACAATGACCTGGGTCTGGGTTACTTTTGAATGGCCTCCTGTAGTGTGAGGCACATGGTTTCTGAAGCTGGTAAACCTGAATTAGAAAACCTGGGAGGTGGAAGACTTTTGAATTCCAGCTTTTGAGACTTTTAGTCAAAAAAAGGCCGAAATCGTCTGTTTTGAGTAATTCGCAAATGTAATAGTATGCGAATTGCACTCTAATTCACATTTTTCCCACAGAAAATCACACATTTTCACCTGTCATTTTTATTTTGCACTTCAAATCGCATCCAGATGTTTTCCCATTTAAAAGTATACAAATCGCAAATGTAAAGGGTGCGATTTTGGAAATCGCACTTAAATATTGACTAAAAACCGCACACAAAACAGACCAGGTAGAGCTAGGCGATTTGGAGTACTTCCACCATCCCAAAAAAACCAAAGGGTTACCTTTTGCACAGGCGAGCCATACTTTCAGCAAAAACACCCCTACCAATACCCCTACATCATCCAGGGCACCTGTCAGGGATTGAGCAATGGAGTTTTTGCTGTCAGGAGTTGAGTTGTGTGTATGTGATATTGCACGTTTGGAGGAGCTGCGCAGTACGAGGGTGCAGGCTGCGCACCAGATCCAGGTCCCCAGACCACTTTGTGCTTTACGTAGGTACTGTGCGAGGATGTATCTGGACTCCCTCACAGATCAAGAGGTGGTGGAGATGTTTCGGCTGAATCGCACAAACCTCTTGAACTTATATGAGCAGGTGAGACATGATTTGGAGCCATATGGCTGGGCTGCAAAAATTAATGTGTGCCCTGCACTTTTTTGCCACAGGCACCACTCAGTCTGTGAGCTCTTGGTCGCTGGGAGTTACACAAGCCACTTCCTCAAGGCATTTAACTCAAGTGTTATATGCCTTGAAGAAGCTGTGGCGCACATATATCACATTCCCAAGTTCTGAGTCCGAGTGGTAGGACCTGAAGGTGGCATTCTATTGGCCCTCAGCATTCCCTAATGTGCTGGGGGCCATAAACTGCACCCACATTGGGATTCGGGCACCACACGTGAGGGGGTATGTCTTTGTACACGTGAGGGGGTATGTCTTTGTCAATCGACATGGGCATCACTCCCTCAATGTGCAGGTGGCGTGTGATGCTAACCTTAGAATTCTCAGTGTGGTTGCAGGTTACCCAGGGTCTTGCCATGATGCCTATATCCTGCATCACTCATCCCCTTGGGAACGATTCCAGCAGCACAACATGCCTGAGGGATGGCTACTTGGTAGGTACATTCAAGTTATCTTTTAATGTGTTTCCTAATATGTCCTTTAAAAAGTACTGTTTTAATGCCTAACAATGCAGCATGACCCTGAACCATTATGGTGTGCTTATTTGGTCAGTAACACACTTATTTATGCCATGAAGTCAACTTACATTACTCTAATGATTGTGCTTATGTGTAGTAATAACTGACTGTTAGTGTCTGTTAATCTAATTATTGTGCTTATGTGTAGTAATAACTGACTGTTAGGGTCTGTTAATTAACTATACTTCAGTGTGTAAGAAATACCTGAAAACAAATGTAATTAATCATTCACAACCACAACTTATGTTTTGCAAGGGATTCAAGGTATGGGTGTCTACCGTGGCTCATGACACCTCTGCATAATCCACAAGGCCCTTCACAGCACCAATATAACGAGGCACACATTGCCACCCACAATGTTGTGGAATGCACTTTTGGGGTGCTGAAAAGTCATTTCAGGTGTTTGGACCGGTCATCAGGTACACTACTTTATCAACCACCCAAAGTAGTGATGATCGTCCAGGCTTGCTGCATGCTGCATAACATTGCCCTGGGCCAAGACAATTATGCAGAGGAAGGCATTGCAGCAGTCGTGGAGGAAGCTGAACCTACACGAGTTAGGGCAAATAGGAATACGCGGAGGAGGGATGTGATTCGGAATGAGATTATATGGCAGAATTTCTCAGGTAATTTGCTTGAATTTCCTTGCTTCATTTAAAATACAAATACCCCATATTCCTTTCAATCAATGTCTATTAACATATATATTTTTTCCCCTCCAAATGTTTAGGGTAATGTGGCCCACCCCTAAGAAGTTTGCCCATATCTGCTGCTTGCTTGTATACATACACGCTGGTAAGTTATTGATTTTACATATGTAAGTGTAAAACATTGATTAAATCAGTATGGACATAGATTTTAACCCATACTCTGTTATACAGTATATGTGCTTCCACATTGGCCTTGCTTTTTCCAGTAAGAAACAACCTACATTATGTTGTTAAATCTTTTTTTACCGTTCACCACTTTTCGCTTGAAAATGCTAACCGCATTAACTGCGTTTGTAATGTCCCCCCACATTTTGCGCTTATGCACCATATTAGTGCGGTCATTATCCTTCCACAGAAGACGATTAAAAACTGGCACCATTGCCCTGACTAGGGCACAGTTTTCCTCATAGGAGAAACGCACATGGTGACCACGGGGAGTACACCCTGGCATAAGGCCTTCCTCACCCTATGCGGGGGAAAGGGGGGTTATGGGATCACCCCCTGAGGAGTCCGTATGCCCGCCCCGCATTCATACAGCAAATAGAAACAGGATCCCCCCTGGCGGGGTCCACGGTTGTCACTCACCACTCTGACGACCTTCTACGCGGGGAGGGGGGTCATGGGATCACCCCCTGGGGAGTCCGTATGCCCGCCCCGCGTTCATGCAGCAAATAGAAACCGGGTCCCCCCCTGGCAGGGTTCCCGGTTGTCACTCACCACTCTGCCGACCTTCAGGCTCAATGCCTACGGTACACTGACCCACTGGACGGTGGTTCTGTCAGTGGGATCTGACTCAGCACCTCCAGGAGGCCGGTGTCGGTCCCCCCCCCCCCCCCAGTGTCCCTCAGTGCAGGTAAGCTGTTGCCCAAACAGCTTACCTGGAAATAACAAACAGAAATGAAACTGAAGAAAAACTCTCTGGAGCTCCAGGGTGTGCATCCTCTCCTGAGTGCACTTTTTGTGAACTGAGCTGTGAGGGAGGGCATAGAGGGAAGGAACCTGCACACTCTGTGGAAGAAGTTTGAAGTGCACCAGCTCCTTTGGACCCCTTCTATACCCATCATAATAAGTGTCCCCAGTATCCCTTATGGATGATAGAGAAATTATCTTTATTATTTTGTATGTTGGTACACATGCAGACTGTGGATTTTATTTCACCACTAGGATACAGGGCTAAAAGAGCATACTCCTTCTACTGCTCAGAAGGACACAGTGACATTGAGAATCTGGGAGCTTCAAAGGGTTAAGCCTATT
Organism: Pseudophryne corroboree; assembly: GCF_028390025.1. NCBI lineage: Eukaryota > Metazoa > Chordata > Amphibia > Anura > Myobatrachidae > Pseudophryne > Pseudophryne corroboree. Next base: position 148,739,597 of record NC_086449.1, read on the forward strand.
TCAATAAACATGACCCCCATGACCTCTAAGATGAAATATACAAATTGTGACAAGATCACTGGAATAGTGGTGGAAGGCAGGTATATTTGCCCCAGGTTTCTCACCTATATGTTTTACTGAGAGCTTTGGATGAGAACCGGATAAGGGTACTGGGATTGGATGTGAGAAGAGGGTAGGTTCTCCATCCATTTAGGCCCAGTTTGGGTCTTTGGGATTGTAGCCTCACGGAAGACTAATTAGGGATTTCAGCTGTATGGGTATGTTAAAAAGGCCATCAGCCTTATCATTGCTCCTTCATACTGCCTGGGGAAAGAGGAGTGACTATGGAGTCTCTGTGAGAGAGAAACCTACGGTGGAAAGTCAGTAAGCTGTGCCTGGATAAATTCTCCTTGTATTATTTTTAGTGAGATAAGACTGTCCTGTGTTTAGTTAATGCCAGCCGGCAAGTTGTTTTATTTTGATTTTTATTTCTGTTTTTGTTGCACAATAAAACTGATTGAGGCTAGTTGCACCAAACCAACAGACTTGTGTGATTTCTCAGCTGCTGCACACTGCCATCTTACCAGGAGATGGTCCCTGTTCCTCTGACCCTGGTACATGTTTTTATAAATGGTATGAGTGTAAAGGGAGATAATCAGAGATGTACAAAATATAAATAAATTAATAAAACTATGTGTTCCTGTTAAGTAATAATGGACCTGAGTCTCTTTTCTGAGAGGGAAAAGTATCTGTCTGAATGTTCCTCCAAAGGATGATCCGAATATACAGAAGTATGAAGACACAAAAAAGAAATTCCAACAATGTGTGGAAATGTCTAACCGACAAAAGATTAACACAATAAACATTGGAATGCTCCATGTAGTTTTCTTCCAATGCGGAGAGTAAAAATTAAAGAGGATGTGTACCCCAATTCATAACAAAAGAGTAAATTCAATTGTATCAATGTATCTTTGATTTTAAGTAATGAGGGATATATCCTGTGTTTAACACAACATCTCTCATCCCAAAGTTTATGAGGATTCTTTGATGGGTGCGTACCCCAACCCAAACAGATACATAAACAGGAAAAGAAGGGTGAGGATTAAGGTGGCTCTACCACACTTCAAAAAAAAAACCAACATAATCCAGAGAGGGTGATGCTTAAATGAAGTGTGCAGACTCACCTTTTTTCCCCAGCCAGTCTGCGTTGTATCTGAACACACTGCTCTAGGCCAACATGTTTTGAGACCGACTGTTTCTTTATCAAGGCTGATGGGCAGTGTGTCCAGAAAGGCTTATAAAGGCTGGATTATATGTAATTCCAGTTCCAGATTTCGCAGACTGTAGTGGCTATTATGGCTAAAAAAACAGGTTCTATACTATAAAAGAGAGCTTTACAATACATATGCAAGTAATGGGACATATTAAGAGGTTCTTCCATTCCTCAATGTCCTTTTCTTATGTGGGAATTTGTGTGTACCGTCCGTGGACCGGTAGATCCGGTGGTCCGCAAGCAGAAGTTGTCATTGCTATTTGTGTTGATGGGAAATGTAGTTTTGGTGGCCAGAAGTGGTATCATAAAACAGTTACTGGGGTAGATGTAGATGGGAATTGTAGTTCCCGATCTTGATGGAAAGTTTGTGGGGTCTGTGGACAGAAGTAGAGAATTTAAGCAATACTGTATCTGGTGCAGCAGGGTCCTTGGCAATTGTAGTTTAAATGTTATGGTCTGTATTGCTGAAAGTACACCAAATAACCTGTGACTAGTATGGGATTGTTGCTTAAAGAAGGCAATTGACATGTTAATATATTAGAAAATGAATATCAGAAAAAAATTATATAAAAAATATATGTATAAAAACTGAGAAGTAGTGGTAGAATTGTGAGACTATACATTGATAAAATATATATAATTAATAAAATATATGCAATTAATTTAACATGCTGGATAAGAAATATGAATATAGAGGGGATTTGATAGGTCCTTAAAATTTCTAATAAGGGGAAAGGATTATTTTGTATTGTTAGTCCTTTCCTTATATTTCTGAGATGTTCTGACATGCATGTTTTTAATGGTCTGGTGATCCTTCCTACATAGTGGAGTTTACATATGCATTTGACTATGTATACTAAATTTGCAGTTTGACATGTTATGAAGTCCTTTATCTTTACTGTTACATTGTTAACTTGCAGTTCAGTATATTTCGACGTGTCAGCCTTGATTTGTCTACAGCTTACACATGTTCCGCACCTATGGAATCCTTTTGCCCGCATTCGATTACATCTGCTTTGTGGTAGTGTGCTTCATACGAGGTGGTCTTTTCGGTTGGTTGACTTTCAATATATGAACTTGGGTTTGTCTGGTATTAGATTTTTCAAAACAGGATCGTTCTGTAGGAAATAACAATGTTTTTTGAAGATCTTCTCTACCTACTTATGTTGGGCATCAAACTTAGTTATGAATGCAAACTGATTGGAGAGATGTTATCTTGTCCAATATGTTTCCGCCTGTTTGTGTTGAGAAGAGTAGTTCTGTCTTTATCCTGAATCTCTAATTATATTGGTTAGCTGTGTTTCATCATAACCCTTAGCTATAAAGTTATTTTTCATCTGGAGTAGTTCTTCCTGACATACTGTTCTGTTACTACAAATTCTTTTAACTTTGAGGAATTGACTTTTTGGGAGTTGTTAATATCTGTAGTTTTGTAATAGGATGAAGTTTGTATGGTATTATCTATCTATATGGTGAGATCCAAAAAATGAATTTCACTTTACTGTATGAGAAGGCGAGATCGATGTTCTTATCATTGTTATTCAAAGAGTATGTGTATTCCTTAAGGCATTTTTCATCCTTATCCCAAACCAGTAGTGTAGATGTGTAACAACAAAATCAGGACGACATTTGCAGCATCAGTGTAATACAGGTCTTTACTCAGCATGAGCCAGACACCAAGTGGAAATAACAGGAGACAAACAGAAAGTGAGTCACCTCGGCATGACATCATCTCCCATGATGCACAGCATGCATTTACATCCCCCCTTTCAAACTGGAAGGATGCAGTACATAGATGAAACAAATGCAACAATGTGACAAAGTCAGGCGTGAACAAAAGAAAAGACATTATACAATAAAGTCTTGGAACTTTGGGCTGGGTTTCGGACACACGGCCCGATCTGGTAATGGTACACTGGGAACCTATAGGCATGTCCGCTGTGACACAGGAGGGCTCTATTACTTCAGAAGTGGTCTCTGAGGAAGGAGTGTCCATGCAATGCGAATTATCACTGACATCGGTTGCAGCTGTGGTAGAAACTGATGAGTCAGGCTGTGTAGAGCTTTCTTCAGGTACACTTAACAGATGGCGGCGGTTGCGTTCATAGAGGGCATTATCAGATTGTACCACATAGCTATTTGGATGACCTTCAGGATGCCGAACCACTGCCATTTTGTCAAATCCTTGCTTGGTTTGCATGTGGACAGGCTGGCCTGGAGACAGTGGTGGCAGGCGGTATGCTGATCTGTCATAAGAAGCTTTGGCAGCCATTCTGCGCTTGCTGATGTTCTCCCATACCTGTGGCTCTACTTTGGGTTGCAGGAGCTGCTTTGCCATTGGGATGCCTGTGCGGGTGCGCCGTGCTAATAGGCACTGTGCGGGGGATGGAAGTCCATCTCGGGGCGTGTTTCTCAAGTTTAACAGTGCCAAGTATATGTCCGATCCATCTCGTGCACACTTCTCCGTTAGGTGCTTTGCAGAGCGGACTGCACGCTCTGCCAATCCATTTGACTGTGGATAGTGTGGACTACTAATGATGTTCTGGAAGTCCCATGTATTCGCCAAGTACTTGAACTCTCTACTGTTGAATTGCATGGCATTATCAGTGATCAGCTGCTATGGGTGCCATGTGCTGCAAAGTGTCTCTTCAGCTTTGCAATGACCATGTGACTTGTAGTGCTGGGCAAGTAGTTTATCTCGAACCATCCTGAATAGGAGTCAACTACTACAAGGTACTCCTTCCCCCTCCATTCGAATAGATCAGACGCAAGAATGGACCACGGAAGATCAGGAATGTCATGGAGCTGCATGGGCTCCAGTGGCAGGTGTGGACTCAAGGCATTGCAGGGTGCACAAAATAAGACAGCTTATATATGACATCCAGGTTGTACCGCTGCAGCTTGAGCATCATGTCCTGAATGCGGGAAGAAGCAGAGTGGATGGACTTCTTCAGTATGGTGATGAGAGGCTGATGGTCGGTTTCCACCATGACAGGACGGCCATAGATGAAGTCATGGAAACGGGTGCAGGCGAACACCAGTGCCAACAGTTCTTTCTCAATTTGTGTATATACCTGGTTTCAGTGTCAGTGAGAGCCCTGGAAGCAAAAGCCACTGGTCTGCGGTGTTGGAGGCACACGGCCCCTAGACCATTCTGTGAAACATCGGCAGAGAGGACTACTGGATCATGCACGTTGAAGTATTGCAGGACCGGTGGATTTGTCAGCATGGTCTTCAATCGATCAACAACAGCCGTGTGTGCGTCCAGCCAGCACCATTCTGAGTCCTGGTGGAGTAGCTGCCGCAAAGGTGCCGTGGTTTCATTGTATTGCGGAAAAAATTTAGACAGGTCATCCCCAGGAAGCGCTGCAGTGCCTGTTGGTCAGCCGAAAGTGGCATTTGCTGGATGGCAGAGATTTTATTTGGATCCGGTTTGACGACTTGATTAGTGAGCACATGACCCACGTACGCCACTTCTGTAACTCTAAACTTGCATTTGTCTGGGTTGAGTTTGAGGTTCAAAGCACGGGCCCGTTCAAGTACCTGGTGCAGTCACTGGTCGTGTTCTTCCTTGGTGCAGCCCCACACCAGGATGTCATTGACGATGATTTCACAGGGATAGCCTGCTTCATGCAATGCTGGAAGATCTCACTGACCATAGTGATTCAATAGGGCATGCGAAGGAAGACATACCACCCTATCGGGGTCATGAAATCGGTGAGCAGGGACGAAGCGCTGTCAAAAGGGATTTACCAGAATCCCCCCTTTGCATCCAGGGTACTGAAAACTGTGGTACCTGTCATGTCAGCAATCACTTGCTCGATGGTGCGGAGAGGGTAATATGGACGCAGCAGTGCTTTGTTCAAATGTACTGGATCAATACAAAGACGTACAGTTTCATCCTTTCTCTGACGTCCTAGTGGATGCTGGGTACTCCGTAAGGACCATGGGGTATAGACGGGCTCCGCAGGAGACTGGGCACTCTTAAAAGAAAGATTAGGTACTATATCTGGTGTGCACTGGCTCCTCCCTCTATGCCCCTCCTCCAGACCTCAGTTAGTATCTGTGCCCGGCCAGAGCTGGATGCACCCTAGGGGCTCTCCTGAGCTTCCTAGAAAAGAAAGTATTTGTTAGGTTTTTTATTTTCAGTGAGATCTGCTGGCAACAGACTCACTGCTACGTGGGACTGAGGGGAGAGAAGCGAACCTACCTGCTTGCAGCTAGCTTGGGCTTCTAAGGCTACTGGACACCATTAGCTCCAGAGGGATCGAACACAGGCCCAGTCCTCGGTCGTCCGGTCCCGGAGCCGCGCCGCCGTCCCCCTTGCAGAGCCAGAAGAACGAAGAGAAGTTGAAAATCGGCGGCTGAAGACTCCGGTCTTCATTAAGGTAGCGCACAACACTGCAGCTGTGCGCCATTGCTCCCTTAGCACACCACACACTCCGGTCACTGATGGGTGCAGGGCGCTGGGGGGGGCGCCCTGGGCAGCAATTAGATTACCTTACTTGGCGAAAAGCACATAATACAGTCTGATAAACTGTATATGTGCATTAACCCCCGCCATTAAAGTACATAAAAGGACAGAAGCCCGCCGCTGAGGGGGCCGGGCCTTCTTCCTCAGCACACCGGCGCCATTTTCTCTTCACAGCTCAGCTGGAAGGAAGCTCCCCAGGCTCTCCCCTGCAGTATCCTGGTACACAAAGGGTAAAAAAGAGAGGGGGGGGCACATAAATTTAGGCACAAAACTGTGTATATAAGCTGCTATAGGGGAAAAATCACTCAGTATAGTGTACATCCCTGTATTATATAGCGCTGTGGTGTGTGCTGGCATACTCTCTCTCTGTCTCTCCAAAGGGCCTGGTGGGGGAACTGTCTTCAAATAGAGCATCCCCTGTGTGTGTGGTGTGTCGGTACGTGTGTGTCGACATGTCTGAGGTAAAAGGCTCCTCTAAGGAGGTGATAGAGCGGATGTGTGTGTGGGAGGGTGTCTCCGTCGACAACGCCGACACCTGTTTGGATATGTGTAAGTGCTGAGGTAAAATTATTGCACAAAAGGTTAGGGAACAGAAAGGAAATCTACCCTGGTCTGTCCCTATGTCACAGAGTCCTTCAGAGTCTCTCTTTGTTCACTATCCAAAATAACAAAGTATCGACACGGAGTTTAACTCCACTGTCGACTACGATAATGCAAAGTTACAGCCAAGAGGGCTAAAAGATATTCAATATATGATTATTGGAATAAAAGATGATTTGCATATCACTGATGACTCATCTGTCCCTGACACGAGAGTACACATGTTAAGGGGAAGAATGCTGAGGTAAATTTCCCTCCTCTCATGAGGAAAAAGAGCGGGAATCTCCAGACAAGAGACGGCAGCTTCCCACAAGAGAATTCTCAGGCTGTATCCTTTCCCCACTAGGGCCAGGATGTGTTGAGAATCTTCCCCTTGGGTGTCCTGTTTGCACTAGCTATTCTCAGGGATCCTGCAGATAGTGTGCACATTCTAGTATACTACCCAGACCGGCGATTGTGTCGGCATGGGTTTATAGCGCTGTTGCAGCGTGGACAGGTACCTTATCAGCAGAGATTGAGACCCTAGTATGCATATAAATATTTTAAGATGCTGTCTTAAGTGATAGATATATAATTATAAAGCATGCCCAAAGGGACATGAGATACTGGGTCCTAGAGACAAAAGCTATGTCGATTTCTGCTTGACGTGTCCTGTAGAATATACATTGGACAGATGATGCCGACTTAAGAGGCATATGGAAGGCTGAGGATTGTGTGGAGAAAGGTTCTCGGGCCTGGTCTCCACAGCTATAGCTGGTAATTCTGATATTTTGTCTTATATTCCTTAGAGATGAGCGGGTTCGGTTCCTCGGAATCCGAACCCGCCCGAACTTCAGCTTTTTTTACACGGATCCGAGCGACTCGGATCTTCCCGCCTTGCTCGGTTAACCCGAGCGCGCCCGAACGTCATCATGACGCTGTCGGATTCTCGCGAGGCTCGGATTCTATCGCGAGACTCGGATTCTATATAAGGAGCCGCGCGTCGCCGCCATTTTCACACGTGCATTGAGATTGATAGGGAGAGGACGTGGCTGGCGTCCTCTCCATTTAGATTAGAAGAGAGAGAGTGAGATTGAGACAGAGACACTTGATTTACTGGAGCTTAGGAGTACTAGAGAGTGCAGAGTTTACTAGTGACTGACCACTGACCAGTGACCACCAGTGCAGTTTTATTTAATATAATCCGTTCTCTGCCTGAAAAAAACGATACACAGTGACTCAGTCACATACCATATCTGTGCTCAGCCCAGTGTGCTGCATCATCTATGTATAATATCTGACTGTGCTCACACAGCTTAATTGTGGGGGAGACTGGGGAGCAGTTATAGGTTATAGCAGGAGCCAGGAGTACATACATATTATTAAAATTAAACAGTGCACACTTTTGCTGCAGGAGTGCCACTGCCAGTGTGACTGACCAGTGACCTGACCACACTGACCACCAGTATAGTATACTATATTGTGATTGCCTGAAAAAGTTAAACACTCGTCGTGTGACTTGTGTGGTGTTTTTTTATTCTATAAAAAACTCATTCTGCTGACAGACAGTGTCCAGCAGGTCCGTCATTATATAATATATACCTGTCCGGCTGCAGTAGTGATATATATATATTTTTTATATCATTATTTATCATCCAGTCGCAGCAGACACAGTACGGTAGTTCACGGCTGTAGCTACCTCTGTGTCGGCACTCGGCAGTCCATCCATAATTGTATACCACCTACCCGTGGTTTTTTTTTTCTTTCTTCTTTATACATACTACATCTCATTATCATCCAGTCTATATTAGCAGCAGACACAGTACAGTACGGTAGTCCACGGCTGTAGCTACCTCTGTGTCGGCACTCGGCAGTCCGTCCATAATTGTATACCACCTACCCGTGGTTTTTTTTTCTTTCTTCTTTATACATACTACATCTCATTATCATCCAGTCTATATTAGCAGCAGACACAGTACAGTACGGTAGTCCACGGCTGTAGCTACCTCTGTGTCGGCACTCGGCAGTCCATCCATAATTGTATACCACCTACCCGTGGTTTTTTTTTCTTTCTTCTTTATACATACTACATCTCATTATCAACCAGTCTATATTAGCAGCAGACACAGTACAGTACGGTAGTCCACGGCTGTAGCTACCTCTGTGTCGGCACTCGGCAGTCCGTCCATAATTGTATACCACCTACCCGTGTTTTTTTTTTCTTTCTTCTTTATACATACTACATCTCATTATCATCCAGTCTATATTAGCAGCAGACACAGTACAGTACGGTAGTCCACGGCTGTAGCTACCTCTGTGTCGGCACTCGGCAGTCCATCCATAATTGTATACCACCTACCCGTGGTTTTTTTTTCTTTCTTCTTTATACATACTACATCTCATTATCATCCAGTCTATATTAGCAGCAGACACAGTACAGTACTGTAGTCCATGGCTGTAACTACCTCTGTGTCGGCACTCGGCAGTCCATCCATAATTGTATACCACCTACCCGTGGTTTTTTTTTCTTTCTTCTTTATACATACTACATCTCATTATCATCCAGTCTATATTAGCAGCAGACACAGTACAGTACGGTAGTCCACGGCTGTAGCTACCTCTGTGTCGGCACTCGGCAGTCCGTCCATAATTGTATACCACCTACCCGTGTTTTTTTTTTCTTTCTTCTTTATACATACTACATCTCATTATCATCCAGTCTATATTAGCAGCAGACACAGTACAGTACGGTAGTCCACGGCTGTAGCTACCTCTGTGTCGGCACTCGGCAGTCCATCCATAATTGTATACCACCTACCCGTGGTTTTTTTTTCTTTCTTCTTTATACATACTACATCTCATTATCATCCAGTCTATATTAGCAGCAGACACAGTACAGTACTGTAGTCCATGGCTGTAGCTACCTCTGTGTCGGCACTCGGCAGTCCATCCATAATTGTATACCACCTACCCGTGGTTTTTTTTTCTTTCTTCTTTATACATACTACATCTCATTATCATCCAGTCTATATTAGCAGCAGACACAGTACAGTACGGTAGTCCACGGCTGTAGCTACCTCTGTGTCGGCACTCGGCAGTCCATCCATAATTGTATACCACCTACCCGTGGTTTTTTTTTCTTTCTTCTTTATACATACTACATCTCATTATCAACCAGTCTATATTAGCAGCAGACACAGTACAGTACGGTAGTCCACGGCTGTAGCTACCTCTGTGTCGGCACTCGGCAGTCCGTCCATAATTGTATACCACCTACCCGTGGTTTTTTTTTCTTTCTTCTTTATACATACTACATCTCATTATCATCCAGTCTATATTAGCAGCAGACACAGTACAGTACGGTAGTCCACGGCTGTAGCTACCTCTGTGTCGGCACTCGGCAGTCCATCCATAATTGTATACCACCTACCCGTGGTTTTTTTTTCTTTCTTCTTTATACATACTACATCTCATTATCATCCAGTCTATATTAGCAGCAGACACAGTACAGTACTGTAGTCCACGGCTGTAGCTACCTCTGTGTCGGCACTCGGCAGTCCATCCATAATTGTATACCACCTACCCGTGGTTTTTTTTTCTTTCTTCTTTATACATACTACATCTCATTATCAACCAGTCTATATTAGCAGCAGACACAGTACAGTACGGTAGTCCACGGCTGTAGCTACCTCTGTGTCGGCACTCGGCAGTCCATCCATAATTGTATACCACCTACCCGTGGTTTTTTTTTCTTTCTTCTTTATACATACTACATCTCATTATCAACCAGTCTATATTAGCAGCAGACACAGTACAGTACGGTAGTCCACGGCTGTAGCTACCTCTGTGTCGGCACTCGGCAGTCCGTCCATAATTGTATACCACCTACCCGTGGTTTTTTTTTCTTTCTTCTTTATACATACTACATCTCATTATCATCCAGTCTATATTAGCAGCAGACACAGTACAGTACGGTAGTCCACGGCTGTAGCTACCTCTGTGTCGGCACTCGGCAGTCCATCCATAATTGTATACCACCTACCCGTGTTTTTTTTTTCTTTCTTCTTTATACATACTACATCTCATTATCATCCAGTCTATATTAGCAGCAGACACAGTACAGTACGGTAGTCCACGGCTGTAGCTACCTCTGTGTCGGCACTCGGCAGTCCATCCATAATTGTATACTAGTATCCATCCATCTCCATTGTTTACCTGAGGTGCCTTTTAGTTGTGCCTATTAAAATATGGAGAACAAAAATGTTGAGGTTCCAAAATTAGGGAAAGATCAAGATCCACTTCCACCTCGTGCTGAAGCTGCTGCCACTAGTCATGGCCGAGACGATGAAATGCCAGCAACGTCGTCTGCCAAGGCCGATGCCCAATGTCATAGTACAGAGCATGTCAAATCCAAAACACCAAATATCAGTAAAAAAAGGACTCCAAAACCTAAAATAAAATTGTCGGAGGAGAAGCGTAAACTTGCCAATATGCCATTTACCACACGGAGTGGCAAGGAACGGCTGAGGCCCTGGCCTATGTTCATGGCTAGTGGTTCAGCTTCACATGAGGATGGAAGCACTCAGCCTCTCGCTAGAAAAATGAAAAGACTCAAGCTGGAAAAAGCACAGCAAAGAACTGTGCGTTCTTCGAAATCCCAAATCCACAAGGAGAGTCCAATTGTGTCGGTTGCGATGCCTGACCTTCCCAACACTGGACGTGAAGAGCATGCGCCTTCCACCATTTGCACGCCCCCTGCAAGTGCTGGAAGGAGCACCCGCAGTCCAGTTCCTGATAGTCAGATTGAAGATGTCAGTGTTGAAGTACACCAGGATGAGGAGGATATGGGTGTTGCTGGCGCTGGGGAGGAAATTGACCAGGAGGATTCTGATGGTGAGGTGGTTTGTTTAAGTCAGGCACCCGGGGAGACACCTGTTGTCCGTGGGAGGAATATGGCCGTTGACATGCCTGGTGAAAATACCAAAAAAATCAGCTCTTCGGTGTGGAAGTATTTCACCAGAAATGCGGACAACATTTGTCAAGCCGTGTGTTCCCTTTGTCAAGCTGTAATAAGTAGGGGTAAGGACGTTAACCACCTCGGAACATCCTCCCTTATACGTCACCTGCAGCGCATTCATAATAAGTCAGTGACAAGTTCAAAAACTTTGGCCGACAGCGGAAGCAGTCCACTGACCAGTAAATCCCTTCCTCTTGTAACCAAGCTCACGCAAACCACCCCACCAACTCCCTCAGTGTCAATTTCCTCCTTCCCCAGGAATGCCAATAGTCCTGCAGGCCATGTCACTGGCAATTCTGATGATTCCTCTCCTGCCTGGGATTCCTCCGATGCATCCTTGCGTGTAACGCCTACTGCTGCTGGCGCTGCTGTTGTTGCTGCTGGGAGTCGATGGTCATCCCAGAGGGGAAGTCGTAAGACCACTTTTACTACTTCCACCAAGCAAATGACTGTCCAACAGTCCTTTGCGAGGAAGATGAAATATCACAGCAGTCATCCTACTGCAAAGCGGATAACTGAGGCCTTGGCATCCTGGGTGGTGAGAAACGTGGTTCCGGTATCCATCATTACTGCAGAGCCAACTAGAGACTTGTTGGAGGTACTGTGTCCCCGGTACCAAATACCATCTAGGTTCCATTTCTCTAGGCAGGCGATACCGAAAATGTACACAGACCTCAGAAAAAGAGTCACCAGTGTCCTAAAAAATGCAGCTGTACCCAATGTCCACTTAACCACGGACATGTGGACAAGTGGAGCAGGGCAGGGTCAGGACTATATGACTGTGACAGCCCACTGGGTAGATGTATGGACTCCCGCCGCAAGAACAGCAGCGGCGGCACCAGTAGCAGCATCTCGCAAACGCCAACTCTTTCCTAGGCAGGCTACGCTTTGTATCACCGGTTTCCAGAATACGCACACAGCTGAAAACCTCTTACGGCAACTGAGGAAGATCATCGCGGAATGGCTTACCCCAATTGGACTCTCCTGTGGATTTGTGGCATCGGACAACGCCAGCAATATTGTGTGTGCATTAAATATGGGCAAATTCCAGCACGTCCCATGTTTTGCACATACCTTGAATTTGGTGGTGCAGAATTTTTTAAAAAACGACAGGGGCGTGCAAGAGATGCTGTCGGTGGCCAGAAGAATTGCGGGACACTTTCGGCGTACAGGCACCACGTACAGAAGACTGGAGCACCACCAAAAACTACTGAACCTGCCCTGCCATCATCTGAAGCAAGAAGTGGTAACGAGGTGGAATTCAACCCTCTATATGCTTCAGAGGTTGGAGGAGCAGCAAAAGGCCATTCAAGCCTATACAATTGAGCACGATATAGGAGGTGGAATGCACCTGTCTCAAGCGCAGTGGAGAATGATTTCAACGTTGTGCAAGGTTCTGATGCCCTTTGAACTTGCCACACGTGAAGTCAGTTCAGACACTGCAAGCCTGAGTCAGGTCATTCCCCTCATCAGGCTTTTGCAGAAGAAGCTGGAGACATTGAAGGAGGAGCTAACACGGAGCGATTCCGCTAGGCATGTGGGACTTGTGGATGGAGCCCTTAATTCGCTTAACAAGGATTCACGGGTGGTCAATCTGTTGAAATCAGAGCACTACATTTTGGCCACCATGCTCGATCCTAGATTTAAAGCCTACCTTGGATCTCTCTTTCCGGCAGACACAAGTCTGCTGGGGTTGAAAGACCTGCTGGTGAGAAAATTGTCAAGTCAAGTGGAACGCGACCTGTCAACATCTCCTCCTTCACATTCTCCCGCAACTGGGGGTGCGAGGAAAAGGCTCAGAATTCCGAGCCCACCCGCTGGCGGTGATGCAGGGCAGTCTGGAGCGACTGCTGATGCTGACATCTGGTCCGGACTGAAGGACCTGACAACGATTACGGACATGTCGTCTACTGTCACTGCATATGATTCTCTCACCATTGAAAGAATGGTGGAGGATTATATGAGTGACCGCATCCAAGTAGGCACGTCACACAGTCCGTACTTATACTGGCAGGAAAAAGAGGCAATTTGGAGGCCCTTGCACAAACTGGCTTTATTCTACCTAAGTTGCCCTCCCACAAGTGTGTACTCCGAAAGAGTGTTTAGTGCCGCCGCTCACCTTGTCAGCAATCGGCGTACGAGGTTACATCCAGAAAATGTGGAGAAGATGATGTTCATTAAAATGAATTATAATCAATTCCTCCGCGGAGACATTGACCAGCAGCAATTGCCTCCACAAAGTACACAGGGAGCTGAGATGGTGGATTCCAGTGGGGACGAATTGATAATCTGTGAGGAGGGGGATGTACACGGTGATATATCGGAGGATGATGATGAGGTGGACATCTTGCCTCTGTAGAGCCAGTTTGTGCAAGGAGAGATTAATTGCTTCTTTTTTGGGGGGGTCCAAACCAACCCGTCATATCAGTCACAGTCGTGTGGCAGACCCTGTCACTGAAATGATGGGTTGGTTAAAGTGTGCATGTCCTGTTTTGTTTATACAACATAAGGGTGGGTGGGAGGGCCCAAGGACAATTCCATCTTGCACCTCTTTTTTCTTTTATTTTTCTTTGCGTCATGTGCTGTTTGGGGAGGGTTTTTTGGAAGGGACATCCTGCGTGACACTGCAGTGCCACTCCTAGATGGGCCCGGTGTTTGTGTCGGCCACTAGGGTCGCTTATCTTACTCACACAGTCAGCTACCTCATTGCACCTCTTTTTTTCTTTGCGTCATGTGCTGTTTGGGGAGGGTTTTTTGGAAGGGACATCCTGCGTGACACTGCAGTGCCACTCCTAGATGGGCCCGGTGTTTGTGTCGGCCACTAGGGTCGCTTATCTTACTCACACAGTCAGCTACCTCATTGCGCCTCTTTTTTTCTTTGCGTCATGTGCTGTTTGGGGAGGGTTTTTTGGAAGGGACATCCTGCGTGACACTGCAGTGCCACTCCTAGATGGGCCCGGTGTTTGTGTCGGCCACTAGGGTCGCTTATCTTACTCACACAGTCAGCTACCTCATTGCGCCTCTTTTTTTCTTTGCGTCATGTGCTGTTTGGGGAGGGTTTTTTGGAAGGGACATCCTGCGTGACACTGCAGTGCCACTCCTAGATGGGCCCGGTGTTTGTGTCGGCCACTAGGGTCGCTTATCTTACTCACACAGTCAGCTACCTCATTGCGCCTCTTTTTTTCTTTGCGTCATGTGCTGTTTGGGGAGGGTTTTTTGGAAGGGACATCCTGCGTGACACTGCAGTGCCACTCCTAGATGGGCCCGGTGTTTGTGTCGGCCACTAGGGTCGCTTATCTTACTCACACAGCTACCTCATTGCGCCTCTTTTTTTCTTTGCGTCATGTGCTGTTTGGGGAGGGTTTTTTGGAAGGGACATCCTGCGTGACACTGCAGTGACACTCCTAGATGGGCCGATGTTTGTGTCGGCCACTAGGGTCGCTTATCTTACTCACACAGCGACCTCGGTGCAAATTTTAGGACTAAAAATAATATTGTGAGGTGTGAGGTATTCAGAATAGACTGAAAATGAGTGGAAATTATGGTTTTTGAGGTTAATAATACTTTGGGATCAAAATGACCCCCAAATTCTATGATTTAAGCTGTTTTTTAGGGTTTTTTGAAAAAAACACCCGAATCCAAAACACACCCGAATCCGACAAAAAAAATTCGGTGAGGTTTTGCCAAAACGCGGTCGAACCCAAAACACGGCCGCGGAACCGAACCCAAAACCAAAACACAAAACCCGAAAAATTTCCGGCGCTCATCTCTAATATTCCTGCACAGCCTAGGAAAGCACGACATTATTAAATGCAGCTTTTCGAATAAAGAAACAAGAAAGTCTGAGGTGCGTCCTTTCTTGTCAGAGCCGGGGGCAGAGGAAAGAAGCTGTACAACACAGCTAGTCCCCAGGAACAGAAGTCCTCCCCGGCCTCTACAAAAATCCACCGCATGTCGCTGGGGCTCCACAGGCGGAGCTAGGCCCGGTGGGGACACGCCTTCGTAAGTTCAGCCACAAGTGGGTTCACTCCCTGTTAGATCCCTGGGCAATAGAAATTGTATCGCAGGGATACAGGCTGGACTGTGAGAAGATGCCCCCTCACCGAGGACCCGGCGGGCTTCCCCCCAAGAGAGGGAGCCAGTGTTAACTGCAATTCGTAAATTGTATCTTCAACAGGTGGTGGTCAAGGGTCCCCTCCTTCAACAAGAGGGTGTTATTATTCGACCATGTTATAATCCCGAAACCAGACGGTTCGGTTAGACCCATATTGTATTAAAATCCCTGAACATATACCTGAAAAGGTTCAGGTTCAAGATGGAATCGCTAAGAGCGGTCATTGCAAGCCTGAAATGAATCGGGACATAAGGGATGCATACCTTCGTGTCCCCATTTATCCACCTCATCAGGCGTACCTCAGAATTGCGGTACGGGATTGTCATTACCAATTTCACCAAGGTAATGGCGGATATGATGGTGCTTCTGCGGAAGCAAGGTGTCACTATTATCACATACTTGGATGATCTCCTCATAAAAGCGAGATCAAGAGAGCAGTTGCTGGACAGCCTATCACCTTCTCTGGAAGTGAAACGGCAACACGACTGGATTCTATATATTCCGAAGTCGCAGTTGGTTCCTACAGCTCATCTGCCTCGCCTAGGCATGATCCTAGACACAGACCAGAAGAGGGTTTATCTCCCGATAGAGAGAGCTCAGGAGCTCATGACACTGGTCAGGAATCCATTGAAAACCAAAACAGATGTCAGTGCATCACTGCACTCGAGTCCTGGGAAGGATGATGGCATCATACGAGGCCATCCCCTTCGGCTGGTTCCATGCAAGGACAATGGAACTTACTGGACAAGTGGTCCGGATCACATCTTCAGATGCATCGGTTAATCACCCTATCCCCCAGGGCCAGAGTGTCTCTCCTGTGGTGGCTGCGGAGTGCTCACCTTCTCGAGGGCAGCAGATTCGGCATTCAGGACTGGGTCCTGGTGACCACGGATGCAAGCCTCCGAGGGTGGGGGGCAGTTACACAGGGAAGAAAATTCCAAGGTTTGTGGTCAAGCCAACAGACTTGCCTTCACATCAATATCCTGGAACTAAGGGCCATATACAACGCCCTAAGTCAAGCGGAGTTCCTGCTTCGCGACCAACCGGTTCTGATCCAGTCAGACCGCAGGGGCTCATGTAAACCGCCAGGGCGGTACAAGGAGCAGGGTGGAGAGGGTAGAAGCCACCAGAATTCTTTGCTGGGCGGAGAATCAAGTAAGTGCACTGTCAGCAGTGTTCATTCCGGGAGTGGACACGACCTCCACCCGGGAAAGTGGTGACTTCATCAGGAAGTCTTCATGCAGTTTTGCAAATGGATGGAAACTGCCTCAGGTGGACTACATGGCGTCCCACCTCAATAAAAAGATAAAAAAAGGTTTTACGCTGGGTCAAGGGACTCTCAGGCGATAGCTGTGGTCGCACTAGTAACACCGTGGGTGTTCCAGTTGGTCTATATATTCCCTCCTCTTCCTCTCAGACCCAAGGGCTGAGAATTGTAATAAACGGAGGAGTGTGAACAATATTCTTTGCCCCGGATTGGCCAAGAAGGACTCGGTACCCGGAACTGCAAGAAATGCTCTCAGAGTACCCATGGCCTCTGCCTCTCAGTCAGGACATGTTGCAACAGGGACCCTGTCTGATCCAAGACTTACCGCGGCTGCGTTGGCGGCATGGCGGTTGAACGCCGTATCCTAGCGGAAAAGGGCATTCCGGATGCAGTTATTCCTACGCTGATAAAGGCTACGAAAGACGTGACAGCAAGACTTTTTCACTGTATATGGCGAAAATAGGTTGCTTGGTGTGTGGCCGGGAATCTCCTACAGAGGAATTCCAGGGGGGTCGATTCCTGCACTTCCTACAGTCAGGAGTGACTATGGGCCTAAAATTAGGATCCATAAAGGCCAAGATTTCGGCCCTATCCCTTTTTCTCTCAAAAAGAACTTGCTTCACTGCCTGAAGTTCTGACGTTGTTACAGGGGTGCTGCATATTCAGCCCCTTTTGTGCCTCCAGTGGCACCTTGGGATCTTAATGTGTGTTGGATTCCTAAAATCCCACTGGTTTGAGCCACTTAAGACCGTGGAGCTAAAATATCTCACGTGGAAAGTGGTCATGCTTTTGGCCTTAGCTTGGACTAGGCGTGTGTCAGAATTGGCGGCTTTGCCATGTAAAAGCCCATATCTGATCTTCCATATGGAAAGGGCAGAATGGAGGACTCATCCCCAATTTTTCCCTAAGGTGGTATCATCGTTTCATTTGAACCAACCTATTGTGGTGCCTGCGGCTACTAGGGACTTGGGATTCCAAGTTGCTGGACGTAGTCCGGGCCCTGAAACTTTATGTTTCCAGGACGGCTAGAGTCAGAAAAACTGACTCGCTATTTATCCTGCATGCACCCAACAAGCTGGGTGCTCCTGCTTCAAAGCAGACTATTGCTCGCTGGATCTGTAGCACGATTCAGCTTGCACATTCTGCGGCTGGACTGCCGCATCCTAAATTAGTAAAAGCCCATTCCACGAGGAAGGTGGACTCTTCTTGGGCGGCTGCCCGAGGGGTCTCGGCTTTACAACTTTGCCGAGATGCTACTTGGTCGGGTTCAAACACTTTTGCAAAATTCTACAAGTTTGATACCCTGGCTGAGGAGGACCTTGAGTTTGCTCATTCAGTGCTGCAGAGTCATCCGCACTCTCCCGCCCGTTTGGGAGCTTTGGTATAATCCCCATGGTCCTTACGGAGTACCCAGCATCCACTAGGACGTCAGAGAAAATAAGAATTTACTCACCGGTAATTCTATTTCTCGTAGTCCGTAGTGGATGCTGGGAGCCCGTCCCAAGTGCGGACTCTCTGCAATACATGTATATAGTTATTGCTTAACTAAAGGGTTATTGTATGAGCCATCTGTTGAGAGAGGCTCAGTTATTGTTCATACTGTTAACTGGGTATAGTTATCACGAGTTGTACGGTGTGATTGGTGTGGCTGGTATGAGTCTTACCCTGGATTCCAAATCCTTTCCTAGTAATGTCAGCTCTTCCGGGCACAGTTTCCCTAACTGAGGTCTGGAGGAGGGGCATAGAGGGAGGAGCCAGTGCACACCAGATATAGTACCTAATCTTTCTTTTAAGAGTGCCCAGTCTCCTGCGGAGCCCGTCTATACCCCATGGTCCTTACGGAGTACCCAGCATCCACTACGGACTACGAGAAATAGAATTATTGGTGAGTAAATTCTTATTTTTATGATGCGGCCACCATGGCGGACACCCACTGTGTTGCTTCCTCTGTGGGGGCAATGACACCCAATTGAGTAATTCTGTGGATCTCTTTAATGATTTTGTCTTTCACTGCAATAGGGACCCTCCGGGGGGCACAGACAGTAGTTATAATGGAGTCATCCAGCCCAGGGCCGGATTAACAATGGGGCGGATGGAGCTGCAGCTCCAAGCCCCCCATTGAAAATAGGCCCATGGGATTCCCTGCAGTGTAGCCAGTGTTGACAGAACAAAAAACTTTTTTACTGTCACAACTGTGACTGACCAACAGCACAAGCCAGCACATGATTCTCCTGGCAGCCTGTCTGCCAGCAGTGCCAGTGCCCACTGAACACCCACCCCCAGCTGCCGATCACCTCAACACAGCCGCCCAAAGCTCCGCCCCCTGGCCGCACTAAACTCCGCCCCCGGCCATCAGAAGCTGCATCACCAGTGTGGAACTCCCTAGTTGCTCTACGCTCTGCCCCCTGGAGGTGCTAAACTCCGCCTGCTGGCTACATTAAGCTCCGCCCCTGGCCATCAGAAGCAGTGTCACCAGTGTGGAATTCCCAGGCTGCTCTAAGCTCCGCCCCCTGACCACGCTAAGCTTCTCCCCCGGTCATCTGAAGCTGTGTCATGTGGGTGGGAGCCCCCTTGTTGTGTTTAGCTCCACTCCCAATCACCCTAAACTCCACCCCTGTTCACCTGTGTCAGTCACCAATGTTGGAGCCCCCTGTTTGATCTATATAGCTCTGCACTGCCCACCCCACCCCTTATCCAGCCATCCAAAGAATCTATGGTTTGGTGTGACCCATTTGGACTACACCAGAACTTCCCAGTACCTGATACCCCGGAGCCTGGACCAACTACAACCTTGTATTTCTGCAACCCAGGATTAGTGAGTACTACTGTACTGCTGATTTTTCCCTACGTGGTTGTATCCCTGAAGTTGTCTGCAGAGCAGCATATGGTAATTTAAGAACACCAGGGCCTTATTCAGAGATGTATGTGACCTTGATGATTTATGTACATCTCTAGTGTTTGTGGGTCTCCACAGTGTGTGCTGCCACTGTACAGATTTACCCTGTGTGTGCTGTCATTGTATGCTGTAACCCTGTGTGTGCTGGAGCAGTGCGGTGTAACCCTGTGTGTGCTGTCATTGTATGCTGTAACCCTGTGTGTGCTGGAGCAGTGCGGTGTAACCCTGTGTGTGCTGTCATTGTATGCTGTAACCCTGTGTGTGCTGGAGCAGTGCGGTGTAACCCTGTGTGTGCTGGAGCAGTGCGGTGTAACCCTGTGTGTGCTGGAGCAGTGCGGTGTAACCCTGTTTGCTTGCACTCTATGGTGTGTGCAGTGTAATACCCCTTTTCCACTAGCGTAGCACGGGTCGCAGCCGTGTCGCCTGACACGGCTGCGACCCGTGCTACAGCCCCCTGCAGACAGCGCTCACCAACCCGGCAAAACATGATCTCCCAGCGCTGCCCTCCCTATGCACTGTGAACGGAAGCCGTGTCGCCTCGACACGGCTCCCGTTCACACTAGACAGCTAGCCGGGTTGAACACGTGTTCAACCCGGCTAGCTACCAGGGTAGGATTCCCGGATCACTTGATCCGGGAATTTGCCAGGGGACCCGTTACCACTAAGGAAAAACACGGGTAAATGCGCGCCCCCGCGCATTTACCCGTGTTTAAAAAAGCTAGTGGAAAAGGGGTATAACTGTGTGTACGGCCACTATATGGTGTAACCCTGTGTATATTATTACAGTATATTGGGTTTATGTGTATATACAGGAGG
Source organism: Pseudophryne corroboree (assembly GCF_028390025.1). Taxonomy (NCBI): domain Eukaryota; kingdom Metazoa; phylum Chordata; class Amphibia; order Anura; family Myobatrachidae; genus Pseudophryne; species Pseudophryne corroboree. The sequence goes on from NC_086449.1 coordinate 148,760,012, forward strand.
GTGTATGGGCGGGATGTAATAAGATGTTACGCTGCGCTAAGCTGCATTGCCTGGTGCTAATAGCCATCTTACCGCTCCGAAGCCCCCACCCTTCGCCTCCTTCTCACCCATCGCAGCCGCCTCACTCCTCTTTCCTCCCCGGGAAGAGAGGACACCTGGGAGCAAACATCTCCTCCCTCCACAGCCTCCACCTTTCCCACTAGAGCCGCACACTCCCTGCACGGCGCTGGCTGCAGGCGGCAGTGAGTGAGCAAATAACACCGCCACCTGTGTGCTGTATCCTCTTACCGCTCCGAAGCATGTTAGAAATCCTCCTCAGCCTCCCAGCGCTGTCATTCTTTCCAAGCAGTTTCCGCATCACGTGATCCCTTTGTCTCCTGACTCCATTGGCTAGTGCATACAGTTCACGTGATGAGGAAACTGCTTTGAAAGAATGACAGCGCCTGGAGGCAGAGAGGATTCTAATATGCTTCGGAGCGGTAAGATAGCTATTATCGCAGCGCAATGCAGCTCAGCGTAGCATCTTAGTACATTGCCGCCCTATGTATGTATGTTTATTGGCGGGTAGTGAAGGTAATGGTTCCTGCTTGGTTAGGGTGCAGAGATCCAGGGACAGCAGCCGGGGATCACCTGTATGCTGCAGATTTTTTTTTGTGCTTCTGAAGTGCAGATTGCTGTGTTTAGTTAGGTACAGCACACAATGGGGGGAATTCAGTTAATATTGTGGGGTTGTAACTCCTTGGTTAAGTGCCCTGAGTTACCCAATCGCTCGCGTGGTAAACCTGCTAATAGTGGATTTCTACTCACAGCATCCCGAGGGAGCGAGCAAAAATCTGCATTAAGTACTGCCTTAAGGCTAGTTGCGGTGTTACTGTGTGATACTAGCATTGCCCAGGAGGTGCAGTTTACCGCAACTGAGCCCTGGGCATTAGTCGCTGTAAGGTGCATCTCCTGAGTTAAATGCCGGATGTGATGCGTTCAATCAAATAGCTCCGGCACTTAACCTAGGCGCTACATCCCCACAATACTAATTGAATTTCCTTCAATGTGTATTTAGTAGTAATATTTTATATACTAAAACAAAGCAGGTGCCCTCCAACCTAGTAAATATAGCAATGGGCCAGTAATACATGCAATACTCTAGAGGCAGCACTCTATGGAGACTAATTAGTACCACAACAATTGTAGACAGTGACCAGCGTTTCAGTGTTATTGTAGCATTTTGGTCAGGGTACACTGTGTATACGCGTAGAGTATGTTTGACTGATGGCCGGGATCCCGGCGGTCAGCATACCGACGCCAGGATCCCGGCCGCCAGAATGCCAGCAGGGAGGCAAGCGCAACTAAGCCCCTTGCGGGCTCACTGCGCTCGCCGCAGGTTTTATTCCCTCTCTGTGGGTGTCGTGGACACCCACGAGTGGGAATAGCCATTGGCCCCCTGCCGGCATTCTGGCGCCCAGTATCCTGGCGTCGGTATGCTGATCACCGGGATGGTAACTACATCCCGTGTATACACAGAGGTGCAGCTGTGACTGAGATGCACTGTATCAGAAATGTCTGCTAAATATGCTAGACGTTCCTGGGCAGTGACTGGTAGGTGGCTATTAATGTACGCAAAAATGGTCTGTCTCATGGGTGTGTTGCATACATGATGCTAAAGTGTTTGCGCACACAGACGCTTCATAGCTCACACTGGAGCCCACACTCAGGGCCTAATTCAGACCTGAATGCTGTTGTACGAATTCGCAAAGAGGACGATTATCGATTGACTGCACATGCATACAGATTGTAGTACGCACGTGCGAGGCCAATCTGCGACAGAATCCTGCGTCTTTTTTAATCGCTAGGCGTACGCAAGTTGATTGTCAGGAATTGGACGTGTGTGGGTGGTAACTGGCTGTTTTCTGGGAGTGTCAGAAAAAATACAGGCGTTCCCAAGCGTTTTCGGGGCGGATGTGTGACGTCAGCTCCGGCCCCGATCAGCCTGTGTGTGTCGCACTGTAGGAGTAAGTCCTGGGCTACGCACAGACTGCACAGTATGGAAAAACCATTTGATGGTGAGTGAGTTGCGAACGGATTTGCAGCTGACTGGCATTTGCAAAGCTTTTAGCACGGCGTACGCAGACTTGCACGGGGCAGGTATTCACTCTCCCTGGGCGGCGACTATCTAATAGCAAACTTCTGCAAATTCACAGAGGAGTGATCAGGTCTGAGTTAAGCCCTGAGATGGAAAATCTGCACTCACCCAAAGACTGGTGCAAGTTTCCATGGTGCAACCAATAATGGTGTCTAAGCACCAGACAGGAAAGAGGAACTGCACCAAGCTGTATTACAGCATTTATAGACACCACTGACAGTGGGTGTCTCAGTCCTTGCACATTCGCACACATACTTATACACAAGGGAAGGGCTTTGTAGCGGCATATGCATAAAGTGCAGGTCACATATTCGCTTTATTTAATATTCTTTCACGTTTTCATGTTCTGTTCCTTGTACTTTGTTTAGAGCTAGATATTGGGAAATTAGCAATTTTCAGGTATATATTTCTGTCAAAGCACTCTAAATAAAAATATTATAAATAAACCATGGGGGGGGGGAGGGGTGTTATTCAGTGATTAATAATATAACAGGTGGTGTGGGAAGGGAGATTCAGGTGGTTGAAGGCAGACGGTAGCTATGTATGCCACTAGCCACTCCCCATGTCGCAGACCAAACCCCCTGTGAAGACTACACCCCCACAACACTGGTCACACCCCATCAGTACTAACACCCCTGCCATGCTGATCACACCCCCTGCGGCACACACACAATAGGCCCTTCATAAATTTCAGCTCCAGGCCCATGTGGACCTTAATCTGGCACTGATCCAGCCTCATATGGTACACAAAAGGAAGCTTGCAAAGTGTACTGCAATCAAATAAATCCTGAAAGTCTTTTATCTCTGGGACGGTCATTTGTATTGCGTGTACCTCAGGTCCCAATGTGAGAAGGCCTAGCTTCATACTGCCAGGGAGGCCTAGCAGTGGTTTAACCTTTTGATCCACAATGTGGATTAGCAAATCAGCACGGGTAAACTTTAGCTTTGTGGTACCCAGTGTGGTGATGATCTGGCCACCATAAGCTATCAAGTTGATCTTGTCTCGTGGGTTTATCTGTGCAGTTGGATCTATTTCACATAGTTGTTTGTAGGATATGACATTGCACTTCGCTCCTGAGTCTATTTTGACTATGGCCATCTTGTTCGTATGCTTTGTTCTCAGTTTGATAAATATTTCGCCTTTCTCATCCAAGTGGTGTACACTATCACAAACTGTCATGCGAACCGATTCACACCCTGGCTCCGTTTCAACCTGGTTAATCCGCCGGGGTAAGCGGCTATAGCGCGACTCAGACTGTTGCTTTATGGAAGTTTGATCAGCACCTTCCAAAATCATTCCATTTGCCACATGCATTACATCGTTTATCATATGCGGGGAAGCTTTGTTTGCCAGGAGGGTGCTGTGCCGCGCAGTTCCCATACGTGGAGGATCGGCGCAGAACGGCCGCCATGACACACACCTGAGCGTCCTTTCTTAGTTCCCTTGTGCCCTTTTCAGACTGCTCATTTAACATACAGATATTTATGGCAGTTTCTAATGTGAGGCCCTTCTCCCGCAGCAGCTGTGCACGTACCTTGTCGCTGTGTATGCCGCATACGATTCTGTCATGGATGAGGTCCTCTGTGAGGATACCAAAATTGCACTTCTTTGCCAGCAGCTTTAGTGTGGAGACATAGGACTGTATACTGTCATCACCCATTTGGTTTGTGCTGTTGAAAACATGCCTGTCCATAATTACATTCTTTACTGGCATGTAGATCTCTTCAAACTTTGCTATTAGGATGTCAGGATCCTCTCTGTCTTCTCCGTTAGCATATACAAAAGCATCTGATTTTTCCACAGCATTGGTGCCTGCGAGGTTCAGCAGCGTGTATGCCTGGACTTTTTTGATTTGTCTGAAAGGCCTGTTATAGAGTATACTCATCATTCCCTTTTAAACCTCAACCAGTTGTCAGCCACGTTTTCATCAAATATCAGCGGATCTATTCTGCTGAGACCTTGTGCCATGGCATCCCAGTTCTGACACCATGTAGATGTGTAACAACAAAATCAGGGCTACACTTGCAGCATCAGTGTAATACAGGTCTTTACTCAGCATGAGCCAGACACCAAGTGGAAGTAACAGGAGACAAACAGGAAGTGAGTCACCACGGCATGAATCCTCTCCCATGATGCACAGCAAGCATTTACAAGTAGAAAATATATCTGTTGCTTCTCACAGAAGCCATGAAGATGCTGGCTAAACTTGGGGCAAATTTTGTTCCTATTGCCATCCCGGTTTTCTGTAAAAAAACATTTGCCCTCAAAATAGAAAACATTATTTTGCAGTATGAAGGCATGGTTTCACGAACAAAGTCTTTCCTTGGCTCTAAATATTCTGATTTTAAAAGAGAAAAACAGATACCGCTTCCAGACCCTTTGTATGATGTATGCAAGCATAGAGGTTGGTGACGTCTCCAGTACCTATGATTTTATTTGTATCCCATTTAAGGTTCTGTAGTTCCATGTCACCCGTATCTTTAAAGTATGATTTGTTTCTGATGAAAAGTGGTTGTAGAAGTGTATCAACCATGGAAGAAAGGTTGGCGGTTAGAGAGTTTGTGTTTGCCATGATAAGTCTACCTGGGGGATTTGTGGTGCTTTTATGTCTTTTTAGTAATATATAGCTTGTTGGTGTGGCGGGATCCCCAATGTTGATTTATTCCAGTTCATTTTTGGCAATACCTCATTTTTCAAAGTGTTTGGTGAATTTCTCAAAGTTTTCTTTAATTTTGTTTGATGAATCATTTTTGAGTTTCTAGCAGGTATTTTGGTCTCCAAATTGTCTTTATATGTTGTTGATGTAGTCCTCTTTGTTGAGGATAGCTACACCCCCTTCTTTATCACAAGTTTGATCACAATTGTCTTATCATTGCTAAGGTCTTTGATGATTTCTCTTTCTTTCCTAGATTGTGTTTGATTTTCTTTCTCTTTCCCTCTAGATTCTCTAGCTCTTCCAAAACAATTTTGATAAAAGTGTCTATGTTATTGCCCTTTATATGGGTTGAATAAAATTTCACCAGTTCCTTATAAATATATGTAAATAAGATGTCTCAATTATCTACTACAGTATAATGTAGTTTTTCAAATTGCTAATGCCTCTCGGTGTGCTGTTTCTAATATATTAACATGTCAATTGTCTTCTTTAAGCAACAATTCCCCTCCCCCCAAAAAAAACTACAATTGCCAAGGACCCCTAAAGAACACCAAGAAATCTTTCAATAGTTTGTCAGAGTTGACACTTTTTGCTGGTCTATCACAAGTGCAGGACCTGAGTGGATCCTTATAATTCAAGCTGGAGTTTTTCAGGGGATGCACTCTGGACATTCACACCTCCATTGATCCCTCCTTTACATTGTGCCTGCTGCATAATTTGAAATATACTAATAATGTTTAGCACCTTCTAGATGCCATATGAAATATACTGAAGATCACACAGATGCATACAGCAACTCAGCTTAAGGGGAGAATATCTGCATTTCTCACCTGGAGACATCCAATCATCCACTCACTGCTCATCTCCAAAGTCTACTACAGTGACCTTCAGTTATTCTTTCTGCTACTGTCTGTTCTCAATGCTGCTGCCTGGCAAAGTTTCCTCTATAAACACATTACATCTGCCTTCCCTCACCTATAAGGCCTACACTGGCTCCCCTTCCCCTTCAGATCTCATTTCAAACTTTTCACACTCACCTACAAAGCCCTCACCCATTCCTCTATTATTTACATTGCTGACCTCATCTCCCTTTCTCCCTTTACACTCCTGCCTGCCCACTTGTGATCGTCGACTTCCATCCCAACTGAATACTTCCTCCCACTCCCACTCCCAAGTTTTTTTCCTGTGCTGCTTCTTACCTCTTGAACTCTCTCCCTCTCCGACTCTCTACAAATTCCAAACAGGCTGTCAAGACCCACTACTTTATCAAAACCTTTCTGCTCTCATCTTAACCCACTGTCCCATGCTCACTGTCTACCCATCTATGTCACCCCTGTCTGTCTGCCCTTTCCCTTTAGACTGTAAGCTCTCTTGAGCAGGACCCTCTTCCCTCATTTGCTTTTCCTTTCCTCACTTTTACAATCCTCTTCTACCCACTGCTTACAACAGCTGCTAAACCTTGGGTTCTGCTGTTCTACTAGTTATTTAAGTATTATGACTGCTGATGCAGCAGTGTTTCTAAAAATGGGGGATATCTGAATAGAAATATTGATTTTTCCTGATGTTTCATCCGTATTCTTTTTACAGGCTATCCAATTTGGTCACCTGTAAAAAAAATATTGTGAAACCTGTGTGTTTACGGTGAAAACAGACATGTGCACATGAAACAAAATCCCAGATAAGCCACGCCTCGTGCCAGCTTATTGGGGCTAGTTGGATAGCCCCTGGCGAGACAGGTGGCTGCGGCAATTGATCGCGGCTAACTGGATACCCCCCAATGTCTATGTACTGTTAAGTTCTGTAGCATGTAACTTTCTTTCTTGTAATGCCCATACTGTTTCTGTATTTTTACTTTGTAGGATAATAATAATAATTTAGCTCTGTGCACACAACGCAGATGTAATTAAGGCCGATACGTATTCAACTCTACACCAGCCCCTCCGGGTCTTGTGCTTTACCCAGACAGCGCATTCATTTCTTGCAGTCTGTATCTCCAGCTTTTGTCCAAACTCTGAGGGTAGCTCTCTCTCTGCAGGAATTGAATATGTTTACTCTAGTAAAAAGAACAACAAAAAGTGAAGTAAGTGTAATCAGCTCATGGTAAAATGATTTGATTTATATGGCACTAACAAACTCCACAGGCAGACACATAGCTACAAATAACACATTGGGATTTAAAAACATCTGGTTTCTAAACTGATGACCCATAGGGAATATACTGGCCACAAACATTTTTCACCCAAAGAAATCAATGCAGGCTAAAATAGGATTTTAATTACCTACTGGTAAATCCATTTCTCGTAGTCCGTAGAGGATGCTGGGGTCCACATTAGTACCATGGGGTATAGACGGGTCCACCAGGAGCAATTGGCACTTTAAGAGTTTGAGAGTGTGGGCTGGCTCGTCCCTCTATGCCGCTCCTACCAGACTCAGTTTAGAAACTGTGCCCGAGGAGATGAACAACTTCGAGAGAAGGATTTTACACAGATAGTGGCGAGATTCACACCAGCTCACACATACAAGGCAAACCAATCTAACGAGCTTGAAACATCAGCAACGGCTGAACAAGATTACTTAACCAAGTAACAAAACAGTACTAAAACAAGAACAAAGCAGTACTGAACTAAGTAACCACTGCACGATCACGAAGCGCTGGGTGGGCGCCCAGCATCCTCTACGGACTACGAGAAAAGGATTTACTGGTAGGTAATTAGATGAATAGATGAATTTGGAGAATTGATAAATGATGACGAAATAAAAGCGGAAATACTGAACAATTTTTTTTCATCAGTATTCACCAGAAAAGAACTGTTGGTGGGAGTAGAGCATAACAATTGTTACAGTAAAGATCCATGGTTAGAAACTTGTTTAAGTGAAGAAGTAATCCGAGAGAGACTAAGCAAAATGAAGGTTAATAAATCACCTGGTCCCGATGGACTTCACCCGAGGGTTCTTATGGAGCTTAGTTCACAACTAGCACAACCCCTATACTTGATTTTCAATAGTTCAATTAGATCAGGCTTGGTACCGAAGGATTGGCATATAGCTGAGGTAGTGCCATTATTTAAAAAGGGATCCAAAAATCTTCCGGGTAACTACAGACCAGTTAGTTTGACGTCTATAGTGGGGAAAATATTGGAAGGAATTTTAAGGGACAGCATACAGGAGTATCTACAGACCACTAGGATTATTAGCAAGAACCAGCATGGGTTTGTGTGGGACAAGTCATGTCAGACTAACTTAATTAGCTTCTATGAGGAAGTGAGCAATAATCTTGATCAGGGAAAAGCAGTGGATGTAGTCTTCCTAGATTTTGCAAAAGCCTTCGATACAGTGCCTCACAAGAGACTGATCATCAAATTAAAGGAGCTTGGCCTAGGAAAAATAAGATTTTACTTACCGATAAATCTATTTCTCGTAGTCCGTAGTGGATGCTGGGGACTCCGTCAGGACCATGGGGATTAGCGGCTCCGCAGGAGACAGGGCACAAAAATAAAGCTTTAGGATCAGGTGGTGTGCACTGGCTCCTCCCCCTATGACCCTCCTCCAAGCCTCAGTTAGGATACTGTGCCCGGACGAGCGTACACAATAAGGAAGGATTTTGAATCCCGGGTAAGACTCATACCAGCCACACCAATCACACCGTACAACTTGTGATCTGAACCCAGTTAACAGTATGACAAACGTAGGAGCCTCTGAACAGACGGCTCACAACAATAACAACCCGATTTTTTTGTAACAATAACTATGTACAAGTATTGCAGACAATCCGCACTTGGGATGGGCGCCCAGCATCCACTACGGACTACGAGAAATAGATTTATCGGTAAGTAAAATCTTATTTTCTCTGACGTCCTAGTGGATGCTGGGGACTCCGTCAGGACCATGGGGATTATACCAAAGCTCCCAAACGGGCGGGAGAGTGCGGATGACTCTGCAGCACCGAATGAGAGAACTCCAGGTCCTCTTTAGCCAGGGTATCAAATTTGTAGAATTTTACAAACGTGTTCTCCCCCGACCACGTAGCTGCTCGGCAGAGTTGTAATGCCGAGACCCCTCGGGCAGCCGCCCAGGATGAGCCCACCTTCCTTGTGGAATGGGCCTTGACAGATTTAGGCTGTGGCAGGCCTGCCACAGAATGTGCAAGTTGAATTGTGCTACAAATCCAACGAGCAATCGTCTGCTTAGAAGCAGGAGCACCCAGCTTGTTGGGTGCATACAGTATAAACAGCGAGTCAGATTTTCTGACTCCAGCCGTCCTTGAAATATATATTTTCAATGCCCTGACAACGTCCAGCAACTTGGAATCCTCCAAATCGCTAGTAGCCGCAGGCACCACAATAGGCTGGTTCAGGTGAAACGCTGACACCACCTTAGGCAGAAACTGAGGACGCGTCCGCAGTTCTGCCCTGTCCGAATGGAAAATCAGATATGGGCTTTTATACGATAAAGCCGCCAATTCTGACACTCTCCTGGCTGAAACCAGGGCCAGTAGCATGGTTACTTTCCATGTAAGATATTTCAAATCCACCGATTTGAGTGGCTCAAACCAATGGGATTTGAGAAAATCCAAAACTACATTAAGGTCCCACGGAGCCACTGGGGGCACAACCGGGGGCTGTATATGTAGTACTCCTTTTACAAAAGTCTGGACTTCAGGAACTGAAGCCAATTCTTTCTGGAAGAAAATCGACAGGGCCGAAATTTGAACCTTAATGGACCCCAATTTGAGGCCCATAGACAATCCTGTTTGCAGGAAATGTAGGAATCGACCCAATTGAAATTCCTCCGTGGGGGCCTTCCTGGCCTCACACCACGCAACATATTTTCTCCAAATGCGGTGATAATGTTGTGCAGTCACCTCCTTCCTGGCTTTTACCAGTGTAGGAATGACCTCTTCCGGAATGCCTTTTTCCCTTAGAATTCGGCGTTCAACCGCCATGCCGTCAAACGCAGCCGCGGTAAGTCTTGGAATAGACACGGTCCCTGCTGAAGCAGGTCCCGTCTTAGAGGTAGAGGCCACGGATCTTCCGTGAGCATCTCCTGAAGTTCCGGGTACCAAGTTCTTCTTGGCCAATCCGGAGCCACGAGTATCGTTCTTACTCCCCTTTGCCGTATAATTCTCAGTACTTTTGGTATGAGAGGCAGAGGAGGAAACACATACACTGACTGGAACACCCACGGTGTTACCAGAGCGTCCACAGCTATTGCCTGAGGGTCTCTTGACCTGGCGCAATACCTGTCCAGTTTTTTGTTGAGGCGAGACGCCATCATATCCACCTTTGGTTTTTCCCAACGGTTCACAATCATGTGGAAGACTTCTGGATGAAGTCCCCACTCTCCGGGGTGTAGATCGTGTCTGCTGAGAAAGTCTGCTTCCCAGTTGTCCACTCCCGGAATGAACACTGCTGACAGTGCTATCACATGATCTTCCGCCCAGCGAAGAATCCTTGCAGCTTCTGCCATTGCTCTCCTGCTTCTTGTGCCGCCCTGTCTGTTTACGTGGGCGACTGCCGTGATGTTGTCCGACTGGATCAACACCGGCTGACCCTGAAGCAGGGGTTTTGCCAGGCTTAGAGCATTGTAAATCGCTCTTAGCTCCAGTATATTTATGTGAAGAGACATCTCCAGGCTTGACCATACTCCCTGGAAGTTTCTTCCCTGTGTGACCGCTCCCCAGCCTCTCAGACTGGCATCCGTGGTCACCAGGACCCAGTCCTGTATGCCGAATCTGCGGCCCTCTAACAGATGAGCACTCTGCAACCACCACAGAAGAGACACCCTTGTCCGTGGCGATAAGGTTATCCGCTGATGCATCTGCAGATGCGATCCGGACCATTTGTCCAGCAGATCCCACTGAAAAGTTCGTGCGTGGAATCTGCCGAATGGAATCGCTTCGTAAGAAGCCACCATCTTTCCCAGGACTCTTGTGCATTGATGCACAGACACTTTCCCTGGTTTTAGGAGGTTCCTGACAAGTTCGGATAACTCCCTGGCTTTCTCCTCCGGAAGAAACACCTTTTTCTGAACCGTGTCCAGAATCATTCCCAGGAACAGCAGACGTGTCGTCGGGGTCAATTGAGATTTTGGAAAATTCAGAATCCACCCGTGCTGTTGCAGCACTACTTGGGTTAGTGCTACTACGTCCCCCAGCTGTTCCCTGGACCTTGCCCTTATCAGGAGATCGTCCAAGTAAGGGATAATTAATACGCCTTTTCTTCGCAGAAGAAACATCATTTCGGCCATTACCTTGGTAAAGACCCGAGGTGCCGTGGACAATCCAAACGGCAGCGTCTGAAACTGATAATGACAGTTTTGCACCACGAACCTGAGGTACCCTTGATGTGAAGGGCAAATTGGGACATGCAGGTAAGCATCCTTGATGTCCAGGGACACCATAAAGTCCCCTTCTTCCAGATTCGCTATCACTGCTCTGAGTGACTCCATCTTGAACTTGAATTTTTGTATGTACAGGTTCAAAGATTTCAGATTTAGAATAGGTCTTACCGAGCCGTCCGGCTTCGGTACCACAAATAGTGTGGAATAATACCCCTTACCCTGTTGTAGGAGGGGTACCTTGACTATCACCTGCTGAGAATACAGCTTGTGAATGGCTTCCAATACCGTCGCCCTGTCTGAGGGAGACGTTGGCAGAGCAGACTTTAGGAACCGGCGAGGGGGAGACTTCTCGAATTCCAACCTGTAACCCTGAGATACTATCTGCAGGATCCAGGGGTCCACCTGTTCCTATAGGAACGAAAGGACTGCGGCTGAAAAGACGGTGTCTTTTTCTGTTGGGAGGGGACCTGAGGTAAAAAGGTGGATTTCCCGGCTGTTGCCGTGGCCACCAAATCCGATAGACCGACCCCAAATAATTGCTCCCCCTTATACGGCAATACTTCCATATGCCGTTTGGAATCCGCATCACCTGACCATTGTCGCGTCCATAAACTTCTTCTGGCAGATATGGACATCGCACTTACTCTCGATGCCAGAGTGCAAATATCCCTCTGAGCATCTCGCATATAAAGAAAAGCATCCTTTAATTGCTCTAAAGTCAATAAAATACTGTCCTTATCTAGGGTATCAATATTTTCAGTCAGGGAATCCGACCAAACCACCCCAGCACTGCACATCCATGCAGAGGCGATGGCTGGTCGCAGTATAACACCAGTATGAGTGTATATACTTTTCAGGGTAGTTTCCAGCCTCCTATCCGCTGGATCCTTGAGGGCGGCCGTTTCAGGAGACGGTAACGCCACTTGTTTTGATAAGCGTGTGAGCGCCTTATTCACCCTAGGGGGTGTTTCCCAGCGCGCCCTAACCTCTGGCGGGAAAGGATATAATGCCAATAACTTCTTTGAAATTAGCAGTTTTCTATCGGGGTTAACCCACGCTTCATCACACACTTCATTCAATTCGTCTGATTCAGGAAAAACTACAGGTAGTTTTTTCAGACCCCACATAATACCCCTTTTTTTGGTACATGCAGTATCAGAGATATGCAAAGCCTCCTTCATTGCCGTGATCATATAACGTGTGGCCCTACTGGAAAATACGTTTGTTTCTTCACCGTCGACACTAGATTCGGTGTCCGTGTCTGGGTCTGTGTCGACCGACTGAGGTAAAGGGCGTTTTACAGCCCCTGACGGTGTCTGAGACGCCTGTACAGGTACTAACTGGTTTGCCGGCCGTCTCATGTCGTCAACTGATTTTTGTAATGTGCTGACATTATCACGTAATTCCATAAACAAAGCCATCCATTCCGGTGTCGACTCCCTAGGGGGTGACATCACCATTACCGGCAATTGCTCCGCCTCCACACCAACATCGTCCTCATACATGTCGACACACAGCAGACACACAGGGAATGCTCTTATCGAAGACAGGACCCCACTAGCCCTTTGGGGAGACAGAGGGAGAGTTTGCCAGCACACACCCAAGCGCTATAAATATATAGGAACAACCCTATAGAAGTGTTGTCTCCCTTATAGCAGCTTAATATATCAAAAAACGCCAAAAAAGTGCCCCCCCCCTCTCTGTTTTACCCTGTTTCTGTAGTGCAGTGCAGGGGAGAGTCCTGGGAGCCTTCCTCGCAGCGGAGCTGAGCAGGAAAATGGCGCTGTGTGCTGAGGAGATAGGCCCCGCCCCCTATTTCGGCGGGCTCTTCTCCGGTGTTTGTGAGACCTGGCAGGGGTGAAATACATCCATATAGCCCCAGGGGCTATATGTGATGTATTTTTTTTAGCCAGAACAAGGTATTCTCATTGCTGCCCAGGGCGCCCCCCGCAGCGCCCTGCACCCTCCGTGACCGCTGGTGTGAAGTGTGTGACAACAATGGCGCACAGCTGCAGTGCTGTGCGCTACCTCATGAAGACTGAAAAGTCTTCTGCCGCCGGTTTCTGGACCTCTTCACTTTTCGGCATCTGCAAGGGGGTCGGTGGCGCGGCTCCGGGACCGGACTCCATGGCTGGGCCTGTGTTCGATCCCTCTGGAGCTAATGGTGTCCAGTAGCCTAAGAAGCCAATCCATCCTGCACGCAGGTGAGTTCACTTCTTCTCCCCTAAGTCCCTCGTTGCAGTGAGCCTGTTGCCAGCAGGACTCACTGTAAAATAAAAAACCTAAAAACTTTTTCTAAGCAGCTCTTTAGGAGAGCCACCTAGATTGCACCCTGCTCGGACGGGCACAAAAACCTAATTGAGGCTTGGAGGAGGGTCATAGGGGGAGGAGCCAGTGCACACCACCTGATCCTAAAGCTTTATTTTTGTGCCCTGTCTCCTGCGGAGCCGCTAATCCCCATGGTCCTGACGGAGTCCCCAGCATCCACTAGGACGTCAGAGAAAACTATTTGCACATGGATAAGCAACTGGTTGGATAGAAGGGTACAGCGAGTAGTGGTCAACGGGAAGTACTCAACCTGGTCCCCAGTAGTCAGCGGAATACCACACGGGTCCGTACTCGGTCCACTAATGTTCAACATATTTATCAATGACCTAGAAATAGGCCTGGAAAGCACAGTGTCAATCTTTGCAGATGATACTAAACTGTGTAAGGTAATTAACTCGGAATTGGATGTGGAGTCCTTACAGAATGATCTATCTAAACTTGAACTCTGGGCGTCTAAATGGAAAATGAGGTTCAATACAAACAAATGCAAGGTTATGCATTTCGGGACTAAAAACAAACTTGCAGCCTACATACTAAATGGGGAACGACTAGGTAAAACAGATTTGGAAAAGGATTGGGGGGTACTCATTGATAATAGGCTTAATAACCATTCACAATGTCAAAGCGCAGTAAAGAAGGCAAGTAAGGTGCTAGCGTGCATAAAACGGGGAACTGAGTCAAGGGACTCGGATGTAATCCTGCCGCTGTATAAAGCATTGGTACGTCCGCACCTGGAATATTGTGTTCAGTTTTGGGCACCACTGTATAAAAAAAGATATTGGTGAACTCGAAAGGGTTCAAAGGCGAGCTACTAAATTGATTACAGGCCTAGAGGGACTGGATTATGAGGAAAGGCTTAAAAAGTTGAATATGTATAAACTAGAAAAGAGGCGTCTAAGAGGGGATATTATTAATATCTTCAAATATGTAAAGGGACATCACAAAGAGTTATCAGAGGAATTATTTATTAAAAGAACACAGTTTAGGACACGTGGGCACTCGCTGCGGCTGGAGGAGAGAAAGTTCCGAACGCGACGGAGGAAAGGGTTCTTCACTGTTAGGGCAATTAGGATGTGGAATTCCCTGCCAGGGAAGGTGGTAATGGCGGACTCTGTAAATGGATTTAAAAAAGGAATGGATACATTTCTGTATGAAAATGATATCCAAGGTTATAATATTTAAAATATCAAAATGGTTAATCCGGGTGTTATATGAGTTATAGTAGTTAACTAGTCATAAAACATTACTCAGCGGGTATGTAGATTCATCACAACTTAATACAGATTGAACACGATGGGCAAATTGCCTCTTTTCTCTTACGTCCTAGAGGATGCTGGGGTCCACATTAGTACCATGGGGATGTACCAAAGCTTCCAGAAAGGGAGGGAGAGTGCGGAGGCTCCTGCAGAACTGATTGACCAAACTTCAGGTCCTCAGCGGCCAAGGTATCGAACTTGTAGAACTTTGCAAACGTGTTCGACCCCGACCAAGTAGCCGCTCGGCAAAGCTGTAAAGCCGAGACAGCCCGGGCAGCCGCCCAGGAGAACCCACCTTACGAGTAGAGTGGGCCTTAACTGATGTAGGACACGGCAATCCTGCCGAAGAATACGCATGCTGGATAGTGAACCTGATCCAGCGAGAGATCGTCTGCTTAGAAGCAGGACACCCAAGTTTCTTGGGATCATACAGGACAAACAGAGAGTCCGATTTTCTGTGACAAGTAGTCCTCTTCACATAGATTTTCAGAGCTCTTACAATATCCAAGGACTTTGATGAGATTGAGGAGTCAGTAGCAACTGGCACCACAATAGGTTGGTTGATATGAAATGCCGACACAACCTTTGGAAGGAACTGCTGACGTGTCCGGAGCTCAGCTATATCTTCATGGAAGATCAAGTAGGGGCTCTTACAAGACAAAGCCCCCAGCTACGACACACGTCTAGCAGAAGCTAAGGCCAACAAAGTGACAGCCTCCATGTGAGAAACTTGACCTCAACCTCCTGTAGAGGCTCGAATCAATCTGACTGGAGAAACTGCAGCACCATGTTAAGATCCCATGGTGCCGTAGGTGGCACAAAGTAAGGCTCTATGTGCAGAACCCCTTTCAAAAAAGTCTGAACCTCCGGGAGGGAAGCCAACTGTTTCTGGAAGAAAATGGATAGGGCCGAAATCTGGACCTTTACGGATCCCAACCTCAGGCCCACATCCACACCTGCTTGCAGGAAGAGGAGAAACCGTTCCAGTTGAAACTCCACCATAGGAAACTTCTTGGACTCACACCAAGATGCATATTTTTTCCAAATATGATGGTAATGTTAAGACGTTACTCCTTTCCTAGCCTGTATCAGGGTAGGAATAACCTTGTTCAGTATGCCTTTCCGAGCTAATATCTGGCGTTCAACCTCCATGCCGTCAAACGTAGCCGCGGTAAGTCTTGACAAGTGAACGGCCCCTACTGCAGCAGGCCTCGGCTCTTCTAACAGTAGATCCAGAAGATCTGCGTACCAAGCCCTTCTTGGCCAGTCCAGAGCAATGAGGATCGTCTGAACTCTTGTTCTCCTTATGAGTTTTAGAACTCTTGGAATGAGTGGAAGTGGAGGAAATACGTACACTGACTGGAACACCCACGGAGTCACTAGGGCATCCACCGCCAAGGCTTGCAGGTCCCTCGACCTGGAACAATACTGCCAAAGCTTCCTGTTGAGACGAGAGGCCATCATGTCTATTTGAGATACACCCAAAGATCTGTTACCTCCGTGAACACCTCCGGAGGGAGTCCCCACTCTCCTGGATGGAGATCATGTCTGCTGAGGAAGTCCGCTTCCCAGTTGTCTACTCCGGTTATGAAGATTGCTGACCACGCCAATGCGTGTTTTTCCACCCAGTGGCTGATTCCTGTTACCTCTGACATTGCAGCTCTGCTCTTCGTTCCGCCCTGTCGGTTTATGTAAGCCATTGTCGTTACATTGTCCGACTGCACTGGAATGGCTCGATCTCGCAGAAGATGGGCCGCTTGGAGAAGACCGTTTTAGACAGCTCTTAGTTCCAGAATGTTTATTGATAGGCTGGATTACAGGCTTGACCACCTTCCTTGGAAGGTTTCCCCCTGAGTGACTGCGCCCCAGCCCCGGAGACTTGCCTCCGTGGTTAGAAGAATCCAGTCCTGAATCCCGAACCTGCGGCCCTCCAGAAGGTGAGGTAGTTGTAGCCACCAGAGGAGTGAAATCCTGGCTTTTGGCGATAGACGTATTCTCTGGTGCATGTGTAGATGAGATCCCGACCACTTGTCCAGGAGATACAGTTGGAAGGGCCGAGCATGAAACCTTCCGTACTGTAGAGCCTCGTAAGCGGCCACCATCTTCCACAGAAGGCGAATGCACTGATGAACCGAAACCCGGGCTGGCTTCAGGACATCCCGGACCACTGTTTGTATCACCAACGCTTTCTCCTCCGCAAGAAACAACCTCTGCACCACTGTGTCGAGGATCATTCCCAGAAAAGACAAACTCCTGGTCGGCTCCAAATGTAATTTTGGAAGATTCAGGATCCAACCGTGTTCCCTGAGCAGATGAGTCGTGAGAACAATGGACTGCAACAACCTCTCCCTGGACGATGCCTTTATCAGCAGATCGTCCAGATATGGGATTATGTTCACCCCCTGTTTGCGGAGGAGAACCATCATCTCTGCCATCACCTTGGTGAACCAATTCCTCAAGTAACGTGCCTGACCACTTTACTATAGCTTTAGAGATCCATGCACAGGCAATAGTAGGTCACAATATCGCCCCTGAAGCCGTGTATATGGATTTGAGCGCAGTGCTAGTTGGGGACAACAAACACTCCACACACACACACACACAGGGAAAAGGCAGACAGAGTTTCCCCCCCAAGAATGCCAAGAGAGCCACAGAGATTGGAGCCAAACCACACACAGCACTCTTTAGATATAGGAAAACCACTACCCACTGCTTACTGAGCAACTTAATAGTTAACACAGTACATACACTGCCCCCTGGTACCGTACAAGATAGCTGGAGTTAATGAGGAGGAACAGCTCTCCCTGTCAGCGTCTCTGCATGCAGGAAAAATGGCGCTGAACGATGCTGGGTCCGCTCTGAGGAGAAGCTCCGTCCCCTTCCATGGAGCTGCTTCCCGCTCTCTGGTTCTTTAAACTGGCCCGAGTAATATCTGTTGGCAGTGATCTGGGGTCCCTGACAGGCTTCTGACCAGTGTAGGGTGTTAGCGCTGGCTCAGGGCGCCCCTCACAGCGCCGCACAATGTACCGCTGAGCCCTGGAGCGCAGTTAGCACTGCGCTCCCTACTCTGTTGCCACCATCTTCACACCAGCTCCCCACTTGCCAGGGGACCAGCGACTCACTCGCCACTGAAGTCTTCTGGCTCTGTAAGAGGATGGCGGCATGCTGCGGGGGTGAGGGATCACCTGTGGCGGCGAACGTTCTTTCCCCTCAGGAGCTCAGTGTCCTGTCAGCAGAGATAGTGGCTCAGACCCCTTAGGGCGGACACTACTCCCCCCCCCCCCCCCCCGTTTAGTCCCACAAAGCAAGGAGGCTGTTGCCAGCAGCCTCCCTTCAATTTTGCGATCAGCCGGTTCTTTTAACGCGGTAGATCCCCGGACAGGTAAAAACCACCTGGAAACAGATGAGTCAGCTATGGGCGTGTTTTCCCATTTCTTCCTATCCTGCTCAGGAAAGGGATAAGCAACCAGAACCTTTCTGGGGATCTGGAATTTTGTCTCCGGGTTTTCCCAGGATTTTTCAAATATAGCGTTTAATTCTTTAGACGCAGGGAAGGTTAGCGAGACTTTCTTATTATCCGTGAAGTAAGCCTCCTCAACCTGCTCAGGTGTTGCGTCAGTAATATTCAACACATCTCTAATGGATTCAATCATCAACTGCACCCCTTTTGCAAGAGATGCCGCTCCCCTCAGCACATCCCCCTCACCGTCTGCCGTATCAGAATCGGTATCCGTGTCATCTTGCATAATCTGGGCAAGAGCACATTTTTAAGAGGGTATGCTAGGGGGCCCTGGAGGAACAGAACCGGACCATACAGCCATAGAGTTTTGTAAAACCTGAGTTGATGTCTCAGTTTGCGCTACCCTAGTAGAAATCTGAGAGATCATACCCTTAAGAGAGGCTAACCACTCAGGCTCCTTAGCAGGAATCTGTGCTAAAACAGTGCAATCCTGATTACATGGAATGGGGTCATCCTGAGAGGACATATCCTCTGCAGCACATGACACAGAGTCCCTAGACATGGTGCCTAAACTCTATTAAAATAAAAAAAAACAGAGAAACTCCTATGGAGCTCCACTAGCTGTGATCGGCTCCTCCGGACACATTTTCTAAACTGAGTCTGGTAAGAGGGGCATAGAGGGAGGAGCCAGCCCACACTCTCAAACTCTTAAAGTGCCAATGGCTCCTGGTGGACCCGTCTATACCCCATGGTACTAATGTGGACCCCAGCATCCTCTAGGACGTAAGAGAACGTTTTATATGAGCAATACAATTATTCATATAATATTAAAGGGCATGGATTGCTCATTAAAGCAATGAGCCGGGGGAATTTCACAACAGTGGTCAAATTGTCACATCCACGCATCCAGGCCAACTGCATTAATGAATCCCCTTTAAAATGCACCCATCATTCAAGCATAAAATATGGCCTTGTCTCATTTGTGGTAGTCACTCTAAAATTTTGATTTTCTCATTTATACACAATTCCCTATGCCTCTTTGCAAATTACTCCTCCACTGTTAGACTAGGGTCTCACTAGGCTATTGAGGGAGTTGTGTATTATGATAATAAGGAGATTTATGGTAATAACTTACCTTTGTTAAATCTCTTTCTGCGAGATCCACTGGATTCCACAGGGAATTACACCGGAGTGTGTAGCGTTGGATCTTGATCCGAGGCACCAACAGGCTAAAAGCTTTGACTGTTCCCAATATGCATACCGCTGCCTCCTCTATATCCCCGCCGCCAGGCACTGGAGCTCAGTTTTGTTAACCAGTCCAGTGCAGTAGCAGGTAAAAGAGACAACAACAGTTAGTAGCCACATACAACTACATTCTCACGACAGGAGAAGGTTCCAGCGGCTAATGCCATACAAACCCAAAGAAGCTAAGTGTGTCACGGTGGGCACCCTGTGGAATCCAGTGTACCTTGCAGAAAGATTTAACAAAGGTAAGTTCTTACCATAAATCTCCTTTTCTGCTGCGCGGTACACTGTGATTCCACAGGGAATTACATCGGGGATGTCCTAAAGCAGTTCCTCATGGGAGGGGACGCACTGTAGCGGGCACAAGAACCCGGCGTCCAAAGGAGGAGTCGTGGGAGTCGGAAGTATCGAAAGTATAGAACTTTATGAACGTGTTTATTGAGGACCACGTAGCCACCTTGCACAATTGTTCAAAGGTCGCACCACGGCGGGCCGCCCAAGAAGTTCCAACAGACCAAGTAGAATGGGCTTTGATGGTAGCAGGAGCTAGAAGGCCAGCCTGTACATAAGCATGTGCAATCACCATTCTTAATCCATCTGGCCAAGGTCTGCTTATTAGCAGGCCAGCCATGTTTGTGAAAACCAAAAAGAACAAAGAGAGAATCAGATCTCCTAAGCGAAGTGTTTCTCTTCACATAAATACGGAGAGCCCGTACCACATCCAAAGACCGCTCTTAGGAGGATAAACCAGGAGAGGTTATGGCCGGAACCACAATCTCTTGGTTAAGGTGGAAAGAAGACACCACCTTAGGCAAATAAACAGGGAGAGTTCTGAGAACCACACGGTCACGGTGAAAAGTCAGAAAGGGTGACCGACAGAAAAAGGCACTCAAGTCTGAAACCCGTCTAGCAGTGCAACAGCCAGCAGTAACAAGACCTTGAGAGTAAGCTACTTAAGGTCCACAGACTCAAGAGGTTCAAACGGAGACTCTTGTAAGGTATCCAGAACAACCAACAAATCCCATGGAGCCACAGGAGGAACATAGGGAGGTTGAATCCGTAAAACACCTTGAGTGAAAGTATGAACATCAGGCAGAGTCGCAATTTTTCTCTGAAACCATATCGACAAGGCAGAAATATGAACCTTGAGGGAGGCCAGACGAAGGCCTAAGTCCAGGCCCTGTTGCAGGAAAGCCAAGAGTTTGGCAGTACTGAACTTGTATGCATCAGAATTCTTAGCCGCACACCAGGTGAAGTAAGAATTCCAGACCCTATGATCAATCCGAGCAGAAGCCGGTTTACGGGCCTTCAACATAGTTTGAATGACCTCCTCAGAAAATTCTTTGGCCCTCAGAACTGAAGCTTCAGGAGCCACGCCATCAAAGCCAGTCGGGCCAGATCCTGGTAGACACAAGGGCCCTGAACGAGGAGGTCTGGGTCGTTGCGGAAGTAGAAGAGGACGCTCTATTGAGAGACCCTGTAGGTCTGAGAACCAATGCCGACTGGGCCACGCCGGAGGGATTAGAAGTAGTATTCCTCCTTCTTGTTTGAACTTCCCTATTACCCTGGGCAGGAGTGACACCGGAGGGAACACTTATGGCAGCTGAAAGTTCCATGGAATTGCCAGCGCGTCCATGAATGCTGCTTGGTGATTCCTCGTCCTTGCTCCGAAGACCGGAACCTTGTGATTGTGTCGAGACGCCATCAGGTCCAAATCTGGTAGGCCCCACTTGTCCACCAGAAGTTGAAAGACTTCTCGATGAAGGCTCCACTCTCCAGCGTGTACGTCCTGACGACTGAGGAAGTCCGCTTCCCAGGTGAGGACCCCTGGAATGAACACTGCCGATATGGCTGGCAGATGGCGTTCTGCCCAAAGAAAAATCTTTGACACTTCCATCATTGCCATGCGGCTTCGAGTGCAGCCTAGATGATTTATGTACGCCACCGTGGTGGCGTTGTCCGACTGTACTTGAACAGGCCTGTTCTGTACCAGAGGCAGGGCCAGTTTCAAAGCATTGAACACTGCCCGCAACTCCAGAATGTTTATCGGGAACTAAGATTCCTCCCTGGATTACCGACCCTGAAGAGAGTGCTGCTCGAACACTGCGCCCCAACTCCGCAGACTGGCATCCGTCGTTAGAAGGACCCAGTTGGAGATCCAGAAGGGACGACCCCTGCTCAATTGCTGGTCCTGTAGCCACCAGGTCAGTGACAGGCGAACCTCCGGAGTCAAGAAGATCATGTGAGTCCTGATCCGGTGAGGCAGGCCATCCCATTTGGAAAGGATTAACCTCTGCAGAGGGTGGGAATGAAATTGAGCATACTCCACCATGTCAAAAGCCGACACCATGAGGCCTAGTACTTGCATCGCAAGTGTTTCAACACACGTTGGCGAGATAGGAAGCATCTTATCTTGTCCTGAAGTTTCAGGAATTTCTCTGGAGACAAAAACAACCGTTGGTTGTGGGTGTCCAATAATGCCCCCAGGTGCACCATGCTCTGAGCAGGGACCAGTGAGGATTTCTTCCAGTTGATGAGCCACCCGCGGGCTTGCAAGAATTAGACCGTCAGTTTCAGATGACGGAGGAGAACCTCTGGAGAGCTCGCCAGGATCAATAAGTCATCCAGATATGGCAGGATGCTGATACCCTGACGGCGGAGCAGAGCCATCATGACCGCCATGACCTTGGTGAAGATTCTCGGAGCCGTGGTCAAACCAAAAGGTAAGGCCTGGAATTGAAAATGTAGGTTGCCAATAGCAAACCGCAGGTATTGCTGATGCGACATGGCAATAGGTATATGCAGATAAGCATCCTGTATGTCCAGGGATACCATATAGTCCATGGTGTGAAATCTGATTTATTTCTAATAAATATTTAAAATACCAGCATTAATATACACTGCGGACGCAAGGCGCATCTTTTTACCATATACGATAAAAGTGCGAAGTATGTCACAAACACTACATCCCTTAAAAGAAAACAAGTACTCGCACGCATTGTAGATTGAGGTCCAACGCTCAGAGATGTATATATTTGATATTAAAAGGGTATGCATACAATATAACATATGTACAGTATATATATATATATGGTTACAGAGTTACAATTACACCAGAAGCAGTTGTAGTTACATAAGGATCAATCACAGCCAGCATATTCACCCTGTCTCTCAATGCACAGTCCACTCCATCTTTGAATCTGCTCCAACAGCAACAAAAAAGCAGCAAACAGAACTTCTTGGGTGAGGGGAAATACCTATATACTGTGTATTGGGGGGAAGTACATGTCTGGGACTGAGTCTTCTGTTATTGGTCCAGGGGAGGGAAATCTCTCATTCATGACGTGTCATTGGTCAGTGTGAGGGCTTTTGTTCTAGGTTGCTGGTCCATGTGTCTTCAGGAAATCCTTTGTTCACTTTAGAATTGTGGCTTCATATTCATACATCCAATCATAACTAATCGTTTCAATGTGCTACAACCTACCCACTATCATCAAACCAACACACTCATTCCCCTGATCATTTTGACACCAAGCATGACATGTTAATCTTGTTCTGTTCCAATAATACATATATATCTGATGTTAAACTCTATTATATAATTGAATACATAATGATGCTAAACATGTTTTGTCTATGTGTTGTATGAATATGTTATATATGTCTGTGGCTTCTCTGTGCGAATGCTACCATATATACTCACACCACGCGCCAATGCGCAAGGCTCGCGAACCAGTGTACATAGCGTGCATGTATGCGTATGCACGGTGAGAATGTGCACGACCAGTGGCCACTCTGTGTGGTGTTTGCACGTGGAGTGTGTGTGTAATATTTTTGACTTTGACAATGGGCTCCAAGGCCAAAACAATAGAGCAAAGAGTTTCCATACGGAATTTGGAAACCTTGACAAATTTCTTCAAAGACTTGAGGTTGGCCCATTCGGTTTTGGAACTAGGAACAATGTTGAATAGTAACCCCAGCGTCTCTGAGTCAGAGGCACCGGCACTATCACCCCTGTGTCCAGGAGGGATTGTACCTCCAAATGGAGAGTTTTTGCTTTTACCGGATCCGAAGGGATGTTTGTTGAGCAAAACTGGTGAGGGGGACGTTCCTTAAAAGAGATGGCATATCCGTGAGTGACAAGAGGTCAGGAACATCCACCTGTGTAATAGATACCCCATCAGAAGCATCTGCATCAGTGTATGAGGGGTCAGTATATATGCCATCTTCATCGTATGAAGTATCCAAAACATGTGTGGAATGTGAGGAAGTAATGGTCCGCTTCCCTACCACTAAATAAGTTCAGTACCTTTGTTGACCTCAACAAATTCATTAGGAAATTGAGCATCAAGAAGTTCTTCATGAACAAAGAATCTAATGGCGAAATTGCGGAGAGTGACTCACAGGGTACACATTTCAGACCAAAATCGGTTTTCAATCCTGTTCACATGAGGGGAAACTTTTTAGAAACTTTTTTAGACCTATGTATTAATGATATACAAACCCTTGACAAAGGCAATATTAAATATAATATGACCAGGAAGGAGAAACTGGCCTTGAAGAATCTGAGTGAGAACTCAGAATTGGTCATTAAGCCAGCAGATAAGCGGGGGGGGGGGGGGGGGGTATTGTTATCATGACCAAGTCTTGGTACAATCAGGAGGTCCTGCGACAACTTGAAGATCGAGGCACATACCACAAACTCCGTACAGATCCCACGGATGGGATAGTGAAAAATTTGGAAATTTTATTGGAAAAATATTAGAAAATCCAGGTTTTAGGGGAAAAAGAGTTCAGATTCTTACTACAAAGTGAACACACAATACCAGTTTTATACATCCTTCCAAAAATTCACAAAAACCCCACCCACCCCCCGAGAAGACCCATAGTCTCTGGCATTAACTCGGTCACCACTAACTTATCTGAATTTATTGATTTTTACCTACAGCCTTTGGTCTTAGAAAATAAATCCCACCTAAAAGATACTCTGGATTTTTTAAATTTTTTAGAAACTATCACATGGGAAGAAGGCTTTCTAATGGTAACCGCAGATGTCCGCTCCTTATACTCAATTATCGACCATGAGAAAGGAGAAAGAGCGGTGAAAACCTTCCTGGAAAAAAGCCAGTTGGATTCCAAATTACAAGAATTTTTAAGTGAAGGAGTGCATTTTATTCTCACTAATAATTATTTTTTATATGATGATTTTTATCTACAAAAGGTGGGCACCGCCATGGGCACCAGGTTCGCTCCGAGCTACACGAACATCTTTATGGGTTGTTGGGAAAATGATAAGATATGGAACAACAACCCATTCGGAGCGAGCCTGATGTCCTGGTCACGTTACATAGATGACGTGTTTTTTATATGGAAAGGCGGCAGAGAATCTCTTGAGTTTTTTCTTTATCTTAATGCTAATGATCTTAATATTGAATTCTCATTTGTGTACAGTGACGTATCAGTAAATTTTTTAGATATCACACATTTTATAGAAGACGGCCATTTGCACACTAAGTGTTTTTCTAAACCAACGGACTCAGAGACATTTCTTCAAGCAATGAGCTGCCATCACCCCAACTGGCTGAAATCAATACCAAGCAGCCAATTGAGAAGATTAAAACGCAATTGCTCAAAGAATGATAATTACCTCCAACAGGCAGAAGTAATGAAGAATAAATTTGTGGCCTCTGGATACAAAGAGAATGTGGTTAAGAAAGCCACAGATCAAGTGGATAAAATTGACAGGAGGTCTCTATTCACCAAAAAATCCAAACCAAAAGACAATTCATCGGTTTCGAATTGGGCTTTTGTGACCACTTATAGTAGCCAGTATAAACATCTGGAAAAAAAATTATATAAACATTGGGGGATTTTGAAAAGAGATCCAATTTTGGGAGAAGTACTTCCCAATAAACCCAGATGTATTTATAGAAGGGCACCCACTATAGGATCTAAGGTGGTGAAAAGCTTGTTACCATCCGACAAATTGAAACCTGGCACAATACAATCTGTAGGATTCTACAGGTGTGGATCCTGCATTGGTTGCAAAGGAGTAAAGGGGGACAACAAAAAATTGACAGAAGTAATAATTAATGGGAAAACAGAAAAAATACGGGAATTTATAACATGTAATGTTAAAAACGTTGTTTATTGAATAGAGTGCACTTGCGGCCTATAAACATAGGACGAACGTCCAGACCGCTTAAAATCCGGATAGGAGAACATCTCCGCAATATAAAGAAGGGACTTCAAACCCATGCCCTGTCCGAACACTTTAGATTGAAACATAACAGTGAAACATCTGAAATTAAAAGATTTTTTGGTCTAAAGTATATTGCAGGGCAACGTAGACAACGAGACCTAGCCACTCAATTGGCCAGGGCGGAGATGAAACTCATATTTGAACTAGGGA
This sequence comes from Pseudophryne corroboree, assembly GCF_028390025.1. Lineage (NCBI taxonomy): Eukaryota > Metazoa > Chordata > Amphibia > Anura > Myobatrachidae > Pseudophryne > Pseudophryne corroboree. The sequence continues at coordinate 148,785,846 of NC_086449.1, forward strand.
CCCTAAAACCAGGTGGCTTGAACTCAGATTTTGAGATCGAGTGGTTTTTATAAATATTCCCATTTGAGAAGTAATTGTTTTTAGCATTCCCACTTTTCCTCTTTTTCTCTCCCCCCCCCCTTTTTCAAAACGTTTTTCAAAACGTTTTTGAATGCTGCTTATATTAGCACTTTTTGCACCAGCACTTTATTCTATTGTAACGATATCCCACATGAAGATATAATGTTTTGCCTATTTGCACTTATTATGTCAATAACATTCTGATGCATAGTTGAATATATGGGAGACTGTGTAGTTTATATTGATTTTATTGTAATGCTGCTTTGTATATTATATAGATCAGTATTTCTATTGTGTCTATGAAGAGATACATCGTGATAGGGAGCCGTCTCCGGGGCAACAGACATATACAAAGGCACTTTAAGGACAGCGCCCCGGGACGGGAGTGACTCATCGGACGAATACAGAAATAGACGCTTCAGACGCTGTGAACTATGGGAAGTGTAGTTCGGAGCGACCGGAAGTGACGCCCGTTGCCGTGGTAACGCGGTGCGGCTTCAATTGAATGGGAGACGGTTAACTTAATGTTTAAAACAACTATCAGCTGAAGGCATGGGTTCCTATTGGACGAGGGTCATTTAAATATGGGTATACTGGATAGCTCCACATACAGACTCCTTGAAAAAGACCCCAGACCAGGGGTGGAAACGCGTCGGAGGTGATAGCAGAGGCTGCCCAGGACGGAGAGGTGACTGTAACGCCGGGGATATATCTCAGCATCACTTACCATCAAAGGTGCCCGGGACTCACTTTTTTATGCTGACTTGAACTGATTTATCAGTTCAAAAAACTCCGGTATGTCACGATCCGGGTATCTGGACGCCATTACTTACCCTTCAGATGCCTCCTAAGGCGGGCTCAGCGTTCCAGGACCAGATTCCGCTGTTCCTGAGTTTCCACATGCAGAGTGTCAGAGTGGTGTTTTCATCAGCCGCGGCCTCCGCTGTGCCCGCGTGGTTAAATGTGCATCTATCAGCCTGGCGTCTCCTGTCTCCGGTGGCCGGCGCCGCCATTACTGTTTCCCAGACCACATGGATTACAAACCAAACTTCCCTCCAAGTGTCTGCATGGGCGCAGCCATCTTGGATTCTGTCATCTGATCATTTCCACCAATCTGCTGTTTGTATTGTTGATTTGCATAATTGCCTAGCCAACCCCTTCCTTGCTGCAGGTATAAGTAAGCTGTGCCTGAGCAAGGAAGACGTCAGTGCTTTGGTTGTCAAACCTAGTTCCTGTTTGTCTCTCTTCTATGATTGTCTTCCAGGTTCCAGCTCCTGTCTCAAGACTTCCACCATAGAGACCCGCACCAGCATTCCACCTGCGGTGTAGCCTGACTCTCCAATCCATTGTGGATTCATCTGTTTCCAGCTACAACACTACCTGCTTCCAGCCTCAGCTTCCAGCAGAATACAGCTTCCCTTAAAGGGCCGGTGTCCTTTCTACACTTTACCACTCTCCACCGGAATTATTATTTCTCCGCTCTCAAGTTCTACATTTCAGTTCACATTTCATCGCTCCCAAAGTTCATTTATTATTTAACTGGTTCCAGCCAGTATCCACTCCGTGCTAACAACAGTCTGGTTCCAGCCAGTATCCACAGCAGCTGTTTTACCTTCAGCAACCCAGCTCTTCCTGGAACACCAGCTGGTACAATCCTGGGTTATCTCCATTGCTACAGCCGGGCCTGGTAAGGACTTTCCATCTAGAAGATCATAAGAACTATCTCACACTACCAGTGCCCTGTGGCTCCTGCCATGCTGTAGTACTCAGGAACTGTATTTATTCTTTGCTGACTTTTACGTTTTCTTTATTGCTGCTGTGATGCGGAGTTGTCATAATAAACATCATTGACTTTTATCTAAGTTGTCGTGGTCACGCCTTCGGGCAGTTATTATTCATGTTACTTACATGTCCAGGGGTCTGATACAACCTCCCAGGTTCCGGTACATCTCAGCCCCTACAACTGAGGCTGCCTCCCGTCAGCTCAGGCCCTCAGTTGTGACAGTAAGCACTGACCTAATGAATCCAGCCGGAGACCAGGATCAAGCGGCCAGGCCGATGCAAGAACTGGCAGCCCGACTAGAACATCAGGAGGCTGCACAGGGCCACATCATCCGCTGTCTCCAGGATCTCTCTACTCGGCTGGATGGGATTCAGACCACTCTCCGTGGATCAGGCGCGTCTGGTGCGTCAACCACAGTGACTCCAGCTATAACCCCACCCACCTTACCCATTCCTGCTCCACGTCTTCATCTTCCAACGCCAGCAAAATTTGACGGATCTCCAAGATTCTGCAGGGGATTTCTCAACCAGTGTGAGATTCAGTTTGAGCTACAACCTGGCAATTTCCCCAGTGACCGTACAAAAATTGCCTACATTATTTCTCTTCTCAGTGGCTCAGCCCTCGATTGGGCATCACCGTTATGGGAGAGGTCCGACACCCTGCTATCTTCTTACACTGCATTCGTGTCAACATTCAGGCGCATCTTCGACGAGCCAGGCCGGGTAACTTCAGCTTCGTCTGAGATTCTCCGTTTACGCCAGGGATCACGTACTGTAGGACAATATCTTATACAGTTCCAGATCCTGGCATCCGAACTGGCATGGAACGACGAGGCCCTGTATGCTGCATTCTGGCATGGTTTATCCGAGCGTATTAAAGATGAGTTAGCTACCAGAGACTTACCCTCCAAGTTAGATGAGTTAATCTCACTTTGTACGAAAGTTGACTTACGTTTCAGAGAGAGAGCAACTGAGCGTGGAAGATCATCTGCTCCAAAATCTTCTGCTCCTCCTCCTCGCCAACTGTCACCAACTAAAGATGAACCCATGCAAATTGGCCGTTCCCGTTTAACTCCTGCTGAGCGCCGAAGACGTCTCTCCGAGTTTCTCTGTTTGTACCGTGCAGCTCCGTCTCACACCATTAATGCCTGTCCCAAACGTCCGGGAAACTCCAAATCCTAGCTCGCCAAGGAGAGGGCCGGCTAGGAGTAATGATCTCCTCTCCATCTCCTCAAGATTGTAACCTCCCAGTCTCGCTTCAAGTTGCTCAACGTTATCAGAACGTCATTGCCCTCCTGGATTCCGGAGCAGCTGGGAACTTTATTACCGAAGCCTATGTTAAACGGTGGTCCCTACCCACCGAGAGACTTCCTTCGTCCTTTTCCTTAACTGCTGTGGATGGCAGTAAAATTTTTGATACAGTTATTTCTCTAAGGACTCTACCAGTTCGTCTGAGAGTGGGAGTTCTTCATTCCGAACTTATTTCACTTTTAGTGATTCCAAGAGCCACACATCCTGTGGTCCTGGGCCTTCCATGGCTCCGTCTTCACAATCCTACAATTGATTGGACGACTACGCAAATCCTGGCATGGGGTTCCTCCTGTACTAAGACATGTTTGTTTAAAGTGTTGCCTGTCTGTTCCTCCTCCCCCAGGTCGTCTGATGTTCCACCTCCTCCATATCAAGATTTCACGGATGTGTTCAGTAAAGCTTCTGCTGATATCCTTCCCCCTCATAGAGAATGGGACTGCCCGATTGATCTCGTTCCAGGGAAGGTTCCACCTCGAGGCCGAACTTATCCGTTGTCTCTCCCCGAGACGCATTCTATGGAGGAATACATAAAAGAGAACCTAGCAAAGGGGTTCATTCGACCTTCTTCTTCTCCAGCCGGCGCAGGCTTCTTTTTTGTAAAGAAGAAAGATGGTGGTCTGCGGCCGTGCATCGACTACAGAGGTTTGAACGACATTACCATCAAGAACCGCTATCCTTTACCCCTGATTACTGAGCTCTTTGACAGAGTTAGCGGAGCTACCATCTTTACAAAGCTGGACCTGAGAGGTGCATACAATCTCATCCGGATCCGTGAGGGTGACGAGTGGAAGACCGCATTTAACACCCGTGACGGACATTATGAGTACCTCGTCATGCCCTTCGGATTGAGCAATGCTCCAGCTGTCTTCCAGCATTTCGTCAATGAGATCTTCAGAGACATTCTATACCGTCATGTCGTGGTCTATCTAGATGATATCCTCATTTTTGCCAACAATTTAGAGGAACATCGTTTCTGGGTAAAGGAGGTTCTGTCCCGTCTCCGTGTCAATCATCTCTACTGCAAATTAGAGAAATGCGCCTTTGAAGTCAAGTCCATTCCGTTTCTAGGGTACATTGTGTCCGGTTCCGGACTAGAGATGGATCCTGAGAAACTACAAGCAATCCAGAATTGGCCAGTACCCTTAACCCTCAAAGGGGTCCAGAGGTTCTTAGGGTTCGCCAATTATTACCGAAAGTTTATACGAGACTTTTCCACCATTGTGGCGCCTATTACTGCTTTCACCAAGAAGGGTGCTAACCCGTCCAAGTGGTCTGAAGAAGCCATGCAAGCTTTTCATCTTTTAAAACAGAGGTTCATCTCTGCACCTGTCCTGAAACAGCCTGACGTCGACTCTCCTTTCATCTTAGAGGTGGATGCCTCCTCCGTTGGAGTAGGAGCGGTGTTATCTCAGAGGGCTAAAGATGGTCATTTACATCCTTGCAGTTTCTTCTCACGGAAGTTCTCCCCAGCGGAGCGCAACTATGCCATTGGCGACCAGGAGTTGCTAGCCATCAAGCTCGCTCTAGAGGAGTGGAGATATCTGTTGGAGGGAGCTTCTCATTCAATCACCATCCTTACAGACCACAAGAACCTTCTATATCTAAAAGGCGCACAATGTCTCAACCCTCGTCAGGCCAGATGGGCACTTTTCTTTTCCAGGTTCGACTTTAAACTCCAGTTCTGTCCGGGCTCTCAGAATCGCAAGGCCGATGCCCTTTCCCGCTCATGGGAGCAAGAAAATGAGTCAGAGTCTTCAGACAAGCATCCTATTATAAATCCGTTGGCATTCTCCACGGTAGGGATGGACTCTACGCCCCCATCAGGGAAAAGTTTTGTGAAGCCGACACTAAGGAAGAAGCTCATGCATTGGGCCCATGCTTCCCGTTTTGCCGGACATACAGGTATCCAAAAAACCCTGGAGTTTATCTCTAGGTCCTATTGGTGGCCAACTCTGAAAAAGGACGTTTTGGAGTTTATTGCATCTTGCCCAAAGTGTGCTCAACATAAAGTATCCCGCCAGTCGCCTGCGGGGCAACTGGTTCCACTATCTGTTCCCCGTCGACCATGGACCCATTTGTCGATGGATTTTATTACAGATTTGCCCATGTGCAACAAGTTCAATACCATCTGGGTGGTAGTTGACCGGTTCACCAAGATGGCACACTTCATTCCTCTCACCGGTCTTCCGTCAGCTTCCAAGTTGGCTCAAGTATTCATACAAGAGATCTTCCGACTCCACGGTCTTCCAGAAGAAATTATCTCAGATCGAGGAGTTCAATTCACAGCCAAATTCTGGCGAAGTTTATGTCAAGTCCTCCAAGTCAAGTTAAAGTTTTCCACGGCTTACCATCCTCAGACCAATGGTCAAACTGAGAGGGTGAATCAGGACTTGGAGGCCTTCCTCCGCATCTATGTGTCCTCCTCTCAAGATGACTGGGTTCAATTACTTCCCTGGGCCGAGTTCTGTCATAACAACCAGTATCATTCTTCATCTTCTTCAACACCATTCTTCACCAACTTTGGATTCCACCCTAAAGTCCCTGAGTTCCAACCGCTTCCAGCAACTTCTGTTCCCGCAGTGGATATCACCTTGCATCAGTTTGCCAATATCTGGAAGAGCGTACGATCAGCTCTGCTCAAGGCATCGTTCAGGTACAAGAAGTTTGCGGATAAGAAGCGTCGAGCAGTTCCTGCTCTCAAGGTGGGTGATCGGGTATGGTTATCCACGAAGAATTTGAGGTTAAGAGTTCCCAGTATGAAGTTTGCACCTCGCTACATCGGTCCTTTTAAAATTGATCAAGTCATCAATCCTGTTGCTTACAGACTCCAGTTACCTCCCTTCTTAAAAATACCCAGGACATTCCATGTTTCCCTGTTGAAACCGCTAATCTTGAATCGGTTTCATTCCTCACTTCCACCAACTCCGAAAGTCCAAACTCAACGAGGCGTTGAGTATGAAGTGGCCAAGATCCTGGACTCACGTCACCGTTACGGTCAACTTCAGTATCTCATTGACTGGAAGGGCTATGGTCCTGAAGAACGCTCTTGGACCAATGCCTCTGACGTCCATGCTCCTGCCTTGGTCCGAAATTTCCACGCAAAGTTTCCTTTAAAGCCTAAGAAGTGTCCTGGGGCCACTCCTAAAGGGGGGGGTGCTGTCACGATCCGGGTATCTGGACGCCATTACTTACCCTTCAGATGCCTCCTAAGGCGGGCTCAGCGTTCCAGGACCAGATTCCGCTGTTCCTGAGTTTCCACATGCAGAGTGTCAGAGTGGTGTTTTCATCAGCCGCGGCCTCCGCTGTGCCCGCGTGGTTAAATGTGCATCTATCAGCCTGGCGTCTCCTGTCTCCGGTGGCCGGCGCCGCCATTACTGTTTCCCAGACCACATGGATTACAAACCAAACTTCCCTCCAAGTGTCTGCATGGGCGCAGCCATCTTGGATTCTGTCATCTGATCATTTCCACCAATCTGCTGTTTGTATTGTTGATTTGCATAATTGCCTAGCCAACCCCTTCCTTGCTGCAGGTATAAGTAAGCTGTGCCTGAGCAAGGAAGACGTCAGTGCTTTGGTTGTCAAACCTAGTTCCTGTTTGTCTCTCTTCTATGATTGTCTTCCAGGTTCCAGCTCCTGTCTCAAGACTTCCACCATAGAGACCCGCACCAGCATTCCACCTGCGGTGTAGCCTGACTCTCCAATCCATTGTGGATTCATCTGTTTCCAGCTACAACACTACCTGCTTCCAGCCTCAGCTTCCAGCAGAATACAGCTTCCCTTAAAGGGCCGGTGTCCTTTCTACACTTTACCACTCTCCACCGGAATTATTATTTCTCCGCTCTCAAGTTCTACATTTCAGTTCACATTTCATCGCTCCCAAAGTTCATTTATTATTTAACTGGTTCCAGCCAGTATCCACTCCGTGCTAACAACAGTCTGGTTCCAGCCAGTATCCACAGCAGCTGTTTTACCTTCAGCAACCCAGCTCTTCCTGGAACACCAGCTGGTACAATCCTGGGTTATCTCCATTGCTACAGCCGGGCCTGGTAAGGACTTTCCATCTAGAAGATCATAAGAACTATCTCACACTACCAGTGCCCTGTGGCTCCTGCCATGCTGTAGTACTCAGGAACTGTATTTATTCTTTGCTGACTTTTACGTTTTCTTTATTGCTGCTGTGATGCGGAGTTGTCATAATAAACATCATTGACTTTTATCTAAGTTGTCGTGGTCACGCCTTCGGGCAGTTATTATTCATGTTACTTACATGTCCAGGGGTCTGATACAACCTCCCAGGTTCCGGTACATCTCAGCCCCTACAACTGAGGCTGCCTCCCGTCAGCTCAGGCCCTCAGTTGTGACACGGTAATTGCACTCACATTACCTGTTGCTGGACTAACCCCTGCTTACATATTGCATGTGGGGCTAAATGTTGATTATGTTATGCATGTTATTAAATACTTTTTAACTGTACTTCACTATATGGAATTTTTCTCTTCTGCATATATATATCATCTGGGTTATATTTGCTTTGCCTTGAGAGAGAATTAAACCTGGAAACTTCATCCTATCCTCTAAACAACAGCGCCGGATGAGTGATACCAATTTCTTCTTGTTGTGTACACATTGAGGGTTAGGTTTTTGTTTAGCCAAAGACTGATTTAATTGCTGTAACTGAGTGGACAGATTATCTGCCCATGGCGGATTAACTGCCGGGACAATATGTAGCTGTAATGGCACAGGAGGTTCCACAGGGGGCGCAAGTCTAGTTACTAGCATAGTCAGTAAATTAGAAAAGGCAGCCCAAGGTGGGTCTTGGTGTGCCCCCAGTGCTGCAGACTGACTGAGGGGTATAGAACCCCCGGTACCTGATCCCTCAGATGCAATGTTTTCCTCCGAGCAATCAGTGGCATCAGCACTGCATGGCGCAGGATCAGCCATGGATCTACCGCCCTGTTTAGCTGACATTATTTGGAAGCGTAACCTTAGGGCGTAACAGTACAATATAACCAGCAAAGTACCTGACAAAAAAAACCCTGTATAGTGTGACTGCAAAGCAGAGCACAGAGAATTTAAGAAGTATATGGTGACTGAAACACACAGAGAAAAATTCCAAAGTAGTATATCCTGTGAAACACTATATTATATGAGAACCCTGATGCACTTAGCCCCCCTCAGGGTACAGAATATAGGGATAGCAATATGTGTGAGATACACGGAATAGAGACCACACAGCAGCTATTGGCACACACAGTCACATGTATAATGCAGAAATTATTACAAACAACAATAAAACTGCACTGGACTAGCAATATTAAGTAACTGGACTACTAAGTAAAGCTATGTATGTATACAGATATAACAATGCACAGTAAAGACTGGATGTATATCACAGGATACTTGTACTAAATATCCCTGTATTTATGCACTTGTTCTTAACTAACACTGTCTAAACGACATGTAGAATACTTAAGTGTCCTTTAAATGCACAGCGCTGATGAGGCAGGCGGTTTTACAGAGGAGACATTGCCCAGCAGTCCCAGGATCAGCACAGCTCTGTTTAATGGCGCCCAAATGCTGACAGGGAGTTAGGGAGAAGAGAGATGCAGCTCCAGGGCGGGAAGTGGAACATTTGCAGTAAATGGCGTCTGGGGCTGGGGGAGGGGCTACAGGTCAGCTCCGTTTCCCCTCTGCTGGACTTCACCACCGGGTACTGTGGGGACTATAGAAAACGGATTATATGAAATCCAACCTGTGCCCCTTGCCCTGGTGGTCTAGTGGGGTCCCTGTATGGCCATAGTGTCCACGACAGCGTGCGTGGTCCGTCTCCAGAGACCGCGCCGGATTGCGATTTCAGCGGGTCCCGTCTGGGGGACCTTCTTACCTCCTCCCAAAGAAGCGGCCAAGCGATCCAGGAGAGCAGCGGCGGGTGTGTGCCTGAAGTGACCGGAACTCTCTGCTATAAGTACCCGGCAACCAGGGTGCGGGAGTATACAGCACCGCAAGGGGAGGTGAGGGAGCCGCAGCACGATATGTCAGACTGACATATAGCACTTCTAAGTGCCTGTGCTGTGGCCCTTGAAGTCTTCTCTTCAAAAAGCTCTTTTCAGGGCTGCCTAGCACAGCCCCCCCTGTTAGCAGCCTGCACTGCAGGCATCAACTTACAAACTGAGCTCCAGTGCCTGGAGGCGGGAATATAGAGGTGGCGGCGCTATGCATCCTGGGAACAGTCAAAGCTTTTAGCCTGTTGTTGCCTCGGATCAGACCAGCATTTCCACATGTTTATCGGGCCCTTTGGTAATTATGAATAGGCCCATAAGTCCCTTTCTAACTTTCTTACAAGTCAGACTTTCTAACAAGTCTAACTAGGGACACAAGAAAGGTGGAGTATAGAGATATTGAACACTAAGTGGCATATTTACTAAGCGCCATAATATTAAATGCAAAACTAGACATGATTTGCACTTTTAAAAACTGTGGCCAGCACTGCGGACAAGTTGCGGCCTTGAAAAGCTGATGCTTAGTACCATAAATATACCCCTAAGGAAATGCTCTTGGGTTGGATGTTCAACTGTAACATGCAAAATACACTTTCATTAATCTTCAAATTATGAATCCTTTTCATTAGCCAAAAAATTAGGAATTTAATACCTACCGGTAATTCGTTTTCTCGTAGTCCGTAGTGGATACTGGGGTCTTGTACTTTAGTACCATGGGGTATAAATTGGGTCCACTGGAGCCTGGCACTTTAAAACCTTTAGTGTGTGTATGTGTGTGCTGGCTGCTCCCCTCTATGCCCCTCCTACCAGACTCTACCAGTCTACCAGTCTAGGAAAACTGTGCCTGAGGAGACGGACATAACATGAGAGAAGAAACAATGCAACAGCGGTGAGGCAACAAGCCAACACACAACCATAAATGAAAGGAGGGCGCTAACCAGAACAGATGATAGCAACACCAACCTAACCAGGATAGCACAGCTATCCCAACAACGTAACTGGACTGCAACGCCAGTCCAACCAAATACTTACACAGGTAAGCAGGAACGAAGCACTGAGACGGGCGCCCAGTATACACTATGGACTAGGAGAAAGGGAATTACCGGCAGGTATTAAATTCCTATTTTCTCTTACGTCCTAGTGGATACTGGGGACTTGTACTTTAGTACCATAGGGAAGTCCCAAAGCAGCTCCCAAACGGGTGGGAGAGTGCTGAGACCCCTGTAAAACTGCCTGACCAAACTGAAGGTCATCCTTGGCCAAGGTGTCGAACATATAGAATTTAACAAATGTGTTCGAACCAGACCAAGTAACTGCTCGACAGAACTGAAGGGCCGATACACCCCGGGCAGCCGCCCAGGAAGATCCCACCAACCTTGTCGAGTGGGCCTGAATAGACATCGGCAAGGGCAGAGCCGCCAAAGTATAGGCCTGTTAAATGGTTAACCTGAGCCAGCGAGCAACAGATTGCTTAGAAGCTGGCCGACCAATCTTGGAGGCATCATAAAGGACAAACAGTGAGTCAGATTTCTGATGACTGGCCATCGGTTTGACATAAATCCTCAGAGCCCTGACCACATCCAAGGACTCAGGACCAACGGAAGTGTCAGACAACACTGGAATCACAATAGGTTGATTTAAATAAAAGGCTGACACCACTTTAGGCAAAAACTGAGGACGGGTCCTAAGTTCCACTCTCTCCATGGAATATCAAATAAGGGCTCTTACAGGATAAGGCCCCCAATTCAGACACATGTCTCGCAGACGCCAAATGCTAATAACATCTTCCAGGTGAGACATTTTAACTCCACCCTATGTAAGAGTTCAAACCAGTCCAATTGGAGAAAGGACATAACCACATTGAGGTCCCACGGAACCATGGGAGGTACAAAGGGCGGTTGCAAATGAAGAACTCCCTTCAGGAACGTTTGAACTTCAGGCAACAAGTTGTTTCTGGAAGAAATTAGAGAGAGCAGAAATCTGAACCTTGATGGAGCCTAACCGTAGGCCGATATCCACTCCCGCTTGCGGAAATGTAGAAAACGGACGATTCTAAGTTCCACTGGAACCACCTTTCTACTTTCATACCAGGAAACATACTTTTTCCAGATACAATGATAATGTTTTGACGTCACCATCTTCCTTGCTTGGACCATGGTGGAAATAACCCGGGAGGGAAGACCTTTTCTTACTAGAATCTCCCTCTCAACTTCCAAGCCGTCAAACATAGCCGCTTTAAGTCTGGAGAGACGAACAGACCTTGCTAAAGAAGATCATTTTGGAGCGGCAGATGCCGGGGATGCTCCAGAGCCATGGCTAGGAGGTCCGAGTACCACGCCCGTCTAAGCCAATCCTGGGCAATTAGAATTGCCAGAGCGCTTTTCCCTTTTTAGTCTTTTCAGAACCCTTGGGATCAGTGGTAGAGGAGGAAGCAGGTACACAAACTGGTACAGCCAAGGTATCATCAGCACGTCCACTCCTACAGCCTGCGGATCCCTCATTCTGGAACAGTAACGGCAAAGCTTCTTGTTGAGACGAGAAGCCATCAGGTCTAGCTGTGGACAGCCCCACCGGTGAATTAATTGTTGAAACACCTGGGGATGTAGACCCCATTCCCCCGGATGGAGGTCATGCCTGCTGAGGAAGTCTGCTTTTTGACACTTCTCATATCGCTGCTCTGCTTCTTGTTCCCCCTTGTCGGTTTATGTACGCCACCACCGTGGCGTTGTCTGATTGTACCTGGATCACTCGATCCATCAGGAGATGGGAAGCTTGCAGAAGGGCATTGTAAATTGCCCTAAGTTCCAGGACGTTTATCGGTAGAGTAGATTCCTGAACTGACCATATCCCCTGAAACTGGGCCCCTTGGGTCACAGACCCCCAACCCCGGAGGCTGGCATCCGTTGTCAGTAGAATCCATGAGTGGATATTGAAATTCCTGCATTCTACCAGGTGAGGAACTTGAAGCCACCATAACAGAAAACTGGGCTTTCTGAGATAAGGTCACTTCATGATGCATGTGAAGGTGAGACACTGACCATTTGTCCAGCAGATCCAGCTAAAAAGGCCAGGCATGAAATCTGCCGTATGGTATTGCCTTGTAAGCAGCAACAATCTTGCCCGGCAAACGTACGCAAAGATGTATGGACACCTTGCGAGGACGGAGCACTGAGCGAACCAAAGCCTGGATGGCCAAGGCCTTGTCCAACGGGAGAAATACCTTTTTAGAGATACTGTATCCAGTATCATTCCCAGGAATTGGAGACGTTGGGTCGATTCCAGGTGAGATTTCTGGAGATTTAGAATCCACCCATGATCCGTAAGGAGGCGAGTCGTCAGATCGATGCTGTGCAGTAGACATTCCCTGGACATAAAACAAGAAATTGAAAGCGCTGTCCACAATAGAATGTTTTTATTTTATTTTAAAAGATTTAAAATCATCAATTCACATACAGTTAATATATCAATACCTACAGTCTAGATAGAAGATATCTTATAGCAAATGGACATCAAAGCATAGCAAACACCACATTTGCTTTTCTAATGATACCTAATAATATCACAGCTGTGCACAGTGGATACACTTTCAATATATCGACACACTCTATTCCAAATTAAACAATTGTATCATTCCAAGTGAATACAAATTACTCAACACTATGCAATTGGATCTAGCAATTATCACTCCTTCATACAGCCCCCTGAGAATTTAATGAATAAATTCACAATCACATAACGGGATCGCACAGGTGCCTTATTAGCGTGGGGAGACAGGTATGCTGCCTTGATCATTCGTGTCCATACAAACAAGGAGCACTCTTGACGCGTTTCTTAGCCTACTGTCAATGGCTGTTTCCTCAGAAGAATGTTAATTGGTTTCAGCATTTTCTGGACAGGAGACTTTACTACTGGCAGTGTGTATTGATAAATTATAATTATTAGCGTGCATAAATCAGTGATACTGATACTATTACAAAAACGCATCATTGTCCCAGTGGGAGGATAAAAGTAACCTTTGAATACACTCAGGAAATGTGGTGACTTTATTTCTCCAGATATGTCTGGGACTATGAATATCAGTGAATTTATTCATGAAATTCTCAGGGGGCTGTATAAAGGAGTGATAATTGCTAGATCCAATTGCATAGTGTTGAGTTATTTGTATTCACTTGGAATGATACAATTGTTTCATTTGGAATAGAGTGTGTCGATATATTGAAAGTGTATCCACTGTGCACAGCTGTGATATTATTAGGTATCATTGGAAAAGCAAATATGGTGTTTGCTATGCTTTGATGTCCATTTGCTATAAGATATCTTCTATCTAGACTGTACACACAGAGTAAAAACCACAGCACTCACCGCACCAGAAGCGGGGCTCAGCTATGCACTTACCACTCACAGGGTGGGGTGCATGTAACACTGCACTCTCCACCACAGAAGCGGGGTACACAGCTGTACTTACCACTCACAGGGCGGGGTGCATGTAGCCCATGACCACATCGCTCTAATAAATACAAACAGCGAACCCAGCACTCACCAAAGTAAACTCACTTATCCTCAACAATTCAATAAATAAATGATGGGGGTTTAGTTGGTGGATTGGCCAATGCACGGAAGCCTGTATACCGATTCAAGGTACCCCACCTTCATACAGGTCCTACACTATCACAGAGTCTTAAAACCTGACTACCACACTGCTGCATCATCTGCCTGCTAGATGTAATGTGTACCTGCCACAGACTATATGGCTTTTAAAGGCACACTAGTCACCTATTGCACTGGCTCAAAGATGATTGCTAAAAAACAGCTGAGACAGGTTCAGGATAATAAAGTCCACACAGGGGTGCATGAGAAAGCTAGTGGCCACGGTTAATAAGAGCTAACCATAGATTAACCCCTTCATATACACACAGAGTAAAAACCACAGCACTCACCGCACCAGAAGCGGGGCTCAGCTATGCACTTACCACTCACAGGGTGGGGTGCATGTAACACTGTAGACTGTAGGTATTGATATATTAACTATATGTTAATTGATGATTTTAAATCTTTTAAAATAAAAAAACCCTTCTATTGTGGACAGCGCTTTCAATTTCTTGTTTTGTAATACTATAAATTTGGGACTCAAATACCCATCATTTGAAAGCAGCAGTGCACAATTGAGGAGAGGTGAAACTTCATCAGCTTTGGGAGCTGTACAGCTGACACGCATAACAGCGTAGCGCTTTCATACTTTTAGGTTTTATTCCCTGGACATAGCCTTTATCAGGATATCGTCTAAGTAGGGGACTGTGTTGACTCTCATCCTGCGCAGTTGCAGCATCATCTCTGCCATGACTTTGGTGAAATCCCTCGGAGCTGTGGACAGGTCAAAGGGTAAGGCCTGAAACTGGAAATGGTTGTCCAAGATGGCGAACCTGAGGTAAGCCTGATGAGGGGGCCACATGAGAATGTGTATGTAAGCATTCTTGACATCTAGGGATACCAAGAATTCCCCCTGATCCAGACCGGACACCACTGCCCGCAGGGATTCCATCTTGAATTTAAACACCCGCAGATACGGGTTTAGAGACTTCAGGTTTAAGATGGGCCGCACCAAACCATCCAGCTTTGGAACGACAAAAAGACTGGAGTAAAACCCCTTTTTTGTAAAGGAGGAGGTACTGGAACTACCACCCCTGTCCGCAAAAGTTTTTGAATTGCTTCTTGCAAGGTAACTTTTGCATCGGGTAAAACTGGTAAGCCCGATTTGAAAAATCGTTGAGGAGGAAGTGCTTGAAATTCCAACCGGTATCCCTGGGAAATGAGATCCCTCACCCAAGGATCCTGGCAGGACTCCGCACTCACGTGGGCAAAGTGTTGAAGGCGAGCACCCACCTGAAAGTCGCCTTGCTGCTGGTGCCAACCGTCACGCGGAAGGCTTAGCGGCAGGTGATCCGGTGGTCTGGTCCAGGGAGACAGCAGTTGCAGGTTTATGGGACTTACCACGAGATCCTCTGGAAGTAGTGGAGACCCCCCGGCCCCTGCCTCTGAACCTTGCCACATGAAAGAACTGCAAGGGGGGATCTGTGTAAGAATGTCGAGCATGTGGCACGGCCGGCGACAGATAGGTAGACTTACCAGCCATTGCCTGGGAGATCCATTTATTCAATTTGTCCCCAAACAAGGCATCACCTGTAAAGGGTAGATTTTCTACACCCTTTTTGGAATCAGCGTCTGCTGACCATTGACGCAACCAGAGAGTCCAGCATTCCGACACTGCCATAGCAGTAGTGCGGCCATTTATCTTACACAATTCCTTAATAGCCTCACTCATAAAATTTGCAGCATTCTGTATGTGTTGCAGCAAAGTAATGACCTCATCCCGGGTCAGAGAGTCTAAACCATCAATAACAGTATCAGACCACTTGACCATTGCCCTGGAAATCCACCCACAAACAATTGTGGGGTGTTGTGCTACGCCTGCTGCCGTATAAATTGCCTTGATCGTGGTCTCAATTTTATGGTCAGCTGGCTCTTTCAGGGATATAGCCCCTGACACGGGTATGGGTCGTTGGGTTGACCCAACTTAGGTCGACAGTCATTAGGTCGGCCACTGAAGGTGGACATGGGAATTAGTTTGACATGGACTAGGTCGACAGGTGAAAAGGTCGACATGAGGTTTTGGACTGTTGTTGGTGTCGTTTTCTTCGTAAAAGTCACGGAGAACCCCAATTAGTGCACCCGTGTTCGCTCGCCATGCTTCGGGCAAGGTGCCTCGCTTTGCTTGGCACAGGTTACCATTCCAATCGTGGTCCACGTGGATCAATACGTTTGAAAAAATCCAAAAAAATGAAGAAGAAAAAAATGTGAAAAACCCATGTCGACCTTTTGACCTAGTACATGTCGACCTAATGACCATGTCGACCTATTGACCATGTTGGCCTAATGCATGTCGACCTTCAGTGGTCGACCTAATGACTGTCGACCTAACGACCGTATCCCCCTGGCACCGGCAGTACCAATTTCTTAGACAATCTGGATACAGACGTATCGACTGACCAGGTGTTTTCCCATACCTTCCTATCCTCCGCTGGGAGGGTTAAAAGTAGATAGAAACCTCTGAGGAATTTTAAAATTCTTGTCAGGGTTTACTCATGCCTCCCTGGCCAGGGAGTTTAAT
The DNA here is from genome assembly GCF_028390025.1 of Pseudophryne corroboree. Classification (NCBI taxonomy): domain Eukaryota; kingdom Metazoa; phylum Chordata; class Amphibia; order Anura; family Myobatrachidae; genus Pseudophryne; species Pseudophryne corroboree. The sequence goes on from NC_086449.1 coordinate 148,802,163, forward strand.
TCCTTTGACACTGGAAAAGTGGCTGAGGTCTTAGGTCTAAAATTAAAATACAACTCCTCATACAGTTCTGCCTGCTGATCCGGTATGTGAAGAATCTCTCTTACAGCATAAATGAGAGCCTCCACCCCAGGGGACATGCTCCCCCTGTCTATGACCCCCTAGTACCAGTCTTATAATCTGTAACAGCGTGGGTCCCAGAGGAGCAGCATGCATGCAGCTTTGATGATCCGCAGCAGCAGGGAAATGACGTCTTCCCACCGCTGGTCCAATTCCGGGAAGCCCTGCCCCTTGCAATGGTGCGCGGTCCCTATCATAGATTATACTGGCCACGTTATAACTAACATCAGAAAATGTATTGCACAGTCCACACAAAGCCTTGAGACAGTGAGCACTGCGGGGCACAGCCCTGAGCCAATTTGTCCGCGGCGGGCACCGCAGCTTCGGGCCCGTGACCGCCGCATGACTTGTCACCAAAACTGCTTACCGGGACCCCGGTGTAACACTCAGCGCACCTTGTAACTTCGGCATCTGTTAGAGGGTGGCGGCTAGCTGCTGGCGTTGGCACACATACTAACGATCTGTGATCAGTAACTCAGGAGCTCAGTGTCCTGTTAGCTGGGATTACGAACCATTAACCTTCAGGAGGTTGGTTCGGTCCCCCCTCTAAGTCCAACGAAGCAGGTAGCCTGGTTGCCAGTCAGAGCTACCTGAAAAAAATAAACTAAAATAAAAAATAAAGGAAACTCTCTGGAGCTCCAGAGACATGCACCTGGCTCCTGGGCACATTTTTCTAAACTGAGTCTGGTAGGAGAGGCATAGAGGGGAGGAGCCAACACACACATACACACACTAAAGGTTTTAAAGTGCCAGGCTCCAGTGGTACTAAAATACAAGACCCCAGTATCCACTTTGACATCAGAGAAAATACTTATATACAGCCAAGCACAAATCCAGCTGACAGTTCCTTCCTGCACTTACCACCAGTTCTCTTGCTTACATTATAGTCCCACTCCTTCTACATTTCTAAAGCCTAGTCTTAGACATTATAATACCCACATCTATACTAACATTAAGAATAATCTTGCCTAGAATGTATGTACTGTATCACCAATACTCCACATTCAGTTCAAATGCAATGCCTATACTAAATGATTACTACTACAGTCCATCTTATATTGAAACCAAAATAGCATAATGAGAGTGATCTATTTGAAGTATGGACCAATTTATTATCTTACCAGATTTTTATGCATAGCTTGAAGGACATTGAAAGCATGCATCCGATGTGTGACATCTTCCCACTCGGTGGTGACTACCAACACAGGCTTAGCTTCATACAGGGGCAAGTAGTAGTAATAATTACCTAAACAAACACAACATGGACTTCAAATAATATGTCACATATGGACTAAGGTGGTTTATATACTGACGTGCACAGTTACAACTAACTTTCATATTTTGTAAACACTGGTTATTGGAAGACGATAGTAATGCCATAGTTTCTCACAACTGTTCACCATGCTAAAGTAATAGATAAAGGTGAGGCCGTGGATATAGCTTATCTAGACTTTAGTAAGGCTTTTGACACTGTCCCACATTGCTGACTGCTGAATAAACTCAAAAGCATGGGATTGGTGAATAATATGGTTGAATGGATAACATCTTGGTTGCAGGATAGAAAACAGAGTTGTAGTAAATGGAGTGCATTCACAGGAGAGAAATTTTACCAGCAGAGTACCACAGGGATCTGTACTAGAACAGTGCTTTTTAATATCTTTATTGGTGACACTGCAAATGGCATTAACCACTTGCCTGGCTTGGCCACATCAGATGCGACCACACCAGGCAGTATTTTATCTGACCTGGTAGCACAGGATGCGGCCAGTCAGATAGAGAGTGTTAGCAGCAGCAGGGAAGAGGAACTTCCCTCCGTTGCTGCTGTTAGAGGGATCGGAAGGTCACTCTGCCTCCCTGCACCCTCCCCTCAATGTTGCTGTGCTACCAAAGCATTGCTGATCGATCAGCACGGCAGGACGCCCCACCCAGCGGCTGCAGACAATGGCAGCCGCTGGGAAAGTGTAAAACAACTCCCCCCAAGCCACCCCCAGGCCCCCCTGTATACCTGGCAGCTGTATTGGGGGTAAAAAGTAATGTTGCAATGTTACCAATGTTCCGATGTTTGAGAAAAAGTATTTAAACATATATATATATATATATATAAAACCAGCAAAAAAGAGGCGGCACTCGGAGGCTTTAAAGTGCAAAATAGATTGTATTCCACAAGAGAAAACTAACGTTTCGGGGTCACAATACCCCTTTGTCAAAGTGAACAAATGTGTGCAAAGACAGTAACGTACCTTAAATACCCAAGAATCCCGCTCAGTGTGCAGACGCCGTCCCGGCCGCGCTGGCTGTTTGCTTCGCTTCCGGTCCTGCTAAGATGACGTCATCCACATCGCGTCTAGTTGCCGTGGTCACCGTTGACGCCAGGCGGCCCGGACACGGCGCTGCATAAGAAAAGGGAGTGCAACTTAAAAGTAGTGCCCTGTTACCAAAATAAACAAAAATAGAGTGGATACAGACATTGCTGAAACATCAGACAGGAATGCAATAACAAAATCACTATTGGTTAGAGCGCCTATCTAGTGTTAATACAGAAAGCTCAAACGTTACCAATTATCTTTAAACCAAGGCTAATGGGCATGCAAAGGGCCCGCCGGTCGATACAGAACAAAAAATAAATAATATATATAAATGATATATAAAAAGTAAAGCTTCTGTATAAGTCTTATCGAGCATATTAAATCGAGAATCTGGCTGAGGTTTCGGTAATGGGTCATATAACACATCCCCTATAAGTAGAAACAGGGGTGGGAAAATGAGGTGGAAAAAAAGGGGGGGGGGAAGGGGGAAACAAACAGACAGGAAAAGCTGGAAGATAAGGGCCACTATTTAAAAATATTTAGACTCAATTTTCATTGAGGCCATGGGGGCTGGTGGTTCCAAGCTCAAAAATCCATCTGGTCTCGAGCCGTAACAGTCTGCCATCCCTGTCGCCACCTCTAATGTGTCTAGGGACATGGTCGATAATGAGGTGTTTTAAATCTTTCATGGTGTGGCCGGCAGATGCAAAGTGTCTGGCCACCGGTTGTTCAGATGCCTTGCCCTGCAGTGCTTGTTTGATGGCTGAGCGATGGAGGGCCATCCTTTCCCGGCACGTTCTGATGGACTTCCCCACATAGTGGAGGTTACACGGACATTTAATGATGTATATAATGTGAGTGGTAGTGCATGTAAGAACATGCTTGATGCTATAGGTTTTGTCACGGTGAGGATGTTTGAAACTGGAACCAGTGATCATATGTTCGCATGTAGTGCATTTAATGCAGCTGTAGCAGCCCGGTTTCTTCCCCAAAAATACTGCCTCTGGCCGTCTTTGTCGGTCCAGTTCAGCTTGAAAACCCGTGACATCGGAATGGACTATTGTGTCCTTAAGATTCCTACCTCTTTGATAACACATCATAGGTCTTTTTCCATTCAGCGAGGGAAGCGATTTATCGGTGGCCACTATAGGCCATAAGGCTCTAGTGGCCCTTTGCACCACTGGGCTCGAGGTATTATATCTTGTAGGAAATGGTATAACAGAGTCTTGTTGTTTAAACTTGGAGGTTAAAAGCAACTCTCTAGGGATCTTCATCACTTCCTCCTTATACTTAAGAAGGAGTCGCCTGTTATATCCTCTTTCCATGAATTTAGACACCATATTATCCAGTTCTGGCTCCAATGTGCTACGGTCACTGATAATGCGGGATACCCTAATCATTTGGGACCGTGGAAGGCCCTCTTTGAGAGATCTTGGATGGTGACTGCTGGCATTGAGGAGAGTGTTCTTATCTGTGGGTTTGCAGTAAAGGCTGGTATGTAGTGCTCCATTTGCGATGGTTACTTGAACATCCAGATAATTCAACGTGCTTGTGCTTGTCTGGAATGTATATTTGATACTGGAAGCCCTAGAGTTGATGGACAACATGAGTGCATTGAATCGGTCCACTCCATGAAAGATTTAAAACACCTCATTATCGACCATGTCCCTAGACACATTAGAGGTGGCGACAGGGATGGCAGACTGTTACGGCTCGAGACCAGATGGATTTTTGAGCTAGGAACCACCAGCCCCCATGGCCTCAATGAAAAATTGAGTCTAAATATTTTTAAATAGTGGCCCTTATCTTCCAGCTTTTCCTGTCTGTTTGTTTCCCCCTTCCCCCTTTCCCCCCCTTTTTTTCCACCTCATTTTCCCACCCCTGTTTCTACTTATAGGGGATATGTGTTATCTGACCCATTACCGAAACCTCAGCCAGATTCTCGATTTAATATGCTCGATAAGACTTATACAGAAGCTTTACTTTTTATATATCATTTATATATATTATTTATTTTTTGTTCTGTATCGACCGGCGGGCCCTTTGCCTTCCCATTAGCCTTGGTTTAAAGATAATTGGTAACGTTTGAGCTTTCTGTATTAACACTAGATAGGCGCTCTAACCAATAGTGATTTTGTTATTGCATTCCTGTCTGATGTTTCAGCAATGTCTGTATCCACTCTATTTTTGTTTATTTTGGTAACAGGGCACTACTTTTAAGTTGCACTCCCTTTTCTTATGCAGCGCCGTGTCCGGGCCGCCTGGCGTCAACGGTGACCACGGCAACTAGACGCGATGTGGATGACGTAATCTTAGCAGGACCGGAAGCGAAGCAAACAGCCAGCTCGGCCGGGACGGCGTCTGCACACTGAGCGGGATTCTTGGGTATTTAAGGTACGTTACTGTCTTTGCACACATTTGTTCACTTTGACAAAGGGGTATTGTGACCCCGAAACGTTAGTTTTCTCTTGTGGAACACAATCTATTTTGCACTTTAAAGCCTCCGAGTGCCGCCTCTTTTTTGCTGGTTGTGGATCTCCCTTGGAGGGCACCGGAGCCTGTACTCAGAAGAAAGTGGGAGTGCCGGTCCGTGTGGACTATATATATATATATATATATATATATTTTTTTTTTTTAACTAAAATCATTTTGGATAAGGTTAAATTCATGTTCTTCATCTATTTCACTCATAAAAAACCCCTGACAATTTTGGAGCAGTTTTTTCTGGGGAAAAATCGCCAGTTAAGTAGTTAAAGGGAAGGTATGCCTTTTTGCAGATGACACAAAATTATGCAACAGGGTAGACACACTGGGAGAAGAAAAACAACTGATTGAGGATCTAGGTAGACTAGGTCAAGAATGTGGCAATTACAGTTTAATGCCACAAAATGCAAAATCATGCTAAATATAGTATTAATGGCACTATACTGGAAACTACTGAGGAGGAAAGGGATCCAGGAGTCACTATTTCAGGTGACTTAAAATAAGAATTTACTTACCGATAATTCTATTTCTCGTAGTCCGTAGTGGATGCTGGGGACTCCGTCAGGACCATGGGGAATAGCGGCTCCGCAGGAGACAGGGCACAAAAGTAAAAGCTTTAGGATCAGGTGGTGTGCACTGGCTCCTCCCCCTATGACCCTCCTCCAAGCCTCAGTTAGGATACTGTGCCCGGACGAGCGTACACAATAAGGAAGGATTTTGAATCCCGGGTAAGACTCATACCAGCCACACCAATCACACTGTACAACCTGTGATCTGAACCCAGTTAACAGCATGATAACAGCGGAGCCTCTGAAAAGATGGCTCACAACAATAATAACCCGATTTTTGTAACAATAACTATGTACAAATATTGCAGACAATCCGCACTTGGGATGGGCGCCCAGCATCCACTACGGACTACGAGAAATAGAATTATCGGTAAGTAAATTCTTATTTTCTCTAACGTCCTAAGTGGATGCTGGGGACTCCGTCAGGACCATGGGGATTATACCAAAGCTCCCAAACGGGCGGGAGAGTGCGGATGACTCTGCATCACCGAATGAGAGAACTCCAGGTCCTCCTCAGTCAGGGTGTGCCCCTGACCAAGTATCAGCTCGGCAAAGTTGTAAAGCCGAGACCCCTCGGGCAGCCGCCCAAGATGAGCCCACCTTCCTTGTGGAATGGGCATTTACATATTTTGGCTGTGGCAGGCCTGCCACAGAATGTGCAAGCTGAATTGTACTACACATCCAACTAGCAATCGTCTGCTTAGAAACAAGAGCACCCAGTTTGTTGGGTGCATACAGGATAACAGCAAGTCAGTTTTCCTGACTCCAGCCGTCCTGGAAACTATATTTTCAGGGCCCTGACAACATCTAGCAACTTGGAGTCCTCCAAGTCCCTAGTAGCCGCAGGTACCACAATAAGCTGGTTCAGGTGAAACACTGACACCACCTTAGGGAGAAACTGGGGATGAGTCCGCAGCTCTGCCCTGTCCGAATGGACAATCAGATATGGGCTTTTTTGAGACAAACGCTGCCAATTCTGACACTCGCCTGGCCGAGGCCAGGGCCAACAGCATGGTCACTTTCCCTGTGAGATATTTCAAATCCACAGATTTGAGCGGTTTAAACCAATGTGATTTTAGGAATCCCAGAACTACGTTGAGATCCCACAGTGCCACTGGAGGCACAAAAGGGGGTTGTATATGCAGTACTCCCTTGACAAACTTCTGGACTTCAGGAACTGAAGCCAATTCTTTCTGGAAGAAAATCGACAGGGCCGAAATTTGAACCTTAATGGACCCCAATTTGAGGCCCATAGACACTCCTGTTTGCAGGAAATGCAGGAAACGACCGAGTTGAAATTTCTTCATGGGGCCTTCCTGGCCTCACACCACGCAACATATTTTCGCCACATGTGGTGATAATGTTGTGCGGTCACCTCCTTCCTGGCTTTGACCAGGGTAGGAATGACCTCTTCCGGAATGCCTTTTTCCCTTAGGATCCGGCGTTCAACCGCCATGCCGTCAAACGCAGCCGCGGTAAGTCTTGGAACAGACATGGTACTTGCTGAAGCAAGTCCCTTCTTAGCGGCAGAGGCCATGAGTCCTCTGTGAGCATCTCTTGAAGTTCCGGGTACCAAGTCCTTCTTGGCCAATCCGGAGCCACGAGTATAGTTCTTACTCCTCTACGTCTTATAATTCTCAATACCTTGGGTATGAGAAGCAGAGGAGGGAAGACATACACCGACTGGTACACCCACGGTGTTACCAGAAACGTCCACAGCTATTGCCTGAGGGTCTTTTGACCTGGCGCAATACTTGTCCAGTTTTTTGTTCAGGGCGGGACGCCATCATGTCCACCTTTGGTCTTTTCCAACGGTTCACAATCATGTGGAAGACTTCCCGATGAAGTCCCCACTCTCCCGGGTGGAGGTTGTGCCTGCTGAGGAAGTCTGCTTCCCAGTTGTCCACTCCCGGAATGAACACTGCTGACAGTGCTATCACATGATTTTCCGCCCAGCGAAAAATCCTTGCAGTTTCTGCCATTGCCCTCCTGCTTCTTGTGCCGCCCTGTCTGTTTACGTGGGCGACTGCCGTGATGTTGTCCCACTGGATCAATACCGGCTGACCTTGAAGCAGAGGTCTTGCTAAGCTTAGAGCATTGTAAATTGCCCTTAGCTCCAGTATATTTATGTGGAGAAAAATCTCCAGACTTGATCACACTCCCTGGAAATTTTTTCCCTGTGTGACTGCTCCCCAGCCTCTCAGGCTGGCCTCCGTGGTCACCAGCATCCAATCCTGAATGCCGAATCTGCGGCCCTCTAGAAGACGAGCACTCTGTAACCACCACAGGAGAGACACCCTTGTCCTTGGAGATAGGGTTATCCGCTGATGCATCTGAAAATGCGATCCGGACCATTTGTCCAGCAGATCCCACTGAAAAGTTCTTGCGTGGAATCTGCCGAATGGAATCGCTTCATAATAAGCCACCATTTTTCCCAGGACTCTTGTGCAATGATGCACTGACACTTTTCCTGGTTTTAGGAGGTTCCTGACTAGCTCGGATAACTCCCTGGCTTTCTCCTCCGGGAGAAACACCTTTTTCTGGACTGTGTCCAGAACCATCCCTAGGAACAGCAGACGTGTCGTCGGAAACGGCTGTGATTTTGGATATTTAGAATCCACCCGTGCTGTCGTAGAACTACTTGAGATAGTGCTACTCCGACTTCCAACTGTTCTCTGGACCTTGCCCTTATCAGGAGATCGTCCAAGTAAGGGATAATTAAGACGCCTTTTCTTTGAAGAAGAATCATCATTTTGGCCATTACTTTGGTAAAGACCCGGGGTGCCGTGGACAATCCAAACGGCAGCGTCTGAAACTGATAGTGACAGTTCCGTACCACGAACCTGAGGTACCCTTGGTGAGAAGGGCAATTTTGGACATGGAGGTAAGCATCCTTGATGTCCAGGGACACCATATAGTCCCCTTCTTCCTGGTTCGCTATCACTGCTCTGAGTGACTCCATCTTGATTTGAACCTTTGTATGTAAGTGTTCAAAGATTTCCCATTTAGAATAGGTCTCACCGAGCCATCTGGCTTCAGTACCACAATATAGTGTGGAATAATACCCCTTTCCTTGTTGTAGGAGGGGTACTTTGATTATCACCTGCTGGGAATACAGCTTGTGAATTGTTTCCAATACTGCCTCCCTGTCGGAGGAAGACGTTGGTAAAGCAGACATCAGGAGCCTGCGAGGGGGAGACGTCTCGAATTTCCAGTCTGTACCCCTGGGATACTACTTGTAGGATCCAGGGGTCCACTTGCGAGTGAGCCCACTACGCGCTGAAACTCTTGAGACGACCCCCCACCGCACTTGAGTCCGCTTGTACGGCCCCAGCGTCATGCTGAGGACTTGGCAGAAGCTGTGGAGGGCTTCTGTTCCTGGGAATGGGCTGCCTGCTGCAGTCTTCTTCCCTTTCCTCTATCCCTGGGCAGATATGAGTGGCCTTTTGCCCGCTTGCCCTTATGGGGACGAAAGGACTGAGGCTGAAAAGACGGTGTCTTTTTCTGCTGAGATGTGATTTGGGGTAAAAAAGGTGGATTTTCCAGCTGTTGCCGAGGCCACCAGGTCCGATGGACCGACCCCAAATAACTCCTCCCCTTTATACGGCAATACTTCCATGTGCCGTTTGGAATCTGCATCACCTGACCACTGTCGTGTCCATAAACATCTTCTGGCAGATATGGACATCGCACTTACTCTTGATGCCAGAGTGCAAATATCCCTCTGTGCATCTCGCATATATAGAAATGCATCCTTTAAATGCTCTATAGTCAATAAAATACTGTCCCTGTCAAGGGTATCAATATTTTCAGTCAGGGAATCCGACCAAGCCCATCCAGGCTGAGGCGATCGCTGGTCGCAGTATAACACCAGTATGTGTGTATATACCTTTTTAGGATATTTTCCAGCCTCTCAGCTGGCTCCTTGAGGGCGGCCCTATCTGGAGACGGTACCGCCACTTGTTTTGATAAGCGTGTGAGCGCCTTATCCACCCTAAAGGGTGTTTCTCAACGCGCCCTAACTTCTGGCGGGAAAGGGTATACCGCCAATAATTTTCTATCGGGGGAAACCCACGCATCATCACACACTTCATTTAATTTATCTGATTCAGGAAAAACTACAGGTAGTTTTTTCACACCCCACATAATACCCTTCTTGTGGTACTTGTAGTATCAGAAATATGTAACACCTCCTTCATTGCCCTTAACATGTAACGTGTGGCCCTAAAGGAAAATACGTTTGTTTCTTCACCGTCGACACTGGAGTCAGTGTCCGTGTCTGTGTCGACCGACTGAGGTAAATGAGCGTTTTACAGCCCCTGATGGTGTTTTAGACGCCTGGACAGGTACTAATTTGTTTGCCGGCCGTCTCATGTCGTCAACCGACCTTGCAGCGTGTTGACATTATCACGTAATTCCTTAAATAAGCCATCCATTCCGGTGTCGACTCCCTAGAGAGTGACATCACCATTTCAGGCAATTGCTCCGCCTCCTCACCAACATCGTCCTCTTACATGTCGACACACACGTACCGACACACAGCACACACACAGGGAATGCTCTGATAGAGGACAGGACCCCACTAGCCCTTTGGGGAGACAGAGGGAGAGTTTGCCAGCACACACCAAAAACGCTATAATTATACAGGGACAACCTTTATATAAGTGTTTTTCCCTTATAGCATTTTAATATATATATACATATCGCCAAATAAGTGTCCCCCCTCTCTGTTTTAACCCTGTTTCTGTAGTGCAGTGCAGGGGAGAGCCTGGGAGCCTTCCCACCAGCATTTCTGTGAGGGAAAATGGCGCTGTGTGCTGAGGAGAATAGGCCCCGCCCCCTTTTCGGCGGGCTTCTTCTCCCGTTTTTCTGAGACCTGGCAGGGGTTAAATACATCCATATAGCCCCCAGGGGCTATATGTGATGTATTTTTAGCCAGAATAAGGTACTATCATTGCTGCCCAGGGCGCCCCCCCCCGGCGCCCTGCACCCTCAGTGACCGCTGCTATGAAGTGTGCTGACAACAATGGCGCACAGCTGCAGTGCTGTGCGCTACCTTATGAAGACTGAAGAGTCTTCTGCCGCCGTTTCTGGACCTCTTCACTTTTTCGGCATCTGCAAGGGGGTCGGCGGCGCGGCTCCGGGACGAACCCCAGGGTGAGACCTGTGTTCCGACTCCCTCTGGAGCTAATGGTGTCCAGTAGCCTAAGAAGCCAATCCATCCTGCACGCAGGTGAGTTCACTTCTCTCCCCTAAGTCCCTCGTAGCAGTGAGCCTGTTGCCAGCAGGACTCACTGAAAATAAAAAACCTAACAAACTTTTACTCTAAGCAGCTCTTTAGGAGAGCCACCTAGATTGCACCCTTCTCGGCCGGGCACAAAAATCTAACTGAGGCTTGGAGGAGGGTCATAGGGGGAGGAGCCAGTGCACACCACCTGATCCTAAAGCTTTTACTTTTGTGCCCTGTCTCCTGCGGAGCCGCTATTCCCCATGGTCCTGACGGAGTCCCCAGCATCCACTTAGGACGTTAGAGAAAGGCAGGTAAGCAATGTAACAAAGCAATGAGGAAGGCTAGTCAGATGCTTGGCTGCATAGGGATAGGAATCAGCAGCAGAAAGAAGTAATAATGCCACTGTATAGGTCATTTGTACGGCCTCATCTAGAGTACTGTGCTCAGTTCTGTAGACCATATCTTCAGAAGGATATTAAACTATGCTCCCCCTTGGCCTTCAGATTATCCACTATTCATTATTTGTGGGGTAACCCTATTATTATTATTATTATTATTATCCTTTATTTATATGGCGCCACAAGGGATCCGCAGGGCCCATTACACAGTACATAATAAAATGAGCAAACAAGAAAACAGCACTTACAGTACAGGACAATATAGGTCAGGTATAGAAAACCCGGGGTTAGGTGCCGTCAAAGGGAGTATGCAGTATAAGATAGTGTAAGTAAGAAAAGGAAAGGCACATGAGGAAAGAAGTCCCTGCTCTTGCGAGCTTACAATCTAAAATATTAAGGGTATTGCTACTAAATATTGCATTTTGGGACAAAGGTCTGCCATTGACACGGGTTAAAACTCCCAGTCTCTGCCCTTACCTATCTACTTCTACAGTTTATACCTGATGCAGAGAGGAGTGTGGCTTTACAAATATTTTACAGTTAGTCTGTAACCTACAAGTATGCATGTCACTCATACCCATTTTACACCACTGCAATAACCTAGGTTATTAGGGGGGGAACCAAAGCCACATCTTAGTTTAAACAGGTCCCCTGAAAAATAACCTGGGTCCAGTAGCAGCCCAGGTAACAGGGCAAAAGAATTTTGTCATACAACCTCAGGTTTGCGCAATAAAAAGGTAAAGCGGCCTTAGTGTCTTTCAATATGGTGGGAAAAACACAAATTCCCTGTTAACATGAAAAAAAGCTGTATGGAAGACACCACTGGCGCTATACCTTAAAGATGACACCTAGTTTTTGCATAGGTGCTAACACACCCAATATGAATGGGAAAAGAACACCCACTTGCATGGGGTAAATGACAATTAAACAATTTATTTTCACATAATTAAAAAATACAATACACATTAAAAATCCATATGTACATGTGCAACTCAGCCAGGAATATCCAAGTAAAGTGACTCGTGCAAAAATTGGAGATCTCTCACCATATATAGAAGCTGCGGTGGGCTAGCTTATATTTAAGCAGATGTGGTCCGAGGCTGAATTGCCTAGGCACCACCGCAGTAAACTTATCAGCTTAGAGTCCTCTTGTGAGACAAAGCCCACAGCTACGACACACAGCTCGCAGAAGCCAATGCCAACAGTGTGACGGCCTTCCACGTAAGAAACTTGACGTCTACGTCCTGTAAAGGCTCCAACCATTCCGATTGCAGGAACTGCAACACCACGTTGAGATCCCAAGGCGCCATAGAAGGCACAAAGGGCGGTTGGATGTGCAGAACCCCCTTCAAACATGTCTGAACCTCAGGGAGAGAAGCCAATTGTTTCTGGAAGAAAATGGATAAGGCCTAAATCTGGACTTTTATGGAGCCCAAACGTATGCCCACATCCACACCTGACTGCAGAAAAAGGAGAAAATGTCCCAGTTGAAATTCCACCGCAGGAAATTTCCTGTCCTTACACCAAGAGACGTATTTTTTCCAAATACGGTGGTAATGTTTAGACGTTACCCCCTTTCTGGCTTGGATCAGGGTTGGAATAACCCTATCTGGGATCCCTTTCGGGGTTAGAATTTGATGCTCAACCTCCATGCCGTCGAACGTAGGCATTGATAAGTCTTGATAGACGAATGGCCCCTGTTGGAGAAGGTCCTTACGAAGAGGTAGAGGCCACGGGTCCTCAAGAAGCTTCTCCAGTAGCTCTGCATACCAGGCCCTTCTTGGCCAGTCCAGAGCAATGAGAATTGCTTGAACCTTGTGTCTTTTTATTCTTTTGAGAATCTTTGGGATCAATGGAAGTGGTGGAAGCACGTACACCATCTGGTAGACCCATGGAGTTACCAGGGCATCCACCGCCACTGCTTGTGGGTCCCTCGACCTGGAACAATACCGCTTGAGCTTCTTGTTGAGACGAGAGGCTATCATGTCGATTTGTTGAATTCCCCACCGACGTGTCACGCACCCGAACACCTCTGGGTGAAGGCCCTGGGTGGAGGTCGTGTCTGCTGAGGCAGTCTGCTTCCCAGTTGTCTACTCCTGGAATGAAGACCACGGACAGCGCCACAGCGTGTCTTTCTGCCCAGAGGAGAGTCCTTGTTACTTCTGACATTTCTGCTTTGCTCTTCGTTCCACCTTGTTGGTTTATGTACGTTACTGCCGTCACATTGACCGACTGAACTTGAATGGCTTGATCTTGAAGAAGATGCGATGCCTTTAGAAGGGCGTTGTATATGGCCCTTAGTTCCAGAATGTTGATCGGAAGAATAGCTTCCTGACTTGACCATTTTCCTTGGAACTGTTCCTCTTGGGTGACCAACCTCTGAGGCTTGCGTCTGTGGTTAGCAGAATCCAATTTTGAATCCCAAACCTTCGGCCCTCGGTCAGGTGAGAAGTCTGAAGCCACCACATAAGAGAAATCCTGGCTTTTGGGGACAGATAGACCTGGTACATGTGTACATGTGTAGATATGATCCGGACCACTTGTCCAACAGATCCAGTTGGAAGGGAATTGCATGGAACCTTCCGTACTGTAGCACCTCGTAGGCGGCTACCATCTTCCCCAGAAGACGAATGCATTGATGCACCGATATCATCCCCAGGAACGGAAGCCTCCGTGTTGGTTCCAGATGAGATTTTGGTAGGTTCAGAATCCACCCGTGATCCTGGAGTAGTCGGGTTGAGAGGGCAATGTTGACTAACAACCTCTCCCTGGATAGTGCTTTTATCAGCAGATCGTCCTGGTACGTAATTATGTTCACTCCGTTTGCGGAGGAGAAACATAATCTCTGCCATTACCTTGGTGAACACCCTCGGTGCCGTAGAGAGGCCAAATGGCAGGGCCAGGAACTGGTAGTGACAGTCCTGTAAGGCAAACCTTAGATAAGCCTGATGAGGCGGCCAAATCGGAATATGAAGGAATGGATCCTTGATATCCAGAGACACCAGGAATTCCCTCTCCTCCAGACCTGAGATCACTGCTCTCAGAGACTCCCTCTTGAACTTGAACACCCGTAAGAACGGGTTCAACGACTTGAGATTCAAAATGGGCCTTACCGAACCGTCCGGTTTCGGTACTACAAACAGGTTGGAATAATAACCTTTGTTTTGCAGCTGAAGTGGAACTGGAACAATGACCTGAGTCAGTACCAGTTTTTCAATCGCTTCCTGTAAAGTCATACTTGCTTCTTGAGAAGCTGGTAAGCCTAATTTGAAGAATATGTGATGTGGGAGTTCCTGAAACTCCAGTCTGTAGCCCTGGGCTATAAGATCTTTGACCCAGGGATCCTGGCATTACGTTTCCAATTTGTGACTGAAGAATCTTAAACGGGCGCCCACCTGCCTGTTTTCCAAGCAGTGCGGTCCACCGTCATGCTGAAGCCTTAGAGGTAGCAGAACCGGGGTTCTGTTCCTGTGAACCAGCAGTTGCTGGATTTCTGGGTTTACCTCTATTGACTTTGAAGGATGCAGAAGAACCTTTGGTTTTGTTTTTAAATTTCGCTGTCCGAAAGGACTGCAGAGTTGGAGCAGTGTAAGATTTTCTAGCCGGAGGAGCTGCGGAAGGAAGGTATGTAGACTTACCTGACGTAGCCTTGGATATCCACGTATACCAGTTCATCTCCAAAAAGGGCTTCACCTGTGAAAGGTAGACTTTTCACGCCTTTCATAAAATCCGTGTCCGCAGTCCACTGGCGTAGCCACAAGCCCCTGCGTGCTGACACTGCCATGGCAGTGGTGCGTGCATTGAGTAAACCAATTTCCTTTATGGCCTCCACCATAAAGTTAACAGAATCCTGTATATGCTGTAGGAGTAAAATTATCTCCCCCCTGGATAAGGAATCTAACCCGTATATTAGATTACCTGACCATTTTGCAATGGCCCTAGAGATCCATGCACAAGCTATAGTGGGTCTCTGGGCCAGCCCCGCAGCTGTGTACAGAGATTTGAGAGTGGTCTCAATCTTGCGGTTTGTAGCATCCTTCAAAGAAGCTGCCCCAGGAACAGGTAAAACTATACTTACGTGACAGCCTAGAAACCGATGCATCAACTATCGGTGGGTTTTCCCATTTTTTCCTATCATCCTGAGGAAACAGGAAGGTTGTGAGTAACTGTTTTGGGACCTGAAACTTCTTGTCAGGATTTTCCCAAGTTGCTTCAAATAGCCTTAGATGCAGGGAAAGTAGCTGAGGATTTCTTTTTCACATTAAAACAAGATTCCTCCTCGTCCTCTGTCACCTTATTAGGAATGTGCAGGACATCTCTAATAGCTTCTATCAAGGCCTGTATACCCTGTGAGAAAGCTGCATCCCCCCTCCCGAGTCAACCTCACCCTCCTCTGGGTCTGATACATCATCATCGGTATCAGCCTGCATGATTTGGGCCAGAGTACGCTTCTGTGGTCAAATGGCAGGGGTCTGAGACGCTGGAATGACCACTGAATCTCTATTCATGAGGTCATCAACAGATGGTTTTAAGTATTGCGTCTCCTTCTCATTTTGGAATAATTTATTTGAAATATTTGAAATCATCCCTGTTAATTAATCTAACCATACTGGTTCAGATCCACTAGCCTGAGAATGTGTATTATCCTGAGTACACTGCAGTGATCCCTCATATTGAGAAAAACACTTTGCTGTGCATGATACACACTCCTTTGACATAGTAAATGTGAAAGAACACACACACACACACACACACACACACACACACACACACACACACACACACACGAATATAGGTTAAAAGCACAGTTGATCCACACAGAGCCCTTCTAGGGAGACACAGAGTATAACAGTTGATCCACACAGAGCCCTTCTAGGGAGACACAGAGTATAATGGAGCCAGCCACACATCGCCCCTGTAGCTAAAGAACAAGTTTAGCTTGGTCGCAAACTAAGTATCTTTAATAGGGCTTAGTACACCAAATATTGCTCCCCCCTCTCTGCTATGACCCTCTGGTACTGTTGAGGTGTTCTGGAGTCCTTGTGGAGGAGCTGCGCTTCCCTGCCAATCTGCCTATGTATAGCTGCAGAGGGAAAATGGCGCAAGTGAGCTGCTGGATCCGCTCATAGTGAAGCCCCGCCTTCTTAATGGCACGCGGTCTTCCCGTTTTTTTATACTGGCTGAGGTAAATATTCTGTTCTACAGTGGGTTAAAACCCCTGTAGTGTACTGCCAGTGTGGGTATCATCAGTGGCTTCAGCTCACCCCTAACAACGGTCACACAGTGTCTCTGAAGCCTGGAGCGCAGCCTGCATGTTAGCGCTGTGCTCCTACCCTTGTGCCGCCATTCCAGCCGGCGACCCGCTAACCGGAATGCTGGCCACCTACTCACCACTCTTCTGACTTCTGGCTCTGTTAGGAGAGGCGGCGTGCTGCAGGTCTGTACTCTCGTCGTGGTGGGGCTTGCAAATAGGACCCTCAGGAGCTCAGTGTCTTGTCAGCAGGGAACGGGACCATTAACCCTAGGGAGGTTGGGCCGTTCCCCCACCTAAGTCCCACGAAGCAGGCAGTCTGGTACCAACCAGACCTGCCTGAAAATAAAAACAGAAAATAAATGCAGAAAACTCTTCAGGAGCTTCCCAAGTGTGACCTGCTACTCCGGCACATTTTCTAAACTGAGTCTGGTAGGAGGAGCATACAGGGGGGAGCCAGTCCACACTATCAAATTCTTAAAGTGCCCATGGCTCCTAGTGGACCTGTCTATACCCCATGGTACTAATATGGACCCCGGTATCCTCTAGGACGTAAGAGAAAATAAATATTATTGTACTTTTCCAGGCTTACTTTGAGTTTGGTGCAGTTATGAATCATAACAATCCAAAAGTGCTGAAGGGGGTTGCTATACAGGTGAATCTTTATATTGAATTATGAGTTTGGGGGGGAAGTGCAGTCACTGTAATGTGTTTTATTATTCCTGTACTTTCCCTTTATGAAAGATAAATAGGATTTTAATACCTACCGGTAAATCTTTTTCTCGTAGTCCATAAGGGATACTGGGGTTCACTTAGTACGATGGGGTATAGATGGGGTCCAAAGGAGCCGGTGCACTTTAAATTTCTTCAACTGGGTGTGCTGGCTCCTACACTCTATGCCCCCTCCTACAGCCCGTACATGTAAAACTGTGCCCGAAGGAGAATGGACATACTTGAGAGAAGGAACATAACAACAGTGAGTGGTGAGATTCATACATCAGCACACCAATAACATAAAACAACCAGCAACGGCTGGTAACAAACAGCAACAGCTGAGCAGGTAAACTTCTTGAAAATAAAAACCTGCAGACAGTGTCGGACTGGGGCATGTATGGCCCACCGGGAAAATGCAGTGGTAGGGGCCTGTGTTAGGGGTGTGACCAGTCTGCAGAGGGGGTGTGGCCTGCCACCTCATTGGTTTGACTAACCATTAGAGAGTGCAACATCTGGGCCCCTTCATAAATATATACAGCAAATTCAGCTCCTGCATGCATGATAATGTACCAGATGAATAACAGATTAATAACAGCAATGCACTGTAGAAAACAGACCATAGTCCAGTATAAGGTAACACATGTATAATAAATAATTCAAGTGCACAGTCTGGAACCTGATCCTTAGAGCAGGAGGTGGAGCCCCAGACAGTAGAGCCCACCGGTGGTTTCCCCTGTACCGCTGTGGGCCAGTCCAAGCCTGCCTGTAGACACGTCAACACACTAGGCAGGCACCCAGTATCCCTTATGGACTACGAGAAAAGGATTTACTGGTAGGTATTAAAATCCTGTTTTCTCTAACATCCATAAGGGATACTGGGGTTCACTTAGTATAATGGGGACGTCCCAAAGCTTCCAGAATGGGCGGGAAAGTGCAGAGACGTCTGCAGCACCGCCTGCCCAAAGTGGGTATCCTCTTTGGTCAGGGTATCAAACCTGTAGAACTTCAAAAAGGTGTTCTTCCCTGACCAGGTAGCAGCTCGGCATAGTTGCAAGGCCGAGACTCCACGGGCAGCCGCCCAGGAAGACCCCACCGATCTTAAAGAGTGGGCCTTCAGAGACTGTGGAACAGGTAAGCCTAAGCCAACGAGCAATGGACTGCTTAGAAGCAGGGCAACCCTTTTTCTGCGCAACATATAGCACAAACAAGGAATCCGTCTTACTGATCCGAGTCGTCCTTTTGATATAAATCTTCAAGGCTCGCACAGCATCCAACGACCCCGGAGGAGCAGAAGTGCCAGAACTTGACGGGACAACAAATGGTTGATTCAAGTGGAACGCAGAGACACCCTTCGGCAGGAACTGCTGCATAGTCATGAGCTCCGTTCTGTCCTCGTAAAAGATCAAGTAGGGACTTTTACACAAGAGGGTCCCGAATTCTGAAACACGTCTAGCAGAAGCCACAGGCCAGTAACATCACCGTCTTCCACGTGAGGTACTTGTCTTCTAACATCATCAGAGGTTCAAACCAGGAGGACTGTAGAAAATCCAACACTACATTCAAATTCCAGGGTGCGGTGGACGGCACAAAAGGAGGTTGTATGTGAAGTACCCCTTGCAAGAAGGTCTGAACTTCAGGCAACACTGCCAATTTCTTCTGGAAGAAAATAGAGCTGAAATCTGGACTTTTATAGAGCCTAGACGTAGGCCCTTATCCACACCAGCCTGCAGGAAATGTAAGAAGCGTCCCAAGTGGAATTCTGCAGATGGATACGTGCGTTCCTCGCACCAAGCGACATAACTTCTCCAGATATGATGATAGTGTTTTGACGGTAGCAATAACCTTTTTGGAAAGGCCTTTATGAGCTAGGATGTTCTGCTCAACCTCCATGCCGTCAAATGAAGTTGCTGTAAGTCCGGGTAGACGAACGGTCCTTGTTGAAGAAGATCTCTTCTCTTCGACGGACATTTCCAGAAGATCCGCGTACCACGCCCTCCGAGATCAAAACGGAGCAATCAGAATTGCCTGGACTTGTTGATTCCTTATTTGCATTAGCACCCTTGGGAGCAATGTAATCGGGGGGAAACAGGTAGACCAGCCGGTAAGGCCAAGGCGACGTCAGTGCATCTATTGCCCTTGCCTGAGGGTCCCTGGTTCGTGAGCAATACCAGTGAAGCTTCTTGGTTAGTCGAGAAGCCATCAAGTCTATTTGTGGGCAGCCCCACAGGTCGATGATCTGCTGAAACACCTGTTGGTGGAGACCCCACTATCCCGGGTGGAGATCGTGATGACTCAGGAAGCCCGCTTCTCAGTTTTCCACTCCCAGAATGAAGATTGCGGATATTGCTCTTACATTTCTTGCCGCCCAGAGGAGTATCTTTGACACTTCTCGCATGCAGGCTCTGCTTTTTGTCCCTCCTTGTCGATTTATGTAAGCCACCGCCATGGCGTTGTCCGACTGAACCTGGATTAAATGATCCCTGAGTAGAGGAGAGGACTGAAGCAGAGCATTGTAGACCTCCCAAAGTTCCAGAATGTTGATTGGAAGCAGGGCTTCGTGGGCTGACCACCTGTCCTGGAACTGAGCCCCTTGGATGACAGCTCCCCATCCTCTCAGACTCGCATCTTTCAGTAGGTTCGAGGCCTGTAGCCACCGCAGGAGGGAAATCCTGGCCTGAGGTGACTGCCGTATTATCTGGTGCATCTGAAGATGTGATCCGGACCACTTGCTCAGGAGATCCAATTGAAATGTTCTGGCATGGAACCTTCCGTACAGGATCGCCTCGTATAAGGCCACCATTTTCCCCAACAACCTTATGCAAAGATGGATATCCGAGTAGGCCGTAGCACCATTCAGACCATCTCCTGAAGTGTTCTCGCTTTGTCCTCTGGGAGGAACACCTTCTGAGCCACCGTATCCAGAAACATTCCCTGGAACAGGAGCCACTGAGTAGGCTCCAGGTGGGACTTCTGTAAATTGAGGAGCCACCCATGGTGTGACAGAAGCTGAATAGTGTGGTCTATATAGAGCAATAAAAGCTCCCTGGATCTTGCTTTTATCAAGAGATCGTCAAAGTAAGGGACAATATTGACCCCCTGGACCCGGAACATCATCTCCGCCATCACCTTCGTAAAAACCCTCGGAGCTGTGGACAGGCCGAAGGGTAGCACCTGGAACTGGTAGTGATCGTTCAGCAGGGCAAACTACAGTTAAGCCTGGTGAGGCGGCCAAATTGGGATATGGAGATAGGCGTCCTTTATATCCAGCGACGCCATGAACTCCCGTTCTTCCAGACCCGCAATCACTGCTTGCAAGGATTCCATCTTGAACTTGAAAATCTTTAGGTAAGGGTTCAAGGATTTTAGATTCAAATTGGGA
Organism: Pseudophryne corroboree; assembly: GCF_028390025.1. Classification (NCBI taxonomy): domain Eukaryota; kingdom Metazoa; phylum Chordata; class Amphibia; order Anura; family Myobatrachidae; genus Pseudophryne; species Pseudophryne corroboree. The sequence continues at coordinate 148,822,611 of NC_086449.1, forward strand.
CATACCGAACCGTCCGGTTTCGGTACGACGAACAGGTTGGAGTATTAACCCTTTCCCTGTTGTTGTAGTGGCACTGGAACAATGACTTGGGACTGGACCAACTTTAGGATGGCCTGTTGCAGCGTAACTCGTGTATCCTCCAAAGCTGGTAAGCTTGATTTGAAAAATCGTTGGGGAGGAGCGCTATCGAACTCCAGTTTGTAGCCCTGAGAAATGAGGTTCTTTACCCAGGCATCCTGGCAGGAGCTTTCCCAGATGCGGCTGAAGTGATGCAGTCGAGCTCCCAGCTCGAGATCCCCCCAGGGTGGGTGGGCACCGTCATGCAATCCACGTATCCAACGTAACTCTGAATAGCCACTTCCCTGAGAAGGGGAGGGACTCCACACTGCGCTTGGAATCTGCGTCCGCTATCCACTGACGCACCCACAGAGGTCTGCACGCCGACACTGCCATAGTCTATTTCCTTGAGAGAATCACACAGGACGTGTGCAGTGTCGTGGATGTGTTTTATGAGGGTTACCGTAGTAACCAGGAGCATATCCCCCGCAAGGCCCTCTTGAATTTGAGTAGCCCATGTATGAATGGCATGTGTCATCCAGCAACCCGCAAGCACGGGCCTTTGTGCTACGACAGCCGCTGTGTATATTGACTTTAGTGTAGTCTCTATTTTCCTATCTCCAGGGTCCTTTAGTGTAAAGAAGCCCGGAGCTGGTAGTACCACCTTCTTAGAGAGGCGGGAGACCGATACGTCCACTGCTGCGGGTTCTTCACAATTTTTCCTACCTTCAGGGGCAAATGGTAAAGTGTGCAAAAACCGTTTTGTCATCTGTTATTTTTTATCAGGAGTTTTCCAGGCTTGCTTAAACATGTCATCAAATTCCGGGGAATCAGGGAAAGTGACAGTTTTTTCTGTGCTAAGAAAATGACTGCGTTCCTGCAGCGTCTTCTAAAGGGATTTTAAACACGTCCCTGATAGCCAATATGAGAGGCTCAATACCCTGTGCAGAAGTTGAACCCTCCGTAGCAGGATCCAATTCCTCCCCCTACTCCTGTACCTTTTCCTCAGAATCTGAGAGTAAATCAGGCAGCCCATGTTTATGTGGTCCTGAGCTAGGGAGGGGAGGAAGTATTTATCATGTGCCTTTGCAGCTAGGTCTGCGACAGCCTGCTGCAGCTGTTGTGTCTTCTGAGTATTTGCAGTGAACTGAGATGACATATCTCCCATCATAGTTTTTATGGCACTGAGCCAGGATGGCTCCTGACCCTCCCCCCCCCCCCCCCCCCCCAGTCTCCTCACTAACTTTGGACGATTGACTGCATTATTCACTAGAGGGAGAGAATCTGGTGTGACATACACTGCATTATTGGTGTTTTACCATGTTTACAGTAGACAATACTCACAAACAGACACACAGACAAATATTACAATAGTGAGCCTGCCTTACTTTATGTGAGGAGACACAGAATGAGAGAGGAACAGCACACACAAGCTTGTCAGATTCAGTGAGATTGCAAGCTGTATTGAGAATGCTGATTTAGATACAGGGATGAAAGCTATACCTTAAACACACTTTAAATACACTTTACCATGGAGCCGATGCATCCGCTATACTTAATACACACTCTACGTACTCTTTACGCTATTAGCTTAAAGAGTCCCGTACTGTGTACGGACTTTGCGTACAAACGCAGCGCTGACGGTACAAAGTACACAAAGCGCGTACACACCCAGAGATACACCGCAAACCCTTAACAGCTATGCAATGCGATCATAATACACTTTAAACCTTAGCAGGGAAAGGAAGACATGACACCAGATTGTAATTAAACTGCTGGGTTCCGACACCACAGCATATTATTACTGAAAGGGGGTTACAATATATACAATACAATACGATACAATACAATAATGGCTACAGTTAATGGTACATACGTGATTGGATTCGCCACGCTACCCAGTCTGGTCCTCAGTCATCTGATAGATAACTTTGTGAGTCTTGTGTCTGACCAGGCCTGCAGCAGGCTCTCTTTATACAATTCTTCCAAAACCTAACACAATGGATACTGTAATCTCTTTGTCCATTGGACACAGGGATGGTCATTTACAGTACAGGAGAGGTCATAGGTCGGTTTGAATAGGTGGGCGATGTCTGTTCCAACTGCTCTTGTGGGTGGTCTCCTCTGGATTCCCGCCGCATACATAATTACAGTAAATACAGTTTATATCTATATTCTGCTCCTGCACATAACTATTCGCAGGAACATGCGATCTTCTTCAAACCAACACCGGAATATTACCCTTACAATACCCTACGGCTGGATACCAAACACCACCTTATAACCTTGTTCTGTCCCCTCCTATCCTGTAAAGGTGAATCCCTTTGTTCTGTTACTATTTAAACTGCTGTAACTTACTGATGTGGTGCAGGGAGACTATGTGTACATTGTGCACTATTTGGATTAAATATGTAATGTGTTTTGATAGCTTTCCATGCGTTCACAAACTCTACCGTAAATACTCATACCACGCGCTAATGCGCAGGACCGCGGGAGCGACCATACGCAAATTGCGGATATGTGCATGCACGGCAGAATAAGTACGCGCACGGAGGCCATCTGTGTGTAGTTTGTACTTGATGTGTGCACTGCAATATTTTTCGACTTTGACAGTCCACCCTTTAGCAGTCACCAATAACTGCCACTATCTAATCACTAAACAGAAAAATATCTATACAATATCTACAGAAGTTTGGATGGTCGGGGAAGAGTTGTAGGTGGGAAATATATGACCTAGTGGGATAGTAAAAAGCATGTATGTATGAATCCATGTCTGAGGGGCATGTATCATCGTGCCGTATATGTAATAATCTTCGAGGTATTGCGAAGTATACATGAAATCCTTCTCATCCCGTATTAAGGGTCTGTAAGTGGGCCAACAAACACTACCGAGCTCTTTTCGGCTTCTTGTTCCAACAAATGGGGTGCACATTTAGTTGATGATACATGGAGGGGGAAACATATGTGAGTGCTAGTATATGTGGATATCACCTGTCGACTATGTGTGCCGTTAACTGCAGAGATGAAGATAAGACACATATAAAAAATACATTAACATAAACATTTTGGGTAGGGCTGATGTCTTTTCCGGATGGATGTATCTGGGCAGAGGGGGAAACAAAAGAAAAACGGGTGAAAGAAACAGGCCATGAAATTCATTTGCAATCCTTATCATAACACTGTCTCTATGGATGGGTCATAAATTAAATCTGCTGCTATAACAGCGCCCTCGCTCCTTAGACTCATCAGATTTGTGCTGTGCTTGCGCCGCGTCAGAATTCGAACACACCTAAATATCGAACCAATAATTATGACGACTCCCAGGATACAAAGGAGAAACTTCCCTACACTCATGATGACATTTTGAGCCCACTCTCCTAAACCTGAAAACCAATTGCGTGGGTTCAACCATGAAACCCAGCCGGTCAGTTCATTACTCACAGTCGCTAAGGTAAGGTTGTGCTTCCTCCTGAACTCCCACTTCAACTGCAAGATATCGTCCATCTTTTGATCGATGACCTCCGTGGGGTCATCAGTGCTGTTTGTAATATACGTACAGCACTTAACACCATATTGAGTTGCCAGAGTAACACAGTACCCACCTGTCACGGCTGTGACATAATTAAGGACCATTCTGTGCTGAATCAGTTCCTTCTTGTAGGCTTGTAACTCCCTTCCCGTATACCTGAAGGTGTCGTCATACATCTCAGTGATATTGTCTATCAAGTTCGCTAGCGCGTGGATATACCTATAATTTATAGTTCCTCTGGCAGTACGGGTGATGTCTAATGCGAGAAGGAATTGAATCCTGGTGGATTCGTGGATCAAATCAGAGGCTGCGTGCTCTGCCCTATCTATGAGGTGTCTCTTGATGATGTGTTCATAGTGAGTATGAGTATAAGGAGCCTGAGCACTGCGGTGAACGTCTTTCATCTTATCATGGGTTATGGTCATGACCTCTGGCAGTACTCTCCCAATATAACACAATCCCTCTGAGCTCGGGGCAAGCCACTCGTACAGCTTCCTCCCACATATGAAATAGGCATCATCTGGGAGAACACAGGGGACAAAATATAACATCACCATATTACAAATTTTCCAAGTAAAGAAACCAATCCCTAGTTCTCCCATCTGCTCAGTACAAGTATCAGGCTGGATGATATGAGCACAATACCCTGGCGATACTTTTCCAACCCACATGGTCTTGCTTCCACGAGTATACCTATACCGAAAAAACCTCCCACTGTTGGCTATTTGGCATACAAGTTCAGAGTCTATGGGTATCCTATCAGCTCTGTGTGAAAAGGTCATTGTCTGGTTATTCCACGTCACTTCCCAATTTCCCGGTTTTCGGTAATTGGAAATATTAAAACACAATAAGGACCTGTCTACATGATACTGGTGGAGCTTCAAACTAGGGGGCCTAGAGATGTTGAATTTCTTGTCCACCGGTCTCCCACCCCGTAATTCGAGTACCTCATCTATTGCTAAAGGGTACGGTACTAATCCTGACTTGCTCTGACCTTGAGGTACCTGTGAGCACACCCAGCATTCTGTCTGGTTTAAGACCTTACCCACTAGTGAGTGGTAATCACTCAATGGATGACGGTCCATGTCGATATTAAGGTTGGACTGACATCCCTGGATGCACCCATCCTCAACTATATTCTCACAATTCCTACAAATACAATATTCATCAGACAATAACCCCTCACAGTGCCTCCGAGTTTCCTGACTACCAGAGCGCTTACTGATGCCAGCCTTTACTAAAGTGATGCGCTGATCCTGAGATCCTACAAATTCATACTTGCCATCAGAACCCATTCCAGATCGCTGCTCGACCTCTCTGGGACCCTCACCAAAACAAACTGTCCTTATCAAAACCAGAATCACTAACAGAACCCGAAACGCAGTCTCTTGTGATCGATCCATTTCGTTAGGGGAAAGGAGGAAAATGAGAAGGAGAAAAGAAAGGAAAAATGCAGGGGGAGGTGAAAAAAGAAAGTGGTACAACAACCGTTCTAGGTCTTGTTACTCTCTGTGCTCAGATGCCCTTCAACAGTCCTGCCTCTCAACTTTCTCTACACTCTGCTCTTTGTCACGAGTTCTCTCCGGGTCAGCGACCTTCTTGCAGTGGGACGAGTGGACCCAAGTCTCTCTTTCGGCGACCTTCAATGCTGTCGTGCTGGTTAACAAGACTTGATATGGTCCTTCCCACCTATGAGGCAACCTGAGCGTAAGAAATTTCGAATCATCACATAATCCCCAGGCTCAATGTCATGACAATTACTGCTCGGTAGGTCAGGAATCACCAGCTTTAAATATCTTTGTTGATTTCTCAGCTGCTGGCTCATCCCAACCAAATATTTCACAGTCACTTCATTATTACATTTCAAATCATCCTGGGGTCTATCATTACATGAGGTTGTCGACCAAAAAGAATTTCAAAGGGTGATAGGTTAAGGGGAGACATGGGAGTGGTTCTGATGCTGTACAACACTAGTGGCAAAGCTTCTGGCCACGACAATCCAGTTTCAGCCATTAATTTGCTCAGCTTGTTCTTAATAGTGCTGTTCACTCTCTCCACCTTTGCACTCGCCTGTGGATGGTACGGAGTATGCAGCTTGCTATTAATTCCCATCAGTTTGCACATGACCTGAAAGACTTCACCTGTAAAATGGGTACCCCTGTCACTTTCAATTATTCTAGGCATACCATATCTACACACAAATTCCTGCACAATTTTCTTTGCAGTGAACGTAGCAGTATTTGTGGCAGCAGGGAACGCTTCTACCCAGTTGGAAAATACATCAATACAAACTAACACATATTTTAAATTCCTACAGGGTGGTAACTGTATGAAATCGATTTGTATTACCTGAAAAGGTCCGTCTGTCGGAGGGATATGGGATGGCTCTGTTGGTATTGACTTTCCAATATTCTTCCTCAAGCAAGTAAAACATGTCATTGCTCTCTTACCTGCATGAGAAGAGAATCCTGGCGCACACCAGTAGGCTCTTACCAGCTTGCACATACCCTCTTTGCCCAGATGAGTCAGACCGTGTGCCGCCTCAGCTAGACTTGGAAGATATGCTCTGGGGGCCACTGGCTTACCGTGTCCACCTGTCCAAAGTCCTGAGGACTCCTGGCCATACCCCTTTGACCTCCAGACCGCCTTTTCCTGTAATGAACACAAATCTTGCATTTCAATTAATTTTTGTGTATTGATTGTGTTGAATGTCATCAGTGATGTGATGTTCGTTTGTATGGGGGTGCTGGCTGCTGATTTAGCAGCTTCGTCTGCCCGGCTGTTACCAAGTGAAATTGGGTCTTGGTTGTAAGTATGTGCTTTGCACTTGATAATAGCCACTCTGTCTGGTTCCTGTATCGCTGTTAGAAGTATTTTTATGTGGGACGCATGCGCTACAGGTGTGTCAGCGTGCGTCATGAAATTTCTGAGGCGCCATAGGGCCCCAAAATCATGCACTACTCCAAAGGCGTACCTAGAATCCATGTATATATTAGCTGACTTACCCTTGGCCAATTCACTCGCTCTGGTTAGGGCGACCAACTCAGCAACTTGTGCTGAGTGCGGTGGGCCCAGGGGTTCAGCTTCTATGATACCTCTGTCATCTACAACTGCATATCCAGTACACAAGTCTCCCGATTCTGTTTGTGGCAACTACCGTCAGTGTAGAAGGTAAAGTCTACTCCTTCCAGTGGGTTGTCACTGATGTCAGGTCTCGCTGTGAAAGTCTGATTCAGGTATTCCATACAATCATGCGTATCAGTATCTGCACTAAATCCTTCTTCACCATTATTCTCATCCTCCACCCTTTGTGCCTGTCCAGGCACACTTGGCAAGTAAGTTGCAGGATTTAGTGAGCTGCATCTCTTAATGGTAATGTTTACCGGGGCCATCAGTGATAATTCCCACTTTGTAAACCGAGCAGATGAGACATGTCTGGTTTGGGCTGAGTTCAGTAAGGCTGATACTGCATGAGGTGTATGAATGGTAAGGTCATGTCCTAACACTACGTCCTCGCTTTTACTTACCAGCAAAGCTATCGCTGCAACACTTCGCAAGCAAGTGGGGAGAGACCGCGCTACAGTGTCCAACTGTGCACTGTAGTATGCTACCGGTCTGCTGGCATCACCATGTCTCTGTGTTAAAACCCCTGCCGCGCAACATGCACTTTCGGTACCGTACAATTCAAAGGGCTTCTCATAATCTGGCATACCTAATGCAGGTACCTGTGATAGGCACTGTTTGAGTCTCTCAAATGCCAGTTCGGACTCATCTGTGTGCGAGATCCGTTCTGGTTTGTTCGAAGAGACCACTTCTTGCAAAGGTAAAGCCAGTATAGAAAACCCTGGGATCCAGTTTCGGCAGTACCCACACATTCCAAGGAAAGTGTGGATCTGTTGCTGAGTTTGTGGCAGAGTCATGTCACGAATCGCCTGTATTCTATCAGCGGTGAGGTGTCTAAGTCCTTGAGTCAAGCAATGTCCGAGATATTTTACCATGGTCTGGCACAACTGCAACTTATCCTTTGAAACCTTGTGTCCCGTTTGGGAAAGATGAAACAGAAGCTGTTTCGTGTCTTTCAAGGACGATTCAAGTGAGTCAGAACATAACAATAAGTCATCGACATACTGTATTAGCAGTGATCCACTCTCAGGTTGAAAGGATTGTAAACAGTCATGCAAGGCCTGAGAGAAAATACTCGGGCTGTCAATGAAACCTTGGGGAGACAAGTCCAGGTGTACTGTAATCCCCTGTATGTAAAAGCAAAAAGGTATTGGCTGTCAGGGTGAAGAGGGACAGAAAAGAAAGCAGAACAGAGGTCAATGACAGTGAAAAATTTTGCTGTAGAGGGAATTTGCATGAGGATGACTGCTGGATTGGACACTATGGGGAATTGGCTCTCAACTATCTTGTTTATCCCCCTTAGATCCTGCACTAGCCTGTAACCCCTCCCCCCACTATTTTTCACAGGGAAGATGGGACTATTGGCGGTGCTGGACGTCCTGACTAGGATGCCCTGCTGTAGCAGCCGCTCTATGACAGGGTACACTCCTAATTCTACCTCTGGTTTCAGAGGATACTGAGGGATTTTTGGAGCTATCCTACCATCTTTTACTTGTACTACTACTGGAGCTACATTCGCCATCAATCCAGTGTCTTGTCCATCTTTGGTCCAAAGGGAACCCGGTATTTGTGAGATCATTTCCTCTACCTTTGATGGACACTTGTCTATAACAGTAGAATGCGACATTAGCCTTTGAGGGGTGTCTAATATATCTTGTACTTCTTGAGCATGGTTCCCAGGTATATCCAAGAAGACACCCTCAGGAGTACAGTATATGACACACCGCATTTTACACAATTAATCTCTGCCGAGTGGATTAGTTGGAGCCGATGCAGCCAGCAGAAAAGAATGTTTGGTTTGCAAAGGCCCTATCGTAATCTCTGCCGGTCTACTCAAAGGGTATTGTTGCACAGTTCCTGTTACTCCCATTGTTTAAATTGTTTTACCCGTGGTTTTTATACCTATCGTTGAATTTAACACTGACCTGGCCGCCCCTGTATCTATGAGAAAAGGTAATGGTACACCAGCTACATCAACCGTTACCTCAGGTTCACTACCAAGGCTAGCAATCAACTTCACTGGCTGCAGACTACAGGTGTGGCCCAACCCCTATTGTGTGTTGAGACCCTCTCGCAGCGCATTGGCAGCTACAATATGTGAGGGGGGTAGCTGAGAATTTTCGGAGGCCTGCCAGTCTCTCCTTGGTGGGTACCTCCTTGTTTCCCCTGCATGTGGCTCGTAATTTCTCCTAAGTGGACCTGATCCCAATTATGTGCATTATAGTGTGGTTCATATCCTGGTCTAGGGGGTCGGTATACATTATGTGTACCTTTATTCTTACATTCCCTCGAGTAATGTCCTACCTGGTGACAAGCATAGCATGTTACTATATGTGACTTACCATCAGGGGTCTGGGGTTTCGGCTGATATGGCTTTTTGGTAAGTGCGTCTATACTCACTGTCATCAGCTTTTCCCCCTGAGACTCCCTGTGCTTACTGATGTTCCTGTCGTGCTCGATAGCGGACTCTCTCAATGCAGCCACCGAGATACCTCTCCAGTTTGGTAGAGAGGTCTGTACCCTTGCTCTTAATGCCTCTTTTAACCCGTCCATTAATACAGTCACAGCTACCTCCCTGTGATGCGCATTATCTTTTATGTCCTCGATCCCAGTGTATCTAGACATTTCCTGCAGTGCTCGATGGAAATATTCGGATGCCATTTCACCTTCCTTTTGTCTTATGGAAATGATTTTATTCCATTTGACAACAGTAGGGAAATATACTCCTAATTGCAGATTGATTTGCCGTACATTCTCCTGATTGTATTCATCAGTGAGAGGTACTTCTGCGTCTAACTTACAATCAGTTATGAATTTTGTGGGGTCAATATTTGAGGGTAAACATACCCGTAGCACTGTTCGCCAATCTTTGTTCGTGGGTTCGTTGGCGTTACCTAACTCTTTAATGAACCTCTGGCATGCGACTAGATCTTTTCTGGGATCGGGAAATTCTGACATAATTGACCTTAACTCTGCTCGGGACCAGGGACAGTGCATGGCAATGCTCCTGATGGGAGTGACTCCCTGAGCGTCAGTCTTCCCATTGGGGACTGCAATCACCCTGACAGGATTTAATTCAATTACATCATTCTGGTTTGATTCTACAATGCGAGGAGCTATTGTCTCTGCATAATGTATTGTACCGTACTTACCTGTGGACACGACCTCACTTATCCCTCCGCTAGGGGGCCTGACTACTGCTCTTGTTGGTTGGGCCGTGCCCACCTGAGTGTCCTGTATGGTGGCTGCTAGAGAGAGTGCCGATATCGTGCTGGGCTCATCTTCCTGCTCGCAGTCCTGGGGAAAATTTAAAATGGGATACAACTGGCAAGGGTTAGCGTTAGTACATTTATCAATTACTCTCCTATCCTGTACCAATGTACCATTGTCTGTAGCCACTTTCTCCTCCACAATATATGGTGGTGGTGGTGCGGTCGCCATTGTTTTCCCGCTAGGTTTGGAACCTGCTGCGCGAGATAATTCCCTTTGCACATCTCCCTCCTGTTGCCATAAATTTAAACAATCTGTATATCTAATCCTTTGTTTCTTGGATTTTATCAGACATATCCTTATCCTTAAGTTCTGTAATACCTCTGGTTCAAAGCTGCCCACCCTAGGGAATGGTACCCTATCTTTGTCAGTCATACGTACCCATTCAGACAAAAAGTCTTCTGTGTGTGATCCATATTTACCACACATAACAAACCTCGCTGACCCCTTGGGCCGCGGCTCTTCAACCTGAATCCTGGCTACAAAACGTCCACCGCTTGTGCAATTGGATCCCATTGTGGACTTTTTCCTTTTTACGCAATCCCCAATGCACAATACGAATAGACGGTGAAAGTTCTTAGAGCGCTTTCACCCACTCCTTCTCCGCTGAGTACCACGACTCACTCCAATAGTGACCACCGCGAACCCAGTGAGGCCCCTATCTGGTTTCTATTCACTGGAAGTGTTTAGGAGTGACTTACTTATTCCAGTGAATATACACCATTGGAGATTTTCCCGAGAGAGACCAGCGAAAACTCCCTATACACTTATACACAAATCATGCTTGCGTATGCTCTACACAGCGCTAATGATACCGCGATTTTACGCAAAAGTTCGTAAAGGGGTATCAAGTTGCACTGTATATATCGCACCCACAAACGCGCGGTCCAATTGCACAGCGTATAGGTACTTGTTACCTATCTGCCGTACAACCAGGGGTCAATGTACAAACTGTGACCCTCAGCCCGGAGCGTAATACAAAAACCTTTTTACTTCAATACTTCGCAATACTTATGCACTATCACGCTCCTTTGCAAATCACCTCACGATTTGCGTATTAAACCTTATACTAACGTGAGTCAGCCACTTCACGCCACCAAGCCTCCTCTTACTTGATGTACCACACGACGGGATCCCGAATTCCCTGGGTTCAAATATCCACTCACTCCTACGTTCGCTCACTCAAATACACTCTGTTTTTCTGTACAGAAAATATGGATTCATTCAGGTTGGCAGCTTTACCCCAGAGGCAATAAAAAAAAAATGTTTTTGTACTAATCTGCTTTAGAAACCGGGCAGTTTTGTGCTATTGTAGCGTGGCTACTGTCCCACCTTTAAACTTCACGAACTATCGTGCGATTTTATTATGCGCACACAACCCTATGCAAGCTTGCTTAATTACGCAACCGCGCGTACCTCTATGCCACGTGTGCGGCCTTGCGCCACATGCACGTTTTTGTACGCTGTCCTCACGTTCCGTGCCACGTGTACCAATGTGCGTACGCAATAAAACAAATCACACAACTTCTATAAATGTGAGCAATACTAACTATGGGGGTAATTCCAAGTTGATCGCAGCAGGAAATTTTTTAGCAATTGGGCAAAACCATGTGCACTGCAGGGGGGGGGGGCAGATATAACATTTGCAGAGAGAGTTAGATTTGGGTGGGACATTTTGTTTCTGTGCAGGGTAAATACTGGCTGCTTTATTTTTACACTGCAATTTAGATTGCAGATTGAACTCACCACACCCAAATCTATCTCTCTCTGCACATGTTATATCTGCCTCCCCTGCACTGCACATGGTTTTGCCCAACTACTAAAAAATTTCCTGCTGCAATCGACTTGGAATTACCCCCTATAATCGCTCACTTAACACAACACAGTTTCTTTCTGTATAAACCTTTACAACCAGGCCAGACTGCGTTTGTGCTTTACACTTACTTCCTTAAACATTTATTTTAGTTTTATCTATATAGCAACAAAATGTAACCGGTTTCACACAGATCTAAATGAATCTAACAATTTGAGTCTTGTGGCAACAATGTGAGAGGGTATACAAAGGGTATGGGTGCCTTTTGTTGTGTACGCTTTTGGCGCCAAAAAAAATTCACAGATTTTTAAATAGCTTTTTTCCTGTTTACTTTACGGGTTCTACCAGCATCTCTACAAACCATACAGAGCAGACGTCATCTAATCAGCACACAAGTAGGGTTTTTAGTGTATCCACCGACCAAGAAAAGGTTACGTAGGATACTTTCTGTTCACCCTTTTGCTGATAGATTAAGTCTGCTGTGACCTGTTAGGCTGTGAGTATGTGGAATCCCTGACGGAGCCCCAAATTGAGAATGCTGATTTATATACAGGGATGAAAGCTATACCTTAAACACACTTTAAATACACTTTACCATGGAGCCGCTGCGACCGCTATACTTAATACACACTCTACGTACTGTTTACGCTATTAGCGTAAAGAGTCCCGTACTGTGTACGGACTTTGCGTACAAATACTGCGCTGACGGTACAAAGTACACACAGCGCGTACACACCCAGAGATACACCGCAAACCCTTAACAGCTATGCAATGCGATAATAATACACTTTAAACCTTAGCAGGGAAAGGAAGACACAACACCAGATTGTAATTAAACTGCTGGGTTCCGACACCACAGCATATTATTACTGAAAGGGGGTTACAATATATACAATACAATACAATACAATAATGGCTTCAGTCAATGGTACATACGTGATTGGATTTGCCGCGCTACCCAGTCTGGTCCTCAGTCATCTGATAGATAACTTTGTGAGTCTTGTGTCTGACCAGGCCTGCAGCAGGCTCTCTTTATACAATTCTTCCAAAACCTAACACAATGGATACTGTAATCTCTTTGTCCATTGGACACAGGGATGGTCATTTACAGTACAGGAGAGGTCATAGGTCGGTTTGAATAGGTGGGCGATGTCTGTTCCAACTGCTCTTGTAGGTGGTCTCCTCTGGATTCCCGCCGCATACATAATGTACAGTAAATACAGTTTATATCTATATTCTACTCCTGCACATAACTATCCGCAGGAACATGCGATCTGCTGCAGACCAACACCGGAAGGGTGGTCTTCTGTTTGCCGGCGGTCGGGCTCCCGGCGCTCAGTATACCGGCGCCGGGAGCCCGACAGCCGGAATACCGACAATTATTTTCCCTCGTGGGGGTCCACGACCCCCATAGAGGGAGAATAAAATAGTGTGGCGCGCGTAGCGCGCCACCGTGCCCGTAGCGTGGCGAGCGCAGCGAGCCCGCAAGGGGCTCATTTGCGCTCGCCAAGCTGTCGGTAAGCCGGCGGTCGGGCTCCCGGCGCCGGGAGCCCGACCGCCGGCCAGCCGTAGTGAACCCCACCGGAATGTTACTCTTAAAATACCCTACAGCTGGATACCAAACACCACCTTATAACCTTGTTCTGTCCCCTCCTGTCCTGGAAAGGTGAATCCCTTTGTTCTGTTACCATTTAAACTGCTGTAACTTACTGATGTGGTGCAGGGAGACTATGTGTACATTGTGCACTATTTGGATTAAATATGTAATGTGTTTTGATAGCTTTCCATGCGTTCTACCGTAAATACCCATACCACGCACTAATGCGCAGGACCGCGGGAACGACCATACGCAAATTGCGGATATGTGCACGCACGGCAGAATAAGTACACGCACGGAGGCCATCTGTGTGTAGTTTGTACTTGATGTGTGTACTGCAATATTTTTTGACTTTGACAGTATATATATATCACGGTGAAACACCGGAGTTCTTGTCCTATTCAGGACACTATAAAGTGTACAATAACGGCTCTCCCCCTATTTTCACCCCTGTATTGAGTGTCTGGAGGAGCTGTGTGTCCTTGCTGCTGCAGCTGTAAGCAGAGGATGGCGCCAAAACGCAGCTGGTCCCACTCTGAGGAAGCTCCACCCCCTGTAATGGCGCCGGAGCTATGTAGTTATGTATATTGGCAAAGTCTCCTATTCTGTGCAAAACATAATATGAATGCTAGTTTTTCACCACCGCTGCCAGTGTACACAGGGGGGCTATAGCTGATCCCCCCAGGGAGGGTTCTGTATGCCACCCCTGCGTTGCGCCGCACCAAGAACCGGGGGACCACCCTAGCGGGGCCCCCGGTTTGTACTCACCACTCTTCTTACCTTCAGGCTATGTTAGGGGTGTGCGGCGTGCTGCGATTGCGTTCGCCAATGCGCATGCCCTGTGGTACCAAGAGCCTCTCAGGATGGTGGTCCTGCAGCGGGGAAGCGGCTCTGATGCCTTAAGAGGCTGGTAACCGTCCCCCCTATCTCCCACAGTGCAGGTATACTATTGCCCAATCAGTATACCGAGGGCACATTTTTCTAAACTGCCTGTGGGAGGGGGCATAGAGGGGAGGAGCCAGCACACCCAGTTGAAGAAATTTAAAGTGCACCGGCTCCTTTGGACCCCATCTATGTCCCATCGTACTAAGTGAACCCCAGTATCCCTTATGGATGTTAGAGAAATAAAATCTGCGGTACCGGAGACAACTGTTTTTTTACTTTGAAACAATTTAAATAGATGTAAAAAAAACAAAAGACTAAGAAAAATACCAGAGAATGATGACAATACAAACAAAGCATTATTTATACTTTGTTCTGGGAAACTCCCACATAAAAAATTAGCGGGTATATTCATGAAGCAGTGAAAGGAGTGGAGAAGTGAGCCTGTGGAGAAGTTGTCCATGGCAACCAATCAGCTGCTCCGTACAATTGTATAGTATGCAAATTATAAATGTTACTTCAATGCTGATTGGTTGCCATAAGCAACTTCTCCACTGGCTCACTTCTCTACACTTTTCACTGCTTCATGAAAAGACCCCTTTGTTACACAGTATTTAAATGGCAAGTGTCAAAACATATTATAACATTGCATCAGCATTTGACTTTTGATACTTTGCTTAACTTATGGCTGTCTCAAGACCAAGCACAGACATCACAGACATCTCAAGGGCAAACGCAGGATTTAGTTAGGGGGGTTTCCATGGGAGGGTGGGTGCTTGGGGGTGTGTGTATATATATATATATATATATATATATAAAAAAAATGAGATTTATGGTAAGAACTCACCATTGTTAAATCCACAAGGATTAACATCGGGGTGTAGAGTAGGATCTTGATCCGAGGCACCAACAGGCTCTAAGCTTTGACTGTTCCCAAGATGCACAGCGCCGCATCCTCTATAACCCCACCTCCGTGCACAGGAGCTCAGTTTCGTTAACCAGCCCAATGCAGTAGCAGGTACTAGAGACGACAATCGCTCGTAGCCAATTACACCACACACTCACTACAGGAGAGGGTGTCAGCGGCTATGCCATACCAACCCAAAGAAGCTAAGCGTGTCAGGGTGGGCGCTCTGTGGAGCCCAGTGTAACTCGCAGAAAGAGTTTTAACAACGGTAAGTTCTTACCATAAATCTCGTTTTCTGCTGCAGGGTACACTGGGCTCCACAAGGATTAACATTGGGGATGTCCTAAAGCAGTTCCTTATGGGAGGGGATGCACTGTAGCGGGCACAAGAACCCAACGTCCAAAGGAAGCATCCTGGGAGGCGGAAGTATCGAAGGCATAGAACCTAATGAACGTGTTCCCTGAGAACCACGTAGCCACCTTGCACAATTGTTCAAGGGTCGCACCACGGTGGGCCGCCCAAGAAGGTCCAACCGACCGAGTAGAATGGGCTTTGATGGTAGCAGGAACCGGACGACCAGCCTGTACATAAGCATGTGCAATCACCAATCTAATCCATCTGGCCAGCCACGTTTGTAAAAACCAAACAGCACGAACAGAGAATCGTATTTCCTAATGGAGGATGTTCTCTTCACATAGATACGAGAGAGCCCGTACTACATCCAAAGACCGCTCTTTGGTAGACAACTCAGGAGAATTAAAGGCCGGAACCACAATCTCCTGGTTAAGGTGGAAGGAAAACACCACCTTGGGTAAATAACCTGGTCACGTTCTAAGAACCGCCCGGTCACAGTGAAAAATCAAATGGGGAGACTTACAGGATAAGGCACCCAAGTCCGAGACCCTTCTAGCTGAAGCAATGGCCAGCAAAAATAGTACCTTAAGGAAAAGCCACTTAAGGTCAGCAGAAGCAAGAGGTTCAAACGGAGACTCTTGCAAGGCGTCCAAAACCACTGACAGATCCCAAGGGGCCACAGGTGGCACATAAGGACGCTGAATCCGCAACACGCCCTGAGTGAATGTATGGACATCAGGTAGGGCAGCAATCTTTCTCTGAAACCAAACCGACAAGGCAGAGATGTGAACCCTGAGGGAGGCCAGACACAGGCCTAAGTCCAGGCCCTGTTGTAGAAAGGCCAATAGTTTGGCCGTACTAAACTTGAAAACGTCATGATTGTGAGATGCACACCAAGTAAAGTAAGCATTCCAAACCACATGGTAGATCTGAGCAGAAGCCGGCTTAGGGGCCTTCAACATAGTTTGAACGACCGCCTCCGGACGGAAGCTTCAAGAGCCACGCCGTCAAAGCCAGACGGGCCAAGCCCTGGTAAACACAAGGGCCCTGAACGAGGAGTTCTGATCGTTGTGGAAGTAGAAGGGGACAATCCAACGAGAGGCCCTGTAGATCGGAGAACCAGTTTCGGAGGGAACACATACGGCAGCCGAAAGTTCCATGGGATAGACAGAGCATCCACGAACGCTGCTTGAGGATCCCTTGTCCTTGCTCCGAAGACTGGAACCGAGACTCCATTAGGTCCACATCTGGGAGGCCCCACTTGTCCACGAGAAGTTGAAACACTTCTGGATGTAGGCTCCATTCTCCGGCGTGTACGTCCTGACGACTGAGAAAGTCCGCTTCCCAGTTCAAGACCCCCGGAATGAACACTGTGGATATGACCGGCAGATGGAGATCTGCTCACTGAAGAATCCTTGATACTTCCCCCATTGCCATGCGGCTTCGAGTGCCACCTTGATGATTGATATACGCCACCATGGTGGCGTTGTCCGATTGTACTTGAACAGGACTGTTCTGTATCAGATGCTGGGCCATTGTCAACGTATTGAACACTGCCCGTTCCAGAATGTTTATCGGGAGTAGACACTCCTCCTCAGTCCGCCGACCCTGGAGAGAGTGTTGTTCCAACACCGTGCCCCAACCTCTCAGACTGGCATCCGTCGTCAGCAGGACCCAGTTGGATATCCAGAAGGGACTGCCCCTGCTCAATCGATGGTCCTGCAGCCACCAGCTCAGCGATAGGCGGACCTCTGAATGTGAGATCTGATCCGTTGAGGCAGGCCGTCCCACTTGGACAGAATCAACTTCTGCAGACGGCGAGAATGGAATTGAGCATACTCCCCCTTGTCGAAAGCCGAATGTATCGACACTTGCGAACGAGATAGGAAACATTGAATCCTGTCCTGAAGTTTCAGGACCTTCTCCTGAGACGAGAACAACCGCTGGTTGTGAGTGTCCACTAACGCTCCCAGGTGTACCATGCTCCGAGCAGGAACCAGGGAGGATTTCTTCCAGTTGACAAGCCACCCGTGGGCTGTCATGACCTGGACAGTCAGATCTAGATGACACAGGAAAATTTGTGGGGAATTCACCAGGATCAGCAAATCGTCTAGGTACGGTAGGATCCTGACCCCTTGACGGCGTAGTGTAGCCATCATGACCGCCATTACTTTGGTGAAAACTCGGGGAGCCGTTGTCAAACCAAAGGGTAACGCCCGAAATTGGTAATGAAGGTTGCCCACCGCAAACCTCAGGTACTTCTGATGAGAATATAGCAATTAATGTTCTAAAGAAAACATTAAAGGAGCGCTGTTTACAGATAAAAAGTCATTTAATAATAAATATGGTGGAAAAGACCACCTAAATAGTAAAATTGAAGTTAGAAAAAAACACAGTGCAAATACAGTTGCATATACAATAATCACATACACAATTGGTGATATGTTAACTGTGATCGGCCTAAACGCCAATTATAATTGATGTTACAGTCCACAGTAGTATGTTAGGCTGGTGTCATCCGTACTGATAAGAGGCATATGAAAGAAATGTCTCGACCGGTTAAGAAAAACTGCTAATAATTGTAGGCAATGTTTTTTTTTTGTTTGCTATATCTCACCCCTCACATTCAGGACCGTTCTCACCCGTAGTTGTGAATGCTGATTCCCGTCAGTAGCAATTAGCGGAGGTGGCTCTCGGCAGCCGACAGCGGCTATATCAGATTATCCGGCAGAGAGAATCGTGGTTGTTGCATAACACCTCAGCAGAACGGGGCTTTTCAAGCACAGCAGGGAGAGTGTAGTTGCGGTGTGTCCAGTTAATGGAGGTGGTGAGAATGCATCTCAATCTCTCAATAGCAGTAGCGGATGGTCCATAAGAATCTCCAGCGGTGGACAGGTTACAATGGTGACCCTCTACGCGTTTCTCCGCCCACAATACCGGCGGTTTCTTCAGGAAGTGTGAATACCCATTTTGGCAGGTGTGAGTGTATTTAAATGGACAGCAGCCAATTAGCTTTAGAGTCTCTTTATTCACACCTGAGAGTTGTAATTGGGTTTCACACTGTGATGGGTCCTTTGCACATGTTTCCTTCACTAGTTTTTAATCTTTAATCAGGTGTACGGGTTACATAGATTCCAAATAAAAATACAAATACAAAATACAAGGAAATAAAAACAAACACATTATATTGCCGCTGTCGGTGAAAAGTATGCCGAATAAGTAAATATAGGTGGTCTCGTGGTTTACAAAAAATAAGAATTTACTTACCGATAATTCTATTTCTCGGAGTCCGTAGTGGATGCTGGGGTTCCTGAAAGGACCATGGGGAATAGCGGCTCCGCAGGAGACAGGGCACAAAAAAGTAAAGCTTTACTAGGTCAGGTGGTGTGCACTGGCTCCTCCCCCCATGACCCTCCTCCAGACTCCAGTTAGGTACTGTGCCCGGACGAGCATACACAATAAGGGAGGCATTTTGAATCCCGGGTAAGACTCATACCAGCCACACCAATCACACCGTACAACTTGTGATCTAAACCCAGTTAACAGTATGACAACAGAAAGGGCCTCTTAAAGATGGCTCCTTAACAATAACCCGAATTAGTTAACAATAACTATGTACAAGTATTGCAGATAATCCGCACTTGGGATGGGCGCCCAGCATCCACTACGGACTCCGAGAAATAGAATTATCGGTAAGTAAATTCTTATTTTCTCTATCGTCCTAAGTGGATGCTGGGGTTCCTGAAAGGACCATGGGGATTATACCAAAGCTCCCAAACGGGCGGGAGAGTGCGGATGACTCTGCAGCACCGAATGAGAGAACTCCAGGTCCTCCTTTGCCAGGGTATCAAATTTGTAAAATTTTACAAACGTGTTCTCCCCCGACCACGTAGCTGCTCGGCAGAGTTGTAATGCCGAGACCCCTCGGGCAGCCGCCCAAGATGAGCCCACCTTCCTTGTGGAGTGGGCTTTTACAGTTTTAGGCTGTGGCAGGCCTGCCACAGAATGTGCAAGTTGAATTGTGTTACAAATCCAACGAGCAATCGACTGCTTAGAAGCAGGTGCGCCCAACTTGTTGGGTGCATACAATATAAACAGCGAGTCAGATTTTCTGACTCCAGCCGTCCTTGCAATGTATATTTTTAAGGCTCTGACAACGTCCAACAACTTGGAGTCCTCCAAGTCGCTAGTGGCCGCAGGCACCACAATAGGTTGGTTCAGATGAAATGCTGATACCACTTTAGGGAGAAAATGCGGACGAGTCCGCAGTTCTGCCCTATCCGAATGGAAGATTAGATAAGGACTTTTATAAGATAAAGCCGCCAATTCAGATACTCTCCTGGCAGAGGCCAGGGCTAGTAACATAGTCACTTTCAATGTGAGATATTTCAAATCCACCTTTTTCAATGGTTCAAACCAATGGGATTTGAGGAAATCTAAAACTACATTTAGATCCCACGGTGCCACCGGAGGCACCACAGGAGGCTGTATATGCAGTACTCCCTTGACAAAAGTCTGGACCTCAGGGACAGAGGCCAATTCTTTTTGGAAGAATATTGACAGGGCCGAAATTTGAACCTTAATGGATCCCAATTTGAGACCCATAGATAATCCTGATTGCAGGAAATGTAGGAAACGACCCAGTTGGAATTCCTCCGTCGGAACCCTCCGATCCTCGCACCACGCTACATATTTTCGCCAAATGCGGTGATAATGTTTCACGGTGACTTCCTTCCGTGCCTTAATCAAGGTAGGAATGACTTCTTCTGGAATGCCTTTCCCTTTTAGGATCTGGCGTTCAACCGCCATGCCGTCAAACGCAGCCGCGGTAAGTCTTGAAAAAGACAGGGACCCTGCTGTAGCAGGTCCCTTCTCAGAGGTAGAGGCCACGGTTCGTCCGTGAGCATCTCTTGAAGTTCCGGATACCAAGTCCTTCTCGGCCAATCCGGAACCACTAGTATTGTTCTTACTCTTCTTTGCCGTATGATCTTCAATACCTTTGGTATGAGCGGCAGAGGAGGAAACACATACACTGACTGGTACACCCAAGGAGTTACCAGTGCGTCCACAGCTATTGCCTGTGGATCTCTTGACCTGGCGCAATATTTGTCCAGTTTCTTGTTGAGGCGAGACGCCATCATGTCTACAATTGGTCTTTCCCAACGGTCTATTAACATGTTGAAGACTTCTGGATGTAGACCCCACTCTCCCGGATGAAGATCGTGTCTGCTGAGGAAGTCTGCTTCCCAGTTGTCCACGCCCGGGATGAACACTGCTGACAGTGCTATCACGTGATTCTCCGCCCAGCGAAGAATCTTGGCAGCTTCTGCCATTGCACTCCTGCTTCTTGTGCCGCCCTGCCTGTTTACATGGGCGACCGCCGTGATGTTGTCCGACTGAATCAACACCGGCTTTCCTTGCAGGAGAAGTTCCGCCTGGCTTAGAGCATTGTAGATTGCTCTTAGTTCCAGAATGTTTATGTGAAGAGACTTTTCCAGACTCGTCCATACTCCCTGGAAGTTTCTTCCTTGTGTGACTGCTCCCCAGCCTCTCAGGCTGGCGTCCGTGGTCACCAGGATCCAATCCTGAATGCCGAATCTGCGGCCTTCTAATAGGTGAGCCTTCTGCAACCACCACAGAAGTGACACCCTTGTCTTTGGTGACAGGGTTATTCGCAGGTGCATCTGCAGATGCGACCCTGACCATTTGTCCAACAGATCCCTTTGGAATATTCTTGCATGGAATCTGCCGAATGGAATTGCTTCGTAAGAAGCCACCATTTTTCCCAGGACTCTTGTGCATTGATGTACTGACACTTTTCCTGGTTTTAGGAGGTTCCTGACCAGATCGGATAACTCCTTGGCTTTTTCCTCTGGAAGGAAAACCTTTTTCTGAACCGTGTCCAGAATCATTCCTAGGAACAGCAGACGAGTTGTCGGGATTAAATGGGATTTTGGAATATTCAGAATCCACCCGTGTTGTCTTAGCACCTCTTGAGATAGTGCTAAAGCTGTCTCCAGCTGTTCTCTGGACCTTGCCCTTATTAGGAGATCGTCCAAGTATGGGATAACTAATACGCCTTTTCTTCGAAGAAGAATCATCATCTCGGCCATTACCTTGGTAAAGACCCGAGGCGCCGTGGACAATCCGAACGGCAGCGTCTGAAACTGATAGTGACAGTTTTGAACAATGAACCTGAGGTACCCCTGGTGTGCGGGGTAAATCGGAACGTGTAGATACGCATCCTTGATGTCCAAGGATACCATAAAGTCCCCTTCTTCCAGGTTCGCTATCACTGCTCTGAGTGACTCCACCTTGAACTTGAACTTTTTTATGTAGAGGTTCAAGGACTTCAGATTTAGAATAGGCCTTACCGAGCCATCCGGCTTCGGTACCACAAATAGAGTGGAATAATACCCCTTTCCTTGTTGTAATAGGGGTACTTTGACTATCACCTGCTGAGCGTACAGCTTGTGAATGGCTTCCAACACCCTCTCCCTTTCGGAAGAGACGGTTGGTAAGGCAGACTTCAGGAAACGATGAGGAGGATCCGTCTCTAATTCCAACCTGTACCCCTGAGATATTATCTGCAGGATCCAGGGGTCTACCTGCGAGTGAGCCCACTGCGCGCTGTAATTTTTGAGACGGCCCCCCACTGTCCCCGAGTCCGCTTGAGAGGCCCCAGCGTCATGCTGAGGTTTTTGCAGGAGCCGGGGAGGGCTTCTGTTCCTGGGAAGGAGCTGCCTGTTGGTGTCTCTTCCCTCTTCCTCTGCCTCGTGGCAGGTACGACAAGCCCTTTGCTCTCTTATTTTTGTAGGAGCGAAAAGGCTGCGGTTGAAAGGTCGGTGCCTTTCTCTGTTGGGGAGTGACTTGAGGTAAAAAAGTGGATTTCCCGGCAGTAGCCGTGGCCACCAAGTCTGATAGACCAACTCCAAAAAACTCCTCCCCTTTATACGGCAAAACCTCCATGTGACGTTTTGAATCCGCATCGCCTGTCCACTGTCGTGTCCATAAGGCTCTTCTGGCTGAAATGGACATAGCACTCACCCGAGATGCCAGTGTGCAAATATCCCTCTGTGCATCACGCATATAGATAAATGCATCCTTTATTTGTTCTAACGACAGTAAAACATTGTCCCTATCTAGGGTATCAATATTTTCAATCAGGGATTCTGACCAAACTACTCCAGCACTGCACATCCAGGCAGTTGCTATAGCTGGTCGTAGTATAACACCTGCATGTGTGTATATATTCTTTTGAATAACTTCCATCTTTCTATCTGATGGATCCTTAAGTGCGGCCGTCTCAGGAGAGGGTAACGCCACTTGTTTGGATAAGCGTGTGAGCGCCTTGTCCACCTTAGGGGGTGTTTCCCAGCGCGCCCTAACCTCTGGCGGGAAAGGGTATAATGCCAATAACTTTTTTGAAATTATCAACTTTTTATCAGGAGCAACCCACGCTTCATCACACACGTCATTTAATTCTTCTGATTCAGGAAAAACTGTTTGTAGTTTTTTCACACCATACATAATACCCTGTTTTACGGTATCTGTAGTATCAGCTAAATGTAACGTCTCCTTCATTGCCAAAATCATATAACGTGTGGCCCTACTGGAAAATACGTTTGAATTTCTACCGTCGTCACTGGAATCAGTGCCCGTGTCTGGGTCTGTGTCGACCGACTGAGGCAAAGGGCGTTTTACAGCCCCTGACGGTGTTTGAGGCGCCTGGACAGGCATTAATTGATTGTCCGGCCGCCTCATGTCCTCAACTGACTGTTTAAGGGAAGATAAACCATCACGTAATTCCACAAATAAAGGCATCCATTCTGGTGTCGACCCCCTGGGGGGTGACATCTGCATATTTGGCAATTGCTCCGCCTCCACACCAATATCGTCCTCATACATGTCGACACCACGTACCGACACACACCGCAAACTCACAGGGAATGCTCTAATGAAGACAGGACCCACTAGCCCTTTTGGGGAGACAGAGGGAGAGTCTGCCAGCACACACCACAAAGCGCTATATATACAAGGGATATCCTTATATTAAGTGCTCCCTTATAGCTGCTTTAATATATATATATATAGCCATTAATGTGCCCCCCCTCTCTGTTTTACCCTGTTTCTGTAGTGCAGTGCAGGGGAGAGACCTGGGAGCCGTTCTGACCAGCGGAGCTGTGACAGAAAATGGCGCCGTGTGCTGAGGAGATAGGCCCCGCCCCTTTTTCGGCGGGTTCTTCTCCCGCTATTTTTCCAGTCAGGCAGGGGTTAAATATCTCCATATAGCCCCTATGGGCTATGTGTGAGGTATTTTTAGCCTTGTATAAGGTTTATATTTGCCTCTCAGAGCGCCCCCCCCCAGCGCTCTGCACCCTCAGTGACTGCCCAGTGAAGTGTGCTGAGAGGAAAATGGCGCACAGCTGCAGTGCTGTGCGCTACCTTATGAAGACTGAGGAGTCTTCAGCCGCCGGTTTCCGGACCTCTTCACGCTTCAGCATCTGCAAGGGGGTCGGCGGCGCGGCTCCGGGACCGGACTCCACGGCTGGGCCTGTGTTCGATCCCTCTGGAGCTAATGGTGTCCAGTAGCCAAGCAGCAAATCCACTCTGCATGCAGGTGAGTTTACTACTTTCCCCCTAAGTCCCACGTTGCAGTGATCCTGTTGCCAGCAGGACTCACTGTAAAGAAAAAAAACCTAAACTAAACTTTCTCTAAGCAGCTCTTTAGGAGAGCCACCTAGATTGCACCCTTCTCGTTCGGGCACAAAATCTAACTGGAGTCTGGAGGAGGGTCATGGGGGGAGGAGCCAGTGCACACCACCTGACCTAGTAAAGCTTTACTTTTTTGTGCCCTGTCTCCTGCGGAGCCGCTATTCCCCATGGTCCTTTCAGGAACCCCAGCATCCACTTAGGACGATAGAGAAATATATATATATAATGCATAACGGAATTTGGTTCAAGCAAATGAATTTAAATCACATGCAATATAAATTATGGTGAATTTAGCATCAAACATGATATATCTTTGGTACTTGACTACCCTAGGTGTATCATAATTGAAATTATTTAAATATTTTTATTTTTATTTTATAGTAATCAGCATTGTTTCACCATCCTTATACCGAGAGCGGCAGTTAGCATGGGTATGGCATCCCAGAGGATTTAATCTACATAAGGAACGAGCACTAGTTCTCCCGGCTGTGATAGCCCAGTGGATAGGGACATGGACTGCGACCAAAAGATCACCGGTTCAAGACCAAAACTAAAGGAGCATATTTTCCTAATCTATTTTTTATTTTTTATATTTTATATAATTTGTTTTTTTATATTATTATTAGTATTGTCATTTTTATATATAAATAAAAAGAAGAAATATAATATTCTATAGAGAGAAGGGTTTAATACATATATTTCATTAATATAGTTATGCAAAGCCCAGGTTATGACCAGAGCTATATACTCTAGAGAGGAAAAAAAGGAAAAGGCCAATTGTGAGGACAGACAGAAGATTATTACCCATAAACGTATTCTGGATCTCAACTTCAGTGTTGAGCTTAGCTAGGGTATGATTTATAGTTAGACCTGTAGTTATATAGATACCAGAGATGTAAAACCAGTCCATCTGTATCTAATATATGTGTGGGCGCCAAGGTCAACAAACACACATATATATACATCCATTTCACATTGCAGCATATAGGTATATACATATGTATCCCCACATGCATACTAAAGCCTATAGGGAGAGAGGAATTAGATGCCATTAAGTTCGATATTCTCATTGAGGCCCATAGGGTACAAGGTTTCCAGGTTACAAATCCAGAAGGCTTCTCTATTGCAGAGATAGTTATATCTATCACCACCCCGTGAGGTCGTATTGATATGTTCTATTCCCTGCAAAGATAAAACTCTGCAATCCCCATCATGTAGGGAATTGACATGTCGGGGTACACTGTGTTTCGTAGATTTATTTAGGACTAATCTTCTATGTTCTAAAAACCTAGTGCTAAGTTGTCTAATGGTCCTGCCTACATATTGTATCCCGCAATTACAGGTAATTAAGTATATTACAAAGGTTGTTTGACAGGTGATTTGACCCGAAATATCAAAGATCTTCCCAGTTTTGGATGAAGAGAATTGATTACTCTCAGTGATGAACTTGCACGTCATACATCTGGATCTATTACATCTTTGGCATCCCATTCTGGATTTCCCATGTCCAGAAATGGGAGTGGATATCAATGCACTAGCTTCTGGTTTCGAAGAGTTGTAACTGGATCCCAAAGGATCATTTGATTTAACAAAGTGACTAGGGGACAGAAGGTTTTGAAGATTTCTTGTTTTCTTAAAAATAATCTTTATTTCCTTTTCTAGAGAATCTGCAAGAATTCTGTCCATTTTAAGTATGGGAAGATTTTTATTTAGAATTTTCCTTACCGAGTGCGAAGCACTATTAAATTTTGAAATAAAGATGGGTTCATTATCTTTAAATTCTGAGGGGGGAAGGGTAACTGGTGTTTTTATTTTTAGTTAATCATCCCTATTTCTTTGTTGTGTTTCAACAAGGGCTCTATCCAGGACATCTTGGGGGTAACCTTGCTCTAGAAAATAAGATTTTACTTACCGATAAATCTATTTCTCGTAGTCCGTAGTGGATGCTGGGACTCCGTAAGGACCATGGGGGAATAGCGGCTCCGCAGGAGACAGGGCACAAAATAAAAGCTTAAGGATCAGGTGGTGTGCACTGGCTCCTCCCCCTATGACCCTCCTCCAAGCCTCAGTTAGGATACTGTGCCCGGACGAGCGTACATAATAAGGAAGGATATTGAATCCCGGGTAAGACTCATACCAGCCACACCAATCACACCGTACAACTCGTGATCTGAACCCAGTTAACAGTATGATAAACGCAAAGGAGCCTCTGAAAAGATGGCTCACAACAATAATAACCCGAATTTTTGTAACAATAACTATATACAAGTATTGCAGACAATCCGCACTAGGGATGGGCGCCCAGCATCCACTACGGACTACGAGAAATAGATTTATCGGTAAGTAAAATCTTATTTTCTCTGACGTCCTAGTGGATGCTGGGACTCCGTAAGGACCATGGGGATTATACCAAAGCTCCCAAACGGGCGGGAGAGTGCGGATGACTCTGCAGCACCGAATGAGAGAACTCCAGGTCCTCCTCAGCCAGGGTATCAAATTTGTAGAATTTAGCAAACGTGTTTGCCCCTGACCAAGTAGCTGCTCGGCAAAGTTGTAAAGCCGAGACCCCTCGGGCAGCCGCCCAAGATGAGCCCACTTTCCATGTGGAATGGGCTTTTACTGATTTTGGCTGTGGCAATCCTGCCACAGAATGTGCAAGCTGAATTGTACTACAAATCCAACGAGCAATCGTCTGCTTTGAAGCAGGAGCACCCAGCTTGTTGGGTGCATACAGGATAAACAGCGAGTCAGATTTTCTGACTCCAGCCGTCCTGGAAACATATATTTTCAAGGCCCTGACAACGTCAAGCAACTTAGAGTCCTCTAAGTCCCTGGTAGCCGCAGGTACCACAATAGGTTGGTTCATGTGAAATGCAGAAACCACCCTAGGTAGAAATTGAGGACGAGTCCTCAATTCCGCCCTGTCAGAATGAAAAATTAAGTAAGGGCTTTTATATGATAAAGCCGCCAATTCTGACACACGCCTGGCTGAAGCCAAGGCTAACAGCATCGACACCTTCCATGTGAGATATTTTAAGTCCACAGTGGAAAGTGGTTCAAACCAATGTGACTTTAGAAAACTCAACACAACATTGAGATCCCAAGGTGCCACTGGAGGCACAAAAGGAGGCTGTATGTGCAGCACCCCTTTTACAAATGTCTGAACTTCAGGTACTGAAGCCAGTTCTTTCTGGAAGAAAATCGACAGGGCCGAAATTTGAACCTTAATGACCCTAATTTTAGGCCCATAGACAGTCCTGTTTGCAGGAAATGAAGGAAACGACCCAGTTGAAATTCCTCTGTAGGGGCCTTCTTGGCCTCACACCACGCAACATATTTACGCCAAATGCGGTGATAATGTTTTGCGGTTACGTCCTTCCTGGCTTTGACCAGAGTAGGGATGACTTCTTCTGGAATGCCTTTTTCCCTCAGGATCCGGCGTTCAACCGCCATGCCGTCAAACGCAGCCGCGGTAAGTCTTGGAACAGACAAGGCCCCTGCAGTAGCAGGTCCTTTCTTAGAGGTAGAGGCCACGGTTCGTCCGTGAGCATCTCTTGAAGTTCCGGGTACCAAGTCCTTCTTGGCCAATCCGGAACCACGAGTATAGTTCTTACTCCTCTCCTTCTTATGATTCTCAGTACTTTTGGTATGAGAGGCAGAGGAGGGAACACATACACTGACTGGTACACCCACGGCGTTACCAGAGCGTCCACTGCTATTGCCTGAGGGTCCCTTGACCTGGCGCAATATCTGTCCAGTTTTTTGTTTAGACGTGACGCCATCATGTCCACCTTTGGTTTTTCCCAACGGTTTACAATCAGGTGGAAGACTTCTGGGTGAAGTCCCCACTCTCCCGGGTGAAGGTCGTGTCTGCTGAGGAAGTCTGCTTCCCAGTTGTCCACTCCCGGAATGAACACTGCTGACAGTGCTATCACATGATTTTCCGCCCAGCGAAGAATCCTTGCAGCTTCTGCCATTGCCCTCCTGCTTCTCGTGCCGCCCTGTCTGTTTACGTGGGCGACTGACGTGATGTTGTCCGATTGGATCAACACCGCCTGACCCTGAAGCAGAGGTTTTGCTTGACTTAGGGCATTGTAAATGGCCCTTAGTTCCAGAATGTTTATATGAAGAGATGTTTCCATGCTTGACCACAAGCCCTGGAAATTCCTTCCCTGTGTGACTGCTCC
Organism: Pseudophryne corroboree; assembly: GCF_028390025.1. Classification (NCBI taxonomy): domain Eukaryota; kingdom Metazoa; phylum Chordata; class Amphibia; order Anura; family Myobatrachidae; genus Pseudophryne; species Pseudophryne corroboree. The sequence continues at coordinate 148,851,045 of NC_086449.1, forward strand.
CCAGCCTCTCAGGCTGGCATCCGTGGTTACCAGGATCCAATCCTGAATGCCAAATCTGCGGCCCTCTAGTAGATGAGCACTCTGCAGCCACCACAGGAGAGACACCCTTGTCCTTGGCGACTGGGTTATCCGCTGATGCATCTGCAGATGCGATCCGGACCATTTGTCCAGTAGATCCCACTGAAACGTTCTTGCATGGAATCTTCCGAATGGAATCGCTTCGTAAGAAGCCACCATTTTTCCCAGGACCCTCGTGCACTGATGCACTGAGACCTGGCCTGGTTTTAGGAGGTTCCTGACTAGCTCGGATAACTCCCTGGCCTTCTCCTCCGGGAGAAACACCTTCTTCTGGACTGTGTCCAGAATCATTCCTAGGAACAGTAGACGTGTCGTTGGAATCAGCTGCGATTTTGGAATATTTAGAATCCACCCGTGCTGACGTAACACTACCTGAGATAGTGCTACTCCGACTTCTAACTGTTCCCTGGATCTTGCCCTTATCAGGAGATCGTCCAAGTAAGGGATAATTAAAATGCCTTTTCTTCGTAGAAGAATCATCATTTCGGCCATTACCTTGGTAAAGACCCGAGGTGCCGTGGACAATCCAAACGGCAGCGTCTGAAACTGATAATGACAGTTTTGTACTACAAACCTGAGGTACCCTTGGTGAGAAGGGTATATTGGGACGTGGAGATAAGCATCTTTGATGTCCAGAGACACCATATAGTCCCCTTCTTCCAGGTTCGCTATCACTGCTCTGAGTGACTCCATCTTGAATTTGAACCTTTTTATGTAAGTGTTCAAGGATTTCAGATTTAAAATTGGTCTCACCGAGCCGTCCGGCTTCGGTACCACAAACAGCGTGGAATAATACCCCTTTCCCTGTTGCAGGAGGGGTACCTTGATTATCACCTGCTGGGAATACAGCTTGTGAATGGCTTCCAAAACTGCCTCCCTGTCGGAGGGAGACTTTGGTAAAGCAGACTTCAGGAACCGACGAGGGGGAAACGCCTCGAATTCCAGTTTGTACCCCTGCGATACTACCTGTAGAATCCAGGGATCCACTTGCGAGTGAGCCCACTGCGCGTTGAAATTCTTGAGACGGGCCCCCACCATATCTGAGTCTGCTTGTAAAGCCCCAGCGTCATGCTGAAGACTTGGCAGAAGCAGGGGAGGGCTTCTGCTCCTGGGAAGCGGCTGCATGGTGCAGTCTTTTTCCTCTTCCTCTGCCCCGGGGCAGAAAGGAGTGGCCTTTTGCTCGCTTGTACTTATGGGAACGAAAGGACTGAGTTTGAAAAGACGGTGTCTTTTTCTGCTGATGTGAAGTGACCTGGGGTAAAAAGGTGGATTTCCCAGCCGTTGCCGTGGCCACCAGGTCCGATAGACCAGCCCCAAATAACTCCTCCCCTTTATACGGCAATACTTCCATGTGCCGTTTGGAATCCGCATCCCCTGACCACTGTCGCGTCCATAACGCTCTTCTGGCAGAGATGGACATAGCACTTACTCTTGATGCCAGGGTGCAAATATCCCTCTGTGCATCACGCATATATAGCAATGCATCCTTTAAATGTTCTATAGTTAACAAAATATTGTCCCTATCCAGGGTATCAATATTCTCAGTCAGGGAATCCGACCATGCGACTCCAGCACTGCACATCCAGGCTGAGGCGATTGCTGGTCGCAGTATAACACCAGTATGTGTGTATATACTTTTTAGGATATTTTCCAGCCTTCTATCAGCTGGTTCTTTGAGGGTGGCCGTATCAGGAGACGGTAACGCTACTTGTTTAGATAAACGTGTGAGCGCCTTATCTACCCTAGGGGGTGTTTCCCAACGCGCCCTAACCTCTGGCGGGAAGGGATATAATGCTAATAATTTATTAGAAATTAGCTGTTTTTTATCGGGGGAAACCCACGCTTTATCACACACCTCATTTATTTCCTCTGACTCAGGAAAAACTATTGGTAGTTTTTTCACACCCCACATAATACCCTTCTTTGTGGTACTTGTAGTGTCAGAAAGGTTCAATGCCTCTTTCATTGCCGTGATCATGTAACGTGTGGCCCTACTGGACATTACGTTTGTCTCGTCACCGTCGACACTAGACTCAGTATCTGTGTCAGGGTCTGTGTCGACCCACTGAGGTAACGGGCGTTTTAGCGCCCCTGACGGTGTCTGAGACGCCTGGACAGGCACTAATTGATTTGCCGGCTGTCTCATGTCGTCAACAGTTTTTTGCAAATTGCTGACATTATCACTTAATTGTTTAAATACAATCATCCAGTCAGGTGTCGACTCCCTAGGGGGTGACATCACCAACACAGGCAACTGCTCCGCCTCCACATCATTTTCCTCCTCATACATGTCGACACACGCGTACCGACACACAGCACACACACCGGGAATGCTCTGATAGAGGACAGGACCCCACTTAGCCCTTTGGAGAGACAGAGGGAGAGTCTGCCAGCACACACCCAGCGCTATATATATACAGGGATAACCTTATATAAGTGTTATTCCCTTATAGCTGCTGTTATTATCGTTATTTGCTGCCAAAAATGCCCCCCCTTCTCTTTTTTACCCTGATTCTGAAGCAGGACTGCAGGGGAGAGTCAGGGAGCCGTCCTTCCAGCGGAGCTGTGAGGGAAAATGGCGCTTGTGTGCTGAGGAGATAGGCTCCGCCCCTTCACGACGTCCTTATCTCCCGCTTCTTTGTGTAAAAATGGCAGGGGTTAAAATACATCCATATAGCCCAGGAGCTATATGTGATGTATTCTTTTTGCCACCTAAGGTATATACTGTTATATTGCGTCTCAGGGCGCTCCCCCCCAGCGCCCTGCACCCTCAGTGACCGGAGTGTGAAGTGTGCTGAGAGCAATGGCGCACAGCTGCGGTGCTGTGCGCTACCTTAGTCTGAAGACAGGATGTCTTCTGCCGCCGATTTCACCGGACCTCTTCGTCTCTTCTGGCTCTGTAAGGGGGACGGCGGCGCGGCTCCGGTGACCCATCCAGGCTGTACCTGTGATCGTCCCTCTGGAGCTAATGTCCAGTAGCCTAAGAAGCCCAATCCACTCTGCACGCAGGTGAGTTCGCTTCTTCTCCCCTTAGTCCCACGATGCAGTGAGCCTGTTGCCAGCAGGACTCACTGAAAATAAAAAAACCTAAACTAAACTTTTATTCTAAGCAGCTCAGGAGAGCCACCTAGATTGCACCCTTCTCGGCCGGGCACAAAAATCTAACTGAGGCTTGGAGGAGGGTCATAGGGGGAGGAGCCAGTGCACACCACCTGATCCTTAAGCTTTTATTTTGTGCCCTGTCTCCTGCGGAGCCGCTATTCCCCCATGGTCCTTACGGAGTCCCAGCATCCACTAGGACGTCAGAGAAAAGACTGTGTTAGTTCATTACTCTGTATTAAATAGTCAACCTCGTTCGAGCAATTTCTTTTGAGCCTCAAATATTGGCTCTTTGGTATATTCATTATCCAAGGGCGGTGGTGGCAGCTTGAATAGTTTAAGAAGGAGCTACAGTCAACCTGTTTCTTAAAGGTTTTGGTCAGGATTCTTCCCGAGAGTGAATCAGTGTGTAGCGCAATATCCAGGAAAGTAATATCAGTTGGATGAATGGTGCTTGTAAAGGAAAGACCAAAAGTGTTAGTATTTAAATAATTTTTAAAAAATTCCAGCGCCCGATGTAAAGGAGTATATATTCCTCATACCTTTCTCCACTTCTGATGAGACACTGCAATAGGAATATGCAGGCAGGCATCCTGTATGTCCAGGGAGACCATATAGTCCCCAGGCTCCAAGGCCAGAACAATAGAGCGCAGAGTTTCCATACGATACTTGGAAACCTGCACATACTTGTTCAAGGACTTCAGATTGAGAATGGGCCGCGAGGAACAATTCGGTTTCGGGACTAGGAACAGCAGTGAATAGTACCCATTGCCTCTGTGAGCCAGAGGCACCAGTACTACCACTCCTGTGGTCAGGAGGGAATGTACCACCAAATGCAGAGTGTTTGCCTTTGCGGGTCCAGAGGAACATCTGTCAGGCAAAATCGACGAGGGGGACGATTCTTGAAGGGTACGGTGTAACCTTGAGTAACGACTTCCCTTACCTAGGCATCAGAAGTGGTCTTCAACCATTCCTGGGAAAAACCTAGAAGTCGGCCTCCTACCCTGAGATCCCCCAGAGGGAGGCCCGCCCCGTCATGCGGCAGGCTTGTCAGTCTTGGAAGCAGGCTGACGGGCAGTCCAGGCTCGTTTCGGTCTGTGCTTGGCAGATCTGGGAGCACGAGCTTGCTTTGGGTACGCCTGACTTTTTGCTTTACCTGGAGGACGAAAGGACAGAGGGAAAGTACTTTTAGCCTTGTGAGTGGAAGGAGCCGTACTAGGTAGGCAAGCTGTTTTAGCAGTAGCCAGATCAGCTACAATCTTGATGTCTCCTCCAAAGAGAATGTCTCCCTTGAAAGGAAGCACCTCCAGGGTTTTCTTGGAATCCATATCCACCAACCAGGATCTCAACCAAAGGATACGCCTGGCCAAGATGGACGTAGTAGCAGCCTTGGCCGCCAGCACCCTGGCATCGGAGGCCGCCTCCTTAAGGTACAGAGAAGCTGTGGTAATATATGAGAGACATTGTCGAGCATGCTCAGAAGCATTAGAAGGCAACTCCGCCTCTAGCTTCTGATCCCACGCCTCAACAGCTTCAGCAGCCCATGTTGCTGCAATGGTTGGCCTATGCACAGCCCCCGTTAGGATGTAAATTGCTTTCAAACAACCCTCCACACGTCTATCCGTTGGTTCCTTCAGAGAGGTGACGGTAGTTACTGGCAGAGCAGAGGAAACTACCATGCGCACCACATGAGAATCTACAGGCGGAGGAGTTTCCCAATTTTTACATCGCTCCGCAGAGAGAGTATAGCGAGCCAACAGCCTCTTATTTGGTGTGAATTTTGTCCCCGGATTTTCCCAGGATTCCTGACGTATGTCAGCCAGGTGTTGAGAATGAGGTCAAACTTGTTTAACCACCTTCTTACGTTTAAACCTGTCCGGCTTTTTAGAGACAGCATCAGGCTCAGGTTTATCAGAGACCTGAAGAATGAGCCTTATAGCCTCAATCAAACCAGGGACATCCACCATTGACTTCCCTTCCCCATCAGAAGCATCTGAATCAGTGTCTGTGGGGTCGGTATACGCACCATCCTCCTCCGAGGTTGTGTATGGGATAGCAGTTGATCGTGAGAAGGTAATTGCCCGTTTAGAAGACATTTTAGTCTTAGGTGGGCGAGAGAGAGATTTAGATTTAGTCAGTGACCGGTTCAATTGCTGTAACTGAGTGGAGATTTGATCTGCCCATGGCGGATTAATTGCAGGGACCATAAACGGCTGCATTGGCACATGGTCCCACAGGGGGCGCCAGTTTTGTTACAAGCGTGTTTAACAGCGTAGAGAAGGTAGCCCAAGGTGGGTCATTTGTTGCCCCCGGTGCTACGGACCCACTGGGGGTAAGGAACCTCCTGAACCTGAACTCTCTGCTGCCAAATTTTCCTCCAAAATGTCTGCAGCATCACCACCATGCAATGTGGGAGAAGCCCCAGCTCCGTTGCCTCGTGTAGCTGACATAACAATAAGCACAATATTGGGCAACCTGGTACAATTCTTAGCAGCGATATACCTAGCAAGAACTCCCAGTGAAGTGTGACTTTCCTGTCAGCACAAACCGGGAATCCAAGAGATATATGGTGACTATAAATCACAAGGAAAAATACACAGCAAGTATATCTTGTGAAAAACCTATATTAGTTAGCAAAACTGACACACTTATGCTGCTTTCACATCGCAAAACCTGCTTTTGAAACGGTTCTTTAAACGGTTCTTAAAACGGGTCTGAGCAGTTAAACCCCCTTCACATCGCATGTTGTAACCAGTATATTATCATTTTATTACCGTTTTGGTACCTTTCACACTGAACCCGTTTCACCCATACAAAACAGTGGTTGTCATTTTAAATGTTTATTTCCTGCTTCTGCCTGGTGAGATCACACATGGAGACAGCCTATCACCTTCTGGGGCTTGCAAATACCGTTTCAGACCCTTTCACACTGCACAATTAAACGGGTCTGAAACGGGTAGGACCCTGCTTTTTTACCGTTTCAAAATACCGGTATTTTGTAAACGGTAAATTGAAGGTGACCCTTTCACATCGCAGCTCGAACCGTTTACGAAGCCAGTAAAAACTGCAAATTACCGGGTATAAGCTGCGGTGTGAAAGGGGTATTAGCCCCTCAGGTTACAGAATATAGGAGTAGCACGCTGAGTGAAATACCCGATATGGCAGCCACGCAGCAGCTACATGCACACACACATGTATAGTCACAAGCGTACCATGCAGAAATTATACACCATAAAACTGCACTGGACTAGCAATACAAAGTAATACTCAGTATAGCTATATAGATAAAGATATAACAAAGCACAGTAGATACTGGATGTATATCACAGGGTGTTTGCAGTTTGTACCACACAGCCCTGAATGTATGCACTCTTTCTTAACTAACACTGTCCCATGGGGGTCATTCCGAGTTGATCGCTAGCTGAATTCGTTCGATGTGCAGTGATCAGGCAAACAAACGGCACTTCTGCTCATGTGTATGCGGCGCAATGTGCACGCGCGACGTACTATTACAAAGAACGATGTTGTTTCACACAAGGTCTAGCGAAGCTTTTCAGTCGCACTGCTGACCGCAGAGTGATTGACAGAAAGAGGGCGTTTCTGGGTGTCAACTGACCGTTTTCAGGGAGTGTTCGGAAAAACAGGAACTGAACAGTCTGAAGTGATCGCAAGCGCTGAGTAGGTATTGAGCTACTCTAAGACAAAAAAAGTTTGCCGCCGCTCTGCGATCCTTTCGTTCGCACTTCACCTAAGCTAAAATACACTCCCAGTGGGAGGCAGCATAGCGTTTACACAGCTGCTAAAAACTGCTAGCGAGCGAACAACTCGGAATGACCACCCATGACAGGTAGAATACTTAAGTGTCCTGTAAAATGCACAGCACTGTCAATCAGGCGGCTTTACAAAGGAGGATTTGCCCTAGCAGTCCCAGGAACAACGCAGCTCCGTGTGATGGCGGCTGACAGGGAGTGAGGGAGAGATATGCAGCTCCAGGGCGGGAACATTCACTGAAATGGCGCCCTGGGGCTGGGGGAGGGGCTACAGTTTAAGCCTTATCCCCCTGCCGGCTTCCCCACTGGGCGCTGCAGGCTTTGTTTAAAACGGGGTTTTAAGAGAGAGAAAAAACCCCACCTGTGCCTATATGTCCCAGTGACTAGTGGAGCGGCTGCCCCGTTACAGTGTCCACGTCAGCACGTGCGACCCGCCTCCCACGGCTGCGCCGGATCGCGGTTAACAGCGGGCCAAAGAGACCCCTTACCTCCCCTTGTGCCTGCGGCCACGTGATCCAGGAGGTCAGCGGCGGGTGTGTGTGACTGGCCAGAAGTACACCGGATCCTCCGCTGTGGTTACCCGGCAACCAGGGTGCGGGAGTATACAGCGCCGCTGGGGGAGTGATGGAGCTGCAGCAAAGTATGTCTGACTGACATTCATGAAAGCTGCAGCCCTTGAAGTCTTCATATTTCTATCTTATTCTGAAATTTAGCTTAGAAAATGGGCTGCAGGAGCTGCCCTCCTGTTGATTGCCTGCTTACTGCATGGCACCAACTTACAAACTGAGCTCCTGTGCACGGAGGCGGGGTTATAGAGGAGGCGGCGCTGTGCATCTTGGGAACAGTCAAAGCTTTGAGCCTGTTGGTGCCTCGGATCAAGATCCTACTCTACACACACCGATGTTAATCCTTGTGGAGCCCGCAGCAGAAATATATATATATATATATGGGACTGGAACTTGCTGCTTAACCCTGAACCTCCCAGAGTGGACAGATACGCTGATTTTACTTGTATTTCCTGTACGTTTGCTACCTGCATTTTACTTCAGGATTTTACTCCTATCTGTTATACTTGTGTTATCAGATCAGGAGTTGCTGTTTTATCCTTCTTTCCCTGAGTGGACAGATAAGCTGTTTTTATATAATTATCTTGTACGTTTGCTACCTACATTCGCTTCAGGATTGCTATTAAATTGTTTTTTATTTAATTATGACATTATCTCATTCAATGTCTGGGACCAGCAAGGTTCCTAATTGAGAAATATCTGGTTTATGCAGTACACACTATGGGGTAAATTTACTAACATGGGAGTTCTATTTAAGATGGGATGTTGCCCGTAGCAACCAATCAGAACCTACTTCTCATTTATCTAGCACCTTCTAGAAGATAAAATCTGGAATCTGATTGGTTGCTATTGGCAACATCTCATCTTAAATAGAACTCCCATCTTAGTAAATTTACCACTATGTTTCTTTTTCTTTTTTAATTTACATGCATCAAAGTGTCATCAGAATTGAAGACGTTAAGAGAGATAAGTTGTTCTCTGAAATATCTACATTATTTCACATCTCACATGGTGAATTATCACGCATTTAACCATTTGTATGCCAAAAACACCAGCAGGCGCTCTTGTGCACTTCATTTTGTATATTTGTATCCACCATTGGGCAGAAGCTGCCACCCACAGATATTTGGGGGGTGTTGAATGGTTCTAGCTGTATTGAATATTTGTTTTTTTGTTTATATTAGGATCGCCTTAGGCGCTATTCTCGCCTTTTTTCTATATATATATATATATATATATATATATATATATATATATACTGCTAAAAAAAAATAAGATTTTACTCACCGGTAAATCTATTTCTCGTAGTCCGTAGTGGATGCTGGGGACTCTGTAAGGACCATGGGGAATAGCGGGCTCCGCAGGAGACTGGGCACTCTAAAGAAAGATTTAGTACTATCTAGTGTGCACTGGCTCCTCCCTCTATGCCCCTCCTCCAGACCTCAGTTAAGGAAACTGTGCCCGGAAGAGCTGACATTACAAGGAAAGGATTTTGGAATCCAGGGTAAGACTCATACCAGCCACACCAATCACACCGTATAACTCGAGATAACCTTACCCAGTTAACAGTATGAACAACAAACAAGCATCACTCAACTGATGCCACATAACATAACCCTTTAGTAAGCAATAACTATATACACGTATTGCAGAAAGTCCGCACTTGGGACGGGTGCCCAGCATCCACTACGGACTACGAGAAATAGATTTACCGGTGAGTAAAATCTTATTTTCTCTAACGTCCTAGTGGATGCTGGGGACTCCGTAAGGACCATGGGGATTATACCAAAGCTCCCAAACGGGCGGGAGAGTGCGGATGACTTTACAGCACCGAATGGGCAAACACAAGGTCCTCCTCAGCCAGGGTATCAAACCTGTAGAATTTTGCAAATGTGTTTGAACCCGACCAAGTAGCAGCTCGGCAAAGCTGTAATGCCGAGATCCCTCGGGCAGCCGCCCAAGAATAGCCCACCTTCCTTGTGGAATGGGCTTTCACTGATTTTGGATGCGGCAATCCAGCCACAGAATGAGCCTGCTGAATCGTGTTACAGATCCAGCGAGCAATAGCTTGCTTTGAAGCAGGAGCACCCACTTTGTTGGATGCACATAGGATAAACAGCGAGTCAGTCTTCCTGACCCCAGCCGTTCTGGTTACATCATTTCTTCAAAGCCCAGATTACGTCAAGCAACTTGAAATCTTCCAAGTCACTAGTAGCCGCAGGCACCACAATAGGTTGGTTCAAATGAAAAGATGACACCACCTTTTGCAGAAATTGCGGATGAGTCCGCAATTCTGCCCTGTCCATCTGGAAAACCAGATAGGGGCTTTTACATGACAAAGCCGCCAATTCTGACACACGCCTAGCCGAAGCTAAGGCCAACAGCATGACCACTTTCCACGTGAGATACTTTAGCTCCACAGTCTTAAGTGGCCCAAACCAGTGGGATTTCAGGAAACCCAACACCACGTTAAGATCCCAAAGTGCCACTGGTGGCACAAAAGGGCGCTGAATATGCAGCACTCCCTTAACAAACGTCTGAACCTCAGGCAGTGAAGCCAGTTCTTTTTGAAAGAAAATGGATAGGGCCGAAATCTGGACCTGTATGGACCCTAATTTTAGGCCCATAGTCACTCCTGACTGTAGGAAGTGCAGGAATCGACCCAGCTGGAATTCTTCTGTAGGGCCTTCCTGGCCTCACACCAAGCACATATTTTCGCCATATACGGTGATAATGCTTTGCTGTCACGTCCTTCCTAGCCTTTATCAGCGTAGGAATAACTTCATCCGGAATGCCTTTTTCCGCTAGGATCCGGTGTTCAACCGCCATGCCGTCAAACGCAGCCGCGGTAAGTCTTGGAACAGACAGGGCCCTTGTTGCAACAGGTCCTGTCTGAGAGGCAGAGGCCATGGGTCCTCTGTGAGCATTTCTTGCAGTTCCGGGTACCAAGTCCTTCATGGCCAATCCGGAACAATGAGTATTGTTCTCACTCCTCTTTTCCTTACAATTCTCAGCACCTTTGGTATGAGAGGAAGAGGAGGAAACACATAGACCGACTGGAACACCCACGGTGTTACTAGTGCGTCCACAGCTATCGCCTGAGGGTCCCTTGACCTGGCGCAATACCATTTTAGCTTTTTGTCGAGGCGGGACGCCATCATGTCCACCTGTGGCAGTTCCCGTTGATTTGCAATCTGCGTGAAGACTTCTTGGTGAAGTCCCCACTCTCCCGGGTGGAGGTCGTGCCTGCTGAGGAAGTCTGCTTCCCAGTTGTCCACTCCCGGAATGAACACTGCTGACAGTGTGCTTACGTGATTCTCCGCCCAGCAAAGAATTCTGGTGGCTTCTACCATCGCCACCCTGCTCCTTGTGCCGCCTTGGCGGTTTACATGAGCCACTGCGGTGATATTGTCTGACTGGATCAGAACTGGTTGGTCACGAAGCATGGTCTCCGCTTGACTTAGGGCTTTGTATATGGCCCTTAGTTCCAGGATATTGATGTGAAGGCAAGTCTTCTGCCTTGACCACAGCCCTTGGAAATTTCTTCCCTGTGTGACTGCCCCCCCACCCTCGGAGGCTTGCATCCGTGGTCACCAGGACCCAGTCCTGAATGCCGAATCTGCGACCTTCGAGAAGGTGAGCACTCTGCAGTCACCACAGGAGAGACACCCTTGCTCTGGGGGATAGGGTGATTAACCGATGCATCCGAAGATGTGATCCGGACCACTTGTCCAGTAAGTCCCATTGGAAGGTATGGAACCTGCCGAAGGGAATGGCCTCGTATAATGCCACCCTCCTTCCCAGGACTCGAGTGCAGTGATGCACTGACACCTGTTTTAGTTTTAATAGATTCCTGACCAGTGTCACGAGCTCCTGAGCTCTCTCTATCGGGAGATAAACCTTTTTCTGGTCTGTGTCTAGGATCATGCCTAGAAGAGGCAGATGAGCTGTAAGAACCAACTGCGACTTTGGAATATATAGAATCCAGCCGTGTTGCCGTTTCACTTCCGGAGAAAGCGATACGCTGTTCAGCAACTGCTCTCTTGATCTCGCTTTTATGAGGAGATCGTCCAAGTACGTGATAATAGTGACACCTTGCTTCCGCAGGAGCACCATCATTTCCGCCATTACCTTGGTGAATCTTCGCAAGGCCGCGGAGAGACCAAGCGGCCACGTCAGAAATTGGTAATGACAATTCTGTACCGCAATTCTGAGGTACGCCTGATTAGGTGGATAAATGGGGACACGAAGGTATGCATCCCTTTTGCCCCGAGACACCATAAAATCTCCCCCTTTTTTAGGCTTGCAATGACCGCTCATAGCGATTTCATCTTGCACTTGAACCTTTCCAGGTATATGTTCAGGGATTAAATTCAATATGGGTCTGACCGAACCTTCTGGTTTCGGGACTACAACCTGGTGGAATAATAACCCCCTCCTTGTCGAAGGAAGGGAACCTTGACCACCACCTGTTGAAAATACAACTTGTGAATTGCAGTTAACCCTGTTACCCTCTCACAGGGGGAAGCCGGCAGGGCCGTCAGTGAGGAGACATCTTCTCCAAATCCAGCTTGTATCCCGGAGACACAACATATATTGCCCAGGGATCTAATAGGGAGTGAACCCAATTGTGGCTGAACTTACGAAAGCGTGCTCCACCGGGCCTAGCTCCGCCTGTGGAGCTCCAGCGACATGCGGTGGATTTTTTTCAGAGTTCGGGGAGGACTTCCCTGGGAACTAGCTGTTCCATTGCTTATTCTACAGGACACGTCAAGCAGAAATCGACATAGCTTTGACTCTAGGACCCAGTATACTCATGTCTCTTTGGGCATGTTTTATATATATATATATATATATATATATACCTATCTCTTAAGACAGCATCTTCAATATAAATATATCTCTATATATACATATATATATATATATATATCTATATGCATACTAGGGTCTCAATCTCTGCTGATAAGGTACCTGTCCACGCTGCCACCGCGCTATAAACCCATGCCGACACAATCGCCGGTCTGAGCAGCGTACTAGAATGTGCACGCTATCTGCAGGATTCCTGAGAATAGCTAGTGCTACCTTCTGTGCAAACGTGACACCCTAGGGGAAGATTCCCATCACATCCTGGCCCTAGTGGGGAAAGGATACTGCCTGAGAATTTTCTTGTGGGAAGCTGCAGTCTCTTGTCTGGAGATTCCCGCTCTTTTTCCTCATGAGAGGAGGGAAATTTACCTCAGCTTTCTTCCCCTTAACATGTGTACCCTTGTGTCAGGGACAAATGAGTCATCAGTGATATGTAAATCATCTTTTATTACAATAATCATATACTGAATACCTTTCAGCCATTTTGGCTGTAACTTTGCATTATCGTAGTCGACACTGGAGTCAAACTCCGTGTCGATATCAGTGTTTATTATTTTGGATAGTGAGCATTGTGAGACTCTGAAGGTCTCTGTGACATAGGGACAGACATGGGTAGATTTCCTGTCTGTTCCCTAATCTTTTGTGCAATAAATTCACCACAGCACTTACACATATCCAAACAGGTGTCGGCGTTGTCGACGGAGACACCCTCTCACACACATATTTGCCCTATCTCCTCCTTAGGGGAGCCTTTTACCTCAGACATGTCGACACACACGTACCGACACACCACACACACAGGGGATGCTCTATTTGAAGACAGTTCCCCCACAAGGCCCTTTGGAGAGACAGAGAGAGAGTATGCCAGCACACACCCCAGCGCTATATGACCCAGGAATCACACAGTAACTTAGTGTTAACCCAGTAGCTGCTGTATATATTGTTTTTGCACCAATTTTATATGCCCCCCCTCTCTTTTTACCCTCTTCTATTGCAGGGGAGAGCCTGGGGAGCTTCTCTCAGCGGATCTGTGGAGAGAAAATGGCGCTGGTGAGTGCTGAGGAAGAAGGCCCCGCCCCCTCAGCGGCGGGCTTCTGTCCCGTTTCTGTGTAAAAATAATGGCGGGGGCTCGTACATATATACAGTGCCTGACTGTTTATATGTATAATTTTGCCAAAAGGTATCTTAATTGCTGCCCAGGGCGCCCCCCCCTTGCGCCCTGCACCCTACAGTGACCGGAGTGTGCGGGTGTCCTGTGGGAGCAATGGCGCACAGCTGCAGTGCTGTGCGCTACCTTAAGTGAAGACAGGAGTCTTCTGCCGCCGATTTCGATGTCTACTTGCTTCTGCTGCTTCGGTACTTCTGGCTCTGCGAGGGGGACGGCGGCTCGGCTCCGGGAACGGACGATCAAGGTTAGGTACCTGTGTTCGATCCCTCTGGAGCTAATGGTGTCCAGTAGCCTAAGAAGCGCTACCTAGCTGCCGTGAGTAGGTTTGCCTCTCTCCCCTCAGTCCCTCGTAGCAGAGAGTCTGTTGCCAGCAGAAGCTCTCTGAAAATAAAAAACCTGACAAAATACTTTCTTTTCTAGCAAGCTCAGGAGAGCCCACTAGGAGCACCCAGCTATGGCCGGGCACAGATTCTAACTGAGGTCTGGAGGAGGGGCATAGAGGGAGGAGCCAGTGCACACCAGATAGTACTAAATCTTTCTTTAGAGTGCCCAGTCTCCTGCGGAGCCCGCTATTCCTCATGGTCCTTACGGAGTCCCCAGCATTCACTAGGACGTTAGAGAAATAAAGGGAACACTTAAACAACACAATGTAACTCCAAGTCAATCACACTTCTGTGAAATCAAACTGTCCACTTAGGAAGCAACACTGATTGACAATCAATTTCATATGCTGTTGTGCAAATGGAAAAGACAACAGGTGGAAATTATAGGCAATTAGCAAGACACCCCCAATAAAGGAGTTGTTCTGCAGGTGGTGACCACAGACCACTTCTCAGCTCCTATGCTTTCTAGCTGATGTTTTGGTCACTTTTGAAAGCTGGAGGTGCTTTCACTCTAGTGGTAGCATGAGACGGAGTCTACAACCCACACAAGTGGCTCAGATAGTGCAGCTCATCCAGGATGGCACATCAGTCTCCATGAGGGTGGTGTGAGGGCCCGACAACCACAGGTGGGGGTTTTGCTTACAGCCCAACACCGTGCAGGACGTTTGGCATTTGCCAGAGAACACCAAGATTATCAAATTCGCCACTGGCGCCCTGTGCTCTTCACAGATGAAAGCAGGTTCTCACTGAGCACATGTGACAGACGTGACAGAGTCTGGAGACGCCAAGGAGAACGTTCTGCTGCCTGCAACATCCTCCAGCATGACCAGTTTAGCAGTGGGTCAGTAATGGTGTGGGGTGGCATTTCTTTGGGCAGCCCTCCATGTGCTCGCCAGAGGTAGCCTGACTGCCATTAGGTACCGAGATGAGATCCTCAGACCCCTTGTGAGACCATATGCTGGTGCGGTTGGCCCTGGGTACCTCCTAATGCAAGACAATGCTAGACCTCATGTGGCTGGAGTGTGTCAGCAGTTCCTGCAAGACGAAGGCATTGATGCTATGGACTGGTCTGCACGTTCCCCAGACCTGAATCCAATTGAGCACATCTGGGACATCATGTCTCGCTCCATCCACCAACGCCACGTTGCACCACAGACTGTCCAGGAGTTGGCGGATGCTTTAGTCCAGGTCTGGGAGGAGATCCCTCAGGAGACCATCCGCCACTTCATCAGGAGCATGCCCAGGCGTCGTAGGGAGGTTATACAGGCACGTGGAGGCCACACACACTACTGGGCCTCATTTTGACTTTTTTAAGGACATTACATCAAAGTTGGATCAGCCTGTAGTGTGTTTTTCCACTTTAATTTTGAGTGTGACTCCAAATCCAGACCTCCATGGGTTAATAAATTTGATTTCCATTGATAATTTTTGTGTGATTTTGTTGTCAGCACATTCAACTATGTAAAGAATAAAGTATTTAATAAGAATATTGCATTCATTCAGATCTAGGGTGTGTTGTTTAAGTGTTCCCTTTATTTTTTTGAGCAGTGTGTATATATATATATATACATATATATATATATCCTATATAATAGCCCAGATCTGTGACTCTGTGCCTGTGTGTATAATGCTGGGCGTGGCTAGGAGCTGTCACTGGGTTAGCAGCAGGTCTATCACACCCAGTCCAAAGCTGATTGGGCGAGAAACGCCCTCCCACACAGGTTACATCCAATGGGAGGCTCTGCTCTTTGGCTGCTGTGTGTTCCCTGAACAGGATTAACAATGGGGCTGATGGAGCTGCAGCTCCAGGTCCACACTCCAAAACAGGCCCACTGCATCTGCAGCAACATACCCTCCAACAATTTACACATAAAAATCGCTGCAAATTCGAAAAAGGGGCATGGCCACGGGTAAAATGGTGTGACCACGCCCCTTTTCCTATACTTTCAATGGACGTTTGGAGAGCCAAAAATCGGTACAGACCATAAAAAAGGTACTGTACCTGCCAAAAAGATACAGCTGGGGGGTATGTCACTGCATCTGCAGCAAGTCTCTGTAGATAGGGAATACCAAAAATCCTTTTACTGCAGCATCCTATGTCCTGCTGCCAGTACGCCTGCCCCCTCCGGCATCAACAATCCCCACTCCCTAGCCGCGGCGCAGGTGGAGCAAAAGATCCTGCGGCCACCGGCATAGATGTGTATGAAAACGCCGCAGCGGAAGGCTTTCATAGCCCTCCCTGCACTGCATACTCTTTGAGCCTCGGAGCCTCCTCTGTGCATGATGTCACAGAAGTACCTCCCCGCCACAGCCGTGCCCAGATCCCCAGAGGCCCTGACTCCATAACACAGCACCTGGGCTGCCGGCCTGGAAGCCCCGAGATGGCTAATGTAACAGATAGAGTGGGTGATATCGCGGAGGGTAATGTCTGGACGCTGAATCAATGGGGGTCATTCTGACCTGATCGCACGCTGCCGTTCATCGCAGCGCAGCGATCATGTCAGAAGTGCGCATGCACCGGCGCATGGCTGACAGCTGACATTGCCTAGCGATCGCCCCTGCCTGATTGACAGGCAGAGGCGTTCACTGGGCGGGCGTGGGCGGCACGGCGGTATTTGGCTACCGTTTTGTGGGCGCGGTCCGGCCAATTCAGGCTTGGGGCGGGCTGCAGCGGCTGTGTGACGTCACACACAGCTGCTGCGACCCGGGCAGCAACGAATAGTTCCCGGCCAGCACGCTGCGCTGGCCGGGAGCTACTCCTGAAGTGCAAAAGCATCACCGCTGTGCGATTAGCCCTGTGCTGGGCGTCCTCCCGCATGTCAGTGTGCCTGATCGTAGCCCTGCAAAATTTTGCAGGACTACCATCAGGTCTGAATTAGGCCCAATGTATGAGGTGGCAGTGATATGCAGTGCAGTGGGTGTGCAGTGTCACTGACACTGCACAGCACTCTCACCTTTTATATTGATTCAGCGAGTCAGTTTGTTCTGCCAGCCAGTCACTATTGTTAGCGCCGGTGTCCCAACGCCCCGCATTAAAGGGAAGTAGACGCACTAAATAAACTACAGGTCCCGGCAGCCCTTAGCACCGCAGCATTCCAGCACTAAAGCCTGCTGGGAGCTGTAGTTTATTGAGTGCATCTTCTTCCCTGTAATGCGGCGCGTTGGGACACTGGCGCTAACAATAGTGACTGACTGCTTGGCTGCTGTGCAGGTCTCCAGGAGAGCCACTGCCAAAGGGACGACAGTACGTAAAGCCTCTGCTAGGTGATATTATATATATATATATATATGTGTGTGTGTGTGTAGTCAAATGAGCACTCTGCTATATATATGTAATAGTAATATGCAGAACGGACTTCAATTCATTGCTAATCCATACTGTGATTACGGGTTCACTACGGCTGGCCGGCAGTCGGGCTCCCGGCGACCAGCATCCCGGCGCCGGGAGCCCGACCGCCGGCTTACCGACAGCGTGGCGAGCGCAAATGAGCCCCTTGCGGGCTCGCTGCGCTCGCCACGCTACGCGCGCCACACTATTTTACTCTCCCTCTATGGGGGTCGTGGACCCCCACGAGGGAAAATAAGTGTCGGTATGCCGGCTGTCGGGCTCCCGGCGCCGGTATACTGAGCGCCGGGAGCCCGACCGCCGGCATACAGAAGACCACCCGTGATTACAGCTAATGTGTTCTAACGTTTTGTAATTTTATTCCTTCAGGTTCTCTGAAGAAGGAATAAAATTCAGAAATGTTAGAACACATTTGCTGTAATCACAGTATGGATTATTAATTTATTGAAGTCAGTTTAAATGCCGCCTCCCTATGTATTATCGCTGCTTCCAGAAGGAGAAGCAGGAGAAGCATTACCCGCGCCTCCCCCATTCACAGTACCTACGGGCCCCTCCCCCATCATCGGCACCCCCACACCCTCCCCTCCCACACTCGCTGCACCACCGCACCTGCCCCCTCCCCCGCATCACCCATACACCCGCCCCTCCCCCACCCGTGGCACCCAGGCACCCGCTCATCCCCCCACCACTGCACCACCACACCCGCCCCTCCCCCGCCTGCAGCACCCCCACAACCGCCACTCCCCCACTCATGGCACCCCTGGACCCCCTCCCCCATCTGCATCTCCCCCAAACCCGCCACTCCCCCAACCACAGCACCTACTATGTGATTCATTGGGCCCTGCGTGCGCTGTTCACGCCGTCGCAAGGGGCTACGGCCTCTTAACCATCGCACTCCCTTTGTCCGTGCAATATTTAACCACTCACAAAATTATGATTGGAGGTAACACTCCATATAATAAAAATATTGCACGCCAGAAGGGTGTGCAAGGGTTAAGGGGGTGTAGCTCCTTGCGACGGTGTGAAGAGCGCCCGTAGGGCGTGATGAATCACCTAGTATATATATATATATATATATACACACACACACACACACACACACATATATACACACACACACCCTCCATGCAGTGGAAACCAGGAGGCGCTCAGCAGTCTTTGTGAGTAAATGAATGTATACAAAAAGCATATTGTACCATGTCAACACCGAGCAGGGCGTTTTTTTCAAGCCTACAGCATAGCACCTTGAAAAGAATGCCCATGCGCAGCGTTGAAACGTCGGTATATTGTGCCTTTTGTACTTTAATAAATTAATCTACTCACAAAGACCGATGCGCGCGCACACACACACGTTCATACATACATACATACATACATACATACTGTACATACATACACAAGCAGATAGACACAAACACACATACATACATAACTACAAATAAGTACATACATAGGGTTTAATAAGCGTCTGGGAGCAGACGGGCAGCAGTGTGAGGACGGAGGGAGCTGCTGTGGCTGTGCATGAGCAGTCAGCAGCTCCCCCCTCCACCCCTCTGGACATTCTACAAGTAGCTCTCTGATGCTGCATCAGTGTAACAGCTCCACAGTCGTGATCGCGATCGCGGCTTTTAACTGAGACGAAGACAGCTGTGTCTCCGTCTCAAAAATAAAAGATTCAGCTCATCGGGGGAGGGGGGTTCCAGGTATTTGGATACCCCCCCTGCATGCGCCACTGCATCTTACCATCGAATACAGCATGATTGTACTGTGTGGTGGATGAAAAAGGTTCACACGTCATGTAAAACTTGTTGCCATAGTTGCCCATGCTCATCTCAAATTGGATTGGATCCTTCACCTCTGGCAGCATGGTGGCAGAGTACAGGATGCCTGCAAGGACAAACTTCTTACGGGGCGTGAGGCACTGGAAAAGAAACACAAGGTGAGAAAAATAGGAATTTAATACTTACCGGTAATTCCTTTTCTCGTAGTCCGTAGGGGATACTGGGATGGTCTACTATCATGGGGTATTGATGGGGTCCATTGGAGCCTTGGCACTTTAAATTTCTTCAGAGTGTGCTGTCTCCTGCCCTCTATGCTCCTCCCAAAGACCCAGTCTAGGAAAACTGTGCCCGAGGAGACGGACATACTTTGAGAGGAGGAAAATAGACAAGAAAGTGGTGAGAAATGAACCAGCACACAAGATAACAAGAGGATAGCAACGCTAACCACAAATTGAAAAGAGGGACAGCAACAGCAGACCGAAACGAGAACAACACTTGCAGAAACGAATCACAGAGGTATCCCTTACAGACTACGAGAAAAGGAATTACCGGTAGGTATTAAATTCCTATTTTCTCTAACGTCCTAGGGGATACTGGGATGGTCTAGTATCATGGGGAAGTCCCAAAGCTCCCAGACTGGGTGGGAGAGTGCTGAGACCCCTGGAAAACACGATTGCCCAAACTGAAGCTCCTTTGCGGCCCACGTATCGAATCTGTAAAATGTAACAAATGTGTTTGAACCTGACCAAATAGCAGCTCAGCATAACTGTAAGGCCGAGACACCCCGGGCAGCTGCTCAGGAAGAACCCACCGACCGCGTGGAGTGGGCCTGAACAGACCTCGGCAGCGGCATAGCTGCCGAAGAGTAAGCCTGTTGGATTGTAAGTCTGATCCAATGTGCAACTGACTGCTTCGAAGCAGGACAACCAATCTTGGTAGCGTCATAGAGAACAAAAGCGAATCAGATTTTCTGTGACTAGCAGCCCCCTTGACATAAACCGTCAAAGCCCGAACCACGTCCAGGGACTTTGGCGTAACAGACGTGTCAGACACCACAGGAACCACTATCGTTTGATTGATGTGAAACGCTGACACCAAAATAGGCAAAAATTGCGGGCGAGTCCTGAGCCCCAACCTATCCTTGTGAAACACTACATAAGGGCTCTTACAGGACAGGGCCCCTAACTCCGAAACACGCCTCGCAGAGGCCAAGGTCAACAGCATGAGGGTCTTCCACGTCAAATACTTCATGTCCACCCTGTGAAAAGGTTCAAACCAATCAGATTGGAGAAACGTCAGAACCAAACTGAGATCCCATTGCGCCGTGGGAGGCACAAAAGGTGGTTGAATACGAAGGACACCTTTCAAGAACATCTGGACTTCCTGGATAACAGCAAACTGTCTCTGGAAAAAAACAGACAGGGCCGATATCTTAACCTTAACTTTAATGGAGCCTAAGCGTAGGCCCATATCCACACCTGCCTGCAGGAAGAGTAGGAACCGACACAGATGAAAGTTCACAGTAGAATACTGCCGAACCTCACACCAAGAGACATACTTCTTCCATATGCGATGATAATGTTTTGACGTGACCATCCTCCTGGCCTGGACCATAGTTGAGATAACTTTTCCGGGAACACCTTTTCTGGCTAAAATCTCCCTCTCAACTTCCATGCCATCAAATGTAGCCATGGTAAGTCTTGATAAACGAATGGTCCCTGCAGTAGAAGATCTTCCTGAAGTGGTAGAGGTCAGGGCTCTTCGAGGGACATGGCCAGGAGGTCCGCATACCAGGCCCTGCAGGGCCAATTCGAGGCAATCAGAACTGCCTGAACGTCTTCCCTTTTCAGTCGTTTTAGAATTATGGGATTGAGAGCAATTGGAGCAGAGCCGGCCTTAGCTATAGGCAGGCTAGGCATTTGCCTAGGGCATTCAAGCATGTCTAGGGGCATCCAAGCATGTCCCTGCAGCATCTCATGCTGAGAGGGACAGTCCGCAAACTAACTGTTACTTTCCAAATGTATTCAATCAGTACTTGTATACACTGCTGTTTACATTTGTCAAAAAAAATGCACACTGTGCCTTAAACTTCCTCTGACATGCTTGAATGCCCCTGACTTGTGAGACCTCAGACAGACAGACAGCAGAAGCCCAGTAAATGCAATTCCTGGACCTGTGACATTTTTACTGACTATATAAGGTTATTACTGGATGGCTGCTTATGATAACACATGTGTATTTTGGAAGACTGCTTCACAGAAACCTGACATCACCTATACTGCTTGTGCACATGGGGGAGGGGGACCCTGCCATCCTGTGTGTGTCCCTTATCCCTGTGCAAATCCCAGGTGTCTGCAGGGACATAACATGGGCAGTGTTCTCCCCACACTTTATTTCCTAGTCAGTCCATACCGTAAAATTCCCCTGCCATCTAGCACTGTAACGTGGTCAGTAAGTTGCGTTGTGCTATTTCTATATGAAACATCAGTGCAGCGTGACTTTTGGACACATCAGACTGGAGGGCAGAGCATTTAGCTCCCACAGTATAAAGTAAAGTGCATGCAGTTAACGGGAGTAACAGACACCAGCAAACACACTGAATAGTGAAGAGAATGGACAGTTTCTACATGTTTGATACTGATCTTTTTGTATAACCAGCAAGTGTGGCAGTATCTGTGGCAGTATATGTGTATTATGGGCATTACTAATGTGGTGCATATGTGTAAAGTGCATTACTGTGTGGCATTATGTGTATTATGGGCATTACTAATGTGGGGCATATGTGTAAGGTTCCTTTACTGTGTGGAATTATATGTATTATGGTCATTACTGTGTGGCATTGTGCAGAGTTGAACTGGCCCACAGGGTAACCCCCCCGGTGGGCCCCACTACCTGAGCGTTGCAGGTACAGATGCAGAACTAGCGGCGGAGCTAGGGGGCACCAGACAAAATTTTGCCTAGGGCATCAAATTGGCTAGGGCCGGCTCTGAATTGGAGGGAACAAATAAACCAACCGGTAAACCCACGGCGGCATCAGAGCATCCACCGCTGCGGCCAGCGGATCCCTCGTTCTGGAACAGTAACGCAGCAGCTTATTGTTGAGCCAAGAAGCCATCATGTTGATCTGCAGGCAGCCCCACTGATGAATCAACAGCTGAAACAACTGCAAGTGAAGGCCCCATTCCCCCAGGTGCAGATTGTGTCTGCTGAGGAAGTCTGCTTCCCAACTGTCCACTCCTGGAATGAATATGGCCGACATGGCCCTGGCTTTGTGTTTCGTCCAGAGGAGTATCTTGGACACCTCTCACATTGCAGCCCAGCTTTTGGTTCCTCCTTGACGATTTATGTATGCCACTGCCATGGCGTTGTCCGACTGGACCTATATGGCCTGATAGAGGCTTGGAGAAGGGCACTGTAAATCGCCCTGAGTTCCATAATATTTATCGGAAGTGAAGACTCCTGAGGCGACCACTGTCCTTGGAACTGAGCCCCCTGAACACCACACCCCAACCGCGGAGGCTCGCGTCCGTAGTCAACAGAATCCAAGCTTGAAAACCGAAGTGTCGACCCGCCACTATGTGGGAGATCTGCAACCACCACAACAGGGAAATCCTTGCCTTTGGCGAAAGGCATATCCTCTGGTACATGTGCAGGTGCGATCCTGACCACTTGCCCAGCAGATCCAGCTGGAACGGACGGGCTTGGAATCTTCCATATTGGATTGCCTCGTAAGAGGCCACCATCTTTCCCAGCAGGTGTATTCAAAGATGCATAGAAACTTTGGTCGGTTTCAGAATGGGGCAAACCATTGACTGAATTGTCAGAGCTTTGTCCATAGGAAGGAACACCTTCTGAGACACAGTGTCCAGTATAATCCCCAGGAACTGAAGTCTCTGGACACTGCTTTTATGAGGAGATCGTCCAAGTACGGAACAATGTTTACTCCCATCACCCAGAGTTGGAGCATCATCTCCGCCAGCACCTTCGTGAACACCCTCGGTGCCGTGGCGAGACCAAAGGGTAAGGCCCGGAACTGGAAGTGATTGTCTTGCAGGGCAAATCTGAGGTACGCCTGATGAGGCGGCCATATCGGGATGTTAAGTTACGCATCCTTGATATCCAGGGATACCAGGAATTGCCCTTCTTCCAGGCCAGCAACCACCGCTCTTAGAGACTCCATCTTGAACTTGAACACCCGGAAGTACGGGTTCAGAGATTTGAGTTTCAAGATCGGTCGAACCGTCTGGTTTCGGTACCACAAACAGGCTGGAATAAAAGCCTTTGTTTTTGAGTAGAGGTGGAACTGGAACAATGACCTGTATTCGCTGTAGGTTTTGAATGGCTGATTGCAAGGTGACCCTTGACACAGGTGAAGCTGGCATGCTTGACTTGAAAAATCTGTGAGGTGGGAGCATTTGAAACTCCAACCGGTATCCCTGGGATACGCGGTCTCAAACCCAAGGGTCCCGGCAGGATTTCGGCCAAAGGTGACTGAAAAATTTGAGGCACACATCCACCTGTAAGTCTTCCCAAAATTGGGGCCAATTGTCAGATGGAGTGTTTGGAAGAGGCGGAGCCTGAGCTCTGTTCCCAGGTACCAGCGGCCGCGGGTCTGCGTGGCTTTCCCCGGTTACCCCTTGCGGTGTTGTAAGCATCCCTGGCCCTGCCCCTAAATCTGGCCACTAGAAAGGAATGCAGAGAGGGGTCGGGGTAAACACGCCTAGCCAGAAGGGCCGCCGATGGCAGATAGGTGGACTTACCTGCCATCGCTTGTGAAATCCACTTAGTAAGTACTTCACCAAATAAAGCCTCCCCTGTAAAGGGAAGATTCTCAACACCCCTTTTGGAATCAGCATCTGCAGTCCACTGCCTCAGCCATAATGCCCTGCGCGCCGACACAGCCATAGCTGTACAGCGTACATTTATCAGGCCAATCTCCTTGACAGCCTCACTCATGAAATTAGCAGAATCCTGAACATGTTGCAGGAGTGTGATAAATTCATCCTGGGGCATAGTGTCAATACCATCAATTACTGTATTATTAACAATGACCCGTATAATCCAACCACAAGCAATTGTGGGTCTCTGAGACACTCCTACTGTCATGTAAATAGATTTGAGTGTAGTCTCAATTTTACGATCAGCAGGGTCTTTTAAGGAGATAGCTCCCAGTACTGGCAGCACGAGTTTACGTGACAGCCTGGACACTAAAGTATCCACTATAGGAGGGTTTTCCCACACCTTTCTATCCTCAGGGGGAAAGAGAAACAAAGTCAGCAACCTCTTAGGGATCTGAAATTTCAGGAGTAACCCATGATTCCCTAAAAAGCGTGTTTAATTCCTTTGAGACCGGAAATGTAGCAGTAGACTTTGGTTTCACATTATAAAACGACTCTTCCACTATTTACGTCTCTTTATCACGGATATTCAGTACCTCCCGAATGGAATATATAAGAGCTTCCACTCCCTGAGACAGGGTACTGTTCCCCTTGTCGGCTTCCACCTCCCCCTCATCCAGGTCTGGCATATTGTCATCTGAGTCAGACTGGAGAACATGGGGCAGTGTGCGCTTCTGTGAAATAAGCATAGGAGGCTGAGAAGCTCGCCTATGGTCAGAATTCTACAACATAAAATGAGTCATAGATTTTTTTAAATCTTGCCTCTCCTGCCTGGCAGAAGCCAGTTCAGATTATATATCTGTAATCATCCCTTTAATTGAGTCCAGCCACGCTGGCTTCTGAGTGCTGCTTCCTTGAGAAGGAGGAACAGAGACGAAGGGAAAACTTTGTGCTGCAGGACTGACATATTACTTTTTGCCTGACATTCTGAACAGTAGAATACACACACACACACACACACACACACACACACACACACACACACACACACACACACACACACACACACACACACACACACACACACACACACACACACACGAACAGGTGAAAAGTGAAAACACAGTAACACAGATAGTCTGTTAGGTTGAGGCAGAGAGGTAGAAACCAGCACACCTTGCCTCTACAGCTAAAGCAATGCTTTGCCGGGCAGTAACTAGGAGCCTTATATAAGGGACCTAGAATACTGTATATACATACAGTATATCGCTCCACCCCACCACAAAGCCCCTTGGTACCAAAAAAGTTGTTTCTGAGATTCTAGGAGGAGCAGCGTTTCTCTGCAGCCAGCTTGGTCTGTGATGCAGGAGGAAATGGCGCTCTGAGCCGCTGGTCCCACTCTCCGGGAAGCCCCGCCCCCTCAATGGCTTAGATTATACTGGCAGGGTTACTAGTTTCAGAGAAAAAGGGGTTAAAACCCCTTTTCAGCGTCAGCGCCAGTGTGGGCATATACAGAGGGATAACAGCAGCCCCTCACTGAGCTGTGTGCCCGTCGCCCTAATGCCGCCAACGGAACCGGGGACCCGCTACCCGGGACTCCGATTCTGTACTCACCAACCAGCATCTTCAGCTCCGCAATTAGGGGTGGTGGCATGCTGTGGGGAGAGCGCACACTGCTGTAGGTGAATGAAACAACTCCCTTCAGGAGCTATGTCCTGTCAGCGGGGATCCGGACCATTAACCCTTGTAAGAGGTTGGTACCGGTCCCCCCCACCCACCCACCCCCCTCCCCCCTTAAGTCCCACGACGCAGGCAGACTGGTGCCAACCAGTCCTGCCTGAAAATAACAAACTAAAATGCATTTTGAAGAAAAATCTCTGGAGCTCCAGAAAATGCACCCGACTCCTTGCGCACATTTTTGTAAAATGGGTCTGTGGGAGGGGCATAGAGCGGAGGAGCCAGCACACTCTGAAGAAATTTAAAGTGCCAAGGCTCCAATGGACCCCACCTATACCCTATGATACTAGACCATCCCAGTATCCCCTAGGATGTTAGAGAGAGCAGAACAGAGACAAGCCAAACAATAACAATTTGGTTTGAATTGCATACACATAGACGGATTAGCTAGATGTACTGTAACTAGCTACAGTATTAGATACATTTACTTACCTCAACCCTGCAGACGTCTGACAGAGGGATCGCCTCCACCTTTAACATCGGTTTATCCTCCACAACAGTCTGCACTTGAAGCAGCAGCCGGCCAGAATACGCCACACATTCCTCCTGTTGCGTCCACAAAAGAATACCCAATGAATGTTAGGGAGTGCAATTACAAGGAGAAATTTCACTTTCCCCAGTCTCTAATGGTCTAGCTAACATAACTGTAAACCGTATAACGGTATAGGGCACACCAGAATTACTTATTCCACAGAAACTCTCAAATTCCTCATCAGTTTAAAGGACGCATAAGTCTGTGCAGTAGACAACATAGGTAGAAAGGACTGGGGTATGAATGTTTATTATATAAAGGCTTTTTTGTTCCAAATGAATGCTGGACCAAAGAGTCTGTCTGTCCCAAATATTTGCATCTACAGTTGGGAAAGAGGACTCCATGACCAGGAGATGAATCTGAATCACACATTCCAGGGTTGGATAACAGAGACTGATACTACAAGCCCATTTCACTGGCAGGATTCCTGTAGAAGAGTTGTCTACAGCTAGGAAGAGGAGATTGGTTAAAGATTCAGTATTAGACTGTCTGGGCTGTCAGAGAAGAAGAATGAGACAACGTGGTCATCTGCACTGACATATGGCCATTGCAAGAAAATAAGATTTTGCAAACTGCGTATTGCTTAACCCCCTTTAACAATGTTCTGATCTATCTCACCTTTCCTTGGTTAAGGCTTTGTTGATTATTTTGTGCACCAAGAAACTCATGAGGACTTCCGTAAAGAGTCAGAAAACTTGTCCCAAATGTCGGCAGGAAGCCACTGTTTTCTCCAGCTGAAAGGATAAAAATAGGATTTTAATTACCTACCAGTAAATCCTTTTCTGCTGCGGGGTACACTGGGCTCCACAAGGATTAACATTGGGGTGTAGAGTAGGATCTTGATCTGAGGCACCAACAGGCAATACTTTTCTCATAGTCCGTAGAGGATACTGGGGTTCATTTAGTACCATGGGGTACAGATGGGTCCACTAGGAGCCATGAGCACTTTAAGAATTTGATAGTGTGGGCTGGCTCCTCCCTATATGCCCCTCCTACCAGACTTAGTCTAGGAAACTGTGCCCGAGGAGACGGACATACTTTGAGAGGAGGAAAATAGAGAAGGATAGAGAAGGATAGTGGTGAGAATCTGATCCAGCACACACAAGAGGAAAGCCAAGCTAACCAAACTTGAAACAGGAACAGCAACGGCTGAACCAACATTACTTAACCAAGAAACAGTGCAGGTAGAATGAAGCACTGGACGGGCGCCAAGTATCGTCTATGGACTACGAGAAAAGGATTTACCAGTAGGTAATTAAAATCCTATTTTCTCTTACGTCCTACAGGATACTGGGGTCCATTTAGTACCATGGGGATGTACCAAAGCTCTCCAACCCGGTGGTAGAGTGCTGAGGTTCCTGCAGAACTGATTGACCAAACTGAAGGTCCTCAGAGGCCAAAGTATTGAACTTGTATAACTTAGCAAACGTGTTCGAACCTGACCAAATAGCTGCTCAGCAGAGCTGTAAAGCCGAGACACCCCGGGCAGCCGCACAGGAAGAACCCACCGACCTAGTAGAGTGGGCATGTACAGATTTTGGAACCAGCAAACTTGCGCTGGAATAAGCATGCTGGATAGTAAGTCTGATCCAGCGTGCAATTGTCAGCTTTGAAGCAGGATACCCAATCTTATTGGGATCATAAAGAACAAACAGCGAGTCCGTCTTTCTGTGACAAGCTGTTCTTTTCACATACACCTTAAAAGCCCTCACAACATCCAAAGACTTAAAGTAGCAGAGGTGTTGGTGACAACCGGAACCACAATAGGTTGGTTGATGCGAAATGCGGACTCCACTTTAGGAAGAAATTGCTGACGAGTTCTGAGATCAGCTCTGTCCTCATGGAAAATTAAATAGGGACTTTTGTGAGACAAAGCCCCCAGCTCCGACACACGTCTTGCTGAAGACAAGGCCAACAGTGTGACGGTCTTCCACGTAAGATATTTTACGCCCACCTCCTGTAACGGTTCAAACCAGTCCGATTGGAGGAACTGCAGCACCACATTGAGATTCCAAGGTGCCGTGGGAGGCACAAAGGGAGGTTGGATGAGCAGAACACCTTTCAAGAGAGTCTGGACCTCAGGGAGAGAAGCCAATTTTTTTTTTTTTTAAAGAGAATGGACAAGGCCGAAATCTGGACATTTATGGAGCCCAGACAAAGGCCCACATCCACGTCTGCCTGCAGAAAAAGCAGGAAATGTCCCAGATGAAATTCCACCACAGAATAATTTCTGCTCTCACACCAAGACACATATTTCTTCCAAATACAATGTTAATGCTTAGATGTTATCCCATTCCTGGCTTGGATCATAGTCTGGATAACCTTGTTAGGGATCCCTCTCCTGGCTTGAATCAGCCGTTCTACTTCCATGCCGTCAAACCTAGCCGCGATAAGTCCTGATAGACAAACGGGCCCTGTTGCAGAAGATCCTCACGAAGAGGTGGAGGCCACGGATCTTCGAGGAGCATCTCCAGAAGGTCCGTGTACCAGGCCCTTCTTGGCCAGTCCGGAGCAATGAGTATTGCTTGAACCTTTTCCCCTTTTATTCATTTTAGAATTCTTGGGATCAGAGGAAGTGGAGAAAACACGTACACCATCTGATAGACCCATGGAGTTGTCAGGGCGTCTATCGCCACCGCCTGTGGGTCTCTCGACCTGGAACAATACTGCCTGAGCTTCTTGTTGAGCCGAGATGCCACCATGTCGATCTCTGGATATCCCCATCGACTTGTCAAGCACCTGAACACTTCCGGGTGAAGGCCCCACTCCCCCGGGTGCAGGTCGTGTCTGCTGAGGAAGTCTGCTTCCCAGTTATCTACTCCCGGAATGAAGACCGCTGACAACGACACAGCATTTCTGTGTGCCCAGAGGAGAATTCTTGTCACCTCTTACATTGCTGCTCTGCTTTTCGGTCCGCCCTGTCGGTTTCTGTACGTTACTGCCGTCACATTGTCCGACTGGACCTGAATTGCCCAATCTTGAAGATGTGAAGCCTGCAGAAGGGCATTGTATATGGCCCTGAGTTCCAGAATGTTAATTGGAAGGATTACTTCCAGACTTGAAACAGCACCCCCTGAGTGACTGCTCCCCAACCTCTGAGACTTGCGTCTGTGGTTAACAGAATCCATTTCTGAATTGCGAACCTCCGTCCTGCAATGAGGTGAGAAGACTGTTGTCACAGCAGAAGGGAGATCCTGGCCTTTGGCGACAGATGGATCCTCTGGTGCATGTGAAGATGCAATCCAAACCATTTGTCCAACAAATCAAGCTGGAAGGGTCTTGCATGAAACCTTCCGTATTGAAGTGCCTTGTAAGAGGCCACCATTTTCCCCAGAAGGCGAATACACAGATGCACCGACACCCGGGTTGGCTTCAGAACATCCCAAACCATCGACTGGATGACCAATGCCTTTTCCAACGGAAGGAACACCTTTTGTTACTCTGTGTCCAGTATCATTCCCAGGAATGGTGGCCTCCGTGTTGGCTCTAGGTGAGATTTCGGAAGATTCAGAATCCACCCATGATCCTGGAGAAGTTTGGTTGAGAGAGCTATGCTGTCCAGCAACCTCTCCCTGGACGGCGCTTTTATCAGGAGATCGTCCAGGTACGGAATTATGTTCACTCCCTGTTCACCTTGGTGAACACCCACGGTGCCGTGGAGAGACCAAATGGCAGGGCCTGGAACTGGTAGTGACAGTCCTGCAGTACAAACCGGAAATAAGCCTGATGAGGCGGCCAGATTGGAATATGAAGGTAGCATCATTGATATCCAGAGACACTAGGAATTCACCCTATTCCAGACCTGAGATCACCGCTCTCAGAGACTCCATCTTGAATTTAAACACTCGTAAGTACGGGTTCAAAGACTTGAGGTTCAGAATCGGTCTTACTGAACCGTCCGGCTTCAGTACTATGAACAAGTTGGAATAGTACCCCTTGTTTAGTAGATGAGGCGGAACTGGAACAATGACCTGAGTCTGTACCAGTTTTTGGATGGCATGCTGTAAAGTTATACTTGCCACTTGTGAAACTGGCAAGCCTGATTTGAAGAATCTGTGAGGTGGGAGCTTTTGGAACTCCAGTCTGTAGCCCTGGGAAATAAGATCTATGACCCAGGGATCCTGGCATGAATTTGACCAGATGTGACTGAAGAATTATAGTTGGGCTCCCACCTAACAGCCTTACAGGCATTGCGGTCTACCGTCATGCTGAAGTCTTTGAGGAAGCAGAGCCTGAGCTCTGTTCCTGAGCACCTGCAGTTGCTGGTTTGCATGGTTTACCTCTTGCGCCGCTGGAGGACACAGAAGCACCTCTGGATTTGCCCTTGAACTTGACCGTCCGAAAGGACTGTAACGTAGAAGCTGAATAAGTCTTCTTGGTTGGGGGGGGCTGCGGAAGGAAGATACGTAGACTTACCCGCAGTAGCTGTGGAGATCCATTTGTCTAATTCATCTCCAAACAAGGCCTCTCCTGTGAATGGTAGGCCTACCACGCCTTTCCTGGAGTCCGCGTTAGCAGTCCACTGGCGTAGCCACAAGCCTCTTCATGCCGACACTGCCATAGCGGTGGTGCGTGTGTTAAGCACGCCTATTTCCTTTATGGCTTCCACCATAAAGTTTGCAGAGTCCTGTATATGCTGCAGGAGTAAGACAACATCCCCCCTAGATAAGGAATCTGACCCCTCAATTAGGTTACCTGACAATTTCACAATGGCTTTAGTAATCCACGCACATGCAATAGTGGGTCTTTTGGCCACCCCAGCAGCTGTGTACAATGATTTGAGTGTAGTCTCAATTTTTTACAATCAGCCGTGTCCTTTAGGGAGGCTGCACCAGGAACAGGCAATATAATTTTACGTGACAACCTAGAGACTGATGTGTCCACTATCTGTGGATTTTCCCATTTTTCCCTATCCTCCAGAGGAAAGGGAAAAGATGAGAGCAACCTTTCAGGGATCTGAAACGTCTTATCAGGATTGACCCATGGTTCTTCTCTATTCCTTGTGACAGAGCAGCATCCCTCCCCTCCAAATCTACCTCACCCTCCTCCAAGTCTGACCCATCAGCGTCAGAGTCAGATTGCAGGATATGGGCCAGAGATCGCTTTTGCGGATAAATGGGAGGGGACTGAGACGCTTTTTGGGGGACTGAGTCTCTGTTCATAAACGCATTCCAAAGTTTGTTTTAAGTATTGCGTCTCTTTCTCATTGCGGGACAATTTTGTAGAAAGAATGGAAATCATTCCTTTGAGAGAATTAACTCACTTCGGTTCAGCCCCGCTAGCTTGTGAACCCTGAGTACCCAGTAGTGAGCCCCCTGGTGAAGAGGAACACTTGGCTGTGCAAGAAACACACTCTTTGCCTGACATAATGTAAATGTGACAGCACACACACACACACACACACACACACACACACACACACAGGAAAAGGTTAAGCACAATTAACCCACAAAGAGCCCATCAGGGAGACACAGAGTTGTTTGGAGCCAGCCCCCACCGCACCCTTATCACTAATGCCAAGCTTAGCCGGGTCGTAGACTGAGTACCCTGATGGGGGACTTAGTACACTAATAGTCGCTCCCCCTCTGCTATGGCCCCCTGGTACCGCTGAAGTAATCTGGAGTCACACGGGAAGAGCTGCGCGTCCCTGTCCTGTCAGCGTCTGTGTCCACTGCAGAGAGAAAATGGCACTGGTGAGCTGCTGGATCCTCTTATAGTGAAGCCCCACCCCTTCAATGGCGCGCGGTCTTCCTGCTTTTTTATACTGGCTGAGGAATCTGGTGCTTAAAATAGAGAGAAAACGTTTTAAGGCTGCCAGTCTGGGTACTGTGTACAGTGTACTGAGACGCAGTTGTGTACTGTGTCTGGAGACGCATTCCTCCCCATTTATAAACCATGCATCTCCGTACTCTCGTGCCGCAATAAAGGCCGGTGACCCGCTAACCGGGACGCCGGCTTAGTACTCAACACTCTTCTTTCTTCTGGCTCTGTTAAGGGTGACAGCGTGCTGCGGGAATGTACGCTCGCCGTGGTGGGGCTTGCAAATAGTTCCCTCAGCAGCTCAGTGTCCTGTCAGCGGGGAACAGGACCATTAACCCTTTAAGAGGTTGGGCCGTTCCCCCCCTAAGTTCCACGAAGCAGTCAGGCTGGTGCCAACCAGAGACAAAAAAAGGTGCATATAGTGAAGCACAGTTTTTACAATGTACATGGAAGTTTTTATGGTTAAAAGACATTTATTGTACACTTATAAAACATCGATCCACACACGATTAAAAGTGTGATAGCAGCAGTAAGAGTAACACAAAGTGCAATGTGTCTAGCAGCAATTAGAGTATCCACACACGGAGTCCAAATGGACAATTACCAGAATTAGATGAAAAGAGTGCGTATAGATGTAAAGTCCACAGCAGCTGCAGCAACTCCTTCACCTTCCGTCCGGTAAAGCGTCCAGGATCTCCCTCCAATGGTCAAATCGATATAGCCAAGGCGTTTCTCCCCTGTTCATCGGGTCTTTGTCAAGGCTTTCCAGAGTATAAGCCTTGACAAAGACCCGATGAACAGGGGAGAAACGCCTTGGCTATATCGATTTGACCATTGGAGGAAGATCCTGGACGCTTTACCGGACGGAAGGTGAAGGAGTTGCTGCAGCTGCTGTGGACTTTACATCTATACGCACTCTTTTCATCTAATTCTGGTAATTGTCCATTTGGACTCCGTGTGTGGATACTCTAATTGCTGCTAGACACATTGCACTTTGTGTTACTCTTACTGCTGCTATCACACTTTTAATCGTGTGTGGATCGATGTTTTATAAGTGTACAATAAATGTCTTTTAACCATAAAAACTTCCATGTACATTGTAAAAACTGTGCTTCACTATATGCACCTTTTTTTGTCTCTTTTGGGAAAATCCGTACATGAGGACTACTGATAATAGTGGCTCTCTGATCTCCACTTGATGCGCTAGGTGTATGTATTGGTACCATTTTTTTCTTTGCACGTATATCCCACTTGTTGGGTTGGAGGTATTGTCTAGAGAGTTACCTCAAGGTCACTTTGGTACATCACTAAGCTGCTCTAATTAATGCGCACTGAACATAGTATCTATACCCACTTTGTTCTCTGGTGCCAACCAGCCCTGCCTGAAAATAACAAACATATAAATTAAATGCAGAAAACTCTCAGGAGCTTCCATAAGCATGACCGGCTCCTCCGGGCACATTTTCTAAACTGAGTCTGGTAGGAGGGGTATAAAGGGAGGAGCCAGCCCAAATTATCAAATTCTTAAAGTGCCCATGGCTCCTAGTGGTCCCGTCTATACCCCGGTACTAAATGGACCCCAGTATCCTCTAGGACGTTAGATAAAGGAGCAAATAAAGTGACACATTGATCCGGCACATTTCCTGTGCGGCATGGAACAAGCCTACCGCCATCCTTCCAGGAGCTTTTAAACAGGCTCTAGTTTTTGTCCAAAATGGAATATATATCCAGTCTCCAAAACAACACAGTAGATTTAAGTTCCATGCAGTCTGGTCTTCCTGGCATAGGCTTCATAATGTGGCCCTTCCTGGACTTGTATGAATGTATGCTCTCCTTGGGGGTCATTCCGACCCGTTCTGAGGCAGCGGTTCTTCGCTGCGGTGGGAACGGGACTGGAATGCGCATGCGTGGCGTGCGCACTGCTTACACGCGGTGTTGCCCGGCGACCCACGACGCTGGTTACGAAGAAAGTGACCGCAAGAAGACTGACAGAAGGAAGGCATTCAGGGGCGTCACCTGTCCGTTGGCGGACGTTTTCGGGGAGTGGTAAGTAAAACGCAGGCGTGTCCAGGCGAATGGAGGGCGGATGTCTGATGTCAAAGCGGCCCCATCATCGCTGGATCCATCGCACAGGGTAAGTATGTCCAGGCTGGTCTTGTTTTGAGTGAAACTTTTTTAGCATAGCAGGGCTGCACAAGCGATCGCAGCCCTGCTATGCTAAACCCCCACAGGCGGAGATTAGTTGATCGCACCAGCAGCAAAAATTTGCTTGGTGCAATCAACTCGGAATGACCCCCTTTATCCACTCCCTGTTTCCATCCTCCTCCCCTCCTTTCCCTTCTCTTTTCTTCTATCCTATACCTCTCTTTCTCTTTAATTACTCTCCTCTCCTGGCTCGCAACCCCCTCATCCTCTGTATCCTCTCCCCCATGTATCTCTCTCCACACTCTTTTTTACTCCACTCCCCTTTTTTCCCTACCTCACCACCCTCACCTATGTTACCCATTCTTAGTCAGTTACTAGATTGCTAGATTCCCCTGTTGGGAGCAACCTGTGGGTGCCCTCACCACTCCATTTACTCTTTTCCTCCTTTTTTATCCCTCAGCCCCCTCACTGGGTCTTTCTTGTCCCTTGTGCAGACCTTGAAACTGTTGGTCTGTTACAAATTGTTAACATACATGTTTGTTCTCTGTACTTCCATTTCAATGTTTTATTTGACATACCCGTATATACTCGAGTATAAGTCAACCCGAATATAAGCCGAGGCACCTAATTTTACCACAAAAACCTGAGAAAACTCATTGACTCGAGTATAAGCCTAGGGTGGAAAATGCAGCTCTAGCCGTACACAGCCCTCATACTGCCAGATATGCCCTCATACTGCCAGATATGCCCCACAGTGCCAGATATACCCTAATGCTGCCAGATATGCCCCACAGTGCCAGATATGCCCTCATGCTGCCAGATATGCCCCACAGTGCCAGATATGCCCTCATGCTGCCAGATATGCCCCACAGTGCCAGATATGCCCCACAGTGCCAGATGTGCCAGATATACCCTCATGCTGCCAGATATGCCAGATGTGCCCTCATGCTGCCAGATATGCCCCACAGTGCCAGATATGCCCTCATTCTGCCAGATATGCCCCACAGTGCCAGATATGCCCTCATGCTGCCAGATATGCCCCACAGTGCCAGATGTGCCCTCATGCTGCCAGATATGCCAGATATGCCCCACAGTGCCAGATGTGCCCTCATGCTGCCAGATATGCCCCACAGTGCCAGATGTGCCCTCATGCTGCCAGATATGTCAGATATGCCCCACAGTGCCAGATGTGCCCTCATGCTGCCAGATATGCCAGATATGCCCCACAGTGCCAGATGTGCCCTCATGCTGCCAGATATGCCCCACAGTGCCAGGAAGGGTACTTACCCTCCATCGCTCCCGCGTTGTCTTCTGAAGGAGGGACACGGAGGGCACAGCGCGCTGCTCTCCTGTGTCCCTCCTGCGTCTCCGGCGTCGTGTGTGTGTTAAATGAAGTGCCGGTTCGTGAGCCAATCAGAGCCCTAGAGTGTCAGAAATATTTTCACAGCACCCCTAGGCCAAAGGTTTCTTATTGAGAGATTTAGAAAAAAAAAGTAATTAAGTACCGTATATACTCGAGTATAAGCCGAATTTTTCAGCACTTTTTTTTGTGCTGAAAAAGCCCCCTCGGCTTATACTCGAGTCAGTGCAGTGGGAAGGAGTGGGGACACGGAGGGCAGTCAGTGCAGTGGGAAGGAGGGACACAGAGGGCACAGCGCGCGCCTCTCCTGTGTCCCTCCTGTGTCTCCGGTGGCAGCGGCGGGTCTATTAAATGAAGTACCCGTTCGTGAGCTCTGATTGTCTCACGAACCGGCACTTCATTTAACAGACCCGCCGCGGCCACCGGAGACGCAGGAGGGACACAGGAGAGGCGCGTGCTGTGCCCTCCGTGTCCCATCTTCACAAGACAGCGCGGGAGCAGCGGAGGGTAAGTTACCGTATACCTGGCACTGGGGGGAGCATATTTATTTGGCACTTGGGGGGGGGGCCATATGTGGCACTGAGGGGGCATATCTGGCACTGTGGGGGCATATCTGGCACTATGAGGGCATATCTGGCACTGTGGGGGAATATCTGGAAGTATGAGGGCATATCTGGCACTGTGGGGGCATATCTGGCACTATGAGGGCATATCTGGCACTGTGGGGGCATATCTGGCACTATGAGGGCATATCTGGCACTGTGGGGGCATATCTGGCACTGTGGGGGAATATCTGGCAGTATGAGGGCATATCAGGCACTGTGGGGGCATATCTGGCACTATGAGGGCATATCTGGCACTGTGGGGGAATATCTGGCAGTATGAGGGCATATCTGGCACTGTGGGGGCATATCTGGCACTATGCGGGCATATCTGGCACTGTGGGGGCATATCTGGCAGTGTGAGGGCATATCTGGCACTGTGGGGGCATATCTGGCACTATGAGGGCATAGCTGGCACTGTGGGGGCATATCTGGCACTATGAGGGCATATCTGGCACTGTGGGGGACTATCTGGCAGTATGAGGGCATATCTGGCACTGTGGGGGCATATCTGGCACTATGAGGGCATATCTGGCACTGTGGGGCATATCTGGCAGTGTGTGGGCATATCTGGCAGTGTGGGGGCATATCTGGCACTGTGGGGGCATATCTGGCACTATGAGGTCATAGCTGGCACTGTGGGGGCATATCTGGCACTATGAGGGCATATCTGGCACTGTGGGGGAATATCTGGCAGTACGAGGGCAAATCTGACACTGTGGGGCATATCTGGCACCATGAGGGCATATCTGGCACTGTGGGGGCATATCTGGCAGTGTGAGGGCATATCTGGCACTGTGGGGGCATATCTGGCACTATGAGGGCATATCTGGCACTGTGGGGGCATATCTGGCAGTATGAGGGCTGTGTACGGCTAGAGCTGCATTTCCCACCCTAGGCTTATAATCGAGTCAATAAGTTTTCCCAGGTTTTTGTGGTAAAATTAGGTGCCTCGGCTTATATTCGGGTCGACTTATACTCGAGTATATACGGGTAAATTATGTTTATATGTCATCCTTAGCTTCAATTATGTGGTGAGGGACAAGATTTGCTTCTGTTTGTCCATATATTTTAGGAGTGGCAGCCACAAGCACTAGTATTGTGTATTACACATTACACTGACAATAAATAGTTTGAATTGGTCCTGGACCACCAACCTGAGGCACCTCTGCAAGTGTCCGCAGCACCCCAGGGTGACACAGCACACAGTTTGAGAGCCACTGGTCTAAGGGGATGACAACTGGAGGTGTTGCCCATAGCAACTAATCAGATTCTAGCTATTACAGTATTTCTCTTATTGGATTCTAGAAAATAATAGCTAAAATCTGACTGGTTGCCACCTCTTGTCTGTTTAGAAGTTGTAGCAAATCTATCTCTTAAGGTCCAAACTGGCCAGTTACTCTATAGGACAAAAAAATAGGATTTTATTTACCTACCGGCAAATCCCTTTCTCGCAGTCCGTAGAGGATACTGGGGTCCACACCAGTACCATGGGGTATAGATGGGTCCACTAGGAGCCTTGGGCACTTTAAGATATCAATAGTGTGCACTGGCTTCTCCCTCTATGCCCCTCCCAGCAGACTCAGTCTAGAAACTGTGCCCGAGGAGATGGACATATCTTGAGAGAAGGATTCAGAAAAAGATAGTGGTGAGATTCGAACCAGAACAACCAAACAAAAAGAAAAACCATGTTAACACAACATGAACAAAAACAGCAACAGCTGATCCAACAATAATACTTAATCAAGCAACCCTGCAGGAAACACAAAGAACTGGGTGGGCGCCCAGTATCCTCTACAGACTACGAGAAAAGGATTTACCAGTAGGTAATAAAAATCCTATTTTCTCTTACGTCCTAGAGGATACTGGGGTCCACATTAGTACCATGGGGATGTACCAAAGCTCCCAAACCGGGTGGGAGAGTGCTGAGGTTCTTGCAGAACTGATTGACCAAACTGAAGGTCCTCAGAGGCCAAGGTATCGAACTCGTAGAACTTAGCAAACGTGTACGAACCAGACCAAGTAGCTGCTCAGCAGAGCTGTAAAGCTGAGACACCCCGGGCAGCCTCCCAGGAATAACCCACCGACCGAGTAGAGTGGGCATGATCTGATTTAGGAACCGGCAAAGCTGCCGTAGAGTAAGCATGCTGGATAGTCAGCGTGATCCAGCGAGCAATAGACTGCTTAGAAGCAGGACACCCAATTTTCTTGGGATCATAGAGCACAAACAGCGAGTCCGATTTTCTGTGATGAGCTGTCCGTTTGACATAGATTCTCAAAGCCCTCACAACATCCAGGGACTTTGAAGTAGAAGAGGTGTCAGTAAGCACCGGAACCATAATAGGTTGGTTTATGTGAAACGCAGACACCACTTTTGGAAGAAATTGCTGACGAGTTCTGAGTTCAGCTCTATCCTCATGAAAAATCAAATAGGGGTTCTTGTGAGACAAGGCCCCCAATTCCGAAACATGCCGTGCTGAAGCCAAGGCCAATAGTGTGACAGTTTTCCATGTAAGAAACTTTACATCCACCTCCTGTAAAGGCTCAAACCAATCTGATTGCAGAAAATGCAACACCACGTTAAGATCCCAAGGTGCCGTGGGAGGCACAAAGGGTGGTTGGATGTGCAGAACTCCTTTCAAGAAGGTCTGAACCTCAGGAAGGGACGCCAACGATTTCTGGAAGAAAATGGACAAGGCCAAAACCTGGACCTTTATGGAGCCCAGACGCAGACCCACATCCATATCAGACTGCAGAAAAAGCAGAAGAGGACCCAGCTGAAATTCTACCGCAGGAAATTTCCTGTTCTCACACCAAGAGACGTATTTTCTCCAAATCCGGTGGTAATATTTAAACATTACCCCTTTACTGGCTTGGATCAAGGTAGGAATTACCTTGTCCGGAATGCCTTTCCGGGCTACAATTTGACGCTCAACCTCCATGCCGTCAAACGTAGCCGTGGTAAGTCTTGATAGACGAATGGCCCCTGTTGTAGAAGATCTTCCCGAAGAGGCAGAGGCCACAGGTCCTCCAGTATGCCAGTAGATCTGCGTACCAAGCCCTTCTTGGCCAATCCGGAGCAATGAGAATTGCTTGAATCCTTTCCCTTTTTATTCTTTTCAGAATTCTTGGGATCAACGGAAGTGGTGGAAAGACATACACCATCTGGTAGACCAGAGCGTCCACCGCCACTGCTTCCCAGTTGGCTACTCCCGGAATGAAGATTGCGGACAGCACTACGGCGTGTCCCTCTGCCCAGAGGAGAATCCTTGTCACCTCCGACATTGCTGCTCTGCTCTTTGTTACGCTCTGTCAGTTTATGTACGTCACCGCCGTCACTGAACCTGGATGGCTCGATTTTGAAGAAGATGAGACACCTTCCGAATGGTGTTGTATATTGCCCTTAATTCCAACACGTTGATTGGAAGAATGGCTTCCTGACTTGTGCATCTTCCTTGGAAGCGTTCCCCTTGGGTGACTGCTCCCCACCCTCTGAGGCTTGCATCCGTGGTTAGCAGAATCCAATTTTGAATCCTGAACCTTTGGCCCTCGGTCAGGTGAGAAGTCAGTAGCCACCACAGAAGAGAAATCCTGGCTCTTGGGGATGGATGGAACCTCTGGTGCATGTGTAGATGCGATCCGGATCATTTGTCCAGAAGATCCAGCTGGAAGGGTCTTGCATGAAACCTTCTGTACTG
Organism: Pseudophryne corroboree; assembly: GCF_028390025.1. Lineage (NCBI taxonomy): Eukaryota > Metazoa > Chordata > Amphibia > Anura > Myobatrachidae > Pseudophryne > Pseudophryne corroboree. The sequence goes on from NC_086449.1 coordinate 148,890,777, forward strand.
CAGTGCCTCGTAAGAGGCTACCATGTTTCCCAGGAGGCGAACGCACAGATGTACCGATATCCGGGGTGGCCGTGGGACGACTGAATTACCAATGCCTTTTCCAGAGGAAGGAACACCTTCTGTACCTCCGTATCCAGTATCATCCCTAGGAACGGAAGCCTCCATGTTGGTTCCAGGTGAGATTTTGGCAGATTCAGAATCCACCCTTGATCCTGGAGTAGTCGTGTGGAGTGGGCAATGCTGTGTAACAACCTTTCCCTGGACGGTACTTTTATCAGTAGATCGTCCAGGTACGGTATTATGTTCACTCCCGCGGAGTGTTGCCTTATAGGTAATTGTCTGCACTTAGTCTAATATTAGGGCAATAGATGTTGTCTGAATCAAAATATAATTCATTATAAATAGGCGATGTTACCATAGTGGACAGTATACTGGATATATATAGTAAGGAATAGATATGAAATAAGTTTGAATGTATGAGGTAATGTTTAGCTGATTTAAGAAATTAGGTTTGTGTATGTGTTTATATAGATATACTGTATATTTGTGTTTTACTGCAAGATGGTAAAAAATAGTGTAGGGAACAGGTTTATTCTGCTCTAGTCATAAATAAGGCCAGAGAGGTTACAGTAAGATCAAGAGTCATTGTAGAGAAAAGGTATTAGGCCATAAATGATAATAGGTATGTGACAGAGCTCTGTTGGTCATTGGAATTCACAGGTGTGCTTACAGTAGATCAGAATCTACTGGTTTGTCTATTGTCCAGTGAAGGTTAAAAGCTAGGGAGCATAAATTAACTACTATGAAAAGAGATCACATCCATTGATAAAACATTGTGTAACCGACCCCAGGAAAACTTGTCAATACAACAGAACTTTGGATGAAAAGACATTCCAGATTTTACAATACTATACTTGCTTAAGGCAGTGTGGACACCACACTTTTATGACACCATGCCTCTGTGAACAGGACACGACAGCCCAGTTCAATGTTTGTTTTATTACACCTTGGAATCTGACAAACCTATAATTACCTATTCCATTGGAAACTATGAGAATATGATAGTTTGAATTGGTAAAATATGAGATAAAAGGACCAGACTTGTAGTTAGGAGTTAGAAGGAAGAGGGAGAGGGAGAAGAAGAAGGAGAAGGAAGGAAGTCAGTCAGGAGGAGAAGTCATGGAGAACATGCAGAAGGAATGATTCTTGGGATGGCAATCTTTAACTTGCAAGTATAAATATGATAATAATTGAAACTGTTTGTGAAACTTATGTCATGTTGTTTTATGTTATGTAACGAAGGAAACATAGCATAGCTTAATATAATTATAATTAGTATATATATCACTACTGTGTATATCTTATTCTGTACGATTTGATCTGCCTGTAAATAAAGAATCATATAAAAAGAGCGGTAATATTCAAGCTTGAACTCTCTTTAAGGAATCTTAACTTCATAATTTCATAAGTCATATATATAAGGACTGCATCTATTTATCAGTTTGTAAGCCTGACATAATATATTTGCAGATATATATGATAAATGCATATTAATTGAAATATATCCATATATTAAATACCATATATGATATATTAAATATTAATATTCATAAATAGGATTCCATAAATCAATATTGGCGACCACGAATTGGACTTGTTATTACTGAATCTGATTATCTGATTTATAATATTTATGAGGAGTAGCAAATGCTATAAGCTGGCTACCAAATCTGCAGAATCACGGTGGGGATGTATCTATGAAAATTTATTACCATTGTGTAATGTCAATTTTGTATTCTGTATAACCTAGGATAAATGTGTTAGTGCAATATACGTTATTTTAACTAACATAATATCTATTAGGAAGCAGCACCAATGGCTATAAGCCTGCTGGCAAAGTACAAGATCACAGTGGAATAGGTTACAAATGAGAATAAAGAATTTAAAGGCCTAGAATAGAAAATGTGCACAGTGGAAATGAGTATTTCCAAATAAATGTATAAATGTACCAGGTATTAGAGTTTAACCTTAAGACACCGGTCAATCTTAAGGAGAGGATACCTTCAGTACTAAAAACAAAGAATATATAAATTTAGCATTGTAATGTTAAATATGCAAAAAGTTGCAGCAGCATTAGGAAAAATGCGCAGAACTGCGGCTTTAGAAGCCAAACAGAAATGTAAAGAAGGATCAGGTTCACGTCTTCGTAAGGCGTGCCTGACCATTAATGCAAAAATGCATTCATTATTTAAGTCCCTTAAACAGAAAAATAAACAAAAAAAGTTTGGGGCAGAAGCAAAAAGCCTGGCAGATTGTAAGCAAACTGTCATGACCTCTCAGGAGGAGATAAAAGAAAGTACAAGGGAGAACATTGTAGATGTAGGTGAGACTCAGGACAGCATTGTCCATGTGCAGCACACAGAGTCTGCTATGGTCACACAGACCACCAGCAGAACAGCCTCTTTGGTAAAGGAAGAAAGTAGCAATGTGCCGGATGTGTCTATCATCAGACAGCACATTAATGTAAAGGAGGTAGCAGCAATAGGAGATGTCCCCTATACTGTTTCTAGTAAGGGGGAAGATCATTGTAACTCAGATTATGAGTATTCTGCTGAATACACTCTCAGAGTTCCCAATGTAAATGAAGAATTTGTTATGCCCTTAGGCAAAGGTGAATTGTCAGCAGATTTAAACACTGATAGCTGCAGTACAGTGCACACAGGGGTGGAGATGTTCCCCATGGTGAAAACTCCCATGGTAACCAGAGTTGAAAACCCTGAAATGTATTCACCTGGGAACATGTTTAAAGGGAAAATCCATGAAATTAATACAGGAATGCATGTTTACAAACAAAGTTCCCAAACTTTTGTAACCCCCAGACAACACTCAGAGAAATCTAGTGATGGTGCAAATGTTTGCATGCTCTCAGAGAGACCACATGCAGAGTGTCATTCTGCAAACCACACACCAATTAACAATGACAAAAAGGATCACCAGGATGAAAATGTTTTTATGCACTGGTGCCATAACCATTTTATTACAGGTGTGGAAAGACAGAAAGCCCTGGGACCTGCAATACATATTTGGCAAAGTCTAACAAGTTTCTCTCCCCACAAGAATATTTTTCAGGAAATACAAGATGCTTCAAGACCAAGAAGCCATGCCAAGCAGCAAACGCTATGGTTGGAGACAGTCTGGGACCAGGCTGCATCACAAGGGAGTATGGTCACAAGTGAATACGGTAGTATCATTCCTTTACTTGTTAGATCCAATGTAGCCATTGTTTGCTTTGATGTTCCAACAGCCACAGTTTCCAAATTAAACCTGCATCATATCTGCAGCGACAATTGTGCTGCCATTGACACACAAGGTGACAGGAAAGATTGGCACAGGCCAGAAACAATTGTTTGTTTGTTATTCAATCTTTAAAGACACATTTGTAAATTCTGTACCTGATAACATGCAGCAGATAGGACAGAATGCATAGCAAGCTATGTTAAATCACTGTATAAATATCTGTGATATTCATTGTATGTCTTTTTGTTTGATTCATAGTAATCCTGGCAACCTGTATACAGAATGGTGCAAGACTCCAAAAAGACTCTAATTTACAAGGGAAAAGGTCTTCATTAACCCTTTCATCGCTGCTATCCAGCAAAATCTACGTAGCATCCCTAAAGACTGACATATGGACAAATCCTCAAGGAGTTTTCCAGTTTCACAAGAAAGGGGAAGGTTTTCATTAACCCTTTCATCACAAGTAATCATTACTTGTCTTTCAAACTACATGTACACCCCCACAACAGTGTACAGCACCTCTCATCACTGTGATTATACAGAACTGTCTCATCCCTTCATATACTTTAATCAAATATATATGTAAACATTTGTCTGATATATATATATATATATATATATATATATATTTATTTGATATCATTGTATTATATACCTTGTAAATATTTTATGTTTTTTTTTTATATTACACAGTAGATACTACCTATGCTTCCTTCGTAAAAGCTTCAAAAGTAATTAAATATCTAATACAGGATGGTATACCGCGTTATAACAAATTGGGACAAGATTATTAAGTGGGATGAATAATTCTCTTAATAAAGACTGTAACAAGTCAAAGGGAATTATTTGTAGCGTAACAGGGTCAACTGTATATGCACATGGCTGCATATAAAATAATATTGGATGGAATTAGATATATTTAAAGCCATTCCTAAATGATATTTAATATCTGTTTGAAGCAAAATTATATTCATTTATTGTATTGATAGGATGTTACTATATACACATCAAAAGCATTTTAAATAATTATTAGTCAAAATATAGGTAGGATAGAAAACGCCTTTATATGGGTTAAACTGGTATAAGTTTATTTAAGATTGAGATGTATAAATAGGTTCAAGGTAGAATAAGGAGACTTAAGACTGCATGGTAATTTATTCAGTGAGGAAATACAGTAAACAGAGTAGGTGTACTACTCGCAGCCATTTGTGGTACTATTGCCCGAAGACAATTAAGACCTACTATTAACAAGCAAAGAAAGAAAGAAAGACTGGTTCATATATGACTGTTCTATTCAAAATCACAACCTGTTTTGTGCAAAGCAATATGGACACTGGTCACAACTGCGGTATTGGATAAACGCAAAGGAAACAGAACTGCTAAATACTGTATAAAGACCATTACCGAGGGTCATCACAAGTACTGAGTTGCAAACTCAAGATCATAGTACGCAAAATACACAGCCCTCTGCGTCAAACAGCGAAATGGCAAGCAAAGGAGCAGCTGCTATGAAGAATTCTACTTCAACTGCCTCCATAATGCAGACGCAAGGCGTCTCCAATTGCAAGCAAACCACGCAGATGACAGTCTTATCCCAGTAAATTGCTACAGCCAAGAACAGCAAAAATGTCCAAATGTACTGATCCAGATACAGAAAAAAGGTCTACAATTGGGCTATGGTATTCCAAATGTCTGTAGAAATTAGTTTTCCTCATGAATACTGAATAAAAACCTCAGTCTTGGTCTGCTTTAGTTAAAAAGTAGAATAAGGTTAGGTAAGCTAAGAATTTTTAGAGATTTTTAAAATCACAATGGTTATTATTATTACACTTATGGTATATATTAGGGTTACAACAAAAGTTATGTTTTGAAGAAATATTTTGAAATGTATTTGGAAGCAATTACGCTAGTTTAATGTGTGGCCAATCAAAATAATTTCTCATGGCCACAAGGGGGCGACTGTTGCCTTATAGGTAATTGTCTGCACTTAGTCTAATATTAGGGCAATAGATGTTGTCTGAATCAAAATATAATTCATTATAAATAGGCGATGTTACCATAGTGGACAGTATACTGGATATATATAGTAAGGAATAGATATGAAATAAGTTTGAATGTATGAGGTAATGTTTAGCTGATTTAAGAAATTAGGTTTGTGTATGTGTTTATATAGATATACTGTATATTTGTGTTTTACTGCAAGATGGTAAAAAATAGTGTAGGGAACAGGTTTATTCTGCTCTAGTCATAAATAAGGCCAGAGAGGTTACAGTAAGATCAAGAGTCATTGTAGAGAAAAGGTATTAGGCCATAAATGATAATAGGTATGTGACAGAGCTCTGTTGGTCATTGGAATTCACAGGTGTGCTTACAGTAGATCAGAATCTACTGGTTTGTCTATTGTCCAGTGAAGGTTAAAAGCTAGGGAGCATAAATTAACTACTATGAAAAGAGATCACATCCATTGATAAAACATTGTGTAACCGACCCCAGGAAAACTTGTCAATACAACAGAACTTTGGATGAAAAGACATTCCAGATTTTACAATACTATACTTGCTTAAGGCAGTGTGGACACCACACTTTTATGACACCATGCCTCTGTGAACAGGACACGACAGCCCAGTTCAATGTTTGTTTTATTACACCTTGGAATCTGACAAACCTATAATTACCTATTCCATTGGAAACTATGAGAATATGATAGTTTGAATTGGTAAAATATGAGATAAAAGGACCAGACTTGTAGTTAGGAGTTAGAAGGAAGAGGGAGAGGGAGAAGAAGAAGGAGAAGGAAGGAAGTCAGTCAGGAGGAGAAGTCATGGAGAACATGCAGAAGGAATGATTCTTGGGATGGCAATCTTTAACTTGCAAGTATAAATATGATAATAATTGAAACTGTTTGTGAAACTTATGTCATGTTGTTTTATGTTATGTAACGAAGGAAACATAGCATAGCTTAATATAATTATAATTAGTATATATATCACTACTGTGTATATCTTATTCTGTACGATTTGATCTGCCTGTAAATAAAGAATCATATAAAAAGAGCGGTAATATTCAAGCTTGAACTCTCTTTAAGGAATCTTAACTTCATAATTTCATAAGTCATATATATAAGGACTGCATCTATTTATCAGTTTGTAAGCCTGACATAATATATTTGCAGATATATATGATAAATGCATATTAATTGAAATATATCCATATATTAAATACCATATATGATATATTAAATATTAATATTCATAAATAGGATTCCATAAATCAATAGGAGCTTGCGGAGGAGAAACATAATTTCCGCCATAACCTTGGTAAACACCCTTGGTGCTGTGGAGAGCCCAAAGGGCAGGGCCTGGAAGTAACAGACCTGCAACGCAAACCTTAGATAAGCCTGATGAGGCGGCCAAATCGGAATATGAAGGTACGCATCCTTGATATCCAGAGACACCAGGAATTCTCCCTCCTCCAGACCTGAGATCACCGCTCTCAGTGACTCCATCTTGAATTTGAACACCCGTAAATACGGGTTCAGTGACTTGAGGTTTAAAATGGGTCTTACCTTACCATCCGGTTTCGGTACCACAAACAGGTTGGAATAGAAACCCTTGTTTTGTAGGTGAAGTGGTAAGCCGGATTTGAAGAATCTGTGAGGTGGGAGTTCCTGAAACTCCAGTCTGTAGCCCTGGACGATAAAATCTTTTACCCATGGATCCAGGCATGTTGTGATCCATACGTGACTGAAATATCGTAACCGGGCTCCCACCTGCCTGTTGACCAGACAGTGCGGTGCACCGTCATGCTGAAGGCTTTGCAGAAGCAGAACCGGAGGTCTGATCCTATGAGACTGTATTTGCAGGTTTTCTGGGCTTACCTCTACTGCCCTTGAAGGCAGTAGAAGAGCCTTTGGCCTTACCTTTAAACTTTGCTGTCCGAAAGGACTGCAACGTTGGTACAGAATAGGATTTCCTAGCCGGGGAATCTGCGGAAGGAAGATATGTAGACTTACCTGCCGTAGCCTTGGATATCCATGTATCCAGTTCATCTCCAAAAAGGGCTACCACTGTGAAAAATAAGAATTTACTTACCGATAATTCTATTTCTCGTAGTCCGTAGTGGATGCTGGGAACTCCGTAAGGACCATGGGGAATAGCGGCTCCGCAGAAGACTGGGCACAAAAAGAAAAGCTTTAGGACTACCTGGTGTGCACTGGCTCCTCCCCCTATGACCCTCCTCCAAGCCTCAGTTAGGATACTGTGCCCGGACGAGCGTACACAATAAGGAAGAATTTTTGAATCCCGGGTAAGACTCATACCAGCCACACCAATCACACCGTACAACCTGTGATATGAACCCAGTTAACAGCATGATAACAGAGGAGCCTCTGGATAGATGGCTCACAACAACAATAACCCGATTTGTTAACAATAACTATGTACAAGTATTGCAGATAATCCGCACTTGGGATGGGCGCCCAGCATCCACTACGGACTACGAGAAATAGAATTATCGGTAAGTAAATTCTTATTTTCTCTGACGTCCTAGTGGATGCTGGGAACTCCGTAAGGACCATGGGGATTATACCAAAGCTCCCAAATGGGCGGGAGAGTGCGGATGACTCTGCAGCACCGAGTGAGAAAACTCCAGGTCCTCCTCAGCAAGAGTGTCAAATTTGTAAAATTTTACAAAAGTATTTGACCCTGACCAAGTAGCAGCTCGGCAGAGTTGTAAAGCCGAGACCCCTCGGGCAGCCGCCCAAGATGAGCCCACCTTCCTTGTGGAGTGGGCTTTTACAGATTTTGGCTGTGGCAGGCCTGCCACAGAATGCGCAAGCTGAATTGTACTACAAATCCAGCGAGCAATAGTCTGCTTAGAAGCAGGAGCACCCAGCTTGTTGGGTGCGTACAGGATAAATAGCGAGTCAGATTTTCTGACTCCAGCCGTCCTGGAAACATATATTTTCAGGGCCCTGACAACGTCCAGCAACTTGGAGTCCTCCAAGTCCTTAGTAGCCGCATGTACCACAATAGGCTGGTTCAGATGAAACGCTGAAACCACCTTTGGGAGAAATTGAGGACAGCCGCCAATTCGGACACACGCCTGGCTGAAGCCAGGGCCAACAACATGACCACTTTCCATGTGAGATATTTTAATTCCACAGTGTTGAGTGGTTCAAACCAATGTGATTTTAGGAAATCCAAAACAACATTCAGATCCCAGGGTGCCACTGGAGGCACAAAAGGAGGCTGTATATGTAGCACTCCCTTAACAAACGTCTGGACTTCAGGCACTGAAGCCAGTTCTCTCTGAAAGAAAATCGACAGGGCCGAAATCTGGACCTTAATGGATCCTAACTTTAGGCCCATAGACACTCCTGCTTGCAGGAAATGCAGGAATCGACCCAGTTGAAATTCCTCCGTCGGGGCCTTTTTGGCCTCGCACCACGCAACATATTTCCGCCAGATGCGGTGATAATGCTTTGCGGTTACATCCTTTCTGGCTTTTATCAAAGTAGGGATGACTTCATCTGGAATGCCTTTTTCCTTTAGGATCCGGCGTTCAACCGCCATGCCGTCAAACGCAGCCGCGGTAAGTCTTGGAACAGACAGGGTCCCTGCTGGAGCAGGTCCCTTCTCAGAGGTAGAGGCCACGGGTCCTCTGTGAGCATCTCTTGAAGTTCCGGGTACCAAGTCCTTCTTGGCCAATCCGGAGCCACGAGAATAGTTCTTACTCCTCCCCGCCGTATAATACTCAGCACCTTGGGTATGAGAGGCAGAGGAAGGAACACATACACCGACTGGTACACCCACGGTGTTACCAGAGCGTCCACAGCTATTGCTTGACGGTCCCTTGACCTGGCGCAATACCTGTCCAGTTTTTTGTTGAGGCGGGACGCCATCATGTCCACCTTTGGTTTTTCCCAACGGTTTATCATCATGTGGAAGACTTCTGGGTGAAGTCCCCACTCTCCCGGGTGGAGGTCGTGCCTGCTGAGGAAGTCTGCTTCCCAGTTGTCCACTCCCGGAATGAACACTGCTGACAGTGCTATCACATGATCTTCCGCCCAGCGAAGAATCCTTGCAGCTTCTGTCATTGCTCTCCTGCTTCTTGTGCCGCCCTGTCTGTTTACATGGGCGACTGCCGTGATGTTGTCCGACTGGATCAGCACCGGCTGACCTTGAAGCAGAGGTCTTGCTTGGCTTAGAGCATTGTAAATGGCTCTTAACGCCAGGATATTTATGTGAAGTGATGTCTCCAGGCTTGACCACAAGCCCTGGAAGTTTCTTCCCTGTGTGACTGCTCCCCAGCCTCGCAGGCTGGCATCCGTGGTCACCAGAACCCAGTCCTGAATGCCGAATCTGCGGCCCTCTAGAAAGATGAGCACTCTGCAACCACCACAGGAGAGACACCCTTGTCCTTGGGGACAGGGTTATTCGCTGATGCATCTGAAGATGCGATCCGGACCATTTGTCCAGCAGGTCCCACTGGAATGTTCTTGCGTGGAATCTGCCGAATGGGATTGCTTCGTAGGAAGCTATCATTTTTCCCAGGACCCTTGTACATTGGTGCACTGATACTTGGCCTGGTTTTAGGAGGTTTCTGACTAGCTCGGATAACTCTCTGGCTTTCTCTTCCGGGAGAAACACCTTTTTCTGGACTGTGTCCAGGATCATCCCTAGGAATAGAAGACGTGTCGTCGGGATCAGCTGCGATTTTGGGATATTGAGAATCCAACCGTGCTGCCGCAGCACTACTTGAGACAGTGCTACTCCGACTACCAACTGTTCCTTGGATCTTGCCCTTATCAGGAGATCGTCCAAGTAAGGGATAATTAAAACTCCCTTCCTTCGAAGGAGTATCATCATTTCGGCCATTACTTTGGTAAAGACCCGGGGCGCCGTGGACAATCCAAACGGCAGCGTCTGAAACTGATAGTGGCAGTTCTGTACCACAAACCTGAGGTACCCTTGGTGAGAAGGGTAAATTGGGACATGGAGGTAAGCATCCTTGATGTCCAGAGACACCATATAATCCCCTTCTTCCAGGTTCGCGATCACCGCTCTGAGTGACTCCATCTTGAATTTGAACCTCTGTATGTAAGTGTTCAAAGATTTTAGATTTAGAATAGGTCTCACCGAGCCATCCGGCTTCGGTACCACAAACAGCGTGGAATAATACCCCTTTCCCTGTTGCAGGAGGGGTACCTTGATTATCACCTGCTGTGAATACAGCTTGTGAATGGCTTCCAATACCGCCTCCCTGTCGGAGGGAGACGTCGGTAAGGCAGACTTTAGGAAACGGCGGAGGGGAGACGCCTCGAATTCCAATTTGTACCCCTGAGATACCACTTGAAGGATCCAGGGATCCACTTGTGAGTGAGCCCACTGCGCGCTGAAATTCTTGAGACGGGCCCCCACCGTGCCTGAGTCCGCTTGTAGAGCCCCAGCGTCATGCTGAGGACTTGGCAGAAGCGGGAGAGGGCTTCTGTTCCTGGGAACTGGCTGTTTGCTGCAGCCTTTTTCCTCTCCCTCTGCCACGGGGCAGAAATGAGGAGCCTTTCGCCCGCTTGCCCTTATGGGGCCGAAAGGACTGCGCCTGATAATACGGCGTCTTTTTATGTTGAGAGGCTACCTGGGGTAAAAATGTGGATTTCCCAGCAGTTGCCGTGGATACCAGGTCCGATAGACCTACCCCAAATAACTCCTCCCCTTTATAAGGCAATACTTCCATATGCCTTTTGGAATCAGCATCACCTGACCACTGCCGCGTCCATAACCCTCTTCTGGCAGATATGGACAGCGCACTTACTCTTGATGCCAGTCGGCAAATATCCCTCTGTGCATCACGCATATATAAAAACGCATCTTTTAAATGCTCTATAGTCAGTAATATAGTGTCCCTATCCAGGGTATCAATATTTTCAGTCAGGGAATCCGACCAAGCCACCCCAGCACTGCACATCCAGGCTGAGGCGATTGCTGGTCGCAGTATAACACCCGTGTGAGTGTATATACATTTTAGGATATTCTCCTGCTTTCTGTCAGCAGGTTCCTTAAGGGCGGCCGTATCCGGAGAGGTAGTGCCACCTGTTTTGACAAGCGTGTGAGCGCTTTATCCACCCTAGGAGGTGTTTCCCAACGTGCCCTATCCTCTGGCGGGAAGGGGTATGATGCCAATAACTTTTTAGGAATTATCAGTCTTTTATCGGGAGAAACCCACGCTTCATCACACACTTCATTTAATTCCTCAGAAGCAGGAAAAACTACAGGTAGTTTTTTCTCACCAAACATAATACCCTTTTTAATGGTACTTGTACTATCAGAAATGTGTAAAACATTTTTCATTGCCTCAATCATGTAACGTGTGGCCCTACTGGAAGTCACATTCGTCTCTTCATCGTCGACACTGGAGTCAGTATCCGTGTCGGCGTCTGTATCTACCATCTGAGGTAGCGGGCGTTTTAGAGCCCCTGATGGTCTTTGAGACGCCTGGACAGGCACCAGCTGAGTAGCCGGCTGTCTCATGTCATCAACTGTCTTTTGTAAAGAGCTGACACTTTCACGTAAATCCTTCCATAAGCTCATCCACTCAGGTGTCGACTCCCTAGGGGGTGACATCACCAGTACAGGCAATTGCTCCGCCTCCACATCATTTTCCTCTTCATACATGTCGACACAGTCGTACCGACACACAGCACACACACAGGGAATGCTCTGATAGAGGACAGGACCCCACTAGCCCTTTGGGGAGACAGAGGGAGAGTATGCCAGCACACACCAGAGCGCTATATATATGTTGGGATAACACCAAACAGAGTGTTTTTCCCTTTATAGCTGCTGTGTATATTATACTGCGCCTAATTAGTGCCCCCCCCCCCTCTTGTTTTACCCTTTTCTGTAGTGCAGGACTGCAGGGGAGAGTCAGGGAGACATCCTTCCAGCGGAGCTGTGAGGGAAAATGGCGCCAGTGTGCTGAGGAGATAGGCTCCGCCCCCTTCTCGGCGGACTTTTCTCCCGCTTTTTTTCGGAATCTGGCAGGGGTTAATATACATCCATATAGCCCTGGGGGTTATATGTGATGTAATTTAGCCAGCCAAGGTGTTTATATTGCTGCTCAGGGCACCCCCCCCCAGCGCCCTGCACCCATCAGTGACCGGAGTGTGTGGTGCATGAGGAGCAATGGCGCACAGCTGCAGTGCTGTGCGCTACCTTGGTGAAGACTGATGTCTTCTGCCGCCGATTTTCCGGACCTCTTCTTGCTTCTGGCTCTGTAAGGGGGCCGGCGGCGCGGCTCTGGGACCGGACTCCGAGGCTGGGCCTGTGTTCGGTCCCTCTGGAGCTAATGGTGTCCAGTAGCCTAAGAAGCCCAAGCTGGCTGCAAGCAGGCAGGTTCGCTTCTTCTCCCCTTAGTCCCTCGATGCAGTGAGCCTGTTGCCAGCAGGTCTCACTGAAAATAAAAAACCTAAAACTAACTTTTCCTAAGAAGCTCAGGAGAGCCTCCTAGATTGCACCCAGCTCGGTCGGGCACAAAAATCTAACTAACTGAGGCTTGGAGGAGGGTCATAGGGGGAGGAGCCAGTGCACACCAGGTAGTCCTAAAGCTTTTCTTTTTGTGCCCAGTCTCCTGCGGAGCCGCTATTCCCCATGGTCCTTACGGAGTTCCCAGCATCCACTAGGACGTCAGAGAAAAATAGGCTTTCCAGGCCTTTCCTGGAATCCGCATCCGCAGTCCACTGGCGTAGCCACAAGCCCCTACGTGCTGACACTGCCATGGCAGTAGTGCGCTCGTTGAGCAATTCAATATCCTTTATAGCCTCCACCATAAAGTTAGCAGAATCCTGTATATGCTGTAGGAGTAAAATAATCCCCCCCCCCCATCCCCTGGACGAGGAATCTAACCCGTCAATTAGATTACCAGACCATTTTGCAATGGCCCTAGTGATCCATGCTCAAGCTATCGTGGGTCTTTATAGAGTGGTCTCAATTTTGCGGTCGCAGCAAAATTGCTCAGTTTTGCGGTCTTCAAGGAAGCTGCCTCAGGAACTGGTAAAACAATCTTAAGTGAAACTGACATGTCCACTATCGGCGGGTTTTCCCATTTGTTTCTGTCATCCTGAGGAAACGGGAAGGATGTAATCAACCGTTTTGGAATCTGAAACTTCCTCTCAGGATTAACCCAAGTTGCTTCAAAAAGGGAATTTAATTCCTTGGAAGCAGGAAAAGTAGCAGAGGATTTCTTTTTTACATTAAAAAAGGATTCCTCCTCGTCCTCTGACACCTTGTCAGGAATATGCAAAACCACTCTTATAGTTTCAATAAGGGCCTGTATTCCCTGTGCTAAAGCTGCATCTCCCCCCCCCCCCCCCCCCCACCGAGTCCACCTCCCCCTCCTCTGGGTCTGATGCATCATCATCGGTATCAGCCTGCATGATTTGGGCCAGAGTACGCTTCTGTGGACAAATAGCAGGGGTCTGAGACGCCGGAATGACCACTGAATCTCTATTCATCAGGTCATCTACAGATTACCTTAACTATTGCGTCTCCTTCTCATTTTGGGATAATTTATGTGGAATATTTGAAATCATCCCTTTTAATGAATCTAACCATACTGGTTCAGATCCACTAGCCTGAGAATGTGTACTGTCCTGAGTACACTGTAATGATCCCCCCCTGATTGAGAAAAGCACTCTGCTGTGCATGATACACAATCCTTTCACATAATGCAAAAGAGCACCCACTCTGTGTGGAATAGGTTAAAAGCAGTTAATCCACACAGAGCCCTTCTAGGGAGACACAGAGAAATGGAGCCAGCCACACAGCGCCCCTATAGCTAAGATATAGACCTAGCTGTGTCGCCAACTAAAAAAACCCTTAATAGGGTTTAGTATACCAAATTATTGCTCCCGCCCTCCTTTGCTATGACCCCTTGGTACCACTGAGGTGCTTCGGAGTCTGCGTGGAGGAGCTGCACCGTCCAGTCAGGCTGCCTGTGTAAGCTTGCAGAAAGGAAATGGCGCTGGTGAGCCGCTGGATCTGCTCATAGTGAAGACCCCACCCCCTTAATGGCTCGCGGCCTTCCCGCTTTTATACTGGCTGAGGTACCTTAAATCAAAAGGGTTACAGTGGGTTAGAACCCCTTTAAACAGTGCCAGTCGTGGGTAATAAGCATGGCTTCAGCCGCCCCTCACAGCGGTCACTGCAGTGTCCCTGAAGCCGGAGCGCAGCGTGCATGCAGCGCTGCGCTCTACCCTCATGCCGCCATTACAGCCGGCGACACGCTAACTGGGACGCCGGCCATCTACTCACCACTCTGCAGTCTTCTGGCTCTGTTAGGGGTGGTGGCGTGCTGCGGGTCTGTACGCTCGCCATGGTGGGGCTTACGAATAGGACCCTCAAGAGCTCAGTGTCCTGTCAGCGGGGAACGGGACCATTAACCCTAGGGAGGTTGGGCCGTTTCCACCCCCCCCCCCCCCCCCCCCAAGTCCCACGAAGCAGGCAGTCTGGTGCCAGCCAGAGCTGCCTGAAAATAATAAAAAAGAAAATAAATGCAGAAAACTCTTCAGGAGTTTGCCAATGGTGACCGCTTCCTCCGGGCACATTTTCTAAACTGAGTCTGGTAGGAGGGGCATAGAGGGAGGAGCCAGTGCACACTATTGATTTCTTAAAGTGTCCAAGGCTTCTAGTAGACCAGTCTATACCCCATGGTACTAATGTGGACCCCAGTATCCTCTAGGACGTAAGAGAAATTTATAAAAGAGAAACAAAAAGAATAAAAAAAATGTTAAAGAAAGAAAGACATGATGGAGATGCAGAGAGTGACTGAGAAAGAGGGAGGAATGTTACCAGGGAAATGGGCTAATGTGAGGAACAGAGAAAGCTGTATACTGTATATAGGGGGTCATTCCGAGTTGTTCGCTCTGTATTTTTTTCTCGCAACGGAGCGATTAGTCGCTAATGCGCAAGCGCAATGTCCGCAGTGCGACTGCGCCAAGTAAATTTGCTATGCAGTTAGGTATTTTACTCACGGCATTACAAAGTTTTTTCTTCGTTCTGGTGATCGTAATGTGATTGACAGGAAGTGGGTGTTTCTGGGCGGAAACAGGCCGTTTTATGGGTGTGTGCGAAAAAACGCTACCGTTTCTGGGAAAAACGCGGGAGTGGCTGGAGAAATGGGGGAGTGTCTGGGCGAACGCTGGGTGTGTTTGTGACGTCAAACCAGGAACGACAAACACTGAACTGATCGCAGATGCCGAGTAAGTGTGGAGCTACTCAGAAACTGCTAAGAAGGGTCTATTCGCTATTTTGCTAATCTTTCGTTTGCAATTTTGATAAGCTAAGATTCACTCCCAGTAGGCGGCGGCTTAGCGTGTGCAAAGCTGCTAAAAGCAGCTCGCGAGCGAACAACTCGGAATGAGGGCCATAGTACAAAACAAAGGACTACAACTAAAACAATAAAGGTATCAAAAGTACAAAAGGCAGGACTACAACTAAAACAGTGAAGATATCAAAAGACAAATGCAATAATAAAAAGTGTTTTTGCATGTTCTCATAAGCTTAATGTCAGTTTAACGAAATTCAGCATTAAATCAGAATTTTACACATAAACCCGTGACATTTATATTTTCCTAAAAACCATAATTTTCTCCCCCTCTTCCTCTAAGA
The DNA here is from genome assembly GCF_028390025.1 of Pseudophryne corroboree. Lineage (NCBI taxonomy): Eukaryota > Metazoa > Chordata > Amphibia > Anura > Myobatrachidae > Pseudophryne > Pseudophryne corroboree. The sequence continues at coordinate 148,906,739 of NC_086449.1, forward strand.
TAAAATTCTACCACGGTGATTTGGCCACTAAGGGCTGGATTCAATTAGCCACGGTTAATTAACGTGGGCTAATTGTTCCCCTGGGGCAATTCAATTAGAGCCCGCTTTCAGACTGCAGTTAACGCAGATTTCTGTTATAGGCCCCGAGATACCGTTCATATCTTTGAGTGTGGAGGCTCCAGCGATGAACGATGCGCGGCCCCGCGCTCGTTCATCGCTGGTCCCCCGTCGGCTGTACATGCAGGCCAATATGGACGATCTCGTCCATATTTGCCTGCACTTCAATGCAGCCGGGTGATGGGGGGAGTAAAGAAACTTCACTTCCCCCGTCACTGCCCCTCCGCCGCCGGGTCGCCCGTATCCGCCGTCGGGCAGTTCGACGGCGGATCGGCCAATGTGTAGGGCCCATTAGAGTTTGAGAAGGCTTGAACAGAAATCCGTGTTAAATACCCTGATCGCAGGTGCAGTAAGCCTGTTAACACATAGGTCCAGGAACCCTTTAATAGCTCAAGTTTTGATGATTTTTTAAAAATAATTAACAGGTGATTTTAGTCTGCTTTCCTGGGTCAGTAATTATCTTGCCTGTTCCCACACACACAAATCCTGAAAACATGAGCTGCTTGTGTGCACATGAGGGCCATATTTGGGAAACAAACAATGCAGGTGTACAGTAATTGTGTGGCTTGCACGCAACTCTGAATAAGATGTCACATTCAACTGCGCAGAGATAATATGATCTGCAAGAGGAGCTTTATAGAGTGACAGAAGAATGAAATGAACAAGAATAACACCTGTGTGCCTGCACTGACACAAGGGCTGTGGCAGAAATAAATTATGTTAAATAAGAAAAAGAGAGTAAAAACAAAGCAAGCTAAATAAAATATATTTGGCCCAGTCGCACAGGATGAAATTAAACTGAGAAAAGAAAGTGAAATTGCTAATATGTTGTACATGGTAAACAGTATATTGAAATATAACTTTTATAAGATCAAATTTAATATGACAATTGTTACTAAAAAAGTGAAAAGGTTTTAAAATAGAATGTGTAAAAAAACTAAGATTTTAATTACCTACCGGTAAATCCTTTTCTCGTAGTCCATAAGGGATATTGGGGAGACTTAGGGGTATATTCAATTGAAGTCGAAAGCTGCCGTCTGTCAAAAAGACGTCAGTTTTTTACTTTTTAAGGTTGAATCATGATTTGACCTATTAAATCAAACCCCAAATTTTTCGACAAGTCGAGGAATTCAACTTGTCGAAAAGCACGTTGATCAGCAGAATAGCTGCCAATCCACGTGCTTGTGTCGAAAACGGGGACAAAACCGACAGATTTTGGCCCCCTTTTCGACCATCTCAGTCCGACATAAAAAAATGTCGGACTGAGATGTGGGACCCAGAGGAGGAGAGGGGAAGGATCCGCAGGGAGACGGGGGACAGCCGCCGGCAGACAGGGGCAATCAGCGCTACAGTACAGCGCTGCAGCAGGATGTCTCACAGCCGCGCCGCCTACGGCAGCGTCCACCCGGCTCCAGCAAGTGAGGTCACGCTTGCTGGAGCCGGGTGGACACCGCCGTGAGGTCGGGCGGCTGTGTGACATCCTCCTGCACCGCTACTGTAGCGCTGATCTTCTCCGTCTGCCCGCGGCTGTCCCCGCTGGTCTCCCTGCTGCTCCCCCCCTCCCCTCCTCTGGGTCCCTCATCTCAATTCGACTTTTTAAAAGTCGAATTCAGATGAAATTGAATAGGGGTTGTCGGATCCATTCCTACAAAGGCATGTCGGAATGGATCCGACCCTAATCGAATATACCCCTTAGTACAATGGGGTATAGACGGTGTTCAAAGGAGCCGATGCACTTTAAATTTCTTCAGTGGATGTGCTGGCTCCTCCCCTCTATGCCCCCTCCCACAGGCAGTTATACTGTAGGTAAAACAGTGCCCGAAGGAGAAAGGACATATATGAGAGAAGGAACATAACAACAATGAGTGGTGAGATTTATACACCAGCACACCACTAACATACAACAACCAGCAACGGCTGGTAACAACAACAGCAACAGCTGAACAGGTAACCATATAAAAGAGAACCTGCAGAAAAGTCAACGCACTGACGCGGGTGCCCAATATCCTTTATGGACTACGAAAAAAAGGATTAATGGTAGGTAATTAAAATCCTATTTTCTCTAGCATCCATAAGGGATATTGGGGAGACTTAGTACGATGGGGGTGACCCAAAGCTTCCAGAATGGGTGGGAACGTGCGGAGACTTCTGCAGCACCACCTGCCCAAACTGGGTATCCTCTTTGGCCAGGGTATCAAATTTGTAGAACTTCAAAAAGTTTTCTTCCCCGACCAGGTAGTGGCTCGGTGTATAGTTGCAAGGCCGAGACTTCACGGGCAGCTGCCCTGGAAGAGCCCACCGATCTTGTAGAGTGGGCCTTCAGAGACTTAGGAACAGGTAAGGCTGTCGACACATAGGCCTGTTGGATAGTAAGCCTAAGCCAACGAGCAATGGACTACTTTGAAGCAGGGCGACCCTTTTTCTGCGCATCATAGAGCACAAACAAGGAATCCGTCTTTCTGATCCGAGCCGTTCACTTGACGTATTTGGGCAGTACGGATGGTGTAATGGTTAGCATTACTGCCTCACAGCACTGAGGTCATGGGTTCGATTCCCACCATGGCCCTTACTGTGCAGAGTTTGTATATTCTCCCTGTTCTTGCGTGGGTTTTCTCCGGTACTCCGGTTTCCTCCCACAATCCAAAAATATAATGGTAGGTTAATTGGATTCCAACAAAAAATTAACCCTAGCGTGAATGTGTCTGTGTGTACATGTGATAGGGAATAAAGATTGTGAGCTCCACTGGGGCAGGGACTGATGTGAATGGGCAAATATTCTCTCTGTAAAGTGCTGCGGAATATGTGTGCGCTATATAAGTAACTGGTAATAAATAAATAAACATACATATGTCTTCAAGGCTCGCACAGCATCCAATGCGTCCGGAGGAACAGAAGTGCCAGAACTGGACGGAACTACCAGTGGAACGCAGAGACAACCTTCGGCAGGAACTGTTGACGAATCCTGAGCTCCGCTCTGTCTTCATAAAAGACCAAGTAAGGGCTTTTACACGATAAAGCTCCTAACTCTGAGACAAGACTAGCAAAAGCCAGGGCCAGTAACATCACTGTCTTCCACAAGTAACATCTACCGTCGTCATAGGTTCAAACCAGGAGGACTGTAGAAATTCCAACACAATATTCAAATCCCAGGGTGCCGTGGGCGGCACAAAAGGAGGTTAAATGTGAAGTACACCTTGCAAAAAAGTCTGAACTTCTGGCAAGACTGCTAATTTCTTCTGGAACAAAATTGATAGGGCTGAAATCTGGACTTTAATGGAACCCAGACATAAGCCCTTATCCACACCATCCTGCAGTAAATGGAGGAAAGGTTGAAAGTGGAACTCCGCAGGCGGATACATGCGTTCCTCGCACCAAGAGACATATCTCCTCCAGATATGATGATAGTGTTTTGACGTCACAGGTTTCCTGGCCTAAAACATGGTAGCAATAACCTTTTTGGAAAGGCCCTTGTGAGCTAGGATGTTCCGCCCAACTTCCATGCTCTCAAACGAAGCTGCCGTAAGTCCGGGTAGACAAAACGGTCCTTGTTGAAGAAGATCTCTTCTCAGTGGCAGAGGCCATTGGTCTTCTATGGACATATCCAGAAGATGTGTGTACCACATCCTCCGATGCCAATCTAGGGCAATCAGAATTGCCTGGACTCTTTGACTCCTGATTCGCTTGAGCACCCTTGAGAGCAACGGAATCGGAGGAAACAGGTAGACCAGCCGGTAATGCCAAGGCGACGTCAGTGCATCCACTGCCCTCACCTGAGGGTCCCTGGTTCATGATCAATACCAAGGAAGCTTCCTGTTGAGCCGAGAAGCCATCATGTCTATCTGTGGGCAGCCCCACCGGTCGATGATCTGATGAAACACCTGATGATGAATCCCCCACTCTCCTAGGTGGAGATCGTGATGACTCAGGAAGTCTGCTTCCTAGTTGTCCACTCACGGAATGAAGATTGCGGACAATGCTCTTGCATTTCTTCCTGCCCAGAGGAGTATTTTTGACACCTCTCGCATGCAGGACCTGCTTTTTGTCCCGCCTTGTCGATTGATGTACGCCACTGCAACTTACTTGGATCGCATGATCCCTGAGTAGAGGAGAGGCCTGAAACAGAGCATTGTAGCTAGCCCGATGTTCCAGAATGTTGATCGGAAGGAGGGTCTTGTGGGTTGACCACCTGCCCTGGAATTGAGCCCCTTGGGTGACAGCTCCCCGTCCCCTCAGACTCCCATCTGTCGTGAGGAGGATCCAATCCTGAATCCCGAAACTCCGGCCTTCCAGGAGATTGGAAGAGTGCAGCCACTACAGGAAGGAAAGCCTGGCCTGAGGTGGCAGCCGTATCATCCGGTGCATCTGAAGATGTGATCCGGACCACTTGCTCAGGAGATCCAATTGAAATGTTCTGGCATGGAACATCCTATATTGGATCGCCTCATATGAGGCAACCATCTTCCCCAACAATCTTATGCAAAGATGGATGGAAATTCGAGCAGATCGGAGAACCATGCGGACCATCTCCTGAAGTGTTTCTCACCTTGTGCTCTGGGAGGAATACCTTTTGGGCCACAGTATCCAGTAACATCCCCAGGAACAGGAGTCGCTGAGTTGGCTCTAGGTGGGACTTGTGCAAATTGAGAATCCACCCCTGGTGTGACAGAAGTTGGATAGTGTGGTCGATATGGAGCAATAACAGCTCCCTGGATCTCGCTTTTATCAAGAGATCATCCAGGTAAGGGACAACACTGACTCCCTGGACCCAGAGCTGGAACATCATTTCCGCCATTACCTTTGTGAACACCCTCGGAGCTGTGGACAGGCTGAAGGGTAGCACCTGGAACTGGTAGTAATCTTCCAATAGGGCAAACCTCAGATAAGCCTGATGAGGTGGCCAAATCGGAATATGAAGATATGCATCCTTGATATCCAGGGAGACATGAATTCCTGTTCTTCCAGGCCCGCAATCACTGCTCTAAAGGATTCCATTTTGATCTTGAAAACCTTTAGGTAAGGGTTCAAAGACTTTAGATTCAAAATGGGCCTTACCAAACCGTCCGGCTTCAGTACCACAAACAGGTTGGAGTAATAACCCTTTCCTCATTGTTGTATTGGTAATGGAACAATGACGTGGGACTGGACCAACTTCTGGAAGGCCTGTTGTAATGTAACTCGCGTATCCTCCAAAGCTGGTAAGCTTGATTTGAAAAATCATTGGGGAGGAGCACCACGAACTCCAGCTTGTAGCCCTGAGACATGAGGTCCTTGAACCCTCCCAGACGCGGCTGAAGTGACGCTGTCGAGCCCCCACCTCGAGATCACCTTGCGGTGGGTGGACACCGTCATACTGAGGACTTAGTGGAAGCATAACTGGTGCTCTGTTCCTGATATTCGGTGGTTGCAGGTCTTCTTGTCTTACCTCTGGTGCCTCTAGCCGCATTAGAGGCACCTCTGGCCCTAGATCGAAATCTGTTAAACCGAAAGGACTAAACAGATGGCCCCGGTTATGGAATGCCTAGCCGACGGGGCCCCAGAGGGGAGAAATGTGGATTTCCCCGCAGTAACCTTGGAAATCCACGTATCCAATTCAACCCTGAAGAGCCATTCCCCAGTAAAGGGGAGAGATTCCACACTGCGTTTGGACTCTGCGTCCGCTATCCATTGACACACCCACAAGGCCATACGCGCCGACACTGCCATGGCAGAAGTCCTAGCATTAATATTACCCATCTGCTTGAGCGAATCACACAGGACGCGTGCAGTGTCCTGAATATGCTTCAGGAAAGTCACTATAATGACCAGAGGCATATCCCCAGAGAGGCCCTCCTGAATTTGAGTAGCCCATGTATGAATGGCATGGGTCGTCCAGCAACCCGCTATGACCGGCCTTTGCGATACACCTGTTGTTGTGTAGATAGACTTTAGTGTTGTCTCTATTTTTCTGTCCCCAGGGTCCTTTATGGTAAAGGAGCCTGGGACCAGCAGCACTGCCTTTTTAGACAGTCGAGAGACTGATACGTCAACCCCCGGGGGTTCTTCCCAGAATTTCCTACCTTCATGAGCAAATGGGAAAGTGTGCAAAAATCTTTTATACACTTGGTATTTTTTGTCTGGATTTTTCCAGGCTAACTTAAACAGGTCATCTAACTCTGCAGAATCAGGGAAAGTGACATTAGGCATGTTTTGTATAAAGAAAAATGACGGTTGTGACGCAGCGTCCTCTAGAGGGAGCTTTAACACGTCCCATATAGCCAGAATGAGGGGCTCAATACCCTGAGCAGCTCTGAAGTAGCTCCACCCCCCACAATGGCGTCGGAGCTACAGAGTTTTTTATACTGGCAATGTCTCCTAAAGTGCTTAAAAACATCACACAAGTGCTAGTTTAAGCCACCGCTAGCCAGTTTACACAGGGGGCTATAGCGGGTCCCCCCAGGAGGGTCCCATATGACTCTCCTGCATGTCAGCCGCAGCTTTAGTGGGGCTCCCGGTTTATACTCACCACGGTAGTCACCTTCAGGCTAGTGTTAGGGGTGTGCTGCGAATTGCGACAGCTAAGGTGCAGTGCCCCGCTGAACAAACAACCTCTCAGGATGGTGGTCCTGCAGAAGGGAAGCGGCTCTGACACCTCGCAAGGCTGGTGACCGTCTTCCCCCTAACCAGCGGTGCAAGTGGGCGGGTACGGGTGGGTACGGCGTACCCTTAAGAATTTAGCCGTGGGTACGTAACTCACCACCGACAGGCCGCCGCTCCACGCCGCTCCCTCCGCTGCTCACCGCCGCTGCTGCATGGGGAGGAGAGGCAGCGTTCGCCTCTCCTGCACTTCAGTGTCTTCCTTCAATTTAGCGCCGGCCCGTGAGCCAATCAGAGCTCGCGGACCAGCAGCCAAGTCTGCCGGACCGCAAGCTTTGATTGGCTCATGGATCGGCGCTGAATTGAAGGAAGACACCCGCACCGCCGCTGGAGACTGAGAGGCAGGAGAGGCGTAGGCTGCGCTCTCCTCCCCTCATTCATACACACACTCATACACACACAGGACAGCAGCAGCGGTGAGCAGCAGGAGAAGGGGGGGGGGGCATGTACACCTAACACTAGGGGCATATCTGGCACTGGGGGGACATGTGTATCTGGCACTGGCGGCATATCTGGCACTGGGAGGGGGCATGTGTGTCTGGCACTGGGGGCATATCTGGCACTGCGGGTACATGTGTATCTGGCACTGCGGGGACATGTGTATCTGGCACTGGGGGCATATCTGGCACTGGGAGACATGTGTATCTGGCACTGGGGGCATATCTGGCACTGGAGGACATGTGTATCTGGCACTGGGGGCATATCTGGCACTGGGGGACATGTGTATCTGGCACTGGGGGCATATCTGGCACTGGGGGACATGTGTATCTGGCACTGGGGGCCTATCTGGCACTGGGGGGACATGTGTATCTGGCACTGGGGGCATATCTGACACTGAAGGCATATCTTGCACTGGGGGGACATGTGTATCTGGCACTGTGGGCATATCTGACACTGAAGGCATATCTTGCACGGGGGGACATGTGTATCTGGCACTGGGGGCATATCTGGCACTGGGGGGACATGTGTATATGGCACTGGGGGCATATCTGGCACTGCGGGGACATGTGTATCTGGCACTGGGGCATATCTGGCACTGGGGGGACATGTATATCTGGCACTGAGGGGACATGTGTATCTGGGACTGTGTCCATATCTGGCACTGCGGGGACATGTGTATCTGGCACTGGGGGCATATCTGACACTGCGGGCATATCTGGCACTGGGGGGACATGTGTATCTGGCACTGGGGGCATATCTGGCACTGTGGCGGCATTTCTGTATCTGGCACTGAGGGGGCAATGTATATCTGACACAGTGGGGGCATTTGTGTATCTGGCACTGTGAGGCAATGTATATCTGGCACTCTGGGGGCATTTGTGTATCTGGCCCTGTGGGGCAATGTGTATCTGGCACTGTGAGGCAATGTATATCTGGCACTCTGGGGCATTTGTATATCTGGCACTGTGGGGCAATGTGTATCTGGCACTGTTAGGCAATGTATATCTGGCACTCTGGGGGCATTTGTGTATCTGGCACAGTGAGGCAATGTGTATCTGGCACTGTGGGGCAATGTATATCTGGCACTGTGGGGCAATGTATATCTGGCACTGTGGGGCAATGTATATCTGGCACTGTGGGGCAACGTGTACCTGGCACTGTGGGGCAACGTGTATCTGGCACTTTTGGGGTCATATGTGTATCTGGCCCTCCCCCCATATGTGTATCACGTCCTCATTTTCATTGGCCACACCCCATGTGGCATTTGGCCACACCCATTTTTTTTGGGCGCACGCACATTTGGCGCGCGCACACAGTACCTAGAAGACATTTCTTCTACTTGTACCACTGCCCCTAACTCACACGGTGCAAGTATGCTGTTGCCAAACAGCGGGGGTAATTCCAAGTTGATCGCAGCAGGAATTTTTTTTAGCAGTTGGGCAAAACCATGGCCCTCATTCCGAGTTGTTCGCTCGCAAGGCGATTTTAGCAGAGTTACACACGCTAAGCCGCCGCCTACTGGGAGTGAATCTTAGCTTCTTAAAATTGCGAACGATGTATTCGCAATATTGCGATTACAAACTACTTAGCAGTTTCAGAGTAGCTTCAGACTTACTCGGCATCTGCGATCAGTTCAGTGCTTGTCGTTCCTGGTTTGACGTCACAAACACACCCAGCGTTCGCACAGACACTCCCCCGTTTCTCCAGCCACTCCCGCGTTTTTTCCGGAAACGGTAGCGTTTTTATCCACACGCCTATAAAACGCCGTGTTTCCGCCCAGTAACACCCATTTCCTGTCAATCACACTACGATCGCCGGAGCGAAGAAAAAGCCGTGAGTAAAAATACTATCTTCATAGCAAAATTACTTGGCGCAGTCGCAGTGCGAACATTGCGCATGCGTACTAAGCAGAAAAACGCTGCGATGCGAAGATTATTTCCGAGCGAACGACTCGGAATGAGGGCCCATGTGCACTGCAGGGGGGGCAGATATAACATTTGCAGAGAGAGTTAGATTTGGGTGGGTTATTTTGTTTCTGTGCTGGGTAAATACTGGCTGCTTTATTTTTACACTGCAATTTAGATTGCAGATTGAACACACCACACACCAAATCTAACTCTCTCTGCACATGTTATATCTGCCTCCCCTGCAGTGCACATGGTTTTGCCCAACTGCTAACAAAGTTCCTGCTGCGATCAACTCAGAATTACCCCCAGCATACCAAAAATAACAAAGATTTTAAATAAACTGAAGAAAACTCTCTGGAGCTGCAGAGATGTGCATCCTCTCCTGAGGGCTCTTTTTTCTAAACTGCCTGTGGGAGGGAGCATAGAGGGGAGGAGCCAGCACACCCAGTTGAAGAAATTTAAAGTGAACTGGCTCCTTTGGACCGCGTCTATACCCCATCGTACTAAGTCTCCCCAATATCCCTTATGGATGCTAGAGAAATACATAATACACAGCATACTTTGAGTACACTTTTCTAACTTTTTTCACACTATTTTTAAACCTATTTTTGCTTTTTTTAATAACAATTTCATATTAAATTTGATACCATAAAAGTTATATTTCAATATACTGTTTACCACGTGCAGCACATTAGAAATTTTGCTTTCTTCTCCCAATTTTCTTAAAAACAAAGCAACTCAACAACCCATAAAGAAAGCCTCAGATGACTCACTTTTGCTCTCATGCGCTGCGACTGACATCTGGGAGATATACAGGGAAGCACTGCCGAGAGCATCTGCCTGACCTATTGAGTCCCTAAATAGGAAGAATGGTGTATATATATTGTGTTATACTTCACCCCAACAAACACTGAATGATATCTTAACATCAATTGTTTACATTACCACTAGTTGTTTTCTTTATTATGAATGCACAACGAAGGCCGGGATCTGCTTCTTCAGACGCAGGTTCCCTGGCCCTATTTTATTCAAGACACCTCCTGTGGCTATAGCAAACTGAATAATAGGAATTTAATACCTACCGGTAATTCCTTTTCTCGTAGTCCGTAGTGGATACTGGGGATCTGTACCATAGGGTATAGATCGGGTCCACTGGAGCCTGGCACTTTAAAACCTTTAGTGTGTGTATGTGTGTGCTGGCTCCTCCCCTCTATGCTCCTCCTACCAGACAGTCTAGGAAAACTGTGCCCAAGGCGATGGACATAACACGAGAGAAGGAATAAATAAAACAGCAGTGTAGCAACAAGCCAACACACAAACATAACCAACCCAACTAGGATAGCACAGCTATTCCAACAACATAAAGGTTCTGCAATGGTGGAACAACCAAATACTTACTCAAGTAAGCAGGAATCGAAGCACTGAGGCGGGCGCCCAGTATCCACTACAGACTACGACAAAAGGAATTACCGGTAGGTATTAAATTCCTATTTTCTGTAACTTCCTAGTGGACACTGGGGAAATGTAGTTTAGCACCATGGGGAAGTCTCAAAGCTCCCAAACGGGTGGGAGGGTGCTGAGACCCCTGTAAAACCGCCTGACCAAACTGAAGGTCATCCTTGGCCAAGGGGTCAAACCGATAGAATTTCACAAAAGTGTTCGAACAAGACCAAGTAGCAGCTTGGCACAACTATAAGGCCGAGATACCCCGGGCAGCTGCCCAGGAAGAGCCCACCGACCTCGTGGAGTGGGCCTGAACAGACATCGGCAAAGGCAGAGCCGCCGAAGTATAGGCCTGTTGAATGTTCAACCTGAGCCAACGAGCAATGGATTGCTTGGAAGCTGGATGACCAATCTTTGTGGTATCATAAAGGACAAACAGCGAATCAGATTTCCGATGATGAGCCATCCCCTTGATATAGAGCCCTCATTACATCCAACGACTCTGGCCCAACGGAAGCGTCAGACAACACCGGAACCACCATGGGTTGATTGACATGAAAAGCTGATACCACTTTTGGCAAAAACTGAGGCTGGGACGGCCCTGTCTTCACGAAAAACCAAATAAGGGCTCTTACAGCATAAGGCCCCCAACTCAGAGACACGTCTTGCAGACGCCAATGCTAATAGCATCACCGTTTTCCAGGTAAGAAATTTGAACTCCACCCTATGTAAGGGTTCAGAACAGTCCGATTGAAGAAAGGACAGAACCACATTGAGATCCCACGGAGCCGTGGGAGGTACGAAGGGCGGTTGCATATGAAGAACTCCTTTTAGGAAAGTTTGTACTTCCGGCAACATGGCAAGTTGTTTCTGAAAGAAAATAGAGAGCGCTGAAATCTGGACTTTGATGGAGCCTAAATGTAGGCCCACTTGTCGGAAAAGTAGAAAACGACCAATTCTAAATTCCATGGGAGATATCTTTCTACTTTCACACCAGGAAACATACTTTTTCCACATACGATGATAATGTTTTGACGTCACCATCTTCCTGGTTTGGACGATGGTGGAAATAACCCGTGAGGGAAGACTTTTTTTTGCTATAATCTCCCTCTCAAATTCCAAGCCGTCAAGCATAGCCGCTGTAACTCTGGAGAGACGAACAGACCTTGCTGAAGAAGATCAATTCGGAGCAGTAGAGGCCAGGCATCTTCAGAGCCATGGTTAGGAGGTCCGAGTACCATGTCCGTCGAGGCCAATCTGGGGCAATTAGAATTGCTTCTAAAGGTGGGTAAACACTAATAGATATATCTGCAGATCAATTGATCTGCAGATATATCTATGGACGGATCGAGCAGTGTGTTCAGCATACACACTGCTCGATCCGTCGGGGACTGACGTCATGAACTGGGCGGGCGTGTACACACGCCCGCCCAGTTCAGCTGTCAATCACCGCCGGCCGCCGCAGCATGTGTACGGGCGGTCGGCCGACCGCCCCGTACACACACAGCGACGCACCAATATATCGGTAGATATATTGGCCGTCGGCTGTGCTGCGCGGCCGACGCGATACGTCTGTGAACGACGGAGTTCACAGACGTATCGGCCGTACACACTGGCCGACGGACCCGCGATATATCGGCCGTTCAAGAGAACGACCGATATATCGACCAGTGTGTACGGGCCTTTAGTCTTTTAAGAACCCTTGGGATAAGCGGTAGAGGAGAGAACAGGTACACAAACTGGTACGTCCAAGGCGTCATCAGAGCGTCCACTGCTACAGCCTGCGGATCCCTCATTCTGGAATAGTAATGGCATAGCTTATTGTTGAGACGAGAAGCCATGAGGTCTATCTGCGGACAGCCCCACCAGTGAATTTACTGTTGAAACACCTGGGGATGTAGGCCCCATTCCCCCGGATGGAGGTCGTGACTGCTGAAGAAGTCCGCTTCCCATTTATCCACTTTGGAAATGAATTTGGCTGAGATGGCCCTTGCGTTGGCCTCCGCCCAGACGAGGATTTTTGACACTTCTCGCATCGGTGATCTGCTTCTTGTTCCCCCTTGTCGGTTTATGTACGTCACAGCTGTGGCGTTGTCCGTTGAACCTGGATCGCCTAATCCCTCAGGAGATGGGAAGCTTGCAGAAGGGCATTTTAAATTGCACTGAGTTCCAGGACATTTATTACTAATGTGCAGCAGTATTATGTGTGTCATTATGTGTATAGGGGCATTAATAACGTGCGGCATATGTGTAAGGGACATTGGGGGTCATTCCAAGTTGATCGCTAGCTGCCGTTGTTCACAGCGCAGCGATCAGGCTAAAAATTGGCATTTCTGCTCACGTGCGACATACTTTCACAAAAGCCGATGCAGTTTTACACAAGGTTTAGCGATGCTTTTCAGTCGCACTGCTGGCCGCAGAGTGATTGACAGGAAATGGGTGTTTCTGGGTGGTAACTGACCGTTTTCGGGGAGTGTGTGTAAAAACGCAGGCGTGCCAGATAAAAACGCAGGAGTGGCTGGAAAAACGTAGGCGTGGCTGGCCGAACGCAGGGCGTGTTTGTGACGTCAAAACAGGAACTAAATAGTCTGAAGTGATCGCAAGCTAGGAGTAGGTCTCGAGCTACTCTGAAACTGCACAATCTTTTTTTGTAGCAGCGCTGCGATCCTTTCGTTCGCACTTCTGCTAAGCTAAGATACACTCCCAGGCGGTGGCGGCTTAGCGTTTGCACTGCTGCTAAAAGCAGCTAGCGAGTGAACAACTCGGAATGAGGGCCCTTATGTGTGTCAGTATGTGAATAAGGACATTAATAATGTGTGACATATGTGTAAGGTGCATTATGTGTGTCATTATTTGTATAAGGACATTAATAATGTGCGGCATATGTGTAAGGGACATTATGTGTATAAGGGCATTAATAAAGATTGTCATAATGTGTAAGGTGCTTTATGTTTATAAGCACATTAATAATGTGTGTCATGTGTAAGGGGCATAACTGTGTGGTATTATGTGCATAAATGCATTACCAATGTGTGACATTATGTGTATAAGGTGCTCTACTGTGTGGCGTAATGTATAAAAAGGGCACTACAGGGTGGTCTAATGTGAATAAAGAGCAATATGGTGTGGTGTAATGTGAATAAGGAGCAATTCAGTGTGGTGTAATGTGAATAAGGGGCACTACTGTGAGAAGTAATGTATATAAGGTATAGTGGTACTACTGTGTGATGTAACGTGAATTAAGGACACTATCGCATGATAAAATGTGAATACATTTGTAGTACTGTGTGGCATCATTTGAATTGGGGATACTATTGTGTGGCCATGCCCCTTGCCAGTAAAAACACACCCCTTTTTGGGCTGTGCGCTGAATGTGCACACTATTCCTATTTAAAATATAGGGAGTATGAAACTCAAAATAAGGACTGCTATGGGTGAGGGGTGATGGTGCTGGGAAAGGGGTGCACTGTCAGAGGCGGAACCAGTGTTGGTGCTAGGGGGCACCAGTCAAAATCTTGCCTAGGGCATCATATTGGTTAGGGCCGGCTCTGCTTCCTAATGCATGTCAGTGGCGGATCTAGACTTTACTTCTAGGGGAGGGGGGGGGGGGGGGGGGCGGGGCGGTTTAAGAATTCGGACTCCTCCCCTCTACTCTTAGATCCTCCCACTTAGCGATGCCCCTCCCATTTATTTAAATGATTTACTTATTACCAGTTATTTATGTAGCGCACACATATTCCACAGCACTTTTACAGAAACTATTTGGTGATGATTCACATTAGTCCCTGCCCCAGTGAAGCTAACAATCTGTATTCCCTACGTCATGTACAAACATTTACATTAATAGAACCCCTGGACACACTGGTCTTCCACTGCAGCCCCAACCTCTCCTGCTCTGCGCTGAATCATCAACAAGCGGAAAAACACAATGTGTGCAACAAACATTCCAGAACCGCAACTGTCTACAGTAGCAACCTGACGCTCTCCAGCTGCTGTTACAGTAAGGCGTGGCATGCTGAAACTTGTAGTTCAACAGCAGCAGAGTTCTTGCAGATGACCGAAAACTGCATTAGGATACAATTATGGACTAATTGAAAACAAAAAAAAAAGTCTTTAGCACACAAACTTTTAAGTGTAATCATATTACTGCAATATTGTGGAGCATGTGCTTTCTCCTGCTAGCTAGTGCCTTTTGCTGATGATGGGTTTTCCTTGGCATTCCATGTACACAGCAGCGTAGATACTATTGCTCATTAAATATTAAATTGAGTTGTTTTAAGTACTGAAAACTCTTGCTAAATGCCCACCAAGAGGTACATTTACTAAAGCTTCTAAAACAGAGAATTGGTGATGTTGCCCATAGCAACCAATCACATGCTGTCTATCATTTCTCTATTGCCTTTTACAAAATGATAGACAGCATCTAATTGGTTGCTGTGGGCAACATCACAAATTCTCTGTTTTAGAAACTTTAGTAAATTTACCCCCAAGAATCACCACCCTGCCACGCTAGCCACAATTATATACGCAACAAGCAGTCAAGCATTTCATATAGTACCCTGACCATGTTGGGGGGTTATTAGCTTAAGTTCACACAAAAGCCAAACCTGTGTGATGGCTCTTAATCTTGGTGTCCCTTACTTACACAGGTATATCCTTTTTGTTGCCCTCCCCATATTTAAGCTGCAGAAGAGCATGGCTGAGCATGCAGCACTTACAGCAAGTGGTGTTTATTAGTGGCATAAGATGTTTGTTCGTTGTCACCTAAACACCTAAACCAACTCAGCACCCCTTCCCAAAACACTCACACAATCAGTATGGCAATCACAGCTCTCCGGGGTCCGGACCCGCTCGCAGCTGTGAAAATTGCGCCTGCAAGGAGCACTGTTCACACGAGAGACCCCACTGATAAAGGGGTAGAGTTACAAGCAGCACACATAACCATGTCCACAGACATCTTGAAACAACTGTAATATAGTGCAGCTCACTGGAAAACACCCCCACACAGACCCTAGAGAGCCCCTGGAGTGACATTGAGGAGCGAAGACCAGCACACAGAACACAGCAGCGCAGTGTGTGAAATAATATGTATAACCTGATAAAAGTGCAGAAGCGCTACCGCTGTAATGCTCCCCCTCTGCTATGACCCCCTGGTACTAGTACAGAGTCTGTAACAGCGTGGGTCTGTGAAAGGGGCAGCGTGCAGCAGGAAATGGCGCCTTCCCGTCTTTGGTCCCACTCCGGAAAGCCCCACCCCTTTCAATGGCGTGCGGTCCCTCACAGTATTATACTAGCCATGAGTAAATTTTACACATATAACAGCGCAGACAAGCCCTAAGGGGCAGTGAGCACTGCGTGGCATGAGCCCCGAGACAGTTTTGTCCACAGCAGGCACCGCAGCTCGTGGTCCATGACCGCCACGCGACCTGCCGCCAAACTGCACCGGGGACCCACTAACTGGGACCCCAGTGTAACACACACCGCACCGCAATCTTCAGCATCTGTTAGAGGGTGGCGGCTAGCTGCTGGCCTGGTGTTAGGATCTCCTGTTCTGTACTGCCACGTCGCCATGGCAACCGGGAGGCAAGTGTTAGCGAAGTAACCTGAGCGCAGCTGATACTCCGGTCCGGGTTTTTACTGTGTAGTGGTTACAGGCTCTGTCATACCTCCCAACATGACCCTCTCCAGGAGGGACACAGTGCTCTGCTTCTGGACTTTTCTCTTAATTTATGATTGCCGGCACCTGTTTTGAACAAGTTAATGGATAAGGAAGGTATTTCAGCACAGGTGATAGCAAATCATAAATTAAGAAGGAAGTCCAGAAACAGAGCATTCTGTCCCTCCTGGAGAGGGTCATGTTGGGAGGTATGCTCTGTGCACGGCAGGGAATCCGGCGCTGGTTTTGTGCTCACAGTCTGTGAGGTCTGAGTGGGGCGTGGACAGCACCTGCTATATAAACCATCCTCTCAGGCTAGGCAAATGCTGCTGAATCTTTGTTTGTTAGTCAGTTCCAGAGAGTTAGCTAGTACTGTGTGACTTTGTATTTACTTGTTGCTTACTGCGAATAGGCCTTGGGATTCGGTACTTCATTCTGCCAATCCGGACCTAGCAGTAAGACTGGAGTCAGTTGTTTAACCTGCTGGGGTTCTTTTGCTATTCTGTGAACCCAGCAGGTTTGCGGCTGTACTCTCAGGCCTGCTTGCTTAATCCTCCCTCACTGTGCAGGGCGTCCAGGTGTCAGTTTAGTGGCAGTAAGCTGAACCTGTGCCCTGCAAGTGGGGGTTAGGATTGTGGATACTCTCCTTGTGTCTATATTTCTATCTCTGACCAAGGAGTTTATTCCCACACCCGTTGGTAACCCTTTAGGGTTTTTCCTGTTGGTCTTAGCAACATCATTTTGGGTGCTCCACATGTTAAATCACTACATCTCACTTCATTGTCCGCTCTATTCCATCTGAGCATTCCTGACACTAGGGAGACACCCAATTCCTGAGCCTTTGGGCTTCCCCGTTCATTTTGTGTTTATTAGTTATTCCATCACCTCCTGTGTATGTTGTGTTATACTGTCTGTGAGTTCGTTTTGCCTCGCATCCCTCTCTGTTCATACACCGGTATACTCCTGTTAGCACTGGTGTGCGTAACATATTCAGCAGCCCTACTACTGTTGAAATTTTGTGGGAATATGGAGCATACCCCTCAAAATACTTTGCAGCAGGTGGTCGATCGGGTGCAGGTCCTGACTCGACAATTTAATGAGATGTCCATTAAAATGAACACCCCGCAGGCCGCTAGCGGAGCTCCCGCAGCAGCAGCGGCAAGTTTAGGAGTTAAGGAGCCGAAAGTAAATCTCCCAGATCGTTTTTCTGGAGATCGCTCGCAATTCTTTTGTTTCAAGGAGAGCTGTAAGCTATATTTCAGGCTTAGGCCCCAGTCTTCTGGGTCGGAGATTCAGCGGGTGGGCATGGTGATTTCCTTGCTACAAGGAGACCCACAGGTCTGGGCATATAGGTTGCAGCCTGACTGTCCGTCGCTTAAAAGTGTTGATGCTTTTTTTACTGCACTGGGCATTTTGTATGATGACCCTGACAAGATGGCTTCAGCCGAGGCTCAGATTACGGTCCTAAAGCAAGGGCGACGGCCAGCTGAGGTTTATAGTACGGAGTTTCGGAGGTTGGCTCATGATACCCAGTGGAATGACCCAGCCCTGAGAAACCAGTACCGAAGGGGCCTTTCTGACCAGATAAAGGACCAACTGGTACAATATCCCTCGCCTGATAGCTTAGATCAGCTCATGCAGTTATCCATCCGGGTGGATAGACGGCTGAGAGAGCGTAGGCTTGAAAGGGAGACCGCAGTTTCCTTTTTTCCCAAGGGAACCTCAGACTCTGAGGAATATTCCGAGGAGCCTATGCAGATTGGGGCTACCCGCCTCTCTTCGCGTGAGAAGACGCGGAGGAGACAGCAGGGTTTGTGTTTGTACTGTGAGAATAAAGGTCACGTCGTAGTATCATGCCCAGAAAAGCCGGAAAACTTCAGGGCCTGAGGGTGATGGGAAATATCCTGTCAGGCCAGAAGTCAGATTTTCCCAAAAAGACTTTTCTCATTCCGGTGACTTTGGAGATCCTCGGTCAAACTGTCAAGACTGAGGCCTTTGTTGACAGTGGGGCCGATGGGGTTTTTATGGACCGTCAATTCGCCCTGGAACACTCTGTTCCCTCAGTACCTTTGGCATCAGAGATTGAGATCTGTGGGTTAAATGGGGAACCATTGTCCCAGGGTAAAATTACCTCCTGCACCAGCCAAATTCCTTTGTTTATTGGAGCCACACACTCTGAAAAATTGTCTTTCTATGTGACTGTCTGTTCTTTTGCCCCATTGGTTTTGGGGTTCCCCTGGTTAAGGGCCCATAACCCTCAATTTAACTGGGTCTCTGGGGAGATTCTTAGTTGGGGTACTGATTGTTTCAGGAGTTGCTTGAGCCTTCCAGTCAGGCTCTCGCAGCTAAGTTTGCCAGGATTGCCAGGATGTTATGCAGATTTTGCAGATGTGTTCTCCAAAAAAGTTGCGGAGGTACTACCTCCCCATCGCCCCTATGACTGTGCCATTGATTTGTTGCCGGATGCTAAGCTTCCCAAGAGCAGGTTGTACTCCCTGTCACGTCCTGAGACTCAGGCTATGGCAGAGTACATTCAGGAGAACTTGGCTAAGGGATTTATCAGACCCTCACAGTCCCCAGTTGGGTCGGGGTTCTTCTTCGTGGGTAAAAAGGACGGTTCGTTGCGACCCTGCATCGACTTCAGGGAATTGAACCGTATCACGATTAAAAACTCGTACCCACTGCCTCTCATTTCGGTTTTGTTTGACCAGCTTCGTACTGCCACCATTTTTTCTAAGATTGACCTACGCGGTGCTTACAATCTAATCCGAATAAGAGAGGGGGATGAATGGAAGACTGCCTTTAATACCCACTCAGGGCATTATGAATATTTGGTGATGCCTTTTGGGCTCTCTAATGCCCCGGCAGTCTTCCAGGAATTCATGAACGATGTGCTCAGGGAATATTTGGATAGATTTTTAGTTGTTTATCTAGATGACATCCTAATCTTCTCCCATTCCCTGGAGGAACATCGGAAGCATGTACGCTTAGTCCTTCAGAAACTCAGAGACCACCAGCTTGGGGCGAAGCTGGAGAAGTGCGAATTTGAAGTCCAGCAAATCGCATTTCTAGGGTATATTATCTCCTCAGAAGGTTTCCAAATGGAGGGTTCTAAGGTACAGGCAGTCCTGGATTGGGTGCAGCCCACTAGTTTGAAGGCGCTTCAATGGTTTCTGGGCTTTGCGAATTTTTATAGACGGTTCATCGCTGGATTTTCGTCTATAGTGGCCTCCTTGGTGGCACTCACTAAGAAAGGGGCGGATGTTGCTCACTGGTCTTGTGAGGCCAAAGCGGCCTTTGCCCGTCTCAAAAGGGCATTTGTCTCGACCAAGGTGCTGCGACACCCAGATCCAGAGCGTCCTTTTGTGGTAGAAGTGGATGCCTCTGAGATAGGTATTGGGGCAGTGCTCTCTCAGATGGGGGTGTCTGATAATCGCCTTCATCCCTGTGCTTACTTTTCCCGTAAATTTTCATCTGCCGAGATGAATTATGATGTGGGTAACCGGGAATTGTTGGCTATAAAGGATGCACTCGGGGAGTGGAGACACTGGCTTGAGGGGGCTAAGTTTGTGGTCTCAGTTCTCACCGACCATAAGAATCTGGCATATTTAGAGTCAGCAAAGCGGCTCAATGCCAGGCAAGCACGATGGGCTTTGTTTTTTGCTCGCTTTAATTTTTTGATAACATATCGCCCTGGGTCAAGAAACATCAAGGCTGATGCGCTCTCGCGGAGTTTTGCTCCAGTCCAAGAGACCACCGAGGAGCCATTGCCCATTGTGTCCCCATCATGTATTAAAGTGGGCATTACCCAGGACCTCTTGTCATTAGTTCTTAGAGCACAGGAGCAGGCTCCTCCAGACCTTCCGGTAGGTCTCTTGTTTGTGCCTCCTAGGTTAAGACAGCGAGTGTTCCTGGAATTCCATGCCAAGAGGTTGGCAGGGCATCTGGGTATTGCCAGAACTCAGGAGTTGCTGTCTAGGGCGGTGTGGTGGCCCTCGGTGGCTAGGGATGTGGATCAGTGGGTTCGGGCATGTGACGTTTGTGCCCGAAATAAAACTCCTAGAGGGGTTCCTGTCGGCCCATTACATCCACTCTCTATTCCATCTAAGCCATGGACCCACATTTCCATGGATTTTGTGGTGGACTTGCCCAAATCCTCGGGGATGACAGCCATTTGGGTTGTCGTTGACAGGTTTTCGAAGATGGCGCATTTCGTTCCACTGGTTGGGTTGCCATCGGCCAGACGCCTGTCTGAGTTATTTATGCAGCATGTTGTGCGCCTCCACGGGTTGCCACTTGATGTGGTCTCTGACCGTGGATCCCAGTTTGTGGCCAAATTCTGGAGGGCATTTTGTTCTGATCTCCAGATTTCTGTGAGCTTGTCGTCAGGCTACCATCCACAGTCTAATGGGCAGACTGAGAGGGTGAACCAGTCCTTGGAGCAGTTCCTCAGGTGTTATGTCTCCAAGTGTCATACTGACTGGGTTGCTCATCTGTCCATGGCGGAGTTTGCCTATAACAACGCGGCTCACTCTGCTACAGGGATCTCTCCCTTCCTTTGTGTGTATGGGCATCATCCAAAGGCCAATTCTTTTGACCCCCTGGATTCCACGCCTGGTGGTTCCTCTGTGGTTTCGGCCCTTAGGGGTATTTGGAGGAAAGTTAAGAAAGCCCTTGTGTCTGTGTCATTAGTGACCAAAAGGGTTTTTGATAAGCGAAGAAGACCCTGCAGCTTTAAATTAGGAGACTTCGTCTGGTTGTCCTACAAGAATTTGAAGTTGAGACAGCCATCTCATAAGTTAGGCCCCCGGTTCATCGGCCCTTATAAGATCACCAGGATTATCAATCCGGTGGCATTTCAGTTAGATCTGCCCCGTTCATTGGGTATCAATAAAACATTTAATTGTTCCCTTTTAAAACTGGCGGTTAGTAATCCTTCTTCCAGTGGAAGACCTTCTCCTCTTCTGATACGGGGTCAGAGGGAGTTTGTGGTTGAAAGGGTTCTTGACTCCAAGATGGTTTGGGGTCGGCTGTCATTTTTGGTGCACTGGAAGGGGTATGGCCCGGAGGAGCGGTCGTGGGTGCGCAGTTGTGATCTTCATGCCCCCAGACTGATACGCTCTTTCTTCTCGCAGTTCCCCGATAAACCCGGTGGTAGGGGTTCTTTGACCCCTCGTCAGAGGGGGGGGGGGTACTGTTAGGATCTCCTATTCTGTACTGCCACGTCGCCATGGCAACCGGGAGGCAAGTGTTAGCGAAGTAACCTGAGCGCAGCTGATACTCCGGTCCGGGTTTTTACTGTGTAGTGGTTACAGGCTCTGTGCACGGCAGGGAATCCGGCGCTGGTTTTGTGCTCACAGTCTGTGAGGTCTGAGTGGGGCGTGGATAGCACCTGCTATATAAACCATCCTCTCAGGCTAGGCAAATGCTGCTGAATCTTTGTTTGTTAGTCAGTTCCAGAGAGTTAGCTAGTACTGTGTGACTTTGTATTTACTTGTTGCTTACTGCGAATAGGCCTTGGGATTCGGTACTTCATTCTGCCAATCCGGACCTAGCAGTAAGACTGGAGTCAGTTGTTTAACCTGCTGGGGTTCTTTTGCTATTCTGTGAACCCAGCAGGTTTGCGGCTGTACTCTCAGACCTGCTTGCTTAATCCTTCCTCACTGTGCAGGGCGTCCAGGTGTCAGTTTAGTGGCAGTAAGCTGAACCTGTGCCCTGCAAGTGGGGGTAAGGATTGTGGATACTCTCCTTGTGTCTATATTTCTATCTCTGACCAAGTAGTTTATTCCCACACCCGTTGGTAACCCTTTGGGGTTTTTCCTGTTGCTCTTAGCAACATCATTTTGGGTGCTCCACATGTTAAATCACTACATCTCGCTTCATTGTCCGCTCTATTCCATCTGAGCATTCCTGACACTAGGGAGACACCAAATTCCTGAGCCTTTGGGATTCCCCGTTCATTTTGTGTTTATTAGTTATTCCATCACCTCCTGTGTATGTTGTGTTATACTGTCTGTGAGTTCGTTTTGCCTCGCATCCCTCTCTGTTCATACACCGGTATACTCCTGTTAGCACTGGTGTGCGTAACACCTGGGCACACATACTAACGATGTGTGATCAGCACCTCAGGAGCTCAATGTCCTGAAAGCTGGGATTACGAACCATTAACCCTCAGGAGGTTGGTTTGTTCCACCCTCTAAGTCCCACGAAGCAGGTAGTCTGGTTGCCAACCAGGACTACCTGAAAACAATAAACTAAAACAAAAATGAAAGGAAACTCTCTGGAGCTTGAGAGAAATGCACTCGGCTTCTTGGGCACATTTTTCTAAACGGAGTCTGGTAGGAGGGGTATAGAGGGGAGGAGCCAGCACACACATACATACACTAATGAATGTGTGTGTGTGTGTGTGTGTGTGTGTGTACATGTGATAGGGAATATAAATTAGTTACAAAAGAGAAAAATTATTGGTTTTATACGGGTGCACTCCATCCCCTTTTGAATCAATTTACTGTTAAAAATAAGATTTTACTCACCGGTAAATCTATTTCTCATAGTCCGTAGTGGATGCTGGGACTCCGTAAGGACCATGGGGAATAGCGGCTCCGCAGGAGACTGGGCACAACTAAAGAAAGCTTTAGGACTACCTGGTGTGCACTGGCTCCTCCCACTATGACCCTCCTCCAGACCTCAGTTAGGATACTGTGTCCGGAAGAGCTGACACAATAAGGAAGGATTTTGAATCCCGGGTAAGACTCATACCAGCCACACCAATCACACCGTATAACTCGTGATACTATACCCAGTTAACAGTATGAAATATAACTGAGCCTCTCAACAGATGGCTCAACAATAACCCTTTAGTTAGGCAATAACTATATACAAGTATTGCAGACAATCCGCACTTGGGATGGGCGCCCAGCATCCACTACGGACTACGAGAAATAGATTTACCGGTGAGTAAAATCTTATTTTCTCTGACGTCCTAAGTGGATGCTGGGACTCCGTAAGGACCATGGGGATTATACCAAAGCTCCCAAACGGGCGGGAGAGTGCGGATGACTCTGCAGCCCCAAATGAGCAAACTCTAGGTCCTCCTCAGCCAGGGTATCAAACTTGTAGACTCTTGCAAAAGTGTTTGAACCCGACCAAGTAACAGCTCGGCAAATTTGTAAAGCCGAGACCCCTCGGGCAGCCGCCCAAGAAGAGCCCACTTTCCTCGTGGAATGGGCTTCTACAGATTTAGGGTGCGGCAGTCCAGCCGCAGAATGTGCAAGTTGAATCGTGCTACAGATCCAGCGAGCAATAGTCTGCTTAGAAGCAGGAGCACCCAGCTTGTTGGGTGCATACAGGATAAATAGCGAGTCAGTTTTCCTGACTCCAGCCGTCCTGGAAACATATATTTTTCAGGGCCCTGACTACGTCCAGTAACTTGGAATCCTCCAAGTCCCAAGTAGCCGCAGGCACCACAATAGGTTGGTTCACATGAAAACTGATACCACCTTAGGAAGGAATTGGGGACGAGTCCTCAATTCTGCCCTATCCATATAAAAAAAATTAGATAAGGGCTTTTGCATGATAAAGCCGCTAATTCTGATACACGCCTGGCCGACGCCAAGGCCAACAGCATGACCACTTTCCACGTGAGGTATTTTAGCTCCAAGGATTTAAGTGGCTCAACCCAATGCGACTTCAGGAAATCCAACACCACGTTGAGATCCCACGGTGCCACTGGAGGCACAAACGGGGGCTGACTATGCAGCACTCCCTTAACAAAAGTCTGAACTTCAGGCAGTGAAGTAAGTTCCATTTTGGAAGAAAATCGATAGAGCCGAAATCTGGACCTTAATGGAACCCAATTTTAGGCCCATAGTCACCCCTGACTGTAGGAAGTGCAGAAATCGACCTAGCTGAAATTCCTCCATTGGGGCCTTCCTGGCCTCACAGCACGCAACATAATTCCGCCATATGCGGTGATAATGGTTTGCGTTCACTTCTTTCCTAGCTTTAATTAGCGTAGGGATAACTTCCTCCGGAAAGCCCTTTTCCTTCAGGATCCGACGTTCAACCGCCATGCCGTCAAACGCAGCCGCGGTACATCTTGGAACAGACAGGCCCCCTGCTGCAGCAGGTCCTGTCTAAGCGGCAGAGGCCATGGGTCCTCTGAGATCATTTCTTGGAGTTCTGGGTACCAAGCTCTTCTTGGCCAATCCGGAACAATGAGTATAGTTCTTACTCCTCTCCTTCTTATTATTCTCATTACCCTGGGTATGAGAGGCAGAGAAGGGAACACATACACCCACGGTGTTACCAGAGCGTCCACAGCTATCGCCTGAGGGTCCCTTGACCTGGCGCAATATCTTTGTAGCTTTTTGTTGAGGCGGGACGCCATCATGTCCACCTGTGGCCTTTCCCAACGGTGTACAATCATTTGGAAGACTTCTGGATGAAGTCCCCACTCTCCCGGGTGGAGGTCGTGTCTGCTAAGAAAGTCTGCTTCCCAGTTGTCCACTCCGGGAATGAACACTGCTGACAGTGCTAACACATGATTTTCCGCCCATCGGAGAATCCTTGTGGCTTCTGCCATCGCCATCCTGCTTCTTGTGCTGCCCTGTCGGTTTACATGAGCGACCGCCGTGATGTTGTCTGACTGGATCAGCACCGGCCGGTGTTGAAGCAGGGGTCTAGCCTGACTTAGGGCATTGTAAATGGCCCTTAGTTCCAGAATATTTATGTGTAGGGAAGTCTCCTGACTTTTCCATAGTCCTTGGAAGTTTCTTCCCTGTGTGACTGCCCCCCAGCCTCGAAGGCTGGCATCCGTGGTCACCAGGACCCAGTCCTGTATGCCGAATCTGCGGCCCCCTAGAAGATGCGCACTCTGCAGCCACCACAACAGCGACACCCTGGCCCTTGGAGACAGGGTTATCTGCCGATGCATCTGAAGATGCGACCCGGACCACTTGTCCAACAGATCCCACTGGAAGATCCTTGCATGGGACCTGGCGAATGGAATTTCTTCGTAAGAAGCTACCATCTTTCCCAGGGCTCGCGTGCATTGATGCACCGACACCTGTATTTGTATTAGGAGGTCTCTGTCTAGAGACGACAACTCCTTGGACTTCTCCTCCGGGAGAAACCCTTTTTTTCCTGTTCTGTGTCCAGAACCATACCCAGGAACAGTAGACGCGTCGTAGGAACCAGCTGCGACTTTGGAATATTCAGAATCCAGCCGTGCTGTTGTAGCACTTCCCGAGATAGTGCTACTCTGACGAACAACTGCTCCCTGGACCTCGCCTTTATAAGGAGATCGTCCAAGTACGGGATAATTATTTCGGCCATTACCTTGGTAAATACCCTCGGTGCCGGGGACAGACCAACGGCAACGTCTGGAATTGGTAATGACAATCCTGTACCACAATTTTGAGGTACTCCTGGTGAAGAGGGTAAATAGGGACATGCAGGTAAGCATCCTTGATGTCCAGTGATACCATGAAATTCTCCAGGCTTGCAATAATCGCCCTGAGCGATTCCATTTTGAACTTGAACCTTCGTATATAAGTGTTCAAGGATTTCAATTTTAGAATGGGTCTCACCGAACCGTCTGGTTTTCGGTACCACAACATTCTGGAATAGTAACCCCGGCTTTGTTGAAGGAGGGGTACCTTGATTTCACCTGCTGGAAGTACAGCTTGTGAATTGCCGCCAGTACTACCTCCCTTTCTCCGAGGGCAGCAGGCAAGGCTGATGTGAGGTAACGGCGAGGGGGAGTCGCCTCGAACTCCAGCCTGTATCCCTGTGATACTACTTGCAGAACCTAGGGATCCACCTGTGGGCAAGCCCACTGGTCCCTGAAGTTCCCGAGACGCACCCCCACCGCACCTGTCTCCACCTGTGGAGCCCCAGCGTCATGCGGTGGACTCAGAGGAAGCGAGGGAAGATATTTGATCCTGGAACTGGCTGACTGGTGCAGCTTTTTCCTTCTTCCCTTGTCTCTGTGCAGAAAGGAAGCGCCTTTGACCAGCTTGCTTTTCTGAAGCCGAAAGGACTGTACCTGAAAATACGGTGCTTTCTTTAGGCTTTTGTGAGGAAACCTGAGGTAAAAAATTTTCTTCCCAGCTGTTGCTGTGGATACCAGGTCCCAGAGACCATCCCCAAACAATTCCTCACCCTTATAAGGCAGAATCTCCATGTGCCTTTTAAATGCAGCATCACCTGTCCACTGCCGGGTTTCTACTACCCTCCTGGCAGAATGGACATTGCATTAATTCTGGATGCCAGCCGGCAAATATCCCTCTGTGCATCCTTCATATATAAGACGACGTCTTTAATATGCTCTATGTTAGCAAAATATTATCCCTGTCTAGGGTATTAATATTATCTGACAGGGTATCAGACCACGCTGCAGCAGCACTATTTATGCTGAGGCAAATGCAGGTCTCAGTATAGTACCTGAGTGTGTATATACAGACTTCAGGATAGCCTCCTGCTTTTTATCAGCAGGTTCCTTCAAAGTGGCCGTATCCCCAGACGGCAGTGCCACCTTTTTTGACAAACGTGTGAGCGCCTTATCCACCCTAGGGGATATCTCCCAACGTGACCTATCCTCTGGCGGGAAAGGGTACGCCAGCAGTAACTTTTTAGAAATTACCAGTTTCTTATCGGGGGAACCCACGCTTCTTTACACACTTCATTCACTCATCTGATGGGGGAACAAAACACTGGCTGCTTTTTCTCCCCAAACATAAAACCCCTTTTATGTGGTACTTGGGTTAATGTCAGAAATGTGTAACACATTTTTCATTGCCGAGATCATGCAACGGATGTTCCTAGTGGATTGTGTATATGTCTCAACCTCGTCGACACTGGAGTCAGACTCCGTGTCGACATCTGTGTCTGCCATCTGAGGTAACGGGCGTTTTTTGAGCCCCTGATGGCCTTTGAGACGCCTGGGCAGGCGCGGGCTGAGAAGCCGGCTGTCCCACAGCTGTTACGTCATCCAGCCTTTTATGTAAGGAGTTGACATTGTCGGTTAATACCTTCCACCTATCCATCCACTCTGGTGTCGGCCCCACAGGGGGCGACATCCCATTTATCGGCCTCTGCTCCGCCTCCACATAACCTTCCTCATCCAACATGTCGACACAGCCGTACCGACACACCGCACACACACACAGGGAATGCTCTGACTGAGGACAGGACCCCACAAAGTCCTTTGGGGAGACAGAGAGAGAGTATGCCAGCACACACCAGAGCGCTATATAATGCAGGGATTAACACTATAACTGAGTGATTTTTCCCCCAATAGCTGCTTGTATACACATATTGCGCCTAAATTTAGTGCCCCCCCCCCCTCTCTTTTTAACCCTTTGAGCCTGAAAACTACAGGGGAGAGCCTGGGGAGCTGTCTTCCAGGTGCACTGTGAAAAAAAAATGGCGCCAGTGTGCTGAGGGAGATAGCCCAGCCCCTTTTTCGGCGGACTTTTCTCCCGCTTTTTTCATGGATTCTGGCAGGGGTAATTTATCACATATATAGCCCTGGGACTATATATTGTTATGATTTGCCAGCCAAGGTGTTTATATTGCCCTCAGGGCGCCCCCCCCCCCCCCATCGCCCTGCACCCATCAGTGACCGGAGTGTGAGGTGTGCATGAGGAGCAAAGGCGCACAGCTGCAGTGCTGTGCGCTACCTTGTTGAAGACAGAAGTCTTCTGCCGCCGATTTTCCGGAACACTTCTTGCTTCTGGCTCTGTAAGGACGCCGGCGGCGCGGCTCCGGGAACGAACACCAAGGTCGGGTCCTGCGGTCGATCCCTCTGGAGCTAATGGTGTCCAGTAGCCTAAGAAGCCCAAACTACCACCAGTTAGGTAGGTTCGCTTCTTCTCCCCTTAGTCCCTCGCTGCAGTGAGTCTGTTGCCAGCAGATCTCACTGTAAAATAAAAAGCCTAAAATATACTTTCTTTCTAGGAGCTCAGGAGAGCCCCTAGTGTGCATCCAGCTCAGCCGGGCACAAGATTCTAACTGAGGTCTGTAGGAGGGTCATAGTGGGAGGAGCCAGTGCACACCAGGTAGTCCTAAAGCTTTCGTTAGTTGTGCCCAGTCTCCTGCGGAGCCGCTATTCCCCATGGTCCTTACGGAGTCCCAGCATCCACTTAGGACGTCAGAGAAATACATTTTATTAGTTTAAAATCAGTAATCAATAAAGTATACTCAATTTCAAGCCTGTATGGCCTATCAGTTATATCTTATATTTATTTATTCTAGCACTAGCCTAAAATAGGCTATCAAAGTGAAGTGAAGAAAAGATTGTGCAAGAAATATATGAAAATGTGAATAAAGATTTAAAATTATTATTTGTGTCACGTCTCTTGTTTGTCTTGTTTATATATATAAATTTGAGTTGCCTTATACGTGCTGCAAATAAATTAATCACACAAACTGGTACTAATATATTGTCATAGAATAAAGTTTAGTAATTCGTGGTTCACAGACTGGAAAATAAGTGTCTAATTTATGATATAATGTGACACTAATAGGTTACACTTCACTAGATATCAACAATTATGTATCCATGATGATCTCATCAATTATCCAAATTGTGACTAAATGTCGTACCACTAGTGAGTACAGATGACATTAGATATACCAGCCTTTGGTCCATAGCCAAGCACAGTCTGAGTACACCTATTATAATGGTTGTATGTGGAAATATAATCATCAAGTATACACCATTCATGATTCAGACTTCTGATACTATTGTATTCCCTTTGTGGTGACACTGTCCTTAGCACATGGATTTCATGCAGCCATATAATGATGGTAACAATATCATTGCACTTGAATTTCTGTACCTACAGGTAATACTATAGGTATTACTATCGGTCAGATCTGATATTACTGGTAACTCTTGTCGGATGTTATACCGGTTTATAATCTGTCACAATTCACATTAATCAAGCCTTTACTATTACTATAGGTCAGATTTGATACTACTGATAACTCTTGTCGGTTGTTATACCGGCTTATTATCAGTCACAATCCACATTAATCAAGCCTTTGAATCAGATATGCCTATAATTATGAATAGTTATTGTTGTTTATAAGGCACAAGATAATGGCGTGTTTTCCACTCAAGGTGAATAACTTGTCACAGTCCGTAGCCACATAAACTTATTTTTCCTTTTCCCCGAACACTTATTTTTCTTAATTATGTTATGAAAAGCTTTTATTATTAATAAGACACATGTAAGGAGTGTTTTTAATGTAGTTTAGGTTGGCGGGCATCCCCGCCGTGCAGGTCCGTTAAGAACGGATCTGATGCACGCTGCTTTGATGTCACAGGTCTATCCCCACCGCTGCCTTAATAAAGACGGCTGTGGAATACATGCGGCATCAGTTAGCTACAACTACTATAATAACTGCATTGGAGACGTTCTTAACGGACCTGCACGGCGGGGATGCCCGCCAACCTAAACCACATTAAAAACACTCCTTACATGTGTCTTATTAATAATAAAAGCTTTTCATAACATAATTAAGAAAAATAAGTGTTCTGGGAAAAGGAAAAATAAGTTTATGTGGCTACGGACTGTGACAAGTTATTCACCTTGAGTGGAAAACACGCCATTATCTTGTGTCTTATAAACAATAACTATTCATAATTATAGGCAAATCTGATTCAAAGGCTTGATTAATGGGGATTGTGACTGATAATAAGCCGGTACAACATCCGACAAGAGTTATCAGTAATATCAAATCTGACCTATAGTAATAGTAAAGGCTTGATTAATGTGAATTGTGACAGATTATAAACCGGTATAACATCCGACAAGAGTTACCAGTAATATCAGATCTGACCGATAGTAATACCTATAGTATTACCTGTAGGTACAGAAATTCAAGTGCAATGATATTGTTACCATCATTATATGGCTGCATGAAATCCATGTGCTAAGGACAGTGTCACCACAAAGGGAATACAATAGTATCAGAAGTCTGAATCATGAATGGTGTATACTTGAGGATTATATTTCCACATACAACCATTATAATAGGTGTACTCAGACTGTGCTTGGCTATGGACCAAAGGCTGGTATATCTAATGTCATCTGTACTCACTAGTGGTACGACATTTAGTCACAATTTGGATAATTGATGAGATCATCATGGATACATAATTGTTGATATCTAGTGAAGTGTAACCTATTAGTGTCACATTATATCATAAATTAGACACTTATTTTCCAGTCTGTGAACCACGA
The DNA here is from genome assembly GCF_028390025.1 of Pseudophryne corroboree. NCBI lineage: Eukaryota > Metazoa > Chordata > Amphibia > Anura > Myobatrachidae > Pseudophryne > Pseudophryne corroboree. Next base: position 148,937,191 of record NC_086449.1, read on the forward strand.
ATTACTAAACTTTATTCTATGACAATATATTAGTACCAGTTTGTGTGATTAATTTATTAGCAGCACGTATAAGGCAACTCAAATTTATATATATAAACAAGACAAATAAGAGACATGACACAAATAATAATTTTAAATCTTTTTCTCATACGTCCTAGAGGATGCTGGGGACGCTTCAAGCACCATGGGGCATAGACGGGATCCGCAGGAGACATGGGCACTTTAAAAGGGGTGTGAACTGGCTCCTCCCTCTATGCCCCTCCTCCAGACTCCAGTTAGATTCTGTGCCCAGTGAGACTGGATGCACACTGAGGCGCTCTCCAGAGTTTCTCACAAAAAAGACTTTGTTAGGTTTATTATTTTCAGGGAGACCTGCTGGCAACAGGCTCCCTGCATCGTGGGACTGAGGGTAGAGAAGCATACCTACTTCTCTGAGTTCAAAGGCTCTGCTTCTTAGGCTACTGGACACCATTAGCTCCAAAGGGTCCGATCACTTGGTGCGCCTAGCTGCTCGTTCCCGGAGCCGCACCGTCACCCCCCTTGCAGAGCCAGAAGATAGAAGCCGGTTGAGTATTAGAAGATCAGAAGACTTCAGTGATGGCCGAAGACGGCTTGTTGGGGTACCGCACAGAGGGAGCGCTGCGCGCCATGCTCGCACATTAAGAACGGCACTGCAGGGTGCAGGGCACAGGGGGGGCGCCCTGGGCAGCATTATTCCTCAATTTAGCCACTGGCAGAAAGAGTATAACGTGCCTGGGCACTGATTACAGACCCCCGCCAGTATAAAAATATAAAATTAAGTGGGACTGAAGTGCGCCATTAAGGGGGCGTTGCTTATCCCTCACAGCTCTGACCAGCGCCATTTTCTCTTCACAGAAGCTGCAGAGACGCTGAGCCTGGCCTCCCACCCTGCTGTACAAGTAACAAAGTAACAGGGTGCAAAACGGGGGGAGGGGGGGGGGCACAAGAGATCTGGTGCTAATTTTTGGAATGTAGAAGCGCTAGCAGGTCTGGGCAGTTTTTTACTCGCTTCAGAACTGGGCCAGGCACTGGGTTGTGAGCTGGCAGAACTCCCTCTGTGTTTCTCTAACAGGCTTTGTTGTGGGTCTGTCTCCTATAGCCCCAGTGTGGTTGTGGGTGTCGGTACGTGTGTGTCGACATGTCTGAGGCTGAGTGCTCTTCTCAGGAGGAGGCTGGAGTGGGAACAGAAAAGGCTGGGGGAGTGACCGTGTCTGCACCGCCGACGGCTGATTGGGTAAATATGTTGAGTGTTTTGAATGCTAATGTGGCTCGGTTGACGAAGAGTCTAAAAGCCAGACATGGAGGAAATCCATGGAGGATGCATTGTCACAAGCTCAAACCCCTTTGGGGTCACAGAAACGTGCATTTACCCAGTTAACAGATACAGATACCTACACGGACTCTGATTCCAGTGTCGACTATAGTGATGCCAGATTAAATCCTAAACTGGCTAAGAGCATTCAGTACATGATTGTGGCAATAAAAGAGGACCCTGCTGTTCCTGATACTAGGGTCTGTATGTATAAAGGAAAGAAACCTGCGGTAACTTTTCCTCCCTCTCATGAAATGAACGCTCTCTTTGAAAAGGCTTGGGAAAATCCTGACAAGAAGGCACAGGTTCCCAAAAGAATTCCAGTGGCATAACCGTTTCCTTTTGGGGACAGGGAAAAGTGGGAGTCAACCCCAACGGTGGATAAAGCTCTATCGCGTCTATCCAAAAAAGTGGCGCTTCTGTCTCCTGACACGGCAGCTCTAAAGGATCCTGCGGTTCGCAAGCAGGAAAATACACTAAAATCCATTTATGTCACTACGGGTTCGCTACTCAGGCCTGCCGTTGCTTCGGCATGGGTGAGTAGCGCTACTGAAAAGTGGGCAAATAACTTGTCATCTGAGATAGATTCCCTAGACAGGGATAACGTGCTTTTGACTCTGGGTCATATCAGGGACGCTGCAGCATATTTAAAAGAAGCTGTAAGGGATATTGGCCTTTTGGGATCAAGGGCCAATGCCATGGCAGTCTCAGCTAGGAGAGCATTGTGGATTCATCAATGGAATGCTGATGCCGACTCTAAGAAGGCGATGGAGTCTTTACCGTTTAATGGTAGTGTCTTGTTTGGTGACGGCCTCACTGACCTGGTATCTACGGCTACCGCGGGTAAGTCGTAATTTTTACCTTATGTTCCTGCACAACAGAATAAAACGCCCCACTATCAGATGCAGTCCTTTCGGCCCAATAAATTCAAAAAAGGACGAGGGTCCTCCTTCCTTGCTGCGAGAGGAAGAGGACGGGGAAAGAGGTCACAGGCTGTGGCAAGTTCCCAAGAGCAGAAGTCCTCTCCGGCTTCTACCCAATCTACCGCATGACGCTGGGGCTCCTCTGCGGGAGTCCGCACCAGTGGGGGCACGTCTCAAACTCTTCAGTCAGGTCTGGGTACACTCGGACCTGGATCCTTGGATATTAGAAATAGTAACCCAAGGGTACAAATTAGAGAGTTTCAAGACGTGCCCCCTCACTGATTTTTCAAATCGGCCTTGCCAGCTTCTCATCTAGAAAGGGAGGTAGTATGCGCTGCAATACTAAAGCTGTGTCAAAATCAAGTCATTGTCACGGTACCCCCGTCACAACGGGGGGAGGGCTTTTATTCGAGTCTGTTCGTGGTCCCGAAGCCGGATGGCTCAGTCAGACCATTTCTGAACCTAAAATCCCTCCATTTCTTTCTGAAAAAGTTCAAATACAAAATGAAATCTCTCCGAGCAGTGATCTCCAGTCTGGAGGAGGGGGATTTTATGGTGTCAGTCGACATAAAGGATGCTTACTTACACGTTCCCATATATCCTCCACATCAGGCATACCTGAGGTTTGCTGTTCAGGATTGTCATTACCAATTTCAGACGTTGCCTTTTGGTCTGTCCACGGCACCACGGATTTTCACCAAGATTATGGCGGAAATGATGGTTCTCCTGCGCAAGCAGGGAATTACAATTATCCTGTACTTGGACGATCTCCTCATAAAGGCGAGATCCAAGGAGCAATTGCTGAAGAATAATGCGCTCTCACTGACGATTATGCAACAACATGGTTGGCTCCTAAACTTGCCAAAATCACAGTTGGTTCCGACGACACGGCTGTCGTTCCTGGGTATGATTCTGGATACCGAATTACAGAGGGTTTTTCTTCTAGTGGAGAAGGCTCTGGAAATACAGAACATGGTAAAACAGATTCTGAAACCGGCAAAAGTGTCAGTTCTTCAATGCACTCGGTTGCTGGGGAAGATGGTAGCGGCCTACGAGGCCATTCCGTATGGCAGGTTCCATGCCAGGGTGTTTCAGTGGGACTTGTTGGACAAGTGGTCCGGGTCTCACCTGGACATGCACCGGAAAATAATCCTATCTTCCAGGACCAGGATCTCCCTTCTGTGGTGGCTACACAGTTCTCACCTTCTGGAGGGACGCAGGTTCGGGATTCAGGATTGGATCCTGGTGACCACAGATGCAAGTCTCCGAGGCTGGGGAGCAGTCACACAAGGGAGAAACTTTCAGGGAAAATGGTCAAGCCAGGAAGCTTGTCTACACATAAACATTCTGGAATTAAGGGCCATTTACAAAGGCATTCTGCAAGCGGAACATCTTCTTCGCGGTCTGCCAGTCTTGATTCAGTCGGACAACATAACAGCAGTGGCGTACATAAACCACCAGGGCGGTACAAAGAGCAGAGCGGCGATGGCCGAGGCCACGAAAGTTCTTCGCTGGGCGGAAAGACATTCAAGCGCTCTGTCAGCAGTCTTCATTCCAGGAGTGGACAACTGGGAAGCAGACTTCCTCAGCAGACACGATCTCCATCCGGGAGAGTGGGGTCTTCATCAAGAGGTTTTTGCAGAAGTGACAAGTCGTTGGGGAATTCCTCAAATAGACATGATGGCGTCCCGCCTTAACAAGAAACTTCAGAGATATTGTTCCAAGTCGAGGGACCCTCAAGCAATAGCGGTGGACGCCCTAGTGACACCGTGGGTATTTCCGTCAGTCTATGTGTTCCCTCCACTTCCACTCATTCCAAAGGTGATAAAGATTATAAGAAGAACAAGGGTTCAGGCGATACTCATTGTTCCAGACTGGCCAAAGAGGGCCTGGTATCCAGATCTTCAGGAGTTGCTCATAGAAGATCCCTGGCCGCTTCCTCTACGTGAGGACCTGTTACAACAAGGTCCGTGCGTGTATCAGGCCTTACCGTGGCTGCATTTGACGGCATGGCGGTTGAACGCCAAATCCTAGCCAGAAAGGGTATTCCCAGTGAAGTAATACCCACTCTTCTTCAGGCTAGACAGGAAGTAACAGTAAAGCTTTACCACCGTATTTGGAGAAAATATGTGTCTTGGTGTGAATCCAAGAAGGCTCCTACGGAAGAATTTCAGCTGGGGCGTTTGCTCCATTTTTTGCAAGCAGGTGTGGATGCGGGCCTAAAGTTAGGCTCTATTAAAGTACAAATTTCGGCCTTATCAATCTTCTTTCAGAAAGAATTGGCCTCCCTTCCAGAAGTTCAGACCTTTGTGAATGGTGTGCTGCACATCCAACCTCCATTTGTGCCTCCTGTGGCACCGTGGGATCTTAATGGGGTATTGCAGTTCCTGCAATCTCATTGGTTTGAACCTTTACGTAAGGTTGAGTTAAAATTCCTTACTTGGAAAGTAGTCATGTTGTTGGCCTTGGCATCCGCAAGGCGGGTTTCTGAGTTGGCGGCTTTGTCTCACAAAAGCCCTATTTATTCTTCCATGCTGATAGAGCGGAGATGAGAACTCGTCAGCAATTTCTGCCAAAAGTGGTTTCATCATTTCACGTAAACCGGCCTATTGTGGTGCCAGTGGCTACTGACGCCTTGGCGGAGTCGAAGTCTTTCGATGTGGTCAGAGCTTTGAAGATCTATGTCACCAGAACGGAGCAGATTAGGAAAACAGAGGCTCTGTTTGTCCTGTGGGCTCCCAACAAGATTGGGGCTCCTGCTTCCAAGCAGACTATTGCGCGCTGGATCTGTAATACGATTCAGCAGGCTCATTCTACGGCAGGATTGCTGTTACCGAAATCGGTGAAAGCCCATTCTACCAGAAAGGTGGGCTCATCCTGGGCGGCTGCCCAAGGGGTCTCGGCATTACAGCTTTGCCGAGCTGCTACTTGGTCGGGTTCAAACACCTTTGCGAAGTTTTACAAGTTTGATACCCTGACTGAGGAGGACCTCTTGTTTGGTCAATCGGTGCTGCAGAGTCATCCGCACTCTCCCGCCCGTTCTAGAGCTTTGGTATAAACCCCATGGTTCTTGAAGCATCCCCAGCATCCTCTAGGACGTATAAGAAAATAGGATTTTAATACCTACCGGTAAATTATTTTCTCTTAGTCCGTCCCAGTGCAGGCTGTATCTGCAGTTTTTGGTTTTGGTTAGACTCATGTTGAGTTAAGTACAGTCAGTCTGTGGCTGATGTTGGTCATGCCGTTGCATGCGTTGTTGTTGAATTCCATGTTGTACGGCATGTTTGAGGTGTGAGCTGGTATGTATCTCACCTTAGTTTTAAAAATTAAATAAATCCTTTTCCTCTAAATGTCCGTCTCCCTGGGCACAGTTCCTATAACTGGAGTCTGGAGGAGGGGCATAGAGGGAGGAGCCAGTTCACACCCCTTTTAAAGTCTTAAAGTGCCCATGTCTCCTGCGGATCCCGTCTATACCCCATGGTTCTTGACGCATCCCCAGCATCCTCTACGGACTAAGAGAAAAGGATTTACCGGTAGGTATTAAAATCCTATTATTCACATTTTCATATATTTCTTGCACAATCTTTTCTATCACTTCGCTAGTGATAGAATAAATAAAATAAGAATTTACTTACCGATAATTCTATTTCTCGTAGTCCGTAGTGGATGCTGGGGACTCCGTCAGGACCATGGGGTTTAGCGGCTCCGCAGGAGACAGGGCACAATAATAAAAGCTTTAGGATCAGGTGGTGTGCACTGGCTCCTCCCCCTATGACCCTCCTCCAAGCCTCAGTTAGGATACTGTGCCCGGACGAGCGTGCATAATAAGGAAGGATATTGAATCCCGGGTAAGACTCATACCAGCCACACCAATCACACCGTACAACCTGTGATCTGAACCCAGTTAACAGTATGATAACAACGAAAGAGCCTCTGAAAAGATGGCTCACAACAAGAATAACCCGATTTTTGTAACAATAACTATGTACAAGTATTGCAGACAATCCGCACTTGGGATGGGCGCCCAGCATCCACTACGGACTACGAGAAATAGAATTATCGGTAAGTAAATTCTTATTTTCTCTAACGTCCTAAGTGGATGCTGGGGACTCCGTCAGGACCATGGGGATTATACCAAAGCTCCCAAACGGGCGGGAGAGTGCGGATGACTCTGCAGCACCGAATGAGAGAACTCCAGGTCCTCCTCAGTCAGGGTGTGCCCCTGACCAAGTAGCAGCTCGGCAAAGTTGTAAAGCCGAGACCCCTCGGGCAGCCGCCCAAGATGAGCCCACTTCCTTGTGGAATGGGCTTTTACTGATTTTGGCTGTGGCAAGCCTGCCACAGAATGTGCAAGCTGAATTGTACTACAAATCCAGCGAGCAATCGTCTGCTTAGAAGCAGGAACACCCATCTTGTTGGGTGCATACAGGCTAAACAGCGAGTCAGATTTTCTGACTCCAGTCGTCCTGGAAACATATATTTTCAGGGCCCTGACAACGTCAAGTAACTTGGAGTCCTCCAAGTCCCTAGTAGCCGCAGCTACCACAATAGGTTTGTTCATGTGAAAAACAGAAAACACCTTAAGGAGAAATTGAGGACGAGTCCTCAATTCTGCCCTGTCAGAATGAAAAATGAAGTAAGGGCTTTTATATGATAAAGCCGCCCATTCTGACACACGCCTGGCTGAAGCCAGGGCTAATAGAATCTTCACCTTCCATGTGAAATATTTTAATTCCACAGTGGTGAGTGGATCAAACCAATGTGACTTTAGGAAACTCAAAACAACATTGAGATCCCAAGGTGCCACTGGGGGCACAAAAGGAGGCTGTATATGCAGTACCCCTTTTACAAAAGTCTGAACTTCAGGCACTGAAGCCAGTTCTTTCTGGAAGAAATTCGACAGGGTCGAAATTTGAACCTTAATGGACCCTAATTTTAGGCCCCTAGACAGTCCTGTTTTCAGGAAATGTAGGAACGACCCAGTTGGAATTCCTCTGTAGGGACCTTCTTGGCCTCACACCACGCAACATATTTTCGCCAAATGCGGTGAATGTTTTGCGGTTACATCCTTCCTGGCTTCGACCAGGGTAGGGATGACTTCATCTGGAATGCCCTTTCAGGATCCGGCGTTCAACTGCCATGCCGTCAAACGCAGCCGCGGTAAGTCTTGGAACAGACAAGGCCCCTGCTGGAGCAGGTCCTTTCTTAAAGGTAGAGGCCACGGTTCTTCCGTGAGCATCTCTTGAAGTTCCGGGTACCAAGTCCTTCTTGACCCATCCGGAACCACGAGTATCGTTCTTACTCATCTCCTTCTTATGATTCTCAGTACTTTTGGTATGAGATGCATAGGAGGGAACACATACCCTGACTGGTACACCCACAGTGTTACCAGAGCGTCCACCGCTATTGCCTGAGGGTCCCTTGACCTGGCGCAATATTTGTCTTTTTTTTTTTTTTTGTTCAGGCGGGACGCCATCATGTCCACCTTTGGTTTTTCCCAACGGTTTACAATCATGTGGAAGACTTCCCGCTGAAGTCCCCACTCTCCCGGGTGGAGGTTATGCCTGCTGAGGAAGTCTGCTTCCCAGTTTTCCACTCCCGGAATTAACACTGCTGAGAGTGTTATCACATGATTTTTCGCCCAGCGAAGAATCCTTGCAGTTTCTGCCATTTCCCTCCTGCTTCATGTGCCGCCCTGTCTGTTTACGTGGGCGACTGCCGTGATGTTGTCCCACTGGATCAATACCGGCTGACCTTGAAGCAGAGGTCTTGCTAAGCTTAGAGCCTTGTAAATTGCCCTTAGCTCCAGTATATTTATGTGGAGAGAAGTCTCCAGACTTGATCACACTCCCTGGAAATTTTTTCCTTGTGTGACTGCTCCCCAGCCACTCAGGCTGGCATCCGTGGTCACCAGGACCCAGTCCTGAATGTCGAATCTGCGGCCCTTTCATAGATGAGCACTCTGCAGCCACCGCAGAAGAAAACACCCTTGTCCTTGGAGACAGGGTTATCCGCTGATGCATCTGAAGATGCGATCCGGACCATTTTCCCAGCAGATTCCACTGAAAGGTTCTTGCGTGAAATCTACCGAATGGGATCGCTTTGTAAGAAACCACCATTTTTCACAGGACCCTTGTGCAATGATGCACTGATACTTTTCCTGGTTTTTAGGAGGTTCCTGACTAGCTCGGATAACTCCCTGGCCTTCTTCTCCGGGAGAAAACATCCTTTTCTGGACTGTGTCCAGAATCATTCCTAGGAACATTAGACGTGTCGTCGGAAAAAGCTGCGATTTTGGAATATTTAGAATCCACTCGTGCTGTCGTAGAACTACTTGAGATAGTGCTACTCCGACCGCCAACTGTTCTCTGGACCTTGCCCTTATCAGGAAAGCGTCCATATTTCTTTTAGGAAGAATCATCATTTCGGCCATTACCATGGTAAAGACCCGGGGTGCCATGGACAATCCAAACGGCAGCGTCTGAACTGATAGTGACAGTTCTGTACCACGAACCTGAGATACCCTTGGTGAGAAGGGCAAAATTTGGACATGTAGGTAAGCGTCCCTGATATCCAGTGACACCATATCGTCCTGGTTCGCTATCACTGCTCTGAGTGACTCCATCTTGATTTGAACCCTTGTATGTAATTATTCAAATCTTTTAGATCTCACCGAGCCGTTTGGCTTCAGTACCACAATATAGTGTGGAATAATACCCCTTCCCTTGTTGTAGGAGGGGTACTTTGATTATCACCTGCTGGGAATACAGCCTGTGAATTTTTTCCCAATACTGCCTCCCTGTCGGAGGGAGACGTTGGTAAAGCAGACTTCAGAACTTGTGAGGGGAAGACGTCTCGAATTTCCAATGTACACCTGGGATACTACGTGTAGGATCCAGGAGTCCACTTGCGAGTGAGCCCACTGCGTGCTGAAACTCTTGAGATGACCCCCCACCGCACCTGAGTCCGCTTGTATGGCCCCAGCGTCATGCTGCGGACCAGTGACGTGCGGTGAGGTCAGGGCCTGGGGAGGCACTGCAGCTAAACTCGCCCCCCCCCCCCCTAAAAAAAAAAAAGTGCAGTCCCCCCACACCACTAAAACCAGCACCAGGCAGAACCAGCCAGGGGGGATAATGCCATAGCAGGGGAGACACTCAGTGTGGGGTCCCCCTGCCATGCCATTAAACACCCCCCAAACCAGTCAGCCCAGGGCTGGAATTCCTCGGAAAGTGGGGTCCCCAAAAAATCAAAATGGGGTCCCCCCTCCCGAGCAACAACCAGCACTGGGCTGATAGCCCAGTGCTATGCCCCGCACCCCTGGTGGCGGTGGGTGCGGGGTTCATTGTATGTTCTGTTCTGTTCTTTACAGGTGGCCTACAGATCCCAGCAAGCCTGCCCCAGCATGCTGGCACTTGGAGAACCACAAGTGCCAGCATGCCCGAACATAAAGGGCCCGCTGGCACCTGTAGTCCACCTGCAAAGAATAGTAATATTGTTCTTTACAGGTGGCCTACAGGTCCCAGCAAGCCTGCCCCAGCATGCTGACACTTGGAGAACCACAAGTGCCAGCATGCCCGGACATAAAGGGCCCGCTGGCACCTGTAGTCCACCTGTAAAGAAAATATAAAAAAAAAAACACAACACATTCTTTAAAAAATCCTTTATTAAACTGGGTCTTCACCTGGGGGCGGCGGCCTTTAAGCTCTTTTGCATGGCCACCGCCTTCCCAGGGCTTCCGGCGTCTTCACCTGGGAGGGCGCCACCTCCCCAGGGCTTCTGTGGTCTTCCTCCGGCGTCTTCACCTGGTGGGCGGCGGCTGCTAAGCTCTTTTGCATAGCCGCCGCCCATCCAGGACTTCCACGACGTCTTCACCTGGGAGACGGCGGCCTTTAAGCTCTTTTGCATGGCCGCCGCCTTCCCAGGACTTCCAGCATCTTCACCTGGTGGGCGGCGGCTGCTAAGCTCTTTTGCATAGCCGCCGCCCATCCAGGACTTCCACGGCGTCTTCAGGAGCTCTTCTCCGCTCCTCCTCCGCCGTCGGACTGACAGCCGCTGCCTCGCGCTGACTTATATAAGTCAGCGGGAGGGGGCGGGGTGATGACGCGGCGAGCCATGATTGGCTCGCGGCGGCCATCTTGAATTTCAAAAATGACGCTGAGGCGCCATTTTTGAAATGGGTACCGCTTCCGCTGCCAAAACTCTGCTACCGCCGCCGCTACCGCCGCCCGCCTCTCCGCATCCCGTACTTCCGCATCCCGTACCTCCGCCGCCCGGCCCGCCGCTTCCCGTACCTCCGCCGCCGCACCTCCGCAGGTAACGATGCCGCCCCATACAGTGATTGACAGCGGATCCAGTGACGGATCCGCTGGCCAATCACTGTGGCCTCACTCACAGGGACGTGCTTTCATAGGTTGAAAGCACGTCCCTGTAGGAAAGCGGCACCACTAATGGTGCCGCTTTCCCATGTTATTTCAATGGGCTTTTCCAGCCCATTGCTAGGGCCCGCCTGTGCCCGCCCCCCGCTCCCCATACTTTTCCTAATCACTACGGGAGGCACCACGATCGGTGCCTCCCAAAGTGATTTTAACATATATAATGATAGGTAAAATAATAAAGAAGATACTTATGTGTAATAAGTATCTTCTTTGTATTATTTTACTCATTAATGACAGGGGAGGCACTGCCTCCCCTGCCTCCCCTGACTGCACGTCCCTGCTGCGGACTTGGCAGAAGCTGTGGAGGACTTCTGTTCCTGGGAATGGGCTGCCTGCTGCAGTCTTCTTCCCTTTCCTCTAACCCTGAGCAGATATGACTGGCCTTTTGCCCGCCTGCCTTTATGGGTACGAAAGGACTGAGACTGAAAAGACTGTGTCCTTTTCTGCTGAGATGTGACTTGGGGTAACAAAAGTGGATTTTCCAGCTGTTGCCATGGCCACCAGGTCCGATGGACCGCCCCTTTATACGGCAATACTTCCATGTGCCGTCTGGAATCTGCATCACCTGACCACTGTCATGTCTATAAACATCGTCTGGCAGATATGGACATCACATCTACTCTTGATGCCAGAATGCAAATATCCCTCTGCGCATCTCGCATATATAGAAATGCATCCTTAAAATGCTCTATAGTCAATAAAATATTGTTCCTGTCAAGGGTATCAATATTTTCAGTCAGGAAATCCGACCAAGCCCCCCCCAGCGCTGCACATCCAGGCTGAGGCGATTGCTGGTCGTAGTATAACACCAGTATGTGTGTATATACTTTTTAGGATATTTTTCAGCTTCCTATCAGCTGGCTCTTTGAGGGCGGCCGTATCTGGAGACGGTAACGCCACTTGTTTTTATAAGCGTGTGAGCGCCTTATCCACCCTAAGGTGTGTTTCCCAACTCGCCCTCACTTCTGGCGGGAAAGGGTATACCTCCAATAATTTTCTATCGGAGGAACCCCACGTATCATCACACACTTTAATTTATCCGATTCAGGAAATACTACAAGTAGATTATTCCCACCCTACATAATACCCTTATTTGTGGTACTTGTAGTATCAGAAATATGTAACACCTCCTTCATTGCCCTTAACATGTAACGTGTGGCCCTAAAGGAAAATACGTTTGTTTCTTCACCGTCGACACTGAAGTCAGTGTCCGTGTCTGTGTCGACCAACTGAGGTAAATGGGCGTTTTTACAAGCCCCTGACGGTGTCTGAGACGCCTGGACAGGTACTAATTTGTTTGCCGGCCGTCTCATGTCGTCAACCGACCTTGCATCGTGTTGACATTATCACGTAATTCCTAAATAAGCCATCCATTCCGGTGTCGACTCCCTAGAGAGTGACATCACCAATACAGGCAATTTGCTCCGCCTCCTCACCAACATCGTCCTCCTACATGTCGACACACACGTACCGACACACAGCACACACACAGGGAATGCTCTGATAGAGGACAGGACCCCACTAGCCCTTTGGGGAGACAGAGGGAGAGTTTGCCAGCACACACCAAAAACGCTATAATTATACAGGGACAACCCCTTATACAAGTGTTTTCCCTTATAGCATTTTCACATATGTAATCATATCGCCAAATAAGTGCCCCCCCTCTCTGTTTTAACCCTGTTTCTGTAGTGCAGTGCAGGGGAGAGCCTGGGAGCCTTCCTCACAGCAGAGCTGAGCAGGAAAATGGCGCCGTGTGCTGAGGAGAATAGGCCCCGCCCCCTAAAACGGCGGGCTCTTCTCCCGGAGTTTGTGAGATCTGGCAGGGGTTAAATACATCCATATAGCCTCAAGGGCTATATGTGATGTATTTTAGCCATAAAAAAGGTATAATACATTGCTGCCCAGGGCGCCCCCCCCAGCGCCCTGCACCCTCAGTGACCGCTGGTATGAAGTGTGCTGACAACAATGGCGCACAGCTGCAGTGCTGTGCGCTACCTTATGAAGACTGAAAGTCTTCTGCCGCCTGTTTCTGGACCTCTTCAACTTCGGCATCTGCAAGGGGGGTCGGCGGCACGGCTCCGGGACGAACCCCAGGGTGAGACCTGTGTTCCGACTCCCTCTGGAGCTAATGGTGTCCAGTAGCCTAAGAAGCAAATCCATCCTGCACGCAGGTGAGTTTACTTCTCTCCCCTAAGTCCCTCGTAGCAGTGAGCCTGTTGCCAGCAGGACTCACTGAAAATAAAAAACCTAACTTAAACTTTTATTCTAAGCAGCTCAGGAGAGCCACCTAGATTGCACCCTTCTCGGCCGGGCACAAAAATCTAACTGAGGCTTGGAGGAGGGTCATAGGGGGAGGAGCCAGTGCACACCACCTGATCCTAAAGCTTTTATTATTGTGCCCTGTCTCCTGCGGAGCCGCTAAACCCCATGGTCCTGACGGAGTCCCCAGCATCCACTTAGGACGTTAGAGAAATATAAGATATAACTGATAGGCTATACAGGCTTGAAATTGAGTATACTTTAATGATGACTAATTTTAAACTAATAACATTTATTTTAACAGTAAATTGATTCAAAAGGGGATGGAGTGCACCCATATAAAACCAATTCTTTTTTCTCTTTTGTAACTTTGTAAATTGTTATAATTGCTGGGTTGCACCCAATAGGGATATTTGAGCAATATAAGAGAACATAGTTATCCTAATTATTAAGCCCTAAATTCCCGAACATTAAACTATCTACATCCTGGTGCGGAAATTTTTTTTCTCTGTTCTTTTGACTAGGGAATATATATTGTAAGCTCCACTGTGGCAGGGACTGATGTGAATGACCAAATATTCTCTGTAAAGCGCTGCGGAATATGTGTGCGCTCTATATAAATAACTGGTAATAAATAATAATAAATAATAAAGGTTTTAAAGTGCCAGGTACCAGTGGACCCGATATATAGGGGTTATTCCAACCCGTTCGCACACTGCGGTTCATCGCTGCAGTGTGAATGGGTTGGAACTGCGCATGCGCGGTGGCCGCAATGCGCATCGTTGCCCAGGGACAGCCGTTGCCGGGCAACGACCAGAAGAAAGTGATCGCTAGCGCGATCGCAAGAAGATTGACAGCGGGGAGGCATTTTGGGGCGGATACTCACCGTTTTCCAGGCGTGGAGATCCGAACGCAGGCGTGTCCAGGCGTTTGGAGGGTGGTTGTTTGACGTCAATTCCGGGACCTTCATCGCTGGATCCATCGCACAGGGTAAGTAACTGCAGAGTTAGTCTTGTTCTGCACAAAACTTTGTTAGCATAGCAGGGCTGCACAAGCGATCGCAGCCCTGCTATGCTAAAATACACTCCCCCATAGGCAGTGTCTAGTTGATCGCACGAGCAGCAAAAAGTTGCTACGTGCGATCAACTCGGAATGACCCCCTATACCCTATGGTACTAAAGTACAGTTCCCAGTATCCACTAGGACGTTAGAGAAAGTACTTTAATAGGAAGGCCCGATCTCAGCTTTAATATAAGATACATTTTTTATCTTTTTAAAACCATGTTGCGCTGCAAGTAGAGAAAATCTGAAACATTTCAGCACATTTACTTTTGGGATGGGGTATTCCCTGCAGCTGACTGAGATGGGAGCAAGGCAAACCACACTGCAGTGCAGGTGGGGGGGATGTAAAATGTGCAGAGAGATTTACATTTGCATCACAACATGCTGCATCCGTAGCCAATTGGCTCCATGCTCTAAATTAGGTTCAAGGTGTGGCTGTCCTTGATCTAACTAGAACAATATGTTTACCCACCAGTCGTATACGGTCAGCTGGATTTTTTCATACATTGTAGGAAACTGCAATACACAACATAAAACATATCAGATGCTGACCCCTTAGTGTTGGGATGAGGAATGACATGTGACATTACAAGATAAGGAATCACCTGTACAGGAAACACCAGCATCTGATCCCACACAGGGTTGCTGTTCTTGTGGACCACCGTAGTTTTTAGCTGGAGGTAAAATAAAATAATTTATACGGTTTCAAAAAAACAACCTTCTTTTCAAAGGAAATGTTGTGGTTATTTGTCCTATATGTAAATTGGTAGCAACATATTCCCAGCTCCATGTTATTGTCTCCAGTGTATTCTGTGTTATCATTACTTGTTGACTCTTTGCTCCCCAGTGTAGTGTCACAGCGTCATTCCCTTGAGTCCGTGTTTCCACAGGCTCAGAGCAGCTCTGCTCTTACCGTCTTGCCAGCAAAGGTAACTTTCACAAATGGATTCACTGTGTGAGAGTGCAATTGTAAATTCGTGCCAAACATGGTCAGCAGAGAGTGACTCTCTAAGGAGAGAATGAGAAAAATGGGGGAGAGTCAAACAAATACAGAAAGGGTTACAAAATGTACAAAGGGAAAGCAGGAAAAGGTAGGAATGTTATGGCAGAGACGGGGATGAGTACAGTACATATTTTGCTTATCTTTTTCTGTATTTGGAAAATATCTTGTTTCATCAGCTTTCAGGTGCCCTGTACTTACCATGGGGGAGGAGAACTCAATACAGGTTGAGTATCCCTTATCCAAAATGCTTGGGACCAGAGGTATTTTGGATATCGGATTTTTCCGTATTTTGGAATAATTGCATACCATAATGAGATATCATGGTGATGGGACCTAAATCTAAGCACAGAATGCATTTATGTTTCATGTACACCTTATACACACAGCCTGAACGTCATTTTAGACAATATTTTTTAGAACTTTGTGCATTAAACAAAGTGTGTCTACATTCACACAGTTCCTTTATGTTTCATATACACCTTATACACACAGCCTGAAGGTCATTTAATACAATATTTTTAATAACTTTGTGTATTAAACAAAGTTTGTGTACATTGAGCCATCAAAAAACAAAGGTTTCACTATCTCACTTTCACTCAAAAAGTCCGTATTTCGGAATATTCCGTATTTCGGAATATTTGGATATGGGATACTCAACCTGTAATATATTTTATATAAGAGAACAGAAACTGATGTATAATACTTACTTTTCAATATGCAGACTACGTAGCCAGAAGATGTAGAAAACATCTACATCATTATTCTGGACAGCGAAAGCACATGACTTTGATATGTCTAAGTGACAAATAAATGCAGCTGTTTGTTCAGTTTACGGATAACAACATATATAACTGTCCTTGTACCTTTTTAAAAGTTGATTCCTTCAAGAGTAATTTGCAAACGCCATTTATGGGGCTGGATTCAAATGTTGCCCTCCCGCCTGCAACTGCTATTCTAATGTTGCAGCTGATGAGTGTGACAAGTTCATTTCAGCTCGCTACCCCCGAGGGTAGTGAACTGAAATACACGTAAAGAGACCCGTTTGGGCACCCAAACAGGTCTTTTCATGCTCCGACCATTACTTTAGTTGGGTTTAGGTGCTGTGCGTGCCTAAACCCAAGTGTAATGGGCGCAATCAGCGCGATAACTGGGGGCATTTGAATATCGCCCCTCGGTCTCCCGTCACTTTAGACGGGAGATCGAGGGTGCAATAAGATTTGAATACCCCCCAGAGAGTTGCATTATCCAAATCAAAATATACACACAATCATTCACCATTAGTGTCCACTGTACTCTTACCCAAGCTCTCTCTGTGCATGCGGCATCCAGTGACAGAGATGCCCCCCAACCTTTCCCCACATGGGACACTGTGCCCCGTGGGTATGATGGTGGGAATGTGCCTTAAAAGCGATATTTGGCATGTCAACCATACAGTTTCCCATATGGGTGTTAACAGACCCTAACCCTAACTGCAGCTTAACCCTAAATAACCCCAGGATTGGCAAAAATCAGGATTCGATATTCAGTCAAAATAATGTCATTATGACATTGTGTTATTGTTTTACATAGTGGATGTTGACCTCCCATCCATGATGACATTCTGAACATATACCAAATACTGGTGATACTGTATATTCATTGTGATACTAAACGCAATATCCCACCTGCAATAAGTAACATTGGAGCAGATGTATTAACCTGGAGAAGGTATAAGGAAATGATAAACCAGTGATAAGTGCAAGGTGATAAACGCACCAGCCAATCAGCTCCAATATGCAAATTGACAGTTAGGAGCTGAATGGCTGGTGCGTTTATCACCTTGCACTTATCACTGGTTTATCACTTCGTTATGCCGTCTCCAGGTTAATACATCTGCCCCACTGGCCCAAATGTATTAAGCTTTAACAAGATATAAGGTGGAGACGGATAAAGAGTGATAAATGATCAGCCAATCAGCTCCTGTCATTTTTCAAACACAGCCTGTAGCATAGCAGTTAGGAGCTGATTGGCTGGTACTTACTTTCTCTCCATTTTACAGTATCTCTCTCCAAGCTTTGATACATCTCCTGCTGTGTCAGCCAAGCATACTAATAAGAGGTTTTCAACATGCAAAGCAAGTCTAAAGGCACACGGAAGGGAATGACTTCATTTTGAAAGTATTTAGTTTATAGTAGGATGCTAAGGAGTAGGAGCTTAGCAGGGAATGAAGGCTGGTAATGAATGACAAACAAGAGGATGCCGTCTGCAAACCTTATGGGTGGAACCCTTCATGCTAGTACCCTCTATTTCTGGAGAAATATGAATCCATTCGACAAGTGGCTCAATACAGTAGATAAAACAAAAGTTAAGGGTTAAAGGGAACAACACTGCCTAGTTCCATTATTGATCACAAAGCCCCAGGAGAGGAAGCAGTTATGAAAAACCCGAGCCGAGGACATAGAGTGCAGTGGTAACAGTGCCTCTAAACACCTACCAGAGAACCAAAATCCAGCCATAACACCATTCATGTAGCCCTAACAGAGAGTATAAAAGTCTTGTACTGCATACAGGAAGGGCATGAGAAATGGAATCCCTGATAAGATGCACAATTCCATAATTTTAAGAGCTCTTCTGGCATTCTTGGGAGCTTGCTGGCCATTATATCTGATCTAAATTGACCAGTTCAGGAATAAGAGGATTTAATGGATTTACTAACATAAACGTATACATTTTCATATCCGAGCTAGAAATGCAATGGGATAGTAATTTTGACTAAGGTTAGGGTCCTTGCCAGGTTTAGGAATTGCTATTATACTCAACTCTTTCTGGAAAGCTATATAAAATTGTTGGAGTAGCCATCAGGCTCAGGGGCTTTATCCTTCTTAAGGGACACCACTGCACAATGAAGCTCAGCCATTGATCAAGCGGAATTAAGTAAGAGTTGATGTTCTCTCGAACAGTAGAAAGTTAAGAACAATGTGTTGTGAGGATGGGCTTTATGACAGGCCTCTAAGACTAATAGTTGGGCCTCCAATTCTTTATGTGACTGTTCTTTGCACTTCTTAATACGAGAGGCAACTTGAATGGCTTTTATATCATAGAAGAGAGGGGTAGTCAGTGAAGATGGTATATGCAAAGGTGTAACAAGGGCGGAGTGAGCGGGGCACGTGCCCTGGGTGCCGTGACACTATGGCCGGCTGCTGACTATAACACATAATAATGCAATCCAGCCTGAGGAGAAAAGCGGGGGGCCCCTTCCCTTGCAGAGTTCAGCAGCAGGCTGTGGAAGTCTTGGATGGGCGGCGGCCATGCAAAAGAGCTTAAAGGCCACTGCCCCCCAGGTGAAGAATGCATGTCGCCTGCTGGTTTTGTTTAGTTTTGGGAGGGTCTTGGGAAGGGGGGGTGGGGGCATTTTTATCTTGCCTTGGGCGGCATACCCCCATGTTACGCCTTTGGGTATATCATAGAGAGGAGGAATCAGGGCAGATGGTATATCATAGAGAAGAGGAGGAGTCAGGGGAGATGGTATATAATATATGAGAGGAGGAGACAGTGGAGCTGGCATATCGCAGAGCAGATGAGGAGTCAGGGGAGAAGATAAATTATAGAGGAGAGGAGGAGGTAGTATCATTGTGGAGAAGAGTCAGGGAAAGTGCTATACCATATAGGAGAGGAGGAGCCAGTAGTGCTGGTATTTCATAGAGGAGAAGAAGAGTCAGGGAAGATGTTATATCACAGAGGTGAGGAAGAGTGAGGGGCGATGGTATATAATAGAGGCGAAGAAGAGTGAGGGGAGATGGTATATAACGGAGAAGAGAAGTAAGGGGAGATTGTATAAAATAGAGGTGAGGAAGAGTCTGGGGAGAAGATATAATATAGAGGAAGAGTCGGAGGAGTGGGGTAGTATATCATAGAAAAGAGGAGGAATCAGGGGAGATGGTTTATAACAGAGGAGAGGACGAGTCAGGGGAGATGTTATAATATAGGGCAGGAGTCAACGGATGTAGTATATCATAGCCTAGAGAAGGAGACAGTGAGCTGGCATATCATAGAGGAGAGGAGGAGTCAAGGTGTCACAATCCTGTCTAAATTCATATAATTTGTTGACTAAAGGGCAGTACTGACGGGAAGATTTCCCCAGAGATGCACAGACCGCTAGCACAGACCGCTCAGCACACATCTCTCCCCCCGCTCAGCACAGCGCGATGTGCTGACTGAGGAGGGGACGGACACGGGGGGCCGCTCATTTCACCCAGCTGTGAAATTAGCGACCTGCTAGATTGCCACTCTAGCACCGGCGATAGCGACGAGCGGGACCGTGCATCACTGTCGCCGGCACCCCTACACATGGAGCAATGTTCAGCTAATTTATAAGTAATGTAGTTAGATTGCTTAGAAATTAGCTGAACATCGCTCCGTGTGAACCCCTCTTTACCTCTGCCATCTGTCCTGGATCCTGCATATTTTCTGCTCACTGGGATAAATAGCTCACCAGAACCATGAGTTCCCTGAGTGCTGAGTTCTCTGTCTGGAGGGTGAAGCTTGCTAATGAGCTGCACCTGTGCTGATTAACCCTCTGTGTGAATACTGAATTCAGCAAGTCTCTCCATGCTGTGCCTACACTGCATTGTCCATGTTGTCGTTATACTACATGCCTCCCTGACTCCAGTGGTCACCAGATACAGTCTCCGCTGACTCTGCGGCCATTACTACCTCGATGTGGTCCCACAACGCTGGAGTTCCCTCCAAAACCAGCTATGGACATCATTCCTGGTCAGCTGACCATCCTGGACCCAATCCAGAATGACTTCCTCGTCATGTGAATCCCTCATCCAGTCAGTAGTGAGCAAGGGGTATAAATTCCAAGTCCCAGCACTGGCAAGCTGTCAGTGCTTGGTTGTCTCTCAGCCTGGAGTGAGCTCCAGTATATCCTGCTGGTAAATATCCATCTCTAGCACTACCTGACTCCCAGGATGATTTAAAGGGCCACTACTGCAATAACATCGCAGCATTTCCAGATTCACTGGTGTGCCATTCCAGTGATCCAGAGGGACTGTTCTTCATATAATTTCGGTCATAGTGACTCTGCTGGTTCCATCCAGCATCTGGAAAACCTGCTGTGCTAGTTCCGCCCAGCCTTCTGCAAACCTACTCCGCAGTTTCCATCCAGCATCTGGAAAATCTGCTGTGCTGGTTCCGACCAGCATTCTACAAACCTGCCTTGCTGGTTCCATCCAGCATTCTGAACTCCTGCTGTGCTGGTTCCGTTCAGCATTCTACAAACCTGCCTTGCTGGTTCCGTCCAGCATTCTGAACTCCTGCCTTGCTGGTTCCGGCCAGCATTAAGAAAACTTGCCTTGCTAGTTCCGTCCAGCATTCTGAACTCCTGCCTAGTCGGAAAGCAAATTCCGACATCCTGAACTCCTGCCTAGTCATAAAGCCAATCACGACATCCTGAACTCCTGCCTAGTCGGAAAGCCAATCCCGACATCCTGAACTCCTGCCTGCTCGGAAAGACAATCCCGACATCATGAAAACCTGCCTGGTCGGAAAGCCAATCCCGACATCCTGAAAACCTGCTTCGCTGGTCAAGTCAATCCCAGCGTTCTGATTAACCTGCCATGTCTGCATGTGTAGGAGATATATCAAGCCTGCCCAATTCTGCCCTAAGCTCTCAAGTCCAAACCCAGTATTTAGTCCTAGTCCAGATTTACAAATAACTACAGGCGTGACACAAGGAATATAGTATAATATAAAGGAGAGGCAGAGTCAGGGTAGATAGTAAAATACAGAGGAGAGCAGGAGTCAGAGTAAGTAGTATATTATAGCTTTGAGGAGGAGTCAGTGGTGGTAGTATATCATAGAACAGAGGAGGGGTCAGGGGAGATGGTGTATAATAGAGGAGAGGAAGAGTCATGGGAGATGGTATATAATAGAGAAGAGGAGGAGTCAGGGGAGATTGTATATAATATGGGTGAGGAAGAGTCAGGGCAGATGGTATAATATAAAGGAGGAGTCAGGAGAGTGAGTATACCATAGAAAAGAGAAGGAGTCAGGGAAGATGGTATATAATAGAGGAGGGGAGTCAGCGGAGATGATATAATATAGAGGTAGAGACAGGGGAAATGGTAAAACAGAGAGGAGAGGAGGAGTCAGGGAAGGTAGTATATTATAGAGGAGAGAAAGAGTAATGGGATATGGTATATTATAGATGTACAAGAAATTGTATATTATTTGCAATCAAACCCTATAAAGCCATAAGAAGCATAATACAGTAAATTCAGTTCCAGTGTTCAGGCCCCAGTGAGGATGACGAGAGAATTATACAAGATATCACTCACTTTTTGGAATGTCCTCCCCTCTAAGAATCTTCACACGTACACTGGCGACATGAGTGTAAACTAAAGAATAAGTGAGCAGGTTGGATTCCACATCATCGTCGTCGGGCACGTTCTGATCTTCTACCTGAAAAGTGCAAACTACACTCATAACATCATCATTTCACAGACACTGCTCAGCCTCTGCAGTGTTTGCTCTGGAGTCTTTACACACAGAATGGTAACAAGCTCCAAATCTGAAAGCTTAGGGACTGATTCAGAGGTGTGCGCTAATGCTGCCGCAGATGCGGATGTTTACACAGCGGTTATGCGAAAATTTGTAAATGCCACAGACACCTGGATATGTATTGAGATGCCCACTGGGGGCTTTGCAAATCCCAGCAGCTACATACAAAGACACAACATCTGTCACAAATCAGTTGATCATCGAAGCTCTGTGTAGCCCTGTGGTCGTGCAGCATTGCAGTTCCAGTCTCAAACACCCTCAAAATGGTCACGACATGCCTGCATATTTGCCACCCAGTGACAAACGATGACTTACTGTCAATCACTTTGCAAATATATTGTCTCTGCAGCCGCCATCACATGACCATTGTGCACATGCGCAGTGCGACTAAAGCTAGGTATTCACTATACAATTATCTGGCAGATTATCTGCCAGATCTGGCTGGTTGGAATGCAAATCTGGTAATGCATGAGAGCAAATGACAATCAACCATTTGCTCCCAATCACTGAAACATGACAAAAACTGTTGTTCATGCAAATTGGTTAAAGCCGTGATTTAACCAATTTGTCTGAATGACAGGTTTAGGCCAGTTTCCAGTGTTTGGGAGCAAATGGTCGATTGTCATTTGTTCTCATCCATTACCAGATTTTCATTCCAACCAGCCAGATCTGTCAGCGGTCTTCCGTCAGCCAGTCACATAACCGCATCCCACTGTAGCTGCCCTTCTCACTGACCGCCACCCCGCCCCTACTGTAATTGCCCTCCTCACTGACCGCCACCCCGCCCCTACTGTAACTGCCCTCCTCACTGATTGGCACCCCACACCTACTGTAGCTGCCCTCCTCACTGATCGGCACCCCACACTTACTGTAGCTGCCCTCCTCACTGCTCGGCACCCCACACCTACTGTAGCTGGCCTCCTCCCTGCTCGGCACCCCACACCTACTGTAGCTGCCCTCCTCACTGACCGCCACCCCGCCCCTACTGTAACTGCCCTCCTCACTGATTGGCACCCCCCACCTACTGTAGCTGCCCTCCTCACTGATCGGCAACCCACACTTACTGTAGCTGCCCTCCTCACTGCTCGGCACCCCACACCTACTGTAGCTGGCCTCCTCCCTGCTCGGCACCCCACACCTACTGTAGCTGCCCTCCTCACTGATCGGCACCCCACACCTACTATAGCTGCCTTCCTCACTGTTATGCACACCAGTGCCTGCAGGAAAGTACTAGTGTCAGAACTGTTATGCACTCCAGTGTCTGCAGGAATGTACTGGTGTTTGAACTGTTATGCAAAACAAATGGACTCACAGACAAACTGGGGAATATGACATAACGTACACAGAAGGTGATAGGGTAACAAAATACACACACAGTGAACAGAGAAGCCCAGAGGCTAAGGAACTGGGTATCTCCCTTGTATTAGAACTGCTCAGATGTAAAAAGCAAGATGTTGTGTTTTAATACGTAGAGAACCCGAAATGCTGTTGCTAAGGGCAACAGCAAAACCCTAAAGGGTTACCAACGGGTGTGGCAGTAAACTCCTTGGTCAGAGATGGAATGATAGACACAAGGAGAGCCTCCACAATCCTGATTCTCACTTGCAGTGCACAGGTTTAAGCTTACTGCCACTAAACTGACCCCTGACACCTAGCACAGTGAGACAGGATTAGACAGGCAAGTGTTAGAATACAGCCGCAAACTTGCTAAGTTCACAGAGTAATAACAGAACCCCAGCAAGCTAAACGACTGACTCCAGTCTTACTGCTAGGTCTGGATTGGCAGAGTGTAATACCAAATCCCCAGGCCTATTTGCAGTAAGCAACAAACAAATACAAAGCTACACAGTACTGGCTAACTTTCATGAACTGACTAACCAACAGAGATTCAGCAGCATCTGCTTACCCTGAAAAGAGGCCTTATAAAGCAGGTGCTGTCCACGCCCCACTCAGACCTCACAGACTGTGAGCACAAAAACCAGCACCGGATCCCCTGCCGTGCACAGAGCCTATAACCACTGCACAGCAAAAGACCCGAACCGGAGTATCAGCTGCGCTCAGGTTACTCCACTAGCACTTGTCTCCCGGTTGCCATGACGACGTGGCAGCACAGGGCAGGAGACCCTAACAGTACCCCCCCTCTGACGAGGGGTCAAAGAACCCCTACCACCGGGTTTATCGGGGAACTGCGAGAAGAAAGAGCGTATCAGTCTGGGGGCATGAAGATCACAACTGCGCACCCACGACCGCTCCTCCGGGCCATACCCCTTCCAGTGCACCAAAAATGACAGCCGACCCCGAACCACCTTGGAGTCAAGAATCCTTTCAACAACAAACTCCCTCTGGCCACGTATCAGAAGAGGGGAAGGTCTTCCACTGGAAGGATTACTAATCGCCCGTTTTAAAAGGGAACAATGAAATGTTTTATTGATACCCAAAGAACGGGGCAGATCTAACTGAAATGCCACCGGATTGATAACCCTGGTGATCTTATAAGGGCCGATGAACCGGGGCCCTAACTTATGAGATGGCTGTCTCAACTTCAAATTCTTGGTAGACAACCAGACGAAGTCTCCTAATTTGAAGCTGCAGGGTCTTTTCCGCTTATCAAAAACCCTTTTGGTCACTAATGACACAGACACAAGGGCTTTCTTCACTTTCCGCCAAATACCTCTAAGGACCGAAACCACAGAGGAACCACCAGGCGTGGAGTCCAGGGGGTCAAAAGAATTGGCCTTAGGATGATGCCCATACACACAAAGGAAGGGAGAGATCCCTGTAGCAGAGTGAGCCGCGTTGTTATAGGCAAACTCCGCCATGGACAGATGAGCAACCCAGTCAGTCTGACACTTGGAGACATAACACCTGAGGAACTGCTC
The DNA here is from genome assembly GCF_028390025.1 of Pseudophryne corroboree. NCBI lineage: Eukaryota > Metazoa > Chordata > Amphibia > Anura > Myobatrachidae > Pseudophryne > Pseudophryne corroboree. The sequence continues at coordinate 148,961,628 of NC_086449.1, forward strand.
CAAGGACTGGTTCACCCTTTCAGTCTGCCCATTAGACTGCGGATGGTAGCCTGACGACAAGCTGACAGAAATCTGGAGATCGGAACAAAATGCCCTCCAGAATTTGGCCACAAACTGGGATCCGCGGTCAGAGACCACATCAAGTGGCAACCCGTGGAGACGCACAACATGCAGCATAAATAATTCAGACAGGCGTCTGGCTGATGGCAGCCCAACCAGTGGAACGAAGTGCGCCATCTTCGAAAACCTGTCAACGACAACCCAGATGGCTGTCATCCCCGAGGATTTGGGCAAGTCCACCACAAAATCCATTGAAATGTGGGTCCATGGCTTAGATGGGATAGAGAGTGGATGTAATGGGCCAACAGGAACCCCTCTAGGAGTCTTATTTCGGGCACAGATGTCACATGCCCGAACCCACTGATCCACATCCTTAGCCACCGAGGGCCACCACACCGCCCTAGATAGCAACTCCCGAGTTCTGGCAATACCCGGGTGACCTGCCGACTTCTTGGCATGGAATTCCAGGAACACTCGCTGTCTTAACCTAGGAGGCACAAACAAAAGACCTACCGGAAGGTCTGGAGGAGCCTGCTCCTGTGCTCTAAGGACTAATGATAAGAGGTCCTGGGTAATGCCCACTTTAATACATGATGGGGAAACAATGGGCAACGGCTCCTCGGTGGTCTCCTGGATTGGAGCAAAACTCCGCGAGAGCGCATCAGCCTTGATGTTTTTTGACCCAGGGCGATATGTTATCAAAAAATTAAAGCGAGCAAAAAACAAAGCCCATCGTGCCTGCCTGGCATTGAGACGCTTCGCTGACTCTAAATATGCCAGATTCTTATGGTCAGTGAGAATTGAGACCACAAACTTAGCCCCCTCAAGCCAGTGTCTCCACTCCTCGAGTGCATCCTTAATAGCCAACAATTCCCGGTTACCCACGTCATAATTCATCTCGGCAGGCTAAAATTTACGGGAAAAGTAAGCACAGGGATGAAGGCGATTATCAGACACTCCCATCTGAGAAAGCACTGCCCCAATACCCATCTCAGAGGCATCCACCTCCACCACAAAAGGACGCTCTGGATCTGGGTGTCGCAGCACCTTGGCCGAAACAAATGCCCTTTTGAGACGGGCAAAAGCCGCTTTAGCCTCACAAGACCAGTGAGCAACATCCGCCCCTTTCTTAGTGAGTGCCACCAAGGGCGCCACTATAGACGAAAATCCAGCGATAAATCGTCTATAAAAATTCGCAAAGCCCAGGAAACGCTGAAGCGCCTTCAAACTAGTGGGCTGCACCCAATCCAGGACTGCCTGTACCTTGGAACCCTCCATTTGGAAACCTTCTGGGGAGATAATATATCCTAGAAATGCGATTTGCTGAACTTCAAATTCGCACTTCTCCAGCTTCGCCCCAAGCCGGCGGTCTCTGAGTTTCTGGAGGACTAAGCGTACATGCTTCCGATGTTCCTCCAGGGAATGGGAGAAGATTAGGATGTCATCTAAGTATACAACTAAGAATCTATCCAAATATTCCCTGAGCACATCATTCATGAAATCCTGGAAGACTGCCGGGGCATTACAGAGCCCAAAAGGCATCACCAAATATTCATAATGCCCTGAGTGGGTATTAAAGGCAGTCTTCCATTCATCCCCCTCTCTTATTCGGATTAGATTGTACGCACCGCGTAGGTCAATCTTAGAAAAAATGGTGGCAGTACGAAGCTGGTCAAACAAGACCGAAATGAGAGGCAGTGGGTATGAGTTTTTAATCGTGATACGGTTCAATTCCCTGAAGTCGATGCAGGGTCGCAACGAACCGTCCTTTTTACCCACGAAGAAGAACCCCGACCCAACTGGAGACTGTGAAGGTCTGATAAATCCCTTAGCCAAGTTCTCCTGAATGTACTCTGCCATAGCCTGAGTCTCAGGACGTGACAGGGAGTACAACCTGCTCTTGGGAAGCTTAGCATTTGGCAACAAATCAATGGCACAGTCATAGGGGCGATGGGGAGGTAGTACCTCTGCAACTTTTTTGGAGAACACGTCCGCAAAATCTGCATAACACCCTGGCAATCCTGGCAAACTTAGCTGCGAGAGCCTGACTGGAAGGCTCAAGCAACTCCTGAAACAATCAGTACCCCAACTAAGAATCTCCCCAGAGACCCAGTCAAATTGAGGATTGTGGGCCCTTAACCAGGGTAACCCCAACACCAATGGGGCAAAAGTACAGACAGTCACATAAAAGGACAATTTTTCAGAGTGTGTGGCTCCAATAAACAAAGAAATCTGGCTAGTGCAAGAGGTAATTTTACCTTGGGATAATGGTTCCCCGTTTAACCCACAAATCCACAAATCTCAATTTCCGATGCCAAGGGTACTAAGGGAACAGAGTGTTTTAGGGCGAATTGGCGGTCCATAAAAACCCCGTCGGCCCCACTGTCCACAAAGGCCACAGTTTGACCGAGGATCTTCAAGGTCACCGGAATGATAAAAGTCTTCTTGGGAAATTCTGACTTCTGGCCTGACAGGATATTTCCCATCACCCTCAGGCCCTGAAGTTTTCCGGCTTTTCTGGGCATGATACTACCACATGACCTTTATTCCCACAGTACAAACACAACCCCTGCTGTCTCCTCCGCGTCTTCTCACGCGAGGAGAGGCGGGTAGCCCCAATCTGCATAGGCTCCTCAGAAAATTCCTCAGAGTCTGAGGTTCCCTTGGGAAGGAAGGAAATCTCAGTCTCCCTTTCAAGCCTACGCTCTCTCAGCCGTCTATCCACCCGGATGGATAACTGCATGAGCTGATCCAAGCTATCAGGCAAGGGATATTGTACCAGTTGGTCCTTTATCTGGTTAGAAAGACCTCTTCGGTACTGGTGTCTCAGGGCTGGGTCATTCCACTGGGTATCATGGGCCAACCTCCGAAACTCCGTACAGTAAACCTCAACTGGCCTTCGCCCTTGCTTAAGGATCGAAATCTGAGCCTCGGCTGAGGCCGTCTTGTCAGGGTCATCATACAACATGCCCAGTGCCGTAAAAAAAGCATCAACACTTTTAAGCGACGGACAGTCAGGCTGCAACCCATATGCCCAGACCTGTGGGTCTCCTTGTAGCAAGGAAATCACTATGCCCACCCGCTGAATCTCCGACCCAGAAGACTGAGGCCTAAGCCGGAAGTATAGCTTGCAGCTCTCCTTGAAACAAAAGAACTGCGAGCGATCTCCAGAAAAACGATCCGGGAGATTTACTTTCGGCTCCTTAACCCCTGCAGGTGCTGCTGCTGCGGGAGCTCCGCCAGCAGCCTGGGAGGTGTGCATTTTAATGGACAAATCATTAAATTGTCGAGTCAGGACCTGCACCTGATCGACCACCTGTTGCAACGTATTTTGAGGGGTATGCTCCATATTCCCACAAAATTTCAACAGGAGTATTAGGCTGCTGAATATGTTATGCACACCAGTGCCTGCAGGAAAGTACTAGTGTCAGAACTGTTATGCACTCCAGTGTCTGCAGGAATGTACTGGTGTTTGAACTGTTATGCAAAACAAATGGACTCACAGACAAACTGGGGAATATGACATAACGTACACAGAAGGTGATAGGGTAACAAAATACACACACAGTGAACAGAGAAGCCCAGAGGCTAAGGAACTGGGTATCTCCCTTGTATTAGAACTGCTCAGATATAAAAAGCAAGATGTTGTGTTTTAATACGTAGAGAACCCGAAATGCTGTTGCTAAGGGCAACAGCAAAACCCTAAAGGGTTACCAACGGGTGTGGCAGTAAACTCCTTGGTCAGAGATGGAATGATAGACACAAGGAGAGCCTCCACAATCCTGATTCTCACTTGCAGTGCACAGGTTTAAGCTTACTGCCACTAAACTGACCCCTGACACCTAGCACAGTGAGACAGGATTAGACAGGCAAGTGTTAGAATACAGCCGCAAACTTGCTAAGTTCACAGAGTAATAACAGAACCCCAGCAAGCTAAACGACTGACTCCAGTCTTACTGCTAGGTCTGGATTGGCAGAGTGTAATACCAAATCCCCAGGCCTATTTGCAGTAAGCAACAAACAAATACAAAGCTACACAGTACTGGCTAACTTTCATGAACTGACTAACCAACAGAGATTCAGCAGCATCTGCTTACCCTGAAAAGAGGCCTTATAAAGCAGGTGCTGTCCACGCCCCACTCAGACCTCACAGACTGTGAGCACAAAAACCAGCACCGGATCCCCTGCCGTGCACAGAGCCTATAACCACTGCACAGCAAAAGACCCGAACCGGAGTATCAGCTGCGCTCAGGTTACTCCACTAGCACTTGTCTCCCGGTTGCCATGACGACGTGGCAGCACAGGGCAGGAGACCCTAACACTCACTGATCGGCACCATGCACCTACTGTAGCTGCCCTTCTCACTGATCGGTACCCCATGCCTACTGTGGCTGCGTACCTCACTGATCAGTACCCCACCCCTACTCTAGCTGCCCATCTCACTGATCAGCACCACGCCCCTACTGTAGCGGCCCTCCTCACTGAACGGCACCTCGTGCCTACTGTGGCTGCCCTCACTGATTAGCATCCTGCACCTACTGTAGCTTCCCTGCTTATTGAACAGCACCCAGCACCTACCGTAGCTGTGCTCCTCACTGATCGGCACCCGGCACCTACTGCAGCTGCCCTCCTCACTGATCAGCACCCAGCTCCTACTGTAGCTGCGCTTCTCACTGATCGGCACCCAGCACCTACTGTAGCTGCCCTCCTCACTGATCAACATCCTGCACCTAGAGTGAACACTTCCTTCCTGGTAGTGCTCACATGCACATGCTTTACATGACTATTAATGGGACTGCAGTCTGGAATAATGCTATTTATGCCTTCAAAAAAAATGATCTTACTTCCTGCCCACTATCATTTTAGGTTACTTCTTCCAAAGAAAAATAAATAAAACAACAAATTATATATGAAATATATATTTGAACAACCACTATACACAATGTACACAATGTAGTTTTAGCACTTATGGGCTTCCTTTCTGAAATGCAAAGGACCCCCCAGAGCCTTAATCCAGCACTTAGAGGCAGTAGTGGGCCTTGAGATGCATGTAATGGAATTTCTAGATGACATAGAATTTCATATAATGGTGACTTGGTCACGCCGTAATTTTTCAGAATAGTCAGTGACAGTGGGAGGCCGAGTCTCCATCTGTATGTTAGCAGTCTGATGGGAGGTGGAGCACTTTGGAGGCCTGGGAGCGGGGACAGGGATGAGGGATGGAGGGTTCATCTAGGTGTGTCTACTCGTAATATGGGGGCAGGGTAACTGGTGAACACAGGCTCATGGAGGGCTCCATGCCACACAACCTGCACCCATGAGAAATCCACCATCCTCTATTTTAGATTTCCAAGCTGTGGCCTCTCTTCTGTGCATTTGCCTTCTTTTCAAATACATTGTTGGAAAAATGGATGCGGTGCGAGGACTTTTGGGTGGGCCGTCACATGGATTCTGTAACTGCCAGAGCCGATCCAGGTATGGAGGAATCCACGGCATGGTTAGGGAACTCGCTGCACACAGGCACCTTATGCTGTTAAAATGCCCTTGAGGTTGTCATATCATGCATTTGTTATGAGAGCTAGGGCTTCACACAGGGCCAAGGAGGAGGGAGGGCTTCTGTTTCATTTGTACTGGGTACCATAGATTCTGGTGGTAACCCTGCATATACCCATCCATTATATAGTGTAGTGTTAGTAGATCAACCTACAGTATACCATACCAAGCAAACTAATAGGGTACACAATATTCTTTTTAATGTGTATCAAATATACTTCTTGCTGCAGCTTAACCTTCACAATCCCTAATAAACTGTTTTCTGACAAACACGGGAGGGCATAGGACTCTTACCGGGGCAGAAGCACCTGCTACAAGAACAAACAGGCTGACTTTCAGATAACCTCTCACCCCAGAGTTCACATTGTCTGGTTCATACAGACTCAGCCATTTTCTCAGTATAGCATGACCTGTGAAGGACACAGTAGTAAGCAAACTAATAATGGTAAATGAAAGATAGATTTATGGCTTCAAGGACTAAACAAGAGCTGGATATAATGATATTTCTTTTTACATTTTTACATAACTTAATTTGCAAATGGGTTGAATATTAGTGCACTGCAGCTGAGGAAAGGACCAATAAATCAGGGGATTACAGCTTCAGGTACTAAAGAAAGGAAAGTTATGAATACATGATTTTCCTAAGCACTTTAACTAATTATTTATGGACCTTAATTTGTTTCCATTTCCGCTGTATACACTGTTATAGCACCTAAATTGTCACATTTTATATATATATATATATATATATATATTTATATATTCATAAGTAATGCTTGTCATGGTGATAATTATATTGTAACCAGCACATACCTGTATCATCATACACACTTCCAATGTCCATCTGAGAAAATACAGACCGTTATTTAGAAGCTAAGCAACAACTTGCTGCAGAGCATTTTGTACATATTATACCAGAATTCAAAAGAAATAAAATATCTACAGTATATTTCATCATTACATATTAAGTGATTGTCATTTTCAGCCTGCTTAAATAAACTCATCCAAATAGGTGCTTAAATGAAAGCGTATACTCTGAAATTCCACAGACTTAAAAAAAAAAAAGTATACAGTGCAAATACTGTACCCACTGAGAGCCGCAGTTAGAATAATGAGAAAAGCAAAAGAAAGGAGCACAATTTCTCCAGGACAAACCATACTGAAATCAAATAAATATATATATATATATATATATATATATATATTTATTTTTTTTATTTTTTTTGCAAAGAGCGAAAATACTGTTGTTTTTGTAAATAGTTTAGTAGATGAACATAAAGTACAGCAGAAAAAATCTGTATCTCGATAGAACCAAAATCAAAAAACATTTCAGCAGGAGAGGAGAGAGTGGTACAAATAAGTAATTACTAAGAGTCATGGGGCCTAATTCAGATCTGATCGCTGGGCTGCTAATTTTGCTGTCCTGCGATCAGATAGTCGCCACCTCCAGAGGGAATGTAAAATCGCCGTGCAAGTGTGTGATCCTATGTGTAGCTGAGCTGCGAAAATCCTCTTTGTGCAGTCTGTGTGCCGCCCAGGACTTACTCTACCAGTGCGATGAGAATAGGCTGATTGGGTCCGGAGCCGAAGTCACACACCCTCCCTGAAAACGCTTGAACATGCCTGCATTTTTCCTGACACTACCTGTAAATGCTCAGTTGCCACCCACAAACGGCCTCTTCCTGTCAATCACCTTGCGAACGCCCACGCGATCGGATTTTTCGCACCACCCCATCGCTGACCGGCGATGCCCATTGTTGTTGTCCGACGCGCATGTGCAGTGCGGTGCATACGCATGCGCAGTTAGGATCCGATTGCTCGCTGTGTGAAAACGCACAGCAGTGATGAGATCTGAATTACCCCCATGGACAATAAGAAAAGAATGAAATAAAACAAGAAAGTGCAGACAGAAAAAGCAATAAAACAACAATAAACTAAAGAAAGGTTCATATTATGCAGAATAAAAATGGTATGAGTATCGTTTTGAGTATCAAAGTAAATAGTGGCCCTCATTCCGAGTTGTTCGCTCGCAAGGCGATTTTAGCAGAGTTACACACGCTAAGCCGCCGCCTACTGGGAGTGAATCTTAGCTTCTTAAAATTGCGAACTATGGCCCTCATTCCGAGTTGATCGGTCGGTATTTTTCATCGCATCGCAATGAAAATCCGCTTAGTACGCATGCGCAATATTCGCACTGCGACTGCGCCAAGTAACTTTACTATGATGAAAGTATTTTTACTCACGGCTTTTTCATCGCTCCGGCGATCGTAATGTGATTGACAGGAAATGGGTGTTACTGGGCGGAAACACGGCGTTTTATGGGCGTGTGGATGAAAACGCTACCGTTTCCGGAAAAAACGCAGGAGTGGCTGGAGAAACGGAGGAGTGGCTGGGCGAACGCTGGGTGTGTTTGTGACGTCAAACCAGGAACGACAAGCACTGAACTGATCGCACAGGCAGAGTAAGGTTGAAGTTACTCAGAAACTGCAAAGTAGTTTGTAATCGCAATATTGCGAATACATCGGTCGCAATTTTAAGAAGCTAAGATACACTCCCAGTAGGCGTAGGCTTAGCGTGTGTAACTCTGCTAAATTCGCCTTGCGACCGATCAACTCGGAATGAGGGCCTATGTATTCGCAATATTGCGATTACAAACTACTTAGCAGTTTCAGAGTAGCTTCAGACTTACTCGGCATCTGCGATCAGTTCACTGCTTGTCGTTCCTGGTTTGACGTCATAAACACACCCAGCGTTCGCCCAGACACTCCTCCGTTTCTCCAGCCACTCCCGCGTTTTTTCCGGAAACGGTAGCGTTTTTATCCACACGCCCATAAAACGCCGTGTTTCCGCCCAGTAACACCCATTTCCTGTCAATCACACTACGATCGCCGGAGCGAAGAAAAAGCCGTGAGTAAAAAAACTATCTTCATAGCAAAATTACTTGGCGCAGTCGCAGTGCGAACATTGCGCATGCGTACTAAGCAGAAAAATGCTGCGATGCGAAGAAAATTACCGAGCGAACGACTCGGAATGAGGGCCAGTAAACGTAAACTTGCTAAAACATGTACAGGGACAATAGGGTAATGGGAAGAAGGAATGGGAACAATTCTATTCAGGAGTTCTGGCTTTTACCAGTTATGTGGCAGTACAGAAAATATGGAGGATCAGTTTATTAGTATTCTTGGGTGTTTGGTCAACCAGGGCACAGGGCGGTAAGTTGGCAAAAGATAGAGGGAAAGGTAGGACCTCACACGGGCAATATCTGGGAGCTGACCATGGGCCTTATTCAGGTTAGATCGCTATTGAGACTCAATTTGCAACTGTCTCAAAACTGCTACTGCTGAAAATGTGAAGAGCTGCCCTGAATAGTAAAAACAACCACGATGTGATCGCAAATCTGCATATGCATCTGCAGAATTGTGAACCAGTCGCAAAAAAACAAGTACCATCGACAGTTGAAGATGACCCGGTGCTACTGAGAATAATGAGAATGCAAATGCAATGACACCAGCGATTGCAAGTGACATCAGATACACGCCCAGAAAACGGCCATGACCCGCCTGCGTTTTTTCAACCACTCCCCACAAACGCCATGTTAACACCCATGAACGATCACTTCCTGTCACTGAAATTGCGGTTGCATTTCACTGAAGCTGCGATCTCATTTCGATCTTTGCGCATGCACAGTCTACAAATAATCACCCACTTTTCAATTTTGCAATTTAGCGAACTATGCTAAATACAGCCCCATATTCCAGAATGGGATCATTGTTGGACAGGACCACCAGGTACTAAGATATGTGCCAACCTGGCCGCAATGCCTCCAACACTGGTCAGAAGTGACAGGATATATCTGACGAAGGCGCTCTGGGACCAAGTACAATCTGGTGAAAACTTCATATTAGTTTTCTTTCACCGATAGCCACACTAATACAGCATTTAGAAATAGTGAGGTGTATTGCTTCCTGAATTCCATCACCCAGTGAGTACCTGAGGGTTCTTTTTTTACTGCCTTTGCATGTAGCACACAAATACTGGTCAGCTTTGGGGCCCAATTCAGAGTTGATCGTAGATGTGCAGAAAAAAAACGCACATCTACGATCAAAATCTCTGACATGCGGGGGGACACCTAGCACAGGGCTAATCCGCCTCGGATGCCAGGGCCTACCCTCCCTCGCAGAGGTGTGAAAGCATCGTATAGTGGCGATGCTTTTGCACCTGGCATTTAGCTCCCTGTCTACGCAGCCTAGCTGCAGAAGCAGTCGGCTACCCGCCATGTTTTTAGTCACAATGGCTGCACGTGACGTTACGCAGCTGCCGCGACCCGCCCCAGCAATGGTCCGGACACGCCTGCGTTGTTCGGACCGTGCCCCCCCCAATGCCGTTCGAACGCTTTCGCATCTCACTGTGTGCGTCCCCGCACTCGTTCATCGCTGGTCCCCCGTCGGCTGTACATGCAGGCCAATATGGACGATCTCGTCCATATTTACCTGCACTTCAATGCAGCCAGGTGACGGGGGGAGTGAAGAAACTTCACTCCCCCCGTCACTGCCCCTCCGCCGCCGGGTCGCCCGTCGGCTGTATCCGCCGTCGGGCAGCTCAGCGGCGGATCGGCCAATGGCCCTCATTCCGAGTTGTTCGCTCGGTATTTTTCATCGCATCGCAGTGAAAATCCGCTTAGTACGCATGCGCAATGTTCGCACTGCGACTGCGCCAAGTAACTTTACTATGAAGAAAGTATTTTTACTCACGGCTTTTTCTTCGCTCCGGCGATCGTAATGTGATTGACAGGAAATGGGTGTTACTGGGCGGAAACACGGCGTTTCAGGGGCGTGTGGCTGAAAACGCTACCGTTTCCGGAAAAAACGCAGGAGTGGCCGGAGAAACGGTGGGAGTGCCTGGGCGAACGCTGGGTGTGTTTGTGACGTCAACCAGGAACGACAAGCACTGAAATGATCGCACAGGCAGAGTAAGTCTGGAGCTACTCTGAAACTGCTAAGTAGTTAGTAATCGCATTATTGCGAATACATCGGTCGCAATTTTAAGAAGCTAAGATTCACTCCCAGTAGGCGGCGGCTTAGCGTGTGTAACTCTGCTAAATTCGCCTTGCGACCGATCAACTCGGAATGAGGGCCAATGTGTAGGGCCTATAACTCTCTCTGCACATGTTATATCTGCCCCCCCCCCCCCTGCAGTGCACATGGTTTTACCCAACTGCTAACAAAATTCCTGCTGCGATCAACTTGGAATTACCCCCAATATGCTCATGTAGCAGGAGGCATCTGAAGGAAAATTATGGCCTAAATGTATTAAGTGATAAAGTGGAGATGGATAAAGCAGTGGCGTAGCTAGACATTTGTGTGCAAGAAATGGCATCGCCTCCCCCTCTTATGTAAAATAGGGGCAGTGCGCACGTCAAAAATATAGGGGTGTGGCTTCATGGGGTAGGGATGTGGACACAAAATAATACCAGTTCATATTACGGTGCACAGTAGTCTCCATTATTCAAATTACGCCGCACAGTAGCGCCACTACACCAGGTAGAGCCCCTTTTACACATTACGGCGGGCAGCACCCCCTTTTTAAACATTACAGCAGACAGTGTCCTCTTTTTACACATTACGGCAGAGTCCCACTTTTTACACATTACGACAGACAGTCCCCCTTTTTTATACATTATGGCAGACAGTCCCCGTTTTTATACATTACGGCAGTCAGGCAGATCCCGGGCAGGGGAGGAGGAGGTGGAGGAGGGATGGGGACATGGGAGCCGCAGCAGTGCACTGTAATTGGTGGCGGCGCCGCTGCAGTGTCCCTCTCCTTCCGCATAGGCTGGCCACCGCTGCTGTGAATGCTGGGATGCGCGGAAGGAGAGGGACAGCTGCAGCGGCACTGCCACCAATTACAGTGCGCTGCTGCGGCTCCCTCCTCCCCCTCCCTCCCCTTCCTTCTCCACTGTCCCCGGTGCTGCTGCTCCTCTCCTCGCTCAGGTGGCTTGTAATATGTCAGTTTGACTCATTACAATGTTGCTGATAGGGCCGGTTCTAGACCCTTTGGCGCCCCGGGCGGAAATGGGGGCGTGGCTTCATACAGGGGGCATGGTCAGTTACGCCCCCTGTACAGTGGAGTAGCGCCGCTGAAAAAAAAATACTTACTATCCCCGCTCCCGACCGCTGCAGATCTCCGCCGGCGCCGCTCCTTTCCTCGGATGACAGACACTAGAGGTCAATTATGACCCCTAGCGTCTGTCAGTCCCACAATGCTGTGCGGTGCGCAATGACGTCATCGCGCACCGCACAGCAAAGGTCCTCTACACGAAGGGAAACTAGACGCGTAGCGTCTAGTTTCCCTTCACAGCGGGAGACAGCGGGACCAGCGGGGGACACAGCGGGCAGCACAGAGTAGCGGATCTTGCCATGGTGTGGCGCCCTCCGGATGGCGAACTCTGGAAGGCGGCGCCCCGGGCAAAAGTCCTGCTTGCCCGTGGCAAGATCCGCTACTGGTTGCTGGGTAAAGTCCCCTTGGAAAGGGGATGCGGCCAGTTGCGCCCTCAGGGCGACTGTGCTGTGTGCCAGGCACACCTGGCACACACGTAGTTACGGCCCTGAGATAAAGTGATAAAGTGGAGATGGATAAAGAGTGATAAATGACTAGCCAATCAGCTTCCTAACTGTCATGTCGCATGCAGTGTTTTAAAAAATAGGATTTTAATTACCTACCAGTAAATCCTTTTCTCATAGTCCGTAGAGGATACTGGGGTCCACATTAGTACCATGGGGTACAGACGGGTACACTAGGAGCCTTGGACACTTTAAGAAATCAATAGTGTGCACTGGCTCCTCCCTCTATTCCCCTCCTACCAGACTCAGTCTAGAAACTGTGCCCGAGGACACGGACATATCCTGAGGAAGGATGTAACAGAACAGAACAGTGGTAACATTCGAACCAGCACACACAAACAAGAGGAAAGCCATACTAACCAACTTGAGCAGGAACAGCAACAGCTGAACCAACATTACTTAACAAAATAACAGTGCAGGAAAAACGAAGCACTCGACGAGCACCCAGTATCCTCTACGGACTACGAGAAAAGGATTTACCAGTAGGTAATTAAAATCCTACTTTCTCTTATGTCCTAGAGGATACTGGGGTCCACATTAGTACCATGGGGATGTACCAAAGCTCTCAAACTGGGTGGGAGAGTGCTGAGGTTCCTGCAGAACTGATTGACCAAACTGAAGGTCCTCAGAGGCCAAAGTATCGAACTTGTAGAACTTAGCAAACGTGTTCGAACCCGACCAAGTAGCTACTCAGCAGACTTGTAAAGCCGAGACACCCCCGGCAGCCGCCCAAGAAGAACCCACCGACCTAGTAGAGTGGGCTTGTACTTCAGCAACCGGCAATCCTGCCAATGAATAAGCATGCTGGATAGTAAGCCTGATCCAGCGAGCAATAGACTGCTTTGAGGCAGAACACCCAATTTTCTTGGGATCATAGAGAACAAACAGCGAGTCAGATTTCCTGTGACGAGCTGTCCGCTTCACGTAGATCTTCAAAGCCCTCACAACATCAAAGGAATTTGAGGTAGCAGAGGTATCAGTAAGCACCGGAACCACAAAAGGGAGGTTGATATGAAACGCAGACACCACCTTAGGAAGAAATTGCTGACGAGATCTGAGTTCAGCTCTATCTTCATGAAAAAGCAAATAGGGGCTATTGTGAGACAATGCCCCCAGTTAGGGCACACGCCTTGCAGAAGCTAAGGCCAATCGTAGGGAGGCCAATCCCGGGCCGTTTTTTCAATCCCGGGATTCGGGATTGAAAAACGGTCAATCCCGGGATTCCCGGGATCCTGGGATTGCAGTAGGGATTAGAGAAAATTGTAGGGAGCAGCGCTGGAGGGAGGGTGTAGGTAGCGGTGCGGGAGGTAGGTACTGTGTAGGTAGCGGTGCGGGAGGTAGGGAGTGTGTAGGTAGTAGTGCGGGAGGTAGGGAGGGTGTAGGTAGCGGTACGGGAGGTAGGGAGGGTGTAGGTAGCGGTGCGGGACTCAGGACAGAGGGTGTAGGTCGCGGCAGGGAGGGAGGAAGGCTGCACGGAGGGAGAGAGGATCATGTGTGTAAGTAATAGTACTTACTATTAGACGGGCGGCAAGGCAACCATTAACACACTGAACGTGGCGGCATTTCAAATGAAGCGCCGGCCGCCAGCCAACCAGAGCTGGAGGACCGGCAGCCAATCAGGGAAGCGGCCGCAGCAGTCGCTCCTGATTGGCTGCCGCTGCAGCTTCCCTGATTGGCTGCCGGTCCGCCAGCTCTGATTGGCTGGCGGCCGGCGCTACATTTAAAGTGCCGAGCGCGTTCAACTTGTTCATGGCTGCTGCCCGCCTAAATGAGTAAGTACTATTACTTACACACCCACCCTCCCGCCGCCGCGCATGCGCAGTATAATCCCGTGAATCCCGGGATTGGATGCTCCAATCCCGGGATTCAAATCCCGGCATTTTAGGGCCCAAATCCCGGGATCCCGCCGATCCCGATCCCGGGATTGGCCTCCCTAGCCAATAGTGTAACGGTCTTCCACGTAATAAACTTTACGTCAACCTCCTGTAAAGGCTCAAACCATTCCAACTGTAGGAACTGCAACACCATGTTCAGATCCCAAGGTGCAGTGGGAGGCACAAAGGGCGGTTGGACGTGCAGAACCCCCTTTAAGAACGTCTGAACCTCAGGGAGGGAAGCCAATTGTTTCTGGAAGAAAATGGATAAGGCCGAAATCTGGACCTTGAAGGAGCCCAAACGTAGGCCCACATCCACACGCGACTGTAGAAAAAGGAGAAAACGTCCCAGTTGAATTTCCACTGCAGGAAATTTCCTGTTTTCACACCACATGACATATTTTTTCCAAATACGGTGGTAATGTTTAGACGTTACCCCTTTCCTGGCTTGGATCAGGGTTGGAATAACCTTGTTCAGAATGCCTTTCCGGGCTAAAATTTGACGCCCAACTTCCATGCCATCAAATGTAGCCGTGGTAAGTCTTGATAGACAAACGGCCCCTGTTGTAGAAGATCCTCTCGAAGAGGTAGAGGACATGGGTCCTCTAGGAGCATCTCCAGTAGATCCACGTACCAGGCCCTTCTTGGCTAATCCTGAGCAATGAGAATTGCTTGAACCTTTTCCCTTTTTATTCTTTTGAGAATTCTTGGGATCAGTGGAAGAGGTGGAAACACGTAAACCATTTGGTAGACCCATGGAGTCACCAGAGCGTCCACCGCCACTGCATGCGGGTCCCTCGTCCTGGAACAACACCGCTTTAGCTTCTTGTTGAGACGAGAGGCCATCATGTCTATCTGTGAAATTCCCCACCGACGTGTTAAGGACTCGAACACCTGCCGGTGAAGGCCCCACTCTCCCGGGTGGAGGTCGTGTCTGCTGAGGAAGTCCGCTTCCCAGTTGTCTACTCCCAGAATGAAGATTGCCGACAGTGCCACCGCGTGTCTTTCTGCCCAGATGAGAATTCTTGTTACCTCTGACATTGCTGCTATGCATTCTGCACTGTCAGTTTATGTACATTACTGCCGTCACATTGTCTGACTGAACCTGAATGGCGTGATTTTGAAGAAGATGCGATGCAAGTAGCAGGGCGTTGTATATGGCCCATAGTTCCAGAATGTTGATTGGAAGAATGGTTTCCTGATTTGACCAATTCCTAGGAACTGTACCCCCTGGGTGACTGCTCCCTAACCTCTGAGGCTTGCGTCTGTGGTTAGCAGAACCCAATTTTGAATCCCGAACCTTCGACCCTCGGTCAGGTGAGAAGTCTGAAGCCACCACAGAAGAGAAATCCTGGCTTTTGGTGACATACGTATCCTCTGGTGCATGTGAAGAAGCAATCCGGACCATTTGTCCAGCAGATCCAGCTGGAAGAGCCTCGCATGAAACCTTCCGTACTGCAGAGTCTCATAAGAGGTGACCATATTCCCCAGAAGGCGAATGCATAGATGCATCGATATCCGGGATGGTTTTAGGACATCCTGCACCATCAACTGGATTACCAATGCCTTTTCCAACGGAAGGTATACCTTCTGTTCCTCCGTATCCAGTATCATCTCCAGAAACGAAAGCCTCCGTGTTGGTTCCAGGTGGGATTTTGGTAGATTCAGAATCCATCCGTGATCCTGAAGTAGTTGGGTTGAGAGGGCAATGCTGTCCAAAAACCTCTCCCTGGAAGGCACTTTTATCAGCAGGTCGTCCAGGTACGGTATTATGTTCACTCCCTGCTTGTGAAGGAGAAACATAACCTCTGGCATTACCTTGGTGAACACCCTCGGTGCCGTGGAGAAGTCAAATGGCAGGGCCTGAAACTGGTAGTGACAGTCCTGTAGTGCAAACCTTAGATAAGGCTGATGAGGTGGCCAAATTGGAATGTGAAGGTACGCATCCTTGATATCCAGAGACACCAGGAATTTCCCCTCCTCCAGACCTGAGATCACTGCTCTCAGAGACTCCATCTTGAACACCCTTAAATACGGGTTCAGTGATTTGAGGTTTAAAATGGGCCTTACCGAACCATCCGGTTTCCACAAACAGGTTGGAGTAATGGGGGTCATTCCGAGTTTTAGCAGCCGTGCAAACGATATGCCGCCGCCCACTGGGAGTGTATGTTAGCTTAGCAGAAGTGCGAACGGTTGTATCGCAGAGCACCAGCAAAAAATGTTTGTGTAGTTACAGAGTAGCTCAAAACATACTCAGCGTTTATGATCACTTCAGACTATTCAGTTCCGGATTTGACGTCACAAACCTGCCCAGCGTTCGCCCAGCCACGCCTGCTTTTTTCCTGGCACGCCTGCGTTTTCCGCACACTCCCTGAAAACGGTCAGTTGCCACCCAGAAATGCCCACTTCATGTCAATCACTCTGCGGCAAGCAGTGCGACTGAAATGCATCGCTAGACCCTGTGCAAAACTACATCGTTTGTTGTGCCCGTACGTCGCGCGTGCGCATTGCGCCGCATACGCATGCACAGAACTGCCGATTTTTAGCCTGATTGCTGCGCTGCAAACAAATTCAGCTAGCGATCAACTCGGAGTGACCCCCAATAACCCTTGTTTTGTAGTTGAAGTGGAACTGGGACAATGACCTGAGTTGTACCAGTTTTTGAATTGCTGCCTGTAAAGTCATACTTGCTTTCGGAGAAGCTGGTAAGCCTGATTTGAAGAATCTGTGAGGTGGGAGTTCCTGAAACTCCAGTCTGCATCCCTGGGTGATAAGGTCTGTGACCCAGGGATCCTGGCAAGATGTTGCCCAAACGTGACTGAAATAATGTAACCGAGCTCCCACCTGCCTGTCTTCCAGGCAGTGTGGACCACCGTCATGCTGAAGGCTTTGAGGAAGCCGACCCGGAGATCTGTTCCTGAGAACCTACAGCTGCTGGTTTTCTGGGGTCACCTCTATTACCTTTGAAGGCTGTAGAAGAACCTTTGGATTTGCCTTTGAATTTCGCTGTCAGAAAGAACTGCAGAGTTGGGGAAGAGTAGGTTTTCCTAGCTGAGGGTGCTATGGAAGGAAGGTACGTAGATTTACCCGCCGTAGCCTTGGATATCCACTTATCCAGTTCATCTCCAAAAAGGGCCTGACCTGTGAATGGTAGGTTTCCCACACCTTTCCTGGAATCCACATCCGCAGTCCACTGGCATAGCCACAAGCCCCTGCGTGCTGACACTGCCATGGCAGTGGTGAATGCGTTGAGCAAACCAATTTTCTTTATGGCCTCCACCACAAAGTTAGCAGAGTTTTGAATATGCTGCAGGAGTAAAACTATCTCCCCCATGGTAAGGTATCCAATCCGTCAATTAGGTTACCTGACCACTTTGCAATGCGCAAACAACAGTGGGTCTCTGGGCCACCCCAGCAGCAGTGTATAACGATTTGAGAGTGTTCTCAATCTTGCAGTCAGCTGTGTCCTTTAAGGATGCTGTCCCAGGAACAGGCAAGACTATCTTACGTGACAACCTAGATACCGATGCGTCCACAATCGGCCGGTTTTCCCATTTCTTTCTATCTTCCAGAGGAAAGGGAAAGGATGTAATTAATGTTTCAGGGATCTGACATTTTTTTGTCAGAGTTAGCCCAAGTTTCTTCAAACAGGGCATTCAATTCCTTTGATGCAGGAAAACTAGCTGAGGATTTCTTTTTTACATTAAATAAGATTCCTCCTCTACCTCCGCTGTCTTGTCAGGAATGTGCAGGGCATTTCTGATAGCCTCTATCAGGGCCTGTATTCCTTGTGACAGGACCGCATCCCCCCCACTTGCATCCACTTCACCCTCCTCTGGATCTGATGTATCGTCATCAGTATCATCCTGCATGAGCTGGGCCAGAGTACGCTTTTGTAGGCAAATGGCGGGGGTTTGAGACGGTGGTATGGGAACTGAATCTCTATTCATCAGGTCATCCATAGACTGTCTTAACAATTGAGTCTCTTTCTCATTATGGGATAATTTAGTAGAAATATTAGATATCATCCCTTTAATGGAAGCTAACCATGGGGGTTCTGCCCCATTGCGACTGAAAAGCTTCGCTAGACCTTGTGTAAAAATACATCGGCCGTTATGAAAGTACGTCGCGCGTGCGCACTGCTCCGCATATGCATGCGCAGAAGTGCCGTTTTTTTGCATCATCGCTGCACAGCGAACATTTTCTGCTTGCGGAGAAACGGGACCATTAACTCTTTAGGAAGTTCAGCCGTTCTCCCCGCTAAGTCCCATGAAGCAGGCAGTCTGGTGCCAATCAGACCTGCCTGAAAACAACAAACAGAAAATAAATGCAGAAAACTCTTCAGGAGCTTCCCTAAGCGTGACCGACTCCTCTGGGTACATTTTCTAAACTGAGTCTGGTAGAAGGGGCATAGAAGGAGGAGCCAGTGCACACTATTGTGTGGATCAGTCTATACCCCATGGTACTAATGTAGACCCCAGTATCCTCTAGGACGTAAGAGAAATAAAGTTAGGAGCTAGTTGGCTGGTCATTTCTCACTCTTTATCCATCCCCACTTTATCTCTTGTTAAGGCTTAATACATTTGTGCCTATGCCTTCTGCCGGCATCACAGATCCGAGTGCTGCATTGGATTATCTGCGAGACCAAAGGCCATCTGAGTAACATCTGAGGTTGTTCAGAATGGATCTCGCGGCTCCACAGCCGAGGCCAGGAAGTCTGTGTCGGAAGATGCAGATCCTGGCTTATGCACTCTCAGAAAACAGGGGTGACACTCCTCTATTTTCTGAAATGGAAGCCGGCACTGTGCGCACCACACCTCACCCTAACCCACCCAAAAATGGAAACAGTATTTCAATCAGGCTACTGCTAAGGAGTGTGACTATGCAGGACCCATTCTGCACATGCACAGAATGTGTCCTATGCATGCGCCCCACCGTCAGAGATGTACACAAACCATCAGGTTTGTGTACATCTCTGAAATAGAACCTTTGGTCATAAAACATTGAACTTCTAAACGTAGACAAAGACCAAATCTGCATGAAAAAGCAACTCAGCCAAGGCCTAGAGCAATGATTCCCATAAGGCCCTCACCAATCTGGAAGATTGTACCCTCACATTCATTGGAATAGGCACATTGTCTCCAATGTAGGCTATTCCAATTACTAAACTGATTCATCTATCAAAAGTCTGCTTGAATGCAGGTCAAACGTTTGTACATCAAAAAAGAAAGGTCATCTGTTTTCCAAACTCTGAAGCCCCATTAAGTAATATTCTCAGGGCCGTACGACCAGGGCCGTACCAGGGCAATAATCATGATCAGTAGCGGATCTTGCCACGGGCAAGCAGGACTTTTGCCCGGGGCGCCGCCTTCCGGAGGGCGCCGTCGCCGTCCGGAGGGCGCCACACCAGGGCAAGATCCGCTGCTGCTGTGTGCCCCCCGCTGCCCGCTGTGTCCTGCTGCCCGCTGTGAAGGGAAACTAGATGCTATGCGCTTTCTTAAACTTAACATGTCTAAGACCGAGCTGATCATCTTCCCTCCCTCCCGCATAACCTCACCTCCTACAATCTCATTATCTATTGATGGCACTACTATCTCCTCTAGCCCCCAAGTGCGCTGTCTTGGAGTAATCCTTGACTCCTCCCTCTCCTTCAAACCACACATTCAGCACCTCTCACAAACCTGCCATTTTCATCTAAAAAATATTTCCAGGATCAGACCCTTTCTGACCCAGGATGCTACTAAGACTCTTATCCACTCACTGGTCATCTCCAGACTGGACTACTGTAATCTGCTTCTGACTGGCATTCCTGACAAATACCTCTCTCCACTCCAATCTATCCTCAATGCTGCTGCCCGGCTCATCTTCCTCACCAAACGCACTACGTCCACCTCTCCTCTCTTACTAGACCTTCACTGGCTCCCCTTCCCTTTCAGAATCCATTTCAAGCTTCTCACACTCGCTTACAAAGCCCTCACCCA
Organism: Pseudophryne corroboree; assembly: GCF_028390025.1. Lineage (NCBI taxonomy): Eukaryota > Metazoa > Chordata > Amphibia > Anura > Myobatrachidae > Pseudophryne > Pseudophryne corroboree. Next base: position 148,981,716 of record NC_086449.1, read on the forward strand.
CTCCTCTCCCATCTACATCTCTGACCTTATCTCCCTTTACACTCCACCCGTCCTCTTCGCTCTGCTAATGCACGCCGACTCTCCTGCCTACGGATTACTTCCTCCCACTCCTACCTCCAAGATTTTTCACGTGCTGCACCACTTCTTTGGAATTCCCTACCTCTCCCCCTCAGACTCTCCACCTCTCTACAAAACTTCAAACGGGCTCTCAAGACCCACTTCTTCACCAAACCCAGCCAAATCTCATCCTAACCCTCTGTTCTACGCTCTCTATGTACCCCATCTGTGTCACCCTTGTCTGTCTACCCCTCCCCTTTAGATTGTAAGCTCTCACCAGCAGGGCCCTCTTCCCTCATGTGCTTATCCTTTTTTACTTTAATGATCTTCAACTGCACCAATTCCATCAGTCTTCTGCCACCTGATACTTATTCCAGTGTCATCTGCTGATGTAACTATGTTTATTTACCCTGTACTTGTCCTATACTGTCATCAACTGTAAGTTGCTGTTTTCCTGTTTGATTATTTGTTTATGTACTCTGTAATTGGGCGCTGCGGAACCCTTGTGGCGCCATATAAATAAAGGATAATAATAATAATAATAATAATAATAATAATAATAAAAAAATGTCAATAAACGTTGGCGGAAATGAGCAAACAACAGAAGTTTGCACAATACATTAACCTTAAGGTAAAGTGCTCAATTCACCAAACGTGCACTACTAAACCTGGTAACAAACAAAGAAAATACACAACAGGAACGGAACAAGAAGAACAACAAATAATGCAGGTAGGAAAATGAGAAAAGGAAAGAGACAAGACAGTGACACACAAGGGGACAGAAAGACAAAGGTAGAGCTCTACTATAATTGAGTTCCCAGAAACGGCATAATCAAGTAAGGGAACAAAAAAGTAAGTGTGAAGCGTCAGTTATGACAGGTAGTATCTTAATGAGGGGAGTATAATTGCAACAAATCTGTGGGATCATTGGCAACCAAGGGAAAACCCCGCCGCTCCCGAAATTCCATCCATTTCAGCCATTTTCTTTGCACTGAGGTGGGCGATATAGAGTACACACCTCCTGCCGTCTCAAATAGGAAATGCTTGTGGGTATTATTGACAATTGTGTGAATAGTGGGTATTGACTGTGATTTCCACATCTGTCCGATTGCCGCGTTAGTGGATATAAGGACATGGCCAGCAACATATCTGTCAGATTGCAGTAGATCATATGAGGAATAATAAAACAAAGCAAACATGGGATTCACAGGCACCCCCACACCCAGCACCTCTCGTATGAGAGAGAACACTTCGGTCCACAGCGGCCCCAAGATCGGGCACTCCCAGAAGATATGTAAAATATTGCCTACACAACCGCAATTTCTCCAGCATAGCTGGGAAACCGAGGGCCAAATGCTATGAAGCCGCTGCGGAGTAAAGTACGCCCTGTGGCATAATTTATAAAATATTTCGGAATGTTGGAGGCATCTAGACACCCTGAAACACATCGAGGAAATGGTGTCCCACTCCTCTTCTCTAAGAGCAATAGAAAGATCTCTTTCCCATTTCAACTGCGAGGGAGTCTTACCCCTTTTAGTCAGAAGGACAATGTACTGATACCATTTAGAAATCCCACTTCTATGTGTAGGGGAGGAGAGTCTAGAGTATATGGGAGCAGGTAGGGGAATGGGACCTCTCATCCCTCCAGTGCATGAATAAAGCCAGTGGCGTATTTGTAAGTATTTAAAGAAGTCACGTTTTGGTATATTTGAGTTGGTTTGTAAGCTAGAGAAGGTCACTAAGCCTCCTTCCGAGCAGAGGTCCTTCAAATGCACAATCCCAGCATCTACCCAAGCGTCCAGCATAAGATTAGGTATAATACAAGCAATAGTTCTAAGTGGTAAGTCAGCCGACGGCAGCAAGATAGCCGGATCAGATGCAACCACCGAATGCCAAAGCTTCAAGGTACTTCTAATCGCTTCTCCCGGGGCCTGCCATTTTGGGATGCTATGGATGGGCAGCAACAAGACATCCTGTATATCAAGCGACCCCAAAAAAGACCGTTCAATAAGTACCCATGGTTTGGAATTGTGCATTGTGAACCAGTCTCGGGGTTGACTGAGAAAACAGGCAGAGTGGTACGCCTCCAGATTAGGGTAAACTACACCTATGACATTCTTGGGCAAAATCAAGACCTGCCTAGCAATGCGGGATTTAGACCCCTTCCAAATAAACGGAGAGATAAGTTTGTTGGCCCTTACATTAAGAGGCTTGGGAAAGCTGCGAGGGATAGCCCGAAACAGGTATAAGAGTTTAGGGAGCAAGATCATTTTAGTTGCAGAAATACGCCCTAGCCAGGAAATTTCGTGAAGGGACCATTCTTTAATTAAATTTTCAAATGCGCTTAATAAGGGTATATAATTACAGTCATATAAGTCCCTATCAAGAGAGAGATGAATACCCAGATACTTGATGGATCTCTCTTGCCAAGCATATCTATATCTGTCTTTAAGCAAAGCAATAGTGCGCAGTAAAATGTGGAGCGGTAAAGCTTCCGTCTTGGAGGTGTTTCATTTATAGTAAGAGATTCTGGAATATCGATTTAGGATAAGATGAAGGGCAGGGAGGGAGGTGTCAGGGTGGGTCAAACAGAGCAGAATGTCATCAGCAAATAAGATGATCTTGTGAGTCAGACCCCCTATCTCTGGACCTGTAACTGCCTCCTCAGCCCTAATGGTCTCGGCTAAAGGTTCGATAGCTAGGGCAAATATGAGGGGCGACGAGGGGCAGCCTTGTCTAGTGCCATTCAATATATCAAATCTCCCCGACAGACATCCATTAACAAACACCCTTGCAGAGGGAGTGGAATACAAAGCAAATATAGAATCCAAAAACCATCCAAGAAATCCAAACTTACATAGAACAGCCCTCAGATATCCCCAATGGAGTCTGTCGAACGCCTTCTCGGCGTCCAACGAAAGAATTAAAAGGGGCGTTTCATGTGCATTGCAATATTCTATAATGTTATAGACTCTCCGAGTGTTGTCCGGTGCCTGCCTGCCCGGGACAAAGCCAACCTGGTCAGCAGCTATGAGGGATGGCAGTAGTGGACAAAGGCGATTGGCGATAAGCTTTGCAAAAAGCTTAACGTCTGTGTTCAACAGAGCAATCGGGCGGTAATTTTGAACAGAAGTGGGGGATTTACCGGGTTTAGGAATAGTAACTATTTGTGATTCAAGCATTTCCCTCGGAAGCCGCCCCACATCTGATGCCTCATTCAAAACTGTCAACAGCACTGGGGCCAAGTCAGCCTTGTATGTTTTATAGAAATTAGATGGGAAGTCGTCAGGGCCTGGGGCTTTATCTCTTGGTAGATCATCAATAGCCGCCTCCAGTTCCTTTAAATTCCAAGGGGAGCTAAGGGACCCACAGGCCTCGGAGTCCAGCGTCGGGAGGGAGATATTCTTCAGAAAAGACTGGATTTCAGCCTCCATGGGCTGGGGGGTGACTAGGTCAGACTGTAAACTATAAAGTTGGGAATAATACTCTGCAAAGGTGTTCGCAATATCATAGGGGTCAGACACTCTGGATCCCGTGGAGGAACAAACATAATGAATTCTGGCCCTAGCTCGTCTGCCTCGTAACTTCCGAGCCAAGAGTCAACCCGCCTTATTACCAAGCACATAAAATCTCTGGTTCAGTCGTGCAATATTACGTTGCACATCCCGAAGAGAGAAGACATTCACCCTTTCCCTAGCGGTTAGCAGAAGCTTGAAAACAGATTTATTTTGTGGGTCAGCTTTATGCGTCAGTTCCAGTTTGGCAACTTCACTTTCAGCCAGCAAGCGCTCAGTTTGTTGAGAACGTTTAAGCCGAGAGGCTGTTTGAATGGCCGATCCCCGAACTTCCGCCTTAAGGGAGCACCAGTCATTAAATATCGAGGTGTCCTCCGGCTTATTAGTATCTAAATAAAGCTGTATAGAATGTCATATGGCCAGGGAAGCTTCAGAGTGACTAAGTAAGAAATTCCCCAACCTCCAGGGCCCTGGAGTGAATTACCAGGTTGCCAACCTGGTAATCTGGTCTTGACAAAGGCTCTGCTGTGAGCCGAAACGTTGACCTTCTGTTTGTGAGGTTGTGCTGTCTGGATTAAAATCTATCAATTTCACCCTGGAGAAGTCTGGTGAGTGCATCCTTATTTGTGAACATATATATATATATATATATATATATATATATATATATACAGTTTTCTATTACAATTCTATTAAAAAACAGTAGATTGATATACTTACTTTGAATACTCCAATGACAGAGTTATTCCTGGCTGCATTTGAGTTCAACACCTACATGTAAAGAGAAACAGGAGTGATAAAAAATAATCCCATGTCTAGAACTGATGAGAGTCCGGCCGGCCAGGGCTTGTGACTGCATACAGGGTGGGGGAAGGGGCGTATTTGTGTTGGGAGAATATTCACTTCCACGCCTGTGAGGGAGGTGGGACCACAGTGAATGCAAAAGTGGATTATGGCCCTCATTCCGAGTTGAACGCTCGATGCCAATTTTCGCGGCGCAGCGATCAGGTAAAAAAAACTGCAAAACTGCGCATGCGTATGCACCGCAATGCGCACGCACGTCGTACGGGTACAAACAGCATTGTTGCTGTGCAATGCTTCTAGCGACGAATCCATTCGCACAGTCAATCGCAAGGAGATTGACAGGAAGAAGGCGTTTATGGGTGTCAACTGACCGTTTTCTGGGAGTGGTAGGGAAAACGCAGGCGTGACCAGGCGTTTGCAGGGCGGGTATCTGACGTCAATTCTGGGACCTCCATCGCTAGGATCATCGCACAGGATAAGCAACTTCAGGGCTGGTCTTGTTTTGCACAAAATGTTTTTGTACCGCTCGGATGCACATGCGATCGCACACTTGCAAAGCGAAAATATACTCCCCCGTGGGCGGCGACTATGCGTTTGCACGGCTGCAAAAAGTAGCTAGCGAGCGATCAACTCGGAATGAGGGCCAATGAGTGAGAAATGTTTCCAGTGTTGTGGAGTGAAGCTGTGGGGACAAGGTGATAGGAGATTCTTATGAAGGGCAAACACCAAAAATACCTGGATGTGTATTAGTTCTCCAAACACTTCCGATGGCATTTGGTGGAAATCTTGGGTGAAAATCTGAAACCAGACAATAACAACCTATATTTATCTTACAGCCCTATAAATATAGCCTATTCATATATTGTTTTATTAACACAAGCAAAGCATAGAATATTTCTTGTTATCAGAACAGCAGAATGGGCCTAACTACCTGCAATCATTTGATGAGTGGGCTGTACAGTATAAAACACAACTGCAATTAGTTCTTCTCCCGATCAAGATGGTACAGTGGAAATATTTTGTAGTTACTTGAAACTTTCAGATTGACAGTCACCAGGTATCAGCTTGTTTTATTATGGTCAGTGACTATAATAAAACAAGTGTTCAAGTATTGTCCTGCTCCCAGCAAGTTGGACACATACCATATGTCATAGCTTATGGCTTGTTTTATTATTATATTATACTAGTTAATGCCAAACAAGAGCTTACTGTTATGTTCTCTGTACTTGGAACCCAGGAGATAGAGTGGCAGCAGAAGAGTTCCAAGTACAGATGCATGAAGAGGAGACAGAACTGGGGTACGCAGCAGTACCTAACGAAATCCCTGACTCCGTTGGCCTTCCCTGTGGTTGATTTACGCCTGCGAGACAATGGTTTCTTGTGCCCACGATAGCCGTGTTTGAATGGGCGGATTGGGTCCGCCCAGACTCCGATGCCCCCCGGTCTTACTAGGTGACAAGGCGTTAACCGAGACAGAGTGAGAACAAGGGGAAAACTAACTAAGAACAACAAGAGACCAAAGAAGAAGGATACAGAAAATAACAAAATAGTTTATGTGCGGCGCGGCCGCCAAGAACAACAGCAAATCAATGTAATGCCGCCAACTGCCAAATACGAACCCGTCGTAATAAGGCGAGGACAGCTATGCGGAAGCCTCCGCAAAAATGACTCAACCAAAAACCAGATAACGAGAACACGGCTTCAGCCGTAAGGTGCGGCAGAGCTGCTACTGACGACACTACGGAAGGTGCGCTCAGGAAACGACCGGAATCCCGAGGCTTCAGACACCAGACTACTCCACTGGAAGACAAACTCGGAGGACAGCAGGAAACGATCCCTCAGACCGTACTCTGGAAACTGGACACAGGACATTGGAGTACACAAGCTGGATGCAGGAACACACCAGAGGCAAGAAGACAGACTCCACAGGAAGCTGCTGACAGGGACCAGGAACAAGCTTGCAGGAAGTTAACCAAGAGCTGGAACATACAGGTACAATAACAAACTTCTATCACCGGTGCTGGACTGCAAGGCTAGCTGGGTAATAAGGAAAGCACGCCCCAATCAGGATGGCTGGAAGCCAGGCACAAGGTAATGGCCAAAATACTGGCAGGTGAGGCTACACAGACAAGAGTCAGACTGCAGTACACAGACTCACCACATAATGACCAAATATCTGACAGGTGAGGCTTAACACATAGAAAACAGGCTACAGTTACACAGACTCACCACCCGCAGCCAACAAGAGTCTTCTAAACAAGTACAAGAGAAATCCTTGCATGCAAACAGAAATATAACATAAAATTCATGAACAGAAAGCAAAACAGGAATGAACCACTGCTTGTGGTTCATAACACTTACAGCATAAATTAGACATGAAAACAGTAAAATTGAGAGGTGGGGGCAGTCATTACTTTTGCATCTAGGGGCAGTCTGACCGCTAAATACAACACTGGTAATGTTAATACATGTTTCAAATCTGCAAAATCTAATTGGCATATCTTAGAGCAATGCAGAAATGCATTTTATTTAAAGTGAACACTAGTACTGGCCTCATTAAAATATGGATCACTGCCTCGTTGTACTCGGGTTATGTGAACTTTTTTCCCCACCCGTACTTTCACCACAGGCTTGATATTACTTCCAAACAGCTGTCGCCCAGAGATGATTCGAACCTTAACCTAGAAAAGAACATTCATGAGTGGGAAAAGAAAGTACACACACACACACACACACACACACACACACACACACACACACACTTATGTGTCGTCTACAAAGCCAAACTGTCTCCTGCTCACCCTCAAATCTTGCACCTCGTCGGTAAGATCTCTCTTTTCTTGAAGACTTATCTTCTGGTCTTGCTTAACATCTGGAATACATCAGAAGCAGATTTATAATGATAACTTATCAATAATTCTAGACCATTCCAGGTATATAGAGACAATTAGTTTTGCTAATGGAGCTAACTCAATAAAAAATAAAGAAATGTGAAGAGACCCTCCTCCTCCAATAAAAGTGCAAACCAAGGGGACACCAAGAGTCCTCCCAAATTTTTCATTACTAACCAGGACGGATACTATACCAGGGGTGACATACAGTGTAGGGTCTTCCCACTATAGTGCCAACCATCCATAGGGGGTTAGTAGCCTTGGGAAGTGAGGCTGCAAAAGAATAAAAAAAAGTCTGCCTTCCCCACTAGGAAAAACCAACCCTGTGCTGACAGCACTAATGCTATTCCCCACATCATTTTGTTGGAGAATGCGGGGTTAACATATACTGTTAAAATTTACAAACAATATTCTTCTTTACTGGAGTAATACAGGACCTAGCTAGCCCTGGCATGCCCAATTCATTTCAAAGCCAGTAGAGAGGTAGCATAGAACGTCATTTACAGTATACAAAAAAGATGTGAATTGCGCTCCCCAATTAAGGTATATATCACCCAGAATAATGTCCATGAAATTCTGCAAGGAGCAATCCTGCGACCACTTTTCCAGTGTCCGGTATCTTATGTCCGTTTTTGATACCTCAAATACAATTAGAAAAAAACGCCTTTCATAGCGTAAAACAATTTTTACATTTATTCTAAAATTTTTAAAAATTCATAAAACAACAATCAATGAATTATCCACCACCATACGGAATGACTGCGTACCAGAATGGGCCTATACAAGGCATATGTTTCGCATGAAAGGGTTGGTCCCGGGTATAACTCCTCCACGGTTCAGATGTTCAGCCCTTTAAGGTTCCACGCTGTACCAGTCTCCGCCTGTATCCACCAACGCGTTTCAACAATAAGTCTTTTTCAAGAACGGGAACGGAAGCAGCTTCTGCACTGGAGACGTCATGTGTTATACCCGGGACCAACCCTTTCATGCGAAACATATGCCTTGTATAGGCCCATTCTGGTACGCAGTCATTCCGTATGGTGGTGGATAATTCATTGATTGTTGTTTTATGAATTTTTAAAAATTTTAGAATAAATGTAAAAATTGTTTTACGCTATGAAAGGCGTTTTTTTCTAATTGTATTTGAGGTATCAAAAACGGACATAAGATACCGGACACTGGAAAAGTGGTCGCAGGATTGCTCCTTGCAGAATTTCACGGACATTATTCTGGGTGATATATACCTTAATTGGGGAGCGCAATTCACATCTTTTTTGTATGCACGTGTATTTAGGTCTGTGGTGACCTGGTGATTAGCTGCACCCCTTTAATCTTTGCGCAGAGAATATACATTTTTTGTTTGTCATTTACAGTATGAATACATTCGTGTTTTTAAATACACAAAAAGGACAGTATATGCAGAAAAAGAACTTGTTCTGAAGCTGATTACACAATAAATGATATGTTTCATAATTTGGCTGACTCCAAAGGATCGGAACGACAAGTCACTCAGTGTGTACGCACAATGTGTGCTCCTGCGGCATCGTTCGACGCATCTTCAGATGTTTTGTACATACAGTTCAATCTGAGGATATCGTCAACTATAGCATACTCCTGGATGTGGCCACTGACGATCTCTTTTGGAAGATTGCACAGTATGTATGCATTATATAATTTGTCCGGGAGTTCAGGGAAAATCGTTGATGACATTGCATCATTTGCAAGCCGTCTAATGTGTACCTAGTTTTAGTCTCTTCTGGCACTAGGCACTGGTTCACCGTCAGTTATGCTAAATTTGGCTCGGCATATAGACCACAGTAAGAAACTCTAAGCATTGCATTACAGAATCCTGTGTCCAGAGCCGGCCCTAACCAATATGATGCCTTAGGCAAGATTTTGGCTGGTGCCCCCTAGCACCACCACTGGTTCCGCCTCTGACCTTGCACCTCTTTCCCAGCACCATCACCCCTCACCCATAGCAGTCCTTATTTTGGTGTTTGGACCCCCTATATTTTAAATAGGAACAGTTCGCACATTTGGTGCACAGCCCAAAAAGGGGTGTGTTTTTGCTGGCAAGGGGCATGACCACACAATAGTAACCCCAATTCCAATTACACCACACAGTACTGCAACTTTATTCACATTTGATCATGCGATAGTGTCCATAATTCATATTACATCCCACAGTAGTATCACTTTACCTTATAAACGTTACTCCTCACAGTAGAGCCCCTTATTCACATTACATCACACTGAATTGCTCCTTATTCACATTACACCACACCCTATTGCTCTTTATTCACATTAGACGACACAGTAGTGCCCTTTCTATACGCAACGTCAAATAGTAGAGCACCTTATACACATAATGCCACACATTAGTAATGCATTTATATACATAATTCCACACAGTAATGCCCCTTACACATGAGACACCTTATTAATGTCCTTATAAACATAATGTGCCTTACACATTATGACAACTTTATTAATGCCCTTTTACACATAATGTCCCTTACTCATATGCCGCACATTATTAATGCCCTTATACACATAATGACACATAGTGCCCCCTACACATTATTAGTGCCCCTATACACATAATGACACACATACAGTAGTACCCTTTTACACATATGCCGCACATTATTAATGCCCTTATACACATAATGACACACATAGTGCCCCTTACACATATGTTGCACATTATTAATGCATTTTTACATGACACACATAATGCTCCTTACACATATTCCGAACACTACTGCACAACCAAACCACTCACATGCACACAGCACTCACACTGCCACTAACACTGTGACCTCTGCCTCTGCTTGGAAACAGATGTGTCCTCATAAATCTTGCCTCAATACTAACGTCGGGCACACCTTTTTTAATGAAAATGCATCTTATCAGAGCCGGCCTTAGGCATAGGCAAACTAGGCAAATGCCTAGGGCATTTGGTATGCTTAGGGGCATCAGCAGCTTCTGCTGATTAAAATGATATGCGGCATGCCTATATTCTGTGTGTGACTGTGGCTGTATCTGCATACGAAATGCTACGTTGCAGTGTATTCCTGGAAATCACTGTAATGTAGCATTTCGTATGCAGGTACAGCCACAGGGGTAAATTTACTAAGGTGGGAGATTTTTAGAACTGGTGATGTTGCCCATGGCAACCAATCAGATTCTACTTACCATTTATCTAGCTGCTTCTAGCAGATAATAGATATAATCTGATTGGTTGCTATGGGCAACATCACCAGTTCTACAAATCTCCCACCTTAGTAAATTTACCCCACAGTCGCACACAGAATATAGGCATGCTGCATATTATTTTAATCAGCAGAAGCTACTTGTGCATCCTAGACACATAGTAATGCAAATAAGATGCATTATCAGAAACAAAAGGCACCAGATGTTAGCAGAGCTGCCAGATGACTCATGCCAGACATCTCCTGCAGAACTAGTGGCGGTGTTAGGGGGCACCAGCCAAAATCTTGGCTAGGGCATCATATTGGTTAGGGCTGGCTCTGCATCTTATTTTCATTGCTATGTGGCTAGGATGAACACGCAGCTTCTGCTGATTAAAATGATATGCAGCATGCCTATATACTGTGTGAGACTGCAGCTGTATCTGCATATGAAATGCTACACACAGAATATAGGCATGCCACATATCATTTTAATCAGCAGAAGCTGCTGATGCCCCTAGGCATATCAAATGCCCTAGGCAATTGCCTAGTTTGCCTATACCTATGGCCGGCTCTGCCTGTGTCTCACCTTCATTTGGACTGTCCTTGGTATTAATTTCTTGAGTGCATACAATGCGAAAAGTTATGGTATTCTGAAATAAAACAGACAATAATTATGTAACATGTCACATCAGTCCCTAACCCATTGCAGCCTACAGTCTAAATTCCCTACAACACACACATGAACGCTAGGGTACATTTTAGTCAGCAGCCAATTAATCTACCAGTATATATCTGGAGGGTGGAAGCAGGGGAGAGCTTGAGGGCCGTTCAAGCAGTGCGGCAGCAGGAAGGCGACACCCCATAGGGGAGCAGTGCAGCCCTGGGACCAATCAGCCTCCGAAAGCACTAAAGTTACCACCCTAGTGTCTGGAGGAAGTCATTAACCAATTGGCCCCTCCTCTCCTCTCATCTGTTCCCCATGCCACTTCAGCGCAGTTACACCTCCTGCCTAACCAGACTTATCTCTCACTAATTACTATTTATTATTATTATCCTTTATTTATATGGCGCCACAAGGGTTCCGCAGCGCCCAATTACAGAGTACATAAACAAATAATCAAGCAGGAAAACAGCAACTTACAGTTGACGACAATATAGGACAAGTACAGGGTAAATAAACATAGCTACATCAGCAGATGACACTGGAATAAGTATCAGGTGGCAGAAGACTGCTGGATTTGGTGCAGTTGAATATTATTAAAGTAAGAAAAGCATAAGCACGTGAGGGAAGAGAGCCCTGCTCGTGAGAGCTTACATTCTAAAGGGGAGGCGAGACAGACAGGGGTGAGACAGATGGGGTACATAGAGAGCGTGGAACAGAGGTTTAGGATGAGATTTGTCTGGGTTTGGTGAAGAAGGGGGTCTTGAGAGCCCGTTTGAAGTTTTGTAGAGAGGTGGAGAGGTAGGGAATTCCAGAGAAGTGGTGCAACACGTGAAAAATCTTGGAGGTAGGAGTGGGAGGAAGTAATCCGTAGGCAGCAGAGTCGATGTGCATTAGCAGAGCGAAGAGGACGGGTGGGAGTGTAAAGGGAGATAAGGTCAGAGATGTAGATGGGAGAGGAGTGGGTGAGGGCTTTGTAAGCGAGTGTGAGAAGCTTGAAATGGATTCTGAAAGGGAAGGGGAGCCAGTGAAGGTCTAGTAAGAGAGGAGAGGTGGACGTAGTGCGTTTGGTGAGGAAGATGAGCCGGGCAGCAGCATTGAGTATAGATTGGAGTGGAGAGAGGTATTTGTCAGGAATGCCAGTTAGGAGGAGATTACAGTAGTCCAGTCTGGAGATGACCAGTGAGTGGATAAGAGTCTTAGTAGCATCCTGGTTCAGAAAGGGTCTGATCCTGGAAATATTTTTTAGATGAAAATGGCAGGTTTGTGAGAGGTGCTGAATGTGTGGTTTGAATGAGAGGGAGGAGTCAAGGATTACTCCAAGACAGCGCACTTGGGGGCTAGAGGAGATAGTAGTGCCATCAATAGATAATGAGATTGTAGGAGGTGAGGTTATGCGGGAGGGAGGGAAGATGATCAGCTCGGTTTTAGACATGTTAAGTTTAAGAAAGCGCTGGGACATCCAGGAAGAGGTAGCAGAGAGACAGTTGGAGATACGAGTGAGGAGAGCAGGGAAGAGGTCTGGAGAGGAAAGATAGATTTGAGTGTCATCAGCATAGAGATGATATTGGAAACCAAAAGAACTAATGAGCTTACCTAGTGAGGACGTGTAGAGAGAGAAGAGTAGAGGACCAAGGACAGAACCTTGGGGTACCCCTACAGTTAGTGGAAGTGAGGGGGAGGTAGAGTCATAAGAGGAGACAGAGAATGAACGGTCAGAAAGGTAGGAGGACAGCCAAGAAAGGGCAGTGTCACGCAGACCAATGGAGTAAAGGATTTGCAGTAGGAGAGGATGGTCCACAGTGTCAAAAGCAGCAGAGAGATCCAGTAGAATAAGTAGAGAGTAGTGTCCCTTAGATTTAGCAGCATGGAGGTCATTGCATACTTTTGTAAGGGCAGTTTCAGTGGAGTGAAGAGGACGGAAGCCAGACTTGAATGTGTCAAGCAATGAGTGTGAGGAAAGAAAGGAAGTAAGGCGGTTGTAGACAATACGCTCAAGGAGTTTGGAGGCAAAAGGGAGGAGAGAGATGGGTTGGTAGTTGGAGAGAGTGTTTGGATCAAGGGTAGGTTTTTTAAGAATAGGAGAGATGAGTGCATGCTTGAAGGCAGATGGGACAGTGCCTGATGAGAGGGAGAGATTGAGAAGGTGGGAAAGATGGGAACAAGCAGAAGGAGAGATGTAGCGGAGGAGGCGGGAGGGGATAGGGTCAAGTGGGGAGGTGGTGAGGGGACAGGAACGAATGAGGGCTATGACTTCCTCTCCAGATGCATGGGAGAAAGATGTCAGAGTTGGTGCGAGGGATGGGGAGGGATGGGAGAAGGCTGGTTACTGATGGTCTGGTGTGATGTGATGTCCTGACGTATGGAGTCAATTTTGGATGTGAAGTAAGTGGCAAAGTCAAGAGCAGAGATTGAGGAAGGGAGACGAGGTGGAGGTGGGCAGAGGAGTGAGTTGAGAGTGGTAAAGAGGCGCCGGGGGTTGGAAGACTGGGAGGAGATGAGGTTCTTGAAGTATGACTGTTTAGCAAGAGAAAGGGCAGCACTGAAGGATGAGAGCATAAGTTTGAAATGGAGAAAGTCTGCCTTAGAGCGTGATTTCCTCCAGTGTCGCTCAGCAGTACGTGAGCATTTTTGCAGATATCTGGTGCATTTGGTGTGCCAGGGTTGAGCGTTGAGGTGTTAATTTGCGAGGGTGAATAGTGGTTGGTGGAGCAACAGAGTCAAGAGCAGAAGTAAGGGATGCATTGTATGTGGAAGTGGCTTGTTCAGGGCATGAGAGAGAGAGAATAGGAGAGAGAAGTGAGTCAAACAAGGAGGAAAGGAATGTGGTGTCAATAGCTTTAAAGTTACGCTTAGTGATGGTAGCCTTAGGAGGTAACGATGGGGAATTCGAGAGAGATAGGTTAAAGGAGAGCAAGTGGTGGTCAGAGAGGGGAAATGGGGAGTTGGAAAAATCAGAAATATCACAGCGGTGAGTGAAGACCAGATCCAGTGAGCTCCCATTCACATGTGAGGGTGAGGAGGTCCACTGGGAGAGACCAAGTGAAGAGGTGAGGTTAAGGAGTTTAGAGGCAGGGGATTGTGTGGGGATGTCAATAGGGATGTTGAAATCACCTAGGATAATGGAGGGAATGTCAGAAGAGAGGAAGCAAAGTTGTCGATGAATTTGGAAGCAGTGCCAGGGGGGCGGTAAATGACAGCTACTCTAAGATGTACTGGTTGGAAGAGGCGTATAGTATGGACCTCAAATGTAGAGAATTTAAGGGATGGTTCTGGTGGTATGAGTTGGTAGGAGTAACTAGAAGGTAAAAGGACCCCAACACCACCCCCATGGCGACCCCCAGGTCGGGGTGTGTGTGTGAATGTGAGGACCCCAGCAGAGAAAGCAGCAGGAGAAGTAGTGTCAGAGAGCGTAATCCAAGTTTCAGTAATGGCTAGTATGTGTAGGGAGTTGGAAATGAAAAGGTCATGAGTGGGGACTAGTTTGTTACAAACAGATCTGGCATTCCAGAGGGCACAGGATAGGGGGTATGAGTTTGTGGGAGAGATGTGAATGAGATTATCAGGGTTGCTGTAGCGATGAGGTGAGATTAACTTTGAGGGCAGGGATGATGAGAGAGTGGTAATGGTGCGGGTGCCTGAGGAGGGGAAACTGCAGGAGGTGGGCAGGGAGGGAGGTCAGTGTGATGTGGATGGGGGTGTGGGGAGGTGACAGGGAAGGGAGAGAGGGAGCAGGGCTGAGTTGTGGGGTAGCAGGACAATGGGGCAGAGGTGAATGAAAGTGGGGTAACAGGAAAGGAGGGGGAAGGAAACAGAGGGATGGAGGGGAGACAGAGGAGGGGAGAGAGGAGGAGGTGTAGGAGACTAGAGGGGAAGGATAAAGATACATTATTAGGTAGACACTGAGTGATGTGGGGAGTATAAGAAAGCCTTGACATAGTGTTAAGTAGGTAAATAGGTTGAGGGAAAGTGGAAGTAGGAGAGGAGAGTGTAAGGGAATCCGAGCAGAAGAATTGCAGAAATGCAGGTGAGAAAAGCAGTGTAGGCTTAATGGGTGTAGATTTTGTATGAAATGAGTCAAAAGCGTAGATAAAGTGGGTGCAGAAATGTATCTGGAGTGTAAGAAATTAAAGGATTGTGAGAGGTTTAAGAAGCGATGGTAATTATGTTAGATGTTTTAAGTGTTTGCAGGTAAAATTGCATTGGTGCAGCTGTGCTTAAAAAACAAAATTACAATAATACAGATACAAGCATTTGTAGGTGAAATGGATGGTTTTTGAATTGTCCAAGTAAGTAGTTCCGTGCTATTTAATCAGATGGAACAATCAGGAGGTGAGTGATCTGAGAAGTGACTCACATTTGTTATTAGTTCTTCAGTTTTCTTTGTTACTATGCAAGTCCAGAGCAGGCACTGCCGTTTTCTCTTTAGTTGACAGCCGTAAGTCAACAAAACCTGCGCTGCACCTCAGCTACTTCCAAAATCTGTATAGGAGGACCACCAGCAGGAGATCCAGAAGTTGTACCACTTCAGGGATATAGGCACATATGTGTACGTTTACTTTCATTTACATTTAATTTATTTTTAATTGCAAAGCTTATTGAAGTTAAATTGGTCACTATAATCAATATTTAAAATAAGAATTTACTTACCGATAATTCTATTTCTCATAGTCCGTAGTGGATGCTGGGGACTCCGTAAGGACCATGGGGATAGCGGCTCCGCAGGAGACTGGGCACATCTAAAGAAAGCTTTAGGACTACCTGGTGTGCACTGGCTCCTCCCCCCATGACCCTCCTCCAAGCCTCAGTTAGGATACTGTGCCCGGACGAGCGTACACAATAAGGAAGGATTTTGAATCCCGGGTAAGACTCATACCAGCCACACCAATCACACCGTATAACCTGTGATCTGAACCCAGTTAACAGCATGATAACAGAGGAGCCTCTGAAAGATGGCTCACAACAATAATAACCCGATTTTTGTAACAATAACTATGTACAAGTATTGCAGACAATCCGCACTTGGGATGGGCGCCCAGCATCCACTACGGACTATGAGAAATAGAATTATCGGTAAGTAAATTCTTATTTTCTCTAACGTCCTAAGTGGATGCTGGGGACTCCGTAAGGACCATGGGGATTATACCAAAGCTCCCAAACGGGCGGGAGAGTGCGGATGACTCTGCAGCACCAAATGAGAGAACTCCAGGTCCTCCTCAGCCAGGATATCAATTTTGTATAATTTTACAAACGCATTTGCTCCTGACCAAGTAGCTGCTCGGCAAAGTTGTAAAGCCGAGACCCCTCGGGCAGCCGCCCAAGATGAGCCCACCTTCCTTGTGGAGTGGGCATTTACAGATTTTTGGCTGTGGCAGGCCTGCCACAGAATGTGCAAGCTGAATTGTACTACAAATCCAACGAGCAATAGTCTGCTTAGAAGCAGGAGCACCCAGCTTGTTGGGTGCATACAGGATAAACAGCGAGTCAGATTTCCTGACTCCAGCCCTCCTGGAAACATATATTTTCAGGGCCCTGACAACGTCTAGCAACTTGGAGTCCTCCAAGTCCCTAGTAGCCGCAGGCACCACAAATAGGTTGGTTCAGGTGAAACGCTGAAACCACCTTAGGGAGAAACTGAGGACGAGTCCTCAATTCCGCCCTGTCCGAATGGAACATCAGATAAGGGCTTTTTCAGGATAAAGCCGCCAATTCTGACACGCGCCTGGCCCAGGCCAGGGCCAACAGCATGACCACTTTCCATGTGAGATATTTTAACTCCACAGATTTAAGTGGTTCAAACCAATGTGACTTTTGGAACCCAAAACTACATTGAGATCCCAAAGTGCCACTGGAGGCACAAAAGGAGGCTGTATATGCAGTACCCCTTTTACAAACGTCTGAACTTCAGGGACTGAAGCTAGTTCTTTTTGGAAGAAAATTGACAGGGCCGAAATTTGAACCTTAATGGACCCCAATTTCAGGCCCATAGACACTCCTGTTTGCAGGAAATGTAGGAATCGACCCAGTTGAATTTCCACCGTCGGGCCTTACTGGCCTCGCACCACGCAACATATTTTCGCCAATTGCGGTGATAATGTTTTTGCGGTTACATCCTTCCTGACTTTGATCAGGATAGGGATGACTTCATCCGGAATGCCTTTTTTCCTTCAGGATCCGGCGTTCAACCCCCATGCCGTCAAACGCAGCCGCGGTAAGTCTTGGAACAGACAGGGTCCTTGCTGGAGCAGGTCCCTTCTTAGAGGTAGAGGCCACGGATCCTCCGTGAGCATCTCTTGAAGTTCCGGTTACCAAATCCTTCTTGGCCAATCCGGAGCCACGAATAAAGTGCTTACTCCTCTCCATCTTATCAATCTCAGTACCTTGGGTATGAGAGGCAGAGGAGGGAACACATACCCTGACTGGTACACCCACGGTGTTACCAGAGCGTCTACAGCTATTGCCTGAGGGTCCCTGGACCTGGCGCAATACCTGTCGAGTTTTTCCCAACGGTTTATAATCATGTGGAAGACTTCTGGGTGAAGTCCCCACTCTCCCGGGTGGAGGTGGTGCTGAGGAAGTCTGCTTCCCAGTTGTCCACTCCCGGAATGAATACTGCTGACAGTGCTATCACATGATTTTCCGCCCAGCGAAGAATCCTTGCAGCTTCTGCCATTGCCCTCCTGCTTCTTGTGCCACCCTGTCTGTTTACGTGGGTGACTGCCGTGATGTTGTCCGACTGGATCAACACCGGCTGACCTTGAAGCAGAGGTCTTGCTAAGCTTAGAGCATTGTAAATGTCCCTTAGCTTCAGGATATTTATGTGAAGTGATGTCTCCAGGCTTGACCATAAGTCCTGGATATTCCTTCCCTGTGTGACTGCTCCCCAGCCTCGCAGGCTGGCATCCGTGGTTACCAGGATCCAGTCCTGAATGCCGAATCTGCGGCCCTCTTGAAGATGAGCACTCTGCAACCACCACAGGAGGGACACCCTTGTCCTTGGTGACAGGGTTATCCGCTGATGCATCTGAAGATGCGACCCGGACCATTTGTCCAGCAGGTCCCACTGGAAAGTTCTTGCGTGGAATCTGCCGAATGGGATTGCTTCGTAGGAAGCCACCATTTTACCCAGAACCCTTGTGCATTGATGCACTGAGACTTGGCTCGGTTTTATGAGGTTCCTGACTAGCTCGGATAACTCCCTGGCTTTCTCCTCCGGGAGAAACACCTTTTTCTGGACTGTGTCCAGGATCATTCCTAGGAACAGAAGACAAGTCGTCGGAACCAGCTGCAATTTTGGAATATTGAGAATCCAACCGTGCTGCAGCAACACTACCTGAGATAGTGCTACACCGACCTCCAACTGTTCCCTGGATCTTACCCTTATCAGGGAATCGTCCGAGTAAGGGATAACTAAAACTCCCTTCCTTTGAAGGAATATCATCATTTCGGCCATTACCTTGGTAAAGACCCGGGGTGCCGTGGACCATCCATACGGCAGCGTCTGAACTGATAGTGACAGTTCTGTACCATAAACCTGAGGTACCCTTGGTGAGAAGGGTAAATTTTGACATGAAGGTAAGCATCCTTGATGTCCCGAGACATCATGTAGTCCCCTTCTTCCAGGTTCGCAATCACTGCTCTGAGTGACTCAATCTTGAATTTGAACCTCTGTATGTAAGTGTTCAAAGATTTTAGATTTAGAATCGGTCTCACCGAGCCGTCCGGCTTCGGTACCACAACAGTGTGGAATAATACCCCGTTCCCTGTTGCAGGAGGGGTATCTTGATTATCACCTGCTGGGAATACAGCTTGTGAATGGCTTCCAAAACTATCTCCCTGTCAGAAGGAGACATCGGTAAAGCCGACTTTAGGAAACGGCGAGGGGGAGACGTCTCGAATTCTAATTTGTACCCCTGAGATATCACCTGAAGGATCCAGGGGTCTACTTGCGAGTGAGCCCACTGCGCGCTGAAATTCATTGAGACGGGCCCCCCCACCGTGCCTGATTCTGCTTGTAAAGCCCCAGCGTATACTGAGGGCTTGGCAGAGGCGGGAGAGGGTTTCTGTTCCTGGGAACTGGCTGATTTCTGCAGCCTTTTTCCTCTCCCTCTGTCACGGGGCAGAAATGAGGAACCTTTTGCCCGCTTATCCACGAAAAGACTGCGCCTGATAATACGGCGTCTTCTCATGTTGAGAGGCGACCTGGGGTACAAACGTGGATTTCCCAGCTGTTGCCGTGGCCACTAGGTCTGAAAGACCGACCCCAAATAACTCTTCCCCTTAATAAGGCAATACTTCCAAATGCCGTTTGGAATACGCATCACCTGACCACTGACGTGTCCATAACCCTCTACTGGTAGAAATGGACAACGCACTTAGACTTGATGCCAGTCGGCAAATATTCCGCTGTGCATCACGCATATATAGAAATGCATCTTTCAAATGCTCTATAGGCAAAAATATACTGTCCCTATCTAGGGTATCAATATTTTCAGTCAGGGAATCCGACCACGCCAACCCAGCACTGCACATCCAGGCTGAGGCGATTGCTGGTCGCAGTATAACACCAGTATGTGTGTAAATACATTTTAGGATACCCTCCTGCTTTCTATCAGCAGGATCCTTAAGGGCGGCCATCTCAGGAGAGGATAGAACCCTTACAAGCGTGTGAGCGCTTTATCCACCCTAGGGGGTGTTTCCCAACGCACCCTAACCTCTGGCGGGAAAGGATATAATGCCAATAACATTTTAGAAATTATCAGTTGTTATCGGGGGAAACCCACGCATCATCACACACCTCATTTAATTTCTCAGATTCAGGAAAACTACAGGTAGTTTTTCCTCACCGAACATAATACCCCTTTTTGGTGGTACTCGTATTATCAGAAATGTGTAAAACATTTTTCATTGCCTCAATCATGTAACGTGTGGCCCTACTGGAAGTCACATTTGTCTCTTCACCGTCGACACTGGAGTCAGTATCCGTGTCGGCGTCTATATCTGCCATCTGAGGTAACGGGCGCTTTAGAGCCCCTGACGGCCTATGAGACGTCTGGACAGGCACAAGCTGAGTAGCCGGCTGTCTCATGTCAACCACTGTCTTTTATACAGAGCTGACACTGTCACGTAATTTCTTCCAACAGTTCATCCACTCAGGTGTCGACCCCCTAGGGGGTGACATCACTATTACAGGCAATCTGTTCCGTCTCCACATCATTTTTCTCCTCATACATGTCGACACAAAAGTACCGACATACAGCACACACACAGGGAATGCTCTGATAGAGGACAGGACCCCACTAGCCCTTTGGGGAGACAGAGGGAGAGTTTGCCAGCACACACCAGAGCGCTATATATATATACAGGGATAACCTTATATAAGTGTTTTTCCCCTTATAGCTGCTGTATAGTTAATACTGCGCCTAATTTGTGCCCCCCTCTCTTTTTTAACCCTTTCTGTAGTGTAGTGACTGCAGGGGAGAGCCAGGGAGCTTCCCTCCAACGGAGCTGTGAGGGAAAATGGCGCCAGTGTGCTGAGGAGATAGGTTCCGCACCCTTATCGGCGGCCTTATCACCCGTTTTTTTATGTATTTTGGCAGGGGTTAAATGCATCCATATAGCCCAGGAGCTATATGTGATGCATTTTTTGCCATCCAAGGTGTTTATTATTGCGTCTCAGGGCGCCCCCCCCAGCGCCCTGCACCCTCAGTGACCAGAGTGTGAAGTGTGCTGAGAGCAATGGCGCACAGCTGCAGTGCTGTGCGCTACCTTGTTGAAGACAGGATGTCTTCTGCCGCCGATTTTCCGGACCTCTTCTGCCTTCTGGCTCTGTAAGGGGGCCGGCGGCGCGGCTCTGGGACCCATCCAAGCTGGGCCTGTGATCGTCCCTCTGGAGCTAATGTCCAGTAGCCTAAGAAGCCCAATCCACTCTGCACGCAGGTGAGTTCGCTTCTTCTCCCCTTAGTCCCTCGATGCAGTGAGCCTGGTGCCAGCAGGTCTCACTGAAAATAAAAAACCTAAACTAAAACTTTCACTAAGAAGCTCAGGAGAGCCCCTAGTGTGCACCCTTCTCGTTCGGGCACAGAGATCTAACTGAGGCTTGGAGGAGGGTCATGGGGGGAGGAGCCAGTGCACACCAGATAGTCCTAAAGCTTTCTTTAGATGTGCCCAGTCTCCTGCGGAGCCGCTATCCCCATGGTCCTTACGGAGTCCCCAGCATCCACTTAGGACGTTAGAGAAAATCTATTTACAGACAACACATTTATAATTTCTATGCATTTAACTGTGACACATCACAAGTATTCAACAATTGTGCAACAGTAAAGTTGTGTATTTTTTCAACATAATATAAATAAAATTTTCTGCAATAAAAAAAAAATGGTATGTACTCTAGATATGTTTAGGAAATGTGATTGTATTCATCTAACGATTTTTTTTTTTTGTATTGTGCCTATTCATTTCAACATAAATAGTAAACATCCACATTTGTGGACATTTAGCGCTCGTGGGTATTTTTGTGTCAGCGTATATGCTTTTTGTATTTTTTGTGCCAGTGCTCATGCAGGCAGCTGTCTGAGGTGGTCATTCTGAGTTGATCAGTCGCTAGCAGTTTTTAGCAGCTGTGCAAACGCTATGCCGCCTCCCACTGGGAGTGTATTTTACTTAGCAGAAGTGCGAACGAAAGGATCGCAGAGCAGCTACAAAAACCTACTCAGCGCTTGCGATCACTTCGGACTATTCAGTTCCTGTTTTGACATCACAAACACGCCCTGCGTTCGCCCAGCGACGCCTGCATTTTTCCTGGCACGCCTGCGTTTTTTCGAACACTCCCTGAAAACGGTCAGTTGCCACCCAGAAACGGCCACTTCATGTCAATCACTCTGCGGCAACCAGTACGACTGAAAAGCTTTGCTAGATCCTGTGTGAAACTACATAGTTGGTTGTAATAGTATGTTGCGTGTGCACATTGCGCCACATATGCATGCGCAGAAGTGCCATTTTTTTTGCCTCGAATGCAGCTAGCGATCAACTCGGAATGACCACCACAGTTTGGGACTGTAACAGGTCTGTGTGTGATTCCACAGCTGGCTGCTGCTGCAGGGGTAAAGGCTGAGCTCTGATTGGCTCTATGAGAATGTGACAAAAGCAATCAAAGCTAGCAATGTTCTCTTTCTCTTACGTCCTAGAGGATGCTGGGGTTCACATTAGTACATGGGGTATAGACAGGTCTCTTGGGAGCCATGGGCACTTTAAGAGTTTGATAGTGTGGGCTGGCACCTCCCTCTATGCCCCTCCACCCAGACTCAATTTAGAAAATGTGCCCAGTGGAGCCAGTCACAGCTAGGGGAGCTCCATAGGAGATTTTCTGGTTTTCTTATTTTTGTTAGAGTTAGGCACAGGGAGGCTGCTGGCAACAGCCTCCCTGCTCCGTGGGACTTAGGGGGGGAGTAGTGTCCAACCCCCTGAGGTTAATGGCCACTATCTCCGCTGACAGGACATTAAGCTCCTGAGGGTAATGATCGTTAGCCCCCAAAGCGACCGCTCACTCCCGCAGCATGCCGCCACCCCCTAACAGAATCAGAAGAACATGGTGGTGAGGACACCGGCGACCCGACAAGCGGGGAGCAGGTGTGAATGGCGGCAACAGGGTGGGAGCGCAGTACTGACGCTGCGCTCCGGAGGCTCAGCAGTACTGCGTGCGGCGCTGTGAGGGGCGCCCTGGGCCAGCGCAATACCCTTTCACTGGTCACTGCATCAATCAGGGTCACTGCACTGCTGCTAGAAATGATACCTCAGGCCAGTATAAAGAATGTAAAGTGTGGGAAGAGGTGCCATTTTTTGGGGCGGATCTTCTCCTCAGAGCGGATTCAGCAGCTCTCCAGTGCCATTTTCTCCCTGCAGAACATCACACAGAGACGCTGACAGGGAGCGCTGACCCTCCACGTAACTCCAGTCATCCTGTGCGGTACCAGGGGATTATTGAAGGGGGGGGGGGGGAGTGTATTTATAACTGTGTAGTCTATTAAGGGTGCACAGTCAGCACCAGACATTTATTCCATAACTGTCTACTGGGGTGCTGTGTGTGCTGGCTCCATTAACTCTGTGTCTCTCTGAAGGTACTTAGGGGAAACGGTGTCTGACATTTTCCTGTGTGTATATGCAAATCTCATATTACTATGTCCAGGGGCTCTGTATCTTGTGCTACAGAGTATGTTCCATGTACTCAGGAATGTAGTATTACGTCTCAGTCTTCCGAATCAAAACCCCAGTGGGTGGCTTCTATTAAGGGCATGATATCCCAGATTTCTACAAGGATAGCGCATAATGAGACTGAAACACAGGTTTTAAAGAAATCTGTGGAGGTTTTGTCTGGTTCTGTCCCCACTACCTCAAAATCCCCTAGTATATACCCAAAGAAACGTGCGCTTGCCCAGATTATGCAGGTTGACACGGATATCGACTCTGACACGGCAGACGGTGATGTGGATATGCGGGGGAGGTGAGGCTTCCCTTGCAAAGGGGTTGCAGCTCATGATTGAGTCCATTAGGGATGTGTTACACAGTACTGACAAACCACCTGAGCAGGTTGAGGAGGCTTACTTTACAGACAATAAGAAAGCCTCCCTGACCCTCCCTGTATCTAAAGAATTAAACGCATTATTTAAGAAATCTTGGGAAAACCCAGAGAAAAAATTCCAGATCCCGAAGAGGGTTCTTGTTACCTTTCCTTTCCCTGAGGACGATAGGAAAAAGTGGGAAAACCCACATACAGTTGACGCTTCTGTATCTAGACTGTCTAAGAAGGTGGTGTTACCTGTCCCTGGGTCTACCGCTTTGGAAGAGCCGGCAGACCGCAAGATTGAGACTACGCTCAAATCCATATACACTGCTTCTGGCGTGGCGTTAAGACCCACTACTGCTTGTGCATGGATTTCTAAAGCCATAATAAAGTGGTCAGGCACATTTCTAGAGGAATTAGATTCTATGGATAGAAGTGACACTGAATTGTTTTTATGTAACATACAGGATTCTGCGGGTTTCATGGTGTAGGCCATGAAGGACCTGGGTCATCTGAATGCAAGGACGTTTTCCATGGCTGTCTCAGAACGCAGGGGACTCTGGCTGCGCCAATGGTCGGCAGGCACGGAATACAGGAGAAGTGTGAAGAACCTACCCTTCACAGGTCAGGCTCTATTTGGGGAAGCACTGGATGTGTAGATCTCCACGGCAACCGCTGGTAAGTCAAACTTTCTTCCCTTAGCTACTCACACAACGAAGAAACCTTTTTCTACGTCCACAATGCAGCCCTTTCGGACCGCAAAAGCTAAAAAGTCCAAGCCTCCTGCCACTTTCTTCAGAGGTGGTCGAGCAAAATCCAAAGACCTGCACCCCCAGGTTCCCAGGAACAGAAGCCTGCCTCTATTTCCTCAAAATACTCAGCATGAAGGTTGATCTCACAGCCAGAGAACGAGCAGGTGGGAGTGAGACAGACATTTCAGTCATGTCTGGGTGTCATCCGGCCTGGATCCCTGGGTACAGGATATTGTGTCCCAGGGGTACAGACTGGAGTTTCAAGAGCTCTCACCTCACAGATTCTTTAAATAAGGCTTACCAGCTTTGCTGACGGAAAGGGCTATCCCAGGGCCGGTGCTAGAGTGTTTGGCGCCCCCCTGCAAATAATAAATTTGCGCCCTCCCATCCGTAAAAATAAGAATTTACTCACCGGTAATTCTATTTCTCGTAGTCCGTAGTGGATGCTGGGAACTCCGTAAGGACCATGGGGAATAGACGGGCTCCGCAGGAGACTGGGCACTCTAAAAGAAAGATTAGGTACTATCTGGTGTGCACTGGCTCCTCCCTCTATGCCCCTCCTCCAGACCTCAGTTAGGGAAACTGTGCCCGGAAGAGCTGACACAACAAGGAAAGGATTTGGAATCCAGGGTAAGACTCATACCGGCCACACCAATCACACTGTACAACTTGTGATAACCACCATACCCAGTTAACAGTATGAACAACAACCGAGCCTCATTTAATGGATGGCTCATAACAATAACCCTTTAGTTAAGCAATAACTATATACATGTATTGCAGAGAGTCCGCACTTGGGACGGGCGCCCAGCATCCACTACGGACTACGATAAATAGAATTACCGGTGAGTAAATTCTTATTTTCTCTGACGTCCTAGTGGATGCTGGGAACTCCGTAAGGACCATGGGGATTATACCAAAGCTCCCAAACGGGCGGGAGAGTGCGGATGACTCTGCAGCACCGCATGAGCAAACTCAAGGTCCTCCTCAGCCAGGGTATCAAACTTGTAGAACTTAGCAAACGTGTTTGACCCCGACCAAGTAGCAGCTCGGCAAAGCTGTAACGCCGAGACTCCTCGGGCAGCCGCCCAAGAAGAGCCCACCTTCCTTGTGGAATGGGCTTTCACCGATTTTGGATGCGGCAATCCAGCCGCAGAGTGAACCAGCTGAATCGTGCTATAGATCCAGCGAGCAATAGTCTGCTTCGAAGCAGGAGCGCCAACCTTGTTGGCTGCATACAGAATAAACAGCGAGTCAGACTTTCTGACTCCCGCCGTTCTGGAAACATAAATTTTCAAAACCCGGACTACGTCCAGCAACTTGGAATCCTCCAAGTCCCTAGTAGCCGCAGGCACCACAATAGGCTGGTTCAAATGAAACGATGATACCACCCTAGGGAGAAATTGGGGACGAGTCCTCAATTCTGCCCTGTCCATATGGAAGATCAGATAGGGGCTTTTACATGACAAAACCGCCAATTCTGACACACGCCTAGCCGAAGCTAAGGCCAATAGTATGACCACTTTTCACGTGAGATATTTTAGCTCCACAGTCTTAAGTGGTTCAAACCAGTGGGATTTCAGGAAATCCAACACAACGTTAAGATCCCAAGGTGCCACCGGTGGCACAAAAAGGAGGCTGAATATGCAGCACCCCCGGAACAACGTCTGAACTTCAGGCAGTGAAGCCAGTTCTTTTTGAGAGAAAATGGATAGGGCCAAAATCTTGACCTTTATGGATGATAATTTTAGGCCCAAAGTCACTCCTGACTGTAGGAAGTGCAGGAATCGACCCCGCTGGAATTCCTCTGTAGGGCCTTCCCGGCCTCACACCAAGCAACCTATTTTCGCCATATACAGTGAAAAAGTCTTGCTGTCACGTCTTTCCTAGCCTTTATCAGCGTAGGAATAACTGCATCGGGAATGCCCTTTTCCGCTAGGATCCGGCGTTCAACCGCCATGCCGTCAAATGCAGGCGCGGTAAGTCTTGGAACAGACAGGGCCCCTGTTGCAACATGTCCTGTCTGAGAGGCAGAAGCCATGGGTCCTCTGAGAGCATTTCTTGCAGCTCCGGGTACCGAGTCCTTCTTGGCCAATTCGGAGCAAAGAATATTGTTCTCACTCCTCCTTTTATTACAATTCTCAGTCCTTGGGTATGAGAGGAAGAGGAGGGAATACATAGACCGACTGGAACACCCACGGTGTTACTAGTGCGACCACAGCTATCACCTTAGGGTCTCTTGACCCGGCGTAAAACCTTTTTTAGCTTTTTATTGAGGTGGGACGCCATCTAGTCCACCTGAGGCAGTTCCCATCAATTTGCAAACTGCGTGAAGACTTCCTGATGAAGTCCCCACTTTCCCGGGAGGAGGTCGTGCCTGCTGAGGAAGTCTGCTTCCCAGTTGTCCACTCCCGGAATGAACACTGCTGACAGTGCGCTTACGTGATTCTCCGCCCAGCGAAGAATTCTGGTGGCTTCTACCCTCGCCACCCTGCTCCTTGTTCCGCCTTGGCGGGTTTACATGAACCCCTGCGGTCTGACTGGATCAGAACCGGTTGGTCGGGAAGCAGGATCTCCGCTTGACTTAGGGCGTTGTATATGGCCCTTAGTTCCAGGATACTGATGTGAAGGCAAGTCTGTTGACTTGACCACAGACCTTGGAAATTTCTTCCCTGTGTAACTGCCCCCCACCTTCGGAGACTTGCATCCGTGGTCACCAGGACCCAGTCCTGAATGCCGAATCTGCGGCCCTCGAGAAGGTGAGCACTCTGCAGCCACCACAGGAGAGACACCCTGGCCCTGGGGGATAGGGTGATTAACTGATGCATCTGAAGAGGTGATCCGGACCACTTGTCCAGTAAGTCCCATTGGAAGGTCCTCGCATGGAACCTTCCTAAGGGGATGGCCTCGTATGATGCCACCATCCTTCCCAGGACTCGAGTGCAGTGATGCACTGACACCTGTTTTGGTTTTAATAGATTCCTGACCAGTGTCATGAGCTCCTGAGCTCTCTCTATCGGGAGATAAACCCTTTTCTGGTCTGTGTCTAGGACCGTGCCTAGGAGAGGCAGATGAGCTGTAGGAACCAACAACGACTTTGTAATATATAGAATCCAGCCGTGTTGCCGTTACACTTCCAGAGAAAGTGATACGCTGTTCAGCAACTGCTCTCTTAATCTCGCTTTTATGAGGAGATCGTCCAAGTACGTGATAATAGTGACACCTTGCTTCCGCAGGAGCACAATCATATCCGCCATTACCTTGGTGAATATTCTCGGGGCCGTGGAGAGACCAAACGGCAACATCTGAAATTGGTAACGACAATCCCGTACCGCAATTCTGAGGTACGCCTAATGAGGTGGATAAATGGGGACATGCAGGCATGCATACCTTATGTCCCGATTCACTATAAAGTTTCCCCTTTTTAGGCTTGCACTGACCGCTCTTAGCGATTCCATCTTGAACTTGAACCGTCTCAGGTATATGTTCAGGGATTTTTAATTCAATATGGATCTGACCGAACCGTCTGGTTTCGGGATTACAACATAGTCGAATAATAACACCCTCTTGTTGAAGGAGGGGACCCTTGACCACCACCTGTTAAAGATACAATTTGTGAATTGCAGTTAACACTGGCTCCCTCTCTTGGGGGGAAGCCCGCAGGGCCGTCTGTGAGGGGGCATCTTCTCACAGTCCAGCTTGTATCCCTGAAACACAATATCTATTGCCCAGGGATCTAACAGGGAGTGAACCCACTTGTGGCTGAACTTACGAAGGCGTGTCCCCACCGGGCCTAGCTCCGCCTGTGGAGCCCCAGCGACATTGGTGGATTTTTGTAGAGGCCGGGGAGGACTTCTGTTCCTTGGAACTAGCTATGTTGTGCAGCTTCTTTCCTCTGTCCCCGGCTCTGACAAGAAAGGACGCACCTCAGACTTTCTTGTTTCTTTATTCGAAAGGCTGCATTTAATAATGTCGTGCTTTCTTAGGCTGTGCAGTAATATAAGGCAAACTAGCAGAATTACCAGCTATAGCTGTGGAGACCAGGCCCGAGAACCTTTCTCCACACAATCCTCAGCCTGTTAGGGTCTCCTGCTCTGTGCTGCCACGTCGTCATGGCAACCGGGAGACAAGTGCTAGCGGAGTAACCTGAGCGTAGCTGATACTCCGGTTCCGGTCTTTTGCTGTGCAGTGGTTACAGGCTCTGTGCACGGCAGGGGATCCGGTGCTGGTTTTTGTGCTCACAGTCTGTGAGGTCTGAGTGGGGCATGGACAGCACCTGCTATATAAACCCTCTTCTCAGGTTAGGCAGATGCTGCTGAATCTTTGTTGGTTAGTCAGTTCCTGAAAGCTAGCTAGTACTGTGTAAACTTTGTATTTGTTTGTTGCTTACTGCAAATAGGCCTTGGGATTTGGTATTACACTCTGCCAATCCAGACCTAGCAGTAAGACTGGAGTCAGTCGTTTAACCTGCTGGGGTTCTTTTGCTACTCTGTGAACCTAGCAAGTTTGCGGCTGTATTCTCAGACTTGCCTGCCAAAATCCTTTCTCACTGTGCAAGGTGTTCAGGTGTCAGTTTAGTGGCAGTAAGCTGAACCAGTGCACTGCAAGTGAGGACTAGGATTGTGGAGACTCTCCTTGTGTCTATTATTCCATCTCTGACCAAGGAGTTTACTGCCACACCCGTTGGTAACCCTTTAGGGTTTTGCTGTTGCCCTTAGCAACAGCATTTCGGGTTCTCTACGTATTAAATCACTACATCTCGCTTCTTTCCATCTGAGCATTCCTAATACTAGGGAGACACCCAGTTTCTTAGCCTTTGGGCTTCTCTGTTCACTTTGTGTTTATTTTGTTACCCTATCACCTTCTGTGTATGTAATGTCATATTCCCCAGTCTGTCTGTGAGTTCATTTGTTTTGCATCCCTCTCCGTTCAGACACCAATACATTCCTGCTGGCACTGGTGTGCATAACACAGCCTTCCATATGCCTCTTAAGTCGGCATCATCTGTCCAATGCATATTCTACAGGACACGTCAAGCAGAGATCGACATAGCTTTGACTCTAGGACCCAGTATACTCATGTCTCTTTGGGCATGCTTTATAACTATATATCTATCACTTAAGACAGCATCTTTAATATATTTATATTAGGGTCTCAATCTCTGCTGATAAGGTACCTGTCCACGCTGCCACAGCGCTATAAACCCATGCCGACACAATCGCCGGTCTGGGTAGTATACTAGAATGTGCACGCTATCTGCAGGATCCCTGAGAATAGCAAGTGCTACCGTCTGTGCAAACAGGACACCCTAGGGGAAGATTCTCAACACATCCTGGCCCTAGTGGGGAAAGGAGGATACAGCCTGAGAATTCTCTTGTGGGAAACTGCCGTCTCTTGTCTGGAGATTCCCGCTCTTTTTCCTCATGAGAGGAGGGAAATTTACCTCAGCATTCTTCCCCTTAAACATGTGTACTCTCGTGTCAGGGACAGATGAGTCATCAGTGATATGCAGATCATGTTTTATTACAATAATCATATATTGAAAACCTTTTAGCCATCTTGGCTGTAACTTTGCATTATCGTAGTCGACAGTGGAGTTAAACTCCGTGTCGATACCAGTGTTTGTTATTTTGGATAGTGAGCATTGTGAGACTCTGAAGGTCTCTGTGACATAGGGACAGACACAGGTAGATTTCCTGTCTGTTCCCTAACCTTTTGTGCAATAAATTCACCTTAGCACTTACACATATCCAAATAGGTGTCGGCGTTGTCGACGGAGACACCCTCTCACAC
This sequence comes from Pseudophryne corroboree, assembly GCF_028390025.1. Classification (NCBI taxonomy): domain Eukaryota; kingdom Metazoa; phylum Chordata; class Amphibia; order Anura; family Myobatrachidae; genus Pseudophryne; species Pseudophryne corroboree. Next base: position 149,011,945 of record NC_086449.1, read on the forward strand.
ACATATCCGCTCTATCACCTCCTTAGAGGAGCCTTTTACCTCAGACATGTCGACACACGCGTACCGACACACCACACACACAGGGGATGCTCTATTTGAGGACAGTTCCCCCACAAGGCTCTTTGGAGAGACAGAGAGAGAGTATGCCAGCACACACCCCAGCGCTATATAACCCAGGGATTACACTACAACTCAGTGTTTACCCAGTAGCTGCTGTATATACAAATTTTGCGCCTAAATTTATGTGCCCCCCCCTCTCTTTTCACCCTTTGTGTACTAGGATACTGCAGGGGAGAGCCTGGGGAGCTTCCTTCCAGCGGAGCTGTGAAGAGAAAATGGCGCTGGTGTGCTGAGGAAGAAGGCCCCGCCCCCTCAGCGGCAGGCTTCTGTCCTGTTTCTGACTAAAAAATGGCGGGGGTTTTACACATATATAGTCACAGACTGTCTTACGTGTATTTTTATGCCAAAGGTATTTTATGCCCACCCCCCCAGCGCCCTGCACCCTACAGTGACCGGAGTGTGTGGTGTGCTGTGGGAGCAATGGCGCACAGCTGCAGTGCTGTGCGCTACCTTAATGAAGACCGGAGTCTTCTGCCGCCGATTTCATCGTTTCTCTTCAGTCTTCTGGCTCTGCAAGGGGGACAGCGGCGCGGCTCCGAGAACGGACGATCGAGGTCGGGCCCTGTGTTCGAACCCTCTGGAGCTAATGGTGTCCAGTAGCCTAAGAAGCACAAGCTAGCTGCAAGCAGGTAGGTTTGCTTCTCTCCCCTCAGTCCCACGTAGCAGTGAGTCTGTTGCCAGCAGATCTCACTGAAAATAAAAAACCTAACAAATACTTTCTTTTCTAGCAAGCTCAGGAGAGCCCACTAGGTGCATCCAGCTCTGGCCGGGCACAGACTCTAACTGAGGTCTGGAGGAGGGGCATAGAGGGAGGAGCCAGTGCACACCAGATAGTACCTAATCTTTCTTTTAGAGTGCCCAGTCTCCTGCGGAGCCCGTCTATTCCCCATGGTCCTTACGGAGTTCCCAGCATCCACTAGGATGTCAGAGAAAAAGGGATAGCGCGCATTGCAAAAAGGGGTGTGGCCACACAAGGAAGCGGCGTGACCACAAAGGTACCCACAATTCAAATCACGCCACACAGTATTACAATCTTATGCACATTAACCCAAACGTAGTGCCCCTGATTCATATTATGCCACATAATAGTGCCACTTATTCACATTTAAAATCGATGACAGGGCCAGTTCTAGATCTTGAAGACCTCAGGGCAACAGTTTCCTCCGGCCATGCCCAGAACAGGGACAGTTTAGGGCCACAGAATAGTGCCAGTTCACATAACCCCGCACAGTAGTGTCCATTAGTCACATTACACCACACAGCAGTGTCCGTTAGTCACATTACACCGCACAGTAGTGTCCATTAGTCACATTACACCGGACAGCAGTGTCCGTTAGTCACATTACACCACACAGTAGTACCCTTATACACCTTATGCCATACAGGAGAGCCGCTATTACACGTTACGCCAGAGTAGAGTTCATTATACACATTATGCCAGGTACAGCCCATTATACACATTATGAAGGTCATTGAGACCCCACTGCAATGGCGGCCCTCAGCGCAGTTTGCCAGTGCAGCAAACTGTGCATGCACAGTGGGTGTGAGGCCACACACATTGCGGTCACTTCCCCAATGGATGCGACCACAAAGTGATTGATAGGCGACAGCGTAGTGGAGTTAAGTTGTTGCTGGGGTGACGCTGGAAAAATGGGGGCAGGCCGGGACGTCACACGCAGCCGCTCCCCCAAAAAAATGGCTGCTGACCAGGCTACACTACCAGGGGTCAACCTTAGATCAGATGCATCCTCAATCAAATTTCGGATGCATCGGGAGGCGGCGCCACACATGCTGGGCGGCCTTGCCTTGTGCTGGGCGGCCCTCAGCATGTGCAGAGATGAACGCAGATCCGGCTGCCTATGCATCCATCTGCGTTCATCTCTGAATAACCCCCTATGCCAGGTACAGCCCTCATTCCCTCCTCAGTGCAGCCCCGTTACCTGCAGGAGGTCCCGGCTCAGGCGCTGCTCCTCCTCTTCCTTCTCTGCCTCCGGTTTCTTGCAGGCTCTGTTACTTCAGCAGCAACGGCTGTAGGATGTCGAGGGGGGGGGGGGGGGGGGATTTGGAGGGAGCGGGTGCTAATTACCCGGGCCTGGGACTTAGCCTGGTCTGCAGCACTCCCACCACCATCCCTCTTTACTAGGCAGCAGCATAAGGCTCTCATCCTGGGAGCACAGCACATGCTGCTAAGGTTGATGCTGCTAATGCTGAGCCTCTGCCTGTTCCTGTACAGGTGGGGGAGGTGGGGGGTGGTGGGGGGAGTGATCACACTAATCACCCTCCCACACCGAAATGACCCTGGCTGAGGGGCTGAGGGCTGGGGGCACAGGGATCATCAGGCACTATAAAGATTTTTTTGTTTTTACGTTTTCCATAAGGGAGCGTGGCCACGCCTCCCGCGATTAGGCCCCACCCCCAATACAATTCGGCGCGCGAGAGGGCGGCGGCGGCAGCGGAGCTGTGAGAGGGGGTGAGTATGCACAGTGCGCGCTGCCTGCTGCAGTCTCACTCTGGAGGAGGAGGGGGAGGGAGCCGCGCTACCCGCTGCCAGCGCCGCTACCTGTCATCCAGTCTGACAGGCACAGCGGCTGCCGGCAGCAGCGGGGTAGCAGAGCAGGGAGAGCGCCTCTTCACCTCAGCGCCTCCCTGCATTGCATACCCTTGCTGAGCGGGTAGCGCCGGCTCTGGCTATCCTACAGAAAGCCATTCAAAAATTGGAAAGGTCAGCTGTCATTGTTCCAGTGCCACCTAATCTTAAAAACAAGGGTTACTATTCAACCCTATTTGTGGTACCGAAACCGGATGGTTCGGTCAGACCAATTTTAAACCTGAAGTCGTTAAACCCTTATCTGAGGGACTTTAAGTTTAAAATGGAATCTCTGAGAGTGTTGATGTCAGGTCTGGAGGAGGGAGAGTTTCTGGTATCCCTGGATATCAAGGACAGTGCCGTAACTAGGCATTTTAGCGCTGTGTGCAATAAACGACATTGGCGCCCCCCCGTGTAAGATAGGGGCAGTGCGCACCGTAGGCGCGCAAAAAATATATAGGGGTGTGGCTTCATGGGGAAGGGGCGTGACCACAAAATAATAGCAATTCATACTACGGTGCACAGTAGTCTCCATTATTCAAACTATGCTGCACAGTAGCGCCACTACACCAGGTAGAGCCCCTTTTATACATTACAGCAGACAGCGTCCCCCTTTTTACACATTACAGCAGACAGTCCCCCTTTTTACACATTACAGCAGACAGTCCCCCTTTTTACACATTACGGCAGACAGCGTCCCCTTTTTTACACATTACAGCAGACAGCGTCCCCTTTTTTAACATTACGGCAGACAGCGTCCCCTTTTTACACATTACAGCAGACAGCGTCCCCGTTTTTACACATTGCGTCAGCCAGTCCCCCTTTTTACACATTGCGTCAGCCAGTCCCCCTTTTTACACATTACGGCAGCCAGTCCCCCTTTTTACACATTGCGGCAGCGAGGCCCTTTTTACACATTGCGGCAGCCAGTCCCCCTTTTTACACATTGCGGCAGCCAGTCCCCCTTTTTACACATTACGGCAGCCAGTCCCTATTTTTACACATTGCGGCAGCCAGTCCCCCTTTATACACATTGCGGCAGCCAGTCCCCCTTTTTACACATTGCGGCAGCCAGTCCCCCTTTTTACACATTGCGGCAGCCAGTCCCCCTTTTTACACATTGCGGCAGCCAGTCCGCCTTTTTACACATTGCGGCAGTCAGTCCCCCTTTTTACACATTACGGCAGCCAGTCCCCCTTTTTACACATTGCGGCAGCCAGTCCCCCTTTTTACACATTGCGGTAGCCAGTCCCCCTTTTTACACATTGCGGCAGCCAGGCCCCCTTTTTACACATTATGGCAGATTGTGTCCCCCTGAGAGAGAGAGAGAGAGACATACTTACCATCTCCCCGCTGGCAGTCAGGCTCCTCGTGCAGCTCCCTCGGTGCAGGCATCGGAGAAGGAGGAGGAGGGAGGGGGACTGGAGCCGCAGCAGCGCTATTTCATTGGCAGTAAGTGCCGCTGCAGCAGCCCCCTCTCCTTCCGTATTGGCTGCCCGGCGCTGCTGTGGATACTGGGATGGAGGAACCGCATCCCAGCATCCACAGCAGCGCCGGGCAGCCAATACGGAAGGAGAGGGGGCTGCTGCAGCGGCGCTTCCTACCAATGAAATAGCGCTGCTGCGGCTCCAGTCCCCTCCTCCTCCTCCGCTGCCCGGCGCTGTAGCTCTCCTCCCCAGTGCGGCGGCGGCGCACACAGCAGACTTCAGAGGCGGCATGTAATGAGTCAATTTTACTCATTACATGCCGCTGGCCGTGCGCCCCCAGGGCAACTGCGCTGTGTGCCAAGCCCACTTGGCACACACGTAGTTACGGCCCTGATCAAGGATGCGTACCTCCACATTCTGATTTGGCCGCCACACCAGGCTTATCTCAGATTTGCGCTGTTGGACTGTCACTATCAGTTCCAGGCACTGCCATTCGGCCTCTCCACGGCACCGAGGGTGTTTACCAAGGTAATGGCAGTAATGATGATTCTCCTCCACAGGCAAGGAGTGAATATAATTCCATACCTGGATGATCTGCTGATAAAAGCGTCTTCCAGGGAGAAGTTGTTGCAGAGCATAGCTCTCACGACTCGACTGCTCAGGGATCATGGATGGATCCTGAATCTTCCAAAGTCACATTTGGAGCCGACAAGGCGATTGTCTTTCCTAGGGATGATCCTCGACACGCAAGTGCAGAGGATGTTTCTACCGGTGGAGAAAGCGTTGGTGATACAATCAATGGTCCGGGATGTCTTGAAGCCTGCCCGGGTATCGGTCCATCAGTGCATTCGCCTTCTGGGGAAGATGGTTGCCTTCTACGAGGCTCTACAGTATGGAAGATTTCATGCACGGTCCTTCCAACTGGATCTCCAAGACAAGTGGTCGGGATCACACCTACACATGCACCAGAGGATACGTCTGTCGCCGAACGCTAGGATCTCACTCCTATGGTGGCTACAACTGCCTCACCTTCTAGAGATCCGCAGGTTCGAGGTTCAGAACTAGATCCTTCTTACCACGGATGCAAGTCTCAGAGGTTGGGGTGCAGTCACCCAAGTGGAAGGCTTCCAAGGAAGGTGGTCAAGTCTGGAATCCATTCTTCCAATAAACATCCTGGAACTAAGAGCCGTGTACAACGGTCTTCTACAAGCGGCACATCTTCTGCAAGATCAGGCCATTCATGTGCAGTCGGACAATGTAACGTCGGTGGCCTACATAAACCGACAAGGCGGAACGATCCTCCTCTGGGCAGAAAAGCACGCTGTGGCGCTGTCAGCAATATTCATTCCAGGAGTGGACAACTGGGAAGCGGACTTCCTCAGCAGGCACATTCTCCATCCAGGAGAATGGGGCCTCCATCCAGAGGTGTTCACAGAGGTGACAAGTCTTTGGGGCGTACCTTAAATAGACTTGATGGCCTCCCGTCTCAACAAGAAACTTCGGAGGTACTGTTCCAGGTCGAGAGACCCACAAGCAGTAGCAGTGGACACTCTGGTAACTCCGTGGGTGTTCAAGTCAGTCAGGATTCTAAAGCTCATAAAGAGAACAAGAGTTCAGGCTATCCTCATTGTTCCAGACTGGCCGAGAAGGGCTTAGTAGACGGATCTTCTGTAATTACTACTGGAAGATCCGAGGCCTCTTCCTCTTCGAGAGGACCTTCTGCAACAGGGGCCGTTCGTTTATCAAGACTTACCATGGCTACGTTTGACGGCATGGAGGTTGAACGCCAGATCTTAGCTCTGAAAGGCATTCCGAACAAGGTTATTCCTACCCTAATACAGGCTCGTAAAGGAGTAACGTCTAAGCACTACCAAAGGGGTAACGTCTAAACACTACCATCGCATTTGGAAAAAGTATGTGTCTTGGTGTGAATCCAAGAAGTTTCGACGGTGGAGTTTCAACTTGGATGGTTACTCCTCTTCCTGCACGCAGGTTTGGATATGGGTCTGCGTTTGGGATCCATAAAGGTCCAAATTTCGGCTTTATCCATTTTCTTCCAGAAACAACTTGCTTCCCTCCCTGAGGATCAGACTTTCTTGAAGGGGGTTCTGCACATCCAGCCTCTCTTTGTGCCTCCTACGGCACCCTGGGATCTTAACGTGGTGTTGCAGTTCCTGCAATCAGATTGGTTCGAGCCTTTACAGGAGGTTGAGGTCAAGTTTCTCACGTGGAAAGCTGTCACATTGTTGGCCTTAGCTTCGGCTAGACGTGTGTCGGAATTGGGGGCTTTATCTTGTATAAACCCCTACTTCATTTTCCATGAAGATAGAGCTGAGCTCAGGACGCGTCAGCAGTTTCTTCCAAAGGTTGTGTCGGCTTTTCATATCAAACAACCTATTGTGGTGCCAGTTGCTATTGACTCCTCAATTCCATGAAAGTCTTTGGATGTTGTAAGGGCTCTGAAGATCTATGTGACGAGGACTGCTCGTCACAGAAAGTTGTACTCTCTCTTTGTCCTGTATGATCCCAAGAAACATGGGTGTCCTGCTTCTAAGCAGACTATTTCTCACTGGATCAGGTTCACTATCCAGCATGCGTATTATACGGCAGGATTGCAGTGTCCAAAATCGGTTAAGGCCCACTCTACTCGTCAGGTGGGTTCCTCCTGGGCAGCTGCCCGGGGTGTCTTGGCTTTACAACTTTGCCGAGCGGCTACTTGGTCGAGGTCTAATGCTTTTGCTAAGTTCTACAAGTTCGATACTTTGGCCTCTGAGGACTTAAAGTTTGATCAATCTGTTCTGCAGGAGCCTCCGCGCTCTCACTCCCGTTCTGGGAGCTTTGGTACATCCCCATGGTACAAATGTGGACCCCAGCATCCTCTAGGACGTAAGAGAAAATAGGATTTTAATTACCTACTGGTAAATGCTTTTCTCGTAGTCCGTAGTGGATGCTGGGCGCCTGCCCAGCACTTCGTTATCCTGCAGTGGTTGCTTGGTTCAGTACTGCTTTGATATTGGCTTAGTACTGTGTTGTTACTTGGTTAGGTTCTGTTGTTCAACTATTGCTGAGTGTTCAAGCTGGTTAGCTTGGTTTGCCTTGTATGTGCGAGCTGGTGTGAATCTCACCACTATCTGTGTAAATTTCTTTTCTCAAAGTTGTCTGTCTCCTCGGGCACAGTTTCTATACTGGGTCAGGTAGGAGGGGCATAGAGGGAGGAGCCAGTCCACACTATCAAACTCTTAAAGTGCTCATGGCTCCCAAGGGACCAGTCTATACCCCATGGTACTAATGTGGACCCCAGCATCCTCTACGGACTACGAGAAAAGGATTTACCGGTAGGTAATTAAAATCCTATTTTTCCCAGCAGCAACATTGAGAGGGGAGGGAGCGAGCCAATCTATTCTGAGGCAGAGAGACACCCACGAAGATTCCCTGATCTCTACATATGCAGGAATAGAACCGCAAGACCATCCAGATGGGACAGAAAACAAAACTAAAGGAATATGCCCAAGTAACAAGGCTGCTTGCTGTCAACCAATACAAAAAGTTTATGAGGTGAGTAGATATATGCAGTAGAATGATTTCTCACTCATTCAATCAAAAATTTTACCATTACATTCCATTTTCTTAATGTTTCCAAAGCATGGAAACCTTCTCAAATATGACAAGAAAATAATCATGAGTTTACTAGAATTCAAAGCAGGAACTGTAGCAAAATCAACTCAAATGGGCAAAAAATAAATAAATAAATAAATATAGTACAGGGCCTTTTAACTGTAATGTGAAAACACCACCAAAAAAAAGTTAGCAGAAGGCTGTACCTGAAATAAGATTTGATGGAGTTGGACATCAACCTCCCCCCCCCCCCAAGGTGGGAGTTTTGTATAACTGGTGATGTTGCCCATAGCAGCCAATCATAGTCTACTGTAGCTATTATCTTCTAGACGCAGCTAGACAAATGTTAAGTAGAATCTGATTGGTTGCTATGAGCAACATCACCAGTTCTATAAAACAGAACTTTGGTACTTACCGGTAAATCCCTTTCCACAGGGGACACTGGAGTGCTCTTTACAATGGGTATAGAGTGTGTGCTAACCGAGAGCTGGCACTTTAAGAATTTAGAAATTTGACTAGCTCCTCCCCCTCTATACCCCTCCTACATGCCAGTCTTAGTAAACCGTGCCCGAGGAGAGCTGGAAGAATAAACTTTAGAGGAGGAGTGAAACAAGTACACACAACGAACACAACAGGTGTGAAGCATAAGTAAGCAGTCAAAAATAAATAAATAACTGAAAACAATTAAACACATAATGACAATAATCATGGCAGGAAGGAACAGTGCAGGGTGGGCGTCCAGTGTCCCCTGTGGAATCGGAAAAAGGGATTTACTGGGAAGTACCAAAATCCTGTTTTCTCCTTTATCCACTAGGGGACACTGGAGTGCTCTTTACAATGGGGATATCCCAGAGTTCCTATCACGGGCGGGAGAACCCTGCAATATGGCACGGCCATATTGCGAAGCAGAGGCCGAACCCAGTGGCCGCACGGCAAAGTTGATCCATGGAAACCCCGCAGGCAGCCGCCCACGAGGGACCCACCGAGTGTGTAGAATGCGCTGTAATGGAAGCCAGAGGCTCCCTGGATGAGGCCGCATAGGCCTGTCTGATGGCCAAACGTATCCATCGTGCAAGCGCCTGCTTTCATGCCGGCCAACCAGGCCGGGCGGCATTATACAGGACAAACAATAAGTCTTATTTCCTCAGAGAAGCGGTCCTGTCAACATAGAGCCTGAGAGCCCTGACAACATCCAGAGATTTGGAAGCAGGAGAGTCTTCTGGAAGAACCAGTACCACAAGAGGTTGGTTAATGTGGAAAGTCAAGACCGCCCTTGAAAGGAATTATATTTCCTTGCGGAGTTCGGCCCTATCTTTCTGGAAGATCAATTATGGAGGGCAACAGGGCAGAGCTCTGAGCTCCGATCCTTTTCTGGCAGAAGCCAGGGCGAGTAGAAATACCACTTTCCATCATAGGAACTTCAACTCCACTTTCTCCAATGGTTCGAACTAGAGATGTGCTCTGGAAATTTTTCGGGTTTTGTGTTTTGGTTTTGGATTCGGTTCCGCGGCCGTGTTTTGGATTCGGACGCGTTTTGGAAAAACCCTCCTTAAAATTTTTTGTCGGATTCAGGTGTGTTTTGGGTTCGGGTGTTGTTTTTCAAAAACCCCTCAAACACAGCTTAAATCATAGAATTTGGGGGTAATTTTGATCCTATAGTATTATTAACCTCAATAACCATAATTTCCACTAATTTCCAGTCTATTCTGAACGCCTCACACCTCACAATATTATTTTTAGTCCTAAAATTTGCACTGAGGTCGCTGGATGACTAAGCTAAGCGACCCAAGTGGCCGGCACAAACACCTGGCCCATCTAGGAGTGGCACTGCAGTGGCAGACAGGATGCCACTTATAAAAATTGGCCCCAAACATCACATGATGCAAAGATAAATAAAAAAAAGAGGTGCAAGATGGAATTGTCCTTGGGCCCTCCCACCCACCCTTATGTTGTATAAACAGGACATGCACACTTTAACAAACCCATCATTTCAGCTACAGGGTCTGCCACACGACTGTGGCTGAAATGACTGGTTGGTTTGGGCCCCTACCAAAAAAATAAGCAATCAATCTCTCCTTGCTCAAACTGGCTCTACAGAGGCAAGATGTCCACCTCATCATCATCCTCCGATTCCTCACCCCTTTCACTGTGTACATCCCCCTCCTCACAGAGTATTAATTCGTCCCCACTGGAATCCACCATCTCAGGTCCCTGTGTACTTTCTGGAGGCAATTGCTGGTGAATGTCTCCACGGAGGAATTGATTATAATTAATTTTGATGAACATCATCTTCTCCACATTTTGTGGAAGTAACCTCATACGCCGATCGCTGACAAGGTGACCGGCTACACTAAACACTCTATCGGAGTACACACTGGAGGGGGGCAACTTAGGTAAAATAAAGAAAGTTTGTGCAAGGGCCTCCAATGCCTCTTTTTCCTGCCAGTATACGTACGGACAGTCTGACGTGCCTACTTGGATGCTGTCACTCATATAATCCTCCACCATTCTTTCAATGGTGAGAGAATCATATGCAGTGACAGTAGACGACATGTCAGTAATTGTTGGCAGGTCATTCAGTCCAGACCAGATGTCAGTTTTCGCTCCTGACTGCCCTGCTTCACCGCCAGCGGGTGGTTTTGAAAATCTGATCCTTTTCCTGGCAGCTCCAGTGGCATGAGCAAATGAAGGAGGAGCTGTTGGCGGGTCACGTTCCGCTTGACTTGACAAGTGTCTAACCAGCAGGTCTTTGAACAAGTGTAGACTTGAGAGATCGAGCATGGTGGCCAAAATGTAGTACTCTGATTTCAACAGATTGACCACCCGTGAATCCTGGTTAAGCGAATTAAGGGCTCCATCCACAAGTCCCACATGCCTAGCGGATTCGCTCCATTTTAGCTCCTCCTTCAATCTATCCACCTGCTTCTGCAAAAGCCTGATGAGGGGAATGACCTGACTCAGGCTGGCAGTGTCTGAACTGACTTCACGTGTGGCAAGTTCAAAGGGTTGCAGAACCCTGCACAACGTTGAAATCCTTCTCCACTGTGCTTGAGTCAGGTGCATTCCCCCTCCTTTGCCTATATCGTAGGCAGATGTATAGGCTTGAACGGCCTTTTGCTGCTCCTCCATCCTCTGAAGCATATAGAGGGTTGAATTCCACCTCGTTACCACCTCTTGCTTCAGATGATGGCGGGGCAGGTTCAGGAGTGTTTGCTGGTGCTCCAGTCTTCGGCACACGGTGGCTGAATGCCGAAAGTGGCCCGCAATTCTTCGGGACACCGAGAGCATCTCTTGCACGCCCCTGTCGTTTTTAAAAAAATTCTGCACCACCAAATTCAATGTATGTGCAAAATATGGGACGTGCTGGAATTTGCCCACAATATTGGTGGCGTTGTCCGATGTCACAAATCCCCAGGAGAGTCCAATTGGGGTAAGCCAATCTGCGATGATATTCCTCAGTTTCCATAAGAGGTTGTCAGCTGTGTGCCTCTTATGGAAAGCGGTGATACAAAGCGTAGCCTGCCTAGGAACGAGTTGGCGTTTGTGAGATGCTGCTACTGGTGCCGCCGCTGCTGTTCTTGCTGCGGGAGGCAATACATCTACCCAGTGGGCTGTCACAGTCATATAGTCCTGAGTCTGCCCTGCTCCACTTATCCACATGTCCATGATTAAGTGGACATTGGGTACAACTGCATTTTTTAGGACACTGGTGAGTCTTTTTCTGAGGTCTGTGTACATTCTCGGTATCGCCTGCCTAGAGAAGTGGAACCTAGATGGTATTTGGTACCTGGGACACACTACCTCAAGAAATTCTCTAAGTCCCTGTGAACTAACGCCGGATACCGGACGCACGTCTAACACCAACACAGCTGCCAAGGCCTGAGTTATCCGCTTTGCAACAGGATGACTGCTGTGATATTTCAACTTCCTCGTAAAGGACTGTTGGACAGTCAATTGCTTACTGGAAGTAGTACAAGTGGTCTTCCGACTTCCCCTCTGGGATGATGATCGACTCCCAGCAGCAACAACAGCAGCAGGAGGCGTTACACTCAAGGATCCTTTGGAGGAATCCCAGTCAGGAGAGTACTTGTCAGACTTGCCAGTGACATGGCCTGCAGGATTATTGACACTGAGGGAGTTGGTGGTGTGGTTTGCACTGGGAGCTTGGGTACAAGAGGAAGAAGGGATTTAGTTGTCAGTGGACTGCTTCCGCTGTCACCAAAAGTTTTTGAACTTGTAAATGACTTCTGATGAATGCGCTCCAAGTGACGTATAGGGGAGGATGTTCCTAGGTGGTTAACGTCCTTACCCCTACTTATTACAGCTTGACAAAGGCAACACACGGCTTGACACCAGTTGTCCGCATTTCTGTTGAAATAATTCCACACCGAAGAGGCAATTTTGGGGGGTATTTTGACAAGGCATGTCAATGGCCTTAATCATCCCACGGACAACAGGTGTCTCCCCGGGTGCCTGACTTAAACAAACCACCTCACCATCAAAATCCTCCTTGTCAATTTCCTCCTCAGCGCCAGCAACACCCATATCCTCATCCTGGTGTACTTCAACAGTGACATCTTCAATTTGAATATCAGGAACTGGACTGTGGGTGCTCCTTCCAGCACTTGCAGGGGGCATGCAAATGGTGGAAGGAGCCACCTCTTCCCGTCCAGTGTTGGGAAGGTCAGGCATCGCAACCAACACAATTGGACTCTCCTTGGAGATTTGTGATTTAGAAGAACGCACAGTTCTTTGCTGTGCTCTTGCCAGCTTAACTCTTTTCATTTTTCTAGTGGGAGGATGAGTGCTTCCATCCTCATGTGAAGCTGAACCACTAGCCATGAACGCAGGCAAGGGCCTCAGCCGTTCCTTGCCACTCTGTGTCGTAAATGGCACATTGGCAAGTTTACGCTTCTCCTCAGACGCTTTTAATTTAGATTTTTGGGTCATCATTTTACTGAACTTTTGCTTTTTGGATTTTACACGCTCTCTACTATGACATTGGGCATCAGCCTTGGCAGACGACGTTGATGGCATTTCATCGTCTCTGCCATGACTAGTGGCAGCAGCTTCAGCACTAGGTGGAAGTGGATCTTGATCTTTCCCTATTTTACCCTCCACATTTTTGTTCTCCATTTTTTAATGTGTGGAATTATATGGCAGTAATATTATTATATCAATAACAATGGCCTACTGTACTGTACTACTATATATAATGCTCATAACAATGCAGCACAGATATGGAATGGATACTTGCAGTGACACGGAGCTGCAAGATACAGCAATGGCCTACTGTACTGTACAACTATATACTGTTGGTCACCAAAATGCTGCACTGTACTACTATATATACTGCTCACAACAATGCAGCACAGATATGGAATGGATACTTGCAGTGACACGGAGCTGCAAGATACAGCAATGGCCTACTGTACTGTACAACTATATACTGTTGGTCACCAAAATGCTGCACTGTACTACTACAGTGGGGATTGAAAGTTTGGGCACCCCAGGCAAAAATTCATTTTAATGTGCAAAAAGAAGCCAAGGAAAGATGGAAAAATTTCCAAAAGGCATCAAATTACAGATTAGACATTCTTATAACATGTCAAAAAAAGTTTGATTTTATTTCCATCATTTACACTATCAAAAGAACAGAAAACAAAAAATGGCGTCTGCAAAAGTTTGGGCACCCTGCAGAGTTAATACCTTGTACTGCCCCCTTTGGACAGCTGAGACCTGGCAGTGTCATGGATTGTTCTCAATCATCGTCTGGAAAGACCAGGTAATGTCAATCTCAAAGGTTTTAAAAGCCCATACTCATCTGACCTTGCTCCAACAATCAGCACCATGGGTTCCTCTAAGCAGTTGTGTAGAACACTGAAACTGAGAATAGTTGACGCTCACAAAGCAGGAGAAGGCTATAAGAAGATAGCAAAGCATTATCAGATGCCCATATCCTCTGTTCGGAATGTAATTAAGAAATGGCAGTCATCAGGAACAGTGGAAGTTAAAGCAAGATCTGGAAGACCAAGAAAAATATCAGACAGAACAGCTCGCAGGATTGTGAGAAAAGCAAGTCAAAATCCACGTTTGACTGCACGATCCCTCCAGGAAGATCTGGCAGACACTGGAGTTGTGGTACACTATTCCACTATAAAGAGATACTTGTACAAATATGGTCTTCATGGAAGAGTCATCAGAAGAAAACCACTTCTACGTCCTCACCACAAAAATCAGCGTTTGAAGTTTGCAAATGAACATACTGTATAGACAAGCCTGATGCATTTTGGAATAAAGTTCTGTGGACCGATGAGGTTAAAATAGAACTTTTTGGCTGGAATGAACAAAGGTACGTTTGGAGAAGGGCACAGAATTTAATGAAAAGAACCTCTGTCCAACTGTTAAGCATAGGGGTGGATCAATCATGCTTTGGGGTTGTATTGCAGCCAGTGGCACAGGGAACATTTCATGAGTAGAAGGAAAAATGGATTCAATAAGATTCCAGCAAATTTTGGACGCTAACTTGATGCCATCTGTGAAAAAGCTGAAGTTAAAGAGAGGCTGGCGTCTACAAATGGATAATGATCCTAAACACACCTCAAAATCCACGGTGGATTACATCAAGAGGTGTAAACTGGAGGTTTTGCCATGGCCTTCACAATCTCCTGACCTCAACATAATTGAAAAGCTATGGATAGACCTTAAAAGAGCAGTGCTTCACAGACAGCCCAGGAATCTCAAAGAACTGGAAGACTTTTGTAAGGAAGAATGGGCGAAGATACCTCAAACAAGAGTTGAAAGACTCTTGGCTGGCTACAAAAAGCGTTTACAAGCTGTGATACTTGCCAAAGGGGGCAGTACAAGGCAGGGCCGTAACTACGTGTGTGCTAAGTGGGCTTGGCACACAGCGCAGTTGCCCTGAGGGTGCACGGCCAGCGGCATGTAATGTGTCAAATTGACTCATTACATGCCGCCTCTGAAGTCTGCGCCGTGCGCCGCGCTGTGGAGGGAGAAGTCATCAGCGCCGGGCAGCGGAGAAGGAGGAGGAGGGAGGGGGACCGGAGCTGCAGCAGCGCTATTTCATTGGTAGTAAGCGCCGCTGCAGCATCCCCCTCTCCTTCCGTATTGGCTGCCCGACGCTGCTGTGGATGCTGGGATGCGGTTCCTCCATCCCAGCATCCACAGCAGTGCCGGCCAGCCAATATGGAAGGAGAGGGGGATGCTGCAGCGGTGCTTACTACCAATGAAATAGCGCTGCTGCGGCTCCAGTCCCTCTCCCTCCTCCTCCTTCTCACCTGCCTGCACCGAGGGAGCTGCACGAGGAGCCTGTCAGCGGGGAGATGGTAAGTATGTCTCTCTCTCTCTCTCTGGGGGACACCGTCTGCCATAATGTGTAAAAAGGGGGACTGGCTGCCGCAATGTGTAAAAAGGGGGACTGGCTGCCGCAATGTGTAAAAAGGGGACTGGCTGCCGCAATGTGTAAAAGGGGGAATGGCTGCCGCAATGTGTAAAAAGGGGGACTGGCTGCCGCAATGTGTAAAAAGGGGACTGGCTGCCGCAATGTGTAAAAAGGGGGACTGTGACTGGCTGCCGCAATGTGTAAAAAGTGGGCCTGGCTGCCGCAATGTGTAAAAAGGGGGCTTGGCTGCCGCAATGTGTAAAAGTGGGGACTGGCTGCCGCAATGTGTAAAAAGGGGGACTGGCTGCCGCAATGTGTAAAAAGGGGGACTGGCTGCCGTAATGTGTAAAAAGGGGGACTGGCTGCCGCAATGTGTAAAAATGGGGACTGGCTGCCGCAATGTGTAAAAATGGGGACTGGCTGCCGCAATGTGTAAAAATGGGGACTGGCTGCCGCAATGTGTAAAAAGGGGGACTGGCTGCCGCAATGTGTATAAAGGGGGACTGGCTGCCGCAATGTGTATAAAGGGGGACACCGTCTGCCGTAATGTGTAAAAACGGGGACGCTGTCTGCTGTAATGTGTAAAAAGGGGACGCTGTCTGCCGTAATGTTAAAAAAGGGGACGCTGTCTGCTGTAATGTGTAAAAAAGGGGACGCTGTCTGCCGCAATGTGTAAAAAGGGGGGTTGGCTGCCGCAATGTGTTAAAAGGGAGACCGTCTGCTGTAATGTGTAAAAAGGGGGACGCTGTCTGCTGTAATGTATAAAAGGGGCTCTACCTGGTGTAGTGGCGCTACTGTGCAGCGTAATTTGAATAATGTAGACTACTGTGCACCGTAGTATGAATTGCTATTATTTTGTGGCCACGCCCCTTCCCCATGAAGCCACGCTCCTATATATGTTTTGCGCGCCTACGGCGCGCACTGCCCCTATCTTACATTGGGAGGGCGCCACTGTCGTTTCTTGCACACAGCGCTAAAATGCCTAGTTACGCCACTGGTACAAGGTATTAACTCTGCAGGGTGCCCAAACTTTTGCAGACACCATTTTTTGTTTTCTGTTCTTTTGAAAGTGTAAATGATGGAAATAAAATCAAACTTTTTTTGACATGTTATAAGAATGTCTAATCTGTAATTTGATGCCTTTTGGAGATTTTTCCATCTTTACTTGGCTTCTTTGTGCACATTAAAATGAATTTTTGCCTGGGGTGCCCAAACTTTCAATCCCCACTGTATATATACTGCTCACAACAATGCAGCACAGATATGGAATGGATACTTGCAGTGACACGGAGCTGCAAGATACAGCAATGACCTACTGTCCTGTACAACTATATACTGTTGGTCACCAAAATGCTGCACTCTACTACTATATATACTGCTCACAACAATGTGGCACAGATATGGAATGGATACTTGCAGTGACACGGAGCTGCAAGATACAGCAATGGCCTACTGTACTGTACTATACTGGTGATCACCAAAATGCTGCACTGTACTACTATATAGTATACTGGTCACACAATAATGCAGCAGATATTGAGCACTGATCAGGATACTGTCTAGAACTGAGTCTGACATGGAGCTGCAAGATACAGAAATGGCCTACTGTACTGTACTTCTATTATATACTGTGGTCCCCACAATGCAGCACACTAAGCACAGATATTTTCAGCACACTGAGCACAGATATGGAGCTTTTCAGGGAGAGAACGTAGCCACGTCCTCTCCGTTCAATCTCCAGTGCACGAGTGAAAATGGTGGCGATGGGCGGCTCTTTATATGGAATATGCATCTCACGAGAATACAACAGCGGGATGATGACGTTCGGCCTCGTTCGGGTTAACCGAGCAAGGCGGGAAGATCCGAGGCTGCCTCGGACCTGTGTAAAAATAAGAATTTACTTACCGATAATTCTATTTCTCGGAGTCCGTAGTGGATGCTGGGGTTCCTGAAAGGACCATGGGGAATAGCGGCTCCGCAGGAGACAGGGCACAAAAAGTAAAGCTTTAGGATCAGGTGGTGTGCACTGGCTCCTCCCCCTATGACCCTCCTCCAAGCCTCAGTTAGGATACTGTGCCCGGACGAGCGTACACAATAAGGAAAGATTTATGAATCCCGGGTAAGACTCATGCCAGCCACACCAATCACACTGTACAACCTGTAATCTGAACCCAGTTAACAGTATGATAACAGCGGAGCCTCTGAAAGATGGCTCACAACAATAATAACCCGATTTTTGTAACTATGTACAAGTATTGCAGATAATCCGCACTTGGGATGGGCGCCCAGCATCCACTACGGACTCCGAGAAATAGAATTATCGGTAAGTAAATTCTTATTTTCTCTATCGTCCTAGTGGATGCTGGGGTTCCTGAAAGGACCATGGGGATTATACCAAAGCTCCCAAACGGGCGGGGGAGTGCGGATGACTCTGCAGCACCGAATGAGAGAACTCCAGGTCCTCCTTAGCCAGGTTATCAAATTTGTAGGATTTTACAAACGTGTTTGCCCCTGACTAAATAGCCGCTCGGCAAAGTTGTAAAGCCGAGACCCCTCGGGCAGCCGCCCAAGATGAGCCCACCTTCCTTGTGGAATGGGCATTTACATATTTTGGCTGTGGCAGGCCTGCCACAGAATGTGCAAGCTGAATTGTATTACACATCCAACTAGCAAAAGTCTGCTTAGAAGCAAGAGCACCCAGTTTGTTGGGTGCATACAGGATAACAGCAAGTCAGTTTTCCTGACTCCAGCCGTCCTGGAACCTATATTTTCAGGGCCCTGACCACATCTAGCAACTTGGAGTCCTCCAAGTCCCTAGTAGGCGCAAGACACCACAATAAGCTGGTTCAGGTGAAACACTGACACCACCTTAGGGAGAGAACTGGGGACGAGTCCGCAGCTCTGCCCTGTCCGAATGGACAAACAGATATGGGCTTTTTTGAGAAAAAAACCACCAATTTTACACTCGCCTGGTCCAGGCCAGGTCCAAGAGCATGTTCACTTTTCATGTGAGATGCTTCAAATCCACAGATTTGACTGGTTTTAAACCAATGTGTTTTGAGGAATCCCAGAACTACGTTGAGATCCCACAGTGCCACTGGAGGCACAAAAGGGGGTTGTATATGCAATACTCCCTTGACAAACTTCTGGACTTCAGGAACTGAAGCCAATTCTTTCTGGAAGAAAAATCGACAGGGCCGAAATTTGAACCTTAATGGACCCCAATTTGAGGCCCATAGACACCCCTGTTTGCAGGAAATGCAGGAATCGACCGAGTTGAAATTTCTTCGTGGGGCCTTCCTGGCCTCACACCACGCAACATATTTTCGCCACATGTGGTGATAATGTTGTGCGGTCACCTCCTTTCTGGCTTTGACCAGGGTAGGAATGACCTCTTCCTGAATGCCTTTTCCCTTAGGATCCGGCGTTCCACCGCCATGCCGTCAAACGCAGCTGCGGTAAGTCTTGGAACAGACATGGTACTTGCTGAAAAAAGTCCCTTCTTAGCGGCAGAGGCCATAAGTCCTCTGTGAGCATCTCTTGAAGTTCCGGGTACCAAGTCCTTCTTGGCCAATCCGGAGCCATGAGTATAGTTCTTACTCCTCTACGTCTTATAATTCTCAGTACCTTAGGTATGAAAAGCAGAGGATGGAACACATACACCGACTGGTACACCCACGGTGTTACCAGAACGTCCACAGCTATTGCCTGAGGGTCTCTTAACCTGGCGCAATACCTGTCCCGTTTTTTGTTCAGACGGGACGCCATCATGTCCACCTTTGGTAATTCCCAACGGTTTACAATCATGTGGAAAACTTCCCCATGAAGTTCCCACTCTGCCGGGTGGAGGTCGTGCCTACTGAGGAAGTCTGCTTCCCAGTTTCCATTCCCGGAATGAAACACTGCTGACAGTGCTATCACATGATTTTCCGCCCAGCGAAAAGTCCTTGCAGTTTTTGCCACTGCCCTCCTGCTTCTTGTGCCGCCCTGTCTATTTACGTGGGCGACTGCCGTGATGTTTTATCCCACTGGATCAATACCGGCTGACCTTGAAGCAGAGGTCTTGCTAAGCGTAGAGCATTATAAATTTACCCTTAGCTATATTTATGTGGAGAAAAGTCTCCAGACTTGATCACACTCCCTGGAAATTTTTTTCCTTGTGTGACTGCTCCCCAGCCTCTCGGGCTGGCCTCCGTGGTCACCAACATCCAAAACTGAATGCCGAATCTGCGGCCCTCTAGAAGATGAGCACTCTGTAACCACCACAGGAGAGACACCCTTGTCCTTGGATATAGGGTTATCCGCTGATGCATCTGAAGATGCGATCCGGACCATTTGTCCAGCAGATCCCACTGAAAAGTTCTTGCATGAAATCTGCCGACTGGAATTGCTTCGAAGGAAGTCACCATTTTTTTACCATGGCCCTTGTGCAATGATGCACTGATTTTAGGAGGTTCCTGACTAGCTCGGATAACTCCCTGGCTTTCTCTTCCGGGAGAAACACCTTTTTCTGGACTGTGTCCAGAATCATCCCTAAGCACAGGAGACTTGTTGTCGGGATCAGCTGCGAATTTGGAATATTTAGAATCCACCCCTGCTGTTGTAACAGTATCCGAGATAGTGCTACTCCGACCTCCAACTGTTCCCTGGACTTTGCCCTTATCAGGAGATCGTCCAAGTAAGGGATAATTAAGACGCCTTTTCTTCGAAGAAGAACCATCATTTCGGCCATTACCTTGGTAAAGACCCGGGGTGCCGTGGACAATTCAAACGGCAGCGTCTGAAACTGATAGTGACAGTTCTGTACCACGAACCTGAGGTACCCTTAGTGATAAGGGCAAATTTGGGACATGGAGGTAAGCATCCCTGATGTCTCGGGACACCATATAGTCCCCTTCTTCCCGGTTCGTTATCACTGCTCTGAGTGACTCCATCTTGATTTGAACCTTTGTAAGTGTTCAAATTTTTTTAGATTTAGAATAGGTCTCACCTAGCCTTCTGGCTTCAGTACCACAATATAGTGTGGAATAATACCCCTTTTCTTGTTGTAGGAGGGGTAATTTAATTATCACCTGCTGGGAATACAGCTCGTGAATTGTTTCCCATACTGCCTCCTTGTCGGAGGGAGACCTTGGTAAAGCAGACTTCAGGAGCCTGCGCAGGGGAAACGTCTCGACATTCCAATCTGTACCCCTGGGATACTACTTGTAGGATCCAGGGGTCCTGTACGGTCTCAGCGTCCTGCTGAGAGCTTGTCAGAAGCGGTGGAACGCTTCTGTTCCTGGGAATGGGCTGCCTGCTGCAGTCTTCTTCCCTTTCCTCTATCCCCGGGCAGATATGACTCTTATAGGGACGAAAGGACTGAAGCTGAAAAGACGGTGTCTTTTTCTGCAGAGATGTGACTTAGGGTAAAAACGGTGGATTTTCCAGCAGTTGCCGTGGCCACCAGGTCCGATGGACCGACCCCAAATAACTCCTCTTCCTTTATACGGCAATACACCTTTGTGCCGTTTGGAATCTGCATCACCTGACCACTGTCGTGTCCATAAACATCTTCTGGCAGATATGGACATCGCACTTACTCTTGATGCCAGAGTGCAAATATCCCTCTGTGCATCTCGCATATATAGAAATGCATCCTTTAAATGCTCTATAGTCAATAAAATACTGTCCCTGTCAAGGGTATCAATATTTTTAGTCAGGGAATCCGACCAAGCCACCCCAGCTCTGCACATCCAGGCTGAGGCGATCGCTGGTCGCAGTATAACACCAGTATGTGTGTATATACTTTTTATGATATTTTCCAGCCTCCTGTCAGCTGGCTCCTTGAGGACGGCCCTATCTATAGACGGTACCGCCACTTGTTCTGATAAGCGTGTGAGCGCCTTATCCACCCTAAGGGGTGTTTCCCAACGCGCCCTAACTTCATTTAATTTATCTGATTCAGGAAAAACTACGGTAGTTTTTTTACATCCCACATAATACCCTCTTTTGTGGTACTTGTAGTATCAGAAATATGTAACACCTCCTTCATTGCCCTTAACGTGTGGCCCTAATAAGGAATACGTTTGTTTATTCACAGTCGACACTGGATTCAGTGTCCCTGTCTGTGTCTGTGTCGACCGACTAAAGTAAACGGGCGTTTTAAAACCCCTGACGGTGTTTTTGAGACGTCTGGACCGGTACTAATTGTTTGTCGGCCGTCTCATGTCGTCAACCGACCTTGCCGCGTGTTGACATTATCACGTAATTCCCTAAATAAGCCATCCATTCCGGTGTCGACTCCCTAGAGAGTGACATCACCATTACAGGCAATTTCTCCGCCTCCTCACCAACATCGTCCTCATACATGTCGACACACACGTACCGACACACAGCACACACACAGGGAATGCTCTGATAGAGGACAGGACCTACTAGCCCTTTGGAGAGACAGAGGGAGAGTTTGCCAGCACACACCAAAAACGCTATAATTATATAGGGACAACCTTATATAAGTGTTTTCCCTTATAGCATCTTTTTTATATATTTCTAACGCCAAATTAGTGCCCCCCCTCTCTGTTTTAACCCTGTTTCTGTAGTGCAGTGCAGGGGAGAGCCTGGGAGCCTTCCCTCCAGCCTTTCTGTGAGGGAAAATGGCGCTGTGTGCTGAGGAGATAGGCCCCGCCCCTTTTTCGGCGGCCTCGTCTCCCGCTCTTAACGGATTCTGGCAGGGGTTAAATATCTCCATATAGCCCCCGGAGGCTATATGTGAGGTATTTTTAGCCAAAAATAGGTTTTCATTGCCTCCCAGGGCGCCCCCCTCCCAGCGCCCTGCACCCTCAGTGACTGCCGTGTGAAGTGTGCTGAGAGGAAATGGCGCACAGCTGCAGTGCTGTGCGCTACCTTAAGAAGACTGAGGAGTCTTCATGCCGCCGATTCTGGACCTTCTTCTTGTTTCAGCATCTGCAAGGGGGCCGGCGGCGAGGCTCCGGTGACCATCCAGGCTGTACCTGTGATCGTCCCTCTGGAGCTAATGTCCAGTAGCCAAAGAAGCCAATCCATCCTGCACGCAGGTGAGTTCACTTCTTCTCCCCTAAGTCCCTCGTTGCAGTGATCCTGTTGCCAGCAGGACTCACTGTAAAATAAAAAACCTAAGCTAAACTTTTCTAAGCAGCTCTTTAGGAGAGCCACCTAGATTGCACCCTTCTCGGCCGGGCACAAAAATCTAACTGAGGCTTGGAGGAGAGTCATAGGGGGAGGAGCCAGTGCACACCACCTGATCCTAAAGCTTTACTTTTTGTGCCCTGTCTCCTGCGGAGCCGCTATTCCCCATGGTCCTTTCAGGAACCCCAGCATCCACTAGGATGATAGAGAAATAGGTGAATTTCGGGGGGGGGGTTCGGATCTTGACGAACCGAACCCGCTCATCTCTAGTTCGAACAGAGAGAACTGTAAGAACAAAAGGACAATTTCCAGGTCCCACGGTGCCATGGGAGAAACAAAAGGTGGTTCTAAACAGACAACCCCCTGAAGAAAGGTTTGAACATCTGGAATCAAGACCAGTTTCTTCTGGAACGAGATGGACAACGCAGACACCTGCACTGTCTTAAACGTAATCTGGCTGAGAAGCCTGCTTGCAGGAAAAAGGAGGAGCCATGATATCATGAAGGTAGTGGGAAACATTCCATTATGTTCACACCAGGATGCGTAAGGGTTCCAGATGCGGTGGTAGTGCTTGGAAGTAATGTCCTTCTGGGCCTGAGCATAGTAGGAATGAATGCCACTGGAATACCTCTTTGCCTTAGGATTGCCCTTTCAACAGTCACGCCATCAAACGAAGCCGCCTTAAGTCCTCTGTTGTAGCAGATACTCTCGCAGCGGTAGAGGCCACGGATCATCTATCAGATGCATACAAAGCTCTACTTGGCCTTCTCTCTCTTCATATTTTGGGGGGGTGGCTATGAACCATCACCTGATGGTGGAGTATGATGGCAGATGTTCATCTTGACAGCCGCTTAGCCTCCCCTGTGCTGAAGAAGACGAGGCAGCAGAGGGAATGGTGGAAACAGGTAGACAAACTGGAACCGCCAGGATGTCGGGAGTGCATCTACCGCTACGGCTGCCAGGTCCCTTGTTCGAAAACAATACTGCGGCAGTTGATGCTATAAGGTCAACAAGGTCAACTTGTGGAAGGCCCCACCAATGGACCAGTTGTTGAAACACCTGAGGATGGAGAAGCGTTTTCAGGGAGGGTGTCTGACATCTCCTCCGGCTCCAATCAGCCTAATTCTATCACACTGGAGGAGTAAGCACTGGGCTGCGCAGAGACTGCACACACAGAATTTTAGCAGCTCGGCATACACATAGCATCACACACTTGCATAGTGAAAATACACTACCACTGTAGACTATCTGAACCCAGGAGAGTAAAAAACGCAGCCCAGCAATCAGATCTGACTGACCTCCCCTGTCCTTAGTAATGGGCACTGGCTTCTGCTATACTGATAGCACCGGGGCAGCAGGGACCAAGGAGCTAAACTCCGGGAGATAGCTCCACCCCCCCCCCCCCCCCCATCCCACACATACACTATGGAGCTCTTTTGTGCGCACCGCTACTGGGACTTCCTAAATCACCATTTGTGCCTGGCAACCTGCTAATCGGGAGCCAGGTATTATACTCACAGAGCTGCCCTTTGTTGGCTGGTGGCAATTGTGGCTAGGGGGACCGAGACGCACACGCCGCATGCAGTGGTGTCCTGTGCTACTCTAGAGACGGTGGTCTCTGAGCCAAGGACCCCTGTGTGTGCGAACCGTGAGTGGTTGTGGAGGGGCCCCCCTGGCAGCTACATCATCGCAGACAGACAGGGGCAGTCACTACCTGTCAACTCATCTTGCTTGGCTGCAGAATCTCTGACTAATATAAAAAAAAAACTATAAAAAAAACTTTTGCCTTTGAGAAGCCCAGGATGTGACCAGCTCCCTCGGGCACTAAGGTAAGACTGGCTTGTAGGAGGGGTATAGAGGGGGAGGAGCTAGTCACACTTCTAAATTCTTAAAGTGCCAGCTCCCGGTTAGCACACACTCTATACCCATTGTAAAGAGCACTCCAGTGTCCCCTAGTGGATGAAGAAGAAAACTCCCACCTTAGTAAATTTACCCCAGTGTGTCCAGAATGTAATCATTTCATACTTAGCAACCACCAATGACCAACGTATACATGTGTGGCCAGTACATTTTTCCGCCTTTTTGCCGTTTATTTTAAAAAAAACTTAACTTGTTAATTAGTAACTGTTCAATAAAATGTATTAAAACATTTTTATTTATGATTTATCTTCGTACCTGAAGAATGTAAAGAATTTTATGAGCCTACATGCTGTAGTGTTTCTATACACTTAGGTATCTTTTTCAAGGCCTTGAAAAAGATATGTAAGGGTATAGAAACGCGCTGGAAAGGAGAGGACAATTTGGAGAAACGCCTGTGGGAGTGAGACATCGGTTCCTGGGACGCCTGGTGATTATATTCTTTGCCTTGTTTACTTGTATTGGTAGACATTACCACACAGTGGCAATTGCAGTTTTAAAGTTTTTATGTATGAATAATATAGTATTACACTATGCAAGAGATTTTCTCATTTTAATGAGGGGTCAAAGATGACTGGGAAAGCAATAGAAGAGTGACCTGGTGGACGTATATCCGGCAAGGTTCTACCTTCTCCCAGTAGACATATTATTATGGTACGCGAAGGATCCAATTTCCTGTATTTTATTTGATGTCACAATGCAATATCACACTATTGTGTATTATTTCTTCTTTTTTATATGGAGACACATGGTTCTAATATAGAGAAGATCAGACAGTGGATCTCGATTAAGGATTCCTGTATCTTTATGAACAATTAAGCACCTGTGGACTGAGTGGTGATATATTTTTAGACATACATAGCATGCCATGCATCTATACACACACAACATACACAAAACACACACAGCATACCTTCACACACATATACACACACCTACACACAATACAGCACTAACCAAGAGAGGGGAAGAAGATTCACTGCTGCAGTCCATGTGAGCAGAGCTGCAACTGCTGCTCATGCTCAGCAGCTCCCTCAGCTGTGTGTAATGGGGATCAGTACTAAACGGTGCCGGCCGGAATCCCGGCGGTCGAAATCCCGACACCGGAATCCCGACCACACAATCTCGACAGAGGTGGCGAGCGGAACGCAGCCCCTTGCGGGCTCGGTGCCTCGCTACGCTCGGCACACTATTATATTCTCCCTCTATGGGTGTCGTGGACACCCACGGAGGGAGAATATGTCGGGATTGTGGCGGTCGGGGTTCCAGCGTCGGTATTTTGACCGCCGGGATTCCGGCCGGCGGCATCTTGACCGCATCCCGTGTAATGTGTACAGTGCAGAGAGCTCCGCTGATCAGAGCTCTCTATGAGGAGCAGCTATGCATTCACTCTGATCGTGCCCACAGGTGGCATCGGCCGATGCAGAGGCGGAGAACAAATTTGGTCCAGCACGAGGGACCCCTAAGAAACAGGGGCCCGGGTTAATGTATCCCCTGTCCAAACCCTCCCCCCCCCTCGCTTTATCTGGCTCTGACGGAAGTGGTACTACTATTTATATGTCTAACATATGGAATGAGAACAGACACCGAATCTTCACCCTTTTTACTGAACAAGAAAATGAAAGTTTTGAGTTTGGTCACTTCTATAAAACAGTGGGGGTAATTCAGACCTGATTGCTGCTGTATATAAATGCGCAAATAGAGATTTTTTTGCCTACTGTGCACACGCAGAACGCTCACCGCGCAGAACGCAAAAAATGTGCAGTCGTACGATCAAAAATCAGGATGTAGAATTTAGAGTACAAAGCAGGCCTTGCCTCGCTGTCCCCTATACCCCGCCCCGGTCTTGCCAGTTTTAGAAGCAAGCCTAAGGCAGAAGCGTTAGGAGAGTAAGGAAGAACACCACACACAGAGAGACACTGCAAAGATGGTTGGCCACACACCACCCACACAGGAACTCAGATCTGTAGGACATGTGCATCAGGGAGGGCATCCTGTGCCCCCTATAGACTCAAAGAAAAGGATTTACCAAGGTAAGACATAAATACTATTTTCTTTATCGTCCACTAGGGGGCACATGAGAAGGCTTAACGCTGGGACGTCGCAAAGCTGTCCCCCAAAGGGCAGGGACGCTCCTGGACTGTGCTCAGGACCCTACACCCGAAGGCAGCGTCAGGTTGTCACGTCTGGCAAGGTTTGAGTATCCGGCAGCTGAGACTTGCCCAAGGAGGTAGTTGTCTGTGGGTGAACAAGACGAGGGGGTTGGATATAGTTCCTTCTCATAGGACAAGGGGCAATGAAGAGCATAGGCAGGGCTAAGAGTCAGTGGGTTGTAGTTCTTGTGGACAGGGCTGAGGTTGAGAACTGTGGCTGGTGAACGATGACTTAAAGACGTAGTTGTAGACAAGGAACTGCGGGTTGTGGCTTGAAAGACGAGGTTGTAATTAATGAACTGCGGAACTGTGAATGGTGGTTAAAGACGTGGCTGGAGACAAAGAACTGTGGACTGTGACTTGAAAGACGAGGCTGTAGACAATGGACTGTGGAACTGTGAATGGTGGGTGGAGATGTGGTTGGAGACAAGGAACCGTGGACTGTGGTTTGGAAGACGAGGCTGGAGATAATGGACTGCGGACTGTGGATGGTGGTTTCAAAGATGTGGCTGGAGACAAAGATCTGCGGACTGTGGATTGAAAGACAAGGCAGGAGACCCGAGGCCGACCGTGCCCAAAGGGTCTTACTGGACCGGGTTATCCAGGAGTGTTTCCACAGGCAGCAGCGGGTTAGTCACGGCAGGGTTGCAACCGAGAACCGACTAAGCAGGATGGGGAGTAACCAGAATACGGCAAGAATTCTGGGAGCACAGGGCTAAAGCACCTACAACAGGGTTGTAACTTGAAGCACGGGCGTCCCTGTCCTAAACCAGCCCCCTTTTATAGGAAGAAGTTTCCCTGGATTAGCTGGAAGGAACAGGAAGCAAGAACTATGCCTCAAACTTGGTCTCCAACATGGCGGCGCCCAGTACTGCAGACCTTTTACATAGCCACACAGCTCACTGCCCCTGGTTTCCTAGCAACAGCTCAGCAAGAGAGAAAAGCTGCAGCGTCGTCCCGCCGCCACGAGTGGACTCCCTCACCGCCGCTACTGCTGCCCTCGGACCCGGCGCAACAGCCCACCTCCGCAGTTGCCCAGCCGCCACCTGTGAAGCCTGCCCCGCGGCCCCAGCGTGCCGGTAAGACCCCTTTGCGGGTGGACTCCGGACACCTATAAGGTTTAGCTGGAAACTTGGTATGAAATGTCTGAAGAAGTCTTGGAGCATGGACATCTTCTGCTTCTACCCAAGACCTTTCCTCCGGTCCATATCCCTTCCAATCAACAAGGTACTGGAGGCGACCATATCGTCTGCGGGAGTTGAGGATCTTGTGAAACTCAAATTCGTCACCTTGTGCTGATCAGATCTTGGGTGATTTAGGCAGAGCAGCTCTGAATTGATTAAGTACCAATGGTTTTAAGAGAGAAATATGGAAAGCATTAGGAATTCTTAAATGCGGAGGCAACTTCACCTTGTAAGCCACAGGATTTAGTACTTTTTCGATTGGGTAGGGCCCAATAAATCTGGGAGCAAACTTTTTAGTAGGGACTTTCAACCTTAGATTACGTGTGGAAACCCAAACCCGATCTCCCACCTTAAGGCTTGGTACAGCTCTTCGCTTCAGATCTGCATAGGTCTTATACCTCTTGGATGTCTTAAGCAAGGTCTTGTGAACTTATCTCCAGGTTTTGGTAAATTGTTGAAGTGCTGATTCTGCGGCAGGAACCTCGAGCGTAGGTAGAAGCTGGAAGTCAGGAACTTTTGGATGATAACCATAATTAATGAAAAATGGAGAAGATTTTGTGGCAGAATGATAGAGATTGTTATGGGCAAATTCTGCAAATGGGAGGAAGTCCAGCCAGTCGTCCTGAGAGGAGGACATGAATAAACGCAGAAATGCCTCTAGGTCCTGGTTCACTCTCTCTGTTTGACCATCCGTTTGGGGATGATATCCTGAGGAGAAATTCAATTTTATACCGAGAGCAGAACATGAGGACCTCTAAAACTTGGCCACAAACTGAGGACCTCTATCAGACACGATCTCCTGCGGTAGACCATGGAGTCGGAATATCTCAGCTATGAATAATTTTGCCAACTGGGATGCCGATGGAAGACTAGCCAGGGGAACAAAGTGTGCCATTTTAGAGAACCGATCAACTATGACCCACACAGTATTTCGTCCGCCAGATGCAGGTAAATCGGTAATAAAGTCCATAGAAATATGCGTCCATGGTCTTTGCGGCACAGGTACCGGATGAAGTAGCCCGGCTGGAGGGCCCTTGGGACTTTTATGCTGGGCACACTTTGGACAAGCAGCCATGAATTCCTGAACGTCTGCCCTGAGGTGAGGCCACCAGTAGGAGCGCTGAATGAATTTCAACGTTTTATGACCACCCACTGTTATGATTCCAGCACTCTGGTCTGGGGAGATCTTATAGCAAGGACCTGAGTACTGGAACGTAATGCTGGGAAAGGGAGTGGGAACGGAAAGGGAGTGGGAACGGAAATAGCCCCTGGCGCCCTAACTCTGTTGTCTCGCCCGTGCTGTCGGGCGTTTGAAGGGCGGATTACGTCTGCCCAACTCCGATGCCCCCTCAGGTCTTAATGGGAGACAAAGAGAAATCCGAGACAGGGTGATAACAAGGGGCCCTCTAACTAAGCAACAAAGCCAGGGGCTACAAGCTAACCTAAAACTAGAATATGTGCGGAAAAACCGCCAGGGAAAAGGACAACCAAAATACCCACTTGTCCACTCTCCTACCCGGCACCGCCGAGTTCCGGAGAGGACTTGTGGAAGCGGAAACCTCCGCAAATGCTCCGAAACAGAATACAAAATTAAGCGGGCTGAGCCGCAGCACACGGCAGAGCCGCAACTCACGAACAGATTCTCTGGCGACGGTTGCGGACAATTGGGGACCAGAGACTTCTTGGGATGAGATGACAACTCCAAGATTCAGGAACTCTGAGGACAGGAATGACCGGACACAGCAGGACTGGAACAGACGTTCAGCAAACCTAAGCAGCATGCAGGAAGCTATTACCGGCGTCTGTGTGAAGCACTGAGAAGGTATTTATCAAGGAGTCCTCCAATCAGATGTTCAGAGCCTGATTACCCTAAATGCCGTGCAGCTGCCCTGCTGCACGCCCAGAAGACCAGTGTGTGTGTGTTACTGGATTGACCCTGCAACGGGGAACGCGGTCCGCCCGTGGCGTCCCCGTTGCTAGGGTCCAGGCGGCTCAGCGCGCCCGGCGTCCCTGCGTTGCTAGGGAGCCGGCGGCTAAGCGCGCACGGCGTCCCTAGTTGCTAGGCGCCGGGCCGCGAGGACATCGCGGACCACGGCGCCTAACAGTACCCCCCCCTTGAGGAGGGGTCAAGGAACCCCTAACGCCAGGTTTCTGAGGAAATTCACAAAAAAATGCCCTCTTGAGCTTAGGGGCATGAAGATCCTTATCCAGGACCCAAGACCTTTCCTCCGGACCATAGCCTTTCCAGTGAACTAAAAAATAAAGCCGACCCCGGGACAATCTAGAATCAAGACCTTTCTCTACCAAGAACTCCTGTTGTCCCTGTACATCCACGGGAGATCTACCCTGAGAGATCCTCCGAGGAAATCTACTAGAAGAAACGTATTGTTTCAACAGGGAACAGTGAAAAGTATTTCCAATCTTGAGAGATCTTGGTAAACGTAGCCGAAAGGCAACTGGGTTGACCTTCTTAATAATAAGAAACGGTCCAATAAATTTGGGTCCCAGTCTAGCCGAGGATTGTCTAAGCCTGATGTTGCGAGTTGACAACCACACCTTATCTCCCACCTTAAAAGTGCAAGGACGTCGGAGCCTGTCAGAAAATTTCTTATCTCGGAAGGCCGCTTTTCTGAGAGCAAGGTGCACTTTTTTCCAAATTGCTCTGAGATGGGAGGTCAAGGTTAGCGAGGAGACTGGAGAATGATGAAAAAAAGAATTGGCTCTGGGGTGAAAACCAAAAACTGAAAAGAATGGAGACTCTTTGGTGGAGGAATGACAAGAATTATTGTAAGCAAATTCAGCCAAAGGGAGAAACTCGGACCAATCATTCTGGAGTTTGGCTGAATACAAACGCAAATATTGTTTTAATGACTGGTTAACTCGTTCGGTTTGCCCGTTAGACTGTGGGTGGTAACCAGATGTTAAAGACAGTTTCATCTTCAATGAAGCACAAAAACATTTCCAGAATTGTGCGATGAATTGTGGACCCCGATCAGAAACAATATCAGTGGGCAAACCATGAAGCCTGAACACATGGCGGAGGAACAAAACTGCCAACCCTTGAGCAGAAGGCAATCGGGGAAGAGCAATAAAATGAGCCATTTTACTAAAACGGTCCACTACCACCCAAATGACTCGGAATCCGGCTGAAAGGGGAAGGTCAACCACAAAATCCATGGAAATATGAGACCATGGCCTGAGAGGAACAGCTAAAGGCCCGATAGGCAACGAACGAGGAACCTTATGCTGTGCACAAACCTGACAGGAATGGACGAATTCCTTAACGTCTTTAGAAAGACTAGGCCACCACACTGAGCGAGAGACTAACTCCAATGTCTTAGTGATTCCCGGATGCCCTGAGACTTTGTTGTCATGAAATTCAGTTAAAACAGCGGCTCTCAAAAATTCAGGGACATAAAGACGACCAGCAGGAGTAAGTCTAGGAGCTTGGTGTTGAAGCTGGTTTAACTGGGTAAATAAATCCTGTGTGAGGCCTGCCCGGATGACCGAAGATGGAACTATGGGGGTAACAACAGGAGTGCTATTGTGAACCGGAAGAAAGCTACGTGACAGGGCATCAGCTTTCGTATTCTTGGAACCAGGCCTGAAAGTGATTATAAACCTGAAACGGGTAAAAAATAATGCCCAACGTGCCTGCCGAGCATTAAGCCGTTTAGCTGATTCAATATATTGCAGGTTCTTATGGTCAGTCAAAACCGAAATAGTATGTTTAGCTCCCTCCAACCAATGCCTCCACTCCTCGAAAGCCCATTTCACCGCCAGTAACTCCCGATTACCAACGTCATAGTTGGATTCAGCGGAGAATTTCCTGGACATAAAGGCACAAGGATGTAACTCCAGAGACTCCGGATCTTCTTGAGAAAGGACAGCCCCGACTCCAACCTCTGAGGCATCAACCTCCACAACAAAGGGCAATTCCGGATTAGGATGTCTGAGGACTGGAGCCGAGACAAAGGCTTGTTTCAAGGCCTGGAAGGACAACTCAGCTTCATGCGACCAGTTGGTAGGATCCGCTCCTTTTTTTGTCAGAGCTACTATGGGAGCAACCAGGTCAGAAAAAGAATGAATGAACCTCCTATAATAATTTGCAAACCCTAAAAAGCGCTGAATTGCTTTTAAATTAGTGGGTTGCGCCCAATTAAGGATGGCCTGGAGCTTCTTTGGTTCCATGGAAAATCCCTGAGGAGAAATTATGTACCCTAAAAAAGATACTTCTGTGATGTGAAAATCACACTTTTCCAGCTTGGCATATAAGTGATTCTCACGTAACTTTTGAAGAACCAGACGCACCTGGGTAACATGTTGTTCCATCGATTCAGAATAAATCAAGATGTCGTCTAAATAAACGACCACGAATTTCCCTAGGAAGTCACGGAGAACATCGTTAATGAGGTCTTGAAAAACTGCCGGAGCATTAGACAGGCCGAACGGCATCACCAGGTATTCGTAGTGACCCGACTGAGTGCTGAAAGCCGTCTTCCACTCATCCCCAGATTTAATTCGGATGAGGTTGTAAGCTCCTCTAAGGTCAATTTTAGAAAAAATCACAGCAGAACGTAACTGATCAAAAAGCACAGAAATTAACGGCAAAGGATAGGTGTTTTTAACGGAGATCTTATTCAGGGCTCTAAAATCAATGCATGGTCTGAGCGAGCCATCTTTTTTCTCCACAAATAAAAAACCTGCACTTAAAGGGGATTTTGATGGTCTTATAAATCCCTTCTTTAGGCTTTCCTGAACATAATTATTTATGGCCGTGGTTTCCGGCCCGGACAAGGCATATAATCTCCCCTTAGGCAAGGTGGCACCTGGAACTAGCTCAATTGCACAATCATAAGGCCGATGGGGAGGTAGAATGTCCGCATTGCCTTTGGAGAAGACATCGGCAAACTCCTGGTATTCCACAGGAATGAGCTCTGGGACGACTGCTGCAACTCTGACTGGATACGAAATACATTCTTTAGCACAAAAAGTACCCCATTGGGAAATCTCCCCGGACCGCCAATCAATTGTGGGATTATGAAAGGCAAGCCAAGGGTGACCCAAAACAACAGGAACTGCCGGGCAATGTGTAAGGTAGAATTCAATATCTTCGGAATGTAAGGCTCCTACTGTAAGTACTACTGGAGGTGTACGGTGAGTAATTACCCCATTGGAAAGCGGACCCCCATCTAAGCCGTGCATGGTGATACATCTATCTAAAGGTAACTGCGGAATACCTAAGGTCTTAGCCCAAGTTAAATCCATAAAGTTTCCTGCAGCTCCACTGTCGACAAAAGCCGACACCAAAGAACTGAGGCTGCCAAAGGAAACCTTAACAGGGACTAAAAGAGAGTTGTTCGAGGAGATAAGCTGCAGACCTCAGTGAACCCCCTCACAATTCACCTGGTCAGAGCGTTTCCCGACTTGTTCGGGCAGTTACGAGCAAAATGTCCCTTATCCCCACAGTACAAACAAAGACCGGATTTTTGTCTTCTGGTTTTTTTCTCTGGAGACAGCCGGGAGAGACCCATCTGCATGGGCTCCTCGACGTCCTCTGGGAAGGTATATACACAAGGACTAGACCTTACAGTTGTTCCTCTTTCAGTCCTCCGCTCTCGGAGACGACGATCAATCTTTATAGCAAGCTCCATGAGTTTATCGAGAGTCCCAGGAGCGGGGTACTAGAGGAGACTGTCTTTAATAAATTCAGATAAACCTAGGGAAAACGGACTGCGCAGGGCCGGGTCATTCCAGCCACAGTCGTTCGACCAACGGCGAAACTCGGTACAATAAACCTCCGCAGGATTTCTACCTTGTTTGAGAGCACGCAGATGACTCTCAGCGGACGCCTCTCTATCTGGGTCATCATATAAGAGCCCCAATGACTTAAAAAAGGCGTCTACAGATAACAACGCAGGATCCTCAGCTCTTAAACCAAATGCCCAAGTCTGTGGATCCCCCTGGAGTAAAGAAATAATAATCCCAACCCGCTGAGATTCATTACCAGAGGATGTAGGTCTTAAACGAAAATAAAGTTTACAGGCTTCTTTAAAATTAAAAAATTATTTTCTGTCCCCGGAAAAACGGCCGGGCAAATGCATCTTTGGTTCAGGGACTACCTTCGGGGAGGCTCGCAAAAGATCTTCCTGCGATCTCACCCGAAGAGAAAGATCCTGAACCATTTGAGTAAGTTCTTGAATCTGGTTGACTAAGAGCTGACCGGGATTTGGCCCTAAACCTGTCGGATTCATGAGGCCGATAAACTCTCACAAAAACAGAATGAGAAAAAATTAAACCCCGTTTAATTTTAAGTTTTGGTATGGCCGGTAATAATGTTATGATTCCAGCACTCTGGTCTAGGGAGATCTTGTAGCAAGGACCTGAGTACTGGAACGTAATGCTGGGAAAGGGAGTGGGAACGGAAATAGCCCCTGGCGCCCTAACTCCGTTGTCTCGCCCGTGCTGTCAGAAATCTCTTGCGAGACTATGGTTGCTTGAGCCCATGGCAGCCGCGTTTGAAGGGCGGATTACGTCTGCCCAACTCCGATGCCCCCTCAGGTCTTAATGGGAGACAAAGAGAAATCCGAGACAGGGTGATAACAAGGGGCCCTCTAACTAAGCAACAAAGCCAGGGGCTACAAGCTAACCTAAAACTAGAATATGTGCGGGAAAAACCGCCAGGGAAAAGGACAACCAAAATACCCACTTGTCCACTCTCCTACCCGGCACCGCCGAGTTCCGGAGAGGACTTGTGGAAGCGGAAACCTCCGCAAATGCTCCGAAACAGAATACAAAATTAAGCGGGCTGAGCCGCAGCACACGGCAGAGCCGCAACTCACGAACACCACACGAGATTCTCTGGCGACGGTTGCGGACAATTGGGGACCAGAGACTTCTTGGGATGAGATGACAACTCCAAGATTCAGGAACTCTGAGGACAGGAATGACCGGACACAGCAGGACTGGAACAGACGTTCAGCAAACCTAAGCAGCATGCAGGAAGCTATTACCGGCGTCTGTGTGAAGCACTGAGAAGGTATTTATCAAGGAGTCCTCCAATCAGATGTTCAGAGCCTGATTACCCTAAATGCCGTGCAGCTGCCCTGCTGCACGCCCAGAAGACCAGTGTGTGTGTGTTACTGGATTGACCCTGCAACGGGGAACGCGGTCCGCCCGTGGCGTCCCCGTTGCTAGGGTCCAGGCGGCTCAGCGCGCCCGGCGTCCCTGCGTTGCTAGGGAGCCGGTGGCTAAGCGCGCACGGCGTCCCTAGTTGCTAGGCGCCGGGCCGCGAGGACATCGCGGACCACGGCGCCTAACACCCACATGGCCCATGAAGGTGGAGGAGTGAGCAAATATTTTTCCCGGAGGAGGAAGTGGAGAGGTATTAGTTGCCGAGAAGGAGGTGAACTCCAAGATGAATTGTTCTTTTGAATGGTCAGAGGGTTCTTCAGAACTCAAGGAACGGGATAATGCATCTGCCTTTTTGTTGAGGGAACCTGGTCGGTAACTAAGTTTAAAGTTGAAACGAGTAAAGAAGAGTGCCCATCTTGCTTGGCGTGGGTTCAGACATCTGGCTGACTAGATATAGGAGGTTCTTGTGATCTGTGGTTACTGAGATGGGATGCTGGGCCCCCTCCAACAAATACCTTCACTTCTCAAAGGCTAACTTAATTGCCAGTAATTCTTGTTCCCCAATGACGTAATTTTGTTCAGCAGGAGAAAATCTTCGTGAGAAGAACGCACAGGGATGGACCTTCTTGTCCTTGAAGAGCTGGGACAACACTGCTCCTACTCCGATAGTGGAGGCATCAACCTCCACCAGGAACGGACGGCTGAGATCAGGCTGTCGAAAGACAGGGGCAGTCATGAAGGCCTCCTTTAAAGATGAAAAGGCTTCCATAGCTTCCGGAGACCACTTAGCAGGATCTGCTCCTTTCCTATTTAAAAAGGTTATGGGGGCTATGACAGAGGAATAATTCTGAATAAATCTTCGGTAGAAGTTAGCGAATCCCAGAAAACGTTGAACCCCCTTAAGGGTAGCTGGAAGCGACCAAACCTGGATCGCCTGGACTTTAGCGGGATCCATCTGCAACTTCTGCCCCTAGAGGATGTAACCGAGGAATGGAATCGTGGGTACTTCGAAGGTGCACTTCTCTAACTTACAGAATAACTGATTCCTCCGTAAACGAGTTAGAACCTCTTTGACTTGATCTCGATGGGTCTTCAGATCCCTAGAAAAGATGAGGATGTCATCCAAATACACCACCAGGCAGTCATAAAGGAGTTCTCTGAAAATTTCATTAACGAATTCTTGAAAGACAGCTGGGGCATTACACAGGCCGAAAGGCATTACCAGGTATTCGTAATGCCCGTCGCGGGTATTAAATGCCGTCTTCCATTCGTCACCTGGGCGAATACGTATAAGATTGTAGAACACAGTAGCTTCTTTAACACGGTCGAACAGTTCTGAAGTTAGGGGCAACGAATATCTGTTCTTAATTGTTATATCGTTGAGCCCTCTATAGTCAATCCAGGGCCGCAGACCCCCATCCTTCTTTTTGACAAAGAAAAACCCCGCCCCGGCCGGAGAAGTGGAAGACCTGATGAACCCTTTATCCAAATTTTCCCGGATATACTCCGACATGGCCTGTGTCTCAGGGAGTGAGAGAGGATAGGTCCAGCCTCGGGGAGGAGTCGTGCCTGGTACAAGATCAATGGGACAGTCCCAAGTGCGATGAGGAGGCAAGGTGTCCGCCCCATGCTTAATGAAAACATTTTGAAAGGCCTGGTATTCCACAGGAAGGCTGGAAGGGCTGGAAGCACAGAGGGGTCTTACTGAGGGCAAACATTTCTGGAAGCAGTTTCATCCCCAAGAGAGAACATCCACGGTTCACCAGTCTATGTGGGGATTGTGTTTGATTAACCATGGAAATCCTAGGATCAGTTCGTGAGAGGCTTTAGGAATTACTAGAAAGGAGATGTCTTCCGAATGAAGAACTCCGACCTTCATCTTGAGAGGAACAGTACAAAAGGATATAATTCCCTCAGGAATATGACTTACATCCACCGCAGTAATTGAAATGTTTCAATCTCAACGGACCGTTTGTATTCCAGATCGTTTAACCAGAGCTGATGTAATGAAGCTTTCAGCGGCTACGGAGTCGAGTAGTGCAGGGATTAGAAGAGAAGAAGAAGGAAGCACCAGGTGAGTTAACAAAACAGACTCTTTCTTGGCAAGTAATTTTGAGAATTCTCCTAGCTTGACCTCTCCGGCACAAGCTAGGAGCGGGCGTTTCCCGGACGTAGGCTGCAGGATTTAACAAAATGGTCAGATACCCCACAATACAGGCAAAGGTTCCCTTGTCGCCGTCTCTGACGTTCCTCGTTGGAGAGACGGGAACGATTGATCTGCATGGGTTCTTCGGTAGTTGAAGATGACGGTGTTGGTGGAAGAACGACTCTGGGCTTAGGACGATCTGACCGCGATCTCTCCATACAGCGTTCTCTGTACCTCAGGTCTAATTTATTGCATAAGGAAATTAATTTATCCAACTTATCAGGTACGTCCTGAGTTGCGAGGTCATCTTTGATCTTTTCGGAGAGACTGCACCAGAAAGCTGCAATGAGAGCCTCTTCATTCCAGTTCAGTTCAGAGGACAGAGTACGAAACTGGATTACGTACTGACTGACCGTACGCGTGCCCTGACGCAGGCGCAGGATTTCTAATGAGGCGGCAGATGTCCTGCCTGGTTCGTCGAAGATTCTTCGAAAGGTGGCCATGAACTCAGAATAGTTAGACAGGATGGGATCCGTCCTCTCCCACAAAGTTGAAGCCCATTCCAACGCCTGTCCAGTAAGTAAAGAAATTATATAGGCTACCTTGGTTCGTGCTGATGGGAAGTTGGCCGACTGTAGTTCGAACTGGATTTCGCACTGGTTAAGAAACCTGCGGCATCGCTTTGGATTCCCATCAAACTTACTGGGAGAAGGCAAATGCAACCGCGGAAGTGGTACTGGTACAGGTGGAAGTGGAACCGGGGGTGCTAATGTGGGAGCAGCCGTACATACTTGAGGAGCCGTCATGGCAACACAGAGAGAATCGAGACGTTCGGACATATTCTGCATGAACTGCACTATTTGGGATTGGGGGGCCTCCTGCTTACTCAAGCGGGACCAGATATCTGCAGTTGAATCACCTCCTGAGGCCTGATCACCCGTCGAATCCATTGGGCCAGTGCTTAATGTCACGTCTGGCAAGGTTTGAGGATCCGGCAGCTGAGACTTGCCCAAGGAGGTAGTTGTCTGTGGGTGAACAAGACGAGGGGGTTGGATATAGTTCCTTCTCATAGGACAAGGGGCAATGAAGAGCATAGGCGGGGCTAAGAGTCAGTGGGTTGTAGTTCTTGTGGACAGGGCTGAGGTTGAGAACTGTGGCTGGTGAACGATGACTTAAAGACGTAGTTGTAGACAAGGAACTGCGGGTTGTGGCTTGAAAGATGAGGTTGTAATTAATGAACTGCGGAACTGTGAATGGTGGTTAAAGACGTAGCTGGAGACAAAGAACTGTGGACTGTGACTTGAAAGACGAGGCTGTAGACAATGAACTGTGGAACTGTGAATGGTGGGTGGAGACGTGGCTGGAGACAAGGAACGGTGGACTGTGGTTTGGAAGACGAGGCTGGAGATAATGGACTGCGGACTGTGGATGGTGGCTTCAAAGACGTGGCTGGAGACAAAGATCTGCGGATTGTGGCTTAAAAGACGAGGCAGGAGACCCGAGGCCTACCGTGCCCAAAGGGTCTTACTAGACCGGGTTTTCCAGTAGCGTTTCCAAAGGCAGCAGCGGGTTAGTCACGGCAGGGCTGCAGCAGCAACCGAGAACCGACTAAGCAGGATTGGGAGTAACCAGAATATGGCAAGAATCCTGGGAGCACAGGGCTAAAGCACCTACAACAGGGTTGTAACTTGAAGCACTGGCGTCCCTGTCCTAAACCAGCCCCCTTTTATAGGAAGAAGTTTCCCTGGATTGGATGGAAGGAACAGGAAGCAAGAACTATGCCTCAAACTTGGTCTCCAACATGGCAGCGCCCAGTACTGCAGACCTCTTACATAGCCACACAGCTCACTGCCCCATGTTTCCTAGCAACAGCTCAGCAAGAGAGACCCGCTGCAGCGTCGTCCCGCCGCCACGAGCGGACTCCCTCACCGCCGCTACTGCTGCCCTCAGATCCGGTGCAACAGCCCACCTCCGCCGCTGCCCAGCCGCCACCTGTGAAGCCCGCCCCGCGGCCCCACCGTGCCGGTAAGTCCCCGGACGCTGACACACGTGATGCACAGGCGTCGAATGCATAGAACTTACTGAAGGTCCAGGCAGAGGACCATGTAACAGCTTTACAAAGCTGCTTGGTTGAAGACCCACGAGAGGCTGTCCAGGAAGCTCCCACAGCACATGTAGAATGAGCTTTGACCCCTAGAGGTGGGGTAATTTTTGCCGCCGTACAGGCGTGTTGAATGGTCAACCGAAGCCTTCTGGCCAAGATCTGTTTGAATGCCTGCCACCCCCCTTTGTGTGAATCCAGCAACACAAACAGGGAAGCCAAGCGTCGGATATCCTTGGTTTTGTCCACATATATGCGAAGAGCGCGGACGACATCTAATGAAGTCTCCTCAGGAGGAGCCGCCATTAAGGCCGACACCACGATTTCTTGATTCAGATGGAATCTAGAAACCATTTTAGGAAAACCTGGCTGAGTGCGAAGGACCGCCCTATCCGAGTGAATCACCAGGTAGGATGAGAACCAGGATAAGGCACTGAGATCGGAAACTCTTTGAGCCGAAGAGATAGCCAAAAGAAACAAGGTCTTCCACGTGATCCATTGGAGGTCAGCCGAGTCCATGGGTTCAAAGAGAGCCATACACAGCACCCAGAGTACCAGGGAAAGGTCCCATGGAGCCACTGGAGGTACAAATGGCAGCTGTACATGAAGTACTCCCTGGTGGAAAGTTTTGATTGTTTGCAAAATGTTTTTGAAACAGCACGGACAGCGCCGAGACCTGGACCTTCAAGGACGACAACCGAAGTCCCAGATCTAAACCTGACTGGAGAAAGGTCAAAAGTCGAGGCAATCTAAAAGACCGCGGGTTGAAGTGACGAATCACGCACCTGGAAGAGTATGCCTTCCAGATGCGGTGATAGGCCCTGGCAGACGATCCATTCCTGGCATTAAGCATTGTTTTGATGACCGTCCTGGAAAATCCTTTCCATTTTAGGACGGATGACTCAATAACCACACCATGAAAGCGAGGCGAACTGAGTCTGCTTGTACACAGGGTCCCTGTGACAGAAGGTCCAGGAGGACTGGAAGACGCTACGGGGAATCTATGGATAGATTGAGAAGATCTACATACCACGGGCAACACGGCCAATCGGGAACCACTAGTATCATCGTGCCTCCCTTGAGGATCTCTTGTGCGAGAGCCGAACCGGCTGACCTGCCTGTTGTGACGGGATGCTATGAGGTCTATGTCCGGCATACCCCACCAAGACATCAACTGTTGAACACCTCTGGGTGGAGTTTCCACTCTCCCGAGTGAACGTCCTATTGATTTAGGAAGTCCCCTTCCCAGTTGAGTACCCCTGGAGTGAACACCGTTGATAGTGCCAGAAGATTTTGCTCGGCCCACAGGAAAATCTTGGTTACCTCTTGCATGGGCCCTCGACTTCGAGATCCGCTCCGGCGGTTGATGTACGCCACCACCGCCGCGTTGTTCAACTGGACTTTGGCCAGCCGCGGAGGAGAGATTGAGCTGAAAGTAACGTGTTTAGAATTGCTCTTAATTTCAAGATGTTGATGAGGAGCTTGCTTTCTTGACGAGTCCAGCGACCTTGGAATGCGTGAGTCTCCGAGACCCCTCCCCACCCTCGAAGACTGGCATCGGTGGTGATCAAGGTCCAGTCTTGAATCCAAAAAGGTCATCCCTTGTCGAGATTGGCTCCTAGGAGCCACCATGTTAATGATAGCCGAAATGTCCGGAGTGAGGACAAAGGTCTGTGATCGAATGTGGGTGGTCATTCTGAGTTGTTCGCTCACTGCCGTGTTCGCAATGCTGCGATCTGGTGCAAAATGCGCATGCACTTGGTACGCAGCGTGCATGCGCTAAGTTATTTAACTAAAAACTTAGTAGTTTTGCTGTTGCTTGAGCGGCGCTTTTCAGTCGCACTGCTGATCGGTGAGTGATTGACAGGAAAGGGGCGTTTCTGGGTGGTAACTGAACGTTTTCCGGGAGTGTGCTAAAAAACGCAGGCGTGCCAGGGAAAAACGGAGGAGTGTCTGGAGAAATGGGGGAGTGGCTGGCCGAACGCAGGGCGTGTTTGTGACGTCAAACCAGGAACTAAACGGACTAAGGAGCTACAAGGAAATGTTTAATAGCAATTCTGCTACTCTTTCGCTAGCAATTCTGCTAAGCTAAGATACACTCCCAGAGGGCGGCGGCCTAGCGTGTGCAATGCTGCTAAAAGCAGCTAGCGAGCGATCAACTCGGAATGAGGGCCGTGGAGAGGAGAACCGTCCTATTTGCAAAGGACCTCCAATTGCAGACTGTGAGAGTGGAACTGGGCATACTCCACCATGTCAAATGCCGCCACCATCGAGCCCAGAACTCTCATTCATGCGTGAACTGATACTGTGCGCAGAAGCAGAAGTGATCTGATTCTGGCTTGAATAACCAGGATCTTGTCCGGAGGCAGGAACACTCGCTGGTCCTTGGAATTTAACAATGCCCCTAAATGAAGGATTGTCTGTGAGGGCATCAAGAATCCAGTTTATATTTCAGCCATGAGATTGTAGAATCTCTACTGCTGAGCGAACGTGCACAGAGAGCATCTCCGGAGACTGTCCAAGAAGCAGGAGGTCGTCAGGATCCGTATTCCGGTGCGTCTGAGATGGGCAGCAATCACCTCCATAACTTTTGTGAAGACTCATGGAGCCGTGGATAGGCCGTGGGGCAAGGCTTGAAATTGGGAATGACTGTCCTTGATTGCAAACCGGAAATATCGTTGGTGGCCTGGACGAATTGGAATATGCAAATATACATCCTGGATATACAGGGATGCCATATAATGTCCAAGTTCCAGAGCCAAGATGATAGAGATTCCATATGGAATTTGGGGACCAGCAGGTAAACATTCAACTTCTCGAGATTGAGGATGGGTCGATACGAAGCGTTTGGCTTCTGAACCAAGAATAGCTGTTAGGTTCCTGGTGCTCAGAACAAGGGAGATGTTGCGTAGTGAGTCCAGAGCACCAGAACGTGATGCTGAAATACGGTGTGGTGTGGAAATAGCCCCTAGCAACCTACCTCCATTGTTTCACCCGTGTGGTCAGTTCACGCCTGAGTGACTATGGTTTCTTGGGCCCACGGCAGCCGCGTTTGAAGGGCGGATTAGGTCTGCCCAACTCCGATGCCCCCAGGTCTTAGAGTGAGACAAGGCGTGAACCGAGACAGGATAACAACAAGGGGACCTCTAACTAAAGCTAGACAGGAGCTCAGGAACTGGCAGGGACTAGCTCAGAACTCAAGAACTCTGGAAATATCACCAGCATCTGTGAATTGCACTGAGCCAGAATATAACAGAGAGTCTTAATTAATTATGTTGTGCAGCTGCCCTGCTGCACAACTGAGAGGTGCAATCAACAGACAGGTGAGGCTGAACACATGGGAACAAGCTGCAATCACACAGACTCCCCACCGGCAGCAAACAAGAGTCTTCTAAAACCAGAGCAACGGGAAATCCTGGCCTGCAAGACAACTATAAACATAGAATAGGAATGAACCACTACCTGCGGTTCATAACATTACCCTCTCCTTAAGGGTGAGCTCCGAACACCCCATGACACCCACGGGGAACATAAACAGAAGTATAACATAAAATACATAACCAAAATGCAAAACAGGAATGAGCCACAGCCGTGGCTCATAACAGAGCAAGGTGTAAAAATCCCATCCCCGTTGTTCCGTTGGTACTGGAATGATGACTTTGGAGGCGAGAAAGGAGCTGACTGATTGTTGTAATGCTGCTGCCTCTCCGGGAACCCCCAGGAAGCCCCGTGGTGAAGAATCTTCTTGCAGGGCGGCTCTAAATCATCAGGGCATATTCGTGAGTAATGAGTTCCCTGACCCAGGCGTCCATCGTGATTTGCAATCATTGCGGAGCAAAGGACAGTAGTCAGCCCCCCAGCCTGGGATCCCCCAGGGAAAGGCTCGCCCCCGTCACACCGCAGGCTTGTCTGTGGATTTGGCAATTGGGCATCTGGTAGCCCAAGGCTGTTTTGTGTGAGACCTGGAACCTTTCGCTGGAGCCTGGCAACGGGAAGCCTGACCCTTAGCCCTTCCCTGAAAATAAAAGGAGCGAAAGGAAGGTTTAGGGGGCCACTGCTGACGGAAGGAAGCCTGTTTTAGCGGTCGCCAGTGCGGTTACAATGTCATTTAATTCCTTGCCGAACAAGGTATCTCCTGCAAAAGGTAAAGCTTCCAGAGCTTTCTTGGAGGAGGCATCCGCTTTCCAAGTACAGAGCCATAATGAGCGTCTGGCCGCCACCGTTGAAGCCGAAACTTTAGACATAAGGATAGCTGTATCCAGGGCTGCTTTGCCAAGGTAGGTATTTGCCTTCTGGATATTCCCCACCAGGACCAACAACTGTTTTCAACTAACAGTAGATGACAGACCCTGGTGTAGTTGCTCCGTCCAACAAGCTATTGCCTTAGTTATCCAGGCCGAGGCCAGCACCAGCCTTGTAATCGCACCTGCATGTGTATAAGCTGTCTTAAGGAACGTGTCTAACTTACGATCTGTGGGACTCTTGAGAGAAGAGGTATCTGGAATTTACAGAACCGAGGAACGTACCAGGCATGTGTCGAAGTCAAAAATATTACATACACACCACATACAAACGCCAAACAGATGGGTAGACCCCCTAGTCTTAAGATCCACCAGTACCATAGATAAATCCCTGGTATGTTTAAATCTCATCAATTCAGGAAAACAGGAAATTGGGAGGTAATCAGGAACAATCAGACAATGGCTTATTCACACATAGCAGATAAAGAGCTCATTAATATATATGGAAGAAAATTTTATGAGTGGCTCTCCCCGAACTCCTAAGGTTTATGTTATCTAGGAAGGACACTACCTGAAATAATAATCCTTGTTCAATGATGAAACAGACCTAGCATACGATCCAGGAATGGAAACAAATGTTCAGGGAGTGATAGGAATATATACCATGAAAATGTTATGTCTCTTTCACGATTTGTTTGTGTTTTCTCCCTCCACCCAGTAAAACCTCTATTGAATCCGAACATCAGTGTACAAAGACGTAGGTACATATATGTATGCAACGTTCGTTTGAATCAAACATCATAGGCCATAGCACTGTCCCAGCATACTCTATAAGCTGAATGTCGTCCCACACCCATCCAGTGGTCCCGTGACCACTGAGTGCATATAGAGGATGTCCCGTCCTCCTCCCTGTATTCCCCAAATATAGTCAACGTCTGATTTGCAAAATGAATACATACGTGTGTCTAGGTCATCGATTATTGTTTGAAATTTTTGTATTTTTTGTAATTATGTTTAGTGACAGCTATGACAGTTATTGTCTACTGTCAAAGGGTGGACTGTCAAAGTCAAAAATATTACATACACACCACATATAAACTCCAAACAGATGGGTCTCTGTTCGTGCGTTTTGCGCATATACGGTAGCATACGCATTCGCACAGAGAAGCCATAAAGACATATACATAGCGTCAAAATGATCAGGAGAATGTGTGTGTTAATTTGATAGCTATGGGTAGATTGTAGCACATTGCAACGATTAGTTATGATTAAATGTATGAATATGAAGCCACAATCGAAAGTGAACAAAGGATTTCCTGAAGACAGCATGTGTGCAGCAAAAACCAGTGTCTAGCCCCTATAATTGCATCATCAAACTGGACGTTGCTTGCATATGAACTGACCAATAACACATCATGAATGAGAGACCTCCCTCCCCTGG
The DNA here is from genome assembly GCF_028390025.1 of Pseudophryne corroboree. NCBI lineage: Eukaryota > Metazoa > Chordata > Amphibia > Anura > Myobatrachidae > Pseudophryne > Pseudophryne corroboree. The sequence continues at coordinate 149,056,559 of NC_086449.1, forward strand.
GCCAATAATAGAAGACTCAGCCCCAGACACGTACCTCCCCAATACACAATATATAGGTATTTCCCCTCACCCAGGAAGCTGTTAGCTGCTTGCTGATATGGAGGAAAGTACTATGGGACAGGGTGATGTATATTGGCTGTATCTGCTTCTTATGTAACTATAATTCTGTAACCATATTTATTTATATTATAACTGAATGGTATACTGTACATATGTAATTTTGTATGCATACCCTTTTAATATCAAATACATACATCTCTGAGCGTTGGACCTCAGTAATACCATGTGTGCGACTGCTTGCTTTCTCTTGAGGGATATAGGGCTACAACATTCAGCGCACTTTTATTGTATATGGTAATAAGATGCGCCTTACGTATATTTTTTTATCTGAAGAAATTTTATTAGAGAAGGTTTTCAATACAGAACATACGCAACACATTAAATACAAACAAAGACAATATCATAGTAATAGTAAGTCTGTAAACTGTAATACAGGGTAGCAATACTAGAAAGCATAAAAACAGAAACGAAGGGAGAACAGAGGAAAGAAAGAAGGAAGAAGAAAAAGGAAGAAAGAAAAATAAAACAGGGGAGATGATGCCAGACAATATTTCAGAGGTCCGCAGTATATATTAACGCTGGCATTTAAATGTTTAGAAATAATTTGAAATTTACACGTGCCACATGTGCTCCCACTTTGACCTGTCTTTAGACGGAAACGCGTAGAATGACTGATATCGTTTGGAGAGCTGAAACCGTTTATCCGGTTTGGCCCATGCTCCCTCTAACATATCCTCCAATTGTGCCGAGGAGGGAAATTGTGTGGAATCTTTCTTCGTTTTTTTGAAAACCGGTGTCTTGGGCGTGGGTGCCGGATCCTTGTACTCAATATACAGGACCAGATGTGCTTGCTTGACAAGGACTTCCACATCTGCCAGCAAAAGGGAGTCTTTTAGACCCAAAGACGTGTCCAGATCAGAATCCCCTGACCCACTCTTCTGATCTGAATGAAGGGACTCTAAGGTGGATATTCAATTGTTTAAAAAAAGTCAGTTGGGTGTCTGTTTTTTCCTATCTAATAGACAGGAAAAAACAGACACCCAACCGACTTTTCAAACATTTGAATTCCCCCTAACTCTGAATCCCTCTCTGAAAGACGGGTAACAGTGTCGCTAGAGTCATGAGCCCATCTGGGACGACAGTCCCTGTCCATAAATTGTTGCATGGAGGCTGAGAACTGAGAAAGGCCCTGAACTGACTGAGCCAATATGTGAACCTAAGGTGGCTCTACCTGGGGAGGAGGAATTGGATAGAACTGACCTGTTGCAGAGGCACTAGGCGGTGCTGGATCCGGTGGAGATACTTGTGGCGTAGCCAAGAGATCCACCCGTTGCGCCATAACCTGTGTGAGGGTGGTTCCTGTATGACAGGTGCCGGATCATCTCATGGCGGAGCTCCCACACATGCAGTGTATAGCTCTGCGGATTCCTGTGACAAGAGAATATTGCAGCACACACGACAAGTGGGAGGCTCAGGTGTACAAGCTTTTTGCCTCTGGGTGACATTCTTAAAATGAGACAAAGACACACGTGTGTACAAATCAAGGGTGAAAATGAGTGAACACTCAACACCACCTAAAGTACTTAGTAAGTAAGCCAGGCCGGTCACTGGGGAACCCCCTGCAGTCCTAGGCTCTGTATAGGGGACGTGAAGCCAACCACATGTACTGCAGTAGCACACCCACAAACACTTAGCCACACAGTGCTCGAAATAAAATAAGAAAAGGTCCAAGATACTCAACTCTCCCAGGCAGGAGAAATAGGCTGAACTCGGCCACTGGTGCGGGGTACAGGGAAGTATGTGGCCAGACTCTCCTCTCTCAGCAACTCCCAGCCAGCATGTGAGCTAAAATGGCTACTCAGCCTTTTCTGGGAGGCACTGAGAGAGAAGGGAGGAGGAACAGCCCTGGGAAAGACCCTGAGCAAGGCTAACAGGGAGCCCCAGGGGTGGGGGAGGGGCTGCAGGCTGGGCACCCTCCCCCTCAGATGATGGACCCCAGGGACCTTGCCCACCTGCCCTGCAGTGATTGCCCTTGTAGTCTCGTGGAATAAGGCGCTGTGCACCTGGGCCCCCACTCATCTGCCCTCCCACTGTCTCCGTTCAGCGGGAGGGGATTGCTGCTCACCGCAGCTCCCTGCACGCAGGGAGCCATTCAACTTACCCTCCGGGTCCGGATACGGCTGCAGGAGAAGGTTTAGCGGCTAACTGGATGGCGGAAAACCTGACCCAGTTACCGCCGTTGCTGCCCGCAGACTCCGAGTATTGAAGCAGGCATGCTGGGCGCTAAGTGCGCCAGAATCCCGCTCTCTTCGCTGCGGCTGCAGCGCCACTAATCAAAATAAAATAATAATTAAAAAAGTAACCTAGCTGTTTTAGAAATCAGCTCCTATTGAGAGGTGCCGTGCTGCTGCCTTGTCACAAAAAAAAATACTGGCGGGCCCGGGGTATAGGGGACAGGGAGGCAAGGCCTGCTGGGTACTTTAAAGTAACCCTTTTGGTGCCAGCCTGCTCCCAGCCAGCCTATGCCCAGCGTTAAGCCTTCTCCTGTGCCCCCTAGTGGACGATAAAGAAAGAGGCGTTTTCGCACATCTGCAAATAAATGCCCTACTATTGCACACTAACAGATTGCAGGTTCTGAGTAATGCTGCTTTCAGATCGCAAATGCCGGATCCTACCCGGTAAGAGAAACGTGTCCTTACCGGGTGGGATCCGGCATTTGCTCTCCTCTGCTGGTTTTCCGACCCGGCAATATACCGGGTCGGTTGCCATAGCAGCGCGGGGGGGGGCGCAGCAGCAGCAGGGGCGGGGGTGGAGGCGGCGCTGGGAGATGAGCTCATCTCCTGCGCCTCCTCTCCCTATGCTGTGAATGGGAGCCGTGTCTCATCGAAACGGCTCCCATTCACACTGCACCTGACCCGGTATTCAACCCGGTAATAACCCTTCTTTTTAACCGGGTTGAATTACCGGGTAAGGCGACCCGCTAATTCGGCAAAGGCGCTTTCACATCGCACACTGACCCGTTTCGACACAGCAATATGCCGTGTCGATACCGGGTTATTTGTGCGATGTGAAAGGGGTATAAGTATAGGGCTGCACTGTCTGCACACACCATGCAAAGACCAAACAAACACAGGTGCTCCACATTGATGTTTCTGCAGATAATTGCACAATCACAAAATCACACAAGCTGAATCATAGCTAATAACCTGAAAACATCATTACAACTCAGACCTGTGTGGAGTGGTATGTAGGCTTTATATCACTGGATCAGTGGCGTGCGGTGAGGTCAGAGGCTGGTGAGGTACTACAGCCATAATGTCCGCCGAATCCTGCCGATGACCCCTACCACCGCCGAGCCAATGCCCGCTACTGCCTCTGAGCCGATGCCTGCTGCCACCGCCAATGGCTTACAAACTTGCCCACCATCAACTGACCCAGCCCTCCGCCACTAATTTGCATCTCAATCCGATGCCGCCAATGCCTGCTGCCTGCCTGCTCATCATACTTGTGATATATTGTACATTTTTATAGAAAAAAAAATAAGAATTTACTCACCGGTAATTCTATTTCTCGAAGTCCGTAGTGGATGCTGGGGACTCCGTAAGGACCATGGGGAATAGACGGCTCCGCAGGAGACTGGGCACATCTAAAGAAAGATTTAGGACTATCTGGTGTGCACTGGCTCCTCCCCCTATGACCCTCCTCCAAGCCTCAGTTAGGACACTGTGCCCGGAAGAGCTGACACAATAAGGAAGGATTTTGAATCCCGGGTAAGACTCATACCAGCCACACCAATCACACCGTATAACTCGTGATAGGAAACCCCGGTTAACAGTATGATAACAACAGAGCCTCTGAACAGATGGCTCGCAATAACAACCCGATTTGTGTAACAATAACTATTTACAAGTATTGCAGACAATCCGCACTTGGGATGGGCGCCCAGCATCCACTACGGACTACGAGAAATAGAATTACCGGTGAGTAAATTCTTATTTTCTCTGACGTCCTAGTGGATGCTGGGGACTCCGTAAGGACCATGGGGATTATACCAAAGCTCCCAAACGGGCGGGAGAGTGCGGATGACTCTGCAACACCGAATGAGAGAACTCCAGGTCCTCCTCAGCCAGGGTATCAAATTTGTAGAATTTTGCAAACGTGTTTGCCCCTGACCAAGTAGCAGCTCGGCAAAGTTGTAAAGCCGAGACCCCTCGGGCAGCCGCCCAAGATGAGCCCACCTTCCTTGTGGAATGGGCTTTTACAGATTTAGGCTGCGGTAGTCCCACCGCAGAATGCGCCAGCTGAATAGTGCTACAAATCTGCTTAGAAGCAGGAGCACCCACTTTGTTGGGTGCATACAGGATAAACAGCGAGTCAGTTTTCCTGACTCCAGCCGTCCTGGAAACATAAATTTTCAGGGCCCTGACTACGTCCAGTAACTTGGAATCCTCCAAGTTCCTAGTAGCCGCAGGCACCACAATAGGCTGGTTCAAGTGAAACGCTGATACCACCTTCGGGAGAAACTGAGGACGAGTCCTCAACTCTGCCCTATCCATATGGAAAATCAGATAAGGGCTTTTATAGGACAAAGCCGCCAATTCTGACACACGCCTGGCCGAAGCCAAGGCCAATAACATGACCACTTTCCACGTGAGATATTTCAAATCTACAGTCTTAAGTGGTTCAAACCAATGTGATTTCAGGAACTCCAAAACCACATTGCGATCCCAAGGTGCCACTGGGGGCACAAAAGGAGGCTGAATATGCAGAACTCCTTTGACAAAAGTCTGAACTTCAGGCAGTGAAGCCAGTTCTTTCTGGAAGAAAATCGACAGGGCCGAAATTTGGACCTTAATGGACCCCAATTTGAGGCCCAATGTCACCCCTGCTTGCAGGAAATGCAGGAATCGACCCAGTTGAAATTCCTCCATTGGGGCCTTCCTGGCCTCACACCAAGCAACATATTTCCGCCAAATGCGGTGATAATGTTTTGCGGTGACATCCTTCCTGGCTTTGATCAGGGTAGGGATGACTTCCTCCGGAATGCCCTTTTCCTTCAGGATCCGGTGTTCAACCGCCATGCCGTCAAACGTAGCCGCGGTAAGTCTTGGAACAGACAGGGCCCCTGCTGCGGCAGGTCTTGTCTGAGCGGCAGAGGCCAAGGGTCCTCTGAAAGCATCTCTTGAAGTTCCGGGTACCAAGCTCTTCTTGGCCAATCCGGAACCACGAGTATAGTTTTCACTCCTCGCCTTCGTATTATTCTCAGTACCTTGGGAATGAGAGGTAGAGGAGGAAACACATAAACCGACTGGTACACCCACGGTGTTACTAGAGCGTCCACAGCGATCGCCTGAGGGTCCCTTGACCTGGCGCAATATCTTTTTAGCTTTTTGTTGAGGCGGGACGCCATCATGTCCACCTGTGGTCTTTCCCAACGGTTTACCAGCATTTGGAAGACTTCTGGATGAAGTCCCCATTCTCCCGGGTGGAGGTCTTGCCTGCTGAGGAAGTCTGCTTCCCAGTTGTCCACTCCCGGAATGAACACTGCTGTCAGTGTTAACACATGATTTTCCGCCCATCGGAGAATCCTTGTGGCTTCTGCCATTGCCCTCCTGCTTCTTGTGCCGCCCTGTCTGTTTACATGGGCGACCGCCGTGATGTTGTCTGATTGGATCAGTACCGGCTGGTTCTGAAGCAGGGGCCTTGCTTGGCTTAGGGCATTCTAAATGGCCCTTAGCTTCAGAATATTTATGTGAAGCGAAATCTCCTGATTTGACCACAGTCCTTGGAAATTTCTTCCCTGTGTGACTGCACCCCAGCCCCGAAGGCTGGCATCCGTGGTCACCAGGACCCAGTCCTGTATTCCGAATCTGCGGCCCTCTAGTAGATGAGCCCTCTGCAGCCACCACAGCAGCGACACCCTGGTCCTTGCCGACAGGGTTATCCGCTGTTGCATCTGGAGATGGGACCCGGACCATTTGTCCAACAGGTCCCACTGGAAAGTCCTTGCGTGGAACCTTCCGAATGGAATTGCTTCGTATGAAGCTACCATTTTTCCCAGGACTCGTGTGCATTGATGTACCGACACCTGTCCCGGTTTTAGGAGGTCTCTGACTAGAGATGACAACTCCTCGGCTTTTTCCACTGGAAGAAACACTTTTTTCTGGTCTGTGTCCAGAATCATTCCCAGGAACAGAAGACGTGTCGTCGGGACCAGCTGTGACTTTGGAATATTGAGAATCCAGCCGTGCTGTTGTAGCACTTCCCGAGAAAGTGCTACCCCCACTACCAACTGTTCCTTGGACCTCGCCTTTATCAGGAGATCGTCCAAGTACGGGATAATTAAAACTCCCTTCTTGCGAAGGAGTAACATCATTTCGGCCATTACCTTGGTAAAGACCCTCGGTGCCGTGGATAACCCAAACGGCAGCGTCTGGAACTGATAGTGACGGTCCTGTATCACAAATCTGAGGTACTCCTGGTGAGGAGGGTAAATGGGGACATGCAGGTACGCATCCTTGATGTCCAGGGAGACCATGTAATCCCCCTCGTCCAGGCTCGCAATAACCGCCCTGAGCGATTCCATCTTGAACTTGAACCTGTTGATATAAGTGTTCAAGGATTTTAAATTTAAGATGGGTCTCACCGAACCGTCCGGTTTCAGTACCACAAACATTGTGGAATAGTAACCCTTTCCTTGCTGAAGGAGGGGTACCTTGACAATCACTTGCTGTGAATACAGTTTTTTGGATAGCCACCAACACTGCCTCCCTGGCAGAGGGAGTTGCTGGTAAGGCAGATTTTAGAAAACGGCGGGGGGGGGGGGGGGGGGGGGGGGACGTCTCGAATTCCAGCCTGTACCCCTGAGATACTACTTGAAGGGTCCAGGGATCCACCTGTGAGAGAGCCCACTGTGTGCTGAAATTTCTGAGACGGGCCCCCACCGTACCCGGGTCCGCCTGTGAAACCCCAGCGTCATGCTGTGGACTTACCGGACGCGGGGGAGGACTTTTGCTCTTGGGAACTGGCTGTATGCTGCAGCTTTTTCCCTCTACCTTTGCCTCTCGGCAGAAGGGATGCGCCTCGAGTGTGCATCACGCATGTATAAGACAGCGTCTTTTATATGCTCTACTGTCAGCAAAATATTGTCCCTATCCAGGGTATCAATATTATCCGACAGGGAATCTGACCACGCAGCAGCAGCACTGCACATCCATGCTGATGCAATCGCTGGTCGCAATATAATGCCCGTGTGTGTATATATAGCTTTTAGGGTAGCCTCCTGCTTTCTATCAGCAGGATCCTTTAGGGCGGCCGTATCCTGAGACGGTAGTGCCACCTGTTTTGATAAACGTGTAAGCGCTTTATCTACCCTAGGGGATGTTTCCCAACGTGACCTATCCTCTGGCGGGAAAGGGTACGCTGCCAATAACCGTTTAGAAATTATCAGTTTCTTATCGGGGGAAGTCCACGCTTCCTCACACACCTCATTTAATTACTCAGATGCAGGAAAAACTACTGGTAGTTTTTTCTCACCGAACATAATACCTTTTTTTGTGGTACCTGGGGTACTATCAGAAATGTGTAATACATTTTTCATTGCCTCAATCATGTAACGGGTGGACCTATTGGAGGGTACACTAGTCTCATCGTCGTCGACACTGGAGTCGGTATCCGTGTCGACATCTGTGTCTGCCATCTGAGGTAGCGGGCGTTTTAAAGCCCCTGATGACATTTGAGACGCTGGAACAGTCACAAGCTGAGTAGCCGGCTGTCCTATGTCGTCAAACCTTTTATGTAAGGAGCTGACACTGTCACGTAATTCCTTCCATAAGTCCATCCACACAGGTGTCGACCCCTCAGGGGGTGACAACACATTTACAGGCATTTGCTCTGCCTCCACATCATTTTCCTCATCATACATGTCGACACAGCGGTACCGACACACAGCACACACACAGGGAATGCTCTGACAGAGGACAGGACCCCACAAAGCCCTTTGGGGAGACAGAGGGAGAGTATGCCAGCACACACCAGAGCGCTATATAACAGAGGGATATCACTATACAGAGTGTTTTCCCCTATAGCTGCTTGTATTATATATACTGCGCCTAAATTTAGTGCCCCCCTCTCTTTTTTACCCTTTCTGTAGTGCAGGACTGCAGGGGAGAGCCAGGGAGCGATCCTTCCAGCGGAGCTGTGAGGGAAAATGGCGCCAGTGTGCTGAGGGAGATGGCTCCGCCCCTTTTTCGGCGGGCTTTCTCCCGCTTTTTGTGTTATTCTGGCAGGGGTAATTTACACCTATATAGCCTCTGGGGCTATATATAGTGTCAGTTTTGCCAGCCAAGGTGTTAATATTGCTGCTCAGGGCGCCCCCCCCCCCCCAGCGCCCTGCACCCATCAGTGACCGAAGTGTGTGGTGTGCATGAGGAGCAATGGCGCACAGCTGCAGTGCTGTGCGCTACCTTGGAGAAGACAGAAGTCTAAAGCCGCCGATTTTCCGGACCTTCTTGCTTCAGGCTCTGTAAGGGGGACGGCGGCGCGGCTCTGGGAACGGACGACGAGGTCGGGTACTGTGTGCGATCCCTCTGGAGCTAATGGTGTCCAGTAGCCTAAGAAGCCCAAGCTACCACCACTTAGGTAGGTTCGCTTCTTCTCCCCTTAGTCCCTCGCTGCAGTGAGCCTGTTGCCAGCAGGTCTCACTGTAAAATAAAAAACCTAAACTATACTTTCTTTCTAGGAGCTCAGGAGAGCCCCTAGTGTGCATCCAGCTCGGCCGGGCACAGAAATCTAACTGAGGCTTGGAGGAGGGTCATAGGGGGAGGAGCCAGTGCACACCAGATAGTCCTAAATCTTTCTTTAGATGTGCCCAGCCTCCTGCGGAGCCGTCTATTCCCCATGGTCCTTTACCGGTGAGTAAAATCTTATTTTCTCTGACGTCCTAGTGGATGCTGGGGACTCCGTAAGGACCATGGGGATTATACCAAAGCTCCCAAATGGGCGGGAGAGTGCGGATGACTCTGCAGCACCGAATGAGAGAACTCAAGGTCCTCCTCAGCCAGGGTATCAAATTTGTAGAATTTTGCAAACGTGTTTGCCCCTGACCAAGTAGCAGCTCGGCAAAGTTGTAAAGCCGAGACCCCTCGGGCAGCCGCCCAAGAAGAGCCCACCTTCCTCGTGGAATGGGCTTTTACCGATTTAGGCTGCGGCAGGCCAGCCGCAGAATGCGCAAGCTGAATTGTGCTACAAATCCAGTGAGCAATAGTCTGCTTTGAAGCAGGAGCCCCCAGCATGTTGGGTGCATACAGGATAAATAGCGAGTCAGTTTTCCTGACTCCAGCCGTCCTGGAAACATAAATTTTCAAGGCCCTGACTACATCCAGTAACTTGGAGTCCTCCAAGTCCCTAGTAGCCGCAGGCACCACGATAGGTTGGTTCAAGTGAAAAGCTGATACCACCTTAGGAAGAAACTGGGGACGAGTCCTCAATTCTGCCCTATCCATATGGAAAATCAAATAGGGGCTTTTACATGATAAAGCCGCCAATTCCGACACACGCCTAGCCGAAGCCAAGGCCAAAAGCATGACCACTTTCCACGTGAGATATTTTAAATCCACGGTTTTAATTGGCTCAAACCAATGTGACTTTAGGAAACCCAACACCACGTTGAGGTCCCACGGTGCCACTGGAGGCACAAAAGGAGGCTGAATATGGAGCACTCCCCTGACAAATGTCTGAACTTCAGGCAGTGAAGCCAGTTCTTTTTGGAAGAAAATCGACAGAGCCGAAATCTGGACCTTAATGGAACCCAGTTTTAGGCCCATAGTCACCCCTGACTGTAGGAAGTGCAGAAATCGACCCAGCTAAAATTTCTCCGTTGGGGCCTTCCTGGCCTCACACCACGCAACATATTTTCGCCATATGCGGTGATAATGTTGTACGGTTACATCTTTTCTAGCTTTAATGAGCGTAGGAATGACTTCCTCCGGAATACCCTTTTCTTTTAGGATCCGGTGTTCAACCGCCATGCCGTCAAACGCAGCCGCGGTAAGTCTTGGAACAGACAGGGCCCCTGCAGCAGCAGGTCCTGTCTGAGCGGCAGAGGCCATGGGTCCTATGAGATTAATTCTTGAAGTTCCGGGTACCAAGACCTTCTTGGCCAATCCGGAACAATGAGTATAGTTCTTACTCCTCTTTTCCTTATTATCCTCAGTTCCTTGGGTATGAGAGGAAGAGGGGGGAACACATAAACCGACCGGTACACCCACGGTGTCACTAGAGCGTCCACATCTATCGCCTGAGGGTCTCTTGACCTGGCGCAATATTTTTCTAGCTTTTTGTTTAGGCGGGACGCCATCATGTCCACCTGTTGCCTTTCCCAACGGTTTACAATCAGTTGGAAGACTTCTGGATGAAGTCCCCACTCTCCCGGGTGGAGGTCGTGCCTGCTGAGGAAGTCTGCTTCCCAGTTGTCCACTCCCGGAATGAACACTGCTGACAGTGCTAACACGTGATTTTCCGCCCATCGGAGAATCCTTGTGGCCTCTGCCATCGCCATCCTGCTTCTTGTGCCGCCCTGTCGGTTTACATGGGCGACTGCCGTGATGTTGTCTGACTGGATCAGAACCGGCTGGTTTTGAAGCAGGGGCTTTGCCTGACTTAGGGCATTGTAAATGGCCCTCAGTTCCAGAACATTTATGTGTAGGGAAGTCTCCTGACTTGACCAAAGTCCTTGGAAGTTTCTTCCCAGTGTGACTGCCCCCCAGCCTCGAAGGCTGGCATCCGTGGTCACCAGGACCCAGTCCTGTATGCCGAATCTGCGGCCCTCTTTGAGATGAGCACTCTGCAGCCACCACAGCAGAGACACCCTGGTCCTTGGAGACAGGGTTATCAACCGATGCATTTGCAGATGCGATCCGGACCATTGGTCCAACAGGTCCCACTGAAAGGTTCTGGCATGGAACCTGCCGAATGGAATTGCTTCGTAGGAAGCTACCATCTTTCCCAGAACTCGCGTGCAGTGATGCACCGACACCTGTTTTGGTTTCAGGAGGCCTCTGACTAGAGATGACAGCTCCTTGGCTTTCTCCTCTGGGAGAAACACTTTTTTCTGGACTGTGTCCAGAATCATCCCCAGGAACAGTAGACGTGTCGCAGGAACCAGCTGTGACTTTGGAATATTCAGAATCCAACCGTGCTGGTGTAGCACCTCCTGAGATAGTGCTACGCCGACCAACAACTGCTCTCTGGACCTCGCCTTTATCAGGAGATCGTCCAAGTATGGGATAATTAAAACTCCCTTTTTTCGAAGAAGTATCATCATTTCGGCCATTACCTTGGTAAATACCCTCGGTGCCGTGGACAGGCCGAACGGCAACGTCTGGAATTGGTAATGACAATCCTGTACCACAAATCTGAGGTACTCCTGGTGAGAATGGTAAATGGGGACATGCAGGTAAGCATCCTTGATGTCCAGAGATACCATGTAATCCCTCTCTTCCAGGCTTGCAATAACCGCCCTGAGCGATTCCATCTTGAACTTGAATTTTTTTATATATGTGTTCAAGGATTTCAAATTTAAAATGGGTCTCACCGAACCGTCCGGTTTCGGTACCACAAACATTGTGGAATAGTAACCCCGTCCTTGTTGAAGTAGGGGCACCTTGACTATCACCTGCTGGGAATACAGCTTGTGAATTGCCTCTAACACAGCCTTCCTGTCTGAGGGAATCGTTGGCAAGGCAGATTTGAGGAAACGGCGGGGGGGAAATGTCTCGAATTCCAGCCTGTACCCCTGAGATACCACTTGAAGGATCCAGGGATCTACTTGTGAGCGAGCCCACTGATTGCTGAAGATTTTGAGACGGGCCCCCACCGTACCTGGCTCCGCCTGTTGAGCCCCAGCGTCATGCGGCGGACTTAGCAGAAGAAGCGGGGGAGGACTTTTGTTCCTGGGAACTGGCTGTATGCTGCAGCTTTTTTCCCCTACCTCTGCCTCTGGGCAGAAAGGACGCGCCTCTACCCCGCTTGTTCTTTTGGGGACGAAAGGACTGTACCTGATAATACGGTGCTTTCTTTGGTTGTGAGGGGACATGTGGTAAAAATGCTGACTTCCCAGCTGTTGCTGTGGAAACTAGGTCCGAAAGACCATCCCCGAACAACTCCTTACCCTTATAAGGCAAAACTTCCATGTGCCTTTTAGAATCTGCATCACCTGTCCACTGCCGAGTCCATAACCCTCTCCTGGCAGAAATGGACAGTGCACTTATTTTAGATGCCAGCCGGCAAATATCCCTCTGTGCATCTCTCATGTATAAGACAGCGTCTTTAATATGCTCTATGTTTAGCAATATAGTGTCCCTGTCTAGGGTGTCAATGTTTTCTGACAGGGAATCCGACCACGTAGCTGCAGCACTGCACATCCGTGCTGAAGCAATAGCTGGTCTCAGTATAATACCAGTGTGCGTATATATAGCCTTCAGGAGAGCCTCCTGCTTTCTATCAGCAGGTTCCTTTAGGGCGGCCGTATCCGGAGACGGTAGTGCCACCTTTTTTAATAAGCGTGTAAGCGCTTTATCCACCCTAGGGGGTGTTTCCCAACGTGACCTATCCTCTGGCGGGAAAGGGTACGCCATTAGTAACTTTTTAGAAATTACCAATTTTTTATCGGGGGAAGCCCACGCTACTTCACACACTTCATTTAATTCTTCAGAAGGGGGAAAAACTACTTGTAGTTTTTTCTCACCAAACATAATACCCTTTTTTGTGGTACCTGGGGTCACATCACAAATGTGTAAAACATTTTTAATTTCCTCAATCATATAACGAGTGGCCCTATTGGACATTACATTAGTCTCTTCGTCGTCGACACTGGTATCAGTATCCGTGTCGACATCTGTGTCTGCCATCTGAGGTAGCGGGCGTTTTAGAGCCCCTGATGGCCTTTGAGACGTCTGGGCAGGCACGAGCTGAGAAGCCGGCTGTCCCGCATTTGGCATGTCGTCAAATTTTTTATGTAAGGAGTCGACACTTTCACGTAATTCCTTCCACAAGTCCATCCATTCAGGTGTCTGCCCCGCAGGGGGTGACAACACATTTATAGGCACCTGCTCCTCCTCCACATAAGCCTCCTTATCAAACATGTCGACACAGCCGTACCGACACACCGCAGACACACAGGGAATGCTCTGACAGAAGACAGGACCCCACAAAGCCCTTTGGGGAGACAGAGAGAGAGTATGCCAGCACACACCAGAGCGCTATATAATACAGGGATTAACTAAATTATATCCCCTTATAGCTGCTATATGTATATTGCGCCTAAATTTAGTGCCCCCCCCCTCTCTTTTTTACCCTTTCTGTAGTGTAGACTGCAGGGGAGAGACAGGGAGCTTCCTTCCAGCGGAGCTGTGAGGGAGAAATGGCGCCAGTGTGCTGAGGGAGATAGCTCCGCCCCTTTTTCGGCTGACTTTTCTCCCGCTTTTTAATGGATTCTGGCAGGGGTATTTATCACATATATAGCCTCTGGGGCTATATATTGTGATATATTTGCCAGCCAAGGTGTTTTTATTGCTGCTCAGGGCGCCCACCCCCACTGCCCTGCACCCTCAGTGACCGGAGTGTGAAGTGTGTATGAGGAGCAATGGCGCACAGCTGCAGTGCTGTGCGCTACCTTGGTGAAGACTGATGTCTTCTGCCGCCGATTTTCCGGACTCTTCTTGCTTCTGGCTCTGTAAGGGGGCCGGCGGCGCGGCTCCGGGACTGAACATCAATGGCCGGTTCCATGCGGTCGATCCCTCTGGAGCTAATGGTGTCCAGTAGCCTAAGAAGCCCAAGCTACCACCAGTTAGGTAGGTTCGCTTCTTCTCCCCTTAGTCCCTCGCTGCAGTGAGTCTGTTGCCAGCAGATCTCACTGTAAAATAAAAAAACCTAAAATATACTTTCTCTCTAGGAGCTCAGGAGAGCCCCTAGTGTGCATCCAGCTTTGCCGGGCACAAGATTCTAACTGAGGTCTGGAGGAGGGTCATAGTGGGAGGAGCCAGTGCACACCAGGTAGTCCTAAATCTTTCTTAGTTGTGCCCAGTCTCCTGCGGAGCCGCTATTCCCCATGGTCCTTACGGAGTCCCCAGCATCCACTAGGACGTCAGAGAAAAATAAAAATTAGTGTTTGGGAAGGGAGTGGGAGGAGGACATGAATGCAATTTTGTTGTCCAGGGCTTCCATTAACTTAATGGAGAAGGGTCTGAATGGGTTAAAAAATGTAAAAAAAAATGCGTGAGGTCCCCCTTCCTAAGTATAACCAGCCTCGGGCTCTTTGAGCCAGTCCTGGTTGTTTAAATACTGGGAAAAAATTGGACAGGGGTTCCCCGTATTTAGACAACCAGCACCGGGCTCTTAGACCGGTCCTGGTTCCAAAAAATACGGGGGACAACAGATGTAGGGGTCCCCCGTATTTTTAAAACCAGCACCGGGCTTCACTAGCCAGGGACATAATGCCACAGCCGGGGGACACATTTATGTAGGTCCCTGCGGCCGTGGCATTACCCCCCCAACTAGTCACCCCTGGCCGGGTTTCCCTGGAGGAGGGGGGACTCCTTAAATCAAGAGGTCCCTGCCCCTCCAGGCACCCAAGGGCCAGAGGTGAAGCCCGAGGCTGTCCCCAGCACCCCTGGGCGGTGGGTGCCGGGCTGATAGCCATAAGTGTGTATAAAAAAGAATATTGTTTTTTGTTGTGGAACTACAAAGCCCAGCAAGCCTCCCCCGCTTGCTGGTACTTGGAGAACCTCAAGTACCAGCATGCGGGGAAATAACATGCCCGCTGGTACCTGTAGTTCTACAACAAAAAAGATACCCAAATAAAAACACAACACACACACACACCGTGAAAGTAAAAATGTATTAAAACACACTCACACATACTTACCTACATCCCACGCCGGTCACGTCCACTTGTCCATGTAGAATCCAATAGGTGGTTCCTGTAAAAATGAGAGATTACTTACCTACATCCCACGCCGGTCACGTCCACTTGTCCAGTAGAATCCAATAGGGCCGGTACCTGTAAAAATGAAAATTATACTTACAAACGAAGTAATCCACAGGAGGAGAGAGAGAAATGAATGAATATTATGCACTCGCTGACGCGGGAGGACGTTAGCACAGACAGGGGAGAGTGCTGCTGCTAGCTGGGATGATGGAGCAGGCGCCCCCGATAGTTGTGAGCCTAGTAGCTATACCCCTAGTAGCTTTGCCCCCAGTAGCAGTGCCCCGAGTAGTTGTGACCCCTGTAGTTGTGCCCCAAGTCGCTGTGCCCCTTGTAGCTGTGCCCCCTGTAGCTTTGCCCCTTGTGGCTGTGCCCCCAGTAGTTGTGACCCCTGTAGCTGTGCCCCTTGTAGCAGTGCCCTGAGTAGTTGTGCCCCCAGTCACTGTGGCCCCTGTAGCTTTGCCCCCAGTAGTTATGACCCCAGTCGCTGTGCCCCTTGTAGCTTTGCCCCCAATAGCTGTGCCCCGAGTAGTTGTGCCCCCTGTCGCTGTGCCCCCTGTAGCTTTGCCCCCAGTAGCTGTGCCCCCAGTCGCTGTGCCCCTTGTAGCTTTGCCCCCAATAGCTGTGCCCCGAGTAGTTGTGCACCCTGTCACTGTGCCCCCAGTCGCTGTGCCCCCTGTCGCTGTGCCCCCAGTCGCTGTGCCCCCTGTAGCTTTGCCCCCAGTAGCTGTGACCCCAGACGCTGTGCACCTTGTAGCTTTGCCCCCAGTAGCTGTGACCCCTGTAATTGTGCCCCCAGTTGCTGTGCCCCTTGTAGTTGTGCCCCCAGTTGCTGTGCCCCTTGTAGTTGTGCCCCCCAGTTGCTGTGCCCCTTATAGTTGTGCCCCTGTTGCTGTGCCCCTTGTTGTTGTGCCCAGTTGCTGTGCCCCTTATAGTTGTGCCCCTGTTGCTGTGCCCCTTGATGTTTTGCCCCTTGTAGTTGTGCCCCTTGTAGTTGTGCCCCCCAGTTGCTGTGCCCCTTGCAGTTGTGCCCCCTAGTTGCTGTGCCCCCCAGTTGCTGTGCCCCTTGTAGTTGTGCCCCCCAGTTGCTGTGCCCCTTGTAGTTGTGCCCCTTTTGCTGTGCCCCTTATAGTTGTGCCCCTGTTGCTGTGCCCCTTGTTGTTGTGCCCCCCAGTTGCTGTGCCCCTTATAGTTGTGCCCCTGTTGCTGTGCCCCTTGTTGTTGTGCCCCTTGTAGTTGTGCCCCCCAGTTGCTGTGCCCCTTGTAGTTGTGGCCCCCAGTTGCTGTGCCCCTTGTAGTTGTGCCCCCCAGTTGCTGTGCCCCTTGTAGTTGTGCCCCTTTTGCTGTGCCCCTTATAGTTGTGCCTCTGTTGCTGTGCCCCTTGTTGTTTTGCCCCCCAGTTGCTGTACCCTTATAGTTGTGCCCCTGTTGCTGTGCCCCTTGTTGTTGTGCCCCCCAGTTGCTGTGCCCCTTATAGTGGTACCCCTGTTGCTGTGCCCCTTGTAGTTGTGCCCCTGTTGCTGTGCCCCTTTTAGTTGTGCCCCTGTTGATGTGCCCCTTATAGTTGTGCCCCTTGTTGTTGTGCCCCCCAGTTGCTGTGCCCCTGTTGCTGTGCCCCTTGTAGTTGTGCCCCTTTTGCTGTGCCCCTTATAGTTGTGCCTCTGTTGCTGTGCCCCTTATAGATGTGCCCCTGTTGCTGTGCCCGTTGTTGTTGTGCCCCCCAGTTGCTGTGCCCCCAACACAAACACATAAAAAAAACCCACACACATACTTACCGCTCCTGCAGCGCTGTCCCCCGTCTCCGTCCGCCGGCTCGTCTCTGCTGTACTATGGGAGAGACGTCATGACTCATGACGTCTCTCCCTTAGTGGCACCGCTCAGACACCAGGGGTCAATTATGACCTCTGGTGTCAGTCAGCGGCGCTGGCTGCAGCGGGCGCCCACGGTGCCTGCTGCAGCCGGGAAGGGGGCTCGCCAGTGATTGGACAGCGGATCCAGCACTGGATCCGCTGGGCCAATCACATCTGGGGCACTGACAGGGGCGTGCATTCATCGGGGCTGAATGCACGCCCCTGTCATTGCGGCACCAGTATAGGTGCCGCTTCCCCATTCATTTTCAATGGCCTTTCACAGCCCATTGCTGCACCCCGCCCCCTGCAGCCCGGACTTTTAGTGTTAGCAGCGGGAGGCACCTCTCCCGCTGCCTCCCACCTGTCCCTCACAAGCAGCGACAGGGGGGGGAGAATTATTAAAATAATAAAAAAAGATATTTATAACAGACTGTGCTATAAATATCTTCTTTTTATTATTTTAATCATTATGACAGGGGAGGCACTGCCTCCCCTGCCTGCACGTCCCTGCTCTGGATATGTGCAACATTCTATCTTTAAAGTTGTGTATTCGTGTATTGCGTTTAGCAACAATATCTGCATTACAGTGTGTCCACATATTTATACATTTAAACAACACTGTTTTGTGTTTTCACATTAAAGGGCATAGGTGTGCGCAGGGGGGGTGCCTGGTGCGCACAGGCACCCCCTAATGTCTGGCACCCCAATCTCACATTCCTGATGCAGCGATCGCCGAGTAAGCTGATTACTGTCCCCTCTGCGCTGCACCCTGTCAGGACTGTATTACTGACCAGACGCCTGGGTTAATCAAGGGTGCCACTGCCACCAGCTTTCAAACTCCCGGCTCACCTCCATATACAAAAACAGCATGATGTGATTACGTTATGCTGCTCATACGCCCACCCGCCACATGCCCACCTCTCTCCTTTTATGCTATGCCAACGCCAGCCACTGATGAGGATCAGCATGCAGCCAGCGTTCCTCTTAGGAAGACACATTCAATACTGGCAGGCGGTCGGCAGCAACATTGACACGTCACTCGTTTTTCCAGCAGCGGCAGGACTAGTCTGCGACTGTCAGTGTCAGTGAGTGACTGACTTGTAAGTAAGCTGTTGCAGCTTGCAGGGGAAAGAGAGGGGGAGCCAGACCAGGCTGAGGAGGAGCAGTGTAATTGCACTGAGGGCCATCAGGGGTGTTTGTTTGGAGCACACCACAATATCTGACAATGTATCTGCTTTATTAGGATTGGTACAAGGGTGGATATTTTATATTGCATTGACCGTCAATAGATGGTGCTAGACACACCCAAAAGGTGGTGCTAGACACACCCCTCCGACGGTGCACCCCCTAATAAAATGGTCTGCGCACGCCTATGTTAAAGGGAACAGTATCTTAAACATGACATGTTGGTGCAATACCTGCATACAGCCAGTGTTTGCATAATGCATACTGTAGCACTTACTGTATGCTACAGCATACCTCCCAACATGATCCTCTCCAGGAGGGACACAATGCTCTGCTTCTGGACTTTATTCTTTATTTATGATTGTCTGCACCTGTGTTCAACAGTTTAGTGGATAAGAAAGGTGTTTCAGCACAGGTGATGGCAATCATAAATTAAGAGGGAAGTCCAGGCGCAGAGAATTCTGTCCCTCCTGCAGAGGGTCATGTTGGGAGGTATGCTACAGTAACAGAAGATGTAACAAAACACAGTTAAGAAGATAGTTCAAATCGTATGTTTTTTATTACATGTTGTTATTTGTGCAAAAAACATATACATTAAATATATTAGACATAAATAAACTATAAGTAAAACTAACTAAATAAAAAACAAAGATGCACAGGGAGAAGCATCAGTTCTGCAAGCACACCAACAATCACCTGGCCATGCAGAAGAAGAGGTAACAGCAGAGCCGGCCCTAACCAATATGATGCCCTAGGCAAGATTTTGGCTGGTGCCCCCTAGCACCGCCACTAGTTCTGCAGGAGATGTCTGGCATGAGTCATCTGGCAGCTCTGCTAACATCTGGCGCCTTTTGTTTCTGATAATGCATCTTATTTGCATTACTATGTGTCTAGGATGCACAAGTAGCTTCTGCTGATTAAAATAATATGCAGCATGCCTATATTCTGTGTGCGACTGTGGGGTAAATTTACTAAGGTGGGAGATTTGTAGAACTGGTGATGTTGCCCATAGCAACCAATCAGATTATATCTATTATCTGCTAGAAGCAGCTAGATAAATGGTAAGTAGAATCTGATTGGTTGCCATGGGCAACATCACCAGTTCTAAAAATCTCCCACCTTAGTAAATTTACCCCTGTGGCTGTACCTGCATACGAAATGCTACATTACAGTGATTTCCAGGAATACACTGCAACGTAGCATTTCGTATGCAGATACAGCCACAGTCACACACAGAATATAGGCATGCCGCATATCATTTTAATCAGCAGAAGCTGCTGATGCCCCTAAGCATACCAAATGCCCTAGGCATTTGCCTAGTTTGCCTATGCCTAAGGTCGGCTCTGGGTAACAGAGCCCAGTACCCAATCTCAGGCATCACAGTACTAATTCAGCAGGAAGGATCTTGACATTCAAATCTCGCAAGCAATGGTAGAAAGTTGCCATGGGCCAAATAAATATGGGGCAAGAACTTAAGAGGGCATCTGGCAAGACATTTCAAATGTCAGCGTTGTGGTCTTCTCTTTGTCGGCTGAAGGGGGACTTCGGGTGAGTGCGACCGCTGGTTTGATCTGCGAGTGCCCTGGGAGATGTGGCAGACGAGGTGGTGGGCCTCAGGTTTTGGGCCAGAAGGGAGGCTATCTCCCACATGCCATGCCCGATTGTAGAGGTCATCTCACATAGCTCCAGGAGCACCTGTTGTTAAAAGTGCTCCATCCTCTCGCCTTGCTTTAGCATGGAGAGGAGAAGCTCCTGGTTGCTTGGAGTCGGCGGTAGCTTGGGCTCAGCAGTCTCCTCTAGGCCTGCCAGTGATTCTGGGGCATCCTCCCCACAGTGTGTTCCAGACCCCCCTCTCCAGGCTGCGTGAGCTGTTCCTCCTCATCTGAAAATTAAACAAACACAAAGTAAAATTAGCATTGGCGTTTTTATGACAAACTTTTATTTTAATGTTACTTTAATAATTACGTTGGTCAGCATGCGGGAGCTCAATGGCAGGCAAGTCCGTGTCCATGTCAGACACGCCTGCCACCTCCTCTTTGGTAACACACATCAATGCCATCTCCTCCAATGGGGTGTATCCCAAAGTCTGAGGGATTTGCCCACCACCTGTCCCCCTCGCAATGCCACCAGCGGGCATGCATCTTCCCATTCAGCCGGCAACTTGACATCCACCCATCTAAAATAAGTTACAATATAGGGGATACATTTTACTATGGTATTCAAGACATTGAAAGATACTGGTACATTATCTAACAGTTATAACTAAACTTTTTTTTAACAATAAAAACATATACCACTGTTTATAGGAATTTTAAACTGCACTCAAAACTCCCCCTAGAGTAGCTTAGTTTATCTTACTTGTCCTTTTACCCAAACACACTGTCCTTGAGAGATGTACAGTATGCACATGCATACATTAATAGCTATTATTCGCACAAGCAAGGTTAAGTGCAGCACAACAATAGCTTTTATGCATACCGTCTTTTCACCTCCTGTGATGTGCGGACGATGGGCACCTCCATGTTGACCGCATCTGTAATCTCTTTCCAGATGTGCTCCTTCGTCCCTGCACCCATGTTCTTCGACCCATGATACACTTTGTCCATTGCTTGAGGGATCAGAATGTGAACCTCCCTCCTGCACAATGGTGGTTGTCTTTTTTTCTATTTGTTCTCCTGCGTTGCCTGAGATTGGGGTTCCTAAGACTGGCTGGGACCTGCTACCTCTTCATCCGCAGACGCAGGTGCTTGCTGGTGTTGCGCACCTGCTGCTTCTTCCTCTGCAATTCTTCTCCCAAAAGCATCCACATGTATCCGCGCAGTAACCTTTGAGAGATATCTGGCAATCGGATGCATGATAAAGTGTATTTCGCGGACGGAAATAAAGTAGTTTTATAGCAGAACGCACCCATTATGAGTTAAATGCGTGCAGGAGGTGTATGCATAATTTAGCAATTATCAGGTGGTTTGCACCTGTGTAGTGAGGGTTTTGTTGAGACAGATGGGGTCATTCTGACCTGAACGCTCGTTGCAGTTTATCGCAGCGCAGTGATCAGGTCACAAATGCGCATGCGCTGGCACCGCAGTGCGCCGGGGCGCATGGCTGACAGCAGACGGCTGTCATTGACTAGCGATCACCTCTGCCTGATTGACAGGCAGAGGCGGTCTTTGGGCGGGAGGGGGTGGCACGGCAGCATTTGGCCGCCGGTTTGTGGGTGCGGTCCGGCCAACGCAGGCGTGGCCGGACTGTGTGGGGGCGGGCCGCAGCGGCTGCATGACATCACACACAGCCGCTTCGACCCAGGGCAGCGACGAGTAAGTCCCAGCCAGCCGCAGGAGCTGCGCTGGCTGGGAGTTACTCTTCAAGTACGAAAGCATCACCGATGTGCGATGCTTTTGTACTTGTGCGGGGAGGGGGGGGGCCTCTGACATGCGGGGCGGACTAGCCCTGTGCTGGGAGTCCACCCGCATGTCAGTGTAAGTGATCGTAGCTTTGCTAAATTTAGCACAGCTACGATCAGGTTGGAATGACCCTCAGAGAGAGAGAAGAGAGGTGAGAGAGGACAAGGGAGAGTGTTTTTTGTTGACTTAATATTTCATTACTGCCCAGTAGGTATAATATTCTTTCCTGTGTGCTGTTTTCTATTTAGCAACCATATGCATGTATACTAATCATGGTAAATTTAATTTGCCCATTTTTGAAAAAAATTTTAAGTATTGTTTTACTATGTGTACTATGTTTATACACAGTGATTCACCGGTGTGTATCTGTGTGCATGCAGTGGTGTGGTATTCTTTCACAGTGTTTTTTTCACATAACAATAAAGGCTAATTTTGCGGGTATGGGTCGTTGGGTCGACTCAACTTAGGTCGACAGTCATTAGGTCGACCATGGAAGGTCGACAGGGGCAATAGGTCGACGTAGTCATTAGGTCGACATGTACTAGGTCGACATGGGTTTTTGGACTTTTTTTGGTGTCGTCTTCGTAAACTGACGGGGAACCCCAATTAGTGCATTGTGTCCCCTCGCATGACGAGCGCCATAGGGCAAGGTGCCTCACTACGCTCGGCACAGGTTACCGTTCCCAATTGTAGTCCACGTGGATCGTCAAGTATGAAAAAGTAAAAAAAAAATTGAATTTTTCTTTAAAAACTCATGTCGACCTTTGACCTAGTACATGTCGACATAATGACCATGTCGACCTATTGACCATGTCGACCATCAGTGGTCGACCTAAGGTGTGTCAACCTAACAACCGTATCCCCATTTTGTGTATCCAATTTTGTTTTTTAGTGTATTGACTAATACTTACATATGCTTTTTCTCCATTATGAACATCTGGAAAGACTGCGTAGGTCATGAATGTGGCCGAAACAGCGTAAACTCACCGTCTGGGCTTGCGGCACGCCTCTTCATGCAACACGCTGGCACGGAAGGGGTTACAGTTTTTTGTGGGAGGAACTTAAGGAAAACTGCCTGGATTGTGATTGGCTGGATTCTGTATAGGGGCTGGTCTGACATACATATAGTCTTCAGACTTAGGACATTCTGCCTCTTCCAGTTTTTTCCATGAGACTGATAAGTATACTGATTTCTATTACTTGTTTCATTTCCTTCTCATATCATCTCCCTAGCTCTTTTCTCTCTTGTCTTTCCCTAATCTTCCTTCTATCTGCCCCTGTGTCTCTTCTTTTGCTGTCCTTTTCTAATTTTTTATAGTAATAGCATTTATTCACATACATGATCAACGCCGGCGCAGCGCGGCCCTCTCGTCCGGCCCTCCAGCTCGGCTCATGGTCTCCAACGTGGCCCGGACAGGCCGGGGTAGGCCTGCTGCGCCGCAGTGCTGGAGCCCTAGTGCGTGCGCGGCCGGGCTCGGCCGCCCGCCCGTGCACACGTCCATCCTCTCCCCACCGCTTGAGGTAGCCGGGGTAGGCCTGGCGCGCCGCAGTTCAGGAGACCTAGCGTGTGCGTGGCCGGGCTCGGCCGCCCGCCCGTGCACACTCTTCCACCCTTCTCTTTCCGTCTCCGTCCCCGCCTAGCTGCGGCCGGGGACGGAGCGCCGGGGGCGACTGAGGTGGCTCGCCAGGGACGGAGTCGTTCCGTCCCTGACCCACCGCTTTAGGTAGCTGACGGCCGCACGAGTCACGTGGGCCGGGACAGCGCTCCAGCCCTACCGCTCGGCAACTCCCTAACGCCAAGGGGGGCAAACCCCCCCCCCCCCCAGATATATATATGTGCTGTTGGGGGACTAATGGTTAGGCACTTGGTTTTTTATATTTTGACATGGGTTTTATCCCTTACTAAGAAAAAAAAAAAAGAAAAAAAGGTCAGGCCATGCTAAAACTCCCCAGCGGGGGGTTGCGCGGCAGCCGGACACGATGGGTCCGTGCGGCGCGCGCGTGCTGTCACCCCTTTTGTCACCAGGGGGGCCCATATTAGGTCTGCCCCCGATGGTAAAGATTATCAAATGCAGGCCATCGCCCGCCCGTACCCGGACGGCACGACGCGCCCTCCCTTCTGCTGCGCATGGCCTGTCGCCGCCGTCGGACCTTGCAGGGCCCGTCGGCAGGGGTCGCGCCGCGCCATGCCCGCCCGTGGGTCGTTCGCGCGGCGCTTAGTTCTATAGGCAGCCGTGGCCGTGCGGACCCTGCCGGTCACGGGCAGGGGCCCCGGCTGCCGGTCACTCACCCCAGGCGGGTGGCGAGCGGTCTGACCCCCCCATCCCGTGTCCAGACTGCTTCTTCCTATGCTGGTGCGGACAGCCCTCCGTCGAACATTGCGCTGCCCCCCTTTCTAGCAGTGACTAGGCTCCGGTATCTCGTCCTTAGGCCAATGTTCGGGATCGGAGGAGGGCGAGGCGCAGGTGGTTATGGCAGGATTTATTACAGCGGGACGGCTACGCCGTGATGCCCGACAGTGCTGGATCTTCGGGATCCTTGCTCCCGACGGGTGGTTTGCGAACCTCCCGCGGGGCGCGCGACTCGTGTGTTGGGTCTGATCTTCGGCCGCCTTCACCGGCGGCTGCCCCCTTGGTGGACGCCACTGTTTTGTCCGCCATTCGTGCCGCTGTTGTGTCGACAGTGGCTCCCTTGTTGTCCTTCGAGCCCGGTGGACTGGGGCTGCCCACTATTTCTTTGTCGGATAACATTGTGCGATCTCTTACGCCACTCCTGTCCTCTGGGGCCACGGTCCCCCCGCCAGCCCCGCTCACAGCGCTGCGGGACCGGTGGGAGAGCATGGGAACAATGTCTCGCTTTTGTCTCACCAGCCGTGGACGTCGGGACAAATCTGGAGCCAGCCGATTCAGCGTCTGCGGGACCGGTGGGGGAGCATGGGAACAGTGGGGTAAATTTACTAAGATTCGTGTTTTCCCGTTTGAGGTCAAAGTTCAATCACGAATGACATCGAAAGTGTAAATATGCAACTTTTTGAATTGATTACGACTAATTTACTAAGCTGCCGTATTCTGCATTTTCGGGTTTTCCGATGTCGATGTCATTCGTTTTTTTTGGCAGTGTTTTACGTGAGTGACTTGTAAAACACTGCCGACTTTAATACAATGAATCTCGGCCGGATCTGAGAGATCCGTGCTGGGCTTCATTGTGCACTTTGTTAAAAAAATAAATAAAGTTTAAATGTTAAAAAAAAATTGCATGGGTCCCCCCTCCTAAGGCAAACCAGCCTCGGGCTCTTTGAGCCGATCCTGGTTGCAGAAATATGGGGAAAAAATGGACAGGGGTTCCCCCATATTTAAGCAACCAGCATCGGGCTCTGCGCCTGGTCCTGGTTCCAAAAATACGGGGGACAAAAAGAGTAGGGGTCCCCCGTATTTTTGAAACCAGCACCGGGCTCCACTAGCTGGACAGATAATGCCACAGCCGGGGGTCACTTTTATACAGTGCCTTGCGGCCGTGGCATCAAATATCCAACTAGTCACCCCTGGCCGGGGTACCCTGGGGGAGTGGGGACCCCTTCAATCAAGGGGTCCCCCCCCCCCCCCCAGCCACCCAAGGGCCAGGGGTGAAGCCCGAGGCTGTCCCCCCATCCAATAGGCTGCGGATGGGGGGCTGATAGCCTTTGTGAAAAGTGATTGATATTGTTTTTAGTAGCAGTACTACAAGGCCCAGCAAGCCTCCCCCGCAAGCTGGTACTTGGAGAACCACAAGTACCAGCATGCGGTGGAAAAACTGGCCCGCTGGTACCTGTAGTACTACTACTAAAAAAATACCCCAATAAAGACAACACACACACACCTTGAAAGTATAACTTTAATACATCCATCCACACCTGAAAACATGGGTCCCCTTTCAGTGCGAGGTCGGGTATCCGTTTTTTTATTTTTACAAGTACGTGGATTACAAAAGGATTTACCGAGGAGCCGAAAACACTGGATTATGTGAGTATAATTTTTTCTACAGGTACACCATGGATTCTACTGGAGAAGAGGACCGACCTGCGTGGGAACATAAGGTAAGTATGTGTATATGGAGGTGTGGATGGATGTATTAAAGTTATACTTTCAAGGTGTGTGTGTGTTGTCTTTATTGGGGTATTTTTTTAGTAGTAGTACTACAGGTACCAGCGGGCCCGTTTTTCCGCCGCATGCTGGTACTTGTGGTTCTCCAAGTACCAGCTTGCGGGGGAGGCTTGCTGGGCCTTGTAGTACTGCTACTAAAAACAATATCAATCACTTTTCACAAAGGCTATCAGCCCCCCATCCGCAGCCTATTGGATGGGGGGGACAGCCTCGGGCTTCACCCCTGGCCCTTGGGTGGCTGGGGGGGGGGGGGACCCCTTGATTGAAGGGGTCCCCACTCCCCCAGGGTACCCCGGCCAGGGGTGACTAGTTGGATATTTGATGCCACGGCCGCAAGGCACTGTATAAAAGTGACCCCCGGCTGTGGCATTATCTGTCCAGCTAGTGGAGCCCGGTGCTGGTTTCAAAAATACGGGGGACCCCTACTCTTTTTGTCCCCCGTATTTTTGGAACCAGGACCAGGCGCAGAGCCCGATGCTGGTTGCTTAAATATGGGTGAACCCCTGTCCATTTTTTCCCCCATATTTCTGCAACCAGGATCGGCTCAAAGAGCCCGAGGCTGGTTTACCTTAGGAGGGGGGGACCCCACGCAATTTTTTTTCAGAAAATTTATAACATTTCCCCCCCGTTCCCACTGAAAAACATGCACGGATCTCATGGATCCGTGCATGCCTATACAAACACGGGATAAAAAAGCAGGTCTGGTTTTTTTTAGCACTTTTTCACGATTTGTATTTTATCACGGCAGTGTTTGGCTATTGTCGGCAGTGTTTGTGTTTTGCACTTTTTAGTAAATTCCCGATTTCTAGCAAATTGCAGGCGTATTTGACCGATGGTGTATTGATTCGTGATTTTTTCCTAGGACTTCCAAAATATTACGAATGCCCTCATCACTGCCGTGATTTTTGCTTAGTAAATTACCGAGATGACACTTTGATGAAAAAACGGCATCTCGGTCAAAATCGGGACCTTAGTAAATATACCCCAATGTCTCGCTTTTGTCTCACCAGCCATGGACGTCGGGACAAATCTGGAGTCAGCCGGTGCATCCACCAGTCGTCCGGCGGTTGCAGGGACCGATGGAGGACCCTCTCGTGCAGGTTAGTCTTCATCGGACCCTGACTGGTCCCGGGGGAGCGCCGTTACTCCCCCGACGCGGATTTAGATCTAGTACTCAGTCCCGGTCCTCTAGCCGGGGCGCAGTACGCGTAGGGTTTCCAGCGAGCGCAGTATACACAGGTATAGGCATTGGGGCACAGACTCTTCCCTTGCCTCCTCGTCCTTAGACTGTGTGTCCTCCTCCTACGGCTTTGCACTGGTCAGGCATCGCAAACGGCACGAGCGCCGGTATTCCACCTCTTCCGCCTCGCAAGTGTCGGTTGCGTCGGACACTGTTCACTGCGCCAACGCGGCAGTGCACCGTGCTCTCCGGCCCTGGGTCCGGGAGCGGATCCGTAAGGGCCAATATGTCAATATTTTGCTCTTACTAGCGATGCTCGTATAGCCTTGCTTTCGGCTAAGCAAAAGGGCCGGGGCAGCAAGGACGCTTTGCGCTCCTACCCGACTTGAGTTAGGTACATGTTGATCTTTGCGGCGTGTTATTTACAGACGCGCCCGGATGAACACTTTAACATCGTGCGCCATCAGTTCCTTATACACGTGCTGCACCATAAGTACGAAGGGTCGGCTTGGCGACGTTACTGTGAGGACTTCCGGCGCAAAACTGCACGGGCGGCAGATCTATAACTTCGGTAAAAAGGATGTGGAATTGTGCTCGGAGCGGCCACAGGGTTCGGCCGGCGCTTAGGACTGTGGTACATCGGGACGTTGGGCTCAACGACCTGCTCTCGTTCTGCCGGCTTTCGAGGGGTTCCATCGAGCGCGGGGCATAGTTAATGCTTCGCTTTCAATACTGCCCAATACGGCTTGGGGCGGCGGCAGCGTTTTGTCACTCCTACATCAGCTGTGGCAGAGGCCACGGGATCAAGGACTGCCCCACTCCAGGGCACGGGGGTAATTCTGGCCCGCAGACCCGCGGCCCCAGGCGCTGGCCACAGCCCCCACCCCAATTAGACTACGGGCGCTCCTACCCTGGCTGCGACGGTACCCGCGGCCGGTGGACGCCCTATTCGTACACTCTGGTTTTGCATCTGGTTTCCCCTTGCCGATGCATGGACTGGCGGGTCCCGGGGCTAGTACGAACTTGCGTTCGGCTCGGGAGTTTCTGGCCGTGCTCCGGCAGAAGGTTGCGGCGGCAGTGTCGTTGGGCTGGATGATGGCCTCTTCCAGGAACCCCACCCCCCCACCCCACCCTTACCAGATTGGTCTTGTCCCCCGTAGGCATAGTGCCCAGGAAGTCCGTGGGCGAATTTTGACTCATCCGTCTTTCCTGTCCTTTCGGATCATTGATTAATTAGGCTATCCCTATTAGCAGGTAGGGTCGTTTACCTATCTGAAAGTTTGATTCGGCCATAGACGCCATTCGGTCGTTTGGTCCGGGGCCGGTGATGTGTGAATTGGACATCGAGTCAGCGTTTCGCTCCTCCCGCTGCACCCTTTCGCCTTTCGATTTAGGGGTTTTCAACTGGATAATGGCTACTACATTTATCGCTGCCTCCCCGTGGGGTTTTCTCTCTCTTGCGCATACTTCAAAAGGTGCAGTTCTTTCCTCCGCTGGGGTATGCAGCAGGGATGGGCGAGCGGGGTATTTCGTACTTCTTGGACGATTTTCTTTTATCGGCCCACCTGGCTCTGTTCACTGCGTCGTCTTGCTGCAGAGGGCATTGGCAGGGTCCCCTGAGCCTCCTTGTTTACCTCGGGATTCAGATGATATGGTCGGTGGTCTCTGTAGGCTCCTTGGGGACAAGGTGTTGCGTCTTCACGATGATATCCTCTGTGGGCTCGCCGTGGGCAAGCTTACTCTACAACAGGCTCACTCCTTCTTGGGCCTGTTTCTTTTTGCTTGCAACGTTACCCCCATGGGTAAGGATTTTCAGTAGGAACTTGGAACGGGCGACAGTTGGGATTAGACGCCCGCATCATTTTTTTGGTTTAGCACTAGAGGGATTTACGATTTGGGACGAATTTATAGTTCGTTTCACCACCTCCCTGGAAGCTTTTCACGTCCGCCTCTGGTGCTTGCGTTTCTGGCTGTTGCTGGATATTTTTTCCCATACTGGGCGCAGTGGAGCTCTGGCGCTATGCCCTGCGTAATAAGCAGGTGGTCTGCTGGTGCGACAATTTGGCCGTGGGTTTTGCCATCATTAGGCAGGAGTCCACATCCTTGCCGGACTGCGGGTCTTCGCACAGATAGTCTTGCTATGCGGGGTTGAACGACATTACGTTGCGAGCCAAGCATGTCCCGGCCGAGCGCGACGAAATTGATGATACCCTTTCTCGCGGCAACTAGCAATGGTTTAGGCAGTTGGCTCCTGCAGCTCTAATCCAAGGGGACTTCTGTCCTGCTTCTGTGTGCGGATTGGAGGATTTAGCCCACAGGTCTTTGGCTCCTGCAACTTGCGCGGATTATCTGCCCGCTTGGGAGCGGTGGAGTCGTTACCTTCTGGAGAGGGGCCATAGCGGTAAGACCCCTCACAAGGCAGATGGCCCATAGTTGCATTGGATTCGGGATGTCTGGGATGGTGGCAGAAGGCCGATCCCTGAACATCCGGGCAGCAGGCCCTCAGGGATGGTGGCAGAAGGCCGATCCCAGAACATTGGGGGCAGAAGGCCCTCCAACATTTAGGTTATTATTTCAATTATACTTTTGAGATATTTTATTTTCATGTGCTCTCCGCTTTCTGCTATGTGTGATTAATATGTCAACCGTCCCTTCGTTAGAGAGGGACTTTTTTCATCCCAGTTTAGATTTAATTGGCCTTCCTTTCAGTTCATAAAAGCCGTCGACGTACGCCCCGACGGTTTGGGGTGTAGGATTCAGCGCTCACGATACGAGGATACGGGGATACCATACGGGGATACGTGGTTCGCCTCTTCGTGGCGGCCTTTACGATGGCCTTCCACGGTGCGTTCAGGATGGATGAGCTGGTGTCCGTCTCTCTGACTTTTGCCTCGCCCATGCTGGTGGCCCACATCGTCGTATGCCCCGACGGTTCGTGGTGTCGGATTCAGCGCTCCAAGACTGACGTAGCCGGCTGGGGGGCTGTGGGTTCGAATGGGTCAGGCTCGTGCGCGGAGCATTTTGTCCGGTTGCCGCAGCCCAGGCTTATTCGTCCGTACGGCCTCCAACGCCCACCGGGTGGCTCGTCCATTGTGACGGTTCCCCGTTGACCAGATATCAATTCCAGTCAGTTTTGGGACGTTGTCTTTGATACCTGGGTCTATCTCCGGCCGACTATGGGACTCACTCTTTCCGCATCGGCGCTGCGTTAGCAGCCGCTGCGGCGGGTTGGTCCGAAGTCGAAGTCCGGGCACTGGGTAGGTGGAGGTCTGGTGTAGTCAGACGCTGTATCAGGCTTTTTCCTCCCAGTGCGCCCCTTTGAGGACTAGCCGCTCGTCGCAGTTGCACTTTGCGATTGCGGGGGCCTTGAGGAATTTTTGTTTTATCGTTGGTTTTAATTACGGCTTTTGCCGGCTGACGAAGTTTTGCGTTTTTGCCTCAAGTCAAATTGGGCGACCCCCCCCTCTGTTAGGGACGCAGGTTAGATTACCCATTTTCTCCATACCATATTTCATTTATTACCCTCAGTCACACCCTTCTTTTGCAGGAAGGCGGCTAGACCCACGCTTTATATGGCTTGTCGGCCGTAGCTTTGTGTTCTGTTTTATTTAGTTTGGGTTGAGTTTAGTTTTCTTCGTGTTATGCTTTGATTAGTGAGTGGAGTTTTCGGTTCAGGTGGCGGTGGCAGGTTGGTAACCTGGCAGTTGGCCGGTTTCTGCACATTTATTTTAGTTTAACTTAAGGACTTTATTGTTAGTAAGTTCGGGGGAACTTTTAGGTATTTTTATAGTCTTAGTATTAATTTATGGGCACCACCGTACCTGGTGGCCCATATGATAGACCATAAACATGTGTGGATATCGGGGCCGGAGGCCCAATTTTTTTACCCCATAGGGGCGGAGCGTACCTCCGTCCCTACAACTGTTGGTGGGCAGGGGTAGTGGCAGAAGGTCGACCCCTAGCCTTGGATTTTGGAATTCCGATGTCTGGGATGGAGGCAGGAGGCCGATCCCGGAACATCTGGGGCAGAAGGCCCCCTCACACATATGTTTTTATTGCTCGGGATCAGAGGCGTATCTAGCACGGAGCGAGCAGGGCACGTGCCCTGGGCGCCGTGGAAGCCCCAAACAGAGGGGGAGCCACTGGCACGGCCCGCTCACCCCATGCGACAGGGATTCCGCCGGCGCTACCTGCGGCGCTCTCCCTGTCTCCCCGGCTGCTGTGCCTGTCACACTGGACAGGTAGCGGCAGCCAGGAGCCTCCCCTCACCCTCCTCCTCCTCCCTGCACATTGTACTGTACGCGATCGCGCGTGCGCGACCTCGGAGGTGCGCACGCGCGCGCGGCCTTAACAGGTGAGCGGGCTTTACAATTATGTTTATATTTTTTTTCTGTCGGGAGAGGGGGGTGCGGGACAGTGTGTGTGTGTTTATTGTGTGTGAGTGTGTGTTAATTGTGTGACTGTGTGACAGTGTGAGTGTGTTAATTGTGTGTGTGTGGGACAGTGTGAATGTGTGTTAATTGTGTGTGTGTGGGACAGTGTGAATGTGTGTTAATTGTGTGGGTGTGTTAATTGTGTGTGTGGGACAGTGTGAGTGTGTGTTAATTGTGTGAGTGTGGGACAGTGTGCGTGTGTGTTATTTGTGTGTGTGGGACAGTGTGCGTGCGTGCGTGTGTGTTAATTGTGTGTGTGTGTGTGGGACAGTGTGCGTGTGTGTTAATTGTGTGTGTGTGTGTGGGACAGTGTGCGTGTGTGTTAATTGTGTGTGTGTGTGTTAATTGTCCCGGCGGTTATTGGCGTCTGTAGTGTGCGCCCCGTCCTCCTCCGCTGCCGCTGACAGGAGCGGCGGTGTGCGGCTCTCCCCCTCCTCCGCCGGCTCCGTCCTCCCGTCGTGGCCCTGCAGTGTGTGGTCTCCCCAGCAGCAGCAGGTTAGTCTCTCTCTCCCCCCGCCTCCTCCTCCTCCTCCCCCCCCCTCTCTCTCTCTCTCTCTCTCTCTCTCTCCTCCTGTGGATTGAAGTTTGTAAGTATCATTTTCATTTTTAGATGTACCCCTATTGGATTCTACTGGACAAGTGGACGTGATCGGCGTGGGATGTAGGTAAGTAATCTGTCTCTCAGTTTTACAGGTACCCCTATTGGATTCTACTGGACAAGTGGACGTGACCGGCGTGGGATGTAGGTAAGTAATCTGTCTCTCATTTTTACAGATTCCCCTGCTGGATTCTACTGGACAAGTGGACGTGACCAGCGTGGGATGTCGGTAAGTAATCTGTCTCTCATTTTTACAGGTACCCCTATTGAATTCTACTGGACAAGTGGACGTGATCGGCGTGGGATGTAGGTAAGTAATCTGTCTCTCATTTTTACAGGTACCCCTATTGGATTCTACTAGACAAGTGGACGTGACCGGCGTGGGATGTAGGTAAGTAATCTGTCTCTCATTTTTACAGGTACCCCTATTGGATTCTACTGGACAAGTGGACGTGACCGGCGTGGGATGTAGGTAAGTAATCTGTCTCTCATTTTTACAGGTACCCCTATTGGATTCTACTGGACAAGTGGACGTGACCGGCGTGGGATGTAGGTAAGTAATCTGTCTCTCATTTTTACAGATTCCCCTACTGGATTCTACTGGACAAGTGGACGTGACCAGCGTGGGATGTAGGTAAGTAATCTGTCTCTCATTTTTACAGGTACCCCTATTGAATTCTACTGGACAAGTGGACGTGACCAGCGTGGGATGTAGGTAAGTAATCTGTCTCTCATTTTTACAGGTACCCCTATTGGATTCTACTGGACAAGTGGACGTGACCGGCGTGGGATGTAGGTAAGTAATCTGTCTCTCATTTTTACAGATTCCCCTACTGGATTCTACTGGACAAGTGGACGTGACCGGCGTGGGATGTAGGTAAGTAATCTGTCTCTCATTTTTACAGGTACCCCTATTGAATTCTACTGGACAAGTGGACGTGACCAGCGTGGGATGTAGGTAAGTAATCTGTCTCTCATTTTTACAGATTCCCCTACTGGATTCTACTGGACTAGTGGACGTGACTGGCGTGGGATGTAGGTAAGTAATCTGTCTCTCATTTTTACAGATTCCCCTACTGGATTCTACTGGACAAGTGGACGTGACCGGCGTGGGATGTAGGTAAGTAATCTGTCTCTCATTTTTACAGATTCCCCTACTGGATTCTACTGGACTAGTGGACGTGACCGGCGTGGGATTTAGGTAAGTAATCTGTCTCTCATTTTTACAGATTCCCCTATTGGATTCTACTGGACAAGTGGACGTGACCGGCGTGGGATGTAGGTAAGTAATCTGTCTCTCATTTTTACAGGTACCCCTATTGGATTCTACTGGACAAGTGGATGTGACCGGCGTGGGATTTAGGTAAGTAATCGGTCTATCATTTTTACAGATTCCCCTATTGGATTCTACTGGACAAGTGGACGTGACCGGCGTGGGATGTAGGTAAGTAATGTGTCTCTCATTTTTACAGCTACCCCTATTGGATTCTACTGGACAAGTGGACGTGACCGGCGTGGGATATAGGTAAGTATGTGTGAGTGTGTCAGTGTGTTTTAATAAATTTTTACTGTCACGGTGTGTGAGTTGTGTTTTTATTTGGGTATTTTTTCTGTTGTAGAACTACAGGTACCGGCGGGCCTGTTATTTCCCTGCATGTTGGTACTTGAGGTTCTCCAAGTACCAGCAAGCGGGGGAGGCTTTCTGGGCCTTGTAGTTCCACAACAAAAAACAATATTCTTTTTTTACTTACACGGCTATCAGCCTCCCATCCACAGCCCACGGATGGGGGGGACAGCCTCGGGCTTCACCCCTGGCCCTTGGGTGCCTGGAGGGGGGGTGACCCCTTGATTTAAGGGGTCCCCACTCCTCCAGGGAACCCCGGCCAGTGGTGACTAGTTGGGGGGGGGTAATGCCACGGCCGCAGGGACCTACATAAATGTGTCCCCCGGCTGTGGCATTATGTCCCTGGCTAGTGGAGCCCGGTGCTGGTTTTAAAAATAGGGGGGGACCCCTACATCTTTTGTCCCCCGTATTTTTGGAACCAGGACCGGACTAAGAGCCCGATGCTGGTTGTCTAAATACGGGGAACCCCTGTCCATTTTTTTCCCAGTATTTAAACAACCAGGACCGGCTCAAAGAGCCCGAGGCTGGTTATACTTAGGAGGGGGGACCTCACGCAGTTTTTTTTTTAATTTTTAACCCATTCAGACCCTTCTCCATTAAGTTAATGGAAGCCCTGGACAACAAAATTGCATTCATGTCCTCCTCCCACTCCCTTCCCAGTCCCAAACACAAATTATTATTATTTTCTATAAAAATGTACAATATATCACAAGTATGATGAGCAGGCATGCAGCGGGCATTGGCGGCTTTGGACTGAGTTGCAAATTAGTGGCGGAGGGCTGGGCCAGTTGATGGTGGGCGAGTTTGTAAGCCATTGGTGGTGGCAGCGGGCATCGGCTCAGAGGCAGTAGCGGGCATTGGCTCGGTGGCGGTAGGGGTCATCGGCAGGATTCGGCAGACATTATGGCTGTAGTGCCTCACCGCACGTCACTGACCTCACCGCACGCCACTGGTGTGTGGGACAGTGTGCGTGTGTGTTAATTGTGTGTGTGGGACAGTGAGTGTGTGTTAATTGTGTGTGTGTGGAACAGTGTCAGTGTGTGTAAATTTTTGCAGTCCAGTGTGTGTGTGGGGGAGAGGAAAGTATGAGAATGTGTGTGTGTAGTCTGAGTGGGTGTGTGTAGGATTTGAGGGTGGCCAGTCTGTGTGTGTGTAATCAGTGTGTGTGGGATGTACTAATGGCCATTTACCGAAGAGAGATATGTATTAAACCACGGGCACTGAGATGCCCTTCTCACTCACCATCCAGCTGGGTGGGCGAGCCGGGCGGGTGGAAAGCCAGCAGCAGGGGCAGCATGCCGGATATCAGCAGCCGAGGGTGGGGGCTGTAAGGCACGTGCGGAGCCCAAAGCCGGAGATCAGCAGCATGTTGACCGGCAATAAGCAGCTTCTGCTTCCGCGTTCAACATGCTGATCTCCGGCTTTGGGCTACGCAGGGTTCGGGGGATGGGTGTCCTCTGCCGGTGTACTGCAGCTCCGGGGGTGCGGGCTCCGGAGGCTTTCAGCACTGTTGAATATCCAGCTGCCTCAAGTATGTACAGCCCGCACCCTCTGCTGCTGATATCCGGCATGCTGCTGCTGGCTGTCCTCCCGCCCGGCTCGGCCACACAGCTGTATGGTGAGAAGGGCATCTCAGTTCCTGAGGTTTAACACATATGCCTCAGAAAATGGCCTCTGCGGTAAACGATACTAATGCTTACCGTGACAGTAACAGCGGGGAGGAAGGCGCACATCGGGATCCTGCAGCATGAAACAAGAATCCCTTCGGAGCGCAGCAGACCACACTGAAAAAGGTGCATACCCGGTGCGGTGCTCTGCATCCCGGGTGGTGCCGAAGATGTGGAGTGTCGGAGGTGGCAGAAGCGCCGCAGCTTGGGGTGAGAAACCGCTGCAGCCCTTCCGCTGCTAAACTCTGCAATTAGTCTATTAAGGGGGTGGGCTCCCCTCATCATAGTGCCCCACAGGCCATGTTAATTCTGGGGGTAGGATCCCCTAACTCTATAATGGGAATTTTGGCTCATATCATGTGCTGTAACGTGAATTTTGGCTCATACCGTGTGCTATAATGTGAATTTCGGCTCATACTATGTGGGGTAATGTGAATTTTGGCTCATTCCGTGTGCTGTAATGTGAATTTCGGCTCATACCGTGTGCTGTAATGTGAATTTTGGCTCATACCATGTGGAGTAATGTGAATTTTGGCTCATACCGTGTGCTATAATGTGAATTTCGGCTCATACCGTGTGCTATAATGTGAATTTTGGCTCATACCGTGTGCTATAATGTGAATTTTGGCTCATACCATGTGGGGTAATGTGAATTTCGGCTCATACTGTGTGCTATAATGTGAATTTCGGCTCATGCCGTGTGGGGTAATGTGAATTTCGGCTCATACTGTGTGCTATAATGTGAATTTCGGCTCATACCGTGTGCTATAATGTGAAAGGGCCACCAGTACTAGATAGTATAAGGGGTCCTACTACACTGAAGGACACGCCCCTTTTGAGTGACCGCGCCCCTTTTCCGGAGAGCGCGCGCCTAATTGCTATCTGCACTCTTTCATTCCGCCTTCAAAAATTCAACTTCGACCACTGCACCTACATCTGTACATACACACCCTGACATCTTTATATGCAGTGACACCGGTGGCGTCTGCACATACTTTCCTTTTGTATTTTTTTTATTTTATTATTATCATTTTATTTATTTATTATTTTTATAAAAAAAAATTATTATTTTTTTTTTTTTGGGGGGGGGGGGGGGGGGGGGGCGCCATTATTGATCTTGCCCTGGGCTCCAAAAACCCTAGTTACGCCTCTGCTCGGGATGGAGGCAGCAGGCCGATCCCGGAACATCTGGGGCAGAAGGCCCCCTCACACACATATGTTTATTGCTCTATTTTGTCATATAATTTTGGATCACCCTTATTAAGTTGTTTATCATGCTTAACCGTTCTTCTCCCCGCCACCTTAGTTAGAGAGGGAAGTCTGCATTTTTAGTTTTAGTATTAATAGGCCTTCCTCTCAGTCGAAATAAAAAGCTGACCCCTTTCACGCCAATTACGGTTGTTGTGTCTTTATTTACTAGGATAAGTGTGCTTGAGTGGCGTGCGGATGCATCTGACGTGTGAAGTTTATGTAGTTGAAAAGGGTACCACAAAATCAAATTGTTGAATATCAAACTCTCCCGTTTCCCATTTGCAGTTGCATACATTCGCAAACCGAAATGTGTACTCATTCACATGGCTTACTTCACGTATATAGCATTATCTTAGCATACTTAAATACAGAATGTGAACTGCCAATTGCCTCAAAGTTTTCATTTTCTCTGCATCATATAGTAACTGACCAATCAACAGCAGGTAGACTATATAAATATTGGCAATTCAGGACAACACGCCATTGGCATCATGCAAGCTGCCGTCACTATTAGGGAGCTGACACTCCTCACCTCATAGATGGACCACCGCATGGGCCGCACTGGCCCCTATGTGCTGAACACTGTAAAGCATGTGGCCTACGCGGAGGTCCGTCATAAGATCCGCCTGCGGATGGGCACAAGACGCAGCATAGTGCAACTTGAATGGCGGTGGTCTGATCTCTGTCGCCGCCCTCCGGTATTTCTGTCTCGCCTATGTGAGCGGATACGCGCCCGTAAGTAGATATATGCACTCTTTGCATATTGTAACATTCCCGTGTGAATGTACTGAAAGTGTGTTTAATTTGCATGTGTACTGAGAGAGATAAAGCAGCAGGCAGTAGCGTGCGCATGTTTTGATGTGTACAGAGGGACTAATTCAGATCTGAACACTGAGTTGCGTTTTTTGCTGCCCTGCGATCAGACAGTCGCTGCCTACGGGGGGAGTGTATTTTAGCTGTGCAAGTGTGCGATCGCATGTGTAGCAGAGCTGCACAAACTGATTTTGTGCAGTCTCTGCGCAGCCCAGGACTTACTCTTCCAGTGCGATAGAATCATGACGATCGGGGCCAGAGCTGACTTCAGACACCCTCCCTGAAAACGTTTGAGCCGGCCCGCGTTTTTCCGGACACTCCCTGAAAACGGTCACTTGCCACCCACAAAAGGCCGCTTCCTGTCATTCTCCTTGCGAAAGCCCGTACGAATGGATAATTCGCACCATCCAGTCACTGACCGGTGAAGCCCGTTGTACCCGTCTGACGTGCCTGCGCATTGCGGTGCATATACATGCGCAGTTTGGATCTGATCACCTGCTGTGCGAAAGCGCACAGCAGCGATCAAATCTGAATTAGGCCCAGAGACTGTTATAGTGGTAGGTACATGGATCCTAAATAACATTAAATAACAAAGAATAAATAAATAACAAAGAAATAACAAAATAAATAAATAACAAAGAATGATGTGCTCTGTTGTAGTAATTTGTTCTTCATATTATTATTAATATTGATTTGAATAGTATTATTGTTATTAATATCATTATTACTAGTTGTTGTTTTTTTGTTTTCTTTTTAACCAGACCAAGCAAGTGTGGCATCCATTTTGAATGTTAGCATTTTGAATGATTGAGGGTTTTAAAATGATGATACGTTTTTTTTTACATTTTAAATGAAGTACATTTAATTGACTGGTTAATTATATAAATAATGTTTACGTAACACATGAATGTTACAGGATAAATAAAACTATGTTCCTCTGTGTTCAGATCACAATGACAACAAGGTCGCCAACACGGAGGCCCCTCGCCTCCACCATCCCCCTCCCAAAACCCCTCCCCCTCTCCACCTCAAGCCCCTCCCAAAACCCCTCCCTATCTCCACCTCAACCCCCATCCCCCTCCCAAAACCCCTCCTCCTCTCTACCTCAACTCCCTCCCAAGCTCCATCCCCCTTCCAAAACCCCTCACCCTCCAGCCCTCCAACAAAGAATGAGGAAGAGGCAGAAGAGGCTGGAGTGAATGGGGAAAGTAAGCACAATAATGTTGTTTTTTAATATTTTTTTTTTTTAAACTGTTTCTTATATAACGCAGTAATAAAAGACAGACATAGAGGTAATAAGGCCCTGTTTGCAAGCTTACAATATATAGGGAATTAAGAAGGATACACAATGATAGGCACTATCTAGAGCAGGCATTCTCAACTGCGGTCCTCAAGGCAGACCAACAGTGCAGGTTTTAGTGATATCCAGGCTTCAGCACAGATGGTTAAATCAAAATAACTGAGCTACTAATTAAGTCACCTGTGTTAAAGCCTGGATATCACTAAAACCAGGACTGTTAGTGTGCCTTGAGGACTGAGGTTGGGAAATACTGATCTAGAGCACATGTTCTCAAACTCGGTCCTCAGGACCCCACACAGTGCATGTTTTGCAGGTCCCCTCACAGAATCACAAGTGAAATAATTAGCTCCACCTGTGGACCTTTTAAAATGTGTCAGTGAGCAATTAATACAGCTGTGCACCTGCTGGGTTATCTGCAAAACATGCACCGAGGACCTATGATCTAGAGCAGGCATTCCCAACCACGGTCCTCAAGGCACACCAACAGTGCAGGTTTTAGTGATATCCAGGCTCCAGCACAGGTGACTTAATTGGTAGCTCAGTTAATAAGATTTTACTTACCGGTAAATCTATTTCTCGTAGTCCGTAGTGGATGCTGGGGACTCCGTAAGGACCATGGGGATTAGCGGCTCCGCAGGAGACTGGGCACAACTAAAGAAAGCTTTAGGACTACCTGGTGTGCACTGGCTCCTCCCACTAAGACCCTCCTCCAGACCTCAGTTAGGATACTGTGCCCGGAAGAGCTGACACAATAAGGAAGGATTTTGAATCCCGGGTAAGACTCATACCAGCCACACCAATCACACCGTATAACTCGTGATACTATACCCAGTTAACAGTATGATAACAACTGAGCCTCTCAACAGATGGCTCAACAATAACCCTTTAGTTAGGCAATAACTATATACAAGTATTGCAGACAATCCGCACTTGGGATGGGCGCCCGGCATCCACTACGGACTACGAGAAATAGATTTACCGGTGAGTAAAATCTTATTTTCTCTAACGTCCTAAGTGGATGCTGGGGACTCCGTAAGGACCATGGGGATTATACGAAAGCTCCCAAACGGGCGGGAGAGTGCGGATGACTCTGCAGCACCGAATGAGCAAACTCTAGGTCCTCCTCAGCCAGGGTATCAAACTTGTAGACTCTTGCAAGAGTGTTTTAACCCGACCAAGTAACAGCTCGGCAAATTTGTAAAGCCGAGACCCCTCGGGCAGCCGCCCAAGAAGAGCCCACTTTCCTTGTGGAATGGGCTTTCACAGATTTAGGGTGCGGCATTCCAGCCGCAGAATGTGCAAGTTGAATCGTGCTACAGATCCAGCGAGCAATAGTCTGCTTAGAAGCAGGAGCACCCAGCTTGTTGGGTGCATACAGGATAAATAGCGAGTCAGTTTTCCTGACTCCAGCCGTCCTGGAAACATATACTTTTCAGGGCCCTGACTACGTCCAGAAAACTTGGAATCCTCCAAGTCCCAAGTAGCCGCAGGCACCACAATAGGTTGGTTCACATGAAAAACTGATACCACCTTAGGAAGGAATTGGGAACGAGTCCTCAATTCCGCCTTATCCATATAAAATACAGATAAGGGCATTTGTATGACAAAGCCGCCAATTCTGATACACGCCTGGCCGACGCCACGGCCCACAGTATGACCACTTTCCACGTGAGGTATTGTAGCTCCACGGATTTTAAGTGGCTCAACTCAATGCGACTTCAGGAAATCCAACACTACGTTGAGATCCCACGGTGCCACTGGAGGCACAAACGGGGGTTGACTATGCAGCACTCCCTTAACAAAAGGCAGTGAAGCCAGTTCTATTTTGGAAGAAAATCGATAGAGCCGAAATCTGGACCTTAATGGAACCCAATTTTAGGCCCATAGTCACCTCTGACTTGTAGGAAGTGCAGAAAGCGACCTAGCTGAAATTCCTCCTTTGGGGCCTTACTGGCCTCACAGCACGCAACATATTTGCGCCATATGCGTTGATAATGGTTTGCGTTCACTTCTTTCCTAGCTTTAAATAGCGTAGGGATAACTTCCTCCGGAATGCCATTTTCCTTCAGGATCCGGCGTTCAACCGCCATGCCGTCAAACGCAGCCGCGGTACGTCTTGGAACAGACAGGCCCCCTGCTGCAGCAGGTCCTGTCTGAGCGGCAGAGGCCATGGGTCCTCTGAGATCATTTCTTGGAGCTCTGGGTACCAAGCTCTTCTTGGCCACCCGGAACAATGAGTATAGTTCTTACTCCTCTCCTTCTTATTATTCTCATTACCCTGGGTATGAGAGGCAGAGAAGGGAACACATACACCGACTGGTACACCCACGGTGTTACCAGAGCGTCCACAGCTATCGCCTGAGGGTCCCTTGACCTGGCGCAATATCTTTGTAGCTTTTTGTTGAGGCGGGACGCCATCCTGTCCACCTGTGGCCTTTCCCCACGGTGTACAATCATTTGGAAGACTTCTGGATGAAGTCCCCACTCTCTCGGGTGGAGGTCGTGTCTGCTGAGAAAGTCTGCTTCTCAGTTGTCCACTCCGGGAATGAACACTGCTGACAGTGTTAACCCATGATTTTCCGCCCATCGGAGAATCCTTGTGGCTTCTGCCATCGCCGTCCTGCTTCTTGTGCCGCCCTGTCGGTTTACATGAGCGACCGCCGTGATGTTGTCTGACTGGATCAGCACCGGCCGGTGTTGAAGCAGGGGTCTAGCCTGACTTAGGGCATTGTAAATGGCCCATAGTTCCAGAACATTTATGTGTAGGGAAGTCTCCTGACTTTTCCATAGGCCTTGGAAGTTTCTTCCCTGTGTGACTGCCCCCCAGCCTTGAAGGCTGGCATCCGTGG
Source organism: Pseudophryne corroboree (assembly GCF_028390025.1). Taxonomy (NCBI): domain Eukaryota; kingdom Metazoa; phylum Chordata; class Amphibia; order Anura; family Myobatrachidae; genus Pseudophryne; species Pseudophryne corroboree. The sequence continues at coordinate 149,097,892 of NC_086449.1, forward strand.
TCACCAGGACCCAGTCCTGTATGCCGAATCTGCGGCCCCCTAGAAGATGAGCACTCTGCAGTCACCACCACAGCGACACCCTGGCCCTTGGAGACAGGGTTATCCGCCGATGCATCTGAGAATGCGACCCGGACCACTTGTCCAACAGATCCCACTGGAAGATCCTTGCATGGGACTTGGCGAATGGAAATTCTTCGTAAGAAGCTACCATCTTTCCCAAGGCTCGCGTGCATAGATGCACTGATACCTGTATTTGTATTAGGAGGTCTCCGTCTAGAGACGCCAACTCCTTGGACTTCTCCTCCGGGAGAAACCCTTTTTATCCTGTTCTGTGTCCAGAACCATACCCAGGAACAGTAGACGCGTCGTAGGAACCAGCTGTGACTTTGGAATGTTCAGAATCCAGCCGTGCTGTTGTAGCACTTCCCGAGATAGTGCTACTCCGACGAACAACTGCTCCCTGGACCTCGCCTTTATAAGGAGATCGTCCAAGTACGGGATAAGTACTTTAGCCATTACCTTGGTAAATACCCTCGGTGCCGGGGACAGACCAACGGCAACGTCTGGAATTGGTAATGACAATCCTGTACCACAATTTTGAGGTACACCTGGTGACGAGGGTAAATAGGGACATGCAGGTAAGTATCCTTGATGTCCAGTGATACCCTGAAATTTTCCAGGCTTGCAATAATCGCCCTGAGCGATTCCATTTTGAACTTGAACCTTCGTATATAAGTGTTCAAGGATTTCAATTTTAGAATGGGTCTCACCGAACCGTCTGGTTTCGGTACCACAACATTTTGGAATAGTAACCCCGGCCTTGTTGAAGGAGGGGTACCTTGATTTCACCTGCTGGAAGTACAGCTTGTGAATTGCCGCCAGTACTACCTTTCTCCGAGGGCAGCAGGCAAGGCTGATGTGAGGCAACGGCGAGGGGGAGTCGTCTCGAACTCCAGCCTGTATCCCTGTGATACTACTTGCAGAACCTAGGGATCCACCTGTGGGCAAGCCCACTGATCCTTGCAGTTCCCGAGACGCGCCCCCACCGCACCTGTCTCCACCTGTGGAGCCCCAGCGTCATGCGGTGGACTCAGAGGAAGCGAGGGAAGATATTTGATCCTGGAACTGGCTGACTGGTGCAGCTTTTTCCTTCTTCCCTTGTCTCTGTGCAGAAAGGAAGCGCCTTTGACCCGCTTGCTTTTCTGAAGCCAAAAGGACTGTACCTGAAAATACGGTGCTTTCTTTAGGCTTTTGTGAGGAAACCTGAGGTAAAAAAATTTCTTCCCAGCTGTTGCTGTGGATACCAGGTCCCAGAGACCATCCCCAAACAATTCCTCACCCTTATAAGGCAGAATCTCCATGTGCCTTTTAAATGCAGCATCACCTGTCCACTGCCGGGTTTCTACTACCCTCCTGGCAGAATGGACATTGCATTAATTCTGGATGCCAGCCGGCAAATATCCCTCTGTGCATCCTTTATATATAAGACAACGTCTTAAATATGCTCAATGTTAGCAAAATATTATCCCTGTCTTAGCGTATTAATATTATCTGACAGGGTGTCAGACCACGCTGCAGCAGCACTATTTATGCTGAGGCAATTGCAGGTTTCTTTATATAACCTGAGTGTGTAAATACAGACTTCAGGATCGCCTCCTGCTTTTTATCAGCAGGTTCCTTCAAGGTGGCCGTATCCTAAGACGGCAGTGCCACCTTTTGACAAACGTGTGAGCGCCTTATCCACCCTAAGGGATATCTCCCAACGTGACCTATCCTCTGGCGGGAAAGGGTACGCCATGAGTAACTTTTTAGAAATTACCAGTTTCTTATCGGGGGAAACCACGCTTCTTTACACACTTCATTCATTCATCTGATGGGGGAACAAAACAGTGGCTGTTTTTTCTCCCCAAAAATAAAACCCCTTTTATGTGGTACTTGGGTTCATGTCAGAAAATGCGTAACACATTTTTTCATTGCCGAGATCATGTAACGGATGTTCCTAGTGGATTGTGTATATGTCTCAACCTCGTCGACACTGGAGTCAGACTCTGTGTCGACATCTGTGTCTGCCATCTGAGGTAACGGGCGTTGTTTGAGCCCCTGATGGCCTTTGAGACTCCTGGGCAGACGCGGGCTGAGAAGCCGGCTGTCCCACAGCTGTTACGTCATCCAGCCTTTTATGTAAGGAGTTGACACTGTCGGTTAATACCTTCCACCTATCCATCCACTCTGGTGTCGGCCCCACAGGGGGCGACATCCCATTTATCGGCCTCTGCTCTGCCTCCACGTAACCTTCCTCATCCAACATGTCGACACAGCCGTACCGACACACCGCACACACACAGGGAATGCTCTGACTGAGGACAGGACCCCACAAAGTCCTTTGGGGAGACCGAGAGAGAGTATGCCAGCACACACCAGAGCGCTATATAATGCAGGGATTAACACTATAACTGAGTGATTTTTCCCCAAATAGCTGCTTGTATACATATATTGCGCCTAAATTTAGTGCCCCCCCCTCTCTCTTTTTTTTTTTGTGTAAACTGTTTTTATTAGTCAAAGCAGCAGACAAAACACTACAGCAATACATTTCAAAAACAAAAGAAGGGAGAACAAAAACATCACGTAACATATATTCAGCAGTACGCTACACATAGAGCGCCCTTAGTAGAAAAATGGTTTGTCTGCATCATTGACAATGTTGAAATTTATAAAAGAGGAGCATATTAACAAAAACTGCTTAGAAAATGGGAAAGAAAGACAAAGAAGAGAAAAAGGAGAGAGGAGAAGCAAGGGGAAATTAGGATGGGTAGAGTCAGGTGTGAGAGTCTGCGCAGTAGGGGCAGACCAATTGGGGAACAGAGGGGTATCACCTTCCAGTTATGAGTCTGAGCCATATTATAGAGACGACATTGTCAGAATATGAATATGGTTATGTGTATTGATACAGGTATAAATGTGAGCATGTTTATAATTATGAGAGGGGTTATATCGTCGTGTAGGACCGATACAACGGTGTGTCCTTAAAGTCGTACCAGGGAAACCAAACAGCTATAAAATTAACTGTTTTCCCGGATGAGAAGGAGACTAGGTCTTCCATGTCTAAAAGGTAGTCTACCTTTGTGAACCACAATTTAATCGAGGGTGGAGAGGTGGATCTCCAAAGGATTGGAACCACCGCTTTAGCTGCGTTGCTAAGGTGTCTTAACAGGGAATGTTTGTAGGAGTGTGATCCTTCGGGGGTATGGTTAAGGAGCCAGAAACCTGGGTCTTTCGGGATCTCATCTCCCACTATCTGTTCGGTGCATTTAAATACCTCTGCCCAGAATGGAATTATAAGAGGGCAATCCCACCAAATATGTATAAAACTCCCTGGGGCTCTCTTGCATCTCCAACACAGATTCGAAAGAGAGGGGAACATTTTATTGAGGACACGAGGAGTCCTGTACCACCTATATATAAGTTTATAAAGGGTCTCTAGTGTCGAGATGCATAAAGAACTCGCCTGGGCGTTCTTAAATACGGAGACCCAGTTGATCTGCGTAGGTAACCCTGACAATTCCTTCCCCCAGGAAGCCAGGAAGGTAGGAGGTTGTGGGGAAAAGTTTTCCATAATCATCGTATAAATTTGTGAGATAGTATGCGTGGGTGAACTGGGAGAGGTGCATAGTTTTTCAAACCCGGTGAGGTCCCTAGTTATGTCAGAGAGGTTCTTAAAAGATGATATGAAATGGTGAACCTGCATGAACCTCCAAAACTCAGCACTATGCAGGTTCCAAGAGGACTGTACATCTGAAAAGGAGCGTACCCTACCCGAGCTCACCAGCTGACCAACTCTAAAAATCCCGGCTTCTGCCCATGAGGCGAAAGCAGTCCCTCGAAAGCCAGGGGCAAATTCGGAGTTACAGAGAAAGGAGGTTAAGGGGGACCATTTTGAGGATATGTGACTCTGGGATCTCAGCTTGGCCCATAGTTTGAGCGTGGGGGAGACCGTGGGGTGTGAAACCTTCGGGAGGGTGGGAAGCCAAGGTGCAATTTCAATATAATGTGGGAGACAGCCCTCCTCTAGGAGGACCCATTGTTTGCGGTCTTTGGCACGCGTCCATTCCAGAATCCTATTCAAGTGCACCGCGTGGTAGTAGTTGGGAATATGTGGGAGTTGTTGCCCCCCTTGATGTTTTCTCCTGAACAAAATATCATGTTTAAACCAGGGTGTTTTACTACCCCATACAAACGCGCGAATAAGACTCTGGACGTCTCGGAGCCAAAGCAGGGGGATGTGTATCGGAAGGGTCTGGAGGAAGAATAAAATCCTAGGGAGAGCATTCATTTTGACAACGTTAATCCTTCCGAACCAGGATAGTCTTAGTTTCTTCCATTTCAGGAAGTCTAGGCGAAGCCTAGTCAGTAAGGGTTTAAAATTTAGGGAGAACAATTTGGATAAGTCGTTGGTCAGTAACACCCCCAAGTATTTTAGTTTATGATCGTGCCAGGTGAAAGGGAAGTCCTGTTTCAGGCTTTCTACTATAGCAGGAGGAGTAGTTAAATTCATGTCAATAGATTTGGAATAATTTATTTTGAAGTTAGAGAGGGCTCCAAACCTCTCAAATTCTGCCATCAGGTTTGGCAAGGAGGTGACCGGATTCGTGATTATGGTGAGTAGGTCATCGGCATATAATGCCAATTTGTATTCGGTCCCCCTTACCAACAAGCCCGAAATGTTTGGGTTAGCCCTAATACTTCGAGCTAATGTTTCCATGCAAAGGACGAAGAGCAATGGGGATAACGGGCATCCCTGTCGTGTGCCGTTGGAGATTGAAAAGGAGTCAGAAAGGGAGCCGTTAATCCTAATTTTAGCGGACGGGGAGGTATAGAGGGATAGGATTCTATGAAGACAGACGCTGCCCAGTCCCAGATGCTTCAACATACCGGCCAGAAAGTCCCAGTCCACTCTGTCAAAAGCTTTTTCGGCATCGGTCGACAGTAGGATTGATGGGGATGAAAACCGTCCGGCATAGTGAATCATGCTAAGCACTTTAGAGGTATTATCCCTAGCTTCTCGGCCTAAAACAAATCCAGCTTGATCACCGTGTATCAAGCCAGGTAATAATAGTTTAAGGCGGTTTGCAATCAGTTTGGCGAAAAGTTTTATATCTATATTTAATAGTGAGATTGGCCGGTAACTAGAGCAAAGACTGGGATCTTTACCCTCCTTAGGTAGAACTGCAATATGGGCTTCAAGAGATTGTGGGGAGAAAGACGATTGATCTGATATGGTGTTAAAGGCTCTTGTGAGTATAGGTATTAATTTCTCTTTAAAGGCTTTATAGTAGGCAATAGTATATCCATCAGGGCCGGGACTCTTACCATTAGGAGAGGATTCAATAACTTTCTGAACCTCCTCAGTAGAAAACGGGGCATCTAGGTCTTCTACTTCTGTTGCTGTTAGTGTGGGGAAATGTAAGGCCCGTAAGTAGTCAGCTATGGCCGTTTGATGGGTTGACCTATCAATTCTTCCGGTTGGGCCAGAGAGGTTATACAGAGTGGAATAGTATGTCCTGAAGGCCCTGGCTATGTGGGATGTCTGGTGTTGGGATTGGCCATGATTATTTTTAATAGTATGAATAAAAGTAAGAGCACGTTGTTCTCTAAGTGCTTTGGCTAGTAGTTTTCCAGGCTTATTGCCCCACTGGTAGTACCTGCTACGGCACTTCCGATAAGAAAACTTGACTCTATCAGTGAGTAACTTATTCAGGTCCCCCCTAGCTGTTTCGAGATCAGCATAGTGTTGTGGAGTTTGGGATTTTTTGTGTAGAAGCTCGAGAGATTGTATTTTAGACAGTAAATCACCTCGGAGTTTCTCTCTCTGCTTTTTGCGGAAGGATCCTATTTGAACACAAACCCCCCTACAAATGTAAGAGTCTAAAGCGTTGTCAATTCGGGACTTACAGTCTGCGTCCTGCAGGAAAGTGTCGTTAAAACGCCAGGACCATTGGCGATGTGTGTTGGGAGGTAAGCGTATGGTGAGGTTAACCGGGGCATGGTCTGACCATACAATCTGTCCTATAGAGGCATCAGACAGGAGGTGTAAATATCGATGACTCAAAAATAAATAATCAATTCTGGAATAAGTCTGGTGTGGGTGTGAGAAATAGGAGTAGTCTATATCAGTAGGGTGTGTCAATCTCCATGTATCGATCAGCTGGTGCTCAAGCAGGGCACGTCTCACTCCCCTATGCTCCCTCTCTGGCCTACAGGAAATCTTTTTAGAATTGTCCTGGCGGGGATCCAGGGTCCAATTCAGATCGCCTCCCATCACAACCACCCCCTCCAAAAGAGGTTCCGCATCTTCTAGAACTGAGGATATAAAGGAAGGTTGTTTAGCGTTAGGAGCATATATATTCAAGAAAGAGAAACGTTGACCATGTATATCGCATTTCACCAGCAACCCCCTACCTTCAGCTATTCTGTGGGAGGCAACATTGAGGACAGGCAGACGGCGAGCTAATAATATGGCTACGCCTAGTGTCTTACCAGCAGAGTTATTAGACAGGAACACATGCGGATAATAGTGACATTTTAGGGACGGTACGTGTCCTATCTTGAAGTGTGTTTCCTGAATAAATGCAACGTCAATTTTCTCATCTCTAAGCCATTTGAGAAGTTTAGATCTTTTTTCCGGAACATTCAGCCCTTTGACGTTAAGAGTAGTTACATGTAGATCATTCACCCCCATTATCAAACGAATTTAATCGCTTCACCTTAGTCTTCTCTACGGCAGACCCTGGGAGAGGTGAGGAAGGAACAGCGAGGGGGGGGGATAAGAAAAAAGAGAAAGCAAGGAAAGGGAAAGAAAAAGATGCGGCGTGGGAAACCCCGCCAAAAAGTACTTTGACAATAAACAAAAATGATACTAATACAAAAAGGACTGCTGCAAAAAGGACAGGAGCGGAATCCTGCAGACTCCCGATCCAAAGGAACAAGGGATGCAGCATAGTGGGGTTTTATGGGGGGCTCAGGACAGCGACCACCCCCAAGATAGAAACTAGATAAATATTTGGTATTACCGAGGTGTGCACTAGGCACATGTGAAATAAAATAAAATAAAAGATTTTTTTTTTTTTAAAGAAAAATAAGGTATAGAAATATATAAGTATATATGCTTGTATAAAAGCGTACAGACAATCCTTAAATTATCAAACCAGGATTCATGACACCATAGCATCTGCACACTATTATCCAATTACAAAAAACAAAAAGCAAAACAAAAGGACCAAAAAACAAAAACCGATCTCACGTGTGAGCTACATATAGCACTATTAAGAGAGAAAAAAACTCAATGTATAACATATGTGGCAAATAATTTTATGTCCATTCAGGACGATACTTCTCATTCAGAAAGGCTTCGAAAGTCGTGGACCAGAAATGGCACCCCGCGTCCGTGGGGAGCGAACTTGCTGCCACGCGTCATCTGGAGGGAGTACAATAGGCAAGTCCGGCAGGTGGTAAAAAGCTTCCCAATCTGGCACCGGAACCGGGGGGATTCCCAGGATCGTGAAAAAGGCCTGTAAATCTGAAGGTCTGGTGAGACTTGCGGTTTTACCGCCATGGGAGACCTGGAGGGAGAAAGGGAAGCCCCATCGATATTTCAGCTCGAGTTTCCTGAGAGAATCTGTAAGAGGTTTCAAGGCACGACGTTGTTGTAAGGTCGACCAGGCAAGGTCAGGAAATATCTGAATCTTGTCGCCTTGAAAGTCAATGCTGTCCAGTTGAAGGGCCGACCTCATTATTTCCTCTTTTTGGGCGTAGTAATGGAGCCTACAGATAACGTCTCGTGGTCTGTCGGAGGGTAGGCCCCGAGGACGGAGGGCTCTGTGAGCTCTATCGAATGTAATGTCCGTGTTCGGATCTAGGTCAATAAGTTCCCCAAATATCTTAGATAAGGCGGCTACCAGGTCTGTTTGTTGGACACTCTCAGGCAGGCCCCTGACTCTAATATTATTCCGCCAGCCGCGATTATCCATGTCCTCAATGCGTGATTTTAAGAAGGAGATATCATCCCGTTGGTGAGATAGCACTTCCCGAAATTTAGTCAAAGAGTCCATAGTAGACGATTCATGGCGTTCCAGGACATCAACTCGAGTCACGATTTGAGACATATCTTGTCGGAGCGCTGTCACTTCCTGAGTGATGGTGGATAGTAGACGAGTCTCCAAGGCTGAGAAGTCCTGTTTCGTAGGAAGTGACCTTACATGAGACAATATTTCACTTATCTCCGCAGACAGAGAGAGGGCCTGTGGGGGCTCCGGAGTCCCAGGGGAGGCCATGTCGTCCACCGGGTTGCGTAAACTCGGGGAGGTCGGGACGTTAGAAGGAGCAGCGGGGGTTGAGGTTGGAGAAGTTAGGAACTGACGTAGATCTGATGAGCGTCGATTCGCGGGGGGTGGAATCGCGTCCGGCTTGGTCTTGGCCTTTTTTTTTTTTCTTTATCCCCTTCACCATGAGATCGGTCTTTAAATAAAGCGGTTTAAAATTACACTTTCACATATCCTCGGCACTGCGAAGATTGAGGGCCGTCGCTGTGCAAAAGCCCCCACGTGGTCTTAGGGTAGCATCAGGCAGGCATGTGTAAGGCTAGGGGCCCATTCGTCCACTTGCAGTGGTGGAACACCTGATATAACCCGATGGGGGTGTGGCTGCGGGACCTCAGGCCACTGAGCAGGGAGTCCGCCAACGCCTAACAGAATTAATAGATGGATGGCTGGCTGGCTGGATAAACGTGTGAATGGGTGAGGGGAGCACTGTGACCAGTTTTATAGTTCACCAAGGCCTATATGTCCTAGCCCTGTGGGTCTCCTCCCCCTCTCATACACCCAGGTGCCTCAGAGTATCTGTCCAGGGGTCGCAGTCCCGCTCAGCAGTTTAACTGCAGAGAGAGCTCAGTACCTGTGGGTTGTTATAAGATGGCCGCCGAGCGTCTTCCAGCGCCGGCCCGCTCGTCGGGTTGCCAGGTCCCCGCCGGGCGGATAAACATCAGTAGGAGCCGGGGACAGGGAGACACATTTAGCCGCGGCTGGCGGCCGGCGGTAGCAGAAAGGACGGAGCTCCGTACAATGTCCACGGCACGAGCAGCGGGTCCCGGAGCCGTCCCCGGCCTAATGCCCAACTCGAGGCCCCGGCTTCTCCCAGCCCCGTAGGCCGCAATCCGCGGGAGCAGTTAAAACTGCTCCCCGATTCCGCGGCACTTCAGGGGTCCCAGCCGGGGGGCACAGGGAGGGCAGCAAAAGAAGCAGGGCGGCTTAGGAGGTTCAGAAGTCAGGATTTTGGGCAGTTTGGTCTATGGGTCTCGGGAGCTCTCGTCAGACACGTCTGCCTCCTTCAGCACCCAGACCACGCCCCCCCCCTCTCTTTTTAACCCTTTGAGCCTGAAAACGACAGGGGAGAGCCTGGGGAGCTGTCTTCCAGCTGCACTGTGAAGAGAAAATGGCGCCAGTGTGCTGAGGGAGAAGCCCCGCCCCCTTTTCGGCGGACTTTCTCCCGCTTTTTCTGTGATACTGGCAGGGGTAATTTTACATCTATATAGCCTCTGGGACTATATATGATGTATATTTTGCCAGCCAAGGTGTTATTTATTGCCCTCAGGGCGCCCCCCCCCAGCGCCCTGCACCCATCAGTGACCGAAGTGTGAGGTGTACATGAGGAGCAATGGCGCACAGCTGCAGTGCTGTGCGCTACCTTGGTGAAGACAGAAGTCTTCTGCCGCCGATTTTCCGGACCTTCTTCGTGCTTCTGTCTCTGTAAGGGGGACGGCGGAGCGGCTCCGGGAACGAACACCAAGGTCGGGTCCTGCGGTCGATCCCTCTGGAGCTAATGGTGTCCAGTAGCCTAAGAAGCCCAAACTACCACCTGTTAGGTAGGTTCGCTTCTTCTCCCCTTAGTCCCTCGCTGCAGTGAGTCTGTTGCCAGCAGATCTCACTGAAAATAAAAAAACCTAAATATACTTCCTTTCTAGGTGCTCAGGAGAGCCCCTAGTGTGCATCCAGCTCGGCCGGGCACAAGAATCTAACTGAGGTCTGGAGGAGGGTCTTAGTGGGAGGAGCCAGTGCACACCAGGTAGTCCTAAAGCTTTCTTTAGTTGTGCCCAGTCTCCTGCGGAGCCGCTAATCCCCATGGTCCTTACGGAGTCCCCAGCATCCACTTAGGACGTTAGAGAAATTTTGATTTAACCATCTGTGCTGCAGCCTGGATATCACTAAAACCTGCATTGTTGGTGTGCCTCTTGAGGACCGAGGTTGAAAATGCCTGATCTAGAGCATAGTGGGCACAACAGATTGCAAAGACAGTCCTGATGGGATATAATTAGATATGAATGCTTCTGTAGGTCATGTGGGCGCTTCAGGAATTTGATAGCTTGCCTGAAGAGGTGAGTTTTGAGGGAACGCTTGAAAGTTTGGAGTCTAGAGGAGAGTCTTATGTTTGGGAGGGCATTCCATAGAGCGGGTGCTGGCCAAAGAAGGTCCTGCAATTGTGAATGGGAGTGAGTGATCCATGCAGATGAGAGGTCGAGTTGGGTGATATTTCGAGATAAGCGCATATGATTAATTGTAGTTTGGAAAACAGCTTTATATGTGAGTAGAAGTATTTTAAATTGAATACGGTAGAATATGGGAAACCAATGGAGGGACTGACAGAGTGGATCCGCAGATAATGAACGTCTTGCTAGGAAGATTAGCCTCGCAGCTGCATTCATAATGGACTGTAGTGGTGAGAGTCTTTTCTTGTTAAGACTAGGAAGGAGACTAATACAATAATCATTGCGGGAGATAATGAGCGCATGGATTTCAGTGTTTGCAGTGTTATGTGTAAATACAGTTGTATTTTAAATGTGTTTTTTAGATACATGTAACATGAGATAGACTGAATGTGTGGCACAAATGACAGTTCAGAGTCAGGGATGACACCTAGACAGCAAGCATGTGAAGCGTATTTTTTCTTAAATTTAATATTGCATTCTGATTTCAAATACCAATATTTTTCTCTTTTTCCTACTTTTTACAGGCTGTGAAGTTGGAGATCAAAAGGCTCAAATTCTCCAAGCCCTCCAATCAATGGAGGGCCATACCAGGGCCCTGCCGGGCAACATTGTTCATTTAAAAAAAATATTCCAATAATGTGTTTTTTTTCCACAAAAATGTTGTTTAACTAAAGTTTTATAACAAACAAAATAAGTAAAAAATTAAATATACCTATTGTGTGATGTTTTTATTTGTAGAAAAACATATAGCGGTATATTCAATGCATTTGTCGGAATGGATCCAACAACCCCTATTCAAATCTCATCTCAATTCAACTTTTTCAAGTCGAATTGAGATGAGGGACCCAGAGGAGGAGGCGGCGGCGGGGGGGGTAGCGGCGGGGAGACCAGCGGGGACAGCCGCCGGCAGATAGAGGTGATCAGAGTTACAGTAGCGCTGTAGGAGGATGTCACACAGCCCCCCGACCTCACGGCAGTGTCCACCCTGCTCCGACAAGCGTGACCTCACTTGCTGGAGCCGGGTGGTGTGATGTTTTTATTTGTAGAAAAACATATAGGGGTATATTCAATTAGCGTTGGATCCATTCTGACATGCATTTGTCGGAATGGATCCGACAACCCCTATTCAAATCTCATCTCAATTCAACTTTTTCAAGTCGAATTGAGATGAGGGACCCAGAGGAGGAGGGGGGGAGCAGCGGGGACAGCCGCCGGCACACAGATGTGATCAGAGTTACAGTAGCGCTGCAGGAGGATGTCACACAGCCGCCCGACCTCACGGCAGTGTCCACCCGGCTCTGACAAGCGTGACCTCACTTGCTGGAGCCGGGTGGAAGTTTCAGTGAGTGGTGCGGCTGTGTGACATCCTGCTGCAGCGCTGTGTTGTAGCGCTGATCTCCCCTATATGCTCGCGGCTGTCTTCCGTCTCCCTGCGGCTCTCCCCCCCTCTCCTCCTCTGGGTCCCACATCTCAGTCCGACTTTTTTTATGTCAGACTGAGATGGTCAAAAAGGGGGCCAAAACCTGTCGGTTTTGGCCCTGTTTTCGACACAAGTACGTAGATCGGCAGCTATTCCGCCGATCCACGTGTTTTTTCGACAAGTCGAATTCATCGACTTGTCAAAATATTTTAGGTTATATTGAATAGGTCGAATCACGATTCGACCTTAAAAAGTCGAAAACTGACGTCTTTTCGACAGACGGCAGCTTTCGACTTCAATTGAATATAGCCCATATTATCTATGACATCGATCCTTTTTTTTATATATGTATCTATTACTCTATTTTTGCTATTTGATTTATGGATTTTTCCATATCTGTTTCTCATTATTAAATATCTATCTATATCTATACTCTGTCTATATTATACTATTTTTTCTAAATATTCAGTGTATTGAGCAAATAGGACATCAAACATACAGTACTATGTTGATTTGCTTGGTGCCTTAATTGCTTAATAACATTGAACAATTAGGTCGTCAGACTCTAATATTTGCAGTGTTTGATCACTTAATTGTTTAATGACACATAGATTTCTTAGGTAGAAGGTTTAAACAAAATTTGGCCAGTTTTCGATTGTCCGCTACTGTAGCTTGCAATCACTTCACACACGTGCAAATGGATACACGCTCGCAACGCCACGCATCACTGCTGAGCGCTGTAGAATAGATAACTCCCCTTTTCTGTAGTAGTGTATTTTTATGCACGTGTGCGATGTGGGAGTGTATTTGTGTATGGTCGCACGTGTATGCAGGGATCGCAAATAGACGCACATACTTGTGCGAATGCATACTGCTGCAATCAGGGCTGAATTAGGCCCAGTGTCATTATTGGAGACAAAATGATTGCATGAATCAGTCAATTGTGTATTTTTAAGATGTCAGATGCTTTGGAGTGGAACAGTATTTTTCCAGCCACATACACAGTCCTGTACATGAAAGACTCAAGTGGTTAAATAACGTTTTGCAGGAAAATACAATTAAATAAATGCTGTTGCTGTGGTTTTATCTAACAAGTGCAAGACATTTGTTAATGTGGATTATTACCATATTTAGGACTAACTCTGTCTCTTACCCCAGTTGGCTGCTTCTTACTGTTGAGCAATGGGACCTCATTGTGTGTCTGGCCCTGGTCTTCCAGCAGAGCCTTCAGCGGAATGATGTGAGAGCCAAACACTCTGAAGAGCACCACATGACATAATTGAAGGAGAATATGGACATGGATAGATTTTGTAGCATGGCAATAGCATATTAAGGGGGAGATTCTAATGTTTGAAAAGTCAGTTGGGAGTCTGTTTTTTCCTATCTAATAGACAGGAAAAAAACAGACACCCAACCGACTTTTCAAACATTTGAATTCCACCCAATGAGTTATTTCTAGCAATTATTTCATGTTTATGCAGTTAACTTACGTAATCTTGTGTGACTCATCATGGCCGTTGACATTGATATACAGTTCGGAGTTACTGTCCACTCTGGTTTCCCCCAGTGGCCACACTAAAGCCTAGCAATGGATATTAGTGTGTTAGTCATCTGCTTTATGACAAATGATCTCACATTACAACTGAATTAAAATTGGGAAGCTGACTCTGCCTTATGCATTAGAGCAGTGGTTCTCAAACTGTGGTGGCTCATTGCACTTGCAGGGGTGCCTTGGATTGGTGCTCCAGGATCAATTCAAATTATTCATGGTCAATGTAATAGGCAAAACCAGTGCTGGTGGCTGCTAATCATAAAATATGTGGACAAACAGAAACAAATCAAGTCCCTCACCACACAATTGCACCTAAAGATTACATATAAACACAATTTACTTAGTTGAATATTTTTTTCTAAATTTCTCAATAAGAAAATTTTGGCCTAGGGGTAAAAACAATTTTGATACTCTAGGGTGCCATGATTCAGAAAAGTTTGGGAACCACTGCGTTAGAGAAAGACTACAGCAAACTGGTTTTAACAAGCAAGCGGGGAGACTGACTGACTATGGGACTGTTTCTATGTCGCACAGATCTTTCTTAAGGGACGCAAATGGTGAGTATTTGCATACCGTGCATGTGCAAATAAAAATTATTGCATCTCTGCGTATGTCCATCAAGGAGAGTTGGACATAACCTGGCTGGATCTGTCTTTCCGTGAAATAGGGCATTCAGGGAGGGACCTGGTGGGAAGCAATCGCATGTAGCCAACTAACTGATTGTCGTCGAAAAGTGCGATACTAATTGTGATATAGGTTGAGTATCCCTTATCCAAAATGCTTGGGACCAGAAGTATTTTGGGTATCGGATTTTTCTGTATTTTGGAATAATTGCTTACCATAATGAGATATCATGGTGATGGGAGCAAAGCCTAAGCACAGAATGCATTTATGTTTCATATACACCTTATACACACAGCCTGAAGGTCATTTAATACAATATTTTTAATAACTTTGTGTATTAAACAAAGTTTGTGTACATTGAGCCATCAGAAAACAAAGGTTTCACTATCTCACTCTCACTCAAAAAAGTCCGTATTTCTGAATATTCCGTATTTCGGAATATTTGGATATGGGATACTCAACCTGTATATACTTTGGAGTAAAATCAATTAGAGGCACGGGTTTCCGCTTGCACACGCGCGATTCCCCGCATTAGTTGAATGAATACCTGCATTAGTATAAAGTAGCAAATCAGGCTAGCGCAGGGGGTGATTGAAGGTGGAATTTTTACAATGTATTACATTTATGTGGCGTGAGGGAGGCTCCCAGGTTTGGAGAAATAGTTAGACAACTTCTTCTCTTTATCTATTGAGGCTCTTCTTAAGGTGTTGGCTTCTCCGGTTAGAATTTTACAGAAGACAATGTATCCCGGGCCAAAATGGTCAGGAATACTTACCATCACAATTATTTACAGAGCCGGCCCTAACCAATATGATGTCCTAGGCAAGATTTTGATTGGTGCCCCCTAGCACCACCGCTGGTTCCGCCTCTGACAGTGCACCCCTTTCCCAGCACTATCACCCCTCACCCATAGCAGTCCTTATTTTGAGTTTTATACTCCCTATATTTTAAATAGGAACACTGTGCACATTCGGTGCACAGCCCAAAAAGGGGGGTGTTTTTGCTGGCAGGGGGCATGGCCACACAATAGTATCCCCAATTCAAATTACGCCTCACAGTACTAGAACTTTATTCACATTTTATCATGCGATAGTGTCCTGAATTCACGTTACGTCACACAGTAGCACTATACCTTATATACATTACTCCTCACAGTGGTGCCCCTTATTCACATTACACCACACTAAATTGCTCCTTATTCACATTATACCACATCATATTGCTCTTTATTCACATTAGACCACCCAGTAGTGCCCTTTATATACATTACGCCACACAGTAGAGCACCTTATACACATAATGCCACACACTAGTAATGCATTTATACACATAATACCACAGTTATGCCCCTTACACATATGACACACATTATTAATGTGCTTATAAACAGAATGCACCTTACACATTATGACAACCTTTATTAATGCCCTTATACACATAATGACACACAATGCCCCTTACACATGTCACACATTATTAATGTACTTATACACATAATGACACACATAATGTCCCTTACACATATGCTGAACATTAATGCCCTTATACACATAATGACACACATAATGTCTCTTACACATATGCTGCACATTATTAATGCATTTTACACATGACACAAATAATGCCCCTTTCACACATGCCAATCACTACTGCACAACCAACCCATTCACACACAGCACTCGCACAGCCGCTAACACTGTGACCTCTGCCTCTGCTTGGATACAGATGTGTCCTCATAAATCTTGCCTCTGTGTTAATGTCGGTGACTTGCATCTTATTTGCATCGCTATGTGGCTAGGATGCACAAGCAGCTTCTGCTTATTAAAATGATATGCAGCATGCCTATATACTGTGTGAGACTGTGGCTGTATCTGCATATGAAATGCTACACACAGAATATAGGCATGCCACATATCATTTTAATCAGCAGAAGCTGCTGATGCCCCTAGGCATTTGCCTAGTTTGCCTATGCCTAGGTCCGGATCTGATTATTTATCTCCTATTAGACACATTTGGACTGAACTCTTGGACGCTCATTGGTTCAAATGTTTCTAAGCGAGCTAGACAATGTACCTTAGCAGTCTCGGCTGCAGCCCAAAAAACTATGCTCTGTGCCTAGATTCAGAAAAGCCCTCAACTGTTTTGACAAAAGCTATACTACATATTCCGTACGGACTGGATAGATCAGGGCCATGGCAGGGCAAAAATGTCAGGTCCAAGGATAAGCTGAGCATCCGTAGTAACCTAAGGATGCTGCAGGTTTTCAGCGTTTTAGTCTGCACAATACAGGTGCCACAGGACAGCAACAGTGTCATCCCTTAGGCACTGCATGCTGGGCAGCAGCACCATTTGCCCACCCTGTGACAGAGGCCTCTGCCCAAAAATAATCTAATACGCAAACATTTTCTTGAACCTGGGAGAGCTTAATAGCTATTTTGTCACCCCATGTTAATGACCAAATCTGGTCTTGTATCAAAAGCACTCTGGTAAGGTTTTATGTATATATATTACTGCTTTCAGATCACAATGCCGGGTCCCACCCGGGAATTGGAAACGGATCCTTTCCGGGTGGGACCCGGCATTGGACCCTACACACCACAATGCCGACCCAGAAATATGTCGGATCGGTTTGCCATCTGGGGGTGGGGACGGAGGCGGAGCTGCAAGATGACATCATCTACGTGACATCTCTCCCTATGCAGTGAACGGGTACCGGGTCGCATCGACCCGGGTAACCCGTTCACACTGCGCCTGACCAGGTAATTACCCGGGAATAATCCTTCTTATAACCCAGGTTGAATTACCAGGTCAGGGTCCATGGCCCCTTTCACACCGCACAGTGACCCGGGTTGAAACCGGGTTATCTATGCGGTGTGAAAGGGGTATAAGAATGATCGGCCTATTCCGATTTCACTGATATTTCATGTAACCTCTCCCTTCAGGGTGGTTCTCTGACCTTTATTGTTTTGGGTTACATTTTTCATCGGACAATCTACCTTTATTGTAAATGAATACACATTGGGGGTCATTCCGAGTTGTTCGCTCGCTAGCAGTTTTTAGCAGTCGTGCAATTGCTAAGCCGCTGCCCTCTGGGAGTGTATTTTAGCTTAGAAGAAGTGCGACCGAAAAAAAATTGTGCAGTTTCAGAGCAGCTCCAGACCTACTCAGCGCTTGCAATCACTTCAGATTGTTCAGTTCCGGATTTGACATCACAAACACGCCCTGCGTTCTCCCAGCCATGCCTGCGTTTTTCCTGGCACGCCTGCGTTTTTTCGAACACTCCCTAAAAACGGTCAGTTGACACCCAGAAACGCCTCTTTCCTGTCAATCACTCTGCGGCTGCCATTGCGACTGAAAAGCTTCGCTAGACCTTGTGTAAAAATACTTTGCCTGTTGTGAAAGTACGTCGCACGTGCACACTGCGCCACATACGCATGCGCAGAAGTGCCGCTTTTTCACTTAATAGCTGCGCAGCGAACATTTTTATCTAGCGATCAACTCGGAATGACCCCCATTGTCCTATTGCTATATCTTCATTGCTATTGTAACTCCTGCAATCCAGTGGTTCCCAAACTAACTTCCATTGCACCCTGGGATCCTTCGGGCAGTTGCAGGGGTGCCCTGGGTTTGTTGTTTAGGACCAATTCAAACTACACTGCTCAAAAAAATAAAGGGAACACTAAAATAACACATCCTAGATCTGAATGAATTAAATATTCTTATTAAATACTTTGTTCTTTACATAGTTGAATGTGCTGACAACAAAATCACACAAAAATTATCAATGGAAATCAAATTTATTAACCCATGGAGGTCTGGATTTGGAGTCACCCTCAAAATTAAAGTGGAAAAACACACTACAGGCTGATCCAACTTTGATGTGATGTCCTTAAAACAAGTCAAAATGAGGCTCAGTAGTGTCTGTGGCCTCCTCGTGCCTGTATGACCTCCCTACAACGCCTGGGCATGCTCCTGATGAGGTGGCGGATGGTCTCCTGTGGGATCTCCTCCCAGACCTGGACTAAAGCATCCGCCAACTCCTGGACAGTCTGTGGTGCAACGTGGCATTGGTGGATGGAGCAAGACATGATGTCCCAGATGTGCTCAATTGGATTCAGGTCTGGGGAACGGTTGGGCCAGTCCATAGCATCAATGCCTTCGTCTTGCAGGAACTGCTGACACACTCCAGCCACATGAGGTCTAGCATTGTCTTGCATTAGGAGGAAACCAGGGCCAACCACACCAGCTTATGGTCTCACAAGGGGTCTGAGGATCTCATCTCGGTACCTAATGGCAGTCAGGCTACCTCTGGCGAGCACATGGAGGGCTGTGCAGCCCCCCAAAGAAACGCCACCCCACACCATTACTGACCCACTGCCAAACCAGTCATGCTGGAGGATGTTGCAGGCAGCAGAACGTTCTCCTTGGCGTCTCCAGACTCTGTCACGTCTGTCACATGTGCTCAGTGAGAACCTGCTTTCATCTGTGAAGAGCACAGGGCACCAGTGGCGAATTTGCCAATCTTGGTGTTCTCTGGCAAATGCCAAACGTCCTGCACGGTGTTAGGCTGTAAGCACAACCCCCACCTGTGGGTGTCGGGCTCTCATACCACCCTCATGGAGTCTGTTTCTGATCGTTTGAGTAGACACATGCACATTTGTGGCTTGCTGGAGGTCATTTTGCAGGGCTCTGGCAGTGCTCCTCCTGTTCCTCCTTGCACAAAGGCGAAGGTAGCGGTCCTGCTGCTGGGTTATTGCCCTCCTACGGCCTCCTCCACATCTCCTGATGTACTGGCCTGTCTCCTGGTAGCGCCTCCATGCTCTGGACACTACGCTGACAGACACAGCAAACCTTCTTGCCACAGCTCGCATTGATGTGCCATCCTGGATGAGCTGCACTACCTGAGCCACTTCTGTGGGTTGTAGGGAGGTCATACAGGCACGTGGAGGCCACACACACTACTGAGCCTCATTTTGACTTGTTTTAAGGACATTACATCAAAGTTGGATCAGCCTGTAGTGTGTTTTTCCACTTTAATTTTGAGGGTGACTCCAAATCCAGACCTCCATGGGTTAATAAATTTGATTTCCATTGATCATTTTTGTGTGATTTTGTTGTCAGCACATTCAACTATGTAAAGAACAAAGTATTTAATAAGAATATTTCATTCATTCAGATCTAGGATGTGTTATTTTAGTGTTCCCTTTATTTTTTTGAGCAGTGTATTTATGGTCTATAACTGAACCTTAGGATTATATATAAACACAATTTACTTAATTTCATATTTTCAGAATTTCTCAATAAGAAACTTTTGGCATAGGGATGCCGGGAAAAGTATTCTGATACTCTAGGGTGCTGTGATTCAAAAAGGTTTGGGAACCACTACACTGATATGTTGTTCTTACATGGTGTGACTAATAATAAATAAAAAACTCAAAATAAAGTAATGGTAGGCTGGGAACTTACAGTATGGGCTTTATTAGGGCCTGCATGGTGGTGAGTTGACAACTTTAGAGGTGTGCTGTGGTTATCTTGAGGTGTTTGTAGGCATATAAGGATTGATGTCAAAGTAATGACAACACTATTATTTGCCGTGCTGTGCACACTGAACGATATATCGTGTGATTGCACAGTATACCGTTCACGGCTGCATTCACCTGTATCCCTTCGTTTGCCGGATCATCTGACAGGACGATACAGCAAATGACCTGCGGCATTGCGCAGTAGTGTGTACACACAAGTCGATGTGCCCAATATGTCGGTCCGATCCGCCAGATTGGATGACATATCGTCTAGTGAGTACCCAGCTTAGGGGAGAAATACTCACCTGAACGCCGGAGGATCAGAGGTCTCACCTGGTAGTGATCTCGGACCCAGAGATTGTGATGGAGCCACTGCAAACATCAGGATCAGGTAAGGGGCCAGTGGGCCAACAAGGAAAATAGGACTTTGGTACCTACCGGTAAATCCTTTTCTCGTAGTCCGTAGAGGATGCTGGGGTCCACATTAGTACCATGGGGTATAGACGGGTCCATCAGGAGCCATTGGCACTTTAAGAGTTTGAAAGCGTGGGCTGGCTCCTCCCTCTATGCCCCTCCCACCAGACTCAGTCTAGAAACTGTGCCCGAGTAGACGACATACTTTGAGAGAAGGATATTACACAGATAGTGGTGAGATTCGTACCAGCTCACACATACAAGGCACGTCAAGTCAACTAGCTTGAACTACTCAGCAACAGCTGAAACATTACTTACCAAGTAACAAAGCAGTACTCAACTAAAATGAAGTTGTACTGAACCAAATAACAATTGCAGGAAAACGAAGCGCTGGGCAGCCACCCAGCATCCTCTACGGGCTACGAGAAAAGGATTTACCGGTAGGTACCAAAATCCTATTTTCTCTTACGTCCTAGAGGATGCTGAGGTCCACAATAGTACCATGGGGATGTACCAAAGCTCCCAGAACGGGAGGGAGAGCGCGGAAGCTCCTGCAGAACTGATTGGCCTCTGATGATCTGAAGTTCAGTCAAAGTATCGAACTTGTAAAACTTTGCAAACGTGTTCGAGCCCAACCAAGTTGCAGCTCGAAAAAGTTGCAATGCCGAGACACCCCGGGCAGCCGCCCAGGAAGACCCCACTTTACGATTAAAGTGGGCCTTAACAGATTTTGGACATGGCAGTCCTGCCATAGAATTAGCGTGTTGGATAGTGAACCTAATCCAGCGAGAAATAGTCTGCTTAGAAGCATGACACCCAATTTTCTTGGGATCATAGAGAACAAACAGAGAGTCCGACTTTCTGTGACGAGAAGTTATCTTCACATATATCTTCAGAGTCCTTACAACATCAAAGGACTTTGAAGCAATTGAGGAGTCAGTAGCCACTGGCACCACAATAGGTTGGTTGATATGGAATGCCGACACAACCTTCGGAAGAAACTGCTGACGAGTCCGGAGCTCAGCTCGATCTTCATGGAAGATTAAGTAAGGGCTTTTACATGATAAAGCCCATAGCTCGGACACACGTCTAGCAGAAGCCAAGGCCAACAAAGTGACCGCCTTCCATGTAAGAAATTTGACCTCTACCTCCTGTAGAGGTTCAAACCAATCCGACTGGAGGAACTGCAATACCACGTTAAGGTCCCAAGGCGCCGTAGACGGTACAAAGGGAGGTTGGAAATGCAGAACTCCCTTCAAAAAAGTACGAACTTTAGGGAGGGCAGCCAATTGTTTCTGAAAGAAAATGGATAGGGCTGAAATCTGGACCTTTACAGATCCCAAAATCAGACCCATATCCACTCCTGCTTGCAGGAAGCGGAGGAAACGTCCCAGTTCAAACTCCACAGTAGAAAACTTCTTGGACTCACACCAAGAGACATATTTCTTCCAAATACGATGGTAATGTTTAGACGTTACCCCTTTCCTAGCCTGTATGAGGGTAGGAATAACCTTCTTCGGAATGCCCTTTCGAGCAAGAATCAGGAGCTCAACTTCCATGCCGGCAAACCTAGCCGCGGTAAGTCTTGATAGGCGAACGGCCCCTGCTGCAGCAGGTCCTCCCAAAGAGGATGAGGCCTCGGCTCTTCTTACAGTAGATTCAGAAGGTCTGCGTACCAAGCACTTCTTGGCCAGTCTGGGGCAATGAGGATCACTTGAACCCTTGTTCTCCTTATGAGCTTTAGGATTCTTGGGATGAGTGGGAGTGGTGGAAACACGTACACTGACTGGAACACCCACTGACACACCAGGGTGTCCACTGCCATTGCCTGTGGGTCCCTCGACCTGGAACAATAACGCAGAAGCTTCTTGTTGAGACAAGAGGCCATCATGTCTATTTGGGGACAACCCCAAAGATCTGTTATTTCCTTGAACACCTCTAGATGGAGTCCTCACTCTCCTGGATGGAGATCGTGTCTGCTGAGGAAGTCTGCTTCCCAGTTGTTTACTCCCGGAATGAAGATGGCTGACAGCGCCAACGCGTGCTTTTCTGTCCAGAGGAGTATTCTTGTCACCTCTGACATCGCCGCTCTGCTCTTCGTTCCGCCCTGTCGGTTTATGTAAGGCACTGTTACGTTGTCCCACTGAACTTGAATGGCCCGGTTTCTTAGAAGAGGGGCCGCCTGAAGAAGACCGTTGTAGACGGCTCTTAGTTCAAGAATGTTGATGGGCAGGCCGGCTTCCATGCTTGAACACCGTTCTTGGAAGGTCACCCCTTGAGTGACTGCTCCCCAGCCCCGGAGGATCGCATCCGTTGTTAGCAGGACACAGTCCTGAATTCCGAACCTGCAGCCTTCCAGGATGTGAGGCAATTGGAGCCACCAGAGGAGTGAGATCCTTGCCCTTGGTGACAGACGAATTTTCTGACGCATGTGGAGGAGAGAACCCGACCACTTGTCCAGGAGATCCAGTTGGAAGGTCCGAACATGGAACCTCCCGTACTGGAGAGCCTCGTTAGAGGCCACCATCTTTTCCAATAGGCGAATGCATTGATGAACCGACACCCGGGGTGGCTTCAGGACATCCCGGACCATGGACTGGATCACCAGCGCCTTGTCCCGCAGAAGTAACACCCTCTGCACTTCCGTATCCAGGATCATTCCCAGAAATGACAATCTCTGGGTTGGTTCCAAATGTGACTTTGGAAAATTCCGAATCCAACCGTGACTCTGGAGCAGTCGCGTCATTAGAACAATGGACTGCAGCAGCTTCTCCTTGGACAATGCCTTTATCAGGAGATCATCCAGATAAGGAATGATGTTCACACCCTGCTTGCGGAGTAGTATGATCGTTTCCGCCATCACCTTGGTAAACACCCTCAGTGCTGTGGAGAGGCCGAATGGCAGGGCCTGGAACTGAAAATGACAGTCCAGCAATGCGAAGCGGAGATAAGCCTGATGCAGCAGCCAGATCGGAATGTGAAGGTACGCATCCTTGATATCCAGTGATACCAGAAATTCCCCCTCTTCAAGACCTAATATTACCGCCCTGAGAGACTCCATCTTGAACTTGAACTCCTTTAGAAAGGGGTTCAATGATTTTAGGTTAAAAATGGGCCTGACCGAACCATCCGGTTTCGGTACCACGAAAAGGTTCGAATAGTAACCCTTGGTCAGCATGTGAGGTGGCACTGGCACAATGACCTGTGCCTCCAACAGCTTTTGGACAGTGTCTTGAAGCACTGCGCTGTCCTCCAACAGAGTTGGTAAGCCCGACTTGAAAAAACGATGAAGAGGGAGATTTTGAAATTCCAGCCTGTATCCCTGAGACACAATATCTACTACCCAGGGATCCAGGCCGGACGATACCCAGACATGACTGCACTGTCTGAGTGTCGCTCCCACAGGTCCCACCACCGGGCCGTACAATCCATCGTCATGCGGAGGACTTTGGGGTACCTGAAGCAGGCTTTTGTTCCTGGGAACCTGCAGCGGCAGGTTTCTTGGACTTAACCCTACCTCCTCTAAAGAAGGTATTGGATGATCTGGCCTTTCTAGGCTTGTTAGGCCGAAATGACTGCTGCGCAGCTGATGAGAAGGATTTCTTCGGAGCAGGTGCTGCTGAGGGAAGAAACGGAGACTTACCTGCTGTAGCCGTGGATATCCACGCGTCAAGAGCTTCCCCAAAGAGAGCCTAACCTGTATAGGGTAGCGACTCCACGCTCCTTCTGGATTCCGCGTCGGCCGACCGCTGGCGCAGCCACAGTCCCCGACGAGCTGAAACAGACATGGAAGAAATTCCCGCAGCCATGGAACCCAGGTCTTTCATGGATTCTACCATAAATCCTGCAGAATCATGTATGTTGCATAAATATAATGCAACGTCATCCCTATCCATCGTATCCCAATCCTCAAGCAAGGTAGCCGACCACTTCACTATTGCAATCCATGCATTAGCAATAGTGGGACGTAATATGGCCCCAGAGGCAGTATACAGTGATTTAAGTGTGTTATCAATCTTTCTATCTGCCGGCTCCTTTAAGGCGGCAGATCCCGGAACAGGTAAAACCAACTTTTTTGAGAGTCTGGATACAGATGCGTCAACAATCGGCGGGTTTTCCCACTTTTTTCTGTCCTCTTCAGGGAAAGGAAAGGCCACCAGAACCCTCTTAGGGATCTGAAACTTCTTTTCAGGGTTAACCCATGCTTTTCAAACATAGAATTCAGCTCCTTTGACGCAGGGAAGGTTAGCGAGGCTTTCTTGTTTTCAGTGAAAAAAGCCTCCTCAACCTGCTCAGGTGTGGTATCATTAACATTTAACACATCCCTGATAGCCTCTATCTACAATTGCACCTCCCTTGCAAGAGATGCGGACCCCTGTAACACATCCCCATCACCATCTGTAGTGTCAGAATCGGTATCCGTGTCGTCTTGTGTGACATGCACCAGCGAACGTTTGTTGGGGTATATAGCCAGGTGTCCTGAGGTACCAGACATGGGCCATACAGCCATAGAGCTCTCCAATACCTGGGTTGCAGATTCATTACTAGCAACCCTGTCAGAAATCTGAGATATCCAAGTTTTGATAGAGGAAAACCACTCTGGTTCCCTTGCTGGTATCTGTGTTAAACCAGTGCTAACCTGATTACATGGAATGGGATCATCCTGGGAGGATAAATCCTCTGCAGCATATGACACAGTATCCCTGCACATAGCTAAAGGAGACCACCAAACACTCCACACACACACACAGGTGGGGGCAGACAGAGTTCCTCCCCCAAGAACGGCAAGAGAGAGACAGAGATTGGAGCCAACCCAACACACAGCGCTTTCTAGCAAAGGGAGACCTCTTGTTAGCGCTGACTGTGCACCTTAATAGGACACACAGTCTAATTACAGCCTCCCCTCCCTTCTACAACCCCCTGGTACCGTGTACTGACAGTTGGATCTGACAGTTGGAGTTGCTGTGGAGGGACCTGTTCTTCCTCCCAGTGCTGTGCAGGCAGGAAAATGGCGCTGGAACGCTGCTGGGTCCGCTCTGAAGAGAAGCTCCGCCCCCTTAATGGCGCTGTTTTCCCGCTCTTCAGATGTTTATACTGGCCTGAGGACTTTTGCTGGCTGAGATCCGTGGACCCCGACAGGCTTGCTGACCAGTGTGGGGTGGTAAGCGCTGGCGTAGGGCGCCCCTCACACCGCTGCACTATGTGCCTCTGGTACCTTCCTGTAGCGCAGTTAATACTATGCTCCCTCCCCGTTGCCGCCATCTTCACACCAGCCCCCCGCTTCCTAGGGGGGTCGGTGACTCACTCTCCACTTCTTCAGATCTGTAAGGGAATGGCGGCATGCGGCTGGGGTGAGAGATCCCCTGTGGCGGGGAACGATCTATCCCCTCAGGAGCTCAGTGTTCTGTCAGCGGAGATAGTGGCTCAGACCCCGCAGGGCGGACACTACCCCCCCCCCCTTAGTCCCACGAAGCAGGGAGGCTGTTGCCAGCAGTCTCCCTGTAACGTAATAAACTCTAAAATAAACTTTACCAGAGAAACTCTGTAGAGCTCCCCTAGCTGTGACCGGCTCCTCCGGGCACATTTTCTAAACTGAGTCTGGTGGGAGGGGCATAGAGGGAGGAGCCAGCCCACACTCTCAAACTCTTAAAGTGCCAATGACTCCTGGTGGACCCGTCTATACCCCATGGTACTAATGTGGACTCCAGCATCCTCTAGGATGTAAGAGAAAATATGTTGACATTTTAACATGTCGACATTTCATCACTGCCTTCATGATTAATGTTGACATGGTCAATGTCTACATTATGACCATGTCGGCATTCTTTTGTTGACATGATGAAAATCGACGTTATGGGCAGAATTCAAATGTAATTCCCGCAGGCAGCCAGCAGATAGCGCCCAACAGAGCTATTCAATTGTAGCTCCATTCATGCACGATCGGCATGTCGGCACTGACATATCAGATCGCACCCCCTTAGGAGATGTGAGCTGAAATGTGTGAAAAGTGGCCCATTTGGGGCAACCAAATGGCACTTTTCGGGATCGCGCGATCAGCGCGATAATGGGGATCAATTGAATATCACCCCTGCGATCTCCCGTCACTGCAGATGGGAGATCGGTGTGTGATAATAATAGGATTTTAATTACCTACGGGTAAATCCTTTTCTCGTATTCCGTAGAGGATACTGGGGTCCATTTAGTACCATAGGGTATAGACGGGTCCACTAGGAGCCATGGGCACTTTAAGAATTTGAAAGTGTGGGCTGGCTCCTCCCTCTATGCCCCTCCTACCAGACTCAGTCTAGGAAACTGTGCCCGAGGAGACGGACATACTTTGAGAGAAGGATATAAAGGATACCGGTGAGATTCCGAACCAGCACACACTACAAGAGGAAAGCCAAGCTAACCAAACTGTAAACAGGAACAGCAACGGCTGAATCAACATTACTTAACCAAGAAACCGTGCAGGAAGAACAAAGCACCGGGCTGGCGCCCAGTATCCTCTACGGACTACGAGAAAAGGATTTACCGGCAGGTAATTAAAATCCTATTTTCGGACTTCCGGTTCTGGCTGCGATGCACTAGCAGCGTGTGGAAAGTGCTCGCCGGGAACACACTTTTAAAAGGTTAAAAAACCTCCACTACGGCCCGCTCGTCTCCCCCACGCCACTGGTGAAAGCTCTCTGCCCGCCATGGACCGCTATCTAGCCCCCGTTGCGCTCTCGAAAAAAGAGCAAAAGCGGGAAAAAGAAAAGTGCCGCCTGGAACTTAAAATGGCGCTGGACTCGGAGGTACCGAAGGCGGCTCCTCCTCTTCCACTCCAGCAACAGTGACAGAGAAAGCTGTGGTGCCTACAGCAACTGCTGATCCTGCTTCAACTGCACGGACCGCAGATCAGGTACTCTTTACACCCGCAGTACCCGTTATATATGATGATATGGTGGGGGCGATACGTAAGGCTATGGGGCCCCTGATTAAAGCCCAGACAGAAGATATAAATAAACAATTGACTGAGCTTACACACCGTGTCCTGCAAACTGAACAAAGGGGGTCATTCCAAGTTGATCACAGCAGGACATTTTTTAGCAGTTGGGCAAAACCATGTGCACTGCAGGGGAGGCAAATATAACATGTGCAGAGAGAGTTAGATTTGGGTGTGGTGTGTTCAATCTGCAATCTAAATTGCAGTGTAAAAATAAAGCAGCCAGTATTTACCCTGCACAAAAACAAAATAACCCACCCAAATCTAACTCTCTCTGCAAATGTTATATCTGCCTCCCCTGCAGTGCACATGGTTTTGCCCAACTGCTAAAAAATGTCCTGCTGCGATCAACTTGGAATTACCCCCAAAGAACAGGAGAACTGTTTCAGGATGTGTCTGAGCTTAAACAAGATATGACCCATGTTACCCGCTCTCATCACCAGATCTGGAACAAGCTAGACGATTTGGAAAATAGGTCACGCAGGTCGAATTTACGGGTGGTGGGGCTCCCTGAAACCCTACGGGGTGCGGCACTGTATACCTTTCTCCGTATCACGCTACCAGACCTGTTGAAAATCACTGATTCTTGTCGGGACATGGTTATAGAAAGAGCACACAAAGTGGGTGCCCAGAAAAGTTATGAGGGAGCCAGACCTAGAGTGGTGTTGTTTAAATGCCTCAATTTCCTGCACAAAGAAGAAATTTGGAGAGCGTCCCGAAAAACCCGGAATCTCATGTGGGAATCACATAAAGTTTTAATTTTTCAGGACTATTCGGTGGAACTCTCGAAAGCACGAAAAGCGTTTTCCCCAATATGCTCTAAGCTAGTGCAACTTGGCAGAAAATTCTCACTATTATACCCTGCAAGGCTCTGCATTTACTCAGGCACCTCTTTTACAGATTTCCTCTCAGCAGATGATGCGGATGCTTTCTTAAATGAGGAGGAAGAATCTGTGCGACCACCTGGAGAAGCATCTGGAGACATGTGACTTCTCATAATTAAGCTCCTCTGCTAACTGGAGTGCTTCTTATTATTATTACATGGGTTTATTATGATTATTATGATTATTTGCTTAGATCTGACTCTCTACTGCCAATTTTGCCTTATACTGCTACCTTTAGACCTTATATTTAAGTGATACGGGACACCTACAGGCTTTCTACTTGTATTATGTGCGATAATGGGCTGTTGTACCTTGCTGCGAGCGGATCTTTATTGCTGAGACCATATATTTTTGGAGGGGGCAGGCTGTACAGGTTTATTTGTTACTACCCGGCAGGGTAGGCGAGGAGCTTCTTCTCCTTCCTTATGGTTATGTTGTTACTTCCTTCGTTTAACCCATTTAATTCTGTTTAGAATGTTCTTCTTGAATGCTATTTTTCTGACTTGTACTTTCGTTGCCTCACTGCTAGACGGGCGGCAACGGTTACTTCTTTTATGGTCTCGCTGCGATACGTGGATTATTAATTCTACGTCTCCTTTTTTATGCTTTTCAACTCTCTTCTTTTCTCTTTCCTCCCTCCCCTCCCCAAATACTGATCTGTCACGATGAAGTAATGTGCACCAAGGTTTAAATGTGTTTCTGATACTTGCTGCTTCTATATTATTATGCTCACCTCTATCCACCTTACTACAAACTGATAATTAGATGACTACGATTAAAATAGGGTCTTGGAATATTGGAGGGATCAACTCTCCACATAAAAGGAAAAAGGTTTTGTTATACCTAAACAAATTGAAGATAGATGTGGTATATTTGCAGGAAACTCATTTAAAAGAATCTGAGATGCTCAAATTAAATTCCATATCGTGGAAACTGGTCGCATCTTCACCATATACATCCAAGGCTAGAGGCGTAGCTATATTAGTTAAGCAACATGTTAGGATGGAAATTAAGGAATCGATAGTGGATCCTGAGGGTAGATATGTGGTATGTAGAGTTCTTCTGGACAATAATGCCTATTGTCTATGCAACGTGTATGCCCCAAATACGAATGTGCAACCCTTCTTGCAAAGTATAATGCAGATTCTCACGCCTTATTCAGACATTCCCATTATAGTGGGGGGTGACCTCAATGCAGTGTCCTCTTTGTTGCTAGATCGACAATTGCCCAGACGTAGGAAGGTCAAATTACCCAAAAAAGGTGTTCCCTGGTTTACAAGGTCATTGAACTTGATAGATATATGGAGAACTCACAATCCAACGGATAGGGCATATACGTGCCTCTCGGCAGAGCATAACACGCTATCTAGGATTGACTACTTGCTGCCCTCCATAACATTAATGCCTAATATAACGACAGTAGGCATTGTGCCCATCACGATATCCGATCATGCAGTAATATGGTTGGACATGACATTACAGACAGATAGGGGCTCTTTTCGATCTTGGAGATTCCCATCATCAATGGCATTATCTCTTGATTTTAGAGAGATGCTTAATGAGGCCTGGCACTCTTACACGTCTAATAATAAGAGTACTTTAATAGAATCGCCACAACTATTTTGGCAGGCCTCTAAAACAGTCTTACGGGGTGAAATTATCTCCTATACCTCTAAAGTATATAAAAAATTGCAGAATGACTTTCTCCAAGCTCAGCAATCACTGACAGATAACTTTCAGGCTTATAAAACTGCCCCGACAGTAACGAACAGGGATAATTACTCGAAGGCGAGGGTGGAATTTGAGAGTTTGCTTACCAAAATGGAATCCCGTCATACTTTTAAAAAAGACGCCAAATTCCACCGTTTTAGCAATAAATCAGGGAAACTCCTCTCCAGTTTACTGAGAGGATAAAGATCACCTATGCTTGTACACCCTCTTTAGACAGGCACGGGTTCGGTTACAACGGACAGTGTCCAGATTTCCCAGATAATGCAAATATTTTACGCGGATTTATATTCAGAACCCCCACCGCCAGACCCAGATGCAAAATTATTCGGGGAGAACTTACCAGTCCCCCAGCTATCGGAAAGACATGGGGATCAGCTGATCCTGGCCATCTCTGAGGCGGAGGTATCCAAGGCCATCGCGAACCTTAAAACCGGCAAAGCACCAGGCCCGGACAGCCTTACATCCGAATACTATAAACTACTGGCCCCTAGGCTGATTCCCCTAATTACTAAAGTGTTTAACAATATCTTGACCACCGGGAATATGCCACTATACTTTAATTCGGCAGTACTTAATGTCCTTCCCAAAGTGGGAAGAGACTTATCTGATCCGGGGTCGTATAGACCAATCTCCTTGCTCAATTTAGATTACAAACTTCTAACCAAAATATTAGCAGAAAGGCTTAAAACAGTATTACCCACTTTGATCCATTGTGATCAGACAGGCTTTATAGCGGGCAGATCCTCTGTGGTCAACATCAGAAAAGTGTTAACAGCTATAGATATCTCCCAGCGTGAGTTACCAAAGATTCCCGCAGTGATTTTGTCATTGGACGCGGAAAAAGCCTTTGACATGGTGCATTGGGAACACCTGTTTGATACAATGCAACGATTTGGCATCCCTCATGATTTTATAAATTTTATCAAAACATTGTATACCAACTCTAATACTCATGTTCTATGCAATGGCTACCTGTCACCAGTGTTCTCTATTTATCGGGGCACCAAATAGGGATGCCCACTTTCACCCCTCCTGTTCGCGCTGGCCTTGGAGCCCCTAGCTATTGCCATCCGGCAGTAACCCTTATACCAGGGTATCAAGATTAGGGAAGTGGATCTTCGCATATCACTGTTCGCAGATGACATGTTATTATTCGCCTCGAATCCCCATGAAACATTGCCTGTGGTGTTTAGTTTGATTGCTAATTTTGGTAAATTTTCGGGTTATAAAGTAAACATTCAAAAATCTGAACTCATCTCTTTAAATGGAAAACCCACATATCTGGCCTCACTAGGTCCACTTCACAATCTAAGGGTAGCCACTACAGCAATAAAATATTTGGGAATTCAGATCCCTGTAAAAATACATGACTTATATAGACTCAACTACACCCCTACAATACTCGCTATGTCGAGAAAAATTTACACATGGAGATTTCTGCCGTTGTCACTGTTGGGAAGGACCGCACTGATTAAATCTGTACTCTTCCCCTAGCTATCGTATCTGATTCAGATGTTACCGATACGTCTGTCCAGAGCAGATATTCTCCTTGTCGAGAAACTATTTAGCAAATTTATCTGGAAGGGAGGTAAAAATAAGATTTTACACTTACCGGTAAATCTATTTCTCGTAGTCTGTAGAGGATGCTGGGACTCCATAAGAACCATGGGGGGGGGGGGGGGGGTAGACGGGCTCCGCAGGAAACATGGGCACTTTAAGAAAGACTTTAGACTCTGGGTGTGCACTGGCTCCTCCCTCTATGCCTCTCCTCCAGACCTCAGTTAGAGAAACTGTGCCCAGAGGAGATGGACAGTACGAGGAAAGGATTTTTGTTAATCCAAGGGCAAGATTCATACCAGCCACACCAATCACACCGTATAACTTGTGATAAACTACCCAGTTAACAGTATGAACAAACAACATAGTCTCGGTCCAAACCGATGAACTATAATATAACCCTTATGTAAGCAATAACTATATACAAGTCTTGCAAAAGAAGTCCGCACTTGGGACGGGCACCCAGCATCCTCTACGGACTACGAGAAATAGATTTACCGGTAAGTGTAAAATCTTATTTTCTCTAATGTCCTAGAGAATGCTGGGACTCCGTAAGGACCATGGGGATTATACCAAAGCTCCCAAACGGGCGGGAGAGTGCGGATGACTCTGCAGCACCGATTGAGCAAACTGGGGGTCCTCCTCAGCTAGGGTATCAAACTTATAGAACCTTGCAAAGGTGTTTGATCCCGACCAAGTAGCTGCTCGGCACAACTGTAATGCCGAGACCCCTCGGGCAGCCGCCCAAGAAGAGCCCACCTTCCTAGTGGAATGGGCCTTAACCGATTTTGGCAATGGCAATCATGCCGAAGAATGTGCTTGCTGAATCGTGTTACAGATCCAGCGAGCAATAGTCTACTTTGAAGCAGGTGCGCCAACCTTATTGGCTGCATACAGGATAAACAGCGCCTCTATCTTCCTGACCCTAGCTGTTCTGGCCACATAAATCTTCAAAGCCCTGACCACATCAAGTGACTCGGAATCCTCCAAGTCTCGCGTAGCCACAGGCACGACAATAGGTTGGTTCATATGAAAAGATGAGACCACTTTAGGCAGGAATTGAGGACGAGTTCTCAATTCTGCCCTATCCACGTGAAAAACCAGATAGGGACTTTTATATGACAAAGCCGCTAATTCCGAAACACGCCTTGCAGAAGCTAAGGCCAACAACATGACGACCTTCCAAGTGAGATATTTCAACTCCACTGTTTTGAGTGGTTCAAACCAAGGTGACTTGAGGAAACTTAATAACCCGTTAAGATCCCAAGGCGCCACCGGAGGTATAAATGGAGGCTGAATATGCAGAACTCCCTTCACAAATGTCTGTACTTCAGGAAGAGAAGCCAATTCTTTTTGAAAGAAAATAGACAAGGCCGAAATTTGAACCTTTATGGATCCTAATTTTAGGCCCAAATTCACTCCTGTTTGAAGGAAGTGAAGTAAACGGCCCAAATGGAACTCCTCCGTAGGAGCAGTCCTGGCCTCACACCAAGAAACATATTTTCGCCATATGCGGTGATAATGTTTCGATGTCACATCCTTCCTAGCCTTAATCAGGGTAGGAATGACCTCCTCCGGAATACCTTTTTCCGCTAGGACCCGGAGTTCAACCGCCATGCCGTCAAACGCAGCCGCGGTAAGTCTGGGAACAGACAGGGCCCCTGTTGCAGTAGGTCCTGCCTTAGAGGAAGAGGCCACGGATCTTCTCCGAGCAACTCTTGCAGATCCGGATACCAAGTCCTTCGTGGCCAATCTGGAACAATGAGGATTGTTCTCACTCTTCTTTGCCTTATTATTCTCAACACCTTGGGTATGAGAGGCAAAGGAGGGAACATATAGACCGATCTGAACACCCATGGTGTCACCAGAGCGTCTACAGCTACCGCCTGAGGGTCTCTTGACCTGGCGCAATATCGCTTTAGCTTTTTGTTGAGACGGGACGCCATCATGTCTATCTGAGGCAGTCCCCACCGACCCGCGATCTGTGTGAAGACTTCGTGATGAAGTCCCCACTCTCCCGGATGCAGGTCGTGTCTGCTGAGGAAGTCCGCTTCCCAGTTGTCCACCCCCGGGATGAACACTGCCGACAGTGCGCTTACATGATTCTCCGCCCAGCGAAGAATCCTGGTTGCTTCTGCCATGGCCACTCTGCTCCTTGTGCCGCCTTGGCGGTTTACATGAGCCACTGCTGTGACATTGTCCGACTGAATCAGAACCGGTTTGTCCCAAAGTAATGCCTCCACTTGACGTAGGCCGTTGTATATGGCCCTCAACTCCAGGACGTTGATGTGGAGACAAGTCTCTAGAGTTGACCAGAGACCTTGGAAATTTCTTCCCAGTGTGACTGCTCCCCAACCTCGGAGGCTTGCGTCCGTGGTCACCAGGATCCAGTCCTAAATGCCAAACCTGCGGCATTCTAGGAGGTGAGCACTGTGCAGCCACCACAAGAGAGATATCCTGGCTCTGGGAGACAGGGTGATCCTTTGATGCATTTGTAAATGAGACCCGGACCATTTGTCCAGTAGGTCCCATTGAAAAATCCTCGCATGGAACCTGCCGAAGGGGATGGCCTCGTACGATGCCACCATCTTCCCCAGGACACGTGTGCAGTGAAGCACTGAAACCTTTTTTGGCTTTAATAGGTTCCTGACCAGAGCTATGAGCTCCTCAGCCTTTTCCATCGGAAGAAAAACCTTTTTCTGTTCTGTGTCCAGAATCAGGCCCAAAAAGGTCAGACGCGTTGTAGGAACCAGCTGGGACTTCGGAATATTAAGAATCCAGCCGTGCTGTTGCAACGTCCTCACAGACAGTGACACGCTGTCCAGTAACTTCTCTCGAGATCTCGCCTTTATGAGGAGATCGTCCAAGTATGGGATAATTGTGACACCCTGCCTGCGCAGGAGCACCATCATTTCCGCCATTACCTTGGTGAAAATTCTCGGGGCCGTGGAAAGCCCAAACGGCAACGTCTGAAATTGGTAATGACAGTCCTGTACCGCAAATCTCAGGAATGCCTGGTGAGGAAGAAAAATCGGAACATGAAGGTAAGCATCCTTTATGTCCAGGGAAACCATCCAATCCCCCCCCCTCCAGGCTGGCGATGACCGCTCTGAGCGATTCCATCTTGAACTTGAACTTTTTCAAGTACAGGTTCAGGGATTTCAGATTCAAAATGGGTCTGACCGAACCGTCCGGTTTCGGAACCACAAACAGGGTTGAGTAATACCCCTTTCCTTGCTGGAGAAGAGGAACCTTGACTATCACCTGTTGCAGATACAATTTTTGAATTGCAGTTAACACTAACTCCCTTTCTGATGGAGAAGCTGGCAGAGCCGATTTGAAAAACCGGCGAGGAGGCATCTCTTCGAATTCCAGCCTGTATCCCTGAGAAACAATCTCTATTGCCCAGGGATCCACCTGTGAGTGAACCCATACGTGGCTGAAAAATCGAAGACGTGCCCCCACTTGAGCTGACCCCCCCCAGGGAAACCCCAGCGTCATGCGGTGGATTTTGCAGACGTAGGGGAGGACTTCTGCTCCTGGGAGCTAACTGTGTGCAGCTTTTTTCCCTTGCCTTTCCCTTGCTTTTATTTGAACGAAAGGACTGCATTTGGTAATGAGGTGCCTTCTTAGTAAGTTGTGGGGGAACATAAGGTAAAAAATTCGATTTACCAGCCGTAGCAGTAGAGACAAGGTCCGAGAAGCCTTCTCCAAACAAATCCTCCCCCTTGTAAGGCAACGACTCCATATGCCGCTTTGAGTCGGCATCACCCGTCCACTGTCGGGTCCACAAGAGTCGCCTAGCAGAAATAGACATAGCATTTATTCTGGAGCTTAGTAAACAAATGTCTCTTTGAGCATCCCTCATATATAACGCATCCTTGATATACTCTAGGGTCATTAGAATGGTATCCTTATCTAGGGTCTCAATCTCCGTAGACAAGGAATCTGTCCATGCTACGACAGCACTACAAACCCAGGCCGATGCCATAGCCGGCCTAACAATAGTACCAGAATGTGTGTAAATGTACTTCATGGTAACTTCCTGCTTACGATCCGCAGGATCCTTGAGGATAGCAGTATCCTGGGAAGGCAGTGCCACCTTCTTGGATAAGCGTGTCAACGCCTTGTCTACTTTAGGCGAAGATTCCCATCGTATCCTGTCCTTTTGTGGGGAGGGATACGCCATAAGAATGACGTGATGAAGTCCCCACTCTCCCGGATGCAGGTCGTGTCTGCTGAGGAAGTCCGCTTCCCAGTTGTCCACCCCCGGGATGAACACTACCGACAGTGCGCTTACATGATTCTCCGCCCAGCGAAGAATCCTGGTTGCTTCTGCCATGGCCACTCTGCTCCTTGTGCCGCCTTGGCGGTTTACGTGAGCCACTGCTGTGACATTGTCCGACTGAATCAGAACCGGTTTGTCCCGAAGTAATGCCTCCGCTTGACGTAGGCCGTTGTATATGGCCCTCAACTCCAGGACGTTGATGTGGAGACAAGTCTCTAGAGTTGACCAGAGACCT
Source organism: Pseudophryne corroboree (assembly GCF_028390025.1). Classification (NCBI taxonomy): domain Eukaryota; kingdom Metazoa; phylum Chordata; class Amphibia; order Anura; family Myobatrachidae; genus Pseudophryne; species Pseudophryne corroboree. The sequence goes on from NC_086449.1 coordinate 149,133,638, forward strand.
TGGAAATTTCTTCCCAGTGTGACTGCTCCCCAACCTCGGAGGCTTGCGTCCGTGGTCACCAGGATCCAGTCCTGAATGCCGAACCTGCGGCATTCTAGGAGGTGAGCACTGTGCAACCACCACAAGAGAGATATCCTGGCTCTGGGAGACAGGGTGATCCTTTGATGCATTTGTAAATGAGACCCGGACCATTTGTCCAGTAGGTCCCATTGAAAAATCCTCGCATGGAACCTGCCGAAGGGGATGGCCTCATACGATGCCACCATCTTCCCCAGGACACGTGTGCAGTGAAGCACTGAAACCTTTTTTGGCTTTAATAGGTTCCTGACCAGAGCTATGAGCTCCTCAGCCTTTTCCATCGGAAGAAAAACCTTTTTCTGTTCTGTGTCCAGAATCAGGCTCAAAAAGGTCAGACGCGTTGTAGGAACCAGCTGGGACTTCGGAATATTAAGAATCCAGCCGTGCTGTTGCAACGTCCTCACAGACAGTGACACGCTGTCCAGTAACTTCTCTCGAGATCTCGCCTTTATGAGGAGATCGTCCAAGTATGGGATAATTGTGACACCCTGCCTGCGCAGGAGCACCATCATTTCCGCCATTACCTTGGTGAAAATTCTCGGGGCCGTGGAAAGCCCAAACGGCAACGTCTGAAATTGGTAATGATAGTCCTGTACCGCAAATCTCAGGAACGCCTGGTGAGGAAGAAAAATCGGAACATGAAGGTAAGCATTCTTTATGTCCAGGGAAACCATCCAATCCCCCCCCCCCTCCAGGCTGGCGATGACCGCTCTGAGCGATTCCATTTTGAACTTGAACTTTTTCAAGTACAGGTTCAGGGATTTCAGATTCAAAATGGGTCTGACCGAACCGTCCGGTTTCAGAACCACAAACAGCGTGGAGTAATACCCCTTTCCTTGCTGGAGAAGAGGAACCTTGACTATCACCTGTTGCAGATACAATTTTTGAATTGCAGTTAACACTAACTCCCTTTCTGACGGAGAAGCTGGCAGAGCCGATTTGAAAAACCGGCGAGGAGGCATCTCTTCGAATTCCAGCCTGTATCCCTGAGAAACAATTTCTATTGCCCAGGGATCCACCTGTGAGTGAATCCATACGTGGCTGAAAAATCGAAGACGTGCCCCCACTTGAGATGACCCCCCCAGGGAAGCTCCAGCGTCATGCGGTGGATTTTGCAGACGTAGGGGAGGACTTCTGCTCCTGGGAGCTAACTGTGTGCAGCTTTTTTCCCTTGCCTTTCCCTTGCTTTTATTTGAACGAAAGGACTGCATTTGGTAATGAGGTGCCTTCTTAGTAAGTTGTGGGGGAACATAAGGTAAAAAATTCGATTTACCAGCCGTAGCAGTAGAGACAAGGTCCGAGAAGCCTTCTCCAAACAACTCCTCCCCCTTGTAAGGCAACGATTCCATATGCCGCTTTGAGTCGGCATCCCCCGTCCACTGTCGGGTCCACAAGAGTCGCCTAGCAGAAATAGACATAGCATTTATTCTGGAGCTTAGTAAACAAATGTCTCTTTGAGCATCCCTCATATATAACGCATCCTTGATATGCTCTAGGGTCATTAGAATGGTATCCTTATCTAGGGTCTCAATCTCCGTAGACAAGGAATCTGTCCATGCTACGACAGCACTACAAACCCAGGCCGATGCCATAGCCGGCCTAACAATAGTACCAGAATATGTGTAAATGTACTTCATGGTAACTTCCTGCTTACGATCCGCAGAATCCTTGAGGATAGCAGTATCCTGGGAAGGCAGTGCCACCTTCTTGGATAAGCGTGTCAACGCCTTGTCTACTTTAGGTGAAGATTCCCATCGTATCCTGTCCTTTTGTGGGAAGGGATACCCATAAGAATCCTTTTGGGAACTTGTAGTCTCCTGTCTGGAGATTCCCAAGCCTTTTCGCACAATTCGCTTAGCTCAAATGAGGACGGAAAGGTGATCTCAGGCTTTTTCTCTTTATACATGTGTACCCTCGTGTCAGGGACAGGGGGTTCCTCAGTAATATGCAAAACCTCTTTAATAGCAATGATCATGTAACGAATACCTTTAGCCACTTTTGGCTGTAATTTTGCATCCTCATAGTCGACACTGGAATCTGAATCCGTGTCGGTATCTGTGTCAGTGATCTGGGATAATGTGCGTTTCTGAGACCCAGAAGGTCCCAGTGCCACTGGGACAGGCATGGTCTGACTACCTGACTGATCCCTAGCCTCAGTCTTGTCTAATCTCATCTGACATTCATGCACTCCCCCTCCTCCTTAGGCGAGCCTTCATCGTCAAACATGTCGACACACGCGTGCCGACACACTCCACACACACAGGGAAACTCTTTTCTGAAGACATGTTCCCCTTTAGGCCCTTTGGAGAGACAGAGAGAGAGTATGCCAGCACACACCCCAGCGCTATATGACCCCGGAGAAAAACACAGAATGTTTACCCAGTAGCGCTGCTGTAATGTATAATCGCCAATTATGTGCCCCCCCCTCTACTTTAAAACCCTCTTCACCGTGTGTCAAGCAGGGGAGAGTCCGGGAAGCTTTCTCTCAGCGGTGCTGTGGAGAGAAAATGGCAGTGGTGAGTGCTGAGGGAGAAGCCCCGCCCCCTCGGCGGCGGGCTTCTGTCCCGCTCAAACTTTGTAAAACATGGCGGGGCTTTTTTATATACATGTACAGTGCCCACCTGTACATGTATATAGGTCATTTTGCCATTGGAGAGGTATTCATTGCTGCCCAGGGCGCCCCCCCTGCGCCCTGCACCCTTACAGTGACCGGAGTGTGTGAGGTGTATGGGAGCAATGGCGCACAGCTGCAGTGCTGTGCGTTACCTCAGTGAAGAACCCGAAAGGCTTCTGCGGCCTCAGAGTCTTCTTTCTTCTTTTCTTCCGGCTCTGTGAGGAGAACGGCGGCGCGGCTCTGGGATGAACGCCCAGGACGAACCTGTGTTCCACTCCCTCTGGAGCTAATGGTGTCCAGTAGCCGAGAAGCAGAGCCTATCATTTAAGTAGGTCTGCTCCTCTCTCCTCAGTCCCTCGATGCAGGGAGTCTGTTGCCAGCAGTGCTCCCTAAAAATAAGAAAAAACCTAACAAATATACTTTCTTAGCAGGAAACTCAGGAGAGCTCCCTGCAGTGCACCCATCTCTTCTGGGCACAGTCTAAAAACTGAGGTCTGGAGGAGGGGCATAGAGGGAGGAGCCGGTGCACACCCAGAGTCTAAAGTCTTTCTTAAAGTGCCCATGTTGTTAGGTTCCTGGTGCTCAGAACAAGGGAGATGTTGCGTAGTGAGTCCTGAGCACCAGAACGTGACGCTGAAACAAGGTGTGGTGTGGAAATAGCCCCTAGCACCCTACCTCCATTGTTTCACTTGTGTGGTCAGTTCACGCCTGAGTGACTATGGTTTCTTGGGCCCACGGCAGCCGCGTTTGAAGGGCGGATTAGGTCTGCCCAACTCCGATGCCTCCAGGTCTTAGATTGAGACAAGGCGTGAACCGAGACAGGATAATAACAAGGGGACCTCTAACTAAAGCAAACAGAAGGCTAGGGGCTACTAACAACCCTAAAACTAAATATATGTGCGGCACGCCGCCAAAGGAAAAGAACAACCAAGGAAATGCTGTCCACTCGCCGACACAATACTGTTGTGTACCGGCGGTGACAGCATAAGCAGAACCCTCTGCAAAACACCAGTAACCAAATATAACCAAAGAATACTGCGGCCTAGGCCGACGGACGCGGCGAAGCCGCTACTCACGGAACCGGTACAAATACTGGCAAACGGACAGGAACCCCCAATGCAGCCGACACAGACTCTCAGAACCGGAGGACAGGCAGAATCCCAAACGACAGACCGGTGGACACCAAGAAGCCAGACACTCGCCCAGGCACAGACAAAGCCACAGGACTCCTGGACAGAAACGCTTCACGGCAGGACACGGGATCAGAAACTGGAATTGACACAGGAACCGACACTCAGGAACCGACACTCAGGAACCGACACCGGAAGCAGCTAGACAGATACTGCTAGACAGGAGCTCAGGAACTGGCAGAGACTAGCTCAGAACTCAAGAACTCTGGAACTCAGGAAATATCACCAGCGTCTGTGAATTGCACTGAGCCAGAATATAACAGAGAGTCTTAATTAATTATGTCGTGCAGCTGCCCTGCTGCACAACTGAGAGGTGCAATCAACAGACAGGTGAGGCTGAACACATGGGAACAAGCTGCAATTACACAGACTCACCACTGGCAGCAAACAAGAATCTTCTTAAACCAGAGCAACGGGAAATCCTGGCCTGCAAGACAACTTATAAACATAGAATAGGAATGAACCACTACCTGTGGTTCATAACAGTACCCTCTCCTTAAGGGTGAGCTCCGAACACCCCATGACACCCACGGGGAACATAAACAGAAGTATTAACATAAAATGCAAACAGGAATGAGCCACAGCCGTGGCTCATAACACATGTCTCCTGCGGAGCCCGTCTACCCCCCCCCCCTTGTCCTTACGGAGTCCCAGCATCCTCTAGGACATTAGAGAAAGTAGGATTTCTAATGCGCATCTGAAATTAACACGTACAAAGGGCGGGATCGGCTTGCCAGATGTCCTGCAATTTTCACACTCTGTCCATTTTCGATACATGTTAGATTGGTTGTATGAGAGAAGTGTTTACACTTTGTATCCCTTGGATTGTGCTGTGATGGCTCCATATTCCCCAGATGCCTTATTACATATGCCCGAATCTAAAATTCCCCTTACTGTTCGAAACAATTTGCTGTTTCGAGACACATACGCTTCCTGGAAAGCACTAAACAGGAGATTAAACAGAAATTCTAACTATTCTCATTTGTTACCCTTATGGGGTAACCCTATGTTTCTGCCTGGATTGGGTGATGCGGTCTTTTACCGTCTACAACTAAAAGGTATAAAAAAAATAGCAGACGTGTTTGATCCAGGAGGTGCTATGCTTTCCTTTACAGAGATACAAGAACAATATGGTGTTCATAGATCCTCTCTATACGCATATTTACAGATTAGGCATTATATTTCATCACTGTCAATAGATATGATTAAATTGTCACGCTCAGATCCTTTGTTCTCTATACTGCAAGGAGCAGGCAATCGACCATATAAGACAAGACCGTTATATCATAAGCTGATTACTGTGAATAATGAAAAAATACAAAGTCAGGTCGTGATGTCATGGACACAGTTTATTCCCACTATAGGTGACTCAACAGGTATATTTGATCAGTTTGAAAAGACGTTACGATTATTACAATCGGCCTCTTTACAAGAAGTACACATTAAAACGATTTACAGAGCATACATTTCACAAGCTCAGAGGAAACATTTTGTTCCGGAAGAATCTGGAAGATGCTTGAAGTGTTTTCACTCTTCAGCTACATTCTTCCACAACTTCTGGGAGTGTGGAGTTGTAAAGAAATTCTGGAACAAAATAGTTCAATATATTAAGCGTACTTATGGTATTAGAGCCACTCTTCTTCCACAAGCTTTACTATTAGCAGATTTTACACCTTGGAATCTCGACAAGAGACATACACACTTGTACCCATTTTTAACACTATTGGTCACTACCTCTAAACAGGTTATACTTAAATATTGGATTTATAAGCATGCTCCTTCCTTGCGGGAAGTGCATCAGAAAATGTTGAGGATCCTGTATTATGATAGATATCAAACTCTCCCAAATGTGGAGAGGGGCATATTGCTCTTCTATAAGAAGTGGAAACCGTATATCACCACATTGTCACGTGATATGCAGTCTCAAATTTTTGCACGTTTTGGGTCAAATTAATGGAATCAACATGAACAGATGCTCCGGGTTAGTTGATCCTTGATGAGGGTGGGCAATTACTGCTTATTTCCACAATATGATAGCTTTCCTATGTCTCAGAATCCTTATGTTACTGTATAACCGATAAGATATGACACCGTCTAAGCTGTGATTTTAGTACAGAAGTACCCGGTGGGACATTGATTGTACTTCCTCTTGCTTCGGCTTTCTGAAACTCCAATAGTGCATTACCATGGGATACTTGCAAAATGTTATAGGTGCCTTTACTGCCTGATCTTAGTGGTCTTCATGACCCAACCTCCTCCCCCCCCTCCCCCCACCCAAACTTTTTTCTTTCTCTCTTCTTTCTTTATTTCTTCTTTTTCTACTCTATTCTGCTTTTCTCTCTATACTTCTGTGAGTTAACTTTCTTCTTTTTCTCATAAGTCTCATATTTGTAATTATGTATGCCAACATATCTCTTATGAAGCACGAAAATATATGTATCGAAGTTATTTGATTCCTGCGCCTTTGGTGGCGTTGTATGTTTTTACCACTGTTTGCTTTATGCTGTTTTATTACCTCTTTCTCCAAATGGATATGAGAATGTTTGTCCTTTGTATGTGAAAGGAATTTCTTTGAAAACTCAATAAAAAATGTTTATGACAAAAAAAAAAATCCTATTTTCTCTTACGTCCTAGAGGATACTGGGGTCCATTTAGTACCATGGGGATGTACCAAAGCTCCCAAAGCGGGTAAGAGAGTGCTGAGGTTCCTGCAGAACTGATTGAACAAACTGAAGGTCCTCAGAGGCCAAAGAATCATACTTGTAGAACTTAGCAAACATGTTCGAACCTGACCAAGTAGCTGCTCGACAGAGCTGTAAAGCTGAGAAACCCCGGTTAGCCACCCAGGAAGAACCCACCGGCCTAGTAGAGTGGGCTTGTACAGATTTTGGACATGGCAAACTTGCCGTAGAATAAGCATGCTGGATAGTAAGTTTGATTCAGCGTGCAATAGTCTGCTTAGAAGCAGGACACCCAATCTTATTGAGATCATAAAGAACAAACAGCGAGTACATCTTTCTGTGGCGAGCTGTTCTTTTCACATACACCTTCAAAGCCCTCACAACATCCAAAGACTTTGAAGTAGCAGAGGTGTCGGTGACAACCGGAACCACAATAGGTTGGTTGATGTGAAACGCAGACACCACCTTAGGAAGAAATTGCTGACGAGTTCTGAGTTCAGCTCTGTCCTCATGGAAAATTAAATAGGGACTTTTGTGACACAAAGCTCCCAGCTCCGACACACGTCTTGCTGAAGCCAAGGCCAACAGTGTGACGGTCTTCCACGTAAGATATTTTACATCCACCTCCTGCAAAGGCTCAAACCAGTCCGATTGGAGGAAATGCAGCACCACATCGAGATCCCAAGGTGGCGTGGGAGGCACGAAGGAAGGTTGAACGTCTTTCAAGAACGTCTGGACCTCAGCGATAGAAGCCAACTGTTTCTGAAAGAAAATGGACAAGGCCGAAATCTGGACTTTTTTGGAGCCCAGACGTAGGCCCACATCCACTCCAGCTTGTAGAAAAAGCAGGAAACGTCCCAGATGGAATTCCACCGCAGAAAATTCTCTGCTCTCACACCAAGAGATGTATTTCAATCATAGTCGGGATAACTTTATTAGGGATCCCACTCCTGGCTAGAATCAGCCGTTCAACTTCCATGACGTCAAACGTAGCTACGATAATTCCTGATAGATGAATGGGCCCTGTTGTAGAAGATCCTCGCGAAGAGGTAGAGGCCACGGCTCTTTAAGGAGCATCTCCAGAAGGTCTGCATACCAGGCCCTTCTTGGCCAGTCCGGAGCAATTAAAATTGCTTGAACCTTTTCCCTTTTTATTCTTTGTAGAATTCTTGGGATCAGAGGAAGTGGAGGAAACACGTACACCATCTGATAGACCCATAGAGTCGTCAGGGCGTCTACCGCCACCGCCTATGGGTCTCTCGACCTGGAACAATACCGCTTGAGCTTCTTGTTGAGACGAGAGGCCATCATGTCGATCTGTGGATATCCCCATCGACTTGTCAAGCACCTGAACACTTCCGGCTGAAGGCCCCACTCCCCCGGGTGCAGGTTGTGTCTGCTAAGGAAGTCTACTTCCCAGTTGTCTACTCCCGGAATGAAGACCGCTGACAACACCACAGCGTTTCTCTCTGCCCAGAGGAGAATTCTTGACACCTCTGACATTGCTGCTCTGCTTTTCGTTCTAACCTGTCGGTTTATGTATGTTACTGCTGTCACATTGTCCGACTGGACCTGAATGGCCCGATCTTGAAGAAGATGTGAGGCCTGCAGATGGGCGTTGTATATGGCCCTGAGTTCCAGAATGTTAATTGGAAGGACGACTTCCTGACTTGACCATCTTCCTTGATACTGCACCCCCTCAGTAATTGCTCCCCAACCTCTGAGGCTTGTGTCTGTAGTTAGCAGAATCCAGTTCTGAATTCCGAATCTCCGACCCTCGACGAGATGAGAAGACTGTAGCCACCGCAGAAGGGAGATCCTGGCTCTTGGCGACAGACGGATCCTATGGTGCATGTGAAGATGCGATCCGGACCATTTGTCCAACAGATCGAGCTGGAAGGGTCACCATTTTCCCCAGAAGGCGAATGCACAGATGCATCGATATCTGGGTTGGCTTCGGGACATTCCGAACCATCGACTGGATTACTAATGCCTTTTCCAACGGACGGAACACCTTCTGCGACTCCGTATCCAGTATCATTCCCAGGAATGGAAGCCTCTGTGTTGGCTCTAGGTGAGATTTCAAAAGGTTCAGAATCCACCCATGATCCTGGAGAAGTTTGGTTGAGAGAGCAATGCTGTCCAGCAACCTTTCCCTGAACGGTGCATTTATCAGGAGATCGTCCAGGTACGGAATTATGTTCACTCCCTGTTTGCGGAGTAGAAACATCATCTCTGCCATCACCTTGGTGAACACCCTCGGTGCTGTGGAGAGACCAAATGGCAGGGCCTGGAACTGGTAGTGACAGTCCTGCAGTGCAAACCGTAGATAAGCCTGATGAGGCGGCTAGATCGGAATATGAAGGTACGCATCCTTGATATCCAGAGACACTAGGAATTCCCCCTCCTCTAAACCTGAGATCAGCGCTCTCAGAGACTCCATCTTGAATTTGAACACTCGTAAGTACGGGTTCAACGACTTGAGGTTCAAAATCGGTCTTACCGAACCGTCCGGTTTCGGCACTACAAACAAGTTGGAATAGTACTCCTTGTTTAACTGATGAGGTGGAACTGGAACAATGACGTTAGTCTACCAGTTTTTGGATGGCATATTGTAAAGTTATACTTGCCTCTTGTGAAACTGGCGAGCCTGATTTGAAGAATCTGTGAGGTGGGAGCTCTTGGAACTCCAGTCTGTAGCCCTGGGAAATAAAATTTATGACCCAGGTAACCTGGCACAAATTTGACCAGATCTGACTGAAGAATTGTAGGCGTTCTCCCACCTGATAGCCTTCCAGGCATTGCGGTCCACCATCATGCTGAAGTCTTTGAGGAAGCAGAGCCTGAGCTCTGTTCCTGAGCACCTGCTGTTGCTGGTTTGCGTGGTTTACCTCTTGCGCCGCTGGAGGACGTAGAAGTACCTCTGGATTTGCCCTTGAACTTGGCCGTTCGAAAGGACTGTAAATTAGAAGCTGAATAAATCTTCTTGGTTAAGGGGGCTGCGGAAGGAAGATACGTAGACTTACCAGCAGTAGCTGTGGAGATCCATTTGTCTAATTCATCTCCGAACAAGGCCTCACCTGTGATGGGTAGGCCTTCCACGCCTTTCCTGGAATCCGCGTCAGCAGTCCACTGGCGTAGCCACAAACCCCTGCGTGCCAACACTGCCATAGCGGTGGTGGGTGTGTTAAGCACTCCTATTTCCTTTATGGCTTCCACCATAAAGTTCGCAGAGTCCTGTACATGCTGCAGGAGTAAGACAACATTGTTTGGAGCCAGCCCCCACCGCACCCTTACCGCTAATGCCAAGCTTAGCCGGGTCCCAGACTAAATACCCTGATAGGGGAATTAGTACACTAATAGTCGCCCCCCCCCCCCCCTGCTATGACCCCCTGGTACCACTGAGGCAATCTGGAGTCACACTGTAGGAGCTGCGTGTCCCTGTCCTGTCACTGTCTGTGTCCACTGCAGAGGGGAAATGGTGCTGGTAAGCAGCTGGATCCTCTCATAGTGAAGCCCCGCCCCTTCAATGGCGTGCACCTTCCCGCCTTTTTTATACTGGCTGACGAATCTGGTGCTTAAAAATAAGATTTAATTACCTACCGGTAAATCCTTTTCTCGTAGTCCGTAGAGGATGCTGGGGTCCACATTAGTACCACGGGGTATAGATGGGTCCACTGGGAGCCTTGGGCCCTTTAAAAAATCAATAGTGTGCACTGGCTCCACCCTCTATGCCCCTCCTACCAGACTCAGTCTTGAAACTGTGCCCGAGGAGACGGACATATCCTGAGGAAGGATCAACAGAGTCTCTGGAGTCTCTGGAGTACGAGGAAAGGCTTGCTAGGTTAAATATGTATACACTAGAAAAGAGGCGTCTAAGAGGAGACATTATTAATATCTTCAAATATGTAAAGGGTAATTACAAGGAGCTAGCAGTGGATTTGTTTAAGAAAAGAACTCTAAATAGGACGCGTGGGCACTCGTTTAGGTTAGAGGAGAGGAAATTCCGTACACAACATAGGAAAGGGTTCTTCACGGTAAGGGCAATAAAGATTTGGAACTCCCTGCCAGAGAAGGTAATAATGGAAAACTCTGTAAATGTATGTAACAGCGGATTGGACAAATTCCTAACTGGTAAATGTATCCAGGGCTATAGCATTTAACATATTGACATTATATTATCTGGGGGTGGTAAGAATAATTTTTTTAATTTGGTACTAAGCCATTACTTCAGCAGGGTGTCGTACGGTATGCCGGCGCTCGAACTTGTAGAACTTGGCAAACGTGTTCGACCCTGACCAAGTAGCTGCTCGGCAGAGCTGTAAAGCCGAGACAACCCGGGCAGCCGCCCAGAAAGAACCTACCGACCTACTAGAGTGGGCCTGCATCCTCTAGGACGTAAGAGAAAATAAGATTTTAAACCTACCAGAAATTAGACGGGCTCCGCAGGAGACATGGGCACTATAAAGAACTTTAGAATGGGTGTGCACTGGCTCCTCCCTCTATGCCCCTCCTCCAGACCTTAATTAGAGAAACTGTGCCCAGAGGAGATGGACAATACAAGGAAAGGATTTTGTTAATCTAAGGGCAAGATTCATACCAGCCCACACCATCCACACCGTATAACCTGGAATATACGCAACCAGTAAACAGTATGAACAAAACAGTATCAGCTAAAGACTGATCTCAACTGTAACATAACCCTTATGTAAGCAACAACTATATACAAGCCTTGCAGAATTTGTCCGCACTGGGATGGGCGCCCAGCATCCTCTACGGACTAGGAGAAAAAGATTTACCGGTAGGTTTAAAATCTTATTTTCTCTTACGTCCTAGAGGATGCTGGTGACTCCGTAAGGACCATGGGGTTTATACCAAAGCTCCAGACCGGGCGGGAGAGTGCGGACGACTCTGCAGCACCGACTGAGCAAACGCAAGATCCTCATCAGACAGGGTATAAAAACTTATAGAATTTTGCAAAAGTGTTTGAACCCGACCAGGTAGCTGCTCGGCAAAGCTGTAAAGCCGAGACGCCTCGGGCAGCCGCCCAAGAAGAGCCCACCTTCCTAGTGGAATGGGCCTTTACCGAATTTAGTAACGGCAATCCTGCCGTAGAATGAGCATGCTGAATCGTGTTACAAATCCAGCGAGCAATGGTCTGCTGGCTGCATACAGGACAAACAGTGCTTCTGTTTTCCTAACCCGAGCCGACCTGGCTACATAAATTTTTAAGGCCCTGACCACATCCAGGGACTTGGACTCCTCCAAGTCACCAGTAGCCACAGGCACCACAATAGGTTGGTTCATATGAAATGAAGAAACCACCTTAGGCAAAAATTGAGGACGAGTCCTCAACTCTGCTCTATCCACATGGAAAATCAAATAGGGGCTCTTGTGAGACAAGGCCGCCAATTCGGACACCCGCCTTGCAGATGCGAAGGCCAACAACATGACCACCTTCCAAGTGAGAAATTTTAATTCAACCGTTTGAAGAGGCTCAAACCAGTGAGACTTCAGGAACCGTAACACCACGTTAAGGTCCCATGGTGCCACTGGGGGCACAAAAGGAGGCTGGATGTGCAGCACTCCCTTTACAAAAGTCTGGACTTCTGGGAGAGAAGCCATTTCCTTCTGAAAGAAAATAGACAGGGCCGAAATCTGTACCTTAATGGAGCCTAATTTTAGGCCCATATCCACTCCTGTCTGTAGAAAGTGGAGAAAACGGCCCAGATGGAAATCTTCCGTAGGAGCATTCATGGCTTCACACCAAGATACATACTTCCTCCAGATACGGTGATAATGTTTCGCCGTCACCTCCTTCCTAGCCTTTATCAGAGTAGGGATGACTTCCTCCGGAATACCTTTCCCAGCTAGGATTCGGCGTTGAACCGCCATGCGGTCAAACGTAACCGCGGTAAGTCTTGGAACACGCAGGGCCCCTGTTGCAACAGGTCCTCCCTGAGAGGAAGAGGCCACGGATCTTCTGTGAGCATCTCCTGAAGATCTGAATACCAGGCCCTTCGAGGCCAATCTAGAACAATGAGTATTGTTTTCACTCTTTTTTGTCTTATGATTCTCAATATTTTTGGTGTCACCAGGGCGTCCACCGCTACTGCCTGAGGGTCCCTTGACCTGGCACAATACCTCTAAAGCTTCTTGTTGAGGCGGGACGCCATCATGTCTATGTGAGGAATTCCCCAAAGACTTGTTATCTCTGTAAAAACTTCTTGATGAAGAATTCCCCAAAGACTTGTTATCTCTGTAAAAACTTCTTGATGAAGTCCCCACTCTCCTGGATGGAGATCGTGTCTGCTGAGGAAGTCTGCTTCCCAGTTGTCCACTCCCGGAATGAAGACCGCTGACAGGGCGCTTACGTGATTTTCCGCCCAGCGAAGAATCCTGGTGGCTTCCGCCACTCTGCTCCTTGTCCCGCCTTGGCGGTTTACATGAGCCACGGCTGTGACGTTGTCCGATTGAATCAGAACCGGTACGTCGCGAAGAAGATTCTCCGCTTGTCGTAGGCCGTTGTATATGGCCCTCAACTCCAGGACGTTGATGTGTAGACAAGCCTCCTGGTTTGAACATAGCCCCTGAAAATTCCTTCCTTGTGTGACTGCTCCCCATCCTCGGAGGCTCGCGTCCGTGGTCACCAGAACCCAGTCTTGAATGCCGAACCTGCGACCCTCTAGAAGGTGAGCACTTTGCAGCCACCACAGGAGAGACACCCTGGCCCTGGGGAACAGGCTTATCTTCTGATGTATTTGTAGATGGGACCCGGACCACTTGTCCAGGAGGTCCCACTGAAACGTCCTTGCATGAAACCTGCCGAAGGGGATGGCCTCGTAGGCTGCCACCATTTTCCCCAGAACACGAGTGCATTGATGAACAGACACTCTTTTTGGTTTTAGCAGGTCTCTGACCATGTTCTGGAGGTCCCGGGCTTTTTCCATCTGGAGAAAAACTCTCTTCTGATCCGTGTCCAGAATCATGCCTAGGAATGATAGTCGAGTCGTTGGAATCAATTGTGACTTTGGCAGATTGAGAATCCAACCGTGGTGTTGTAGCACTCTCAGGGAGAGCGACACGCTCCTCTGCAATTGATCTCTCTATCTCGCTTTTATCAGGAGATCGTCCAAGTATGGGATAATTGTGACTCCCTGCCTGCGCAGGAGCACCATCATCTCCGCCATCACCTTGGTGAAAATCCTCGGGGCCGTTGAAAGCCCAAACGGCAACGTCTGAAACTGGTAATGACAGTACTGTACAGCGAATCTCAGGTACGCCTGATGAGGAGGATATATGGGGACATGAAGGTATGCATCCTTTATGTCGAGTGACACCATAAAATCCCCCCCTTCCAGACTGGAGATCACCGCCCGGAGCGATTCCATCTTGAATTTGAACTTTTTCAAGTATAGGTTTAGGGATTTTAGATTTAAAATGGGCCTGACCGAACCATCCGGCTTCGGGACCACGAACAGGGTTGAATAGTACCCTTTCCCCTGTTGGACTAGGGGAACCCTGACAACCACTTGCTGTTGACACAGCTTTTGAATTACAGCTAACACTACTTCCCTCTCTGGGGAAGAAGCTGGCAAGGCCGACTTGAAAAATCGGCGAGGGGGCACCTCTTCGAATTCCAGTTTGTAGCCTTGGGATACAATATCCATCGCCCAAGGATCCATGTCTGACAGAACCCAGACCTGGCTGAAGAGTCGAATACGTGCCCCCACCGGTGTGGACTCCCTCAGTGGAGCCCCAGCGTCATGCGATGGATTTAGTAGAAGCCGGGGAGGACTTCTGCTCCTGGGAACTAGCCGGAGCAGGTGTTCTCTTCCCTCTACCCTTACCTCTGGCGAGGAAAGATGAGCCCCGACCTCTTCTGGACTTATGCGACCGAAAGGACTGCATCTGATATTGTGGAGTTTTCTTTTGCTGTGGGGGAACAAAAGGCAAAAAGGTAGATTTACCCACGGTAGCTGTGGCAACCAGGTCTGCGAGACCTTCCCCAAATAAAACTTCACCTTTGTATGGTAAAACCTCCATATGCTTCTTTGAGTCGGCATCACCCGTCCATTGGCGGGTCCACAGGGCTCGCCTAGCAGAAATCGCCATGGCGTTGGCTCTCGAACCTAGCAGCCCAACGTCTCTTTGAGCTTCCCTCATATATAAGACCGCGTCTTTAATGTGACCTAAGGTCAATAAAATGGTATCCCTGTCTAGGGTATCAAGGTCAGCTGACAAGGTATCTGTCCAAGCTGCAACTGCGCTACATACCCATGCCGATGCTATTGCCGGTCTGAGTAAAGCACCCGTATGCGCATAAATAGATTTTAAAGTAGTTTCCTGTCTGCGATCAGCAGGATCCTTGAGGGCTGCCGTGTCTGGAGACGGTAGCGCCACCTTCTTGGACAGGCGCGTTAAAGCCTTGTCCACCCTGGGTGAGGATTCCCAACGTACCCTGTCCTGTGCAGGGAAAGGATATGCCATAAGAATCCTCTTGGGAATCTGCAGCTTTTTGTCTGGAGTTTCCCAAGCTTTTTCAAATAACTCGTTCAGCTCATGAGATGGGGGAAAGGTTACCTCAGGTTTCTTTTCCTTATACATGCGCACCCTCGTGTCAGGGACAGAGGGGTCATCTGTGATATGCAAAACATCTTTTATTGCAATAATCATATAATGAATACTTTTGGCCACCCTTGGGTGCAACCTCGCATCATCGTAGTCGACACTGGAGTCAGAATCCGTGTCGGTATCAGTGTCTGCTATTTGGGATAGGGGACGTTTTTGAGACTCAGAAGGGCCCTGTGACCCAGTCGAAGCCGTGGATTGACTCCCTGCTTTTTCCCTGGACTCTGCTTTGTCCAATCTCTTATGTAATAAGGTCACATTTGCATTTAAAACATTCCACATGTCCAACCAATCATGAGTCGGCGTTGCCGACGGAGACACCACAATCATCTGCTTCACCTCCTCCTTAGATGAGCCTTCCGCATCAGACATGCCGACACACTCGTACCGACACCCCCACACACACAGGGATATAGTTATAAGGAGACAGTTCCCCAATAAGGCCCTTTGAAGAGACAGAGAGAGAGTATGCCAGCACACACTCAGCGCCAACTGACACTGGAAACAATTTCCCAGATGATATAGCGCTTTTATATATATATAATTTATAATTAACTGTGTAATACAAGTGCCACCCCCCCCCCCCCTCTTTTCAGCCCTGTGTCACCGTGTTCAGCAGGGGAGAGACCAGGGAGCCAGCTTCTCTGCAGTTCTCTGTGGAGAAAATGGCGCTGGTTAGTGCTGAGGGACCAAGCTCCGCCCCCTCCAGCGGCGGGCTTCGGTCCCACTCAAATGTATAAAACTGGTGGGGTATTTTTATAATCACTTTGTATATATTTTTGTATTATTTTAATCACACCACTTACATAGCACTTCTGTGCTTCTTATTAACCCTTATTAATTCTCACCTGTGTGCTGACCTGGGGTAGCCGACCTGTGCCGACGTTATGGGGTCCTGCACCCCGGACCCATACCTAGTATTAGGGACCCCCAGTGACGGAGAAGCCTTGTCGATCGGCCTGGGGGCTTAACACTATATCTGCAGATATACGCAACTAAGATCTCCGTATTATCTAACCATTATGTAGTAATATTTTTCACTCGGTGTGCATTAGGGAACACAAATTGTTTTTTCCTACACAGAATTACCCCTCCCTTTTAGCACCTGAGTGACATCACAATCTGATTGAGCAGCTTACCATTTTGTGCATTGTATTTAGAGAGGCATGGATGGGTCAGCATTAGGAGGGATTGCTGACTCCATAGTGCCATAGGAGAAGCTAGGGGTATCTCCAGGTAAGCTGGCTCTCAGATGCTGTAGGAGCCATTACCATGTGGCCTTACACTGAGAATTTAACCCAGACATATTTGTAATTATTTATGGGGTGGGTGTGGGGTGCGGTGGCCCCTGTGTCGGTATGGCTGGGCTGCTTCAGGTCGGCACACCCTAACACTTTATTAACACTTATGATTTTCCCTATCACTTTGTATATATTTTTGTATTATTTTAATCACACCACTTACATAGCACTTCTGTGCTTCTTATTAACCCTTATTAATTCTCTGTTATGCACAACAGTGCCAGCAGGAATGTACTGGTGTCTGAACGGAGAGGGATGCCAAACAAATGAACTCACAGACAGACTGGGGAATATGACATTACATACACAGAAGGTGATAGGGTAACAAAATAAACACAAAGTGAACAGAGAAGCCCAAAGGCTAAGAAACTGGGTGTCTCCCTAGTATTAGGAATGCTCAGATGGAAAGAAGCGAGATGTTGTGATTTAATACGTAGAGAACCCAAAATGCTGTTGCTAAGGGCAACAGCAAACCCCTAAAGGGTTACCAACGGGTGTGGCAGTAAACTCCTTGGTCAGAGATGGAATAATAGACACAAGGAGAGTCTCCACAATCCTAGTCCTCACTTGCAGTGCACTGGTTCAGCTTACTGCCACTAAACTGACACCTGAACACCTTGCACAGTGAGAAAGGATTTTGGCAGGCTAGTCTGAGAATACAGCCGCAAACTTGCTAGGTTCACAGAGTAGCAAAAGAACCCCAGCAGGTTAAACAACTGACTCCAGTCTTACTGCTAGGTCTGGATTGGCAGAGTGTAATACCAAATCCCAAGGCCTATTTGCAGTAAGCAACAAACAAATACAAAGTTTACACAGTACTAGCTAGCTTTCAGGAACTGACTAACCAACAAAGATTCAGCAGCATCTGCCTAACCTGGGAAGAGGGTTTATATAGCAGGTGCTGTCCACGCCCTACTCAGACCTCACAGACTGAGAGCACAAAAACCAGCACCGGATCCCCTGCCGTGCACAGAGCCTGTAACCACTGCACAGCAAAAGACCCGAACCGGAGTATCAGCTACGCCCAGGTTACTCCGCTAGCACTTGTCTCCCGGTTGCCATGACGACGTGGCAGCACAGAGCAGGAGACCTTAACAGTACCCCCCCTCTGACGAGGGGTCAAATAACCCCTACCACCGGGTTTATCGGGGAACTGCGAGAAGAAAGAGCGTAACAGTTTGGGGGCATGAAGATCACAACTGCGCACCCACGACCGCTCCTCCGGGCCATACCCCTTCCAGTGCACCAAAAATGACAGCGACCCCGAACCATCTTGAAGTCAAGAATCCTTTCAACCACAAACTCCCTCTGGCCACGTATCAGAAGAGGGGAAGGTCTTCCACTGGAAGAAGGATTACTAATCGCCCGTTTTAAAAGGGAACAATGAAATGTTTTATTGATACCCAAAGAACGGGGTAGATCTAACTGAAATGCCACCGGATTGATAACCCTAGTGATCTTATAAGGACCGATAAACCGGGGGCCTAACTTATGAGATGGCTGTCTCAGCTTCAAATTCTTGGTAGACAACCTGACGAAGTCTCCTAATTTGAAGCTGCAGGGTCTTTTCCGCTTATCAAAAACCCTTTTGGTCACTAATGACACAGACACAAGGGCTTTCTTCACTTTCCTCCAAATACCTCTAAGGACCGAAACCACAGAGGAACCACCAGGCGTGGAGTCCAGGGGGTCAAAAGAATTGGCCTTAGGATGATGCCCATACACACAAAGGAAGGGAGAGATCCCTGTAGCAGAGTGAGCCGCGTTGTTATAGGCAAACTCCGCCATGGACAGATGAGCAACCCAGTCAGTCTGACACTTGGAGACATAACACCTGAGGAACTGCTCCAAGGACTGGTTCACCCTTTCAGTCTGCCCATTAGACTGCGGATGGTAGCCTGACGACAAGCAGACAGAAATCTGGAGATCGGAACAAAATGCCCTCCAGAATTTGGCCACAAACTGGGATCCGCGGTCAGAGACCACATCAAGTGGCAACCCGTGGAGGCGCACAACATGCAGCATAAATAATTCAGACAGGCGTCTGGCCGATGGCAGCCCAACCAATGGAACGAAGTGCGCCATCTTCGAAAACCTGTCAACGACAACCCAGATGGCTGTCATCCCCGAGGATTTGGGCAAGTCCACCACAAAATCCATTGTGGGTCCATGGCTTAGATGGAATAGAGAGTGGATGTAATGGGCCAACAGGAACCCCTCTAGGAGTCTTATTTCGGGCACAGATGTCACATGCCCGAACCCACTGATCCACATCCCTAGCCACCGACGGCCACCACACCGCCCTAGATAGCAACTCCCGAGTTCTGGCAATACCCGGGTGACCTGCCGACTTCTTGGCATGGAATTCCAGGAACACTCGCTGTCTTAACCTAGGAGGCACAAACAAAAGACCTACCGGAAGGTCTGGAGGAGCCTGCTCCTGTGCTCTAAGGACTAATGACAAGAGGTCCTGGGTAATGCCCACTTTAATACATGATGGGGACACAATGGGCAATGGCTCCTCGGTGGTCTCCTGGATTGGAGCAAAACATTGCGAGAGCGCATCAGCCTTGATGTTTTTTGACCCAGGGCGATATGTTATCAAAAAATTAAAGCGAGCAAAAAACAAAGCCCATCGTGCCTGCCTGGCATTGAGGCGCTTCGCTGACTCTAAATATGCCAAATTCTTATGGTCGGTGAGAATTGAGACCACAAACTTAGCCCCCTCAAGCCAGTGTCTCCACTCCTCGAGTGCATCCTTAATAGCCAACAATTCCCGGTTACCCATGTCATAATTCATCTCGGCAGGCGAAAATTTACGGGAAAAGTAAGCACAGGGATGAAGGCGATTATCAGACACCCCCATCTGAGAGAGCACTGCCCCAATACCCATCTCAGAGGCATCCACCTCCACCACAAAAGGACGCTCTGGATCTGGGTGTCGCAGCACCTTGGCCGAGACAAATGCCCTTTTGAGACGGGCAAAAGCCGCTTTGGCCTCACAAGACCAGTGAGCAACATCCGCCCCTTTCTTAGTGAGTGCCACCAAGGGCGCCACTATAGACGAAAATCCAGCGATAAATCGTCTATAAAAATTCGCAAAGCCCAGAAAACGCTGAAGCGCCTTCAAACTAGTGGGCTGCACCCAATCCAGGACTGCCTGTACCTTGGAACCCTCCATTTGGAAACCTTCTGGGGAGATAATATATCCTAGAAATGCGATTTGCTGAACTTCAAATTCGCACTTCTCCAGCTTCGCCCCAAGCCGGTGGTCTCTGAGTTTCTGGAGGACTAAGCGTACATGCTTCCGATGTTCCTCCAGGGAATGGGAGAAGATTAGGATGTCATCTAAGTATACAACTAAGAATCTATCCAAATATTCCCTGAGCACATCGTTCATGAAGTCCTGGAAGACTGCCGGGGCATTACAGAGCCCAAAAGGCATCACCAAATATTCATAATGCCCTGAGTGGGTATTAAAGGCAGTCTTCCATTCATCCCCCTCTCTTATTCGGATTAGATTGTACGCACCGCGTAGGTCAATCTTAGAAAAAATGGTGGCAGTACGAAGCTGGTCAAACAAGACCGAAATGAGAGGCAGTGGGTATGAGTTTTTAATCGTGATACGGTTCAATTCCCTGAAGTCGATGCAGGGTCGCAACGAACCGTCCTTTTTACCCACGAAGAAAAACCTCGACCCAACTGGAGACTGTGAAGGTCTGATAAATCCCTTAGCCAAGTTCTCCTGAATGTACTCTGCCATAGCCTGAGTCTCAGGACGTGACAGGGAGTACAACCTGCTCTTGGGAAGCTTAGCATTCGGCAACAAATTAATGGCACAGTCATAGGGGCGATGGGGAGGTAGTACCTCTGCAACTCTTTTGGAGAACACGTCCGCAAAATCTGCATAACATCCTGGCAATCCTGGCAAACTTAGCTGCGAAAGCCTGACTGGAAGGCTCAAGCAACTCCTGAAACAATCAGTACCCCAACTAAGAATCTCCCCAGAGACCCAGTCAAATTGAGGATTGTGGGCCCTTAACCAGGGTAACCCCAACACCAATGGGGCAAAAGTACAGACAGTCACATAAAAGGACAATTTTTCAGAGTGTGTGGCTCCAATAAACAAAGAAATTTGGCTAGTGCAAGAGGTAATTTTACCCTGGGATAATGGTTCCCCGTTTAACCCACAAATCTCAATTTCCGATGCCAAGGGTACTAAGGGAACAGAGTGTTTCAGGGCGAATTGGCGGTCCATAAAAACCCCGTCGGCCCCACTGTCCACAAAGGCCTCAGTCTTGACAGTTTGACCGAGGATCTTCAAGGTCACCGGAATGATAAAAGTCTTCTTGGGAAATTCTGACTTCTGGCCTGACAGGATATTTCCCATCACCCTCAGGCCCTAAAGTTTTCCGGCTTTTCTGGGCATGATACTACCACATGACCTTTATTCCCACAGTACAAACATAACCCCTGCTGTCTCCTCCGCGTCTTCTCACTCGAGGAGAGGCGAGTAGCCCCAATCTGCATAGGCTCCTCGGAAAATTCCTCAAAGTCTGAGGTTCCCTTGGGAAAGAAGGAAACCTCGGTCTCCCTTTCAAGCCTGCGCTCTCTCAGCCGTCTATCCACCCGAATGGATAACTGCATGAGCTGATCCAAGCTATCAGGCAAGGGATATTGTACCAGTTGGTCTTTTAACTGGTTAGAAAGACCTCTTCGGTACTGGTGTCTCAGGGCTGGGTCATTCCACTGGGTATCATGGGCCAACCTCCGAAACTCCGTACAATAAACCTCAACTGGCCTTCGCCCTTGCTTAAGGATCGAAATCTGAGCCTCGGCTGAGGCCGTCTTGTCAGGGTCATCATACAACATGCCCAGTGCCGTAAAAAAAGCATCAAAACTTTTAAGCGACGGACAGTCAGGCTGCAACCCATATGCCCAGACCTGTGGGTCTCCTTGTAGCAAGGAAATCACTATGCCCACCCGCTGAATCTCCGACCCAGAAGACTGAGGCCTAAGCTGGAAATATAGCTTGCAGCTCTCCTTGAAACAAAAGAACTGCGAGCGATCTCCAGAAAAACGATCCGGGAGATTTACTTTCGGCTCCTTAACCCCTGAAGGTACTGCTGCTGCGGGAGCTCCGCCAGCGGCCTGCGAGGTGTGCATCTTAATGGACAAATCATTAAATTGTCGAGTCAGGACCTGCACCTGATCGACCACCTGTTGCAAAGTATTTTGAGGGGTATGCTCCATATTCCCACAAAATTTCAACAGGAGTATTAGGCTGCTGAATATGTTATGCACACCAGTGCCAGCAGGAATGTACTGGTGTCTGAACGGAGAGGGATGCCAAACAAATGAACTCACAGACAGACTGGGGAATATGACATTACATACACAGAAGGTGATAGGGTAACAAAATAAACACAAAGTGAACAGAGAAGCCCAAAGGCTAAGAAACTGGGTGTCTCCCTAGTATTAGGAATGCTCAGATGGAAAGAAGCGAGATGTTGTGATTTAATACGTAGAGAACCCGAAATGCTGTTGCTAAGGGCAACAGCAAAACCCTAAAGGGTTACCAACGGGTGTGGCAGTAAACTCCTTGGTCAGAGATGGAATAATAGACACAAGGAGAGTCTCCACAATCCTAGTCCTCACTTGCAGTGCACTGGTTCAGCTTACTGCCACTAAACTGACACCTGAACACCTTGCACAGTGAGAAAGGATTTTGGCAGGCAAGTCTGAGAATACAGCCGCAAACTTGCTAGGTTCACAGAGTAGCAAAAGAACCCCAGCAGGTTAAACAACTGACTCCAGTCTTACTGCTAGGTCTGGATTGGCAGAGTGTAATACCAAATCCCAAGGCCTATTTGCAATAAGCAACAAACAAATACAAAGTTTACACAGTACTAGCTAGCTTTCAGGAACTGACTAACCAACAAAGATTCAGCAGCATCTGCCTAACCTGGGAAGAGGGTTTATATAGCAGGTGCTGTCCACGCCCTACTCAGACCTCACAGACTGAGAGCACAAAAACCAGCACCGGATCCCCTGCCGTGCACAGAGCCTGTAACCACTGCACAGCAAAAGACCCGAACCGGAGTATCAGCTACGCCCAGGTTACTCCGCTAGCACTTGTCTCCCGGTTGCCATGACGACGTGGCAGCACAGAGCAGGAGACCCTAACATTCTCACCTGTGTGCTGACCTGGGGTAGCCGACCTGTGCCGACGTTATGGGGTCCTGCACCCCGGACCCATACCTAGTATTAGGGACCCCCAGTGACGGAGAAGCCTTGTCGATCGGCCTGGGGGCTTAACCCTATATCTGCAGATATACGCAACTAAGATCTCCGTATTATCTGACTATTATGTAGTAATATTTTTCACTCGGTGTGCATTAGGGAACACAAATTGTTTTTTTCCTACACAGAATTACCCCTCCCTTTTAGCACCTGAGTGACATCACAATCTGATTGAGCAGCTTACCATTTTGTGCATTAAAATCACTGCCTCCGCAGCCCATATACATATAAATGCCAGACTTAGAGGTTTTTATTGCTGCCCAGGGCACCCATCAGTGCCTGCTAGTGTGTGTTGTGTGTGGGAGCAATGGCGCGCAGCGTTACCGCTGCACGCTTACCTCAGGGAAGATCTGAAGTCTTCTGCCGCCTAAGAAGTCTTCTTTTTTTCTTATACTCACCCGGCTTCTATCTTCCGGCTCTGTGAGGAGGACGTCGGCGCGGCTCTGGGACGAACGGCGAGGGGAGACCTGCGTTTCGACTCCCTCTGGAGCTAATTGTGTCCAGTAGCCTAAGAAGCAGAGCCTATCACTTAAGTAGGTCTGCTTCTCTCTCCTCAGTCCCACGATGCAGGGAGCCTGTTGCCAGCAGTGCTCCCTGAAAATAAAAACCTAACAAAATTCTTTTTCAGAGAAACTCAGGAGAGCGCTCCTGTAATGCACCCAATCTCCTCTGGGCACAGGATCTAACTGAGGTCTGGAGGAGGGGCATAGAGGGAGGAGCCAGTGCACACCCATTCTAAAGTTCTTTATAGTGCCCATGTCTCCTGCGGAGCCCGTCTATACCCCATGGTCCTTACGGAGTCCCCAGCATCCTCTAGGACGTAAGAGAAATGGAGAAAACCATTTTAAGGCTGTTGTACCAGTATGGGTACTGTGTACATTATATGGGGACGCAGTCGTGTACTGTGTCCGGAGAAGCATTCCTCCCGTGTAGAAGCCGTGCATCTCCGTGCCGGGGCACTGGCTCAGTACTTACCACTCTCCATTCTTCTGGCTCTGAAAGGGGTGGCGGCGTGCTGCGGGACTGTACGCTCACCGTGGTGGGCTTGTGAATAGGTCCCTCAGGAGCTCAGTGTCCTGTCAGCGGGGAACGGGACCATTAACACTTCACAAGGTTGGGCCGTTCCCCAGCCCTAAGTCCCACGAAATCAGGCAGGCTGGTGCCAACCAGTCCTGCCTGAAAATAAAAAAAACAGATAAAATGCAGAAAACTATTCAGGAATTTCCATAAGCGTGACCGCCTCCTCCGGGCACATTTGTAAACTGAGTCTGGTAGGAGGGTCATAGAGGGAGGAGCCAGCCCACACTATCAAATTCTTAAAGTGTCTATGGCTCCTTGTGGACCTATCTATACCCCATGGTACTAAATGGACCCCAGTATCCTCTAGGACACAAGAGAAAATTGAATCCCCCCCATGACTGAAATAATACCAACATCCGCAATACACTATGGCAGCCAGCCTCGTCAAGATTTATAAAGTGTGAATTTTCCATGATTGGTACAGGTTGAGTATCCCTTATCCAAAATGCTTGGGACCAGAGGTATTTTGGATATCGGATTTTTCCATACTTTGGAATAAGTGCATACCATAATGAGATATCATGGCGATGGGACCTAAATCTAAGCACAGAATGCATTTATGTGCTTATGTACATATACACCTTATACACACAGCCTGAAGGTCATTTTAGACAATATTTTTTATAACTTTGTGCATTAAACAGTGTGTCTACATTCACACAATTCATTTATGTTTCATATACACCTTATACACACAGCCTGAAGGTTATTTAATACAATATTTTTAATAACTTTGTGTATTAAACAAAGTTTGTGTACATTGAGCCATCAAAAAACAAAGGTTTCACTATCTCACTTCTCACCCAAAAAATTATTTCGAAATATTTTGATATGGGATACTCAACCTGTATTTAGACTATGGGAATAACACACTGTATTAATATTATTTCACAGTTGTGTTTCATTCATTCACAATGGGGATCAGCAACCCTCTTAATTATCTGTATCTTACAAGGAGTTATTATTATTTTACCCACCGGAATCCCTGGAAGACCACCAGAAATGTCCACAACACCCCAGGAATTAAGTAAGAAAAGACTGGTTAATGAACGTTGTGTGTAGTGGGGTGTTTATTTATACAAATAATGTTTTTAACGGTGTCTATGGCCAAGAGACATCACCGAGCCCAATAGGGTTTGAATGCCAGGTGAAACTGGCATTTATATTATTACTATAATCATTTATTTATATGAGACACAAAGCATCCGTAGCTCTCTACAGGGATGTTATAATAAGCCACACAAATAATACGATATGTTTAACTAGACAGTACAGGGGGGAAAAGAAACAAGTAGTGTAATGTGTATACAACTGAATGACAGATAAGAGCAATAGCAGCCACTGACCCAATGCCTTAAGAGGCAGACAGGCAGGGTTAGAACTGCTGATTCATTTGTGGAGCAGTGAAAACAAGCTTGCAGTCTAATGGAGTGGGGGTAAACTGGTAGGTGAACTGAGACGAGATAAAAAAGGAGGACATAGGACATGAGTTAATTTTGGGCTTCGACAAACAGGTGACTTTTAAAGCCTTGGAGGCTAGTAGAGAGTCTTTTATGGTGGGGGAGTGAGTTCCAAAGGAGGAAAACAGGCCTAAATCTACAACATCATCATGTCCTGGCAGCAATGTATATGTTGACACTTGTAGTAGCACAACGCAAACACTGTAAAGCAGCCACGGCTTGCTGGGATCAGTAGTGAACAAGTGAAAATGCTTATGTTTCGTTTAATTTTGGTAATTACCAAACTTACCAAACAACCACCAAGCATAGGTATATAGGACCACCCTAGTTCATCCAGCATGGAGCTAGTTCCTTCTAGGGCAGGCCCGCATTTTTATTGTGGAGCAAATCCCCCATGGAAACGAAGGGCCTAATTCAGACCTTATCGTTGCAGCAAATTTGTTAGCTAAAGGGCAAAATCATGGGGGTCATTCCGAGTTGATCGCTCGCTAGCTACTTTTTGCAGCCATGCAAACACATAGTCGCCGCCCACAGGGGAGTGTTTTTTCGCTTTGCAAGTGTGCAAACGCGTGTGCAGCCGAGCGGGATGAAAAAGTTTTTTGCAGTTTCTGAGTAGCTCTGGACTGACTCAGCCCTTGAGATCACTTACGTCTTTTTAGTCCCGGAATTGACATCAGTCATTCACTCCCCCGTCACCCGGCCCATAGCAATGCATGCTAATATGGATGAGTTTGTCTATATTGGCATGCATGTATAAGCGACCCGGCACCAACGATGAATGAGTGCGGGGCCACGCATCTTTCATCGTTGGTGCATACACACAAAGAAATTAACGAGATCGGTCATATCTTTCATTGATGTCGCCTAATGTGTAGGGCCTATAAGTCTTTACATTTTCTACATTGTTGATCAAGTAAAAGATTGAAGAACACAACAAAATAAAAACTAAATGATTCATATCTACTATGAAAACTATGACTGTACCTCATTCCACACGGGATTGCTTTCTTTGGCCACAACACTTGTTGCTTTTGTAATTCCTACAAAATGAACACTAAGCATTAGGTTGATGCTGTAAAGAAATCTGTATGGGTTGGTGCACACAATGGAGGTCATTCCGAGTTGTTCGCTCGCAAAGCGATTTTAGCAGAGTTGCTCACGCTAAGCCGCCGCCTACTGGGAGTGAATCTTAGCATCTTAAAAATGCGAACGATGTATTCGCAATATTGCGATTACACACCTCGTAGCAGTTTCTGAGTAGCTTCAGACTTACTCGGCATCTGCGATCAGTTCAGTGCTTGTCGTTCCTGGTTTGACGTCACAAACACTCCCAGCGTTCGCCCAGACACTCCTCCGTTTCTCCGGCCACTCCTGCGTTTTTTCCGGAAACGGTAGCGTTTTTTCCCACACGCCCATAAAACGGCCTGTTTCCGCCCAGTAACACCCATTTCCTGTCAATCACATTACGATCGCCAGAACGATGAAAAAGCCGTGAGTAAAATTACTAAGTGCATAGCAAATTTACTTGGCGCAGTCGCAGTGCGAACATTGCGCATGCGCATTAAGCGGAAAATCGCTGCGATGCGAAGATTTTTACCGAGCGAACAACTCGGAATGAGGGCCAATATACATATGCATTGTTAATAGGCTTGGTTCATGTCTGTAAGTAAAGCAAAAAAAAAACCCAGAGATTTATGGTAAGAACTTACAGTTGTTAAATCTCTTTCTGCGAGGTACACTGGGCTCCAAAAGGATTAACATCGGGTGTAGAGTAGGATCTTGATCCGAGGCACCAACAGGCTCAAAGCTTTGACTGTTCCCAAGATGCACAGTGCCGCCTCCTCTATAACCCCGCCTCCGTGCACAGGAGCTCAGTTTCATTAACCAGTCCAATGCAGTAGCAGGTACCAGAGACGACAATCGCTCGTAGCCAAATACACCACACATTCACTACAGGAGAGGGTGTCAGCGGCTAATGCCATACCAACCCAAAGAAGCCAAGTGCATCAGGGTGGGCGCTCTGTGGAGCCCAATGTACCTTGCAGAAAGAGATTTAACAAAGGTAAGTTCTTACCATAAATCTCGTTTTCTGCTGCGGGGTACACTGGGCTCCACAAGGATTAACATCGGGAATGTCCTAAAGCAGTTCCTTATGGGAGGGGACGCACTGTAGTGGGCACAAGAACCCGGCGTCCAAAGGAAGCATCCTGGGAGGCGGAAGTATCGAAGGCATAGAACCTTATGACCGTGTTCACTGAGGACCACGTAGCCACCTTGCACAATTGTTCAAGGGTCGCACCACGGCGGGCCGCCCAAGAAGGTCTAACTCACCGAGTAGAATGGGCTTTGATGGTAGCAGGAGCTGGGAGACCAGTCTGTACATAAGCATGTGCAATCACCACTCTAATCCATCTGGCCAAGGTCTGCTTATTAGCAGACCAGCCACGTTTGTGAAAACCAAACAGCACGAAGAGAGTTTCAGACTTCCGAATGGAAGCAGCAATCTTCACATAGATACGGAGAGCCCGTACCACATCCAAAGACCGCTCTCCGGAAGACAACGCCGGAGAATTAAAGGCAGGAACCACAATCTCCTGGTTAAGGTGGAAGGAAGACACCACCTTAGGTAGGTAACCAGGGCATGTTCTAAGAACTGCCCGATCACGGTAAAATATCAGATAGGGAGACTTACAGGATAAGGCACCCAAGTCTGAAACACATCTAGCAGAAGCAATGGCTAGCAATGGCTAGCAGAAACAAGACCTTAAGGGAAAGCCACTTAAGATCTGCGGGTGCAAGAGGTTCAAACGGAAATTCTTGCAAGGCCTCCAAGACCACCGCCAAATCCCAAGGGGCCACAGGTCGGACATAAGGAGGCTGAATACGCAACATACCCTGAGTGAAGGTATGAACATCAGGCAGAGATGCAATTTTTCTCTGAAACCATACCGACAAGGCAGAAATATGAACGTTGAGGGAGGCCAGACAAAGGCCTAAGTCCAGGCCTTGCTGTAGAAAAGCCAAAAGTTAAGCTGTACTAAACTTGTAAGCGTCAGGATTGTTATTTGCGCACCAAGCAAAGTAAGAATTTCAGACCCTATGGTAAATCCAAGCAGAAGCCGGCTTACGGGCCTTCAACATAGTTTGAATGACCGCCTCCGAAAAACCTTTGGCCATCAGTACAGAAGAGCCACGCCGTCAAAGCCAGTCAGGCCAATTCCTGGTAGACACAAGGGCCCTGAATGAGGAGGTCTGGTCGTTGTGGAAGTAGAAGGGGACGCTCTAGCGAGAGGCCCTGGAGGTCTGAGAACCAATGCCGTCTGGGCCACGCTGGATTAGGCAGAAGTAGCATGCCTCCTTCTTGTTTGAACTTCCTTATCACTCTGGGCAGTAGAGACACTGGAGAGAACACATATGGCAACCGAAAGTTCTACGGGATTGCCAGTGCATCCACGAATGCTGCTTGAGGATCCCTTGTTCTTTCTCCGAAGACCGAGACCTTGTAATTGTGTCGAGATGCCATCAGGTCTACATCTGGAGTGCCCCACTTGTCCAAGAGGAGTTGAAATACTTCTGGATGGAGGCTCCACTCCCCGGTGTGCACGTCCTGAAGACTGAGAAAGTCTGCTTCCCAGTTGAGGACCCCCGGAATGAACACCGCCGATATGGCTGGTAGATGGCGTTCCACTCATTGAAGAATCCTTGATATTTCCCTCATTGCCATGCGGCTTCGAATGCCGCCTTGATGATTTATGTACGCTACTGTGTTGGCACTGTCCGACTGTACCTGAACAGGTCTGTTCTGAATTAGATGCTGGGCCAGGTACAGCGCGTTGAACACCGCCCGCAGTTCCAAAATGTTTATTGGGAGGCGAGATTCCTCCTTGGTCCACCGACCTTGAAGGGAGTGTTGCTCCAACACCGCGCCCCAGCCTCTCAGACTGGCATACGTCGTCAGAAGGACCCAGTTGGAGATCCAGAAGGGACGACCCCTGCTCAAACGTCGGTCCTGCAGCCACCAGTTCAGTGACAGACGGACCCCCGGAGACAAGGAGATCATGTGAGACCTGATCCGGTGAGGCAGGCCGTCCCATTTGGCAAGAATCAGTTTCTGCAGAGGGCGGGAATGGAATTGAGCGTACTCCACCATGTCGAAAGCCGACACCATGAGACCTAGCACTTGCATCGCCGAATGTATCGACACTTGCAGACGAGATAGGAAGTATTGAGTCCTGTCCTGAAGCTTCAGGACCTTCTCCTGAGACAAGAACAACCGATGGTTGCGGGTGTCCAACAACGCTCCCAGGTGCACCATGCTTTGTGCAGGGACCAGGGAAGATTTATTCCAGTTGATGAGCCACCCGTGGGCTTGCAGAAACTGGATGGTCAGATCCAGATGGCGTAGGAGAACTTCTGGGGAATTTGCCAGGATCAACAAGTCGTCCAGATACGGTAAGATCCTGACCCCTTGACGGCGGAGTAGAGCCGTCATAACCTTGGTGAAAACATGCGGAGCCGTGGTCAAGCCAAAAGGTAACGCCCAAAATTAGTAGTTGAGGTTACCCACTGCAAACCTCAGGTACTGCTGATGCGACATTGCAATGGGAATATGCAGGTAAGCATCCTGTATGTCCAGGGAGACCATATAATCCCCAGGTTCCAAGTCCAGAACAATACAGCGAAGGGTTTCCATACGAAACTTGGAAACCTTGACAACCAAGAAGGTTGAGAATGGGCCGGGAGGACCCATTCTGTTTCGGGACTAGGAACAGCGGTGAATAGTACTCCTGGCCTCTCTGAGCAAGAGGCACTTGTACTACCACCCCTGTGTCCAGGAGGGACTGTACCACCGAATGAAGAGTTTTTGCCTTCACCTGATCCGAAGGGATGTCTGTTAGGCAAAATCGATGAGGGGGACATTTCTTGAAGGATACGGCGTAACCTCGAGTGATGACTTCCCGTACCCAGGCATCGGAAGTAGTCTTCAGCCATTCCTGGGTAAACCCTAGAAGTTGGCCCCCCACCCTGGGATCCCCCAGGGGGAGGCCCGCCCCATCATGCGGCAGGCTTGTCAGTTTTGGAAGCAGGCTCACGGGCAGCCCAGGCCCGTTTGGGTTTTGGCTTAGCAGGTATGGAAGTGCGACCGTGTTTCGAGTATGCCTGACCTTTTGCTTTTCCCGGAGGACGAAAGGAATGACAGAAAGTACTCTTAGCCTTCGGCGCCTAAGGAGCAGTACTAGGCAGACATGCCATTTTAGCAGAAGCTAAGTCAGCCACTATCTTGTTGAGGTCTTCTCCAAAAAGAATGTCTCCCTTAAAAGTGAGCACCTCCAGGGTTTTCTTGAAGTCCAGATCTACAGACCAGGACCGTAACCAAAGAATCCGGCGAGCAAGGATAGATGTAGTAGAAGCCTTGGCCGCCAGAATACCGGCATCAGAAGCTGCCTCCTTCACATAATGAGAAGCTGTGACAATATACGACAGGCATTGTCTAGCGCAGTGTTTTTCAACCACTGTGCCGTGGCACACTAGTGTGCCCTGAGCAGTCTCCAGGTGTGCCGCCATAGAAGCAGAGCTAGGCCCGTCAGTAATTTGCCACTACTGAGGCCCTGGAACGATCAATACTGGTGGGTTTAGTGGCTGCAGAGCCAGTTCTAATTTTGGGCCCGGGCAGTGTTGGGCTCTTCTGGCTTTCTCAGATGTGGCTCAGGTGTTAGCTATAGAGAAGCTGCAACGTGAAATCCTAGGACCCACAACTGCACAATGCATCACCATTATATTTGAGTGTGCCTTGGCAATATTTAGATCTTGTTCAGTGTGCCACAAGTTGTAAAAGGTTGAAAATCTCTGGCCTAGTGTGATCAGAAGCATTGGAAGACAACTCAGCTTCCAACTCCTGGGCCCACGCCTCAATGGCCTCTGCAGCCCAAGTTGCTGCAATAGTGGGCCTGTGCGCAGCACAAGTGTGGGTAAAAATCGCCTTTAAACAACCCTCCACACGCTTATCCGTCGGTTCCTTCAGAGATGTGACGGTAGTCACAGGGAGACCTGAGGATACTACCAGCCGCGCCACCTGCGAATCCACTGGCGGGGGAGTCTCCCAATTTTTACTTAGCTCCGCAGCAAGAGGATATCGAGCCAGCATCTTCTTGTGAGGTGTGAATTTCTTACCTGGAGTTTCCCAGAATTCCTGACGTATGTCTACTAAGTGGTCAGAGTGAGGTAAAACTTACTTAACCACTTTCTTACGTTTGAACCTGTCTGGTTTCTTAGGAATGGCATCAGGCTCTGCGTCATCAGTGATTTAGATCGCCTTCAACAAGTCAGGAACATCTACCTGCGAACCAGCCTCCCCATCAGGATCTGTATCTGAGGGGTCAGTATAAACACCATCCTCATCAGATGAGGTGTCTGGGACAGTGGTAGACTGTGAGGAAGTAATGGCCCGTTTAGATGACCCCTTGGTCTTAGGCGGGCGAGAGTCAGATTTCTTTTTAGTCAGTGACTGGTTTAATTGCTGTAACTGATTGGAGATTTGATCTGCCCAGGGCGGATTAACTGCAGGGACCATAATCGGTTGTACCGTCACAGGAGGTCCCATAGGGGGCGAAAGTTTAGTTACAAGCGTAGTTAATAACGAGAAAAATGTAGACTAAGGTGGGCAATTTTGAACCCCCGTTGCCACCATTCCACTGGGGTGTAGGGAACCCCCAGAACCTGAACTCTCTGCTGCCAAGTTTTCCTCAAACATGCCTGCAGCGTCACCTCCACACACTGTGGGATCAGCTCCAGCTCTGTTGCCCCCTGTAGCTGACATAGCTAAAAGCACAATCTCAGGCAACACAGTACAATATCAGCAGCAGTATACCTGACAAGCACCCCCTGTGCAGCTTATATACTCCGCAAACCGGGGTATATGGTGACTAAAAATCACAAAGAAAAATACACAATGAGTATATCTTGTGAGATACCTACAGTATATAAGATAATAAACCTGACGCACTGAGCCCCCTCAGGTCATAGAATATAGAGATAGCAATCTGAGTGAGAGACACGAAATGGTGGTCACACAGCAGCTACATGCACACATATATAGTCACAATGTACAATGCAGAAATTATGACATGCAATAAAACTGCACTGGACTAGCAATACAAAGTAATACTCAGTATAGCTACAGTATATAATTAGTAGATATATCAATGCACAGTAAAGACTGGACGTATACCACAGGGTACTTGTACTACATAACCCTGACGAAATGCACTGTTTCTTAACTCACACTGTCAATAGACATGTACAGTGCCGTTTCTTGCGGCGGGCGAGCCGTGCAACCGCACGGGGCAGCCGCAGCGGCACTTTGCGGGTCTTATCTCCCCCTCCTCCCTCTTCCCGAGCACTCCTGCTCGGGGGGCGGAGTTTCACGGAATGACGCGGTTGCGTCGTGACGTCACGACGCAATCGCGTCATTCCGCGAAACCCCGCCCCCCAAGCAGGATGCTCGGGAAGAGGAAGGAGGAGCAGACAAGCTGGAAGGAGGAGCAGGCCAGCGCGAGGAAGGAGAGGTGGCCCAACCCGAAGAGCGGGATTCGGGAAGATCCTCTTCATGTGTAAGTAGTCTCTCCACCCCCCCTCCCTCTCCCTTCCTGCCCCCCCACTTGACACTTGCCTGCCATACTGTGTAAAATGGGGACACCTGCCTGCCGTACTGTGTAAAATGGGGACACTTGCCTGCCGTACTGTGTAAAATGGGGACACTTGCCTGCCGTAATGTGTAAAATGGGGACACCTGCTTGCCGTACTGTGTAAAATGGGGACACCTGCTTGCCGCACTGTATAAAATGGGGACAATTGCTTGCCGTACTGTGTAAAATGGGGACACTTGCCTGCCGTAATGTGTAAAATGGGGACACTTGCCTGCCGTAATGTGTAAAATGGGGACACTTGCCTGCCGTAATGTGTAAAATGGGGACACTTGCCTGCCGTACTGTGTAAAATGGGGACCCTTGCCTGCCGTACTGTGTAAAATGGGGACACTTGCCTGCCGTACTGTGTAAAATGGGGACACTTGCCTGCGTACTGTGTAAAATGGGGACACCTGCCTGCCGTACTGTGTAAAATGGGGACACCTGCCTGCCGCACTGTATAAAATGGGGACACTTGCTTGCCATACTGTGTAAAATGGGGACACTTGCCTGCCGTACTGTGTAAAATGGGGACACTTGCCTGCCGTAATGTGTAAAATGGGGACACTTGCCTGCCGTAATGTGTAAAATGGGGACACTTGCTTGCTGTACTGTGTAAAATGGGGACACTTGCCTGCCGTACTGTGTAAAATGGGGACTCTTGCCTGCCGTAATGTGTAAAATGGGGACACTTGCCTGCTGTAATGTGTAAAAATAAGAATTTACTCACCGGTAATTCTATTTCTCGTAGTCCGTAGTGGATGCTGGGAACTCCGTAAGGACCATGGGGAATAGCGGGCTCCGAAGGAGGCTGGGCACTCTAGAAAGATCTTAGACTACCTGGTGTGCACTGGCTCCTCCCCCTATGACCCTCCTCCAAGCCTCAGTTAGGTACTGTGCCCGGACGAGCGTACACAATAAGGAAGGATTTTGAATCCCGGGTAAGACTCATACCAGCCACACCAATCACACCGTACAACTCGTGATATGAAACACAGTTAACAGTATGAAACAATAGAGCCTCTCAACAGATGGCTCAACAATAACCCGATTTAGTTAACAATAACTATGTACAAGTAATGCAGATAAACCGCACTTGGGATGGGCGCCCAGCATCCACTACGGACTACGAGAAATAGAATTACCGGTGAGTAAATTCTTATTTTCTCTAACGTCCTAGTGGATGCTGGGAACTCCGTAAGGACCATGGGGATTATACCAAAGCTCCCAAACGGGCGGGAGAGTGCGGATGAC
Source organism: Pseudophryne corroboree (assembly GCF_028390025.1). Lineage (NCBI taxonomy): Eukaryota > Metazoa > Chordata > Amphibia > Anura > Myobatrachidae > Pseudophryne > Pseudophryne corroboree. Next base: position 149,167,915 of record NC_086449.1, read on the forward strand.
TCTGCAGCACCGAATGAGAGAACTCCAGGTCCTCCTCAGCCAGGGTATCAAATTTGTAGAATTTTGCAAACGTGTTTGCCCCTGACCAAGTAGCTGCTCGGCAAAGTTGTAAAGCCGAGACCCCTCGGGCAGCCGCCCAAGATGAGCCCACCTTCCTTGTGGAATGGGCATTGACAGATTTTGGCTGTGGCAGGCCTGCCACAGTATGTGCAAGCTGAATTGTACTACAAATCCAACGAGCAATAGTCTGCTTAGAAGCAGGAGCACCCAGCTTGTTGGGTGCATATAGGATAAACAGCGAGTCAGATTTTCTGACTCCAGCCGTCCTGGAAACATATATTTTCAGGGCCCTGACAACGTCTAGCAACTTGGAGTCCTCCAAATCCTTAGTAGCCGCAGGCACCACAATAGGCTGGTTCAGGTGAAACGCTGACACCACCTTAGGGAGAAACTGGGGACGAGTCCTCAATTCTGCCCTATCCATATGGAAAATCAAATAAGGGCTTTTACAAGACAAAGCCGCCAATTCTGATACTCGCCTGGCAGAAGCCAAGGCCAATAACATAACCACCTTCCATGTGAGATATTTCAGATCCACGGTTTTTAGTGGTTCAAACCAAAGTGATTTTAAGAAAACTCAACACCACGTTGAGATCCCAAGGTGCCACAGGAGGCACAAACGGGGGCTGACTATGCAGCACTCCTTTTATAAATGTCTGAACTTCAGGTACTGAAGCTAGTTCTTTTTTGAAAGAAAATCGACAGAGCCGAGATCTGTACCTTAATGGAACCCAATTTAAGGCCCATAGTCACTCCTGCTTGCAGGAAATGCAGAAATCGACCTAGTTGAAATTCCTCTGTTGGGGCCCTTTCGGCCTCACACCATGCAACATATTTTCGCCATATGCGTTGATAATGAGTTGCTGTAACCACTTTCCTGGCTTTAGTAAGCGTAGGAATTACTTCCTCCGGAATACCCTTTTCCTTCAGGATCCGGCGTTCAACCGCCATGCCGTCAAACGCAGCCGCGGTAAGTCTTGGAACAGACAGGGCCCCTGCTGCCGCAGGTCCTGACTGAGTGGCAGAGGCCATTGGTCCTCTGATATAAATTCTTGAAGTTCTGGGTACCAAGCTCTTCTTGGCCATCCACGAGTATCGTTCTTACTCCTCGCCTTCTTATTATTCTCAGTACCTTTGGTATGAGAGGCAGAGGGGAGAACACCTAAACCGACTGGTACACCCACGGTGTTACCAGAGCGTCCATAGCTATCGCCTGAGGGTCCCTTGACCTGGAGCAATATCTTTTTTAGCTTTTTGTTAAGGCGGGACGCCATCATGTCCACCTGTGGCCTTTCCCAATGGTGTACAATCCTATTGGAAGACTTCTGGAGGAAGTCCCCATTCTCCCGGGTGGAGGTCGTTCTGTTGAGAAGATCTGCTTCCCAGTTGTCCACTCCGGGAATGAACACTGCTGACAGTGCTAACACATGATTTTCCGCCTATCGGAGAATCCTTGTGGCTTTTGCCATCGCCATCCTGCTTTTTGTGCCGCCCTGTTGATTACATGGGCGACTGCCGTGATGTTGTCTGATTGGATCAGTACCGGCTGGTTTTGAAGCAGAGGTCTTGCTGGCCTCAGGGCATTGTAAATGGCCCTCAGATCCAGAATATTTATGTGTAGGGAAATAACCTGACTTGACCAAAGTCCCTGGAAGTTTCTTCCCTATGCGACTGCCCCCCAGCCTCAAAGGCTGGAATCCATGGTCACTAGGACCTAGTCCTGTATGCCGAACCTGCGGCCCTCTTCAAGATGGGCACTCTGCAGCCACCACAGTAGAGATACCCTGGTCCTTGGAGACAGGGTTATCAGCCTATGCATCGGAAGATGCGATCCGGACCACTTGTCCAACAGGTCCCTCTGAAAAGTTCTTGTATGGAACCTGCCTAATGGGATTGCTTCGTAAGAAGCTACCATTTTTCCCAGGACTCGCGTGCAATGATGCACCGCTACCTATTTTGGTTTCAGGAGGTCTCTGACTAGAGATGACAACTCCTTGGCTTTCTCCTCCGGGAGAAACACTATTTCTGGTTTATGTCCAGAACCATCCCCAGGAACAGTAGACGTGTCATAGGAACCAGCTGTGACTTTGGACTGTTTAGAATCCACCTATGCTGTTGTAGCACTTTCCAAAATAGTGCTACCCCGACTACCAACTGCTCCTTGGACCTCGCCCTTATAACGAGATTGTCCAATTACGGGATAATTACAACTCCCTTTTTTTTTTGAAGGAGTATCATCATTTCGGCCATTACCTTGATAAAACACCCTCGGTGCCATGTACAGTCCAAACGGCAGTGTCTGGACTTGGTAATGGTAATCCTGTACCACAAATCTGAGGTACTCCTGGCGAGGATGGTAAATGGGGACATGCAGGTAAGCATCCTTGATGTCCCGGGATACCATGTAATCCCCCTCGTCCAGGCTTGCAATAACCGCCCTGAGCGATTCCATCTTGAACTTGAATTTTTTTATGTTCAAGGATTTTAAATATAAAATGGGTCACACCGAACCATGCGGTTTCGGTACCCCAACCCGTGTGGAATAGTAACCCCGTCCTTGTTGAAGTAGGGGCACCTTGAGTATTACCTGCTGGGAATACCGCTTATTAATTGCCTCTAGCACAGCCTCCCTGCTTGAGGGAGTTGTCAGCAAGGCATATTTTAGGAAACGGCTGGGGGGAGACATCTCTAATTCCAGCTTGTACCCCTGAAATACTACTTGGAAGAAACAGGGATCCACCTGTGAGCGAGCCCACTAATTGCTGAAATTTTTGAGGCGGCCCCCCACCGTACCTGGCTACACCTGTGGAGCACCCGCGTCATGGTGTGTACTCACAGGAGGCGGGGGAAGAATCTTGATTCTGGGAACAGGCTGACTGGTGCAGCTTTTTCCCTCTACCCTTGTCTCTGTACAGAAAGGAAGCGCCATTTGACCCGCTTGCTTTTCTGAAGCCGAAAGGACTGTACCTTTTTCTGTGAGGAAACCTGAGGTAAAATTATTTCTTCCCAGCAGTTGCTGTGGATACGAGATCCCAGAGACCATCCCCAAATAATTCCTCACTCTTATAAGGCTCTCTATGCGCTTTTTAAGTCAGCATCACCTGTCCAGTGACAGGTCTCTAATACCCTCCTGACAGAATGGACATTACATTTATTTTGGATGCCAGCCGGCAAAATATCCCTCTGTGCATCCCCCATATATAAGACAACGTCTTTAATATGTTTTTATGTTTGCCAACTATTATCCCTGTTTGACAGGGTCACCAACCACGCTGCAGCAGCACTATCTGCAGGTCTCAGTCTAGTACCTGAGTGTGTAAATACAGACTTCAGGATAGCCTCCTGTTTTTTTTTATCAACAGGTACCTATTAAAGTGGCCGTATCCTAAGACGGCAGTGCCACCTTTTTTGACAAACGTGTGAGCGCCTTATCCACCCTAGGGGATATCTCCCAGCGTAACTTATCCTCCTGGCGGGAAAGGGTACGCCATCAGTAACTTTTTATAAATTACCAGTTTCTTAACGGGGGAACCCACGCTTTTCACACACTTCATTTATTCATCTGATGGGGGAACAAAACACTGCCTGTTTTTCTCCCCAAACCTAAAACCCATTTATAGAGGTTAAAGTCAGAAATGTATAACACATTTTTTATTGCCGGGATCAAGTCACGGATTGGATTGTGTATATGTCTCCACCTTGTCGACACTGGAGTCAGACTCCGTGTCGACATCTGTGTCTGCCATCTGAGAGAGCGGGCGTTTTTGAGCCCCTGATGGCCTTTGAGACGCCTGGGCAGGCGCGGGCTGCGAAGCCGGCTGTCCCACAGCTGTTACGTCATCCACCCTTTTATGTAAGGAGTTGACACTGTCGGTTAATACCTTTTACCTCTCTATCCACTCTGGTGTCGGCCCCACAGGGGGCGACATCACATATATCGGCCTCTGTTCCGTCACCATATAAGCCTCCTCATTCAACATGTCGACACAGCCGTACCGACACACCGCAGACACACAGGGAATGCTCTAAACGAGGACAGGACCCACAAAAGCCCTTTGGGGGGACAGAGTGAGAGTATGCCAGCACACACCAGAGCGCTATATACTGCAGGGACTAACTGAGTTATGTCCCCTATAGCTTTATATCTATATATATAATGTATACTGTGCCTAAATTTAGTGCCCCCTCTCTCTTTTTTTTTAACCCTTGTAGACTGCAGGGGAGAGCCAGGGAGCTTCCCTCCAACGGAGCTGTGAGGGAAAATGGCGCCAGTGTGCTGAGGAGATAGGCTCCGCCCCTTTTTCGCGGCCTATTCTCCCGTTTTTTATGGACTTCTGGCAGGGGTATTTACCTCATATATAGCCCCTGGGGCTATATATTGAGGTATTTTTGCCAGCCAAGGTGTTTTTATTGCTGCCTCAGGGCGCCCCCCCCCAGCGCCCTGCACCCTCAGTGACCGGAGTATGAAGTGTGTGAGAGGAGCAATGGCGCACAGCTGCAGTGCTGTGCGCTACCTTGGTGAAGACTGAGTCTTCATGCCGCCGATTTTCCGGACCATCTTCTTGCTTCTGGCTCTGTAAGGGGGACGGCGGCACGGCTCCGGGACCGAACATCAAGGCTGGGCCTGCGGTCGATCCCTCTGGAGCTAATGGTGTCCAGTAGCCTAAGAAGCCCAATCCGGCTGCAAGCAGGCGAGTTCGCTTCTTCTCCCCTTAGTGGTCCCTCGCTGCAGTGAGCCTGTTGCCAGCAGGTCTCACTGAAAAGAACAAATTCTAAGACTATAACTTTCTAAGAGCTCAGGAGAGCCCCTAGTGTGCATCCAACCTCGGCCGGGCACGAAATCTAACTGAGGCTTGGAGGAGGGTCATAGGGGGAGGAGCCAGTGCACACCAGGTAGTCTAAGATCTTTCTAGAGTGCCCAGCCTCCTTCGGAGCCCGCTATTCCCCATGGTCCTTACGGAGTTCCCAGCATCCACTAGGACGTTAGAGAAATAGGGACACTTGCCTGCCGTACTGTGTAAGAAGGGGACTCTTGCCTGCTGTAATGTGTAAAATGGGGACTCTTGCCTGCCGCACTGTGTAAAATGGGGAGTCTTGCCTGCCGTAATGTGTAAAATGGGGACACGTGCCTGCTGTAATGTGTAAAATAGGGACTCTTGCCTGCCGCACAGTGTAAAATGGGGACACGTGCCTGCCGTAATGTGTAAAATGGGGACACGTGCCTGCCGTAATGTGTAAAATGGGGAGTCTTGTATGCGTAATGTTTAAAATGGGGACTCTTGCCTGCCGTACTGTGTAACATGGGGACTTTTGATTTTTTTTTTCTCCCTGTGGTGGCCGTGATGATATCAGATGAGGCCATTCCCATTTTAATGAGACCACGCCCATTTGAATGAGGCCCCACCCCCTTGCCAGGAGCGCGCGTTCCTCTTTTTTTTTTTTTTTTTTAGCTAGGGGGGAGGTCGGTTTTTTTTATGTCAATGGGGGGTGGCGCATTTTGAAATCTCGCACTGGGAGCCAAATTGGCTAGAAACAGCCCTGGACATGTAGAATACTTAAGTGTCTTGTAAAATTCACAGCACTGACGTGCAGGCGGCTTTACAAAGGAGGATTTGCCCAAAAAGTCCCGGGAAAAGTGCTGCTCTGTGTAATGGTGCCCAAACACCGACTGGGAGGGAGGGAGAGAGATATATGCAGCTCCACGATGGGAACATTACTGTAAATGGCGCCCTGGGGCTGGGGGAGGGTCTACAGGTCCAAGCCTTATCCCCCTGCTGGACCTCACCACTGGTACTATGGGCTGTAACAAAAAAAATAAGATTTTACTTACCGATAAATCTATTTCTCGGAGTCCGTAGTGGATGCTGGGGTTCCTGAAAGGACCATGGGGAATAGCGGCTCCGCAGGAGACAGGGCACAAAAAGTAAAGCTTTTCCAGATCAGGTGGTGTGCACTGGCTCCTCCCCCTATGACCCTCCTCCAGACTCCAGTTAGGTACTGTGCCCGGACGAGCGTACACAATAAGGGAGGATTTTGAATCCCGGGTAAGACTCATACCAGCCACACCAATCACACCGTACAACTTGTGATCTAAACCCAGTTAACAGTATGATAACAGCGGAGCCTCTGAAAGATGGCTTCCTTCAACAATAACCCGAATTAGTTAACAATAACTATGTACAATTATTGCAGATAATCCGCACTTGGGATGGGCGCCCAGCATCCACTACGGACTCCGAGAAATAGATTTATCGGTAAGTAAAATCTTATTTTCTCTATCGTCCTAGTGGATGCTGGGGTTCCTGAAAGGACCATGGGGATTATACCAAAGCTCCCAAACGGGCGGGAGAGTGCGGATGACTCTGCAGCACCGAATGAGAGAACTCCAGGTCCTCCCTAGCCAGAGTATCAAATTTGTAAAATTTTACAAACGTGTTCTCCCCTGACCACGTAGCTGCTCGGCAGAGTTGTAATGCCGAGACCCCTCGGGCAGCCGCCCAAGATGAGCCCACCTTCCTTGTGGAGTGGGCCTTTACAGATTTAGGCTGTGGCAGGCCTGCCACAGAATGTGCAAGTTGGATTGTGCTACAGATCCAACGAGCAATCGTCTGCTTAGACGCAGGAGCACCCATCTTGTTGGGTGCATACAATATAAACAACGAGTCAGATTTTCTGACTCCAGCTGTCCTTGCAATATATATTTTTAATGCTCTGACAACGTCCAGTAACTTGGAGTCCTCCAAGTCACTTGTAGCCGCAGGCACTACAATAGGCTGGTTCAGATGAAATGCTGACACCACCTTAGGGAGAAAATGCGGACGAGTCCGCAGTTCTGCCCTGTCCGAATGGAAAATCAGATATGGGCTTTTGTAAGATAAAGCTGCCAGTTCTGACACTCTCCTGGCCGAAGCCAGGGCTAGAAGCATGGTCACTTTCCATGTGAGATATTTCAAATCCACCTTTTTTAGTGGTTCAAACCAATGAGATTTTAGAAATTCCAAAACCACATTGAGATCCCACGGTGCCACTGGAGGCACCACAGGCGGCTGTATATGCAGCACTCCCTTAACAAAGGTCTGGACTTCAGGGACTGAAGCCAATTCTTTTTGAAAGAAAATCGACAGGGCCGAAATTTGAACCTTAATAGATCCCAATTTGAGACCCATAGACAATCCTGATTGCAGGAAATGTAGGAATCGACCCAGTTGAAATTCCTCCGTCGGAGCACTCCGATCTTCGCACCACGCAACATATTTTCGCCAAATTCGGTGATAATGTTGCACGGTTACTTCCTTCCTCGCTTTAATCAAAGTAGGAATGACTTCTTCCGGCATGCCTTTTTCCTTTAGGATCCGGCGTTCAACCGCCATGCCGTCAAACGCAGCCGCGGTAAGTCTTGAAACAGACAGGGACCCTGCTGAAGCAAGTCCCTCCTTAGAGGTAGAGGCCACGGATCTTCCGTGATCATCTCTTGAAGTTCCGGGTACCAAGTCCTTCTTGGCCAATCCGGAACCACTAGTATCGTTCTCACGCCTCTTTGCCGTATAATTCTCAATACTTTTGGTATGAGAGGCAGAGGAGGAAACACATACACCGACTGGTACACCCAAGGCGTTACCAGCGCGTCCACAGCTATTGCCTGCGGATCTCTTGACCTGGCGCAATACCTGTCCAGTTTTTTGTTGAGGCGAGACGCCATCATGACCACCATCGGTCTTTCCCAACGGGTTACCAGCATGTGGAAGACTTCTGGATGAAGTCCCCACTCTCCCGGGTGAAGATCGTGTCTGCTGAGGAAGTCTGCTTCCCAGTTGTCCACTCCCGGGATGAACACTGCTGACAGTGCTGTCACATGATTCTCTGCCCAGCGAAGAATCCTTGCAGCTTCTGCCATTGCACTCCTGCTTCTTGTGCCGCCCTGTCTGTTCACATGGGCGACTGCCGTGATGTTGTCCGACTGGATCAACACCGGTTTTCCTTGAAGCAGAGGTTCTGCCTGGCTTAGAGCATTGTATATTGCTCTTAGTTCCAATATGTTTATGTGAAGAGACGTTTCCAGGCTCGTCCACACTCCCTGGAAGTTTCTTCCTTGTGTGACTGCTCCCCAGCCTCTCAGGCTGGCGTCCGTGGTCACCAGGATCCAATCCTGTATGCCGAATCTGCGGCCCTCCAATAGATGAGGACTCTGCAACCACCACAGAAGAGACACCCTTGTCCTTGGAGACAGGGTTATCCGTAGGTGCATCTGAAGATGCGACCCTGACCATTTGTCCAACAGATCCCTTTGGAAAATTCTTGCGTGGAATCTGCCGAATGGAATTGCTTCGTAAGAAGCCACCATTTTTCCCAGGACTCTTGTGCATTGATGTACAGACACCTTTCCTGGTTTTAGGAGGTTCCTGACAAGCTCGGATAACTCCTTGGCTTTTTCCTCCGGGAGAAAAACCTTTTTCTGAACCGTGTCCAGAATCATCCCTAGGAACAGCAGACGAGTTGTCGGCATTAACTGGGATTTTGGAATATTCAGAATCCACCCGTGCTGTTTTAGCACTTCTTGAGACAGTGCTAATCCCATCTCTAGCTGTTCTCTGGACCTTGCCCCTATTAGGAGATCGTCCAAGTATGGGATAATTAATACGCCTTTTCTTCGAAGAAGAATCATCATCTCGGCCATTACCTTTGTAAAGACCCGAGGTGCCGTGGACAATCCGAACGGCAGCGTCTGAAACTGATAGTGACAGTTTTGTACAACGAACCTGAGGTACCCCTGGTGTGAGGGGTAAATTGGAACGTGGAGATACGCATCCTTGATGTCCAAGGATACCATAAAGTCCCCCTCTTCCAGGTTCGCTATCACTGCTCTGAGTGACTCCATCTTGAACTTGAACTTCTTTATGTACAGGTTCAAGGACTTCAGATTTAGAATAGGCCTTACCGAGCCATCCGGCTTCGGTACCACAAAAAGAGTGGAATAATACCCCTTCCCTTGTTGTAGAAGAGGTACCTTGACTATCACCTGCTGAGAGTACAGCTTGTGAATGGCTTCCAAAACCGTCTCCCTTTCGGAGGGGGACGTTGGTAAAGCAGACTTCAGGAAACGGCGAGGTGGATCTGTCTCTAATTCCAACCTGTACCCCTGAGATATTATCTGCAGGATCCAGGGATCTACTTGCGAGTGAGCCCACTGCGCGCTGTAATTTTTGAGACGACCCCCCACCGTCCCCGAGTCCGCTTGAGAAGCCCCAGCGTCATGCTGAGGCTTTTGTAGAAGCCGGGGAGGGCTTCTGTTCCTGGGAAGGAGCTGCCTGTTGCTGTCTCTTCCCTCGACCTCTGCCTCGTGGCAGATATGAATAGCCCTTTGCTCTCTTATTTTTAAAGGAACGAAAGGGCTGCGGTTGAAAGGTCGGTGCCTTTTTCTGTTGGGGAGTGACTTGAGGTAGAAAGGTGGATTTCCCGGCTGTAGCCGTGGCCACCAAATCTGATAGACCGACTCCAAATAACTCCTCCCCTTTATACTGCAAAACTTCCATATGCCGTTTTGAGTCCGCATCGCCTGTCCACTGTCGCGTCCATAAAGTTCTTCTGGCCGAAATGGACATAGCACTTACCCGTGATGCCAGTGTGCAGATATCCCTCTGTGCATCACGCATATAAAGAAATGCATCCTTTATTTGTTCTAACGACAGTAAAATATTGTCCCTGTCCAGGGTATCAATATTTTCAATCAGGGACTCTGACCAAACTACCCCAGCACTGCACATCCAGGCAGTCGCTATAGCTGGTCGTAGTATAACACCTGCATGTGTGTATATACTTTTTTGGATATTTTCCATCCTCCTATCTGATGGATCTTTAAGTGCGGCCGTCTCAGGAGAGGGTAACGCCACTTGTTTAGATAAGCGTGTTAGCGCCTTGTCCACCCTAGGAGGTGTTTCCCAGCGCTCCCTAACCTCTGGCGGGAAAGGGTATAATGCCAATAATTTCTTTGAAATTATCAGCTTTTTATCAGGGGCAACCCACGCTTCATTACACACGTCATTTAATTCTTCTGATTCAGGAAAAACTATAGGTAGTTTTTTCACACCCCACATAATACCCTGTTTAGTGGTACCTGTAGTATCAGCTAAATGTAACGCCTCCTTCATTGCCAAAATCATATAACGTGTGGCCCTACTGGAAAATACGGTTGATTCGTCACCGTCACCACTGGAGTCATCGCCTGTGTCTGGGTCTGTGTCGACCGACTGAGACAAAGGGCGTTTCACAGCCCCTGACGGTGTTTGAGTCGCCTGGACAGGCACTAATTGATTGTCCGGCCGTCTCATGTCGTCAAACGACTGCTTTAGCGTGTTGACACTATCCCGTAGTTCCATAAATAAAGGCATCCATTCTGGTGTCGACTCCCTAGGGGGTGACATCCTCATATTTGGCAATTGCTCCGCCTCCACGCCAATATCGTCCTCATACATGTCGACACACACGTACCGACACACAGCAGACACACAGGGAATGCTCCTAACGAAGACAGGACCCACTAGCCCTTTGGGGAGACAGAGGGAGAGTTTGCCAGCACACACCAAAAGCGCTATATATATATATCAGGGATAGCCTTATAATAAGTGCTCCCTTATAGCTGCTTTGTTATATCAAAATATCGCCATAAATTTGCCCCCCCTCTCTGTTTTACCCTGTTTCTGTAGTGCAGTGCAGGGGAGAGACTTGGGAGCCGTCCTGACCAGCGGAGCTGTGAGAGGAAATGGCGCCGTGTGCTGAGGAGATAGGCCCCGCCCCTTTTCTGGCGGGCTCGTCTCCCGCTATTTAGAGAAATCAGGCAGGGGTTAAATATCTCCATATAGCCTCTGGGGGCTATATGTGAGGTATTTTTAGCCTTTATATAGGTTACATTTGCCTCCCAGGGCGCCCCCCTCCCAGCGCCCTGCACCCTCAGTGACTGCCGTGTGAAGTGTGCTGAGAGGAAAATGGCGCACAGCTGCAGTGCTGTGCGCTACCTTTAGAAGACTGCAGGAGTCTTCAGCCGCCGATTCTGGACCTCTTCTGACTTCAGCATCTGCAAGGGGGCCGGCGGCGCGGCTCCGGTGACCATCCAGGCTGTACCTGTGATCGTCCCTCTGGAGCTTGATGTCCAGTAGCCAAGAAGCCAATCCATCCTGCACGCAGGTGAGTTGACTCCTTCTCCCCTCAGTCCCTCGCTGCAGTGATCCTGTTGCCAGCAGGAATCACTGTAAAATAAAAAACCTAGCTAAACTTTTTCTAAGCAGCTCTTTAGGAGAGCCACCTAGATTGCACCCTTCTCGGCCGGGCACAAAAATCTAACTGGAGTCTGGAGGAGGGTCATAGGGGGAGGAGCCAGTGCACACCACCTGATCTGGAAAAGCTTTACTTTTTGTGCCCTGTCTCCTGCGGAGCCGCTATTCCCCATGGTCCTTTCAGGAACCCCAGCATCCACTAGGACGATAGAGAAATAGTTTTATGGTGAGAACTTACCTTTGTTAAAACTCTTTCTGCGAGGTACACTGGGCTCTACAAGGAAAGACATAGGGGGTGTAGAGTAGGATCTTGATCCGAGGCACCAACAGGCTCAAAAGCTTTGACTGTTCCCAGAATGCACAGCGCCGCCTCCTCTATAACCCCGCCTCCCTGCACAGGAGCTCAGTTTTTAGTTAACCAGCCCAATGCAGTATCAGGAAAAGAGACGACAACGGTTAGTAGCCACATACACCACACTCTCACGACAGGAGAAGTGTTAGCGGCTAATGCAATACCAACCCAAAGAAGCTAAGTGCGTCAGGGTGGGCGCCTTGTGGAGCCCAGTGTACCTCGCAGAAAGAGTTTTAACAAAGGTAAGTACTTGCCATAAAACTCGTTTTCTGCTGCGGGGTACACTGGGCTCCACAAGAAAAAGACATAGGGGATGTCCTAAAGCAGTTCCTTATGGGAGGGGACGCACTGTAGCGGGCACAAGAATCCTGGGAAGCGGCAGTATCGAAGGCATAGGACCTTATGAACGTGTTCACAGAGGACCACGTAGCCGCCTTGCACAATTGTTCAAGGGTCGCACCACGGCGGGCCGCCCAAGAAGGTCCAACAGACCGAGTAGAATGGGCCGTAATGTGAGCAGGAGCTGACAGACCAGCCCTCACATTAGCATGTGCAATCACCATTCTAATCCATCTGGCCAAAGTTTGCTTGTGAGCAGGCCAGCCCCGTTGCCAGCAACGATAACATTCCCAAGCACTTGTGCCCTGTCGGCTGTGCATGCAGGCCAATATGGACGAGATAGCCCATATTTGCCTGCACGTCTACAGAGCCGGGTGACGGGGGGAGTGAAGAAACTTCACTCCCCCCGTCACTGCCTCCCTGCCGCCGGGTTGCCCGTCTGCCGTATCGGCGGTTGGGCAGCTTGGCGGCACATCGTCGAGTCTGTAGGGCCCATAAGTGAGGTACTGTACTAATTAAGTCCTGGACTGTTAGTGTGCCTTAATGACCGAGGTTGGGACTGCTGCATTCAGGGCCATCTTAACAGCAGTGTAGGCCCCTGGCAAAGCCATGCACTGGGGCCCCTACCCATCCTCTAGGGGTAAGGGGTGTTATCAGCGGCAGCTTTGATGTCCCGTAGGCGGTAAGGGGGTGTTATATCAACTGCTTAACATATAGAACCTGGAGCAGTTGTTTTTGCTAATTTCTCCTTTACTGCACTGATGGTGGGAGATGGGGCGGGAGGGAGAACACTAAACTGTAGAAGGGGCATTGGACTGAATGAAGGGGCCCTGGTACATGAAGGGGGTGTTTAAAGCGCAGAGGAGGGGTGGATAGTAGAATGGGCTTAATATTTATCATTGTCCGGTGAGAGGGCAGCTTGCTGGACTGCAGATATCTCCAGTTCCTGGAAATAGATTTCTGATTAAAAAAACACACCTTTCAGGAGGTACTGGGGACTTGGGGTTCAGAGTTCAGGAGTTTCAGAGCAATCCACCGACGAAAATATAAAACAGCATACCAGGCGTGTGGAGCTGGAGCAGGAACCGACTGCTGGAAGGCTGATATCTCTGCTTCTGGGCATAGTAGAGACAAGCTGCTAGAAGGAAGTATACCGAAAGGGGAGAGTCCCAGCTTTTGGATTATACAGTGCATCCGGAAAGTCCACATTTTGTTATGTTACAGCCTTATTTCAAAACAGCATAAATTTATTTTTCTGCTGTGGGGTATACTGGGATCCACAGGGAATAACATCGGGGTGTAGAGTAGGATCTTGATCTGAGGCACTGTTAGGGTATTTTAACCTGTTCAGGTCTGGTCTATTAACTCTCTTCAGTAATCAGTCAGAATTCTGTTCCTTTAGCAACCGGTTGGAGGTCAATGAATGATAAGATGACACAGGTTCATGTGTAGCCTAAGCAAATCATAAATGACCTGCCAGGGGCCGTCACAGGCTTTATTTTTATAGCTTAAGAAAAAGAATTATGCTTGCCAATACATTTAGCCAATCAGAATACACCATGTATGTCTCAGAACCTGAAATACGTCAATTGTCATACAATGTTTAAATTGGCAACCAGAACATCCTTGAAGTGGTTATTGTTTTGTTATTATCAGTCTTTCGGACATAAACTCAAAACATTCTTCTCAATTAGCCTTGTATTCATCTGGTGTTGCTTTGTCCGCCTTGGATACATTTGATGTTGCCTTGTCCTTGAACAATTCAAGCTCTGAACAAGATATTCAAAGTATATAGTATTCTGACTAGCTCTGCAATATATTTAAGGATACATGAACACATTTTGTGATTAACAGTAAATATCTTAATAAATGCGAAAAAGCGTGAATCAATATATTTGCTATACTGCAGAAGCTCCTACACCATCAGCACCAACAGGCTCAAAGCTTTGACTGTTCCCAAGATGCATAGCCTCCTCTATAACCCCGCCTCCGTGCACAGGAGCTCAGTTTTGTAGTTGGTGCCATGCAGTAAGCAGGCATACAACAGGTGGGCTGCTACAGCAGCCCTGAGAAGAGCTTTTTTAAGCAAAGATAGAAGACTTCAAGGGCTACAGCAGTGATAGATGTCAGTCTGACAACTCCTGCTGCAGCTGCATCACCTCTTCCAGCGGCGCTGTATACTCCCGCGCCCTGGTTGCCGGGTACTTACAGCGGAGGCACCGGTTTGCTCCCCATTAGTCACACACTCGCCGAAGTTCTCCTGGATTGCGTGGCCGCACTCAGGGAGGATCCCGCTGAAATCGCGAACCGGCGCGGCCGGTGGGAGGCGAGCTACGCGCGCTGGCGTGGACACTGTGGTCGAGCAGGGACTCCACGAAACCACCAGGGCAAGGACACAGGTCGGTTTTTACCTCATAAAAACCATTTCTGCTGCGGGGTACACTGGGCTCCACAAGGAAAGACATAGGGGGTGTAGAGTAGGATCTTGATCCGAGGCACCAACAGGCTCAAAAGCTTTGACTGTTCCCAGAATGCACAGCACCGCCTCCTCTATAACCCCGCCTCCCTGCACAGGAGCTCAGTTTTGTAGTTGGTGCCACAGATAGCAGGCACATAACAGAGGGGCTGCTCTGGGCAGCCCTAAGAAGAGCTTTTTTGAGAAGAAAAGTGAAGACTTCAAGGGCTGTAGCAGTGTGTACATGTCTAGTGACATTCACTGCTGCAGCTCCATCTCTCCCCAGCGGCGCTGTACACTCCCGAGCCCTGGTTGCCGGGTAACTACAGCAGGAGGCTACGGTTTTCTTCTGAGTCAGGCACACACAAGGGGGGCTCTCCGCGATTGCGTGGCCACGCTTCGGGAGGTGGTGAATGGGTCCCGCTCGCGGGACCCGTGCTTTGTCGCGATCCGGCACGGTCGGTGGGAGGCGGGCCGCGTACGCTGGCGGTGGACACTGGCAGTACAGGCGATCCCACTAGATCACCAGAGCATGGGTGCAGGTCAGGTTTTCTCTTAAAACCTTTTTGCGTGTAGCCCACAGTACCTGGTGGTTTTGCCAGCAGAGGGGATAAGGCTTAGACCTGGAGCCCCAGCCCCAGGGCGCCATTTCCAGCAAATGTTCCCGCCCTGGAGCTGCATATCTGTCTCTCCCTCACTCCCTGTCAGTGTTTGGGCGCCATTTCTCTCAGCTACACTGTTCCTGGGACTGCTTGGGCAAATCCTCCTTTGTAAAGCCGCCTGGTTGACAGCGCTGTGACTTTACATGAAACGTAAGTATTCTACATGTCAATTAGACAGTGTTAGTTAAGAAAGAGTGCATTTAGTCAGGGTTCTCTAGTACAAGTACCCTATTATATACATCCAGTTCTTACTGTGCAGTGTTATATCTATTGACTACATAGCTATATACAGTATATAAGCTGGTCCAGTGCAGTATTATTGTTAGTAATAACCTCTGCATTGTATAACTGTGACTATATGTGTGTGCATTAGCTTGCTGAGTGGTTTCCATTTCGTGTCTCTCACTCAACTTGCTATCCCTATATTCTATAACCTGAGGGGGCTTGGTGCGTCAGGTTTTATAATTATATAGGATTTTCACAACATATACTTTAATACGTATTTTTCTCTGTGATTTAGTCACCATATCTCTCCTTTATCTCTGCTGGTGCTGACTACACTGCGCAGGGGTTTGGGCAAGAGGTATTGTGCTGCTGAAAATTGTACTGTGTTACCTGATACTGCAAGTTATATCATGTCTGCTTCTGAAGGTAACGGTTCTGGGGATGAACACACTGCCGGTGTTGCTGAAGCCACAGATCCCTATGAGGAGACCATAGCAGCTGTGGGCTCTGGTTCTGGGGGCTCCTTGCCCCCCAGTGGGACTGTGGCAACGGGGGGTGCATAATGACCCACCGTGGGCTACTTTCTCCACGCTTCTACATACGCTAGTTACTAAACTAACACCCCCTATGGGACCTCCTATGCCGGTGCAACCGTTTGTGGTCCCTGCAGCTAACCCGCCGTGGGCGGATAATTTGTCTGCTCAATTGAAGAAGTTGAACCAGTCCTTGACTACTAAAAAGTCTGACCCTCGCTCGCCTAAGACTAAGGGGTCCTCTAAGCGAGCTCTTATCTCCTCACAATCTACTGCTGTCACTGACACCTCATCTGATGAAGATGGCGCTTACACTGACCCCACAGATTCTGACACAGATACTGCTGAGGGGGAGGGTAGTTCACATGTGGATGTTCCTGATCTTTTGGAGGCTATTAAGTTGATTTTACAGATTGCGGATGATCCCGAGCCATCCGCCCCTCCTAAGAAACCAGATAGGTTCAAGCGTCAGAAGGTGGTTAAACAAGTTTTACCTCACTTTGACCACCTAGTGGATATACGTCAGGAACCCTGGGGAAACCCAGGAAAGAAGTTTGTGCCTCAAAAGAAGATGCTGGCTCGCTGTCCCCTCGCGCCAGAGCTGTCTAAAACTTGGGAAACGCCTCCTCCAGTAGACTCACATGTGGCTAGGATGGTGGTTTCCTCAGCTCTACCTGTCACTACCGTCACGTCTCTAAAAGAGCCTACGGATAAACATGTGGAGGGTTGTCTGAAAGCGATTTCCACCCTCATGTGTGCTGCACAAAGGCCCACTATTGCAGCAACATGGGCTGCAGAGGCTATTGAAGCATGGGCACTAGAGTTAGAAGCTGAAATCTCTTCTGACCATGCTAGACAATGCTTGTCATATATTGTCACAGCTTCTCACTATATTAAAGAGGCGGCTTCTGATGCCGGTATCCTAGCAGCCAAGGCCTCTACTACATCAGTCCTGGCTCGCCGGATATTGTGGCTGAGATCCTGGTCTGTGGATCTGGACTCTAGAAAAACCCTGGAGGTACTCCCTTTCAAGGGAGATATTCTGTTTGGGGAGGACTTAAATAAGATAGTGGCTGACTTGGCTACTGCCAAAACTGCCTGTCTGCCAAGTACCGCTCCTTCTGTGTCGAAGGCTAAAGATACGTCCTTTCCCCCCTTTCGTCCTTCAGGTAAAGCAAAAGGTCAGGCGTACAACAAGCAGGCCCGCACTTCCAGACCTGGTAAGCCGAAACCCAAAAGAGCCTGGGCTGCCCGTCAGTCAGCTTCCAAGACCGATAAGCTTGCCACATGACGGGGCGGGCCTCCCCCTGGGGGATCCCAGGGTGGGGGCCCGGTTTCTAGGGTATACCCAGGAATGGTTGAAGACTACTTCAGATGCCTGGGTACGGGAAGTCGTCACTCGAGGTTACGCCATAGCCTTCAAAAACCGACCCCCTCATCGATTTTGCCGGATAGATGTCCCGTTGGACCAGACAAAGGCAAACACTCTACATTCGGTGGTACAGACCCTCCTGGATACAGGAGTCGTGGTACAGGTGCCTCTTGCTCAGAGGGGCCGGGGGTACTATTCTCCGCTGTTTCTGGTCCCGAAACCAAATGGGTCCTCCCGGCCCATTCTCAACCCCTCAAGACATTGAACAGGTTTGTGAAAGTTTTCAAGTTCCGTATGGAAACCCTTCGCTCTATAGTTCTGGCCTTGGAACCTGGGGACTACATGATCTCCCTGGACATACAGGATGCTTACCTGCATATTCCTATAGCAGTGTCACATCAGCAATACCAGAGGTTTGCGATTGGCAACCTCCATTACCAGTTTCGGGCATTACCTTTTGGTTTAACTACGGCTCCGCGAGTCTTCACCAAAGTTATGGCGGTGATGACAGTGGTACTCCGCCGTCAAGGGGTCAGGATACTGCCGTATCTGGACGACTTGTTAATCTTGGCAAATTCCCCAGAACTTCTCCTACGTCATCTGGATATGACTGTCCAGTTTCTACAAACCCACAGGTGGCTCATCAACTGGAAGAAATCCTCCCTGGTCCCTGCTCAGAGCATGGTACACTTGGGAGTGCTATTGGACACTCAAAACCAGCGGTTGTTCTTGTCTCAGGAGAAAGTCCTGAAGCTTCAGGACAGGATTAGTTGCTTTCTTTCTCGTCCGCAAGTGTCGATACATTCGGCAATGCAGGTGCTGGGCCTCATGGTATCACCATTCGACATGGTGGAGTATGCTCAATTCCATTCTCGCCCCCTTCCAGAGGCTGATTCTAGCCAAGTGGGACGGCCTGCCTCACCGGATCAGGTCTCACATGATCTCATTGACTCCGATGGTCCGTCTGTCACTGCACTGGTGGCTCCAGGACCAACGATTGTGCAGGGGCCGTCCCTTCTGGCTATCCGACTGGGTCCTGTTGACGACAGATGCCAGTCTAAGAGAGGTTGGGGAGCGATGCTGGAGCAACACTCCCTTCAGGTCGGTGGAACAAGGAGGAATCTCTCCTCTCGATCAACATTCTGGAATTGCGGGCGGTCTTCAATGCGTTGAACCTGGCCCAGCATTTAATTCAGAACCGTCCTGTTCAAGTACAGCCGGTCAACGCCACCACAGTGGCTTACATAAATCAGCAAGGCGGCACTCGAAGCCGTTGGGCAATGAAGGAAATATCACGGTTTCTACATTGGGAGGAACGCCATTTACCGGCCATATCGGTAATATTCATTCCAGGAGTCCTGAATTGGGAAGCGGACTCTCTCAGTCGTCAGGACGTACACGCCGGAGAGTGGGGCCTCCATCCAGAAGTGTTTCAACTCCTAGTGGAAAAGTGGGGCCTTCCAGACGTAGATCTGATGGCGTCTCGACACAATCACAAGGTTCCGGTCTTCGGAGCAAGGACAAGGGATCCTCAAGCAGCATTCGTGGATGCGCTGGCGGTGCCGTGGAGGTTTCGGCTGACGTACGTGTTCCCTGCGGTGTCACTCCTGCCCAGGGTAATTCGGAAGGTCAAGCAAGAAAGAGGAATTCTGCTTCTCATAGCTCCGGCATGGCCCAGACGGCACTGGTTCTCAGACCTGCAGGGCCTATCGTCAGAGCGTCCAATTCTACTTCCACAACGCCCAGACCTCCTTGTTCAGGGCTCCTGTGTCTACCAGGACCTAGCCCGGCTGTCTTTGACGGCGTGGCTCTTGAAGCTTCCGTCTTGAGGGCTACAGGGTTTTCTGAGGCGGTCATTCAAACTATGTTGTGGGCCCGGAAACCGGCTTCTGCTCGGATTTACTATAGGGTCTGGCATTCTCACTTTGTTTGGTGCGCATCTAACAATTATGACGCTTCCAAGTTTAGTACAGCCAAGCTGTTGGCCTTTCTTCAGCAGGGCCTGGACTTAGGCCTGCGTCTGGCCTCCCTCAAGGTTCAAATATCTGCCTTGTCGGTGTGGTTTCAGAGAAAGATTGTGACCTTACCTGATGTGCATACCTTTACTCAGGGTGTGTTGCGTATCCAACCTCCCTATGTCCCGCCTGTGGCTCCTTGGGACTTGTCGGTGGTTTTGGAGGCGTTACAAGAGTCTCCGTTTGAACCTCTTGGTTCAGCTGATCTTAAGTGGCTTTCCCTTAAGGTGGTGTTTCTGCTGTATATTGCTTCAGCTAGAAGAGTGTCGGATTTGGGTGCCTTGTCTTGTAGTTCCCCATATCTGATATTTCACCGTGACCGGGCGGTTCTTAGGACTCATCCCGGTTATTTGCCTAAGGTGGTTTCTTCGTTCCACCTTAATCAGGAGATTGTGGTTCCGGCCTTTGTCTCTCCTGATCTGTCTCCCAAAGAGCGGTCTTTGGATGTGGTACGGGCTCTCCGTATCTATGTGAAGAGAAATGCTTCTGTTAGGAAATCTGATTCTCTTTTTATTCTGTTTGGGTTTCACAAACGGGGCTGGCCTGCTCACAAGCAAACTTGTGCCAGCAAAAACACCACCTTAAGGGAAAGCCACTTAAGATCAGCTGAACCAAGAGGTTCAAACGGAGACTCTTGTAACGCCTCCAACACCACCAAGTCCCAAGGAACCACAGGCAGGACATAGGGAGGTTGGATACGCAACACACCCTGAGTAAAGGTATGCACATCAGGTAAGGTCGCAATCTTTCTCTGAAACCACACCGACAAGGCAGATATTGAACCTTGAGGGAGGCCAGACGCAGGCCTAAGGCCAGGCCCTGCTGAAGAAAAGCCAACAGCTTGGCTATACTAAACTTGGAAGCGACATAATAGTTAGATGCGCACCGAACAAAGTAAGAATGCCAGACCCTATAGTAAATCCGAGCAGAAGCCGGTTTCCGGGCCCGCAACATAGTTTGAATGACCGCCTCAGAAAACCCTTTAGCCCTCAAGACGGAAGCTTCAAGAGCCATGCCGTCAAAGACAGCTGGGCTAGGTCCTGGTAGATGCAGGGGCCCTGAATGAGGAGGTCTGGGCGTTGTGGAAGTAGAATTGGATGCTCTGACGATAGGCCCTGCAGGTCTGAGAACCAGTGCCGTCTGGGCCACGCCGGAGCTATGAGAAGCAGAATTCCTCTTTCTTGCTTGAACTTCCGAATTACCCTGGGCAGGAGTGACACCGGAGGGAACACGTTCGGCAGCCGAAACCTCCACGGCACCGCCAGCGCATCCACGAATGCTGCTTGAGGATCCCTTGTCCTTGCTCCGAAGACCGGAACCTTGTGATTGTGTCGAGACGCCATCAGATCTACGTCTGGAAGGCCCCACTTTTCCACTAGGAGTTGAAACACTTCTGGATGGAGGCCCCACTCTCCAGCGTGTACGTCCTGACGACTGAGAAAGTCCGCTTCCCAATTCAGGACTCCCGGAATGAATATTGCTGATATGGCCGGTAGATGGCGTTCCGTCCAATGTAGAATCCGTGAGACTTCCTTCATTGCCAAACGGCTTGAAAGTGCCGCCTTGATGATTTATGTAAGCCACTGTGGTGGCGTTGTCTGACTGTACTTGAACAGGACGGTTCTGAATTAAATGCTGGGCCAGGTTCAACGCATTGAAGACCGCCCGCAATTCCAGAATGTTGATCGAGAGGAGAGATTCCTCCTTGGTCCACCGACCCTGAAGGGAGTGTTGCTCCAGCACTGCGCCCCAACCTCTTAGACTGGCATCTGTCGTCAACAGGACCCAGTCGGATATCCAGAAGGGACGGCCCCTGCACAATCGTTGGTCCTGGAGCCACCAGTGCAGCGACAGACGGACCTCCGGAGTCAATGAGATCATGCGAGACCTGATCCGGTGAGGCAGGCCGTCCCACTTGGCTAGAATCAGCCTCTGCAGGGGGCGAGAATGGAATTGAGCATACTCCACCATGTCGAATGCTGACACCCTGAGGCCCAGCACCTGCATCGCCGAATGTATAGAAAAATACGTATTAAGGTATATCTTGTGAAAATCCTATATAATTATAAAACCTGACGCACCAAGCCCCCTCAGGTTATAGAATATAGGGATAGCAAGTTGAGTGAGAGACACGAAATGGAAACCACTCAGCAAGCTAATGCACACACATATAGTCACAGTTATACAATGCAGAGGTTATTACTAACAATAATACTGCACTGGACAACCTTATATATAGCTATGTAGTCAACAGATATAACACTGCACAGTAAGAACTGGATGTATATCACAGGGTACTTGTACTAGAGAACCCTGACTAAATGCACTCTTTCTTAACTAACACTGTCTAATTGACATGTAGAATACTTAAGTGTCATGTAAAGTCACAGCGCTGTCAACCAGGCGGCTTTACAAAGGAGGATTTGCCCAAGCAGTCCCAGGAACAGTGTAGCTGAGAGAAATGGCGCCCAAACACTGACAGGGAGTGAGGGAGAGACAGATATGCAGCTACAGGGCGGGAACATTTGCTGGAAATGGCGCCCTGGGGCTGGGGGAGGGGCTCCAGGTCTAAGCCTTATCCCCTCTGCTGGCAAAACCACCAGGCACTGCGGGCTACACACAAAAAGGTTTTAAGGGAAAACCTGACCTGCACCCATGCCCTGGTGATCTAGTGGGATCGCCTGTACTGCCACAGTGTCCACCGCCAGCGCGCGCGCCCCACCTCCCACCGGCCGCGCCGGATCGCGATAAAGCACGGGTCCCACGAGCAGGACCCACTCACCACCTCCCGGAGCGCGGTCACGCGATCCCGGAGAGCCCCCGTCGTGTGTGCCTGACCAGAAGAAAACCGGAGCCTCCTGCTGTAGTTACCCGGCAATCAGGGCTCGGGAGTGTACAGCGCCGCTGGGGAGAGATGGAGCTGCAGCAGTGAATGTCACTAGACATGTACACACTGCTACAGCCCTTGAAGTCTTCACTTTTTCTTCAAAAAAGCTCTTCTTAGGGTTGCCCAGAGCAGCCCCTCTGTTATGTGCCTGCTATCTGTGGCACCAACTACAAAACTGAGCTCCTGTGCAGGGAGGCGGGGTTATAGAGGAGGCGGCGCTATGCATTCTGGGAACAGTCAAAGCTTTTGAGCCTGTTGGTGCCTCGGATCAAGAGCCTACTGTACACCCCCCTATGTCTTTCCTTGTGGAGCCCAGTGTACCCCGCACCAGAAATCTTTTTTTTTAATGATTTACAAGTAAAGGCTTTTTGAAAAGCGATTGTTAGGGCCATAGCTTTCATGTGTGTAAACGTGGAGCTTTCACAGCAATCAGCATTTTTCATCTTCAGGGGGTCATCAGAATCAGAATCACTTTTTTATTGCCAAGTATATCAGTACCGAATACAGAGTACACAAGGAATTTGTTTTCGATAACCACTGCTCTCAGACAACACAAAAGGACAACACAATAGGACGGCAACAACATAACGCAGCATAACACAACACAGAGAAGGGAAGCATGGCGGTGCTTGAATAGCATCTTCTGTGTTAGGTTGTGGGATGGTCTAGGCAATAGTTGAGTTCAACATGATAGTTGCCTGGGAAAAGAAGCTGTTCCTATGTCTGGCAGTCCTCGCTAGCCTCGAACTGTACCGCCTGCAAGACGGTAGCCGTCGGAACAGGTCATGGGCAGGGTGGGAGCGGTCATTGATGATCCTTTCTGCCCGCTTCGTGACCTTAGCCTGATAGATGTCTTCAATTGCCGGGAGATTAGTCCCTACGATTTTACCAGCAACTTTAACAATTCGTTGTAGTCTATTCTTGCCGAGCCAAACCACACTATTATTGAGTTGCTGAGGACAGATTGGATGATTGCTGAGTAAAAGAGTATCAGGAGTTCCCGCTGCAGTTTGAACTTCCTAAGTTGGCGTAAGAAATGCAGTCTCTGTTGGGCCTTATCCACGATGCCGTCAATATTAGCCTGCCACCTCAAATCCTTGGCGATCGTGGAGCCTAGAAACCTGAAGGATTCTACTATCACCAATACATTGTCCGCAATTGATAGTGGGTTTACTGAAGGAGGGTGCTTCCTGAAATCAATAATCATCTCAACCGTTTTGGATGTATTTAGATGTAGATTGTTAGTGTGGCACCAGGTGACCAGTCTCTCAACACGGTCATTCAGCACGGATGACAGATTCTGCTAAAAAGCAGAATATGCAATCGCTTCTGTAGCATGCTGGGGGCCGCCCCTCAGCTGCAAAAGCAATGGGATTGCTTTGCGATTGCAGTCACGGCAATTGTGGACAACCCCCTGCAGCTGAAGCTAGTCTGCGTATGCAGTCGATCCGCAGCTATTTTTCTCATTGGAGCTGCTGCGTGTGACATCATGCAGCCGCCCTGAAGAAAATGGTCCGTCCACGCCCCCGTCAACGCCACCACGCCTCCGCAATGCCATAACGCTGCCCGCCCAACACCCACCGCTGTCAGTTTGCAGGTGCATGCGCAGTTTGACGAAAATTGCTTGTTTGTGATTTTCGGTAAATTGCATATCAACTTGAATGAGGTCCATAGTCTGCAGACAATTAATGAATGATGCCTTTGAAAAATTAAATTAAGAGCCTGCTACTTTGCAAAAAAAATACTCTCTTTAACAATCTGTCAATAGTAATATAGACAAATCTGTTGATTATTTAGGGATAGAATACTTTCTCAAGCCACTGTATATACAGTATATTTACACAAATTTTCAAGAAAGTCACTATTTTCTCAAGACTTTATACTGACAATATGATAAGCGTTAGCCAAGCAAAAGACAATACTGTACCTTGGAAAGTTGCAACAACCTTACAGTCTGCCTTTTTAGTCTTGGTAAGGTGAATGTTTGCCGATACAACCAGGAGGCACAGCATTGTGTCACAGCTTGATGTCTGAGGCCTGGGATATTGTGTGACCTAGAGACAGTGAGTGAATGAAATACAATGGAGACAGATAATCCAGACAAGACAGAACGTAACATAACAAAGAACTGCTGCGAGAAGGCCATTTACTTATTTACCCTTTAACCTTTATTCTGAAGCCTTTGGCGACAGAGACAATAGTGAGGGGATAAGAGAACCTACAGCAGAATGGTATGGGCAGTGAAAGACATAAGGAAGATTGTTTTCGAGTCCATAAAATTGGTCACCTGGATTATCTCAAACAGGATTGACAAGGATCAGGCAATTTTTCTGTGACCATTATATAAAACTAGCAGAATAAGAAGCCACCCAACACTACCTGCATGCTGTATAGACCTTTCTCTTATGAGGGCAATGACAGAAAGGCAGACCTAATAATGGCAATGTACGACAATAAGAAAAGCAGCCAACTTCGGTCAGTAAAGGTAGAAAGGTCTATTTGGATCCAGCGGCCCATAGGAGGTGACATGTGTTTGATCTCTAGCAAGAGGCAGCAACTTCCGCAAATTATCTTTTACAGTGCGGGCTGCACTTTTGATAGAAGCCCCTCCTACAGTAACATCAGCAGATTGAGGGATCCACCCAATATCTACCCTGACCCAGGATTGACTCACACAGCTATCCACTACCCACTTGGACATTACCACTCTCCCACTTCAGACATCAGCTGAATGAGGGTTGAGTCAACACTGCCCATTGTTATATTATACTTGGGTAGTTAGATATAATACACAGGCTCTTATCTAATCTCAGCACAAACTTTATGTGCAGCTGACGCGTTGTACCGGCAGGTGGCTGAGTTTTAAATAAAACAATGAGCCACTCAGCCTGACTACTAATTATAATACTGACTACCACTAAAGCAGTGATAAGTGCATGGTGATAACGCACCAGCCAATCAGCTCCAATATGTAAATTAACAGATAGGAGCTGATTGGCTCCTGCGTTATCACCTTGCACTTATCATTGCTTTATCACTTATCTGGGTGTAATACATCTGCCCTATTTATTAGAAAATTTGGAACAGTCTATATCTATAAGGAGATATATGTAATATACAATTTGATTAATCTTCTATTAGAGTAGAGGTGGGCAAAATACTTCAGAATCAGCACCATAATGTTATTAGTAATTTATGGAAACATATATTGGGGTATCCAATTACCCGAGGTGTTATTGTATCGCCTGGGGCTATCCTAGTAGCCCTGATGCGGCAGGCTCCTCCCCCCAATGCCGGCACTTATCGGGGATTATGCTTCGGTGCCTCAAGCACTCGAAGCATAATCCGCGATAAATGCCCTGCTGGAGCCACAATGATTTGTGTGCGGCCCTCGAATATTCACTGGAAAGTGTTAAATTGCCCCCAGCTGAAATAATTGCCCACCCCTGTATTAGCGTGTCCAAAAAGAAGACTGCTTATTATACCTTCTATCTGATCTGAGAACTATTCACTATGCTGTATACTGTTAAACCATGTTTATGGCAATTTATGCACAGTACTGATTAAATGATTAAGCCTATTTTCTTAAAGATGTTTTACACCTGGCTAGAAACATGGGTACCTTGAAGTATCTCCTATATAATAGCCCAGATCTGTGACTCTGTGCCTCTAACGCTGGGCGTGGCTAGGAGCTCTCAATGGGTTAGTGGCAGGTCTATCACACCCAGTCCACTGCTGATTGGGCGAGACACGCCCTCCCACACAGGTTAAATCCAATAGAGGCTCTGCCCTTTGACTGCTGTGTTTTCCCAGAGCAACATTAACAATGGTACTGATGGAGCTGCAGCTACAGCCCTACACCCCAAAATAGACCCACTGCATCTGCAGCATCATACCCTCCAACAAGTAACACATAAAAATGAATACAAATTCGAAAAGGGGGCGTAGCCACGGGTACAGCGGCGTGGCAACGCCCCTTTTCCTATACTTTCAATGGTAGTTTGGAGAGTCAAAAATCGGTACAGACCATAAAAAAAAGGTACTGTACCTGCCAAAAAGGTACAGCTGGAGGGTATGCCACTGCATCTGCAGCTAGTCTCTGTGCTGTAGATAGGGGGGAAAAAACAACTTTTACTCCAGCATCCTATGTCCTGCTGCCAGTCCACCTGTCCCCTCCGGCATCAACAATCCCCACTCCCTAGCCGCAGCGCAGGTGGAACAAAAGCTGCTGCGGCCACCGGCATAGATGTATATGAAAGCGGCACAGCGGAAGGCTTTCATAGCCCTCCCTGCCCCGTATACTCTCTGAGCCCCGGAGCCTCCAATGAGCGTGATGTCACAAAAGTGCCTCCCCGCCACAGCCGCGCCCAGATCCCCAGAGGCCCTGACTCCGCAACACAGCACCTGGGCTGCCGGCCTGGAAGCCCCGAGATGGCTAATGTAACGGATAGAGTGGGTGATATCACGGAGGGTAATGTATGGACGCTGAATCAATGTAAAAGGTGACAGTGCTGTGCAGTGCAGTGGGTGTGCAGTCAGGGCTGGTGCTAGAGTGTTCGGCACCCCCCTGCAAACTATAAATTTGCACCCTCGCATACTTTACAAAGGGACGGCACGCATAATACCCCCTATAGTAGAGACACTTACACATGTAACGCCCCCTGTACCAGAGACGCTTACACTTGTAACGCCCCCTGAACCAGTGACGCTTACACATGTAACGCCCCCTGTACCAGTGACGTTTACACACGTAACGCCCCCCTGTAGCAGTGACACTTTCACACGTAACGCCCCCTGTACCAGTGATGTTTGCACACGTAATGCCCCCCCTGTACCAGTGACGCTTACACACGTAACGCACCCTGTAGCAGTGACGCTTACACACGTAATGCCCTGTAGCAGTGACGCTTACACACGTAACGCCCTCTGTACCAGTGCCGTTTAGACACGTAACGCCCTCTGTACCAGTGCCGCTTAGACATGTAATGCCCCTGTATCAGTGACGCTTACACACGTAACGCCCTCTGTACCAGTGTTGTTTAGACACGTAATGCCCTCTGTACCAGTGCCGTTGACACGTAACGCCCTCTGTACCAGTGCCGCTTAGTCACGTAATGCCCCTGTATCAGTGACGCTTAGACACGTAACAGCCCCTGTACCAGTGCCGCTTAGACACGTAACGCCCCCTGTACCAGCGCCGCGTCTTCCCCGCACCCACCACTCCCCCAACCACAGCACCTACTAGGTGATTCATCAGGCCCTGCGTGCGCTGTTCACGCCGTTACAAGGGCCTTCGACCCCTTAACCATTGCACGCCCTTTGTCCGTGCAATATTTAACCACTCACACAATTATGATTGGAGGTAATACTCCATATAATAAAAATACTGCACGCCACAAGGGTGTGCAAGGGTTAAGGGGGCGTAGCCCCTTACAACTGTGTGAAGAGCGCCCATAGCGATGAATCACCTAGTTATTGAATAATAGGTTGATGTGGAGGTGCAGAAGTCCCTGTCACAGTTCATTGAAATTATCCCTTGTTCCAATTGTCTCCTGCCTCCTTACACCATGTTATTCCTAGCCCTGTTATGTGTAGTGACTGGCAGTCACACTCACCTTTTTAATCTTGAGATTTCTCTCTGGATGGTGCACTTGGCTCCAGGGTGGACTCATCCTCCTGACTGGGGCCCTCATTCCGAGTTGATCGCAAATAACAACTTTTTGCAGCCCATGCGATCAACTTGACGCCACTTATGGGGGAGTGCATTTTAGCATAGCAGGGCTGCGATCGCTTGTGCAGCCCTGCTATGCTAAAAAAGTTTCCTGCAAAACAAGACCAGGGTCAGACTTACTTACCCTGTGCGACAGATCCAGCGACGAAGGTCCCGGGATTGACGTCAGACATCCGCCCTCCAAACGCCTGGATCCACCTGCATTCGCCGCACCACGGCTTGAAAACGGTCAGTTGACGCCCCGGAACGCCTCCCGCCTGTCAGTCTTCATGCGATCGCCGCTGTGATCACTTTCTGCACCGGGCAACAACGCGCGTGCACATTGCGAGCGCCGCAAAGCCGCAGTCCCAACCCGTTCGCACCGCAGCGAAGAACCGCTGCGTGCGAACGGGTCGGATTGACCCCCTGAGTACCTATTAAGCTTATGTGTACTGTAGCTCTACTGGTTGCTGAGGCTGCATACTGCCTTTTCTACATTTTACTATTTGTGTAGTGTGTGCTTTTATGAACTTCGTACAAAACCTCCTGAGTGTAGTTCTACTACTATGCTTTACCTTTTCTCATGTTATTTGATTGGTTTCATATCTGTTATGATCTGTTTATCTGTATGGTGGTCTTGCCGAGTTGTTCGCTAGCTAGCTCTTATTGCTTTTTTTTTTTTCCAACAATTTTTTATTGAGACATCATGGATTGTACATATGAAGATACTTTGATCATATTGACAGACGCAGTTAAAGAAACCATAGTAACACAGTACACGGTAAATTCTCACATTATTATAATAAAAATATAATAAGTAAAACAGTGTGTGACAATTTTTACATTCCTCAGTGTATTGTCAATTAATACAAAAGCCTTGAAGGGAGCCGCCAATAATCCCCAGCCCTCAAACCAAAGATATAGGTGGATCTTGTGCCGCCAACCTAGTTAAGTACCACGTGGTGGTCTTCAGACTGTGATAAATTTGTAATCGTGTGGTAAGGGGGAGACTGGAAATATATTAATCCCATAAAGTGAAATAGCGACCACTTGTGTACCGTTATCCACAATTGCCTCCACCCAATCCATCCGGAATAGGTGATGTAGTTTAGTTAAAAACAGAGGTATCTGTGGAGGCGTGCTATCTATCCAACCTTGAAGTATCGTCTTTTTCCCCGCTGCACTAAGGGCTACCAACAGTTATTTACACTCTGATGGCATCTGAAGATTAGGATCGATGATTCCTTAAACTTCCCATTCAGGGGTAAATGGCACAAAATGTATTAGTTTGGCTTCAGCATATCGTCTAATGAGATGCCAAAAGTACTGTACCATGGGACATGCCCATAAGCAATGATATGTATCTGCCTCAGTCTGATGGCATTTTGGGCACGAATATATTTCTGATGTTCCCATTTGGAAACGCTGCATTGGGGATAAATAAGTATTGTGATACACATTTAAAAACAATTCGGTGTACATTCTTGCCAACAGAACCTTTCGGGAGTATAGTAGGGCTTTCTCTAGTATGGGTATAGTTAGTCTAGGAACATGGGTCAGCCACTTGGACATGCCGCCTGTTATTGTAGCATTATCCAATATTGTTCTTAGAAATGTGTAATGCAGAGGTTCCCAAACTGTGTGCCGTGTATCCCTGGGGTGCCTCGGGACACTTGCAGGGGTGCCCTGGGTTGGTGGTCCAGGACCAATTCAAATTATTCATGGTCAACATAATAGGCAAAACCAGTGCTGGTGGCTGCCAGTCATAAAATATGTGGCCAAACAGAAGCAAATCTTGTCCCTCACCACACAACTGACCCTAAGGATGACATATAAACGCGATCTACTTAATGTAATATTTCTTCTTAATTTCTCAATAAGAAATTTTTGGCCATGGGGTGCCGTGAAAAAAATTCTGATATTCTAGGGCGCCGTGATTCAAAAAAGTTTGGAAACCGCTGGTGTAATGTATAGATATGGCTTTATGATTCGGTATAGAATATAACAAGATGCTGTCCAGCGAATTATTCCAATCTCCTTCCATAAAATGTGTAAGGACATGTCTGACATAAAATTGTGTTTGCAAAAATGGTAGGGGATATGGATTAACCATGGCGTATTTTGCAGATGCCTCAGAAAAGGTTAGCATGCGGTGGTTGCCTACGGAGACCAATGATCGAATTGAGGTTATATCTGCTAACCTCCACATGGTAAAGGGGTGAGCAGCCATGCCATCCAAAAAATCAGGGCTTTGGATTAAGGGTATAAGTTAGGAATGATATTGGTTCAACTTCGCATTATGGTGCAAAATGTGCCATATTCTCCTGGTGGACCACAGGAGCGGGTTTAATTTAATACGGTCTGGGATTTCCTGGTCATGTTGGTGGAGGAAACATGTTAAGTCTGTGTCCGGTAGGAAAGTTTGTTCCAGAGGTGTATTAGTATAGATCGAGCATTTTGTAGCCAATCCCTCAAATGCCGCAAAAGTGCAGCTTGGTTATAAACTACAACATCAGGGAAATGAATCCGTCCATTAGATTTGGGTTGGGCAAGCTTACGCAATGCTATATTGGGCACGGCCCCCTTTCCAAACAAAATTTCTGATGAGTTTATTAATTGTGTATCTGCTTTCGTCAATAAGACAGGGAGCATCTGTAGTGGGTATAGTAGGCGTGGAATAGCTACCAATTATGTAGGTTGGCCCTACCTAAGTAGGACAGTGGTAAGCGTTCCCATCCCCTAACATCATCGGTTAGGGTATTATGGCTTTGCTCACATTAAGGGGGATATTTAATTAGCAGTGATAACGGACTTTGACTTTTCCCGTGAAACGCAATTACAGCCTATTCAATTTTCCGTAAAATTTATCGGTGATAATTTTTTCACTAATTTCACTTCACCTACTCTGAGCAGGTGAAAAGTTGGGAAAAATCACCATGTTAAGGTAAAAATGTTTGGATATGGTACAGAACTCCTGGGACACCCCCCTTAATGACTAATTAGGCACGTTGAAGTTTTTAATTATTTTTTATTGGCCAATAATGACGTCATTTTTGGGGTGAAAAAGTACAAATTGATGGAAATTGGGGTTCAAGGTATGGGAAAAGTATATTGGGATGCTTTATGAGTGGGACAGGTGTTTTTAGGCTTGCAGGTGGGAGTAATCGGTCTGTTTCCACTTTTTTTTTTAAAGTACCCTAAAATGACCCAAAAATATACTTATATCCATTTTCATGTACCCCAAATTTAATGAGCATTTATTTTGCACAAAAAAACTTGCTTTCTATCATTTTTTTTTCATTTAAAAAAAAAATGCATATAACAGCCATTTCACACAATTTAAGTCCCCAAAAACTCTCTAATGCACAGGTTCTCAAACTCGGTCCTCAGGACCCCACACAGTGCATGTTTTGCAGGTCTCCTCACAGAATTGCATGTGAAATGATTAACTCCACCTGTGGACCTTTAAAAATGTGTGAGTAATTAATTCACCTGTGCACCTGCTGAGTTACCTGCAAAACATGCACTGTGTGGGGTCCTGAGGACCGAGTTTAAGAACCACTGCTCTAATGCAGTGGTTCTCAAACTCGGTCCTCAGGACCCCACACAGTGCATGTTTTGCAGGTAACCCAGCAAGTACACAGGTGTATTAATTACTCACTGACACATTTTAAAAGGTCCACAGGTGGAGCTAATTATTTCACTTGTGATTCTGTGCGGAGACCTGCAAAACATGCACCGTGTGGGGTCCTGAGGACCGAGTTTGAGAACCTGTGCTCTAATGTGATCTTTAATACACTTCTCTTCTGTTTTCCTAAATTAGTTTAGCATTTTTTGGGGTACAGGCTGATTTCCCCATTTTCACTGCAACAATTTTCACGTGAAACCCGTTTGGAATTAAATAGGTTGAAAAACGGGAGCGTGCTTACCCGCGAAAAGCCGTTTTCACTGCAATTTTCACCCTAGTGGCGCGAAAAAATAAGAATTTACTTACCGATAATTCTATTTCTCGGAGTCCGTAGTGGATGCTGGGGTTCCTGAAAGGACCATGGGGAATAGCGGCTCCGCAGGAGACAGGGCACAAAAAGTAAAGCTTTACGATCAGGTGGTGTGTACTGGCTCCTCCCCCTATGACCCTCCTCCAAGACTCAGTTAGGTACTGTGCCCGGACGAGCGTACACAATAAGGAAGGATTTTGAATCCCGGGTAAGACTCATACCAGCCACACCAATCACACTGTACAACCTGTGATCTGAACCCAGTTAACAGTATGATAACAGCGGAGCCTCTGAAAAGATGGCTCACAACAATAATAACCCGATTTTTGTAACTATGTACAAGTATTGCAGACAATCCGCACTTGGGATGGGCGCCCAGCATCCACTACGGACTCCGAGAAATAGAATTATCGGTAAGTAAATTCTTATTTTCTCTATCGTCCTAGTGGATGCTGGGGTTCCTGAAAGGACCATGGGGATAATACCAAAGCTCCCAAACGGGCGGGAGAGTGCGGATGACTCTGCAGCACCGAATGAGAGAACTCCAGGTCCTCCTTAGCCAGGGTATCAAATTTGTAGGATTTTACAAACGTGTTTGCCCCTGACTAAATAACCGCTCGGCAAAGTTGTAAAGCCGAGACCCCTCGGGCAGCCGCCCAAGATGAGCCCACCTTCCTTGTGGAATGGGCATTTACATATTTTGGCTGTGGCAGGCCTGCCACAGAATGTGCAAGCTGAATTGTATTACACATCCAACTAGCAATAGTCTGCTTAGAAGCAAGAGCACCCAGTTTGTTGGGTGCATACAGGATAACAGCAAGTCAGTTTTCCTGACTCCAGCCGTCCTGGAACATATTTTCAGGGCCCTGACAACATCTAGCAACTTGGAGTCCTCCAAGTCCCTAGTAGGTGCAAGGCACCACAATAAGCTGGTTCAGGTGAAACACTGACACCACCTTAGGGAGAGAACTGGGGACGAGTCCGCAGCTCTGCCCTGTCCGAATGGACAAACAGATATGGGCTTTTTTGAGAAAAAACCACCAATTTGACACTC
This sequence comes from Pseudophryne corroboree, assembly GCF_028390025.1. Taxonomy (NCBI): domain Eukaryota; kingdom Metazoa; phylum Chordata; class Amphibia; order Anura; family Myobatrachidae; genus Pseudophryne; species Pseudophryne corroboree. The sequence goes on from NC_086449.1 coordinate 149,200,844, forward strand.
GCCTGGTCCAGGCCAGGGCCAAGAGCATGGTCACTTTTCATGTGAGATGCTTCAAATCCACAGATTTGACTGGTTTTAAACCAATGTGATTTGAGGAATCCCAGAACTACGTTGAGATCCCACAGTGCCACTGGAGGCACAAAAGGGGGTTGTATATGCAATACTCCCTTGACAAACTTCTGGACTTCAGGAACTGAAGCCAATTCTTTCTGGAAGAAAATCGACAGGGCCGAAATTTGAACCTTAATGGACCCCAATTTGCGGCCCATAGACACTCCTGTTTGCAGGAAATGCAGGAAACGACCGAGTTGAAATTTCTTCGTGGGGCCATCCTGGCCTCACACCACGCAACATATTTTCGCCACATGTGGTGATAATGTTGTGCGGTCACCTCCTTTCTGGCTTTGACCAGGGTAGGAATGACCTCTTCCGGAATGCCTTTTTCCCTTAGGATCCGGCGTTCCACCGCCATGCCGACAAACGCAGCTGCGGTAAGTCTTGGAACAGACATGGTACTTGCTGAAGCAAATCCCTTCTTAGCAGCAGAGGCCATAAGACCTCTGTAAGCATCTCTTGAAGTTCCGGGTACCAAGTCCTTCTTGGCCAATCCGGAGCCATGAGTATAGTTCTTACTCCTCTACGTCTTATAATTCTCAGCACCTTAGGTATGAGAAGCAGAGGAGGGAACACATACACCGACTGGTACACCCACGGTGTTACCAGAACGTCCACAGCTATTGCCTGAGGGTCTCTTGACCTGGCGCAATACCTGTCCCGTTTTTTGTTCAGACGGGACGCCATCATGTCCACCTTTGGTATTTCCCAACGGTTTACAATCATGTGGAAAAAACTTCCCGATGAAGTTTCCACTCTCCCGGGTGGAGGTCGTGCCTGCTGAGGAAGTCTGCTTCCCAGTTTCCATTCCCGGGATGAAACACTGCTGACAGTGCTATCACATGATTTTCCGCCCAGCGAAAAGTCCTTGCAGTTTTTGCCATTGCCCTCCTGCTTCTTGTGTCGCCCTGTCTGTTTACGTGGGCGACTGCCGTGATGTTTTTCCCACTGGATCAATACCGGCTGACCTTGAAGCAGAGGTCTTGCTAAGCTTAGAGCATTATAAATTTACCCTTAGCTCCAGTATATTTATGTGGAGAAAAGTCTCCAGACTTGATCACACTCCCTGGAAATTTTTTCCTTGTGTGACTGCTCCCCAGCCTCTCGGGCTGGGCTCCGTGGTCACCAGCATCCAATCCTGAATGCCGAATCTGCGGCCCTCTAGAAGATGATCACTCTATAACCACCACAGGAGAGACACCCTTGTCCTTGGATATAGGGTTATCCGCTGATGCATCTGAAGATGCGATCCGGACCATTTGTCCAGCAGATCCCACTGAAAAGTTCTTGCGTGAAATCTGCCGAATGGAATTGCTTCGTAGGAAGCCACCATTTTTACCAGGACCCTTGTGCAATGATGCACTGTTTTTAGGAGGTTCCTGACTAGCTCGGATAACTCCCTGGCTTTCTCTTCCGGGAGAAACACCTTTTTCTGGACTGTGTCCAGAATCATCCCTAGGCACAGCAGACGTGTCGTCGGGATCAGCTGCGATTTTGGAATATTTAGAATCCACCCGTGCTGTTGTAGCAGTATCCGAGATAGTGCTACTCCGACCTCCAACTGTTCCCTGGACTATGCCCTTATCAGGAGATCGTCCAAGTAAGGGATAATTAAGACGCCTTTTCTTCGAAGAAGAATCATCATTTCGGCCATTACCTTGGTAAAGACCCGGGGTGCCGTGGACAATCCAAACGGCAGCGTCTGAAACTGATAGTGACAGTTCTGCACCACGAACCTGAGGTACCCTTAGTGAGAAGGGCAACTTTGGGACATAGAAGTAAGCATCCCTGATGTCCCGGGACACTATATAGTCCCCTTCTTCCTGGTTCGTTATCACTGCTCTGAGTGACTCCATCTTGATTTGAACCTTTGTAAGTGTTCAAAAATTTTTTAGAATAAGTCTCACCTAGCCTTCTGGCTTCAGTACCACAATATAGTGTGGAATAATACCCCTTTTCTTGTAGTAGGAGAGGTAATTTAATTATCACCTGCTGGGAATACAGCTTGTGAATTTTTTCCCATACTGCCTCCTTGTCGGAGGGAGACCTTGGTAAAGCAGACTTCAGGAGCCTGCGAAGGGGAAACGTCTCGACATTCCAATCTGTACCCCTGGGATACTACTTGTAGGATCCAGGGGTCCTGTACGGTCTCAGCGCCATGCTGAGAACTTGTCAGAAGCGGTGGAACGCTTCTGTTCCTGGGAATGGGCTGCCTGCTGCAGTCTTCTTCCCTTTCCTCTATCCCTGGGCAGATATGATCTTATAGGGACGAAAGGACTGAGGCTGAAAAGACGGTGTCTTTTTCTGCAGAGATGTGACTTAGGGTAAAAACGGTGGATTTTCCAGCAGTTGCCGTGGCCACCAGGTCCGATGGACCGACCCCAAATAACTCCTCTTCCTTTATACGGCAATACACCTTTGTGCCGTTTGGAATCTGCATCACCTGACCACTGTCGTGTCCATAACATCTTCTGGCAGATATGGACATCGCATTTACTCTTGATGCCAGAGTGCAAATATCCCTCTGTGCATCTCGCATATATAGAAATGCATCCTTTAAATGCTCTATAGTCAATAAAATACTGTCCCTGTCAAGGGTATCAATATTTTTAGTCAGGGAATCCGACCAAGCCACCCCAGCTCTGCACATCCAGGCTGAGGCGATCGCTGGTCGCAGTATAACACCAGTATGTGTGTATATACTTTTTATGATATTTTCCAGCCTCCTGTCAGCTGGTCCTTGAGGACGGCCCTATCTATAGACGGTACCGCCACTTGTTTTGATAAGCGTGTGAGCGCCTTAGCCACCCTAAGGGGTGTTTCCCAACGCGCCCTAACTTCTGGCGGGAAAGGGTATACCGCCCCTAATTTTCTATCGGGGGGAACCCACGCATCATCACACACTTTATTTAATTTATCTGATTCAGGAAAAACTACGGTAGTTTTTTCACATCCCACATAATACCCTCTTTTGTGGTACTTGTAGTATCAGAAATATGTAACACCTCCTTCATTGCCTTTAACGTGTGGCCCTAATAAGGAATACGTTTGTTTATTCACCGTCGACACTGGATTCAGTGTCCCTGTCTGTGTCTGTGTCGACCGACTAAAGTAAACGGGCGTTTTAAAACCCCTGACGGTGTTTTTGAGACGTCTGGACCGGTACTAATTGTTTGTCGGCCGTCTCATGTCGTCAACCGACCTTGCAGCGTGTTGACATTTTCACGTAATTCCCTAAATAAGCCATCCATTCCGGTGTCGACTCCCTAGAGAGTGACATCACCATTACAGGCAATTGCTCCGCCTCCTCACCAACATCGTCCTCCTACATGTCGACACACACGTACCGACACACAGCACACACACAGGGAATGCTCTGATAGAGGACAGGACCCACTAGCCCTTTGGAGAGACAGAGGGAGAGTTTGCCAGCACACACCAAAAACGCTATAATTATATAGGGACAACCTTATATAAGTGTTTTCCCTTATAGCATCTTTATTATATATTTCTAACGCCAAATTAGTGCCCCCCCCTCTCTGTTTTAACCCTGTTTCTGTAGTGCAGTGCAGGGGAGAGCCTGGGAGCCTTCCCTCCAGCCTTTCTGTGAGGGAAAATGGCGCTGTGTGCTGAGGAGATAGGCCCCGCCCCTTTTTCGGCGGCCTCGTCTCCCGCTCTTAACGGATTCTGGCAGGGGTTAAATATCTCCATATAGCCTCCGGAGGCTATATGTGAGGTATTTTTAGCCAAAATAGGTTTTCATTTGCCTCCCAGGGCGCCCCCCTCCCAGCGCCCTGCACCCTCAGTGACTGCCGTGTGAAGTGTGCTGAGAGGAAAATGGCGCACAGCTGCAGTGCTGTGCGCTACCTTTAGAAGACTGAGGAGTCTTCTGCCGCCGATTCTGGACCTCTTCTTACTTCAGCATCTGCAAGGGGGCCGGCGGCAAGGCTCCGGTGACCATCCAGGCTGTACCTGTGATCGTCCCTCTGGAGCTGATGTCCAGTAGCCAAGAAGCCAATCCATCCTGCACGCAGGTGAGTTCACTTCTTCTCCCCTAAGTCCCTCGTTGCAGTGATCCTGTTGCCAGCAGGACTCACTGTAAAATAAAAAACCTAAGCTAAACTTTTCTAAGCAGCTCTTTAGGAGAGCCACCTAGATTGCACCCTTCTCGGCCGGGCACAAAAATCTAACTGAGGCTTGGAGGAGGGTCATAGGGGGAGGAGCCAGTACACACCACCTGATCGTAAAGCTTTACTTTTTGTGCCCTGTCTCCTGCGGAGCCGCTATTCCCCATGGTCCTTTCAGGAACCCCAGCATCCACTAGGACGATAGAGAAATTGCCGTGAATTTGCGGATAATTGAATACCCTAGTAAGCCTTTACAAATCAAATATATTTCGTGGCACCGTAATTCCTAAATACAAAACACGTGTTGATACCCAGTGTAGCGGAAAGTGTGTGGTCCAGTGCGGACAGGTATTAGTGCCATATAGCAACAGTGCTTTAGATTTGTCCATGTTAATGCTAAAGCCTGAGATACAACCAAACATATTAATCTTTTCTAGAATATATTGGAGAGATTGTTCAGGGCTGGATGTATAGAGAAGGATATCGTCGGCAAAGACCGATAATTTAATTTTTTGTCTGCCCACTTTTATTCCCTGAAAGGCCGACCAGTCTTGTAGTGTCCGAAGCAGTGGATCGAGAACTAGATTAAATAATAGTGGCGATAGGGGGCATCCCTGACGGGTGCCCCTCTCCAGATAGAATCGCGGACCCTTAATCCCATTTATTAAAAGAGAGGCAGATGGTTAATAGTAGATATAATGTATGTAATTAATGAATTCAGGTTCAAAACCTCTTTTTTTCTAACACAGTAAACAAATGTGGCCACATGACCATATCAAAGGCCTTATTATCGTCAAGGCTTATGAGCATGTTTGAATCCATACACGGAGTTTGAGACGCCGCCACTGCAGCCAACGCCGTACGAAATGCCTTGACTGCGTGCCGGCCATGTATGAATCCCATTTGCGTTGTGGTGAGGAGATCTGGGAGTATAGATTGAAGCCGTGTCGCCATTATTTTAGCAAGTAATTTATAGTCGACATTCAGTAGACTGATAGGTCTATAAGAGCAAAGAAGGCTCGTGTCTCTAGATGGTTTAGGTAAGGGTAATAAATGCTTCATTGAAAAAGGGAGACGGACAATTTCTTTCGTGTATGGCCTGAAACAACTCTAAAAGTAGGAACAATATGTGTTTGTAGTTTGCGATAATAGTCTCCTGACAGGCCATCTGGATCCGGAGATTTACCATGAGGTAATTTTGAGATAGCAGAATTAATTTTCTCCTCTGTGATCCTGCCCGCAAGGGCCTCCCTCTGTCCTGGAGTCAGTGGGGGTAGTACACTATCTGGAAGCAATTGTGTTTGTATATCGGTATCCACCTGTGAAGAACTAAATAAGGTCCGAAAGTAGTTATGAAATTGCATTGCTATTTCCTGAGAATTGGTAATAATATGGCCTGATACGGGGGGGTTTCAGTGCAGTAATGGTATGTCTTTTTTTGGTTGGTCGGGAAATGACCGCTAGTAATCTACCTGCTTTATTACCCCATCTATAAAATGTATTCTTGGTGTAATCTAAGGAGTGTTTTACCTGAGTTGCTAAGTATGTTTCAAGCAACTGTCGTGCTTGTTTATAAGCAGTGAGAGCGTCATCCATAGGGGTGGAAGTATAGGTTTGGAAAGCTGTCGACATTGCTGTTTTTAATGCAGTATATTCCATTCTAGCCTCCCATTTTTTCCGAGCGACATAGCTGGTTATATGACCCCTCATCACTGCCTTAGAGGCATTACAAAAGATGATGGTTCGATCCCAATATTCTATGTTTTCATCAATATAATTGGGTTCACTACGGCTGGCCGGCGGTCGGGCTCCCGGCGACCAGCATCCCGGCGCCGGGAGCCCGACCGCCGGCTTACCGACAGCGTGGCGAGCGCAAATGAGCCCCTTGCGGGCTTGCTGCGCTCGCCACGTTACGGGCACGGTGGCGCGACACTATTTTATTCTCCCTCTATGGGGGTCGTGGACCCCCACGAGGGAAAATAAGTGTCGGTATGCCGGCTGTCGGGCTCCCGGCGCCGGTATACTGAGCGCCGGGAGCCCGACCGCCGGCATACAGAAGACCACCCATATAATTAGTCCAGTGATATGTAAGATACAACCTAATATCCTCTGAGCTAGCCAGATACTGTGGGAAATGCCATATGCGTTCTGTTGAGTGCATGTGAGAGTGGGTAAGAGCCAATGAAACAGGGGCATGGTCAGAAATTAATATATCGTGTATATCCACATGACTAATACTAGATATCAATTCATCTGCAACCAAAAATTTGTCAATACGGGACAGCGTCCCATGGGCCATTGATTAGTTGGTATGTGTTCTGTCACTAGGGTGCAGCAGTCTCCATGGACCAGAGAGGTCTAAAGAGTCTTGAAAAGCTAGTAAGAATTTACTTTGAAAGTCAGTAGTTCTCGGTGTGATCGGTGACCTATCAACTGCGGGATCATCCACCATGTTATAATCCCCTCCCACTATCAGGGGATAGTGTGTTCTACTTTGGAGAGTATGACCAAGGTCCTGAATAAACATATGTGTATTAATGTTTGGGGTATATAAATTAACTAAAGTACATCTAGTATGGAAGAGTTCGATATCTAAGATTATGTATCTGACTTCGGGATCAATGACTTCCGCTAAAATAGTTACTGGAAGGTCTTTTCGGAAAAGTATGGCTACTCCTCTAGTTTTTCTATGAAAAGGGGCAGATATACAGGAGCCAAGCCAAGGAGCTTTTAAAATATTTTCCTCGCCCGTCATCCAGTGCGTTTCCTGTAGGAAAATCATATCTGGATGAAACCATTTGAGGTGTGTGGCTACGCGTCGCCATTTGACTGGGGAGTTTAGACCACCAACATTCCAGGAAATTATTTGATGGGGCTCTGGGGGCAAAATATCAGATGAAGAGGTAACTGAGGGCGGCATGGCTACTCAATCCCCGAAGGGGGTGATGGATTGTCAGATAGTCAACCAACAACTGTGGATAAAGATCGGCAGCTCCCTTCAAACCCCAAGGCTTCATTTTCGAAAAAACATCTAAGAGTGTTAACGATATTGTGACAAAGGATACAAAGTATAACAATATTGTGTTAAACAGTGGCGAAGATCCACAATAACTCAACTCCATTTTCGAAAATTTTCCTATCAACCATAACCATGGTGGGCACCAACTAGACCTAATGGTGTGCACACTGAACACTATTACAGGCAACTATAGAATTTAGTAATTAGGGATGCTATACCCCAAACGATCTCGTCTAAAAAAAGAAAAAAAAGAAAAAACGTAACTGCTCGAGGTAAGAATATACAAATTATCTAAACCATGGTAACTAATCAAGCGATATCGTATCTACTGGGTGACCGTGGCAGTGTCCTATTTGTCATAAAGTGCGATTTCACCGCCTCAGGGTCTGTAAAGAAGATTTGGTTGGCATTGTTCAATATCCGCAGTTAAGCTGGATATAGTAAGGCAAATCAAATGTTTTTATTATGCAAATAAAAACAAACGTCAGAGAACTCTTTTCTCTTTTGAGGCACAGCAGCTGAAAAATCTTGAAATATTAAGATTTTGTGACCCTTGACTATTAAGTCTCTGGTTTTACTGTATGCAGTCAGAATTTGTTCCTTAGCCCTATAATCTAAGTATTGGGCAATGACTGGGCGAGAGCGTCTTTGTGTCCCATCTTGCATTGCCCCTAGTCTATGAGCTCTTTCAATATGTGGGACCTCAATATCAGTTAAGATCCCCAACGATGTGGGGAGGTCCATGTTGAGAAAAGAGGTAAGGGCCGGCCCTGTCAAGATCTCTGGTATACCTATAAATCGAAGATTGTTTCTACGGGACCAATTTTCCAAGTCCTCCAATTTTTCTTGTAATTGCTGTATAAATTTGCCCTGGGTGGTCACCTCCTCTTGACAAGAGTGGGCATGATCCTCAGTATCACTCACTCTCGTTTCCAATGTTGAGATACGTGCCGCATTCGAATCAATACGAGCCAGCCCCGCATCTAAGCGGGTCTGAAGATCATCAAATCGTTTGTCCAACAGAGGCATAAGGAAATCAGAAATTTCTTTAGCTGTCAATGGAGGAGATTTACCACGAGGTAAGTCTGAGGATTCCGCCTCAAGACTAGCAGGAGAGGGCGGGCCCAACTTGAGAGGCGCATCTTTCCCTTTCCCCGCTTTATTGGAGGTGTTTGTTTTGAAGGCATGATTTTGTCAAGGTATTTGTCCATACCCTAAGGGAGATGGTATAGAATAATCGGTACCTCCTAAGTCAATTGATCAACAGCCACCAATAACAGTACAGAAAAAGTTAATGATACCCAGGCGGTAGTGTGATATTAAACTAAAATATTAAGGACATAGTCCTTCTGGGCAGAACATTGTCGAAGTCGAAAATATTATAGGCACATGCATCACGTACAAACACCACACAGATGGCCTCCGTGTGGGTGCTTGTTCTGCCGTGCGTGTGCATACTCGCACGTTGCGTATATTGGCTCATGAGGTCCTGTGTATTACCGCGTGGTATGAGCAAATACGGTAGCATTTGCATTCACATGGAAAAACCACAAAGACATCTCATATTTAGTCCACGTAGTGCATAATTTACACATAGCCCACACACACCACACCAGCAAGTTACATTTAATTTGGAAAGGGAATAGAGATATTCAACTTTACAGTATATGAGGGGACAGAATTAGGTTAGGAGGTGGTGTTTGGTATGCAGTTGTACAGTATTACAATGGCAATATTCCGATGGCAGTTTGCAGAAAGTAGCACGCTCCTACGCATAGATATGCGCAGGAGTACAATATAAATATTACACTGTATTTACTGTACTCTTGATATTCGGAGGGAACCCAGTGGAGGACATCTGCAAGTGCACCTGGACCAGGCATCGCCTACCTATTCAAACTGACCTATGACCCCTCATGTACTGTAAATGACCAGCCCTGTAACCTATGGATGAAGAGATTACAGTTTCCTTTGTTTCATGCTTTGGACCACTGTAAAAAACCAAGCCTCCTGGCTTGCCTCAGTCTATTCTCTGAAGGTCATCTATCCAGATTGACTGAGGACCGGAACCGGGTGCGCAGGTGAACAAATGTATGCATACATTGGTTGTAGCTTCTTCTCTTGTATTATTGTATTTCTGTTGTAATCCCCTTTTAAGTAAATAGTTGTTGCTGGGTTGGACCACAACATAACATATACAATTGGTGTCGCATTTCCTTTCCTGTTACGGGTTAAAGTGTATAGGCCACACGTGTAGCTATTTTATGCTTACAGCATGACAGTGTGCTTATACAATGTGTACGCATTTCATAGAGGTTTAACTGACACACAATTAAAAGTTGCTGCAGCCTGAACATTTGTGTATTTAACGTATTGTTCTTTTCCTGAAAGTTAATCAGACTTAACAATTGGGAACACTGTCCGGTTCATCTCACACTCACAGACTTGCAGGCCATAAACAGACTTTGATCTACAACAAAGGGTGGAGACGCATGTTAAGTAATCTTGCATTGTGTTTGAAACCAGGTGGTGTTGTTAGATCACAGTCTGTTCTTGTATAGTCTTAGAGGTGCTGGTGTAAGCCAGGGTACAAACAGGAAAAAAGCTGTTTAAATCTGTGTGAATTTTGGCGTGAAAAGCATACACAAAGCGTACCGATACTTTGCTTGCTTTCTCAACATATTGTTGCCATAGGTTAACAGTCATTATAGATCTGTGTGAAATCGGATACATTTGTTTGCTATATATATATGAAATAGTGTGTTAAGGGAGTAATTGTAAAACACAATTGTGTGTTGTGTTAGTGAGCGATAGTAGTTTTATTGCTCACATTTATCGAGATAGTGTGGTTTATTGAATTGCGAATGCACATTTGTACGGTACGTGAGGACAGCGTACAGAACGCGCACGTGGCGTAGACACGCACGGTCGCGTGTTTACGCAAGGCTACGTAGAGTTGCGGGCGCAAGGTATAACCACACGATAGTTGTCAATTTAAGGTGGGATAGTATACATTTAATATGTAGCACATAATTATCCGATTTCAAAAGCAGATTAATATAATATTTTGTTTAAACTGTACTACCTCTGGGGTAAAGCAATCAATCAAAGGCAGTGATTTTTTTTTACTGTACAGAAAAACACTGTGTATTTGAGTGAGTGAAAGTAGGAGTGGACGTATTGAACCGCGGGGAAAATCGGGTTCCCGTGGAAACACTGAGTTAGTAGAGGCTCCTTGGCGTAAGGTTCACTACCTTACGTGAATACATAAATAGAGAAGTACGCAAGTCGTGAGGAGACTTGCACAGGAGCGTGATAGAGTGTAGAATTGTGATTTATGAAGTATTGAAGTTTAAGGTGTTTGTGTTACGCTCCAGCTGACGAGCGCAGCTTGTGAATTCGACTCCCGCGATCGTAGGGCATATAGATAACAAGTATCTATAGGCCGTGTGATTGAACTGCACGTCCATGTGTTCTACACAGCACAATGTGATACTAGGTGTGTCATATGCGCTGTGGAAAGCATACGCAGACGTGATTGTGTAAATAAGGGGTTTTTCGCTGATTACGTCAGGAAATCTCCCTGGTGGAAGTCCATTGGAAACGGTGAGCAATAGTTATTGCAGTTTTCTGTTTTTTACCCTACAAAAAAAATTACAGTGGAAAGATACTAAAAAAGGATTTTTCGCTGCCTCACTCAGGAAAATATTCCAACAGAACCTCCACCGAAAGAAATTACGGTGCTGTAAGGTCTGATAGGAGTCCGAAGTTGGGTACATCACGATCCACTATCAACAGTGTATCGTTGTAGTGGCCAGTGTGGGCGAGAGCGGGTGAAGGCGCTCGGAGAACTTTCACCGTGTGCTTGCATTGTGTACTTGGGGTGAGAGGCCCGCAATGGGAGCCAAGTGCTCAAGTGAGAGACGTTCGGCTGCCAGGGTTCAGGCAGGAGAGCTACGGCCAAAGGGGTCAGCTCAGTTTATAATGTGTGGGAAATATGGTCCACACGCGGAGGCTTATTGCGATGAATGGGTACGTATGACTGCTGAAGATAGGGCATCATTCCCTAGGGTGGGTAGCTTTGAATCAGAGGTACTGCAGAATGTAAAGATTAGAATATGTCTTATTAAATCTAGGCGACAAAGGATCAGACTTAACGACTGTTTAAATATATGGCAACAAGAGGGGGAGGTGCAAAGGGAACTGGCTCGCACAGCCAGTTCCAAACCTGACAGGAATGTGAGTGTAAGCACACCGACACATGTCGAAGGGGAGAAAATGGCTACAACCAATGGTGCATCGGTAAATGATGGGAACATTCACGTAAATTGTATTAACCCTAACTCATGTATATTGTACCCTGTCTTAAGTTCTCTCCAAGGTCATACGTCGGAGGAAAATGATGGATCCATCCTACTCTCAGCCCTCATCCAGGCAGTCACCTTGCAGGAAATTCAGGTGGGCCCGGCCCAACCAACAAGAGCAGTGACGATGTCTCCCACTGAAAGGACTGGTGAGATCACAGCCACCGGTAAGTGTGAGACTGTTCATTACACAGAGACAGTAATACCTCACAATGAGCCAATTAGGAATGGAATGGTTGGGTTACATCCTGTCTTGGTAATAGCAACTCCCAATAGGAGAACCGATAGCCAGGGAGTAACCCTCACCAGGAATAATGCAATGTATTGCCCGTGGACCAGATCAGAACTGTGGTCAATCATTTCAGAATTCCCCGATCCCCGGAAGCATTTAGCCAGATGTCAGAAGCATATCAAGGATCTGGGTAATGCCCATGAACCTGCAAACAAAGATTGTCGGACACTTTTGAAAGCGTGCCTACCCCCTAATATTGACACCCAAAAATTTATCACGGATTGTAAAATAGAGTCAGACGGTCCTCTGACTGACGCGAACACAATCAGGAGAACGTGGAACGAATTAACATGCAACTAGGATTGTATTTCCCTACTGTTGTTAAGTGGAGCAAAATTTTCTCCATAAAACAGAGAAAATGAAATGACATCTGAATATTTCCATAGGGCCTTACAAGTAATGGCTAGATACACTGGGGTATTGGATATAGGGAACGATGGGAATTACAGGGAGGTGGCTGTCTCTGTGCTAATGGACGGGCTCAATAAGGCATTGAGGGTCAGGGTGCAGACTTCTTTGCCTAATTGGAGAGGGGTCACAGTAGATAATCTCAGAGTGCGCTATTGAACATCACAAGAATATCTCCAGACGCAGAGAACAGGAGGAGAGGTTGAGGACTGTAAGTATACAGGTACAAACAGGGAAGTCCCATCAGCCTAAACCACAGACCCCTGATGGTAAGAAACGGTCAACAAAATGTTTCCTATGCAGGAAGGGCATTTTGCCAGGGATTGTAGAAGTAATGGGACACATAGTAAATATAGACCCCCTAGACAAAGAACATGAGCCACATTATTAAACACATAGACGGGACCAAGGGACATATAGTAAGGATTCAAAAGCCATATAGAAAACACAAATTCGGCTAATGGGAAGAACAAAATAAATACAACATTACCCTTTGACAAAACTTGCTGAGGTTAAGATGGGGCCTCTATGATGCTAAACCTTTACTTCTTTTCCTAGCAGAAGTTGCCCCTGACTAACGTAACAGAAACTTTGTTAAATATGAGATACATATAGTGTGCTCCTGCTCAGGAAGTACAAAGTATATTGGACACCCACAAAGACTAATGTTGCATTCCACTGTTCTATATTCATGTCCATCACAGGTAGAGGAAATTATCTCGCAAAATACCGGGTTCCCTATGAACTTAGGATGGACAGGACACTGGATTGATGGCTGGGATAGTCCCAATAGCGATAAAACAAACACAGATTTTAAAGGGGAGTAGACCAAGTAGGGTACCAATTCCCCGTAGTGCCCAATCCAGTTGTCATTTTTATAAAATCCTCTTTACCTCTACAAACTTATCTGTTACCAACGTCTATGTGGTTTTTCTTCAAAAGTTTCCTCTTCACATTTTTGTTCACCTACAAGAGGGTACAATACATGGACCCGATAACAGTTCATACACCACATGCCTTATCGGAGATTCAGAGTGCTGCCCGAATCCAGTATATCTTACCAGCACAATGGCACCAGTATTACTGCAGTCTGCCTTGTCATGCACAGAGGGTGGAGAATGGGAATACTGGTAAAGGGAGATTGAGTGCAGACACTGAAACGCATGATTGTATGGAATACCTGAACCAGACATTCACTGCGAGACCTAACATCAGTGACAACCCACTGGAAGGACTTTACCTTCTACACTGACGGTAGTTGCCACAGACAGACAGAATCGGGAGACCTGTGCACCGGATACGCAGTTGTAGATGACGAAGGTATCATAGAAGCGGAACCCCTTGGTCCACCTCACTCAGCACAAGTCGCTGAGCTGGTAGCACTGACCAGAGCATGTTAGTTGGCAAAGGGTAAGACAGCTAATATATACACGGACTCTAGGTACGCCTTTGGAGTGGTGCATGATTTCGGGGCCCTGTGGCGCCTCAGAAATTTCATGACGGCAGCTGGCACACCTATAGCACATGCGTCTTACATCAAAAGTCTTCTGACAGCCATACAGGGACCGGACAGAGTGGCTGTTATCAAGTGTAAAGCACACACTTACAACCAAGACCCAATTTCACTTGGTAATAGCGGGGCAGACGAAGCTGCAAAATCAGCAGCAAGCGCCACCATACAAACCAACATCACACAACTGACGACATTTAACAGGGTTAACATGCAACAATGAATTGAAATGCAAAATTTGTGTTCCCTACAGGAGAGGGCAGTCTGGAAGGTGAAGGGATATGGTCAGGAGTACTCAGGACTTTGTACAGATGGACACAGTAAGCCAGTGGCCCCCAGGGCATATCTCCCGAGCCTAGCTGAGGCGGCACACGGTCTGACTCATCTGGGTAAGGAAGGTATGTGCAAATTGGTAAGAGCCTACTGGAGTGCACCAGGATTCTCTTCTCATGCAGGTAAGAAAGCAATGACATGTCTTACTTGCTTAAGGATGAATATTGGTAAGACAATACCAACAGAGCCATCCCATATCCCTCCTACAGACGGACCTTTCCAGGTAATACAAATCGACTTCATACAGTTACCACCCTGTAGGAATTTAAAATATGTGTTAGTATGTACCGATGTCTTTTCAAACTGGGCAGAAGCATTCCCGGCTGCCACAAATACTGCCGTGTTCACTGCAAAGAAAATTGTGCAGGAATTTGTGTGCAGATATGGTATCCCTAGAATGAATGAAAGTGATAGGGGTACCCATTTTACAGGTGAAGTCTTTCAGGTCATGTGGAAACTGATGGGTATTAATAGCAAGCTGCATACTCCATACTGGCCACAGGCAAGTGCAAAGGTGGAGAGAATGAACAGCACTATTAAGAACAAGCTGAGCAAAGTGATGGCTGAAACTGGAATGTTGTGGCCAGAGGCTTTGCCACTAGTGTTGTACAGCATCAGAACCACTCCCAGGTCACCGCTTAACTTATCACCCTTCAAAGTTCTTTTTGGGCGACAACCCCATTTAATGATAGACCCCCAGGATGATTTGAAGTGCAATAACGAAATAACTGTGCAATATTTGGTTAGGCTGAGCCAGCAACTGAGAAACCAGCAAAGGAATCTATAGCTGGCGATTCCTGACCTACCGAACAGTAATTGTCATGACATTGAACCTGGGGATTATGTGATGATTCAAAAAATGTTACGCTCAGGTTGCCTCATAGACAGGTGGGAAGGACCGTATCAAGTTTTGTTGACCAGCACGACAGCAGTAAAGGTCGCCGAGAGAGAGACTTGGATCCACTCGTCCCACTGCAAGAAGGTCGCTGACCCGGAGAAAACTTGTGACAAAGAGAAAGGTGAAGAGAACCTCGAATCACTAGAGAGTCTGTTCCGGGAAAGCTGAGAGGCAGGACTGTTGAACGGCACCTGAGCAAGGAGAACAACAAAATCAAGATGGTTGTCGTATCATTTTTCTTTTTTCACCCACCACTGCATTATTTTCTTTTTCTCTCTTCCTATTTTTGTTCCGTAACGAAATGGATCAAGAGACTGTTCCGGCTTTTTCTTGTGACTCTGTTTTTGATCAGGACAATCTGTTTTTGTGAGGGCCCCCGAGACGTTGAGCAAGGATCTGGAATGGGTTCTGATGGAGAGTATGGATTCGTAGGACCCCAGGAGCAGCGTATCACTCTAGTAAAGGCTGGTATCAGTAAGAGATCTGATAGTCACAGAGTTTAGAGGCAATGTGAAGGGTTATTGTCTGAAGAATATTGTATATGTAGAAATTGCGAAAATATAGTCGAAGATGGGTGCATCCAGAGATGTCAGTCAAACAGTAATATCGACATTGGCAGACATCCTTTGAGTGATTACCACTCAGTGGGTACGGTCTTAAACCAAACGGAATGCTGGGTGTGCTCACAGGTACCTCAAGGATAGAGTAAGTTGGGATTAGTGCCATATCCTTTAACGATAGATGAGGTACTTGAATTACGGGGTGGGAGACCGGTGGACAAGAAATTCAATATATCTATGCACCCTAGCTTGAAGCTCCACCAGTACCCCGTAGATAGGTCACTGTTGTGCTTTAATGTGTCCAATTTCCAGAAACTAGAAAATTGGGAAGTGACATGGAATAAACAGACCTTTTCACACAGAGCTGATAATATACCTATCAACTCCGAACTTGTGTGTAAGATAGCCACAAGTGGGAAGTATTTTTGGTATAGGTATACACGTGGGATGAAAACCATGTGGGCTGGAAAAGTATCGCAGGGGTATTGTGCCCACATCATTCAGCCCGATACTTGTACTGAGCAAATGAGAGAACTGGGGACCGGTTTCTTTATAAGGAAGATATGTGATATGGTGTTGTTGCATTTTGCCCCTTATGTTCTTCCAGATGATGCCTGCTTCATATGTGGAAGGAAAGCGTACAAGTGGCTTACTCTGAGCTCTGAAGGGTTGTGTTATATTGGCAGAGTACTACCAGAAGTTATGACCATAGCACACGACAAAATGAAAGACATTCACCGCAACGCTCAGACTCCTTATACCCATGATGAACACATCATCAAGAGACACCTTATAGATAGGGCAGAGCATGCAGCCTCTGATTTGATCCATGAATCCACCGGGATTCAGTTCCTCCTCGCATTAGATATCACCCGTACTGCCAGAGGAATTATAAATTATAAGTACATCCATGCGCTGGCAAACTTGATAGATAATATCACTGAGATGTATGATGACACCTTCAGGTATACGGGCAGGGAGTTATGGGCCTACAAGAAGGAACTGGTCCAGCACAGGATGATCCTGAATTATGTCACAGCTGTGACAGGTGGATACTGTGTTACTCTGGCAACTCAATATGGTGTGAAGTGCTGTACGTACATTACGAATAGCACTGACGACCCCACGGAGATCATTGATCAAAAGATGGACGAGATCTTACAGTTGAGTTGGGAGTTCAGGAGGAAACACAACCTTACCTTGACGGCTGTGGGTAATGAATTGACCGGCTGGGCCTCATGGTTGAACCCACTCAAATGGTTTTCTGGATTTGGAGAGTGGGCGCAAAATGTAATTGCAAGTGTGGGAAAGTTTCTCCTTTGTATCCTGGGTGTCGTCATAATTATTGGTCTGATATTCAGATGTGTTAGAATTTTGACGCGGCGCAAACACAGCACAAATTTGATGAGTCTAAGGAGCGAGGGCGTTGTTACAGCGGCAGATTTGATTTATGACCCATCTGTAGAAATAGTGTTATGATAAGGATTGTAAATGAATTTCAAGGCCTGTTTCTTTCACCATTTTCTGTTTCCCCCTCTACCCAACCGGAAAAGACGTCAACCATACCAAAATTTTTGTGAATGTATATTTTTATGTGTCTTGCCTTCATCTCTGCAATCCTCAGGTAATGGCACACATAGTCGATAAACATTATCTACATATAGTAGCACTCACACGTTTCCCCTCCATGTATCACCAGATAAATGTGCTCCCCATTTGCTGGTAAAAGAAGCCGGAAAGGTGAGGGCTAATGGCCTTGCCTAGAAAGAGCTCGGTAGTGTTTGTTTGCCCATTTACAGACCCTTAATACGGGATAAGAAGGAGTTAATGTATACTTCGCAATACCTCGAAGCTTACTTAGAAAATGTACGGCATGATGATACATGCCCTTTAGACATTAATTCATACATACATGCTTTTCCTATCCCAGTAGGCTATACATTTCCCACCTACAAATCTTCCCCGGATATTAGGACTTTGTATATAATGTAAATGTAATATTTTCAGTTTTAATTAGTTATGTGTGGCAGTTATTGTTGACTGCCAAAGGGTGGACTGTCGAAGTCGAAAATATTATAGGCACATGCATCACGTACAAACACCACACAGATGGCCTCCGTGTGGGTGCTTGTTCTGCCGTGCGTGCGCATACTCGCACCTTGCGTATATTGGCTCACGAGGTCCTGCGTATTACCGCGTGGTATGAACACATACGGTAGCATATGCATTCGCATGAAAAAGCCACAAAGACGTATCTCATATTTAGTCCACGTAGTGCATAATTTACACATAGCCCACACACACCACACCAGCAAGTTACATTTACTTTGGAAAGGGAACAATAGAGATATTCAACTTTACAGTATATGAGGGGACAGAATTAGGTTAGGAGGTGGTGTTTGGTATCCAGTTGTACAGTATTTCAAGGGCAATATTCCGATGGCAGTTTGCAGAAAGTAGCACGCTCCTGCGCATAGATATGCGCAGGAGTACAATATAAATATTACACTGTATTTACTGTACTCTTGATATTCAGGGGGAACCCAGTGGAGGACATCTGCAAGTGCACCTGGACCAGGCATTGCCCACCTATTCAAACCGACCTATGACCCTTCATGTACTGTTAATGACCAGCCCTGTAACCTATGGATGAAGAGATTACAGTTTCCTTTGTTTCATGCTTTGGACCATTGTATAAAACCAAGCCTCCTGGTTGGCCTCAGTCTATTCTCTGAAGGTCATCTATCCAGATTGACTGAGGACCGGAACCGGGTGCGCAGGCGAACAAATGTATGTATCCATTGGTTGCAGCTTCTTCTCTTGTATTATTGTATTTCTGTTGTAACCCCCTTTTAAGTTTAAATAGTTGTTGCTGGGTTGGACCACAACATAACATATACAGTTGGTGTCGCATTTCCGTTCCTGTTAGGGGTTAAAGTGTATAGGCCGCACGTGTAGCTATTTTATGCTTACATCATGACGGTGTGCTTATGCAACGTGTACGCATTTCATAGAGGTTTAACTGACACACGATTAAAGGATGCTGCAGCCTGAACATTTGTGTATTTAAGGTATTGCTCTTTTCCTGAAAGTTAATCAGACTTAACAACCCCTATGAAAACAGACAACCCTAAAACAGCAACATTACATCAAGATTATAAAAAGTTTAGCAAGGCAGTGCAGTATAGCCACTTGTTAGCTCAAAACAACAAAAGTATTGTGTATAAAGCTGGTGAAACTTGGAAAACAAGCATCTAAAGAGGTGCCTGACTTAAAAAAAAATAAAAAAAAAATTATCACAAGTAATAATGTAAACTCAGTGAATACCACAAGGTGTCAGCAAAAACAGATATAGACGGTAGTAATAATAATAATAATAATAATAATAATAATAATTTTATTTATATAGCGCTCTTTCTCCAATAGGACACAAGGTGCTTAACAGATACATAGCATAATATAGTACAGACAATAATGAAGTACATTTTCATAGAATACAGAAGCATGAAGATACTAAAAGGGACATTATGGAAATGCTTGAGTAAACAGGAAAGTCTTGAGTCTACTTTTGAAGGATTCTATAGTTGGGGCCTCTCGCACTGTGCGGGGAAGTGAGTTCCATAGAGTCGGAGCCGCATGACTAAAAGCTCGACCCCCGGATGAATTACGGGAGATTCTAGGTACTGCTAAAAGTCCTTCATCTACAGATCGCAGTAATCGAGTGGGGCAGTATGGGGTCAGAAGCTGCTTCAGGTACCTTGGGCCCTGGTCATGTAATGCTTTGAAACTCAGTAAGCCAATCTTGAAGATGATTCGCCATCTTACAGGCAGCCAGTGAAGGGAGTAGAGGATGGGTGTTATGTGGCTAGAACGGGGCTGGTTGGTTAACAGCCTGGCAGCTGTGTTTTGCACCAGCTGTTAGCGGTGCAATTCTTTTGCTGGGAGACCAAGGTAGAGGGTATTACAGTAGTCTAATTGAGATGATACAAATGCATGTATGACTTTTGGCAGATCATCTGAGGGAATTAAGTGCTTGATTCTGGCTATGTTCCTCAGGTGAAAGAATGAGGATTTGATTGTGGCTGATATCTGATGTTTAAGTGTCAAGACCCCATCCAGGACAATGCCAAGATTCCGCACACGATCAGTGGTCTGTAATTCTGAATCCCCGAGTGTAAGTCCAGTTGGTTGGCTATGCTGCAGTCTTGTCCTTTGATGTTGCGGTCGTATCATAAGGACCTCTGTTTTATCCGGGTTCAGTCGCAGCCAACTGGCGCTCATCCATTCCTGTAGCTCAGCTAGACAGCCATTTAGGGTTGCTATTGGGTCATCAGTGCCCGGAGCAAAGGACAAGTACAGTTGTGTATCATCTGCATAGCAGTGGTAGACCAGGCCATGGCGCCTGATTATTTCACCCAATGGGAGCATGTATACTGCAAAAAGCATGGGTGATAGTATAGAACCTTGCGGGACACCACATGGCAATGGCACTGGTGGTGATGAGTATAATCCAGACGATACTCTCTGGGACCTGCCTGTGAGAAATTATTTGAACCAGCTTAGGGCTGTGCCATCCAGACCACAGAAATGTATCAGTCGCTCCATGGTATCAAATGCTGCCGAGAGATCCAGAAGGATTAATATTGAACAGTCACCTCTGTCTCTTGCCATCAGAAGATCATTTAACACACACACCAGGGCTGTTTCAGTGCTATGTCTTCTCCTGAATCCTGATTGGAATGGATCATAAATATCATGGATTGTCAGGCGGGTTTCCAGTTGATTTGCTACCACTTTCTCAATAACCTTTCCTAGGAAAGGAAGGTTTGATACCGGTCTGTAGTTGGTCATGCAGTCGGGATCTAAATTAGTTTTTTTAAGAAGCAGTCTAACAATTGCTTCCTTTAGGGGTCCAGGAAAAATGCCTATCTGCAAAGAGCATTGAACAATTTTTGCAAAGACAGAACCAATTATATCCATACAACCTATTAGAAGCTTGGTTGAGGCCGGGTCCAGATCACAGGTGGTGGGACGCAAAATCCGAGCAATTTCAGCAGTGTCCTTTACATCCACTGGGTCAAAGCTGGTCCATGAAGGCAGGTAGATTATATTGGCAGGCTTTGTAGTTTGGCACTCCTTTGATGGCACTGGGGAGATTCCAGCCCGGATGGTGGATATTTTATCTGCAAAGAAGTTTGCAAACTCGTTGCATCTGACTGGGAGAGGGTTTCATCAGTCTGCAGGCATGCTGGCTTGCAAAGCATCTCCACTGTGTGGAAAAGTTGAGCTGGCCTATTGTTTGCTGCTGTGATCTCATTTGACAGGAACTGTGATTTCTTACGAGTGATTGTCGATTGATATTCTTCGTTATGCTTTATTAGTTTTATTTTGTCATCCAGTAGGTTAGTCTTCCTCCATCGTCTTTCCAGTCTACGCCCCCTTTTCTTGAGCTCACTAACACTGTTGTCGAACCATGGAGCTTGACGTTGTGGTTTATGAGGTCTTATACGCACAGGGGCGATAATATCAATTGCAGCCATAATATCCCTATTATAATAACGGACTAGGGAACAGGGATCTTCACAGGGACCCAGTATAGCAGAGAGATAGATTTGCTGCAAGAGCCTTGGGAGTCATACCCCTCCTTGGACGATACCTGGTCAACTCCACGGGCAGAGATCTTATTTGAGGGGTTGCAACTGAGAACCAAAGGGAGTAGTGGTCTGACCAGATGACTGGGTTTTATTTTTAGGTCAGTGACTTCTAATCCAATCTGAAAGACAAGATCGAGAGTGTGACCACTTTTATGCGTGGCAGAAGGAATGACCTTTGTGAAGCCCAAACCATTCATTGTGCACAGGAGGTCTTGGCCAAGGCGTGAGAGCTCATTATCCACCCATGCATTGAAATCCCCGAGGATGAGCCATCTTTGATGTTCCAGAACCAGGCCAGCAACAGTGTCTGCAATTTCTTGTTGAAATATCTTTCCATCTCCAGGGGGCCGGTAAATGAGAAGAACTCTGAAACCTAATCCTGTCGAACTCCGGGCAGCAATGCACTCGAATGAGCGAGTAATTTCAATAGGGTGGACCCTAAGTTTAAGTTCTTTTTTGAAGCAGATAGCCACCCCTGCGGTCCAGTCTTGGGTTGTGGTAAGAGGCATCCAAAGAGATATACGAGAGTGAACAGGAATAATTCAAATAACAATAGCAAAGCTATAAAATAGAGCTATTGGAGCACACAGATAAACCTTAAATGCACACAGATGTATACCATAGTAAATAGATATTTGATATATAATTTATCCTATACCACAGAAAAACAATATAATAAAGAATTACTGTGTTCAGTAAAGAGAGGAAGCTGTTTTAGGAATTATATACGAAAGTTAAAAAAAAAAAAAAATTCTTCAGAACAAGGTATCTCAGCTGAAAAACAATTCTATAAGTCCAGCAGTGGGCACAAAATATAATAAAAATGTCCCAATAGATTTAACAATAATCAGAGAGCACAATCGTGCAAAGTGTGGGTGATATCAAGTACATCCAGCAATGCAAGCTGTAGCGCTTCAGGCAACCCTCAGGGGGAGATATATATTTATGACCAGCTACTAATGTAGCAAATGTAGAGGAACACAACCAAGTTTAGTTATCAAGGCGTCCAGAAAACACTAGCTGGAGACGCTGTTAAAGTCACAAAGGAAAGGGGCATAAGTAAATGATATTGGACATTCCAGCCCCAGAACCAGTGAGTTAACTGGCAGATACAGGTTAAAGAAAGTTCAGCACCAGTATAAAAAAAAAAAAAAACGGGGAGAAGGGAAAGGTAGGGTAGGAAATGGAAAAAAGGGTGATGGGGGAAGGGAGAAAACACTAGAGGGGCAGGAAGTCAAGTAAGGGAAAGAAGGATAAGTGATAGGGAGTTATTAGTAGAAAAGCAGGGTGACAAACAACGTTAGTGCCGTGGGCTCCGACTTTTGGTAGTTGTAGCGCAAACCATCACAGCAAGGCACCGGCAGTACTAATCCAGGATTCGGGAGGTGGGAAGCAGGTCTCAGGAGATTCCAGGTAGGTCTCCGGCACGCCAGCTACAGCAGCAGGAGACAGCGGTAAGCCACCAAAGGATCGGGCACCCTGGTGAGATGCAGGAACGAACTCTCCAGAGATAGGGTGAAGGGAGGCCGGTCGCAGCGGGTCTCAGACGAGTCTTTGGTACACCAGATGCATCGGTCCCAGTCGGAGCAGTTATTCAGACACCCCGTGCCGCGAGTGGAGATCCGCCTCCAGGAAACAGCCCTTGGGCAGCATTTAGAGCCCGGCAGCAGATGGTGAGCTGAGGATGCGGGATCTGCAGGTCACCGCCATCCCTTATGCAGCAGGTGAGGGAGGGACACCTGGTAGAGTAGCCAGACCTGGGAGCGTGGCAGCAGGTGCGGCGTCCTGTATACGGCAGCAGACGGTGGGCTGAGGATGCGGGAGCTGCGGGTCACCGCCGTCCTCTATGCATCAGGTGAAGGAGGGATACTTGGCAGAGTAATTAGACCCGGGAGTGTGGCAGTAAGTGCGGCGTCCTGTACACAGCAGATGATGGGCTGAGGATGCGGGAGCTGCGGGTCATCTCCGTCCCTTATGCAGCAGGTGAGGGAGGGACACTTGGCAGAGTAGCCAGACCCGGGAGCATGGCAGTAGGTGCGGCGTCCTGCACACGGCGTCAGACGGTGGGTTAAGGATGCGGGAGCTGAGGGTCACCGTCATCCCTTATGCATCAGGTGAGGGAGGGACACTTGATAGAGTAGCCAGACCCGGGGGCGCGACAGTAGGTGTGGCGTCCTGCACCTGGTAGGGAATAAAAGATGAGCAGAGGCAATGTGCTCCTACAGGGAATGCAGTATAGAGAGCAGGGCTTCAGCTGCACGAATAGACACGGAATACCATGCAGGCGTCTCAATGCAGGCAGGCCACCAGTCACGATGGCAGGACTCCGGGGATTAGAAGTTGTGCTGTACACAAAAATAGGCTTGCTCATTACACTGTGTTTAGGGGAGTTAAACCCTCCACATAGAATCCAATTTGGACATCCGTAGAAGGAGGATGACAGTGGATAGCGATAGTCTGTATAGAAGCCCTGCTAAAACGCGGCCATGCTGGATGCCCCGCCCACCGGAAGTCATCTTATTGCTTTTTATTTGTTGTTTTTATTGGGCTAATGTTTAGTTGGAAAGTCTATTGTCTTTTGCCAATTAATGTGAATGCTCCTGTCTGTCTTTCTTATCTTGCTTATTACTTAACCTGTAGTTATACGGGCTCCTTGTGTGTTTTTTGTCTTATCCGTTTTCTTTTCTTTTTTTTTCTCTTGGCCTTTATGTGTTTAGAGCAGGGTGATGAGTGTGTTTGGCTGTTTGGGGTTTTATATGGTATGTCAAAGTTCTGGTTTGGTATACAGTGCCTTATTCAGGTTGAATCACTTAAGCAATGCAACCCACAGTTTCTCGATGTTCAGGAAACTGTGCATGCGCAGGACCCATTCTGCGTATGTGCAGAAAGGGTCCTGCGTTCGCATAGCAGATATGCAATAGCCTCTGCATTGGGAGACGTCCGGCATTGGGGAAAATGAGGGCGTGTCTACCCCGTTCTCCAGGAGTGGCGAGACCAAGAAGTTTCCTTGCCGTCTCTAGCTTCCCTGTGATGGCAAGTCCGAGTAAGGTCAGACTTATTCAGACTGCATTCGCAGATGAACATCGCGACTGATGGTCATGATGTTCAACCCTGAACTGCCATAGCATCGCAGTTTTTAGCAAGCGCAAATGCAAGAAGGAGGTGGTATGCACCTCCACCTGCATTTGCATTGCTAAGGATTGTAATGCAAAACTACTAAGAGCAGCTTTACAGTTACGATCCAACCTGAATAAGGCCCAAAGGGTGGTGGGCGAGCCTGTCTTTAATTGGGACTTGTGTAAATACTTTGTGTATTTTATTCTTAACAGCACTTGTATAATTTCTTAGGTTTCCTGTTTCTAATTGCAGTGTTGCCTGGTTTTGTCCATTTGTTTAGATATTGATTTTCCTATAGGCATGGGATGGGTTGTCCTTTCAATTTGTCATTTCGTGTATCTATGTGATGTTTTAGGGTGTAATTTATATCTCTGGTGTGATCCTTATATGTAATTCTGAGCTATATTTCTTTTTATTAACAAGGACCCAATACGGTCCCTTATTTAATTTAACAAGAATTATAAACATTATGGTATACCCTCCAACATTTTACACATAAAAATCAGTACAAATTAGAAAAAGGGGTGTGGCCACTGGTAAAGGGCTTTTCCTATACTTTTAATGGAAGTTTGGAGAGCCAAAAATCGGTACAGACCATAAAAAAAAGGTACCGTACCTATTAAAAAGGTACAGTTGGAGGGTATGTTATGGTTTACGTTGGACCTAGTTTGCATGGCGTAGGCTTGAATGGCAACTTTAGGTCCTCGCCATACTGCTTGAAACTCTCCAATACTGAGTCATAAGAGGTTTCAGCAGGTATATTCACTTGTATCTGAAATGGGAGGGTTACATTCTTGTATGTTATTAGTTTTCTTGGTATGGTGTCTACTGGTTCAGATGGATGCCGAGTGTTCGTCCAGCATCTGAGATCATATCCTTGCATTGCATTTTGATGCTAAAACTGTTTATTATTAACCGCCTGATTCTCTGCGCTAGTGGTTCTCAAACTTGGTCCTCAGGACCCAACACAATTCATGTTTTCCAGATCACCTAGCAGGTGCACAGGTCTTTTCATTACTCACTGATACAAGATCCACAGGTGGAGCTGATTATTCACTAGCAATTCTGCGAGGAGATCTGGAAAATGTGAACTCCGAGAACGGAGTTTGAGAACTCGTGCTCTACACTATTTGTCTTTGTGTTAAATTACGTGCTGTGACTTTCTTCTCATGCTTCACATATGTGCATATATACTGTTTTAAGTCTTCATTTTGTGTGTGTTTGTGTTGTGTCAAAGTCAGAAAAATATCTCTATGCACACTACCATATTTGCACCTCACACAGGTCCGTGCTGCGCATGCGTACGCTCTCCCGTACGTGCGCATACTCACAGTCGCGGGCACCCGCAGGCGCACGGTATGCGTATTTACGGTAGAGTTTATGTGATCGTAGCGTGCGACTCAATCGTTACATATTTTCACTATATAATGTATTTTGTAGATCATGGTCCCTTTGATAGATTCTGAAAGTTTGGTTAATGTAGAATGTTCATGAACAGAGAAATCCCTCTTTGTTTGATACGAAGGGACAGACAGGAGTAATACAGTGGTGTTTAGTACCCATCGGAAGAGTATTTAATTAGCAATATTCCGGTGTTGGTTTGAAGCGGATTAATCGCTCGTGCGAATAGTTATGGACATAAGAAGTTTATGAACATTTACTGTATTTGCACTTACTTATCCATGCGGCGGGAAACCCAGTTTCCCTCCCACCTGAGCTGTTGAAAATAGTCACGGCCCACCTGTATGAATCAACCTATGACCTTTTGTTATAATGCGAGGAGGAATTCCTGTGTCCAATGAACAATGAGATTGTAGGGACCATTGAATTGTATTGTGTGTGGGGCATAAATAGACAAGCCGATCACATCCAGCTCTCTCTCTTCAACGGTTATCATTGCTGAAAATCGGGAGCTGGATGTCCAGAGGCGCATGCGATCGTTTCCTTTGTGCGTAAGTTTTCTCCGCAACCATATTGTTCTTACTGTTATTGTGGGCCATTTCTCTCTCTCTCTCTCTTCTCCTCTTTCTCTCTTATTTTCCCTTGAAACATAATTGTATTGTATTGTATTTCCTGTGTAGTTATCTGGTTAGGTAGTCTATGTTATATTGTAGTGTATGACTTGTATTGTGTTAATTCTTTTGCAAGTATATCATTCATAATATATATTTATTAGGCGTTGGACCCTAAGCCCAGGTATCTGTGTATTTCTTATAGTGTTTAGTATTCTCAGAGCGTCGGTGACGCTCAAACAGCTTTTGAGTTAATAAGGTTATACTGTGTTGCATTTACACTCTATCATTACACTAAGGTTTTACTGCACAATACACTGTTTATGGTTTAGATACAAAGGTTTAACATTGTTAGCGTCAGCGCCGCTGGTGATCTCCTCGTGGTCCCGAGCGTCCGCTACGCTATAGCGAATCATTACGTTAGTCAGCAGCCAATAGCGTGCCTGCCTGTGATCTCTTGGCCGTGAGCGAACGTGACGCTTGAGCGTCTCGACTACGGCTAAGCGATTGCTACGCAACGTGCGTACCCTTACGGTACTCCATACGTAAATAGCGTACAGTGTTCTTAGACCTCATAAAGGGTTTTATATAAGATAAATATCTGGCTTTATCAATTGGCGGCTCGCCCGTCCTTCACATATCTGCACTAGGTAATTTCAGCAGACATTATCCAGCAGCAAAGGGCGGGAGGTCATATTCCTCGTAGTGCTGTTTGGATAAGCGTCTGCTTCGCTTAGTAAAGGGTGCTGAAGGAATCCGGGACCGGAGGTAAGAACAAAACGATAGTGTCTTTTTTTTAAAACTATTTATTTCTGTCTTGCGTACACACGCACGTATATCTGCATTTCTTTTCATTCGTGTATTTTCATATATCACTCTCCTGTTTGCCATTGTATAATTGATAAACGTACTAAGAGAGATTTGTCGCTATTTCATAGTTAAAGTGTAAAAGTAAAGGGATAAAGTGTAAAGCGCACACGCAACTCTACCTAAAGGTATAAAGAGAGATTGGTGTGGTGCTTGGTAGATGATCGAGGATCATCTACATTGATAAAACGTGTTAGTTGTGTTACGGTGGACAAAGACTGGTGTACACGTGTCTCTAACAAAGGGAGACTCGCGTACGCAAAGGCCGACGCACGCAGCGTAAATTACGCAACGGAGCGTCTGGGTACGCCCACGTAACTCAAGTCACACGATAGTGTTGATTTTTAAATAGCGCAACAAGCGATAAGTAGCGCAAATCTATTTTAAATTCGAAATTTAAATTAACAGATCCTTCTCCTAATTTGTAACACATCTGGTCTAAAGAGAAATTTCTGCGCAGAAATAGAAACAAAAGTGTACATGTGGTGAGTGAGTGTTTTTACATACATTTATACAATTTTGAGGTTGAACCAAAAGAAATCATCGAGTTCTCGTGAGGTACATACGTGTAAGTGACATGCACGGTGGCTAGGGAGGCATCCTTGGTTAAACATAAAATTTGAGCATTAGAGTATAGCAGACCAGGAGGTCATACTGTAACAGACCAGGAGGTCATAGCAGACCAGCAGGTTCAGGTACAGCAGACAAGGAAGTCCGCTATACAGTCCACAGGCACAACACCTAAAAGGGTTGGTGCAACACCCATATAGGCCATACAAGCTCTTGCTGAAGGAATTCGCAGCCGCAATTTTCGATTCCGCTGGTCGCTCCGTACATAAGATTAGTTGCTTATGTGCTGAACGATTGTACCGCACGTAATTGTGTGCATTAGTAAACCTGACCGGTACTATTTGTGTACGAAGGTCATAAACGCTATTTGTACATTCTGACGTGATTTGTGTAATTTTTTATTTTTACAAAGGGAAGTTCGCTGGTCACTCAGGAATTATCCAACAACCTCACCTTTACTGGAAAGAGTAAGTGTTCTGCGGATATCCCTCGCATGATCCAGTAAACAAAGGTTAATAGGTGCCCTGGGTCGAGTACGCCAGCACCATATCGGTGTGATCAGGTCGTATTGGTCGGCGTGGGCAGAGTGAGTAAGGTGCTCGGTAAACCTTACCGTCAACCTATCGTGAATATCTTGTTTTTTTGTAAGGGTCCGTAACACCTGCAAATTATGGGGGCCAGTTGTTCAGGAAGGGGGCGATCAACCTCGGTTCGGGTTGATTCCATAAACCGACCAGTCGGGTCGGCAAGGTACGTAATGTGTGAAAAGTACGGAAGTCACACAGAAGCTTTATGTGATGAATGGGAGAGAATGACAGTACATGACGGGGAGAAATTCCCAAGAGTAGGTAGCTTCAGCACAGAAGTGTTAACGAATTTAAGGAGAAGGATATGTCTCATTAAATCAGCAAAGAGACGAATCAAGCATTATGATTATTTGCAGTTGTGGCAACAGGAGGGTGACATACAGAGAGGATTGGCTCAGGCGGCGGGATCTGGCTCGATCAGAAAACTGATAGCCACGGCCCCACCGCCACCATACATACCAGGAGAGAAATTGGTTGCGGAGAATGACGCACTAAGGTGTAACAAACAAACACTTAGCAACTGTGTAAATGTTAAAGATAATGTTAACCAATTAACCAATGCAAGTATTAACCCGTGCAAGTTGTACCCTGTTTTGAACTTTCCTCAGGAGTGTGATCAAGAGGACGAATCGGCAACAATTTCAGCGCTCTCTCTAGCAGCCACCATAGCAGAGACCACAGTAGGCACAGCTCCACCCCCGAGATTAGTAACAAAGGCCCCTAGCGGAGGGACAGGTGAGGTCGTATCAACGGGTAAGTACGGCACCATACACTATGCTGAAACTATTTCACCACAGCCTGTAGAATCTACACAGAATGAGGTTGTTAGAGTTAATCCTGTTAAGGTAATAGTAGTTCCAAATGGGAAAACAGACACTTCAGGAGTCACTCCTGTTAGGAACATTGCCATGTATAGCCCATTTTCCAGAATGGAATTAAGGACCATAGTGTCTGAATTCCCTGACCCTAGAAAAGACTTAGTTGCCAGCCAAAAATACATCAGAGACCTAGGTAACACGTTAGAGCCCAACAACAAAGACTGGCAGATATTGCTGAGAGCATGTTTACCCTCCAATGTTGACGCAACTCAATTTTTAGCTGACTGTGGATTAGATCAGGATGTACCTCTTACAGAAGTGTACAACAAAGACAATGTAAAAAGAATAAGCTTACAGTTAAAAGAGTATTTCCCAGCGGTAGTTAAATGGAACAAGATATTCTCCATTAAACAAAAGGAGTCAGAAACAGCGACAGAGTATTTTCACAGAGCATTATTAGAGATGGCAAAATACACAGGCATAGAGGACATTAAAACAAACATAAACCATCGAGAAGTAGCAGTATCGGTACTGATGGATGGTTTAAAAGAGTCATTAAAGACTAGGGTACAGACCACACAACCATGTTGGCGAGGTCTGTCTGTGGCTACTTTGAGAGAGGCTGCTATTGTTCACGACCGGAATATCACCAGACACAGGGAACAACAAGGTGATAAGTTAATGGCAGTAAGTATACAGGCCTTGACCACAAAACAGCCTGTGTTAATATCACCAAACCCTGTGGGTAAGTCAAATGTGGTAACATGTTATTTTTGTCACAAACAGGGACACTTTGCACGAGACTGTAGATCGAGAAATATACAAAAATCTTATCAACCCCCTAGACAACGACACGACACACGACATTGGGATCAGGGTCCGCAGAAACGGAGTTATGAGCCACATGCAGGGGAAACAAAAAGATATCCCCCGAACAGAGACTGGCAAGCCTCTGGTAGCTCCCAATTAACTCCATCACAAGTAGTTGCTGCCAGCGGGATTCAGGGAGGTCACCATACCCAATAGGGGTGTGGCCATACCTGTAATCTGCAGCCAGTAAAATTGATTGCAAGCCTTGGAAGTGAACCAGAAATTGCAATCAATGTAGCTGGTAAATCATTAAACTTTCTTGTAGATACAGGGGCGGCCAAATCAGTGATAAATTCGACAGTGGGCATGAGAACCACTGGTAGGACAATTCCAGCCATGGGAGTAACAGGAGTAGTCCAGCATTACCCTGTTAGCAAACCAGCCGAGATTACAATAGGGCCTTTACATACCAAGCATTCCTTTTTGCTGGCTGCATCGGCACCGACTAATCTCCTGGGAAGAGACTTACTGTGTAAAATGGGGTGCGTCATTTATTGTACTCCTGAAGGTGTATTCTTGGACATACCTGAGAATCACGCTCAGGAAGTGAGAGACATGTTAGACTCCCCGTCAAAATTAATGTCACATACCATTATGACAAATAGGACTCCATCCCAAGTAGAAGAAATGACATCTCAGATACCAGAGTCACTTTGGACTAAAGATGGACAGGACACTGGATTAATGGCAAACGTAGCTCCGGTAGTTGTACAAGTAAAAGATGGTAGGATAGCTCCAAAAATCCCACAGTACCCTCTGAAGCCAGAGGTGGAGTTAGGAGTTTACCCAGTAATAGAGCGCTTGCTACAACAGGGCATTCTGGTAAGAACGTCCAGCACTGCCAATAGTCCCATCTTCCCTGTGAAAAAGAGTGGGGGGAGGGGTTACAGGCTAGTGCAGGATCTAAGGGGGATTAACAAAATAGTTGAGAGTCAGTTCCCCGTAGTGCCAAATCCAGCTGTCATCCTAATGCAAATTCCTCCCACTGCGAACTTTTTCACTGTTATTGACCTCTGCTCCGCTTTCTTTTCGGTACCTCTGCACCCTGACAGCCAATATTTGTTCGCATTTACATACAGAGGAGTCCAATACACATGGACTCGATTACCACAAGGATTCATAGATAGTCCAAGTATATTTTCTCAGGCTTTGCATGATTGTTTACAGTCTTTCCAACCAGTGAGTGGATCAGTATTAATACAGTACGTGGATGATCTACTACTGTGTTCTGATTCATTGGAAGCATCCCTGAAGGATACGAAACAGCTCCTGTTTCATCTTTCAGACACAGGACACAAGGTTTCCAAAGACAAGTTGCAATTATGCCAAACTAAGGTAAAATATTTGGGACACTGTCTAACACAAGGACTGAGACACCTGACCGCTGATAGAATTCAAGCAATTAGAGACATGACTCTGCCACAAACCCAGCAACAGATCAGAACATTTTTAGGAATGTGTGGGTATTGCCGTAATTGGATCCCAGGGTTTTCCATTCTAGTGTTACCCTTGCAGGAGATGGTCTCCTCAAACAAACCTGATCGGATTTCGCATACAGACGAGTCTGAGACAGCATTTGAGAGACTTAAACAGTGCCTAACGCAGGCACCAGCATTAGGTATGCCAGACTATGGGAAACCCTTTGAACTATACGGAACAGAAAGTGCTGGTTGCGCGGCAGGCGTACTAACCCAAAAGCACGGTGATGCCAGCAGGCCAGTAGCCTATTACAGCGCTCAGCTAGACACGGTAGCGCGATCCCTCCCCACATGCTTGCGAAGCGTTGCTGCGATAGCATTGCTAGTAACGAAAAGCGAAGATGTCGTGCTAGGTCACAACCTCACAATTCATACACCACATGCAGTGTCAGCCTTGTTAAATTCTGCCCAAACCAGGCACGTCTCATCAGCGCGGTTTACAAGATGGGAATTGGCACTAATGGCCCCCGTAAACATCACCATAAGGAGATGCAGTGCATTAAATCCTGCAACATATCTCCCAGGTGTGCCTGGACAGGCACAAAGGGTGGAGGATGAGAGTGGTGGGGAAGGAGGATTTAATACAAAGGAAGACACACATGATTGTATGGAATATTTGACCCAAAATTTTACCGCAAGGCCTGACATCAGTGACAACCCACTGGAAGATGTAGAACTTACGTTCTACACGGACGGTAGTTGTCATAGACAGTCAGACTCGGGAGACTTGTGTACTGGATACGCAGTCGTAGATGACCAAGGCACCATAGAAGCGGAACCGCTAGGCCCACCTCACTCAGCCCAGGTTGCTGAACTGGTCGCCCTAACCAGAGCATGTGAATTGGCTAAGGGCAAATCAGCCAATATCTACACCGACTCTAGATACGCATTCGGGGTAGTCCATGATTTCGGAGCCCTATGGCGCCTCAGAAATTTCATGACGGCAGCTGGTACACCGGTAGCGCATGCAGCTCACATAAAAAGGCTTCTAACAGCGATACAGGAACCCGACAGAGTGGCTGTTATCAAATGTAAAGCACACACATATAGCCAGGACCCAGTATCACTTGGTAACAGCCGAGCAGACGAAGCTGCTAAGTTAGCAGCTGGTACCCCCAGACAGACAGACACCACACAATTGATGGTATTTAATACCATCAACACACAGAAGTTGTGTGAGATGCAAAATTTGTGTTCCACACAGGAAAAGGCAGTCTGGAAGGCAAAAGGATATGGCCAGGAGTCCTCAGGACTCTGGATGGATGGACACGGTAAACCAGTGGCCCCCAGAGCATACCTTCCATGTTTAGCTGAGGCAGCTCACGGGCTGACTCATCTGGGCAAGGAAGGGATGTGCAAGTTGGTAAGAGCATATTTGTGTGCCCCAGGATTTTCATCTCATGCGAGTAAAAGAGCAATGTCATGCCTTACCTGTTTGAGAAAGAACATCGGAAAGGCAATACCTACAGAACCATCTCATATCCCACCTGCCGGCGGCCCTTTCCAGGTAATACAGATTGACTTTATTCAATTACCCCCTTGTCGAAATTTGAAATATGTACTTGTTTGTATAGATGTTTTCTCAAATTGGGTCGAAGCATTTCCGGCGGCCACAAATACCGCTATGTTTACTGCTAAGAAAATTGTGCAGGAATTTGTATGTAGATATGGTATCCCTAGAATTATCGAAAGTGATAGGGGTACCCATTTTACAGGTGATGTCTTTCAAGGAATGTGTAAATTGATGGGAATTGATAGCAAGCTGCACACTCCATACCGTCCACAGGCGAGTGCGAAAGTGGAAAGAGTGAACAGCACTATTAAAAATAAACTGAGTAAAGTGATGGCAGAGACAGGACTGACATGGCCAGAAGCTTTACCCATTGTACTGTACAGCATCAGAACCACTCCCAGGTCCCCTCTTAATCTGTCTCCCTTTGAAATCTTGTTTGGTCGACAACCGCATGTTATGATTAACCCTCAGGATGATTTGAAGTGTAACAATGAAGTGACTGTAAAATACTTGATTAACATGAGTAAACAGTTAAGAAATCAAAATGATAATCTGAAGTTGGTGATTCCTGATTTACCAGATAGTAATTGTCATGACATTGAACCTGGGGATTATGTAATGATACGGAATTTTCTACGCTCAGGTTGCCTTATTGACAGATGGGAAGGACCATACCAGGTCTTATTGACTAGCACTACAGCATTGAAGGTTGCTGAGAGAGAGACTTGGGTTCATTCGTCCCACTGTAAGAAGGTTGCTGATCCAGAGAGGTCCCGTGATAAGGAACAGACGGTAGAGGTTGTATCACTGGAGTGTCTGTTCCAGGAGGATTGAGGCGGCACCTGAGCATTGAAAATCACAAGACCAAAAGCAGTTGTCGATCCCCTGTTCCCTTTTATTGTTTTTCTCCAACTTCCCATCCCCTCTCCCTCAAATTATTTTTTTCCCCCTTCTCATTCTTCTCCGTTTCCTCCTACAAGATGGACTTGCCCCAAGAGACTGTGATCCGGATTTTCCTGTTGACCATGATGTTGACCAGAGCAGTCTGTTCCGGCGAGAGTACCATGGAGGTCGAGAGAGGTTCTGGAATAGGTTCTGATGACAGAGATGGAGGCGTAGTTTTCCAAGAACAACTTAACCAACAAGTAAAGGCGAGTATCAGAAAACGATCTGATAGCATTGACCATAGAAGGAATTGTGAAGGATTGTTAGCTGAAGAAAACTGTATCTGTCGGCTCTGTAACAATGTCATTGAGGATGGGTGCATAAAGAAATGCCAATCCAGTTTTAATATCCATATGGACCGGCATCCATTGAGCGACTATCACTCCTTAGTGGGTAATGTGTTAAATAAAACAGATTGTTGGGTATGCTCTCAAGTACCTCAAGGTCATAGCAAATCAGGGCTAGTACCATTTCCTTTAACGTTAGGGGAGGTACTTGAGTTAAGTGGTGGGAGACCGGTGGACAGGAGGTTTAATATCTCCAGCCCTCCTAGTTTGAAGCTCCACCAATACCATGTGGATAGGTCCCTATTATGTTTTAACATCTCCAATCCCCGAAAGCCGGGAAATTGGGAAGTGTCATGGAGTAATCAAACCATGACCTTTTCGCATAGAGCAGATAGAATGCCTACAGATACAGAGCTTATACGCCACATAGCCAGTAGAGGAAAATCTTTCCGGTATAGGTATACCTTAGGAAATAGGATTACGAGAGTTGGAGAGGTATCACCAGGATACTGTGCACATATCGTACAACCTGATACGTGTACTAAGCAGATGGAAGAATTAGGGTTAGGAGATTTCACATGGAAGGTGTGTAATATGGTTATGTCCTATTCCGTCCCATATGTTCTCCCCGATGATGCATATTTCATATGCGGGAGAAAGGCGTATAAGTGGCTTGCCCCAAACTCTGAAGGATTGTGTTATATTGGAAAAGTACTGCCTGAAGTAATGACTGTATCACATGACAAAATGAAAGACATACACCGTGTTGCCCAAACTCCTTATACTCACACCCATTACGAGCACGTAGTTAAAAGGCACCTGATAGAAAGAACAGAGCATCCGGCCTCTGACATGATCCATGAATCCACCGGGATTCAGTTTCTAATCGCGTTAGACATCACTCGCACCGCCAGAGGAGTGTTGAATTATAAATACATATCTGCGCTTGCAAATTTGTTAGATAATATCACTGAAATGTATGATGACACGTTTAGGTATACTGGAAGAGAACTTCAAGCTTATAAAACAGAACTGGTACAGCATAGAATGGTTCTTAATTACCTCACAGCAGTGACAGGCGGATATTGTGTCACACTGGCAACGCAGTACGGCGTGAAATGTTGCACATATATTACTAATAGCACCGAGGATCCGGTCGAGGTCATAGACCAAAAGATGGACGATATTCTCCAACTGAAGTGGGAATTTCGCAGGAGACACAATCTCACTCTTGCTGCTGTAAGTAATGAGCTGACTGGTTGGGTGTCATGGTTGAACCCGCGAAATTGGTTCTCTGGTTTAGGAGACTGGGCTCAAGGAGTCATAATGGATGTTGGGAAGTTTCTCCTATGTATCTTAGGTGTTGTCATATCAATTGGTTTGATATTTAGATGCGGTCAGGCTTTAATGAAGTGCAATCGTCGTACTAGGGTAATGAGTCTGAGGAGTGAGGAAACTGTAATTCCAATGGATTTGATTTATGACCCAAATGTAGAAACAATGATGTGATGAAAATGCGATTTCTACGGTCCGTTTCTTTCACCTGTTTTTCTGTTTCCTCCAAGGTAAAAAGACCCACTTGGACGAGGAATTTGATGAGCCGATATACAGACAACAGATGGATTAAAGAAGAAGTTTTGACAACCTGATACACAGATTTTTGATGAACTTTGCCATAGATCCCCAGTTTCCCTAGAAATTTTAAAATTACGCTAGCCCAACACTTTTGTAAATCTATGGACATTGACAAAGCTTTTGCTCGCACCTTATGGGCAAAAGCACAAAGAAGACTGCATTCAACAGACACCAAACAAGACCTCAATCGACGAATGTACATTTACCTGACATAGAATACCACCGCATTTACCGTAATTATGTCTTTTCTTCATTTCTACAACCCTCAGGTAATGACACACATAGTCGATAGGGAATACAGGCACAGATATCAGCAATCACATATCTCCCCCATTCATGTATCATCAACTAAAATGTGCTCCCCCATTTTGTTACAACCAAAGCCGAAAAGAGCTCGGTAAAGTTTGACAGCCCATCCACAGACCCGTACCACGGGATAAGAAGGAATTCAAATGTATACTTCGCAATGCCTCGAAGCTTGATGTACAACACGTACGGCACGATGATACATGACCCCCCCAAACATGGATTCGTACACACATGCTTCTACTATCTCACTAGGTCATACCCTCTTCACACCTTCTCCACTCTCCTCCCTTACCCAACCATGGAAATGTATTAACCCCTGACATATATTTTTCTCTTTTTGAAATGTTTTAGAAGGTGGCAGTTATTGTTGACTGCCAAAGGGTGGACTGTCAAAGTCAGAAAAATATCTCTATGCACACTACCATATTTGCACCTCACACAGGTCCGTGCTGCGCATGCGTACGCTCTCCCGTACGTGCGCATACTCACAGTCGCGGGCACCCGCAGGCGCACGGTATGCGTATTTACGGTAGAGTTTATGTGATCGTAGCGTGCGACTCAATCGTTACATATTTTCACTATATAATGTATTTTGTAGATCATGGTCCCTTTGATAGATTCTGAAAGTTTGGTTAATGTAGAATGTTCATGAACAGAGAAATCCCTCTTTGTTTGATACGAAGGGACAGACAAGAGTAATACAGTGGTGTTTAGTACCCATCGGAAGAGTATTTAATTAGCAATATTCCGGTGTTGGTTTGAAGCGGATTAATCGCTCGTGCGAATAGTTATGGACATAAGAAGTTTATGAACATTTACTGTATTTGCACTTACTTATCCATGCGGCGGGAAACCCAGTTTCCCTCCCACCTGAGCTGTTGAAAATAGTCACGGCCCACCTGTATGAATCAACCTATGACCTTTTGTTATAATGCGAGGAGGAATTCCTGTGTCCAATGAACAATGAGATTGTAGGGACCATTGAATTGTATTGTGTGTGGGGCATAAATAGACAAGCCGATCACATCCAGCTCTCTCTCTTCAACGGTTATCATTGCTGAAAATCGGGAGCTGGATGTCCAGAGGCGCATGCGATCGTTTCCTTTGTGCGTAAGTTTTCTCCGCAACCATATTGTTCTTACTGTTATTGTGGGCCATTTCTCTCTCTTCTCCTCTTTCTCTCTTATTTTCCCTTGAAACATAATTGTATTGTATTGTATTTCCTGTGTAGTTATCTGGTTAGGTAGTCTATGTTATATTGTAGTGTATGACTTGTATTGTGTTAATTCTTTTGCAAGTATATCATTCATAATATATATTTATTAGGCGTTGGACCCTAAGCCCAGGTATCTGTGTATTTCTTATAGTGTTTAGTATTCTCAGAGCGTCGGTGACGCTCAAACAGCTTTTGAGTTAATAAGGTTATACTGTGTTGCATTTACACTCTATCATTACACTAAGGTTTTACTGCACAATACACTGTTTATGGTTTAGATACAAAGGTTTAACATTGTTAGCGTCAGCGCCGCTGGTGATCTCCTCGTGGTCCCGAGCGTCCGCTACGCTATAGCGAATCATTACGTTAGTCAGCAGCCAATAGCGTGCCTGCCTGTGATCTCTTGGCCGTGAGCGAACGTGACGCTTGAGCGTCTCGACTACGGCTAAGCGATTGCTACGCAACGTGCGTACCCTTACGGTACTCCATACGTAAATAGCGTACAGTGTTCTTAGACCTCATAAAGGGTTTTATATAAGATAAATATCTGGCTTTATCAGTTGCACAACATTAAAAAAGTGCCTTATAAATAACAAATATTATACTGTTATAAATTTTGCGATGGCGCTAAACCCTGTGAGGTGAGCTCACTCTCTGTTCACATAACTCCAGATATTATTTGTACAAGTCTATTCCAAACTAAAAAACTGGTACAAAAATTCAGTATTTTAGTTTGCAAGTGCAAGCAGTCTGGCACTAAATAGTTAACCACTTTATTGATGATTTTTCCCTTCAAAACCGTTCATAATTTTTATTTATTTATTTAATATAGTTAAAAAGTATTTTTTTTAAATATTTAAATATTATATTATGCAGAACGGATCTCCTCATCAAAAACTGGGGTGGCATGGTCGTGTGTGGTCAGTCCATGTCACTTAAGTGGTTAAAGTGTTCCAGCAAGGCTCTTCCCCCTCGTTACCCCACCCCCTACCTCCGAGAGTCGGTTTACACTACAGCTGGGTACACACTGTACAATATATCGCACGATCCCCCAGATCAGATCGACATATCGTGTACATCGTCTAGTGTGTACCCATGATATGAGCCCTCCTGTGGGTCGCTAGCGACATCCCCTGTCAGCCCTGTAACAGGGCTTCTGGGGTATGTCACTAGCGATTACATGTTGCAGAATGTAGCATGTCACATGTCTCCCTCCCACTGGACCCGACATCAGCAAGTGTGTATGCACTTGCCACATGCCGAGTCCTAAGAGTGTCCCCATCCTAACTAAACCGAAGGACAGACATACATACATACAAACACACACACACACACACACACACACAAGAGTGGTTGCAAGGCAACCCAGCCTTCATAATTCCTAGAAGCGCTAGTGAGGACGTCCAGTGTCCCCCATTCAATCAGAGAAAAGGATTTAACTGTTAAGTACAAAAATACTGTTTTCTCTTTCATCCATAGGGGACACTGGGGCAACAATGGGGACGTCCCAGAGCTGTCCCCAAGGGATGGGGCGCTCATGTGCGGAAGGCAATACCTTGCAGCCAGAACTGGCATCACAGAAGGCGAAGGTGCCAAAGCAATATACCTTTATGAGCGTGTGTGCTGAGGACCAGGTGGCAGTCCAACAAAGGAGGTCCCCGCTGACCTGGTAGAATGAGCCTTTATCAGTACATGGAAATGGTTGTCCAGCCGAAGTATAATCATTGTGAAATAATGGCTGTAATCCACCTGGCGATGGACTACTTGGACACAGGCCATCCTTGCCGTTGAACATCAAAAAGGACAAACAAGGCATCAGTACGATGCAGTTAATTGGTCCTAGAAATGTAGATCTGAATCACCCTTAACACATCCAGGGAATGTGAGTCTCCTGACTCCCTACCCATGACAGCGGGAATTACAATTTCCTGATTAACGTGGCAAATGGAAACCACCTTTGTTAGAAAAGACAGATTTGTGCTAAAGACTGCCTGGTCCTGGTAAAAGATAAAGAATGGGGAACTATGTGACATGGCAAGCAAGAAAAACATTTTCCAGGTCAAAAACGTAGGTCTACTGATTCCAATGGTTCAAAAGGTGGGTCCTGTAGAACATTAAGCACCAGGACCAAGTACCACAGCACCACTGGAGGCACAAATGGGAGACTGTATGTGTAACACTTCCTACAGGAAAGTTTGGATGGCTGGAATGGTCGCCAATTTCCTCTGGAAGAAAAAAGAAATGGTTGATACATGAACCTTTAAAGAGCTAAGACTAAGACCCATGACCAACCCCCTCTGAAGAAAACACAGCAGCCTAGATAACCAGAATACAGAGGGAGCAAACTGCTATTGGTCACACCAAGCTAACTAAGCTTTCCATACCCTGTGGTAAATCTGAGCCGCATTTGTTTCCAGGCTTGTAGTATGGTCTTGGCCACAGCATCGGAGAAACCCTGCTTTTAGGATGGACTTCTCAATAGCTACCTCGTTAAAACCAATCTCAGAAGATCGTCGTGATAGAATGGGCCTTGACTGAGAAGATCTGGGCGAAGAGGGCGCTGCATAGGAGGGGCTATAGACATCCAAAGAAGGTCTGCATATTGTTTGACAAAGCAAACTCAGAGCCACAAGGATCTCCAGAACGCATTCTTTCTTTAGCGTGTTGAAAATGCGCAGAATTAGGGCAGTTAAAGGGAAAAGGTAAACTAGGTTGAATTGCCAAGGAGTCAAAAGGGCATCAAAAAGGAAGGCCCGTGGATCCTGAGAACCATACTTGTCCACCTCGTAGTTTCTCCAGGAGGCCATCAGGTCGATTTTTTTTTGGCCCCACCGCTTTGCTAAAAGATTGAAGACAGATGGGTGAAGAGACCATTGCCCTGAGTGGACATTCTGGCAGCTAATATAATCTGATTCCCAGCTGTCCACT
Organism: Pseudophryne corroboree; assembly: GCF_028390025.1. Classification (NCBI taxonomy): domain Eukaryota; kingdom Metazoa; phylum Chordata; class Amphibia; order Anura; family Myobatrachidae; genus Pseudophryne; species Pseudophryne corroboree. Next base: position 149,241,275 of record NC_086449.1, read on the forward strand.
CTGGAGATGTAAATGGCCGATAGAGCCTGAAGATGATTTTTGGCCTAGGATAATAGGATTTTAATACCTACCGGTAAATCCTTTTCTCTTAGTCCGTAGAGGATGCTGGGGACTCCAAAAGGACCATGGGGTATAGACGTGATCCATAGGAGACATGGGCACTTTAAGACTTTAAATGGGTGTGAACTGGCTCCTCCCTCTATGCTGCTCCTCCAGACCTCAGTTATAGGAACTGTGCCCAGGGAGACAGACATTTCGAGGAAAAGGATTTTTGTTAAACCAAGGGTGAGATACACACCAGCTCACACCACAACACACCGTACAACATGGCTTTTAACTAACACCAGTCAATGGCATGAACCAAAATCAGCAACAGGCTGATCTTAACCAAAACACAACCGTCGTGTAACCTAAGCAATAACTACTAACAAGTACTGCAGCCAGAGCCCACACTGGGACAAGCGCCCAGCATCCTCTACGGACTAAGATAAAAGGATTTACCGGTAGGTATTAAAATCCTATTTTCTCATACGTCCTAGAGCAGGGGTGGCCAAAACGGTCCTCGAGATCTACCAACAGTTCGCATTTTCCAGACCACCTAGCTGGTGCACAGGTGTAGTCATTACTAATTAAGATGTGCTGCATTCATTCCTCACTGACAATTCTACAGATCTCCAGGAGGCCTGGAAAACATGAACTGTTGGTAGATCTCGAGGACTGGTTTGGCTAGCCCTGTCCTAGAGGATGCTGGGGACTCAAAAAGGACCATGGGGTTTATACCAAAGCTCTAGACCGGGCGGGAGAGTGCGGACGCCTCTGTAGCACCGATTGAGCAAACATGAGGTCCTCATCAGCCAGGGTATCAAACGTGTAGAACTTAGCAAAAGTGTTTGAACCCGACTAAGTAGCTGCTCGGCAAAGTTGAACTGCCGAGACTCCTCGGGCAGTCGCCCAAGATGAGGCCACCTTCCTAGTAGAATGGCCCTTCACCGAATCCGGTAACGGCAATCCAGCCGTAGAATGAGCATGCCGAATCGTATCACAGATCCATCGTGCAATAGTCTGTTTAGAAGCAGGAGCCCCAATTTTGTTGGGAGCATACAGGATGAACAGAGCCTCTGTTTTCCTAATACGAGCCGTTCTGGCTACATAAACTTTCAAAGCTCTTACTACATCGAGAGACTTTGAACCAGCCAAGGCTTCAGTAGCCACAGGCACCACAATAGGTGGTTCATGTGAAATGAAGAAACCAGCTTTGGCAGAAATTGTTGACGAGTTCTCAATTCCGCTCTATCCTCATGGAAGATCAAATAGGGGCTCTTGTGAGACAAAGCCACTAATTCCGACACCCGCCTTGCAGACGCCAAGGCTAAAAGCATGACGACTTAACAAGTGAGAAATTTTAACTCAACCTTTTCGTAAAGGTTCAAACCAGTGTGACATAAGAAACTGCAACACCACGTTAAGATCCCATGGTGCCACCGGGGGCACAAATGGAGGTTGGATGTGCAGCACTCCCTTCACGAAAGTCTGAACCTCTGGAAGGGCGGCCAATTCTTTTTGAAAGAAAATCGATAAGGCCGAAATCTGCACTTTAATGGAGCCTAACATCCACACCTGCTTGCAAAAAATGGAGGAAACGACCCAGCTGAAGATCTTCCGTAGGAGCCTTCTTGGATTCACAACAAGACACATATTTTCTCCAAATACGGTGATAATGCTTCGCCGTTACTTCCTTTCTAGCTTTAAGTAGAGTGGGGATGACTTCACCGGGAATACCCTTCCGAGCTAGGATTTGGCGTTCAACCTCCACGCCGTCAAACTCAACCGCGGTAAGTCTTGGAACACGCACAGCCCTTGCTGTAATAGGTCCTCTCTCAGAGGAAGAGGCCAGGGATCTCCTATGAGTAATTCCTGAAGATCCGGATACCAGGCCCTCTGGAACAATGAGTATCGCCTGAACCCTTGTTCTTCTTATGATCCTTATCACCTTTGGAATGAGTGGAAGCGGAGGGAACACATATACCGACTGAAACACCCACGGTGACACCAGGGCGTCCACTGCACTGGCTTGAGGGTCCCTCAACCTGGAACAATACCTCTAAAGCTTCTTGTTGAGGCGAGACGCCATCATGTCTATTTGAGGAATTCCCCAACGACTTGTCACTTCTACAAAGACCTCTTGATGCAGACCCCACTCTCCTGGATGAAGATCGTGTCTGCTGAGGAAGTCTGCTTCCCAGTTGTCCACGCCCGGAATGAAGACCGCTGACAGAGCGCTTGCATGTTTTTCCGCCCAGTGGGGAACTTTTGTGGTCTCCGCCATCGCCGATCTGCTCTTTGTTCCACCCTGGCGGTTTATGTACGCCACTGCTGTAATGTTGTCCGACTGAATCAGGACGGGCAGACCGCGAAGATCTTCTGCTTGTAGAAGGCCGTTGTAGATAGCTCTCAATTCCAGAATGTTTATGTGCAGACAAGCTTCCTGGCTTGACCATTTTCCCTGAAAATTTTCCCCCTGTGTGACTGCTCCCCAGCCTCGGAGACTCGCATCCATAGTCACCAGGACCCAGTCCTGGATCCCGAACCTGCGCCCCTCCAGGAGGTGAGAACTTTGGAGCCACCACAGGAGAGATACTCTGGTCCTGGAGGATAGGCTTATTTTCCGATGCATGTGCAGGCGAGACCCTGACCACTTGTCCAACAGGTCCCACTGAAACACCCTGGCATGGAATCTGCAAAACGGAATGGCTTCGTATGCTGTCACCATCTTCCCCAGCACCCGCGTGCATTGATGAATCGACACTCTTGCCGGTTTCAGAATCTCCTTGACCATGTTCTGGATTTCCAGAGCTTTTTCTACTGGGAGAAACACTCTCTACAGTTCCGTGTCTAGGATCATGCCCAAGAATGACAGCTGTGTTGTCGGAACCAACTGTGACTTTGGCAAATTTAGGAGCCAACCAGGTTGTTGCAGGACTGTCAGGGAGAGCGCAACATTTCTTAGTAACTGCTCCTTTGATCTCGCTTTTATCAGGAGATCGTCCAAGTACGGGATAATTGTGACACCCTGCTTGCGCAGGATCACCATCATTTCCGCCATTACTTTGGTGAAAACCCTTGGAGCCATGGAAAGACCAAACGGCAACGTCTGAAACTGGTAATGACAATCCTGAACAGCAAACCTCAGGAAAGCTTGATGTGGAGGATATATTAGGACATGCAAGTAGTCATCTTTTATGTCGACTGACGCCATAAAATCCCCCCCTTCCAGACTGGAGATTACTGCTCGGAGAGATTCCATCGTGAATTTATTTAGAAAGAAATTGAGGGATTTTAGGTTCAGAACCGGTCTGACCCAGCCATCCGGCTTCGGGACCACGAACAGGCTTGAATAAAAACCTTCTCCCCGTTGTGACGGGGGGGGGCCATGACAATAACTTGCTGTAGACACAGCTTTTGTATCGCAGCGCATACCAGCTTCTCTTCCGGAAGAGAAGCTGGTAAGTCTGATTTGAAAAATCGGTAAGGGGGCACGTCTTGAAACTCCAGTTTGTACCCTTGGACCACTATTTCTAGCACCCAAGGATCCAGGGCCGAACGAGCCCAGACCTGACTGAAGAGTTGAAGACGTGCCCCCACTGATGCGGACTCCAGCAGTGGAGCCCCAGCATCATGCGGTGGATTTGGCAGCGGCCGAGGAGGACTTCTGCCCTTGGGAGCTTGCTACAGCCGGCGACTTTTTTCCCCTTCCCCTACCTCTAGCAGCAAGGAAGGAGGACCCTCGTCCTTTTTTTAATTTATTAGACCGAAAGGACTGCATCTGATAAAGAGGCGTTTTCATTTGTTGTGCAGGAACATACGGTAAAAAAGATGACTTACCCGCGGTAGCTGTAGATACCAGGTCCGCGAGGCCCTCACCAAACAAAACATCACCTTTATACGGCAGAGCCTCCATAGCCCTCTTAAGAGTCCACATCACCATTCCATTGATGAGTCCATAACGCTCTCCTAGCCGAGATTGCCATGGCATTGGCCCTTGATTCCAAGAGATCAATATCTCTCGCAGCCTCCCTTAGATAGACTGCAGCGTCCCTGATATGACCCAGTGTCAAAAGAATGCTATCCTTATCCAGGGTGTCCAAGTCAGATGATAAGTTATCTGCCCACTTTTCAATTGCACTACTCACCCATGCCGATGCTACGGCAGGTCTGAGCAGCGTACCCGTAGTGGCATAAATAGATTTCAAAGTAGTTTCCTGCTTACGATCCGCAGGATCCTTTAGGGCCGCCGTGTCAGGGGATGGAAGCGCCACCTTCTTGGACAGCCGTGCTAGAGCCTTGTCCACATTGGGGGTTGAATCCCACTTATTCCTATCCTCAGAGGGGAACGGGTATGCCATAATAATTCTCTTGGGAATCAGCAACTTTTTGTCAGGATTTTCCAAAGCCTTTTCAAAAAGAGTGTTCAGTTCATGAGAGGGAGGAAACGTTACCGGAGGTTTCTTTCCTTTAAACATACAGACCCTTGTCTCAGGAACAGCAGGGTCTTCCGTGTTATGTAACACTTCTTTTATTGCCACAATCATGTACTGAATGCTCTTAGCCAGTTTAGGATTCAACCTGGCATCACCATAGTCGACACTGGAATCCGAATCCGTGTCGGTATCTGTCTGCTATTTGGGTAAATGGCCGTTTCTGTGACCCTAAGGGAGACTGCGTTTGGGATAAAGCATCTTCCATGGATTGTCTCCATGTTTGGTTCTGAGCCTCAGATTTATCCAATCTCTTATTTAATAAAGCCACATTTGCATTCAAGGCACTCAACATATTTACCCAATCAGCAGTCGGCGGTGCCGACAGATTCACTCCCCCACACTGTTCTGTCGCCACACCAGCCTCCTCCTGGGAAGAGCCTTCAGCCTCAGACATGTCGACACTCGTACCGACACCACTATCATACCGGCTATAGTGGACAGGCCCACAATAAGGCCTATCAGAGAAACACAGAGGGAGTTTGCCAGCTCACACCGAGCGCCCAACCCGGTCTGAAAGTATATAATAATGCCCCAGACCTGTCAGCGCTGTTTAAAATAATAATAATAATCAACACCAAAAGTTGCTGTGCCCCCCCCCCCCCCCCCCCCCGTTTAGCACCCTGTTACTTGTGACAGAAGTGTAGGACGCCAGGACAAGCGTCTCTGCAGCTCACAGTGGAGAGAAAATGGCGCTGAGTAGAGCTGGAAGGACCAAGCCCCGCTCCCCTTCATGGCGCGCTTATGTCCCGCTATTTGCACTGTGCACTGTATACTACTTTTGCCAGGCTGAATTTGAGGTATCACTGCTGCCCAGGGCGCCCCCCCTGCACCCATGTAGTGCCGCTTGTGTGTGGGAGCAATGGCACGCAGCACGACCGCTGCGCGGTACCTCCGAGACTGAAGTCTTCTGCCGTCTGTAATGAAGTCTTCTTTGCTTCGGTTACTCACCCGGCTTCTTTCTTCTGGCTCTGTGAGGGGGACGACGGCGCGGCTCCGGGAACGAGCAGCTAGGCTATACCAAGTGATCATACCCTCTGGAGCTAATGGTGTCCAGTAGCCTAAGAAGCAGAGCCTTTAGCTCACAGAAGTAGGTCTGCTTCTCTCCCCTCAGTCCCACGAAGCAGGGAGCCTGTTGCCTGCCAGCAGTGCTCCCTGAAAACAATAAACCTAAAAAAGTATTTTTTCAGAGAAACTCAGGAGAGCTCCCCTGGTGTGTGTCCAGTCTCTCTGGGCACAGAATCTAACTGAGGTCTGGAGGAGGGGCATAGAGGGGGGAGCCAGTTCACACCCATTTAAAGTCTTAAAGTGCCCATGTCTCCTGCGGATCCCGTCTATACCCCATGGTCCTTTTGGAGTCCCCAGCATCCTCTAGGACGTATGAGAAATGATCCATATCTTTTCCTGCATGGCTTGAGCGCTTCTTGTGCCACCGTGATGATTTATGTAAGCAGCTGCAGTCACATTGTCTGCCTTTACCCTGACCTGAAGGCCCAGCAATAGATGACAAATTTGTCTCAAGTGCTAGGTAAAAAGCCCAAAGCTGGATAGAAGAGCTTCCCGAGTGGACCAACGACCATAAAAGGCTATAAGCGGGGTTACTGCCCCCCACCCCCAGAGGCTGGCGTCCATCATGAGTAGAGTCCAACTTGAAAACTGATGTGGAGAGATCTGTTCCACTTGAAGAAGTGATCCCTCTGAAAAATCAGATAATGGAACTGATGGAACATGCAGAGGTGAAAAGAAACAGTCTTCTGTTTGAGAAGCTGTCGGATGATGAGCTGATCTTGTCTGCTGGCAGGAAGAATATCTCAACTGTGTGTCAAGGAAGGCTCCCAAGGGGAGCATCTGCTAAGTCAGAACTAAGGATGACTTCCGAAAATTCAAGGCCATTCTGGCCATGAGCAAAAGATCGTCCAAGTATGGAAAAACTTTGACACCCTGGTGACATAGGGCGGCGGCCGTCACCTTGGTGAACACCTTAGGCACCATGGAAAGCCCGAACGGAAGAGCATAAAATTGAAAATGCTGCTGGAGCCCTGAGAATAGCAGAAGAGACTGGTGCCTCCTCCAGATTGGGGCATGGCGATATGGCTCCATGATATCCAGGGATGCCATGAATTCTTTGTGCTCCAGATATTGGACAATTGAATGGAGGAATTCAATTTTGAGTCTGGGAACTTGAAGAAGGTCGTTGAGTGACTTGAGATTCAAAATGGGTCAGAAGGAACCAACTGGCTTCGGCACAAGGAACAGGTTGGAATAGAAAACCCTTTCCTCACTGAAGGGGCGGGACAGGAACAATGATTTCTGAAACCAAAAGGAAATGGATGGAGTCCCTCAGAGCATTTGAGTTTACCAGATCTGAGGGAAGCCTATTGCAAACAACCAAAGTAGATCAGGACCCCAAAGGTCTATAATGAACCGTCTTGAAATAATGTCCTGAATCCACCTCTCTGGCATGGAAAGATACCACGGTTCGCTGAACCGAAGAAGACAGGAGGGGAAGGGGGTCTGGGGGGACACAAAACATGGTCTACCCTGAGGACAAATTATCAAAAGAAAGACGGTCTTGGTTTAGGTGCAGAAGAGGGTAGAAAGCAATCTTAGGTGCTGCTACAGCATCAATGATCTTCTCCAACTCGAGACCAAACAGGACTTCCCCAGTCAAGGGAAGACCCTACAATGCAATTTTTAGATTTAACTTCCGCTTGCCACGTGCATAGACAAAGGGTTCGACAAGCAGCAATAGCTGCCACAAAGGCCATAGAAGACAAAACCCTAGAGTCAATGGCTGCCTGGCCTAAGTATCTGGACACCAACCTTATGTTGTCCACCAAAAGCCTGTAGTCTTATGGATATACATGTGGTAGTAAAACCAGATTTCAGAAAGCCATCAATTTTCCTATCTGTCATGTCCTTCAGCGAGGCTGCATATGAAAGTGGAATAGTCGTATCTTTTGCCAAATGCACAATGGGTGCGTCTACCAGGGAAAGACTCCCATCTAGATGCGTTAGTGGAGAATAAAATGTAACAATACGCCTGGAGGACTGAAATTTGCAATTGGGCGGATTCCAAGCTTCTATTAATAATCATCCAGTTGTGCAGAAGAAGGAAAGGCGATTAACTAATTTTGCTTCAGCTTGAAAACAGAACTACCCTGTTCTGAAAACTCATCACCATCTGCGATATGAAGGACGGATCTAACCGCCCCGATTAAGGCCTCCACATTAATGGAGCTTTCTGGATCTTCCTCCTGTACAGAGCATTCTTCACAGTCAAATTCCTGTGTATAAATTTCCTCAACCAAAGAGTTAATCTCAAAATCGAAATTATACTTCTGTAATGCAGATGAAGGCAACTGAGGCTTCTGGTTACGAAGTACCGCCGGGTCTAGCATCCATTGTTAGGAAGATGAAACCTGTACTAAACTCTGCACGGACTGAGATAACCCAGAGACCCATGGCAATTCAACTGCAGGTGACAGCAAACTAGTACCTTTCGATACTACAGGAGGTTGTCTAGATAAGGACAACTGTTGCAGCAGCTCCAAAATAGCTATCGAAAGTCTACGAGCCCAGGCAGGTTCAGAAGTGGTCCCCGGAAAAGGAGAACTAGTCCCCTGCGACTCAGCCAAGCACACCTCACAGAGCGCCCCTCCCCCCAGGTCCTGAGCCACACTCTGGCACCTCCTGCATGAATGAGATTTCCCAGAGACAAATTTGGATGTCCCTCTGGAAGACATGGGATACACAAAGTGATTAATAGTATGAATGTAAGAGCAATGTGAACGTGCTGGTGAAATTGTTTGAGAGGGTCACAATACAGAGCGATAGGTATACAAAAATAAGATTTTACTTACCGGTAAATCTATTTCTCGTAGTCCGTAGTGGATGCTGGGGACTCCGTAAGGACCATGGGGAATAGACGGGCTCCGCAGGAGACAGGGCACTTTAAGAAAGAATTTGGATACTGGTGTGCTCTGGCTCCTCCCTCTATGTCCCTCCTCCAGACCTCAGTTAGAGAAACTGTGCCCGGAAGAGCTGACAGTACAAGGAAAGGATTTTGGAATCCAGGGCAAGACTCATACCAGTCACACCAATCACACCGTATAACTTGTGATAAACTTACCCAGTTAACAGTATGAACAACAACGGAGCATCAGATCAACCCTGATGCAACCACAACATAACCCTTATTTAAGCAATAACTATATACAAGTATTGCAGAAGAAGTCCGCACTTGGGACGGGCGCCCAGCATCCACTACGGACTACGAGAAATAGATTTACCGGTAAGTAAAATCTTATTTTCTCTAACGTCCTAGTGGATGCTGGGGACTCCGTAAGGACCATGGGGATTATACCAAAGCTCCCAAACGGGCGGGAGAGTGCGGATGACTCTGCAGCACCGAATGAGCAAACACAAGGTCCTCCTCAGCCAGGGTATCAAACTTGTAAAACTTTGCAAAAGTGTTCGAACCTGACCAAGTAGCTGCTCGGCAAAGCTGTAATGCCGAGACCCCTCGGGCAGCCGCCCAAGAAGAGCCCACCTTCCTTGTGGAGTGGGCTTTTACTGATTTTGGAAGCGGCAATCCAGCCGCAGAATGAGCCTGCTGAATCGTGTTACAGATCCAGCGAGCAATAGTTTGCTTTGAAGCAGGAGCACCCAGCTTGTTGGATGCATACAGGATAAACAGCGACTCAGTTTTCCTGACTCTAGCCGTTCTGGCTACATAAACCTTCAAAGCCCTGACCACATCTAGTAACTCGGAATCCTCCAAGTCACGAGTAGCCACAGGCACCACAATAGGTTGGTTCACATGAAAAGATGACACCACTTTTGGCAGAAATTGTGGACGGGTCCGCAATTCTGCCCTGTCCATATGGAAAACCAGATAGGGGCTTTTATATGACAAAGCCGCTAATTCTGACACACGCCTAGCTGAAGCCAAGGCTAATAGCATGACCACCTTCCACGTGAGAAATTTTAACTCCACGGTCTTAAGTGGCTCAAACCAGTGTGACTTCAGGAAACTCAACACCACGTTAAGATCCCAAGGTGCCACTGGAGGCACAAAAGGGGGATGAATATGCAGCACTCCCTTTACAAACGTCTGAACTTCAGGAAGAGAAGCCAGTTCTTTTTGAAAGAAAATGGATAGGGCCGAAATCTGGACCTTAATGGAACCCAATTTCAGGCCCAAAGTCACTCCCGACTGTAGGAAGTGAAGGAAACGGCCCAGCTGGAATTCCTCCGTAGGGGCATTCCTGGCCTCCCACCAAGCAACATATTTTCGCCATATACGGTGATAATGTTTAGCCGTCACGTCCTTCCTAGCCTTTATCAGCGTAGGAATAACCTCATCCGGAATGCCTTTTTCTGCTAGGATCCGGCGTTCAACCGCCATGCCGTCAAACGCAGCCGCGGTAAGTCTTGGAACAGACAGGGCCCCTGTTGCAACATGTCCTGTCTTTGAGGCAGAGGCCATGGGTCCTCTGTGAGCATTTCTTGCAGATCTGGATACCAAGACCTTCTTGGCCAATCCGGAACAATGAGTATTGTTCTCACTCCTCTTTTTCTTATGATTCTCAGCACCTTGGGTATGAGAGGAAGAGGAGGAAATACATAAACCGACTGGAACACCCACGGTGTCACTAGTGCGTCTACAGCTATCGCCTGAGGGTCTCTTGACCTGGCGCAATACCTCTGTAGCTTTTTGTTGAGGCGGGATGCCATCATGTCCATCTGTGGCAGTTCCCACCGACTTGCAATCTGTGTGAAGACCTCTTGATGAAGTCCCCACTCTCCCGGGTGGAGGTCGTGCCTGCTGAGGAAGTCTGCTTCCCAGTTGTCTACACCCGGAATGAACACTGCTGACAGTGCTGTTACGTGATTCTCCGCCCAGCGAAGAATTCTGGTGGCTTCCGCCATCGCCACCCTGCTCCTTGTGCCGCCTTGGCGGTTTACATGAGCCACTGCGGTGATGTTGTCTGACTGAATCAGCACCGATTGGTCGCGAAGCAAGGTCTCCGCTTGACTTAGGGCGTTGTATATGGCCCTTAGTTCCAGGATATTGATGTGAAGGCAAGTCTCCTGACTTGACCACAGAACTTGGAAATTTCTTCCCTGTGTGACTGCCCCCCACCCTCGGAGGCTTGCATCCGTGGTCACCAGGACCCAGTCCTGAATGCCGAATCTGCGGCCCTCGAGAAGGTGAGCACTCTGCAGCCACCACAGAAGAGACACCCAGGCCCTGGGGCATAGGGCGATCAGCCGATGCATCTGTAGATGTGATCCGGACCACTTGTCCAACAGATCCCATTGAAAGGTCCTCACATGGAACCTGCCGAAGAGAATGGCCTCGTATGATGCCACCATCTTTCCCAGGACTCGCGTGCAGTGATGCACCGACACCTGTTTTAGTTTCAATAGGTCTCTGACCAGTGTCATGAGCTCCTGAGCCTTCTCCATCGGGAGATAAACCCTCTTCTGGTCTGTGTCCAGAATCATGCCCAGGAGGGGCAGACGAGTCGTAGGAATCAACTGCGACTTTGGAATATTTAGAATCCAGCCGAGTTGTTGTAACACTTCCCGAGAGCGTGCTACGCTGATCAGCAACTGCTCTCTGGACCTCGCCTTTATGAGGAGATCGTCCAAGTATGGGATAATTGTGACTCCTTGCTTTCGCAGGAGCACCATAATTTCCGCCATTACCTTGGTAAATATTCTCGGTGCCGTGGAGAGACCAAACGGCAACGTCTGGAATTGGTAATGACAATCCTGTACCACAAATCTGAGGTACGCCTGATGAGGTGGATAAATGGGGACATGAAGGTATGCATCCTTTATGTCCAGAGACACCATAAAATCCCCCCCTTCCAGGCTCGCGATGACCGCTCTGAGCGATTCCATCTTGAACTTGAACCTTTTCAGGTATATGTTCAGGGATTTTAAATTCAATATGGGTCTGACCGAACCGTCCGGTTTCGGTACCACAAACATGGTCGAATAATAACCCTTTCCTTGTTGAAGGAGGGGAACCTTGACCACCACTTGCTGAAGATACAATTTGTGAATTGCAGCTAACACTATTTCCCTCTCTAAGGGGGTAGCTGGCAGGGCCGATTTGAGGTATCGGTGAGGGGGCATCTCTTCGAATTCCAGCTTGTATCCCTGAGACACAATCTCTATTGCCCAGGGATCCACCTGGGAGTGAACCCACTTGTGGCTGAAATTTCGGCGACGCGCCCCCACCGGGCCTAGCTCCGCCTGTGGAGCCCCAGCGTCATGCGGTGGATTTAGTGGAAGCCGGGGAGGACTTCTGTTCCTTGGAACTAGCTGTGTTGTGCAGCTTCTTTCCTCTGCCCCTGCCTCTGGCAAGAAAGGACGCACCTCGGACTTTCTTGCCTTTTTGTGATCGAAAGGACTGCATTTGGTAATACGGTGCTTTCTTAGGTTGTGAGGGAACATATGGCAAAAAATTGGACTTTCCAGCAGTAGCTGTGGAGACCAGGTCCGAGAGACCCTCCCCAAACAACTCCTCACCCTTGTAAGGTAAAACCTCCATGTGCCTTTTTGAGTCGGCATCGCCTGTCCATTGCCGAGTCCACAGGACCCTTCTGGCAGAAATCGACATTGCATTTATTCTAGAGCCCAGAAGGCTAATGTCTCTTTGAGCATCTCTCATATATAGGACAGCGTCTTTTATATGCCCCAGGGTCATTAATATAGTATCCTTGTCCAAGGTATCAAGTTCCTCAGATAAGGTATCCGTCCATGCTGCTACAGCACTACACACCCAGGCCGACGCAATTGCCGGCCTTAGTAAGGTACCTGAATGTGTATAAATGGACTTCAGGGTACCCTCTTGCTTTCTATCCGCAGCATCTTTCAGGGTGGCCGTATCCTGTGACGGCAGGGCTACCCTCTTGGATAAGCGTGTGAGAGCTTTGTCCACCCAAGGGGAGGATTCCCAGCGTAACCTGTCCATTGGCGGGAAAGGATACGCCATAAGCATCCGTTTGGAAATCTGCAGTCTTTTATCTGGAGATTCCCAAGCCTTTTCACATAACTCATTTAGCTCATGTGAAGGGGGAAAGGTCACCACCTGCCTTTTTTCCCCGTACATTTGAACCCTCTTGTCAGGAACTGGGGTTTCCTCTGTGATGTGCAACACATCCTTTATTGCTATAATCATATAACGGATGGCTCTAGCCAATTTAGGCTGGAACTTTGCATCATCGCCATCGACACTGGAGTCAGAATCCATGTCGATGTCTGTGTCAACAATTTGGGATAGTGGGTGCTTCTGAGACCCTGACGGCCTCTGCGACAGGATCAGGCATGGGCTGAGACCCCGACTGTCCTAAGGTTTCAGCTTTATCCAACCTTTTATGCAAGGAATTAACATTATCATTTAAAACCTTCCACATATCCATCCAATCAGGTGTCGGCGCCGTCGGCGGCGACCCCACATTCCTTTGCTCCCGCTCTGCTTCCACATAGCCTTCCTCGTCAATCATGTCGACACAAGCCTACCGACACACCACACACACACAGGGGATGCCCTAACAAAATACTTTCTTATAGCAAGCTCAGGAGAGCTCACTAAGTAGCACCCAGCTCGTCCGGGCACAGATTCAAACTAACTGAGGTCTGAGGAGGGACATAGAGGGAGGAGCCAGAGCACACCAGTATCCGAATTCTTTCTTAAAGTGCCCTGTCTCCTGCAGAGCCCGTCTATTCCCCATGGTCCTTACGGAGTCCCCAGCATCCACTAGGACGTTAGAGAAACCAATATGCAATCTATAGGCCCTAATGAATGTACTGACAGGAGGACAGATTAAGGAGGTTGTCACATATAAACAGAATCAAAGACAACACATAAAATATAAAGTACAAGTTGTGATGTAATTGCTTTCTACTTTGCCACTGGAAGTCCTTCGTCTCATTTCATCTTGGTTAAACATGTTTTTCTCAATTCCCCAACATTATAAGTTGACAGGTATGCTAATACCATTTACAAATAGTTTTATTACAAAAGCGGGTGTGGTATGTAAGGTCGACAGTAAGTAGGTAGACAGTGTTTGGGTCGACCACTATTGGTTGACAGTACGTAGGTCAACAGAGATGCTAGGTCGACAGGGTTTTAGGTCAACATGGTCTAGGTCGGCAGGTCAACATGAGTTTTTGATGTTGATTTGGTGTCATTTTCTCCATACAGTGACCGGGAACCCCAATTAGTGCACCTTGTCCCCTCGCACTTCGGGCAAGGTGCCTCGCTGCACTTGGCACAGGTTACTATTTCCAATCATAGTCCGCGTGGATCGTTAAGTATGAAAAAGTAAAAAAAAAGAAAAAATGTGAAAAACTCATGTCGGCCCTTTGACCTGTCGACCTAGAACACGTCGACCTAAAGACCCTGCCGACCTAGAAACTCTGTCGACCTACTTACTGTCGACTAATAGTGGTCGACCCAAACATTGTCGACCTACTTTCTGTCGACCTAATGACCGGATCCCTACAAAAGCAGTGATACAATATACTGATGGCTTTTTCAAGTACGACATTTCTGTTAGTTGTCCTGTTATTCCAAAAATATTTTATTTGTATTATTTAGAGTTTCTTATATAGCGCAGCATATTCTGTTGCACTTTATAATTGGAAATAACAGTGATAAGACAAACTGGATAATAACAGACAGTCATAGAGGTAGGAAGGCCCTGCTCGCAAGCTTAGAATTTATAGGATTTCTTTTGGTGTGATTATATGCTATGCTTACTTTACAGGCACAGTTATCTAGCGGTCAGTCTTGGTCCACTGGTGATCTCATAGCAGTTTTACACTAAAGTGAATTGAAAATGAAATTTAAAAAACTTGCCACAGTCCCTAATTACAATGCTATATACAGTAACAAAGTATCACCTTAAAGTAATACTTGTAAAACAAGGTAACAATGACAGGATCACATATACTGTACCTCTAATTCTAATGGTATTTAATGTTACTGTAGCGCTAATAAATATACGCCATCAAATGCAGGGAAGCCAGAAAGGGGTATTTTCATTCCCTTCACTGTAGCGTACAGTATCTTTGTATGGGTTCCTACATACATGAAGTACATTTATTTGTCAGCTGTAACTGATTCTTTTCACTCACTCTATAACAGGAAGATAAGTGGAGGCAAAATTTGTTTGCGATGATTTGTCATGGATTGTCAAGAAATTGTGCTCCCACATTACATACACAGGAAAAAGTATATATTCCGCCAAATGTAGAGTTGTACCAATATGCGGTGCACTAGACATATATTTTAGAGGCAAATGTATACAGTGGTGCTTGAAAGTTTGTGAACCCTTCAGAATTTTCTATATTTCTCTTGAACGTTGGCCTAAAACTACCTCAGATTTTCACACAAACCCTAAAAGTAGATAAAGAGAACCAAATCAAACAAATGAGACAAAAAAAATCTAGATATGCTAATTTTTTTATTGAGGAAAAGAATCCAATATCACATATCTGTGAGTGTCAAAAGTATGTGAACTTTTGCTTTCAGTATCTGGTATGACCCCCTTGTGCAGTAATAACGGCATGCAAACAATTCCAGTAATTGTTGATTAGTCCTGAACATCAGCGTGGAAAAAAATGTACCCTATTTCTCTGTACAAAACAGCTTCAACTCTGCTATATTGGTGGGTTTCCTCCTATGAACTGCTCGCTTCAGGTCCTTCCACAACATTTTGATTGGATCATGGTCAGGACTTTGACTTGGCCATTCCAAATCTTTAAATGCATTCTTCGTTAACCATTCTTTGGTTGAATGACTTGTGTGCTTTGGGTTGTTGTCTTGCTGCATGACCCACGTTCTCTTGAGATGCAGTTCATGGACAGATGTCCTGACATTTTCCTTCAGAATATTCTGGTATAATTCAGAATTCATTGTCCCATCAATGATGGCAAGTCGCCCTGGGCCAGATGCATCAAAACTGGCCCGAACTATGATACCACCACCAACAGTTTTCACAGGTGGTATGAGGTTTTTATGCTGGAATGCAGTGTTCTCCTTTCTCCAAACATGATGCTTCACATTTAAACCAAAAAGCTCTATTTTGAACCATCTGTCCACAAAACATTGTTCCAATAGCCTTCTGGCTTGTCGAGGTGATCTGTAGCAAACTGCAGATGGGCAGCAATGTTCTTTATGAAGAGCACAGGCTTCTCCATGCAATCCTGCCATGCACACCATTGTTGTTCAGTGTCCTCCTGATGGACTCATGAACATTAGCTAATGTGAGAAAAGCCTTCTATTGCTAGAGGTTAACTTGGGTTTCTTTGTGGCCTTGCAAACTATTAAGGGGAGTACACATGGAGAGATCCGTGCTTAAATTCTAAGCAATCTAATTGCTTAGAAAGTAAGCATGGATATATCCGTGTGTATGCCCATAGCGATAGAGATGCGCGGCCCCATGCATCACTATCGCCGATTCTAGATTTGGCATGCAAAATCTAGTAGATCGCTCACTTCACTGCTGTCTGTGGTTGGAATGGAAACCTGGTAATGGATGAGAGAAACTGACAATCGATCATTTGCTACCATACACTGGAAAATGTAGAAAACCTGTCCGTGATTTAACCAATTTGTAGAAACAACAGGTTTTGTCCATTTTCCAGTGTATGGTAGCAAATGATCGATTGTCAGTTTCTCTCATACATTACAAGGTTTCCAGTCCAACCACAGATTAGCTGGCAAATAATTTCATAATGTATGACCAGTTTTACTCTTGGAGTGATCTTTGTTAGTCGACCACTCCTGGGAAGGGTAATAATGATCTGGCATTTCCTACATTTGTACACAATCTATCTGACTGTTGGTTGGTGGAGTACAAACTCAGATAGTTTTGTAGCCTTTTTCAGCCTGGTGAGTATCAACAACTCTTCTTCTGAGATCCTCAGAAATCTCCTTTTTTCGTGGCATAATACACTTCCACACACAGTTCACAGTTGTGAACATCAGACTTTGATAGATACCTGATTTTTTAAAAAGACATGTTGTCCATTCGCACTTGATTGTCCACCCATAGATTGAAAATACCAGACTCTAATTTTACCTTCAAAATATCTGCGAAGCCTAAAGGTTCACATACGTTTCATACGCGCACGCAGGGGGGATGGGGTTCCGAGTACCTAGAAACCCCCCCTGGCCACCGAACTATCGCTCCACAGGCTGATTTTTTTGTTTTTGTTTAGTACATGTACGTCCTGCCGCACTCACAGGCTCTGAGACTCCCTGCGCAGCTGCAGCAGCTGGCTCTGTTACGTACAGATAGGCTGGGCGCTGGCACGTAGCTGGGAGCAGCTCCTCTCAGGCTACCGCTGCTCTTGTATTGTAGCTTTGACAGGTGAGAGGCGCAGTGGTAGCAGTCTTCACTCCCTGTCACTAACTTCAGCGAAGGTGAAGTGTCTTTTTATATGCCGGGGCGGGCGCCAGTAGTGAGTCTGTAATAATAAGATTTTGGTAGCTACCGGTAAATCCTTTTCTCGTAGTCTGTAGAGGATGCTGGGGTCCACATTAGTACCATGGAGTATAGACAGGTCCACCAGGAGCCATTGGTACTTTAAGAGTTTAAGAGTGTGGGCTGGCTCCTCCCTCTATGCCCCTCCTACCAGACTCGGTCTAGAAACTGTGCCCGAGGAGACAACATACTTCGAGAGAAGGACTTAACACAGATAGTGGTGAGATTCATACCAGCTCACACATACAAGGCACGTCAAGATAACTAGCTTGAACTATTCAGCAACGGCTGAAACATTACTTACCAAGTAACAATGCAGTACGCAACTAAAATGAAGTTGTACTGAACCAGATAACAGCAGGAAACGAAGCGCTGGGCAGGCGCCCAGCATCCTCTATGGACTACGAGAAAAGGATTTACCGGTAGGTACCAAAATCCTATTTTCTCTTACGTCCTAGAGGATGCTGGGGTCCACATTAGTACCATGGGGATGTACCAAAGCTCCCAGAACGGGAGGGAGAGCGCAGAGGCTCCAGCAGAACTGATTGATGAACTTCAGATCATCAGAGGCCAAAGTATCAAACTTATAGAACTTTGCAAATGTGTTTGACCCCGACCAAGTTGCCGCTTGGTAAAGTTGTATTGCAGAGATGCCCCGGGCAGCCGCCCAGGAAGACCCCACCTTACGAGTAGGAGTGGGCCTTAACAGATTTTGGACACGGCAGTCCTGCCGTAGAATAAGCGTGCTGGATAGTGAACCTAATCCAGCAAGAAATAGACTGCTTAGTAGCAGGACACCCAATTTTCTTGGGATCATATAGGACAGAGAGTCCGACTTCCTGTGACGAGAGGTTCTCTTCACATAAATCTTCAGAGCCCTCACGACATCCAAGGACTTTGAAGTAATTAAGGAGTCAGTAGCCACTGGCACCACAATAGTCTGGTTGATATGAAATGCCGACACAACCTTTGGAAGGAACTGCTGACGAGTCCGGAGTTCAGCTCTATCCTCATGGAAGATCAAGTAAGGGCTTTTGCATGACAAAGCCCCCAGCTCCGAGACACGCCTAGCAGAAGCTAAGGCCAACAAGGTGACCGCCTTCCATGTAAGAAATTTGAGCTCCACCTCCTGCAGAGGCTCAAACCAATCCGACTGGAGGAACTGCAACACCATGTTGAGGTCCCATGGCGCCGTAGGCGGTACAAAGGGAGGTTGGATATGCAGAACTCCCTTCAAAAAGGTCTGAACCTCAGGGAGGGCAGCCAATTGCTTCTGAAAGAAAATGGATAGGGTTGAAATCTGGACCTTCGCAGATCCCAACCTCAGTTCCATATCCACTCCTGCCTGCAGGAAGAGGAGGAAACGTCCCAGTTGAAATTCCACCGCAGGAAATTTCTTGGACTCACACCAAGAAACATATTTCTTCCAAATACGATGGTAATGTTTTGACGTTACCCCTTTCCTAGCCTGTATAAGGGTAGGAATAACTTCTTTCGGAATACCCTTCCGAGCAAGAATCAGGCGCTCAACTTCCATGCCGTCAAACGTAGCCGCGATAAGTCTTGATAGGCGAATGGCCCCTGCTGTAACAGGTCCTCCCGAAGAGGAAGGGGCCTCGGCTCTTCTTGCAGTAGATTGTGAAGGTCCGCCTACCAAGCCCTTCTTGGCCAGTCTGGGGCAATGAGAATCGCTTGAACCCTTATTCTCCTTATGAGCTTTAGGATTCTTGGGAGTAGTGGGAGAGGTGGAAACACGTACACTGACTGGAACACCCACGGAGACACCAGGGCGTCCACTGCCACTGGGTCCCTCGACCTGGAACAATAACGCCGAAGCTTCTTGTTGAGACGAGTGGCCATCATGTCTATTTCAGGTAGGCCCCAAAGATCTGTTACCTCCTTGAACACCTCCGGATGGAGACCCCACTCTCCCGAATGGAGATCGTGTCTGCTGAGGAAGTCTGCTTCCCAGTTGTCTACTCCCGGAAAGAAGATGGCTGACAGCGCCACTGTAGTTATGTTGTCCGACTGTACTTGAATGGCCCGGTTTCTTAGAAGAGGGGCCGCCTGAGGAAGACCGTTGTAGACGGCTCTTAGTTCCAGAATGTTGATGGGCAGGCCGGCTTCCAGGCTTGACCACCGTCCTTGGAAGGTCACCCCTTGAGTGACCGTTTCCCAGCCCCGGAGGCTCGCATCCGTTGTAAGCAGGACCCAGTCCTTAATCCCGAACCTGCGGCCTTCCAGGAGGTGAAGCAATTGTAGCCACCAGAGGAGTGAAATCCTTGCCCTTGGTGATAGACGAATTCTCTGATGCATGTGGAGGTGAGATCCCGACCACTTGTCCAGGAGGTCCAGTTGGAAGGTCCGAGCATGAAACCTCCCGTACTGGAGAGCCTCGTAAGAGGCTACCATCTTTCCCAATAGGCGAATGCATTGATGTACTGACACTGGGGGTGGCTTCAAGACATCCCAGACCATGGATTGGATCACCAACGCCTTGTCCCGCGGAAGAAACACCCGCTGCACTTCCGTATCCAGGATCATTCCCAAAAATGACAATCTCTGGGTTGGTTCCAAATGTGACTTTGGAAAATTCAGAATCCACCTGTGACTCTGAAGCAGCCGCATTGTGAGAACAATGGACTGCAGCAGCTTCTCCCTAGACTATACCTTTATCAGGAGATCGTGCAGATAAGGAATGATGTTCACACCCTGCTTGCGGAGTAGCATCATCATTTCCGTCATCACCTTGGTAAACACACTCGGTGCTGTTTAGAGGCCGAATGGCAGGGCCTGGAACTGAAAATGACAGTCCAGCAATGCGAAGCGGAGATAAGCCTGATGCGGCAGCCAGATTGGAATGTGAATGTACGCATCCTTGATATCCAGTGATACCAGGAATTCCCCCTCTTCCAGACCTGATATCACCGCCCTGAGAGACTCCATCTTGAACTTGAACTCCTTTAGGAAGGGGTTCAATGAATTTAGGTTCAGAATGGACCTGACCGAACCATCCGGTTTCGGTACCACAAAAAGGTTAGAATAATAACCCTTTGTCAGCATGTGCGGTGGTACCGGCACAACGACTTGTGCCTCCACCAGCTTTTGGACAGCGTCTTGAAGCACTGTGCTGTCCTCCAACAGAGTCGGTAAGCCCGACTTGAAAAAACGATGAGGAGGGAGACTTTTAAATTCCAACCTGTATCCCTGAGATACAATACCTACCACCCAGGGATCCAGGCTGGACGATACCCAGACATGACTGAACTGTCTGAGTCTCGCTCCCACAGGCCCCACCTCCGGGCCTTCCCGTCCACCGTCGTGTGGAGGACTTTGGGGCACCTGAAGCAGGCTTTTGTTCTTGGGAACCTGCAGAGGCAGGCTTCTTGGATTTAACCTTACCTCCCCTGAAGAAGGTATTGGATGATCTGGCCTTTCTGGTCTTGTTAGGCCGAAAGGACTGCTGCATAGCTGAGGAGAAGGATCTCTTCGGAGCAGGTGCTGCTGAGGGAAGATATGGAGACTTACCCGCTGTAGCGGTAAATATCCACGCGTCTAGGGCTTCCCCAAAGAGCCTGACCTGTAAAGGGTAGGGACTCCACACTTCTTCTGGATTCCGCGTCGGCTGACCACTGGCGGAGCCACAGTCCCCTACGAGCTGAAACAGACATGGAAGAAATTCCCGCAGCCATGGAACCCAGGTCTTTTATGGATTCTACAATAAAACCTGTAAAATCATGAATGTTGCGTAAATACAATGCAACGTCATCCCTATCCATCGTATCCAAATCCTCCATTAAGGTAGCCGACCACTTCACTATTGCCTTTGCAATCCATGCACTAGCAATATGGCCCACGAAGCAGTGTACATTGATTTCAGAGTATTATCAATTTTCATATCTGCCGACTCCTTTAAGGCGGTAGATCCCGGTACCGGTAAAACCACCTTTTTTGAGAGTCTGGAAACAGATACATCAGCAATCGGTGGGTTTTCCCACTTTTTCCTATCCTCCTCTGGGAAAGGAAAAGATACCAGAATCCTCATAGGGATCTGAAACTTCTTTTCAGGGTTCACCTAGGCCTTTTCAAATATAGCATTCAGCTCTTTTGACGCAGGGAAGGTTAGCGAGGCATTCTTGTTTTCAGTGAAAAAAGCCTCCTCAACCTGCTCAGGTGTGGTATCATTAACATTTAACACATCCCTGATAGCCTCTATCAACAACTGCACCCCCCTTGCAAGAGATGCGGACCCCCGCCAAACATCCCCATCACCATCTGTAGTGTCAGAATCGGTATCCGTGTCATGTTGTGTTACCTGCACAAGCGCACGTTTGTGAGGGTATATAGTGGGGTGACCCGAGGTACCTGACAAGGGCCATACAGCCATAGAGGACTGCAATACCTGGGTTGCAGATTCATTACTGGCAACCCTGTCAGTAATTTGAGAAATCCAAGTCTTGATAGAGGAAAACTACTCTGGTTCCCTTGCTGGAATCTGTGCTAAACCAGTGCTAAACTGATTACATGGAATGGGATCATCCTGGGAGGATAAATCCTCTGCAGCATATGACACTGTATCCCTGGACATTGCTGCAGGTGACCACCAAACACACCACACACACACAGGTTGGGGTAAGATAGAGTTTCCGCCCCCAAGAATGGCAAGAGAGAGACAGAGATTGGAGCCAACCCACACCAGCGCTTTTTTTACATGGAGAAACCCCTTATCTGCGCTGGCTTGTGCTCCCTAATAGGACACACAGTCAATATATCAGCCTCCCCTCCCTTCTACAACCCCCTGGTACCGTAATACAGTAATCTGGAGCTGCTGTGGAGTGACCAGAATCTTCCTTCAGCTACTGCATGTAGGAAAAAGGCGCTGGGACGCTGCAGGGTCTGCTCTTAGTAGAAGTTCCGCCCCCTTCATGGCGCTGTCTTCCGGCTCTTCTGAAGTTTAAACTGGCCTGAGATCCCATGACCCCGACAGGCTTGCTGACCAGTGTGAGGGGAAAGTGCTGGCCCAGGGCGCCCCTCACAGTGCGCCTCTGGTACCGTCCAGGAGCGTGGTTAATACCGCGCTCCATCCCCTGTTGCCGCCATCTTCACACCGGCCCCCCGCTTGCTAGGGGGGTCGGTGACTAACTCACCACTTGTTTCAGCTCTGTAAGGGGTCGGCGGCATGCTGCTGGGGCGAGCGGTTCCCCTGTGGCGGAGACCGATCAGACCCCTCTGGAGCTCAGTGTCCAGTCAGCGGAGTCAGTGGCTCAGACACCGCAGGGCGGACACTGCTCCCCCCCCTTAGTCCCACGCTGCAGGGAGGCTGTTGCCAGCAGCCTCCCTGTAAAATAATAAACCCTAAACTAAACTTTTTTAGGAGAGCTCCCCTAGTTGTGACCAGCTCCTCTCGGCACATTTTCTAAACTGAGTCTGGTAGGAGGGGCATAGAGGGAGGAGCCAGCCCACACTCTCAAACTCTTAAAGTGCCAATGGCTCCTGATGGACCCGTCTATACCCCATGGTACTAATGTGGACCTCAGCATCCTCTAGGACGCAAGAGAAAAATACTATTCTGACCAGCATGAATGTGGAAGCGGGAGGGTGTTGGTGCGATTTATAGGGTGCTGGCTTTGCCAGTGTTTATACCATTAATGTCTGACAGTAATGGGATAAGATTCCTACTGAGAAAAACTGTTTGATTGTAGATTAAACTAGTGTGCGCACACTATATTTTGCGGCATTACGCTTGAAAAAAACGCAGATATGACCTATGAGGATCTGTGGTTGCTTTTCCTTTTGTAAATTTAATGGAAAGGGATCCGTTAATAAAACTTAAAAACCTTATGAATTGTGGCAGCAGAATAGATTGAGACCTGCCCTTGTAAAAAGGAATACTGATCATGTAGGTATTTATGGAATATATCCAGCTAAGGGGCTGCAGTGAGCTCTACGTGGGCTGAGAATTATATAAGCCCTATGGACAAGCCATTGTCATATATGTGAACTTTTTTTCTTGGGTTTTTGGATGATTTCCGTTTAGAAAAGTTGGGAAATATTTTTCAGAGATTAAAGTGAAACTAACTTAACATTTTGGCTTGATTTGCTAATGTGATTTGTCACAAGCTATTATGCCAATGAAAATAAGATTTTACTCACCGGTAAATCTATTTCTCGTAGTCCGTAGTGGATGCTGGGGACTCCGTAAGGACCATGGGGAATAGACGGCTCCGCAGGAGACTGGGCACATCTAAGAAAGATTTAGGACTATCTGGTGTGCACTGGCTCCTCCCCCTATGACCCTCCTCCAAGCCTCAGTTAGGAACTGTGCCCAGAAGAGCTGACACAATAAGGAAGGATTTTTGAATCCCGGGTAAGACTCATACCAGCCACACCATATAACACGTGATAGGAACCCCGGTTAACAGTAGGATAACAAAATGGAGCCTCTGAAGAGATGGCTCACAACAAAACCCGATTTTTGTAACAATAACTATGTACAGGTATTGCAGACAATCCGCACTTGGGATGGGCGCCCAGCATCCACTACGGACTACGAGAAATAGATTTACCGGTGAGTAAAATCTTATTTTCTCTGACGTCCTAGTGGATGCTGGGGACTCCGTAAGGACCATGGGGATTATACCAAAGCTCCCAAACGGGCGGGAGAGTGCGGATGACTCTGCAGCACCGAATGAGCAAACACAAGGTCCTCCTCAGCCAGGGTATCAAACTTGTAAAACTTTGCAAAAGTGTTCGAACCTGACCAAGTAGCTGCTCGGCAAAGCTGTAAAGCCGAGACCCCTCGGGCAGCCGCCCAAGATGAGCCCACCTTCCGTGTGGAATGGGCTTTTACAGATTTAGGCTGCGGTAAGCCTACCGCAGAATGCGCCAGCTGAATAGTGCTACAAATCCAGCGCGCAATAGACTGCTTAGAAGCAGGAGCACCCAGCTTGGTGGGTGCATACAGGATAAACAGCAAGTCAGTCTTTCTGACTCCAGCCGTCCTGGAAATATAAATTTTTAGGGCCCTGACTACGTCCAGCAACTTGGAATCCTCCAAGTCCCTAGTAGCCGCAGGCACCACAATAGGTTGGTTCAAGTGAAAAGCTGAGACCACCTTTGGGAGAAACTGAGGACGAGTCCTCAATTCTGCCCTATCCATATGGAAAATCAGATAAGGGCTTTTACAAGACAAAGCCGCCAATTCTGAAACCCGCCTGGCCGACGCCAAGGCCAACAGCATGACCACCTTCCACGTGAGATATTTTAAATCCACAGTCTTAAGTGGTTCGAACCAATGTGATTTCAGGAATGCCAAAACCACATTGAGATCCCAAGGTGCCACTGGGGGCACAAAAGGAGGCTGAATATGCAGTACTCCTTTGACAAAAGTCTGAACTTCGGGCAGTGAAGCCAGTTCGTTTTGGAAGAAAATCGACAGAGCCGAAATCTGGACCTTTATGGACCCCAATTTGAGGCCCAACGTCACACCTGCTTGCAGGAAGTGCAGGAATCGACCCAGTTAAAATTCCTCCGTCGGGGCCTTCATGGCCTCACACCAAGCAACATATTTTCGCCAAATGCGGTGATAATGTCTTGCGGTGACATCCTTCCTGGCTTTGATCAGGGTAGGGATGACTTCCTCCGGAATACCCTTTTCCTTCAGGATCCGGTGTTCAACCGCCATGCCGTCAAACGCAGCCGCGGTAAGTCTTGGAACAGACAGGGTCCCTGCTGCAGCAGGTCTTGTCTGAGCGGCAGAGGCCAAGGGTCCTCTGTAAGCATCTCTTGAAGTTCCGGGTACCAAGCTCTTCTTGGCCAATCCGGAACCACGAGTATGGTTTTCACTCCTCGCCTTCTTATTATTCTCAGTACCTTGGGTATGAGAGGTAGAGGAGGAAACACATAAACCGACTGGTACACCCATGGTGTCACTAGAGCGTCCACCGCTATCGCCTGAGGGTCTCTTGACCGGGCGCAATATCTTTTCAACTTCTTGTTGAGGCGGGACGCCATCATGTCTACCTGTGGTTTTCCCACCGGTTGACCAGCATTTGGAAGACTTCTGGATGAAGTCCCCATTCTCCCGGGTGGAGGTCGTGCCTGCTGAGGAAGTCTGCTTCCCAGTTGTCCACTCCCGGAATGAACACTGCCGTCAGTGCTAACACATGATTCTCTGCCCATCTGAGAATCCTTGTGGCTTCTGCCATCACCATCCTGCTTCTCGTGCCGCCCTGTCTGTTTACATGGGCGACCGCCGTGATGTTGTCTGACTGGATCAGTACCGGCTGGTTTTGAAGCAGGGGTCTTGCCTGGCTTAGGGCATTGTAAATGGCCCTTAGCTCCAGGATATTTATGTGAAGAGAAATCTCCTGATTTGACCACAGTCCTTGGAAATTTCTTCCCTTTGTGACTGCCCCCCAGCTCCGAAGGCTGGCATCCGTGGTCACCAGGACCCAGTCCTGTATTCCGAATCTGCGGCCCTCTAGTAGATGAGCCCTCTGCAGCCACCACAGCAGCGACACCCTGGTTCTGGCCGATAGGGTTATCCGCTGTTGCATCTGGAGATGGGACCCGGACCATTTGTCCAACAGGTCCCACTGGAACGTCCTTGCGTGGAACCTTCCGAATGGAATTGCTTCGTACGAAGCTACCATTTTTCCCAGGACTCGTGTGCATTGATGTACCGACACTTTTCCTGGTTTTAGAATGTCTCTGACCAGAGATGACAATTCCTCGGCTTTTTCCAGTGGAAGAAACACTCTTTTCTGGTCTGTGTCCAGAATCATTCCCAGGAACAGAAGACGTGTCGTCGGGACCAGCTGTGACTTTGGAATGTTTAGAATCCAGCCGTGCTGTTGTAGCACTTCCTGAGAAAGTGCCACCCCCACTATCAACTGTTCTTTGGACCTCGCCTTTATCAGGAGATCGTCCAAGTACGGGATAATTAAAACTCCCTTCTTGCGAAGGAGTATCATCATTTCAGCCATTACCTTGGTAAAGACCCTCGGTGCCGTGGATAACCCGAACGGCAGCGTCTGGAACGGATAGTGACAGTCCTGTACCACAAATCTGAGGTACTCCTGGTGCGGAGGGTAAATGGGGACATGCAGGTACGCATCCTTGATGTCCAGGGATACCATGTAATCCCCCTCCTCCAGGCTCGCAATAACCGCCCTGAGCGATTCCATCTTGAACTTGAACCTTTTGATATAAGTGTTCAAGGTTTTTAAATTTAAGATGGGTCTCACCGAACCGTCCGGTTTCGGTACCACAAACATTGTGGAGTAGTAACCCTTTCCTTGCTGAAGGAGGGGTACCTTGACGATCACTTTCTGTGAATACAGTTTTTGAATAGCCACCAACACTGCCTCCCTGGCAGAGGGAGTTGCCGGCAAGGCAGATTTTAGGAAACGGCGGGGGGGGAGATGTCTCGAATTCCAGCCTGTACCCCTGAGATACTACTTGAAGGACCCAGGGATCCACTTGTGAGAGAGCCCACTGTGTGCTGAAAAACCTGAGACGTGCCCCCACCGTTCCCGATTCCGCCTGAGCAGCCCCAGCGTCATGCTGTGGACTTACCGGACGCAGGGGAGGACTTCTGCTCCTGGGAACTAGCTGTGTGCTGCAGCTTTTTCCCCCTTCCTCTGCCCCTCGGCAGAAAGGATGAGCCTCTAGCCCGCTTATTTTTCTGGGGCCGAAAGGACTGTACCTGATAATACGGTGCTTTCTTTTGCTGTGGGGTAGCCTGTGGCAAAAAAGTCGATTTCCCAGCAGTAGCTGTGGAAACGAGGTCTGAAAGACCTTCCCCAAAAAGTTCCGCCCCTTTATAGGGTAAAACTTCCATGTGCCGCTTGGAGTCGGCATCACCTGACCATTGCCTAGTCCATAACCCCCGTCTGGCGGCAATGGACATAGCGCTTATTTTTGATGCCAACCGGCAAATATCCCTCTGTGCATCACGCATGTATAAGACCACGTCTTTTATATGGTCAATCGTTTGCAAAATATTGTCCCTATCCATGGTATCAATGTTTTCCGACAGGGAGTCTGACCACGCAGCAGCAGCACTGCACATCCAAGCTGATGCAATAGCGGGTCTCAATATAATGCCCGTGTGTGTGTATATAGCTTTTAGGGTACTTTCCAGCTTTCTATCAGCCGGTTCTTTTAGGGCGGCCGTATCCGGAGACGGTAGTGCCACCTTCTTTGATAAGCGTGTCAATGCTTTATCTACCCTAGGGGGTGTTTCCCAGCGTGACCTATCCTCTGGCGGGAAAGGGTACGCAGCCATTAACCGTTTAGAAATGATCAATTTCTTATCTGGGGAAGTCCACGCTTCCTCACACACCTCATTTAATTCGTCAGATGCAGGAAAAACTACTGGTAGTTTTTTTCTCACCAAACATAATACCCTTTTTTGTGGTACCTGGGGTATCATCAGAAATGTGTAAAACATTTTTCATAGCCTCAATCATATAACGGGTGGATCTATTGGAGGGTACACTCGTCTCATCATCGTCGACACTGGAGTCGGTATCCGTGTCGACATCTGTATCGGTCATCTGAGGTAGCGGGCGTTTTATAGCCCCTGATGACATTTGAGACGCTTGGACAGGCACAAGCTGAGTAGCCGGCTGTCCTATGTCGTCAAACCTTTTATGTAAGGAGCTGACACTGTCACGTAATTCCTTCCATAAGTCCATCCACACTGGTGTCGACCCCGCAGGGGGTGACATCACATTCACAGGCATTTGCTCCGCCTCCACATCATTATCCTCATCATACATGTCGACACAGCAGTACCGACACACAGCAGACACACAGGGAATGCTCTTACAGAGGACAGGACCCCACAAAGCCCTTTGGGGAGACAGAGGGAGAGTATGCCAGCACACACCAGGGCGCTATATAACACAGGGATATCACTATACAGAGTGTTTTCCCCTATAGCTGCCTATAATATATATATATACTGCGCCTAAATTGTGCCCCCCCCTCTCTTTTTTACCCTTTCTGTAGTGCAGGACTGCAGGGGAGAGCCAGGGAGCTTCCTTCCAGCGAAGCTGTGAGGGAATAATGGCGCCAGTGTGCTGAGGGAGTTGGCTCCGCCCCTTTTTCGGCGGGCTTTCTCACGCTATTTTATCGTTTCTGGCAGGGGTTAATATACACCTATATAGCCTCTGGGGCTATATATGGTGTTAGTTTTGCCAGCCAAGGTGTTATTATTGCTGCTCAGGGCGCCCCCCCCCCAGCGCCCTGCACCCATCAGTGACCGCAGTGTGTGGTGTGCATGAGGAGCAATGGCGCACAGCTGCAGTGCTGTGCGCTACCTTGGAGAAGACAGAAGTCTTCAGCCGCCGATTTTCCGGACCACCTTCTTGTCTCTGGCTCTGTAAGGGGGACGGCGGCGCGGCTCCGGGAACGGACGACGAGGTCGGGTCCTGTGTTCGATCCCTCTGGAGCTAATGGTGTCCAGTAGCCTAAGAAGCCCAAGCTACCACCACTTAGGTAGGTTCGCTTCTTCTCCCCTTAGTCCCTCGTTGCAGTGAGCCTGTTGCCAGCAGGTCTCACTGAAAATAAAAAACCTAAACTATACTTTCTTCTAGGAGCTCAGGAGAGCCCCAAGTGTGCATCCAGCTCAGCCGGGCACAGAAATCTAACTGGGGCTTGGAGGAGGGTCATAGGGGGAGGAGCCAGTGCACACCAGATAGTCCTAAATCTTTCTTAGATGTGCCCAGTCTCCTGCGGAGCCGTCTATTCCCCATGGTCCTTACGGAGTCCCCAGCATCCACTAGGACGTCAGAGAAATAACACAAACAAAATTAGTTATACAGTAGTATTTTAATTACTTATTTGCTTCACACATTTGTCACTATTTCACATTTGTCACCTTATATTTCGCTGTTTGTTTTTTAAAAACCCCTATGAAATTAAAGTAAAATTGTAACATTTTTATGGTCACCAAATTTATCTGACTATTACAGTATTAGTAAACCTTGTGATATTAGTCCGAGAGTGTCCCTTAATGGGAATACTGTCCTTTTTGTATGTTGTACAATTATGTAATATATTCCTGGGTGCAGCTCCCCATAGTTAAAACAGGTATTAAATCCTGGTAATAAAATTGGCAAAGGATAATACAAATATTATTGTCTGTGCAGTCACCATTTTCCTTTCTTTTACTGTTGCTCAGTCATTGCAGCAGAGCAGAGAGAACCTGGCAAGTGGCTTATCATGATCATTGGGCCTGCACATGTCTGAAGTACTGTATTACAGTACATAAAGTGCACATTGCTGGGGCAAACTATGGACCTCATTCCGAGTTGATCGCTCGCTAGTTGCAGCCGTGCAAACGCATAGTCGCCGCCCACCGGGGAGTGTATTTTCGCTTTGCAAGTGTGCAAACGCCTGTGCTGCCGAGCGGGTACAAACACATTTAGTGCAGAACAAGACCAGCCCTGTAGTTACTTATTCTGTGCGAAGATTGCAGCGACGAAGTTCATGGAATTGACGTCAGATACCCGCCCTGCAAACGCCTGCGTTTTTCCAAACACTCCCAGAAAACGGTCAGTTGACACCCATAAACTCCCACTTCCTGTCAATCTCCTTGTGATCGGCTGTGTGAATGGAATCATCGCTAGAAGCACAGCAAAACAACGATGCTCTTTGTACTCGTACGCCGCAGGTGTGCATTGCGCCCCATAAGCATGCGTAGTTTTGCCATTTTTTTAAATGATCGCTGCGCAGCTAACATCGGCAGCAAGCGACCAACTCAGAATGACCCCCTATAGCTTGTTACATGCTAATGTATCCTTCATGGGCTGGCAAAAATTGCTCTAAAATCAAACTGTTGGAAACCCGACTCCAGAAATCCTGCATTTGCCCCTGACATTTGAAACTCACAGATAAGTGATATTGGATAATTTTCTTAAATAAAAAATGGGCACGTCTAATTTTGTCTCTCATTTGGTTCTCTTTATCTGCTTTTTAGGACTTGTGTGAAAATCTGAGGTAGTTTTAGGCCAAATTTCAACAGAAATAGAAGAAAAACGATATGGAACGACAAACATTTGAATTCTCTAACTGGAATGGTGCCGACTTATTGATTTGTACTTTTTCGGCACATGGTATTTGCACATAAGCACTTAGCACATGAATGTTTAATTCCCACACTTCACTTTCCTTCCCCAACAGTTCTCAATTTACTACACTGATTGTGGCTCTTTATTTCTTGCAACAATTGGAGACTGTCATTATCAGCTCCTTCAAGGCTTGTATCACCTGTAAGCGCAGTGGTGCTTGAAAGTTTGTGAACCCTTCAGAATTTTCTATATTTGCAGATCACGTTTAGTTGTATCTCAGGAAAGTTACGCGTCTTTTCACCTCTGTTTCATCTTGCAGATCTCACATGAATCAGATGAATCATACTTTAGTATGGTGAGTGCGATTCATGGTGTTTAGGTTCGCCATCTCAGGATGGCACAACCTGAACCGTGGTGTGGTAACTGCAGGGAAGCTCAATGCTTCCTTGCTCTCTTTCCGCACCCGGCGCTGGCTCCACCCCTTTACCTTCCATCAGCCTCTGCAGCCTTCCGGGAGGTCAGCCGACGCAGATGCGCAGATGGACCCACTGGCTGACTCCAAGCACAGCCGGAGAAGAGAGCGTCGCTGGAACCTACATATTGTTGTTTTATTTTGTTTGATGTTACTCCTGTTAATGAGTGCTTTCAATTGTTCTTTAAAATAAATCGAATTAAAGAAAGATATTTTTTCTTGGATTTATGTTTATTATTTTTACAAACAAGTTAATAATAAGATTTTAGACCTACCGGTAAATCTTTTTCTCGTAGTCCGTAGAGGATGCTGGGGACTCCGTAAGGACCATGGGGAATAGATGGGCTCCGCAGGAGACATGGGCACTTTAAGAAAGAACTTGACTCTGGGTGTGCACTGGCTCCTCCCTCTATGCCCCTCCTCCAGACCTCAATTAGAGAAACTGTGCCCAGAGGAGATGGACAGTACGAGGAAAGGATTTTTGTTAATCCAAGGGCAAGATTCATACCAGCCACACCAATCACACCGTATAACTCGTGATAAACTACCCAGTTAACAGTATGAAAACAACAACATAACATCAGTCCAAGACCGATGAAACAATAACATAGCCCTTATTGCAGCAATAACTATATACAAGTATTGCAGAAGAAGTCCGCACTTGGGGGGTCATTCCGAGTTGTTCGCTCGCAAGCTGCTTTTAGCAGCTTTGCACACGCTAAGCCGCCGCCTACTGGGAGTGAATCTTAGCATTTTAAAATTGCGAACGAAAGATTAGCAGAATTGCGAATAGACACTTCTTAGCAGTTTCTGAGTAGCTCCAGACTTACTCGGCATCTGCGATCAGTTCAGTGCTTGTCGTTCCTGGTTTGACGTCACAAACACACCCAGCGTTCGCCCAGACACTCCTCCGTTTCTCCAGCCACTCCCGCGTTTTTCCCAGAAACGGTAGCGTTTTTTCACACACTCCCATAAAACGGACAGTTTCCGCCCAGAAACACCCACTTCCTGTCAATCACATTACGATCACCAGAACGAAGAAAAAACCTCGTAATGCCGTGAGTAAAATACCTAACTGCATAGCAAATTTACTTGGCGCAGTCGCACTGCGGACATTGCGCATGCGCATTAGCGACTAATCGCTCCGTTGCGAGAAAAAAATAACGAGCGAACAACTCGGAATGACCCCCTTGGGACGGGCGCCCAGCATCCACTACGGACTACGAGAAATAGATTTACCGGTAAGTAAAATCTTATTTTCTCTTACGTCCTAGAGGATGCTGGGGACTCCGTAAGGACCATGGGGATTATACCAAAGCTCCCAAACGGGCGGGAGAGTGCGGATGACTCTGCAGCACCGAATGAGCAAACACAAGGTCCTCCTCAGCCAGGGTATCAAACTTGTAAAACTTTGCAAAAGTGTTCGAACCTGACCAAGTAGCTGCTCGGCAAAGCTGTAAAGCCGAGACCCCTCGGGCAGCCGCCCAAGAAGAGCCCACCTTCCTAGTGGAATGGGCCTTAACCGATTTTGGTAACGGCAAACCTGCCGTAGAATGCGCCTGCTGAATCGTGTTACAGATCCAGCGAGCAATAGTCTGCTTTGAAGCAGGGCCGCCAACTTTGTTGGCTGCATACAGGACAAACACGGCTTCTGTTTTTCTGATCCTAGCCGTTCTGGCCACGTAAATGTTCAAAGCCCTGACCACATCAAGGGACTCGGAATCCTCCAAGTCACGTGTAGCCACAGGCACGACAATAGGTTGGTTCATATGAAAGGATGAGACCACCTTAGGTAGGGATTGAGGACGGGTCCGCAATTCCGCTCTATCCATATGGAAAACAAGATAGGGGCTTTTATGTGATAAAGCCGCCAATTCCGAAACTCGCCTAGCCGAAACCAAGGCTAACAACATGACCACCTTCCAGGTGAGATATTTCAACTCCACTGTCTTAAGTGGTTCAAACCAATGTGACTTAAGGAAACTTAACACCACGTTAAGGTCCCAAGGCGCCACCGGAGGTACAAGAAAACGGATAAGGCCGAAATCTGAACTTTTAATGGAGCCTAATTTTAGGCCCAAATTCACTCCAGTTTGTAGGAAGTGAAGAAAACGGCCCAGGCGGAATTCTTCCGTAGTAGCATTCCTGGCCTCACACCAAGAAACATATTTTCTCCATATTCGGTAATAATATTTAGATGTCACGTCCATCCTAGCCTTTATTTGCGTAGGAATGACCTCATCCGGAATACATTTTTCCGCTAGGATCCGGCGTTTAACCGCCATGCTGTCAAACGCAGCAGCGGTAAGTCTTGGAACAGACAGGGACCTTGTTGTAACAAGTCCTGCCTTAGAGGAAGAGACCACGGATCTTCTGTGAGCATTTCTCGCAGATCCGGATACCAGGTCCTTCGTGGCCAATCTGGAACAATGAGAATTGCTCTCACTCCTCTTTTTCTTATTATCCTCAACACCTTGGGTATGAGAGGAAGAGAAGGAAACACATACACTGACTGGAACACCCACGGTGTCACTAGGGCGTCTACAGCTACCGCCTGAGGGTCTCTTGACTTGGCGCAATACCTTTGTAGCAATTTGTTGAGACGGGATGCCATCATGTCTATTTGGGGTAGTCCCCATCGACTTGCAATCTGCGCGAAGACTTCCGGATGAAGTCCCCACTCTCCCGGATGCAGAGCGTGTCTGCTGAGGAAGTCTGCTTCCCAGTCGTCCATTCCCGGAATGAACACTGCTGACAGAGCGCTTACATGATTCTCCGCCCAGCGAAGAACTCTGGTGGCTTCCGCCATCGCCACCCTGCTCCTTGTGCCGCCTTGGCGGTTTACATGAGCCACTGCGGTGATGTTGTCTGCCTGAACAGCACCGGTTGGTTGCGAAGCAGAGGCTCCGCTTGACTTAGGGCGTTGTATATGGCCCTTAGTTCCAGGATACTGATGTGCAGACAAGCCTCCTGACTTGACCACAGACCCTGGAAATTTCTTCCCTGTGTGAAGACCCTGGAAATTTCTTCCCTGTGTGACTGCCCCCCACCCTCGGAGGCTTGCATCCATGGTCACCAGGACCCAGTCCTGAATGCCGAACCTGCGACCCTCGATAAGGTGAGCACTCTGCAGCCACCACAGAAGAGACACCCTGGCCCTGGGGGATAGGGTGATCAGCCGCTGCATCTGAAGATGCGATCCGGACCACCTGTCCAACAGATCCCACTGACAGGTCCTCGCATGGAACCTGCCGAAGGGAATGGCTTCGTATGACGCCACCATCTTTCCCAGGACTCACGAGCATTGATGCACCGACACTTGTTTTGGTTTTAAGAGGCCTCTGACCAGTCACGAGCTCCTGAGCCTTCTCCGCCGGGAAAAAAACCTTCTTCTGGTCTGTGTCCAGAATCATGCCCAAGAAGGGCAGACGCGTCGTAGGAATCAGCTGCGACTTTGGCATATTCAGAACCCAGCCGTGCTGTTGCAACACCTCCCGAGAGTGTGCTACGCTGATCAGCAACTGCTCTCTGGACCTCGCCTTTATGAGGAGATCGTCCAAGTATGGAATAATTGTAACTCCTTGCTTTCGCAGAAGCATCATCATTTCTACCATTACCTTGGTAAATATTCTCGGTGCCGTGGAGAGACCAAACGACAACGTCTGGAATGGGTAATGACAATCCTGTACCACAAATCTGAGGTACGCCTGATGAGGTGGATAAATGGGGACATGAAGGTATGCATCCTTTATGTCCCGAGACACCATATAATCCCCCCCTTCCAGGCTTGCGATGACCGCTCTGAGCGATTCCATCTTGAACCTTTTCAGGTATATGTTCAGGAATTTTAAATTTAATATGGGTCTGACCGAACAGTCCGGTTTCGGTACTACAAACATGGTCGAATAATAACCCTTTCCCTGTTGAAGGAGGGGAACCTTGACCACCACCTGCTGAAGATACAATTTGTGAATTGCAGTTAACACTGTTTCCCTCTCGTGGGGGGAAGCCGGCAGGGCCGTCGGTGAGGGGGCATCTTCTCAAAGTCCAGCTTGCATCCCTGAGACACAATATCTATTGCCCAGGGATCTAACAGGGAGTGAACCCACTTGTGGCTGAACTTACGCAGGCGTGCCCCCACCGGGCCTAGCTCCGCCTGTGGAGCCCCAGCGACATGCGGTGGATTTTTGTAGAGGCCGGGGAGGACTTCTGTTCCTGGGACCTAGCTGTGTTGTGCAGCTTCTTTCCTCTGCCCCCGCCTCTGGCAAGAAAGGACGCACCTCAGACTTTCTTGTTTCTTTGTTCTAAAGGCTGCATTTGATAATGTCGCGCTTTCCTAGGCTGTGCAGGAATATAAGGCAAAACAGAATTACCAGCTATAGCTGTGGAGACCAGGTCCAAGAACCCTTCTCCACACAATCCTCAGCCTTCCATATGCCTCTTAAGTCGGCATCATCTGTCCATTGCATATTCTACAGGACACGTCAAGCAGAAATCGACATAGCTTTGACTCTAGAACCCAGTATACTCATGTCTCTTTGGGCATGTTTTATATATACATATCTCTTAAGACAGCATCTTTAATATATATATATATATATATATATATATATATATATATATATATATTAAGAATTTACTTACCGATAATTCTATTTCTCGTAGTCCGTAGTGGATGCTGGGGACTCCGTCAGGACCATGGGGAATAGCGGCTCCGCAGGAGACAGGGCACAAAAGTAAAAGCTTTAGGATCAGGTGGTGTGCACTGGCTCCTCCCCCCATGACCCTCCTCCAAGCCTCAGTTAGGATACTGTGCCCGGACGAGCGTACACCATAAGGAAGGATTTTGAATCCCGGGTAAGACTCATACCAGCCACACCAATCACACTGTACAACCTGTGATCTGAACCCAGTTAACAGCATGATAACAGCGGAGCCTCTGAAAAGATGGCTCACAACAATAATAACCCGATTTTTGTAACAATAACTATGTACAAGTATTGCAGACAATCCGCACTTGGGATGGGCGCCCAGCATCCACTACGGACTACGAGAAATAGAATTATCGGTAAGTAAATTCTTATTTTCTCTGACGTCCTAAGTGGATGCTGGGGACTCCGTCAGGACCATGGGGATTATACCAAAGCTCCCAAACGGGCGGGAGAGTGCGGATGACTCTGCAGCACCGAGTGAGAGAACTCCAGGTCCTCCTCAGCCAGGGTGTGCCCCTGACTAAGTAGCAGCTCGGCAAAGTTGTAAAGCCGAGACCCCTCGGGCAGCCGCCCAAGATGAGCCCACCTTCCTTGTGGAATGGGCATTTACATATTTTGGCTGTGGCAGGCCTGCCACAGAATGTGCAAGCTGAATTGTACTACACATCCAACTAGCAATCGTCTGCTTAGAAGCAAGAGCACCCAGTTTGTTGGGTGCATACAGGATAACAGCAAGTCAGTTTTCCTGACTCCAGCCGTCCTGGAAACCTATATTTTCAGGGCCCTGACAACATCTAGCAACTTGGAGTCCTCCAAGTCCCTAGTAGCCGCAGGTACCACAATAAGCTGGTTCAGGTGAAACGCTGACACCACCTTAGGGAGAAACTGGGGACGAGTCCGCAGCTCTGCCCTGTCCGAACGGACAATCAGATATGGGCTTTTGTGAGACAAAGCCGCCAATTCTGACACTCGCCTGGCCGAGGCCAGGGCCAACATCATGGTCACTTTCCATGTGAGATATTTCAAATCCACAGATTTGAGCGGTTTAAACCAATGTGATTTGAGGAATCCCAGAACTACGTTGAGATCCCACAGTGCCACTGGAGGCACAAAAGGGGGTTGTATATGCAGTACTCCCTTGACAAACTTCTGGACTTCAGGAACTGAAGCCAATTCTTTCTGGAAGAAAATCGACAGGGCCGAAATTTGAACCTTAATGGACCCCAATTTGAGGCCCATAGACACTCCTGTTTGCAGGAAATGTAGGAATCGACCGAGTTGAAATTTCTTCGTGGGGCCTTCCTGGCCTCACACCACGCAACATATTTTCGCCACATGTGGTGATAATGTTGTGCGGTCACCTCCTTCCTGGCTTTGACCAGGGTAGGAATGACCTCTTCCGGAATGCCTTTTTCCCTTAGGATCCGGCGTTCAACCGCCATGCCGTCAAACGCAGCCGCGGTAAGTCTTGGAACAGACATGGTACTTGCTGAAGCAAGTCCCTTCTTAGCGGCAGAGGCCATGAGTCCTCTGTGAGCATCTCTTGAAGTTCCGGGTACCAAGTCCTTCTTGGCCAATCCGGAGCCACGAGTATAGTTCTTACTCCTCTCCTTCTTATAATTCTCAGTACCTTGGGTATGAGAGGCAGAGGAGGGAACACATACACCGACTGGTACACCCACGGTGTTACCAGAGCGTCCCAGCTATTGCCTGAGGGTCTCTTGACCTGGCGCAATACCTGTCCAGTTTTTTGTTCAGACGGGACGCCATCATGTCCACCTTTGGTCTTTCCCAACGGTTCACAATCATGTGGAAGACTTCCAGATGAAGTCTCCACTCTCCCGGGTGGAGGTCGTGCCTGCTGAGGAAGTCTGCTTCCCAGTTGTCCACTCCCGGAATGAACACCGCTAACAGTGTTATCACATGATTTTTCGCCCAGCGAAGAATCCTTGCTGCCATTGCGCTCCTGCTTCTTGTGCCGCCCTGTCTGTTTACGTGGGCGACTGCCGTGATGTTGTCCGACTGGATCAGCACCGGTTGACTTTGAAGCAGAGGTCTTCCTAGGCTAAGAGCATTGTAAATTGCCCTTAGCTCCAGTATATTTATGTGGAGAGAAGTCTCCAGACTTGACCACACTCCTTGGAAATTTCTTCCCTGTGTGACTGCTCCCCAGCCTCTCAGGCTGGCATCCGTGGTCACCAGGACCCAGTCCTGAATGCCGAATCTGCTGCCCTCTAGTAGATGAGCACTCTGCAGCCACCACAGAAGACACCCTTGTCCTTGGAGACAGGATTATCCGCTGATGCATCTGAAGATGCGATCCGGACCATTCGTCCAGCAGAACCCACTGAAAAATTCTTTCGTGAAATCTGCCGAATGGAATCGCTTCGTAAGAAGCCACCATTTTTCCCAGGACTCTTGTGCATTGATGCACTGACACTTGGCCTGGTTCTAGGAGGTTCCTAACTAGCTCGGATAACTCCCAGGCTTTCTCCTCCGGGAGAAACACCTTTTTCTGGACTGTGTCCAGAATCATCCCTAGTAACAGCAGACGTGTCGTCGGAATCAGCTGCGATTTTGGAATATTTAGAATCCACCCGTGCTGTCGTAGAACTACTTGAGATAGTGCTACTCCGACCTCCAACTGTTCTCTGGACCTTGCCCTTATCAGGAGATCGTCCAAGTAAGGGATAATTAAGACGCCTTTTCTTTGAAGAAGAATCATCATTTCGGCCATTACCTTGGTAAAGGCCCGGGGTGCCGTGGACAATCCAAACGGCAGCGTCTGAAATTGATAGTGACAGTTCTGTACCACGAACCTGAGGTACCCTTGGTGAGAAGGGCAATTTGGGACATGGAGGTAAGCATCCTTGATGTCCAGGGACACCATATAGTCCCCTTCTTCCTGGTTCGCTATCACTGCTCTGAGTGACTCCATCTTGATTTGAACCTTTGTATGTAAGTGTTCAAAGATTTCAGATTTAGAATAGATCTCACCGAGCCTTCTGGCTTCAGTACCACAAATAGTGTGGAATAATACCCCTTTCCTTGTTGTAGGAGGGGTACTTTGATTATCACCTGCTGGGAATACAGCTTGTGAATTGTTTCCAATAATGCCTCCCTGTCGGAGGGAGACGTTGGTAAAGTAGATTTCAGGAACCTGCGAGGGGGAGACGTCTCTAATTTCCAATCTGTACCCCTGGGATACTACTTGTAGGATCCAGGGGTCCACTTGCGAGTGAGCCCACTGCGCGCTGAAACTCTTGAGACGACCCCCCCCACCGCACCCGAGTCCGCTTGTACGGCCCCAACGTCATGCTGAGGACTTGGCAGAAGCGGTGGAGAGCTTCTGTTCCTGGGAAGGGTCTGCCTGCTGCAGTCTTCTTCCGTTCCTCTACCCCTGGGCAGATATGACTGGCCTTTTGCCCGCTTGCCCTTATGGGGACGAAAGGACTGAGGCTGAAAAGACGGTGTCTTTTTCTGCTGAGATGTGACTTGGGGTAAAAAGGTGGATTTTCCAGCTGTTGCCGTGGCCACCAGGTCCGATGGACCGACCCCAAATAACTCCTCCCCTTTATACGGCAATACTTCCATGTGCCGTTTGGAATCTGCATCACCTGACCACTGTCGTGTCCATAAACATCTTCTGGCAGACATGGACATCGCACTTACTCTTGATGCCAGAGTGCAAATATCCCTCTGTGCATCTCGTATATATAGAAATGCATCCTTTAAATGCTCTATAGTCAATAAAATACTGTCCCTGTCAAGGGTATTAATATTTTCAGTCAGGGAATCCGACCAAGCCACCCCAGCGCTGCACATCCAGGCTGAGGCGATCGCTGGTCGCAGTATAACACCAGTATGTGTGTATATACTTTTTAGGATATTTTCCAGCCTCCTATTAGCTGGCTCCTTGAGGGCGGCCGTATCTGGAGACGGTAACGCCACTTGTTTTGATAAGCGTGTGAGCGTCTTTAATTTTCTATCGGGGGAAACCCACGCATCATCACACACTTCATTTAATTTATCTGATTCAGGAAAAACTACAGGCAGTTTTTTCACACCCCACATAATACCCTTTTTTGTGGTACTTGTAGTATCAGAAATATGTAACAACTCCTTCATTGCCCTTAACATGTGTGGCCCTAATGGAAAATACGTTTGTTTCTTCACCGTCGACACTGGAGTCAGTGTCCATGTCTGTGTCTGTGTCGACCGACTGAGGTAATGGGCGTTTTAAAGCCCCTGACGGTGTTTGAGACGCCTGGACAGGTACTAATTGGTTTGCCGGCCGTCTCATGTCGTCAACCGACCTTGCAGCTTGTTGACATTATCACGTAATTCCCTAAATAAGCCATCCATTCCGGTGTCGACTCCCTAGAGAGTGACATCACCATTACAGGCAATTGCTCCGCCTCCTCAC
Organism: Pseudophryne corroboree; assembly: GCF_028390025.1. NCBI lineage: Eukaryota > Metazoa > Chordata > Amphibia > Anura > Myobatrachidae > Pseudophryne > Pseudophryne corroboree. The sequence continues at coordinate 149,281,017 of NC_086449.1, forward strand.
CAACATCGTCCTCATACATGTCGACACACACGTACCGACACACAGCACACACACAGGGAATGCTCTGATAGAGGACAGGACCCCACTAGCCCTTTGGGAAGACAGAGGGAGAGTTTGCCAGCACACACCAAAACGCTATAATTTTACAGGGACAACCTTATATAAGTGTTTTCCCTTATAGCATCTTAATATGTAATAATATCGCCACAAAAATGCCCCCCCTCTCTGTTTTAACCCTGTTTCTGTAGTGCAGTGCAGGGGAGAGCCTGGGAGCCTTCCCACCAGCAGTTCTGTGAGGGAAAATGGCGCTGTGTGCTGAGGAGAATAGGCCCCGCCCCCTTTTCGGCGGGCTTCTTCTCCCGTTTTTCTGACAACCTGGCAGGGGTTAAATACATCCATATAGCCCCAGGGGCTATATGTGATGTATTTTTAGCCAGCATAGGTACTTTCATTGCTGCCCAGGGCGCCCCCCCAAGCGCCCTGCACCCTCAGTGACCGTTGGTGTGAAGTGTGCTGAGAGCAATGGCGCACAGCTGCAGTGCTGTGCGCTACCTTAAGAAGACTGGGAAGTCTTCAGCCGCCGATTTCTGGACCTCTTCTCTCTTCAGCATCTGCAAGGGGGTCGGCGGCGCGGCTCCGGTGACCCATCCAGGCTGTACCTGTGATCGTCCCTCTGGAGCTAGTGTCCAGTAGCCTAAGAAGCCAATCCATCCTGCACGCAGGTGAGTTCACTTCTTCTCCCCTAAGTCCCTCGATGCAGTGAGCCTGTTGCCAGCAGGACTCACTGAAAATAAAAAACCTAACAAAACTTTTACTCTAAGCAGCTCTTTAGGAGAGCCACCTAGATTGCACCCTTCTCGGCCGGGCACAAAGATCTAACTGAGGCTTGGAGGAGGGTCATGGGGGGAGGAGCCAGTGCACACCACCTGATCCTAAAGCTTTTACTTTTGTGCCCTGTCTCCTGCGGAGCCGCTATTCCCCATGGTCCTGACGGAGTCCCCAGCATCCACTTAGGACGTCAGAGAAATATATATATATATATATATATATATATATATATATATATATATATACACATATGTATATCTATATACATACTAGGGTCTCAATCTCTGCTGATAAGGTACCTGTCCACACTGCCACAGCGCTATAAACCCATGCCGACACAATCGCCGGTCTGAGTAGTGTACCAGAATGTGCACGCTATCTGCAGGATCCCTGAGAATAGCTGTTACGACAGGTTACCTTTTGGGCAAACGTGACACCCTAGGGGAAGATTCCCATCGTATCCTGGCCCTAGTGGGGAAAGGATACTGCCTGAGAATTCTTTCTGGGAAACTGCAGTCTCTTGTCTGGAGATTCCCGCTCTTTTTCCTCATGAGAGGGGGGAAATTTACCTCAGCTTTCTTACCCTTAAACATGTGTACCCTTGTGTCAGGGACAGATGAGTCATCAGTGATATGCAAATCATCTTTTATTACAATAATCATATATTGAATACTTTTCTGCCATTTTGGCTGTAACTTTGCATTATCGTAGTCGACACTGGAGTCAATCTCCGTGTCGACATCAGTGTTTATTATTTTGGGTAGTGAGCATTGAGAGACACTGAAGGTCTCTGCGACAGAGGGACAGACATGGGTAGATTTCCTGTCTGTTCTCTAATCTTTTGTGCAATAAATTCACCTCAGCACTTAATTACACATATCCAACAGGTGTCTGCGTTGTCGACGGAGACACCCTCACACACATATTTGCTCTATCTCCTCCTTAGGGGAGCCTTTTACCTCAGACATGTCGACACACACGTACCGACACACCACACACACAGGGGATGCTCTATTTGAAGACAGTTCCCCCACAAGGCCCTTTGGAGAGACAGAGAGAGAGTATGCCAGCACACACCCCAGCGCTATATGACCCAGGAATCACACAGTAACGTAGTGTTAACCCAGTAGCTGCTGTATATATTGTTTTTACGCCAAATTTATGTTCCCCCCCCCCCCCCCCCTCTCTTTTCACCCTCTTCTATCGTGCTTCTGCAGGGGAGAGCCTGGGGAGCTTCCACTCAGCGGAGCTGTGGAGAGAAAATGGCGCTGGTGAGTGCTGAGGAAGAAGCCCCGCCCCCTCAGCGGCGGGCTTCTGTCCCGCGATTTTGTGTAAAATAATGGCGGGGGCTCATGCATATATACAGTGCCCAGCTGTATATATGCTCTATTTTGCCAGGAGGTACTCAATTGCTGCCCAGGGCGCCCCCCCCTGCGCCCTGCACCCTACAGTGACCGGAGTGTGTGGGTGTAATGTGGGAGCAATGGCGCACAGCTGCAGTGCTGTGCGCTACCTCATATGAAGACAGGAGTCTTCTGCCGCCGATTTTGACGTCTTCTTGCTTCACCCGCCGGCTTCTGTCTTCTGGCTCTGCGAGGGGGACGGCGGCGCGGGTCCGGGAACTGACAACCAAGGTTAAGTTCCTGTGTTTGATCCCTCTGGAGCTAATGGTGTCCAGTAGCCTAAGAAGCGCAACCTAGCCGCAGTTAGTAGATTTGCTTCTCTCCCCTCAGTCCCACGTAGCAGAGAGTCTGTTGCCAGCAGAAGCTCTCTGAAAATGAAAAACCTAACTAAAATACTTTAATAGCAAGCTCAGGAGAGCTCACTAAAATGCACCCAGCTCCGTCCGGGCACAGATTCTAACTGAGGTCTGGAGGAGGGGCATAGAGGGAGGAGCCAGTGCACACCAGTAGTCCTAATTCTTTCTAGGAGTGCCCAGTCTCCTGCGGAGCCCGTCTATTCCCCATGGTCCTTACGGAGTCCCCAGCATCCACTAGGACGTTAGAGAAAAATCCTTTTACTGCAGCGTCCTATGTCCTGCTGCCAGTCTGTCTGCCCCCTTCGGCATCAACAATCCCCACTCCCTAGCTGCGGCGCTGGTGGAACAAAAGCTGCTGCGGGCACCGGCATAGATGTGTATGAAAGCGGCACAGCGGAAGGCTTTCATAGCACTCCCTGCGCCGCATACTATCTGTGCCCTGGAGCCTCCTCTGCGCGTGATGTCACAGAAGTTCCTCCCCGCCACAGCCACCTCCAGAGGCCCTGACTCCGCAGCACAGCACCTGGCCTGTTGGCCTGGAAGCCGCGAGATGGATAATGTAATGGATAGAGTGGGTGATATCGCGCAGGATAATGTCTGGACGCTGAAACAATGTAAAAGGTGAGAGTGCTGTGCAGTGCAGTGGGTGTGCGGTGTCACTGACACTGCACAGCACTCTCACCTTTTACATTGATTCAGCGAATCAGTCAGTTCTGGCAGCCAGTCACTATTGTTAGCGCCGGTGTCCCAACGCGCTGCATTACAAGGCAGTAGACGCACTAAATAAACTATAGCTCCCAGCAGTCCTTAGCGCCAAAGCATTCCGCCGCTAAGGCCTGCTGGAGCTGTAGTTTATAGAGTGCATCTTCTTCCCTGTAATGCGGCGCGTTGGGACACCGGCGCTAACAATAGTAACTGGCTGCTTGGCTGCTGTGCGAGTCTCCATAAGAGCCACTGTATTACCCACCCCTCCCCCACTCGCTACACCTGCTCCTCCAGCAGCGGTGGCTCCGGACCCCTCCCCCCCACTGCTCAACCTGCCACACCACCACACCCACCCCTCCCCGTGGCATCCCCGGCTCTGGACCCCCACTCGCGGCATCACCGCACCAGCACCCCCGCCATCCGTGTTTTCCCCACTCCAGCGACACCCCCAACCACAGCACCTACTAGGTGATTAAGCAGGCCCTGCGTGCGCTGTTCACGCCGTTGCAAGGGGCTACAACCCATTAACCATCGCACGCCCTTTGCCCGTGCAATAACACACAATTATGATTAGAGGTAATACTCCATATAATACAAATATTGCACACCACAAGGGCGTGCGAGAGTTAAAGGTGTGTAGCCCCTTACGATGATGGCGTGAAGAGCGCCTGTAGGGCGCGATGAGTCACCTAGTAGAAAATAAATGCACAAAACTCTTCAGGAGCTTCTTTCAGCGTGACCGGCTCCTCCGGACACATTTTCTAAACTGAGTCTGGTAGGAGGGTCATAGAGGGAGGAGCCAGCCCACACTTATAAAAAATTTAAAGTGCCCATGGCTCCTAGTGGACCAGTCTATACCCCATGGTACTAAATGAACCCCAGTATCTTCTAGGACGCAACAGAAAATAAGATTTTACTTACCGATAAATCTATTTCTCGTAGTCCGTAGTGGATGCTGGGGACTCCGTCAGGACCATGGGGATTAGCGGCTCCGCAGGAGACAGGGCACAAAAATAAAGCTTTAGGATCAGGTGGTGTGCACTGGCTCCTCCCCCTATGACCCTCCTCCAAGCCTCAGTTAGGATACTGTGCCCGGACGAGCGTACACAATAAGGAAGGATTTTGAATCCCGGGTAAGACTCATACCAGCCACACCAATCACACCGAACAACTTGTGATCTGAACCCAGTTAACAGTATGACAACGTAGGAGCCTCTGAACAGACGGCTCACAACAATAACAACCCGATTTTTTTTTTTTGTAACAATAACTATGTACAAGTATTGCAGACAATCCGCACTTGGGATGGGCGCCCAGCATCCACTACGGACTACGAGAAATAGATTTATCGGTAAGTAAAATTTTATTTTCTCTAACGTCCTAGTGGATGCTGGGGACTCCGTCAGGACCATGGGGATTATACCAAAGCTCCCAAACGGGCGGGAGAGTGCGGATGACTCTGCAGCACCGAATGAGAGAACTCCAGGTCCTCTTTAGCCAGGGTATCAAATTTGTAGAATTTTACAAACGTGTTCTCCCCCCGACCACGTAGTTGCTCGGCAGAGTTGTAATGCCGAGACCCCTCGGGCAGCCGCCCAGGATGAGCCCACCTTCCTTGTGGAATGGGCATTTACATATTTTGGCTGTGGCAGGCCTGCCACATAATGTGCAAGCTGAATTGTACTACACATCCAACTAGCAATCGTCTGCTTAGAAGCAAGAGCACCCAGTTTGTTGGGTGCATACAGGATAACAGCAAGTCAGTTTTCCTGACTCCAGCAGTCCTGGAAACCTATATTTTCAGGGCCCTGACAACATCTAGCAACTTGGAGTCCTCCAAGTCCCTAGTAGCCGCAGGTACCACAATAAGCTAGGAACAGCAGACGTGTCGTCGGAAACAACTGCGGTTTTGGAATATTTAGAATCCACCCGTGCTGTCGTAGAACTACTTGAGATAGTGCTACTCCGACCTCCAACTGTTCTCTGGACCTTGCTCTTATCAGGAGGTCGTCCATTTTCCTCGAAGAAGAATCATCATTTCGGGCATTACCTTGGTAAAGACCCGGAGTGCCGTGGACAATCCAAACGGCAGCGTCTGAAACTGATAGTGACAGTTCTGTACCACGAACCTGAGATACCCTTGGTGAGAAGGGCAAATTTGGACATGGAGGTAAGCATCCCTGATGTCCCGGGACACCATATAGTCCCCTTCTTCCTGGTTCGCTATCACTGCTCTGAGTGACTCCATCTTGATTTGAACCTTTGTAAGTGTTCAAATATTTCAGATTTAGAATAGGTCTCACCGAGCCTTCTGGTTTCAGTACCACAATATAGTGTGGAATAATACCCCTTTCCTTGTTGTAGGAGGGGTACTTTGATTATCACCTGCTGGGAATACAGCTTGTGAATTGTTTCCAATACTGGCTCCCTGTCGGAGGGAGACGTTGGTAAAGCAGACTTCAGGAACCTGCGAGGGGAAACGTCTCGACTTTCCAATCTGTACCCCTGGGATACTACTTGTAGGATCCAGGGGTCCTGTACGGCTCCAGCGTCATGCTGAGAACTTGGCAGAAGCGGTGGAAGGCTTCTGTTCCTGGGAATGGGCTGCCTGCTGCAGTCTTCTTCCCTTTCCTCTATCCCTGGCAGATATGCTTATGGGGACGAAAGGACTGAGGCTGAAAAGACGGTGTCTTTTTCTGCATAGATGTGACTTAGGGTAAAAACGGTGGATTTCCCAGCAGTTGCCGTGGCCACCAGGTCCGATGGACCGACCCCAAATAACTCCTCCCCTTTATACGGCAATACATCTTTGTGCCGTTTGGAATCTGCATCACCTGACCACTGTCGTGTCCATAAACATCTTATTGGCAGATATGGACATCGCACTTACTCTTGATGCCAGAGTGCAAATATCCCTCTGTGCATCTCGCATATATAGAAATGCATTTTTTAAATGCTCTATAGTAAATAAATACTGTCCCTGTCAAGGGTATCAATATTTTCAGTCAGGGAATCCGACCAAGACACCCCCGCGCTGCACATCCAGGCTGAGGCGATCGCTGGTCGCAGTATAACACCAGTATGTGTGTATATACTTTTTAGGATATTTTCCAGCCTCCTATCAGCTGGCTCCTTGAGGGCGGCCGTATCTGGAGACGGTACCGCCACTTGTTTTGATAAGCGTGTGAGCGCCTTATCCACCCTAAGGGGTGTTTCCCAACGCGCCCTAACTTCTGGCGGGAAAGGGTATACCGCCAATAATTTTCTATCGGGGGAACCCCGCGCCTCATCACACACTTCATTTAATTTATCTGATTCAGGAAAAACTATAGGTAGTTTTTCCACACCCCACATAATACCCTTTTTTGTGGTACTTGTAGTATCAGAAATATGTAACACCTCCTTCATTGCCCTTAACAAGTAACGTGTGGCCCTAAAGGAAAATACGTTTGTTTCTTCACCGTCGACACTGGAGTCAGTGTCCGTGTCGACCGACTGAGGTAAAAATAAGAATTTACTTACCGATAATTCTATTTCTCGGAGTCCGTAGTGGATGCTGGGGTTCCTGAAAGGACCATGGGGAATAGCGGCTCCGCAGGAGACAGGGCACAAAAAGTAAAGCTTTACGATCAGGTGGTGTGCACTGGCTCCTCCCCCTATGACCCTCCTCCAAGCCTCAGTTAGGATACTGTGCCCGGACGAGCGTACACAATAAGGAAGGATTTTGAATCCCGGGTAAGACTCATACCAGCCACACCAATCACACTGTACAACCTGTGATCTGAACCCAGTTAACAGTATGATAACAGCGGAGCCTCTGAAAAGATGGCTCACAACAATAATAACCCGATTTTTGTAACTATGTACAAGTATTGCAGATAATCCGCACTTGGGATGGGCGCCCAGCATCCACTACGGACTCCGAGAAATAGAATTATCGGTAAGTAAATTCTTATTTTCTCTATCGTTCTAGTGGATGCTGGGGTTCCTGAAAGGACCATGGGGATTATACCAAAGCTCCCAAACGGGCGGGAGAGTGCGGATGACTCTGCAGCACCGAATGAGAGAACTCCAGGTCCTCCTTAGCCAGGGTATCAAATTTGTAGGATTTTACAAACGTGTTTGCCCCTGACTAAGTAGCCGCTCGGCAAAGTTGTAAAGCCGAGACCCCTCGGGCAGCCGCCCAAGATGAGCCCACCTTCCTTGTGGAATGGGCATTTACATATTTTGGCTGTGGCAGGCCTGCCACAGAATGTGCAAGCTGAATTGTATTACACATCCAACTAGCAATAGTCTGCTTAGAAGCAAGAGCACCCAGTTTGTTGGGTGCATACAGGATAACAGCAAGTCAGTTTTCCTGACTCCAGCCGTCCTGGAACCTATATTTCCAGGGCCCTGACAACATCTAGCCACTTGGAGTCCTCCAAGTCCCTAGTAGGCGCAAGGCACCACAATAAGCTGGTTCAGGTGAAACACTGACACCACCTTAGGGAGAGAACTGGGGACGAGTCCGCAGCTCTGCCCTGTCCGAATGGACAAACAGATATGGGCTTTTTTGAGAAAAAAACCACCAATTTGACACTCGCCTGGCCCAGGCCAGGGCCAAGAGCATGGTCACTTTTCATGTGAGATGCTTCAAATCCACAGATTTGACTGGTTTTAAACCAATGTGATTTGAGGAATCCCAGAACTACGTTGAGATCCCGCAGTGCCACTGGAGGCACAAAAAGGGGGTTGTATATGCAATACTCCCTTGACAAACTTCTGGACTTCAGGAACTGAAGCCAATTCTTTCTGGAAGAAAATCGACAGGGCCGAAATTTGAACCTTAATGGACCCCAATTTGAGGCCCATAGACACTCCTGTTTGCAGGAAATGCAGGAATCGACAGAGTTGAAATTTCTTCGTGGGGCCTTCCTGGCCTCACACCACGCAACATATTTTCGCCACATGTGGTGATAATGTTGTGCGGTCACCTCCTTCCTGGCTTTGACCAGGGTAGGAATGACCTCTTCCGGAATGCCTTTTTCCCTTAGGATCCGGCGTTCCACCGCCATGCCGTCAAACGCAGCTGCGGTAAGTCTTGGAACAGACATGGTACTTGCTGAAGCAAGGCCCTTCTTAGCGGCAGAGGCCATAAGTCCTCTGTGAGCATCTCTTGAAGTTCCGGGTACCAAGTCCTTCTTGGCCAATCCGGAGCCATGAGTATAGTTCTTACTCCTCTACGTCTTATAATTCTCAGTACCTTAGGTATGAGAAGCAGAGGAGGGAACACATACACCGACTGGTACACCCACGGTGTTACCAGAACGTCCACAGCTATTGCCTGAGGGTCTCTTGACCTGGCGCAATACCTGTCCCGTTTTTTGTTCAGACGGGACGCCATCATGTCCACCTTTGGTATTTCCCAACGGTTCACAATCATGTGGAAAAACTTCCCGATGAAGTTTCCACTCTCCCGGGTGGAGGTCGTGCCTGCTGAGGAAGTCTGCTTCCCAGTTTCCATTCCCGGAATGAAACACTGCTGACAGTGCTATCACATGATTTTCCGCCCAGCGAAAAGTCCTTGCAGTTTTTGCCATTGCCCTCCTGCTTCTTGTGCCGCCCTGTCTGTTTACGTGGGCGACTGCCGTGATGTTTTTCCCACTGGATCAATACCGGCTGACCTTGAAGCAGAGGTCTTGCTAAGCTTAGAGCATTATAAAATTACCCTTAGCTCCAGTATATTTATGTGGAGAAAAGTCTCCAGACTTGATCACACTCCCTGGAAATTTTTTCCTTGTGTGACTGCTCCCCAGCCTCTCGGGCTGGCCTCCGTGGTCACCAGCATCCAATCCTGAATGCCGAATCTGCGGCCCTCTAGAAGATGAGCACTCTGTAACCACCACAGGAGAGACACCCTTGTCCTTGGATATAGGGTTATCCGCTGATGCATCTGAAGATGCGATCCGGACCATTTGTCCAGCAGATCCCACTGAAGAGTTCTTGCGTGAAATCTGCCGAATGGAAGCGCTTCGTAATAAGCCACCATTTTTACCAGGACTCTTGTGCAATGATGCACTGACACTTTTCCTGGTTTTAGGAGGATCCCGATTAGCTCGGATAACTCCCTGGCTTTCTCCTCTGGGAGAAACACCTTTTCCTGGACTGTGTCCAGAATCATCCCTAGGCACAGCAGACGTGTCGTCGGGATCAGCTGCGATTTTGGAATATTTAGAATCCACCCGTGCTGTTGTAGCAGTATCCGAGATAGTGCTACTCCGACCTCCAACTGTTCCCTGGACTTTGCCCTTATCAGGAGATCGTCCAAGTAAGGGATAATTAAGACGCCTTTTCTTCGAAGAAGAATCATCATTTCGGCCATTACCTTGGTAAAGACCTGGGGTGCCGTGGACAATCCAAACGGCAGCGTCTGAAACTGATAGTGACAGTTCTGTACCACGAACCTGAAGTATCCTTAGTGAGAAGGGCAAATTTGGGACATGGAGGTAAGCATCCCTGATGTCCCGGGACACTATATAGTCCCCTTCTTCCTGGTTCGTTATCACTGCTCTGAGTGACTCCATCTTGATTTGAACCTTTGTAAGTGTTCAAATTTTTTAGATTTAGAATAGGTCTCACCTAGCCTTCTGGCTTCAGTACCACAATATAGTGTGGAATAATACCCCTTTCCTTGTTGTAGGAGGGGTAATTTGATTTTCACCTGCTGGGAATACAGCTTGTGAATTGTTTCCCATACTGCCTCCTTGTCGGAGGGAGACCTTGGTAAAGCAGACTTCAGGAGCCTGCGAGGGGGAAACGTCTCGACATTCCAATCTGTACCCCTGGGATACTACTTGTAGGATCCAGGGGTCCTGTACGGTCCCAGCGTCATGCTGAGAGCTTGGCAGAAGCGGTGGAAGGCTTCTGTTCCTGGGAATGGGCTGCCTGCTGCAGTCTTCTTCCCTTTCCTCTATCCCTGGGCAGATATGACTCTTATAGGGACGAAAGGACTGAGGCTGAAAAGACGGTGTCTTTTTCTGCAGAGATGTGACTTAGGGTAAAAACGGTGGATTTTCCAGCAGTTGCCGTGGCCACCAGGTCCGATGGACCGACCCCAAATAACTCCTCTTCCTTTATACGGCAATACACCTTTGTGCCGTTTGGAATCTGCATCACCTGACCACTGTCGTGTCCATAAACATCTTCTGGCAGATATGGACATCGCACTTACTCTTGATGCCAGAGTGCAAATATCCCTCTGTGCATCTCGTATATATAGAAATGCATCCTTTAAATGCTCTATAGTCAATAAAATACTGTCCCTGTCAAGGGTATCAATATTTTTAGTCAGGGAATCCGACCAAGCCACCCCAGCTCTGCACATCCAGGCTGAGGCGATCGCTGGTCGCAGTATAACACCAGTATGTGTGTATATACTTTTTATGATATTTTCCAGCCTCCTGTCAGCTGGCTCCTTGAGGACGGCCCTATCTATAGACGGTACCGCCACTTGTTTTGATAAGCGTGTGAGCGCCTTATCCACCCTAAGGGGTATTTCCCACCGCGCCCTAACTTCTGGCGGGAAAGGGTATACCGCCAATAATTTTCTATCGGGGGGAACCCACGCATCATCACACACTTCATTTAATTTATCTGATTCAGGAAAAACTACAGGTAGTTTTTTCACATCCCACATAATACCCTCTTTTGTGGTACTTGTAGTATCAGAAATATGTAACACCTCCTTCATTGCCCTTAACAAGTAACGTGTGGCCCTAAAGGGAAATACGTTTGTTTCTTCACCGTCGACACTGAAATCAGTGTCCGTGTCTGTGTCTGTCGACCGACTGAGGTAAAAGGACGTTTTAACGCCCCTGACGGTGTTTGAGACGCCTGGACAGGTACTAATTTGTTTGCCAGCCGTCTCATGTCGCCAACCGACCTTGCAGCGTGTTGACATTATCACGTAATTCCATAAATAAGCCATCCATTCCGGTGTCGACTCCCTAGAGAGTGACATCACCATTACAGGCAATTTGCTCCGCCTCCTCACCAACATCGTCCTCATACATGTCGACACACACGTACCGACATATAGCACACACACACAGGGAATGCTCTGATAGAGGACAGGACCCCACTAGCCCCTTGGGGAGACAGAGGGAGAGTTTGCCAGCACACACCAAAGCGCTATATTTTACAGGGATAGCCTTATAATAAGTGCTCCCTTATAGCTGCTTTTATAAAATCACAATTTCGCCAAATTTTGCCCCCCCTCTCTTGATTTAACCCTGTTTCTGTAGTGCAGTGCAGGGGAGAGCCTGGGAGCCTTCCTGACCAGCGGAACTGTGTGAGGAAATGGCGCTGTGTGCTGAGGAGATAGGCCCCGCCCCTTTTTCGGCGGGCTCGTCTCCCGCTTAAAAATGGATTCTGGCAGGGGTTAAATATCTCCATATAGCCCCGGAGGCTATATGTGAGGTATTTTTTTGCCTAAAAATAAGAATTTACTTACCGATAATTCTATTTCTCGGAGTCCGTAGTGGATGCTGGGGTTCCTGAAAGGACCATGGGGAATAGCGGCTCCGCAGGAGACAGGGCACAAAAGTAAAGCTTTTACAGGTCAGGTGGTGTGTACTGGCTCCTCCCCCTATGACCCTCCTCCAGACTCCAGTTAGGTACTGTGCCCGGACGAGCGTACACAATAAGGGAGGATTTTGAATCCCGGGTAAGACTCATACCAGCCACACCAATCACACCGTACAACTTGTGATCTAAACCCAGTTAACAGTATGATAACAGAGGAGCCTCTGAAAGATGGCTTCCTAAACAATAACCCGAATTAGTTAACAATAACTATGTACAAGTATTGCAGATAATCCGCACTTGGGATGGGCGCCCAGCATCCACTACGGACTCCGAGAAATAGAATTATCGGTAAGTAAATTCTTATTTTCTCTATCGTCCTAAGTGGATGCTGGGGTTCCTGAAAGGACCATGGGGATTATACCAAAGCTCCCAAACGGGCGGGAGAGTGCGGATGACTCTGCAGCACCGAATGAGAGAACTCCAGGTCCTCCTTTGCCAGGGTATCAAATTTGTAAAAATTTACAAACGTGTTCTCCCCTGACCACGTAGCTGCTCGGCAGAGTAGTAATGCCGAGACCCCTCGGGCAGCCGCCCAAGATGAGCCCACCTTCCTTGCGGAATGGGCCTTAACAGATTTAGGCTGTGGCAGGCCTGCCACAGAATGTACAAGTTGAATTTTGTTACAAATCCAACGAGCAATCGACTGCTTAGAAGCAGGTGCACCCAACTTGTTGGGTGCATACAGTATAAACAGCGAGTCAGATTTTCTGACTCCAGCCGTCCTTTAAATGTATATTTTTAAGGCTCTGACAACGTCCAACAACTTGGAGTCCTTCAAGTCGTCTGTAGCCGCAGGCACTACAATAGGCTGGTTCAGGTGAAACGCTGATACCACCTTAGGGAGAAAATGCGGACGCGTCCGCAGCTCTGCCCTATGTCGAATGGAAAATTAAATAAGGGCTTTTATAAAACAAAGCCGCCAGTTCAGATACTCTCCCGGCCGAAGCCAGGGCCAGTAACATAGTCACTTTCCATGTGAGATATTTCAAATCCACCTTCTTTAGTGGTTCAAACCAATTTGATTTGAGGAAATCTAAAACTACATTTAGATCCCACGGTGCCACCTTAGGCACCACAGGAGGCTGTATATGCAGTACTCCTTTGATAAAAATCTGGACCTCAGGGACTGAGGCCAATTCTTTTTGGAAGAATATTGATAGGGCCGAAATTTGAACCTTAATAGATCCCAATTTGAGACCCATAGACAATCCTGATTGCAGGAAATGTAGGAAAACGACCCAGTTGAAATTCCTCCATCGGAGCACTCCGCTGCTCGCACCACGCAACATATTTTCGCCAAATACGGCGATAATGCTTCGCGGTGACTTCCTTCCTTGCCTTTATCAAGGTAGGAATGACTTCTTCTGGAATGCCTTTTCCTTTTAGGATCTGGCATTCAAAACGCCATGCCGTCAAACGCAGCCGCGGTAAGTCTTGAAAAAGACAAGTACCCTGCTGAAGCAGGTCCCTTCTCAGAAGTAGAGGCCACGGAGCGTCCGTGACCATCTCTTGAAGTTCCGGGTACCAAGTCCTTCTTGGCCAATCCGGAGCCACTAGTCTTACTCCACTTTGCCGTATAATCCTCAATACCTTTGGTATGAGAGGCAGAGGAGGAAACACATATACCGACTGGTACACCCAAGATGTTACCAGCGCGTCCACAGCTATTGCCTGCGGACCTCTTGACCTGGCGCAATACCTGTCCAGTGTTTTGTTGAGGCGAGACGCCATCATGTCCACCATTGGTTTTACCCAACGGTTTAATAGCATGTGGAAAACTTCTGGATGAAGTCTCCACTCTCCCGGGTGAAGGTCGTGTCTGCTGAGGAAGTCTGCTTCCCAGTTGTCCACGCCCGGGATGAATACTGCTGACAGTGCTATCACGTGATTCTCCGCCCAGCGAAGGATCCTGGCAGCTTCTGCCATTGCCCTCCTGCTTCTTGTGCCGCCCTGTCTGTTTACATGGGCGACTGCCGTGATGTTGTCCGACTGGATCAACACCGGTCTTCCTTGAAGCAGAGGTTCCGCCTGGCTTAGAGCATTGTAGATTGCTCTTAGTTCCAGAATGCTTATGTGAAGAGACTTTTTCAGGCTCGACCACACTCCCTGGAAATTTCTTCCGTGTGACTGCTCCCCAGCCTCTCTGGCTGGCACCCGTGGTCACCAGGATCCAATCCTGCATGCCGAATCTGCGGCCCTCCAATAGATGAGCCTCCTGCAACCACCACAGAAGAGATACCCTTGTCCTCGGCGACAGGGTTATCCGCAGGTGCATCTGAAGATGCGACCCTGACCATTTGTCCAACAGATCCCTTTGCATGGAATCTGCCGAAAGGGATTGCTTCGTAAGAAGCTACCATTTTTTCCCAGGACTCTTGTGCATTGATGTACAGACACCTTTCCTGGTTTTAGGAGGTTCCTGACCAGGTCAGATAACTCCTTGGCTTTTTCTTCGGGAAGAAAAACCTTTTCTGAACTGTGTCCAGAATCATCCCCAGGAACAGCAGACGAGTTGTCGGCATTAATTGGGATTTTGGAATATTCAGAATCCATCCGTGCTGCTTTAGCACCTCTTGAGATAGTGCTAAACCCATCTCTAGCTGTTCTCTGGACCTTGCCCTTATTAGGAGATCGTCCAAGTATGGGATAATTAATACGCCTTTTCTTCGAAGAAGAAATATTATCTCGGCCATTACCTTTGTAAAGACCCGAGGTGCCGTGGACAAACCAAACGGCAGCGTCTGAAACTGATAGTGACAGTTTTGTACAACGAACCTGAGGTACCCCTGTGTGAGGGGTAATTGGAACGTGGAGATACGCATCCTTGATGTCCAAGGATACCATAAAGTCCCCTTCTTCCAGGTTCGCTATCACTGCTCTGAGTGACTCCATCTTGAACTTGAACTTCTTTATGTACAGGTTCAAGGACTTCAGATTTAGAATAGGCCTTACCGAGCCATCCGGCTTCGGTACCACAAAAAGAGTGGAATAATACCCCTTCCCTTGTTGTAGAAGAGGTACCTTGACTATCACCTGCTGAGAATACAGCTTGTGAATGGCTTCCAAAACCGTCTCCCTTTCTGAGGGGGACGTTGGTAAAGCAGACTTCAGGAAACGGCGAGGTGGCTCTGTCTCTAATTTCAACCTGTACCCCTGAGATATTATCTGCAGGATCCAGGGATTTACCTGCGAGTGAGCCCACTGCGCGCTGTAATTCTTGAGACGACCGCCTACCGCCCCCGAGTCCGCTTGCGAAGCCCCAGCGTCATGCTGAGGCTTTTGTAGAAACCGGGGAGGGCTTCTGTTCCTGGGAAGGAGCTGCCTGTTGCTGTCTCTTCCCTCGTCCTCTGCCTCGTGGCAGATATGAATAGCCCTTTGCTCTCTTATTTTTAAAGGAACGAAAAGGCTGCGATTGAAAGGTCGGTGCCTTTTTCTGTTGGGGAGTGACTTGAGGTAGAAAGGTGGATTTCCCGGCCGTAGCCGTGGCCACCAAATCCGATAGACCGACCCCAAATAACTCCTCTACGCATCGCCTGTCCACTGTCGTGTCCATAAAGCTCTTCTGGCCGAAATGGACATAGCACTTACCCGTGATGCCAGTGTGCAGATATCTCTCTGTGCATCACGCATATAAAGAAATGCATCCTTTATTTGTTCTAACGACAGTAAAATATTGTCCCTGTCCAGGGTATCAATATTTTCGATCAGGGACTCTGACCAAACTACCCCAGCACTGCACATCCAGGCAGTCGCAATAGCTGGTCGTAGTATAACACCTGCATGTGTGTATATACCTTTTTGGATATTTTCCATCCTCCTATCTGATGGATCTTTAAGTGCGTCCGTCTCAGGAGAGGGTAACGCCACTTGTTTTGATAAGCGTGTTAGCGCTTTGTCCACCCTAGGAGGTGTTTCCCAGCGCTCCCTAACCTCTGGCGGGAAAGGGTATAAAGCCAATAACTTCTTTGAAATTAGCAGTTTTTTATCGGGGCACCCCACGCTTCATCACACACGTCATTTAATTCTTCTGATTCGGTAAAAACTACTGGTAGTTTTTTCACACCCCACATAATACCCTGTTTAGTGGTACCTGTAGTATCAGCTAAATGTAACATCTCCTTTATTGCCAAAATCATATAACGTGTGGCCCTTTTGGAAAATACGGTTGATTCGTCACCTTCACTACCGGAATCAGTGCCTGTGTCTGGGTCTGTGTCGACCGACTGAGGCAAGGGGCGTTTTACAGCCCCTGACGGTGTTTGAGGCGCCTGGACAGGCACTAAGTGAGTGTCCGGCCGCCTCATGTCGGCAAACGACTGCTTAAGCGAGTTGACGCTATCCCGTAATTCCACAAATAAAGGCATCCATTCTGGTGTCGACCCCCTAGAAGGTGACATCCTCATATTTGGCAATTGCTCCGCCTCCACACCAATAACGTCCTCATACATGTCGACACACACGTACCGACACACAGCAGACACACAGGGAATGCTCTATACGAAGACAGGACCCACTAGCCCTTTGGGGAGACAGAGGGAGAGTCTGCCAGCACACACCAAAAAGCGCTATATATGACAGGGATAGCCTTATGATTAAGTGCTCCCTTATAGCTGCTTTTATATTAATATATTGCCATTTATTTTGCCCCCCCTCTCTGTTATACCCTGTTTCTGTAGTGCAGTGCAGGGGAGAGACCTGGGAGCCTTCCTGACCAGCGGAGCTGTGACAGAAAATGGCGCCGTGTGCTGAGGAGATAGGCCCCGCCCCTTTTCCGGCGGGCTCGTCTCCCGCTATTTAGTACATTTAGGCAGGGGTAAATATCTCCATATAGCCTCTGGGGCTATATGTGAGGTATTTTTAGCCTTTTTAAAGGTTTACATTTGCCTCCCAGGGCGCCCCCCCCCAGCGCCCTGCACCCTCAGTGACTGCCGTGTGAAGTGTGCTGAGAGGAAAATGGCGCACAGCTGCAGTGCTGTGCGCTACCTTAAGAAGACTGCAGGAGTCTTCAGCCGCCGATTCTGGACCTCTTCTTGCTTCAGCATCTGTGAGGGGGCCGGCGGCGTGGCTCCGGTGACCATCCAGGCTGTACCTGTGATCGTCCCTCTGGAGCTTCATGTCCAGTAGCCAAGAAGCCAATCCATCCTGCACGCAGGTGAGTTCACTTCTTCTCCCCTCTGTCCCTCGTTGCAGTGATCCTGTTGCCAGCAGGAATCACTGTAAAATAAAAAACCTAAGCTAAACTCTCTAAGCAGCTCTTTATGAGAGCCACCTAGAATTGCACCCTTCTCGGCCGGGCACAAAAATCTAACTGGAGTCTGGAGGAGGGTCATAGGGGGAGGAGCCAGTACACACCACCTGACCTGTAAAAGCTTTACTTTTGTGCCCTGTCTCCTGCGGAGCCGCTATTCCCCATGGTCCTTTCAGGAACCCCAGCATCCACTTAGGACGATAGAGAAAAAGGATTTTCATTGCTGCCCAGGGCGCCCCCACCCAGCGCCCTGCACCCTCAGTGACTGCCGTGTGAAGTGTGCTGAGAGCAATGGCGCACAGCTGCAGTGCTGTGCGCTACCTTAAGAAGACTGAGGAGTCTTCTGCCGCCGATTCTGGACCTTCTTCTCTTTTCAGCATCTGCAAGGGGGCCGGCGGCGAGGCTCCGGTGACCATCCAGGCTGTACCTGTGATCGTCCCTCTGGAGCTAATGTCCAGTAGCCAAAGAAGCCAATCCATCCTGCACGCAGGTGAGTTCACTTCTTCTCCCCTAAGTCCCTCGATGCAGTGATCCTGTTGCCAGCAGGACTCACTGTAAAATAAAAAACCTAAGCTAAACTTTTCTAAGCAGCTCTTTAGGAGAGCCACCTAGATTGCACCCTTCTCGGCCGGGCACAAAAACCTAACTGAGGCTTGGAGGAGGGTCATAGGGGGAGGAGCCAGTGCACACCACCTGATCCTAAAGCTTTACTTTTTGTGCCCTGTCTCCTGCGGAGCCGCTATTCCCCATGGTCCTTTCAGGAACCCCAGCATCCACTAGGACGATAGAGAAATGGGCATTATAACGTCCCTGACGGTGTTCTAGACGCCTGGACAGATACTAATATGTTTGCCGGCCGTCTCATGTCGTCAATCGACTTGCAG
This sequence comes from Pseudophryne corroboree, assembly GCF_028390025.1. NCBI lineage: Eukaryota > Metazoa > Chordata > Amphibia > Anura > Myobatrachidae > Pseudophryne > Pseudophryne corroboree. The sequence continues at coordinate 149,299,069 of NC_086449.1, forward strand.
CGTGTTGACATTATCACGTAATTCCTTAAATAAGCCATCTATTCCGGTGTCGACTCCCTAGAGAGTGACATCACCATTACAGGCAATTTGCTCCGCCTCCCAACATCGTCCTCATACATGTCGACACACACGTACCGACACACAGCACACACACACACAGGGAATGCTCTGATAGAGGACAGGACCCACTAGCCCTTTGGGGAGACAGAGGGAGAGTTTACCAGCACACACCAAATACGCTATAATTATACAGGGACAACCTTTATATAAGTGCTTTTCCCTTATAGCATTTTAATATATGTAGTCATATCGCCAAATCAGTGCCCCCCCTCTCTGTTTTAACCCTGTTTCTGTAGTGCAGTGCAGGGGAGAGCCTGGGAGCCTTCCCACCAGCATTTCTGTGAGGGAAAATGGCGCTGTGTGCTGAGGAGAATAGGCCCCGCCCCCTTTTCGGCGGGCTTCTTCTCCCGTTTTTCTGAGACCTGGCAGGGGTTAAATACATCCATATAGCCCCCAGGGGCTATATGTGATGTATTTTTAGCCATAAAAAAGGTATTATACATTGCTGCCCAGGGCGCCCCCCCAGCGCCCTGCACCCTCCGTGACCGCTGTGTGAAGTGTGCTGACAACAATGGCGCACAGCTGCAGTGCTGTGCGCTACCTCAGGAAGACTGAAAAGTCTTCTGCCGCCTGCTTCTGGACCTCTTCCATCTTCGGCATCTGCAAGGGGGGTCGGCGGCGCGGCTCCGGGACGAACCCCAGGGTGAGACCTGTGTTCCGACTCCCTCTGGAGCTAATGGTGTCCAGTAGCCTAAGAAGCCAATCCATCCTGCACGCAGGTGAGTTCACTTCTCTCCCCTAAGTCCCTCGATGCAGTGAGCCTGTTGCCAGCAGGACTCACTGAAAATAAAAAACCTAAAAACTTTTTCTAAGCAGCTCTTTAGGAGAGCTACCTAGATTGCACCCTGCTCGGACGGGCACAAAAACCTAACTGAGGCTTGGAGGAGGGTCATAGGGGGAGGAGCCAGTGCACACCACCTGATCCTAAAGCTTTATTTTTGTGCCCTGTCTCCTGCGGAGCCGCTAATCCCCATGGTCCTGACGGAGTCCCCAGCATCCACTAGGACGTTAGAGAAAATAAGATTTTACTTACCGATAAATCTATTTCTCGTAGTCCGTAGTGGATGCTGGGGACTCCGTCAGGACCATGGGGAATAGCGGCTCCGCAGGAGACAGGGCACAAAAGTAAAAGCTTTAGGATCAGGTGGTGTGCACTGGCTCCTCCCCCTATGACCCTCCTCCAAGCCTCAGTTAGGATACTGTGCCCGGACGAGCGTACACAATAAGGAAGGATTTTGAATCCCGGGTAAGACTCCTACCAGCCACACCAATCACACTGTACAACCTGTGATCTGAACCCAGTTAACAGCATGATAACAGCGGAGCCTCTGAAAAGATGGCTCACAACAATAATAACCCGATTTTTGTAACAATAACTATGTACAAGTATTGCAGACAATCCGCACTTGGGATGGGCGCCCAGCATCCACTACGGACTACGAGAAATAGATTTATCGGTAAGTAAAATCTTATTTTCTCTGACGTCCTAGTGGATGCTGGGGACTCCGTCAGGACCATGGGGATTATACCAAAGCTCCCAAACGGGCGGGAGAGTGCGGATGACTCTGCAGCACCGAATGAGAGAACTCCAGGTCCTCTTTAGCCAGGGTATCAAATTTGTAGAATTTTACAAACGTGTTCTCCCCCGACCACGTAGCTGCTCAGCAGAGTTGTAATGCCGAGACCCCTCGGGCAGCCGCCCAGGATGAGCCCACCTTCCTTGTGGAATGGGCCTTGACAGATTTAGGCTGTGGCAGGCCTGCCACAGAATGTGCAAGTTGAAATGTGCTACAAATCCAACGAGCAATCGTCTGCTTAGAAGCAAGAGCACCCAGTTTGTTGGGTGCATACAGGATAACAGCGAGTCAGTTTTCCTGACTCCAGCCGTCCTGGAAACCTATATTTTCAGGGCCCTGACAACATCTAGCAACTTGGAGTCCTCCAAGTCCCTAGTAGCCGCAGGTACCACAATAAGCTGGTTCAGGTGAAACGCTGACACCACCTTAGGAAGAAACTGGGGACGAGTCCGCAGTTCTGCCCTGTCCGAATGGACAATCAGATATGGCTTTTGTGAGACAAAGCCGCCAATTCTGACACTCGCCTGGCCGAGGCCAGGGCCAACAGCATGGTCACTTTCCATGTGAGATATTTCAAATCCACAGATTTGAGCGGTTTAAAATGTGAACTACGTTGAGATCCCACAGTGCCACTGGAGGCACAAAAGGGGGGTTGTATATGCAATACTCCCTTGACAAACTTCTGGACTTCAGGAACTGAAGCCAATTCTTTCTGGAAGAAAATTTACAGGGCCGAAATTTGAACCTTAATGGACCCCAATTTGAGGCCCATAGACACTCCTGTTTGCAGGAAATGCAGGAATCGACCGAGTTGAAATTTCTTCGTGGGGCCTTCCTGGCCTCACACCACGCAACATATTTTCGCCACATGTGGTGATAATGTTTTGCGGTCACCTCCTTCCTGGCTTTGACCATGGTAGGAATGACCTCTTCCGGAATGCCTTTTTCCCTTAGGATCTGGCGTTCCACCGCCATGCCGTCAAACGCAGCCGCGGTAAGTCTTGGAACAGACCTGGTACTTGCTGAAGCAAGTCCCTTCTTAGCGGCAGAGGCCATGAGTCCTCTGTGAGCATTTCTTGAAGTTCCGGGTGCCACGTCCTTCTTGGCCAATCCGGAGCCACGAGTATAGTTCTTACTCCTCTACGTCTTATAATTCTCAGTACCTTGGTTATGAGAAGCAGAGGAGGGAACACATACACCGACTGGTACACCCACGGTGTTACCAGAACGTCCACAGATATTGCTTGAGGGTCTCTTGACCTGGCGCAATACCTGTCCAGTTTTTTGTTCAGGCGGGACGCCATCATGTCCACCTTTGGTCTTTCCCAACGGTTCACAATCATGTGGAATACTTCCCGATGAAGTCCCCACTCTCCCGGGTGGAGGTCGTGCCTGCTGAGGAAGTCTGCTTCCCAGTTGTCCACTCCCGGAATGAACACTGCTGACAGTGCTATCACATGATTTTTCGCCCAGCGAAGAATCCTTGCAGTTTCTGCCATTGCCCTCCTGCTTCTTGTGCCGCCCTGTCTGTTTACGTGGGCGACTGCCGTGATGTTGTCCCACTGGATCAATACCGGCTGACCTTGAAGCAGAGGTCTTGCTAAGCTTAGAACATTGTAAATTGCCCTTAGCTCCAGTATATTTATGTGGAGAGAAGTCTCCAGACTTGATCACACTCCCTGGAAATTTTTTCCCTGTGTGACTGCTCCCCAGCCTCTCAGGCTGGCATCCGTGGCACCAGGACCCAGTCCTGAATGCCGAGTCTGCGGCCCTTTAGTAGATGAGCACTCTGCAGCCACCGCAGAAGAAACACCCTTGTCCTTGGAGACAGGGTTATCCGCTGATGTATCTGAAGATGCGATCCGGACCATTTTTCCAGCAGATCCCACTGAAAAGTTCTTGCGTGAAATCTACCGAATGGAATCGCTTCGTAAGAAGCCACCATTTTTCCCAGGACCCTTGTGCAATGATGCACTGACACTTTTCCTGGTTTTAGGAGGTTCCTGACTAGCTCGGATAACTCCCTGGCTTTCTTCTCCGGGAGAAACACCTTTTTCTGGACTGTGTCCAGAATCATCCCTAGGAACAGCAGACGTGTCGTCGGAAACAGCTGCGGTTTTGGAATATTTAGAATCCACCCGTGCTGTCGTAGAACTACTTGAGATAGTGCTACTCCGACCTCCAACTGTTCTCTGGACCTTGCCCCTATCAGGAGATCGTCCATTTTCTTTGAAGAAGAATCATCATTTCGGCCATTACCTTGGTAAGGACCCGGGGTGCCGTGGACAATCCAACCGGCAGCGTCTGAAACTGATAGTGACAGTTCTGTACCACGAACCTGAGGTACCCTTGGTGAGAAGGGCAAATTGGGACATGGAGGTAAGCATCCCTGATGTCCCGGGACACCATATAGTCCCCTTCTTCCTGGTTCGCTATCACTGCTCTGAGTGACTCCATCTTGATTTGAACCTTTGTATGTAAGTGTTCAACTATTTCAGATTTAGAATAGGTCTCACCGAGCCGTCTGGCTTCAGTACCACAATATAGTGTGGAATAATACCCCTTTCCTTGTTGTAGGAGGGGTACTTTGATTATCACCTGCTGGGAATACAGCTTGGGAATTGTTTCCACTACTGCCTCCCTGTCGGAGGGAGACGTTGGTAAAGCAGACTTCAGGAACCTGCGAGGGGGAGACGTCTCGAATTTCCAATCTGTACCCCTGGGATACTACTTGTAGGATCCAGGGGTCCACTTGCGAGTGAGCCCACTGCGTGCTGAAACTCTTGAGACGACCCCCCCCACCGCACCTGAGTCCGCTTGTACGGCCCCAGCGTCATGCTGAGGACTTGGCAGAAGCGGTGGAGGGCTTCTGTTTCTGGGAATGGGCTGCCTGCTGCAGTCTTCTTCCCTTTCCTCTATCCCATGGCAGATATGACTGGCCTTTTGCCCGCTTGCCCTTATGGGGACGAAAGGACTGAGGCTGAAAAGACGTTGTCTTTTTCTCCTTTATACGGCAATACTTCCATGTGCCGTTTGGAATCTGCATCACCTGACCACTGTCGTGTCCATAAACAACTTCTGGCAGATATGGACATCGCACTTACTCTTGATGCCAGAGTGCAAATATCCCTCTGTGCATCTCGCATATATAGAAATGCATCCTTTAAATGCTCTATAGTCAATAAAATACTGTCCCTGTCAAGGGTATCAATATTTTCAGTCAGGGAATCCGACCAAGCCACCCCAGCGCTGCACATCCAGGCTGAGGCGATCGCTGGTCGCAGTATAACACCAGTATGTGTGTATATACTTTTTAGGATATTTTCCAGCCTCCTATCAGCTGGCTCCTTGAGGGCGGCCCTATCTGGAGACGGTACCGCCACTTGTTTTGATAAGCGTGTGAGCGCCTTATCCACCCTAAGGGGTGTTTCCCAACGCGCCCTAACTTCTGGCGGGAAAGGGTATATTGCCAATAATTTTCTATCGGGGGAAACCCACGCATCATCACACACTTCATTTAATTTATCTGATTCAGGAAAAACTACAGGTAGTTTTTTCACACTCCACATAATACCCTTTTTTGTGGTACTTGTAGTATCAGAAATATGTAACACCTCCTTCATTGCCCTTAACAAGTAACGTGTGGCCCTAACGGAAAATACGTTTGTTTCTTCACCGTCGACACTGGAGTCAGTGTCCGTGTCTGTGTCGACCGACTGAGGTAAAAGGACGTTTTAACGCCCCTGACGGTGTTTGAGACGCCTGGACAGGTACTAATTGGTTTGCCGGCCGTCTCATGTCGTCAACCGACCTTGCAGCGTGTTGACATTATCACGTAATTCCTTAAATAAGCCATCCATTCCGGTGTCGACTCCCTAGAGAGTGACATCACCATTACAGGCAATTGCTCCGCCTCCTCACCAACATCGTCCTCATACATGTCGACACACACGTACCGACACACAGCACACACACAGGGAATGCTCTGATAGAGGACAGGACCCCACTAGCCCTTTGGGGAGACAGAGGGAGAGTTTGCCAGCACACACCAAAAACGCTATAATTATACAGGGACAACCTTTATATAAGTGTTTTTCCCCTTATAGCATTTTAATATATATAGTCATATCGCCAAATAAGTGCCCCCCCTCTCTGTTTTAACCCTGTTTCTGTAGTGCAGTGCAGGGGAGAGCCTGGGAGCCTTCCCACCAGCATTTCTGTGAGGGAAAATGGCGCTGTGTGCTGAGGAGAATAGGCCCCGCCCCCTTTTCGGCGGGCTTCTTCTCCCGTTTTTCTGAGACCTGGCAGGGGTTAAATACATCCATATAGCCCCCAGGGGCTATATGTGATGTATTTTTAGCCAGAATAAGGTACTATCATTGCTGCCCAGGGCGCCCCCCCCAAGCGCCCTGCACCCTCAGTGACCGCTGCTATGAAGTGTGCTGACAACAATGGCGCACAGCTGCAGTGCTGTGCGCTACCTTATGAAGACTGAAAAGTCTTCTGCCGCCGGTTTCTGGACCTCTTCACTTTTCGGCATCTGCAAGGGGGTCGGCGGCGCGGCTCCGGGACGAACCCCAGGGTGAGACCTGTGTTCCGACTCCCTCTGGAGCTAATGGTGTCCAGTAGCCTAAGAAGCCAATCCATCCTGCACGCAGGTGAGTTCACTTCTCTCCCCTAAGTCCCTCGATGCAGTGAGCCTGTTGCCAGCAGGACTCACTGAAAATAAAAAACCTAACAAAACTTTTACTCTAAGCAGCTCTTTAGGAGAGCCACCTAGATTGCACCCTTCTCGGCCGGGCACAAAAATCTAACTGAGGCTTGGAGGAGGGTCATAGGGGGAGGAGCCAGTGCACACCACCTGATCCTAAAGCTTTTACTTTTGTGCCCTGTCTCCTGCGTAGCCGCTATTCACCATGGTCCTGACGGAGTCCCCAGCATCCACTAGGACGTCAGAGAAATAAAGAATTTCAATCCACGTGACAGATAGACAGTCACTAATGGAGCAACTGTACTAAGCCTTGGAGAGACATGAAATGGAGATAAACATACCAGCTGGTTGGCTGGTACCTTATCTCTCTCCACTTTATCACTCTCCGAGGCTTAGTACATTTCTCCCTAGCGATTTCGGATTTCCACGACCTGTTATACCTGTTATTGCCTAATACACCAAAGTTTACGCCTACTACCCAGCTTGTCACCAGTACACAGTCACTCATTACCTAAACTGCGCAATACAAATAAGTGACCGTTAGAGTCGGTGACGTTACTACGAGCAACACCGCAGCTCCCCGTACAACCACCATATGCACAGCTCTCATGTAACGCTCACTATGGTACCACGTGCGAGTTGTACTTGTTACTATATTAGTGGTTACCGTCAGGGTAAAGAGGAGAGAGAACGCCGCATTAGCTACAGAATAAATGTCACCACGCCTCACCATCATTCCCTCCTCCCGCCTCTCTCTCAGCCCTGACTTCGCTGACGTCACATGTATGCGCCCCGCAGCTGCGAGCGCAGAAGCACGCAGTCGCACCGGGCCTGAGCAGCCTCCGGGATACCGAGACGCGGCGGATACGCTGAGAGAAGTGGGCGGGGCCAGGGAGAGCGGCCGCCGCCGCAATGACGCGAAAGGATGTTGATAAATTCGGCGGCACGAGCGCGCAGTGAGACAGGTGACTCGATTTACCGGGCGGAGGGATACACAACGACTAAGCACGGTTGTGTGTATAAAATCCTACAGCCTACTCCTGTATAGTGCGCCACTGCAGTGCATACTCCTACTGCTCTCTCTAGATAGTACACGAGTGCATTTACTCCTACAGCCCTCCCTGTGTAGTGCATCACTGCATACACTCCTACAGTGCTCTCTGTATAGTGCACCAGTGCATATCCTTCTACAGTCCTCCGTGTACAGTGCACCACTGCAATTACATACTCTCCTACAGTCCTCCATGTCCATTTATAGTGCACCACTGCAATTACATACTCTCCTACAGTCCTCCATGTATAGTGCACCACTGCAATTACATACTCTCCTACAGTCTTCCATGTATAGTGCACCACTGCAATTACATACTCTCCTACAGTCTTCCATGTAAAGTGCACCACTGCAATTACATAGTCTTCTACAGCGCTGCCTGTGTAGTGCACCACTTCAATTACATATACCCCTCTAACACCGCACAACCCGGTTTCGACCCGGTCTATAGCCAGGTCGTCACGGCTCGCTGTGCAGTGTAAAAGGGGCCATGGAGTAATTTAACCCGGGTCATAAGAAGGGTTATTCCTGGGTAATTACCGGGTCAGGCGCAGTGTGAACGGGTTGCCCGGGTCGATGCGACTCATTACCCATTCACTGCATAGGGAGAGGCAGCACGGAGATGATGTCATCCCCAGCGCTGCCTCTGCACCTGATCCCGTCTCCCCCCCCGCCTGGATGGCAGAGGAGTGCGGAGTGTAGAGTCCAATGCCGGGTCCCACATGGGAAGGACCCGTTTCCAATTCCCGGGCGAAACCCGGCATTGCGATCTGAAAGCAGCATTACTCTCCTACAGTTCTCCATGTATAGTGCACCACTGCAATTACATACTATCCTACAGCTCTCCCTGTATAGTGCACCACTGAAATTACATACTCTCCTACAGGTCTCCATGTATAGTGCACCACTGCAATTACACACTATCCTACAGCTCTCCCTGTATAGTGCACCACTGAAATTACATACTCTCCTACAGCTCTCCCTGTATAGTGCACTGCTGCAATTACATACTCTCCTACAGCGCTCCCTGTATAGTGCACCACTGCAATTACATACTCTCTTACAGTGCTCCCTGTATAGTGCACCACTGCAATTACATACTCTCGTACAGCGCTCCCTGTATAGTGCACCACTGCAATTACATACTCTCCTACAGCCCTCCCTGTATAGTGCACCACTGCATACACTCCTACAGGCTCTCTGTATAGTTCACCACTGCATACAGTTCTAAATCCCTCTCTGTAAAGTGCACACCTACAGACCTCCCTGTATAGTTCACTATTGTATACATTCCCACAGCCCACCAGTTATAGGACTATAAGTCCCAGCATGAGAGATCAGTCATACTGTGCATGTAAATCTATAGAAGCTGGAGTGCTTCCCTGCTTTCCTCTATTATTGTTCTTTATGTAAGACATTAATATATTACATGTCATGTTAAGGTGACCTATGTTATGTGAGACGTATATGTATGTTGCATGGTCTGCGGCGTTGGACATAGACTTACTGGACAAAGGTGTCCAGATCCGACAGAGAGCCTGAGTACGCTTCAGCTTACGCAGGCTGAACTGCCTAAAACCATTGCGAATGGTCGTGATGGTGAATCGAGGCTGCGTCCTCAGACACAGCCCTCGGATCATGCAAATTTCTGCATGACACCAGACACCTCCTGCTGCATTTGAATTTGAATAAGACGGCATTGCACAGCCGTTTCCTTGCAGCTTTGCAAGTAATTTTCTCTATCGTCCTAGTGGATGCTGGGGTTCCTGAAAGGACCATGGGGAATAGCGGCTCCGCAGGAGACAGGGCACAAAAAGTAAAGCTTTAGGATCAGGTGGTGTGCACTGGCTCCTCCCCCTATGACCCTCCTCCAAGCCTCAGTTAGATTTTTGTGCCCGGCCGAGAAGGGTGCAATCTAGGTGGCTCTCCTAAAGAGCTGCTTAGAAAAGTTTAGCTTAGGTTTTTTATTTTACAGTGAGTCCTGCTGGCAACAGGATCACTGCAACGAGGGACTTAGGGGAGAAGAAGTGAACTCACCTGCGTGCAGGATGGATTGGCTTCTTTGGCTACTGGACATTAGCTCCAGAGGGACGATCACAGGTACAGCCTGGATGGTCACCGGAGCCTCGCCGCCGGCCCCCTTGCAGATGCTGAAAAGAGAAGAAGGTCCAGAATCGGCGGCAGAAGACTCCTCAGTCTTCTTAAGGTAGCGCACAGCACTGCAGCTGTGCGCCATTGCTCTCAGCACACTTCACACGGCAGTCACTGAGGGTGCAGGGCGCTGGGAGGGGGGCGCCCTGGGAGGCAATGTAAACCTATTTTTTGGCAAAAAATACCTCACATATAGCCTCCGGGGGCTATATGGAGATATTTAACCCCTGCCAGAATCCGTTGAAGAGCGGGAGACGAGCCCGCCGAAAAAGGGGCTGGGCCTATCTCCTCAGCACACAGCGCCATTTTCCCTCACAGAAAGGCTGGAGGGAAGGCTCCCAGGCTCTCCCCTGCACTGCACTACAGAAACAGGGTTAAAACAGAGAGGGGGGGCACTAATTTGGCGTTAGAAATATATAAAAAAATGCTATAAGGGAAAACACTTATATAAGGTTGTCCCTATATAATTATAGCGTTTTTTGGTGTGTGCTGGCAAACTCTCCCTCTGTCTCTCCAAAGGGCTAGTGGGTCCTGTCCTCTATCAGAGCATTCCCTGTGTGTGTGCTGTGTGTCGGTACGTGTGTGTCGACATGTATGAGGACGATGTTGGTGAGGAGGCGGAGCAATTGCCTGTAATGGTGATGTCACTCTCTAGGGAGTCGACACCGGAATGGATGGCTTATTTAGGGAATTACGTGATAATGTCAACACGCTGCAAGGTCGGTTGACGACATGAGACGGCCGACAAACAATTAGTACCGGTCCAGACGTCTCAAAAACACCGTCAGGGGTTTTAAAACGCCCGTTTACCTTAGTCGGTCGACACAGACACGGACACTGAATCCAGTGTCGACGGTGAATAAACAAACGTATTCCTTATTAGGGCCACACGTTAAGGGCAATGAAGGAGGTGTTACATATTTCTGATACTACAAGTACCACAAAAGAGGGTATTATGTGGGATGTGAAAAAACTACCTGTAGTTTTTCCTGAATCAGATAAATTAAATGCGTGGGTTCCCCCCGATAAACACCCCTTAGGGTGGATAAGGCACTCACACGCTTATCAAAACAAGTGGCGGTACCGTCTATAGATAGGGCCGTCCTCAAGGAGCCAGCTGACAAGAGGCTGGAAAATATCATATAAAAGTATATACACACATACTGGTGTTATACTGCGACCAGCGATCGCCTCAGCCTGGATGTGCAGAGCTGGGGTGGCTTGGTCGGATTCCCTGAGATGTTTATGGACACGACAGTGGTCAGGTGATGCAGATTCCAAACGTCACAAAGGTGTATTGCCGTATAAAGGAAGAGGAGTTATTTGGGGTCGGTCCATCGGACCTGGTGGCCACGGCAACTGCTGGAAAATCCACCGTTTTTACCCTAAGTCACATCTCTGCAGAAAAAGACACCGTCTTTTCAGCCTCAGTCCTTTCGTCCCTATAAGAGTCATATTTGCCCAGGGATAGAGGAAAGGGAAGAAGACTGCAGCAGGCAGCCCATTCCCAGGAACAGAAGCCTTCCACCGCTTCTGCCAAGCTCTCAGCATGACGCTGGGACCGTACAGGACCCCTGGATCCTACAAGTAGTATCCCAGGGGTACAGATTGGAATGTCGAAACGTTTCCCCCTCGCAGGCTCCTGAAGTCTGCTTTACCAAGGTATCCCTCCGACAAGGAGGCAGTATGGGAAAAAATTCACAAGCTGTATTCCCAGCAGGTGATAATCAAATTACCCCTCCTACAACAAGGAAAGGGGTATTATTCCACACTATATTGTGGTACTGAAGCCAGAAGGCTAGGTGAGACCTATTCTAAATCTAAAAAAATGTGAACACTTACAAAGGTTCAAATCAAGATGGAGTCACTCAGAGCAGTGATAACGAACCAGGAAGAAGGGGACTATATAGTGTCCCGGGACATCAGGGATGCTTACCTCCATGTCCCAAATTTGCCCTTCTCACTAAGGGTACCTCAGGTTCGTGGTATAGAACTGTCACTGTCAGTTTCAGACGCTGCCGTTTGGATTGTCCACGGCACCCCGGGTCTTTACCAAGGTAATGGCCGAAATGATGATTCTTCTTCGAAGAAAAGGCGTCTTAATTACCCCTTACTTGGACGATCTCCTGATAAGGGCAAAGTCCAGGGAACAGTTGGAGGTCGGAGTAGCACTATCTCGGATACTGCTACAACAGCACGGATGGATTCTAAATATTCCAAAATCGCAGCTGATCCTGACGACACGTCTGCTGTGCCTAGGGATGATTCTGGACACAGTCCAGAAAAAGGTGTTTCTCCCGGAAGAGAAAGCCAGGGAGTTATCCGAGCTAGTCAAGAACCTCCTAAAACCAGGAAAAGTGTCAGTGCATCATTGCACAAGGGTCCTGGTAAAAATGGTGGCTTCCTACGAAGCAATTCCATTCGGCAGATTTCACGCAAGAACTTTTCAGTGGGATCTGCTGGACAAATGGTCCGGATCGCATCTTCAGATGCATCAGCGGATAACCCTATATCCAAGGACAAGGGTGTCTCTCCTGTGGTGGTTACAGAGTGCTCATCTTCTAGAGGGCCGCAGATTCGGCATTCAGGATTGGATGCTGGTGACCACGGAGGCCAGCCCGAGAGGCTGGGGAGCAGTCACACAAGGAAAAAATTTCCAGGGAGTGTGATCAAGTCTGGAGACTTTTCTCCACATAAATATACTGGAGCTAAGGGTAAATTTATAATGCTCTAATCTTAGCAAGACCTCTGCTTCAAGGTCAGCCGGTATTGATCCAGTGGGAAAAACATCACGGCAGTCGCCCACGTAAACAGACAGGGCGGCACAAGAAGCAGGAGGGCAATGGCAAAAACTGCAAGGACTTTTCGCTGGGCGGAAAATCATGTGATAGCACTGTCAGCAGTGTTTCATTCCGGGAGTGGAAACTGGGAAGCAGACTTCCTCAGCAGGCACGACCTCCACCCGGGAGAGTGGAAACTTCATCGGGAAGTTTTTCCACATGATTGTGAACCGTTGGGAAATACCAAAGGTGGACATGATGGCGTCCCGTCTGAACAAAAAACGGGACAGGTATTGCGCCAGGTCAAGAGACCCTCAGGCAATAGCTGTGGACGTTCTGGTAACACCGTGGGTGCACCAGTCGGTGTATGTGTTCCCTCCTCTGCTTCTCATACCTAAGGTACTGAGAATTATAAGACGTAGAGGAGTAAAAACTATACTCATGGCTCCGGATTGGCCAAGAAGGACTTGGTACCCGGAACTTCAAGAGATGCTCACAGAGGACTTATGGCCTCTGCCGCTAAGAAGGGACTTGCTTCAGCAAGTACCATGTCTGTTCCAAGACTTACCGCGGCTGCGTTTGACGGCATGGCGGTGGAACGCCGGATCCTAAGGGAAAAAGGCATTCCGGAAGAGGTCATTCCTACCCTGGTCAAAGCCAGAAAGGAGGTGACCGCACAACATTATCACCACATGTGGCGAAAATATGTTGCGTGGTGTGAGGCCAGGAAGGCCCCACGAAGAAATTTCAACTCGGTCGATTCCTGCATTTCCTGCAAACAGGAGTGTCTATGGGCCTCAAATTGGGGCCCATTAAGGTTCAAATTTCGGCCCTGTCGATTTTCTTCCAGAAAGAATTGGCTTCAGTTCCTGAAGTCCAGAAGTTTGTCAAGGGAGTATTGCATATACAACCCCCTTTTGTGCCTCCAGTGGCACTGTGGGATCTCAACGTAGTTCTGGGATTCCTCAAATCACATTGGTTTAAAACCAGTCAAATCTGTGGATTTGAAGCATCTCACATGAAAAGTGACCATGCTCTTGGCTCTGGCCTGGGCCAGGCGAGTGTCAAATTGGTGGGTTTTTTCTCAAAAAAGCCCATATCTATTTGTCCATTCGGACAGGGCAGAGCTGCGGACTCGTCCCCAGTTCTCTCCCTAAGGTGGTGTCAGTGTTTCACCTGAACCAGCTTATTGTGGTGCCTTGCGCCTACTAGGGACTTGGAGGACTCCAAGTTGCTGGATGTTGTCAGGGCCCTGAAAGTATAGGTTCCAGGACGGCTGGAGTCAGGAAAACTGACTTGCTGTTATCCTGTATGCACCCAACAAACTGGGTGCTCTTGCTTCTAAGCAGACTATTGCTAGTTGGATGTGTAATACAATTCAGCTTGCACATTCTGTGGCAGGCCTGCCACAGCCAAAATATGTAAATGCCCATTCCACAAGGAAGGTGGGCTCATCTTGGGCGGTTGCCCGAGGGGTCTCGGCTTTACAACTTTGCCGAGCGGCTATTTAGTCAGGGGCAAACACGTTGGTAAAATCCTACAAATTTGATACCCTGGCTAAGGAGGACCTGGAGTTCTCTCATTCGGTGCTGCAGAGTCATCCGCACTCTCCCGCCCGTTTGGGAGCTTTGGTATAATCCCCATGGTCCTTTCAGGAACCCCAGCATCCACTAGGACGATAGAGAAAATAAGAATTTACTTACCGATAATTCTATTTCTCGGAGTCCGTAGTGGATGCTGGGCGCCCATCCCAAGTGCGGATTATCTGCATTACTTGTACATAGTTACAAAAATCGGGTTATTATTATTGTGAGCCATCTTTTCAGAGGCTCCGCTGTTATCATACTGTTAACTGGGTTCAGATCACAGGTTGTACAGTGTGATTAGTGTGGCTGGTATGAGTCTTACCCGGGATTCAAAATCCTTCCTTATTGTGTACGCTCGTCCGGGCACAGTATCCTAACTGAGGCTTGGAGGAGGGTCATAGGGGGAGGAGCCAGTGCACACCACCTGATCCTAAAGCTTTACTTTTTGTGCCCTGTCTCCTGCGGAGCCGCTATTCCCCATGGTCCTTTCAGGAACCCCAGCATCCACTACGGACTCCGAGAAATAGAATTATCGGTAAGTAAATTCTTATTTTAAGTTGATCGCAGCAGCAAGTTTGTTAGCAATTGGGCAAAACCATGTGCACTGCAGAGGGGGGGGGGGGGGGGCAGATATAATATTTGCAGAGAGAGTTAGATTTGGGTGGGTTATTTTGTTTCTGTGCAGGATAAATACTGGCTGCTTAATTTTACACTGTAATTTAGATTTCAGTTTGAACACACCCCACCCAAATCTAACTTTCTCTGCAAATGTTATATCTGCCCCCCCCCTGCAGTGCACATGGGGGGTCATTCCAAGTTGTTCGCTCGCAAGCGGATTTTAGCAGATTTGCTCATGCTAAGCCGCCGCCTACTGGGAGTGAATCTTAGCATCTTAAAATTGCGAACGAAGTATTCGCAATATTGCGATTACACACCTCATAGCAGTTTCTGAGTAGCTCCAGACTTACTCGGCATCTGCGATCATTTCAGTGCTTGTCGTTCCTGGTTTGACGTCACAAACACACCCAGCGTTCGCCCAGACACTCCCCCGTTTCTCCGCCCACTCCTGCGTTTTTTCCGGAAACGGTAGCGTTTTTTCCCATACGCCCATAAAACGGCCTGTTTCCGCCCAGTAACACCCATTTCCTGTCAATCACATTACGATCGCCAGAACGATGAAAATGCCGTGAGTAAAATTCCTAAGTGCATAGCAAATTTACTTGGCGCAGTCGCAGTGCGGACATTGCGCATGCGCATTAAGCGGAAAATTGCTGCGATGCGAAGATTTTTACCGAGCGAACAACTCGGAATGACCCCCATGGTTTTGTCCAATTGCTAACAAACTTGCTGCTGCGATCAACTCAGAATTACCCCCCTTGTTTGCACTTTGGGTTCAATTCAACGCTGTTTGAATAGCGCCTGGTAGGAGTACCCACTGTTATTCAATTCAGTGCGCTGTCGGAGAAGGCCGGTTCTCGCAGACTAAACGGAACTGACATTCTCCGACTTAAGTGCCTGGCACGATGCCGTTTCCGTTGTGCTAAAGGCAAAAAACAGCATCGCACCAGTTTTGTTTTCAGATATCTGAGAAATCCTCTCGTCGGGCATCACATCACACTGAATTGAATAATTCCGGGAGCTCAATCAATCCGCGCTGAATTGAATTTTCCCCATTGTTGTTATCCATTTATAAGGTGCCAAAATATGTAGCCCTGTGCATTGAGGAGATCATAGTAGAAATAAATAGCATACAAAGAAATGAAACATTAAATAAACATGACCTTGCCAAAATGATAGCGATAAATGGAGACGTAAAAGATAACTAGTCATGGTAGAAATTTTATGACTGATGCTAGCAACCATGCCTGTCCTTTATCTGATAACTTATCTTACAATATTTTCTGGTACTCTCATTCTAAGCTCTCGTTCAGACAACAGTACTACGAGAAACTTCTCATGTAGCATTTGGTATGGATCCCAGGGTCTGAACGGGGTCAGTACGAGATCCTGGTGGTCAGCAGACCGTCACCGTGATCCTGGTGGCGAGCGCAGCGTGTCCACTCATGGGCTTGCCATGCTTCGGGCCCAGCGGCGACTGGTGGTGTGGACCGCCAACCAAGTGGGGAAACCAGTCCCGACCACTTGTATTGCAGATGGTGTCGGGATCTCGGCAGTCAATTGACTGCCTCCCGTCTGTACATGTCTACTGTTCACAGTGATTTCACAATCGGAGAACTGTATTCTTTTGTATTGATGTACTGGTCCTTGGGTGTGTTATTAAACCGAATGGTGAGCTGTATTATTGGCCCAGCATGCATTCACTTTATAGTTATACCAGTGGGCCCTCATCAGATCAACACCCAACCTGTCAGTTTTATAACAGCACCTTTGCATTACCTAATGTCTAAACAACCAGACCTGCGCAGTTTGGTTTTGTGTTCAGTAGTACTGGAGCAGTAGTGGTCAATATCACAGTGTGTGTGTTTTAATACTTATTTTCGTAATCCTGACTTTTTGTCATACAGATATTAATCTTTTGTGCCCCTCACACCCGAGCCTGTGTTGTGGCTAAGATGTCGCATAGAACAAGTGAGCGAGACTTGCAGTCCTCTGCTCGAAGAATGGGAACATCCCTCCTCTTTCAGCTGTCTGTGCATGAGAGAGAGCTTGACTTGGTATATCTTGATCACAGCTATGCAAAGCCTTGGAGTGCACACCCTGATGCCAGTAATGCCCGACCCACCCGCACTCTTTTCATCACACCACGGAGGCAACAGGAAAGTACAGTGTAAGTGTCCGGTTCCTCTTATTGGATCTGTAAAGTTGTTAAAGTATTGTTTAACTTCTCATTATTGCATATAGCGCAAAAAATGTCATATACATTTTTTTTTTAGACAGCGTCTTTGTCACGGTGTCAGCTCCAAACCAGAGCCAGGCCTCATTAATGCATAAATATAAGCATGCAAATCACTTTTATGTTTTATCACGACAAATGCAAGAGTCGAATTGATGGTAGTCAACAAATCTTGTTGAACATGACGTTGTCCATCCAGAGTTTTGATCTGGAGTTGGATCACATACAGTATATCCTCTATTTACAGCGAGACAGATGTCCCGATTGATGTTGAGACTGTCACTCCCAGCCCCATGCCATTGTACGATAACCAAAAGGCGAGAAGCGTGATGAACGAGTGTGAACGCCATGTGATATTTGTGCGCACAGACACTGAAGCCCCGCCACCTCCTGATGACTGGGAAGAGCATGTGAACAGGTGACACTTTCCTGTCCTATTAAGAGCACATTCTGCTTTATTAGGAAATGACAGAGTGCACTGAAAGAACAATGGGGGTCATTCCGAGTTGATCGCTCGCTAGCAGTTTTTAGCAGCCATGCAAACACATAGTCGCCGCCCACGGGGGAGTGTATATTTTCGCTTTGCAGGAGTGCGAACGCCTGTGCAGCAGAGCGCCTGCAAACACATTTTGTGCAGAACAAGACCAGCCCTGTAGTTACTTATCCTGTGCGATGATTGCTGCGACGAGTGACACGGTAATGACGTCAGATACCCGCCCGGCCACGCCTGCGTTTTTCCAAACACTCCAAGAAAACGGTCAGTTGACACTCAGAAACGCCCTCTTCCTGTTAATCTCCTTGTGATCAGCTGTGCGTTTTGAATCGGCGCTAGAACCAGTGCAAAACCACAAAGAACTTTGTACCCGTACGACGCGCGTGTGCATTGCGGTGCATACGCATGTGCAGATTAGCCATTTTTTCACTGATTGCTACGCAGCGAACAACGGCAGCTAGCGATCAACTCGGAATGACCCCCAATGTGCACTCCGGTGTTTTATGAAGCACAAGACTGCCTAAAGTGCAAAATCAGCTTTGGTCCTACCTTGTGCACAAGGGCTTCTACATTTGCTGCCAAGTGCCTTTGTTTCTGGAGTAACATGTTGGTTTAAAAAGTTTTATGCACAACTTATTTATACATGTAAAGAGCTTGTCAGACATTGATCAGTACAGTGGTGCATATGTATATGGCGTTATCTCCTTTCCTTTGTCAGGCAGCGCCAACTCCTCTGTATCTCTAACCTAATGTCACATTATGTGCAGAAGTAGTTCCCTCAGGTGTTGTAGAGATTAGGAACCAAAGGCATGTATAAAGTGTGTGTCTCAGGTAAGCAAGACCCTTTATCTTGTGTTCTTCCTTGCATTTCCCCCTTAGGACTTGTTGGAGTACGTCTCAGAATAAGCTTTTTAATAAGATTCTGAAAGCTCTGCAATCTGACCGCTTAGCTCGCCTTGCTAACGATAATGTAAGTATGGTTTCCCTTTCTGTTTACGTTTTTCTACTGGTACCTTAGCCTGTAACCAGCCCAGGACTGTTCTGTTGTGTGCTATTAATGCTGCATATGAATTATCAGGCGACTTGTATGGAGACAGAATTATCCTCATGTATTATCACTCTGCAGGCAATAAATGAACCGGTACTGAGAAGGATCGCGGTGGACAAGTGTGCACGTCGCGTACGCCAAGCTCTGGCCTCAGTGGGCTGGGATACAAAGCTGGTGCAATGGCTGCACACTACGCTAGTGGATACGCTCAACCTGCCATTGCTTGCTGCTTACCTGGATGCTCTGCAGACACTGAAAGGAAAGGTACTGATGGCGCACTGTGTGTGCACACTACAGGTGGTGTAGTATGGTATGCTGGCGGCCGGGCTCCCGGCGACCAGCATACAGGCGCCGGGAACCCGACCGCCGGCATACCGACAGCGTGGCGAGCGCAAAGGAGACCCTTGCGGGCACGCTATTTATTCTCCCTCCAGGGGAGTCGTGGACCCCCACGAGGGAGAATATCTGTCGGTATGCCGGGTGTCGGGATTCCGGCGCCGGGATCCCGACATTCGGCATACTGAAGACCACCCCACACTACATGTCCCTCCATTGTGTTCAGTGTGTAAGGAGGTGTGAGAAAGGTGATGATGAGAATATGCCTGTGCTCACATGTGTAAATAGTGTGTGTGGAGTTCTGGTGGAACAACATTTATTGTAGCTGTATATGTGATTTATACGATGAGGCGGAGATGTCTTTCTTATCACCTGTGGTCCCTGCAGATTCCTGCACTTATTGACCGCATGCTCCTAACCTCCACTGTCAGGGCCGGAGGAGCCAGTGCCGAAGCGCTATCTCTACTGTTGAAGAGGCCGTGGGACCCAGCAGTGGGAGTTTTGTCACATAACAAGCCTGTAAGTCATCAGTGTTGTTACTGTTTGTTTGTCGCTCTAAATTCTCTTTGAGCATAAATGTGTTATTGTAATCTCTTCTCCTTTGTTATAGACTAAACTTCCAGGTTCCCCTCTTATCCTCATCGCTCCCTCAGGGCCAACCAACGCTATATTCCCCACTTCACGGCGACACCGGTTCTGGCAATCTCAGCTCTCCTGCTTGGCTAAGGTTTGTTTGCATTACGGTCTTCTGAAAGTTTTCTTTATAAATGTGTTCTTCTATTGAGCTTTTGAATCAGCTTTATGCAACTATATTTTGTGTATGCACCAGAAGGTGGCGCCCCTAAGAAAACGCTATTAAAACTGATTTGTTTAATCATGTGGCATTTTTTACACAGCAGTTCTTCTCATATGTAGCATCATTTTAGTTTGCTATCTTTGATCTTGGTAATTTCTGTTTAGCCTGCTAATTAAAAAATGGACTTTGTATTTGTATTTATGTTATGAAGAGGAAAGAGTGTGGATCCGCACTAGCCAAAATGGAATGATATTTGTAAATAAGTGTAACAAAAACCAAAATTCTAACTACTGTTGTTACGTTTCATGGTGCTCCCATCAATTTTGTAGATTAGACCACAAGCAAAAAACGAGAAAAAGACAAAATTACCTTTTTTGGAAGCACTCTTATAATTGCTGAATAAACAATGATAAAGGGAGAAAAAACGTGTTGAGTCTTTTCTCAGGGGATATGTTATAAAACTTAACCTTTATTGTACCCGTAATTAATAAGATCACACATAGTGAACCTAAACGTGATAAAAATGTTGATTGCCTTTGTACCAAATAGGGTTCAAGATATGACAAGGTGAAAATATAAATAATTGTATATTTGGATTTCTTAAAGAGAATTTCAAGGTATCCTGACGGTCACAGATTGATACAGAAGTAAAGTCTAATGTATTGCAAGCTTAGGTGGTCAATATCACAATATCAGCGGGAGGAACAAAGAAGTGAAAGTAGGAATGATGCAGATTAGGAAAAGATTTCCTGAGAATGTGGCCCACAACACCTAGTATTCCCTGGTGGTCTCCCATCCACGTACTGACCAGGCCATACCTGCTTAGCTTCCGAGATCGGAAATGATTGGGCGTATTCAAGATAGTATGGCCGTGGGCCTGGTCAGTACGTGGGTTATAAGGCAGATGAGTAGTTGTTTTGTCCCAGTGGCCTGCCTTGATAGAGGATGGGCCATTACCTGTCACCAGTATATTCTTACAGCACTGAAGAAAAACATTTAATGATCGATTTAAAACAATGCCCTTATATGATGTTGTATTTATCTCCCAGGTCATTCCTGTCGGTTCCCAGTTGATGAACAGTGGTAATGGAGTCACCTCTTTACAGTGTCTGGAAAACATGATTGGTGGACTACGAGGAAAAGTCATTGAGGTATATGAGATCTTGTATTGTGTAAAAGAAGCAGCGTGAATTGGTTGGAAAACAAGCCTGGGAAGTTTATGGAAGCAGCTCTAATGGGAATGTGGTCTGATGAGGGGGTGGGGTCTGTTGACGTGGTGGGATCTCCCCTCATAGGGCCTGCTAGTACATAATTGCGGCTTTCCTTGCGGCTTTTGCTGCAGTTGTATCTGAGACCAGGGACGGATTGGGAACTAAGGGGGGTATCCAATTACATCCAATCTGTTTCCGGCAGGTGAAAATGGACGGCTATCGCAATTAATGACCGATGGTCATTGTTGCTGTATCCAATTCAGGTCTGTTTCCATCGGCCAGCATCTTGGGAAAGCTCTGCATCGGGGCTAATAGGACTGCCCCTGACGATACAATTACTGCGGGGAATTGGATACCCCCCTAAAAGTGTCCCTGTAAAATCTTGTAGAAGTGGCCTGACATGGGCAGCACAAGAGGTATAACATACCGTGTATCCATGGCAGCATCACTGGATGGCAGAGGTGCGGTACTGCAGAGATGCAATAACAGGAGGAATGGGGACAATGCAGTGTACTGAGTGCAGTGGGCTGCCTGTCATGTGGAGGGAGACACATGACAACACACAAAACAGGCCCCACAGACACGTCGGCTTACCAGGAATCTTCCTGATGAGCCCTATAGCTAATCCCTTCCTGAACATAAGTCAGGATATTAGGATCATTCTGTCACATCAGTTTGCAGCATACTCCGTATTGGTGGTGTAGTGGATATAATAAAAATGCTCTTAATGACAGCACATTGGGTTGCATGTGCTAAGACTGGAACATAATAGTTGCTTATAATGATTGGGTAAATTGTCAAACATTTGTAAAACCTCTGCTGACCTTAGTTTATCAGATGGTACATGCTCTGGTATTTAGCCAGGTTTAAAACCTTTTTACCATAATCATTCCGTAGTCCTGCTGAAAGATCCATTCCCGTTTCCAGCTAATTATAGGAAATGTTTGTTTCTTTCACACCTTGGCACCCTGGAATAGCCAGTCATACAATGGCAAATTCATTCATTTACAAAAACTTTTGTATAAAATCTCTGTTTGGTAAGAGCATAGTAACTATGGTATGAAACATGTTTTATCTTCTTATAGCTATGCTGCCACAGACTTTGATCCTCATTGTTTGCTTGTCTACATGCAGATTCACAATCATTTCCCTCACAAGCCCGTCATTCTCATTGGATGGAATACTGGAGCTTTAATTGCCTGTCATGTGAGTATGGATGGTTTGAGTAACACACATTACACATACTTACAAAAGTTAATGATATAAAACAGCAGCGAGTGCCCTAGTGATATCTACATCTTGTATCACTACATGTCCATCAGTAATCTTCATATCAAACCCAGTACTTTCCATAGAGGCATTGATGCAACTCGTTAACATGTGCTTCCGTGCTCAGGTCTCTTTGATGGAATATGTGACAGCCGTGGTGTGTTTGGGATTTCCACTGCTCACCATTGATGGACCCCGAGGTGTAAGTATTAAGTGCTCAAAACATTGCACTTTCTTTATTTTGCTAAAAAGTATTTTCAAATTATTGACCATATGTAAACATTAATAACGTTTGTTACATTTTTAGAAGTATGGAAATATTTGGAAATATCAGAGAACACTCAGATGCATGTTAGTCCTTGTCTGTCCTTCTATCGGTAATGGAAAATGTTTCTTTGAGTCTATGTCTGTTCTTCTATCGGTGGTGGAAAAGTTTGTGTGAGTCCATGTCTGTCCTTCTATCGTGATGTAAAAGTTTCTGTTAGTCCATGTCTGTCCTTCTGTCGGTCTGGAAAATGTTTGTGTGAGTCTATGTCTGTCCTTCTATCGGTGATGGAAAATGTTTGTGTGAGTCTACGTCTATTCTTCTATCGGTGATGGAAAATGTTTCTGTGAGTCTATGTCTGTCCTATCGGTGGTGTAAAAGTTTGTATGAGTCCATGTCTGTCCTTCTATCAGTGATGGAAAAGTTTCTGTGAGTACATGTCTGTTCTTCTATCGGTGATGGAAAAGTTTGTGTGAGTCCATGTCTGTCCTTCTATCGTTGATGCAAAAGTTTTTGTGAGTCCATGTTATCTTTCTATTGGTGATGGAAAAGTTTCTGTGAGTCCATGTCTGTCCTTCTATCAGTGGTGGAAAAATTTGTTGATTTTTCAATTTTGCGAATGAACTGGGGTAAATCTAATTTCTCTAGCATCCATAAGGGATATTGGGGAGACTTAGTACGATGGGGTATAGACAGGGTCCAAAGCACTTTAAATTTCTTCACTGGGTGTGCTGGCTCCTCCCCTCTATGCCCCCTCCCACAGGCAGTTTAGAAAAAAGTGCCCTCTCTGCAGCTCCAGAGAGTTTTCTTCAATTTCTTTTAAACTTTTATTATTTTTGGTATGCTGTTTGGGCAACAGCATACCTGCACCGTGGGAAGTCCTTGCGAGGACCAGAGCCGCTTCCCCGCTGCAGGACCACCATCCTGAGAGGTTGTTTGTTCAGCGGGGCACTGAGCCTTGGCTGTCGCAAACGCAGCATGCCGCACACCCCTAACGCTAGCCTGAGACAGAGGCGGTCGCTAGGCGGGAGGGGGCTGAACGGCTGCGTTAAGCCGCCGGTTAGGGGGAGCGGTCCGGCCAAGGCAGGCGTGGCCGGACCGTTGGGGGGGGGCGCGGCGACTGCGTGACATCTCACTTAGCCGCTGCGGCCGGCGGAAGGGACGAGCAACTCCCGGCCAGCCGCGGCCGGGAGTTGCTCCTCATATACAAAGACATCACCTCTGTGCGATGCTTTTGTATTTGCGGGGGGGGGGGGGGGGGGGGGGTAGCCGGCACTGACATGCTGGGCGTCCCCCTGCTTGTCTGAGTTTACGATCGTAACTGTGCTAAATTTAACACAGATACGATCAACTCGGAATGACCCCCAATATCCCTTATGGTCTACGAGAAAAGGATTTACCGGTAGGTAATTAAAATCCTATTAGTCTCCTTCTACTTGGCCCTATCCCTATACCTGTGGATAATTCATTACCTTTGTCAGGGACATTCAATCTCAAGTACTTGGGTCAATCCATATCAAATGGTCTAGAATTAAATAAATTGGTTGCTTGACTATTTTTTTAAAAATATATTTTTTGTCTGTGATGACCCCTGTAAGTTAGTAGTCAGAAACCACCATTACTTTATTTTTATTTACCTTCATATGAAGATGGCAGCTATTATTGTATCATGGCATTTCCCTATATGGCGTATAGGGAAATAGTTAAACAGTATGACAAAAAAAATGTAGATTGAAATGTGCTGAAAATAATGGGAACTTTGCGGTCAGCGGTGAGGTTACTTTCGTTCAACCGCTGACCGCAAAGTTCCCACCATTGGCTACAATGGAGCGCATAGGCGCTACATTGTATCTCTGCCGTGTGCAGCCTGACAGACACTACAGGAGCACACAGCCAATCAGGAGAGTGCAACGACGTGGCGCTCCCTGATTGGCTGAAGGGACCCTCTTTGACAGGAGTCAGGGGGTCTTGGCAGTCGGGGAAGGGGTCCCATGTGTAAACATGGGACCCCTTTCAGTGCGTGGTCGGGTTTCCGTTTTATTATTTTGCCAAGTACGTGGATTATACAAAGGTCTGATTCTACACTGGATTATGTGAGTATAATTTTTTTCACAGGTACCCCAAGGATTCTACATGGAGAAGAGGACCGAGCCTCGTGGGAACATAGGTAAGTATGTATGTATGGAGGTGTGCATGTATGTAATAAACTTGTACTTTCACGGTGTGTGTGTCCTGTTTTTTTGGGGGTATTTTTTTTAGTAGTAGTACTACAGGTACCAGCGGGCCCGGTTTTCCACCGCATGCTGGTACTTGTGGTTCTCCAAGTACCAGCTTGTGGGGGAGGCTTGCTGGGACTTGTAGTACTGCTACTAAAAACAATATTCACATTTTTTCAAAAGGCTATCAGCCCCCCATCCGCCGCCCTTGGATGGGGGGGACAGCCTCGGGCTTCACCCCTGGCCCTTGGGTGGCTGGAGGGGGGGGCCCCTTGATTTAAGGGGTTCCCACTCCTCCAGGGTACCCCGGCCAGGGGTGACTAGTTGGGTATGTAATGCCAGGGCCGCAGGGACCAGTATAAAAGTGTCCCCCGGCTGTGGCATTATGTACCTGGCTAGTGGAGCCCGGTGCTGGTTTCAAAAATACGGCGGACCCCTACGCTTTTTGTCCCCCGTATTTTTGGAACCAGGCGCAGAGCCCGGTGCTGGTTGATTAAATATGGGGGAACCCCTGTCATTTTTTCCCCATATTTATCCAACCAGGACCGGCTCAAAGAGCCCGAGGCTGGTTATGCTTAGGAGGGGGGACCCCACACAATTTTTTTTTCAGTTTTTACACTAAACAGACCCTTTCCCATAGATAACCATGCACAGATCTCACTGATCCGTGCATGGTTATCCAAACTCGATTGGAAAAAGCAGGTCTATTTTTTTGCTGCTTTTTTTAACGAATCTAAAAAAAACCAGACCCGCACTTGAGCACTCAGAAACTAACACCCAAATACGAATGAATAGTGAATGCCTGTATTGTATGAAATAACAGCTGTGTTTGACCGATGGCCTATTCATTCATATTTCGGAACTTTGCAAATCAAACCATTACGAATAGTCCAAACACTGCCGAGGTTGGTGCTTAGTGAATTCCCGGATTGGGACTTAGAAAAAAAAACACAAATCGGACAAACTCGGATTTTTAGTAAATACTGGCCCAGGAATGGGTTGTGGAGTGTTCTGTCTATAGATGTATGTTAATAAAAGCACTCAAATATTTGTTAAACTTGATTTAAAAAAAAAAAAAAAAAGTGTTGTAGGACACTGTTTTACTAAGGTGCAGGTTTACAAAAGTGGAGGAGTTGCACATAGCAACCACTAAGATTCTGGCTAATATTTATTTGGTACTTTATAGAAAATTATAGTTGAAATATAATTGATTTCTATGGGCACTGCCTCCTCTTGTGTAAGCTTTCACTGTAGTAAATGTACCCCCTGCAATACCAGGCATTGGCTGGAGTCAGCAGTATGAGGCAGGGGCTTTTTATGTAGTCATTTTGTTGACACTAAAAGTCAAAATTAAAAAGGTCGACACCATAATATCAATATGGTTAACATGTCGACACTGTGAAAGTGTCCACAATTGTAATGTAAGCGTAAAGCTGAAACTTGGGTGTTGAAATTGTGTACCTGTTGACATTTCCAATATGTTGACATTTCCAAGATGTTGACATTTTGTATTTGTCGATATTATGATGTCTGAATGTCGACAAAACAATCTTTAAATACAGTTCTGAGTTACTGTATACACCTTCTTGTTCATTCACTTTGGGGGATACTGCTAAGCATGGTTATAGAGGGAGTTGGTATTAAATGCATACTAAGGCCCGAATTTATCAAGCCTTGGAGAGTGATAAATAGCACGATGATAAAGTACCAGCCAATCAGCTTCTAACTGCCATGTCACAGGCTGTGATTGAAAAATAACAGTTTGATTGGCTGGTACTTTATCACCGTGCAATTTATCACTCTCCAAGGCTTGATAAATCTGAGCCTATTCTGGCTCCTCCACTATGTACCTCCTGCTGCAGATGAAGCTTATCCAGTCATATGCACAATAATCCACTGAACTAAAGCAGTAGGGTCAGTATTTATGGCACAAGAGAGAGTTCACTAATACCGCTTTCACATCGCAATGCCGGGTCCTTCCTGGGTACGACCCGGCATTGGACCCTTTCAGACTGGCTTTACCGACCCGGCAATATGCCAGGTCGGGTTGCCTTTGGGGGCGAGGACAGAGGCGGCATCATGGGCGTGTGTGAAAGCGGCACACTC
Source organism: Pseudophryne corroboree (assembly GCF_028390025.1). Taxonomy (NCBI): domain Eukaryota; kingdom Metazoa; phylum Chordata; class Amphibia; order Anura; family Myobatrachidae; genus Pseudophryne; species Pseudophryne corroboree. Next base: position 149,325,639 of record NC_086449.1, read on the forward strand.
CTCTGCCTATACTGTGAACGGGTTCCGGGTTGCATCAACCTGTCAACCCGTTCACACTGCACTTGACCCAGGAATAACCATTATTTATTCCCGGGTTGAAATACCGTGTCAGGCGACCCGTGAATTCGGGAGTGACCCCTTTCACACTGCAGAGCAACCTGTGACGACCCGGCAATGTACCGGGTAATACCGGGTTATTTGTACGGTGTGAAAGGGGTATGAATCTGCCATTTTAGAACTAAAAAAAAGTAAATAGTGTCTGACACTGGTTTATTTGTGTTTAGAAAGTGCCTGAACTTACAGCTTTGCTTTCCTAGGATGTTGATGACCCTCTCCTTGATATGAAGACCCCAGTACTTTTTGTGGTTGGCCAGAACTCCCTTCAGTGTCACCCTGAGGCGATGGAGGACTTTCGAGAGAAGCTCCGCACTGATAACAGCCTGGTTATTGTTGGAGGAGCTGATGATAACCTTCGGTGAGAGTGATGACAATGTTAAATCTTAGCAATTAGTGTATAGCCAAAATTGCCTACATTTTCTCTATAACTGTTAAGTAAACTAACTGTAAACACAGTGTCTGTGCTCAGTGGCTATTGTCTTGGTTCATAGCATAGATCCCCACCAGAGAGGTCAGAGTTTAGTAGATAAGTAACACTCTTAAATAAAATAACAACAACTCCAATGGGAGTGCTAGATCACTTCTCTGTATCTAGTGGACAGCAGCTCTGCTTTCCGCTATCTCTGTAGTCACATACCTCCCAAATATACATCTGTGCAGGAATGGGGTGTATATTTCTGTTTCCAACTGGGGACATTCTAATCTTGGGTATCCTTTCCTCTCCTCAGCTAATGTCTATAGATTTCATGGCATAGGACACCCTGCTTCCTCTAGTTGGTCTTCTGCATGATCTATTATGTAGTATATGCTGGTCCTGAGGTCCTGTCTGATGAATCCAGCTGTCAAGGGGCCACTCTCCAGCAGGGCACATCTCAGCTCCCCACTGAGCTGTCTGCTCAACACCTTACTGAGCTCCTGATGGGTGTTGTTACACCACGTCATGAACAGGTTGCATGCTGGTACCACTTGTCTTGTAACTATCATTATATATTCTTTGCAAGAGGCATACATAAATTACTGCATTATATAACCCTGCACACCTATTTGCAGTAATTACCAAACACTGAAGGTTTTATATATATATACCAAATTGGTATTACCAATAAAGTATGATGATTCTTGCGAGACATTTACCAATATTTTCCTGTTTGAAAGCCTAAATATACTGCTCACACATTACAGAATTAGAGGAACCATTGGCAGCAGGAACATGAAAGCTGTGTATTAAAGCTCCACTAATGGTGGGCTGATGAGTTATTCTTTTGGGGTGGACATGACTGCAGGGTGTACCTGTCCCGTGAGCTCAACATGCTGCAGACTTTTTGTTTCTTCTTCGGGTACCATAGGGGGTCCACAGGAAATACCATGGGGTGTAGGTGGTGGTATAGGACCGGGCACCAAACAGTGAAGCTTTTGGTATCCCAAGATGCTCCAGTTCTTCCCCCCTATACCCTCCCTCCATACTCAGGCATCCTCAGTTTTGTTTTGGTGTTTTCAGCAGCCCAAAGCATTCATGTTGTTTTATTTTAACTTTATAGCATTAATGTTGTTTTATTTTAACTTTATTTCAAGACATCTGAACAGCAGCACTAGGCATTCCTATGGACACCAGCACTGCTACTCCATCACCCCCAGTAGGGCGAGGGAACGCTGCTAGCTCCACTGACCCTCTGGACCCCAGGACCGCATGCTGGCATTGGGGGGCAGGTAAGGAACAGCATCATCGCGTTCCGCCTTCCGGACCTGGGAGATGGATCGGAGGCACCATTGTGTAACCCAGTTCATCCACTGGACTCCACTAGACCACCAGGGCATAAATGGTACTGGCACAGGCATTACAGGGCCAGGATACCTGGTGGGTAATGCGGGCATAGTGGAGGCAAGCCCTTTGCCTGCGGCCCCTCCCCCAGCTCAGGGTGCCAGTCTACTGCGGTCTTCCAGCCGCTGAGCTCCACCCTCCTCCCCTTCTGAGACCAGAGGCAGCCATTTTCACTGCAGCAAGCAGGTCCAGTCTCCCTGTATACCTCTCCAAGGAGCCAGGTTATACAGCACTTACAACCTACCAGCTAATTCCACTGAGTAGTTGATTCAGTGCCCATTGCAATATACCCTAATTGTATTTACAGCATATTCTGCATTGTGTGTGACTTGTGCTCGCGCTGCTGTCTGCTTTTTCTTCTGTCATCATATCCCTTTCTTTCTCATACGTCCTAGAGGATGCTGGGGCCACCATAAGAACCATGGGGTATAGACGGGATCCGCAGGAGACATGGGCACTTTAAGACTTTCAAAGGGTGTGAACTGGCTCCTCCCTCTATGCCCCTCCTCCAGACTCCAGTTTAGAATTGTGCCCAGTGAGACTGGATGCACTCTGAGGAGCTCTACTGAGTTTCTCTGAAAAGACTTATGTTAGGTTTTTTTATTTTCAGAGAGAACTGCTGGCAACAGTCTCCCTGCTTTGTGGGACTTAGGGGAGAGAAGTCCGACCTACTTCTAGGGAGTTTAAAGGCTCTGCTTCTTGGCTATAGGACACCATTAGCTCCTGAGGGTTTGATCGCTAGGTACGCCTAGATGCTCGCTCCCAGAGCTGGCCGTCACCCCCCTTACAGAGCCAGAAGTCAGAAGACAGGTGAGTAGAAGAAGCAAAGAAGACTTCAGTGACGGCATTCCGAGGTACCGCACAGCGATCGCACGCTGCGTGCCATGCTCCCACACACAGCAGCACTACAGGGTGCAGGGCGCGGGTAGGGAGGGGGGTGCCCTGGGCAGCATATAAACCTCTAAATAGACTGGCAAGAGGGGACATAGGTGCAGAGGCACTGTCCTAACCCCCGCCAGTATACATTTTTAGTTTAAAAAAGCGAGACTGAAGCGCGCCATTGCAGGGGCGACGTTTAGTCCTCTCAGCTCACAGCTCAGCGCCATTTTCTCTACACAGGCTGCAGAGACGCTGGTCCTTCCTCACACTGCTGCATAAGTATCAGGGTGCAAAACGTGGGGGGGCACAGTAATTTTGGTGCAATATATAGTTATTATAAAAGTGCTGCAGGTCTGGGGCATTATTTAGTGTTTCAGAACCGTTGGTGAAGCGCTGGGTTGTGAGCTGGCAAACTCCCTCTGTGTCTCTCTGACAGACTTTACTGTGGGTCTGTCCCTTATATGCCCAGTGTGTCTGTGAGTATTGGGTACACGTGTGTCGGCATGTCTGAGGCGGAGTGCTCTTCCCAGGAGGAGACTGTATTAGGTACACAAACGGCTGTGGGAGTGACCCTGTCGGCACCGCCGACTCCTGATTGGATAAATGTGTTGAATGCTTTGAATGCTAATGTGGCTCTTACAAATAAGAGATTGGATAAATCTGAGTCTCAGAACCAGGCATGGAAGAAATCTGTGGAGGATGTGTTGTTGCAAGTCCAGACCCCTTCGGGGTCACAAAAAAGATCGTTTGCCCAGTTGGCAGACACGGACACCGACACGGACTCTGACTCCAGTGTCAACTATAGTGATGCCAGATTAGATCCGAAATTGGCAAAGAGCATTCGGTAGTATCGGTACATGATTGTGGCGATAAAAGACGTATTGCATTTCTCGGAGGACCCTACTGTTCCTGACAAAAGGGTCTGTATGTATAAGGGAAAGAAGCCTGAGGTAACGTTTCCTCCCTCTCATGAACTGAACACTCTATTTGAAAAGGTTTGGGAAAGTCCTGACAAAAAGTTTCAGATTCTCAAAAGGATTCCGGCGACGTACCCGTTTCCCTCTGGGGATAGAGAAAAGTGGGAGTCACCGCCCATTGTAGACAAGGCTCTATCACGGCTGTCCAAAAAGGTGGCTCTTCCTTCCCCTGACACGGCAGCCCTTAAGGATCCTGCGGATCGTAGGCAGGAAAATACATTTAAATCCATTTATGTCACCACAGGTACGCTGCTCAGACCAGCCATTGCATCTGCGTGGGTGAGTAGTGCAATCGAAAAATGGGTAGATAATTTGTCATCTGATATAGATACCCTAGATAGGGATAGCGTTCTCTTGACACTAGGTCATATCAAGGACGCTGCAGCATACCTAAAGGAAGCTGCAAGGGATATTGGCCTTTTGGGATCAAAGGCCAATGCCATGGCGGTCTCAGCTAGGAGAGCATTGTGGATTCATCAATGGAATGCTGATGCTGACTAAGAAAAAAATGGAGTCTATAAAGGTGGTGTCTTGTTTGGTGACGGCCTCGCTGATTTGGTATCTACAGCTACCGCGGGTAAGTCATAATTTTTACCTTATGTTCCTGCACAACAAAAGAAAACACACCACTATCAGATGCAGTCCTTTCGGACCAATAAATACAAGAAAGGCCGAGGTTCTTCCTTCCTTGCTACTAGAGGAAGGGGAAAGGGTAAAAGATCTCCGTCCTCCCCGGCTTCTGCCAAATCCACTGCATGACGCTGGGACTCCTCGGCGGGAGTCCACACCGGTGGGGGCACGTCTCAAACTCTTCAGTCAGTTCTGGGTTCGTTCGGACCTGGACCCATGGGTTGTAGAAATAGTGTCCCAGGGGTACAAACTAGAGTTTTAAGACGTTCCCCCTCACCGATTTTTCAAATCGGCCTTACCAGCTTCTCTTCCGGAAAGGGAGGTTGTACGCGACGCAATACAAAAGTTGTGTCAGAATCAGGTCATTTATCAAGGTTCCCCCATCACAACAGGGAGAAGGCTTTTATTCGAGCCTGTTCGTGGTCCCGAAGCCTGACGGCTCGGTCAGACCAGTCTGGAACCTGAAATCCCTCAATTTCTACCTATGAAAATTCAAATTGAAGATGGAATCTCTCCGGGCAGTGATCTCCAGTCTGGAGGAAGGGGATTTTAAGGTGTCGGTAGATATAAAGGATGCCTACTTACATGTTCCCATTTATCCTCCGCATCAGGCTTACCTGAGGTTTGCAGTTCAGGATTGTCATCACCAATTTCAGACGTTGTCGTTTGGTCTGTCCACGGCTCCGAGGGTTTTCACCAAAGTAATGGCGGAAATTATGGTTCTCCTGCGCAAGCAAGGAGTCACGATTATCCCGTACTTGGACGATCTCCTGATAAAGGCGAGATCCAGGGACCAGCTACTGCAGAACGTTACGCTCTCCCTGACAGTTCTGCAACAACATGGTTGGCTCCTAAACTTGCCGAAATCACATTTGGTGCCGACGACGCGGCTGTCGTTTCTGGGAATGATTCTGGACACAGAATTACAGAGCGTTTTTCTTCCAGTGGAAAAGGCTCTGTAAATTCAGAACCTGGTCAAACAAATACTGAAACCAGCAAGAGTGTCAATCCATCAATGCACTCGGTTGCTGGGGAAAATGGTGGCAGCCTACGAGGCCATTCAGTTTGGCAGATTCTATGCCAGAGTGTTTCAGTGAGACCTGTTGGACAAGTGGTCCGGATCCCACCTGCACATGCACCAAAGAATAATCCTGTCTTCCAAGACCAGAATCTCACACCTGTGGTGGCTACACAGCTCTCACCTCCTAGAGAGGCGCAGGTTTGGGATCCAGGACTGGATTCTAGTAACCACGGATGCGAGTTTCCGAGGCTGGGGAGCAATCACACAGGGGGAAAACTTCCAGGGAAGATGGTCAAGCCAGGAAACTTGTCTACACATAAACGTTGTGGAGTTAAGGGCCATTTACAACAGCCTTCTTCAAGCGGAACATCTTCTGCCCAATCTGCCCGTCTTGATTCAATTGGACAATATAACAGCAGTAGCGTACATAAACCGCCAGGGCGGAACAAAAAGCAGAGCGGCGATGGCAGAAGCCACAAAAGTTCTCCGCTGGGCGGAAAGACATGCAAGCGCTCTGTCAGCAATCTTCATCCCAGGAGTGGACAACTGGGAAGCAACTTCCCTCAGCAGACACGATCTCCATCCAGGGGAGTGGGGTCTTCATCAAGAGGTCTTCACAGAAGTGACAAGTCTTTGGGGTATTCCTCAAATAGACATGATGGCGTCTCGTCTCAACAAGAAACTTCAGAGATATTGTTCCAGGTCGAGGGACCCTCAAGCAATAGCAGTGGACGCCCTTGTGACACCATGGGTGTTTCAGTCGGTGTATGTATTCCCTCCGCTTCCTCTCATTCCAAAAGTGCTAAAGATCATAAGGAGAACAAATGTTCAGGCGATCCTCATTGTTCCGGACCGGCCAAGGAGGGCTTGGTATCCAGATCTTCAGGAATTACTTGTAGGAGATCCCTGGCCTCTTCCTCTACGAGAGGATCTGTTACAGCAAGGGCCGTGCGTGTATCAAGACTTACCGCGGCTGCGTTTGACGGCTTGGCGGTTGAATGCCAGATCCTAGCCCAAGAGGGTATTCCCAGTGAAGTCATTCCCACACTTCTTCAGGCTAGGAAAGGAGTAACGTCTAAACATTACCACCGTATTTGGAGAACATATGTGTCTTGGTGTGAATCCAAGAAGGCTCCTGCGGAAGAATTTCAGTTGGGACGTTTTCTCCATTTTCTACAAGCAGGTGTGGATGCGGGCTTAAAGTTGGGCTCAGTTAAAGTACAAATTTCAGCCTTATCGGTTTTCTTTCAAAAACAATTGGCCTCCCTTCCAGAAGTTCAGACTTTCGTGAAAGGCGTGTTGCACATCCAACCTCCATTTGTGCCCCCAGTGGCACCATGGGGCCTTAACGTGGTGTTTCAGTTCCTTCAATCACATTGGTTTGAACCTTTACAGAAGGTGGAGTTGAAATTCGTCTCTTGGAAAGTGGTCATGCTGTTGGCCTTGGCATCCGCAAGGTGGGTATCGGAGTTAGCGGCTTTGTCTCACAAGAGCCCTTATTTGATCTTCCATGAAGATAGGGCAGAGTTGAGGACTCGTCGGCAATTTCTGCCGAAGGTGGTTTCATCGTTCCACATGAACCAACCTATTGTGGTGCCAGTGGCTACTGAGACCTTAGTGGAGTCGAAGTCTCTCGATGTGGTCAGAGCTTTAAAAATCTATGTCGCCAGGACGGCTCAGATTAGGAAAACAGAGGCTCTGTTTGTCCTGTATGATCCCAACAAGATTGGGGCTTCGGCTTCTAAGCAGACTATTGCTCGCTGAATCTGTGCTACGATTCAGCAGGCTCATTCTATGGCTGGATTGCCGTTACCGAAATCGGTGAAAGCCCATTCTACCAAAAAGGTGTGCACGTCCTGGGCGGCTGCCCGGGGGTTCTCGGCGTTACAACTTTGCCAAGCAGCTACTTGGTCGGGTTCAAACACTTTTGCAAAGTTTTACAAGTTTGATACCCTGGCCGATGATGACCTCAAGTTTGGTCAATCGGTGCTGCAGAGTCATCCGCACTCTCCCGCACATTCTAGAGCTTTGGTATAATCCCATGGTTCTTATGGTGACCCCAGCATCCTCTAGGACGTATGAGAAAATAGGATTTTAATACCTACCGGTAAATCCTTTTCTCTTAGTCCGTAGAGGATGCTGGGCGCCCGTCCCAGTGTGTACTGTATCTGCAGTTATTAGTTCTGGTTGCACACAGATTGTGTTACGTTTATACTCAGCCTGTTGCTGACATTGTTCATGCTGTTGACTAGAGTTCTGTTGAATGCCATGTTGTACGGCATGTTTGAGGTGTGAGCTGTTAGGTATCTCACCTTAGTTTAACATTAATTCCTTTCCTCGAAATGTCCGTCTCTCTGGGCACAGTTCCTATAACTGGAGTCTGGAGGAGGGGCATAGAGGGAGGAGCCAGTTCACACCCCTTGAAAGTCTTAAAGTGCCCATGTCTCCTGCGGATCCCGTCTATACCCCATGGTTCTTATGGTGACCCCAGCATCCTCTACGGACTAAGAGAAAAGGATTTACCGGTAGGTATTAAAATCCTATTTTCTACCCGATTAACCTAAATCCAGGTGTTAAGGGGTTCTACATTATTTCACAGTTCTTGCGCTTGTGACCTCTGTTACCTCAGGATAATTTACAGGACGAGTTATATGCTGCCTGTTTTATTGCACCTAACCAGCCAATACCAGTCCAGCCAGCACCCTCAGTCTCTGGCCAGGAACCCCCATTGGCTTCTTTTTCTCAGTTACTTTGTCAAATAGCTGACCACCTGACAACTCTTACTGTTACTCTCCCTTTGATTCCTCAGTAGGTACCAGCCATACCTCCGACTATACCGGTCATGAATCCACCTTTGGTGGACGCGCCCTCAAATTCGGTACAGAGCCTGACACAAACCTCTCTGGTTTTCCAGCAGCAAAAAGACAGGCCTTTGCCCTCTAGGGCTGTTAAGCATACTGTCTCTTCCTCATCTACTTCACTCACATATTCTGATGCATCATCTGGTGAGGAAGGGGACACTGATGCCTCCCTCGTGGAGCTCCCCTTTGTGGGGAGAAGGCTCGCTCAGCTTTGGATGTGTCTGCACTTGCGGAAGCTGTCAGATCTATCCTGACTGTTGAGGAAGACGAACCTGCCCCTGAACCAAAAACCTTGCAGCTTTTTAAGCGCCGAAAGGTGATTTAGACGGAGTTTCCTCGATCGGAGCACCTTATGGAACTGCGTCGTGAAGCATGGAAAACTCCAGGTAAAAAGTTTCCGCTGCCTAAGTGGTTTACTTCTTTCTACCCCGTTCCAACCACTGACTGTACCAAGTGGGAGACTCCCCCACCGGTGGATGCTCATGTAGCACGTTTGGTGAAATCCTCCACTTTACCTAATCCTTCATCATCTATTTTGAAGGAAACTACTGATAGGAAGATGGAACAGTGCCTCAAGTCAGTCTATTCCCTTACTGGCGCCATCACTAGGCCTACTGTGGTAGCCGCCTGGGTGTCCAAAGCGATTGAACACTGGGCTGACGCTCTGCATGATGAACTTCCATCAGACATTTCCCAGGAAAGCCTGTCACGCATGGCAAAAATCAGAGAATCTGCCTCTTCCTTAGGTGAACCAGTTTTAGACTCTGGTCTAGCCTCTAAAGCCTCGGCTACTTCAGTGCTGGCTAGACACATCCTCTGGTTCCGCTCGTGGAAAGCAGACATGGACTGTAAGATAACTTTAGAATTATTGCCCTTCTCATGGAATATCCTGTTCGGAGCGGAATTGGATAAAATTGTGGCTTCACTAGCGGCCACTAAGACAGCTTTCCTGCCATCGGCCCCTACACCACATGTTCATACCTCCACTTTTCGGGGTTTTCGCCCACAAGTATAAGCCAAAGGCCAGTCATTTCCTAGACAAACATCTACTAAATCTACAAATCCCACATCAAGGCAGGCATGGGCTGCAAGAAAGTCACCAATAAAATATGACGGGGGGCGGGCCTCCTCCTCGGGAGGAGACCTAGCATTACATTACAACAGATGCTTGGGTGCAAGAAGTGGTCTCTCACGGGTACGCAATCTCATTCAAGTGGCCCTCTCTGTGTTTTGGCACAGTCACCCCCTTGGACCCCGGCAAGGCTACGGCTCTACGGGAGGTTGTTCTATCCCTCCTGCAATCAGCAGCAATTCTACCAGTCCCGGGTTCTATTCTACTGTGTTTCTGGTGCAGAAACCCAATGGGTCTCATCGACCTATCCTAAACCTCAAATCTCTCAACAATTTTGTCAGAGTATCCAAGTTGCAGATGGAAACACTACCCTCCATTTCTCTGACGTCCTAGTGGATGCTGGGACTCCGTAAGGACCATGGGGAATAGCGGCTCCGCAGGAGACAGGGCACAAGAATAAAAGCTTTAGGATCAGGTGGTGTGCACTGGCTCCTCCCCCTATGACCCTCCTCCAAGCCTCAGTTAGATTTTTGTGCCCGAACGAGAAGGGTGCAGGCTAGGTGGCTCTCCTGAGCTGCTTAGAATAAAAGTGTATTTTAGGTTTTTTATTTTCAGTGAGTCCTGCTGGCAACAGGCTCACTGCATCGTGGGACTAAGGGGAGAAGAAACGGACTCACCTGCGTGCAGAGTGGATTGGGTTTCTTAGGCTACTGGACATTAGCTCCAGAGGGACGATCACAGGTTCAGCCTGGATGGGTCCCGGAGCCGCGCCGCCGACACCCTTACAGAGCCAGAAGAGCGAAGAGGTCCGGTGAAATCGGCGGCAGAAGACGATCCTGTCTTCAGACTAAGGTAGCGCACAGCACCGCAGCTGTGCGCCATTGCTCTCAGCACACTTCACACTCCGGTCACTGAGGGTGCAGGGCGCTGGGGGGGAGCGCCCTGAGACGCAATATAAACAGATAATACCTTAGGTTGGCAAAAGAATACATCACATATAGCTCTTGGGCTATATGGATGTATTTTAACCCCTGCCATTTTTACAGAAAAAGCGGGAGATAAGGACGTCGTGAAGGGGCGGAGCCTATCTCCTCAGCACACAAGCGCCATTTTCCCTCACAGCTCCGCTGGAAGGACGGCTCCCTGACTCTCCCCTGCAGACTTTCTACAGAATCAGGGTAAAAAAGAGAAGGGGGGGCACTATTGGCAGCTAAAAATTATATAAACAGCAGCTATAAGGGAATAACACTTATATAAGGTTATCCCTGTGTATATATATATAGCGCTTGGTGTGTGCTGGCAGACTCTCCCTCTGTCTCTCCAAAGGGCTAGTGGGGTCCTGTCCTCTATCAGAGCATTCCCGGTGTGTGTGCTGTGTGTCGGTACGTGTGTGTCGACATGTATGAGGAGGAAAATTATGTGGAGGCGGAGCAATTGCCTGGGTTAGTGATGTCACCCCCTAGGGAGTCGACACCTGACTGGATGATCGTATTTAAAGAATTAAGTGATAATGTCAGCACTTTGCAAAGAACGGTTGATGACATGAGACAGCCGGCAAATCAATTAGTGCCTGTCCAGGCGTCTCAGACACCGTCAGGGGCCCTAAAACGCCCGTTACCTCAGTGGGTCGACACAGACCCAGACACAGATACTGAGTCTAGTGCCGACGGTGAGGAGACAAACGTAATGTCCAGTAGGGCCACACGTTACATGATCACGGCAATGAAGGAGGCATTGAACATTTCTGACACTACAAGTACCACAAAGAAGGGTATTATGTGGGGTGTGAAAAAACTACCAATAGTTTTTCCTGAGTCAGATGAGTTAAATGAGGTTTGTGATAAAGCGTGAGAGGTTAGGACGCGTTGGGAAACACCCCCTAGGGTAGATAAGGCGCTCACACGTTTATCTAAACAAGTAGCGTTACCGTCTCCTGATACGGCCACCCTCAAAGAACCAGCAGATAGAAGGCTGGAAAATATCCTTAAAAGTATATACACACATACTGGTGTTATACTGCGACCAGCAATCGCTTCAGCCTGGATGTGCAGTGCTGGAGTCGCGTGGTCGGATTCCCTGACTGAAAATATTGATACCCTGGATAGGGACAATATACTGTTAACTATAGAGCATTTGAAGGATGCATTACTATATATGCGTGATGCACAGAGGGATATTTGCACCCTGGCTTCAAGAGTAAGTGCTATGTCCATTTCTGCCAGAAGAGCGTTATGGACGCGACAGTGGTCAGGCGATGCGGATTCCAAACGACATATGGAAGTATTGCCGTATAAAGGGGAGGAGTTATTTGGGGCTGGTCTATCGGACCTGGTGGCCACGGCAACGGCTGGAAAATCCACCTTTTTACCCCAGGCCACTTCACATCAGCAGAAAAAGACACCGTCTTTTCAAACTCAGTCCTTTCGTTCCCATAAGTACAAGCGAGCTAAAGACATTCCTTTCTGCCCCGGGGCAGAGGAAGGGGAAAAAGACTGCACCATGCAGCCGCTTCCCAGGAGCAGAAGCCCTCCCCTGCTTCTGCCAAGTCTTCAGCATGACGCTGGGGCTTTACAAGCAGACTCAGACATGGTGGGGGCCCGTCTCAAGAATTTCAACGCGCAGTGGGCTCACTCGCAAGTGGACCCCTGGATTCTACAGGTAGTATCGCAGGGGTACAAACTGGAATTCGAGGCGTTTCCCCCTCGCCGGTTCCTGAAGTCTGCTCTACCAAAGTCTCCCTCCGACAGGGAGGCAGTTTTGGAAGCCATTCACAAGCTGTATTCCCAGCAGGTGATAATCAAGGTACCCCTCCTACAACAGGGAAAGGGGTATTATTCCACGCTGTTTGTGGTACCGAAGCCGGACGGCTCGGTGAGACCAATTTTAAATCTGAAATCCTTGAACACTTACATAAAGAGGTTCAAATTCAAGATGGAATCACTCAGAGCGGTGATAGCAAACCTGGAAGAAGGGGACTATATGGTGTCTCTGGACATCAAAGATGCTTATCTCCACGTCCCAATCTACCCGTCTCACCAAGGGTACCTCAGGTTTGTAGTACAAAACTGTCATTATCAGTTTCAGACGCTGCCGTTTGGGTTGTCCACGGCACCTCGGGTCTTTACCAAGGTAATAGCCAAAATGATGATTCTTCTTCGAAGAAAAGGCATCTTAATTATCCCTTACTTGGACGATCTCCTGATAAGGGCAAGATCCAGGGAACAGTTAGAAGTCGGAGTAGCACTATCTCATGTAGTGTTACGTCAGCACGGGTGGATCCTAAATATTCCAAAATCGCAGCTGATTCCAACGACACGTCTACTGTTCCTAGGAATGATTCTGGACACAGTCCAGAAAAAGGTGTTTCTCCCGGAGGAGAAGGCCAGGGAGTTATCCGAGCTATTCAGGAACCTCCTAAAACCAGGCCAGGTGTCAGTGCATCAGCATCTTCAGATGCATCAGCGGATAACCCTGTCGCCAAGGACAAGGGTGTCTCTTCTGTGGTGGCTGCAGAGTGCTCATCTACTAGAGGGCCGCAGATTTGGCATTCAGGATTGGATCCTGGTGACCACGGATGCAAGCCTGAGAGGCTGGGGAGCAGTCACACAGGGAAGAAATTTCCAGGGCTTGTGGTCAAGCATGGAAGCATCTCTTCATATAAACATTCTGGAACTAAGGGCCATTTACAATGCCCTAAGTCAAGCGAAACCCCTGCTTCAGGGTCAGGCGGTATTGATCCAATCGGACAACATCACGTCAGTCGCCCACGTAAACAGACAGGGCGGCACGAGAAGCAGGAGGGCAATGGCAGAAGCTGCAAGGATTCTTCGCTGGGCGGAAAATCATGTGATAGCACTGTCAGCAGTGTTCATTCCGGGAGTGGACAACTGGGAAGCAGACTTCCTCAGCAGACACGATCTCCACCCGGGAGAGTGGGGACTTCACCCAGAAGTCTTCCACCTGATAGTAAACCGTTGGGAAGAACCAAAGGTGGACATGATGGCGTCCCGTCTAAACAAAAAACTAGAAAGATATTGCGCCAGGTCAAGGGACCCTCAGGCAATAGCGGTGGACGCCCTGGTAACGCCGTGGGTGTACCAGTCAGTGTATGTGTTCCCTCCTCTGCCTCTCATACCAAAAGTACTGAGAATCATAAGAAGGAGATGAGTAAGAACTATACTCGTGGTTCCGGATTGGCCAAGAAGGACTTGGTACCCGGAACTTCAAGAGATGCTCACGGACGAACCGTGGCCTCTACCTCTGAGAAAGGACCTGCTCCAGCAGGGGCCTTGTCTGTTCCAAGACTTACCGCGGCTGCGTTTGACGGCATGGCGGTTGAACGCCGGATCCTGAGGGAAAAAGGCATTCCAGATGAAGTCATCCCTACCCTGGTCAAGGCCAGGAAGGACGTAACCGCAAAACATTATCACCGCATTTGGCGTAAATATGTTGCGTGGTGTGAGGCCAAGAAGGCCCCTACAGAGGAATTTCAACTGGGTCGTTTCCTCCATTTCCTGCAAACAGGACTATCTATGGGCCTAAAATTAGGGTCCATTAAGGTTCAAATTTCGGCCCTGTCGATTTTCTTCCAGAAAGAACTGGCTTCGGTGCCTGAAGTTCAGACATTTGTAAAAGGGGTACTGCATATACAGCCTCCTTTTGTGCCTCCAGTGGCACCTTGGGATCTCAATGTTGTGTTGAGTTTTCTAAAGTCACATTGGTTGAACCACTCACCACTGTGGACTTCAAATATCTCACATGGAAGGTGACGATGCTGTTAGCCCTGGCTTCAGCCAGGCGTGTGTCAGAATTGGCGGCTTTATCATATAAAAGCCCTTACTTAATTTTTCATTCTGACAGGGCAGAATTGAGGACTCGTCCTCAATTTCTACCTAAGGTGGTTTCTGCATTTCACATGAACCAACCTATTGTGGTACCTGCGGCTACTAGGGACTTGGAGGACTCCAAGTTGCTTGACGTTGTCAGGGCCCTGAAAATATATGTTTCCAGGACGGCTGGAGTCAGAAAATCTGACTCGCTGTTTATCCTGTATGCACCCAACAAGCTGGGTGCTCCTGCTTCTAAGCAGACGATTGCTCGTTGGATTTGTAGTACAATTCAGCTTGCACATTCTGTGGCAGGCCTGCCACAGCCAAAATCGGTAAAAGCCCATTCCACAAGGAAAGTGGGCTCATCTTGGGCGGCTGCCCGAGGGGTCTCGGCTTTACAACTTTGCCGAGCAGCTACTTGGTCAGGGGCAAACACGTTTGCAAAATTCTACAAATTTGATACCCTGGCTGAGGAGGACCTGGAGTTCTCTCATTCGGTGCTGCAGAGTCATCCGCACTCTCCCGCCCGTTTGGGAGCTTTGGTATAATCCCCATGGTCCTTACGGAGTCCCAGCATCCACTAGGACGTCAGAGAAAATAAGATTTTACTTGCCGATAAATCTATTTCTCGTAGTCCGTAGTGGATGCTGGGCGCCCATCCCAAGTGCGGATTGTCTGCAATACTTGTATATAGTTATTGTTACAAAAATTCGGGTTATTATTGTTGTGAGCCATCTTTTCAGAGGCTCCTTTTCGTTTTATCATACTGTTAACTGGGTTCAGATCACAAGTTGTACGGTGTGATTGGTGTGGCTGGTATGAGTCTTACCCGGGATTCAATATCCTTCCTTATTATGTACGCTCGTCCGGGCACAGTATCCTAACTGATGCTTGGAGGAGGGTCATAGGGGGAGGAGCCAGTGCACACCACCTGATCCTAAAGCTTTTATTCTTGTGCCCTGTCTCCTGCGGAGCCACTATTCCCCATGGTCCTTACGGAGTCCCAGCATCCACTACGGACTACGAGAAATAGATTTATCGGTAAGTAAAATCTTATTTTTTCTGGCAATGGAACCAGCGTCTTCATGGTGTCTCTGGACATCCAGGATGCTTACCTGAATGTTTCTATAGCACCTTCTCACCGGCAATTCCTGTGGTTCACTATTTTCCATCAACATTAGCAATTTCGGGCCTTGCCTTTTGGACGTTCCACTGCGCCCAGCATCTTTACCAAAATTATGGTGGTTATTGCGGCACAGCTACATCGTCAGGGAGTCAGATTGCTTCCTTATCTGGACGACCTACTTCTCCTGGGGCACTCCCTAGAGGTCCTACACCGCCACCTTAAGCTAACTATTACCTTCCTACAACAACACAGTTGACTCATAAACTTGAGGCAGTCATCCCTCACTCCTTCACAACGCACGACTCATCTGAGAGCTCTCCTGGACTCTCGAGTCCAAAGACTTTTCCTGACCCCAGACAAAGTATTGTCATTACAGCAGTCGCCGGGTATTCATACACTCAGCCGTGCAAGTCCTGGGATCCATGGTTGCCTTCTTCGACATGGTGGAATATGCTCCGCTCCACTCCAGGCCTCTACAACACCTGATCTTGTCCTGTTGTACCCGGCAGCCACATCGGATCAGGTCCAAAACAGTGGTCCTCTCTGGAGGTCTGTCTGTCTCTGACCTAGTAGCTCCAGACGACACACCTGGAAAAAGGGCAACCATTTTTGATTCTGGATTGGGAACTGCTGACCACTGATGCCAGTCTCCGCAGGTGGGGTGCAGTCACCGGACAATTCTCCTTTCAGGGCTGTTGTACCCCAGCAGTAACCAGCTTACCAATCAATGTCCCGGAATTACAAGCCATCTACAGAGCACTGATTCTGGCACAGGACATTCTTCAGGGCAAACCTGTACAAGTAAAGTCCGACAACGCCACAACAGTGGCCTACCTAAACCACCTGGGAGTTACTCGCAGTCGATTGCCAATGCAGGAAGTGGCTCACATTCTTCGGTGGGCCGAACGTCACCTTCTGGCCAACTCGGTGGTATTCGTACCAGGAGTGCTAAACTGGGAGGAAGACTTCCTCAGCCGTCATGATGTACACGTCGGGGAGTGGTCGCTCCACCCGGAGGTCTTCTAGCTCGAACACTGTAGGTCCTGCAGGATGTCAACCTCACGGCCTCCAGACACAACCACAAGGTTCCAGTCTATTGGTCCAGTACAAAGGATCCTGAAGAAGCCTTCTTGGACACCCTGGTTGTGCGGTGGAACTTTTGTCTACCATATCTCTTTCCTCTAGTTGCCCTTCTTCCACGAGTTCTGCGGAAGTTCAAACAAGAAGGAGGCACCATCATATTAATAGCCCCGACATGGCCCAGACCTCATTGGTTTTCCGATCTGCAAAGCCTATCAATAGCAGCTATATTCCCTCTTCCCCAGCGACCAAACCTGCTGTCTCAGGACCCCTGTCTATACCCCTGACCTAGCTTGTCTGTCTTTGACAGTGTGGCTCTTGAGTCATCCATCCTAAGGGCAAAGGGATTCTCTTGGTTAGTTGTACAGGCCATGCTTAGAGCAAGGAAGCCAGCCTCTGCCTGCATCTATTATTGGATATGGCATACATACCTACAGTGGTGCGCTATCAGGGGCTATAACCCACAAGTTATTTGGGTGTCCAGGATTCTCGCTTTCCTCCAAGCTAGACTGACTCTGGGACTCCGCCTGGCGACGTTGAAAGTGCACGTCTCGACCCTGTCCGTTTAGTTCCAACAAAAAATTGCTCCTCTCCTGGATGTTCGTACCTTTCTCCAAGGAGTAATCTGGTTTTAACCACCATATCTACCTCTTGTGGCTCCCTGGGATTTGTCAGTGGTCCTCAACGCCCTTCAGGAGCCTCCGTTTGTAACTCTGGAATCAGTGGACTTGCAGTGGATAACGGCAAAAAACGTCTTCCTACTGGCTATTGCTTCTGCTCGTAGGGTTTCAGATTTGGGGACGCTCTCTTGTCACTCCCCCTTTCTTATTTTTAATCGGAACAGGGCTGTTCTCTGAACTAGACCCAATTATCTTCCTAAAATTGTGTCCTGGTTCCATCTTAATTAGGAGATCATGGTACCGGGCTTTCTGTCTCCGAATCTTTCGACTGGAGATGCCTACCTTGACATGGTCCGGATTTATGTGGATCGTACCAGTTCTCTCCGGAAATCAGACTCCCTTTTTGTCCTCTATGGCTTCCACGGGAGGGGTTGGCCAGCAGACAAACAAACTGACAATATGGATTCATATGACCATTTCACAGGCGCACACTCAACTGACCTCCCCGTGTCCTCTACAGTCTCGGCACACTGTACTCGCTAGGTGGGTCCCTTGTGGAGTGTCTGCGGAACAACTGTGCAAGGCAGCTACATAATCTTCTGTCCACACCTTTCTTGGGTTCTATGCCTTTGATACTTTCGCTTCCCAAGATGCTTCTTTTGGACGCCAAATTGTTTTATCCGCTCGGGAGCATCCCCTCCCTTAAAATGGCTACTTTGTGACATCCCCGTGGTATTTTCTGTGGACCCCCCATGGAGCCTGAAGAAGAAAACGAGAGTTATGATAAAACGTACCTTTGTTAACTCTCTTTCTTCTAGGTCCTTAGGGTCCACAGGGCGCCCACTCTGACGCACCTGGCTTCTATGGGTTTCTCTTCTTTGTCGCCGACTCCCTCTTCTTGGAGAGTGTGCGTGTTCTTGTGCGTACCATATCTTCCTTCTCTCCTATTCTGCTCCTGCCTTGTGCTTGTTGACAAAACTGAGGATACCTGGGAATTGAGGCGGAGTATAGGGGGGAAGTACCGTAGCATCTTGGGATGCCAAAAGTTTAACTGTTTGGTGCCTGGTCCTATACCACCACCTACAACCCATGGTATTCCCTATGGGTCTTGAAGAAAGAGAGTTAACAAAGGTAAGTTTTACCATAACTCTAATTTTTTCCCACATCAGGCATCTGTTAATCTACTAGATAGTGTAGGTCAGTGATGGGGAACCTTTGGCACTCCAGCTGTTGTTGAACTACACATCCCAACATGCTCTGCTACAGTTTTAGCATGGCCAAATAGCAAAACTGTAGCAGGGCATGCTGGGATGTGTAGTTCAACAACAGCTGGAGTGCCAAAGGTTCCCCATCACTGGTGTAGGTCTTCTACCATTAATTATATAAAAAAACAAAAACATTCACATAGGTCAATATGTACTTTAACATAATTCTTTGTGGTATTGACCCTAAGCTCGTAACAAAAAATACCTCTCTTCTGTCACTATTCTATGTTCTGACAAAGTTATTTCTGGTTTTGTACCTACAGTATAAGCAAAATAAAGAAGAAATCAGAGAGTCTGACACAAAGTATGGTTGACAGGTGCATTCAGGTAAAATGAATGTTATTGCTAGTGTTCTGTGTACGTCTTCTATCTTTATTTGGATGTGCCCCAAGCAAGAAGTGGGATGTTACCTTACCAATCTGTAGGTTATTTGTAAAACTTTACCACAATTAATGTGTGCAATTCAGGTATATATCTAGTACAGACTGTACAGACTTTGATAGAGAATATTAGACTTGTAGATTCATTTTTGCTCTCAAGTTCTGTCTTTATGTTTAAAACCGTAATTGGATTTAAGTAAAATTGTTATGGCATAGCCATTAAGATTATATTAAACATGTTTACACTTATATTTTCATACACCGTTCAGTATATTGCTCCGTAAAGTGCCTTATGTAGCATTGCAAATGCTACAGACCAGTGGTTCTCAAACTTTTTGAAATCACAGCGCCCTAGGCCAAAAGTTTCTTATTGATAAATTTAGAAAAAATAAAATATTGATTAAATTGTGTTTATATGTCACCCTTGGGCTCAGTTATGTTGTGAGGGACAGGATTCACTTCTGTTTGTCCACATATTTTATGACTGGCAGCCGCCAGCACTGGTTTTGCCTATTACATAGACGCTAAATAATTTGAATTGGTCCTGAACCACTAATCCAAGGCACCTCTGTAATACCCCTTTCGCACCGCACAAACAACCCGGTATCGACCCGGCATATTGCCGGGTCGGTGTGCGGTATGAAAGGGGCATAGCTGAAATCGCAGGTCGCCTGACCCGGCAATTCTACCCGGGAATAAAGCAGTGTTATACCCGGGTTGAATACCAGGTCAGTGGCTGCGTAAACGGGCTCCTGGGTCGATGCGTCCCGGGACCCGTTTACTACAGCTGGGTGAGGCGGCGCGAAGATGATCTTATCTCCCGTCTCTACCACCGGCTACGCCCCCCGCTGCTATGGCAACCCGCCCGGCATATTGCCGGGTCGGGGAAGTCTGCAGTAGCGGCCAGTGCCAGATTCCACCCGGGAAGGACCCGTTTCCAATTCCCGGATGGGATCCAGCATTGGCAGTGTGAAAGGGGTATAAGTGTCCCGAGGCACCCCAGGGTGCCACGGCACACAGTTTCAGAACCACTGCCATAGACATTATAAACTAATACAGATGTGTCCTCGTACATGTAGTCTCAATACGCCACACAGCGCAAGATGTCTGGCGTGAGTGAGCCGCCAGGTCCCGTGCAACTCTGCTAATGTCAGGCGTCTTTTATCACCGAAAATCTGTCACAATGCAATGTGGCTACCCACATGATGGAGCACCAGGCCATAGTTGTTACAGTTAGGGAGAGTAGATGTTTATGCTGGATGCATACGGCCTTTGTGTGTGTGTAACATGTGGGAGATGTGTGCTCCTATGTTTAAGAATACCATTCTGATGTCTGCTGCCCTCCCCCTCCATCCTCCTACCTCCCCAGGCTCAGGTGTCAGCCAGTAGTCCTTTGGCAGTGATCACAAGACTGAGCTGTGCCTTTGAGTATTTCTGTGGTAGTGATACGGAAATGTCTGTGCTCTGATGTAGCAGGTCAGTGTTTGGCTGGAGAGACAGGAGATCACTGTGCAGGAAGTAGGGGCTTTCCTGCTTGAAAGACAATGCACTGACACTTGTAGCCTTTCAGATATAAACATATCTATTGCCAAATAAATTAAAAGGAAAACGTAGCGCTAAAGAGACAAGTCTCCCAAATACTACACTTTTCTGCTGCACATAAAGGATTGTTATGTGAAATAGTGGCTGTGTTTGTGCCTAAGATATTCTGTCTCGTGTGTTGTAAACTGTGACATCTAAATTGTCTCAGAAGCTATTACTGTGGATATTCTAGGTTGGCTAAAACTGTTAGGCAGAGCAGCTATTATACTTAGAGATTCTTGTTCAGTATGCGTATAGAGAAGATTATATTCCCTCTGCATGTTTTGTTGTTGTTTTCTTAAATCACAAGAATTCACTCTTTAAATCTAGGATGAGATTGCTGACTTTCTTACTGGGGTTTTAACTCGAGCTGAGAGTCATTCTGGCTCTGATCCTCGCGACCTTGATGCAGAAAAGAAAAAGAAACCCAGAGAGTTCCTGAGGAGAGATTTATCCCTTGATCTGTCTGACCGGAGCAGCAGTCCGGCGGCACCGGCGGCCCGCTTCCCTGCCTCCCCCTCTGGCTCCGAGGTGAGAACAGAGCAAGTTATACACAGGACTGATCCATTTTATAAGCTGAACCAGTTTGATATTTGATTGTAACAAATAGGTCTTGAAAAAGAAGGGTCAACACTGTAAGTATTGACTCTTTGCATAAACTTAATGTAATTGTCAATAAAAGCCTTTTAGCTTATGAAATGCTTGTAATTTTATTTAGTATACCATAGTAACATCTAACAAAAAGGTCTAAAAACACTGAGGCAGCAGACTTTGTTTAAATCCAATGCTTGTGTCATTCTCAAAACTTTTGGCCACGGCTGCAGTTCTGTCACTTTCCTGTATTTTTCAGGATCTGTCCAGTATGTCTAGCAGTCCTGCTTCCAGCCCTAAGACTAAGTTAACTGCAATCCCTACAACCCATAAACCAGGACAAACAGCGGTGCCACTAAAGACCCAAATACAAAGACCAGGAACCACTGTGATCCCAAAACAAGCCCAAGGTGAGAGATTGCTTGACAGGTGGTCTTTCTATTCCAATTTGAATACATGTTAAAATGGAGTTGTCAGTGTACAGTACATATAGACACGCTGTGAAATGGAGATGAGACACATCCTTACAGTTTTGCAGTATCCACTGTGAACTGATTACACAGATCACATACTGTAGGTGTTCTCACGCAGATCCGTCATTCAGATCCATTCTGTTGTTGTGTGTCCCAGATAAAATAATTATTCAGTTGTTGTAAGGTTGATCTCACCGGACTGCACACTTATTAGTACAGCATGTCAGTACATTTCCCCTGATTAATTATATCTGTTGGGTGGAGGCTCTTGAAGCTTCCTTCAGGAAATTAATGTTTCTCCTTAGCTGCTGGTTTCCTTCAAGGAATGGTCTGCTTAAGATGATACTCGAAAATTAATTAAGTGCTTTCAATCCTGCTCTTTTCACATTTATATATATATATATATATATATATATATATATATATATATATATATATAATTATTTTTTGTGGGGGCTTTTTGTATTTCAGCCCAGTTTGCTGCTTTCCTGAAACAAAACATGTTAGTGAGAAAGACGCTTCCTACAGGATCTCCCTCTTGTGTCTTTGGTGAGTGGTTCTTCCCATCTGGGGAGCCTGTTCTTTACAACTGCTGTCATTTTCCTGCACTGAAACTAAGCTCTTTACATTTATTAATGCTTAGAATTGTGTTGTGTATACATGTTTGAACATTAGCATGTAATAGGATCTGCTATCAGAAAACACCATCAGTTTGTCATAAGAACATACTACTAGTACTGTCAATGGTACACAAAATAAACTGTCTCCTGTTGACTTTTCTGGTGCTGGTGGGAGGTATGTATAGAGGATTCCGCTACAAACAAGTTCAGTTTGGAGTGCCAACGTCTCCCAGTGCCACCACATGGTTAGTAGTGCCCCCCAGATAGGATGCCAGAAAGATATGAAATAACAGTATGCCAGCCGTCAGAATACAGACAGCGGCATTCTGACGCGCAGGATCCCGACACCTGGTATGTAGGTAGTCTAACCACTCTGATCCTCCCTTCCTACGGCTTTCTAAAGAAGACAATGGAGAAGTTGCCCATAGCAACCTAAATCCTTCTAGCTATCATTTCTTGAGTACACTCTATAAAATGATTACTAGAAGCGGATTGGTTACATGAGGCAACATGCTTGATCTCCCCCAGTCTCCTATTGTATGAAATGGTAGCTATCAGCCAGTCTGTTCTACACTGAGCTTTTCAGTGCATGCAGTCATGGCCGGATTAAGGAAGGGGCGACAGGGTGGCCGCCCTGGGGCCTCCACACAGAGACGTGCTGCCTTGTTGGGACGTACGGTGCTGCCGGCCGCCGCTGCATCTGTCAAGCTATATGACAGGCAGCAGCGCCGGTGCACACATTAAGGGCCCCCGCGCAGTGACGTGCTACAGTACCTGGCTGGGACATGCGGGATGTCCGTTGCCGGCTGCTGCCTCTCATATAGTTTGACAGGCACAGCAGAGGCCGGTATCCCGTGCAGCTCGGCTCTATTCTGCAGTCCCCCTTTCCCTCTCTGCTCCTCCATACTGTACCTGTCAACATTGTAAAGTCACAAGCAGATCCAGAGGGGAGGGGGGCATGCTGGGTTTTCTAGTATTTTGAAGGGCAAGGGCTGGGGGGTACACGCAGCCTGGCCGGAGGGGAGCCAGACAGTCACTTGACACTAGGATCCAGCAGTTTGCTGGAATCCTAACATCATCATCTCCACATTTGCTGCTGCACTGTCTGCTATTTAAACCCCAGCCATCACCGCACACACAGGAGAGGACCCCGCGCAGCAAAGAAAAACAGCAGTGGCAACCAGCCAGGTCAGTGGCTAATGGGGTGAGGGGAAAAGTAATATGGGGCTGACAAAAATGGATTGGGAGGGTAGGTGTGCATTGTCACTCTGTGTACGTATCTCCCCATCCCCCCACAAATATGACCCTCTCCTGCCCCATGTATATACCCCTCTGACACCCTGTGTTTGTCGCTTTTACCCTGTGTATGTCACCCTGTCACCTGTGTGTATGCCCCTCTGTCACTTCACTCGCCATAGGTTACTGTTCCCAGTAGATGATAACGTTGCCCAGCGCCTGACGAGAAAGGTCCTTTTGGCAAATCATATACCATACCACTAACCTCCATCTTCCCCTATCATGGTACGCCCCCCCACTCGTCATTTTCTTCTGGAACCGCCTCTGCTGTATATGGGTGGCATAATGTGTAAACGGCATTACTGTAAGCTTCATGGGTGTATGGGGCACTACTACTGTGGGCATTATGTATATAAGCGGCACTACAGTGGGCGTTATGGTTATAAGGAGCACTACCCCTACAGACTGCTTTTTCAGTCGCAGTCCCTCCGGTGGCTCCGCTGTTCATTAACAGTGGGCGCTGAGGGCCTGAGTGTACAGTCTCGTGGGATAGTGAAGGGAAATCCTGCGAGATACTGAGTGTGAGCAGCACCGGCGCTCTGTCCCTGGCCAGGCTGCTGCTCTCTGATGTTGTTCAGGTAGTATGTGTGTGTGTGTGTGTGTGTGTTGGGGGCCCCCACACCTTCATTGCTCTGGGCCCCCAACCAGCCTTACTCTGGCCCTGCATGCAGTTGTCATACTTTCCAGTGCAAGGTCATTGCCAGTTAGATCATCCTATTTCAGTAGAGCACAGAGGCAGAACTTCAAGAATGTCATTTCTCAGCATATTGTCCCTGATCTAAAACTAGTAACATTTCTTTGATGGGCCAAGGTAGAGGTAAATAAAGTACCAATAACAGATTGCAGTGGGCTGAAAAAGCCCCAAGAGTTTGCAGTGAAGGGTTCATGTATTACTTGTTAGAATTTACCAAGTAATAACATCTTGTATAACATTGTTCAGATATGATGGGTCTTGTTTTATTAATTAGCAGAAGTTCTACACAAGAAGTCAGTAAATGTGTCAGTGTATTGGGACTTTGCTCCCCACTGCTATTCCACAACAGAAAATAATTTGGACAAAACTATCCAATGTCTAATTGTGTTATATGTTCCAGCAAACTAATGTTTTTCCCTGTGTGTCCAGTTCCCGTCTCTTCAGAGTCAGAGGAGAAAGAGGACAGCAGGGGACAGCTGAAGAGGCCCCCAAGCCCAGGAAGTACCCATGGACTAAAGAATTCCAAACGTGCCAAAATCAAAGTGACCATTGTCTCCCACGGGGATACTGCAGGAGGAGGGAGCTCCATCTCACAAGAAGGTCTGCAGATATGACTAATGTGTACTGTCTGGTGTGGACGTGCTCCTACCTAACCCTTGCACTGCCACAGGCACCTGTTTCCTAGTAGAACGATTATAGGAAATGGGATTTCTTATCTAAGTTGTTTTTCCGGTACATACACTGGCCTCTTAGTATGGGCACCTTTCCAGTAGCTCCTCATCGCACTTTATCACAAGCCAGAGCTCTTCCATGTACATAGAGTTTCACTGTTCAGTGCACTCTGCTGTAATCAGCACAACCTGTTATAAAAATTACTGGGGCTGATTGAAAACTCTCCACATGACCTTCAGTATAGGAATGTAGCGTGTCTGTAAGATGAATAGCAGGAAGCACAGGACAGCCCATCTAATTACTGCTGAGGATCATTTTAACCATTGTACTTTTTGCAATGTTGGACTGGACATGTTTACCAGACTATTTCACACTGCAGTCAGCGCAGGAAAAGCACGTGTCAGGCGCAGATGTGCTATGATCAGGAGACTTTGAAAGATTCTGAAATATTGTCATTAAAAAGCATTTTTATCTTCAAACATTTCAATCTGACAGCAGTTAGCACATTGGGGGTCATTCCGAATTGATCGCTCGCTAGCTAGTTTTAGCAGCCGTGCAAACTCTATGCCACCGCCCACTGGGGAGTGTATTTTAGCTTAGCAAAAGTGCGAACGCATGTGTAGCCGAGCTCTGCAAAAACAGTTTGTGCAGTTTCTGAGTAGCTCTGAACCTGCTCAGCGCTTGCGATCACTTCAGCCTATTCGTGTCCGGATTTGACGTCATACACCCGCCCAGCGAACGCCCAGCCACGCCTGCGTTTTTTCAGACACGCCTGCGTTTTTGCAAACACTGCCTGAAAACGGTCAGTTGACACCCAGTAACGCTCCCTTCCTGTCAATCTTCTTGCGGCCATCAGTTAGACTGAAAACTTTTCAAAACAACAACGGCCTTTGTACGTCGCGCGTGCACATTGCGAACAACGGCAGCTAGCGATCACCTCGGAATGACCCCCATTAGCTCACTACTTCATCATATAGGCCCACTAAGCCTAAAATACAATTCACATTTCTGCTTTTTTTAGACCTGTGAGACTGACAATCCCACTGTCTGCCTGATTTCAATAGATTTATAAAGTGGTAATCTGATGTGTGTAGAAGAAAAAGCTTCCATCACATCTTTATCTTAGACATCTTCTGATGGGCTCCTGTAAATATTATGGCGTGGAATGAATTTACTCAGCATGATGTTAATACCCCTTTCTCTGACGTCCTAGTGGATGCTGGGAACTCCGTAAGGACCATGGGGAATAGACGGGCTCCGCAGGAGACTGGGCACTCTAAAAGAAAGATTAGGTACTATCTGGTGTGCACGGGCTCCTCCCTCTATGCCCCTCCTCCAGACCTCAGTTAGATTTCTGTGCCCGGCCGAGCTGGATGCACACTAGGGGCTCTCCTGAGCTCCTAGAAAGAAAGTATATGTTAGGTTTTTTATTTTACAGTGAGACCTGCTGGCAACAGGCTCACTGCACCGAGGGACTAAGGGGAGAAGAAGCGAACCTACCTGACTGCAGCTAGCTTGGGCTCCTTAGGCTACTGGACACCATTAGCTCCAGAGGAATCGACCGCAGGACCCGTCCTTGGTGTTCGTTCCCGGAGCCGCGCCGCCGTCCCCCTTACAGAGCCAGAAGCATGAAGATGGTCCGGAAAATCGGCGGCAGAAGACTTCAGTCTTCACCAAGGTAGCGCACAGCACTGCAGCTGTGCGCCATTGCTCCTCATACACACTTCACACTCCGGTCACTGAGGGTGCAGGGCGCTGGGGGGGGGCGCCCTGAGCAGCAATAAAAACACCTTGGCTGGCAAAATAATCACAATATATAGCCCCAGAGGCTATATATGTGATAATTACCCCTGCCAGAATCCATAAAAAAGCGGGAGAAAAGTCAGTGAAAAAGGGGCGGAGCTATCTCCCTCGGCACACTGGCGCCATTTTCTCTTCACAGTGTAGCTGGAAGACAGCTCCCCAGGCTCTCCCCTGTAGTTTTCAGGCTCAAAGGGTTAAAAAGAGAGGGGGGGCACTAAATTTAGGCGCAATATTGTTTATACAAGCAGCTATTGGGGAAAATTCACTCAGTGATAGTGTTTATCCCTACATTATATAGCGCTCTGGTGTGTGCTGGCATACTCTCTCTCTGTCTCCCCAAAGGGCTGTGTGGGGTCCTGTCCTCAGTCAGAGCATTCCCTGTGTGTGTGCGGTGTGTCGGTACGGCTGTGTGGACATGTTTGATGAGGAGGCTTATGTGGAGGCGGAGCAGATGCCGATAAATGGGATGTCGCCCCCTGTGGGGCCGACACCAGAGTGGATGGATAGGTGGAAGGTATTAACCGACAGTGTCAACTCCTTACATAAAAGGCTGGATGACGTAACAGCTATGGGACAGCCGGCTTCTCAGCCCGCGCCTGCCCAGGCGTCTCAAAGGCCATCAGGGGCTCAAAAACGCCCGCTCCCTCAGATGGCAGACACAGATGTCGACACGGAGTCTGACTCCAGTGTCGACGAGGTTGAGACATATACACAATCCACTAGGAACATCCGTTACATGATCCCGGCAATAAAAAATGTGTTACACATTTCTGACATTAACCCAAGTACCACTAAAAAAGGGTTTTATGTTTGAGGAGAAAAAGCAGGCAGTGTTTTGTTCCCCCATCAAATGAGTGAATGAAGTGTGAAAAAGCGTGGGTTCCCCCGAAAAGAAACTGGTAATTTCTAAAAAGTTACTGATGGCGTACCTTTTCCCGCCAGAGGATAAGTTACGCTGGGAGATATCCCCTAGGGTGGATAAGGCGCTCACACGTTTGTCAAAAAAGGTGGCACTGCCGTCTTAGGATACGGCCACTTTGAAGGTACCCGCTGATAAAAAGCAGGAGGCTATCCTGAAGTCTGTATTTACACACTCAGGTACTAGACTGAGACCTGCAGATAGTGCTGCTGCAGCGTGGTCTGTAACCCTGTCAAACAGGGATACTATTTTGCGAACATAAGACATCGTCTTATATATGAGGGATGCACAGAGGGATATTTTGCCAGCTGGCATCCAGAATTAATGCAATGTCCATTCTGTCAGGAGGGTATTAGAGACCCGACACTGGACAGGTGATGCTGACTTTAAAAGGCACATAGAGCCTTATAAGGGTGAGGAATTGTTTGGGGATGGTCTCTGGGACCTCGTATCCACAGCAACAGCTGGGAAGAAAAAATTTTACCTCAGGTTTCCTCACAGCCTAAGAAAGCACTGTATTATCAGGTACAGTCCTTTCGGCTTCAGAAAAGCAAGCGGGTCAAAGGCGCTTCCTTTCTGCACAGAGACGAGGGAAGAGGGAAAAAGCTGCACCAGTCAGCCAGTTCCCAGAATCAAAATTCTTCCCCCGCTTCCTCTGAGTCCACCGCATGACGCGGGGGCTCCACAGGCGTAGCTAGGTACGGTGGGGGGCCGCCTCAAAAATTTCAGCGATCAGTGGGCTCGCTCACAGGTGGATCCCTGGATCCTTCAAGTAGTATCTCAGGGGTACAGGCTGGAATTCGAGGCGTCTCCCCCCCGCCGTTTCCTCAAATCTGCCTTGCCGACAACTCCCTCAGGCAGGGAGGCTGTGCTAGAGGCAATTCACAAGCTGTATTCCCAGCAGGTGCCCCTACGGGGTTACTATTCCACACTGTTTGTGGTACCGAAACCGGACGGTTCGGTGAGACCCATTTTAAATTTGAAGTCCTTGAACACATACATAAAAAAATTAAAGTTCAAGATGGAATCGCTCAGGGCGGTTATTGCAAGCCTGGAGGAGGGGGATTACATGGTATCCCTGGACATCAAGGATGCTTACCTACATGTCCCCATTTACCATCCTCACCAGGAGTACCTCAGATTTGTGGTACAGGATTGCCATTACCAATTCCAAACACTGCCGTTTGGACTGTCCACGGCACCGAGGGTCTTTACCAAGGTAATGGCAGAAATGATGATACTCCTTCGAAAAAAGGGAGTTTTTAATTATCCCGTACTTGGACGATCTCCTTATAAAGGCGAGGTCCATGGAGCAGTTGTTGGTCGGAGTAGCACTATCTCGGGAAGTGCTACAACAGCACGGATGGATTCTATACATTCCAAAGTCACAGCTGGTTCCTACCACACGCCTGCTGTTCCTGGGGATGGTTCTGGACACAGAACAGAAAAAAGCCAAGGAGCTGTCATCTCTAGTCAGAGACCTCCTGAAACCAAAACAGGTATCGGTGCATCACTGCACACGAGTCCTGGGAAAAATGGTAGCTTCTTACGAAGCAAAATTCCATTCGGCAGGTTCCATGCAAGAACCTTTCAGTGGGACCTCTTGGACAAGTGGTCGGAATCGCATCTTCAGATGCATCGGCTGATAACCCTGTCTCCAAGGACCAGGGTATCTCTACTGTGGTGGCTGCAGAGTGCTCATCTTCAAGAGGGCCGCAGATTCGGCATACAGGACTGGGTCCTGGTAACCACGGATGCCAGCCTTCGAGGCTGGGGGGCAGTCACACCGGGAAGAAATTTCCAAGGACTTTGGTCAAGTCAGGAGTCGTCCCTACACATAAATATTCTGGAACTGAGGGCCATTTACAATGCCCTAAGTCTGGCAAGGCCTCTGCTTCAAATCCAGCCGGTACTGATCCAATCAGACAACATCACGGCAGTCGCCCATGTAAACCGACAGGGCGGCACAAGAAGCAGGATGGCGATGGCAGAAGCCACAAGGATTCTCCGATGGGCGGAAAATCACGTCTTAGCACTGTCAGCAGTGTTCATTCCGGGAGTGGACAACTGGGAAGCAGACTTCCTCAGCAGACACGACCGACACCCGGGAGAGTGGGGACTTCATCCAGAAGTCTTCCAACTGTTGGTAAACCGTTGGGAAAGGCCACAGGTGAACATGATGGCGTCCCGCCTAAACAAAAAACTAGATATTGCGCCAGGTCAAGGGACCCTCAGACAATAGCTGTGGACGCTCTAGTGACACCGTGGGTGTACCAGTCGGTTTATGTATTCCCTCCTCTGCCTCTCATACCAAAGGTACTGAGAATAATAAGAAAACGAGAAGTAAGAACGATACTCGTGGTTCCGGATGGGCCAAGAAGAGCTTGGTACCCAGAACTTCAAGAAATAATATCAGAGGACCCATGGCCTCTACCGCTCAGACAGGATCTGCTACAGCAGGGGCCCTGTCTGTTCCAAGACTTACCGCAGCTGCGTTGGACGGCATGGCGGTTGAATTCCGGATCCTAAAGCAAAAGGGCATTCCGGAGGAAGTCATTCCTACGCTGATAAAAGCCAGGAAAGAAGTAACCGCAAACCATTATCACCGTATTTGGCGAAAATATGTTGGTGGTGTGAGGCCAGGAAGGCCCCAACAGAGGAATTTCAGCTAGGTCGTTTTCTGCACTTCCTACAGTCAGGAGTGACTATGGGCCTAAATTTGGGTTCCATTAAGGTCCAGATTTCGGCTCTGTCGATTTTCTTCCAGAAAGAACTGGCTTCACTGCCTGGAGTTCAGACATTTGTAAAGGGAGTGCTTCATATTCATCCCCTTTTTTGTGCCTTCTGTGGCACCTTGGGATCTCAACGTGGTGTTGAGTTTCTTAAAATCACATTGGTTTGAGCCACTTAAAACTGTGGATTTGAAATATCTCACGTGGAAAGTGGTCATGTTATTGGCCTTGGCTTCGGCCAGGCGTGTGTCAGAATTGGCGGCTTTGTCATGTAAAAGCCCTTATCTGATTTTCCATATGGATAGGGCAGAATTGAGGACTCGTCCCTAGTTTCTCCCTAAGGTGGTATCAGCTTTTCACTTGAACCAACCTATTGTAGTGCCTGCGGCTACTAGGGACTTGGAAGATTCCAAGTTACTGGACGTAGTCAGGGCCTTAAAAATTTATATTTCCAGGACGGCTGGAGTCAGGAAAACTGACTCGTTTTTTTATCCTGTAGGCACCCAACAAAATAGGTGCTCCTGCTTCTAAGCAGACTATTGTTCGCTGAATTTGTAGCACAATTCAGCTGGAGCATTCTGCGGCTGGATTGCCGCATCCTAAATCAGTAACAGCCCATTCCACGAGGAAAGTGGGCTCATCTTGGGCGGCTGCCCGAGGGGTCTCGGCTTTACAACTTTGCCGAGCTGCAACTTGGTCAGGGGCAAACACGTTTGCTAAATTCTACAAATTTGATACCCTGGCTGAGGAGGACCTTGAGTTCTCTCATTCGGTGCTGCAGAGTCATCCGCACTCTCCCGCCCGTTTGGGAGCTTTGGTATAATCCCCATGGTCCTTACGGAGTTCCAAGCATCCACTAGGACGTCAGAGAAAATAAGATTTTACTCACCGGTAAATCTATTTCTCGTAGTCCGTAGTGGATGCTGGGCGCCCATCCCAAGTGCGGATTGTCTGCAATACTTGTATATAGTTATTGCCTAACTAAAGGGTTATTGTTGAGCCATCTGTTGAGAGGCTCAGTTATATTTCATACTGTTAACTGGGTATAGTATCACGAGTTATACGGTGTGATTGGTGTGGCTGGTATGAGTCTTACCCGGGATTCAAAGTCCTTCCTTATTGTGTCAGCTCTTCCGGGCACAGTATCCTAACTGAGGTCTGGAGGAGGGGCATAGAGGGAGGAGCCAGATAGTACCTAATCTTTCTTTTAGAGTGCCCAGTCTCCTGCGGAGCCCGTCTATTCCCCATGGTCCTTACGGAGTTCCCAGCATCTACTACGGACTACGAGAAATAGATTTACCGGTGAGTAAAATCCGTTTCCACTGCACTTCGACACGGGTTATTCCCGGGTCGGATCTGTTTCCACTTAACCCGGGTAAGCTCTGTAAAAGCATATTGATGTCACTTGTTACTCAGGTCTGAAAACACGGGTATTGACCGTTTCCACTGCACAATTACCCGGGTCATTACCGTGTTACCGTGTTCAACCCAGGTAGCTACCTGGGTAGGATTCCAGGGTCACTCAACCCGCGTTGAGCCATTTCCACTTATTAAAAACCTGTGTTGATGCGCTCCCCCGTGCAAAAACACAGGTACATTTAGCTAGTGGAAAAGGGGTATCAATCTACTTTGTCTCATAGAGGGCACCATAAAAACCATCCTAAGTGATCTTATTGTAAAATAGTTTTATGCCGATAGTCTGTCACTAGATGGTGCTGTGCTTGTACACTGTATGAACTGACAGGTTGGAAAGTTATCTATTCCAGTGGTTCTCGGGACCCCAAACAGATGACATTTTCCAGGTGACCCAGCAGGAGCGCAGCACAGGTGTATTCGTTACTCACTGACACATTTTAAAAGATGCACAGGGGGGTATTCAATAATTGTGTTGCTGGGGGCTATTCAATAAGGCCTGATAAGCTGGCGTGAGACGCAGCTTGTCAGAGATTTTGTTTTACCTGCCTCAGGTAGGCAAAGCTAAATTCCCGAAAAACACACAGGTTTCACAAAACCTGTGCGTTTTCAAGTGAAAATGATTTTTTTGTCCAGGTGACCTAATTGTATACGCTGAAAAAAATATCAAAAGAAACATCGGGAAAAAGTGCAAAAAAACATCAGTTTTTCACTCCTGATGCTTCTTCGCAGGTAATTGAATACCCCCCAGAGTTGGAGCTTATTATTTCACTTGTGGTCCTGTGAGTAGACCTAGAAAACATGCACCGCGTGGGGTCCTGAGGACCAAGTTTGAAAACCAGTGGTCTAAACCATATGCCTTGGCTGTCCTAGTCAGCAGGTCTTAGTTTACTTTATGGTAGGTCCTGGCGACCTACCTTTTAGTCATTTCTTTCTACCACCATCAACAAAACATCCAGAGATGGAATTTCTCAGGGAATAATGATATGCGATGATACCAGAGTTCCACACTAAATCTAGAATTTGTGCAAAATTGTTTTCTCTTACGTCCTAGAGGATACTGGGGTCCATTTAGTACCATGGGGTATAGACTGGTCCACTAGGAGCCATGGGCACTTTAAGAATTTGATAGTGTGGGTTGGCTCCTCCCTCTATGCCCCTCCTACCAGACTCAGTTTAGAAAATGTGCCCGGAGGAGCCGGTCACGCTAAAGAAAGCTCCTAAAGAGTTTTCTCCATTTATTTTCTATGTTTGTTTTTTTCAGGCAGGACTGTTTGGCACCAGCCTGCCTGCTTCGTGGGACTTGGAAGGGGGGGGGGGGGGGGGGGAATGGCCCAAACTCTTGAAGGGTTAATGGTCCCGCTCCCCGCTGACAGGACACTGAGCTCCTGAGGGAACTATTTGCAAGCCCCACCACAACGAGCGTACATTCCCGCAGCACGCCGCCACCCCTAACAGAGCCAGAAGAATGAAGAGTGGTGAGTACTGAGCCAGCGTCCCGGTTAGAGGGCGCCGGCCTTTATGGCGGCACAAGGGTACGAAGACGCACGGCTTCTAAATGGGGTGGAATGCGTCTCCAGACACAGTACACAACTGCGTCTCAGTACACTGTGCAGAGTACCCAGACTGGCAACACAGCCTTAAAATTGATTCTCTCCATTTAAATCACCAAATTCCTCAGCCAGTATAAAACAAGCGAGAAGACCGCGCACCATTGGAGGGGCGGGCTTAACTATGAGAGGATCCAGCAGCTCACCAGCACCATTTTCCCTCTGCAGTGGACAAAGACGCTGACAGGACAGGGACGCGCAGCTCCTCCGGTGTGACTCCAGATTACCTCAGCAGTACCAGGGGGTCATAGCAGGGGGGGAGCGATTATTAGTGTACTAAGTCCCCTATCAGGGTACTTAGTCTGCGACCCGGCTAAGCTTGGCATTAGCGATAAGGGCGCGGTGGGGGCTGGCTCCAAACAACTCTGTGTCTCCCTGAAGGGCTCTATGTGGGTTAATTGTGCTTAACCTTTTCCTGTGTGTGTGTGTGTGTGTGTGTGTGTGTGTGTGTGTGCTGTCACATTTACATTATGTCAAGCAAAGAGTGTGTTTCTTGTACAGCGGAGTGTTCCTCTTCACCAGGGGGCTCACTACAGGGTACTCAGGGTTCACAAGCTAGCGGGGCTGAACCGGAGTGGGTTAATTCTCTCGATTTCCACTCTTTCTACAAAATTGTCCCGCAATGAGAAAGAGACGCAATACTTAACACAAATTGTGGATGAGTTAATGAACAGAGACCCCAAAACAGTGTCTCAGTCCCCTCCCATTTGTCCGCATAAACGATCTCTGGCCCATAGCCTGCAATCTGACTCTGACGCTGATGGGTCAGACTTGGAGGAGGGTGAGGTAGATTTGGGGGGGGGGGGGGATGTGGCTCTGTCACAGGGAATAGCGGCTCTTATAGAGGCTATCGGAGATGTTCTGCATATTCTTGATAAGGTGTCAGAGGAGAGTGAGGAATCTTATTTTAATGTAAAGAAGAAGTCCTCAGTTACTTTTCCTGTGTCAAAGGAATTGAATACCCTGTTTGAGGAACCATGGCTTAATCCTGATAGTAAGTTTCAGATCCTTAAAAGGTTGCTCTCATCTTTTCCTTTTCCTCTGGAGGATAGGAAAAAATGGGAAAATCCACTGATAGTGGACGCATCAGTCTCTAGGCTGTCACGTAAAATTGTATTGCCTGTTCCTAGTGCAGCCTACCTAAAAGACACGGCTGATCGTTAAATAGAGACTACACTCAAATCATTGTACACAGCTGCTAGGGTGGCCCAAAGACCCACTACTGCATGTGCGTGGATCACTAAAGCCATTGCGAAATGGTCAGGTAACCTAATTGAGGGATTAGATTCCTTATCTAGGGGGGATGTTGATCTTACTCCTACAGCATGTATAGGACTCTGCGAACTTTATGGTGAAGGCCATAAAAGAAATAGGCATGCTTAACGCACGCACCACCGCAGGGGCTTGTGGCTACGCCAGTGGACTGCTGACGCGGACTCCAGGAAAGGCGTGGAAGGCCAACCATTCACAGGAGAGGCCTAGTTTGGAGATGAACTAGACAAATGGATCTCCATAGTTACTGCGGGTAAGTCTACGTATCTTCATTCCACAGCCCCTCCGACTAAGAAGACTTATTCAGCTTCTAAGTTACAATCCTTTTGGACGGCCAAGTTCAAAGGCAAATCCAGAGGTGCTTCTACGTCCTCCAGCAGCTTCAGTCAGATCTAGTCAAATTCGTGCCAGGATCCCTGGGTCATAGATCTTATTTCCCAGGGTTACAGACTGGAGTTCCAAGAGCACCCACCTCACAGATTCTTCAAATCAGGCTTGCCAGTTTCACAAGAGGCAAAAATAACTTTACAGCATGCCATCCAAAAACTGGTACAGACTCAGGTCATTGTTCCAGTTCCACCTCATCTACTAAACAAGGGGTACTATTCCAACTTGTTTGTAGTACCGAAACAAGCTGGACGGTTCGGTAAGACCGATTCTGAACCTAAAGTCTTTGAACCCGTATTTACGAGTGTTCAAATTCAAGATGGAGTCTCTGAGAGCGGTGATCTCAGATCTAGAGGAGGGGTAATTCCTAGTGTCTCTGGATATCAACGATGCGTACCTTCATATTCCGATCTGGCCACCTCATCAGGCTTATCTACGGTTTGCACTGCAGGACTATCACTAGCAGTTCCAGGCCCTGCCATTTGGTCTCTCCCCTGCACCGAGGGTGTTCACCAAGGTGATGGCAAAGATGATGTTTCTACTCCGCAAACAGGGAGTGAACATAATACACGTACCTGGATAGCATTGGTCTCTCAACCAAATTCATCCAGGATCACGGGTGGAATCTGAACCTTCCGAAATCTCAACTAGAGCCAACACGGAGGCTCCCATTCCTGGGAATGATACTGGACACAGAGTCACAAAAGGTGTTCCTTCCGTTGGAAAAGGCATTGGTAATCCAGTCAATGATTCGGGATTTCCTGAAGCCAACCCGGGTGTCGGTGCATCTGTGCATTAGCCTTCTGGGGAAAATGGTGGTCTCTTACGAGGCACTTTGATAAGGAAGGTTTCACGCAAGACCCTACCAGCTCAATCTGTTGGACAAATGGTCTGGATCGCATCTGCACATGCACCAGAGGATCCGTCTGTCGCCAAAGGCCGGGATCTCCCTTCTGTGGTGGCTACAGTCTTCTCACCTCGTCGCAGGATGGAGGTTCGGAATTCAGAACTGGATTCTGTTAACCACAGACGCAAGCCTCAGAGGTTGGGGAGCGGTCACTCAGGGGGTGCAGTTTCAGGGAAGATGGTCAAGTCAGGAAGTCATCCTTCCAATCAACATTCTGGAACTCAGGGCCATATACAACGCCCTTCTGCAGGCCTCACATCTTCTTCAAGATCGGGGCCATTCAGGTCCAGTTGGACAATGTGACGGCAGTAATTTACATAAACCGACAGGGCGGAAAGAAAAGCGGAGCAGCAATGTCAGAGGTGTCAAGAATTCTCCTCTGGGCAGAAAGAAATGCTGTGGCGTTGTCAGCGGTCTTCATTCCGGGAGTAGACAACTGGGCAGCAGACTTCCTCAGCAGACACAACCTGCACCCAGGGGAGTGGGGCTTTCACCCGGAAGTGTTCAGGTGCTTGACAAGTCGATGGGGATATCCAGAGATCGACACGATGGCCTCTCGTCACAACAAGAAGCTCAGGCGGTATTGCTCCAGGTCGAGAGGTCCACAGGCGGTGGCGATAGACGCCCTGATGACTCCATGGTTCTATCAAATGGTGTACATGTTTCCTCCACTTCCTCTGATCCCAAGAATTCTAAAGCGAATAAAAAGGGAAAAGGTTCAAGCAATACTCATTACTCCGGAATAGTCAAGAAGGACCTGGTACGCGGACCTCCTGGAGATGCTCTTCGAAGATCCGTGGCCTCTACCTATTCGCAAGGATTTTCAGCAACAGGGCCCGTTCGTCTATCAAGACTTACCGCGGCTACGTTTGACGACATGGAAGTTGAACGGCTGATTCGAGCCAGGAGTGGGATCCCTAAAAAGGTTATCCCGACTATGATCCAAACCAGGAAGGGGGTAACATCTTAGCATTACCATCGTATTTGGAAGAAATACGTCTCTTGGGCCCTCATTCCGAGTTGTTCGCTTGCTAGCTACTTTTAGCAGAAATGCAAACACAAAGCCGCCACCCTCTGGGAGTGTATTTTAGCATAGCAGAATTGCTAACGAAAGATTAGCAATTCTGCTAATATTAGCAGAATTGCTAACAAATGCAATTTCCTTGCAGTTTCTGAGTAGCTCCAGACCTACTCCTAGATTGCGATCACCTCAGTCCGTTTAGTTCCTGGTTTGACGTCACAAACACGCCCAGCGTCCGACCAGCCACTCCTCCGTTTCTCCAGCCACTCCTGCGTTTTTACCTGGCACGCCTGCGTTTTTTAGCACACTCCCTGGAAACGGCCAGTTTCCGCCCAGAAACACCCACTTCCTGTCAATCAGCAGAGCGATTGAAAAGCTTTGTTCGCCTGTGAGTAAAATAGCATAGTTTTGTGTAAATTTGCTTAGCGCGTGCGCCCTGAAATGCATACGCATGCGCAGAACTGCCGGATTTTAGCCTATTAGCAATTCTGCTAAAATTAGCAGCGAGCGAACAACTCGGAATGAGGGCCTTGGTGTGAGAGCAGAAATTATTCTGCGGTGGAATTTCACCTGGGACGTTTCCTGCTTTTTCTGCAGGCAGACGTGGATGTGGGCCTGCGCTCTGGGCTCCATAAAAGTCCAGATTTCGGCCTTGTCCATTTTCTTTCAGAAACAATTGGCTTCTCTCCCTGAGGTACAGACGTTCTTGAAAGGTGTTCTGCACATCCAACCTCCCTTTGTGCCTCCCACGGCACCTTGGGATCTCAATTTATTGCTGCAGTTCCTCCAATCGGACTGGTTTACACCGCTACAGGAGGTCGAAGTAAAATATCTTACGTGGAAGACCACCACACTGTTGGCCTTGGCTTCAGCAAGACGTGTGTCGGAGCTGAGGGCTTTGTCTCACAAAAGTCCCTATTTAATTTTCCATGAGGACAGAGCTGAACTCAGAACTCGTCAGCAATTTCTTCCTAAAGTGTTGTCCGCATTTCATATCAACCAACCTATTGTGGTTCCGGTTGTCACCGACAACTTTGCTACTTCAAAGTCTTTGGATGTTGTGAGGGCTTTGAAGGTGTATGTGAAAAGAACAGCTCGTCACAGAAAAACGGACTCGCTGTTTGTTCGTTATGATCCCAATAAGATTGGGTATACTGCTTCAAAGCAGACGATTGCACGCTGGATCAGACTTACTATCCAGCATGCTTATTCCACAGCAGGTTTGCCATGTCCAAAATCTGTACAGGCCCACTCTACTAGGTCGGTGGTTTCTTCCTGGGCGGCTGCCCGGGATGTGTCAGCTTCACAGCTCTGCCGAGCAGCTACTTGGTCAGGTTCGAACACGTTTGCGAAGTCCTACAAGTACGATACTTTGGCCTCTGAGGACCTTCAGTTTGGTCAATCAGTTTTGCAAGAACCTCAGCACTCTCCCACCCAGTTTGGGAGCTTTGGTACATTCCCATGGTACTAAATGGAACTATCCTCTAGGACGTAAGAGAAAATAGGATTTTAATTACCTATCGGTAAATCATTTTCTCTAACGTCCTAGTGGATGCTGGGGACTCCGTAAGGACCATGGGGAATAGACGGGCTCCGCAGGAGACTGGGCACTCTAAGAAAGAATTAGTACTACTGGTGTGCACTGGCTCCTCCCTCTAAGCCCCTCCTCCAGAACTCAGTTAGAATCTGTGCCCGGACGGAGCTGGGTGCATTTTAGTGAGCTCTCCTGAGCTTGCTAATAAGAAAGTATTTTAGTTAGGTTTTTTTATTTTTAGAGAGCTTCTGCTGGCAACAGACTCTCTGCTACGTGGGACTGAGGGGAGAGAAGCAAACCTACTAACTGCGGCTAGGTTGCGCTTCTTAGGCTACTGGACACCATTAGCTCCAGAGGGATCGAACATAGGAACTTACCTTGGTCGTCCGTTCCCGGAGCCGCGCCGCCGTCCCCCTCGCAGAGCCAGAAGACAGAAGCCGGCGGGTGAAGCAAGAAGACGTCAAAATCGGCGGCAGAAGACTCCTGTCTTCATATGAGGTAGCGCACAGCACTGCAGCTGTGCGCCATTGCTCCCACACTAACCCACATACTCCGGTCACTGTAGGGTGCAGGGCGCGGGGGGGGCGCCCTGGGCAGCAATTGAGTACCTCCTGGCAAAAGAGGTATATATACAGCTGGGCACTGTATATATGCATGAGCCCCCGCCATTATTTTACACAAATCGCGGGACAGAAGCCCGCCGCTGAGGGGGCGGGGCTTCTTTCTCAGCACTCACCAGCTCCATTTTCTCTCCACAGCTCCGCTGAGAGGAAGCTCCCCAGGCTCTCCCCTGCAGACTCACGGTAGAAAGAGGGTAAAAAGAGAGGGGGGGCACATAAATTTAGCGCAATAATCACAAATACAGCAGCTACTGGGTAAACACTACGTTACTGTGTAATTCCT
The DNA here is from genome assembly GCF_028390025.1 of Pseudophryne corroboree. Classification (NCBI taxonomy): domain Eukaryota; kingdom Metazoa; phylum Chordata; class Amphibia; order Anura; family Myobatrachidae; genus Pseudophryne; species Pseudophryne corroboree. Next base: position 149,364,743 of record NC_086449.1, read on the forward strand.
GGGTTATATAGCGCTGGGGTGTGTGCTGGCATACTCTCTCTCTGTCTCTCCAAAAGGCCTTGTGGGGGTCCTGTCCTCAAATAGAGGATCCCCTGTGTGTGTTTGGTGTGTCGGTACGATTGTGTCGACATGTTTGACGAGGAAGGCTATGTGGAGGCAGAGCAGGTGCAGATGAATGATGTGTCTCCGCCGACGGCGCCGACACCTGATTGGATGGATATGTGGAAGGTGTTAAATGATAATGTAAACTCCTTGTATAAAAGGTTGGATAAGGCTGAAGCCTTGGGACAGTCGGGGTCTCAGCCCATGCCTGATCCTACAGCGCAGAGGCCGTCAGGGTCTCAGAAGCGCCTACTATCCCAAATTGTTGACACAGATATCGACACGGATTCTGACTCCAGTGTCGATGGCGATGATGCAAAATTGCAGCCTAAAATGGCTAAAGCCATCCGCTACATGATTATAGCAATGAAGGATGTATTGCACATATCAGAGGTAAACCCTGTCCCTGACAAGAGGGTTTATATGTTTGGGGAGAAAAAGCAAGAAGTGACTTTTCCCCCTTCACATGAGTTAAATGAGTTATGTGAAAAAGCGTGGGATTCTCCTGATAGGAAAGTGCTGATTTCCAAAAGGTTACTTATGGCGTACCCTTTCCCGCCAACGGACAGGATGCGCTGGGAATCCTCCCCTAGGGTAGACAAAGCTTTGACACGCTTATCTAAGAAGGTGGCCCTGCCATCACAGGATACGGCCTCCCTAAAGGATCCTGCGGATACGAAGCAGGAAGGTATCATGAAGTCTGTTTATACACATTCAGGGACTCTACTGAGGCCGGCAATTGCGTTGGCCTGGATGTGTAGTGCTGTAGCAGCGTGGACTGATACTCTGTCTAAGGAACTGGATACCTTGGACAAGGATACTATTTTGCTAACTCTGGGGCATATAAAAGACGCTGTCCTATATATGAGGGATGCCCAGAGGGACATTTGCCTACTGGGCTCTAGAATAAATGCAATGTCGATTTCTGCCAGAAGGGTCCTATGGACTCGGCAATGGACAGGTGATGCCGACTCTAAAAAGCACATGGAGGTTTTACCTTATAAGGGTGAGGAATTGTTTGGGGACGGTCTCTCGGACCTAGTTTCCACAGCTACGGCTGGGAAGTCAAATTTTTTGCCGTATATTCCCTCACAGCCTAAGAAAGCACCGTATTACCAAATGCAGTCCTTTCGATCACAAAAAAGCAAGAAAGTCAGAGGTGCATCCTTTCTTGCCAGAGGCAGGGGTAGAGGAAAGAAGCTGCACCATACAGCTAGTTCCCAGGAACAGAAGTCCTCCCCGGCTTCCACTAAATCCACCGCATGACGCTGGGGCTCCACAGGTGGAGCCGGGAGCGGTGGGGGCGCGTCTCCGAAATTTCAGCCACCAGTGGGTTCGCTCACAGGTGGTTCCCTGGGCTATACAGATTGTGTCTCAGGGATACAAGCTGGAATTCGAAGTGATGCCCCCTCACCGTTACCTAAAATCGGCCCTGCCAGCTTCCCCCATGGAAAGGCAGGTAGTGTTAGCGGCAATTCACAAGTTATATCTCCAGCAGGTGGTGGTAAAGGTTCCCCTCCTTCAACAGGGAAGGGGTTACTATTCCACAATGTTTGTGGTACCGAAACCGGACGGTTCGGTCAGACCCATATTGAATTTAAAGTCCCTGAACATTTATCTGAAAGGATTCAAGTTCAAAATGGAATCGCTCTGAGCGGTCATTGCAAGCCTGGAAGAGGGGGATTTTATGGTGTCTCTGGACATCAAGGATGCTTACTTGCATGTCCCCATTTATCCACCTCATCAGGAGTACCTCAGATTTGTGGTACAGGACTGTCATTACCAATTCCAGACGTTGCCGTTTGGTCTGTCCACGGCACCGAGAATATTTACCAAGGTAATGGCGGAAATGATGGTGCTCCTTCGAAAGCAAGGAGTCACGATTATCCCATACTTGGACGATCTCCTCATAAAGGCGAGGTCCAGAGAGCAGTTGCTGATCAGCGTAGCACACTCTCAGGAAGTGTTGCAACAGCACGGCTGGATTCTGAATATTCCAAAGTCGCAGCTGATTCCTACAACGCGTCTGCCCTTCCTGGGCATGATTCTGGACACAGACCAGAAGAAGGTGTTTCTCCCGGCGGAGAAGGCTCAGGAGCTCGTGACTCTAGTCAGAGACCTCTTAAAACCAAAACAGGTGTCGGTGCATCACTGCACGCGAGTCCTGGGAAAGATGGTGGCGTCATACGAAGCCATTCCCTTCGGCAGGTTCCAGGTGAGGATCTTTCAGTGGGATCTGCTGGACAAGTGGTCCGGATCGCATCTTCAGATGCATCGGCTGATCACCCTATCCCCCAGGGCCAGGGTGTCTCTTCTGTGGTGGCTGCAGAGTGCTCACCTTCTCGAGGGCCGCAGGTTCGGCATACAGGACTGGGTCCTGGTGGCCACGGATGCAAGCCTCCGAGGATGGGGGGCAGTCACTCAGGGAAGAAACTTCCAAGGGTTGTGGTCAAGTCAGGAGGCTTGTCTGCACATCAATATCCTGGAACTAAGGGCCATATACAACGCCCTGAGTCAAGCGGAGCCCCTGCTTCGCAACCAACCGGTGCTGATTCAGTCAGACAACATCACCGCAGTGGCTCATGTAAACCGCCAGGGCGGCAAAAGAAGCAGGGTAGCGATGGCGGAAGCCACCAGGATTCTTCGTTGGGCGGAGAATCACGTGCAAGCACTGTCAGCAGTGTTCATTGCGGGAGTGGACAACTGGGAAGCAGACTTCCTCAGCAGGCACGACCTCCACACGGGAGAGTGGGGACTTCATCAAGAAGTCTTCACGCAGATTGCAAATCGATGGGAGCTGCCACAGGTGGACATGATGGCATCCCGCCTCAACAAAAAGCTAAAAAGGTATTGCGCCAGGTCAAGGGACCCTCAGGCGATAGCTGTGGACGCACTAGTAACACCGTGGGTGTTCCAGTCGGTCTATGTATTTCCTCCTCTTCCTCTCATACCCAAGGTGCTGAGAATCGTAAGAAAAAGAGGAGTGAGAACAATACTCATTGTTCCGGATTGGCCAAGAAGGACTTGGTACCCGACACTGCAAGAAATGCTCACAGAGGACCCATGGCCTCTGCCTCTCAGACGGGACCTGTTGCAACAGGGGCCCTGTCTGTTCCAAGACTTACCGCGGCTGCGTCTGACGGCATGGCGGTTGAACGCCGGATCCTAGCGGAAAAGGCATTCCGGATGAAGTTATTCCTACGCTAATAAAGGCTAGGAAGGACGTGACAGCAAAACACTATCACCGTATATGGCGAAAATATGTTGCTTGGTGTGAGGCCAGGAAGGCCCCTACAGAGGAATTCCAGCTGGGCCGGTTCCTGCACTTCCTACAGTCAGGAGTGACTATGGGCTTAAAATTGGGGTCCATAAAGGTCCAGATTTCAGCCCTATCCATTTTCTTTCAAAAAGAACTGGCTTCTCTTCCTGAGGTTCAGACGTTTGTTAAGGGAGTGCTGCATATTCAGCCCCCTTTTGTGCCACCAGTGGCACCTTGGGATCTCAAAGTGGTGTTGGGTTTCCTGAAATCCCACTGGTTTGAGCCACTTAAGACCGTGGAGCAAAAGTATCTCACGTGGAAAGTGGTCATGCTATTGGCCTTAGCTTCGGCTAGGCGTGTGTCAGAATTGGCGGCTTTGTCATGTAAAAGCCCCTATCTAGTTTTCCATATGGACAGGGCAGAATTACGGACTATTCCGTAATTTCTGCCGAAGGTGGTGTCATCTTTTCATTTGAACCAACCTATTGTGGTGCCTGCGGCTACTCGTGACTTGGAGGAATCCAAGTTGCTTGATGTAGTCAGGGCTTTGAAGATTTATGTAGCCAGAACGGCTGGAGTCAGGAAAACTGACTCGCTGTTTATCCTGTATGCATCCAACAAGCTGGGTGCTCCTGCTTCAAAGCAAACTATTGCTCGCTGGATCTGTAACACGATTCAGCAGGCTCATTCTGCGGCGGGATTGCCGCATCCAAAATCAGTAAAAGCCCATTCCACAAGGAAAGTGGGCTCTTCTTGGGCGGCTGCCCGAGGGGTCTCGGCATTACAGCTTTGCCGAGCTGCTACTTGGTCGGGTTCAAACACCTTTGCAAAATTCTACAAGTTTGATACCCTGGCTGAGGAGGACCTTGTGTTTGCCTATTCGGTGCTGCAGAGTCATCCGCACTCTCCCGCCCGTTTGGGAGCTTTGGTATAATCCCCATGGTCCTTACGGAGTCCCCAGCATCCACTAGGACGTTGGAGAAAATAAGATTTTACTCACCGGTATCTATTTCTCGTAGTCCGTAGTGGATGCTGGGCGCCCGTCCCAAGTGCGGACTTTCTGCAATACGTGTATATAGTTATTGCTTAATAAAGGGTTATGTTATGTTGGCATCCGTTGTTTGATGCTCTGTTGTTGTTCATACTGTTAACTGGGTATGTTATCACAAGTTATACGGTGTGATTGGTGTGGCTGGTATGAGTCTGAGGAGGGGCATAGAGGGAGGAGCCAGTGCACACCAGTAGTACTAATTCTTTCTTAGAGTGCCCCTACGAGAAATAGATTTACCGGTGAGTAAAATCTTATTTTCTCGTAGTCCGCAGAGGATACTGGGCGCCCGCCCAATGCTTCGTTCTTCCTGCACTGTTACTTGGTTAAGTAATGTTGGTTAAGCCGTTGCTGTTCTTGTTTCAAGTTTGGTTAGCTTGGCTTTCCTCTTGTTGTGTATGCTGGTTTGAAATCTCACCACTATCCTTATCTATCCTTCTCTCAAAGTATGTCCGTCTCCTCGGGCACAGTTTCCTAGACTGAGTCTGATAGGAGGGGCATAGAGGGAGGAGCCAGCCCACACTGAAATTCTTAAAGTGCCCATGGCTCCTAGTGGACCCATCTATACCCCATGGTACTAAATGGACCCCAGTATCCTCTATGGACTACGAGAAAAGGATTTACCGGTAGGTAATTAAAATCCTATTTTTTCAGCCTGTGACATACTAAAATCTCAATTAGGCAGAATATTTGTCTTTTATTACAGCATTTGTCTTGATCACTTTTATGTTGGGCCTTGTTGATTATTTATTTTCACGTATTTGAAAAACATTTGTGTAACTTGCACATATGAAATTGATGTTGTTTTCATCCTAAATGTTCCTCATTTTACATAAATCCACACAGCCCCTCCACATACTGCAGGCACCAGTGCTCTTAATTGGCCGATGCTACATTGTCTTTGAAAAGTGTTCACTTTACTTTGGTGCCTTCATTTTTCATGTTACGCTGAATTCCATTAGCTCCTCTATGCACAACAAGTTACCCACTGGTACATGATGAAATGCACAGTCCAAGGTTATGTTCTGTTTCATCAGAGGTTTTAAATAAATAAAATGTATATAAATGTGATCTGTGACGATCAGGGCTGAAATGTGCAGAGAGGCATCATTATGTCTAAGGGAAGATTTATACAATAGGTTTAATGTGAGTTTATTCTGTTTCTGCAGCCTCAAAGTCGTCACCCACAACAGTGATTGGCCAGTCTACAGTGGGCGCTAAAGAGATCACCAGCCTGCTTACTGCTCCTAAGTACGTTCTATCTCTCTTCTTGTCTACTTACTTATGTCTTCGTGTCAGCTGAGGTAGCAATGCTGTGTCATGGAAGGTGGTCTTAAAGCCCAATTCATGTTTGTCCGCAATGCCAATGTTTTAGCAATGGATCAATTTTCAGCAGACTGCACTGCGATTGCACTGTGTATGCGCCACGGTACTCTACCTTTGCAAATGCAGAGCGCATCTGACATTTTATACAAGTAATTGACAGGGAGGGACCAGGTGGGGTAGTTAATGTGGGAATGACGGCAGAAACGCAGGAGTGTCATGGCAGTTTTTTGACATGTGTTTCTGCTTCTGCTGCGATCATGTACGTAGAGAAACATGCCAGCGTCGCTACTGCCGCAGCCAGTCTGCATAGCCATAGGTCAAACAAGAGTAGATGTTCCTTATTACAGGTCGAGTATCCCTTATCCTAAATTAAAAATCACACATTTTTGGTTCCCCCTAATGAGATAATGACACATATATCTGTATATTATATTTTATACCTATATAATATATCTATATATACAGTAGAGGACTCAAAAATGTGTAAATTTTGATTTTTGATAAAGGATACTCAACCTGTATTGTGCCGGTGCTGCGTATGAAATGAAATACGCAATTGCGGAGGACTTTGCAATGGCCTTGGTGGGCGTCTATGTTCACTTGCAATGATTAGCAGTTCCGTAACCTAGAAAAACGCAGTTGCGTATGCATTTGCATACAAACATGAATTGGACCCTTAATCCAGTAGTTATTTTCTCTCTACTGATTATGGGGCAGATATATTAACCTGGAGAAGGCAGTGATAAGTGCAAGGTGATAAACGCACCAGTCAATCAGCTCCTACCTGTTAATTTACATATTGGAACTGATTGGCTCTCTGTGAGCTTTGTTTGCATCAAACGTTATCACTGATGATATGAGTATTATGGTTATTGAACAACATACAGGACCAGATGTACTAAGCCTTGAAAAGTGAAAAAGTGGAAAGTGATAAATAACCAACCACCTCCTGTAATTTTTCAAACACAGCCTGTGACATGGCAGTAGTGTGGTACTTTATCACTCTCCACTTTATCACTTTTCAAGGCTTAGTACATCTGACCCTTATAATGACAGTCAATAGTACAGTGATGTCATTGGAGTCAGGCTGAGGAGTGAAGTGTATTACCATGTTTATGTGTAATTATCGGCTGACATATAAAATGTGTGAATATATGTATAAGCAAAGGATTTCTAGAGGGGGATTTCCACATGCTTTATTATCCCATGGAGAGGCTGTAACAACAGGAGCCTGTATACAGCCACCTACAGTCTCATTTGTAGTGCATAGCGTCCAACTATTTAGTGTATGAGGTTTATGCTTTGTGTGAGCCAGGATGTACAAAGGCTGATCTACCCTCTCTCCTGCTTGCTCATCCTCCCCAGTCTGTTTCTCTCTCCCTCCTAAAAGCAGACCTAGAAGTGTGCCTTAGGGAAATAGGAAAAGACAGCGTGAACCTGATCCAGCTCATAATCCATTTGGGGTGCAGACAGCACTTCAGTGAGTGCATTATATAGGGTAACAAGCTGCCACCTGTTGCTACTTGTACTGCTGCGCCTTCGTCTATATTTGTGTTGGACAGTATTATGTTGCACAGCAGCGATCATATCTTAATTAGGCCCATTGTTGTTCTCTCAAAATACAAGAGTGTAATCTCTGCATGTGGGCGGCCCTGAAATATTATAATAATAATAATTTTATTTATATAGTGCTCTTTCTCCAATAGGACTCAAGGCACTTAACAGATACATAGCATAATATAGTACAGAAAATAATGAAGTACATTTTCATAAAATACAGAAGCATGAAGATACTAAAAGGGACATTATAGAAATGCTTGAATAAACAGGAAAGTCTTGAGTCTACTTTTGAAGGATTCTATAGTTGGGGCCTCTCTCACTGTACGGGGAAGTGAGTTTCATAGAGTCGGAGCCGCATGACTAAAAAGCTCGTCCCCCAGATGAGTTACGGGAGATTCTAGGTACTGCTAAAAGTCCTTCATCTACAGATCGTAGTAATCGAGTGGGGCAGTATGGGGTCAGAAGCTGCTTCAGGTACCTTGGGCCCTGGTCATGTAATGCTTTGAAACTCAGTAAGCCAGTCTTGAAGATGATTCGCCATCTTACAGGCAGCCAGTGAAGGGAGTAGAGGATGGGTGTTATGTGGCTAGAACGGGGCAGGTTGGTTAACAGGTTGGCGGCCAGTTGACATACTTAATCCATTGAACCTGATAGACCTCTTTTTCTTAAAGTTCCCAGCTGCAGCTAGTTGCCAAATTGAGACAACTCCATTTTACTTTGGTGATGTAACCCTCGACACTGAAACGTTCCAAGCCACAGACTCGGCCTGCAGAATAGCCACACTGTGGCTCTGTGGTTGAATTTATTTATTTGTGTGTACTGTGGTTGAGTACCTGGTGGCCGCTCAGAGCCAGCCCTAGGCATAGGCAAACTAGGCAAATGCCTAGTGCATTTGGTATACAAAGGGGCACACGCAGTTTCTGCTGATTAAAATGATATGCAGCATGCCTATATTCCGTGTGTGACTGTGGGTGTATCTGCATATGAAATGCTACGCTACAGTGTATTCTGGAAATCACTGCAATGTAGCATTTTGTATGCAGATACAGCCACAGTCACACACAGAATATAGGCATGCCGCATATCATTTTAATCAGCAGAGACTGCTTGTGCATCCTAGCCACATACTAATGCAAAAAGGATGCATTTTCATCAAAAAAGGTGCCTGACGTTAGCAGAGCTGCCAGCTGATTCACGCCAGGCATCTCCTGAATTGTGTATAGAGTCCAGATCTATGCGGATACATCTCTGCAACTCTCTGCAGAGGCAGAGGTCACAGTGTTAGCGACCAAGTAAGTGCTGTGTGCGGGTGGGTTGGTTGTGCAGTAGTGTTCAGCATATGTGTAAGAGGCATTATGTGTGTCGTGTATAAATGCATTAATAATGTGCGGCAAATGTGTAATGGGCACTATGTGTGTCATTATGTGTATAAGGGTATTAATAATGTGCGGTATATGTGTAAGGGACATTATGGGGTATATTCAGTTGATGTCGGATCCCTTCCGACATGCATTTGTCGGAATGGATCTGACAAGGCCTATTCAATGCTGCCAAATCCGACTGTTGGATTTGGCCGTTCCCTACCGTCTGTGCTGCTGTCGTCAGCAGCTCCCGGTGTGTGAGATCACAGGGAGCTGCTGGAGACAGCCACCCAGCCGCATTCAGTGTCAGCCGGGGAGCACTGCTGGGAGAGAGGTGCCTGGCCGGGGGGGACGTCAGAGAGGAGCCGTGTCTTCCAGCGTCCGTGGCTCCAGTTGTCCTCGCCGGTAAGCACTCTCTCCCTCCCTCGCCCCGCTCCACCATCTCCTCACCTCAGTCCGACTTTTTTAAAAGTCAGATTGAGGTTGTCAGAAACGAGGCCAAATCCTATCGGATTTGGCCCTGTTTCCGACAGAAGCACGCGGATCGGCGGCTATTCCGCCGATCCACGTGTTTTCCGACAAGTCGGTAATTCCTGACTTGTCGGAAAAAAACAGCTCATATTGAATAGGTCGGAACTCCTAAATCTGTCGGAAGTTGCCGTCTTTCTGACAAGACGGTAGCTACCGACAGCTATTGAATACATCCCAATGTGTATAAGGGCATTAAAAAAAATTGGCATAATATGTAAGGCACATTATGTTTATAAGGACATTAATAATGTGTGTCATGTGTAAGGGACATTATGTGGTGTTATGTGTATAAACGCATTAATGCACTAGTGTGTGGCATTATGTGTATAAGGGGCTCTACTGTGTGGCGTAACATATAGAAAGGGCACTACAATGTGGTCTAATGTGAATAAAGAGCAATATGGTATGGTATAATGTGTATAAGGGGCTCTACTGTGTGGCGTAACATATAGAAAGGGCACTACAATGTGGTCTAATGTGAATAAAGAGCAATATGGTATGGTATAATGTGAATAAGGAGCAATACAGTGTGATGTAATGTGAATAAGTGGCACTACTCTGAAGAGTAATGTATATAAGGTAAAGTGGTACTACTGTGTGATGTAACGTGAATTAGGGACACTATCGCATGATAAATGTGAATAAAGTTGCACTACTGTGTGGAGTTATTTGAATTGGGGGTACTATTGTATGGCCATGCCCCTCCCCAGCAAGAACACACACCTTTTTGGGCAGTGCGCTAAATATGCGCACTGTTCCTATTTAAAGTATAGGGGGTAGGAACACAAAAATGAGAATTGCTATGGGTGAGGGGTGATGGTGCTAGGAAAGAGGCGCAGGGTCAGAGGTGGAACTAGCGGTGGTGCTAGGGGGCACAAGCCAAAATCTTGCCCAGGGCATCATATTGGTTAGGGCCAGCTCTGTGGCCACTGATTCCCAAATACTAGAAATATGTGATCTCCCTCTGCTTTACACTGAGCTCTCAGGTGGTGATAGTCATTACCAGGTCTCTGGAGGAATATTCCTTTTTCTCTTACGTCCTAGAGGATGCTGGGGTCCACATTAGTACAATGGGGTATAGACTGGTCCACCAGGAGCCATTGGCACTTTAAGAGTGTGGGCTGGCTCCTCCCTCTATGCCCCTCCTACGAGACTCAGTTTAGAAAATGTGCCCAGAGGAGCCGGTCACAGCTAGGGGAGCTCTACAGAGCTTCTTTAGAAAATTTTTTTTTTTAGAGTTTGTTATTTTACAGGGAAGCTGCTGGCAACAGCCTCCCTGCTTCGTGGGACTAAGGGGGGAGTAGTGTCCGCCCTGCGGGGTCTGAGCCACTATCTCCGCTGACAGGACACTGAGCTCCTGAGGGGATTGATTGTTCTCCGCCACAGGGGATCTCTCACCCCAGCAGCATGCCGCCACCCCCTTACAGAGCCAGAAGATTGGTGGCGAGTGAGTCACCGACCCCCCTAGCAAGCGGGGGGGCCGGTGTGAAGATGGCGACAACAGGGTGTCGCTTCGGGGCTCAGCGGTACATAGTGCAGCGCCTGCACCCTACACTGGTCACACAGCCTGTTGGTGTCCCGGGATCTCTGCCAGCATAATTCCTCAGGCCAGTATAATTTTATGAAGAGCAGGAAGACAGCGCCATTTTGGGGGCGGAGCTTCTCCTCAGAGCACTGTCAGTGAAGAGCAAGTCCCTCCAGAACAACTCCAGCTATCTCTCACGGTACCAGGGGATTGTAGAAGGTGGGGGAGGGCTGTGTAACCTATTAAGGTGCCCAGTCAGCGCTGTTTAGGGGTCTCCCATTACCTAAAAAGCGCTGTGTGTGGGTTGGCTCCAATCTCTGTGTCTCTCTTGCCATTCTTGGCGGTGAAACTTTGTCTGCCCTCCTCTGTGTGTTTGTGTAGTGTCACTATCAGTTCCAGGCTCTGCCATTTGGCCTCTCCACAGCACTGAGGGTTTTCACCAAGGTGATGGCAGAAATGATGATTCTCCTCCGCAGACGGGGTGAACATAATTCCATATCTGGACGATCTGCTGATAAAGGCACCGTCCAAGGAGAAGCTGTTACAGTCCATCCTTCTCACAACCCACCTGCTCAGGGAACACGGTTGGATCCTGAATCTTCCAAAATCAAATTTGGAACCAACCAGGAGGTTGTCCTTTCTAGGAATGATCCTCGACACGGAAGTGCAGAGGGTGTTTCTTCCAGAGGAAAAAGCGTTGGTGATACAAACAATGGTCCGGGATGTCCTAAAGCCAGCCCGGGTGTCAGTTCGTCAGTGCATTCGCCTTCTGGAAAAGATGGTGGCCTCTTATGAGGCTCTACAGTATGGGAGGTTTCATGCTCGGTCCTTCCAACTGGATCTCCTGGACAAGTGGCCGGGATTCTATCTACATATGCACCAGAGGATACGTCTGTCACCAAAGGCCAGGATTTCACTCCTCTGGTGGTTGCAACTACCTCACCTTCTGGAGGGCCGCAGGTTCGGGATTCAGGACTGGATCCTTCTAACCACGGATGTAAGTCTCCGAGGCTGGGGCACAGTCACTCAAGGGGATACCTTCCAAGTAAGGTGGTCAAGTCTGGAAGCCGGCCTGCCGATAAACATTCTAGAACTAAGAGCCGTCTACAGTGGTCTTCTCCAAGCGGCCCAACTTCTGTGAAATCGGGCCATTCAAGTGCAGTCAGACAACAGTGGCTTACATAAACCGACAGGGCGGAACGAAGAGCAGAGCGGCGATGTCAGAGGTCACAAGAATACTCCTCTGGACGGAAAAGCACGCCTTAGCGCTGTCAGCCATCTTCATTCCGGGAGTAGACAACTGGGAAGCAGACTTCCTCAGTAGACACGTTCTCCATCCGGGAAAGTGGGGCCTCCATCCGGAGGTGTTCAAGGCGGTAACAGATCTTTGAGGTCTACCCCAAATAGACATGATGGCCTCTCGTCTCAACAAGAAGCTTCGGCGTTATTGTTCCAGGTCGAGGGACCCTCAGGCAGTGGCGGTGGATACCCTGGTGTCTCCGTGGGTGTTCCAGTCAGTGTACGTGTTTCCACCACTCCCTCTCATCCCAAGAATCCTAAAGCTCATAAGGAGAACAAGGATTCAAGCGATCCTCATTACCCCAGACTGGCCAAGACGGGCTTGGTACGCGGACCTTCTGGATCTACTACAAGAAGAGCCGAGGCCTCTTCCTCTTCGAGAGGACCTGCTGCTGCAGGGTCCGTTCGCCTATCAATACTTACCGCGGCTGCGTTTGATGGCATGGAAGTTAAGTGCCTGATTCTTGCTCGGAAGGGTATTCCGAAAGAAGTGATTCCTACCCTCATACAGGCTAGGAAAGGGGTAACGTCTAAACATTACCATCGTATCTGGAAGAGATATGTCTCTTGGTGTGAGTCCAAGAAGTTTCCTGCGGTGGAATTTCAACTGGGACGTTTCCTCCTCTTCCTGCAGGCAGGAGTGGATATGGGGCTGAGATTGGGATCTGTGAAGGTCTAGCTTTCAGCCCTGTCCATTTTCTTTCAGAAACAATTGGCTGCCTTCCCTGAGGTTCAGACCTTTCTGAAGGGAGTTCTGCATATCCAACCACCCTTTGTGCCGCCTACGGCGCCTTGGGACCTTAACGTGGTATTGCGGTTTCTCCAGTTGGATTGGTTTGAGCCTCTACTGGAGGTAGAGTTCAAGTTTCTTATGTGGAAAGCGGTCACTTTGTTGGCTTTAGCTTCGGCCAGGCGTGTCTCCGAACTGGGGGCTTTGTCATGCAAAAGCCCTTACTTGATCTTCCATGAGGATAGGGCTGAGCTTCGGACTCGTCCGCAGTTCCTTCCAAAGGTTGTTTCAGCATTTCATATCAACCAACCTATCGTGGTGCCAGTGGCTACTGACTCCTCAATTACTTCAAAGTCCTTGGATGTCGTGAGGGCTCTGAAGATTTATGTGAAGAGAACATCTCGTCACAGGAAGTCAGTCTCTCTATTTTTCCCGCACGATCCCCAAAAAATTGGGTGTCCTGCAACTAAGCAGTCTATTTCTCGCTGGATTAGGTTCACTATCCAGCACGCCTATTCTACGGCGGGACTACCGTGTCCTAATTCGGTTAAGGCCCACTCTACTCGTAAGGTGGGGTCTTCCTGGGCGGATGCCCGGGGTGTCTCGGTAATGCAGCTTTGCTGAGCGGCAACTTGGTTGGGGTCGAACACGTTTGTGAGGTTCTACAAGTTCGATACTTTGGCCTCTGATGATCTGGAGTTCAGTCAATCAGTTCTGCAGGAGCCTCCGCGCTCTACCTCCCGTTCTGGGAGCTTTGGTACATCCCCATGGTACTAATGTGGACCCCAGCATCCTCTAGGACGTTAGAGAAAATAGGATTTTGGTACCTACCGGTAAATCCTTTTCTCGTAGTCCGTAGAGGAAGCTGGGCGCCCGCCCAGCGCTTAGTTTTCCTGCTAATTATTTGGTTCAGTACCACTTCGTTTAGTAGCGTACTGCATAGTTACTTAGTAAGTAACGTTTCAGCCATTTGCTGATTAGTTCAAGCTAGTTGTCTTGACGTTCCTGTATGTGTGAGCTGGTATGAATCTCACCACTATCTGTGTTAAGTCCTTCTCTCGAAGTATGTCGTCTCCTCGGCACAGTTTCTAGACTGAGTCTGGTAGGAGGGGCATAGAGGGAGGACCCAGCCCGCACTCTTAAACTCTTAAAGTGCCAATGGCTCCTGGTGGACCCGACTATACCCCATGGTACTAATGTGGACCCCAGCATCCTCTACGGACTACGAGAAAAGGATTTACCGGTAGGTACCAAAATCCTATTTTTGGCCCTATCATTTTCTTTCAGAAACAATTGACTGCCCTCGCTGAGGTTCAGACCTTTTTGAAGGGAGGAGGTTCAGACCTTTTTGAAGGGAGTTCTGCATATCCAACCTCCCTTTGTACCGCCTACGGCGCCTTTGGACCTTAACGTTGTGTTGCAGTTCCTCCAGTCGGACTGGTTTGAGCCTCTACAGGAGGTTGAGGTCAAGTTTCTCACATGGAAGGCTGTCACTTTGTTGGCCTTAGCTTCTGCTAGACGTGTGTCCGAGTTGGGGGCTTTGTCCTGTAGAAGCCCATACTTGATCTTCCATGAAGATAGGGCTGAGCTTCAGAAAAGTCCGCAGTTTCTTGTATCGGCATTTTATATCAACCAACCTATTGTGGTGCCAGTTGCTACTGACTCCTCAATTTCATCAAAGTCCTTGGATGTTGTAAGGGCTCTGAAAATCTATGTGAAGAGGACTGTTTGTCACAGAAAATCGGACTCTCTGTTTGCCCTGTGTGATCCTAAGAAACTTGGGTGTCCTGCTTCTAAGCAGACAATCTCTCACTGGATCAGGTTCACTATCCAGCATGCATATTCTACGGCAGGATTGCCGTGTCCTACGTCTGTTAAGGCCCACTCTACTCGTAAGGTGGGTTCTTCCTGGGCGGCTGCCTGGGGTGTCTCGGGTTTACACCTTTGCCAAGCGGCTACTTGGTCTGGGTCGAACACGTTTGCAAAGTTCTTCAAGTTCGATGCTTTGGCCACTGAGGACTTGAAGTTTGGTCAGTCAGTTCGGCAGGAGCCTCCGCGCTCTCCCTTCCATTCTGGGAGCTTTGGTACATCCCCGTGGTACTAATGTGGACCCCAGCATCCTCTAGGACGTAAGAGAAAATAGGATTTTGGTTACCTACTGGTAAATCCTTTTCTCGTAGTCCGTAGAGGATGCTGGGCGCCTGCCCAACGCTTCGTTTTCCTGCTATCGTTATTTGGTTCAGTACAGCTTTGTTTTAGTAGAGTACTGTATTGTTACTTGATTAAGTAATGTTTCAGCGGTTGCTGCGTTTCAAGCTAGGGTTTGAGCCCACGCCGGCAGCATGCCGCCACCCCTAACAGATGCCGAAGACGCAGTGCGGTGAGTAATACTAAGGGGGCCCAGTTAGCCGGTCCCTGGCACAAATTGCGGCATGATCACCCAGCTAAAAGGGGTTCCACACTCGTTTTTTATTATATTAAGGAGAGCCAGTATAAATAACTTAGAGGGACCGTGTGCCATTAAGGGGCTTCCCGGAGAGCAGGACCCGAGGCTCTGAGGCGCTATTTCCTGCTGCTGCTGTATAGGCTGCATGCGGGCTGCTCTTTCACAGGACCCACTGTATCACCAACGATAACTGGTACCAGGGGGTTATAGTGAAGGGGGGAGCGCAGTATCAGCGGTTTCACCACTGTGAGGTATATTACACATAATATATATACCCGGCGAGGATCTGCTCTGCCTGAGGTATCGTGTGCTGGTCCAACCTTCTCTCTGTGTCACTCCATTTAGGGTTGTCTAGAATAAGTCTGCTGTCTCTAACAATACTGCACTGTGTTTTTCTATCTTAACTCTGTTTTCTACAAAAGCACGTCTACTAATAAGTTTGTGTGTACCGCATGCAAGGCTAGGTTTACACCTTCCTCACAGGGGTCTCTAATGTGTACCCAATGTTCACTACCTTCACAGGGTAGTGATGTGAAGGAACCTGAGTGGATGGATTCCTTTAAAAATATGATTACAAACATAAATTTCGAGTTAGCCATGGCTAAACGAGAGGCAAACCCTGAAACAGTCAAACACACATTCATGTTATCCAATATTGACCACTGACAAGCTCCTCAGCGCCCCCCCCCCCCTCTTTCCTTGATGGTCTCTCATAAATGCACTCTCCCACATATATTGCTGTCTGACTCTGAATTACCAGAATTAGATAAGGATGAGTTAGGGGTGGACGAGGATAATTGTTGAGGCCCTAATTTTTGCTATTAGGGAGTTTTTCAATATTCCTGATAAGGAAGCAGAACCTACAGAGGAATTGCATTTTAACGTAAAGCCAAAATCCTCTGCAACTTTCCCAGTTTCTAAGGAATTAGATTCTCTGGCAAAGGCTGCGTGGATAAATCCTGACAAAAAAATTGTCACTCCGAAACAGGTGCTAAATTCCTTCCCGTTAGAGGATAGGAAAATCTAGGAAAACCCCCCAACATTGAAGACGTCTGTGTTCAGGCTGTCACGTAAGTTTGTACTACCTGTACCGGTGGCCATTTCTCTCAAAGAGTCTGCCGATCGCAAAATGTAGACTATTTATTCTGCAGCATGTGTAGCCCAACGCCCTACCGTAGTGTGCGTCTGGATTTTCAGAGCCATGGTCAAATGGTCTGATATTATTTTAAAAGGGTTGCATACACTAACTCAGGAGGAGATAGTTATACTACTTCGACACTTCTAAGATGCTGCAAACTTCATGAGTGGGGCTGTTAAGAAACTGTATATCATTAACGGCCGTACCTCGGCTATGGCGGTATTGGCTCGCAGAGCCCTGTGGCTGCAACATTGGTCAACCAGAAGCTGATTCTAAGAAAGGGGTAGAGAACCTTCCTTTTACAGGTGATGTGTTGTTTGGGGAAGAACTGAACAAAGTGGATATCTCAGGCGATTGCAGGTAAATCTACATATCTGCCGTCTGCTGCGCCACCTGCTAGAGGTCCCTATCCTGGGCCCTCTCTGCAGTCCTTTCGTGTGACCAGATTTAGAGGCAGAGCCAGAGGTGCCTCCAATGCTGCTAGAGGAACCTGCGGTAAGGCCTGTAAACCAGTGGCTGCTGGAACTTCGGACCAGGCCTCCGGATCCTCTTCCACAAAGCCCACCGTATGAGGGGTGGCCCCAGCAGCAAGGCAATTTTCAGGTAGGTGCTCGCCTTCAACACTTCACCCACATATGGGCAGAGTCTTGCCGGGATCTCTTGGTTGAGAGATCTCGTATCCCAAGGGTACCGGCTGGAAATCTATGAACTCCCTTCTCACAGATTCTTCAGGTCGGGCTTACCAGCTTCACCTACAGCAAGCGTTACCTTGCAAGAAGCAGTTCAGAACCTGTTTTCAACAGGAGTTATTGTTCCAGTACCTCCTCAACTCCACACACAGGGGTTTTATTCAAGCCTCTTTGTAGTCCCGAAACCGGATGGCTCTGTACGGCCGATCCTGAACCCCAAGTTCCTGAACCCTTATCTTCGAGTGTTTAAATTCAAGATGGAATCACTGAGAGCAGTGATAGCATGTCTGGAGGAGGGAGAGTTCCTGGTATCCCTGGGTGTAAAGGATGCATACCTGCATATCCCAATATGGCCACCTCATCAGGCGTTCCTACAATTCGCTGTACTTGACCAAAACTTCGTTACTGCTTCAGAACGAGGGATCCGCAAGCGGTAGACGCTCTGACGACACAATGGACTTACCAGTTTGTGTACCTTTTTCCTCCGCTTCCTCTCATTCTAAAAGTTTTAAAAAGAATCAAAAAGGAAAGAGTTCTGGCAATTCTGGTTGCCCCAGATTGGCCTCGACAGGGCCTGGTATGCGGACCTCCTGACTCTGGCTCAGGAGGTACCCTGGCCTCTGCCGCTACGCAAAGACCTTCAACAAGGACCGTTTGTTTATCCAGACTTACAGCGGCTACGCTTTACGGCTTGTAAGTTGAAAGGGAGAATTTAACTAGAAAGGGTCTCCCATCCAAGTTTATTTCCACTGCTAGGTGATTCATCGCGCCCCATTATCTCTTGCACACCCTTGTGGCGTGCAATATTTTTATTATATGGAGTATTACCTCCAATCATAATTGTGTGAGTGGTTAAATATTGCACGGACAAAGGGCGTGCAATGAATAGGTGGTCGAAGCCCCTTGCAACGGCATGAACAGCGCACGCAGGGACTGATGAATCACCCAGTAGGTGCTTTGGTTGGGGGATTGGCGGGTGCGTGGAGGACGTGGATGGGATCCGGGGTTGCTGCGGGAGGAGGAGGGGCGGTTGTGGTGGTGCTGCAGGTGGAGGAGGGGCTGGTGCAGTGGTGCCGCGGGTGGGGGAGGGTGCATGGGTGCCGTGAGTGGGGGTTCGGTTCCACGGTGGGTGGGTGAGGGGCAGATGCGGTGGTGTGGCAGGAGGGGCGGGGTTGCTGCGGGTGAGGGCGGGGGTCCGGTGCTACCGCAGGTGCTGGAGGGGGTGTGTGGGGGTGCCGAGGATGGGGCCCAGAGGTACTGTGAGTGGGGGAGGGGCGGGTAATGCTTATCCTGCTTCTCCTGTCAGCTAAGCTGCTGTCCTTCCTTTGGCAGTGGCTCTCCCGGAGACTCGCACAGCAGCCAGTCACTATTGTTAGCGCCGATATCCCAACGCGTCGCATTACAAGGAGGAAGATGCACTCAATAAACTACAGCTCCCAGCAGCCCTAAGGGCCGGAATGCTTCGGCCTTAAGGGCTGTTGGGAGCTGTAGTTTATTTAGTGCGTCTACTTCCCTGTAATGCGGCGCCTTAGGACACTGGTGCTAACAATAGTGACTGGCTGGCAGAACTGAGTGACTGGCTGAATCAATGTAAAAGTTGAGAGTGCAGTGTCAGTGATACTGCACACAGGCCTGGCGCTAGCCGCTCAGCAAAGGGATGCAGTGCAGGGAGTCACCAGGAAGGAGAGGCGTTCTCCCTGATGTGCATCCCTGTGCTGAGCTACTGCTGCTATCCCTGCTGCTGCTGCCGGCTGCTGTCACACATGCAGCGGCGCCAGCAGCACAAAACCCCCTCTCCCCCTCGGCGGCGGCAGCACAAAGCCTCCTCTCCCCCTCCCCTCCCCTGTTGGACACTCAGTGGCCGGGCGGGAGCCAAAGGAGGCGGAGCTAGATGGGAATAAGGGGCGGAGCTAGACGGGACCATGCTGCAGCAGGAGGATGAGTGGCTACAGCTTCGGCCAGCCAGACTTCATTAGGTAAGTGTCTGGAAAGAGAGTGAATGTGTGTGTGTGTGTGTGTGTGTGTGTGTGTATACAGTGACTGTGTATACTGTATATATGTGTGACTGTATGTATGTAATGTATGTGTGTGTGTTTGTGTGTATATATATATATATATATATATATGTGTGTGTGTTTGTATGTGTGACTGCGGCATAATGTGTGTAAGCGGCACTGGTACAGGGTGCATTACGTGTGTAAGCGGCCACACTGCTGTACCCGTGGCAATGCCCCCTTTTCGAATTTGATTACATTTTTATGTGTAAATTGTTGGAGGGTATGTTGCTGCAGATGCAGTGGGCCTATTTTGGGGTGTGGGGCTGAGCTGCATCTCCATCAGTCCCACTGCTAATACTGCTCTGTGAAAACACAGCAGGCAAAGGGCAGAGCCTCCCATTGGATGTAAGCTGTGTGGGAGGGCGGTTCTCACCCAATCAGCTGTGGACTGGGTGTGATAGACATGCCACTAACCCAGTGAGAGCTCCTAGCCACGCCCAGCGTTAGAGGCTCAGGCACAGAGTCACAGATCTGGGCTATTATATAGGAGATGGTCCAGGCCCGTATGGTGGTTACATCCACACCCTTTCCCGCAAAAGGACAGGATACGGTGGGAATCCTCCCCTAGGGTAGACAAAGCATTGACGCGCTTATCAAAAAAGATAGCACTGTCATCCCAAGATACGGCTACCCTCAAGGATCCTGCTGACCGCAAGCAGGAGGTTACCATGAAGTCCATTTACACACATTCTGGTGCAATACTCAGACCAACAATTGCGTCGGCCTGGGTTTGTAGTGCTGTAGTAGCATGGACAGATTCCTTATCGGCGAAAATTGAGACCCTTGATATGGATATTATTTTATTGACTCTAGGGCATATAAAAGATGCTGTGTTATATATGAGGGATGCTCATAGAGACATTTGTTTACTGAGTTCCAGAATAAACGCTATGTCTATTTCTGCTAGGCGAGTCTTATGGACCCGACAGTGGACGGGTGATGCCGACTCGAAGAAGCATATGTAGTTGTTACCTTACAAAGGTGAGGAATTATTTGGAGAAGGCCTCTCGGACCTCGTCTCCACAGCTACGGCAGGTAAATCAAATTTTTTGCCTTATGTTCCCTCACAGCTTAAGAAAGCGCCTCATTATCAAATGCAGTCCTTTCGTTCAAATAAAAGCAAAAGAGTACGTGGATCGTACTTTCTTGCCAGAGGTAAGGGCAGAGGAATAAAGCTGCACAACACAGCTAGTTCCCAGGAACAAAAGTCCTCCCCAGCCTCTGCGAAATCCACTGCATGACGCTGGGGCTCCCCTGATGGAGTCCGCTCAAGTGGGGGCACGTCTTCGACTTTTCAGCCACATCTGGGTTCACTCACAGGTGGATCCCTGGGCAATAGAAATTGTTTTGCAGGGATACAAGCTGGAATTCGAAGAGGTGCCCCCTCGCCGGTTTTTCAAATCGGCCCTGCCAGCTTCTCCTTCAGAGAGGAAGTTAATGTTAGATGCGATTCAAAAATTGTATCTTCAACAGGTGGTGGTCAAGGTTCCCCTACTGCAACAAGGGAGGGGATATTACTCAACCCTGTTTGTGGTCCCGAAACCGGACGGTTCGGTCAGACCCATTTCTCTAACGTCCTAGTGGATGCTGGGGACTCTGAAAGGACCATGGGGAATAGCGGCTCCGCAGGAGACTGGGCACAAAAGTAAAAAGCTTTAGGACTACCTGGTGTGCACTGGCTCCTCCCCCCATGACCCTCCTCCAAGCCTCAGTTAGATTTTTGTGCCCGAACGAGACGGGTGCAGGCTAAGGGGCTCTCCTGAGCTGCTTAGTGGAAAAGTTTAAAGTAGGTTTTTTATTTTCAGTGAGACCTGCTGGCAACAGGCTCACTGCATCGAGGGACTAAGGGGAGAGAAGCGAACTCACCTGCGTGCAGAGTGGATTGGGCTTCTTAGGCTACGGGACATTAGCTCCAGAGGGACGATCACAGGCCCAGCCATGGATGGGTCCCGGAGCCGCGCCGCCGGCCCCCTTACAGAGCCAGAAGACTGAAGAGGTCCGGAAAATCGGCGGCAGAAGACGTCCTGTCTTCTATAAGGTAGCGCACAGCACCGCAGCTGTGCGCCATTGCTCTCATGCACACTTCACACTCCGGTCACTGAGGGTGCAGGGCGCTGGGGGGGGGGCGCTCTGAGACGCAATAAAACACCTTTTTGTTGGCAAAAAATACATCACATATAGCTCCTGGGCTATATGGATGCATTTAACCCCTGCCAAATTTCCATAGAAAAGCGGGAGAAAGGCCGCCGAGAAGGGGGCGGAGCCTATCTCCTCAGCACACTGGCGCCATTTTTCCTCACAGCTCCGTTGGAGGAAGGCTCCCTGACTCTCCCCTGCAGTCCTGCACTACAGAAACAGGGTAAAACAAAGAGAGGGGGGCACTAAATTGGCATAGAAATACATACAGCAGCTATATTAGGGAAAAACACTTATATAAGGTTATCCCTGTATATATATAGCGCTCTGGTGTGTGCTGGCAAACTCTCCCTCTGTCTCCCCAAAGGGCTAGTGGGGTCCTGTCCTCTATCAGAGCATTCCCTGTGTGTGTGCTGTGTGTCGGTACGTTGTGTCGACATGTATGAGGAGGAAAATGGTGTGGAGGCGGAGCAATTGCCTGTGTTAGTGATGTCACCCCCTAGGGAGTCGACACCTGACTGGATGGTCTTATGGAAAGATTTACGTGATAGTGTCAGCACTTTACAAAAGACTGTTGACGACATGAGACAGCCGGCAAATCAGTTAATACCTGTACAGGCGTCTCAAACACCGTCAGGGGCTATAAAGCGCCCGTTACCTCAGGTCGATACAGACACGGACACTGACTCCAGTGTCGACGGTGAGGAAACAAACGTATTTTCCAGTAGGGCCACACGTTACATGATCACGGCAATGAAGGAGGTTTTGAACATTTCTGATACTACAAGTACCACAAAAAAGGGTATTATGTGGGGTGTGAAAAAACTACCCGTAGTTTTTCCCGAATCAGATGAATTGAATGAGGTGTGTGATGAAGCGTGGGTTTCCCCCGATAAGAAACTGCTAATTTCTAAAAAATGATTGGCATTATACCCTTTCCCGCCAGAGGTTAGGGCGCGTTGGGAAACACCCCCTAGAGTGGATAAGGCGCTCACGCTTATCAAAACAAGTGGCGTTACCGTCTCCTGATACGGCCGCCCTAAAGGAACCAGCTGATAGAAAGCTGGAAAATATCCTTAAGAGTATATACACACATACTGGTATTATACTACGACCAGCAATCGCCTCAGCCTGGATGTGCAGTGCTGGGGTGGCTTGGTCGGATTCCCTGACTGCAAATATTGATACCCTGGACAGGGACAATATATTATTGACTATAGAGCATTTAAAGGATGCATTCCTATATATGCGAGATGCACAGAGAGACATTTGCACTCTGGCATCAAGAGTAAGTTCGATGTCCATTTCTGCCAGAAGAGGATTATGGACGCGACAGTGGTCAGGGGATGCGGATTCCAAACGGCATATGGAAGTATTGCCGTATAAAGGGGAGGAGTTATTTGGGGGCGGTCTATCGGACCTGGTGGCCACGGCAACGGCTGGGAAATCCACCTTTTTACCCCAAGTCACCTCGCAGCAGAAAAAGATACCGTCTTTTCAGGCTCAGTCCTTTCGTCCCCATAAGGGGAAGTGGGCAAAAGGCCACTCATATATGCCCCAGGGCAGAGGAAGGGGAAAAAGACTGCAACAGACAGCCTCTTCCCACGAACAGAAGCCCTCCCCCGCTTCTGCCAAGTCCTCAGCATGACGCTGGGGCCTTACAAGCGGACTCAGACACGGTGAGGGCCCGTCTCAAGATTTTCAGCGCGCAGTGGGCTCACTCGCAAGTGGACCCCTGGATCCTGCAGGTAGTATCTCAGGGGTACAAATTGGAATTCGAGACGTCTCCCCCTCGCCGGTTCCTGAAGTCTGCTTTACCAACGTCTACCCCCGACAGGGAGGCGGTATTGGAAGCCATTCACAAGCTGTATTCCCAGCAAGTGATAATCAAGGTACCCCTCCTACAACAGGGAAAGGGGTATTACTCCACGCTGTTTGTGGTACCGAAGCCGGACGGCTCGGTGAGACCCATTTTAAATCTGAAAGCCTTGAACACTTACATAAAAAGGTTCAAGTTCAAGATGGAGTCACTCAGAGCAGTGATAGCGAACCTGGAAGAAGGGGACTACATGGTGTCTCTGGACATCAAGGATGCTTACCTCCATGTCCCAATTTGCCCTTCTCACCAAGGGTACCTCAGGTTTGTGGTACAGAACTGTCACTATCAGTTTCAGACGCTGCCGTTTGGATTGTCCACGGCACCCCGGGTCTTTACCAAGGTAATGGCCGAAATGATGATTCTTCTTCGAAGAAAAGGCGTCTTAATTATCCCTTACTTGGACGATCTCCTGATAAGGGCAAGGTCCAGAGAACAGTTAGAGGTCGGAGTAGCACTATCTCAAATAGTACTACGACAGCACGGATGGATTCTAAATATTCCAAAATCGCAGCTGATTCCGACGACACGTCTGCTGTTCCTAGGGATGATTCTGGACACAGTACAGAAAAAGGGTTTCTCCCGGAAGAGAAAGCCAAGGAGTTATCCGACCTAGTCAGGAAGCTCCTAAGACCAGGCCAGGTGTCAGTGCATCAGTGCACAAGGGTCCTGGGAAAGATGGTGGCTTCTTACGAAGCGATTCCATTCGGCAGATTCCACGCAAGAACTTTTCAGGTGGATCTGCTAGACAAATGGTCCGGATCGCATCTTCAAATGCATCAGCGGATAACCCTGTCTCCAAGGACAAGGGTGTCTCTCCTGTGGTGGTTACAGAGTGCTCATCTCCTAGAGGGCCGCAGATTCGGCATTCAGGATTGGGTCCTGGTGACCACGGATGCCAGCCTGAGAGGCTGGGGAGCAGTCACACAGGGAAAAAATTTCCAGGGCTTGTGGTCAAGCATGGAAACGTCACTTCACATAAATATCCTGGAACTAAGGGCCATTTACAATGCCCTAAGTCAGGCAAGGCCTCTGCTTCAGGGTCAGCCAGTATTGATCCAGTCGGACAACATCACGGCAGTCGCCCACGTAAACAGACAGGGCGGCACAAGAAGCAGGAGGGCAATGACGGAAGTGGCAAGGATTCTTCGCTGGGCGGAAAATCATGTTATAGCACTGTCAGCAGTGTTCATTCCGGGAGTGGACAACTGGGAAGCAGACTTCCTCAGCAGACACGATCTCCACCCGGGGGAGTGGGGACTTCACCCAGAAGTCTTCCACATGATTGTAAACCGTTGGGAAAAACCAAAGGTGGACATGATGGCGTCTCGCCTCAACAAAAAACTGGACAGATATTGCTCCAGGTCAAGGGACCCTCAGGCAATAGCTGTGGACGCTCTGGTAACACCGTGGGTGTACCGGTCAGTGTATGTGTTCCCTCCTCTTCCTCTCATACCAAAAGTACTAAGAATCATAAGAAGGAGAGGAGTATACTCGTGGCTCCGGATTGGCCAAGAAGGACTTGGTACCCGGAAATTCAAGAGATGCTCACGGAAGAACCGTGGCCTCTACCTCTAAGACAGGACCTGCTCCAGCAGGGACCATGTCTGTTCCAAGACTTACCGCGGCTGCGTTTGACGGCATGGCGGTTGAACGCCGGATCCTGAAGGAAAAAGGCATTCCGGATGAAGTCATCCCTACCCTGATCAAAGCCAGGAAGGATGTAACCGTACAACATTATCACCGTATTTGGCGTAAATATGTTGCGTGGTGCGAGGCCAGGAAGGCCCCTACAGAGGAATTTCAACTGGGTCGATTCCTGCATTTCCTGCAAACAGGACTGTCTATGGGCCTCAAATTAGGGTCCATTAAGGTTCAAATTTCGGCCCTGTTGATTTTCTTCCAAAAAGAACTAGCTTCTGTTCCTGAAGTTCAGACGTTTGTCAAGGGAGTACTGCATATACAGCCTCCTTTTGTGCCTCCAGTGGCACCTTGGGATCTCAATGTAGTTTTGGGATTCCTAAAATCACATTGGTTTGAACCACTCACCACTGTGGACTTGAAATATCTCACATGGAAAGTGGTGATGTTGTTAGCCCTGGCTTCAGCCAGGCGTGTATCAGAATTGGCGGCTTTATCCTATAAAAGCCCGTACCTAATTTTTCATACGGACAGGGCAGAATTGAGGACTCGTCCTCAATTTCTCCCTAAGGTGGTTTCAGCATTTCACTTAAACCAACCTATTGTGGTGCCTGCGGCTACTAGGGACTTGGAGGATTCCAAGTTGCTGGACGTAGTCAGGGCCCTGAAAATATATGTTTCCAGGACGGCTGGAGTCAGAAAATCTGACTCGCTGTTTATCCTGTATGCACCCAACAAGCTGGGTGCTCCTGCTTCTAAGCAGACGATTGCTCGTTGGATTTGTAGTACAATTCAGCTTGCACATTCTGTGGCAGGCCTGCCACAGCCAAAATCTGTAAAAGCCCATTCCACAAGGAAAGTGGGCTCATCTTGGGCGGCTGCCCGAGGGGTCTCGGCTTTACAACTTTGCCGAGCAGCTACTTGGTCAGGGGCAAACACGTTTGCTAAATTCTACAAATTTGATACCCTGGCTGAGGAGGACCTGGAGTTCTCTCATTCGGTGCTGCAGAGTCATCCGCACTCTCCCGCCCGTTTGGGAGCTTTGGTATAATCCCCATGGTCCTTTCGGAGTCCCCAGCATCCACTAGGACGTTAGAGAAAATAAGAATTTACTTACCGATAATTCTATTTCTCATAGTCCGTAGTGGATGCTGGGCGCCCATCCCAAGTGCGGATTGTCTGCATTACTTGTACATAGTTATTGTTACAAAAATCGGGTTTTTGTTGTTGTGAGCCATCTTTTCAGAGGCTCCTTCTGTTATCATACTGTTAACTGGGTTCAGATCACAAGTTGTACGGTGTGATTGGTGTGGCTGGTATGAGTCTTACCCGGGATTCAAGATCCTTCCTTATTGTGTACGCTCGTCCGGGCACAGTATCTTAACTGAGGCTTGGAGGAGGGTCATGGGGGGAGGAGCCAGTGCACACCAGGTAGTCATAAAGCTTTTTACTTTTGTGCCCAGTCTCCTGCGGAGCCGCTATTCCCCATGGTCCTTTCGGAGTCCCCAGCATCCACTACGGACTATGAGAAATAGAATTATCGGTAAGTAAATTCTTATTTTTAAATTTAAAATCCCTGAACATATACTTGAAAAGGTTCAAGTTCAAGATGGAATCACTCAGGGCGTCATCGCCAGCCTGGAAGGGGGGGATTTTATGGTATCCCTGGACATAAAGGATGCGCACCTTCATGTTCCAATATATCCACCTCATCAGGCGTACCTGAGATTTGCGGTACAGGATTGTCATTACCAATTTCAGACGTTGCCGTTTGGGCTTTCCACGGCCCCGAGGATTTTCACCAAGGTAATGGCGGAAATGATGGTGCTCCTGCGCAAGCAGATTGTCACAATTATCCCGTACTTGGACGATCTCCTCATAAAAGCGAGATCTCGAGAGAAATTACTAACATCGTGTCACTTTCAGTGAAGGTGTTACAGCAACACGGCTGGATTCTCAATATCCCGAAGTCGCAGCTGGTTCCTACGACTCATCTGACCTTCTTGGGCATGATTCTGGACATAGACCAGAAAAAGGTTTTTCTTCCGACGGAAAAAGCTCAGGAACTCATGACTCTAGTCAGGAACCTATTGAAGCCAAAACAGGTGTCAGTGCATCACTGCACTCGAGTCCTGGGGAAGATGGTGGCATCATACGAAGCCATTCCCTGCGGCAGGTTCCATGCGAGGACCTTCCAATGGGACCTACTGGACAAGTGGTCCGGGTCACATCTTCAAATTCATCAGCGGATCACACTGTCCCCCAGTGCCAGGGTGTCTCTCCTGTGGTGGCTGCAGAGTGCTCACCTCCTAGAAGGACGCAGGTTCGGCATTCAGGACTGGATCCTGGTGACCACGGACGCAAGCCGCCGAGGTTGGGGAGCAGTCACACAGGGAAGAAATTTCCAAGGTCTTTGGTCAAGTCTAGAGACTTGTCTCCACATCAACGTCCTGGAGTTGAGGGCCATATACAACGCCCTACGTCAAGCGGAGGCATTACTTCGCGACAAACCAGTTCTGATCCAATCAGACAATGTCACCGCAGTAGCTCATGTAAACCGCCAAGGCGGCACAAGGAGCAGAGTGGCAATGGCGGAGGCCACCAGGATTCTTCGCTGGGCGGAAAATCATGTAAGCGCACTGTCAGCAGTGTTCATTCCGGGAGTGGACAACTGGGAAGCAGATTTCCTTAGCAGACACGATCTGCATCCGGGAGAGTGGGGACTTCATAATGAAGTCTTCACGCAGATTGCAAGTCGGTGGGGACTGCCCCAAATAGACATGATGGCGTCCCGTCTCAACAAAAAGCTAAAAAGGTATTGCGCCAGGTCAGGAGATCCTCAGGCGGTAGCTGTGGACGCCCTGGTGACACCGTGGGTGTTCCGGTCGGTCTATGTATTTCTTCCGCTCCCTCTCATACCCAAGGTGTTGAGAATAATAAGACAAAGAGGAGTGAGAACAATCCTCATTGTTCCTGGTATCCGGATCTGCAGGAGATGCTCACAGAAGATCCGTGGCCGCTTCCTCTAAGACAGGACCTGCTGCAACAGGGGCCCCGTCTGTTCCAAGACTTACCGCGGCTGCGTTTGACGGCATGGCGGTTGAACGCCGGATCCTAGCGGAGAAAGGTATTCCGGATGAGGTCATTCCTACGCTAATAAAGGCTAGGAAGGACGTGACATCTAAACATTTTCACCGAATATGGCGAAAATATGTTTCTTGGTGTAAGGCCAGGAATGCTCCTACAGAAGAATTCCATCTGGGCCGCTTCCTTCACTTCCTACAAACGGGAGTGAATTTGGGCCTAAAATTAGGTTCTATTAAGGTTCAGATTTCGGCCTTATCCATTTTCTTTCAAAAGGAATTGGCCTCTCTTCCCGAAGTACAGACGTTTGTAAAGGGAGTACTGCATATTCAGCCTTTTGTACCTCCGGTGGCGCCTTGGGACCTTAACGTGGTGTTAAGCTTCCTTAAGTCACATTGGTTTGAACCACTTAAAACAGTGGAGATGAAATATCTCACTTGGAAGGTGGTCATGTTGTTAGCCTTAGCTTCGGCTAGGCGAGTTTCGGAATTAGCGGCTTTATCACATAAAAGCCCCTATCTGGTTTTCCATACGGATAGAGCGGAATTGCGGATCCTTCCTCAATTCCTACCTAAGGTGGTCTCATCCTTTCATATGAACCAACCTATTGTCGTAACAACAGAAAAAATTGCTGTGTCTGTGTCTAACGATTATTCATTAAGCCTGATCTTATTGACCCGAACCTGGAATTAATAATGTCAAAAGCACGTTCGCCTCTATAAGGAGTTGTGTGATACTCCTAACTAGATGAACCAAAAAAAGAAATTAATAAAGGCGCTCATTACATTTAGACATTATAATAACCTGAGTTCTATTACAACCAAAGAGTCAAATGGATTTATAAAAATGAATATTTAATTATCAAGATGAATCAATAAAAACCACTTGGTTTAAAACAAGCTCATATATAATTTGAATACATAATCCCTATCCTCACTGAATTTGCCACATATATCAAAATATAACTGCTATATGAAGAAGTTTGTTTATTGAATGAAACACAGTTGCTGATGGACCCGAGCGTCCTCGGGTAAGTCCAGAGAATGCCCAATGTTTAGTAGAACTGGAGGGTTCGTGGCCTGTATGTCCGTGTGGAACGGGAACATGCTCGGGTCCATCAGCCCTATTGGAGAGGTAACTCAATGTTCATTTGCAATATATATAACGCCCACTTGAATTCTGAAGCCATTTCCCCAACGGCTTAACATTCTAGAGCCTATATTGGCTACACACGCAGAAACTGTGTTTCATTCAATAAACAAAGTTCTTCATATAGCAGTTTTGGCAACAGTGTTCCACAAGCATGGTAACAGATTGTTACACTTGAACTTTCATCAGCTACTTCGGTCAGCTCTATTGCTTATAGTGTTCATTGAAACATTTATGCATCTTATGTGATTCTTATATTTTGATATATGTGGCAAATTCAGTGAGGATAGGGATTATGTATTCAAATTATATATGAGCTTGTTTTAAACCAAGTGGTTTTTATTGATTAATCTTGATAATTAAATATTCATTTTTATAAATCCATTTGACTCTTTGGTTGTAATAGAACTCAGGTTATTATAATGTAATGAGCGCCTTTATTCATTTCTTTTTTTTATTTCTTTTTTTGGTTCAACCTATTGTCGTGCCTGTGGCTACACGTGACTTGGAGGATTCCGAGTCCCTGGATGTGGTCAGGGCTTTGAAAATTTACGTGGCCAGAACGGCTAGGATCAGAAAAACAGAAGCACTGTTTGTCCTGTATGCAGCCAACAAGGTTGGCAGCCCTGCTTCCAAGCAGACTATTGCTCGCTGGATCTGTAGCACGATTCAGCAGGCGCATTCTACGGCAGGATTGCCGTTACCAAAATCGGTTAAGGCCAATTCCACTAGGAAGGTGGCTCGTCTTGGGCGGCTGCCCGAGCGGTCTCGGCACTACAGTTGTGCCGAGCTGCTACTTGGTCGGGGTCAAACACCTTTGCGAAGTTCTATAAGTTTGATACCCTGGCTGAGGAGGACCTCCTGTTTGCTCAATCGGTGCTGCAGAGTCATCCGCACTCTCCCGCTCGTTTGGGAGCTTTGGTATAATCCCCATGGTCCTTACGGAGTCCCAGCATCCTCTAGGACGTTAGAGAAAATAAGATTTTAAACCTACCAGTAAATCTTTTTCTCGTAGTCCGTAGAGGATGCTGGGCGCCCGTCCCAAGTGCGGACTACTTCTGCAAGACTTGTATATAGTTATTGCTTCCATAAGGGTTATGTTGTGGTTTAATCGGTTTTGTACCAATGATATGTTGTTTTTTCATACTATTAACTAGATAGTATATCTCAAGTTATACGGTGTGGCTGGTATGAATCTTGCCCTTAGATTAACTAAAATCCTTTCCTCATACTGTCCGTCTCCTCTGGGCACAGTTTCTCTAACTGAGGTCTGGAGGAGGGGCATAGAGGGAGGAGCCAGTGCACACCCAGATCCAAAGTCTTTCTTAAAGTCCCCATGTCTCCTGCGGAGCCCGTCTATCCCCATGGTCCTTACGGAGTCCCAGCATCCTCTACGGACTACGAGAAAAAGATTTACCGGTAGGTTTAAAATCTTATTTTTTGCGAACACTTCATTTGAGCAGCTTATATTTGACATGCAGGAGAGGTCTTATGTTCCCTTTGTAATGACAGCGACAGAAATCTATTGATTTCATGTTGCTTTAAAGTAGCGGTGTAAATGTATGAAGAACATTTGAAACTGTAAAATGTTACTAATATTATTATTTGTTACTTTTCTGAAGGCTCCAGTTGTATGTGACTTTGTTGCCTGAACTGCCTAACCAGATCCAGCTGCTCACAAAGCACTGTTTTCTATGACTCATGCATTGTAGTGTACCTGCCGCCTACACACCGCGGCGGAGGCCTTTATTTTCTGGGTAGAACTAATATCTAGCCTATTATTTTACTATGAATGTCACTGATGTTGCTAGGTCCTGATCATGTAATGTGTCTGTGGGCTGCAGTCTCATGAATGAGCCCACACAATTACCGCCTCCGCTATGTTTATGTAAATGTCTTCAACCCAGGATGTGCATGTAATTTTGTTGTGCTGCCTGTTTATCCATGCTGGTTGTCTTACCTGTTCTAAGGATGGGCTCATTTTAGCCCAAATCAGATTGAACCGAAAATTAAAACTTTGCAAATTTGTGTGTGATGTTTCCGTATCACTAATCCATTCATATACAACTACTTACAGGAACATAACTGTCTCAGTGCTAATTTGTCTATAGATGATTTATGGTTTGATGGTTTATAGGGGGATTTTATTTTTATGTATGTAAACGATGCTGTTTAAGCATCAACAGTGCTTTGCTGCTTTTCATGCAGTTCACAGTCTGTACTGTCATGTCCACAGACTCAGTCTTTGAAACGTGTATCTGCCGTATATGTTCTATGCGTCAAATCTGTTTTGTTTTTTTCTTAGTATAATTTTATTTATTGCTCTCTTTCCACAGAATGGGCTCTGAAAATGTGTCATCCAGCTCATCACCTTCTGCTCTGATCCCCAGTACTTCTGGTCCTAGCGCGTTTCACTCCATCCAAAGTCGGCTGGTGTCCAGTATTGTCCCAGGTATGCAGAGCCAGCAGGCTGGAACATTGACAGGTACTGCTGCCAGATTTTACATGATATAAATGTTTCTGGGGTGTCAAGGTGCTCAAACTGAAAAATAGTTGACCAGAATTTTTCAGAATACTGTTTATAGGTATGCAGTGTTTTAATAATTGCTGAGTATTTGTATTCTGTTTGGTTGGAATCTGTCAGTTATCAGAGCATCTAATGGCAGTAGTTTGCAATGGTCTTCACTCCCCAATAGACGTCTGTGTCTTTACTTGTGTGATGAGCACCTTTCTTTATGTTGGGATCAGGGCATCCTGTATCAGTTTATATCATGTTTCCTGTTTTGTTCAAGATAGAGGCAGCAAAAACAAGCTCTTTATTCTTGTGCTTGTTTGTTGATGAGATCACTGGGAGATTTGTTGTTGGAAAGTGATGCTGTTTTTTATGAAGACCATTTATCCAGTTCCTGCTACTGGAATGTGATGGTCAGTGGGACTAGGAGACCTACAGAGCCTTCAGTGCAGGCTCCCCGGCCCTACTGTCCCTCTATAACCCCAGTACTTGCTGCACAACACATCCCAGAGTAGGTGGGAGGAAGGCAGGAGGGGAAGATAGAGAGGCCCCAGTTTGTGGAGGGAGTCCCTCCTGCCATGCTCTGGGGATCAGGAGAAATCTGACCAGAGGAACATCAAACATATAAAAGAAAACTGAAACAAAAAGATACAATTTATATCATGGCTAAGGCCTCCTTGCTTAGGGCACTTGAAAACAAAACTGGTGAATGGAGTAAAGTAGGTATAAGAAGGGGTTAGGTGGGAGCAGAGGTGTAGCTAGGTGCCATGGTGTTCGGAGCAAGGGAATGTTTCCACGCCCCCTCCCCTGTACTGAATTGGGTGCATGTTATATTTGAGAAGAAAAAAAATATTTAAAAATCCTAAATTGCTGACAGGGCCGGTTCAAGACCTTATGGAGCTTATGGTGAAAGTTTCCTTTGGGTGCTCCCATGTATAAAATAGGAACAGTGTTCACCGAAGGTGTGCAACAAAAATATAGGGGCGTGGCTTCATAGGGAAGGGACGTGGCCACAGCATAGTACCAGTTCAGTTTACACTGTACAGTATTTCCGTTATTCACATTACACCATACAGTAGTGTCAGTTCACATTACACCACACAGTAGTACCCCTTATACATTTTCCATCACACAGCAGAGCCCCTTATACACGTTATGCAACACAGTAGAGCCGTTTATACACATTACACCACAGTAGAGCCGCTTATACACGTTACACCACAGTAAAGCCGCTTATACGCATTACATCATAGGAGAGCCGCTTATACACATTACACCACAGTAGAGCCGCTTATACACATTACACCACTTTAGAGCTGCTTATACACGTTATACCACAGTATAGCCACTTATACACAATTCACCACAGTAGAGCCGCTTATACACGTTACACCACAGTAAAGCCGCTTATACACATTACATCATAGGAGAGCCGCTTATACACATTACACCACAGTAGAGCCGCTTTTACATATTACACCACTTTAGAGCTGCTTATACACGTTATACCACAGTAGAGCCACTTATACACATTACACCACAGTAGAGCCGCTTATACAAGTTATGCTACAATAGAGCCGCTTATACATGTTACCCTGCAGCTTTTAATGCAGAGAGAGGTGCTGCAGCAACAGTTGTGACAGAGAGAGGTGATGCAGCATCAATGTAGAGAGGGGTGCTGCTGTGGCCGGGGCAGAGAGAGGTACTACTGCAGGCGGGGCAGAGAGAGGTGCTGCAGCAGCCGGGGCAGCAGAGAGAGATGCTGCAGCAGCCGGGGCAGCAGAGAGAGGTGCTGCAGCAGCCGGGGCAGCAGAGAGGTGCTGCAGCAGCCGGGGCAGTGAGAGGTGCTGCAGCAGCCGGGGCAGTGAGAGGTGCAGGGACAGAGGGATGTGCTTCAGCATCTGAGGCAGAAAGAGATGCTGCTGCAGCTGGGACAGAGAGAGATGGTAGAGCAGCTTGAACATAGTGATGTGCTGCAGCAGCTGGGTCAGAAAGAGGTGCTGCACAGCCACAAGCAGACAGTGAGACATATAGAGAGGGTGGCAGAGCTCCGCTTTGCATTTTTCATGTTTTGTTGCCTCACAACCTGGAATTAAAATGGATTGTTTGAAGGTTTGCACCATTTCATTCACAGAACATGCCTACAACTTTGAAGATGTTTTTTTTTTAAATTGTGAAGCAAACAACAAATAGGACAAAATAACAGAATACTTCAGCGTACATAACTGTTCACCCCCCTAAAGTCAGTACTTTGTAGAGCCACCTTTTAAGGCAATTACAGCTGCAAGTCACTTTGTATAAGTCTCTATGAGCTTGCCACATCTTTCCATTAGGATTTTTGCCCATTCCTCAAAGCAAAACTGCTCCAGCTCCATCATGTTAGATGGTACCGCTTGCGAACAGCAATCTTCAAGTCTGACCACAGATTCTCAATTGGATTGAGATCTGGGCTTTGACTAGGCCAGTCCAACACATATAAATGTTTCCCCTTAAACCACTTGAGTGTTGCTTTAGCAGTATGCTTTCGGTCATTGTCCTGCTGGAAGGTGAACCTCTGTCCCAGTCTCAAATCACAGGCAGACTGAAACAGGTTTTGCTCAAGAATATCCCTGTATTTAGCACCATCCATCTTTCTCTCGATTCGAAACCATTTCCCAGTCCCTGATGCTGAAAAACATCCACACAGCATGATGCTGCCACCACCATGTTTCACTGTGGGGATGGTGTTCTTGGGGTGATGGGATGTGTTGGGTTTGTGCCAGACATAGCTTTTTCCTTGGTGGCCGAAAAGTTAAATTTTAGTCTCATCTGACCAGAGCACCTTCCTCCATACATTTGAGGAGTCGTCCACATGCCTTTTGGCAAATTCAAAACGTGCCTTCATATTTTTAACACATAAGTCATGGCTTTTTTCTGGCCACTCTTCCATAAAGTCCAGCTCTATGGAGTGTACGGCTTATTGTGGTCACATGCGCAGATACACCAGTCTCTGCTGTGGAACTCTGCAGCTCCTTCAGGGTTACCTTTGGTCTCTGTGCTGCCTCTCTGACTAATGCCCTCCTTGCCCGGTCTGTGAGTTTTGGTGGCTGGCCCTCTCTTGGCAGGTTTGTTGTGGTACTATGTTCTTTCATTTGAAGATGATGGATTTGATGGTGCTCCGGGGATCATCAAAGGTTTGGATATTTTTTTATTACCCAACCCTGATTTCTCAACAACTTTGTCCTTGACTTGTTTGGAGAGCTCCTTGGTCTTCATGGTGTGATGCCTCTTGCTTAGTGGTGTTGCAGCCTCTGGGGCCTTTCAGAAAAGGTGTGTTTATACTGACAGATCATGTGACACTTAGATTGCACACAGGTGGACTTCATTTCACTAATTATGTGACTTCTGAAGGTAATTGGTTGCACCAGAACTTTTGAGGGGCTTCATAGCAAAGGGGGTGAATACATATGCACATGCCAATTTTCACATTTTTATTTATAAAATTCTTATTTTATATTAATTTTTCTAATTTCACTTCACTGACTTAGACTATTTTGTGCAGATCCATCACATAAAATTCAGATAAAAAAAAAAATTAAATTACAGGTTGTAATGTAAAAAAAAATAGGTAAAAAGCCAAGGGGGTGAATACTTTAGCAAGGAACTGTAGTCTCTGCGTCAGTATGCACACCTCTGCTTCTCCTCCTGCTCTGCGGCTGCCTGTACAGCGGCACGCGGTATAGTGTGTGGGGGGGGGGGGGGGGCAGGTGACGGTGCGCCCTCTAACTTTTCCAGAGCCCGAGCTACACCATGGCCACCCTCGATACACTGGGTGGTAGTGTACTCTACAGCCTACAATAATATTACAAGCGCAACCTCCTCATTTTCCGCAGTACTCCTTCTCTCAATTGAATATTATGGGTAATACAAGCATAAGCCGGCCACCACACCATGGTAGATTCTTTGTAAGCTCTGTCTTATTGTAAATTCATTCGATTCTTTTTCTTAGCTATTTATCTGTAGATTTGCTGGAGTGTCTTGTTCCATTATCCAGTTTCTTCCCAGCTTTGTTTGCCAGATACTGTAGGTGCCTCACATTTACTTCTGGATTACTGTAGTATAAGGAGGAGTTCATGGTGGACTAAATGATTGGAGGAATCCTGTTATTGTGTCTGTCATTGTCATTCCTTCATGACTTTTGCTATGAGGCTGTTGTGGATATCTAATGCATTTGGCCTTCATCAAACATGATGCTATCTGTTACGTAAACTTAATGAGAAGAAAAAGATTGTCATGGTGTGATGCATCTTATGCTTAAGTTTTAACTTTTATTAAGTATATTTTAAAATGTATTTAAAACTTCGAAATATACAAAGAGAGAGAAGAATAGTGAATAAAGTAGGAATAGTGATATAAAATCTCACTTTATGTAGGAATACCATTTCATGATGTTAATTATCCCTGTGGTTATGTAATAAAAAAATATTTTAATACAGTATGCGCCTGTCGTGTTTTCCTAAAGTATTCTGAGCTCAGTATTCAGTACTGTGCACATTGGGGGTAATTCTGAGTTGATCGCAGCAGCAAATATGTTAGCAAATGGGCAAAACCATGTTCACTGCAGGTGGGGCAGATATAACATTTGCAGAGAGAGTTAGATTTGGGTGGGGTGTGTTCAAACTGAAATCTAACTTGCAGTGTAAAAATCAAGCAGCCAGTATTTACCCTGTACAGAAACAAAATAACCCACCCAAATCTAACTCTCTCTGCACATGTTATATCTGCCACACCTGCAGTGCACATGGTTTTGCCCAATTGCTAACAAACTTGCTGCTGCGATCAACTTGGAATTACCCCCATTGTATCACTTATTAGTGAAAAATAGGTTACATTCCAATTGCTGCATAGTGTTTCAATTGTTATTCCCAGGACTTTCCGCCTGATAACAAATGGTTGTGTGGTTATTTAGTTAGCTAATTATGTGACTACACTGTGTAGTAACAACCATTAAATATTCAGAACTCAGTACCGTGTACAGTGTATCACTTTTTAATGAGAAATAGGTTATTTCTCTTACGTCCTAGAGGATGCTGGGGACTCCAAAAGGACCATGGGGTAGAGACGGGATCTGCAGGAGCCTGGGCACACTGAAAAGACTTAAACTGGGTGTGAACTGGCTCCTCCCTCTATGCCCCTCCTCCAGACCTCAGTTAGACTTTGTGCCCAGGACTGACTGGACACTCACTAGGGGAGCTCTCCTGAGTTTCTCTGGAAAAGACTTTTGGTAGGTTTTTTATTTTCAGGGAGACCTGCTGGCCACAGGCTCCCTGCATCGTTGGAGTGAGGGGAGAGAAGCAGACCTACTTCTTCTTAGTTTAAGTGCTCTGCTACTCGGCTACTGGACACCATTAGCTCCAGAGGGTTCGATCACTTGGTGCGCCTAGCTGCTTGTTCCCGGAGCCGCGCCGTCATCCCCCTCACAGAAGCCAGAAGACAGAAGTCGGGTGAGTATGAGAAGAACAGAAGACTTCAGGACGGCAGAAGACTTCAGTAACCAGGTACAGCGCAGCGGTAACGCTCCATGCTCCCACACGCACACTTCCTCCAGGACTCACAGGGTGCAGGGCGCTGGGGGGGGGGGGGGGGGGCGCCCTGGGCAGCATGTTACTGAGGTTTGTAGGGCCGACAGATGCTTTTTCGGTGCCTCGGCACCGTTTTCGGGACCCCCGCCGGCATTTTCAGGATTTTGAACTTGGCGGGCTGAAGCGTGCCGGGAGGGGGCGGAGCTTAGCCGCGCGGCTCACAGGCGCCATTTTCTCCTCACACGCGGCATGCTGGAGACGCTGGTCCAGGACCTCCACAAGCTCCACTAAAGTAACGGGGAGCTTATCGGGGGGGAGGAGGGGGGGGGGCACAGTAGCTGGTGCAGATTTGGTGTTATTGAGGCAGCGCTGGTACATATATTCGTTGGGGGGATATATGGGCGCTGGGGTGTGAGCTGGCATACTCCCTCTGTGTTTCTCTATCCAGGCTTCCTTGTGGGCCTGTCCCCTGGCTGAGGCATTGTGTGTGTGTGTGTGTGTGTGTGTGTGTGTGTGTGTGTGTGTGTGTGTGTGTGTGTCGGTGGGTCGATACTCCGTGTCGACATGTCTGAGGCTGAATATTATTCACCGGAGGAGGCTATTGGGGGGGACAGATGCGGGTCTGGAGTTGGTTCTGTCGGCGCAGCCGACACCTGATTTATTTGCACTGTTGAATACAATTAATTCTAATGTGGCTTCTTTATCAAAGAGATTAGATAAATCTGAGTCACAGACACAGGTGTGGAAAAAAATCCATGGAGGATGTTTTGTCGCAGGTACAGACCCCTTCGGGGTCGATAAAGCGGCCGTTTACTCAAGTGGTAGATACTGATACCGACACGGATTCTGAGTCCGATGTCGACTTCACTGAGGCTCCTTTACATCCAAGATTAGTTAAGAGTATTCAGTACATGATTGTGGCTATAAAGGATGTGTTACGCATTTCTGAGGAACCTGCCGTACAGGAAACAAGGATTTGCTTGTTTAAAGATCAAAAACCTGAGGGGCAGTTTCTGCCCTCTCATGAGATGAATACTCTTTGTGAAAAGGCTTGGGAGGTGGTAGATTCCCAAGAGGATTTACTTGGCGTATCCTTTCCCCTCTATTGATAGGGGAAAATGGGAGGCGTCTCCTAATGTTGATAAAGCTTTATCTCGTTTGTCTAAGAAGGTGGCGCTTCCGTCTCCTGACACGGCAGCTCTCAAGGGTTCGGCGTTTTGCAAGCTGGAGACGTCTCTGAAGTCCATTTTCACTAATACGGGTGCATTGCTCAGACCTGCTGTGGCGTCCGTATGGGTGAGTAGTGCTATTGCTAAATGGGCTGAGAATTTAGCTGCTGATATGGATACCCTTGATAAAGATACTGTTCTTTTGACTCTTGGTTATATCAAGGACGCTGCAGATTACCTGAAGGATGCGGCGAGGGATGTTGGTCTCTTGGGGTCAAGAGCCAATGCCATGTCGATTTCGGCCAGGAGGGCGCTGTGGATCCATCAATGGAATGCTGATGCCGATTCCAAGAGAGCTATGGAAGCGTTACCCTTCAAAAGTAATGTCCTGTTTGGGGACGGCTTGGCTGACCTGGTTTCTACCGCGACTGCGGGTAAGTCGTCTTTTCTTCCCTATGTTCCCACACAACACAAGAAGCCACCACATCAGCAGATGCAGTCCTTTCGTCCGAACAAATACAGGCGAGGAAAAGGTTCGTCCTTTCTCGCTTCAAAAGGTAGAGGAAGGGGAAAGAAGTAGCCTGCAGTGTCAGGCGCCCAGGACCAGAAGTCCGCCCCTGCCGCTACCAAGTCCACCGCATGACGCTGGGGCTTCCCTGGGGGAGTCCGAACCGGTGGGGGGCCGTCTGCAGTTCTTCAGTCGGGTCTGGGTTCAATCGGACCTGGATCCGTGGGTTCTAGAGATTGTATCTCAGGGTTACAGGCTGGAGTTTCAGGAGACGCCCCCTCACCGGTTTTTCATGTCGGCCCTGCCAGTGTCTCTTCCGGACAGGGAGGTGGTGCTGGCAGCAATACAAAAGTTGTGTCATCAGAGGGTCATTGTTCCCGTTCCCCCGTCTCAACGGGGGGAGGGGTTCTACTCGAGCCTTTTTGTGGTGCCGAAACCGGACGGTTCGGTCAGACCGATTCTGAACCTAAAGTCCCTCAATCCATACTTGAAAGTTTTCAAGTTCAAGATGGAATCTCTTCGAGCAGTGATTGCCAGCCTAAAAGGGGGGGACTTTATGGCGTCAGTCGACAGAAAGGATGCCTACTTACACGTCCCGATATATCCTCCGCATCAAGCTTTCCTAAGGTTTGCGGTACAGGATTCTCATTACCAATTTCAGACGTTGCCGTTTGGGCTTTCCACGGCCCCGAGGATTTTCACCAAGGTCATGGCAGAAATGATGGTTCTCCTTCGCAGGCAAGGGGTTACAATTATCCCGTACTTGGACGATCTCCTGATAAAGGCGAGGTCCAAGGAACGGTTGCTGAGGAGTGTGAATTTGGTACTGTTGTTGCTGCGACAGCACGGTTGGGTGCTAAATTTGCCGAAATCTCAGTTGATTCCGGCCACTCGGCTGTCTTTTCTGGGCATGATTCTGGACACGGAGTTACGAAGAGTTTTTCTTCCAGAAGAAAAAGCCTAGAACTGCAGTCGATGGTCAGGGAACTTCTGTGGCCGAAGAGTGTGTCCATCCATCACTGTACTCGGGTTCTGGGGAAAATGGTTGCGGCGTACGAAGCCATTCCGTTTGGCAGGTTTCATGCCCGGGTGTTTCAGTGGGATTTGCTGAGCAAATGGTCCGGGTCTCACCTGCGCATTCACCGGAAGATAAGTTTATCTCCCAGAGCCAGAATTTCTCTCCTGTGGTGGCTACAAAGTTCTCACCTCCTAGAAGGACGCCGCTTCGGTATCCTGGACTGGGCACTTCTGACAACAGATGCAAGTCTCCGGGGCTGGGGTGCTGTCACCCAAGGAAGAAACTTCCAGGGGAGATGGTCGCTCCAGGAGGCGTCTCTCCACATAAATGTTCTCGAGTTAAAAGCCATTTACAACGGCCTGCTACAAGCAAGAAGCCTTCTTCAGGGTCGATCTGTCCTGGTACAGTCAGACAACATCACAGCGGTGGCACATATAAACCGTCAAGGCGGAACAAGGAGCAGGGCGGCAATGGCGGAGGCCACAAGAATCCTTCGCTGGGCGGAACAACACGTGAGCGCCCTGTCAGCAGTCTTCCTACCGGGAGTTGACAACTGGGAAGCAGATTTCCTCAGCAGACACGATCTCCATCCGGGAGAGTGGGCTCTTCACCAAGAGGTTTTTGCGGAGGTGACGAAGCGTTGGGGAATTCCGTTGATCGACATGATGGCGTCTCGTCTCAACAAGAAGCTCCCGAGGTATTGTTCCAGGTCAAGAGACCCCCAAGCCAGCGCGGTGGACGCCCTGGTGTCTTCGTGGGTGTTAAAGTCGGTGTATGTGTTCCCTCCACTTCCTCTCATTCCAAAGGTACTGGGGATCATTCGTCGAGCAAGAGTTCAGGCGATTCTCGTCGTTCCAGATTGGCCAAGAAGGGCCTGGTATACGGTTCTTCAGGAATTACTTGTGGAAGATCCTTGACCGCTTCCTCTAAGAGAGGACCTGTTGTTGCAGGGTCCGTGCGTGTTTCCAGACTTACCGCGGCTGCGTTTGACGGCATGTAAGTTGAGCGCCAGATTTTAGCTCGTAAGGGTATTCCCGGGAGGTCTTTCCTACTCT
Organism: Pseudophryne corroboree; assembly: GCF_028390025.1. NCBI lineage: Eukaryota > Metazoa > Chordata > Amphibia > Anura > Myobatrachidae > Pseudophryne > Pseudophryne corroboree. The sequence goes on from NC_086449.1 coordinate 149,405,523, forward strand.
CATTAAGGCTAGGAAGGAGGTTACGGCGAAACATTATCACCGTATTTGGAAGAAGTATGTGTCCTGGTGTGAGACTAAAATGGCTCCTGCGGAAGATTTTCATTTGGGTCGTTTTCTCCACTTTTTGCAGGCAGGGGTAGATGCAGGCCTCAAATTGAGCTCCATCAAAGTGCAGATTTCGGCATTGTCTATTTTCTTTCAAAAGGAATTAGCTGTCCTCCCTGAGGTTCAGACGTTTGTGAAAGGAGTATTGCATATCAAGCCTCCGTTTGTGCCTCCTGTGGCTCCATGGGATCTTGACGTGGTCTTACAGTTTCTCATGTCTCCCTGGTTTGAACCTTTGCGTAAGGTTGAGTTGAAGTTTCTCACCTGGAAGGTAGTCATGTTGTTGGCACTGGCGTCTGCCAGGCGGGTGTCTGGGTTGGCGGCCTTATCTCATAAGAGCCCGTACTTGATTTTTCATTCAGATAGGGCTAAATTGAGGACTCGTCAACAATTTTTACCGAAGGTGGTGTCTTCGTTTCACATTAACCAACCTATTGTGGTGCCGGTGGCTACGGATGCTGTGGCAGTCCCAAAGTCTCTGGATGTGGTGAGAGCTTTGAAGATCTACGTCGCCAGAACCGCTGTTGCCAGGAAAACTGAGGCGCTGTTTGTCCTGTATGCTTCTAACAAGATTGGTCATCCTGCTTCAAAACAGACTATTGCACGCTGGATTTGTAGTACGATTCAGCAGGCTCATTCTTCGGCCGGGCTACCGGTGCCGAAGTCAGTAAAAGCCCATTCTACCAGACAAGTGGGCTCGTCTTGGGCTGCTGCCCGAGGCGTCTCGGCTTTACAGCTTTGCCGAGCGGCCACCTGGTCAGGTTCAAACACTTTTGCTAAGTTCTATAAGTTTGATACCCTAGCTGATGAGGACCTTGCGTTTGCTCAGTCGGTGCTGCAGAGTCGTCCGCACTCTCCCACCCGGTCTGGAGCTTTGGTATAAACCCCATGGTCCTTTTGGAGTCCCCAGCATCCTCTAGGACGTAAGAGAAAATAGGATTTTGGTACTTACCGGTAAATGCTTTTCTCCTAGTCCGTAGAGGATGCTGGGCGCCCATCCCAGTGCGGACTGTTACAATGTATTCTTGTTGGTTAACTTGGTTTATACACGGGTTGTGTATTTCTGGTTTTCAGACCCAGTTTAAGTCTTTTCAGTGTGCCCAGGCTCCTGCGGATCCCGTCTATACCCCATGGTCCTTTTGGAGTCCCCAGCATCCTCTACGGACTAGGAGAAAAGGATTTACTGGTAAGTACCGAAATCCTATTATTCCAATCACTGTACAGTGTTACAATTGCTATTGCCAGGACCTCCCACCTGATAGAAAATGGTTGTGTGGTTATTCAATATTAATAAACATGTAACAACAGTGTGTAGCAATAATAGTGTCCCAATACTAGATATTTAATACACCATTGTAGTAATTTGTGTCAAATTATATATTGTGCGGTATTAGTATAATTCAGCAATTTCCCGACATAGGGGTGTATTCAATTGATGTTGGATCCTTTCCGACGGAAAGGATCCAACATTTCAGTATTCAATTAGCGGCCAAATTCGACCAGATTTAGCCGTTCCCGACAAAGCCAATCCAACTTTTTTTTAAAGTCGGATTGACATTGTCGGAAACAAGGCTAAAACCTGTCGGATTTGGCCACGAATCTGACAAAACACATGGATCCACGGCTAATCCGCCGATCCACTTTCTTTCCGTCAAATCGGATTTTCTGACTTGTTGGATAAACGGGAATAGGTCGAATCGGGATTCGATTTTAAACTCCCGTTCATCTGACAAGTCGTGAAATCCGACTTGAATTGAATACAGCCCATAGTAATCACACACCAGTACCAATAATCTCAGACGAGTAGCCGGGATGGGTTTTGTGCAGTGTGTAAATCACTGTACCACAAATTATTACTGTATAGATTGGAATTATAAAAAAAATTTATGAAAGTATTCCTCCTATATCATAGTCCCATCAGTAATGAATTGGTTAATGCACCAGTGTGTTAGGTTAAACTGCTATGCTAGTATTAGTCTTGATATACAGTATTATATCACAGTGTCTGATATTGTAACACATTGAGATTGTATCATATAACAGCCAGATCAGGTATTGTTACAACATAGCTGCCTGGGCTGCACTGTTCTTAGCCCAGAATCACATACACAGGCCATGACATTCCGTGTAACTGTATGGAGGGAGATGCGCACATAAAAAATATCACATTAAGGGGGATATCCAGTTACCGGTGAATTAACATCATGGACTTCTTTCCAATGTTTCACCGATTATTTTTTGAATAAAATAAATAAAAAAATGTTGACCTCCCAAAAAAAACACAGGTTCAGTGAAACCTGTGTGTTTTTGGTAGAAACAGCGAAAACGGGGCTGTTTCCAGGGATTTAACAAAATCCCTGATAACCGCGGCGACCTGAGTGTCCCTTGCCGGCCGCAGCAGTGGCAGGCTGGAACTGCAGGGAGGGCACCACTGCCCAAGAGCTGGTACTTGGCGCTTAACCCCAGCGGGGAAGCCGTGGCAGCGCCACCACCCCGATCACCCATCTTCCCCCGCCCCCGGTTGCATGAGGAGCGGTCATGTGACCAGAGAGAGCCGGAACTGCAGCGCTGCACCGGGAGCTGTCAGGACGGCTTATCGGGGCTAATTAGATAGCCCCCAGTGGGACAATTAGTCCCGGTAAATTACACACAGCTTAGGTGCCGGCGCGTGCTTCGCAGAGTCCCGCTTCATCAGGGCAACCCGGCGGGCACCCGAAAAATTGTTTCTATAACCTGACTTCCCTCATCCCCTCCAATCCATCCAGCAAACTCGCCTGACCTGAACCCCATAGAGAATCTATTGCCAAGAGAAAGATGAGAGACAAAAGGCTGAACAATGTAGAAGAGCTGAAGGCCGCTATTGAAGCATCCTGGTCTTCCATAACACCTCAGCAGTGCTTCAGGCTGATAGAATCCATGCCACGCCGCATTGAGGCAGTATTTCATGCAAAAGGGGCCCAAACCAAGTACTGAGTACATATGCATGATTAAACTTTTCAGAGGGCCGACATTTCTGTATTTAAAATCATTTTGTTATTGATTCATATGTAATATTCAAATTTTCTGAGATTTTGGATTTGAGGTTTTCTCTAACGTCCTAAGTGGATGCTGGGGACTCCGTAAGGACCATGGGGAATAGCGGCTCCGCAGGAGACTGGGCACATCTAAAGAAAGCTTTAGGACTAACTGGTGTGCACTGGCTCCTCCCCCTATGACCCTCCTCCAAGCCTCAGTTAGATTTCTGTTAGATTTCTGTGCCCGACGAGAAGGGTGCACACTAGGGGCTCTCCTGAGCTTCTTAGTGAAAGTTTTAGTTTAGGTTTGTTATTTTCAGTGAGACCTGCTGGCAACAGGCTCACTGCATCGAGGGACTAAGGGGAGAAGAAGCGAACTCACCTGCGTGCAGAGTGGATTGGGCTTCTTGGCTACTGGACATTAGCTCCAGAGGGACGATCACAGGCCCAGCCTGGATGGGTCACGGAGCCGCGCCGCCGGCCCCCTTACAGAGCCAGAAGAGCGAAGAGGTCCGGAAAAATTGGCGGCAGAAGACGTTCCTGTCTTCAATAAGGTAGCGCACAGCACTGCAGCTGTGCGCCATTGCTCTCAGCACACTTCATACTCCGGTCACTGAGGGTGCAGGGCGCTGGGGGGGGCGCCCTGAGACGCAATAAAACATGATAAAAATACCTTACATGGCAAAAAATACATCACATATAGCTCCTGGGCTATATGGATGCATTTAACCCCTGCCAGAATATACAGAAAAACGGGAGATAAGGCCGCCGAAAAGGGGGCGGAGCCTATCTCCTCAGCACACTGGCGCCATTTTCCCTCACAGCTCAGTTGGAGGGAAGCTCCCTGGCTCTTCCCTGCAGTCACTACACTACAGAAAGGGTTAAAAAAAGAGAGGGGGGCACTAATTAGGCGCAGTATTAAAACATACAGCAGCTATAAGGGGAAAAACACTTATATAAGGTTATCCCTGTATATATATATAGCGCTCTGGTGTGTGCTGGCATACTCTCCCTCTGTCTCCCCAAAGGGCTAGTGGGGTCCTGTCCTCTATCAGAGCATTCCCTGTGTGTGTGCTGTGTGTCGGTACATTTGTGTCGACATGTATGAGGAGAAAAATGATGTGGAGACGGAGCAGAGTGTCTGTAACAGTGATGTCACCACCTAGGGGGTCGACACCTGAGTGGATGTACTGTTGAAAATTACGTGACAGTGTCAGCTCTGTATAAAAAAACAGTGGTTGACATGAGACAGCCGGCTACTCAGCTTGTGCCTGTCCAGACGTCTCATAGGCCGTCAGGGGCTCTAAAGCGCCCGTTACCTCAGATGGCAGATACAGACGCCGACACGGATACTGACTCCTGTGTCGACGGTGAAGAGACAACCGTGATTTCCAGTAGGGCCACACGTTACATGATTGAGACAATGGAAAATGTTTTATACATTTCTGATAATACGAGTACCACCAAAAAGGGGTATTATGTTCGGTGAGGGAAAAACTACCTGTAGTTTTCCTGAATCTGAGAAATAAAATGAGGTGTGTGATGATGCGTGGGTTTCCCCCCCGATAACAATTGATAATTTCTTAAAAAGTATTGGTGTATACCCTTTCCCGCCAGAGGTTAGGGTGCGTTGGGAAACACCCCCTAGGGGGGATAAGGCGCTCACACGCTTGTAAGAACAAGGGCTCTACTCTCTCATGAGATGGCCGCCCTTAAGGATCCTGCTGATAGAAAGCAGGAGGGTATCCAAAAATGTATTCACACACATACTGGTGTTATACTGCGACCAGCAATCGCCTCAGCCTGGAGGTGCAGTGCTGGGTTGGCATGGTCGGATTCCCTGACTGGAAATATTGATATCCTAGATAAGGATAGTATATTATTGCCTATAGAGCATTTAAAAGATGCATTTCTATATATGCATGATGCACAGCGGAATATTTGCCGACTGGCATCAAGTATAAGTGCGTTGTCCAATTCTACCAGTAAAATGGTCAGGTGATGCGGATTCCAAACGGCATTTGGAAGTATTGCCTTTGAAAAGGGACATTTGGGGTCGGTCTTTTAGACCTGGTGGCCACGGCAACAACTGGGAAATCCACGTTTGTACCCCAGGTCGCCTCTCAAAATAAGACGCCGTATTATCAGGCGCAGTCCTTTGTTGGCAAGCGGACAAAAGGTTCCTCTTTTCTGCTCGTGACAGAGGGAGAGGAAAAAGGCTGAAGAGATTAGCCAGTTCCCAGGAACAGAAACCCTTTCCCGCCTCTGCCAAGCCCTCAGTATGACGCTAGGGCCTTACAAGCTCAGGCACGGTGGGGGCCCGTTCTCAATGAATTTCAGTGCGCAGTGGGCTCACTCGCAAGTAGACCCCTGGATCCTTCAGGTAATATCTCAAGGGTACATATTGGAATTCGAGACGTCTCCCCCTCGCCGTTTCCAAAAGTCGGCTTTACCGACGTCTCCCTCTGACAGGGAGGCAGTTTTGGAAGCCATTCACAAGCTGTATTCCCAGCAGGTGATACTCAAGGTACCCCTCCTGCAACAGGGAACGGGGTATTATTCCACACTATTGTGGTACCGAAGCCAGACGGCTCGGTGAGACCGATTCTAAATCTAAAATCTAAAATCTTTGAACACTTACATACAGAGGTTCAAATTCAAGATTGAGTCACTCAGAGCAGTGATTGCGAACCTGGAAGAAGGGGACTACATGATGTCTCGGGACATCAAGGATGCTTACCTTCATGTCAAAATTTACCCTTCTCACCAAGGGTACCTCAGGTTATGGTACAGAACTGTCACTATCAGTTCAGACGCTGCCGTAGGGATGGTCCACGGCACCCCGGGTCTTTACCAAGGTAATGGCCGAAATGATATCCCTTCGAAGGAAGGGAATTTTAGTTATCCCTTACTTGGACGATTCCCTGATAAGGGTAAGATCCAGGGAACAGTTGGAAGTCGGTGTAGCACTATCTCAGGTAGTATTGCGGCAGCACGATTGGATTCTCAATATTCCAAAATCGCAGCTGGTTCCGACGACTTGTCTTCTGTTTCCTAGGGATGTTCCTGGACACAGTCCAGAAAAAAGGTGTTTCTCCCGGAAGAGAAAGCCAGGGAGTTATCCGAGCTAGTCAGGAACCTCCTAAAACCGAACCAAGTCTCAGTGCATCAATGCACAAGGGTTCTGGGTAAAAATGGTGGCTTCCTACGAAGCAATCCCATTCGTTAGATTCCACGAACTTTCCAGTGGAACCTACTGGACAAATGGTCCGGGTCGCATTTTCAGATGCATCAGCGGATAACCCTGTCACCAAGGACAAGGGTATCCATCCTGTGGTGGTTGCAGAGTGCTCATCTTCTAGAGGGCCGCAGATTCGGCATTCAGGACTGGGTCCTGGTGACCACGGATGCCAGCCTGCGAGGCTGGGGAGCAGTCACACAGGGAAGGAATATCCAGGGCTTAGGGTCAAGCCTGGATACATCACTTCACATAAATATCCTGAAGCTAAGGGCCATTTACAATGCTCTAAGCTTAGCAAGACCTCTGCTTCAAGGTCAGCCGGTGTTGATCCAGTCGGACAACATCATGGCAGTCACCCACGTAAACAGACAGGGTGGCACAAGAAGCAGGAGGGCAATGGCAGAAGCTGCAGGGATTCTTCGCTGGGCGGAAAATCATGTGATAGCACTGTCAACAGTATTCATTCCGGGAGTGGACAACTGGGAAGCAGACTTCCTCAGCACGACCTCCACCCGGGAGAGTGGGGACTTCACCCAGAAGTCGTCCACATGATTAAAAAACTCGACAGGTCAAGAAACCCTCAGGCAATAGTTGTAGACGCTCTGGTAACACCGTGGGTGTACCAGTCAGTGTATGTGTTCCCTCCTCTGCCTCTCATACCCAAGGTACCGAGATTGATAAGATGGAGAGGAGAAAGCACTATATTCGTGGCTCCAGATTGGCCAAGAAGGACTTGGTAACCGGAACTTCAAGAGATGCTCACGGAGGATCCGTGGCCTCTACCTCTAAGAAGGGACCTGCTCCAGCAAGGACCCTGTCTGTTCCAAGACTTACCGCGGCTGCGTTTGACGGCATGCCGGTTGAACACCGGATCCTGAAGGAAAAAAGGCATTCCGGATGAAGTCATCCATATCCTGATCTAAAGCCAGGAAGGATGTAACCGCAAAAACATTATCACTGCAATTGGCGAAAATATGTTGCGTAGTGCGAGGCCAGTAAGGCCCGGCGGAGGAAATTCAACTGGGTCGATTCCTACATTTCCTGCAAACAGGAGTGTCTATGGGCCTGAAATTGGGGTCCATTAAGGTTCAGATTTCGGCCCTGTCAATTTTCTTCCAAAAAAGAACTAGCTTCAGTCCCTGAAGTTTAGACGTTTGTAAAAGGGGTACTGCATATACAGCCTCCTTTTGTGCCTCCAGTGGCAATTTGGGATCTCAATGTAGTTTGGGTTCCAAAAGTCACATTGGTTTGAACCACTTAAATCTGTGGAGTTAAAATATCTCACATGGAAAGTGGTCATGCTGTTGGCCCTGGCCTGGGCCAGGCGCGTGTCAGAATTGGCGGCTTTATCCTATAAAAGCCCTTATCTGATTTTCCATTCGGACAGGGCGGAATTGAGGACTCGTCCTCAGTTTCTCCCTAAGGTGGTTCCAGCGTTTTCACCTGAACCAACCTATTGTGGTGCCTGCGGCTACTAGGGACTTGGAGGAATCCAAGTTGCTGGATGTTGTCAGGGCCCTGAAAATATTTCCAGGACGGCTGGAGTCAGGAAATCTGACTCGCTGTTTATCCTGTATGCACCCAACAAGCTGGGTGCTCCTGCTTCTAAGCAGACTATTGCTCGTTGGATTTGTAGTACAATTCAGCTTGCACATTCTGTGGCAGGCCTGCCACAGCTAAAATCTGTAAAAGCCTGTTCCACAAGGAAAGTGGGCTCATCTTGGGCGGCTGCCCGAGGGGTCTCGGCTTTACAACTTTGCCGAGCAGCTACTTGGTCAGGGGCAAACACGTTTGCTAAATTCTACAAATTTGATACCCTGGCTGAGGAGGACCTGGAGTTCTCTCATTCGGTGCTGCAAAGTCATCCGCACTCTCCCGCCCGTTTGGGAGCTTTGGTATAATCCCCATGGTCCTTACGGAGTCCCCAGCATCCACTTAGGACGTTAGAGAAAATAAGAATTTACTTACCGATAATTCTATTTCTCATAGTCCGTAGTGGATGCTGGGCGCCCATCCCAAGTGCGGATTGTCTGCAATACTTGTACATAGTTATTGTTACAAAAATCGGGTTATTATTGTTGGGAGCCATCTTTTCAGAGGCTCCTCTGTTATCATACTGTTAACTGGGTTCAGATCACAAGTTATACGGTGTGATTGGTGTGGCTGGTATGAGTCTTACCCGGGATTCAAAATCCTTCCTTATTGTGTACGCTCGTCCGGGCACAGTATCCTAACTGAGGCTTGGAGGAGGGTCATAGGGGGAGGAGCCAGTGCACACCAGTTAGTCCTAAAGCTTTCTTTAGATGTGCCCAGTCTCCTGCGGAGCCGCTATTCCCCATGGTCCTTACGGAGTCCCCAGCATCCACTACGGACTATGAGAAATAGAATTATCGGTAAGTAAATTCTTATTTTCTTAAGCTGTAAGCCATAATCATCAAAATTATAACAAAGGCTTAAAATCTCTCACTTTGCATGTAATGAGTCTATATAATATATTAGTTTCACCTTTTAAGTTGAATTACTGAAATAAATTAACTTTTGCACGATATTCTAATTTTCTGAGTTTCACCTGTATGTCCTTATGTGCAGAATAAGAGCAGATCCTGAGAACCGTGCATATGTCCTTATGTGCAGAATAAGAGCAGATCCTGAGAACCGTGCATATGTCTTTATGTGCAGAATAAGAACAGATATGGTGAACCGTGCACATGTCCTTATGTGCAGAATAAGAGCAGATATGGAGAACCGTGCATATGTCCTTATGTGCAGAATAAGAGCAGATACTGAGACCCGTGCATATGTCTTTATGTGCAGAATAAGAGCAGAGACTGAGAACCGTGCATATGTCTTTATGTGCTGAATGAGAGCAAGATACGGAGAACCGTGCATATGTCCTTATGTGCAGAATAAGAGCAGATATGGAGAACCATGCATATGTCCTTATGTGCAGAACAAGAGCAGATACTGAGACCGTGCAGAATAAAGAATAAGAGCAGATACTGAGAACCGTGCATATGTCTTTATTTGCAGAATAAGAGCAGATCCTGAGATTGGTGCATAAGTCTTTATGTGCAGAATAAGTGCAGATATGGAGAACTGTGCATATGTCCTTATGTGCAGAATAATAGCAGATATGGAGAACTGTGCATATGTCTTTATGTGCAGATATGGAGAACTGTGCATATTTCTTTATGTGCAGAATAAGAGCAGATATGGAGAACCGTGCATATGTCTTTATGTGCTGAATAAGAGCAGATACGTAGAACCATGTTTATGTCCTTATGTGCAGAAAAAGAGCAGATACTGAGAACTGTGAATATGTCCTTATGTGCAGAACAAGAGCAGATACTGAGACCATGCAGAATAGGTGCAGATACGGAGAACTGTGCATATGTCTTTATTTGCAGAATAAGAGCAGATGTGGAGAGACGTGCATATGTCTTTATGTGCTGAATGAGAGCAGATACGGAGAACCGTGCATATGTCCTTATGTGCAGAATAAGAGCAGATATGGAGAATCATGCATATGTCCTTATGTGCAGAACAAGAGCAGATACTGATATCGTGCAGAATAAAGAATAAGAGCAGATACTGAGAACCTTGCATATGTCTTTATGTGCAGAATAAGAGCAGATCCTGAGATCGGTGCATATGTCTTTACTGTATGTGCAGAATAAGAGCAGATATGGAGAACCATGCATATGTCCTTATGTGCAGAATAAGAGCAGATACGGAGAACCATGCATATGTCCTTATGTGCAGAACAAGAGCAGATACTGAGAACCGTGCATATGTCCTTATGTGCAGAACAAGAGCAGATACTGAGACCTTGCAGAATAAGTGCAGATACGGAGAACTGTGCATATGCCTTTATGTGCAGAATAAGAGCAGATATGGAGAACCATGCAAATGTCCTTATGTGCAGAACAAGAGTAGATACTGAGACCGTACAGAATAAAGAATAAGAGCAGATACAGAGAACCGTGCATATGTCCTTATGTGCAGAACAAGAGCAGATACTGATATCGTGCAGAATAAAGAATAAGAGCAGATACTGAGAACCGTGCATATGTCCTTATGTGCAGAACAAGAGCAGATACTGATATCGTGCAGAAAAAAGAATAAGCGCAGATACTGAGAACCTTGCATATGTCTTTATGTGCAGAATAAGAGCAGATCCTGAGATCGGTGCATATGTCTTTACTGTATGTGCAGAATAAGAGCAGATATGGAGAACCATGCATATGTCCTTATGTGCAGAATAATAACAGATATGGAGAACCGTGCATATGTCTTTATGTGCAGAATAAGAGCAGATACGGAGAACCATGCTTATGTCCTTATGTGCAGAAAAAGAGCAGATACTGAGAACCGTGAATATGTCCTTATGTGCAGAATAAGAGCAGATACTGAGACCTTGCAGAATAAGTGCAGATACGGAGAACTGTGCATATGCCTTTATGTGCAGAATAAGAGCAGATATGGAGAACCATGCAAATGTCCTTATGTGCAGAATAAGAACAGATATGGTGAACCGTGCATATGTCCTTATGTGCAGAATAAGAGCAGATATGGAGAACCGTGCATATGTCCTTATGTGCAGAATAAGAGCAGATATGGAGAACCATGCATATGTCTTTATGTGCAGAATAATAGCAGATATGGAGAACCGTGCATATGTCTTTATGTGCAGAATAAGAGCAGATACGGAGAACCATGCTTATGTCCTTATGTGCAGAAAAAGAGCAGATACTGAGAACCGTGCATATGTCCTTATGTGCAAAACAAGAGCAGATACTGAGACCTTGCAGAATAAGAGCAGATACGGAGAACTGTGCATATGTCCTTATGTGCAGAATAAGAGCAGATCCTGAGAACCATGCATATGTCTTTATGTGCAGAATAAGAACAGATATGGTGAACCGTGCATATGTCTTTATGTGCAGAATAAGAACAGATATGGTGAACCGTGCATATTATCCTTATGTGCAGAATAAGAGCAGATATGGAGAACCGTGCATATGTCCTTATGTGCAGAATAAGACCAGATACTGAGGACCGTGCATATGTCCTTATGTGCAGAATAAGAGCAGATCCTGAGAACCGTGCATATGTCTTTATGTGCAGAATAAGAACAGATATGGAGAACCATATATAGGGCCTAACAGAAATTAAGGATGCCTCCTGCCGGCTTTTGCCTCCACGCCCCCATTTGCACTGCTCCCGTTTGCCGCCCCCCGCAACGTCCGTCTCTGCCCTGGAAACGGAGCAGTGCCTCCCCCGCGACCGCCTCTGCTTGATTGTCAGGCAGAGGCGAACGCATTTTCTGCGCCCTCCTCCCCGTGGATCACACTGTGATCCAACCTGAATTAGCTCCATAGTATGTATAATGTATATGCTGGAGTCACAGCCTATACACAGAAGTGGTATTGTACAAATTGAACAGTACAGAAGTAAAGGAACCCTGGGTTGGCTGGTTTAAACCATATGTGTGTAAAAGAAAAAAAACACTGTTTTTTTTATTATGCTGTGACTACTGGCACGGCTCCGTAGCTTCTTAAAAAAAACTATTATATCAAAACACTAGTGTTTTTATTCAAAATGTTTAATGCCAGTGGAATGCCCAGTGCTAATTTATTTATATATTAACTGTTTCTTATATAGCGCAGCAAAATCTGTTGCGCATTACAATTGGAAACATTGATAACACAAAATTGGGTAATAAACAGTCATAGAACTAGGAAGGCCATGCTAAACTGTCAAAAAATTGGTTTTATTGATGTAAAATAAACCAAATCAAAGCCTAATAACATTAATGTTAGAAAGCATTAAAACACAGTTAATCAAGCTCTTAATTCCATTTGGTTTCATTAAAACATTAATGCAAAAAAAAAAAAAACTGGTTTAAACAAAAAAGAGTGTGATTAAGAAAAAAAAATGTCAACCCTTTCCTTCATACAGTATACATACAGTTTCTCTTTATATCAACACTATATGCTGTGCATAGGGAATACATACGTATTACCGGTGGCCAGGATCCCGGCTGTCATGATCCCAACAGTGGGATCTCGGCAACCAGTATGTCGGCAGCGCGACGAGCGCTAGAAAGCCCCTTGCAGGCTTGCTGCACTCGCCATGCTGTGGGCACGGTGGCTCACTGCGGTCGCCACAGGTTCTATTCTCCCTCTATGGGTGTCGTGGACACCCATAGAGAAAGAAAAGCCTATGGTGGCGGGATTAGGGGCGGCATTGTGACCGCCGGGATCCCGACAGGCAGTCTAGTGATTGCCTCCTGTTGCCTCCCGTGCATAGTACCTATTCTGCCCAAGTGTATAATCTCTATTCACTTCTGTATGCTTTTTATCATTAACAGTTCTCCCCAGTCATCGGAATTCCTGTAATAGGAGTTGTAGGGTTGTTGTTTCCTTTGCAGAGCAGCACTACATCATTCCTCATGTGACTGACAACTAAAGTATACTCTTATCCTCCTCCTTATAGTCAGCTCTATGCTGTGAGCAGCAGAGGGGGCAGTCTGGCTGATAGCGCTCTGCATTTGTGTGCCACAGATGGCAATGCAGAAGCTGTGCAGCATTCAGTGCAACTTTCTGCGCTCAGGATGCATAGTGACTGCCAACAGAGACACAGCAGGAACAATTGCACAAGATGCGCATTCTCCTCTGCCCCCAGCTTGGCACATGACACTGGCAGGCGTATCTGAAACATCCAGGGCCGCAGGGGGTTGGACATACAGACTGTGCTTCAGGGAAATATGTTACTTTATGGACCCTATACAGCGGCATATTACATGTCATGTACATCAGTGATACTCCTCCTAATGGTTGCTCTGTAAATAAGGATAGGTGGAAGCTTTGGTAATGAAGGTCACTGCATCCTGTTGATGGTGATAACTCACTGACATTTATTAGTCAAGTTTATTCATCCATAAAATCCATTGACCAAACCTGCCCACAAATACATTAGGTGATGCTGTGTGCGCTGTATTGGTAGTAGTAGTAGTAGTAAACTTTCCTTTTATCCATTCCAACAATAACATGACAGTAGTAAAACAGGTTAAACAGTTTGGGATTCGTGAAAGGTTGTTTTACTTGGCAAGATGACATTTAATAGTCATATAGAAAAAATATTCTGCCTATAAAACAGCTGTGCCAGCGGCCTGCCCATCTTGGTTGTACTGATGTGTGATCTGCTTTCCAGGCACAAACTCCGGAGCCTCTGCCAGCAGCCTCCTGCAGGGGTTAAGCTTTAGCCTCCAAGATATTGGCAGTAAATCAACTGTCCTCCCTGGCACCACTGCCAACACTGGATCCACCACTCAGGTATGAATGCGCTGCACATGTCATGGAGCAATTATACATACGTATATATCAGGTTTTGGTTTACTGAGTCAGATAATAGGTGTGTGCATGCTGGGTGTGCTATAGAAGATCTACAGGAATTAGGTCGACACCATATGGTTGACGTACATTAGGTCAACGGGTAAAAAAGTCGTCATGGAAATGGTAGACAGTAGAAAAGGTCAACATAGAAATGGTCGACACACAAAAGGTCGACACATGTTTTTAAAGTTTTTTGGGTGTTATTTTCTATGTTTCATCATATGTGACCACAATTATTGTAAACATACCCTTGCAGACTCGCTTCACTCGCCATGCTTCGGGCAAGGTGCCTCAGTCCGCTACTGCTGTGCTTGTCACAGGTTACTACTCCCAATCGTAGTCCACATGGATGATAAATGAAGCAAAAGTTGAAAAATATGGGAAAAAACCCTAAAAACTTATGACGGCCATTGTTATGTCAGCATTTTGAACCTGTCGACCTTAAGCACTGTCTTCCATTTAGCTGTCGACCTTTTGACCATGTCGATCTAATGCATTTCGGCCATATGTGGCCAGCCTATTGACTGTTTATCTAGATACTGTCTATACATTGGAACCTGTATATGCTATACACCTAAAGTCCACTGTCCTCTCCTCTGCATCAGGTTGCCATGTTACGTGAAAGGTGCTTCTATAACAGAGCAGACACAGAGTGATTGTCAACTCACCCTATATTTGCCTCACACGTTTCAGTTATCCTTCAGATTCAGACTAACAAATAACATTACTTCTATTTATTAAATCTGGTAATATACCCTCTCAAGAGTAACCTGTGAAGTGCTGCTAGATTTGGGCAATATAACTTGGGAGATATAGGGGGAGATGTATTATTGGGGCACAGAACGTGCTGCTACATCACTTTCTGCTTCACCTCATTATAGAGGCAAAGCAAGAAGGAACATCGACAAGATATATTAACATCTTGTGAAAACTCCCCCCTCCGGCGATCCCCATCTGAGACCACAGAGCATCAGCTTAGTGTCTCTTTGTCCGGCCGGCTCCAGTGCGCATCTGCGAGATCTTGAGACTCACACGAGATCTCACATACTGCTCAGAACCGGCACCCGCCGCAGCCAGAGACAGTGCTGTCCCTGCTGTGGAGATAGGACAGCAACATCGGAAGCTGTTGAAATTGGTAGCTGCAGGCGCACTGACCGTTCTTACATTGCCCTGCACATCGGTGTTCTATCTAAAATATAGCAGCGCTGATATTGACGGCTCATAGCACCCCTGTTTTTCTGCACGCACCGCCACTGTAATGCATGAGGGCGAAGTGGTATCAGTGCACATAAAGTGCGCCGCTACCACTCCTCCCCCCCCCCCCCCCCCCCCCATATCACCACTTCGTACATTTACCCCATAATTCAGGATTATGTTCTAGCAGACAGCTGACCAGTTTTTTATCTGTTTGTATCTTTCTCCAAATCTCCTTCATGGAAAGCTTTCATGACTATACGTCTCTTGATTTTTCACCTTCATAATATATTTTCTTAAAACCATTGTCCTCTTTCCATCATACTGCTCCTTTATTAGATGCCCCACCATTAGTTCAGTTTAGCAGGGTTCTGTCCAGCTACCAATTAGAAGGCTGCAGCGTTCATCCAATCAGGAGCTATCGGCAGATATCCTCAGTTAAGCACCTGGATCCTGTTGGACTAAACACACAAGGACCCCATGGAGGGAATTCAACTGAGGGATTAATGTGGGGGAAAGCGGAGGTGCAAAATATATGGAAAATATTGAAATCCCTCTATTGTAGGGTCTGTATTGTAATTAGTGAAGAATGCTTTGCCTATATTGTGTTCACTGCTATATCTGTCTGTAAGTTATAATAGAGATGCTTTGTATCCGTGGCAGGCGTTGGCAGTTAAAGCTCCCACCCCACTCCAAGGCTTGGCTACGATAACTACGGGAACTGGCACAATCCTGCGTACCATCCCTGTGGTGACTGCTTCTTCCTCCTTTGTGACATCAGCTGGTGGAAAACCGACAGCTATCCATCAATTACTCACAAATGGTGGCCTAGCAAAACTGGCTAGTAGTATACCCGGCTTGGCACAGCTCTCCAATCCAACGACAGGTAACAATGACTAAAATATCAATGTCTTCTATAACTCTCTTGCTGAGGGTACATATTGTATATATAACCTGCCGTCCCTCTGCTGTTAGGCTTAAAGGCTCCTACCACTATCACCGTCACTCTCCGTGGTCAGCCCAGTCGTGTCACCACCCTCAGCCAGGCCACTATGGGAGCAGGGGTACAGTCCAAACCAGAAGATGCCTCCCTGCAGGTGAGAAGCTTCACATACATATCTCTTCCATGAAGACACTTACTAGAGAGTACACAGATCTGTGAGCAAAGGCATTGGATTCATTATTGCAGCCATTTGATATTTTAAGATGATTGTAAGTGTATAGCTAAATTGTTTTAGAAATTAAATCTGTCAGCCACTAATACTATTAGACTGCTGTAAAAGTGTTTGACTACGTCTTTAAATCTACTTCTCTTCCGGCTATCTGGGGTACACTGATTTACTGGTAGGGGTTAAACCTCCCACCTTTAGTAGGCAGAGCAGTATAAATAATGAAGGGTTAGGACGTGAGCTCTGCTCGATAGAAATGTAGGACCCTGCAGCTTTTGATACAGTGCCAACCTTTTTTTTATGAACAGAAAAGGTCTCTAGTCTTTCTTGTACTGTGACAAATGATATTTGCAGATTAGTCCATTCTTTATAGCCTTGCACACATTTCCTAGGGAAGAAATTGATAAGCGGAGTAACCTATTGCAGGTTCCCCAGTCACCCACTTGTCTAAACAGAAAACAATCTCATTCCTTACTTAGTGTCCCACAGAGACACTATTGAGTACATTAAGAGGCCCTCAAGGCAACTATTATCTTGACAACAGGCAATCTTCTCTACAGCTGAAATGTCAATCATCTTCTCAAGACAATCTCTTCCCATTTCCAAAATTTGATAGAAATTTCATAGCAATCATCTTTGTAAATGGCCTTTAATTCAAGCACAGTTCAGAGGTGATGTTCCATTCCAATTACAGCAATTCACTGTTCCATGTAAGGGAATAGAATCCTAGCAGTCTGCTCCTCACAACGAGAAAATGATATAACAAGTATATGAGGAAATCAGGCGCTACTATGAGTGTTAAACCAAGCAGCTGTACAGTCAGTCTCCTAAAAACAATACATATAAGAAAAAAAAGAAAGAATACAGCGCTAATGATAATTATAAACAAAGAATTATAGTGTTCAGATAAAAGTATATTTAATACATCAATAAAGTGCATATAAATTCATAATAAAACCATATAGGGATCAATGATCTGAGCTCAAAAAAGTACCAGATATAGGGGTAGCGTTAAAATAGTCCCATGGTGAGGATAAATGGACAGTTCAAAGGCAGATTCTTTGTCCTAAAGCAATAATCCAGTTTGCAGTTTGTGGTAAAAAAAATTAGGATCCAATTGGCAGTGGTTCCAAGTAACAGCAGGATCTAGAGTATGATGAGTATTGTCCTTAGGGGGTTATTCAGAGTTGTTAGCAAACCAAACAAGTTATCAGTTGGGCAAAACCATGTGCACTGCAGGTGGGGCAGATGTAACATGTGCAGAGAGTTAGATTTGGGTGTGATGTGTTCAAACTGAAATCTAAATTGCAGTGTAAAAATAAAGCATCCATTATTTACCCTGCACAGAAACAATATAACCCGCCCAAATCTAACTCTTTCTGCACATGTTACATCTGCCTCACCTGCAGTGCACATGGTTTTGCCTAATTGCTTACTTTTCTGGTTTGCTAACAACTCTGAATAATCCCTATAGTTCAGAAATTGAGTGGAGAGCACTATCCAATAAAGGTTCAAGGAGCCCCTTTCAATGTTGCCCACTGGTATGGCACAAGTCTGCTCTTCACAACGGATGTGCCAAATAACTTAGATTCAACTGAGGCCAGAGCTGTATTATAGACAAAGTATTGTATGCTCTATGTACAGATTTGTATCTGTTAGTTACTATAGGTAATATAAACTAAATAATGGAGGCTCTCAGAATAACCGGCAACGGGTTTTAAAACTTATACAAAATTTATTAATTTAGAGAATGTCATACATTTTTCAATAAAATAAACATGAAAATAGCATAAAAATCAGTTTTAAAAATGAGCAAATGAAAACGTATAGCAATTATGTCAGTGATAATTCTTCCTTGTGGCTGGCAAAGGGAATATAATGTCCTCTATAGACTTTAACAATATACGTGCAGCTGCAACTAATTTGTTGAAATCAGGATTATTTAATTAGACTTCAAACCGCAGTGAAACAATTTCCTGTGAATGAGCTGAATTGTCCTTGTAATTGAAGTTTTTCCCCACACTAAGCAAGCAAGGGTTAATCGCAATAGAGAGTAAAAGCAGCTTCAAGTGTTAGGTTGCAAATAACAGAATTTTGCATGCACTGTTAGTTCCAGATTGAAATAAACTGTAAAAGGGCAGATGCAAATTGTGGCATATAGATTTCCAGATGCATTAAATTAGCTACGTTTATACATCACCCTTATAGTGGAAACTTGAAATGTGGCAGCCAATTGCCCTCCAGATCGATGCGGAGTGTCCTAGTATTCAACCAGCTTGTTGGTAATCTTTATGTGCACCACCGTGCAAGGTGCGCTGGAGCTGGGAGCAGGACCTGTGCTTGAAAAATGTATGACATTGTCTAAATGAATAAAAGTTGTAACATTTTAAAACCAGCAGCCGGCTATTCTGAGTGCCTCCATTATTTTGTTTATTTGGTCCATATCCTTAGGTGGATTTCCAGGTCCACAGTGTGGGCGCTGCTATTTCCAGTCTGCAAATATATATATATATATATGAATATATATATATATATTTAAAAACTAGCGCCGTATCTCTTTCTTCTGTTACTATAGGTCCATGTATTATGCTAACATCTGGCTATGGTCAGACCTAAGTAAGTGCTGACTGTTCGTACAGATGTGACATGTACCTACAGTGACCAGCCAATAAAAAGCTGTGCACAGGTTGTATAAAGCGGTTATGAATGAATGTATTTATTCCACTGGGATCATGTTGCTGTGACTCCAGATAGTGCTGCTAGGTGGATTTGTCATAGGGAATAGAGTACTCTCTCATTATCTGTGTTTGTCTTGCATAATCTGTTATAGTACTCCCCTGATGACGCTGCCCCCTCTATAGGGGATTCACATCTTGAACCATATGTAAAGAAAGTGACTATCGCTAGCAAATTATGCTATATGTAACTTCCCCAAGCTCTCTTTCTTACTTAGAGAAGGTTTTTTGGCATATGATGGGGTAAAAAGGCTCCTTTTCTGATAACAGGGTTCCAAGGGGGAGATGTATCAAGCCTTCTCAATAGTGGAGAAGTTGCCCATACCAACCAATCCTCTTCTAGCTAGCATTTATCAAGTACATTGTATAACATGATAGTTAGAAACTGACGGGTTGCTATTGGCAACTTGTCTACTCCAATCTCTAGAAGGCTACATCTCCCCGTAAGTCCTCCACTCCTGATTGCGACATTTCTCACTACATCCATTAGATAGCTTCACTTGAGATGTGATTTGGTTTATCCACCCACCATTTGATGTACAAGATCTAAAGGGAATTCAACCCCCCTTCCTACACTTGGACCTCTGCTTTCTAGTTTTTGGGACAAAATGATTGTAACCAACCAGATCACCTGCGGGATCCAAATTTTCTGACCAGTAAAAATTGAACTTTTCAGCCGATGTTGGATCCTCTCCATGATAGAATCCTTACTGTCAGCAGTACAAGCCTTGTCATCACTACCATGACTCACTACCAGCTTCAAGTGATGTCGGCTCACCTTTCTTAACAGGGGACAACCAACTTCCCTACCATTGTGTTCTGAATAAGGCTCCTTCTAGGGAGCCTGCTGTAGCCCACATTTACTTGACCTTGCAAGAACTAGAAATGCACAACTGAATAATCAACCTTCCCAAGTTTTTACTTCATTGAAGTATTCAGATGATAATACTAGGCTTCAACATCAACTCTGATCTTATAATCGTGTAGTTATTTAGCTATTGCCATCCCTCAGTCTCAGGGCACGTTTGCATGAAGCTGCTTCATGCCAAGGTCTCCTCTGTAAAGGCAGGTACCACATCCACCCATCCCAGACTTTGGAAGGAACTCCTGCACAAGGTGATGTCTCTCGTGGTGGCTAGCATACCCTCACCTTTCTCAGTGATACTGATTCTGTAGGGGGAATGGGTAACCACATACTGTATACCAGTCTCGAATAAGCCATATTGTGAAATCTAAAGCCTGGAAGCCTTGTTCTCTTAGGAGATCTAACTTCCCACCTGTACGGGTTGGTTTTGATTCAGGTTCATAACCTTGTGCCCTAGATGGCTGAAAAAGGGATTTTTTTTGTGTACTGGTAAATCCTTTTCTCTGGGAGAGACAGGTTTACCCCCATTGGCAAAGGAGAAAATAATTGATCAGAAAGTAAAATTCCCTTACTAGGACAACACATAGACTATGCATGAACTGCCCTCTGAAGGTGTGTCTCTGCTGTGATCTCCAGGCACAAGACTCTTCTCCCACCACGGTCTCAGCCAGTAAACTTCTCCCCCCTCTTGTGACAGAACAGTGCAAAGTATCGACATCCAGCGACAGAACACCTGGTGAGAAAACCTTATCCATAGTGCGTGCAGTCACCCCTCCAGCAGGTGAGAACCATAACTTGTCACTCAATAAGGTGATTTAAGACATCTGTTAAGGACTAGTATCACACCTATATGAATTAGGGTTAAATCGCTAACAACCATTTTACATAATCATTTATATAAATAATGTTGCTTAGAATGCATTAAATGACAGGAATAGTGTCTGCTGTTGATTTTACCTCGTCAACTTATAATTTATGGAACTGGGAATGTAGGAGGGTAAAACCACTTTTCCATCTTATGCGGGCCATTCATCAGCACCACAATTCCCCAATCAAAGACGCCAATCAGCAGTCATCAATGATCGTGATCCATCTGTGAATCTGGGAAATTCTGCATGTTAAAAAAACATGTTGGATTTCACTGATTCGCCAACCTTGGCTTCGGCAGAACGAGGAATTGCGGCAATACTTTGCAGATGTATGGACCCCATTACGTCTACATCTTAAGCTTGTATTGTGTCACTCAGCACCTGCCTCCATAAACATTTCACATATTACATTTTCACCAGTTAGTGCAGAAAAAAATGCTGAAACAAGATAGGCGGCTATTCTAAGCCATTAGTCACTGTAGCTGTATTATTGAGTACTACGAAGTGTCACTATCTTTATTATGGTACAGTATAAAAATATTTGTGTCTTGGTAATAAAATGTTTATCCAAGCAAAATCTTTATCACTTGTGGCAATATTAGATATCAATTAGCGTAGTAGATATGTAGTTACATATAGCTTAGTGTTGTTAATTACATTTGTTTTATTTTATTTATTTCATTTTCCTTTAGTCACTACCAGTCCACCCAAGACGCTGTACGTCATGTCAGATGCCAAGCTTTCTGCCCTCACCAAATCTGTGGGCAGTGACTTAACCGCTTTACCCCTGAAACAAATGACTTTGCAGAGCTCCGCAGCGGTCACCACTGGAGCAGTGACTTTCACTACCCCTTCATTGGGCAACACACCAAATCCTGCCTGCACGGTGGTGCTCTCCAAGATCGGCCCAGTACTACAGGCTTCCTCAAAAACTGTTATCTTAGCAAAAACTGAAGCTAGTGACAAAACACCAGGGAACCATGTGATAAGTGCTGTGGAGAGCTTGGGCAGAGTACCATCTGTCATTGACGAGTGCAGCACCATCATTCACAGCCGGGAGTCACTGGTCAACAGGAAGCTTCTACAGCCTGCTCTTATAGCATTATCTGGCTCTAGTAATGTCGTACAGAGTCCAGGGACATCGGCCAATCAGAAACCACAATGACTCACATTTCAGTAAGCACACAATTCTAGGGACAATTGCCACTTCTAGAATACCCTCGTGCTTGATTAAACTTTCGCTAAACAAGATGATAAAAGGAAAAAGATGGCTGGCAGAGGAGCGTCCCTTTATCTGACACAGAGGAAGTATTAAATAAACACTGCCCAAATGGTGTTCAGGACGGAACTGCGGAAAACTAAACAACGATTAAATGTTTGTAAACCAGGAACAATTCCATGTTAAGCAAACCAAAGTAGTCTTTACTGTTACAGCAATCATTTCAGGGCATACCCTGTGAGACGTTATAGAGACGACTCAAATGTAAATAATATATAAGTTCTCGTAGTTGGTGAAACATTTTTCTTACTATCACTTTTTAGTTTAACCACGTGAGCGTTTTCTTGTTCTGGTTTCACATAAAATGAAGAGAGTGTAGTGTGGATAGCCACTGGTGTTTACACTCTGCTTTCCACAAAGGTGGCGACGAGGTACACAGCTGGACGGTTATCACAGAAAACAGACTGACCGTTTTCTTGCAGCAGACCTTGCTCCATATTTCCATTTGTGTGAGGACCACAATCGGCATGGCGTAAGGAGGTCAATAAAACTTTATACGGTGTTATTTCCGTAGCTTGTATAGACATGGAATCTGCCATCTTAACATCCTTGGAAGACTTAATGGTCTGTGGTGCCACCACATTACTAATAATGTGACAAAATAGGTACTTGGCTGCGTGACTTTATATATGGCTGGTGAATAGACTGTACAGTTCTGAGATGCATCAGTTGTAGATGGTTATAAAGATGTACAAAATTCTAGATTTTCAAACCTGTATTAATTTTAATGTATATTTAACACCCAATGTGTGTCATTTAAATAATGGTCTATAAACTATTGCCCACCAGTGTGGCGTTGTAGAGTAGAGTTTGCAGCATTTGCTTAGATAACTTTGCTCCCATGTAGTTACAGATGGGCAAGAAGGACAACAAATAAAATGTTTGCAGTTATGTGTTGAGCTTGGTATTAGTGCACTTTCAGGAAAATACAGAAATATGCAAAGACATGATTGTGCGTACTTTGTGTACGTATGTATGTGTGAGTGTTTTGTCAGCCACACATTGGTGGTCATTCCGAGTTGTTCGCTCGCTAGCTGCTTTTAGCAGCATTGCACACGCCAGGCCGCCGCCCTCTGGGAGGTATCTTAGCTTAGCAGAAGTGCGAACGAAAGATTAGCAGAACTGCTACTAAATATTTTCTTGCAGTTTCTGAGTAGCTCCAGACCTACTCCTAGATTGCGATCACCTCAGTCCGTTTAGTTCCTGGTTTGACGTCACAAACACGCCCTGCGTTCGGCCAGCCACTCCCCCGTTTCTCCAGCCACTCCTGCGTTTTTACCTGGCACGCCTGCGTTTTTTAGCACACTCCCGGAAAACGCTCAGTTACCACCCAGAAACGCCCCTTTCCTGTCAATCACTCACCGATCAGCAGTGCGACTGAAAAGCGCAGCACGAACAACAGCAAAACTGCTAAGTTTTTAGTTAAATAACTAAGCGCATGCGCCCTGCGTACCATGCGCATTTAGCAACAAATCGCAGCATAGCGAAAATCGGCAATGAGCGAACAACTCGGAATGACCCCCATTATCTACCTTTTCATCTAGCTAAAGGATATCTGATTGACTAAACAGTCATGACGTGTTCTCTCCACATCTAACCATGTTTTCATCAGACCAGCCACGTTCTCTCCAACCGAATGATACTGAGGTCACAGAAGTAGCAGAACAATGTCCACTTTCAAATGAAGACCAAATATAAATAATTCCGCTCATGCCATACATCCCCGTGTACAGCTGTTTGTCAAGCACACCCACCCCCCCTTCCTACACAATAGCTTGTCATACATGTCCCCCGCGCCCCCACCCCCTGTTTCTTGCTTCTACCCCCTCCTCCTGCACCTCAGCTTGTCTTACATGGGCTGTGCATCACCAAGACCGCTGCCTCCCTAATACCACGTCTTTCTTTGTCCCATGCAAATAGACCCACCAGGGTGCTGAAAGTGCTGTCCACATCCAGGACACTTGCAGCCTCTCTCCTGCTGCCCTGTCAGCCCTACAGCGTGCCACTAGGCTGTGTAGTTCTCTCCCTCTCTGAGAACACACTACAGACATCCAGGCTGCACTAGGCTCAGCTGTGTTAGCTGGTGCATTAGTTCTGTGGGTATTGTTCAGTTTGGGGGGAAAAAGCTGCTTCCTACACTGAACCATCATTGTTCATTTGGGTTGGTTAAATAAACAATGTTTCATTTAACCAACTTATGTGAATTGCCAATTTTTGGTGTTTAGTAGCAAATGGCTGATTATGGTTTCCTCCCATGTATTATCATTTCCTTCACCAGCAGACCTTAGCCAATTCACAAGTTGTTGCATGTCTATTTCCTGTTTCTAATTTATTTACTTTTTAATGATTAGTTTATTTCTCTTACGTCCTAGAGGATGCTGGGGTCCACATTAGTACCATGGGGTATAGACTGGTCCACCAGGAGCCATTGGCACTTTAAAAATTTGAGAGAGTAGGCTGGCTCCTCCCTCTATGCCCCTCCTACCAGACTCAGTTTAGAAAATGTGTCCGGAGGAGCCGGTCACAGCTAGGGGAGCTCTCCTGAGCTTTTCTAGTTAAAGTTATTTTTAGAGTTTATTTCTCTGACGTCCTAGTGGATGCTGGGAACTCCGTAAGGACCATGGGGAATAGCGGGCTCCGAAGGAGACTGGGCACATCTAAGAAAGTATTAGGACTACCTGGTGTGCACTGGCTCCTCCCTCTATGCCCCTCCAGACCTCATTTAGAATTCTGTGCCCGGCCGAGCTGGTTGCACACTAGGGGCTCTCCTGAGCTCCTAGAAAAGAAAGTATATATTTAGGTTTTTTATTTTCAGTGAGATCTGCTGGCAACAGACTCACTGCTACGAGGGACTTAGGGGAGAGGAGCGAACCTACCTGCTTGCAGCTAGCTTGGGCTTCTAGGCTACTGGACACCATTAGCTCCAGAGGGATCGAACACAGGCCCAGCCTCGGTCGTCCGGTCCCGGAGCCGCGCCGCCGTCCCCCTTGCAGAGCCAGAAGCAAGAAGAACGTCCAGGAAATCGGCGGCTGAAGACTCCGGTCTTCATTAAGGTAGCACACAGCACTGCAGCTGTGCGCCATTGCTCCCCATGCACACCACACACTCCGGTCACTGATGGGTGCAGGGCGCTGGGGGGGGGGGCGCCCTGGGCTGCAATAAGAGTACCTTATATTGGCATAAAACACATAATATAGTCAGTAAGACTATATATGTGTAAAATCCCCTGCCAAAAATATCCTTAAAAAAGCGGGAGAAGTCCAGCGAGAAGGGGGCGGGGCTATCTCCCTCAGCACACTGGCGCCATTTCCTCACACAGCTCCGCTGGAGGGACGCTCCCCAGGCTCTCTCCTGCAGTTTCCAGGCTCAATAGGGTGAAAAAGAGAGGGGGGGCACTAAATATAGGCGCAAACTGTATATTTATAGCAGCTATAGGGGAAAAATCACTGTGTAGTGTGAATCCCTGCATTATATAGCGCTCTGGTGTGTGCTGGCATACTCTCTCTCTGTCTCCCCAAAGGACTTTGTGGGGTCCTGTCCTCAGTCAGAGCATTCCCTGTGTGTGTGCGTGTGTCGGTACGGCTGTGTCGACATGATTGATGAGGAAGATTATATGGAGGCGGAGCAGGTGCCGATAAGTGTGATGTCACCCCCTGCGGGGTCGACACCAGAGTGGGTGGATATGTGGAAGGTATTAACCGACAGTGTCAACTCCTTTACATAAAAGGCTAGATGACGTACAGCAGTGGGACAGTCGGCTTCTCAGCTCGTGCCTGCCCAGGCGTCTCAAAAGCCATCAGGGGCTCAAAAACGCCCGCTACGTCAGATGGCAGACACAGATGTCGACACGGAGTCTGACTCCAGTGTAGACGACGATGAGACAAATGTAAAATCCACAAGGGCCATCCGTTGTATGATTACGGCAATAAAAAAATGTGTTGCACATTTCTGACATTAACCCAGTTACCACAAAAAAGGGTATTATAGTTGGGGAGAAAAAGCATCCAGTGGTTCTTCCCCCATCAGATGAATTGAATAAAGTGTGTGAAGTGGGGTTCCCCCGATAAGAAAATAGTAATTTCTAAAACGTTACGTTACGTTGGGAGACGTCCCCTAGGGTGGAGAAGGCGCTCACACGCTTGGCAAAAAAGGTGGCACTGCCGTCTCAGGATACGGCCGCCTTAAAGGAGCCTGCTGATAAAAAGCAGGAAGCTATCCTGAAGTCTGTATATACACACTCAGGTATTATACTGAGACCTGCAATTGCTTCAGTGTGTAGTGCTGCAGCAGCTTGGTCCGATACCCTGTCAGATAATATGGATACTAGACAGGGATACTATTTTGCTAACCATAGAGCATTTTAAAGACGTGGTCTTATATATAAGAGATGCACAGAGGGATATTTGCCGGCTGGCATCTAAAATTAATGCAATGTCCATTTCTCTGACGTCCTAGTGGATGCTGGGAACTCCGTAAGGACCATGGGGAATAGCGGCTCCGCAGGAGACAGGGCACATCTAAAGAAAGCTTTAGGATCACCTGGTGTGCACTGGCTCCTCCCCCTATGACCCTCCTCCAAGCCTCAGTTAGATTTTCTGTGCCCGACGAGAAGGGTGCACACTAGGGGCTCTCCTGAGCTCTTTGTGAAAGTTTTAGTTTAGGTTTATTATTTTCAGTGAGACCTGCTGGCAACAGGCTCACTGCATCGAGGGACTAAGGGGAGAAGAAGCGAACTCACCTGCGTGCAGAGTGGATTGGGCTTCTTAGGCTACTGGACATTAGCTCCAGAGGGACGATCACAGGTTCAGCCTGGATGGGTCACCGGAGCCGCGCCGCCGGCCCCCTTACAGAGCCAGAAGAGCGAAGAGGTCCGGAAAAATCGGCGGCAGAAGACTTTCCTGTCTTCAGATAAAGGTAGGCGCACAGCACCGCAGCTGTGCGCCATTGCTCTCAGCACACTTCACACTCCGGTCACTGAGGGTGCAGGGCGCTGGGGGGGCAGCGCCCTGAGACGCAATAAATCGATAGAAAACCTTTTATGGCTAAAATAAATGCATCACATATAACTCCTGGGCTATATGGATGCATTTAACCCCTGCCAAAACATACAAGAAAACGGATGATAAGGACGCCGAGAAAGGGGCGGAGCCTATCTCCTCAGCACACTGGCGCCATTTTCCCTCACAGCTCAGTTGGAGGGAAGCTCCCTGGCTCTCCCCTGCAGTCACTACACTACAGAAAGGGGTTAAAAAAGAGAGGGGGGCACAAATTAGGCGCAGTATAAACAATACAGCAGCTATAAAGGGAAAAACACTTATATAAGGTTATCCCTGTATATATATAGCGCTCTGGTGTGTGCTGGCAAACTCTCCCTCTGTCTCCCCAAAGGGCTAGTGGGGTCCTGTCCTCTATCAGAGCATTCCCTGTGTGTGTGCTGTGTGTCGGTACGTTTGTGTCGACATGTATGAGGAGAAAAATGATGAGGAGACGGAGTAGAGTGTCTGTAATAGTGTTGTCACCCCCTGGGGGGTCGACACCTGAGTGGATGTACTGTTGAAATTGCGTGACAGTGTCAGCTTTGTATAAAAGACAGTGGTTGACATGAGACAGCCGGCTATTCAGCTTGTGCATGTCCAGACGTCTCATACAGGGGCTCTAAAGCGCCCGTTACCTCAGATACAGACGCCGACACGGATACTGACTCCTGTGTCGACGGTGAAGAGACAACCGTGATTTCCAATAGGGCCACACATTGCATGATTGAGGCAATGGAAAAAGTTTACACTCTTCTGATAATATAAATACCACCAAAAAAAAGGGGTATTATGTTTGGTGAGGAAAAACTTCCTGTAGTTTTCCTGAATCTGAGAAATAAAATGAGGTGTGTGATGATGCGTGGGTTTCCCCCCGATAACAATTGATAATTTCTAAAAAGTTATTGGCAGTATACCTTTTCCCGCCAGAGGTTAGGGTGCGTTGGGAAACACCCCCTAGGGGGGATAAGGCGCTCACACGCTTGTAAGAACAAGGGCTCTACCCTCTCTGGAGATGGCCGCCCTTAGGGATCCTGCTGATAGAAAGCAGGAGGGTATCCTAAAATGTATTTACACACATACTGGTGTTATACTGCGACCAGCAATCGCCTCAGCCTGGATGTGCAGTGCTGGGTTGGTGTGGTCGGATTCCCTGACTGGAAATTTGATATCCTAGATAAGGACAGTATATTATTGCCTATAGAGCAATTAAAAGATGCATTTCTATATATGCATGATGCACAGCGGAATATTTGCCGACTGGCATCATTTATAAGTGCGTTGTCCAATTATACCAGTAAAGTGGTCAGGTGATGCGGATTCCAAACGGCATTTGGAAGTATTGCCTTCAAAAAATTAAAAAAAAAGGGGATGTACCCCAGGTCGCCTCTCAAAATAAGACGCCGTATTATCAAGCGCAGTCCTGGTTGGCAAGCGGACAAAAGGGTTCCTCTTTTCTGCTCGTGACAGAGGGAGAGGAAAATGGCTGCAGAGATCAGCCAGTTCCCAGGAACAGAAACCCTTTTCCGCCTCTGCCAAGCTCTCAGTATGACGCTAGGGCTTTACAAGTTCAGGCACGGTGGGGGCCCGTTCTCAATGAATTTCAGTGCGCAGTGGGCTCACTCGCAAGTAGACCCCTGGATCCTTCAGGTAATATTTCAGGGGTACAAATTGGAATTCGAGACGTATTCCCCTCGTCGTTTCCAAAAGTCTGTTTTACCGACGTCTCCCGCTGACAGGGAGGCAGTTTTGGAAGCCATTCACAAGCTGTATTCCCAGCAGGTGATAATTAAGGTACCCCTCCTGCAACAGGGAACGGGGTATTATTCCACACTATTGTGGTACCGAAGCCAGACGGCTCGGTGAGACCGATTTTAAAATCTAAAATCTTTGAACACTTACATACAGAGGTTCAAATTCAAAATTGAGTCACTCAGAGCAGTGATTGCAAACCTGGAAGAAGGGGACTACATGATGTCTCGGGACATCAAGGATGCTTACCTTCATGTCAAAATTTACCCTTCTCACCAAGGGTATCTCAGGTTATGGTACAGAACTGTCACTATCAGTTCAGATGCTGCCGTAGGGATGGTCCACGGCACCCCGGGTCTTTACTGAAGTAATGACCGTAATGATGATATTCCTTCGAAGGAAGGGAATTTTAGTTATCCTTTACTTGGACGATTCCCTGATAAGGGTGAGATCCAGGGAACAGTTGGAGATCGGTGTAGCACTACCTCAGGTAGTGTTGCGGCAGCACGATTGGATTCTCAATATTCCAAAATCGCAGCTGGTTCCGACGACTTGTCTTCTGTTCCTAGGGATGATCCTGGACACAGTCCAGAAAGAAGGTGTTTCTCCCGGAGGAGAAAGCCAGGGAGTTATCCGAGCTAGTCAGGAACCTCCTAAAACCGAACCAAGTCTCAGTGCATCAATGCACAAGGGTTCTGGGTAAAAATGTTGGCTTCCTACGAAGCAATCCCATTCGGCAGATTCCACGCAAGACTTTCCAGTGGAACCTACTGGAAAAATGGTCCGGGTCGCATCTTCAGATGCTTCAGCGGATAACCCTGTCACCAGGGACAAGGGTATCCCTCCTGTGGTGGTTGCAGAGTGCTCATCTTCTAGAGGGCCGCAGATTCGGCATGCGGGACTGGGTCCTGGTGGCCACGGATGCCAGCCTGCGAGGCTGGGGAGCAGTCACACAGGGAAGGAATATCCAGGGCTTATGGTCAAGCCTGGAGACATCACTTCACATAAATGTCCTGAAGCTAAGGGCCATTTACAATGCTCTAAGCTTAGCAAGACCTCTGCTTCAAGGTCAGCCGGTGTTGATCCAGTCGGACAACATTACGGCAGTCACCCACGTAAACAGAAAGGGTGCCACAAGAAGCAGGAGGGCAATGGCAGAAGCTGCAAGGATTCTTCGCGGGGCGAAAAACCATGTGATAGCACTGTCAGCAGTTTTCATTCCGGGAGTGGACAACTGGGAAGCAGTTTTCCTCAGCACGACCTCCACCCGGGAGAGTAAGGACTTCACCCAGAAGTCTTCCACATGATTATAAACCGTTGGGAAAAACTCGACAGGTATTGCGCCACGTCAAGGGACCCTCAGGCAATAGCTGTAGATGCTCTGGTAACACCGTGGGTGTACCAATCAGTGTATGGGTTCCCTCCTCTGCCTCTCATACCCAAGGTACTGAGATTGATAAGATGGAGAGGAGTAAGCACTATATTAGTGGCTCCGGATTGGCCAAGAAGGAATTGGTAACCGGAACTTCAAGAGATGCTCACGGAGGATCCGTAGCCTCTACCTCTAAGAAGGGACCTGCTCCAGCAAGGACCTTGTCTGTTCCAAGACTTACCGCGGCTGCGTTGACGGCATGGCGGTTGAACGCCGGATCCTGAAGGAAAAAGGCATTCCGGATGAAGTCATCCCTATCCTGATCAAAGCCAGGAAAGATATAACCGCAAAACATTATCACCGCATTTGGCGAAAATATGTTGCGTGGTGCGAGGCCAGTAAGGCTCGACGGAGGAAATTCAACTGGGTCGATTCCTACATTTCCTGCAAACAGGAGTATCTATGGGCCTGAAATTGGGGTCCATTAAGGTTCAAATTTCGGCTCTGTCAATTTTCTTCCAAAAAAGAACTAGCTTCAGTCCCTGAAGTTCAGACATTTGTTAAAGGGGTACTGCATATACAGCCTCCTTTTGTGCCTTTAGTGGCACTTTTGGGATCTCCAGGTGGTTTTTGGGTTCCAAAAGTCACATTGGTTTGACACACTTAAATCTGTGGAGTTAAAATATCTCACAGAAAAAGTGGTCATGCTGTTGGCTCTGGCCTGGGCCAGGCGCGTGTCAGAATTGGTGGCTTTATCCTGTAAAAGCCCTTATCTGATTTTCCATTCGGACAGGGCAGAATTGAGGACTCGTCCTCAGTTTCTCCCTAAGGTGGTTTCAGCGTTCACCTGAACCAAACCTATTGTGGTGCCTGCGGCTACTAGGGACTTGGAGGACTCCAAGTTGCTAGACGTTGTCAGGACCCGGAAAATATATGTTTCCAGGACGGCTGGAGTCAGGAAATCTGACTCGCTGTTTATCCTCTATGCACCCAACTAGCTGGGTGCTCCTGCTTCTAAGCAGACTATTGCTCGTTGGATTTGTAGTACAATTCAGCTTGCACATTCTGTGGCAGGCCTGCCACAGCCAAAAATCTGTAAATGCCCACTCCACAAGGAAGGTGGGCTCATCTTGGGCAGCTGCCCGAGGGGTCTCGGCTTTACAACTTGCCGAGCAGTTACTTGGTCAGGAGCAAATACGTTTGTAAAAGTCTACAAATTTGATACCCTGGCTGAGGAGGACCGGGAGTTCTCTCATTGGGGGCTGCAGAGTCATCCGCACTCTCCCGCCCGTTTGGGAGCTTTGGTATAATCCCCATGGTCCTTACGGAGTTCCCAGCATCCACTAGGACGTCAGAGAAAATAAGAATTTACTTACCGATAATTCTATTTCTCGTAGTCCGTAGTGGATGCTGGGCGCCCATCCCAAGTGCGGATTGTCTGCAATACTGGTACATAATTATTGTTACCAAAAAATTCGGGTTATTGTTGTAGTGAGCCATCTTTTCGAGAGGCTTCTCTATTATCATGCTGTTAACTGGGTTCAGATCACAAGTTGTACAGTGTGATTGGTGTGGCTGGTATGAGTCTTACCCGGGATTCAAAATCCTTCCTTATTGTGTACGCTCGTCCGGGCACAGTATCCTAACTGAGGCTTGGAGGAGGGTCATAGGGGGAGGAGCCAGTGCACACCAGGTGATCCTAAAGCTTTCTTTAGATGTGCCCTGTCTCCTGCGGAGCCGCTATTCCCCATGGTCCTTACGGAGTTCCCAGCATCCACTACGGACTACGAGAAATAGAATTATCGGTAAGTAAATTCTTATTTTCTTCCAGAAGAGTATTATGGACTCGGCAGTGGACAGGTGATGCTGATTCTAAAAGGCACATGGAGGTTTTGCCGTATAAGAGTGAGGAATTGTTTGGGGAGGGTCTCTCGGACCTAGTATCCACAGCAACAGCTGGGAAGTCGACATTTTTACCTCAGGTTTCCTCACAGCCGAAGAAAGCACCGTATTATCAGGTACAGTCCTTTCGGCCACAAAAAGGCAAGCGGGTCAGAGGCGCTTCTTTTCTGCCCAGAGGCAGGGGAAGAGGGAAAAAGCTGCACCAGACAGCCAGTTCCCTGGAACCAAAATCCTCCCCCGCTTCCTCTAAAGTCCACCGCATGACGCTGGGGCTCAACAGGCGGAGCCAGGTGCGGTGGGGGCGCGTCTCCGGAACTTCAGCGACCTGTGGGTTCGCTCACAGGTAGATCCCTGGGTTCTACAAGTGGTATCTCAGGGATACAAGCTGGAGTTAGAGGCCACTCCCCCTCGCCGTTACCTCAAATCTGCCTTGCCGGCTGCTCCCAAAGAAAGGGAGGTAGTACTGGACGCTATTCACAAGCTGTACTTCCAGCAGGTGATAATCAAGGTACCTCCCCCCCCCCCTTCAACAGGGGCGGGGTTACTATTCCACAATGTTGTGGTACCAAAACCAGATGGTTCGGTGAGACCCATCCTAAATTTAAAATTCTTGAACACTTATATAAGGAAGTTCAAGTTCAAGATGTAATCGCCCAGGGCGGTTATACAAGCCTGGAAGAGGGTGTCCCCATGTACCCACCTCACCAGGAGTACCTCAGGTTTGTGGTACAGGACTGTCATTACCAATGCCAGACGTTGCCGTTTGGTCTGTCCACGGCACCGAGGGTATTTACCAAGGTAATGGCCAAAATGATGATACTCCTTAGAAAGAAGGGAGTTATAATTATCCCGTTCTTGGATGATCTCCTGAAAAGGCGAGGTCCAAGGAGCAGTTGCTAGTCAGCGTAGCACTATCTCAGGAAGTGCTGCATCAGCACGGCTGGATCCTGAATATCCCAAAGTCGCAGCTGATTCCCGCGACGCGTCTGCTGTTTCTGGGTATGATTCTGGACACAGAACAGAAGAAGGTTTCTCTCCCGGAGGAGAAGGCCCAGGAATTATCATCTCTGGTCAGGGACCTCCTGCAACCAAAACAGGTGTCGGTGCATCACTGCATGCGAATCCTGGGAAAGATGGTAGCTCTTACGAAGCGTTTCCCTTTGGCAGGTTCCATGCGAGGATCTTCCAGTGGGATCTCTTGGACAAGTGGTCCGAATCGCATCTTCAGATGCATCGGTGGATCACCCTGTCACCAAGGGCCAGGGTGTCTCTGCTGTGGTGGCTGCAGAGTGCTCATCTTCGTGAAGGCCGCAGATTCGGCATACAGGACTGGGTCCTGGTGACCACAAATGCAAGCCTCCGAGGGTGGGGGGCAGTCACTCAGGGAAGAAAACGTCCAAGGACAAAAACTTCCTTGCATATAAATATTCTGGAACTACGGGTCATTTACAATGCCCTGAGTAAAACAGAATCCCTGCTTCAAAAACAACCGGTGCTGATTCAGTCAGACAACATCACGGCTGTCGCCCATGTAAATCGACAGGGCGGCAAAAGAAGCAGGATAGCAATGGCAGAAGCCACAAGGATTCTTCGATGGGCGGAGAATCACGTGATAGCACTGTCAGCAGTGTTCATTCCGGGAGTGGAAAACTGGGAAGCAGACTTCCTCAGCAGACACAACCTCCACCCGGGAGAGTGGGGACTTCATCCAGAAGTCTTCAAGCTGATTGTACACCGGTGGGAATGACCACAGGTGGACATGATGGCGTCCCGCCTCAATAAAAAGCTAAAAAGATATTGCGCCAGGTCAAAGGACCCTCAGGCGATAGCTGTGGACGCTCTAGTGACACCGTGGGTGTACCAGTCGGTTTATGTGTTCCCTCCTCTTCCTCTCATACCCAAGGTACTGAGGAGAATAAGAAGGAGAAGAGTAATAACTATAATCATTGTTCCGGATTGGCCAAGAAGAGCTTGGTACCCAGAACTTCAAGAAATGATCTCAGAGGACCCATGGCCTCTGCCGCTCAGATAGGACCTGTCTGTTCCAAGACTTACCGCGACTACGTTTGACGGCATGGCGGTTGAACACCGGATCCTGAAGGAAAAGGGCATTCCGGAGAAAGTCATCCCTACGCTGCTTAAAGCTAGGAAGGATGTGACCGCAATACATTATCACCGCATATGGCAAAAATATGTTGCGTGGTGTGAGGCCAGGAAGGCCCCAACGGAGGAATTTCAGCTGGGTCGTTTTCTGCACTTCCTACAGTCAGGGGTGACTATGGGCCTCAAATTGGGTTCCATTAAGGTCCAGATTTCGGCTCTGTCGATTTTCTTCCAAAAAGTACTGGCTTCACGGCCTGAAGTTCAGACTTTTGTTAAGGGAGTGCTGCATATTCAGCCCCCTTTTGTGCCTCCAGTGGCACCTTGGGATCTCAACGTGGTGTTGGATTTCCTAAAGTCGCATTGGTTTGAGCCACTTAAAACCGTGGAGCTAAAATATCTCACGTGGAAAGTGGTCATGCTGTTGGCCTTGGCTTCGGCCAGGCGTGTGTCAGAATTGGCGGCTTTGTCTTGTAAAAGCCCTTATCTGATTTTCCATATGGATAGGGCGGAATTGAGGACTCGTCCCCAATTTCTTCCTAAGGTGGTATCAGCGTTTCATTTGAACCACCCTATTGTGGTGCCTGCGGCTACTCGGGACTTGGAGGATTCCAAGTTGCTAGATGTAGTCAGGGCCCTGAAAATCTATGTTTCCAGGACGGCTAGAGTCAGGACGACTGACTCGCTATTTATCCTGTATGCACCCAACAAGCTGGGTGCTCCTGCTTCAAAGCAGGCTATTGCTCGCTGGATCTGTAGCACGATTCAACTTGCACATTCTGCGGCTGGACTGCCGCATCCTAAATCTGTAAAAGCCCATTCCACGAGGAAAGTGGGCTCTTCTTGGGCGGCTGCCCGAGGGGTCTCGGCTTTACAACTTTGCCGAGCTGCTACTTGGTCGGGTTCAAACACATTTGCAAAATTCTACAAGTTTGACACCCTGGCTGAGGAGGACCTTGAGTTGCTCATTCGGTGCTGCAGAGTCATCCGCACTCTCCCGCCCGTTTGGTAGCTTTGGTATAATCCCCATGGTCCTTACGGAGTTCCCAGCATCCACTAGGACGTCAGAGAAAATAAGAATTTACTCACCGGTAATTCTATTTCTCGTAGTCCGTAGTGGATGCTGGGCGCCCATCCCAAGTGCGGATTGTCTGCAATACCTGTATATAGTTATTGCTTAACTAAAGGGTTATTGTTTGGAGCCATCTGTTGAGAGGCTCAGTTGTTATTCATACTGTTAACTGGGTATAGTATCACGAGTTGTACGGTGTGATTGGCGTGGCTGGTATGAGTCTTACCCGGGATTCCAAATCCTTTCCTTATTGTGTCAGCTCTTCCGGGCACAGTTTCCTAACTGAGGTCTGGAGGAGGGGCATAGAGGGAGGAGCCAGTGCACACCAGGTAGTCCTAATTCTTTCTTAGATGTGCCCAGTCTCCTTCGGAGCCCGCTATTCCCCATGGTCCTTACTGAGTTGCCAGCATCCACTACGGACTACGAGAAATAGAATTACCGGTGAGTAAATTCTTATTTTTTTTACAGGAGGCTGTTGGCAACAGCCTGCCTGCAACGAGGGACTAAGGGGGGGAGCAGTGTCCGCCCTGCGGGGTCTGAGCCACGGTCTCCGCTGACTGGATATTGAGCTCCAGAGGGGTCGGATCGTTCTCCGCCACAGGGGACCACTCGCCCAAGCAGCATGCCGCCAACCCCTAACAGTGCTGAAGAGTGGTGAGTGGGACACCAACCCTCCTAGCAAGCGGGGGGGAGCGCAGTATGGCACATGGTGCGGCGCCCTGAGCCAGCGCTTACCCCCACACTGGTCATCAAGTCTGTCGAGGTCCGCGGATCTCAGCCAGCAAGTTTTACCTAAGGCCAGTATAATTCTTGAAGAGCGGGAAGACAGCGCCATTAAGGGGGCGGAGCTTCTCAGAGCGGTCCCAGCAGCGTTCCAGCGCCATTTTCCTGCCTGCACAGCGCTGGATGGAAGAACAGGTCCATCCACAGTACTCCAGCTATCAGTACACGGTACCAGGGGGTTGTAGAAGGGGGAGGGGAGGCTGTAAAACGACTGTGTCTCCTATTAAGAGACACAGTCTGCGCTGACAAGGGGTCTCCCTTTGCTGAAAGCGCTGTGTGTGGGTTGGCTCCGGTCTCTCTTGCCTTTCTTGGGGGGGAAACTGTCTGCCCCCACCTGTGTGTGTGTGTGTGTGGAGTGTTTGGTGGTCTCCTTTAGCTATGTCCAGGGACACTGTGTCATATGCTGCAGGGGATTTATCCTCCCAGGATGATCCCATACCATGTAATCAGGATAGCACTGGTTTAGCACAGATACCAGCAAGGGAACCAGAGTGGTTTTCCTCTATCAAATCTTGGATTTCTCAGAT
This sequence comes from Pseudophryne corroboree, assembly GCF_028390025.1. NCBI lineage: Eukaryota > Metazoa > Chordata > Amphibia > Anura > Myobatrachidae > Pseudophryne > Pseudophryne corroboree. The sequence goes on from NC_086449.1 coordinate 149,441,932, forward strand.
TTCTGACAAGGTTGCAAGTAATTAATCTGCAACCGAGGTATTACAGAGCTCTATGGCAGTTTGGCCTGTTTCTGGTACCTCAGGACACTCAGCTATATACCCCCACAAACGTGCGCTTGTACATGTCACACAAGACGACACGGATACCGATTCTGACACTACAGATGGTGATGGGAATGTGTTACAGGGGTCCGCATCTCTTGCAAAGGGGGTGCAATTGTTGATAGAGGCTATCAGGGATGTATTAAATGTTAATGATACCACACCTGAGCAGGTTGAGGAGGCTTTCTGCTGCGGGGTACACTGGGCTCCACAAGGAATGGACAATGGGGTGTAGAGTAGGATCTTGATCCGAGGCACCAACAGGCTCAAAGCTTTCACTGTTCCCAGAATGCATAGCGCCGCCTCCTATATCACCCCGCCTCCCTGCACAGGACCTCAGTTTTGTAGTTGGTGCTGCAGTAGCAGGCACTTAACAGAGGGGCTGCTCCAGGCAACCCTAAGAAGAGCTTTTTTTCTGAGGAAAAAAATGAAGACTTCAAGGGCAGCAGCAGTGTTACATGTCAGTGGACATTCACAGCTGCAGCCCCGGCTCTCCCCAGCGGCGCTGTACACTCCCGAGCCCTGGTTGCCGGGTAACTACAGCTGGAGGCTCCGGTTTTCTTCTTGTCAGGCACACACGATGGGGTCTCTCCGGGATCGCGTGGCCGCGCTTCGGGAGGTGGTAAGTGGGTCCCGCTTGTGGGACCCAGTCTTTATCGCGATCCGGCGCGGTCCACGCGCGCTGGCGGTGGACACTGTGGCAGTACAGGCGATCCCACTAGATCACCAGGGCATGGGACAGGTCAGGTTTTCTCTATAAACCGTTTTATTAGAGCCTTCAGTACCCGGTGGTTTTGCCAGCAGGGGCATAGAGCTTGGACCTGAAGCCCCTCCCCCAGCCCCAGGGCGCCATTTTCTGCAAATGTTCCCGCGCTGGAGCTACATATCTGTCTCTCCTTTACTCCCTGGCAGTGTCTGCGGCGCCATTATCCCTCAGCTCACTGTTCCTGGGAATGCTTGGGCAAATCCTCCTGTGTAAAGCCGCCTGATTGTCAGTGCTGTGACTTTACAAGACACTTAAGTATTCTACCTGCATTTTTTAGTCAGTGTTAGTTAAGAAAGAGTGCATTTAGTCAGGGTTTCCTAGTACAATTACCCTGTGATATACATCCAGTTCTTACTGTGTACTGTTATATCTATTGTTATATAGCTGTGTAAGCTAGTCCAGTGCAGTATTATTGTTAGTAATAACCTCTGCATTGTACAAACTGTGACTATTTGTGTGTGCATTTGATAGCTGAGTGGTGTCCATTTCGTGTCTTTCACTCAACCTGCTATCCCTATATTCTATAACCTGAGGGGGCTTGGTGCGTCAGGTTTTATCTAATATAGGATTTTCACAAAGATATACTGTATTACGTATTTTTCTCTGTGATTTAGTCACCATATCTCTCCTTTATCTCTGCTGGTGTTGACTACACTGCGCAGGGGTTTGGGCTAGAGGTATCGTGCTGCTGACAAATTGTACTGTGCTACCTGATACTCCAAGTTATATCATGTCTGCTTCTGAGGGTAACGGTTCTGGGGCTGAACACACTGCCGGTGTTGCTGAAGCCGCAGATACCTATGAGGAGAATATAGCAGCTTTGGGCTTTGGTTCTGGGGCCTCCTTGCCCCCCAGTGGGACGGGGGCAAATAATGACCCGCCGTGGGCCGCTTTTTCCGCGCTTCTGCATACGCTAGTTCATAAACTAACACCCCCTATGGGACCCCCAATGCCGGTACAACCGTTTGTGGTCCTGCAGCTAACCCGCCGTGGGTGGACGATTTATCTGCTCAAAGAAGTTGAACCAGTCCCTGACTACTAAAAAGTCTGACCGTCGCTCGCCTACGTCCAAGGGGTCCTCTAAGCGAGCGCTTGTCTCCTCACAATCCACTGCTGTCACTGACACCTCGTCGGATGAAGACGGCACTTACACTGACCCCACAGGTTCTGACTCAAATACAGCTGATGGAGAGGGTGGTTCACATGTGGATGTTCCTGATCTCTTGGAGGCTATTAATTTAATTTTACAGATTACGGATGATCCCGAGCCATCTGTTCCTCCTAAGAAACCAGATAGGTTCAAGCGTCAGAAGGTGATTAAACAAGTTTTACCTCATTCTGACCACCTAGTGGATATACGTCAGGAACCCTGGGAAAACCCGGGTACGAAGTTTGTGCCTCAAAAGAAGATGCTGGCTCACTATCCCCTCGCGCCGGAGCTGTCTAAGAATTGGGAAACGCCTCCTCCAGTGGACTCACATGTGGCTAGGATGGTGGTTTCCTCAGCTCTACCGGTCACCACCGTCACGTCTCTAAAAGAGCCTACGGATAAACGTGTGGAGGGTTGTCTGAAAGCGATTTACACCCTCACGGGTGCTGCACAAAGGCCCACTATTGCAGCTACTTGGGCTGCAGAGGCCATTGAAGCATGGGCCTTGGAGTTAGGTGCTGAAATCTCCTCTGACCATGCTAGACAATGCTTGTCTTATATTGTCACAGCTTCTCATTATATTAAAGAGGCGGCTTCTGATGCCGGTATCCTGGCAGCCAAGGCCTCTACTACATCAGTCCTGGCTCGCCGGATATTGTGGCTGAGATCTTGGTCTGTGGATCTGGACTCTAGAAAAACCCTGGAGGTACTCCCTTTTAAGGGAGATATTCTGTTTGGGGAGGATTTAAATAAGATTGTGGCTGACTTGGCTACTGCCAAAACTGCCTGTCTGCCAAGTACTGCTCCTTCTGTGTCGAAGGCTAAAGGTACTTCCTTTCGCCCCTTTCGTCCTTCAGGTAAAGCAAAAGGTCAGGCGTACAACAAGCAGGCCCGCACTTCCAAACCTGGTAAGCCTAAGCCCAAAAGAGCCTGGGCGGCCCGTCAGCCAGCTTCCAAGACAGATAAGCCTGCCGCATGACGGGGCGGTCCTCCCTCTGGGGGATCCCAGGGTGGGGGGCCGGCTTCTAGGGTATACCCAGGAATGGTTGAAGACCACTTCAGATGCCTGGGTACGGGAAGTCGTCACACGAGGTTACGCCATAGCCTTCAAAAACCGACCCCCTCATCGATTTTGCCAGACAGATGTCCCGTTGGACAAGACAAAGGCAAACACTCTACATTCGGTGGTACAGACTCTCCTGGATACAGGAGTCGTAGTACAGGTGCCTCTTGCGCAGAGGGATCGGGGGTACTATTCTCCGCTGTTTCTAGTCCCGAAACCGAATGGGTCCTCCCGGCCCATTCTTAACCTCAAGGCATTGAACAGGTTTGTGAAGGTTTCCAAGTTCCGTATGGAAACCCTTCGCTCTATAGTTCTGGCCTTGGAACCTGGAAACTTCATGGTCTCCCTGGATATACAGGATGCTTACCTGCATGTTCCTATAGCAGTGTCTCATCAGCAATACCTGAGATTTGCGATTGGCAACTGCCATTACCAGTTTTGGGCGTTACCTTTTGGTTTAACAACGGCTCCGCGAGTCTTTACAAAAGTCATGGCGGTGATGACGGTGGTACTCTGCCGTCAAGGGGTCAGGATACTGCCGTATTTGGACGACTTGTTAATCCTGGCAAATTCAGAACTTCTCCTGCGTCATCTAGATGTGACGGTACGGTTTCTGCAAGCCCACGGGTGGCTCATCAACTGGAAGAAGTCATCCCTGATCCCTGCTCAGAGCATGGTGCATCTGGGAGCACTATTGGACACTCACAACCAGCGGTTGTTCCTGTCTCAGGAGAAAGTCCTGAAACTTCAGGACAGGATTCGTTGCTTCCTATCTTGTCCGCAAGTGTCGATACATTCGGCGATGCACGTGCTGGGCCTCATGGTGTCAGCATTCGACATGGTGGAGTACGCTCAATTTCATTCTCGCCCTCTCCAGAGGCTGATTCTAGCCAAATGGGACGGCCTGCCTCACCGGATCAGGTCTCAAATGATCCCATTGACTCTGGAGGTCCGTCTGTCGCTGCTCTGGTGGCTCCGGGACCAACAACTGTGCAGGGGCCGTCCGTTCTGGATATCCGACTGGGTCCTGTTGACGACAGATGCCAGTCTAAGAGGTTGGGGCGCGGTGCTGGAGCAAAACTCCCTTCAGGGGCGGTGGACCAAGGAGGAGTTCCTCCTCTCGATCAATATTCTGGAGTTGCGGGCGGTCTTCAATGCCTTGAACCTAGCCCAGCATTTAATTCAGAACCGTCCTGTTCAAGTACAGTCGGACAACGCCACCACAGTGGCTTACATAAATCATCAAGGCAGCACTCGAAGTCGCCTAGCAATAAAGGAAGTCTCACGGATTCTACAGTGGGCAGAACGCCACCTACCGGCCATATCGGCAATATTCATTCCGGGAGTCATGAATTGCGAAGCGGACTTTCTCAGTTGTCAGGACGTGCATGCCGGCGAGTGGGGCCTCCATCCACAAGTGTTTCAACTCCTAGTGGAAAGGTGGGGCCTTCCAGACGTACATCTGATGGCGTCTCGACACAATCACAAGGTTCCGGTCTTCGGAGCAAGGACAAGGAATCCTCAAGCAGCATTCGTGGATGCGCTGGCGGTACCGTGGAGGTTTCGGCTGCCGTACGTGTTCCCTCCGGTGTCACTCCTGCCCAGGGTAATTCGGAAGTTCAAGCAAGAAAAAGGAATTCTGCTTCTCATAGCTCCAGCGTGGTCCAGACGGCACTGGTTCTCAGACCTGCAGGTCCTATCGTCAGAGCGTCCAATTCTACTTCCACAACGCCCAGACCTCCTCGTTCAGGGCCCCTGTGTCTACCAGGACCTAGCCCGGCTGTCTTTGACGGCTTGGCTCTTGAAGCTTCCGTCTTAAGGGCTAAAGGGTTTTCTGAGGCGGTCATTCAAACTATGTTGCGGGCCCGGAAACCGGCTTCGGCTCGGATTTACTACAGGGTCTGGTATTCTTACTTTGTTTGGTGCGCATCTAACGATTATGACGCTTCCAAGTTTAGTATAGCCAAGTTGTTGGCTTTTCTTCAGCAGGGCCTGGACTTAGGCCTGCATCTGGCCTCCCTCAAGGTTCAAAGATCTGCCTTGTCGGTGTGGTTTCAGAGAAAAATTGTGACCTTACCTGATGTGCATACCTTTACTCAGGGCGTGTTGCGTATCCAACCTCCCTATGTCCCGCCTGTGGCTCCTTGGGACTTGTCGGTGGTTTTGGAGGCATTACAAGAGTCTCCGTTTGAACCTCTTGGTTCAGCTGACCTTAAGTGGCTTTCCCTTAAGGTGGTGTTTCTGCTGGCTATTGCTTCAGCTAGAAGAGTGTCGGATTTGGGTGCCTTGTCCTGTAGTTCCCCATATCTGATATTTCACCGTGACCGGGCGGTTCTTAGGACTCGTCCCGGCTATCTACCTAAGGTGGTTTCTTCGTTCCACCTTAATTAGGAGATTGTAGTTCCGGCACTTGTTTCTCCTGATCTGTCTCCCAAAGAGCGGTCTTTGGATGTGGTACGGGCTCTCCGTATCTATGTGAAGAGAACTGCTCCTATTAGGAAATCGGATTCTCTTTTTGTTGTGTTTGGGTTTCACAAACGTGGCTGGCCTGCTCACAAGCAAACTCTGGCCAGATGGATTAGAATGGTGATTGCACATGCTTATGTGAAGGCTGGTCTCTCTCTGCTCATGATCACATTAAGGCCCATTCTACTCGGTCTGTTGGACCTTCTTGGGCGGCCCAACGTGGTGCGACCCTTGAACAATTGTGCAAGGCGGCTACGTGGTCCTATGTGAACACGTTCATAAGGTTCTATGCCTTCGATACTGCCGCTTCCCAGGATGCTTACTTTGGACGCCGGGTTCTTGTGCCCGCTACAGTGCGTCCCCTCCCATAAGTAACTGCTTTAGGACATCCCCATTGTCCATTCCTTGTGGAGCCCAGTGTACCCCGCAGCAGGAAACGAGTTTTATGGTAAGAACTTACCATTGTTAAAACTCTTTCTGCGAGGTACACTGGGCTCCACAAGGCGCCCACCCTGACGCACTTAGCTTCTTTGGGTTGGTATGGCATTAGCCGCTGACACGTCTCCTGTCGCGAGAATGCGGTGTTGTGGCTACTAACCATTGTCGTCTCTTTTCCTGCTACTGCATTGGACTGGTTAACTAAAAACTGAGATCCTGTGCAGGGAGGCGGGGTGATATAGGAGGCGGCGCTATGCATTCTGGCAACAGTCAAAGCTTTGAGCCTGTTGGTGTCTCGGATCAAGATACTACTCTACACCCCATTGTCCATTCCTTGTGGAGCCCAGTTTACCTCGCAGAAAGAGTTTTAACAAAGGTAAGTTCTCACCATAAAACTCGTTTTTTTCACTGAAAATAAAAAAGCCTCGCTAACCTTCCCTGCGTCAAAGGAATTGAATGCTATATTTGAAAAAGCATGGGAGGACCCTGAGAAAAAATTCCAGGTCCCTAAAAGGGTCCAGGTGGCATTTCCTTTCACTGAGGAGGATAGGAAAAAATGGGAAAACTCGACGATTGTTGACGCCTCTGTGTCCAGACTCTCAAAGAAGGTGGTTTTACCTGTTCCAGGATCTACCGCCTTAAAGGAGCCGGCTGATAGGAAAATTGATAACACGCTTAAATCAATGTATACTGCATCAGGGGCCATATTACGTCTCACTATTGCTACTGCATGGATTGCAAAGGCAATAGTAAAGTGGTCGGCTACCTTACTTGAGGATTTGGATATGATGGATAGGGATGACGTTGCATTGTATTTACGCAACATACATGATTCTGCAGGTTTTATGGTAGAAACCATGAAAGACCTGGGTTCCATGGCTGCGGGGAATATCTTCCATGTCTGTTTCAGCTCGTCGGGACTGTGGCTGCGCCAGTGGTCGGCCGACGTGGAGTCCCTACCCTGTACAGGTCAGGCTCTCTTTGGGGAAGCTCTAGACGCGTGGATATACACCGCTACAGCGGGTAAGTCTCCGTTTCTTCCCTCAGCAGCACCTGCTCCGAAGAAAGCTTTCTCTCCAGCTCAACGCAGTCCTTTCGGCCTAACAAGCCTAGAAAGGCCAGAACATCCAATAACTTCTTTAGGGGAGGTCGGGTTAAGTCAAAGAAACTTGCCGCTGCAGGTTCCCAAGAACAAAAGCCTACTTCGGGTACGCCTAAGTCCTCCGCATGACGGTGGACTGCACGCCCCGGTGGTGGGGCCAGTGGGAGCAAGACTCAGACACTTCAGTCATGTCTGGGTATCTTCCGGCCTGGATCCCTGGGTGATAGATATTGTGTCTCAGGGATACAGGCTGGAATTTCAAAGTTTCCCTCATCGCTTTTTCAAGTCAGGCTTACCAACTCTGTTGGAGGACAGCACAGTACTACAAGACGCTGTCCAAAAGCTGGTGAGGCACAGGTCATTGTGCCAGTGCCACCTCACATGCTGACCAAAGGTTACTATTCGAACCTTTTTGTGGTACCGAAACAGGATGGTTCGGTCAGGCCCATTCTGAACCTAAAATCATTGAACCCCTTTCTAAAGGAGTTCAAGTTCAAGATGGAGTCTCTCAGGGCGGTGATATCAGGTCTGGAAGAAGGGGAATTCCTGGTATCACTGGATATCAAGGATGCGTACCTCCACATTCCGATCTGGCTGCCGCATCAGGCTTATCTCCGTTTCGCATTGCTGGAATGTCATTTCCAGTTCCAGGCCCTACCATTCGGCCTCTCCACAGCACCGAGGGTGTTTACCAAGGTGATGGCGGAAATGATGATTCTCCTCCGCAAGCAAGGTTTGAACATCATTCCATATCTGGACGATCTGCTGATAAAGGCATTGTCCAAGGAGAAGCTACTGCAGTCCATTGTTCTCACAACACGACTGCTCCAGAGTCACGGTTGGATTCTGAACCTTCCAAAGTCACATTTGGAACCAACCCAGAGTTTGTCCTTTCTGGGAATGATCCTGGATACGGACGTGCAAAGGGTGTTTCTTCCACAGGAAAAGGAAGCAACCCCGGGTGTCGGTTCATCAATGCATTCACCTATTGGGAAAGATGGTGGCCTCTTACGAGGCTCTCCAGTACGGGAGGTTCCACGCTCGGACCTTCCAACTGGATCTCATGGACAAGTGGTCGGGATCTCACCTCCACATGCACCAGAGAATTTGAAGGTCGCCAAGGGCAAAGGTTTCACTCCTCTGGTGGCTCCAATTGCCTCACCTTCTGGAAGGCCGCAGGTTCGGGATTCAGGACTGGGTCCTTCTAACCAAGGATGCGAGCCTCCGGGGCTGGGGAGCAGTCACTCAAGGAGCCGGCCTGCCCATCAACATCCTGGAACTAAGAGCCGTCTACAACGGTCTTCTTCAGGCGGCCCCTCTTCTGAGAAATCGGGCCATTCAAGTGCAGTCGGACAACGTAACAACAGTGGCGGAACGAAGAGCAGAGCGGCAATGTCAGAGGTGACAAGAATACTCCTCTGGACAGCCTTCTTCATTCCGGGAGTAGACAACTAGGAAGCAGACTTCCTCAGCAGACACAATCTTCATCCAGGAGAGTGGGGGCTCCACACGGAGGTGTTCAAGGAAATAACAGATCTTTGGGGCTTACCCCAAATAGACATGATGGCCTCTTGTCTCAACAAGAAGCTTCGGCGTTATTGTTCCAGGTCGAGGGACCCACAGGCAGTGGTAGTGGACGCCCTGGTTTCTCCGTGGTTGTTCCAGTCAGTGTACGTGTTTCCACCACTACCACTCATCCCAAGAATCCTAAAGCTCATAAGGAGAACAAAGGTTCAAGCGATCCTCATTGCCCCAGACTGGCCAAGAAGGGCTTGGTACGCAGACCTTCTGAATCTACTGCAAGAAGAGCCGAGGCCACTTCCTCTTCGGGAGGACCTGCTGCAGCAGGGGCTGTTCGCCTATCAAGACTTACCGCGGCTACGTTTGACGGCATGGAAGTTGAGCGCCTGATTCTTGCTCTGAAGGGCATTCCGAAGGTTATTCCTACCCTCATACAGGCTAGGAAAGGGGTAACGTCTAAACATTACCATCGTACTTGGAAGAAATATGTCTCTTGGTGTGAGTCCAAGAAGTTTCCTACAGTGGAGTTTCAACTGGGACGTTTCCTCCTCTTCCTGCAAGCAGGAGTGGATATGAGTCTGAGGTTGGGATCTGTGAAGGTCCAGATATCAGCCCTATCCATTTTCTTTCAGAAACAATTGTCTGCCCTCCCTGAGGTTCAGACCTTTTTGAAGGGAGTTCTGCATATCCAACCTCCCTTTGTACCGCCTACGGCGCCTTGGGACCTTAACGTGGTGTTGCAGTTTCTCCAGTCGGATTGGTTTGAGCCTCTACAGGAGGTAGAGGTCAAATTTCTTACATGGAAGGCGGTCACGTTGTTGGTTTTAGCTTCTGCTAGACGTGTGTCCGAGCTGGGGGCTTTGTCCTGTATAAGCCCTTATTTGATCTTCCACGAAGATAGAGCTGAGCTCCGGACACGTCAGCAGTTTCTTCCAAAAGTTGTGTCGGCATTTCATATCAACCAGCCTATTGTGGTGCCAGTGGCTACTGACTCCTCAATTACATCAATGTCTTTGGATGTCGTAAGGGCTCTGAAGATTTATGTGAAGAGAACATCTTGTCACAGAAAGTCAGACTCTCTGTTTGTCCTATATGATCCCAAGAAAATTGGGTGTCCTGCTTCTAAGCAGACTATTTCTCGCTGGATTAGGTTCACTATCCAGCATGCTTATTCTATGGCTGGATTGCCATGTCCAAAATCTGTTAAGGCTCACTCTACTCGTAAGGTGGATTCTTCCTGGGCGGCTGCCCGTGGTGTCTTGGCAGTGCAATTTTGCCGAGCTGCAACTTGGTCTAGGTCGAACACGTTTGCAAAGTTTTACAAGTTCGATACTTTGGCCTCTGATGATCTGAAGTTCAGTCAATCAGTTCTGCAGGAGCCTCCGCGCTCTCCCTCCTGTTCTGGGAGCTTTGGTACATACCCATGGTACTAATGTGGACCCCAGCATCCTCTAGGACGTAAGAGAAAATAGCATTTTGGTACCTACCGGTAAATCCTTTTCTCGTAATACGTAGAGAATGCTGGGCGCTCGCCCAGCGCTTCGTTTTCCTGCAAATGTTATTTGGTTCAGTACAACTTAGTTTTAGTTGAGTACTGCATTGTTACTTGGTAAGTAATGTTTCAGCTGTTGCTGAGTAGTTCAAGCTAGTTGGCTTGATGTGCCTTGTATGTGTGAGCTGGTATGAATCTCACCACTATCTGAGTATAATCCTTCTCTCAAAGTATGTCGTCTCCTCGGGCACAGTTTCTAGACTGAGTCTGGTAGAGGGAGAAGCCAGCCCACACTCTCAAACTCTTAAAGTGCCAATGGCTCCTGGTGGACCCGTCTATACCCCATGGTACTAATGTGGACCCCAGCATCCTCTACAGACTAGGAGAAAAGGATTTACCGGTAGATACCAAAATCCTATTATTACAGTCAAAGTGAAACTAACATCACACCCAAATGTAGAGATAAACATTAACTGGAGTCATAACAGCGAGCTTCATTTGTATTTCATGATCGCAAATGTCTTATCACTTGAAGAAGATGAAAACTTTCCCAGCAACACTGTAACGTCAGAGGTTTCTATAGTTCTTTAATGCCAAAGAGCAGTACGAACATCCCCTACTGTAACTCCTTTATATTAACACTTAATAGACTAATCTCTCTCCCACTCCTGTCTCCTCTCTCCCATCAGACCCCTCCCCTGCAGATCGTCTCACACATTCCCATGCCCAGCACGCAGTATGCCAAGAATAATCCCCTACACAGCAGCTAGCCGTACATGTCACCCCCTGTACTTTGTCTATGCCCCCTCCTCCTGCACAGCAGCTTGTCACTCATGTCCCACCTTGCAGCCAGTCATTTATGTCCCCACCCCCGTACCATCAACACCACTGTCATCCCTAGCACCAGATCACCCTTTGCTCCAGGCAAATACACCTGTTAGGGTGCTCAAAATGCTGCCTGGACATACAGGTAGAGTGCCACTGTGCTGGGCAGTTTTCTCCCTTTATGAGAACACACTTCAGACATCCAGGCTGCACTGCTCAGCTGTACTAACCAGCGCATCAGTTCTGCTGATATTGTCCAGCTGGGGGCTTTCACCTACACAAAACGATTACAGTTCATTTGGGTTGGTTAAATAGTTAAATGTGACAAGTTTAATATAACCAACTTGTCTGAATGCTCGTTTTTTGGCATTTGTGAGCAAATGGCCGATTATCCGAGTTGTTCGCTTGGTAATTTTCTTCGCATCGCAGCGATTTTCCGCTAATTGCGCATGCGCAATGTTCGCACTGCGACTGCGCCAAGTAAATTTGCTAAGAAGTTTGGTATTTTACTCACGGCATTACGAGGTTTTTTCTTCGTTCTGGTGATCGTAATGTGATTGACAGGAAGTGGGTGTTTCTGGGCGGAAACTGGCCATTTTATGGGAGTGTGTGAAAAAACGCTGCCGTTTCTGGGAAAAACGCGGGAGTGGCTGGAGAAACGGGGGAGTGCCTGGGCGAACGCTGGGTGTGTTTGTGACGTCAAACCAGGAACGAAACTGACTGAATTGATCGCAGTGGCAGAGTAAGTGTCGAGCTACTCAGAAACTGCTAAGAAATTTCTAATCGCAATTTTGAGAAGCTTTCGTTCGCAATTTTGCTAAGCTAAGATTCACTCCCAGTAGGCGGCGGCTTAGCGTGTGCGATGCTGCTAAAAGCAGCTTGCGAGCGAACAACTCGGAATGAGGGCCATCATTCCAAAAGGCCAAGTAGTTGCCTTGTTGGAACGATAATCGTGTTATGTTTTGCCAGCTACAGGGGCAGATGTATTAAACATTGGAGAGTGATAAATTGTAGAGAGATAAAGTAACAACCAATCGCTCTTAACTCATTTTTCAAACACAACCTGTAACATGGCAGTTACGGAGCGGATTGGCTGGTACTTTATGTCTCTCCATGGCTTAGTACATCACCCCCTAAAAGAGGCCTCAGCCTTTTGTGTGAACATTACTTCTCAGTCAGAGGAACTGGGCTCTGCAGTGCAGCCGAGTAAGACATATAACATGGATGTTTGTTATACAGAAAATAATAAGGATACATCAAAATTTGGGATCTAGGGGGGTCATTCCGTGTTGATTGTAGCTGTGCTACGATCATTCACACTGACATGCATGGGGACTCCCAGCACAGGGCTATCCCGCCCGCATGTCAGTGCTGCCCCCCCTCCCCTGCAGAAGTGCAAAGGCATCGTACAGCGGGGATGCCTTTGCACTTCAAGAGTAGCTCCCGGCCAGCGCAGCTTTAGTGTGCTGGCCGGGAGCTACTCGTCGCTCCCCGGCCCGCAGCGGCTGCGTGTGATATCACGCAGCCGCCGCGGCCCGCCCCCGGACCGCGCCTCCGTCCAGCCCCTCCCGCCCAGCGACCACCTTTGCCTCAGAGGCAATCGCTAGGCAACGACGGCTGGCATGCGCCGGTGCATGCGCAGTTTCGACCCGATCGCTGCGCTGCAAGAAACTGCAGCAAGCAATCGGGTCGGAATGACCCTCTAAATCTACATATACAGCTTATACGCTATATGGGATAATGGGAGTCATATTCTAAGTATGGAAAACACTGGGGCCCAGCATGTAAGCTGTTTCGTTGGTAAGGTCGTGTATATTTTGTTTATTTGTTTATGGCTACATGGGCGCTTTAGGACGGCAAGCTGTTCGGCTCTGTGAAACAGGAGAGATGCAACCCAGCGTCTATAATTAAACAGCTTAGAGCCAATGTGGTGGATCTCCCCTGGTACAGAGAGTGCTGAGCTGGTGCTAGGGGGATCAGCCGAGGGCTTGGTCATATGTGAGTGCTGGGACCTTACTGCTGTAAATGGTGGAGAGAGGATTAAGTAAAAATTATTTTAAAATTGAAAACCATTTAAGAGTAATACTTTGGCCGGTATTCAAATGATACATCACACCCAATCTCCCTTCTAAAGTGATCCCCGTTATCGTGCATACAGGTGTAGCCACGCTAGTAGTAGCTCCATCTGTGCCTGGGGCAGGCGCGTCTAACGCCGAGAGCGTCACTAGAATTGGAGAGCGTCTCTGCACTCCTGGCGGGGCTAGGCGGACGGATCGCCTAGTCACGCCAGGAGTGTACGCCTGTGATGGAGCCGCACTCCGCGCCCATAGTAATCAGTTTTAGCTGCATAATGAGTTGTGTGCCCTCGCTACCGCGGGGATAGCGAGCTGAAATTATATCACGCCCGTCAGCAGAAACAGAAAGGGGGTGAAAAGAATTGAATACCGCTCTTTGTCTGCATGGTGGTTTCCATTCAGTAATACACTGTAACATTAATTAAGGTGCTGTTACTAGCACAGAATCTGTCTTAATGCTTACTGAGCTTTTTAGAGAAGTGGGCGTGTGGGGTGGGGGAGGGCTTGGTTCAAAAAAAATTTCAAGATAATACAGGTACTAATAATTTACTTGAACATTCTTGCATTCCTAATATGTTTCCTTCACCAGCAGACCTTGACCAATTTACAGGTTGCTGCAGGCCTATTTTCAGTTTCTATTTTCCTTCTTAATCATTAGTTTATGATATAGTCAAAGTGAAACTAACATCACACCAAGTGTACAGAGATAAAAATGAACTGGAGTCATAACACTGAGGTTCATTTGTATTTAAGGATCTCAAATGTTTTATCTCTTGAAGAAGAATAAAACTTTCCCATCAACACAGTAACTTCAGAGGTTTAGATAATTCTTTAATGCCAAAAAACAGTAGTAGCATCCCCTAATGCAAAGGTTCTCAAACTCTGTCCTCGGGACCCCAAACAGTTCATGTTTTCCAGATCTGCTCACAGAATCAAAAGTAAAATAATTAGCTACACCTTTTGGATCCTTTAAAATGTGTCTGCGAGTAATGAACACGAGTATGGGACTCAGGATAGACAGTGTCTAGGTCGACACACATTAGGTCGACAGTGACTTGGTCGACACAGGAAATGGGTCGACACGCCCATTAGGTCGACGTGAACAAGGTCGACATAGTTTTATATGTGTGTTTTTTTGTGTCGTTTCCTCCGTAAAGTGACGGGGAACCCCAATTAGTGCACCGTCTCGCTTCTCTCTCCATGCTTCAAGCAAGGTGCCTCACTCCGCAACCGCTACGCTCGGCACAGGTCACCGTTCCCAATTGTAGTCCACATGGATCGTAAAGTATGAAAAAAGTAAAAAAAAATTGAAAAACTCATGTCGACCTAATCGTTGTGTCCTGTGTTGACCAATAGGTGTCGACCTAGAGTCCAGGTACCATGAATACACCTGTGTAACTGCTGGGTGACCTGGAAAACGTGAAGTGTTTGGGGTCCTGAGGACTGAGTTTGAGAACCACTGCCCTAACGTAATTTCTGTATATTAACAGTGATAATCTCTCGCACTCTAGGCAGGATGCAGCAATGCTATAAATGTGGGCAAGCATCCAAAAATGCTCTTTTTGGAGGTTTGGCTACTTACAGCATACAGTATGCACCAAGATCTGGAATGCGATACATTCCGGGGCTTGAATGCGGTGGGCGTTGACCAATAGAAGCCTATGGGCCTCTTTTGCATTTCCCCCCGAGAGGGATCCAGTCTGATTCCTCCTAGCACCCCCCACAGCACGTGCGTCACTCGACGCTTGCGCAGAAGGACTTCCTAAACCCAGAAGTCCTTGACTCTGCTTGCACCCTTTGGAAGAGAATGTGTCTACCATAACTGGACAAAAAGTGTACCACTAAGTACTGGCAGCAGCTCATATGTGATTGAATATACCGCTTAGACTGCATCAAAAATGCTCCATAGCAGCCAGATGGATGAGACACATTTTCACAATAGTAGCTGGAAAAGGTCTTTGCAAAGCTAACAATGAAAGGATAGGTCTGTCAGCTTAATGCCTTGATTTTACTGGAAGTAGAGAGGTGAGGCACATCTGGTATCCATATGTACTATTCTTATCTATACCTTATCTAATCAAGAGCACATAGATGACTCTTGGCTAACACAAAAGCAGTAATTAGAGGGCAAATTACAAACTAGAACTATTCTGCGTTGTACCTTAACACTCAAAGGGATTTAAATGAAGTCTTGGAAAAATGAAATTATCCAAAAAACAAAAACAAAGCTCTGTCCCATAAACAAATTATATATTTATAATGAAGATATTATTTCACAAATAAGAAACTTTAAGTACTGTATTAATTCTGCAGATTTAGTAACAAGTCAGGAAAACTTATTTTTAACAATGTCTAGAAGAAGACCCCTCCTAATATAGCAACTCATTCATTGTCAATGAGATCTCACCAATGGTGTAAAGGAAATATTACATATACTAAATGTATTGTATCATGTCCTGCGTAGACAGGACCAGAGGTGTTTAAAATAATGTATAGTATTGCATACAGATAGCGAGCAGCAGGCGTCATCTGTTACATCACGCACAAAAGATGGATGAAGGAAATAAAATAATCCAAACTCTAAAATGCCTTAAACTTGCTGCATTGAGTGAGTATTTTATAAATTCTTAGCAAATGTCTATGAGCAATTATTTTTCATTCAGTAATGAAGGATATCTTATTCCGGGATGCATTTAGATGGACAGGATGCTGGCGTTCATGTGGCCGGCGCTGGAAGACCGACAGCCGCCATTCCAAAGGTATTGGGGTGACTTTTAGGGTTGGGGGGTAGGCACTAGGGGGTCGGGGCGTAGTGTCCCAGGGTGGGTGGGGGACATGCTGTCACAGCTGCTGCTCTGCTCTGTAGTGCCAGTAAAAGTGAACGCGTGGCTTACATTCAATGCAGGGAATAGGCTGGGGGCAACCCAGCCACTGTCTCTGAGTGCTGAGCCCGCCCCCAGTGTGACATCAAAGAAATCGCCATCCAGTGGGCGCGGCCTAGGGAAATAAGGCAATTCCTTCATTTTTCGACGCATGCAAACGTCCTATGCTTCGGGTGTGGGGCAGTGGCGAATTTCCCACTAGGTACATGAGGCATGTGCCTAGGGGTGGCCGTTGCTAGGGGCGGCACACCAGGCTGAAAAGTACCAGGTGATTCTTTTTTTGTCATCATTATGACTTTTTTTATATTCTATTGAGCAATGGGTGGGACAAAAGGCAGCAAATTGTGGTCCAGGAGTTGGTAGTAAGGATGAGGCTGGGGCAACTGTGGTGGTCTCAAGGCAACCGGACTGGCACCCGAAATGAATGGGGTAATGGCGTGATTGGGTGGGGGGCTAATAATGTGCCTAGGGGCGGCCTGACCCCTAAATCCGCCCCTGGTGTGGGGGCACATTTTGTCTGTTTCAACTGGGAGACATGGTGGCTAGAAATTGTCCTGCTTGCAATACTATAGTGCACATGGTGGGAGTAGCTACAAAGGTGGCAAGATTATTGGTGAGGCAGATTTGGAGAACCTAGCAAAGCCCTTGATAATACTGCACACCCAAACCAACAAATATGGTAATGTGGAGATATCCATACAGGAGGACTATGAAAATGGATAACTTTATAAAGTATTACCCCATCATCATGACAAACCTAATTATTTTTTCTCTATCGTCCTAGTGGATGCTGGGGTTCCTGAAAGGACCATGGGGAATAGCGGCTCCGCAGGAGACAGGGCACAAAAAGTAAAGCTTTTCCAGATCAGGTGGTGTGCACTGGCTCCTCCCCCTATGACCCTCCTCCAGACTCCAGTTAGATTTTTGTGCCCGGCCGAGAAGGGTGCAATCTAGGTGGCTCTCCTAAAGAGCTGCTTAGAAAAAGTTTAGCTTAGGTTTTTTATTTTACAGTGAGTCCTGCTGGCAACAGGATCACTGCAACGAGGGACTGAGGGGAGAAGAAGTGAACTCACCTGCGTGCAGGATGGATTGGCTTCTTGGCTACTGGACATCAGCTCCAGAGGGACGATCACAGGTACAGCCTGGATGGTCACCGGAGCCGCGCCGCCGGCCCCCTTGCAGATGCTGAAGTCAGAAGAGGTCCAGAATCGGCGGCTGAAGACTCCTGCAGTCTTCTAAAGGTAGCGCACAGCACTGCAGCTGTGCGCCATTTTCCTCTCAGCACACTTCACACGCAGTCACTGAGGGTGCAGGGCGCTGGGGGGGGGCGCCCTGGGAGGCAAATGTAACCTATATAAAGGCTAAAAATACCTCACATATAGCCCCCAGAGGCTATATGGAGATATTTAACCCCTGCCTGGATTCACTAAATAGCGGGAGACGAGCCCGCCGGAAAAGGGGCGGGGCCTATCTCCTCAGCACACGGCGCCATTTCCTCTCACAGCTCCGCTGGTCAGGACGGCTCCCAGGTCTCTCCCCTGCACTGCACTACAGAAACAGGGTAAAACAGAGAGGGGGGGCAAATTTATGGCGATATTTTGATATATATAAAGCAGCTATAAGGGAGCACTTATTATAAGGCTATCCCTGTTATATATAGCGCTTTTGGTGTGTGCTGGCAAACTCTCCCTCTGTCTCCCCAAAGGGCTAGTGGGTCCTGTCTTCGTTAGGAGCATTCCCTGTGTGTCTGCTGTGTGTCGGTACGTGTGTGTCGACATGTATGAGGACGATATTGGTGTGGAGGCGGAGCAATTGCCAAATATGAGGATGTCACCCCCTAGGGAGTCGACACCAGAATGGATGCCTTTATTTATGGAACTACGGGATAGTGTCAACACGCTAAAGCAGTCGTTTGACGACATGAGACGGCCGGACAATCAATTAGTGCCTGTCCAGGCGACTCAAACACCGTCAGGGGCTGTGAAACGCCCTTTGCCTCAGTCGGTCGACACAGACCCAGACGCAGGCACTGACTCCAGTGGTGACGGTGACGAATCAACCGTATTTTCCAGTAGGGCCACACGTTATATGATTTTGGCAATGAAGGAGGCGTTACATTTAGCTGATACTACAGGTACCACTAAACAGGGTATTATGTGGGGTGTGAAAAAACTACCTATAGTTTTTCCTGAATCAGAAGAATTAAATGACGTGTGTAATGAAGCGTGGGTTGCCCCTGATAAAAAGCTGATAATTTCAAAGAAATTATTGGCATTATACCCTTTCCCGCCAGAGGTTAGGGAGCGCTGGGAAACACCTCCTAGGGTGGACAAGGCGCTAACACGCTTATCTAAACAAGTGGCGTTACCCTCTCCTGAGACGGCCGCACTTAAAGATCCATCAGATAGGAGGATGGAAAATATCCAAAAAAGTATATACACACATGCAGGTGTTATACTACGACCAGCTATAGCGACTGCCTGGATGTGCAGTGCTGGGGTAGTTTGGTCAGAGTCCCTGATTGAAAATATTGATACCCTGGACAGGGACAATATTTTACTGTCGTTAGAACAAATAAAGGATGCATTTCTTTATATGCGTGATGCACAGAGGGATATCTGCACACTGGCATCACGGGTAAGTGCTATGTCCATTTCGGCCAGAAGAGCTTTATGGACGCAACAGTGGACAGGCGATGCGGATTCAAAACGACATATGGAAGTTTTGCTGTATAAAGGGGAGGAGTTATTTGGAGTCGGTCTATCAGATTTGGTGGCCACGGCTACAGCCGGGAAATCCACCTTTCTACCTCAAGTCACTCCCCAACAGAAAAAGGCACCGACTTTTCAACCGCAGCCCTTTCGTTCCTTTAAAAATAAGAGAGCAAAGGGCTATTCATATCTGCCACGAGGCAGATGTCGAGGGAAGAGACAGCAACAGGCAGCTCCTTCCCAGGAACAGAAGCCTTCCCCGGCTTCTACAAAAGCCTCAGCATGACGCTGGGGCTTCTCAAGCGGACTCGGGGACGGTGGGTGGTCGTCTCAAAAATTACAGCGCGCAGTGGGCTCACTCGCAGGTAGATCCCTGGATCCTGCAGATAATATCTCAGGGGTACAGGTTGGAATTAGAGACAGATCCACCTCGCCGTTTCCTGAAGTCTGCTTTACCAACGTCCCCCTCCGAAAGGGAGACGGTTTTGGAAGCCATTCACAAGCTGTACTCTCAGCAGGTGATAGTCAAGGTACCTCTTCTACAACAAGGGAAGGGGTATTATTCCACTCTTTTTGTGGTACCGAAGCCGGATGGCTCGGTAAGGCCTATTCTAAATCTGAAGTCCTTGAACCTGTACATAAAGAAGTTCAAGTTCAAGATGGAGTCACTCAGAGCAGTGATAGCGAACCTGGAAGAGGGGGACTTTATGGTATCCTTGGACATCAAGGATGCGTATCTCCACGTTCCAATTTACCCCTCACACCAGGGGTACCTCAGGTTCGTTGTACAAAACTGTCACTATCAGTTTCAGACGCTGCCGTTCGGGTTGTCCACGGCACCTCGGGTCTTTACAAAGGTAATGGCCGAGATGATGATTTTTCTTCGAAGAAAAGGCATATTAATTATCCCATACTTGGACGATCTCCTAATAAGGGCAAGGTCCAGAGAGCACCTAGAGATGGGATTAGCACTGTCGCAAGAAGTGCTAAAACAGCACGGGTGGATTCTGAATATTCCAAGAGTCCTGGGAAAAATGGTGGCTTCTTACGAAGCAATTCCATTCGGCAGATTCCACGCAAGAATTTTCCAAAGGTATCTGTTGGACAAATGGTCAGGGTCGCATCTTCAGATGCACCTGCGGATAACCCTGTCTCCAAGGACAAGGGTGTCTCTTCTGTGGTGGTTGCAGAGTGCTCATCTATTGGAGGGCCGCAGATTCGGCATACAGGATTGGATCCTGGTGACCACGGACGCCAGCCTGAGAGGCTGGGGAGCAGTCACACAAGGAAGAAACTTCCAGGGAGTATGGACGAGCCTGGAAACGTCTCTTCACATAAACATTCTGGAACTAAGAGCAATATACAATGCTCTAAGCCAGGCAGAACCTCTGCTTCAGGGAAAACCGGTGTTGATCCAGTCGGACAACATCACGGCAGTCGCCCATGTGAACAGACAGGGCGGCACAAGAAGCAGGAGTGCAATGGCAGAAGCTGCAAGGATTCTTCGCTGGGCAGAGAATCATGTGATAGCACTGTCAGCAGTGTTCATCCCGGGAGTGGACAACTGGGAAGCAGACTTCCTCAGCAGACACGATCTTCACCCGGGAGAGTGGGGACTTCATCCAGAAGTCTTCCACTTGCTGGTAACCCGTTGGGAAAGACCAATGGTGGACATGATGGCGTCTCGCCTCAACAAAACACTGGACAGGTATTGCGCCAGGTCAAGAGATCCGCAGGCAATAGCTGTGGACGCGCTGGTAACGCCTTGGGTGTACCAGTCGGTGTATGTGTTTCCTCCTCTGCCTCTAATACCAAAAGTATTGAGAATTATACGGCAAAGAGGCGTAAGGACGATACTAGTGGTTCCGGATTGGCCAAGAAGGACTTGGTACCCGGAACTTCAAGAGATGATCACGGAAGATCCGTGGCCTCTACCTCTAAGGAGGGACTTGCTTCAGCAGGGTCCCTGTCTGTTTCAAGACTTACCGCGGCTGCGTTTGACGGCATGGCGGTTGAACGCCGGATCCTAAAGGAAAAAGGCATGCCGGAAGAAGTCATTCCTACTTTGATTAAAGCAAGGAAGGAAGTAACCGTGCAACATTATCACCGAATTTGGCGAAAATATGTTGCGTGGTGCGAAGATCGGAGTGCTCCGACGGAGGAATTTCAACTGGGTCGATTCCTACATTTCCTGCAATCAGGATTGTCTATGGGTCTCAAATTGGGATCTATTAAGGTTCAAATTTCGGCCCTGTCGATTTTCTTTCAAAAAGAATTGGCTTCAGTCCCTGAAGTCCAGACCTTTGTTAAGGGAGTGCTACATATACAGCCTCCTGTGGTGCCTCCAGTGGCACCGTGGGATCTCAATGTGGTTTTGGACTTTCTAAAATCTCATTGGTTTGAACCACTACAGAAGGTGGATTTGAAATATCTCACATGGAAAGTGACCATGCTTCTAGCCCTGGCTTCGGCCAGGAGAGTGTCAGAACTGGCAGCTTTATCTTACAAAAGCCCATATCTGATTTTCCATTCGGACAGGGCAGAACTGCGGACTCGTCCGCATTTTCTCCCTAAGGTGGTGTCAGCATTTCATCTGAACCAGCCTATTGTAGTGCCTGCGGCTACAAGTGACTTGGAGGACTCCAAGTTACTGGACGTTGTCAGAGCATTAAAAATATATATTGCAAGGACAGCTGGAGTCAGAAAATCTGACTCGTTGTTTATATTGTATGCACCCAACAAGATGGGTGCTCCTGCGTCTAAGCAGACGATTGCTCGTTGGATCTGTAGCACAATCCAACTTGCACATTCTGTGGCAGGCCTGCCACAGCCTAAATCTGTAAAGGCCCACTCCACAAGGAAGGTGGGCTCATCTTGGGCGGCTGCCCGAGGGGTCTCGGCATTACAACTTTGCCGAGCAGCTACGTGGTCAGGGGAGAACACGTTTGTAAAATTTTACAAATTTGATACTCTGGCTAAGGAGGACCTGGAGTTCTCTCATTCGGTGCTGCAGAGTCATCCGCACTCTCCCGCCCGTTTGGGAGCTTTGGTATAATCCCCATGGTCCTTTCAGGAACCCCAGCATCCACTAGGACGATAGAGAAAATAAGATTTTACTTACCGATAAATCTATTTCTCGGAGTCCGTAGTGGATGCTGGGCGCCCATCCCAAGTGCGGATTATCTGCAATAATTGTACATAGTTATTGTTAACTAATTCGGGTTATTGTTGAAGGAAGCCATCTTTCAGAGGCTCCGCTGTTATCATACTGTTAACTGGGTTTAGATCACGAGTTGTACGGTGTGATTGGTGTGGCTGGTATGAGTCTTACCCGGGATTCAAAATCCTCCCTTATTGTGTACGCTCGTCCGGGCACAGTACCTAACTGGAGTCTGGAGGAGGGTCATAGGGGGAGGAGCCAGTGCACACCACCTGATCTGGAAAAGCTTTACTTTTTGTGCCCTGTCTCCTGCGGAGCCGCTATTCCCCATGGTCCTTTCAGGAACCCCAGCATCCACTACGGACTCCGAGAAATAGATTTATCGGTAAGTAAAATCTTATTTTTTTAAGGGGATCATGCAGGCACAGGCAATCACTTGTCAGGTTCGGAGCTTAGTGACTGGGGCACTTACAGCAGGGACGTGCGGTGAGTTAAATGGGCAGTATGCAATTATATAAGTCTAGGCCATTCTGAGTGGTGCCCATGTTATATCCTATAAGGCTTCTGTGTGTGCTGTTACTGGTGGTTCTTTTGTTGTTTTAACCCTCCCTGACTCTTGATGTTGCCTGCTGTCTACTACTTTCTCTTTGATATTCCATTTGATTGACTGTTGCTGGATATGGACCCTGTCACTTTCTATGTCTAGAACCCTGTATCTTTTGACAATAAACAACACTAGATTATTAATGCCTGAGAGCAACAGAATACCCCTCACATTAAAAGAAAGCGGGCTGCTATTGGTGGAGAACATAGAAGCCTGCTCACTGGTGGTTAATATAACCAATAGTGGTAATACACAACCCTGGCACCATCTATCCCTGAATGTCAGGGAGGGATACTGTACAGAGATAAAAATTAACTGGAATCATAACACTGAGGTTCATTTGTATTTAAGGATCTCAAATGTTTTATCTCTTGAAGAAGATTAAAACTTTCCCAGCAACACAGTAACTTCAGAGGTTTCTACAGTTCTTTAATGCCAAAAAACAGACACAATTTAAGAAAACATTACAGAGTGCATTTAAGGCGGTTATCCCAGTGTCTCACTACCCACTATGAGTGGTTTCACGCCTTGATCACTATATGTCCATGGATGATCTCATTTTATCCATGTCAAAAGGTCACCAAAACTTTATGGCAACATGGTTGCTGCTCATTTATACCTTATTCAGACCGAAATCCCGGCAATTAAGTGCCAGGTCGTTTTGCCGGTCTCTGTCTCACCCCGCTTTCACACAGAGAAGCAAATTACCGGGTAAATAATTTCGACCCGGTAATTTGCGAATCAAAACGGGTATTTCGTCTGTGTGAAAGGATCGACCCAGGTCGAGATTCCCGGGTCTCCAACCCTGGTAGATTCCTGGGTCGAAGTCCCGAGAATTTCAACCCGGGTTGACTCTGTGACACAGAAAAAGGACCAGTGTTTTCATGAAATTACTGTGTAGAACTGCTTCACCCGGTAATTTCATTTTCTGTGTGAAAGGGGTTTAACAAAGAATTTGACCAATATTAGTCTTTAAGACACTGCTGCTGCGATTCATAGTAGTATCTCAAAAAAGTGGTGTGCCTTTACTGAAAACCGTCTTCTTTTAACCTGACAGCTGCTGCATAGGGCTGTTTTGTCCTAACTCAATGCCTCAATCTCCTGACTACAAGACGTTTCCCTATCCTCTCCTCCCTTTCTTCCTTTTCTCTCTCAACTTTCTTTTTCCTTTCATGTTCTACCTGTCTACTATTCTTTTAACTATCCGCGAGATGCACCTCTTTAACAAAATACGCATTTCCTTAGTGTGCTTTATATAGCGGATGTAGTTATGTGACCGGCAGTCATGAGACGCCGGTCACAGTACCGACCACTACATCCATCCCGATCAAAATCCCGCCATTCGGCATGCTGATCAGCAGGGACTATTCCCACTCGTAGGTGTCTACGACACCCATAGAGTGGGAATAGAACCTGTGGCAAGCGCAGCGCGCCACCCAGCCCGCAAGGGGCTGCGTTGCACTCGCTCCCCCCGCGGTCATCTCACAGCCGGGATCCTTGCATTGGCATTGTTACCGGCGGTCTCCTGACCACCGGTCACATATAACCAACCCTTATATAGAACTTTATTTATATTCGAAAAATACTGGTCCAACATATTCCATTTGTCTACTGTAATTGTTTTGGTTGACGTGTTATGTTAAACCAAATTCTGATTGACATTACTTGTTGTGTGGTCTTTTGATGTGAACCAATTAAGAAAATTTGCATAAAAAAGTAAACAGTAGTAACATCTCCTAATGCAAAGGTTCTTAAACTCGGTCCTCAGGACCCCAAGCAGTTCATGTTTTCCAGATCTGCTCACAGAATCAAAAGTGAAATAATTAGCTCCACCTTTGGATCCTTTAA
Organism: Pseudophryne corroboree; assembly: GCF_028390025.1. Taxonomy (NCBI): domain Eukaryota; kingdom Metazoa; phylum Chordata; class Amphibia; order Anura; family Myobatrachidae; genus Pseudophryne; species Pseudophryne corroboree. Next base: position 149,466,137 of record NC_086449.1, read on the forward strand.
AATGTGTCTGCGAGTAATGAATACACCTGTGCACCTGCTGGGTGATCTGGAAAACGTGAACTGTTTGGGATCCTGAGGACTGAGTTTGAGAACCACCGCCTTAATGTAATTCCTATATCTTAACACTGATAATCTATCGCACTCTGGGCGGGATGCAGCAATGCTATAAATGCGGGCAAACCTCCAAAAATGCTGTTTAGAAGGTTTGGCCACATACCGCATATGAACCAAGTTCTGGAATGTGATACATTCCGGGACTTCCATGTGATGGGCTTCTTTTGCATTTCCCCCTGAGAGGGATCAATCTGATCCCTTCCAGCACCCTCCATGGCGCGTGCGTCACTCGACGCATGCACAGAAGGACTCCCGGTTCCTAAACCTAGAAGTCCTTGTATTGCAAAGGACTGAATCTGCTTGCACCCTTTGGAGGAGAATCTATCTACCATAAGTGGCCAAAAAAGTGCACCTCTAAGTACTGGCAGCAGCTCGTATGTGGTTGAATATACCCCTTAGAGTCAATGTCGGACTGGGGCAAGAAGGGCCCACTGGGGTAATGCAGTGATAGGGGCCCATGCTTAAGGGTGTGGCCAGGCAATAGTGGAGGTGTGCAGTGGCGCACCCATGGGGGGGTTTCAAAGCACCCAGAAACCCCCCTCCACCAAAAAAAAATTTTTTTATTTTTTTTTTGCTGCATGAGTATTATTAATGGCTGTCTAGCGTCCTCTGCAGCCTGCTGTCTTCCTGGTGGCACTTGTAAGTGCTTAATAAAAGTTTACTTTATTTTAATTATAGTACATATATATCCATGTGCATACATATATACACAGGTATATACATACATACATATAAACACACACATATATGATATATATACATGTGTGTGTATATATACGTGTACTGTATGTATGTATATATATATATATATATATGTATGCATGTTTAATATGCTATGTATATGTGTGTGTGTGTGTGTGTGTGTGTGTATATATATATATATATATATATATAATATATATATATAGGTGTGTGTATATATATATATATATGTATATATATAGAGGTGTATATACGGTATATATATGTGTATGTATATATATATATATATATATATATACACACACACATACATATATATATATATGCACACACAGACACACTAGTTTTATGGACCCAGCATATACTGGGTCACCTTAGTCCTCACCCCCCGTGATTGGCTCCACCCAGTTCTGGAAACCCCCCCATGGAAATCCTGCGTTTGCCACTGGTGTGGCCAACCACAACAGAGACCCCACTAACTGTAAGAGAGTGCATGGGCTGGGCCTATAGTACTGTGCAGTATAAGGTAACATATGTATAATGTATAATTAAAGTGCAGTAGGATACAGTTTGGAACCTAATCCCTAGAGGAGGAGGTGGGCCCACAGGCTGTGGGGCCCACCGGTGGTTTTCCCTGATCCCCTGTGGCCCAGTCCGGCCCTGCTTAGACTGCATTGAAAATGCTCCATAACAGCAGGATGTATGAGACACATTTTCACAATAGTGACTGGAAAAGGTCTTTGCAAAGCTAACAATGAAAGGATAGGTCTGTCAGCTTAATGCCTTGATTTTACTGGAAGGAGACAGGTAAGGTACATCTGGTATCCATATGTACTATTCTTATCTATACCTTATCTAATCAAGAACACATAGATGACTCTTTGTTAAAACAAAAGCAGTAGTTACAGGGCAAATTACAACTGGAACTATTCTGCTTCTCATTTTAACACTCAAATGGGGTTTAACTGAAGCCTTGGAAAAATGAAATTATCCCCCCCAAAAAATCAAAGCTCTGCCCCATAAACAAATTATATATTTATAATGATCATATTATTTCACAAATAAGAAGCTGTAAGTACTGTATTAATTCTGCAGATTTAGTAACAAGTCAGGAAAACTTCTCTTTAACATTGTCTAGAAGAGGACCCCTCCTAATATAGCAACTCATATTAATAGCCAATGAAATCTAACCAGTGATGCAAAGGAAATATTAAATATACTAAATATATTTTATCATGTCCTGCGTAGACAGGACCAGATGTTTTTAAAATAATGTATTACATACAGATAGCGGAGCAGCAGGCGTCATCTGTTAAATCACGCACAAAGATGGATGAAGGAAATAAAACAATACAAACTAAAATTCCTTAAACTAGCCGGATTGAGTGTCTGTTTTAGAAATCACTAGCTTTTCTACTCGTTCTTTGCACGGGAGTTTCTGATTGTCACGGTTGCAAATATAAATGAGTGTTAAATATTTGAAAAATCTATAAATCTTCTGTAAATTTGAAACGTCTTCATGTAAGTAAATATTAATCCATGGTTCTTGGCGTTACCCGAGGACAGGACCATTTTTGTAGTTTACACACTGGAGGTGCAATCCAAATTTTGATCCGATTGTCCGTTGTGTTATCGTTTATGCAACGCAAGCCACGCACCGGTAATGATGTCATTATTTCAACCCCCTTTTCATCCCCTTAGAGTAGATTTATTAAAATTCTAATAACGTTGTTTTCTTATTTCCCACTTGCAGAATACCTATGTTAAATTTCATCTCCCTAACATATCGGGAAGTAAGAGAATTAGGGGTCTATTTACTAAGCCTTGGATGGAGATAAGGTGGAAGGAGAATAAGTACCGGCCAATCAGCTCCTAACTCTCAATTTTCAAACCCAGCCTTTGACATGGCAGTTAGGACTGGGACTTTACCTCCGTCGACTTTATCTACATCCAAGGCTTAGTAAATAGACCCCTAAGTGATGAGTCAGTCAGTCAGTGAGGGCTTTTGCATTTTTGTAGTTTATTAAATTCTACACACTGGAGGTACAATCCAATTTTTGATCCAATTGTCCGTTTTGGTGTTATCGTTCACGCAACGCAAGCCACGCTTTGGTAATGACATCATTAATGTCAACCCCCTTTTCATGCCCCTAAAAAAGGCTTATTAAAATTCTAATTACGTAGATATCCTATTTCCCACCTGAAGAATACCTATGTTAAATTTCAGCTTACTAATATATCGGGAAGTAAGAGAATTAGTGATGAGTCAGTGAGTGAGCGAAGGCTTTTGCATTTATATATATATATATATATATATATATATGTATCTCACATCTAACAAGCAGCGGCACTCGGAGACTCTCTCGTGGTAAAAAATCAAGTGTGAAATTTAATTCATATCACAGCAAGGCCAACGTTTCGGGGCTTGTCTACTAGTGATGAGCGCCTGAAATTTTTCGGGTTTTGTGTTTTGGTTTTGGGTTCGGTTCCGCGGCCGTGTTTTGGGTTCGACCGCGTTTTGGCAAAACCTCACCGAATTTTTTTTGTCGGATTCGGGTGTGTTTTGGATTCGGGTGTTTTTTTCAAAAAACCCTAAAAAACAGCTTAAATCATAGAATTTGGGGGTCATTTTGATCCCATATTATTATTAACCTCAAAAACCATAATTTCCACTCATTTTCAGTCTATTCTGAATACCTCACACCTCACAATATTATTTTTAGTCCTAAAATTTGCACCGAGGTCGCTGGATGACTAAGCTAAGCGACCCTAGTGGCCGACACAAACACCTGGCCCATCTAGGAGTGGCACTGCAGTGTCACGCAGGATGTCCCTTCCAAAAAACCCTCCCCAAACAGCACATGACGCAAAGAAAAAAAGAGGCGCAATGAGGTAGCTGTGTGAGTAAGATTAGCGACCCTAGTGGCCGACACAAACACCGGGCCCATTTAGGAGTGGCACTGCAGTGTCACGCAGGATGTCCCTTCCAAAAAACCCTCCCCAAACAGCACATGACGCAAAGAAAAAAAGAGGCGCAATGAGGTAGCTGTGTGAGTAAGATTAGCGACCCTAGTGGCCGACACAAACACCGGGCCCATCTAGGAGTGGCACTGCAGTGTCACGCAGGATGGCCCTTCCAAAAAACACTCCCCAAACAGCACATGACGCAAAGAAAAAAAGAGGCGCAATGAGGTAGCTGACTGTGTGAGTAAGATAAGCGACCCTAGTGGCCGACACAAACACCGGGCCCATTTAGGAGTGGCACTGCAGTGTCACGCAGGATGTCCCTTCCAAAAAACCCTCCCCAAACAGCACATGACGCAAAGAAAAAAAGAGGCGCAATGAGGTAGCTGTGTGAGTAAGATTAGCGACCCTAGAGGCCGACACAAACACCGGGCCCATCTAGGAGTGGCACTGCAGTGTCACGCAGGATGGCCCTTCCAAAAAACACTCCCCAAACAGCACATGACGCAAAGAAAAAAAGAGGCGCAATGAGGTAGCTGACTGTGTGAGTAAGATAAGCGACCCTAGTGGCCGACACAAACACCGGGCCCATTTAGGAGTGGCACTGCAGTGTCACGCAGGATGTCCCTTCCAAAAAACCCTCCCCAAACAGCACATGACGCAAAGAAAAAAAGAGGCGCAATGAGGTAGCTGTGTGAGTAAGATTAGCGACCGTAGTGGCCGACACAAACACCGGGCCCATTTAGGAGTGGCACTGCAGTGTCACGCAGGATGTCCCTTCCAAAAAACCCTCCCCAAACAGCACATGACGCAAAGAAAAAAGAGGCGCAATGAGGTAGCTGTGTGAGTAAGATTAGCGACCCTAGTGGCCGACACAAACACCGGGCCCATTTAGGAGTGGCACTGCAGTGTCACGCAGGATGTCCCTTCCAAAAAACCCTCCCCAAACAGCACATGACGCAAAGAAAAATAAAAGAAAAAAGAGGTGCAAGATGGAATTGTCCTTGGGCCCTCCCACCCACCCTTATGTTGTATAAACAAAACAGGACATGCACACTTTAACCAACCCATCATTTCAGTGACAGGGTCTGCCACACGACTGTGACTGATATGACGGGTTGGTTTGGACCCCCCCCAAAAAAGAAGCAATTAATCTCTCCTTGCACAAACTGGCTCTACAGAGGCAAGATGTCCACCTCATCATCATCCTCCGATATATCACCGTGTACATCCCCCTCCTCACAGATTATCAATTCGTCCTCACTGGAATCCACCATCTCAGCTCCCTGTGTACTTTGTGGAGGCAATTGCTGCTGGTCAATGTCTCCGCGGAGGAATTGATTATAATTCATTTTAATGAACATCATCTTCTCCACATTTTCTGGATGTAACCTCGTACGCCGATTGCTGACAAGGTGAGCGGCGGCACTAAACACTCTTTCGGAGTACACACTTGTGGGAGGGCAACTTAGGTAGAATAAAGCCAGTTTGTGCAATGGCCTCCAAATTGCCTCTTTTTCCTGCCAGTATAAGTATGGACTGTGTGACGTGCCTACTTGGATGCGGTCACTCATATAATCCTCCACCATTCTTTCAATGGTGAGAGAATCATATGCAGTGACAGTAGACGACATGTCCGTAATCGTTGTCAGGTCCTTCAGTCCGGACCAGATGTCAGCATCAGCAGTCGCTCCAGACTGCCCTGCATCACCGCCAGCGGGTGGGCTCTGAATTCTGAGCCTTTTCCTCGCACCCCCAGTTGCGGGAGAATGTGAAGGAGGAGATGTTGACAGGTCGCGTTCCGCTTGACTTGACAATTTTCTCACCAGCAGGTCTTTCAACCCCAGCAGACTTGTGTCTGCCGGAAAGAGAGATCCAAGGTAGGCTTTAAATCTAGGATCGAGCATGGTGGCCAAAATGTAGTGCTCTGATTTCAACAGATTGACCACCCGTGAATCCTTGTTAAGCGAATTAAGGGCTCCATCCACAAGTCCCACATGCCTAGCGGAATCGCTCCGTGTTAGCTCCTCCTTCAATGTCTCCAGCTTCTTCTGCAAAAGCCTGATGAGGGGAATGACCTGACTCAGGCTGGCAGTGTCTGAACTGACTTCACGTGTGGCAAGTTCAAAGGGCAGCAGAACCTTGCACAACGTTGAAATCATTCTCCACTGCGCTTGAGACAGGTGCATTCCACCTCCTATATCGTGCTCAGTTGTATAGGCTTGAATGGCCTTTTGCTGCTCCTCCAACCTCTGAAGCATATAGAGGGTTGAATTCCACCTCGTTACCACTTCTTGCTTCAGATGATGGCAGGGCAGGTTCAGTAGTTTTTGGTGGTGCTCCAGTCTTCTGTACGTGGTGCCTGTACGCCGAAAGTGTCCCGCAATTCTTCTGGCCACCGACAGCATCTCTTGCACGCCCCTGTCGTTTTTTAAATAATTCTGCACCACCAAATTCAAGGTATGTGCAAAACATGGGACGTGCTGGAATTTGCCCATATTTAATGCACACACAATATTGCTGGCGTTGTCCGATGCCACAAATCCACAGGAGAGTCCAATTGGGGTAAGCCATTCCGCGATGATCTTCCTCAGTTGCCGTAAGAGGTTTTCAGCTGTGTGCGTATTCTGGAAGGCGGTGATACAAAGCGTAGCCTGCCTAGGAAAGAGTTGGCGTTTGCGAGATGCTGCTACTGGTGCCGCCGCTGCTGTTCTTGCGGCGGGAGTCCATACATCTACCCAGTGGGCTGTCACAGTCATATAGTCCTGACCCTGCCCTGCTCCACTTGTCCACATGTCCGTGGTTAAGTGGACATTGGGTACAGCTGCATTTTTTAGGACACTGGTGACTCTTTTTCTGAGGTCTGTGTAAATTTTCGGTATCGCCTGCCTAGAGAAATGGAACCTAGATGGTATTTGGTACCGGGGACACAGTACCTCCAACAAGTCTCTAGTTGGCTCTGCAGTAATGATGGATACCGGAACCACGTTTCTCACCACCCAGGATGCCAAGGCCTCAGTTATCCGCTTTGCAGTAGGATGACTGCTGTGATATTTCATCTTCCTCGCAAAGGACTGTTGGACAGTCAATTGCTTGGTGGAAGTGGTAAAAGTGGTCTTACGACTTCCCCTCTGGGATGACCATCGACTCCCAGCAGCAACAACAGCAGCGCCAGCAGCAGTAGGCGTTACACGCAAGGATGCATCGGAGGAATCCCAGGCAGGAGAGGACTCGTCAGAATTGCCAGTGACATGGCCTGCAGGACTATTGGCATTCCTGGGGAAGGAGGAAATTGACACTGAGGGAGTTGGTGGGGTGGTTTGCGTGAGCTTGGTTACAAGAGGAAGGGATTTACTGGTCAGTGGACTGCTTCCGCTGTCACCCAAAGTTTTTGAACTTGTCACTGACTTATTATGAATGCGCTGCAGGTGACGTATAAGGGAGGATGTTCCGAGGTGGTTAACGTCCTTACCCCTACTTATTACAGCTTGACAAAGGGAACACACGGCTTGACACCTGTTGTCCGCATTTCTGTTGAAATACCTCCACACCGAAGAGCTGATTTTTTTGGTATTTTCACCAGGCATGTCAACGGCCATATTCCTCCCACGGACAACAGGTGTCTCCCCGGGTGCCTGACTTAAACAAACCACCTCACCATCAGAATCCTCCTGGTCAATTTCCTCCCCAGCGCCAGCAACACCCATATCCTCCTCATCCTGGTGTACTTCAACACTGACATCTTCAATCTGACTATCAGGAACTGGACTGCGGGTGCTCCTTCCAGCACTTGCAGGGGGCGTGCAAATGGTGGAAGGCGCATGCTCTTCACGTCCAGTGTTGGGAAGGTCAGGCATCGCAACCGACACAATTGGACTCTCCTTGTGGATTTGGGATTTCGAAGAACGCACAGTTCTTTGCGGTGCTACTGCTTTTGCCAGCTTGAGTCTTTTCATTTTTCTAGCGAGAGGCTGAGTGCCTCCATCCTCATGTGAAGCTGAACCACTAGCCATGAACATAGGCCAGGGCCTCAGCCGTTCCTTGCCACTCCGTGTGGTAAATGGCATATTGGCAAGTTTACGCTTCTCCTCCGACAATTTTATTTTAGGTTTTGGAGTCCTTTTTTTACTGATATTTGGTGTTTTGGATTTGACATGCTCTGTACTATGACATTGGGCATCGGCCTTGGCAGACGACGTTGCTGGCATTTCATCGTCTCGGCCATGACTAGTGGCAGCAGCTTCAGCACGAGGTGGAAGTGGATCTTGATCTTTCCCTAATTTTGGAACCTCAACATTTTTGTTCTCCATATTTTAATAGGCACAACTAAAAGGCACCTCAGGTAAACAATGGAGATGGATGGATACTAGTATACAATTATGGACGGACTGCCGAGTGCCGACACAGAGGTAGCTACAGCCGTGGACTACCGTACTGTACTGTGTCTGCTGCTAATATAGACTGGTTGATAAAGAGATGTAGTAGTATGTATAAGTATAAAGAAGAAAGAAAAAAAACCACGGGTAGGTGGTATACAATTATGGACGGACTGCCGAGTGCCAACACAGAGGTAGCTACAGCCGTGGACTACCGTACTGTACTGTGTCTGCTGCTAATATAGACTGGTTGATAAAGAGATGTAGTAGTATGTATGTATAAAGAAGAAAGAAAAAAAAACCTCGGGTAGGTGGTATACAATTATGGACGGACTGCCGAGTGCCGACACAGAGGTAGCTACAGCCGTGAACTACCGTACTGTACTGTGTCTGCTGCTAATATAGACTGGTTGATAAAGAGATGTAGTAGTATGTATGTATAAAGAAGAAAGAAAAAAAAACCTCGGGTAGGTGGTATACAATTATGGACAGACTGCCGAGTGCCGACACAGAGGTAGCTACAGCCGTGAACTACCGTACTGTACTGTGTCTGCTGCTAATATAGACTGGTTGATAAAGAGATGTAGTAGTATGTATGTATAAAGAAGAAAGAAAAAAAAACCTCGGGTAGGTGGTATACAATTATGGACGGACTGCCGAGTGCCGACACAGAGGTAGCTACAGCCGTGAACTACCGTACTGTACTGTGTCTGCTGCTAATATAGACTGGTTGATAAAGAGATGTAGTAGTATGTATGTATAAAGAAGAAAGAAAAAAAAAACACGGGTAGGTGGTATACAATTATGGACGGACTGCCGAGTGCCGACACAGAGGTAGCTACAGCCGTGGACTACCGTACTGTACTGTGTCTGCTGCTAATATAGACTGGTTGATAAAGAGATGTAGTAGTATGTATGTATAAAGAAGAAAGAAAAAAAAACCACGGGTAGGTGGTATACAATTATGGATGGACTGCCGAGTGCCGACACAGAGGTAGCTACAGCCGTGAACTACCGTACTGTGTCTGCTGCGACTGGATGATAAATAATGATATAAAAAATATATATATATCACTACTGCAGCCGGACAGGTATATATTATATAATGACGGACCTGCTGGACACTGTCTGTCAGCAGAATGAGTTTTTTATAGAATAAAAAAAAAAACACCACACAAGTGAAGTCACACGACGAGTGTTTAACTTTTTCAGGCAATCACAATATAGTATACTACTAACTATACTGGTGGTCAGTGTGGTCAGGTCACTGGTCAGTCACACTGGCAGTGGCACTCCTGCAGCAAAAGTGTGCACTGTTTAATTTTAATATAATATGTACTCCTGGCTCCTGCTATAACCTATAACTGGCACTGCAGTGCTCCCCAGTCTCCCCCACAATTATAAGCTGTGTGAGCTGAGCACAGTCAGATATATATACATAGATGATGCAGCACACTGGGCTGAGCAGTGCACACAGATATGGTATGTGACTGAGTCACTGTGTGTATCGTTTTTTTCAGGCAGAGAACGGATATATTAAATAAAACTACACTGTCTGGTGGTCACTGTGGTCAGTCACTAGTAAACTCTGCACTCTCTACACTTCTACAGTACTCCTAAGCTCCAGTAAATCAGGTCAATCTCTCTCTCTCTCTCTCTCTTCTAATCTAAATGGAGAGGACGCCAGCCACGTCCTCTCCCTATCAATCTCAATGCACGTGTGAAAATGGCGGCGACGCGCGGCTCCTTATATAGAATCCGAGTCTCGCGAGAATCCGACAGCGTCATGATGACGTTCGGGCGCGCTCGGGTTAACCGAGCAAGGCGGGAGGATCCGAGTCTGCTCGGACCCGTGAAAAAAACCATGAAGTTCGGGCGGGTTCGGATTCAGAGAAACCGAACCCGCTCATCTCTATTGTCTACCCCTTTGTCAAGGTGAGTAAAAAGTTTTTTACTCACCTTGACAAAGGGGTAGACAAGCCCCGAAACGTTGGCCTTGCTGTGATATGAATTAAATTTCACACTTGATTTTTTACCACGAGAGAGTCTCCGAGTGCCACTGCTTGTTAGATGTGAGATACATGTGTTATATTTCCAGAGGGCACCGGAGCCAATTAACATCTAAGGGTGAGTGCCGGTCCAACAGATTATATATATATATATATATATATATATAGATTAGCAAATACCTACAAGCAACTATTTTTCGTTCAATAATAAAGGATGTGTTATTCCGGGATGCGTCAGCATTCATGTGCCGACGCCGGAATCCCAACACAACTTGGGAGACCGGCGCTGGAAGTCCAACAACCACCATCCCAAAGCTAATTATTGGGGTGACTTTTAGGGTTGGGGGTTTAAATTAGGCATTGGGGGGAGGGGTTTTTATCCCCAGCTGCCTCCCCCGGAGAGGGAGGGGGTAAAAATACTTACCCCCGCCAATGTCGGGGGTTATCATACTGAATCTGTTATTCCAAGTATATTTTAAGTCAGTAATCACAAAAATGCAAGAATGAAAGAAAATTTCCTCAGCATAAAATTAATTCATATATAATAAAAAATTAATCAATACGTATGAACATTCAATGCAGGGAATAGGCTGGGGGCAACCCAGCCACTGTTGGAGTGTTGAGCCTGCCCCCAGTGTTACATTAAAACATCGGCATCCAGGGGGCGTGGCCTAGGGAAATAAGGCAAGTCCTTCATTTTTTGACGCATGTAAACGTCCTATGCTTCGGGTGTGGGGGGCACCTTATGTCTGTTTCCACTGGGAGACATATTGTCTAGAAATTGTCCTGCTTGTAATACTATAGTGCACATGGTGGGCGTGGCTACAAAGGTGGCAAGATTATTGGTGAGGCAGATTTGGAGAACCTAGCAAAGCTCTTGATGATACTGCACACCCAAACCAGCAAAAATGGTAATGTAGAGATATATATACTGGTGGACTGTGAAAATTAATAACTTTATAAAGATTTATCCCATCATCATGACAAACCTAATAATAATTTTTAAGGGGATCATGCGGGCACAGTCGAACACTTGCCAGGTTCAGGGCATAGTGACTGGCGCACTTACGGTGCATTGACGCTTGGGACTAAGGAATGGGCAGTATGCAATTATATAAGTCTAGGCCACGCTGAGCAGTGCCCATGTTATATCCTATAAGGCTTCTGTGTGTGCTGTTACTGGTGGTTCTTCTGGTGTTTTAACCCTCCCTGACTCTTTATGTTGCCTGTTGTCTACTACTTTCTCTTTGATGTTCCATTTGATTGACTGTTGCTGGATATGGACCCTGTCACTTTCTAGGTATAGAACCCTGTATCTTTTGACAATAAACAACACTAGATTATTAATGCCTGGGAGCAACAGAATACCCCTCACATTGAAATAAAGCGGGCTGCTATTGGTGGAGAACATAGAAGCCTGGTCACTGGTGGTTAATAACAGAGGGAGGGACCAATAGTGACAGTACACAACCCTGGCACCATGCTTTGCCATCTATCCCTGAATGTCAGGGAGGGCTGCCGGCAGTCGAAATCCCGGTGTTGGAATTCCGACCCACAGACAAAATACCGGCACAGGAACTCCGACATGAGTCGAAATTATACGCTAGTGTACCTGGCCAATAAAGCTGATTCTGAAATGCCGTCGCTGAAATCCCGGACGCCAGCATCCCGATTGTAAGTATGCCGGGGATACTTAGTTTTAGGCACCCCCGCGGAGAGCTAGGATTAGGCTGCGGGGGAGGGTTAGGGTTAGACTGCGGGGGGGGATTAGGGTTAGGCTTCGGGGAGAAAGGGATTAGGATCAGGTTGCGGGGAAGAAAGTTAGGGGGTTTGGTAGGGAAAGTAAGTGTACTTACCTCACCCCTGTCATGTTCTTCTCCATCAGGATGCCGCTCTCCTTCATATGACCACCAGCATAGCAAATGCCACTGAAATGTATTACACCCGTCAGAGAGACTCCTTGAAATATCAGCAATCTCTCTGACTCCCTGAAGAATCTTGCACCTTACTCACAATATGTAGCTGTTATGTACTCGGGGGGGAATCAGAGATACTGTATATACATTCAGATAGGATTTCCCTGCGGGTGTGGTTCATTAGGTCGACATACTTTGGGTCGACCACTGAAGGTCGACATGCATTATGTCGACGTTATCATTATGTCGACATGGAAAGGGTCGACGTGAGTTTTTGACAGTTTTTGGTGTCGTTTTCTTCGTAAAGTGATGGTGAACCTCAATTAGTGCACCGTGTCCCCTCTCAGCTTCGGGCAAGGTGCCTTGCTACGCTACCGCTGCGCTCAGCACAGGTTACCGTTCCCAATTGTAGTCCACGTGGATCGTTAAGTATGAAAAAGGTGAAAAAAATGCTAAAAATTGTGAAAAACTCATGTCGACCTTTTTGTATGTCGGCCTAGTAAATGTCAACCTAATGACCAAGTCAACCTAGTGGCCATGTCGACCTAATGCATGTCAACCTTCAGTGGTTGACCCAATGTATGTCGACCTAACGACCGCCTCCCTTCCCTGCATTGGTTACAAGGCAAAGTGATCTCTATGGCTACATGAATTTTCAAATAAGGTTTCTCGTGGCCTCTTATATGGAACCACATGTGAGTAGAACACAATACATGAACAAGCCCTGAAATGTATCCGTGTTGTTTTGTCAACAAATAGATCTTACTGTGCAACAATGCTCGGGCACAGCAGTACACGCCCGCTTTAACACCGCGCTCATAGGTGTTGCTTTCTCAATCTCCCTGAAACATACATGCCGGCAATTTGGCTGCCCCGTCCAGGAGGGGACAGCCAGGTCAGCACAGCAGGGGGACGTGGTGGGCAATGTACTGCCTAATGGGGGCGGAGCTGGGGGCATGACAGCATAGACACATCATCAAGGCCCCACCCACGCTACATAATGCTGAGGTCACCGCCAATGCAAGGCAGGGCGCAGGGGCCATGATGACACGATTCTCGTCATAGGACCCCCCAGACGGCGACATCTGCTTGGGGGATATGTGTGCTAATGTGGTGGGCTGCAGCAGGCTGCAGAGGGGATGTGGGGGGGAGACTTGCCCACTCTTCCGGGAGGCCAGGAGCGCCACACGATTTCCAGGACGTTCCGAGAGAGTAGGCAAGTATGCCCTGAAATGCTTTTTTCAAAAGTAGGCAGGTATGCCTGGCACCAATTTAAAACATTTCAAAAGCTCATTCATACTCAGGTTTTAATCATTCGTTAGTTCTATTTTATATCAGAAATTCCCCCCTGATCTACAGTAATTATAATACACACTACCCAAGTGTTCCATGAGACTCCACACTACCCTGGGAACCCAAAGATCTGTCCGGACTAGACAGACAGTCTAGAAGAGATAAGTCCACACAGAGATATCTGCAATCATGTTTCACACAATGCATCTGTAAGAAAAATGTTTATTTATATTAAATTGTTTACTTCCTGTTGTTGAAATTATATCTCATTTATACGAACCAATCCTGTGCTGCTTGGTGTTCCCCTGCCTTCAACAAATGGTCCTCCTAAGTCACTTTTGAGAACTGGAAAAATGTTATAGGACACTAAACTGATGTAACATATGGAGGCAGGCTAAAGCATATATGTGATTATTGACAGTGTTGCTTTGTTTTAACTGCATTTAACCCCTTATTTGTACATACTCCATTGCTTGTACTTTGTCCAGTGTAACTTGCAGGCATATTGTTTTCTGTAAAATACAATAAACCACATTGGCCCTCATTCCGAGTTGTTCGCTCGCAAGCTGCTTTTAGCAGCAGTGCACACGCTAAGCCGCCGCCTACTGGGAGTGAATCTTAGCTTAGCAAAATTGCGAACGAAAGATTCGCAATATTGCGAAAAGACTTCTCTGTGCAGTTTCTGAGTAGCTCGAGACTTACTCTTCCCGTGCGATCAGTTCAGTGCTTGTCGTTCCTGGTTTGACGTCACAAACACACCCAGCGTTCGCCCAGACACTCCTCCGTTTCTCCAGCCACTCCCGCGTTTTTCCCAGAAACGGTAGCGTTTTTTCACACACTCCCATAAAACGGCTAGTTTCCGCCCAGAAACACCCACTTCCTGTCAATCACACTCCGATCTCCAGAACGAAGAAAAAACCTCGTAATGCCGTGAGTAAAATACCAATCTTCATAGCAAATTTACTTGGCGCAGTCGCAGTGCGAACATTGCGCATGCGCAGTTAGCGGAAAATCGCTGCGATGCGAAGAAAATTACCGAGCGAACAACTCGGAATGACCACCATTGTCAATAAGCATCACCAATTAAATAAATTCTAGAATCACATTAAAATAGAATTAAAATATATTAAATATATTACATGTTAGGAGCTCTATAAAGAAAATACCTAACTCCAAAGTGAAAATCCCTTTAATAGACATGCTGTGATTGATTCTGAGGCACCGGAAACATGAATCTACTCTATACGTGATTGCAGTGTGGGATCCACTCATCATTCGCAGCAGAGCGGCATTGCTAATTTAGTATCCACCTTGCAGCGAGCTGCAGCAGTGGATACGAAAAATACTAGAGCAATTCTGGAGCGATCCAAAAAGTAGCTGTCCCCACAATCTCTGACACCGCTACCATGAATCCTTACACTGCTGGGTATGAGCTGCACGCATATGTGAACCATACTTGACTACTCTTCCGGAAAGGCTGGGTGTCTCCCAAAAATCCAGAGGTACTCCTGACCTCCCGAAAAAGTTGTCAAGTCTCCCGGCCGGATGCCACCCGCCCACAAGTATGATGTAAAAACGTGCTGTGGAGGTATCTGACTGGGGACAGAAGGATCCGAAAGATCCCATTCTGCAAACCAGACCTTCTTCCCATAAGAAGGAGCAGGGGGTCTGGAAACCGTCAACATCTGAAGATGGAGTTGGTTCCTGCAGTTAAGTTTCGAAAACAGTATTTTCAGAGCTTAATGAATTTAGATCCCATACTATTGTATGGGTACTGCCCGCCACAATGGGACTGAAAGAGAAGCAGCAAATACCCGTGATATCTCCTGCATTAACTTTATAATTAGTATCCATTCAGGATACCGGCAATCAGGATCCTGGAATACCAACACTGATCGAAAAGCTGGCGCTAGGATCCCGAACGCTGGAATCTCAATCAATATCTGCCGGTAGTCCTCACCGGTAAGGGAGGTGGGGTGTAGAGATTAGGTTTAGTCTGCGGGAAAGGGCTGTGGGCAGTTAGGGTTAGGGTTATGCACCCCCGAGGATGGTTAGGCACCACCAGGGAGGGTTAGTGGTAGGCTGAAGGGGAGGGAAGGTTAGGGATAGGCTGCGGGAAGGTTGGGTTAGGGTAAGGGGGTGACTAAACATACTTACCCGACCCCTGACGGGAATCTCTGCATCGGGATGCTGGTGTCGGTCATATGACCCCCGGCATATGGTATGTATTCCTTATAATTATTGGCACCATTACTTCATTTGTACAGATAAGGGGATAATGAATGAGCCCCTTAGTATCTAAACTGTAGCAATGTTAATAGTTTTTGGAAATACCGCTGTGAGGGAACGAGGTTCCGTAGGTCACACAGACCAACACCAGTAACAAATTGAATGCCGTTTTATTAATTACAGTACCAACCGTACTCTTAATGATATGCTCCACCTACAGGATCACAAGCATACAATAACTTCCACCGGTGGATAACAGTCCAGGAAGTGGCAGGACAGAGTCCCAAGTGGCACAATAACAGTCGGAATGTACGCAGTCACCGAATGAAGTGCAAATGGCAAAAGTACCTGGCCAGTGCATTACCTTTTAGATCAGTCTTCACCAAAACAAAAACACGGTTTATACTTGGGGGCCTTTTATACCCACCTCAAGCTACCATGGAAACTGATAGTCCCCATATCAGTAGATACACCCTTATTGGTGCTTGGCTATTTGAGGCCAGACCCCTTCACCTGCCCCAGGTGACATGCTGCCTGTGGAGCAGTGTATAATATGCTTATGCTCTTGTCTAAGTTTATATTTCTGCTTAGCTTAATGTCACTATTGCTATTCTCATTGTGGATACGCTTTATGTAAAGCTTTCTATGATACATCACTTGTAAAAAAAAATCAAAACAGTATCTGGGTGTACACATATAGTGCGGGATGGCAAAATAAAAACAGAACTCAAAGATTCTCTTCGCACCTCTGGGAAACATCCTGTTCGGCTGCATCTGATTCACTCACTGCAGTTTTGCACATCTCTAGAGTGCAGACAGTAGGGGGTTTATTTATTAAAGGTCAATTTTTCATTGATTTTAATTGATTTCAAACCGATGAAAACTATCTCAATGTTGTGTTTCAGGGGCTGAAACCCACATTTACTAACAGATGATTTTTGATATTCATTTTTAAATATTAGTAAATGTGTGTTTTTGTCCTGGAAGTGCAACATTGTTGAAATCAGACAGCATCGATGAAAATCAACATTTAGTAAATATACCGCTAGGGGTAATGTGGAACATTGCGGCGCATAACACAATAGGTACCAACATTCGCCTGCAGATGAGCCTTGTAATGGGACAGTAGCTGCTGGTGCTACTGTACAGATACTCTGCAGAATCATTCTGTTCACAATTCACAATCATTTCACTAATATAGGGGGAATTCAGTTAGCCATGGTAATTTAATGCGTGCTAATTGATCCCCGGGGCTATTCAATTAGTCCCCCAAGACAACCTGCAGGCTGCAGTTTACAGGGATTTTATTGAGCAGACCTGAAAAGATATCTCCAATACATTGCCTGTTTTCTGGTGCCGCAAACCCGCTAACACATCGGTCCGGGAACTTATCCTGGATTCTATGTGTTAATGCCCGAAATCAGTTAATTTAACTGGCAAAAAAAGGGGCTCTAACTAAATAGCCCCAGGCATTAAAGCCCGAGACTACCACCCTTTTTCACAGCCGTTAAATTAATGGATCTATTGATTTACCCTAATGACTGTAACAACTTTCCCTGTGGTGTGCTTGTGACCCCCCCCCCCCTAAAAAAAAAATCTCCCCCATGATGTGTGAGGAGCATGCTGCCATAAGGGTGATGCTGAGGAAACACTCCCTCATATGGATCGGAGTTTGGATTGTGGTGTCTTCAGACATCAGTAGCTGGGTGGGAGTGTGGGAGTACACTGGTGTAAACTCAATTGTGTTGAATGTGTCTGCACTTTACACTTTTTAGGGCTGATGTAGATTTGGGCTTAAGGCCCATTGTATATATGTAGAGTCGGATGTATGTTACACCTTTGAGGTTTGAACCCATACTCCAAAAGAGGGAAGGAAGAATGGTCTAGTGTAGCTTCCGTCCCTACCTTACGAACTATGTAGAGTCAGAAGTAGCACCCTGGTGCAAGATATGTGCTGATGATGATCACTATGTGAAAGTAACTCTAGTACTTGTACAGGCAAATTTTTGTAGTGTGCCAATACCAGCGCTAAGCTATGCCACCCAGGGCTGGTGTAATTATATTGGGGAAATCAGTAGCAAGGGGTCCCTCTGCCAGAGTGCCAACCAGCCCTAGTCCAGTCAGCACAGGTATATATACCCTAGGTGTATCAGGCTCTCCAAAAAAAAAATCCTGATATTTCCTCCAAGAATAAACTGTCCCTGTGTGGGACACAAGGGTGCTTCCCACACTGCGGGTGTGGGGTAATACAGAAAATGAAAGGATAAATATTCCATGCTGCATTACTGATGTCAGCATGTCCTGGCCGACTTAAAGTATTTGGGCATACTGATGCTTATAGTACTAGAAGTGGCAGGATATTCACCAATACCAGCATGCCGTATTCCAGACACCACTGGGACCTGTAATGCAACATGGCACAAAAGGCTGTACATTAAGACACACTGATTTTGAAATAAAAACACCTCAACACACAACCCTCATTCACCAATGTATTGTATATCTAATCCTCCTCTTCAGTCTATGTAGGCTCCTCAGGTGATGAGTATTTGCACCTTAGAGAACCATGCAGCGAATAAGCTATGTCTCTTCTATTTCTTCAGTGGGGTGACCGCGTTCCCACACCCTGAGGACCATCAGAATCCCCATTCTAATACATTGATACACTTAAAGCATTCTTTAAGCTTAAAGAATATCTTACACTATTAGCATACCTTACTAAAATTAAACATTTTTATTGAAAGATACCTGCAGCTCTGCAAAGTCTGCATATTGTGCAAATGGCATATTTTTAATTGGCCCAATTACATTTACACTTTTGGCATAAATTGCTTATTACTTCATCAGCCACCTTAATGTTATTAAACGATACTTGCCTACTCTATCTGATTGTCAGGGAGACTCCCTGAAATAATACTAATCTCCCTGACTTCCTGAAGAGTCTGACAATCTCCCTGATTGCACCTTACCCCCATTATGTAGCGGTTTATTCTTGCGGGGGTAAAAAAATCAGAGATACATACATTTCCCTGCATTGGCTATAAGGCACAATGATCCATATTGCGACATAGGGATGGCCATCGTTGTGTTCACCATTGATGGTTGCCATTGATGGTGGAACTGAGAGTGGCCATCGATAGTAACTAACTATGCTATGGGAGACCATCAATGGTTTCTCTCATCGATGGCCATTCCTGTTATTTCTGTGAAAGACCCGCAGGCCAATCACAGCCAGGGGGCGGGGCTTCGCAGGTGTCGTGTCTCGGCATCTTGTAAAATAAAAATCATTTAGGCCTAGCCATCGATGGAGGGAGGCCATTTGGTTCTCCCCCATCGATGGTAAAAGTATGCGACATCGGTCATAGACCATCGATGATTTCAAATCACCGATGGTCGATGGCCATCCCTATTGCGACATGTATATTCATTTGAGGTTTCTTGTGGCTACTTGTCAGTAAAACACAATACATTAACAAGCTCTGAAAAGTATCAGTGTGTAGATCTTACCGTACTAACTGCTTTGGCGATCATTTATATTTGACATGCCTTTCAGACGCAGCAGCACACATACACTTTAATACCGCGCTCATAGGTGTTGCTAGGTCTGTATTAAACCTGCATCTGTATGGACACCTGCCTGCTGTCCAGCCACAGGAGAGTCACTAATACCCCTTTCAGACCGCCAGCTATGAACATGGGTTATTGGCACATGAGCGCGCATAACCCGTGTTCATGTGCGGTCTGAAAGGTGCTAGGGGAAAAATACTGGTATGTCAACCCTGGTCGCGAGTAGGGTTGAACTCGCTGTGCGGTGTGAACAGGAGCAGGGTCGATGTGGCGGGGCCCCTGAGGCAGGTCGCACCCTTGGAGCTCCCGGGTGCGATCCGCCTCAGGCGGTGTGAAAGGGGTATAAGCTAGGGGCAGGTAGCTGACTATCAGGATGCTACAGTAGAGGGTGTAATAAAAAAAGATAAAGGTGAGATCCTTGCTGTGTCCAATTTTGAATATGCAATTTCCCTTGAACTCCCCCAGAGCTCAGATAGCACAGATAGTACAGATTTTGACTAAGTGCCAATTTTGACTATACTTTGTACTAGATCAGAGATTATCAACCTTTTACAACTCGCGGCACACTGAACAAGATTTCAATATTGCCAAGGCACACTCAAATATAATGGTGATGCATGGTGCAGTTCCGTGTCCTAGGATGTCATGTTGCAGCTTCTCCATAGGTAACGCCTGAGCCACATCTGCGTAAGCCAGAAGATCCCAACACTGCCCGGGCCTAAAATTAGAACTGGCTCTGCAACCACGAAACCCACCAGTATTGATTGTTCCAGGGCCTCAGTAGTGGCAAAACAATGACGGGCTTGGTTCTGCTTCTCTGGTGGCACACCTGGAGACTGCTCAGGGCACACTAGTGTGCCATGGCACAGTGGTTGAAAAACACTGTACTAGATAGTATACTAGATAGTCAAGATTGACTTGCCTGCACAGTCTATCTAGCCTTACGATACCGACCCCACTGGAGCGTGCATCGGGATCGAATATGTATCGCAAGCTGCCTTATAACACCTTGAGGTATGCACTAACTTTTCATAAGATTTTGAGTATATAGTCAAAATCTTAGGGTGTGTACACACGGTGAGATTCTGGCTATGTTCGATTTTCACTTTGCGATTTCCCTTGAACTCCCCAGAGCCCAGCACCACCGATTTTGACTAACTTTTCTTGAGATATGGAGTATGTGTGCTTACGGTTTTGGCTTATGTGAGATTTTGGCTTATGTGAGACTTGGACTATCTCATTATAATAGTGGGATGACATCACAGGGTTGGGGGGAGTGTCTTTTTCGACTGTCAGCCATTTTTAAAACAGTGCATTTCTGCTCTGTGGTTGATTTTTGTAAAAAAAAATTTGCATGGAACCCATGGATTCTACATGGACAAGAGGACCGAGGCGCTACGTGGAACACTAGGTAAGTATGTGTGAGTGTCAGTGTGTGTTAATGGGGTATCTTGGGCTATTTCTTTTATTGTGGAACTACAGGTACCAGCGGGCCCTTTAATTCTCTGCATGCTGGTACTTGTGGTTCTCCAAGTACCAGCATGCGGGGGAGGCTTGCTGGGACTTGTAGTTCCACAGCAAAAGACTTATTTTTTTACACAATTTTGCCCATCAGCCCGGCACCCACCGCCCAGGGGTGCTGGGGACAGCCTCAGGCTTCACCCCTGGCCCTTGGGTGCCTGGAGGGGGGGAACCCTTTATTTAAGGGGTCCCCACCCCCCCAGGGAACCCCGGCCAGGGGTGACTAGTTGGGGTGTGTGATGCTGCGGCCGCAGGGACCTGTATAAAAGTGTCCCCTGGCTGCGGCATCACCTCCCTGTCTAGTGGAGCCCGGTGCTGGTTTCAAAAATACGGGGGACCCCTACTCTTTTTGTCCTCCGTATTTTCGGAACCAGGACCGGTCCAAAAGCCCGGTGCTGGTTGCTTAAATATGGGGGACCCCTACTCCATTTTTCCCTCATAGTTTTGCAACCAGGACCGGCTCAAAGAGCCTGAGGCTGGTTATGCTTTCTGGGTGGACCTGCACATCTTTTTTTTTTTTTTTTTTACTTTTAACACTTTACCATTTTCACACAGAAGCATGCACGGATCTTAGTGGTCTGTGTATGCTTCTAACTAAG
This sequence comes from Pseudophryne corroboree, assembly GCF_028390025.1. Lineage (NCBI taxonomy): Eukaryota > Metazoa > Chordata > Amphibia > Anura > Myobatrachidae > Pseudophryne > Pseudophryne corroboree. Next base: position 149,487,427 of record NC_086449.1, read on the forward strand.
GGGGTCATTTTGACCTGATTGCTTGCTGCAGTTCATCACAGCGATCAGGTCAGAAGTGCTGCCCCGGCGCATGGCTGACAGCCGACAGCGATCGCCTCTGCCTGATTGACAGGCAGAGGCGGGAGGGGGCGGCACGGCGGCGTTTGTCTGCCGTTTTGTGAGCGCGGTCCGGCCAATGCAGGCGTGGCCAGACCGTGCGGGGGGCAGGCCGCAGCAGCTGCTTGATGTCACACGGAGCTGCTGCGACCCGGGCAGCGATTAGTAGCTCCCGGCCAGCACACAAAAGCTGCGCTGGCCAGGAGTTACTACTGAAGTGCGAAAGCATCACAGCTGTGTGATGCTTTTGCACTTCTGTGGGGGGGGAGGCCTGACATGCGGCGCAGACTAGCCCTGTGCTGGGCATCCCCCCACATGTCGGTGTGCCTGATCGTAGCCCTGCAAAATTATGCAGGGCTACGATGAGGTCTGAATTAGGCTCTAATAAAACATGACCCAAAAAAAGACACATCAAAAATTTGTAGTTTTCGCCAGTATTCCTCCCCACAGCAACACTCCGTTCCCATCCACCCCCCCCCAAAAAAAATCCACCCCCCCACCTAAAAATGCTATAGGGCGTTTTTACTAACTGCCAATAACACAATATTAACCCCTTTACATTTTAAAAAAAATACACAACACATTTTGATTTTTTCAAAAACTTTATAAAAATATTAAATGACAACGCCAACTCTGGCCAGGATTCATACGCTGTACCATGAGAAAGAGTGCCTTTTGACAGGGACTATACCAACAGAACAGGAATCGGGCGTATCCGAGTACAGTAGAGGCAAACCGATTTTGCCTTGGGTGAAGAACAGCAGCAAATTTCCAAACAGTCTTGAAGGAACACAAAAAGTGCAGTCATCACAACAATCCATAGTCTGGGACAGTGAGGTCACAAAACCGACGCTGCAGTACTAATGACCTCAATAAAGTTCACTTGGAGCAAGAGCGTAGGATAAGGTCACCAGCAGATTTTTTCAACAAAACTAAAAAACCTGGTACAAAAAAACTAATTATAAATAATCGACGTGTCCGAGTACATGCCACTGGACGAGGTGCTAGATTGGGGGTAGGGGCTGGGCTGTATGGCTCCCGCCGGAAAAAAAAGTCAGTTGCGGAGGAGGGAAGGTGGGAGGGGGCAAATTTGGGTGATACCAACGGTCAGGTGGCACTATCTCACACGCCGGCACCAGTGTTTGGCGCCTGCCGTGTGAGGTAGCCTCACAGACTAACCGTTGGAGGATCAGTTTTTGATCCTCCGTTATCAGGCGCATTTCCGCAGCAATATAATTGCCAAATTGTTGTTCCACATCCGGGGGCCTATGCAGTACCTCCTCGGCGCGTTGGAAAAACTGCTGGGAGCCAGAGGGGGTGCTATAGGGGGCAGAAGTGGTCCTCTTTGCCGTGCGCCTTGGTCTTGCTGGATGTGGCTGTGGGGTTGCCACCAGCTCCACTACCGGCTCCTCCACTTCTGCCCCTTGACCTGTGGTAGGCTCCTCTTCCAGCTCCGGGGTAGGTTCCTGCAATATAAGAAAAACTAAAATTAGGTCTATGTCAAAATTTGTTGGTGGCATACCAAACAAATGTGTGTGTACTTACCAGATCCAGACTCTCCTGGGCTTCCTCTTCTACAAGAACTGGAGACTCTGGATCCAGAGCGTCCCGTGACCTTACCCGTGGTTCTTGCTCTATAATGAACTGAATTTGGTCATAGTACCGCGAGTCGGTTTATAGACCTCATCAGTCCCGGCTTCGGATCGCTGTGAATCCTGCACCTTCTTGTGTTCCTTGACGAGGACTGTTTGGAAATTTGCAATTTTTTTCTTCACCCAAGGCACATCGACATCATAGTTTCTGCCTCTACTGTACTCAATAAGCTGCCGATATACCCGATTCCGCTTGATTCTGTTGACATAGTCTGGGCTTCTGACACGCCACAGGCACTCGTTCTGATGGTACAGATCAATTAATCCTGACCAGAATTGGCGGTACTCTTCAGTTGACATTGCTGGTTGAAAATAAAATAACACAATTAACCGACAAAATACAACCGTCACATACAAAAAGCCTAAAAATACTATTAATTACACATATATATATATATATATTATCACATTAAAATACGCAGCACCCCCAAAAAAATGCATCCCTTAATGCGTCGCCACCGTCCCCCCAAACATTGGTGGTGTGCAGCCTCCCCTGTCCCCATGTGCCTCCCAGTGGTGCAAGTTGAAAAAATGTATTAGTGGTACTGTGTGCGCGTGCCAAAGGTGCACAGCCCCCCCCCCCCAAAAAAAAAGGGTGTGTCCGAATGCCACAAGGGGGAAAAGGCAATTAAATGGGGGGTGATACACATATGGGGGGGGGGGGGGGGGGGCAGATACACATATGAACCCAATAGTGCCAGATACAGAAATGCCCCCAGTGCCAGGTACACAAATGCCCCCCATTGCCAGGTACACAAATGGCCCTCATTGCCAGATACATTGCCCCCAGTGCCAGAAACACTGGCCCCCAGTACCATATTGCCAGCAGTGCCAGATACACAGCCCCTCTCCCAGCGCCAGATACATTGCCCCCGGTGCCAGATACACTGTGCCCCCCCCCAGCGCCAGATACATTGCCCCCAGTGCCAGGAACACTGCCCCCCCACAGCGCCAGGGCCTGGCCTCATTTTAATGGGCATGGCCTCGTCTGAAAAGACTACCTCGCACCCCAGTATTTGACCATGCACCAACAGATCACGCCCACCATAGGAAAAAAAAATCTACCATATTAAGCCCAACACAGTAATGCCCCCTGCACCATATTATGCCACACACTACAATGCCCTTGATACATTAAATCCCCACATTACGGCAGGCAGTCCCCATTTTACACATTACGGCAGGCAGTCCCCATTTTACACATTACGGCAGGCAAGTTGTCCCCATTTTACACATCACGGCAGGCAAGTGTCCCCCTTTTCACACATTATGGCAGGCAAGTGTCCCCCTTTTTACACATTATGGCAGGCAAGTGTCCCCCTTTTTACACATTATGGCAGGCAAGTGTCCCCCTTTTTACACAGTATGGCAGGCAAGAGTCCCCATTTTATACATCACGGCAGACAGAGTCCCCATTTTATGCATTACGGCAGGCAAGTGTTACCCTTTTTACACATTATGGCAGGCAAGTGTCCCCCTTTTTACACATTATGGCAGGCAAGTGTCCCCCTTTTTACACAGTACGGCAGGCAAGAGTCCCCATTTTATACATCACGGCAGACAGAGTCCCCATTTTATACATTACGGCAGGCAAGTGTCACCCTTTTTACACATTATGGCAGGCAAGTGTCCCCCTTTTTACACATTATGGCAGGCAAGTGTCCCCCTTTTTACACAGTATGGCAGGCAAGAGTCCCCATTTTATACATCACGGCAGACAGAGTCCCCATTTTATACATTACGGCAGGCAAGTGTTACCCTTTTTACACATTATGGCAGGCAAGTGTCCCCCTTTTTACACATTATGGCAGGCAAGTGTCCCCCTTTTTACACATTATGGCAGGCAAGAGTTCCCATTTTATACATCACGGCAGGCAAGAGTCTCCATTTTATACATCACGGCAGACAGAGTCCCCATTTTATACATTACGGCAGGCAAGTGTCCCCCTTTTTACACATTATGGCAGGCAAGTGTCCCCCTTTTTACACATTATGGCAGGCAAGTGTCCCCCTTTTTACACATGATGGCAGGCAAGTGTCCCCCTTTTTACACAGTATGACAGGCAAGTGTCCTCCTTTTTACACATTATGGCAGGCAAATGTCCCCCTTTTTACACATTATGGCAGGCAAGTGTCCCCCTTTTTACACAGTATGGCAGGCAAGAGTCCCTATTTTATACATCACGGTAGACAGAGTCCCCATTTTATACATTATGGCAGGCAAGTGTCCCCCTTTCTACGTTACAGTGCCAGATACATTGCCCCACAGTGCCAGATACGGTGCCCCCCCAGTGCCAGATATGGTGCCCCCCAGTGCCAGATAAGGTGCTCCCCAGTGCCAGATACGGTGCCCCCCCAGTGCCAGATATGGTGCCCCCCAGTGCCAGATATGGTGCCCCCCAGTGCCAGATATGGTGCTCCCCAGTGCCAGATTGCCCACAGTGCCAGATACACTGCCCCCCCCAGCGCCAGATACATTGCCACCAGTGCCAGGAACACTGCCCCCCCCCCCCCACAGCACCATATTGCCCCCAGTGCCAGATATTCTCTATCCCCCCCACGCCAGATACATTGCCCCACAGTGCCAGATATGTTGCCCCACAGTGCCAGATACGTTGCCCCACAGTGCCAGATACGGTGCCCCCCAGTGCTGCCCCCCGCCCCGCTGCTGATACCTACCGTTTTTCCTGAAGTTTTCTGGTGCCCACTGTTCCATGTGCTTCTTCTCAGCCTCCGCGCAGTGAATGAAGAAAATGGATGACGGGGAGTGGCTGTGATGACGCATATCGGCATCGCAAGCTACTGGAAACACTTGCTATATGAACTAGATAGTACACCAATCTAGCAAGGATTGACTTGCCTGCACAGTCTATCTTTTTTTGCGATGCCGACCTGGCGGGACCGCGCATCGGGATCGAATCGGGATCGCAAGGTGACTTTCACCTTGCGATCTGCACTAACTTTTCTTGTGATTTTGACTATATAGCATACCTCCCAACTGTCCCGATTTTCGCGGGACAGTCCCGTTTTTTGGGGACTCTCCCGCTGGCCACCCGCGGGCCGCAGTGTCCCGCGGTGGGGGGGGGGCAGTTGGGAGGCTCTGTCTCTCGCTGCCCTGCTTAGCAGAGCAGGGATGAATTGACGCTCTATTCACTGGAGTCAGAGGGAGAGGGGGCATGCCAGCGGCTCACAGAGCGCTGGGCATGCCCCCTCAGTGACGAAAACGGGGCGTGGCTCGCGGTTGCAGGTCCGCCGCAAAGCCACGCCCCTTTCCATAGGCCATGCCCCTTTTCGGGAGCGCGCGCAGCTTTGCCGCGTGTGTGTCCCTCTTCCAAAGAAGATAAAGTTGGGAGGTATGCTATATAGTCAAAATCGAAAGAAAAAATCTCACCGTGTGTACACACCTTAAGATTTATCTCACCGTGTGTAATCACCACCCAGCAGACAAACAGGAGCTACATGAATTCCCCCCCCCCCCCTCCTCCCTTTGGAAGACTAATTTCCCTGAAATCACCTGATTTGTGCTGTTTACTTTTGCTTTCCTTTTACTGAGCAAGTTACTGTAAAGCCTGTAGCCATTATCCTCAATGATAGATTACTGAGCAAACAACAGAAACAACATAAGAATGCAACAAATGAATTTAGGTTTAGCAGAAGACATAATTCCTTTCTACTCCTGAAAACAGTTTATAGAATAACCAATTTTTATAGAATAATCAATTTAGAAAAATATTTATCTTGCAGGGTTTAAAGAGGAATTATGACATAGCCGATAGCTTCACTTTAGATCTCTTATTGCAAAATAATGACTGTGGCCACAGTGGGAATATATATATATATATATATATATATATACTGTATGTTCCCGACTGCTTAATGATGAGGAAACGTATAGTAGACTCAGTAAAGATCCCACACAGGAGTATAAACAGGAATTAACCCTGTTGCTGCAGTCGGCTAAAGATGATGGAATCATTACTGCAGAAATCTTTAATAAATTACTGTCTGATTGCTCAGAGACCCCATTGTTTTACACAATTCCCAAATTACACAAGAATCCACAGAGACCTCCTGGTAGACCTATCATATCTGCCCGGGGTCTCTGTGTGAACCGTTGGCTATCTATTTGGATATCTATTTGCAACTTTGCATTCAAAACATTGCTACGCATCTGAAAGATTCTTGTACTCTATTACAGACATTTTCGTTTTTTGATACTATTCAAGCGAGTGCCATAATGGCCACCATTGACGTTACCAGCCTGTATACCTGCATTCTGCATGATGCAGGTGTGCAGGCTGTAAGACATCTAATTACGGGTAATGTTCCTTATGTTGGACCTGACATTGACTTCTTTATTGAGTTGTTGACATGTACTTTGGTTCATAATTACTTCATTTTTGATGGGCATTTTTTAAACAGAGAACTGGGTGTGCAATGGGGTCTCCAGTGGCACCTTCATTCGCCAACTCCTATATGTGGGATGTTGAGCGGATATTATTTTTGAGCAATGTGGCGGTGGCTGAGAGATTGTTTATATATTTCCATTATATTGACGATCTGTTGGTATTCTGGAATGGTCCTGAACAGGACCTTGAAGATCTGATTGTTGCAGATAATGAGACAGATAGTCCAGTTAAGTTTACGTTCAACATCAATAGTACTGAAATCTGTTTTCTGGATATATGTATCAGACTACAGGAAGGTAATATCATCACGAGTTTATACAAAAAAAACTACCGATCGTAACACTTTGCTCCGTTACGATACAGTAGCTGTCACCCGGCACCCACAATTAAAGGTCTCCCTTATTCCCAATTTTTAAGGGTGTGCAGATTAACTAGCAACTCTGACACCACTATGCAACAACTAGATGAAATGGAGGATCAGTTCCTAGAGAGGGGCTATCCTCCTAAGCTTATTCGAGCTGCAAGGAAGAAGGCCCTTAGCATTAAAAGAGAGGATTTATTAAGATCATCAGGTCCGAAGGTTACTGCTAACACCATCCCATGGGTACAGGAATATAACCTCAACAGTAGGGTGACAAATAAAACAATGAGAAAATGATGGCCTATTGTGACATCAGACCCTGACTTAAGTATATTACATAATAAACGCCTAATGCACAGTTACACCAGAGGGAAAAGCATCAGGGATTTAGTTGTAAAAACTGATATCACTAATTTTAAGAAGGCTCCAGCACATTTCCTGACTCGGGGGAATGGGTGTTTCAAATGTAAAAGTTGCATGACGTGTTCTTACTTACGGGCTCTGCGCCTGGTCCTGGTGCAAAAAATACGGGGGACAAAAAGTGTAGGGGTCCCTCGTATTTTTTGTACCAGCACCGGGCTCCACTAGCTGGACAGATAATGCCACAGCCGGGGGTCACTTTTATACAGCCCCCTGCGTCCGTGGCATTAAATACCCAACTAGTCACCCCTGGCCGGGGTACCCTGGAGGAGTGGGGACCCCTTCAATCAAGGGGTCCCCCCCAGCCACCCAAGGGCCAGGGGTGAAGCCCGAGGCTGTCCCCCCCATCCAAGGGCTGCGGATGGGGGGCTGATAGCCTTGTTGAAAATGTAAGATTATTTTTTTTGCAGAAGAACTACAAGTCCCAGCAAGCCTCCCCCGCAAGCCGGTACTTGGAGAACCACAAGTACCAGCATGCGGGGGGGAACGGGCCCGCTGGTACCTGTAGTTCTACTGCAAAAAAAATACCCAAAGAAAAACAGGACACAGACACCGTGAAAGTATAACTTTGTTACATACATTCCGAAACACATACTTACCTATGTTGACACGCCGACTCTGGGCTCATCTCCAATGTCGACGTCCGGGGTACCTGAAAATAAAATTATACTCACCTGATCCAGTGTCCGGTTCTTTTATTATAATCCACGTACTTGGGGGGGGGGGGGGGGGGGGGGAGGGGGGGGAACGCATACCCGACCCAGACGGACTGAAAGGGGTCCCATTTTACACATGGGACCCCTTTCCCCGAATGCAGAGACCCCCCGTGACTCATGTCACAGAAAGGTCCCTTCAGCCAATCAGGAAGCGCCACTTCGCCCGAGGGTTGAAGACAGAGAGAAAAGAAACCCTACACTATTGTACATTTGACATATATTGTGATCTGTAATTATGAAAAAGGGTTACCTCTGCCTAGATTGGGCAATACTTTGCTTTTAATAAATTGTGTAAAGCCATAATCATTTGGTAAATTTTTAGTTGGTAACCAGTTAAAGTGATTGAGAGCGCCCTGTGATTCAATTTGCTGGAGGTGTTGTTTTGTATGGTCCTCACTAACAGGAGGATCGAATTAGAGGGCTACCGCACCAGCGCAGTAATTAGGTATAATTGTGTTTTTATATATATATATATATATATATATATATATATATATATATGATCAATATTTGGTGTGACCACCCTTAGCCTTCAAAACAGCAACAATTCTTCTAGGTACACTTGCACAAAGTCAGGGATTTTGTAGGAATATAGTAAAGTGTATGATTAACCAATCATAACAAACAGGAGATAATGACCATCATTTTATAATTCCATAATAGGGACGTGACAGCTGCAGTTGATATTATAGCCCCTGTGCTTATACAACCTCTTAAACTACACCGTCAAGCTCCCTGGTTTGACAACAGTGTTAATGAGCTCAAGAAAAGGGGGAGTAGACTGGAAAGATGATGGAGGAAGACTAATCTGGTGGAGGGGATACAGTCAATATACCGGCATTCAGGAGACCGATGCTGGAATCACAACAGCCGGTGAAATACCGACAGTCGGAATCCTGACCACCACCGGGTGTTCACGCCACTAACCGAGTGGGAATACAACCTGTGGAGAGCGAAGCAAGCCACTGGGCCCGATGTGTGTCGAACGCAGCAAACCCGCAAGGGGACTCACTGCTGGGATATAATATGTATCCCTGGTGGAGGACAATATAAAAGTAATAAAGCGTAGTGAAAATATCAATCGACTATCATCTGTAAGAAATCACAGTAAACAATAAGCCAGCTCACCTTTTCCACTGCAGGCATGCAGCCTGATGAAACACTCTCCCAGGCAAGATGCAATGAGTTCGCAAACTTCTTTGCAGATAAACTATCCGTTACACGGGCTGGAATCTCCACAGTACCATCAAAGGAGTGTCAAACTACCAAGCCTGCCAAATTAAACCACCTGTCTTCATGGACCAGCTTTGACTGAATCGATGTAAAAGACATTGCTGAAATTGCCAGGATTTTGCGTCCCACTACCTGTGATCTGGTCCTGACCTCAAGCAAGCCTCTAATAGGTTGTATGGATATAATTGGTCCTGTCTTTGCAAAAATTGTTCAATGCACTTTGGAGACGGGCATATTTCCTGAACCCCCTAAAGGAAGCAATTGTTAGACTTCTTAAAAAAACTAATTGAGATCCCGACTGCATGACCAACTACAGATCGGTTTCAAACCTTCCTTTTCTAGGAAAGGTTATTGAGAAAGTGGTTGCAAATCAACTGGAAACCTGCCTGACAACCCATGATATTTATGATCTATTCCAATCAGGATTCAGGAGAAGACATAGCACTGAAACAGCCCTGGTGTGTGTCTTAAATGATCTTAATCCTTCTTGATTTCTGTGTAGCTTCTGATCAAACTACTGAAAAATTTCTGTAGAATGGAGAGCACAGTCCTAAGCTGGTTCAAATAATTTCTCACCGGCAGGTTACAGAGAGTTTCGTCTGGAGTATACTCATCACCATCTGCCAGTGCCATGTGGTGTCCCACAAGGTTCTATATTAGGGTTAAGTATGGGTGACCATACCAATGCCGGGATCCTGTGGTTTAGAATGCCGGCGGATGGTGTGAGTGCAACAAAGCCTCTTGCGGGCTCACTGCGCTCACCACACTGCAGGCTTGCGGGCTATGGGTATTGTGGACACCCATGAGTGGGAATAGTCCCTGTTAGTCGGCATGCCGACTATCTGGATTTTGAGGGGTCAGGATGCAGGCATCAGTGTTATGACCAGCGGTCTCCTGACCGCCGGTCACATAACTACATCCCCTATACCAGGGGTGGCCAACCAGTCAGAGGCAAAGAGCCAGAAAAGATCTGTAGTCAAGGGCAAGAGCCAGTATCATGCGCGCGCCGAAGGCGCGTGTGCAAAAACGGGGGCGTGGCCTAGTTTTCACAAAGCCACGCCCCATTTTGTGCGCACACCTTTCATTATGACGTTTGTAGGAGTGTGACCTTCTGTCATAACTCGGTTTTTAGTCATGTTGTACAGTGCCACATACATATAATGCTCCAGTACAGTGGCACATACATATAAAAATTTAAAAAAATGGGTGCCTCCACACTCCCAGAAACATATGTCCCCACAGTGCTACATACACATACGTCCCCACAGTGCCACATACACATATGTCCCCACAGTGCCAGATACATATATGCCCCACAGTGCCAGATACATATATGCCTCACAGTGCCAGATACACATTTCCCCCCAGTGCCAGATATGCCCCCAGTGCCAGATATATATGTTCTCAAAGTGCCAGCTATGCCCCCAATGCAGTGTCCCCACAGTGCCAGATATGCCCCCAGTGCCAGATATACATGTCCCCCCACTGTGCCAGCTCTGCCCCCAGTGCCAGATATACATGCCCCCCCAGTGCCAGATATACATTTCCTCCCAGTGCCAGCTATGCCCCCATGACAGATATGCCCCCAGTGCCAGATATATATGTCCCCAAAGTGCCAGCTATGCCCCCAATGCAGTGTCCCCACAGTGCCAGATATGCCCCCAGTGCCAGATATACATGTCCCCCACTGTGCCAGCTCTGCCCCCAGTGCCAGATATGCATGCCCCCCCAGTGCCAGATATACATTTCCTCCCAGTGCCAGCTATGCCCCCGTGCCAGATATGCCCCCAGTGCCAGATATATATGTCCCCAAAGTGCCAGCTATGGCCCCAATGCCAGTGTCTCCACAGTGCCAGATATGCCCCCAGTGCCAGATATACATTTCCCCCCAGTGCCAGATATACATTTCCCCCCAGTGCCAGCTATGCTCCCAATGCCAGTGTCCCCACAGTGCCAGATATGCCCCCCAGTGCCAGATATATATGTCTCCCTAGTGCCAGCAATGCCCCCAGTGCCAGTGTCCCCACAGTGCCAGATATGCCCCCCAGTGCCAGATATATATGTCTCCCTAGTGCCAGCAATGCCCCCAGTGCCAGTGTCCCCACAGTGCCAGATATGCCCCCCCCCCAATGCCAGATATATATGTCTCCCTAGTGCCAGCAATGCCCCCAGTGCCAGCTATACATGACGACGACCCCCACCCCCTTCCCCCGTGCTGCTCATCGTGTGGCTGCTGTCTGTGAGGGGAGGAGAGCGCAGTGTGCGCCTCTCCTACCCCTCACTCTCCGGCGGCTGTGTCTCTCTTCTAGGCGCCGGTCCGCGAGCTCTGATTGGCTCACGGACCAGCGCCGGAGAGTGAGGGGCAGGAGAGGCGCACGCCGCACTCTCCTCCCCTCACAGACAGCAGCAGCACGGGAGTAGGGGAGGCCAGGGCAGCGGTGGCCAGGAGCCGGCTGAGCCGCATGCGGCGGATGAAAGAGCCGCATGCGGCTCGAGAGCCGCGGGTTGGCCACCCCTGCCCTATACTATCCCCCATGCATTTTGCAGTATACATGCTACCACTGGGTGAAATAATCAGGCACTATGGACTGGTCTACCATGCTATGCAGATGATGCACAAATGTTCTTGTCCTCTGCTGAGAACTCAGTAGCAACCCTAAATGGCTGTCTAGCTGGGCTTTAGGAGTGGTTGAGTGCCAATTGGCTGAGACTGAATCCTGATAAAACAGACGTCCTTATGATAGTACCTCAACATCAAAGGACAAGACTACAGCATAGCCAACCAACTGGACTTACACTTGGAGGTACACAATTACAAAACACTGATCATGTGCAGAATCTTGCCTTTGTCCTGGATGGTGGCTTGACACTTAAACACCAGATATCATCCACAATCAAATGCTCATTCTTTCATCTGAGGGACATAGTCAGAATCAAACTCTTAATTCCCTCTAAAGATCAGCCAAAAGTCATCCATGCATTTGTATCATCTCGATTAGACTACTGCAATGCCCTCTACCTTGATCTCCGAGCAAAAGAATTGCACCGCTTACAGCTGGTACAAAACACAGCTGCCAGATTGTTAACCAACCAGTCCCATTTTAGCCACATAACATCCATTCTCTACTCTGTTCACTGGTTGTCTGTTAGATGGCAAACCATCTTTAAGATTTGCTTACTGAGTTTCAAAGCCATACATGACCAGGGCCCAAGGTATCTGAAGCAGCTTCTGATTCCATACTGTCCCACTCGATAACTGTGATCTGTAGATGAAGGACTTTTAGCAGTACCTAGACTCTCCCGTAATTCATCTGGGGGTCGAGCTTTTAGATACGCAGCTCCGACGCTATGGAACTCACTTACCCGCACAGTGTGAGAGGCCCCAACTATAGAATTCTTCAAAAACAGACTCAAGACTTTCCTGTTTACTCAGTCATTTCCATAGTGTCCCTTTAGTAACTCCATGCTCTCTGTATTTTATGAAAAGCTTTTCTGTTCTTTATTATTTCTGTACTATATAATGTTCAAACTATTTGTTAAGCTCCTTGAGTCCTGTTGGAGAAAGAGCGCTATATAAATAAAAGTATTATTATTTTTTTCATATGTAGGTTAAAATACAGTCATTAACTGAAACAGAAACAGCTGTGTTGGAGGCTTAGAACTGGGTCAGGAACAGCCAAACACTGCGACATAGGTGAGGTTCTAGAAGACAGTTTCATGTCACAGGTCATAGACTGAGCACAGTAACAAGACACAAGGTAGTTATACTGCATCAGCAAGGTCTCTCCCATACAAAAATTTCAAAGCAGGCTGGGGTTTCAAGATGTGGTGTCCAAGCTCTTTTGAAGAAGCACAAAGAAACGGGGCAACATTGAGGACCATAGACGCAGTACTCAGCCAAGGAAACTTAGTGCATCAGATGAAAGACACATCATACTTACTTCCCTTCGGAGATGTCCAGCAGTACCATCAGCTCAGAACTGGCAGAAACCAGCAGGATAAGGAATATCTGCAGGCAACACTGAAGCGTGGTGATCTTCGTTGCATCTAAAACCTGCCCTTCTGCTTTCATTAAAATGTTGTGGTCACATACCACTGGCACTGCAGTAGGTTGAGTGTTGTGGATTGAAACCAATTGTTTATATAAAATTTTGTGGTCACACTTTCTGTTACATCCCTATTTCCCATAAGTCAAGTTTTGTCAGTTCATTTCCAAGGTGCTCATTAATTAATATGCTTGGATGCGGTTCTGTCTCTTTAAACCAGTGAGCCAGTACTTACAACTTATGCAGCTCAAATGGGTTTATTTAAAATCTATGTAATTGAGCCAAATATTGCAAAGCAATGCTCACATTTTTTGAGAGTCAGTGTAGGGCAGATGTGCTCCCATGAGGTCCTTAAGACACCCCAAAGGTCCAGGTTTTAGGTATATCAACAACAGCAAAAAAGAAAAGGTGATCCACACTGGCACTGCCTAGTATACCCAAAGCAGCAACACACCCATGAGTTGACTGTCCAGTGTCATTTTAATTTTTGGGGTGTTGCCAGTAGCCCTGATCCCCAGCTTTTCTTTTTGTTCTGATTCGTAATAATTTTTCCAATGTGAGATGGGTTTAAAGTTTTCCTTCTGTTATCAATGTTGCTATTTCAAGGCTTTTGGGTACACCACATTTTTTGTCTTTCTACCTCCATTTCTATAAGTTATTTTAGTTCATTGATTTATGGTTATTTCAGTCAGTAATTTCAGGTAATTGAATTATGGTAATTTCTGTCAGCTATTACAGTTCATTAAAGTTTTCATCAAAATCCATCCAGTGGAAGGCCCAGAACTGGCTCCCCAGGGTACACTAAGAGGGGGTGTGAATGCCAAATTGCTTTCTCACAAATATTTAAAATGCCCGCTCTAATATATATTGTAAACGCCTGCACCTCTTATTACCATATTCCATGAATGTGCGCTATACATCGCAAAACACTGCATCCCATAAGAGAAAACAATACACCCACACATTATCTGAGTTCCAAAGCTCATTGATGTATATATTTGTTATTAAAAGGATATGGATTCAATATATATTACAAAGTACAGTATACCTATAGTTACATGGTTACACTCACACAGTAAGCAGTCAATACATACAGTTACATGCCATTACATACAGTTTCAGTTACAGGCCAGCGATACAATTACCATTCCCTCCAATGCAATTTATGTCTCTCTCTCTTTGTAAATAAATACAGGAACTGATCTGGCAGCAAGTCCATCATCCTCTGAGACCAAAAAGCCACTGAGCTCCTGTGTGATCAATAAGTGTTATCTAGTTTCTGGGGGAGGGATTCACGATGAGTCACCAGTTCCTTTGTATATGCTAATCAAGTTCAGCCTTGAAGACATCCAAAGGGCTGGCCTGAGTTTCCTGTTCATTACCTGTTTGGAATATCTATTGTTCTAATAAAAGTGATTTTAGCTTTTATACATTTAATCATAATTCCGTGTTGCAATGTCCTACAACTTAATAACAAGTATCAAATGAATCCACACATTAATCTGGTCGTTTCAATAGTAAACATGACCGGTCTATCTTGTTTCGTTCAAATAATACACATACATGACACCACTCCATCATATACAATTTTAAATCATCATGGTGTCTGGCGCTTGATACCACCACAATTATGTACTGCATGAAATAAATGTCGAATCCATCTCTGTGGCATGTCCGTGTAAATGCGTGTGTTACCATATATTGCTGTGCTCGCTGCGCGTGTTTGCAAGTATAGCGACTTATATGTGTGTAGTTTGTATGTTCTCTTTATGTAATATTTTTGACTGCGACAGTCCACCCTTTGGCAGCAAACAATAACTGCCATCAATTATAAACATAAGAAAACATATTTCATACAATAATCGGTGACCTAGACACAAGTATGTATACATTTCGCAAATCAGACACTTAACTATATTTGGGGAAGACAGGGAGGAGGACGAGACATCCTCTATATGCACTCAGTGGTCATGGGACCACTGGTTGGGTCTGGGACAACATTCAACCTATAGAGTATGCTGGGACAGTGCTTTGGCCTATAATGTCTGATTTGCGACGAACATTTCACACATACATGTACCTACATCTTTGTACACTGATGTTTGGATTCGATTGAGGTTCTGCTGGGTAGATGAAGAAGACACAAACAAATCGTGACAGTGACATATAAAATTTTCATGATCTATATATTCCTATCATTTTTCTGAACATTGTTTCCATTTCTGGAACGTATGCTAGGTCTGTTTAATCATTGAACAAGGGTTATAAGTAGTGTCCTTCCTAAATAACATAAACCTTCGGAGTTCGGGGAGAGCCACTCATAAACCTTTCTTCCACATATATCAATGAGCTCTTTATCTGCAATGTGTGAATAGCCATTGTCTGATTGTTCCTGATTACCTCTGAACTCCATAACTACTAGACCTTTGATTTTTCTCTGATTTTAACAAACTGATCGGCTAACCCTGGGATCCTATAAGGAAATCACTCCTTCCTACAGAACCAGTTCCAGTCCCACACTCGACTCCTCATAAAAAAACCTCGCAAAAATAGAATATCCTGAAAGAAAATGTTTGTCAGCGGGAAAGAGAGAAAAGAGAAATAGAACAAAACAACTCTTGTTCATAACAAATCAATTACAATGACTGGTCTTTCTGCAATCCTTTAGTACGCTCAGGTAGTGATCAACAGTGCCGCCTCTCAGTCTTCACGGAACAGAGTCTCCGGTGATACGAGGTTCTCTTTGCCTTGCTCTTTGAACACACAGTTCACTTGGAACACACAGTTCACTTCGAACACACAGTCACCAAACTCGATGAATGTGAGCAATAAACTATTTTGTCAAGAGTTCTCTCCGGGTCCGCGACCTTCTTGCAGTGGGACGAGTGGACCCAAATCTCTCTTTCGGCGACCTTTAGTGCTGTCAACAAAACTTGGTATGATCCTTCCCACCTGTCTATTAGGCAACCTGAGCTTAAGAACAATCACACAGTCTCTTGGTTCACAATCAAGACAGTTAGCATTTGGCATACCAGCAATCAACAGTTTCAAGTTCTTTGTCAAGTTCTCAAATGCTGGCTCATCTCAACAAGGTACTGTACTGTCACCTCATTGGTGTATTTCTGATCATTGTGCGGATCAATCATGACATGAGGTTGTCTTCCAAAAACAACCAAAAAAAACACAAATACCAAAACAAAAACAAATTTCGAAGAGGGTGATTCATTAAGTGAAGATCTGGGAGTGGTTCCAAAGCTACATAATACTAGTGGCAGTATCTATGATCACAATAGTCCAATTTCAGGCTTTGCTCCTACTTCTAGGGGTACCATTATCTACACACAAATTTCTGCACAATTTTTCTTTGCGGTAAACACAGCAGCATCCGTGGCGGCAGGAAATGCCTCTACCCAGTTTGAGAAAACATCAGTGCACACCAATACATAACAATAATTCCTAAAGGGTGTTAACTGTACGAAGTCGACTTGTATTTCCTGAAAAGATCCGTCTGCAGGAGGGATATGGGATGGCTCTGTTGGTATTGCTTTACCAATATTCTTCCTCAAGAAAGTAAGACAGGTAATTGCTCTCTTACCTGCATGAGAATAGAATCCTGGCGCACACCAGTAGGCTCTCATCAGCCTGCACCTACCCTCTTTGCCTAGATGAGTCAGACCGTGTGCCACCTTAGCTAGACTTGGAAGGTATGCTCTGGGGGCTACTGTCTTACCGTGTCCACCTGCCCACAGTCCTGAGGACTCCTGGCCATACCCCTTTGTCCTCCAGACTGCCTCTTCCTGCAGGGAACACAATTTTTTTTATTTTTATTTTCTATCGTGTGTTTGCAATGTAGAGTACCATGAGCATAACTCAAAAAAAAAAAAGAAAAAAAGAAACATCTCTAGAGGAGAGAAGGAAGAAGAAAATGAAAAAGAAAATGTCAGGTTTGCCATTCACCAACAGGCATATCAGTGTCTATACAAAATTTCCCTTCACCAGTATTCCCATTCTCCACCCTTTGTGCATGACTAGGCACTCTGCAGTAATACTGGTGTCATCGTGCTGTTGAGATATACTGGGTTTGGGCAGAACTCTGAAGGACCTAGGCATGTGGAGTTTGAACTGTACTTGGGTCCATGTATTGTACCACCCTGTGTGAACGCAAAAGATGAAGAGGAAAACTGTAGAGAAACAGAATAGAGGTTGGTGACAGATGAGTTTGTAGAGGTGGAGAAGATTTTATCAAAATTTGACAACTGGATTGGGCACTATGGGGAAGTGATTCTCTACTTGGTCTATACCCCTAAAAAAAAAAATTCAGTGTGTCTTATCTCTACTGGGACTATCCCAGCCATCAATCCAGTGTCCTGTCCATCCTAAGTTCATAGAGAACCCGGTATCTGTGAGATAATTTCCTCTACCTGTGATGGATATGCATCTAGAACAGTAGAATGCGACATTAGTCTTCAAGTTTTGTCAAAGGGTAATGTTGCATTTATTTTGTTCTTCCCATTAGCCCAGGCTTTGCCAACCACGGTCCTCAAGGCACACTAACAGTCCTGGGTTTAGTGATATCCAGGCTTGAACACAGGTGACTTAATTAGTACCTTAGTTATTTTGATTTAACCATCTGTGCTGCAGCCTGGATATCACTAAAACCTGCCCTGTTGGTGTGCCTTCAGGACCGTGGTTGGGAATGCCTGCATTAGCCGAATCTGTGTTTTCTATATGGCTCGTGATTCCTTACTATATATCCCTTGGTCCCGTCTATGTGTTTAATAATGTGGCTTGTGTTTTCTGTCTAGGGGATCTATATTGACTATGTGTCCTACTACTCCTACAATCTCTGGCAAAATGCCCTTCCTTCCTACAAGTGTAACATATTATTGATCATTTGGGAACTGGGGTTTGGACTGATGGGTCTTTCCTGTATGTGCCAGTATACTTACCGTCCTCAACCTCTCCACCTGTTGTTCTCTGCGCCTAGCACTATTCTTGTGATGTTCAATAGCACACTCTCTAAGATTAGCTACTGTGACCCCTTTCCAATTTTGCAAATAAGTCTGCATCCTGCCCTCAATGCCTTATTGAGCCCGTCCATTAGCACAGAGACAGCCACCTCCCATTTGCCGAATTAGTGTTTATCAGTGATCTTATCCAGATGGAGAGTTTTCTATTACTGCAAAAGACAAAAAAAATAAAAAAAGTTTAACAAGCTTCTAGGTCATGCGAAGTATTCATTCAATCCTTCTCATCCCATATTAAGGGTCTGTACATGGTCCAACAAACATTTCCGAGCTCATCTTGACTAGGGGCATTACTAGGAATGAATACTTCTTATATGGTAACTGAAAGAAATACCCTGGGGTTACCTTGTCTCTGTCCGCTTTCCTACTGGCAAATACTAATGTGCGGACAGGTTTTTTTTCTCCATTTCTGACGTTACTTTCTTGATTTTTTTTAGTTTTATTTATTTTTTGGTTTTACTATATATGTACACGAATGATACCATACTTACCTGTTCCACTGGTCTCAGCCACTTCCCCCACAGGCTACTACTCTTCTTTTACCGGTTGGATACTCCTCTGGGTGCATGAGAAATGGCTGAAAACAATCAGGTCACCTTCTCCTCCTAAATAAAACTTCAACATTCATTAGTACATATATGGGTTACAGTCATATTTTTCATATTTTTATTATTTTCTATAGTTTGTATGCTGGCCGTAACTGCTTCCACATCTACATAAGGCGGTGTACTTGCATTCTCTTTTTTCTTTCTACTTGGTTATTGTTGCTACAAGTTCAAACAGTTCTTATATTTCCATTCTTGTCTTATATGACTTTGATTAGACATACCACCTGCAATACCTTAGGATCAAACTCGCCAACCCCTCTTGCTGTCACAGGCTTAAACAATTTGTATGTCTGACCCTTTGTTTTCGGGATTTTATCAGACATATTCTTATCCTTAAGTTCTGCAATACCTCTGGTTCAAAGCTGCCCACCCTAGGGAATAGTTCCCTATCTTTGTCAGTCATATATTCCCATTTAGGCAAAAAGTCTTCAGTTTGTGGACCAAATTTCCCACACATAATACTTTTTCCTTTAAACGTCGCTGACCCCCTGGGCCCCGGCTCTTCAACCTGAACCATGGTTAAACGTTCCTTACTTGAGCAACTGGCTCCCATAATTGTGGGCCTTTTCCCACAAACACCAAAATACTCAATATAAGGTGACGGTGAAATTTCTCCGAGCGCTCTTCACCCGCTCACGCCCACGTTGGCCAGTACTACCATACACTGTCAATAGCGAAGGCAATGTACCCAACTTAGGACCCCTATTGACCTATATTTACTGGAAGTTTTTAGGAATAACTCACCCTTTCCAGTAAAGTATCTGTCGTTGGAGATTTTCCTGAGAGAGACCTGCGAAAACTCCCTATGCACTTTATTATACACAAATCACGCTTGCGTATGCTCTATACAGCGCTAATGATACCGCGATTTTACGCAAAAGCTCGTAAAAAGGATATCACGTTGCGCTATATATCGCACCCACAAACGCGCGGTCCAATCGCACAGCATATAGGTACTTGTTACTTATCTGCCGTATGACCACTGGAATCGAATCACAAGCTGCGAAACCTCAGCCGGAGTGTATCAAAAAAACTATATGGGTCACAACACAATTCACAATTCCCTACCATGCTCCTGTGTAAGTCTCCTCATGACTTACGTATTAAACCTTATACTAACGTGAGTCAGCCGCCTCACGCCACCAAGCCTCCACTCACTCGGTGTACCACACGACGGGATCCCAAATTCCCTGGGTTTAAATATCCACTCACTCCTACGTTCGCTCACTCAAATACACTTTGTTTTTCTGTACAGAAAATTTGGATTCATTCAGATAAGCAGCTTTACCCCCAGAGGCAATACAGTTTAAACAAAAAGTTTTATACTAATCTGCTTTAGAAACCGGGCAGTTTTGTGCTATTGTAGCGTGGCTACTGTCCCACCTTTTAACTAAACGATACTATTGTGTGGTTTTATTATGCGCACACAACCCTACGCAAGCTTGCATAATTACGCAACCGTGCGTACCTCTATGCTACGTGTGCGGCCTTGCGCCACGTGCACGTTTTTGTACGCTGTCCTCACATTCCGTATCACGTGTACCAATGTGCGTATGCAATAAAACAACTCACACAACTTCGATAAATGTGAGCAATAAAAACTATAATTGCCCACTAAACACAACACACACTTGTTCCGTTTGACCCTATTACGACTGGGCCAGAACTGCATTTTGTGTCTTTATACTTCCTTCCTTAAACACTGTTATTTTAGTTTTAACTATATAGCATCAAATGTATCCGGTTTCACACAGATCTAAATGAATCTAGCAATAATCAATAATTTTAATGATATGATTCAGATTGGATAGCTATCTTGCAGAACATACACTGATATAAACACACACATAATTATAATAATATTATATATAATATACCATTCACTGGTCTCCTATGAGACACCTTACCCATTCAGTGCTTCTAATTTGCATATCAAAGCTATGTGCTTTGGCCTGCCTGTAAAAGTGGTTTTCACTGCTAAGAAAAAGCAGTTACATAGGTTAATTAACATTTCAATGGCTATCCTAAACTAGCAAGCAGATTTAACTAAATCCTGGGAGAAAAAGAAAAAAACTTTGTTTATATCTGTGTGTAATTCTTACATCAAATATTCATCTATTAACTCTCACTAGGCCCAGCTGAAACTATTTGTAATTGACTATGGCATGGGTTAAATAAATGCATTGGTAACTCATAAATGGTGTTTGATGTGACTAAGGAGCGCTGATTATTCTGAGCAGTGAAAATCAGCCATTTAGAAAATGACCTTCCCAAAATGGCCGCTGCTCCTCCCCCTTCCACATCCATGAGGGTTACACAAAATGGTGGACAGACCATGTGGCTAGTCCAAAATGGAGGACAGACCATGCGGCTTCCTTTGTCACAAAGAAATCACACATCAAACAAGCACCAGAAGTTATTTTAGGCCTGAGTTAAAAATAAAAACTATATCAAGGCTATGCAGCAACTTTTAAATATACTTTTAAACCTACTAACAGATAAACAATCCAATCTGAATCAAACACAATATGACTTATTTGAACCTTGTTTTGCAACAATAAAAATACATTTTAGCATCTTAAATATTATGAGAAACGCATTGTCCCTTGAAATTTCATATCATTGGCTTACTGATAACACAACAATATATTAACGTGGATGTTATTTTCATCAGCTTCGCAATGCGTCCATCGGAGCCAGTCAATTACAGCCGCGTTTGTAATGTACAGTGCATCATTAAGACCCTGATATCCTGTAAGAGCCCCCATCTGTGAATGCCAAATTGCTTTCTCACAAATATTTAAAATGCCCGCTCTAATATATATTGTAAACGCCTGCACCTCTTATTACCATATCCCATGAATGTGCGCTTTACATCGCAAAACTCTGCATCCCATAAGAGAAAACAATACACCCACACATTATCTGAGTTCCAAAGCTCATTGATGTATATATTTGTTATTAAAAGGATATGGATTCAATATATATTACAAAGTACAGTATACCGATAGTTACATGGTTACACTCACACAGTAAGCAGTCAATACATACAGTTACATACAGTTACATGCCATTACATACAGTTTCAGTTACAGGCCAGCGATACAATTACCATTCCCTCCAATGCATCTTATGTCTCTCTCTCTTTGTAAATAAATACAGGAACTGATCTGGCAGCAAGTCCATCATCCTCTGAGACCAAAAAGCCACTGAGCTCCTGTGTGATCAATAAGTGTTATCTAGTTTCTGGGGGAGGGATTCACGATGAGTCACCAGTTCCTTTGTATATGCTATTCAAGTTCAGCCTTGAAGACATCCAAAGGGCTGGCCTGAGGTTCCTGTTCATTACCTGTTTGGAATATCTATTGTTCTAATAAAAGTGATTTTAGCTTTTATACATTTAATCATAATTCCGTGTTGCAATGTCCTACAACTTAATAACAAGTATCAAATGAATCCACACATTAATCTGGTCATTTCAATAGTAAACATGACCAGTCTATCTTGTTTCGTTCAAATAATACACATACATGACTAGAGATGTGCACTTGAAATTTTTCGGGTTTTGTGTTTTGGTTTTGGGTTCGGTTCCGTGGCCGTGTTTTGGGTTCGACCGCGTTTTGGCAAAACCTCACCGAATTTTTTTTGTCGGATTCGGGTGTGTTTTGGATTCGGGTGTTTTTTTCAAAAAACCCTAAAAAACAGCTTAAATCATAGAATTTGGGGGTCATTTTGATCCCAAAGTATTATTAACCTCAATAACCATAATTTCCACTAATTTTCAGTCTATTCTGAACACCTCACACCTCACAATATTATTTTTAGTCCTAAAATTTGCACCGAGGTCGCTGGATGACTAAGCTAAGCGACCCTAGTGGCCGACACAAACACCTGGCCCATCTAGGAGTGGCACTGCAGTGTCACGCAGGATGGCCCTTCCAAAAAACACTCCCCAAACAGCACATGACGTAAAGAAGAAAAAAAGAGGCGCAATGAGGTAGCTGTGTGAGTAAGCTAAGCGACCCTAGTGGCCGACACAAACACCTGGCCCATCTAGGAGTGGCACTGCAGTGTCACGCAGGATGGCCCTTCCAAAAAACACTCCCCAAACAGCACATGACGCAAAGAAGAAAAAAAGAGGCGCAATGAGGTAGCTGTGTGAGTAAGCTAAGCGACCCTAGTGGCCGACACAAACACCTGGCCCATCTAGGAGTGGCACTGCAGTGTCACGCAGGATGGCCCTTCCAAAAAACACTCCCCAAACAGCACATGACGCAAAGAAGAAAAAAAGGCGCAATGAGGTAGCTGTGTGAGTAAGCTAAGCGACCCTAGTGGCCGACACAAACACCTGGCCCATCTAGGAGTGGCACTGCAGTGTCACGCAGGATGGCCCTTCCAAAAAACACTCCCCAAACAGCACATGACGCAAAGAAGAAAAAAAGAGGCGCAATGAGGTAGCTGTGTGAGTAAGCTAAGCGACCCTAGTGGCCGACACAAACACCTGGCCCATCTAGGAGTGGCACTGCAGTGTCACGCAGGATGGCCCTTCCAAAAAACACTCCCCAAACAGCACATGACGCAAAGAAGAAAAAAAGAGGCGCAATGAGGTAGCTGTGTGAGTAAGCTAAGCGACCCTAGTGGCCGACACAAACACCTGGCCCATCTAGGAGTGGCACTGCAGTGTCACGCAGGATGGCCCTTCCAAAAAACACTCCCCAAACAGCACATGACGCAAAGAAGAAAAAAAGAGGCGCAATGAGGTAGCTGTGTGAGTAAGCTTAGCGACCCTAGTGGCCGACACAAACACCTGGCCCATCTAGGAGTGGCACTGCAGTGTCACGCAGGATGGCCCTTCCAAAAAACACTCCCCAAACAGCACATGACGCAAAGAAGAAAAAAAGAGGCGCAATGAGGTAGCTGTGTGAGTAAGCTAAGCGACCCTAGTGGCCGACACAAACACCTGGCCCATCTAGGAGTGGCACTGCAGTGTCACGCAGGATGGCCCTTCCAAAAAACACTCCCCAAACAGCACATGACGCAAAGAAAAATGAAAGAAAAAAGAGGTGCAAGATGGAATTGTCCTTGGGCCCTCCCACTCACCCTTATGTTGTATAATCAGGACATGCACACTTTAACCAACCCATCATTTCAGTGACAGGGTCTGCCACACGACTGTGACTGAAATGACGGGTTGGTTTGGACCCCCACCGAAAAAGAAGCAATTAATCTCTCCTTGCACAAACTGGCTCTACAGAGGCAAGATGTCCACCTCATCATCATCCTCCGATATATCACCGTGTACATCCCGCTCCTCACAGATTATCAATTCGTCCCCACTGGAATCCACCATCTCAGCTCCCTGTGTACTTTGTGGAGGCAATTGCTGCTGGTCAATGTCTCCACGGAGGAATTGATTATAATTCATTTTAATGAACATCATCTTCTCCACATTTTCTGGAAGTAACCTCGTACGCCGATTGCTGACAAGGTGAGCGGCGGCACTAAACACTCTTTCGGAGTACACACTTGTGGGAGGGCAACTTAGGTAGAATAAAGCCAGTTTGTGCAAGGGCCTCCAAATTGCCTCTTTTTCCTGCCAGTATAAGTACGGACTGTCTGACGTGCCTACTTGGATGCGGTCACTCATATAATCCTCCACCATTCTTTCAATGGGGAGAGAATCATATGCAGTGACAGTAGACGACATGTCCGTAATCGTTGTCAGGTCCTTCAGTCCGGACCAGATGTCAGCATCAGCAGTCGCTCCAGACTGCCCTGCATCACCGCCAGCGGGTGGGCTCGGAATTCTGAGCCTTTTCCTCGCACCCCCAGTTGCGGGAGAATGTGAAGGAGGAGATGTTGACAGGTCGCGTTCCGCTTGACTTGACAATTTTCTCACCAGCAGTTCTTTGAACCCCAGCAGACTTGTGTCTGCCGGAAAGAGAGATCCAAGGTAGGTTTTAAATCTAGGATCGAGCACGGTGGCCAAAATGTAGTGCTCTGATTTCAACAGATTGACCACCCGTGAATCCTTGTTAAGCGAATTAAGGGCTCCATCCACAAGTCCCACATGCCTAGCGGAATCGCTCCCTTTTAGCTCCTCCTTCAATGCCTCTAGCTTCTTCTGCAAAAGCCTGATGAGGGGAATGACCTGACTCAGGCTGGCAGTGTCTGAACTGACTTCACGTGTGGCAAGTTCAAAAGGTTGCAGAACCTTGCACAACGTTGAAATCATTCTCCACTGCGCTTGAGACAGGTACATTCCACCTCCTATATCGTGCTCAATTGTATAGGCTTGAATGGCCTTTTGCTGCTCCTCCAACCTCTGAAGCATATATAGGGTTGAATTCCACCTCGTTACCACTTCTTGCTTCGGATGATGGCAGGGCAGGTTCAGGCGTTTTTGGTGGTGCTCCAGTCTTCTGTACGTGGTGCCTGTACGCCGAAAGTGTCCCGCAATTCTTCTGGCCACCGACAGCATCTCTTGCACGCCCCTGTCGTTTTTAAAAAAATTCTGCACCACCAAATTCAAGGTATGTGCAAAACATGGGACGTGCTGGAATTTGCCCATATTTAATGCACACACAATATTGCTGGCGTTGTCCGATGCCACAAATCCACAGGAGAGTCCAATTGGGGTAAGCCATTCCGCGATGATCTTCCTCAGTTGCCGTAAGAGGTTTTCAGCTGTGTGCGTATTCTGGAAACCGGTGATACAAAGCGTAGCCTGCCTAGGAAAGAGTTGGCGTTTGCGAGATGCTGCTACTGGTGCCGCCGCTGCTGTTCTTGCGGCGGGAGTCCATACATCTACCCAGTGGGCTGTCACAGTCACATAGTCCTGACCCTGCCCTGCTCCACTTGTCCACATGTCCGTGGTTAAGTGGACATTGGGTACAGCTGCATTTTTTAGGACACTGGTGAGTCTTTTTCTGACGTCCGTGTACATTCTCGGTATCGCCTGCCTAGAGAAGTGGAACCTAGATGGTATTTGGTAACGGGGGCACACTACCTCAAGAAATTGTCTAGTTCCCTGTGAACTAACGGCGGATACCGGACGCACGTCTAACACCAACATAGTTGTCAAGGCCTCAGTTATCCGCTTTGCAACAGGATGACTGCTGTGATATTTCATCTTCCTCGCAAAGGACTGTTGGACAGTCAATTGCTTGGTGGAAGTAGTACAAGTGGGCTTACGACTTCCCCTCTGGGATGACCATCGACTCCCAGCAGCAACAACAGCAGCGCCAGCAGCAGTAGGCGTTACACGCAAGGATGCATCGGAGGAATCCCAGGCAGGAGAGGACTCGTCAGAATTGCCAGTGACATGGCCTGCAGGACTATTGGCATTCCTGGGGAAGGAAGAAATTGACACTGAGGGAGTTGGTGGGGTGGTTTGCGTGAGCTTGGTTACAAGAGGAAGGGATTTACTGGTCAGTGGACTGCTTCCGCTGTCGCCCAAAGTTTTTGAACTTGTCACTGACTTATGATGAATGCGCTGCAGGTGACGTATAAGGGAGGATGTTCCGAGGTGGTTAACGTCCTTACCCCTACTTATTACAGCTTGACAAAGGCAACACACGGCTTGACAAATGTTGTCCGCATTTCTGGTGAAATACTTCCACACCGAAGAGCTGATTTTTTTGGTATTTTCACCAGGCATGTCAACGGCCATATTCCTCCCACGGACAACAGGTGTCTCCCCGGGTGCCTGACTTAAACAAACCACCTCACCATCAGAATCCTCCTTGTCAATTTCCTCCCCAGCGCCAGCAACACCCATATCCTCCTCATCCTGGTGTACTTCAACACTGACATCTTCAATCTGACTATCAGGAACTGGACTGCGGGTGCTCCTTCCAGCACTTGCAGGGGGCGTGCAAATGGTGGAAGGCGCATGCTCTTCACGTCCAGTGTTGGGAAGGTCAGGCATCGCAACCGACACAATTGGACTCTCCTTGTGGATTTGGGATTTCGAAGAACGCACAGTTCTTTGCGGTGCTTTTGCCAGCTTGAGTCTTTTCATTTTTCTAGCGAGAGGCTGAGTGCTTCCATCCTCATGTGAAGCTGAACCACTAGCCATGAACATAGGCCAGGGCCTCAGCCGTTCCTTGCCACTCCGTGTGGTAAATGGCATATTGGCAAGTTTACGCTTCTCCTCCGACAATTTTATTTTAGATTTTTGAGTCCTTTTTTTACTGATATTTGGTGTTTTGGATTTTACATGCTCTGTACTATGACATTGGGCATCGGCCTTGGCAGACGACGTTGCTGGCATTTCATCGTCTCGGCCATGACTAGTGGCAGCAGCTTCAGCACGAGGTGGAAGTCGATCTTGATCTTTCCCTAATTTTGGAACCTCAACATTTTTGTTCTCCATATTTTAATAGGCACAACTAAAAGGCACCTCAGGTAAACAATGGAGATGGATGGATACTAGTATACTTATGGATGGACGAGCGACTGCCGACACAGAGGTAGCTACAGCCGTGGACTACCGTACTGTGTCTGCTGCTAATATAGACTGGAAGATAATGAGATAAAATTAAAATATATATATATATCACACTAGTACTGCAGCCGGACAGGTATATATTATGTAATGACGGACCTGCTGGACACTGTCTGTCAGACTCAGCACTGCAGACTCCTAAAGTAAGCTACTAGTATCAAGAAGATAGAAAAAATAAATAAACCACGGGTAGGTGGTATACAATTATGGATGGACGAGCGACTGCCGACACAGAGGTAGCTACAGCCGTGGACTACCGTACTGTGTCTGCTACTAATATAGACTGGATGATAATGAGATAAAATTAAAATATATATATATATATCACACTAGTACTGCAGCCGGACAGGTATATATTATGTAATGACGGACCTGCTGGACACTGTCTGTCAGACTCAGCACTGCAGACTCCTAAAGTAAGCTACTAGTATCAAGAAGATAGAAAAAAAAAATAAACCACGGGTAGGTGGTATACAATTATGGATGGACGAGCGACTGCCGACACAGAGGTAGCTACAGCCGTGGACTACCGTACTGTGTCTGCTGCTAATATAGACTGGATAATAATGAGATAAAATTAAAATATATATATATATCACACTAGTACTGCAGCCGGACAGGTATATATTATGTAATGACGGACCTGCTGGACACTGTCTGTCAGACTCAGCACTGCAGACTCCTAAAGTAAGCTACTAGTATCAAGAAGATAGAAAAAAAAATAAACCAAGGGTAGGTGGTATACAATTATGGATGGACGAGCGACTGCCGACACAGAGGTAGCTACAGCCGTGGACTACCGTACTGTGTCTGCTGCTAATATAGACTGGATAATAATGAGATAAAATTAATATATATATATATATCACACTAGTACTGCAGCCGGACAGGTATATATTATGTAATGACGGACCTGCTGGACACTGTCTGCAGAATGCGTTTATAAAAACACCACACGACGAGTGTTTAACTTTTTCAGGCAGACAATCACAATATACTGGTGGTCAGCAGACAATCACAATACTGGTGGTCAGTGGTCACTGGTCAGTCACACTGGCAGTGGCACTCTGGCAGCAAAAGTGTGCACTGTACTTAAAATATGTACTCCTGCTATAACTGCTCCCCAGTCTCCCCCACAATTGAGCTGTGTGAGCAGTGAGCACTCAGCACAGTCAGATAATGATATACAGTATATGATGCAGCACACTGGGCTGAGCACAGATATGGTATGTGTGACTGTGTCACACTGTGTATCGTTTTTTTTCAGGCAGAGAACGGATTAATTAAACTGGTGGCACTGGTCACTGGTCACACTATCAGCAGCAAGTAGTACTCCTCCTATATGCTCCCCAAAATTCGTGTCTCTCTCTAGTACTAGTCACTCTAAACGGAGAGGACGCCAGCCACGTCCTCTCCCTATCAATCTCAATGCACGTGTGAAAATGGCGGCGACGCGCGGCTCCTTATATAGAATCCGAGTCTCGCGATAGAATCCGAGCCTCGCGAGAATCCGACAGCGGGATGATGACGTTCGGGCGCGCTCGGGTTAACCGAGCAAGGCGGGAAGATCCGAGTCGCTCGGCCCCGTGTAAAAAAAACTGAAGTTCGGGCGGGTTCGGATTCCGAGGAACCGAACCCGCTCATCTCTATACATGACACCACTCCATCATATACAATTCTAAATCATCATGATGTCTGGCGCTTGATACCACCACAATTATGTACTGCATGAAATAAGTGTCGAATCCATCTCTGTGGCATGTCCGTGTAAATGCATGTGTTACCATATATTGCTGTGCTCGCTGCGCGTATTTGCAAGTATAGCGACTTATATGTGTGTCGTTTGTATGTTCTCTTTATGTAATATTTTTGACTTCGACAGGGGCCCGACTGGGACCTCAACACCCTGGTGTGTCTTCTGGGATCCATTGTTACCACTCTTTGAAGTTTTCTTCCAATTCCAATTCAGTGGAAGGCCCAGAACAGGCTCCCTGGGTCAAAGTTCTACCAAGCTCATTCCTCCATGAGGTCCGGCCGACCTCAAACCCTAGCAGTGGTAGATCTACATTTTTGGGGCCTTGAAGCTTGAACTGTTATGGGGGCTCCTTCACAACTAGCAACAATAGGGCAACGTCCAACAAGGTCCAAAGGGCCTTACTGCCCTTGCAAGGACCTCAAGGCCTAAATGGCATAGAACAGGGTGGAGAGGTGGAATCACCTCACAGATACCCCCTTTATTAATCAACTCACCGCACTTTATTTTTCCTCCTTTCTACAATGAACACCTGACAGTACACAATGGTCGGCACCAGCAAAATTACCTAATTAGACACATTTTTGTCCCGGGCTACTTCTTACCTTTCATTGGTCACAGCCTCCTTCCTAGGATAGGCCCTCACAGGCTCTGCCATACCTGGGAATGTCACAAAGAGAAGTTTTGTAGGCTGTCAGGGATTGTAGTTTAAAATAGATAAGTTTCACACTATTTGTGTACGGTATTATTCCCCCCGTGAATTCACATCCTTCATATTGGCCAGAGTCTACATTCACCTGTAAGCCGATGTACGCAAGGTGCAATGCCAGCTTGCCAACCAAATATTAGGAGTGGAGAGAGGGAACCCAGATTACCCGGTTATTTTCCTTGGTGACTTTAACAAGCTAATTAAATGCCCGGCCAGGGAGGAGACGATTTTAGATCACTGTTACAGCAGTAGAGCTTAACATGCGATGCCCCGAGCAGCTCTGGGACTATCTGACCACGCTCTTATTAATCTGATCCCAGAGACTAAAACTTTCTAAACCTGTTGTGAGAAGATCCAAGAATTGCAGCAAAAGAGAAGCAGTGGAGGAACTACGTGCCTTGAAAACACAGGCTGGGAAATGTTTAGGACTGTCTCCAATAGCCTGGATGAATATACAGAAACTGTGACCTCATACATCATGAGGCTGCTTGTATTCCAAAACGAAGCAGGGTAAGTTACAACAATGAAAAACACTGGTTCACAGCAAGACTCAAACAGCTTTGTTTGGAGAAGGAGATAGCATTCAAGAGTGGAAACAGGAACAGCTTTTTATTGGCAAAGTACACGTTTGGCAAGGTGACCAAAGAGACCAAATGCCAGTACCATGAGATGCTGGAACAACAATTTTCAGCCTGGTCAGTCTGGAAGGGATTTAGGCAAATTACAAACTGCAGTTCACCTACAGAGCCAACAGTTCATTAGACAACGCAGTTAACATGGGACTCCATTTCATCCTCCAGCATCTATACTCTCCTAACACCTATGCCAGGATCTTGTTTGTGGACTTCAGCTCTGCATTCAACACCATTGACCCAGTACTTCTCTAAGACAGACTATCCCAGCTGAGCGTGCCTTAGCTTATTTGCAGGTGGATCACTGATTTCCTGACAGACAGGAAGCAGTTTATGAGGCTGGGTAATTTAGTCTTGGAGCCCCGAACCATCAGCATTGGAGCCCCACAAGGCTGTGTACTCTCTCCCCTTCTCTTCTTACTCTATACTAACAGCTGCATCTCTAGGCACCCATCAGTCAAATTCTTGGATTTTGCAGATAACACAACCCTAATTGGATCAATCTCCAATGGGAATGAGTCTGCCTACAGAAGGGAAGTTGATTACTTGGCTTCTTGGTGCAGCCAGAATCAGCTGTAGCTGAATGCTCAAAAAACTGTGAAAATGGTGGTAGTAGATTTCAGGAGGAGCCCAGCG
Source organism: Pseudophryne corroboree (assembly GCF_028390025.1). Taxonomy (NCBI): domain Eukaryota; kingdom Metazoa; phylum Chordata; class Amphibia; order Anura; family Myobatrachidae; genus Pseudophryne; species Pseudophryne corroboree. The sequence goes on from NC_086449.1 coordinate 149,518,234, forward strand.
CTGACTGCCCCTCTCATCATGTGTGACTTCTCAGTTAGCTCTGTGGAGTCATTCAGATTCCTGGGGACTATAATCACTATTATTCACTAAGGACCTTAAGTGGGAGGGAAAAATCCCCTCCATCATTAAGAAGGTGCAGCGGAGGATGTTCTTCCTGTGGCAGGTGAAGAAATTCTACCTGCTGAAGAAAATGATGGTCAAGTTCTACACAGCCATCATTGAGTCCATCCTCAGCTCATCGATCACCATCTGGTAGACTGCTTCCAATGCCAAGGACAAAGGCAGACTGCAGCTGAGAAGGTTATCTGCTGCGACCTGCAATCTCTCCTGGACCTATAGGCTCCAGGACCTGGAAAAGGCAGAAAAGATCACCACTGACCCTTCCCAACCCAGTCACCACCTCTTTTAGAGATTTCCATCTAGAAAAAGGTTTCAGTCTATCAAGATCAAAACCTCACACCACATGAAGTTTCTTCCCCATCGCAGTGGGGCTCATCAACAAGCCCCCTGCCTCTCACTAACTATGGGATTTACCCCCCTACTCACCCCCACCCTTGCTTATACAAGTGCACATATTATATTGTATTTATTGTAATTTTTTATTTTTTTGTTTTTGTTTAGCTATATCTTGGTTATGCACCAAACTTACCAACTTAATTTCCTTGTATGTGCAAATTTACTTGCCAATAAAGAGACTTCTGATTCTAATCACAGAACCAGACTACAACTCCCAGCAGCTTCTGCGGTACTAAGCGGCGTACATCCAAGCTGTAATAGCAACTACAGTATGCTGTGTCATGACAGTAGTTTTGTGAAACCAGGGTCAATGTGCAGTCCATGCGGGTAACTGGAGGAATATGTGTATAAATGGCTGGTCTGTGGGAAACAGTGTGATAAAGAGGCAAGGAGCAATCCCTGACCAGGAGTGGAACCCGGGACTCGGCAGAGGGAGCCGTATCCTGACCACTGGAACACCAGGGACTTGGTGTTGATAACAGGATGGTGAATGTATTGGTGAGAATGGACTGGATCAATGATGAACGGGGTTCGGCTGGTGATACGCTGCTGGACCGGGCTAGCTACCGGCTGAGGATAAACTAGGCCGGACTGGCTACTGGATATGGCTGGAGCGAGCTGGTTACCGGATATGGCTGAACCGGACTGGTTACCGGATATGGCTGAACTGGGCTGGTTACAGGATATGGCTGGACCAGGCTGGTTACCGGTATAGCTGGTATGTTAACTGTGAACCGGGCTGGGTACCGGTATAACTGGTGACACTCTGTGAACCAGTAACACACTGTGAGCCGGGCTGGGTACCGGTATAACTGGTAATGCACTGTGAACCGGGCTGAGTACCAGTATAACTGGTAACGCACTGCAAACTGGGCTGGACAGCAATAGGGCTGGCCTGGAATAGCAAAAGAGCAGAGACTTGCAGGTACTAAGGTAATAAACATTACCACTAGGGAGCTCAGCTACTAAGCTCACACTGAGATGTGTGACTCAAGGAACTGGCAGCTTCTGAAACTCAGGTCTCTCTACTTATACCTCCTGGTCCTTGGTGATTGGTCAATAGAGTCAGATTATTCAGGGAGTCTCAGGCTGGCAATGGATTGAATAGCTCATGGTCAGGTGATCAGACCCTGCCACGTCAAAACTCCAGTTTAGGCTCTGATGTGGAGTGAGGCCTAGCAGGCTGAAAAACACTGAAGCCTAAACTTCTAAGAATGAACAGAGGATGCTGGCTTTTAGGCGCAAACACCAGAGAGCTGAGCACAGTGGAGAATCAAATGCTGCACATAGGAGGATCCTGGTGATTACTCACAGAGGAATTCCTACTCAGGTGGCTAATCAAGAGTAAGCAACACAGATTGCAGTCTAAATGCTGAGCTGAAGCAGATGCAGGTTATAGTATATGCTGAGGTAAGCCACAGAATATGAGAAATACAGTCAGATTCATGAAATGTTGTACTAGAAGCATCGTTGTCATGGTGTTATTTTGTTAACAAACATTCATTCATGAAAAAAACAAGTAGCTTCAGAGATCCTCCAGGATTAGGGGCCCTGAAGTTTAAGCTTCATTAGTTTCAAAATAGATCCACCTCTACCCCCTAGTATTTCTTCTGGGATCCAGTGTTACCACTCTGTGATTTTATTTTCCACATCCATCCAGTGAAAGGCCCAGAACTGGCTCCCTGGGTCAAAGTTCTGACCAGTGCATTCTGCCTTGACGTCCCACTGGGACTCTAACCCCCCTAAAACCTTGTCAGGATCAAACTGGACCACCTCACATTGGTTTAATTCCAATTGATGCAGTTTTCTTCCAAATCCATCCAATGGATGCCCAGAACAGGCTTCCTGTGTCAAAGTCCTGGCCAGTGTACACCAATGGGAGGTCCGAGTGGGATCCCAACCCCCTGGTATGTCTTCTGGGATTAAATGTTACCACTTTGTGAAATTTTCTTCCAAATCCATCCAGTGGGATGCCCAGAACAGGCTTCCTGGATCAAAGTTCTTCCCAGCGCTTTCCGCAGTGAGGTCTGAGCGGTACCGTCACCTAAGTTCACCAAAAACCTGGCCAGGATCCAACTGGACCATCTTGCATTGGTTTCATCACAATCAGTACAGTTTTCTTTCAAATCCATTGTCAGGAATCGACTCACCACTGCCACATCTGTCCGTCGGTGCGGACTCCGTCCGGGGTCCCTACGTTCTACTGTCGTCCGCCCCTCTGCCACCAGACGTCATCCTGGGCCTAGGAACGCTCCTGCAACAGCGGGCGTGTGAGCACGTCGCATTCCCGCCGGGCCGCGGCATGGGCGCCGCCATGACAGTCTCCATCGGTCAGAGTACGGCGGCCAATCCGGAGCTTGGCCGCACCTCCTTTTCCCACTCCAACCAATGTCTGCACACCAGGGGGTATATCAGGAGCTGCAGGGTGAGCCTGTGGTTGTCCTGAACTTTGTGTCACTCCTGCGACCCATGTGCCTGGATTCCTCCGTGTTCCTGGTTACCTTCCTGGATCCTCCGTGTTCCTGGTTACCTACCTGTTCCTCCGTGTTCCTGGTTACCTTCCTACATCTCCGTGGAACTACAAGCATCAGCAAACCCTGCATCTGTATTTGGCTCCACACCTAACTACAACCGCAGTGTGCTTCAGCCTCTGCAGTAGAGACTCTCTCCAGGTGCATTCCATCACCTCACCTGTGAAGCAGCTTGCTAGCTGCCTGAGCTTAACGAACTGCTCTGTGAACTTCCACCTGAGTCTCCTGCATCTGCTACCAGGTTTGCTACACATTTATTACCATCTCTGCTGGCTCCACGTTTTAAACCATTCTGGTTCTCACACCAGTGAACTTATCCATCATTACCATTTCCTCCATAGACTCTCAGCTTCCAAGCTGCACCATTTCCATTGCATACTTTTTATTGTTTATTCCTGCACGTTATTCTGCTGCCTTATTGTGTGAACTTTTATGTTAATAAAACACCATTGCGCTGATGCGCAGAAACCCAATCCAGCCTCCTCACTTCTTCCATCCTACCTCCACTGACCCACTAGCGCCCCCTCCGGGGACACAAGCAAAACCGAACCTGACAGTAAGTTCAGAACCGATGGACTCGGACGGTGGTCAGTGTGTGGGGTCAGGGGCCTTACAAAATCTGGTCTCCCGCTTGGATGGTCAAGAGGCTGTGCAGCAGCAGATGTTCCAGTTTCTACAAGGGATGTCCTCCCGGATTGATACACTACAGCAAACCCTGCCTAGTGTACTTGCTACTCCAGTTCCAGTTACCCCAGCACCTGCAGGGGCTGTGAGTTCTTCTACGCCGGCTGCATCAGCTCCAGTGTCACGCTTGCACCTGCCTGTGCCAAGCAAATATGATGGCAGTCCGAAGCTATGTCGCGGGTTCCTTAACCAATGTGAAATCCAGTTTGAATTATTATCACACAATTTCCCCACGTCAAGATCCAAGGTTGCCTACATTATCTCACTGCTCTCTGGTTCTGCCTTGAGTTGGGTGTCTCCTCTGTGGGAACGTGCTGATCCTCTGATGAACAACTACGCTGAATTCGTGTCAACCTTCAGACGTATCTTTGACGAGCCAGGTCGTGCAACATCAGCCTCTGCAGACCTTATTCAGCTTTGTCAAGGTACCCGGAGTATGGGACAATATGTCATCCAGTTCCAGACGTTAGCCGCAGAGATTCAGTGGAATAATCAAGCCTTGGTAGCAGCCTTCTGGCATGGACTTTCAGATCGGATCAAGGATGAACTGGCAACCCGCGATGTCCCTGAGCAATTGCCTGAACTGATTTCTCTATGCATCAAGTTGGACTCTTGCATCCGCGAACGCAACAGTGAGCGTGCTCGTAGTGAGCCGCGCAAGTCAAGAATGGTACCTTCTGTACAATTTCAGCCTCCACCTTCTGATGAGCCTATGCAAGTTAATAGGTCCCGCTTAACTCCTGAGGAGCGGTCAAGAAGACTCCGTGAGAGACTGTGTCTTTATTGTGCGGCTGCAGGTCACCAGATCAATTCTTGTACAGTGCGTTCGGGAAACGCCAGATCCTGACTTGTAAAGGAGGAGTCAAGTTGGGATCTTCTAGACAAGCTCCTTCAAACCAAGACCTCATTCTTCCTGTGACTTTAGAGACTACAGATGGTCTTCAGTCTGCATCTGCGTTAGTGGACTGTGGAGCCGCAGGAAACTTCATCACTCAAGCTGCGGTAGATAAGTTTCGTTTGTCTATCTGCGAACTCTCATATCCAGTCTACATCACTGCAGTAGATGGTAGCCGAATCTCCAAGGGGAATATCTCTCACCAAACCAGACCAGTGGTTCTGGGAGTCGGGTTCCTGCATTCTGAATTAATAAAGTTTTTAGTTATTCCTCAGGCAACCCAGGAGATCGTGTTGGGAATGCCCTGGCTCCAACTACATAATCCGCAGATTGATTGGTCTACGTTACAACTCACTTCCTGGGGTTTACATTGTCGCCAGTCCTGCTTAGCCCAAGTTTGTCCTATCAAGTCTTCTGAAGTCAAAACCCAGTCAAATCTTCCTGCGGCTTACCAAGATTTCTCTGACGTCTTCAGTGAAAAGGCCGCTGATGTTCTGCCGCCCCATAGAGAGTGGGATTGCCCCATTGACCTCATTCCCGGCAAGAAACCACCAAGGGGGCGTACCTATCCATTATCCGTTCCTGAAACTGAGGCGATGAGCGACTACATCAGGGAGAACTTACAGAAAGGATTTATCCGTCCCTCATCTTCACCCGCTGGTGCGGGCTTCTTCTTTGTTAAAAAAAAAGGATGGAGGATTACGTCCATGCATTGACTACCGGGGTCTCAATGACATTACCATCAAGAACAGTTATCCATTACCACTCATCACTGAATTGTTTGATAGAGTTAAGGGAGCCCGCATCTTCACCAAGTTAGATCTCCGCGGTGCCTACAACCTCATCAGAATCCGTAGTGGTGACGAATGGAAGACAGCTTTTAATACTCGAGATGGTCATTACGAGTACCTGGTAATGCCATTCGGGTTGAGCAATGCCCCAGCAGTGTTCCAGCACTTTGTTAACGAAATCTTCCGTGACGTTCTGTACAAATACCTCGTCGTTTACCTGGATGATATCCTCATCTTCTCCCAAGATCTCTCTTCTCATCGTCTGCAAGTCCGTGAGGTCCTCCGACGTCTTCGTGAGAATCGTCTCTACGGCAAATTATCCAAGTGTACCTTCGAAGTTCCCTCCATACCCTTCCTGGGGTATATAATTTCCGGATCGGATCTCCAGATGGACCCGACAAAGTTGGAAGCCATTGCCAATTGGTCCATTCCAAGTAGTCTTAAGTCTATTCAGCGATTCCTGGGATTCGCCAATTATTATAGGAAGTTTATCCGAGGATTTTCAACTCTCATCGCTCCTATTACCAACTTAACTCGGAAAGGGGCAGATCATTCCAACTGGTTAGAAGAAGCTTTAGCGGCATTTCAAAAGATCAAGCTGGCCTTTATGTCTGCTCCAGTTCTGTCTCAACCGGATGTAAACAAGCCATTCGAGTTGGAGGTGGATGCTTCCACAGTAGGAGTTGGAGCTGTTCTCTCCCAGAAGGGAACTGATGGGAAGATTCACCCTTGTGGATTTTATTCTCGTAAATTCCTCCCTGCAGAAGCTAACTATTCCATTGGAGATCAAGAACTACTAGCGATCAAGCTGGCCCTTGAGGAATGGAGGTATCTCCTGGAAGGGGCCAAATTTCCGTTCAACATCTATACGGATCATAATAATCTGCTTTATTTGAAGGCAGCCCAGTGCCTCAATCCTCGCCAGTCCCGGTGGGCTATGTTCTTCTCTCGTTTTAACTTTAAGCTTCATTTCCGCCCAGGTTCTCAGAATATCAAGGCAGACGCTTTATCCCGATCTATGGAGTCCGAAGAGGAGACCTCCGACTCGGTCCCGCATTCCATCCTGAGTCCAGTGGTATTTGCTGCGTCTCAAGTTTCTCCTGCTCCACCTCCTGGTAAGACTTTTGTTTCCCCAGAACTCCGTTCCAAGTTGCTGTCTTGGGCTCATCAGTCCAAATTCACTGGGCATCCTGGTGTCCTGAAAACTTTCAAGTTCCTCTCTGAGACATACTGGTGGCCGAAGATGAAAGTTGACATCAAAGATTTTGTGGCATCCTGCCCGAAGTGTGCGCAGCACAAGACTCCTCAACAATTTCCAGCAGGTCAGTTACAACCATTATCTGTTCCCAACCGTCCCTGGTCACACTTGTCCATGGATTTCATCTCTGACCTTCCCTCTTCTCAAGGATTCAATACCATCTGGGTTGTGGTTGACAGGTTTACCAAAATGGCCCATTTTGTACCACTCCAGGGTCTTCCTTCCGCACCAAAGCTTGCCCAAATCTTCCTACGGGAGATTTTCCGCTTACATGGACTACCCACTGAAATTATATCTGACCGTGGAGTTCAGTTTGTGGCAAGATTTTGGAGAGCCCTTTGTTCTGCCATGCAAGTCAACCTCAAGTTTTCGTCAGCCTACCACCCTCAGACGAATGGGCAGACGGAGAGGGTAAACCAAGAGTTAGAAACCTTTTTAAGACTTTATGTTTCGTCTTCTCAAGATGACTGGTTGGACCTGCTCCCATGGGCTGAATTTGCCCACAATTTCCGCTACCATACTGCTACAGAAACAACTCCGTTCTTTGCTGTATATGGACAACATCCCCGTGTTCCAGATTTTCAAGAACTTCCTCACATTGATGTTCCTGCTGCCACTGCTGTCTTGAGTCAGTTCTCTTCAACCTGGAGGAAGATTCATGCTTCTCTCAAGAAGGCTTCTAGCCGGTATAAGTTCTTTGCTGACCGCAAAAGACGTGCAGTTCCTAGCCTGAAACCTGGTGACAAGGTTTGGCTTTCCACCCGGAACCTCCGTCTTAGAGTCCCGTCGATGAAATTTGCACCACGTTTCATCGGTCCCTTTTCCATCGAAAGAGTCATCAGTCCTGTGGCCTACAAGCTCAAGTTACCACCTTCTCTACGAATCCCTAATGCCTTTCATGTCTCTCTCCTCAGACCGTTAGTCCTGAATCGCTTCCAAAGAGCTCTTCCAGTCGGCCCCAAAGTGCGAACTCAGCGGGGCGTGGAGTTCGAGATAGAGAAGATTCTGGATTCCCGTTGCCGGTACGGTCGTCTACAATACCTTATCAACTGGTCCGGTTATGGTCCTGAGGAGAGAAGTTGGGTGAATTCGTCAGATGTCCATGCTCCAAGGTTGGTCCGTGTCTTCCACAGAACTCATCCTTCCAAGCCACGTGGGTGTTCAGTGCCCACCCGTAAAGGAGGGGGTACTGTCAGGAATCGACTCACCACTGCCACATCTGTCCGTCGGAGTGGACTCCGTCCGGGGTCCCTACGTTCTACTGTCGTCCGCCCCTCTGCCGCCAGACGTCATCCTGGGCCTAGGAACGCTCCTGTAACAGCGGGCGTGTGAGCACGCCGCATTCCCGCCGGGCCGCGGCATGGGCGCGGCCATGACAGTCTCCATCGGTCAGAGTACGGCGGCCAATCCGGAGCTTGGCCGCACCTCCTTTTCCCACTCCAACCAATGTCTGCACACCAGGGGGTATATCAGGAGCTGCAGGGTGAGCCTGTGGTTGTCCTGAACTTTGTGTCACTCCTGCGACCCATGTGCCTGGATTCCTCCGTGTTCCTGGTTACCTTCCTGGATCCTCCGTGTTCCTGGTTACCTACCTGTTCCTCCGTGTTCCTGGTTACCTTCCTACATCTCCGTGGAACTACAAGCATCAGCAAACCCTGCATCTGTATTTGGCTCCACACCTAACTACAACCGCAGTGTGCTTCAGCCTCTGCAGTAGAGACTCTCTCCAGGTGCATTCCATCACCTCACCTGTGAAGCAGCTTGCTAGCTGCCTGAGCTTAACGAACTGCTCTGTGAACTTCCACCTGAGTCTCCTGCATCTGCTACCTGGTTTGCTACACATTTATTACCATCTCTGCTGGCTCCACGTTTTAAACCATTCTGGTTCTCACACCAGTGAACTTATCCATCATTACCATTTCCTCCATAGACTCTCAGCTTCCAAGCTGCATTATTTCCATTGCATACTTTTTATTGTTTATTCCTGCACGTTATTCTGCTGCCTTATTGTGTGAACTTTTATGTTAATAAAACACCATTGCGCTGATGCGCAGAAACCCAATCCAGCCTCCTCACTTCTTCCATCCTACCTCCACTGACCCACTAGTGCCCCCTCCGGGGACACAAGCAAAACCGAACCTGACATCCATCTAGTGGAAGACCTAGAACAGGCTTCCTGGATCAAAGTTCTGTCCAGCACATTGTGCCATGAGGTCTGACCAACCCCAACCACCTAGTATGTCTTCTGGGATCCAATGCTACCACTCTGTGAAGTTTTCTATCAAATCCATCAAATGGAAAGCCCAGAGCAGGCTTCCTGTGTCAAAGTCCTGGCCAGCGTACACCAACGGGAGGCCCAACTGGGACCCCAAGACCCTAGTATGTTACCTGGGATCCAATGTTATCACTCTGTGAAGTTTTCTTCCAAATCCATCAAGTGGAAAGCCCAGAGCAGGCTCCCTGTGCTGAAGTTCTGCTCGGCGCATTCCGCCGTGAGGGCTGACCAGAACCCAAGCCCCCTAAAGCCTAGCCAGGATCCAACTGGACCACATCACGTTGGCTTCATCCCAATTGGTGCAGGGGTGTCTGAATACTTAACCAGACAAACAAACAAACAGAATAATTAATTTTATTTTTTCTGCTATGAGGAAGGTGCCTTAGCAGCACCGAAATGACTGACATGTAATGTCATTCACTTACTAAAGATTTTATTACATTCATCTTGGAGTGCCGCAGTTTATTGAATTATATATATATATATATATATATATATATATATATATATATATATAAAATTTTATATGAGAGAAAGAGAGAGGAAATAATATCTTTATTGTCTCTTAGTTTATCAAAGGCGGTCCATACTAATCTGCCTAATATCTCTCCCTGCTAAAACTAAAATATACATACTATGTATAAAAGGCTACTAAACATATATGTAGAAACTGTAAGGGGCAATACTGTGTGGTGTAGGTGGGGAGGGGCTCTGGTGCGGCATGGAGTAGCAGCGTCTGGGCTGCAGCTCCCGAATAGATCCCTTTGAAAACATCCTGCCTCCCTGGTGGAAACTGTCCCACCAGCCAAGCTGGCGGTCCGGTCAGAAGCTACTCACCTGCTGGGTTGGTGTCTGTGGATCGCAGTGTCCCTCCGGCGTATACATGGAAGTTCTTGAGTGGGGCGACTGGCCGACGCTCCTTAGATGACCACAGCGCATGGTCTCACCGGGTTTCACCAGGATGCGTGACTGCTGAGGGCAGCCGTGACCTCCGTTGTGGGTGTGTGACAGCTCCATGCTCTAGGTTGCTTGGCTGGAGCTGCCTGAGGCTGATACCGCCTGCCTGCTTACAGCCCACACTAAGAAGCCGTCCTGATGCTGCTCTATCAAATGAGACCCGGAGTAGGTGAAGCTCAGGCACCAGAGCTGTGAAAATCAACCTGGGGTTGCAGGAGACGACCTGGCTCGATCTCTGGGCCCAACTTGCGATGGAGGGGGACCAGATGCTGCAAACAGTGGAGGATATATCAGGCGGAAGATAGAATTCCCTGACTCCATTAACTCCCACCCTACCTGAAAAGAAGAGGATAGAATCTAGGGAGTGAAACAGCCTGCATTATGGCAGATATGCTGCTATGAGGTACTGTAAGCATTTTCTATTGATTTATATCAACAAAATACACAGTGGCAGTTATACAGCTGGTTGGGAAGGAATCGCATGTGCTACAGTATATAATCCAACTTGGTGACATTCTTTGTGCAATTAATAAGTATAATAAAGTCTTTCTGCTGAAGCACTTACATGTTTTACTTGACATTACCCTTTTGAAATAATATTGTCCATCTACTGATTTGTATCTGAAAGTTAAGACTCGGTTAATTATAACATGGGGAAAACAAATACAGCAACTGGGGCAGCAGCCAAGCTGAAGAAATATGCAAGATCATTGCAATCTTCCCAATCTACCCCACGAGCTGTATCAAATCCCCCTTCCCCCTCAAAACCTGAACAAGTGGCAGACAGCAGTATTAATGCCGAATTTACTAAACAAATCCTTCAAGCTACATCGGCTTCTGAACAAAGGGTCACAGATAAAATTGGGCAAGTACAATCAGATGCATCCCTGCTTCGCCAGGATTTGCTAAATATGAGGGAGAGTTGGCAAAATGGAACCTCGAATATCAGACTTGAAGGGTAACTCTGTGCCATTGAGAAATAAAGTTGAGGGACTATCAACTCAAATGGCGACCATGCAAGCTAAATGATCAGATATGGAGGGACGGCTTAGATGCAACAATATATGCCTGGTCGGGCTTCCCTGAAAGAGTAGAGGGTACAATGCCTGAAAAGTGCCTTCAGGAATGGTTAGTCAGTCTCTTCTCGCGGGAAGCCTTTAGCCTCCAATTCTCAGTTGAAAGAGCCCATAGACTATCTGCTAGGTCTCCTGCACCTGGGGCTCCTGCTCATTGCTCGTATGTTGCACTTCAGAGACAGAGTTGCTATCCTTCGACTGGCCCGCAATAAAAGCTCAGTATAGTTGAGAATCATACAGTCTCATTCTATCCAGAAGTGCAAAAAAAAAATCATCAATTTTTACAAATGAAGCGTAAGCTGCGGGAGAGGAATATTCAGTAGTCTATGTTGTTTCTTGCACGTTTCAGAGTTGTACATAACATTTCTATGCATTTTATACCTTTCCTAAAGATGCAGAGGATTGGTTGGATCGGCAACCCAGGGTAACCTGACTGGGAGCATAGGAATTGTCTAATACCTCTCTTATATGGTGTTAATATACTTGTAAATAACTGAGTTGCGTTGATTGGTTAAGTAATAGGAAGAAATACAAGAGTTTATGTAAATCAGGAAAAGGGTATATGGGTATATGCTCATGAAGGGGGTATTATAAAGTAAACTCCTGATGAGGGAGCATATTACAACCATAATACTATTATATTAGCTACAGGGGTGGTTAGCCAGGGTTTTTTTTGTTTTTTTCTCAAAAGGTATAATGTCCTGAATTGCCGGTTAAAAAATTATATGCTGTGGTTTACTCTTCATTAATTTTCCCAAAAGAAACTGAGGTGTATAATGGGTATACTGAGTTTGAGGGACAAGGGGTAACGGAAATATAGGAATAGGAATAATTAAATATTTCCACCAGGGAATAAATTTTAGGAAAGGAAGTTTTTTCATGACGAATATAGCTATAGGGATATTTCCCTATATTCCCCCAACCGACTGGGTTACTGTAAAGAAGGGTAAGAATGGGGAAAAGGTATACCGCAGATGTGTTGGATATACAGGGAGGGTTAGGGAGGGGGGTGTATGTTGTGTATGTATGTTGGGGGGGGGGTTGTTGTTTTTTTTTTCTCCTCCTTTCCTTTTTCTCTTGCATCCAAGCTGTATGGGATGGTCGATATATGGTGGGGCATGTCTATGTATTGTAGAGCATGTTTATGAAATGTATGGTATAAACTATTTTTATTGTATCAGGAATGTGATATTTTGTAAGTGTTGTAAAATGAAAATGTAATAAAGAATATTTTAATTTAACAAAAATATTTTTTAAAGTTAGAATTTTTATTGAGAGTGATCAGTAATTAAAACAGTAACAATAACAAAGTTGTACAGGTTAGAGTATTGAGCACGAGGGCAAGAATTTTACATACCATAACATGCTAATAAAGACAATTCTATGTTAATTAAAAAAATATATTTATATGTAGAAGTTTCTATACTTTGATAGAACTGAAGATGTTTAAGATCATACTTATATTTTCTGTGTATCTGAGTGACATCTGTACCTGGTTATCTGTCATTTGAGGCTGGGCAGAGGCTGACACTTGTAGGAAGTCTAAGAAATAATACCATTATCACAACTTTATCTCATTACTAGCGTTTGCCCGCGGCTTTGCTTGTGTGGATGTCTGTTACTGCTCAGTAGAACTCATTTTGCAAAACCATTAGTGCCATCTAATATTGTGATGTATGTTTTATATTGTACACATTGATCACCAACTTTCTTTGTAAACAATATTTGCAGTTTTTCCTTCAGGGATTAACACAAAAAGATGGATGGGACTACAAACTCATGAGCAAGCCACGTAAAGCTGTCCATGGGAGAAGCAGCTGGTCCTGAGATCTTCACCTGCTGCCTTGAGCGTTTGTCTCTGCGACTTGTTGATCATCATAGTGAAGCAGATGCTTACAGGAAACGGCAGGCGCTTGAATTGAAAAGGAAAATTGTTGGGGATAAGGGGTATATGTGGTATAAACACAATCTCACCTGCGCCACATCCTGTAGAATCTCTGCCTCAATTAGGTTCCTCTGTAGAGCAGTTCCGTTGCAATACTTGGGTGGAGTCAAGTTCCGCAGAAGCATGACCGGAACACCAACTTTCAGTGCGCGGAGTGTCAACCGTCTGGTTTTTCCTTTATTGCTCCTCTCCCTGATGTCACATCAAGATCATACATACAGTACCTCAGCTTCTTTCAAGGTTACTAAGCTATACAGTAGTGAAACGTGATCCAAATTCATCCAGTAATTTTTGCATTTTTCATGATGCCGGGACAAACACACAAAAAATAAAAATAAAATGTTCCCTTCTCCATAGATTATAAACAGTCCCTAGAACATACCTCCCAACATGACCCTCACCAGGAGGGACACAATGTTCTGCTCCTGGACTTTTTCTTAATTTATGATTGTCTGCACCTGTGATGAACACGTTAATGGATAGGAAAGGTGTTTCAGCACAGGTGATAGCAATCATAAATTAAGAGGGAAGTCCTGGAGCAGAGTATTCTGTCCCTCCTGGGGAGGGTCAGGTTGGGAGGTATGCCTAGAAGTATATTTCTTTAAACAATTGCTATGTACAGACACAACCCTTACAGTTTTATAATATGTATACATATAATATTCTGAAACTTTTACATATTATTAGTTCTATTTTATAAACCAATTTATAATGGAGCTTGAGAGATCCTTTAAATCAGTGGTTCTCAACTTCGGTCCTCAAGTACCCCAAACAGTTAATGTTTTCCAGGTCACCTAGCAGTTGAACAGGTGTATTCATTACTCACTGACACAATATAAAAGACCCACAGGTGGAGCAAATTATTTCACTTGCAATCCTGTGAGGAGACCTGGAAAACATGAACTGTTGGGGGTACTTGAGGACCGCGGTTGAGAACCACTGATATAGATGACCCATCAGAGCAGACTATTTCAAACAAATCTTCTGTATTGGCCAATAATCAGAAATATACATTTTCTTTATTATACCACAATTTAACTTTACAATTTTGTTTGCAGCTTCCATGAAACCACCCTTCTTATCCATGGCAGCTTTCTCAGCTGCTTACAGGTGTCAGTGTCAATAGCGCTGGTGGCAGATCATGTGCAAACTGTGTTTACTTGGGCACTGTGCTGTCGCTGTGGTTAAAGAACAAGAATAGCCATTATTTGACATTGATATGAAAAGCTGGTCCTATACTGGCAGGAGTATAATACCTGAAATTACAAATGTACTATTCATACTTATATTCATACTTTATTAAATATTTACCCAATGCTCTTTTTCACTGCTCCTGCAGCTGGAGGGTGGTGCTTCATTATCTGAGCTAACAGAGTGAGTAACAGACGTGTAGAGTCGCTCAGCTGAACTGCACTGTGGGCCTGATTCTGAGTCACGTATGCTGCAAATAGCGAGTTTTAGCAAACTGCGCAAGTGAATTTATGCATTTTTGTGTATCTCCGGGTTAGATATTGGCCATACCTCTCCTTGCATGAAAAGGTCATATCTGGGCAGCAACGTTGCAGTCACGCACAAGTGATCCATCCTGTGGGAGGGTCATGAGTGGGTAGCTAGAATTCAATGCCATTCTGAGGCGCGTTGGGTACTAAGGGGTACATTTACTAAGCAGTGATAAGAGCGGAGAAGTGAGCCAGTGGAGAAATTTCTCCATCAACCAATCAGCAGCTCTGTATCATTTTATAGAATGCAAATTATAGATGTTACTTCAGTGTTGATTGGTTGCCATGGGCAACTTCTCCACTGGCTCACTTCTCTGCTTTTATCACTGCTTAGTAAATGTACCCCTAAAACCCTGTACTTCTGATCGTATGTTTATGCCCAAAATGTAAAAAGGGTAATACTTTGTACTTGCAAAATATGGCTAGTAGAATCATTGCCCTTTTAAATTTCGGGCATAAACAGGATCAGAAGCACCAGGTTCAGAACCTGACACTTAGTAAATAAACCCCTTGGAGTCCATGCCATATAATGAGCTAAAAATAAACAAAAAACTAGCAACACTGGATTAGGCATCAGACGATGACGTACTCGGGGTTGCACTGGATATTTATTGTTTGAGATCTTGTTGAACATAGGCTTATCATATAGGTTGTTACAGAGCAGATGCTGCCTTATTGTGGTACATAGTGCTTGCTACCTACCTGAATTTGCTATTATACAGACATGCCATATATCAGAGGTGTCACTGGGTGTGGTGACATCCGGTGTGCACCCTAAATGCACCGGAGGCGCTCTTGCGACAAAAGGGTGTGTGGCTGCACATAAAGGGGGTGTGGCCGTATAAAGAGTGGACATGGACTTGTGGGGATCCCGAGATCGTCACTCCGGGGTTGTGTCCAGCATCTCCGGGCTGTCCCCGGAGACAGTCTTCCTGTCTTCCTGCACTGTCGGCTCCTCGTGTATGACAGGAGCCAGGTGCTGTAGGAGACTGTCACACTGCAGCACCCGGCTCCTGTCACTGTGGAGGAGTCAGCATTTTGGTGTCACTCCCCTGCACCCCCCACACCACCCTTATGACGCCACTGCATATCTATCTACAGTGGGGCAAAAAAGTATTTGGACAGCCAACGATTGTGCAAGTTGACCCACTTAAACAGATGAGAGAGGTCTGTAATTTCCATCATTGGTACACTTCAACTGTGAGAGACAGAATCTGGAAAAAAAAAAACAGGAAATCAAATTGTATGCTTTTTAAACAATTTACTTGTATATTCTTGTGGAAAATAAATATTTGGACAACTACCAAGCAGCAAGATTTCTGGCTCTCGCAGACCTGTTACTTCTTCTTTAAGAAGCTCTTCTATCCTCCACTCGTCAAACAGTCAGACTGCTACCTCTCCACTATGGCCAAGACCAGAGAGCTGTCTAAGGACACCAGGGACAAAATTGTAGAGCTGCACAAGGCTGGGATGAGCTATTCGACAATAGGCAAGCAGCTTGGTGAGAAGAGATCAACTGTTGGCGCAATTATAAAAAAAATGGATCACTGACAATCTCCCTCGACCTGGGGCTCCATGCAAGATCTCAACTCGTGGGGTATCAATAATCTTGAGAACAGTGAGGAATCAGCCCAGAACTACACGGGGGGACCTGGGCAATGACCTCAAGAGAGCTGGGACCACAGTCACAAAGGTTACCATTAGTAACACACTACGTCATCATGGATTGAAATCCTGCAGCTCCCGAAAGGTCCCCCTGCTTAAGCCATCACATGTCCAGGCCTGTCTAAAGTTTGCCAGTGACCATCTGGATGATCCAGAGGAGGATTGGGAGAATGTAATGTGGTTAGATGAGAGCAAAATCGAACTTTTTGGTATAAACTCCACTCGCCGTGTTTGGAGGGAGAAGAATGATGAATGGCATCCCAAGAACACCATACCCACTGTGAAGCATGGGGGTGGAAACATCATGCTTTGGGGCTGCTTTTCTGCAAAGGGGACAGGACGACTGATCCGTATTAAGGAGAGGATGAATGGGGCCATGTATCGTGAGAATTTGGGCAAAAACCTCCTTCCCTCAGTAAGAGCATTGAAGATGGAACGTGGCTGGGTCTTCCAGTATGACAATGACCCCAAACACACCGCCCGGGCAACTAAGGAGTGGCTCCGTAAGAAGCATTTCAAGGTTATGGAGTGGCCTAGCCAGTCTCCAGACCTCAACCCAATAGAAAATCTGTGGAGGGAGCTGAAAGTCCGTGTTGCCTGGCGACAGCCCCAAAACATGACAGATCTAGAGAAGATCTGCATGGAAGAGTGGGCCAAAATACCTGCTACAGTGTGTGCAAACCTGGTCAAGAACTACAGGAAACGTTTGACCTCTGTAATTGCCAACCGAGGTTATATTACAAAGTATTGAGTTAAACTTTTTGATTGTCCAAATATTTATTTTCCGCAAGAATATACAAATAAATTGTTTAAAAATCATGTGTGATTTCCTAGGTTTTTTTTTTTCAGATTCTGTCTCTCACAGTTGAAGTGTACCTATGATGGAAATTACAGACCTCTCTCATCTTTTTAAGTGGGTCAACTTGCACAATCAGTGGCTGTCCAAATACTTTTTTGCCCCACTGTATCTATCTATCTATCTATCTATCTATCTATCTATCTATCTATCTATCTATCTATCTATCTATCTAAATGATGTGAACACAACTTTAAACAGTTGACATGACACAATCCCTGACAGATAGAAAAGACATAGGGGGCGATTCAGACCTGATCATAGGTGTGCTAAATTTAGCACATCTATGATCAGAATCTCTGACATGCGGAGGGACGCCCAGCACAGGTCTACTCCGCCCCACATGTCAGGCCCTACTCACCCCCCCCCCCCCATCCCCCCCGGGCACAAGTGCGAAAGCCTGTGTCAGGCCCTACCCACCCCGCACATGCTTTCACACACACTTGCCAAGTAGCACCCTGCCTGTGCAGGCAGCTACTCGCCATGTTTTGGGTCGCATCGACTGCATGTGACTTCGAGTAGCCGCCGCCTGTCCCAGCCACGGTTCGGACATGCCTGTGTTGTCCAGACGATGCCCCGCCAATGGCGTTCTAAACCCGTCGGCACGCCCCCTCCCGTCCCACGACCGCCTCTCCCTGTCAGTCAGGCAGAGGTGATTGTGCTTTGCATCTAACTGTGTATGCACGCACAGTGCGGCCAATACACATGCGCACAACCAAAAGGGCTTCAGGCTGTGATCGCTGCCATTGCAGTGATCAGGTCTGAATTATGCTCATAGGGGGTAATTCCAAGTTGATCGCAGCAGGATTTTTGTTAGCAATTGGGCAAAACCATGTGCACTGCAGGGAAGGCAGATATAACATGTGCAGAGAGAGTTAGATTTAGGTGGGGTGTGTTCAATCTGCAATCTAATTTGCAGTGTAAAAATAAAGCAGCCAGTATTTACCCTGCACAGAAATAAAATAACCCACCCAAATCTAACTCTTTCTGCACATGTTATATCTGCCTCCCCTGCAGTGCACATGGTTTTGCCCAATTGCTATCAAAAATCCTGCTGCGATCAACTTGGAATTACCCCCATAGATAGAGAGCACAGAAGGTAAACTAACAATGGCAGTTATAATTCACTCATAATTTATGTTAAATTTGTTTATTTCCATTTATTTTTATAATATTAAAATACTGATCATAATATTGCAGCCAAACAAAGCTTAAAAACAGCACCCAACATTTATAAAATATAAACAGAAATGAAGCTACTACACAGGAAAGTGCAGCGGAGATGCCAATATTTTGTCTACAAAAAAGTTACAATAAAATCCCAGCTGCAATTATTTGTAACACAACCCTGAGACTAAAGCGTGAGCTGTGGGTCACATGAGATGCCTCTGATATATTCATGGCTTTCTGATTGCTTTATGAAGCCTTTGCATTTCCTTGTCAGGGGTTTTCCAACATGATAGAAAAAAAGAAAGAAAAAAGAAGAGAAAATGAAAGTGGGTGTAACATAAAAAGGGAATGTCCCAGGTTCTAAGTCCCTCCCTCTACAAGGCTGGTATAAAACTATAAACACATACACATGGTTTGTGTATAGTCACAATTCTACAGTACACACCATGGGGTTATCTTGCAGCTCAGCAAAGCCAGGTGAGTTCTGTGCTGCCAAAGTATATGTGTGTGACAGTGTATGTGTTTCATCCCTGAGATTGTAATGCATTCATTGAAATGTCATGATATAGTTGTTACTGACTGATGTCATGATATAGTTGTTACTGACTGATGTCATGATATAGTTGTTACTGACTGATGTCATGATATAGTTGTTACTGACTGTATGAGTGCATAATACATTTATTAGCAAAACTGCTCTGTGACTGCATAAAACCAGGAAATGGCAAGCACTGATGTTTTGCAAACTTTTTTTCTCATATTGGGGGAGATTTATCAAAGAGTAGAGAGAGATAACGTACCAACCAATCATCTCCTAACTGTCCTTTTTCAAGCACAGACTGTAAAGTGGCAGTTAATAGCTAATGGTACTTTGGAGGTCTATTTACTAAGCCGTGGACGGAGATGAAGTACCAGCCAACCAGCTCCTGTCACTTTTCAAACACAGCCTGTAATATAGCAGTTAGGAGCTTGTTGGCTGGTACTGTGGGGTCTATGTACTAAGCCTTGGAGTTAGATAAAGAAACGGAGATAAAGTACCAGCCAATCAGCTCCTAACTGCCATGTCACATGCTGTGTTTGAAAAATGACAGGAGCTGGTTGGTTGGTTGGTACGTTATCTCCGTCCACTTTATCTCTCTCCAAGGCTAAGTAAATATTCAGTGTTTGCTATGTTGTTTTTTGAGCAAAATCTTTACAAATCTGAAAATAAAATGGCAAATTCATTAATCTGTGAACTTACAATGTAGAGTCATTAGGATGAAGCTTTCTTACAATATGTTTTTGGTAAATGGAAAAAGCACATTGACAGGAAGCTGCAATACATGTATGTTATATTATATGTCACACCCTCTTGATTAAGAGTAAAGGGCCCCATACACTACAACGATATGTCTTCATATTCTGCAGATGTATGGCTAAAATCAATGTTTATTCTTCTTAGCAGTAGGGCCTCACACCCACTGGTGTTTTTATTCTCCTTTAAATCCACAAATCGTAACATGCAAAATACAAATTAATTAGTTACTATTATTTTACTACTGTATAAGATCACTATAGATTTCCTCAATAAATTTACTTGCGGCAAATGCATTTAGGACCTTTAGAAAACAATCTGGCTTCTACTGTTATAGACATACATGCGCTGTTCTAGTGTTAAAATGTCTGCATGGTGCAACAATATAGTTGCAGCAAAGTAAAATGCTGCCTACCCTCATTGCTGTCTGTCAGTCTCTCTTGCAGTTCATACAAGCAGTTAAATATAGCAAACAAGTTTATTACAAACAACTAATAATTGCACCTGTTTCTATATTGTAGTAGAAAAGTTCTATCTTAATTAGAAATACAGGGGTAAAAACTTCCAGCAGTAAACTTTCAGAACCAACATGAATTTAGAAAGCCATCAACTTGATATTGCTATGTACAAAGATTAGTAGCAGCAGTGCAGCCTTTATGGGGTCCACAGTTGGGGGGGGTTACTTTTCTGTCAAATCAGTTTATCAACCTTAAGCGATACCAGATTTTCCTATGCAGCTCCAAATGTATAGTAAAGCCCCTGATTGTGACAGCATAGTCTTGTGCCATACGTTGATTGATTGAGGTCTGTGTGAGACACTGGGATCTATATGGTAATGTGAGGAATATTAGTCATTGCGGTGCACTGTGCGTGACACAATTTGGAAATTGTCACTACACAGCAATCACAAGAATAATTCTACATTGTGCATTATGTGGCTAAGTCATCCCATGGAGTGGAGACTGCATACCTCCCAAAATGACCCTCTCCAAGAGGGACACAATGCTCTGCTTCTGGACTTTTCTCTTAATTTGTGATTGCCGGCACCTGTGTTGAACAGATTACTGGATAAGAAAGGTGTTTCAGCACAGGTGACGGCAATCATAAATTAAGAGAAAAGTCCAGAAGCAAAGCATTTTGTCCCTCCTGGAGAGGGTCATGTTGGGAGGTATGGACTGGCTGACAGCACATTGAATTATGATTTGCTATACTGTAATAAGAGGTCACGAGGACAAGACTGGACAATGCAGTGTCTTAGCAGTCACACTTTGCATAGTGACTTAGGGGTCTACTCATGAAACAGCAAAAACAGTGTAGAAAAGGACTGGTGGAGAAGTTGCCCATGGCAACCAATCAGCTTTGAAAGAAGCCTTTATCAAATACATTTTATAAATGTAAGGGAGATGCTGATTAGTTGCCATGGGCAACTCCTCCACTGGTCTGTTTCTCCACTGTTTTTTTACTGCTTCATAAATCGACCCCTTACTTTCTATAGCAGGCATTACCAACCGCGGTCCTCAAGGCACACCAACAGTGCAGGTTTTAGTGATATCCAGGCTTCAGTACAGATGGTTAAATCAAAATAACTCAGGTACTAATTAAGTCACCTGTGTTCAAGCCTGGATATCACTAAAACCAGGACTGTTAGTGTGCCTTGAGGACCGTGGTTGGGAAACACTGTTCTATAGCTTGGATCTTATCATTTGGCCGTTGAACTGATTAATGTGTAACTTTTATTGGTACAGTATTGCTTAGATAAGGAACACCTGTATGACGGTGACCGGATATACTGTACAGCTAGAACAGAATGCAAGCTTTGTTTCCATGCCCCAAAAAATAAAGCAGTAAAATGACATACATTATGGCTTTACTGCAGCTTATCATCACCTGTCTTCTACAAATCATCAAAGGAAAGATTAATCATTAACTGCATCCTAGCTATAACTGTGGTACAGTATGTTGCACAAGTGGAGCTGGCTCCTGGGCTGCTGGTCACATTTATTCCAGTATTCTGTCATGCCGCTTGGTTAGTTAGTAAACTTGCCTGTATATTAGAACAGCCACAGATAGAAGTAAATGATTTTATTCCATTACACCATTCTGACTTCCTATGTGTTTCCCCTGTTCACGTAGCTGCTGACAGCAATCATGGAATATAATCTCCTGCCAACCATTTAAAACTGGAAACACAGTGAACATACACACTGTACTGCATTGACGTTCATGTAAATGCATACTGCACACCTATATGATAATAGGTAACAGTTG
This sequence comes from Pseudophryne corroboree, assembly GCF_028390025.1. Taxonomy (NCBI): domain Eukaryota; kingdom Metazoa; phylum Chordata; class Amphibia; order Anura; family Myobatrachidae; genus Pseudophryne; species Pseudophryne corroboree. Next base: position 149,539,914 of record NC_086449.1, read on the forward strand.
GAGGCATGCACCAAACACCTGAACTGATTACAGTGCTTTATGTATATTTAATAACTGCCACATTTTAATGGCTAATCTGATAAGTTTAGGCACAGGACAGGTGACGCTATATACACTATAGCCGTGATTTAGAGTTTGAGGCATTTTCATGTCCCAAATGTAATATTTTGGTCACAAAAGTGCAGTCGTATATATATACACAGATATCATATACTGTAATAATGTTTATGAAGTTATTTTAACCTCTTGCATCTGATCTTTACAGGACAGTTCAGTTCCTGCAAATAATGATCTTTAAATGCAGCACAGGGTGACGTGTGTGTATCAGGCATACAGTGTTTGGATGCTTGATAAAATACAGTGCACTGTTAATATATTGCAATATATGGTACAATATCGTATTGAGCTGATTATGTCCTGTAGTAACAGTGGAAGAGATTTATCAAGCCCTCTAAAGAGAGGAGACGTTGCTCATATTAATCAATCAATCAATCAGCTTCAACATATCAGTTTGTAGAATATACTTGATAAATATAAGCGTCTATGGGCAACTCCCCCACTTCTCCACTCTTTAGAAGACCTGATAACATATCTCACAGTGTGTTGAACATATAATTTACAGTTTTGCTGATCTTCTTTTCCTTTTCTGTTTTCTAGCCATAGGGCTCTCTTTCCATCCTCATTGTAGAGGCTCAAATATCTCCTTGAACAGCTGCCTCCACCAGGCCACACGAATCCACAGCTTCCACAATGGTCTGGCCTTCTCAAATCGACCCTTGCTCCCCAAAGAAAAAGTCAGGCTAAAAGTGCTAGAGATTGAACAGCGATGGTTTGGTGCTCTACGCCTGGGCTTTACCTCTGTGAATCCAAGCAACATTGATCGGAATGCCCTGCCACCCTTCGCCTGCCCTAACCTTGTTAATACTAGTGGTTTCTGGGCCATGGGAATTCCAGAGGAACAGTGCCAGGAAGGAGCAGAACTATGCTTCTGGGTGGACAGAAAGGGACAAGTATTCTATCAAGTGAAGGGGCACTTACGGCCCAAGTTGCTGTTCTCAGGTTTACCAAGGAAAGCACAAATCTGGGCCATGATGGATGTCTATGGTAAAACAAAGGCCGTCCAGCTACTGGGTGAGTGGTCTTCCAGCATCATTGGTCATGGTATAGGGCAGGGGTAGGCAACGTTTGACACTCCAGCTGTTGTGCAGCGACATGTCTCAGCATGCCCTGGCACAGTTTTACCACGCCCTAACAGCAAAACTGTGGCAGAGCATGCTGGGATTTGTAGTTCCACAGCAGCTGGATTGCAGCACATTGCAAACCCCGTAGTATAGAGTTATTTCATGCTGAGTAGATGACTGGAGAGAGATATATTTAATTGAGAGACTCTAATGTGATATTTTCTCTTCCAGACGACAGCACAGAGTGTCTGGATACTCCATATTCCTGCCCTCAAAACAAAGGTCAGCTCACATTATTCTTTGTGAATTCATTTATTGGTGCAATGGGGTCAGTGAGAAATGAGCCTCTGTCCACAAACCTCCCTGAGCTCTTCCTGGATCACACCCTCTTCCTGCTCAGCTCGTCTCAGTATAATTCCTGCACATTAATCATACAGCTACTTGATACTGTCAGTGGAACCCATCATCATATGCTGTATCTATCACGTATAGGTCATAAGAGATATCTATATGATGATGGGTTCCACTGACCGTTTCAAGTAGCTAGAAGCTTAATACATTATGGCAATTAATTATTATATCACATATCCGGTATTTTTAGGTCACTGTCACAATCGGGTTTAAATTACCTAACCACACCTTCATTATTCTCATTATGTATGCATATTTTCTTACTGACTATCCTGCTCTCCTTGTAGCTGCTGTGCAGGATTTCATTTAGGCAGCTCTCTCGCACCAAAATCAATCAGTTTCCATGAGCTAACTTATATGTATGTGAAAACTTTCCAGGACTGTTCTATATACCTCTCCTGCTGTACAGGATGAATCATGTTCATTTATATAGGAAGATAGTCTCTGCTACTGTAGGAGTGAGGAGAATGAGTGTTTAATCTGTAATTTTACGTTTATAAGACACATTGTGATATCTTTTATACCTTTCCACTTACGTGGAACTATACAAGCAGTAAGATGTTTACTTTGCAACCCTGGAAAATAACTTTTAAGTATGTAGTTGGTAAAGACCATGTGGATAAAAAGAAATTTAATAGTTAAATAGCAACAAGTATGAACATATGAACCATTCTATACCGCCCAATGACCAGAGTAACCCTAGGCATATGCTTGAGGTGCCCATATATGAAAACAAAAAGTCCTCACTTGTCTCTTCTTTATATCTTCTACAGTGGACCATAAAATGGGTACAAGGAACAACTTCATGCCTGTAGCACTGGACACACTTTCACAGTCACCCCAATCCAAATATCACTCCATGCAAGAACCCACAAAGCTGGATCTCTATTCACAGGCAATGAAATTCCGTCTCTTCCGAGAAGATGAGCCCATCTGTGTGATCTGCCAGGACAGGCTAGTGGACACTTTGCTGCTACCCTGCAGACACTGTTCTTTTTGTAAGCCATGCGTCCTGAAGATTAGAAGACAGAACAATATCTGTCCATTGTGCCGCCAAGATATCTTCAGCATGCAGGATGTTGGGGAAATGCCTCTGCTCCCCAGCCAGGGTAGCTGACCGTACCTTATACGTCTGCTCCAGTCACCCCTCAGATGCTGCTGTTGAGATACGGGGACAGTTTTTGTACAGTTTTTTTGTGAATGATAAGGACATTATAAGCCAAGCTGGCCAATATCTACGTGTTTTTTATTCCTTTCAGATATCTGCCAGCTGTGTATATAGCATACCAGTTATAACTGTGGTATGTGCAAGACAAGACTGCTAACTAATATGGAAAGACACTGGCATTTTGTTAGGAACTTTCAATGAGCCTCTATTAAAACAAAAAAAAAAAAACATCCATAATCAACTAAAATTAATCAAAATGAGAGCAAATTTACAGCGCAGAATAGAGAGTGTGCAAGAGAAATATAGAGTTGGGTGAGGATAAAAGGTGTACAAGTAAGAAGAGTGAGGTATGAGAGAAAAGTAGTAGGTGACATAAGTGATGTGGAAAATGGATGAGAAGAAATTAGTAGCAGAGTGTTTAAGCAAAAAAGTGCAATTTTATCTGTTGAGAGAAACAACGGAGAAGGTGAGAAAGAGAGAGAGGTAGCACTATGGAGAAGGAAGAAGGTTGGGCATGAAATAGATTGAATTTTGGGAAGACCAAGCTCCTGTGGGGAGAGATAAGGATTTGTTAGGGAAAGGAAGGGTGGTAAGGAGAAGGACAAGGTATGGTACCTGGGAGGGGGAGAGATAATAATAGGAAAGTTATCTGGGTGGAGGAGAGATAAGTAAGAGAAAGGAAGGTGAGCAGAAAAAGGGAAGGATAAGGAAAGTTAGCCTGGGGGATGAGAAATAAGGATAGGTAAGTAGATGGGGAAGTAAGGCATAGAGAGAAGAATAAGGAAGGTTAGCTGAATGCATGAGAGATAAGGATAGGTAAGTAGTTGGAAAGTAAGGTGTAGAGAGAAAGATTAGAAAGGTTAGCCTAGTTGATTAGAGCGAGGTCAGGAGATGAAAGGTAAAGAGTAGAGAAAAGACCAGAGAAGGAGGAGAGGTAGTTTACAAGGAACAATTTAAAACAGATCCAATAAATAAGGGCAGGAAGAGGATGCCAAGTTAAAGGGAAAAAAAATGGCAGGTTCAAAATACAAATTATGCTGGATAAAGAAGCTGGACAAAGAAATAAGAGTTGCGTTGCACATAAGAGAAATAGGTTGACTTGGACAATATTGTCAACTATTTTGTTAATTGTTATTTTATTAAAAGCTGTATTGAGATAATTACCTTTATACTGGTTGTCTTTGTCGAGTAACATTTATGTATATATATTTTTTATATGTGATAATATGCTATTTTTACAACAGAATAATAAAGATATTTTTATACAGAAATGTGTTGGTATTCTTAGGATTAAATAGAAACACTGTAGCTGGTAATATAATTTTGTTAAGCTGATTTGGCTGATGTTAACATTGTCTAGTTCTCCAACTTCAGGTACCCAAAGCATCCAAAATGAGATCAGATTGATTTAGTGCATGCGGAATGTATCATAGAGGAAAGATAGCTGCAAACAATGACATCACTGAGGTATGTTGAGGGGATAGCCAATTAGTGAGCTGAACCCCTATTCATAAGAGCAAAGCCATTCAATTAATTAGGAACCAGTCACTCATGAAAGTTTGTTTAGGTCACAAGATGCTGCTACCTCTTATTACAATTTATTACCTTTGCATTTTTGGCCATTCCTCAAGGCAAAACTGCTCCAGCTCCTTCATGTTGGATGGTTTCCGCTTGTGAACAGCAATCTTCAAGTCTGACCACAGATTCTCAATTTGATTGAGATCTGGGCTTTGACTAGGCCATTCCAACACATGTAAATGTTTCTCCTTAAACCACTCTAGTGTTGCTTTAGCAGTATGCTTCAGGTCATTGTCCTGGTGGAAGGTGAACCTCCGTCCCCGTCTCAAATCACGGGCAGACTGAAACAGGTTTTGGTCAAGAATATCCCAGTATGTTGCACCATCCATCTTTCCCTTGACTCGAAACAGTTCCTATTCCCTGCTGCTGAAAAACATCCCCACAGCATGATGCTGCCACCACCATGTTTCACTGTGGGGATGGTGTTCTTGGGGTGATGGAATGTGTTGGGTTTGCGCCAGACATAGCATTTTCCTTGGTGGACGAAAAGTTACATTTTAGTCTCATCTGACCAGAGCACCTTCCTCCATACATTTGGGGTGTCGTCCACATGTCTTTTGGCAAACTCAAAACGTGCCTTCTTATTTTTAAGACTAAGTAATGGCTTTTTTTCTGGGCACTCTTCCATACAGCCCAGCTCTATGGAGTGGACGGCTTATTGTGGTCTCTGTGCTGCCTCTTTGATTAATGCCCTCCTTGCCGATCTGTGAGTTTTGGTGGCTGGCCCTCTCTTGGCAGGTTTGTTGTGGTACCATGTTCTTTCCATTTGAAGATGATGGATTTGCTGGTGGTCCGGGGTATCATCAAAGATTTGGATATTTTTTTATAACCCAACCCTGACTTGTACTTCTCAACAACTTTGTCCCTGACTTGTTTGGAGAGCTCCTTGGTCTTCATGGTGTGATGCCTCTTGCTTAGTGGTGTTGCAGCCTCTGGGGCCTTTCAGAAAAGGTGTGTTTATACTGACAGATCATGTGACACTTAGATTGCACACAGGTGGACTTCATTTCACTAATTATGTGACTTCTGAAGGTAATTGGTTGCACCAGACCTTTTGAGGGGCTTCACAGCAAAGGGAGTGAATATGCCAATTTTCAAATTTTTATTTATAAAAATTATTTTTTATATAAAATTTTTCTCATTTCACTTCACCAACTTAGACTATTTGGTGCATATCCATCACATAAAATTCAGATAAAAAATAAATAAATTAAATTACAGGTTGTAATGTAACAAAATAGGTAAAAAGGAAAGGGGGGTGAATACTTTAGCAAGGCACTGTATATTTGGATTGTGGGAGCAAACCGAATTACACGGAGAAACCCCACGCAAGCACGGGAGAATATACAAACTCCAAACATTTAAGGCCATGGTGGGAATCGAACCCATGACCTCAGTGCAGTAATGCTAACCATTAAACCGTCTGTGCTGCCCTCTTCACATAGGGGCCAGGATCACCTGAGAGCTAAACTGAATTAAATTTCAGCATACAGAGGTCTATTTAACAAAAAGCATCAATAGAAGAGATATTCTATTGACACAATATAACATTTTTAACCACCACTATTTATCTTGAAAATGTCACAGTTGAGTGTTCTCAGCCCTCTGGCAATATTGGTCCAGCACCAGTAAGCACAGACTTACATCTCTTTCTAGCCAGTTGGAGTCCATCTGTGAATGTGTGATGCAGGTCTCGTGCACTACATGTCCCCAACCACCTCTTTCTTACTTAATAGATTCTGTGGTTAGCCCCTTATCCTTTGGCACCCGTCAAGGCTGTCCACTTTCCCCACTTCTATTGAACATAGCCACTGGTCCCCTTCTGCGTATACTGCAAAATGACACACACAGAGGTATTACCTCTATACATCTTACTATACACCTCCGACCCTTCTGACTCGCTAGATCACCTAATTGAAAAAATAAATTTATTTGGGGAAGTTTCTGGTTTCACTGTCAACTGGGCTAAATCTATTACACTTCGATTGGATTGTGACAATCCCAGACATGCTGGAGGGGATGCTGCCTTATTAACAGAGGCGTAACTAGGATCTTTAGCGCCCAGGGCAAGGTAAAGAATGGCGCCACCCCCCCCCCATGAAAAATTAGTTTAACAGAAAAGGGGTGTGGTTGACTGGGGAGGGGCGTGGTTTCACTTGTTTGGTGAGTAACTGTGAGAGAGAGACAAGGGGCAGGCAGAGAGAGAAAGACCAGGGGCAGAGAGAGAGACCAGGAGCAGAGGGAGAGGGTGACATGGGAGAGAGAGAAACTAGGGTCGGAGGGAGAGAGAGAGAGAGACCATGGGCAGAGGAAGAGAGAGAGACCAGGGACAGAGGAGAATAGAGGGATACATGGGAGAGAGACACAGAGAGGCCGAGGCAAATAGAGAGGGAGACACGGGAGAGAGACCAGGGGCAGAGAGAGAGGGAGACATGGGAGAGAGATAGCGAGGGAGGGAAACATGGGGGAGAGAGAGAGACCTGGGGCAGAGAGAGAGGGAGACATGGGAGAGAGATAGCGAGGGAGGGAAACATGGGGGGGAGAGAGAGAGAGACCTGGGGCAGAGGGAGAAAGAGACCTTGGGAAGACAGAGAGAGACCCGGGGCAGAGAGAGACCTGGGGCAGACAGAGAGAGAGACAGAGAGAGAGAGAGAGAGAGAGACCTGGGGCAGATGCAGGGGGAGAAGAGACCAGGGATGGAGTGGGAGAGACCAGGTGCAGAGGGAGACAAGGGGGATACAGAGAGATATGGGAGAGAGACCGGGGCAGAGAGAGAGGGAAACAGGGGAGGGAGAGAGAGAGGCATGGGAGAGAGAGACCAGGGGCAGAGAGAGATACATGGGAGATAGAGAGAGACATAAAGACCAGGGGCAGAGAGAGAGAGGGAGACATGGGAGAGAGAGACCAAGGGCAGAGAGAGAGAGGGTCCTGTGGCAAAGGGAGAGAGACAAGGGGCAGAAGGAGATATGGGAGGGAGAGAGAGAAACAGAAATACCTCCTGGGGCAGAGAGAGAGACATGGGAGAGAGAGACCAAGGGCAGAGAGAGAGAGGGTCCTGTGGCAGAGGGAGAGAGACAAGGGGCAGAAGGAGATATGGGAGGGAGAGAGAGAAACAGAAATACCTCCTGGGGCAGAGAGAGAGACCTAGGGCAGAGAGAGACATGGGAGAGAGAGACCAGGGACAGAGGGAGAGAGACCAGGGGCAGAGGGAGACATGGGAGAGAGACTGGGGCAGAGAGAGAGAGGGAGACATGGGAGGGAGAGAGAAGCATGAGAGAGAGAGAGAGACCAGGGGCAGAGAGAGAGAGATGGGAGATAGAGAGAGACACAGAGACCAGGGTCAGAGAGAGAGGGAGACATGGGGGAGAGAGACCAGGGGCAGAGAGAGAGAGAGAGGGTCCTGGGGCAGAGGGAGATATGGGAGGGAGAGAGACAAAAAGTCCTACTGGGGCAGAGAGAGAGAGAGAGACAGACCAGAGGCAAAGGGAGACATGGGAGAGAGAGACCAGGGGCAGAGAGTGACATGGGAGGGAGAGACCAGAGACAGGGAGACATGGGAGGGAGAGAGAGAGAGAGAGAGAGAGAGAGAGCAGGGGCAGAGAGAGAGGGAGACATTGGAGAGAGAGAGAGAGAGAGATCAGGGGCATAGAGAGAAAGAGACATAGGAGAGAGGGGCTGAGAGAGAGGGAGACATGAGAGAGGGGGGGAGACATGGGAGAGAGAGGCAGAGAGAGATGGGGACATGGGGAGAGAGACCAGGGGCAGAGAGAGACAGGTAGACATGGGAGAGAGATAAAGGAGACAGAGACCAGGGGCAGAGAGAGAAGGAGACCTGGGGCAGAGGATGTAAAAGAGAGACCTGGGTCAGAGAGAGAGAGACCTGGGGCAGGGAGAAAGACATGGCGCAGAGGGAGAGGCAAAATCCAGCTCCTAGTGACTAATAAAGGTAGAATTGTAGCAAATTAACAATAATATAATGACCGAGAAATACTCCTAAGCACTTTACTATCCCTGTTAGTAGGTGGGTTAATATGAGCACTGTGTGTTCTTTCACCTGAAACCTCCTCGTGCACTCTAGTCAAGAGAGTATTTCTCAAACAAGATTTGTATACTGGCTGTACAGGAACAGAAATCAGTGTCACTTAAATTGGCAGTACTATGTGACCACACACTGCGGTGTGTCAGTGTCTGAGTCTTAACATAGAAACATAGAATTTGACGGCAGATAAGAACCACTTGGCCCATCTAGTCTGCCCCTTTTTTATTTTATCCTTTAGGCAATCTCAACCCTTTTTTAACCTTAATTCTTTGTAAGGATATTCATATGCCTGTCCCAAGCATGTTTAAATTGCCCTACAGTCTTAGCCTCTACCACCTCTGATGGGAGGCTATTCCACTTATCCACTACCCTTTCTGTGAAGTAATTTTTCCTTAAATTTCCCCTGAACCTCCCCCCTCCAGTCTCAATGTATGCCCTCGAGTTCTAATACTTCTCTTCCTTTTTCTTGGTGCAGGTCGTGATTTTTTATCCCAATACACTGTACCACTCGTGTGCATGTGCAAATGCACTAATATAGCCAATGGCAATGCCACCCACTATGATCTACAGGTAGTTGGTACCTGAGTGGTCGTGCTTTCCAGAAGATGTGCAGCGATTGTTAGTACCAGTGCCGGCTGCAGGTGTACGATACATGCGCCCTGTGCAAGAATTATCAGAGCGCCTCCCCCTAATCAATCTCTGATATGTATATATATATATATATATATATATATATATATATATTTTACTGTTACATAGAACCAGTGTGTAGGAGTGATGTTGTGGTGTCCTGTAGTGTACGGCTCTTACTGACAGGTGCCTAGCTGCTGGTTTGGATTGTCAGAGAATATAGCCATTGTTAAATGTAAAGAAAGGTATGAGTAAACCAGAAGTTTGGTTTTGGAAATATGATGTGTAATTCCCAAAAGACAGATATTGCATCTTCTATAACGCTGCTGGGGGCTATTACAATGGGATGCGGTAAGGATCCCATCATTCGGAATACCAAAACTGCTCGGAATACAGACATGGATCGAAAATGCCGGCGGTATCCTGAATGCCAGGAATCGTATCCCGAATGAAGGACTGCTGGGACTCTAGATAGGTAGGCTGTGAGTAGGCGGGTTAGTCACTCCCGGAGAGGGTTATGGTTTGGCTGCAGGGGTGGGTGGGTTAGGTTTAGGCTGCGGGAAGGGGGAAGAAGGGCCCTGTATGCAGAACTCGGCAGCCTGGCTGCACTACAGAAAGGTAACTGCAGGGACAGCAGGGCGCACTGCAAGCAGCAAGCCCACCATCTATTGCCGCAATTGATTCTGCAGAGCCGGCAGCTGCAGTAAATGGGCTGTGCACTGAGGGTCAGAAAATATTTAATAGGTGCTGCCAGCAGATTGGTCCCATAGAGTGGCGCCACTGTTTGACCACACTGGTCGACAGCCCTCAAGCCAACCCAGGCTATTACGCCATGTCGGATCTGCTCATCAGTGTGGGTGCGCTAGTCACACTATCCATCCCCGCTCACTACATTGAATCCTAAACCTATGACACTGGCCTCCGACATCCAGCCTACCCAGTGACGCTGGCTCCAAGAACTGCACAAATCCTCACCCCATCCTGCTCATATTGGCTCTGCTGCATCTACCCTGCCCCCCTACGTCTTGAGCAGAAAAGTAGTAGTGCATACAGGAATTCCGGGGGACACTGATTTAATAGGTGAACACCAGGCGTGATGTCCAGCAATGGACACTCCGCCCACTAGTACACTGTCCTGGCCAGCTGCACCCCATCTGTTGGGCCTGCCACTGCGCAGGGCACACTCCCTGCTCGGTCCACAATTGTTACGCATCTGCTTATTTACCTTGGTAATCAGATCACTTCACCTATTTGGGGGTTTAAAAAAAATCCCAAGAAACCTGAGACTTCTTTATAATCTTACCGTCACTCAGCAATTGCTTGGGATCTCTGTTGAGCTGGAGAGCTGGAAATTTCTCCCCATTTCATATATCTTGGGAGGCTCTACTGGATGCCCAGAAGAGAGGACAAGGACAAGTATCCTGGAGGGAAGATGTCTGAGGGACACCCACTTCCTGAGCGAAGTGGAAGTTCTGGGTTGCCAATGATGTGAATCATGTTAACTTGTTCCCATCCCCTGCTTCAGAATGCCGGCAATCCTGGTAGAGCCACAATGACGCAAGGCTGTCATCACAACCCCTAACACCGCCCACTTGACAGAAACATGCCCCGCGTTGCCGACCTGTAGGGGGCAGCCCAAAAATTGGCAGCTATGCCTAACATGTTGTGGCACTTTATTCCCACAATAGTTGTAGAGCAATAGATTGCCTTATCTTGTTATAAATATGACATTATCACAGGCAATAATTATACAGTCATGGAAAATCAGAGGGCATGGGGAAGTGGTAAAGTGGTTTATGAGCTGTGCTTACTCTGTATTAAAATGTGAGAGTGATAGGGAAGTGGGAGTGTTATCAAAGGGTCCATGGTTGTTCCTCCAAGTACTAATTGCTTCCGATATGTATAAAATTGTGGGGCTGATTTATCAACTAGTTTTATCATATACAGGTTGAGTATCCCTTATCCAAAATGCTTGGGACCAGAGGAATTTTGGATATCGGATTTTTCTGTATTTTGGAATAATTGCATACCATAACGAGATATTATGGTGATGGGACCTAAATCTAAGCACAGAATGCATTTATGTTTCATATACACCTTATACACACAGCCTGAAGGTCATTTTAGCCAATATTTTTTATAACTTTGTGCATTAAACAAAGTGTGTGTACATTCACAGAATTCATTTATGTGTCATATACACCTTATACACACAGTCTGAAGTTCATTTAATACAATATTTTAATAACTTTGTGTATTAAACAAAGTTTGTGTACATTGAGCCATCAAAAAACAAATGTTTCACTATCTCAGTCTCACTCAAAAAAGTCCGTATTTCGGAATATTCCGTATTTCGGAATATTTGGATATGGGATACTCAACCTGTACAACCAATCAGCTCCCATGTGTTTTTTTTTACAAACACATGACAGTTAGGAGCTGATTGGCTGGATCACCATTTATCATACACAACGAGTTTTAAAGCTCGTTGCGTATGACAAAACTCATTTTTAAATCAACCGCTGTGTTTGTTTTATATGTTCCTAATTATAATAAAGCACAGCAATATTTGATTTGTGTGCTTGTAGCTATGCACATTAATGGCGTTGTTAATGGGATATATTTGTATAATACAGTCATCTTAGTTTAATTAAAACACCATATAATAAGACAGTGATTGCAGAAGTGATATGCATAAAAATTGTATATTTTTATTAATAAACAAATAAAGCATACAGTGCTAATGTCAAATATATTTCTCATCTTAGTAGATTTACTTCCACAGACTGACCCAAGTCCTTTTCTGTGAGCCTCCGCTGCTGGTGATACATGTGGACATGTGAACAGGGTTGGAACAACAATGGACTTCCAAGGGCAATAGTAATTAATGCTAAACAAGCCTGCGTTATCACTAATTACTATTGCCCTTTGAAATCCATCATTCCAAGCTGCTAATCATCATCAGCTTTATAAACCTGACAGATAGCAAATTTATCCCCTTTAGTAGACTCCACTAGATACATATCAAATCCCTCAAAAGAAAACAGGAATACATTTTAAAATACAAGAAGTAACCTTAATACATAATAACTAATTTCTAGTGTAAAATTATTTGTTTTCTCAACTACAATAATTACTGCACACAACACTTCTTGCAGCATTTTTCACCCAGCTAGGACTAACTGGCTGTTTCCATCCAGTGTTAGACTGGCCCGGTGGGGATGGATAAATTCCCAGGGGGCCCTACTGCCTCACAGCCCCGCCCTCTACCTTACACCCGCTATACTTTTAGGAGAATATTTATTAATAGATGCGGCCAGCCTCTGGTACTGTAATAAGGAATCCTTAATTGCCCACAGGTATTACTACTGAGTGTCACACGCCATAGGCGGCGTTCACCGCGCTTACCCCTGCGTGCCTGCTGGTCTGTGTTGCGGCCTCCGCCTTCGGTGGTCCGCGGGCTCCGGCGTCTGGCTGGCGCGGCTCCTGTCGGTTCCCCGTGGCAGGGGCGCCGCCATGACACCCGGCATCACGTGGGCGGGGAGCAGGTGACGTCATCAGACTGTTCCGCCAATCCAGCGGAGGCGCGAGATTCAAAGTCAGGCGCCGGGCAGAGCCTCGGCGCCTGAGTATCGTCTTTTCCCCTGACGTGGATGCCAGTGCTCTTGTTCCCGACGTATCTCTCTGCAGTCGTACCCCAGTGTCTCCGGCACTTCCAGGTGCCAGCTGCTGCACAGTTCAGCGTATACTGCGGCTGGTGTGTTTCTCTGCAATCCAGTCACCAGTGCTTCTTGGAGTCAGCGTGTGCTGCGGGCTGAACACCGCTCTCAAGTTCTACAAATCATCAGTGTCTTTAATCACCGCTCTCAAGTTCTACAAATCATCAGTGTCTTTAATCACCGCTCTCAAGTCATACAAATCATCAGTGTCTTTAACCACCGCTCCCAAGTTTTGCAAGTTGCCAGTGTCTTTAACCACCGCTCTCAAGTTCTACAAATCATCAGTGTCTTTAATCACCGCTCTCAAGTCATACAAATCATCAGTGTCTTTAACCACCGTTCTCAAGTTCTACAAATCATCAGTGTCTTTAACCACCGCTCTCAAGTTTTATAAATCATCAGTATCTTTAGTCACCGCTCTCAAGTCATACAAATCATCAGTGTCTTTAACCACCGCTCACAAGTGTTTCAAATCGTCAGAGTCTTTAACCACCGTTCACCAGTTCTTCAGATCACCAGTATCTTTAAAAACATCACTTACAAGTTCTTCAGTCATTATTATCTTGTACCAACACTCACAAGTACTTCTTTTCCTGGAATCCTTAGCATTGCTTACAAGTTCTCCTATAGGCCTGGACATTTCCCCATACGTTCCTTCTCTGCCATGTGACATTGTGTTGCTCTCTTCCTGCAATAAAGTTCTTTAATATTTTCACCAAGCTTTACTGTCAGAGTCCTGTATGAGGAAGACCTATATTAAGCCATCCCTGTTCCGACCCAACTGTGGTTGCTCTCCCCTACCATCGGGAGAACCCCCGAGTTCACAACACCCCAAACCTAGGTCAGTGACACTGAGTCGCAAGTAACTGGTAGGAAACTGATAGGAAATCAGTAATATAACTTTACTTTCTATTTTGGCCAGCTGGGCATGTGCCAATATTGGTCAGTTCATGATCAGGTGGGCAGCAGAAGGGAGGGATCCTACAGATCCCGCTTCTGAAAAACTCTGCAGATTGTAGGCTATAGGCTACAATGGGCTAGCACTTTAAAGATTCAGTCTGGAGCTTGATAAATCTGATTCGCAGCCCCCCTCAGTACATGGCATTTAACCACAGTTCGTAAAACATTTGATGTTTTGAACCACTGATGGTATGCTTACATACTGTATATGTGCAGTATACTTTGGGATCTCTGCTACAGAGATTCTCCTTGTGGTGCAAGCAGCAGAAGTGACATCACCAGTTTTTTCAGAAAACAGGCATCAAACGAAGTCGACTATGGTTGCCCCCATAACTTTAATGGAATCAAATTGAAGATCCATCACTTTCTTGACAAAAACATTAATAGTTACCAATGGCCATCGATAAAGTTAATTATCTAGCATGTAACTACTTCACTTGAAGTAATTATCTAGCATGTAACTACCTCGCTTGGAGTTTGTCAGCACTCTAAGGACAATTGGGAGGTATTTTCTGCTTCATGTTGCTGTGTTCTTCGAGTGAGAGCTTTGTGCTGCTAGCAGCAGTGCACGCAGCAATGTCCATGTATTTGAATTGAATAATAAAGGTTTGATAACAGCCTTGCAGTGGTTAAAATGGTACTCATTCCCCTTACACTGTGCCAAATGGAAAGAAAAATCCCTTGAAGGTGACCGAGGCAGCTCCTCTTCTTTCACTCCACCATTCTGGCAGCTGGCCACACCTCTTCATTAGGATGGTCAAACCCCTTCAACAGTGTGCTACCTCAGTTCAGTGGGCCCCTACCATTTCATTCTCCAGTGGGCCCTCTATGTCCCAGTCCAACACTGTTTCTAGCAATTGTAGCCTCTGTAGCATGGAAATCATAATTGCATTCTGCCCGGGTGGGTGGTCTGTGTGGCTTGATGATGCAATTAACGTTGAATCGCACCATTGTAGGCCCACCCACTGCTTTACATTGACTGCAATCTCTGCATTGTATGGCAGGAGTGGGGCAACGATGATGTACTGTAATTGCTGTTCATATCCCCCGAACTGTTCACTTTTCTGCACCACGCCCCGAACGCCACTGCCCTGAACTTTTGTTTCTTACCTTATTTACCTTAACCTTTTACTAATCTTTTTCCCTTCTCTATTCTTCTCTTCCCCCTATCCCTCTGTCCTCCAACTGTATTTCCCTTTTCACTTGTAGTGTTAAATCCTAATCCTTTCATCCCTGACAGCCAGGGCCAGTACTTGGGACAGGCAGCTTCTTTGGGCACAATGGAACTTGTAGGCTCTGACTTATGCCGCCATAATGACCGGTGACCCGCTAACCGGGACGCCGGCTTAGTACTCACCACTCTTCACTCTTCTGGCTCTGTTAGGGGTGGCGGCGTGCTGCGGGAATGTAAGCTCGCCGTGGTAGGGCTTGCGAATAGTTCCCTCAGGAGCTAGTGTCCTGTCAGCGGGGAACAGGACCATTAACCCTTCAAGAGGTTGGGCCGCCCCCCCCCCCCCCCTAAGTCCCTCGAAGCAGGCAGGCTGGTGCCATCCAGTCTTGCCTAAAAATAAACAGAAAAATAAATGCAGAAAACTCTTCAGGAGCTTCCATAAGCATGACCAACTCCTCTGGGCACATTTTCTAAACTGATTCTGGCAGGAGGGGCATAGAGGGAGGAGCCAGCCCATACTATCAAATTTATAAAGTGCCCATGGCTCCTAGTGGACCCGTCTATACCCCATGGTACTAAATGGATCCTCAGTATTCTCTAGAATGTAAGAGAAATATGCTTGGAGAATTCTGAGTATATGGCAATTTTGTTCTTACCATACTCTTTATATATATATATATATATATTGTAACACTGTAGGGGTGCAAGGCGCCTTTTCCTGGGGAATATGGCAGCATGCAGCAGCTGAGGAATAACACAAGTCCAGTTTCTGGTACAACTGACCCCGGCCAGTTTTAATGAAACAGAAAATAAAACAAACCCCAAAATAAAAATACCTTGCCTGTCCGGCACTAACTAAACATAAGATGTTCCTAACTGTCACTAAACAAAACACAGAGTTCTTCAGTACATACTGTATAGCTTACTTGCATCAGAAAGCGTGTCTCTCACACACAGATCCTGCAGCCTTCCCAGGCAGTCTGCCCATACTAATCAGGTTAGAAGCACTATATCACTCTTACACAGCTGAAACCCTGATTAGCCCTCTGTGAGGCCAAAGACCCGAACTGGGCCCAATGTCTAGAACTCGCCTTATCTCTCTCTCAGAGCCTTTACCCAGCTTTTACAGCAAACTGAAAAGGTTCAGACAAAACAAAAAGCATTTTTCCTAGAAGTTAACATTTTCTAAAACATGTAAGACAAGAACCTGGGACAAATATACCTGCCCTCAAACACTATCCCAGTGTTCTTGTTACATATCCCCCTCCCCTGTTTCGACCTAGGGGCCGGAACACTTGTAGCCCCCAAACAGAAGATGCGAGACAATGCATCTGCGTTGGCCAGTTGTGTTCCCGGTCTATGTTCGACAGTAAACTTAAAGTCCTGCAACGCTAGAAACCATCTAGTTACACGAGCATTCTTGCCTCTATTTACATACATCCATTTTAAAGGGGCATGGTCTGTCACTAGTCTGAATTGTCTACCCAAGAGGTAATATCTCAAGGTATCTAGTGCCCACTTAATGGCCAAAGCCTCCTTTTCCACAATGGCATACCTTTTTTCATGCTCATTGAGTTTCCTACTCAAATAAATGATAGGGTGTTCGTCCCCATCTCTGGTTTGGGACAGCACAGCACCTATCCCTACCTCTGAGGCATCTGTCTGTACCACAAATTCTTTTGAAAAATCTGGTGTTATCAACACCGGTTGTGAACACAAAGCCACTTTTAACGCTTGGAACGCCTTTTCTGCATCAGGGTTCCATTTCACCACATTTGACTGCTTCCCTTTGGTAAGGTCTGACAACGGCACCGCTGTGGTCGCAAAATTAGGAATAAACCGTCTATAGTACCCAGTAATTCCCAAAAAAGCCCTTACCTGTTTTTTATTCACTGGACGAGGCCAGTTTTGAATAGCATCAACTTTATTCAATTGGGGCCTAATCAGACCTCTGCCTATGGTGAAGCCCAAGTATTTGACCTCCTCCATTGCGAGGCAGCACTTCTTTGGGTTAGCAGTTAACCCTGCCTCTCTGATTGAGTCCAGTACTGCTTGTACTTTAACCAAATGGGACCCCCAGTCTGTACTGTGAATTACCACATCATCCAAATAGGCAGCTGCATATTTTCTATGGGGCCTCAAAATTTTATCCATCGCCCGTTGAAAGGTTGCTGGAGCCCCATGCAACCCAAAGGGTAACATCTTATACTGGTACAGCCCCTCCGGAACCGAAAAGGCTGTTTTTTCTTTGGCGCTATCAGATAAAGGTATTTGCCAGTAACCTTTGGTCAGGTCCAATGTGGTGAGAAACCTGGCTGTTCCCAGCCTTTCTACAAGCTCATCCACACGGGGCATGGGGTATGCGTCAAACTTGGACACCTCATTTAACTTACGAAAGTCATTACAGAAGCGTATGCTACCGTCGGGCTTCGGGATGAGCACTATGGGACTGGACCACTCACTGTTAGACTCCTCTATGACTCCAAGTTCTAACATGGTTTTAACGTCCTTAGAAATAGCTTCTCGCTGAGCTTCAGGAATCCTATATGGCTTTAAATGAACCCTGACCCCTGGTTCTGTGACAATGTCATGTTTTATTATGGTCGTTCGGCCAGGCAGCTCTGAAAATACCTCCCTATTTTGGATGAGAAATTCTTTAACCTGATTGTTCTGATCAGCTGATAATGTCTCTGACACCTTCACTGCGGGAAGCAACCGGGGTGAAGACACCGAAGGGCAAGGCTCCGCTGACAGAGACAACCTATCTTTCCAGGGTTTGATTAAGTTAACATGGTAGATCTGTTCGGGTTTTCTCTTTCCCGGCTGGTATACTTTGTAATTAACCTCATTCACTTTTTCCCTAATCTCAAATGGACCCTGCCATTTAGCTAGGAATTTGCTTTCCACAGTGGGTACCAAAACAAGAACTCTATCTCCAGGAGCAAATTCCCGTATCTTGGCACTCCGGTTATAGACCCTCTGTTGAGCACTTTGGGCCTGTTCCATGTGCTCTCTGACAACAGGTACCACGGCTGCAATCCTATCCTGCATTTGTGTTACATGCTCAATAACGCTTCTATAAGGAGTGGGCTGTCCTTCCCACGTCTCTTTGGCAATATCCAACAGCCCTCTGGGGTGTCTACCATACAACAAATCAAATGGAGAAAACCCCGTAGAGGACTGAGGGACTTCTCTGATGGCCATTAACAAGTAGGGCAACAAACAATCCCAGTTTTTCCCATCTCTCTCAACAACCTTTTTTAACATACTTTTTAATGTTTTATTAAACCTTTCCACCAACCCGTCAGTTTGGGGATGGTAGATGGACGTCCTGAGGTGAGTGACCTTAAATAACTTGCACAATTCTTTCATGATCCTTGACATAAATGGAGTACCTTGGTCAGTCAAAATTTCTTTTGGTATTCCCACTCTACTAAATACCTGCACCAGCTCCCTAGCTATCGCCTTGGTTGTGATAGTGCGTAATGGGACAGCCTCAGGATATCGAGTGGCATAGTCCATAATTACCAGGATATACTGATGGCCCCGAGCAGACTTTAACAAGGGCCCCACGAGATCCATGGCTATTCTGTCAAACGGGACCTCTACAATAGGCATGGGAACTAGTGGGCTCCTGAAATGGGGTCTAGGGGCATGATACTGGCATTCAGGACAGGAAGAACAATATTCAGACACTTCTTTATAAACCCCTGGCCAAAAGAACCTTTGTAAAACTCTTTCAGTGGTTTTTTCTGCCCCTAAATGTCCTGCGGTAACGTGACTATGAGCTAAATCTAGTACCGTTCTCCGATAAGGCTGGGGAACTACCAGCTGTTCCACCACATCCTCACCCCTTTTGACAATGTGGTACAAGAGCTCATTACAGATGGCCATGTGGGGATACGTAACCCTGTCACCTGGTACCACAGGTTCCCCATTAACAATCTTAACATTCTCTCTAGCCTTTATTAAGGTAGGATCCTTTAACTGTTCAGACGCAAACAGATCCTTCTTTACCTCCAGGTCAGGCACGCTTTCAGTTCTAACTACTATGTCTCTGTTCCCGGCAAGAGGGTCCTCACTGGACTCCCCATCTGTCACTTCCCCAGCCAAACTAGCAAAAGGCAAAGGGACAGAAAGTTCCGAAGACCCACGTACATCCATAAAATCACCGGTATTATCAACTGGGTTTTTACTTCTCACATCTGTTGATAACCGTGATTCCCACAGTTTCCAAAAATGAGGAAAATCCCTCCCTATTATGGCCTCATGCACCAAGGTAGGGACCAGTCCCACTTTAACCATTGCTGACCCACAACAAGTTTCTATATTCACCTCAGCAGTGGCATAATGTTGGGTATCCCCATGTATGCAAGTTACCCCAATAGGTATTTGCTGGACCTTTAAGGGGTTCACTAACCCAGCTTTCACGAGGGTAACTAAACTTCCTGAATCTAGCAAGGCCTCTACCCGGTTACCCTCTAAGAACACATCGCACATTTGTTTTTCCAGCTCAGGTGAAGGTACCACAGTACAGGCTAACCTAGCAAAGAAAGACATTCTGCGACATTCAAAGGCAGCATCACATTGCATGGGTTCTTGCGTGACTGGGCAATTGGCAATAACATGACCTGGCATACCACACCTAAAACATTTAACCACACGATTATCAACCCATTTGGGCAGCATAGACCGTTCTAGCCCCATTGGCCTGTTTCCAGGGCCAGTGTTTACAGTCTCTCCAGCCTTGCGTTCTCTTAACCGCCCAGCAACGTTTTCCCACGGAACAGTCTTACCAGTCTTTACTGAAGGGCGCTGTCGAGGATCTATGGGTTGCTGGGTGGTCATCAGTAGTTCCTCTGCTGCCAAATACCTCTCTACCATGTCCACTAATTGGTCAGCAGTACCCGGGTTTCCATGGCTCACCCACTTGCGCAGGACCATGGGCAAAGATCTCAAGTAGCGGTCCATGACGACTCTTTCCACCATCTGGGGACCAGTTAATGTCTCTGGCTGTAGCCATTTTTTTGTTAGCTGAATAAGGTCGTGCATCTGGGAGCGCGGAGGCTTCTCCATGGCGTACAGCCAACGGTGCACCCGTTGTGCTCGTACTGACAGCGTGACTCCCAGGCGGGTCAGGATCTCAGTCTTTAGTTTATCATAGTCCCGAGCCTCAGCAGGGCTTAAATCAAAGTAAGCTTTTTGGGGCTCACCTGACAGGAAAGGTGCCAGCAGACTGGCCCACTGTGCTTTCGGCCAGTTCTCACGCTCGGCAGTCCTTTCAAACGTGGTCAGATAGGCCTCCACATCATCAGCCTCTGTCATTTTCTGCAGGAAGTGACTGGCCCGTATAGAACTAGAGCTGGTTGGAGCACTGACGGCCACATCTCCAACCCGAGCTGCAAGTCTCTGCACCACTTCTGCTAAGGCCTCTCTATCCTGACGCTGTTGCCTGTAAAGTTCATCAACAACTGCCTGCTGTTGTCTCTTATTTTCCTCCATTGCCACCTGCTGCTGTCTTATATTTTCCTCCATTGCCACCTGCTGCTGTCTGTTGGCCTCCTGCTGTAGTCTCCAATTTTCCTCCATTGCCACCTGCTGCTGTCGGTTGGCCTCCTGCTGAGCCGCTGTAGCTTGCAGCAAGGCTTTAAGCAGATCCTCCATGTCGACAGATTTTTCAGGCGGCTTTGCAGCTGCTTTCACCCAGGACATATATCAAACCCTCAGGGGTGAGTCTCAGTAACTTCACACTGGGCTGTATCTGCATAAACCACCGTTTTCTGCAGGCCTCACCAAGCTGCTGCTTTCACTTATGCGCAGAACGGTGTGTTCGCATTCTCCACCAAGTTGTAACACTGTAGGGGTGCAAGGCGCCTTTTCCTGGGGAATATGGCAGCATGCAGCAGCTGAGGAATAACACAAGTCCAGTTTCTGGTACAAC
This sequence comes from Pseudophryne corroboree, assembly GCF_028390025.1. NCBI lineage: Eukaryota > Metazoa > Chordata > Amphibia > Anura > Myobatrachidae > Pseudophryne > Pseudophryne corroboree. The sequence continues at coordinate 149,560,712 of NC_086449.1, forward strand.
TGACCCCGGCCAGTTTTAATGAAACAGAAAATAAAACAAACCCCAAAATAAAAATACCTTGCCTGTCCGGCACTAACTAAACATAAGATGTTCCTAACTGTCACTAAACAAAACACAGAGTTCTTCAGTACATACTGTATACCTTACTTGCATCAGAAAGCGTGTCTCTCACACACAGATCCTGCAGCCTTCCCAGGCAGTCTGCCCATACTAATCAGGTTAGAAGCACTATATCACTCTTACACAGCTGAAACCCTGATTAGCCCTCTGTGAGGCCAAAGACCCGAACTGGGCCCAATGTCTAGAACTCGCCTTATCTCTCTCTCAGAGCCTTTACCCAGCTTTTACAGCAAACTGAAAAGGTTCAGACAAAACAAAAAGCATTTTTCCTAGAAGTTAACATTTTCTAAAACATGTAAGACAAGAACCTGGGACAAATATACCTGCCCTCAAACACTATCCCAGTGTTCTTGTTACAATATATATACAGGGCCGGTGCAAGGTTTCTCGGCACCCTAGGCAAAATTTCTGCCTACACCCCCCCCCCCCCACCCGTCCTCCCCCCGTCCTCCCGGCCCTCCCCTTCCCCCGTTGCTTGGACAGTGGAGTGATCACGTTATCTAGAGGCTGTGTTAACAGTATGTTGATCCTCCTGAAGCAGCCAAATAACCGCAAAAGAAAACCTGACAAATATTATATTAAATGCACACAAGTTAAAAAGCATCCAGCCCCACATCCATATATAGTATAATACCGCAGTCTGTAGTTTTATACAGTATTATAGATAGGCACCAGGGTTGTAACTAGAACTTTGTGGCAGTGACGTGCGGTGAGGTCATTGGCTGGGGAGGCACTGAGATTTTATATATATTATATATATATATATATATATATATACACACACACATACATATACAGTGGTCGAAGTGGACATTTTGAAGTGGGGGTATGGAAAAGTGAAGGTTGCAATTATGCGCGCGCCTCCGGAAGAGGGGGTGTGGCCACTTAAATGGGGGCGTGTCCATCAGTGTATTAGGACCCCTTATACTATCTAGAAATTCTTATACTATCTAGAAATTCACATTACAGCACACGGAATGAGCCAAAATTCACACTACAGCACATGGTATGATCCGAAATTCATATTTTACCACACAGTATGATCCGAAATTCACATTATAGCACACGGTATGAGCCGAAATTCACATTACAGCACACGGTATGAGCCAAAATTCACATTACAGCACACCGTATGATCCGAAATTCATATTTTACCACACAGTATGAGCCGAAATTCACATTACAGCACACCGTATGAGCCGAAATTCACATTACAGCACACAGTATGAGCCGAAATTCACATTACAGCACACGGTATGAGCCGAAATTCACATTACAGCACACGGTATGAGCCGAAATTCACATTATAGCAAACGGTATGACCCACAATTCAGGGACAGGGAGAGAGAGTGACAGCAAGGACTGAGAGAGTGACAGCAAGGACTGAGAGAGTGACAGCAGGGACTGAGAGAGTGACAGCAGGGACTGAGAGCGTGACAGCAGGGACATAGGGTAACATTACCTGATATGTGCAGCGGAGGTGCGGAAGGGACTGTGGTTGTTGGTGGCGTATGAGCCCATGGTCTGCGGGGGATGCGGCGGTACTAAGCTGTCCTTCTTCGCTGCGGCGTTGATGTCCCTCTGACCACCGCCAGTTGTGGTCTGCGGTGGTCAGCTTTCAATGGCGGTGCAGCGTGCAGAAGTGAGCGCTGGTCAGCGGTGGGAGGCGGGCAGCTGTGATATAAATATATCATTTTTTTACATTTATTTTATTTATTTTTCCCTGTCCCTGCGTCCAAGTGATCTGGGGGGTGAGCTGGAGTCCAAGTGATCTTGCCCTGATCACTTGGACTGCAGCTCACCCCCAGATCACTTGGACTGCAGCTCACCCCCAGATCACTTGGACTGCAGCTTACCCCCAGATCACTTGGACTGCAGCTCACCCCCAGATCACAAGGGGGGAGCTGCAGTCCAAGTGATCTGGGGGTGAGCTGCCCAGACACTTGCCACCAAGCACAACTCCCCCCACCCCTCGCCTTAGTGGTCCTGGTTCCTCAGTCCCGGAGGAAGCAGATGCTGCCGGAGATGCTGAGGGCACGGAAATAGAGGTAACAGCGCTGCCTGTTGTCTCCAGAGCTGCCGCTGCTGTAGGCAACTCCAACATCGGGAGGCGCAGGGAGGGAGGGGATAGGGAGACGTGGGGTGGGAGGGAGGGGGTAGGGAGACGCGGGGCGGCAGGGAGGGTCGGGATAGGGAGACGTGGGGAGGGAGGGAGGGGGTAGGGAGACGCGGGGCAGCAGGGAGGGAGGGGATAGGGAGACGTGGGGTGGGAGGGAGGGGATAGGGAGACGCGGGGTGGAAGGGAGAGGATAGGGAGACGCGGGGCGGCAGGGAGGGAGGGGATAGGGAGGTGCGGGGCGGCAGGGAGGGCGGGGATAGCGAGACGCGGGGCGGCAGGGAGGGGATAGTGAGACGCGGGGTGCGAGGGAGGGGATAGGGAGATGCGGGGCGGCAGGGAGGGAGGGGATAGGGAGGCGCGGGGCGGCAGGGAGGGAGGGGATAGGGAGACTTCCCTTGCCTTTCAGATCAATGCTCCAATTAAATATATTTTACATTAAAAAAAAATATTTTGATAAGTAAGCCCAGACCAGGGGCGGCCGCGGCGAGGGTCTAGCCTGCCACAGCCGTCAGTCACCTCACCGGCGCCAGTGTATTGATTTCCCTGCTCCCTGTCTCCAACAGAAATAGACGGAGCTGCGCGTATGAGAGAGCAGGTCAGGAGACGGGCGCCACACAAGCGCACGGCATGCTCGTGCTGACGGCGCCTAGGATGCGTGTTAGGCTGTCAGTGAGGGCGGCGCCCGTCTCCTGACCTGCTCTCTCATACGCGCAGCTCCGTCTATTTCTGTTAGAGACAGGGAGCAGGGAAATCAATACACTGGCGCCGGTGAGGTGACTGACGGCTGTGGCAGGCTAGACCCTCGCCGCGGCCGCCCCTGGTCTGGGCTTACTTATCAAAATATTTTTTTATTTTTTTTTTAATATATTTAATTGGAGCATGCCGCCCTCCAGTGGCCAGCGCCCATAGGCAGCTGCCTAAAGCTGCCTAATGGTAGCGCCGGCCCTGTATATATATAAGAATCCAATTCATCCGGCACTCACATGTATAGGTTAAATGCTCCGGTGTCCAGTTCAATATAGTGTCATATTCATCCAATAAGAACGGCACTCAGAGACTCTCATAATGGATAAATTGTATTGGTATCACATCAGATCAAACGATCGTTTTCGGGGACACAGCCCCTTCCTCAGGACCACAGACAATAACAATAAAACAAACACAAACATACACTTAAATACCGTTACCGCTACTCACCTGTCCACGTCCACTCATCAAGGATCCCGGCGCCGGCTAGCTGCAGTGACGCGCTTCCTCTACAGACAGGAACCGTTACCATGGTACCCGCTTGCTTGCGTTCCACACGGCCGGACTTCCTACTTCCTAGTTCAGCGCGTCCTGCGCATACCCTGCAGACCGGGACCCAAGAGGAATAGAACAGGGAGAGCATTATTACAAAAAACACACTAAAAACATATAATGAAAACATACAAAACATAAATGCAAATACAAATAGTACAAAGCCATCTGATATAGGATCAACAGCACAAAAACAAGCGCCTTTAATCAAATCTCATGGGTCATAAGGTGTTCCAATTTATTTTTTCATTAAGACCCATGGGATAAATAGTTCCCAATCGCATAATCCATTGGGATTCTTTAATTAAAAGATTTTTAGGTCTATTCCCTCTCCGCAGGGAAGCTGGAATATGGTCTATATGAAATATTTTGAGGACGATAAAGGGTGACCCATCGCCTTGAAATGCTTCGCCACAGGCTGATCTATATATCTTCCTTCCAAAGTGAGACGAATGGCAGAACGATGTGCCGCCATTCTTTCACTGAATTTACGAATAGTCTGCCCAATGTAGTATAACCCACATGGACAGACTATTACGTAAACAACAAATGGAGTGCTGCAAGTAAGGACATGTCGAATCTCGTATGCTTTATCACTATGGGGATGTTTAAACGATTTACATGCAATCAAATGACTGCATGTTACACAATTAATAAAATATCAGGTAATATTGATGACCTCATTGTTAAATTCATTGAGAGAGGCTATGATATTAAAGTTCTATTAGAACAGAAATCTAAAGTATTGGGCATGTCACGTAATGATCTTTTACACCCACAAAGGAAGGGTAACCAGGATGTGTTACCGATTGTATCTGATTACATTGTGGCCAGTCCTATCATTAGAAGAGCCACTCAAGCATTGTGGCCAATGGTGAAGTCTGATCCGGATTTGCCGGTATTTAGGGAAATACGACCCATAGCTGCATTTAGAAGAGGCAGTAATCTTAGGGATCGCCTCGTACATGCAGATATTACAGGTGTAGGGGTACCTAGGCCACCTAATGTATAAACTAAATCACCAGGGTGTTACAGATGCGTGAATTGTGTAACATGCAGTCATTTGATTGCATGTAAATCGTTTAAACATCCCCATAGTGATAAAGCATATGAGATTCGACATGTCCTTACTTGCAGCACTCCATTTGTTGTTTACGTAATAGTCTGTCCATGTGGGTTATACTACATTGGGCAGACTATTCGTAAATTCAGTGAAAGAATGGCGGCACATCGTTCTGCCATTCGTCTCACTTTGGAAGGAAGATATATAGATCAGCCTGTGGCGAAGCATTTCAAGGCGATGGGTCACCCTTTATCGTCCTTAAAATATTTAATAATAGACCATATTCCAGCTTCCCTGCGGAGAGGGAATAGACCTAAAAATCTTTTAATTAAAGAATCCCAATGGATCATGCGATTGGGAACTATTTATCCCATGGGTCTTAATGAAAAAATAAATTGGAACACCTTATGACCCATGAGATTTGATTAGAGGCGCTTGTTTTTGTGCTGTTGATCCTATATCAGATGGCTTTGTACTATTTGTATTTGCATTTATGTTTTGTATGTTTTCATTATATGTTTTTAGTGTGTTTTTTGTAATAATGCTCTCCCTGTTCTATTCCTCTTGGGTCCCGGTCTGCAGGGTATGCGCAGGACGCGCTGAACTAGGAAGTAGGAAGTCCGGCCGTGTGGAACGCAAGCAAGCGGGTACCATGGTAACGGTTCCTGTCTGTAGAGGAAGCGCGTCACTGCAGCTAGCCGGCGCCGGGATCCTTGATGAGTGGACGTGGACAGGTGAGTAGCGGTAATGGTATTTAAGTGTGTGTTTGTGTTTGTTTTATTGTCATTGTCTGTGGTCCTGAGGAAGGGGCTGTGTCCCCGAAAACGTTCGTTTGATCTGACGTGATACCAATACAATTTATCCATTATGAGAGTCTCTGAGTGCCGTTCTTATTGGAGGAATATATATATATATATATATATATATCTCTATCTGTAAGCTATGCATAGGTGCTCGAATGGGGGGGATCAAGGGCAGAGCCGGCCCTAGGCATAGGCAAACTAGGCAATTGCCTAGGGCATCTGGTATGCCTAGGGGCACAAGCAGCTTCTGCTGATTAAAATGATATGCGGCATGCCTATATTCTGTGTGTAGCATTTCGTATGTAGATACAGCCACAGTCGCACACAGTATATAGACATGCCGCATATCATTTTAATCAGCAGAAGCTGCTTGTGCATCCTAGCCACATAGCAATGCAAATAAGATGCATTTTCATAAAAAATAGGCACCCGACGTTAGCAGAGCTGCCAGTTGACTCATGCCGGGAACTACATGTGTCAATAAGTGTATAAGCGCATTAATAATATGTTACATATGTGTAAGGGGCACTATGTGTGTCATTATGTGTATAAGGGCACTAATAATGTGTGGCATATGTGTAAAGGACATTATATGTGTTATTATGTGTATAAGGGCATTAACAATGTGTGGCATATGTGTAAGGGAAATTATGTGTATGAGGGCATTAATAAGGGTCGGCATAATGTGTAAGGCGCATTATGTTTATAAGGACATTAATAATGTGTGTCATAAGTGTAAGGGGCATTACTGTGTGGTATTATGTGTTTAAATGCATTACCAATGTGTGGCATTATGTGTATAAGGTGCTCTACTGTGTGGCGTAACACATAGAAAGGACACTAATGTGTGGTCTAATGTGAATGAAGAGCAATATGGTGTGGTGTAATGTGAATAAGGAGCAATTCAGTGTGATGTAATGTGAAAAAGGGGCACTGCTGTGAGGAGTAACGTATATAAGGTAAAGTGGTACTACTGTGTGATGTAATGTGAATAAGGGACACTATCGCATTATAAATTGTGAATAAAGTTGCACTACTGTGAGGCATACGTTGAATTGGGGGTACTATTGTGTGGCCATGCCCCTTGCCAGCAAAAACACATACATTTTTGGGCTGTGCGCCGAATGTGCACGCTGTTCTTATTTAAATTACAGGGGGTAAAAAAAAAAAAAAGGACTGCTATGGGTGGGGGGTAATGGTGCTGGGAAAGGGGTGCAGGGTCAGAGGCAGAACCAGCGGTGGTGCTAGGGGGCACCAGCCAAAATCTTGCATAGGGCATCATATTGGTTAGGGCCGGCTCTGATCAAGGGTTCCACTAGTCACCCACCCCCAAACATATGAGAGGTGCAAGTCAATGCAGTGCTCTACAATGCCTCTGTCACATAGTACAGCACCTGCCAAGGCTCTCACAGCTCAGTCATGCCGTGGGTCTTCTCCCTGCTGCGTTCATTAGCCACGGACCCTGCTGCATCTTTTGTTGCGCCAGTTAAAACCCTTGTTGATTATCACCACCTCAAAGAGGGAGATGGGTTTACTTGAAAACACTTTGCAGTGAAACCAAGCCGCTGTACCTGCAGCAGTGATGGACTTGGAGATCTGTATATTAGACAAGAAAGGGATTTATCCTTACAGTACCACGAGAAAAGTAGCGATGCATCCACAGTGCAGAAAGCCTGAAACATTTGTGCATCATTCATTTATACCACCACCGCTTTAGTGCCCAAGCAGCCTACTGCCCTCACAGTGAGTTTAGAGCCTGATGGTGCATTCTGCACCTGATGCACTACAATGCCCACCAAACCCTGTACGATGCAGGCTGCCACTGTATAGCTCCTGCTGATGAGATCCCTGCATTACTAGTGTGTAACCCTTGCATCAGGTAGATGGTGGGTTACTCCAAATGTCCCTGAGGGGGCAACCTTCAGCAATTTAGGGGCACCAACTGATATCTTGGACTCCCCAACCTTAAAACGTTGTGATGCCCCTAAATATATGGTATGCTTTATATCTCTATTCAATTATATATGCTGCAGCATTTGTTTTGTATGTCACTTAGAGGTCTATTTACTAAGCCTTGAAGAGAGATAAAGTGAACAAGATAAAGTATCAACCAATCAGCTCCATGTTACAGGCTGTGTTTGAAAAAATTACAGGAGCTGGTTGGTTGGTACTTTATCTCTCTCCAAGGCTAAATAAACAGACCCTTGAGCTGCCTAACAGAGAGATTATAAAAATAACGAGCCCTGATACTGTATTATGTGGCAATTCTCTGATAACACCTGTTTTATTTACATTAATAAATCATGAGACTTGACAGTTAATACTGCTTGTGTCCACATTTTTAGTTAAGCGACTGGACTATTTATGGTGCACTATATTATCATTTTAATAAATCTAAACTTTAAATATAAGCAAGATGTGACCATGCTTAGCACTATCCAGACCAGACGGCCTTTCCTGAGGAGAGTTATATATAGGAATTATGCAGAACAGAGGTTATACTGCCAGAGGTGAGTCCTGCAGTACTGCAGAGATTACACACCAGGAGCATGCGTATTGCGCAGGAAGTGTCACCAAGTCATGCTGTATAACCAGTGTTGGACTTTCCAAGAGAATTGCCTGCATAAAGCATGAGGTCACCCTCTATAATCCGTCACCTACTTAGATAATAACATTATGAATGCAGCTCAGATTTAACCCTTTAGTGCTACTGTATGTGCATCGTTTTAATGCTTTCAAATTGAAAGATCTTCTCTTCAGCCCCAAACAAGTATTTCAGGTATCAAATGACTGGAAATTTCACAATAATAATGTCAGCATGCTTGGCTATGAGGCTGGAGTATAATATTCCTGCTTGTATAGACGTGATACACATACAGCTGACATCATTCACACACCACAATATCAGACAATATCAGACAATATCAGACAATATCAGACCATACATTGGAATGTGGAGTTTTCAGAAAGCCTAAAGTAATTAATACTGTGGGGCCTGTTTATTCAAATTTATCTTAATTCCTTGAAAATGACCTGCACATATCACAGCTATGTGTAATACTATTTCGGGGAAATTTATCAAGGGCCAATCACTGCATACCCTCCAACATTTTACTAGAGATGGGCAGCAGGCACTTTTCATATTTTGTGCTTTGGTTTTGGATCCTCGCTCGTGTTTTGGATCTGGATTGGTTTTGCCAAAACCACCCTTTCGGGTTTTGGTTTTGGATCTGGATGATTTAAAAAAACAAACATAAAAACAGCTAAAATCACAGAATTTGGGGGTAATTTCTATCCTACGGTATTATTAACCTCAATAACATTCATTTCCACTCATTTCCAGTCTATTCTGAACACCTCACAATATTGTTTTTAGGCCAAAAGGTTGCACCGAGGTCGCTGGATGACTAAGCTAAGCGACCCAAGTGGGCGGCACAAACACCTGGCCCATCTAGGAGTGGCACTGCAGTGGCAGACAAGATGGCACTTTTAAAAACTAGGCACCAAAGAGCACATAGTGCAAAGAAGAAAAAGAGGTGCAATGAGGTAGCTGGATGACATTGCTAAGTGACCCAAGTGGGTGGTACAAACACCTGGCCCATCTAGGAGTGGCACTGCAGTGGCAGACAGGATGGCACTTTTAAAAACTAGGCCCCAAAGAGCACATAATGCAAAGCAGAAAAAGAGGTGCAATGAGGTCACTGGATGACTAAGCTAAGCGACACAAGTGTGCGACACAAACACCTGGCCCATCTAGGAGTGGCACTGCAGTGGCAGACAGGATGGCACTTTTAAAAACTAGGCACCAAAGAGCACATAATGCAAAGAAGAAAAAGAGGTGCAATGAGGTAGCTGGATGACATTGCTAAGTGACCCAAGTGGGTGGTACAAACACCTGGCCCATCTAGGAGTGGCACTGCAGTGGCAGACAGGATGGCACTTTTAAAAACTAGGCCCCAAAGAGCACATAATGCAAAGCAGAAAAAGAGGTGCAATGAGGTCACTGGATGACTAAGCTAAGCGACACAAGTGTGCGACACAAACACCTGGCCCATCTAGGAGTGGCAATGCAGTGGCAGACAGGATGGCACTTTTTAAAAACTAGGCCCCAAACAGCACATAATGCAAAGAAAAAAAAGTTGTGCAAGATGGAATTGTCCTTGAGATCCTCCCACCAACCCTTGTGTTGTATAAACAGGACATGCACACTTTAACAAACCAATAATTTCAGCAACAGGGTCTGCCACACGACTGTGGCTGAAATGACTGGTTTGTTTGGGCCCCTACAAAAAAAAGAAGCAATTAATCCCCCCACCAAAAAAGAAGCAATTCATCTCTCCTTGCACAAATTGGCTCTACAGAGGCAAGATGTCATCCTCATCCTCCGATTCCTCACCCCTTTCAGCGTGTACATCCTCCTCCTCACAGAGTATTAATTCGTCCCCACTGGAATCCACCATCACAGGTCCCTGTGTACTTTCTGGAGGCAATTGCTGGTAAAGGTCTCTCTGGAGAAATTTATAATTAATTTTGATGAACATCATCTTCTCCACATTTTGTGGAAGTACCCTCCTACACCGATCGCTGACAAGGTTACCGGCTGCACTAAACACTCTTTCAGAGTACACACTGGAGGGGAGGGCAACTTACGTAAAAGCCAGTTTGTGCAAGGGCCTTCAAATTGCCTCTTTTCCTGCCAGTACACATAAGGACTGTCTGATATACCTACTTGGATGCTGTCACCCATATAATCCTCCACCATTCTTTCAATGGTGACAGCATCATATGCAGTGACAGTAGACATGTCATTAATCGTTGGCAGGTCCTTCAGTCTGGACCAGATGTCAGCACTTGCTCATGACTGCCCTGCATCACCGCCAGCGGGTGGGCTTGGAAAATGTATCCTTTTCCTCGTAACCCCAGTTGCAGGAGAAAATGAAGGAGGAGCTGTTGACGGGTCACATTCCGCTTGAGTTGACAATTGTCTCACCAGCAGGTCTTTGAACCTCTGCAGACTTGTGCCTGCTGGAAATAGAGATACAACGTAGGCTTTAAACCTAGGATCGAGCACGGTGGCCAAAATGTAGTGCTCTGATTTCAACAGATTGACCACCCTTGAATCCTAGCAAAGCGAATGAAGGGCTCCATCCACAAGTCCCACATACTTAGCGAAATTGCTCCATCTTAGCGCCTCCTTGAATTTCTCCAGCTGCTTCTGCAAAAGCATGATGAGGGGAATGACCTGACTCAAGCTGACAGTGTCTGAACTGACTTCACGTGTGGCAAGTTCGATGGGTTGGAGAACCTTACACAAAACGGAAATCATTCTCCACTGCGCTTGAGTCAGGTGCATGGCTTGAATGGCCTTTTGCTGCTGCTCCATCCTCTGAAGCATATAGAATGTTGAATTCCAACTCGTTACCACCTCTTGTTTCAGGTAATGGCAGGGCAGGTTCAGGAGTGTTTGCTGGCGCTCCAGTCTTCGGCATGCGGAGGCTGAATGCCGACAGTGGCCTGCAATTTTTCGGGCCACCAACAGCATCTCCTGCACGCCCCTGTCATTTAAAAAAAAAATCTGCACCACCAAATTAATTGTATGTGCAAAACATGGAACGTGCTGGAATTTGCCCAGATGTAATGCACGCACAATATTGGTGGCGTTGTCCGATATCACAAATCCCCAGGAGAGCCTAAGTGGGGTAAGCCATTGTGCGATGATGTCCCTCAGTTTCCGTAAGAGGTTGTCAGTGGTGTGCCTCTTACGGAAACCGGTGATACACAGCGTAGCCTGCCTAGGAACGAGCTGGCATTTGTGAGATACTGCTGCTACTGCTGCTGTTTTTGCTGCGGGAGGCAATACATCTACCCAGTGGGCTGTCACAGTCATGTAGTCCTTAGTTTGCCCTGCTCCACTTGTCCACATGTCCGTCGTTACGTGGACACTGGGTACAAATGCATTTTTCAGGACACTGAGGACACTTTTCTTAATGTCGCTGTACAGTCCGGGAATCGCTTTCCTAGTGAAGTGGAATCTAGATGGGATTTGGTACCGGGGCACACTACCTCCATCAATTGTCTAAATCCCACTGCACCAATGGCGGATAACGGATGCACGTCTAACACCAACATAGCTGTCAAGGCCTCAGTTATCCGCTTTGCAACAGGATGACTGCTGTCATATTTCATCTTCCTTGCAAAGGACTGTTGGACAGTCTATTGCTTAGTTGAAGTAGTACAAGTGGTCTTCCGACTTCCCCTCTGGGATGACGATCGACTCCCAGCAGCTACAACAGCAGTGGCAGCAGTTGGCGTACCACTCAAGGATCCTCCGAAGGAATGCCGGTTAGGAGAGGACTCCTCAGTCTTGACAGTGACATGGCCTGCAGGACTACTGATGTTCCTGACTGAGGAGGAAATTGACATTGAGGGAGTTGGTAGTGTGGCTTGCAGGAGCTTGGGTACAAGAGGAAGACGGGATTTAGGTGTCAGTGGACTGCTTACGCTCTTACCCAAAGTTTCTGAACAAGACAATGACTTCTGATGAATGCACAGCAGTGTTAGGCGCCGGGGTCCGCTCGGCCGTGCGGCCCGGCGCCTAGCAACCAGGGACGCCGGGCGCGTTCAGCCGCCGGCTCCCTGGCAACGCTGAGACGCCGGGCGCACGGAGCCGCCTCTGGCCTTAGCAACGGGGACGCCACGTGCAGCCGCGTTCCCCGTTGCTGGGTCTATCCTCATTGCCCTGATTATGTGCTGGCCGTGCAGCATGCAAGCTGCACGGCATTTCTTTTGATTGTCCTGTCTGGATCTTGATTGGAGGATGCCTGAATAAAGGCATCCTCAGGACTTCCTACAGACGCCGGTGATAGTTTCCTGTTTGCCTTGTCTGCTGCAGAGAGTTCCCAGTCCCGGTCTATTCGGTTGTTCCTGTCCTCAAGAGATCCTGTACTCGGAAGTTACCATCTGTTCCTGGAGTCTGACCGAGCACCTTTAACATCTGGTGGTGTTCGTGAGTCGCGGCACAGCCGTGTGTTGCGGCTTGTCCGCTACTGTTTATTATTTTGTTTATATTGTGTTCTGGAGTTTTGCGGAGGATTCCGCTTCCACAGATCCACTCTGGTGTCCAGCGGTGCCGGATAGGAGTGTCGGATCAGTGGATCTTTGGTTGTCCTTTTCCCTGGCGGCTAGTCCGCACATACCTTTTGGTTTAGTTAGTCAGCTTGTAACCCCTGGCCGTGTTGCTTAGTCAGAGGGCCCCTTGTTATCACCCTGTCTCGGACTTCCCCTTGTCTGCCATTAAGACCTGCGGGGGCATCGGGGTTGGGCAGACATAATCCGCCCTTCGAACGCGGCTGCCATGGGCTCAAGCAACCATAGTCTCGCAGGGGATTTCTGATAACACGGGCGAGACAACGGAGTTAGGGCGCCAGGGGTTACTAGGCCTTCCAGCTCCCACAACCAGCTTATTTTCCTGAACTCAGATCCCTGTCATAAGATCTCCTCCGGTCTGGAGTTCAGGAATCATAACATTATCACCGGCCAGACAAAAGAAAAAATTTGAACAAGAGTTAATTTTTTCACTTATTCAGTTGGGAGAATTTTGTCGGCCTCATGAATCCCACCGGGGTTGGGCCAAATCCTGGCCAGTTTCTAGTTAGTCAGATTCAGGAACTTACTCAGATGGTTCAGGATCTGTCCCTCCGGGTGAGCTCACAGGAAGATCTGTTACGGACCTCCCCGAGGGTCGTCCCTGAACCAAAAATGCATCTGCCTGACCGTTTTTCGGGGGATAGAAAGCAGTTTTTTAATTTTAAAGAATCTTGCAAACTGTATTTTCGTTTAAGACCAGTTACCTCAGGTACAGAGGCTCAGCGGGTTGGGATTATTATTTCTCTGCTCCAGGGGGATCCTCAGACCTGGGCTTTTGGTTTAAAGACAGACGATCTGGCCTTATCGTCTGTAGACGCCTTTTTAAAATCTTTAGGGCTATTGTATGACGACCCTGATAGAGAGGCATCCGCAGAAAGTCAGTTGCGTACTCTTAGACAGGGTAGGAATCCCGCAGAGAATTATTGTACGGAGTTTCGCCGTTGGTCGAACGACTGTGGCTGGAATGACCCAGCCCTGCGCAATCAGTTTCGCCTCGGCTTATCTGAATCTATAAAAGACAGTCTCCTCCAGTATCCCGCTCCTGCGACCCTCGATAACCTCATGGAGCTCTCTATTAAGATAGATCGTCGGCTCAGAGAGCGGAGGGCTGAAAAAGGGGCATCTGTCGGGTCCTCTTCCTGGGTTCCTTCCATTCTTGTAGACATAGAGGAGCCTATGCAGATAGGTCTCTCCAAATTGTCTCCGGAAGAAAGAACCAGGAGGCAAAATTCTGGTCTGTGTTTATACTGCGGAGGTAAGGGACATTTTGCCCGTAGTTGTCCAAACAAGTCGGGAAACTTCCTGACCAAGTGAATTGTGAGGGGGTTCACTTTGGTCTGCAGCTCATCTCCTCAAATAATTCACTGTTGGTTCCTGTTAAAGTTTCCTATGGCAGCCTCTGTTCCTCGGTCTCTGCTTTTGTGGACAGTGGAGCTGCAGGAAACTTTATGGATTTAACATGGGCCAAGGCCTTAGGTATTCCTCAGCTAACCTTGAATAGGTGTATCACCATGCATGGTTTAGACGGGAGTCCCTTGTCCAATGGGGTTATTTCTCTATGTACACCTCCAGTTTTGCTCTCGGTGGGAGCTTTGCATTCTGAAAAGATTGAGTTTTTCCTTACCCATTGTCCAGCAGTTCCTGTGGTTCTGGGTCACCCTTGGCTGGCCTTTCATAATCCCATCATAGATTGGCAGTCCGGGGAGATCCTACAATGGGGTACCATCTGTGATAAAGAATGTATTACGCTTCCTATCCGAGTAGCTGCCGCCGGTTCCGCACATATTCCTGGGGAATACCAGGATTTTGTTGATGTGTTTTCCAAGGGCAATGCAGATATTTTGCCTCCCCATAGGCCTTATGATTGTACCATTGAGTTAATTCCTGGTGCCACGTTGCCTAAAGGAAGGTTATATGCATTATCTGGTCCTGAGACTGTGGCCATGAATGAGTATGTGAAAGAAAGCCTTGGGAAAGGGTTTATCAGGCCATCTAAATCCCCTTTAAGTGCAGGGTTCTTCTTCGTAGAGAAGAAGGACGGTTCACTCAGACCCTGCATTGACTTTAGAGCTCTGAATAAAATCTCAGTAAAGAATACTTACCCTCTGCCGCTGATCTCTGTCATCTTTGATCAGCTACGTTCGGCTGTTATTTTCTCTAAGATTGATCTGAGAGGAGCATATAACCTCATCAGAATCAAGTCAGGGGATGAGTGGAAAACGGCATTTAGTACTCAGTCAGGCCACTATGAGTATCTGGTCATGCCATTCGGCCTATCTAACGCTCCGGCAGTTTTCCAGGATCTCATTAATGATGTGCTCCGTGAGTTTCTGGGAAGATTCGTCGTGGTCTATTTAGACGATATTTTGATATATTCTGAATCCGTGGAACAGCATGTTACCCAGGTGCGTCAGGTGCTAAAGAAATTACGTGAAAATCACTTATATGCCAAACTGGAGAAGTGTGAATTTCATGTCACAGAAGTATCCTTTTTAGGGTACATTATTTCCCCTCGGGGATTCCGAATGGAACCAAAAAAGCTCCAGGCCATCCTTAGTTGGGCGCAACCCACCAATTTAAAAGCAATTCAGCGCTTTTTAGGGTTTGCAAACTACTATAGAAGATTTATTCACTCTTTCTCTGACCTAGTGGCTCCTATTGTGGCACTTACTAAGAAGGGAGCAGATCCTACCAATTGGTCATGTGAAGCTGAGTTTTCTTTTCAGGCCTTAAAACAAGCCTTTGTCTCAGCCCCTGTCCTTAGACATCCCAACCCAGAATTACCTTTCATTGTTGAGGTTGATGCCTCGGAGGTTGGAGTAGGGGCTATCCTGTCTCAGAAGGATCCAGATTCCCTTGAATTACATCCTTGTGCCTTTATGTCCAGGAAATTCTCATCTGCAGAATCCAACTACGACGTTGGTAACCGGGAATTGCTGGCTATTAAATGGGCTTTCGAGGAGTGGAGACATTGGCTTGAAGGAGCGACCCATACCATTTCAGTTTTGACTGATCACAAAAATCTTCAATACATTGAATCGGCTAAACGACTGAATGCCCGACAGGCTCGTTGGGCTTTATTTTTTACTCGTTTCAAATTCATTATCACCTTCAGACCAGGTTCCAAGAATACCAAGGCAGATGCCCTGTCACGCAGTTTCCTTCCGGTTCAAGACAACAGTCCTGTTACTCCCATACTTCCGTCTTCAGTCATTCAGGCAGGTCTCACACAGGATGTATTTTCCCAATTAAAGCTGCTTCAACATCAAGCTCCTGGAAATACTCCTGCTGGTCGTCTTTTTGTCCCTGAATTTTTGAGAGCAACTGTTTTGGCAGAGTTTCATGATAGCAAAGTTGCCGGGCATCCTGGAATCGCCAAGACTTTGGAATTGGTATCCCGCTCAGTATGGTGGCCTGGTCTTTCCAAAGACATTAAAGAGTTTGTTTTTTCGTGTCAGGTCTGTGCACAGCATAAAATTCCTCGTTCTTTGCCTATTGGTCAACTTATGCCCTTGAATGTTCCCCTTAGGCCATGGTCGCATATCTCCATGGATTTTGTGGTGGACCTCCCTCTGTCAGCAGGATGCCGAGTCATATGGGTAGTGGTGGACCGTTTCAGCAAAATGGCCCATTTCATTGCTCTTCCCCGATTGCCATCTGCCCAGGGATTGGCAGTCCTGTTCCTCCGTCATGTTTTCAGACTCCATGGGTTACCCACCGATATTGTTTCTGACAGGGGTCCACAATTCATTGCGCAATTTTGGAAATCTTTTTGTGCTTCGTTAAAGATGAAATTATCATTAACCTCCGGCTATCATCCACAATCCAATGGACAGACTGAGCGAGTTAACCAATCTCTAAAACAATATTTGCGTTTGTACTCGGCCAAACTCCAAAATGACTGGTCTGAGTTTCTTCCATTGGCGGAGTTTGCTTATAATAATGCCTGTCATTCCTCCACCAATGTGTCTCCATTTTTTGCAGTTTTTGGTTTCCACCCCAGAGCTAATTCATTTTTTCAACATTCCTCTGTCTCCTCTCTGGCCCTGACCTCTCATCTTAAACTTATTTGGAAAAAAGTGCACCTGGCTCTCAGAAAAGCAGCTTTCCGGGAAAAGAAATTTTCTGACAGGCTCCGGCGGCCGTGCACTTTTAAAGTAGGAGACAGGGTGTGGTTGTCGACTCGCAACATCAAACTTCGACAAACTTCAGCCAGATTGGGTCCTAGATTTATTGGACCATTTCTCATTATCAAAAAAGTCAATCCAGTTGCTTTCCGGTTACGTTTACCAAAAACTTTACGGATCGGAAATACCTTCCATTGCTCATTGCTTAAACCATATGTTTCGTCCAGCAGATTTCCTCGTAAAAAATCTCAGGGGAGATCACCAGTTAATGTACAGGGTCAGCAAGAGTTCTTGGTTGAGAAGGTTCTCGATTCCAAGTTGTCCCGGGGTCGGCTTTATTTTTTGGTGCATTGGAGAGGTTATGGGCCAGAGGAAAGGTCGTGGGTCCTGGATGAAGACCTTCATGCCCCGAGGCTGAAAAGGGCATTTTTTCATGAATTTCCTCGGAAACCTGGCTTTGGGGGTTCCTTGACCCCTCCTCAAGGGGGGGGTACTGTTAGGCGCCGGGGTCCGCTCGGCCGTGCGGCCCGGCGCCTAGCAACCAGGGACGCCGGGCGCGTTCAGCCGCCGGCTCCCTGGCAACGCTGAGACGCCGGGCGCACGGAGCCGCCTCTGGCCTTAGCAACGGGGACGCCACGTGCAGCCGCGTTCCCCGTTGCTGGGTCTATCCTCATTGCCCTGATTATGTGCTGGCCGTGCAGCATGCAAGCTGCACGGCATTTCTTTTGATTGTCCTGTCTGGATCTTGATTGGAGGATGCCTGAATAAAGGCATCCTCAGGACTTCCTACAGACGCCGGTGATAGTTTCCTGTTTGCCTTGTCTGCTGCAGAGAGTTCCCAGTCCCGGTCTATTCGGTTGTTCCTGTCAAGAGATCCTGTACTCGGAAGTTACCATCTGTTCCTGGAGTCTGACCGAGCACCTTTAACATCTGGTGGTGTTCGTGAGTCGCGGCACAGCCGTGTGTTGCGGCTTGTCCGCTACTGTTTATTATTTTGTTTATATTGTGTTCTGGAGTTTTGCGGAGGATTCCGCTTCCATAGATCCACTCTGGTGTCCAGCGGTGCCGGATAGGAGTGTCGGATCAGTGGATCTTTGGTTGTCCTTTTCCCTGGCGGCTAGTCCGCACATACCTTTTGGTTTAGTTAGTCAGCTTGTAACCCCTGGCCGTGTTGCTTAGTCAGAGGGCCCCTTGTTATCACCCTGTCTCGGACTTCCCCTTGTCTCCCATTAAGACCTGCGGGGGCATCGGGGTTGGGCAGACATAATCCGCCCTTCGAACGCGGCTGCCATGGGCTCAAGCAACCATAGTCTCGCAGGGGATTTCTGATAACACGGGCGAGACAACGGAGTTAGGGCGCCAGGGGTTACTAGGCCTTCCAGCTCCCACAACCAGCTTATTTTCCTGAACTCAGATCCCTGTCATAAGATCTCCTCCGGTCTGGAGTTCAGGAATCATAACACAGCAGGTGACGTATAAGGGAGGATGTTCCTAAGTGGTTAACGTCCTTACCCCTACTTTTTACGGCTTAACAAAGGCAACACACGGCTTGACACCTGTTGTCCGGATTTGTGGAGAAATAATTCCACACCGAAGAGGTGGCTTTTTTGATATTTTGTCCAGACATGACAATGGGCTTATTCATCCCACAGACAACAACTTTCTTTCCCGGTGCCTGATTTAAACAAACCACTCACCATCAGAATCTTCCTCGTCAACTTCCTCCTCAGTGCCAGCAACACATATATCCTCAACCTGGTGTACTTCAACAGTGACATCTTCAATTTGAATATCAGAAACTGAACTGTGGGAGGAGCCACCTCTACTCGTCCAGTGTTGGGACGGTCGGGCATCGCAAC
The DNA here is from genome assembly GCF_028390025.1 of Pseudophryne corroboree. Lineage (NCBI taxonomy): Eukaryota > Metazoa > Chordata > Amphibia > Anura > Myobatrachidae > Pseudophryne > Pseudophryne corroboree. Next base: position 149,579,248 of record NC_086449.1, read on the forward strand.
CGCCGACACACTTGGACTCTCCTTGGGGATTTGTGATACCATCTTAGAACGTACAGTTCTTTGCTGTGCTTTTTCCAGCTTAAAGCTTATCATTTTTCTAGCGGGAGGATGAGGGCTTCTATTGTCATGTGAAACTGAACCACTAGTCATTAACACAGGCAGAGCCTTAGCCGTTCATTGCCACTCCGTGTCATAAATGGCATATTGGCAAGTTTACTCAGACCATTTAAATAAAAAATGTTGGGTCATTTTACTGAACTTTGGTTTTTTGGATTTTACATGTCCTCTTACATGACATTGGGCATCGGCCTTGGCAGATGACGTTGATGGCATTTCATAGTCTATGTCATGACTAGTGGCAGCAGCTTCAGCACTAGGAAGACGTGGTTTTTGATCTTTCCCTATTTTATCCTCCAAATTTTTGTTCTCCATTATTTTTCTGGAGTTATATAAGAATATGCGGCACAGGAGAGCATACCCCTACGCCACACAGGGCAAAAGCTGTAAAAATTATTTGGATTAAATATTAATAACCCCTTTATTTGGAGTAAATAATATACAGCTCAGGACAGCACCACAGGACTTATATGGCAGTACCACTGGACTGGACTTATACGGAAGTACCACTGGACTTATACGGCAGTAACACTGGACTGGACTTATACGGCAGTACCACTGGATTTATATGGCAGTACCACTGGACTTATATGGCAGTACCACTGGACTGGAGTTATACGGCAGTACCACTGGACTTATACGGCAGTACCACTGGACTTATACGGCAGCACCACTAGACTAATACGGCAGTATCACTGGACTTATGCGGTAGTACCACTGTACTTATACAACAGTATCACTGGACTTACGCGGCAGTACCACTGGAGTTATACGGCAGTATCACTGGACTTATACGGCAGTACTACTGGACTGGACTTATACGGCAGAACCACTGGACTTATACAGCAGTACCACTGGACTGGACTTATACGGCAGTACCACTGGACTTATACAGCAGTACCACTGGACTTATACAGCAGTATCACTGGACTGGACTTATACGGCAGTACCACTGGACTTAAATGGAAGTACTACTGGACTGGACTTATACGGCAGTACCACTGGACTTAAATGGAAGTACTACTGGACTTATACGGCAGTACCACTGGACTTATATGGCAGTACCACTGGACTGGTGCGATAGTACCACTGGACTTATACGACAGTATCACTGGACTTACGCGGCAGTATCACTGGACTTATATGGCAGTATCACTGGTTTATACGGCAATATCACTGGACTGGACATATACGGCAGCACCACTGGGCTTATACGTCAGGACCACTGGACTGGATTTATACGGCAGGACCACTGGACTTATACAGCAGTATGACTGGACTTATGCGGCAGTACCACTGGACATATAAGACAGTATCACTGGACTTACGCGGCATTACTGATGGACTTATATGGCAGTACCACTGGACTGGACTTATACGACAGTACCACTGGACTTATACAGCAGTACCACTGGACTTATACAGCAGTACCACTGGACTGGACCTATACGGCAGTACCACTGGATTTATATGGCAGTACTACTGGACTTATACGGCAGTATCACTTGACTTATACGGCAGTACCACTGGACTTATACGGCAGTACCACTGGACTGTACTTATATGGCAGTACCCCTGGACTTATACGGCAGCAGCACTGGACTTATGGCAGCACAGGGCAACACCACTGGACTTATGGCAGCACAGGACACCACCACTGCACTGGACTTATACAGCAGCAGCACTGGACTTATGGCAGCACAGGACACCAACACTGGACTTATGTCAACACAGGACACCACCACTGGACTGATGCAGTACAACACAGCACCACTGCACTGGACTCATACAGTAGCAGCACTGGACTTATGGCAGCACAGGAAACCACCACTGGACTTATGACAGCACAGGACACCACCACTGGACTGATGCAGCACAACACAGCACCACTGCACTGGACTTATACAGCAGCAGCAGCACTGGACTTATGGCAGCACAAAACACACCACTGTGACTGGACTGATGCAGCACAAGACAGCACTGGAATGACACATAAGAGCAGGTCGTCACCCCACGGGCCACACCACTTTCCCGCACAGACACTGAGGAGACACGTCCTCTCGCTACACTCTCCAGGACCTGAGTGAAAATGGCGGCGATGCATGGCTCCTTACATGGAATCCAAAACCCGTGAGAATCTGACAGCGGGATAAAGACGTTTTGCCTTGTTCTGGTTTCCGAGTCTGGCGGGAAGTCACGAGCCGGACTCGGATCCGGGCTTGAGACGTGATTTTCGGTAGGGTTCGGTTCTCTGAGAACCGAACCCACTCATCTCTACATTTTACACCTAAAATCGGTACAAATTAGAAAAGAGGACGTGGTCACGGGTAAAGGCGCCCCATTTCCTATATGTTCAATAGAAGTTTGGATTGCCAAAAATCGGTACAGACCATAAAAAAAAAAGGTGCTGTACCTACTAAAAAGGTACAGTTGGAGGATATGTCACATGGCCTCAGTGATGAGTAAAAAGTAAAGTAATTGCTACTTTGAATAAAGATTTAATGTAAAAAAACATCTGTCCCACCTGCAGTGCACATGGTTTTGCCCAACTGCTAACAAAATTGCTGCTGCGATCAACTCTGAATTACCCCCCTGATCGCTAGGCTGCGTTTCTGCGATGTATGTATCTCTGATTTCCTTTTTCCCCTCCAAGAATGTAATAGCTACATAATGGGGGTAAGGGGCAATCAGGGAGATTGCTGGACTATTCAGGGAGTCAGGGAAGTTGCTACTATTTCAGGGAGTCTCTTGCAGAATACGGGAGGGTAGGCAACTATGCTGTAACATAGGAGATAATTTAGACCTGATCGTAGCAGCAAATTTGTTAGCAGTTGGGCAAAACCATGGTGGTCATTCCGAGTTGTTCGCTAGCTGCATTCGTTCGCTGTGCAGCGGTGAGGCAAAAAAAGGCACTTCTGCCCATGCGTATGCGGCGCAATGCGCACGCGGGGCGTACTATTACAACAAACGATGTAGTTTTACTCAGGGTCTAGCGATGCTTTTCAGTGGCACTGGCAGCCGCAGAGTGATTGACAGAAAGAGGGCGTTTCTGGGTGTCAACTGACCGTTTTCAGGGAGTGTTCGGAAAAACGCAGGCGTGCCAGGAAAAACGCAGGCGTGGCTGGGCGAACGCAGGGCGTGTTTGTGACGTCAAATGAGGAACTGAATGGTCTGAAGTGATCATAAGCGCTGAGTAGGTTTGAAGCTACTCTGAAACTGCACAAAATGAATTTGTAGCTGCTCTGCTTTACAGTCGTTCGCACTTCTGCTAAGCTAAAATACGCTCCCAGTGGGCGGCGGCATAGCGTTTGCACGGCTGCTAAAAACTGCTAGCGAGAGATCAACTCGGAATGACCACCCATGTGCATTGCAGGGTGAGCAGATATAACATAGATAGATATATATATAGATAGATAGATAGATAGATACAGGCTCGGACTGGGCCACCGGGGAACCGAGGAGATCACCGGTAGGCCCTACCGAATCTTAGCCACGCCCTCTTTTTGTGAGGGCGGGGCCTAACGGAGTTGGACTGAGGGGCAGGAGGGGCGCACTGTGCTCTCCTTCCCTGGCCCTCAGACAGAGCGGAGCAGCAGGAGCGGCAGAGCCTGGACAGCCTGTACGTGCAGCTACACGAGGAAAGCAGCCGCCGGCTGGAGCCGCACGAGAGGACGCTGCTGGTGCGGATCGACTAGCTCGTTCAGCTGGGATTCAGGGACCTGTGTAGGAGGAAGGCATGGAGCGGAAGATCGGCTGTCTCATCCGCTTCTACACAGGAAAGGAGCCGTGAGTCTCTTCTGTGCTGCTGGCACTGTGAATCCCCACATAGCCTAGAGAGCACCTGATCGGTAACACTTGGCCAGTGGCTGTTGTCTGTACCCGGCATACATAATGTAGGCTTGGGGCTGTTTTATCATCATCAGGGACTACTTTGAACTTTACCACTTGGATACTGGCATTGCCAGGCACCTAACCATTGGCCCAATTACATGTCTGGAACTAACAATTTTGGACCATGCTTGATGTTGCTGCATCCTAATCACTATACATATATATATGTATTATCCTCTCCATAACGTTCCTTATGTGCCTAGACCCGCTAAACCTCCTAATGATAATGTGTGGACCCCTTATTCAAAGGTAAAGCATTCAGTACCTTTAATACCAGAAATAATGACACAGAGACTTGAATTTGGCAGAAAATTGTTAGCTATTTATTGTACTCTAACCATTAGAAAACCTGTAAATTGAAAATTTTAGTTAACATGCCGATTCAGCCGGCATATGGTGGCAGAAAAAAGAACGGCTCTATTCAACTGACGCTAACCCTAAAACATTAAAATTCCAAACTATCCTAATTTAAACACAAACTATAAAATAGGTAATAGGTGCCCGACTCAGACCCCCACGGTGACTACCCACCCTGATGGGTGATGCCGCTGCCCCCGGACGGGTGGTCACGCGGCCTTAAAAGTCAATGGAGGTGAGTGCACCTAAACCACACCAAACTGTAAATAACTGCAACTAACAAGACAAACTACAACCTGCTGTTCTTTTCCGCCAACAAATAGCCAACGATAAAACCACACTAACAATTCAAAGCCAAGGCACTCCGTGCCAGAACCTCTACCAAACAGGGTGGGAGGGCGGGAAGGCAATTCAGCAGCAAGAGAGACCAAGCTGGCCTAGCATTCCCTATATATATTGACCCTCCCCTCTCAACATGGGCTGTACTTTCCTCACAGCTAGGTCCACCCCTCACAGGAGGTTTAACTCTCTCTATTCCTATGCAGTCATTTCGCTCTCCTAAACCTCCTAATGATAATGTGTGGACCCCTTATTCAAAAGTAAAGCATTCAGTACCTTTAATACCAGAAATAATGACACGGAGACTTGAATTTGGCAGAAAATTGTTAGCTATATATTGTACCATAACCATTAGAAAACCTGTAAATTGAAAATTTTAGTTAACATGCCGATTCAGCCGGCATATGGTGGCAGAAAAAAGAACGGCTCTATTCAACTGACGCTAACCTTAAAACATTAAAATTCCAAACTATCCTAATTTAAACACAAACTATAAAATAGGTAATAGGTGCCCGACTCAGACCCCCACGGTGACTACCCACCCTGATGGGTGATGCCGCTGCCCCCGGACGGGTGGTCAAGCGGCCTTAAAAGTCAATGGAGGTGAGTGCACCTAAACTACACCAAACTGTAAATCACTGCAACTAACAAGACAAACTACAACCTGCCGTTCTTTTCCGCCAACAGCGAAAGACTCCTCCCCAGAGTCTTCGCACCGCCACCATACCCTCAACCTAACTCCTGCAACACGAGAAACAGATCCTCCAGGAAAAGCATCATCCCCTCATTGGACAGATGCACACCATCAGGCCGAAAAAGGTGACTGTCTCGAAACCGAATCCTAGGGTGGTGAACCACTTTGCCTCCGTGGGACAACACCCACTTCGCCACCGCCCCATTCACCTTCTGCCTGGCCTCATCAATAAGGCGACCGTCCGCCACACCTCGCCAACTCAACCTTGGCACCATCATAGAGAACACCAAGACACAATTGGTCCACGCTGCGGCCACACTGGCCAGATCCTTCATCATGGCCCACCGCAGCTCCAAAGATGTCCTCTTCCCCAGGTCGTTGCCACCTAAATGGACAACCAGCACCCTAGGGACTCCATGCTCGCTGACCTGACTGACTAATCTACTCTTCAGATCTTTCCACATCATCCCCCGCCAACCAAGCCAACGAATGCCATGAGCCCTAGGAAACATCTGTGCCCCCTCCGAGGCCAAAAACCTGGCTGCCCAGTACACATAAGAGTGGCCAACCACCCAGACTGCCAAATCATCTTCTACCCAACCTGAAGAGAAGGAAAGGGGTAAAAATTTGGTTAATAAGAATCTAAAGCAGAGTTTATTAAACGCATTAACCTGCAGGATCTGTCAAAAGAAAAAATGGGTTTTCGTGTCTTGCAGAATTAACGGCCTAGCCGCACTGCACAAGTTTCCAGCCAATTGAAGCAGAACATAAACACACAATGGGAAAAATCAAAATAAAATAAGAAAATAAATGGGGGGGGGGGTATAAAATGGGAAAAACATGTAAGAACTCAGCTGGAGGTGAAAGCGCAAAAATAGACGACGCGATACTGCCAACCGCCATGATGACAGCCGGTAGCAAGGCCGCATCGATGGGCCGCCTCCTATCAGGCGGCGTTGGCGCCACGCGCGCCCACCCCTTTATCGCCTTAAGCAGGAGCCCGCTCTTTGTCACGTCAGGGACACCCTTGATTTTGTTAAAGAACGAAATACCAGCTAAGTACCAGGACACCACCGCTCTGGACCTACCCGTAACAAACAGCTGCCAAATAAAAGAAAGCATCATCCGATGCCCGCTCTTACCTTGTTGACTTCGTCCTCGGACAAACTCCTCCCACTCGCTCCAAGCTTGTCCATAAGCCTTGAGCGTGTTCGGAGCGACTGACCGCATCGCTAGACCCTCCAGTCCAGCCCGATCACCTGCCAGACATAACCGGGACATTGAAACCCTTGCTCATCGGCCTCGGGTGCCAACAAACAAAACCTCTCCCACTGACCTCGTGACAACGCGTCGGCAATTCCGTTCTCCAGACCAGGCACATGCTGCGCGCGGAACCACACATTCCTATGCAAGCATGTCAGCAGCAACTGCCCCAGCACCCTCAGGACCACCAGCGACTTCGCCCTCTGGTTATTGATCGCATGCACCACGCCCAGATTGTCACACCTAAACAAGATGCTGCGATGAGCCAGACGATCGCCCCAAACCTCCAGCGCCACCATAATGGGGAAAAGCTCCAGTAGCAAAAGGTCCTTAGTTAAACCCTTGCGATGCCATTCCGCCGGCCACAAGGCCACGCACCAAGATCCCTCAAGGTAGCAACCGAACCCAGAGGAACCCACCGCGTCGGTAAACAGCTGCAGCCCAGTGCTGTCGACTGTTGGGGCCTGCCAGATACACACCCCGTTTAAGTCCCCCAGGAACGAGGCCCATACGGCCAAATCCCTCTTAATCTCGGAGGACAAGCGGATGAAATGATGCGGTCTGGCACACCCCGCAGTCGCCCTCTCCAGCTTCTGGCAGAAAACCCTGCCCATCGGGATTACCCGACAAGCAAAGTTCAAAAGGCCCAGCAAGGACTGCGCCTGCCGCAGCGTGACTTTGCGCGACCTTACGAACTGGCAGATAGCCTCGCGGAGCTTCGCAACCTTGTCCTGAGGCAGGCGACACGATCCTGCCACCGTGTCGATTTCGATCCCCAAGAATGACAAACAGGAGACCGGCCCCTCCGTTTTATCCTCGGCCACAGGAACGCCAAAGTGAAAAAACAGAGCTTGGATGCTGAACAGCAAGTCGCCGCAGCGTGGCGAATTCGCCGGACCCACACACAGGAAGTCATCGAGGTAATGGGCGACTCCATGACCCCCTGATGAAGACTCCACGCACCAATGTAAGAATGTGCTAAACCGTTCAAAAAACGAGCAGGAAACGGAACATCCCATCGGCAAACATTTGTCAATGAAATACTCCGCTCCAATCCGAAAACCCATAAAACGGAATGAGTCCGGATGCAACGGCAGCAACCGAAACGCGGATTCCACATCGATCTTAGCCATCAGTGCCCCAGGGCCGTAACTACGGACCAACTGTAGCGCCTCGTCAAACGACTGGTACACCACCGAGCAATGAGCCGGTGGTATCGCGTCGTTGACCGACGACCCCGACGGGTAAGAAAGATGCTGAATGAGCCGAAAAGCACCTGGAGTCTTTTTGGGAACTACCCCCACTGGGGAGATGACCAAGTCATCCACCGGGGGTGAGCTAAACGGTCCCTCCATCCTACCCAGCCGTAACTCCTTATCCACTTTCTCTCGCAGAACCGAAGGCAAGGCGCGAGCAGACTGGAGATTCCGTTGGGCCCGGACCGAAACCTTGCTCGCAACAGGCAAGCGAAAACCAAACTGAAAACCGTGAAACAAAAACTGAGCGTCCGCCTTATTTGGATACCAATCCAACCACTTGGCCATTGCATCCAAATTAATTGGCGTTGGTGCCCTGCGGGGGCTCCCGCTCGGGCCGGGTCTTGTGTAACTTTGCTTACCCCGCGCACCCTGGCGACTGCCTTTAAAACAGGTAGAGGCTGGGTGGGAGCCGCCACATTGCAAGCACAAATGTCGAAACCGACACTGCTTGCCGAAGGAACAGGATGCATTGTTAAATGCGAACCACTTCCCTTTCGCGGCGGCCTGCCCCCCCCCCCACGGACGGCCAATCTACCTGTCTTGCCCGATCCGCCGTCCGCGCCAGTCCCTTGGGCGGACGACCCTGCGCGGTGCCCGTCCGCCCCCGGATTCCGGGGCTCCCTAGCGGATTGAGAGGTCCGGGTGACCTGGAGCCAGACTTCCACGTCCTTGCAACCAAAGTCAATCACCTGCAAGCAGTCCTGCTTCTCCCGGAATTTCTCGTCATACATCCGCCATTCGATGCCTGACGATGTGCGCTGCATATCGTGAATTAAATGCAGGTATCTAATGACGTTCATATGTTCGTCAGGCCTATCTTCTAGGTAACAAGCCGCAAAGACGCAAAAACCGGCCAGCCAGTTGTCGAAGGTACGGAAAGCCTCAGCCCCGATGCCCTTCTTAGCCGACGCTGACTTATAGTCCTTCTTTGCGTCCTTCGTCAGGACGAACATATCAACGTAATCGCCCCTGCAGATCTTCCTACGGCAGCTATCCCGCAGCCCCTGCATCACGGCAGTGTAATCGCAGTGGACTACCCCAGGCAAATCGCGGCGCTTCTTGGCCCTGCGAGCGTCCTCGCTAAGCCGCTTACGTCTCTTCCGCCTCTCCTGCTGCCCCGCCGCCCTCTTGGCGTATTTTGTCGCGCGCTTTTTCGCCCTAGTCGTGCTACTGACTTCGGACGCCGGCGACGACAGGGAAGAAGAAGAGGAAGAACTGCGAGATCTAGAGCGCGTGCTGGAGCCCGACACCGACTGCTCAACCTCACCTGATGCTGTCGACTGCTCGGACAGGGAATCCTCCGGTGTGGCAACTGCGACATCCTCCTCGTCGCTCCCCACCATCTCAACTTCACCGCGATCACCTGGAGAAAAAGACGGAGCAAAGGACCCAGAAACCAATCGAGGCGCATGCCTAGCACTCCGGGGCGAAGGCGTCCCCACTTTGTGCCCTTGCTCGTCCCGCACGGGGCGGCAACCTAGCTGCGCCTCGGCCGCCCCCAGCTCGCGGCAAGCTCGAGCAACTCGCTGAGCCGCGACCCCTGCCGCGCACCGGACACGCTCGCTACCGGGTTCGCGCCGGAACAACTTGCCGCCCCTGGGGATGCGGCAGCGGCCAGCGGACCCAATGCCGCCACCACCGTTGACAGGGCCAACGCCAGCTCTCCGGAGGGGTCCTGACCACCCCAAAAATCACTGCCGGCACCCGCGGGAGCCCCCGCAGATGCCGGCGCGCACCTCCTGACAGGCGCCAACAGGGGGTCGCCCGATGTCCGCAGCCCAGACTGGCCCGGTGGGGAACCGGTAGCGCCCCTGACCACAAGCGGCCCGGTTCCCCACCAGTCACTGCTCCCAACATGCCCCTGCTGATCATCGCCAGCGCTGCTCCCATATCTGACCCCCCGCGCGCGCCCTCCCCCCGCAGGCCGTAGCTCCCTCCGCCCGCAGGGAGGGCGCCGCGGCGGGACTCCATGCTGCCCTGCTCGCCCGTCATCCACCTGTTACGCCCCCCCCCCCCGCCGCCGCTCCCCGCCGGACTCCGGCTGTAAGGGAGGCAGCAGGGGAGACGAGGACACCAGCGGCGCCGCCACGAACCCTCCGCTATTGACCCCTGCAGGCAGAACCGCCGCCCGCCCGCTCTGCCCCCCTCGCCTGGCACCGCCTCGCGGCGGCGACAAGTGGGAAGAGATGGGGGATGAAACGGCAGCCTCCGTCGGCCGCCCAACTTGGCGCACATGCGCGCGCCCGCGGGCGCCCGACCGCAGCACCGGAGCCGCCAACACTGCACCCGGAGGTGAGGGCCGATGCCTGGCCACCTCCAGGCGTCCTGCTTGTGCCCCCAGCCCTCCCCGCCGCCCGCGCCCGGCAAGACCGGACCGGAACCCAGCGGCAATGAGAACCGAGTCCGCCGCCCCCCATCTGCACCAGCGCCCACGTAGGCCCCAGAAGACGGGTAGCCATCAGTAGTGCCAGCCAGCCCATCCTCTGGCCCAGACCCACCGCCTGATGAGCGGTAACGGGCTGGGGTCCCAGCGGCACGGCGAGGGCGAGAGGCGGCCATCTCAAGCAGATTGTAATTTGCAGGGAAGTGGCAAGAAACCAAGCTAGAGCAAAACAAGCTAAAATGTGGAGACTCTGCCATGCAGCACTCACCAAGGCAATTCAGCAGCAAGAGAGACCAAGCTGGCCTAGCATTCCCTCCCCTCTCACCATGGGCTGTACTTTCCTCACAGCTAGGTCCACCCCTCACAGGAGGTTTAACTCTCTCTATTCCTATGCAGTCATTTCGCTCTCCTTCTCTTCTGGATCATGTATAAGCGGGTCCACGTATCGTCACCATTTATTATCCCTTTTGTTGGCGATGTGGGAGAGCAGTAAATCCTCCTTGCGTTGTGTGCTCTCCCACTATCGGCTGCCCATACCGGCTCTCCAGTGTGTACATCGCATGCATCTACTGCATGTCCCAGCGGCCCCTGCATCTCCACCAACTCTCCTTTCCCACCACCCTCCCGGCCAGCTACTCTGGGCATGCGCAAGATCACGTGACATCTCACCCGGAGCCGGAGCGCTGTCCCTGGCTGTGGTGTATGGGTATCGACACCTGCAGCTGCCCTACATATCGACGTGCTATCTTTTAGATAGCAGCGCCGATAAAGACAGTGGCGCATAGCGCTCCTGTCACTGAGCAAGCACAGCTGCTGTAATACATGGGGGAGAAGCGGTATCAGTGCACATAACGTGTGCTGATACCACTTCTACCCTATATCGACTTTAATACATTTACCTCAATGGCCCAAATGTATGAAGCTTTAAAAAGTGATAAAGTTGAGACAGATATAAATGACCAGTCAACCAGCTCCTGTCATTTTTCAAACACAATCTGTAACATGACAGTTAGGAGCTGATTGACTGGTCATTTATCACTCCTTATCACTATCCACTTTATCACTTTTTAAGGCTTAATACATTTGGGCCTATGTTCTAAGGTTGCTAGAGAACACACACAAAATACATTGTTTCGATGTATGTAGAGTCAGAATGAGTGGCTGCTCTCTCCTCCCTGGCCCACAGAACCAGGAGCAGCAGCAGATCTTGGGCGTCGGCAGTAAGCAGCACCGTGGGAACATATGTGTTTCTGGCATTCTACTGGGGTCATTATTTGTATCTACTGTTCTCTCACAGTGTAACCCAGGCGCATATACTACTGCTCTCTACTGGTGTAAACCAGGCGCATATACTACTGCTCTCTCCTGATATACCTGTAACATATGCGCATATCTTACTGCTCTCTCCTGATGAAACCCATGCACATATACCACTGCTCTCTCCCGGTGTAACCCAGGCACATATACTACTGCTCTCTCCTGAGGTAACCCATGTACATATAATACTGTTCACTCCTGATGTAACCCAAGTGCATATAATCTCTCTCCCTGTATAACCCAGACGCATATACTACTGTTCTCTCCTGGTGTAATCCAGGCACATATACTACTGCTCTCTCCTGATGTAACCCAGGCGCATATACTACTGTTCTCTCCTGGTGTAACCCAGGCACATATACTACTGCTCTCTCCTGATGTAACCCAGGCGCATATACTACTGTTCTCTCCCAGTGTAACCCAGGCACATATACTACTGTTCTCTCCCGGTGTAACCCAGTCACATATACTACTGTTCTCTCCTGGTGTAACCCAGGGACATATACTACTCTTCTCTCCTGGTGTAACCCAGGCACATATACTACTGTTCTCTCCTAGTGTAACCCAGGCACATATATACTGTTCTCTCCTTGTGTAACCCAGTCACATATACTACTGTTCTCTCCTGGTGTAACCCAGGCGTATATACTACTTTTCTCTCCTGGTGTAACCCTGGCTCATATACTATTGCAATAAATCTATAAAAAGAGAGCGCATGTAGTTTAAATAATTTAATTTTATATTTTCATAAAAGACAAGGACGTCTAATCAATATATACATAACAATACTTTTAAAAATACCAAGAGAACAATACCCTCAATTGTGATATAACGGTATCCTTAATTTTTTGCACCTAGAAAGTCCACATTACTATATCAGCTTGTAATTATCATTTAGTAGCAATTTGGATCCCAAGGTCACTTTTGTGGAGACTTAAATAGCTATAGTAGCTGTCTGTCCCGCATCATCCAGAACCACTCACTTAAATAGATGATTTTATTCAAAGAAACATAGTGAGTCCAGCAGCAGTGAGATTTGTTCCAATATTATTCAATCATGCAGACTGATAGCATTATGCTCAAATTCTTGATTGTATATATTTGCATATAATAGATATGTAACTAACATAAGTTCAAGAACCGTGTCTCACCTCCTCTGTTTCCAGAAAACTTTTTGTAGATCACCGTGCTAAACTCCTGCTCGGAGTATTAGTATCCCTTTTTCGTGGTGAATGTAACACAGACCAAAAAGCCGGCTCCCAGCTGCAGCGTCGTGTTGTAGCCCCGTTAAGCCGTCTGTCTCCTCTTGGCCGTAGCACAGGCCGCTTGTATGAAAGCTTTGGAGTGGAGCTCGGCTCCCGGCTGCGGCGGCGTGCCGCTGGATGTAACCTTGCTGGGGCTTTTGGTCTTGTTTCCACGGGGGTTGTTATACAGACACGGTGAGCCGAGGTCACTGGGCTTGATGCGGCACACCTGGAATGGTGTGTATAGTTCCACAATCCGAGGGTTTGTCTCAAGGTGTTATGATCCGGGTGTTCTTAACGCGTTTCTCCGTTGTACACATCTAACGGTTTCATCAGAAGATAATCACCCTTCTTTGACACCTCTATTTAAACTAGATATCCTCCAATCAAAGACTTCTTTTAATTATCGGAGGCAGGTGTGTTTTAGGTGTGTATACACCCAATTCTTTCCTTGTGACCTATTTTATTCAACCGTTCAAAGTATAGACAATACTGAATTTCTATAAAGATAATATCCTATAAAATACAGCAATCACAAATAAATTACATAATGAACATCATTCAGATATAACTGTAAAACTAATAAAAGCAGCACGCGAGAGATAGTAAAGGACCAAACTATCTATTTTTATCATAGAAGACAGGTGGATACAGACCATTTTTACTTTCTCATCCACCTCTGCCTATTTAGCTCAGTATAGAGAGCTCCCGACCCACAACCAGCCACCTGCATACAGGTTGTTAATTCTTGTTGACCATTATCATAAATTAATAGAATTATCTGCGCCTGAATTAATATACACCCACAGACAGAGATAAGACCCTTGTGGTTCTGTTGTGCATCAGTGGGTGCATATTATTGTATTTGTTGTCATATACTATTGTTCTCTGTTCTCTCCTAGTGTAACCCAGGCGCATATACTACTGTTCTCCGCTGGTGTAACCCAGGCACATATACTACTGTTCTCTCCTGGTATAACCCTGGCACATACACAATAGCTTGAAGTGGGCAGTGAGGTAGAGCTCTTTTTCTTTATATACTATTCTAGGTGGCGCCTATAATGGCTGGCCACTCCTCTCTGGTCACGTGGCCACACCCCTTCCAGCATATGGTAATGCACCTTAGTGGGCCCCTGTGATTGCATTTCCTTGGTGGGCCCTTCATGCCCCAGTCCGACACTGGATAGATATACAAACAGAAAGTTCAGCACTCACCATAGCAATTATGTGTGATACAGTTGCCAGGTTTTAATTTTAGAGAATTTGTGATAGTGTAGGACTTGCATTAAGGTGGGGTACCTTGGCGAGCGGTATGCAGGCTTCCGTGCATTGGCCAATTCACTAACTAAACCCCCATCATTTATTTATTGATGTTGTGAGGATAGGTGAGCTTGCTATGGTGAGTGCTGAACTTTCTGTTTGTATATATTTGGGTTGGTGGCCATGGGCTGCATGCACCCCACCCTATGAGTGGTGAGTGCAGATATTGCACCCCGCTTCTGGGGTGGCGAGTGCTGTGGTTTTATAGATTTGTTTGTAGATAGATAGATAGTTGGATTTGGGTGGGGTGTGTTCAAACTGAAATCTAAATTGCAGTGTAAAAATAAAGAAGGCAGTATTTACCCTACACAGAAACAAAATAACCAATCCAAATCTAACTCTCTTTGCAAATGTTATATCTGCCCCACCTGCAGTGCACATGGGGGGTCATTCCGAGTTGTTCGCTCGCAAGCTGCTTTTAGCAGCTTTGCACACGCTAAGCCGCCGCCTACTGGGAGTGAATCTTAGCTTATCAAAATTGCGAACGAAAGATTAGCAGAATTGCGAATAGACACTTCTTTGCAGTTTCTGAGTAGCTCCAGACTTACTCGGCATCTGCGATCAGTTCAGTCAGTTTCGTTCCTGGTTTGATGTCACAAACACACCCAGCGTTCGCCCAGACACTCCTCCGTTTCTCCAGCCACTCCCGCGTTTTCCCCAGAAACGGTAGCGTTTTTTCGCACACACCCATAAAACGTCCAGTTTCCGCCCAGAAACACCCACTTCCTGTCAATCACACTCCGATCACCAGAACGAAGAAAAATCCTCGTAATGCCGTGAGTAAAATACCTAACTGCATAGCAAATTTACTTGGCGCAGTCGCACTGCGGACATTGCGCATGCGCATTAGCGACTAATCGCTCCGTTGCGAGAAAAAAATAACGAGCGAACAACTCGGAATGACCCCCATGGTTTTGCCCAACTGCTAACAAAATTGCTGCTACGATCAGGTATGTATTACCCCCATAGTCCATTCAGCTGTAGTTAGCTAGACAGTATCTCTGCTACTGCACAATGAAATCAGCTGCAGGCTGCTAGAAAGTACCTCTGTTACATCACAAATGCATTCGGCAGCAGACACATAGACAGTGCCTAGGTGGCATCACAATGCCTTTAGCTGCGGGCAGCTGGACATTACTTAGGTGACATCACAATGCATTCAGATGCAGGCAGCTGGACATTACTTAGGTGACATCACAATGCATTCAGATGCAGGCTGCTGTACATTGCTTAGGTGACATCACAATGCATTCAGATGCAGGCTGCTGTACATTGCTTAGGTGACATCACAATGCATTCAAGTTCCGGCAGCTAGATAGTGCCACTCAGTGTCGGACTGGGGCATGAAGGGCCCACCAGGGGAATGCAGTTATAATGGCCCATATTTAGGGGTGTGGCCAGCCTACAAAGGGGGTGTGGCCAGCCTCCACAGAGACTTGAAATACACAATAGTTTAGTGCAGTGTAATGCAACATATCTACCATGTATAATACAAGTGCACAGTCTGGAACCTGATCCCTAGAGGAAGGAGTGGGCCCTCAGGCAGTGGGGCCTACCGGTGGTTTCCCTGGTACCCCTGTGGGCCAGTCCGACCCTGGTGCCACTGTGACATCACAATGCATTCAGCTGCAGGCAGCTAGGCAGTACCTATGTGATATCACACTGCCTTCAACTGTGGGCAGCCACCCAGTGCCTCTGTGACATCACAATGCATTCAGCTGCAGGAAACTATAATACCTCTGTGACACAACAATGCTTTCAGCTGCTGGCAGCTAGATAGTACCTCTGTGACATCACAATGCATTCATACACTGGCAGCTAGACAGTACCTATGTGACATCACAATGCAATCAGCTGCAGGCAGCTAGACAGTATATCTGTGATATCACAATGCATTCAGCTGCAGGCATCTTGACAGTACCTCTGTGACATCACAATGCATTTAGCTGTTGGCAGCTAGACAACACCTGTGTGACATTATAATGCATTCAGCAGCAGACACATAGACAGTACCTAGGTGACATCACAATGCATTCAACTGCAGGCAGCTAGATAGTGCCTCTGTGACATCACAATACATTCAGCTGCAGGTAACTAATAATTACCTTTGTGACATCACAATTTATTCAGCTGCAGGCATATTGACAGTAGCCCTGTGACATCACAATGCATTCAGCTGCAGGCAGCTAAACGGTGCATCTGTGACATCTCAATGCATTCATACATTGGCAGCTAGACAGTACCTCTGTGACATCACAATGCATTCAGCTGTAGGCAGCTAGACAGTACCTCTGTAACGGTGGTGGTGGTGGTGGTGGTGTGTGTGTGTGTGTGTGGGTGGGGGGGTGGGGGGGGGGGATGCGGGAGAATACTTGGGCCTGTTTGGGTGCCCAGTGGGGGTCAATGTTAGCCGGGAATGTGGAGCATCATTCATAGCAAGGTACAGTATGCCAAGCGGGGTGCTCCCTGTGATTGGCCACACCGCAACTCTAGCTTATGGCTCACCTTATGTATCTGCAGCCCTGGCTGATGGCTGCATGTGGTCCCCTTGACAATTGATTTACTTTTCATTTTCATTCTTATTCACAGCACTGTGTATTATACAGGTGTAGGAAAAAAATAGTAAAAATATAAAAAGTGTTCCCATTTCACACTCAGTGTAGAAAGCTGCTAACGGATCTGAAAACATATTAACTTAGTGCCTCAAGTCTCAGAAATATCAGTAGTTCCTAGCAACATTTCTGGGTGTCCAGGAGAGCCACCCAAGAAACGTGAGTCTCCCGGACATTTTGGGAGAGTAGGCAAATATGGTCAAAGCCACGAGTGCACTATAAGAAGTGTAGACTAAATTACCACCTTGCAGCATCTGGTTTGTGCAAACACTGTATAATGTGTTTACAGAAGGTGTAGGCATATCATTGTGATATATATATATATAACTGCTGCTGATTTCACCTCTTGGGTGGATATACAAATCTAAGTACATGGTGAGAGTGATTGCTTGTTAAACATTGAACATGTGCTGTCAATTATATATTTGGTTGCTGATTTTTGCTGGCTGTGAGTAGCAGTCCACTAGCTCATAGTGTTGGTGTCACAGGCCTTACCGGGGGCATCCATCTCTCCCTTTTTTTCTAACTAAGGACCTGGAGATTTGACAAACTCATACAAGTCATGAGATATAGGCAAGACGGTTAGATACATGGTATCCAGCAATGTAAAGAAGAAATCAGCAATGTGGCTATGTTAAATGGGTATGTGAGCATACTGTACCTCCCAACATGACCCTCTACAGGGGGACCAAAATGCTCTGCTCCAGGACTTCCATAATTGGCATCACCCATTTTGAACAGGTTAATTGGTAAGAAAGTTTTTTTACTGCAGGAAATCATACAACAAGGAAGTCCAGGAGCAGAGAATTCTGTCCCCCCTGAAGAGGATTATTTTGGGAGGTATGATGTGACTCAAAGCTCATCTTCCGTAATGTAGTCAGGCAGTGTTGATGGCATATATATATATATATATATATATACACATACAACAAGCCCAGCAGCGGCGGCACTCACGGGTCTACTCACAGTCAGTAAAGTGCATAAAGTGCATTTATTTCATCACTTAGTGTCCGACGTTTCGGGGCCACAACGTCCCTTTTTCGAGGTGATACAACAAAATAAGTGAACACAACATACCTTTTATAAAGAAGAAGAAGACCCGCGAGCGGGACGAGCTCCCGGCCCCAGGCGTGGGACACCCCCTTGACCTGGCTCTACAGTGCTGTGCAATGACGTACTTCCGCCCTGGAGTCGTGGAGACGTCGGCTTCCTGGAGACCAGGGTTGGCGACCAGCGCGTCCTGGCAACCAGGTGCATGACGGAACCCTCGCCCAGGGCTGGAATGATACGAAATGTGCAATAATTAAAACATAATAAATGTGTACAATAAAAACATTTGACATTGCTGTGCAGACTAAAACGCTTGAGACTATATCAATCATACATGTATATTGGTTAAACTACCAGCAATACTAACTTTATATCATAAATAGAAGAACAATTGGAAACTTGTACTAAGGGGGTAATTCCAAGTTGATCGCAGCAGGATTTTTGATAGCAATTGGGCAAAACCATGTGCACTGCAGGGGGGGGGCAGATATAACATGTGCAGAGAGAGTTAGATTTGGGTGGGTTATTTTGTTTCTGTGCAGGGTAAATACTGGCTGCTTTATTTTTACACTGCAAATTAGATTGCAGATTGAACACACCCCACCCAAATCTAACTCTCTCTGCACATGTTATATCTGCCACCCCTGCAGTGCACATGGTTTTGCCCAATTGCTATAAAAAATCCTGCTGCGATCAACTTGGAATTACCCCCAAAGTCAAGACACTGCATGCACGACCTAACTGAATGATAACTATATAGTTTATTGGAATGTATTCCATAGAATTTTGTCATTACGCCCAGCCGGTTTAATGGTGCTGAGGGTATAGATCCACCTGGCCTCCATCCTTAAGAGGAGGCTCCCCCGATCGCCCCCCCTCACCGATTTGGGAACATGGTCGATGATTTGAAATCTTAAATCACTCAGATCATGTTTCTTCTCCGCATAGTGTCTGGCCACAGGTTGGTCAGACACCTTGCCTGATAGCGCACTTTTAACAGCAGATCTATGTAGAGCTTGTCTCTCTCTGGCAGTTCGCACTGTTTTGCCTACATACTGCAAATGACAGGGACACGTGATAACGTATATAATGTGAGATGTAGTACAGGTAAGGACATGTCTAATTTCAAAAGATCTACCTGTCACACTTAAAGTAAAAATCGGCCCTGTCTGTAAACTATTGCACGTCTTACACCCTAGGCAACGGTAGCAGTCTGGTGGTTTGGATAGAAAGTTGGTAACTGGAGAGACTTCAAACCCTGTGATATCAGTGTGTACCACATGATCTTTAATACTCTTTCCTTTAGTAAAACAGGTGAGTGGTCGCTTAAGTTTAAATGCCGGTAAGCTTTTATCAGTGGCCACTATTGGCCATAAGGCCTTAAGTGCCCTGGAAACTACCGGACTGGTAGTGTTATACTTAGTGACAAGAGGTAGGACTTGTTGTCCTTTTTTCTTTCTGGGTACCAGCAAGTCAGACCTGGGTATGGCCATGACTTCTGATTTGGTACGCATTAAATCCTTGCGGTCATACCCTCGTGCGGCAAAACGCACCACCACTGTGGTGAGTGCTTCCTCAAGTTTACTGCCGTCGCTTGTAATTCTGGCTGCCCTAATGAGCTGTGATCGTGGAAGACCCTTCTTAAGAGCCCTGGGATGATGGCTATTATATCGTAAAACGGTATTTTTGTCGGTGGGTTTGTAATAAACCTCTGTATGAATCCTGCCATCCTTCACACATACCTTAACGTCCAGGTAGTTAATGGACTCAGGGTCACATTGAGCTGTAATTCTAATGAGCGAGGGCCTACTGTTGATTCGGGTTACCAGTGCATTGAACCTATCACGACCTCCCGTCCATAAAATAAAGATATCATCAATATATCTTGAATAATGCAAGATATATTGGCTGACCTCTGGTACGCTAAAAAACATATCCTGTTCCTCCTACAACATGAAAATATTTGCAATGGATGGGGAGACGTTGCTCCCCATCGCACACCCACTTGTTTGGCAGTAGAATCTGCCATCAAAAAGGAAATAATTTCTACTCAATGTGAGCTTCAACAACTGTAAGAATAAATCAACATCAATTGCAGTCACATTTTCATTGGTTAAAAAAGATCTCATAGCTGCAAGTCCCTGTGCGTGTGGTATACTCGTATAAAGACTGCAAATGTCTATTGTGCAAATCATTGTGCCACTAGGAATATCGCTCAAGTTCTTGAGGTGGGTCAGAAAAGAAGTAGTATCCTTGATGAAATTAGTGTTATGAGCCACGGCTGTGGCTCATTCCTGTTTTGCATGTCAGTTAGGTATTTTATGTTTATAAGTTGTTTCGCAGGCCAGGATTTCCCGTTGCTCTGTTTAAGAGTACTCTTGGTTGCTGCCGCTGGTGAGTCTGTGTAATTGCAGCTTGTTCCCATCTGTTCAGCCTCACCTGGCTGCTAATTGCATCTTGTCAGTTTGGAGTCATGCAACAGGGAAGCTGCATGAGATTATTAATTAGGCCTCTCTGTTATATGCTGGCTCAGTGCTATTCACAGACGCTGGTGATATTTCTTGGTTTCCAGTCTGCTTGAGTTCTGAGCTTGTTCCTGCCAATTCCTGAGCTCCTGTGTAGCAGTGTCTGTCGAACTGCTTCCTGTGTCGATTCCTGTGTCAGTCCCTGTGTCGATTCCTGTGTCTGATCCCGTGTCCTGCCGTGAAGTGTTCCTGTACAGAAGTCCAGTGGCTTTGCCTATGCCTGGTCGAGTTTCTGGCTTCTTGGTGTCCACCGGTCTGTCGTTTGGGATTCTGCCTGTCCTCCAGTTCTGAGAGTCTGTGTCGGCAGCATTGAGGGTTCCTGTCCGTTTGCCAGTATTCGTACCGGTTCCGTGAGTAGCGGCTCTGCCGCGTCCGTCGGCCTAGGTCGCTGTATTCTGTTATTATTTCTGTCACTGGTGTTTTGCAGAGGGTTCTGCTTATGCTGTCACCGCCGGTAGAGATGAGCGCCTGAAATTTTTCGGGTTTTGTGTTTTGGTTTTGGGTTCGGTTCCGCGGCCGTGTTTTGGGTTCGAACGCGTTTTGGCAAAACCTCACCGAATTATTTTTGTCGGATTCGGGTGTGTTTTGGATTCGGGTGTTTTTTTCCAAAAACACTAAAAAACAGCTTAAATCATAGAATTTGGGGGTCATTTTGATCCCAAAGTATTATTAACCTCAAAAACCATAATTTACACTCATTTTCAGTCTATTCTGAATACCTCACACCTCACAATATTATTTTTAGTCCTAAAATTTGCACCGAGGTCGCTGTGTGAGTAAGATAAGCGACCCTAGTTGCCGACACAAACACCGGGCCCATCTAGGAGTGGCACTGCAGTGTCACGCAGGATGTCCCTTCCAAAAAACCCTCCCCAAACAGCACATGATGCAAAGAAAAAAAGAGGCGCAATGAGGTAGCTGTGTGAGTAAGATTAGCGACCCTAGTGGCCGACACAAACACCGGGCCCATCTAGGAGTGGCACTGCAGTGTCACGCAGGATGGCCCTTCCAAAAAACCCTCCCCAAACAGCACATGACGCAAAGAAAAAAAGAGGCGCAATGAGGTAGCTGACTGTGTGAGTAAGATTAGCGACCCTAGTGGCCGACACAAACACCGGGCACATCTAGGAGTGGCACTGCAGTGTCACGCAGGATGTCCCTTCCAAAAAACCCTCCCCAAACAGCACATGACGCAAAGAAAAAAAGAGGCGCAATGAGGTAGCTGTGTGAGTAAGATTAGCGACCCTAGTGGCCGACACAAACACCGGGCCCATCTAGGAGTGGCACTGCAGTGTCACGCAGGATGGCCCTTCCAAAAAACCCTCCCCAAACAGCACATGACGCAAAGAAAAAAAGAGGCGCAATGAGGTAGCTGACTGTGTGAGTAAGATTAGCGACCCTAGTGGCCGACACAAACACCGGGCACATCTAGGAGTGTCACTGCAGTGTCACGCAGGATGTCCCTTCCAAAAAACCCTCCCCAAACAGCACATGACGCAAAGAAAAAAAGAGGCGCAATGAGGTAGCTGTGTGAGTAAGATTAGCGACCCTAGTGGCCGACACAAACACCGGGCCCATCTAGGAGTGGCACTGCAGTGTCACGCAGGATGTCCCTTCCAAAAAACCCTCCCCAATCAGCACATGATGCAAAGAAAAAGAAAAGAAAAAAGAGGTGCAAGATGGAATTATCCTTGGGCCCTCCCACCCACCCTTATGTTGTATAAACAAAACAGGACATGCACACTTTAACCAACCCATCATTTCAGTGACAGGGTCTGCCACACGACTGTGACTGATATGACGGGTTGGTTTGGACCCCCCCCAAAAAAGAAGCAATTAATCTCTCCTTGCACAAACTGGCTCTACAGAGGCAAGATGTCCACCTCATCTTCACCCTCCGATATATCACCGTGTACATCCCCCTCCTCACAGATTATCAATTCGTCCCCACTGGAATCCACCATCTCAGCTCCCTGTGTACTTTGTGGAGGCAATTGCTGCTGGTCAATGTCTCCGCGGAGGAATTGATTATAATTCATTTTAATGAACATCATCTTCTCCACATTTTCTGGATGTAACCTCGTACGCCGATTGCTGACAAGGTGAGCGGCGGCACTAAACACTCTTTCGGAGTACACACTTGTGGGAGGGCAACTTAGGTAGAATAAAGCCAGTTTGTGCAAGGGCCTCCAAATTGCCTCTTTTTCCTGCCAGTATAAGTACGGACTGTGTGACGTGCCTACTTGGATGCGGTCACTCATATAATCCTCCACCATTCTATCAATGTTGAGAGAA
Source organism: Pseudophryne corroboree (assembly GCF_028390025.1). Taxonomy (NCBI): domain Eukaryota; kingdom Metazoa; phylum Chordata; class Amphibia; order Anura; family Myobatrachidae; genus Pseudophryne; species Pseudophryne corroboree. Next base: position 149,601,914 of record NC_086449.1, read on the forward strand.
TCATATGCAGTGACAGTAGACGACATGTCCGTAATCGTTGTCAGGTCCTTCAGTCCGGACCAGATGTCAGCATCAGCAGTCGCTCCAGACTGCCCTGCATCACCGCCAGCGGGTGGGCTCGGAATTCTGAGCCTTTTCCTCGCACCCCCAGTTGCGGGAGAATGTGAAGGAGGAGATGTTGACAGGTCGCGTTCCGCTTGACTTGACAATTTTGTCACCAGCAGGTCTTTCAACCCCAGCAGACCTGTGTCTGCCGGAAAGAGAGATCCAAGGTAGGCTTTAAATCTAGGATCGAGCACGGTGGCCAAAATGTAGTGCTCTGATTTCAACAGATTGACCACCCGTGAATCCTTGTTAAGCGAATTAAGGGCTGCATCCACAAGTCCCACATGCCTAGCGGAATCGCTCCGTGTTAGCTCCTTCTTCAATGCCTCCAGCTTCTTCTGCAAAAGCCTGATGAGGGGAATGACCTGACTCAGGCTGGCAGTGTCTGAACTGACTTCACGTGTGGCAAGTTCAAAGGGCATCAGAACCTTGCACAACGTTGAAATCATTCTCCACTGCACTTGAGACAGGTGCATTCCATCTCCTATATCGTGCTCAATTGTATAGGCTTGAATGGCCTTTTGCTGCTCCTCCAACCTCTGAAGCATATAGAGGGTTGAATTCCACCTCGTTACCACTTCTTGCTTCAGATGATGGCAGGGCAGGTTCAGTAGTTTTTGGTGGTGCTCCAGTCTTCTGTACGTGGTGCCTGTACGCCGAAAGTGTCCCGCAATTTTTCTGGCCACCGACAGCATCTCTTGCACGCCCCTGTCGTTTTTTAAAAAATTCTGCACCACCAAATTCAAGGTATGTGCAAAACATGGGACGTGCTGGAATTTGCCCATATTTAATGCACACACAATATTGCTGGCGTTGTCCGATGCCACAAATCCACAGGAGAGTCCAATTGGGGTAAGCCATTCCGCGATGATCTTCCTCAGTTGCCGTAAGAGGTTTTCAGCTGTGTGCGTATTCTGGAAAGCGGTGATACAAAGCGTAGCCTGCCTAGGAAAGAGTTGGCGTTTGCGAGATGCTGCTACTGGTGCCGCCGCTGCTGTTCTTGCGGCGGGAGTCCATACATCTACCCAGTGGGCTGTCACAGTCATATAGTCCTGACCCTGCCCTGCTCCACTTGTCCACATGTCCGTGGTTAAGTGGACATTGGGTACAACTGCATTTTTTAGGAGACTGGTGAGTCTTTTTCTGACGTCCGTGTACATTCTCGGTATCGCCTGCCTAGAGAAGTGGAACCTAGATGGTATTTGGTAACGGGGGCACACTGCCTCAATAAATTGTCTAGTTCCCTGTGAACTAACGGCGGATACCGGACGCACGTCTAACACCAACATAGTTGTCAAGGACTCAGTTATCCGCTTTGCAGTAGGATGACTGCTGTGATATTTCATCTTCCTCGCAAAGGACTGTTGAACAGTCAATTGCTTACTGGAAGTAGTACAAGTGGGCTTACGACTTCCCCTCTGGGATGACCATCGACTCCCAGCGGCAACAACAGCAGCGCCAGCAGCAGTAGGCGTTACACGCAAGGATGCATCGGAGGAATCCCAGGCAGGAGAGGACTCGTCAGACTTGCCAGTGACATGGCCTGCAGGACTATTGGCATTCCTGGGGAAGGAGGAAATTGACACTGAGGGAGTTGGTGGGGTGGTTTGCGTGAGCTTGGTTACAAGAGGAAGGGATTTACTGGTCAGTGGACTGCTTCCGCTGTCACCCAAAGTTTTTGAACTTGTCACTGACTTATTATGAATGCGCTGCAGGTGACGTATAAGGGAGGATGTTCCGAGGTGGTTAACGTCCTTACCCCTACTTATTACAGCTTGACAAAGGGAACACACGGCTTGACACCTGTTGTCCGCATTTCTGGTGAAATACCTCCACACCGAAGAGCTGATTTTTTTGGTATTTTCACCTGGCATGTCAACGGCCATATTCCTCCCACGGACAACAGGTGTCTCCCCGGGTGCCTGACTTAAACAAACCACCTCACCATCAGAATCCTTCTGGTCAATTTCCTCCCCAGCGCCAGCAACACCCATATCCTCCTCATCCTGGTGTACTTCAACACTGACATCTTCAATCTGACTATCAGGAACTGGACTGCGGGTGCTCCTTCCAGCACTTGCAGGGGGCATGCAAATAGTGGAAGGCGCATGCTCTTCACGTCCAGTGTTGGGAAGGTCAGGCATCGCAAACGACACAATTGGACTCTCCTTGTGGATTTGGGATTTCAAAGAACGCACAGTTCTTTGCGGTGCTTTTGCCAGCTTGAGTCTTTTCAGTTTTCTAGCGAGAGGCTGAGTGCTTCCATCCTCATGTGAAGCTGAACCACTAGCCATGAACATAGGCCAGGGCCTCAGCCGTTCCTTGCCACTCCGTGTGGTAAATGGCATATTGGCAAGTTTACGCTTCTCCTCCGACAATTTTATTTTAGGTTTTGGAGTCCTTTTTTTTCTGATATTTGGTGTTTTGGATTTGACATGCTCTGTACTATGACATTGGGCATCGGCCTTGGCAGACGACGTTGCTGGCATTTCATCGTCTCGGCCATGACTAGTGGCAGCAGCTTCAGCACGAGGTGGAAGTGGATCTTGATCTTTCCCTAATTTTGGAACCTCAACTTTTTTGTTCTCCATATTTTATAGGCAGAACTAAAAGGCACCTCAGGTAAACAATGGAGATGGATGGATTGGATACTAGTATACAATTATGGACGGACTGCCACGGTTAGGTGGTATAAAAAAACCACGGTTAGGTGGTATATAATACAATTATGGATGGACGGACTGCCTGCCGACTGCCGACACAGAGGTAGCCACAGCCGTGAACTACCGCACTGTACACTGGTTGATAAAGAGATAGTAGTATACTCGTAACAACTAGTATGACACTATGACGACGGTATAAAGAAAGAAAAAAAAATACCACAGTTAGGTGGTATATATTATAATAATAATACAATTATGGATGGACGGACTGCCTGCCGACTGCCGACACAGAGGTAGCCACAGCCGTGAACTACCGCACTGTACACTGGTTGATAAAGAGATAGTAGTATACTCGTAACAACTAGTATGACACTATGACGACGGTATAAAGAATGAAAAAAAAACCACGGTTAGGTGGTATATATTATAATAATAATACAATTATGGATGGACGGACTGCCTGCCGACTGCCGACACAGAGGTAGCCACAGCCGTGAACTACCGCACTGTACACTGGTTGATAAAGAGATAGTAGTATACTCGTAACAACTAGTATGACACTATGACGACGGTATAAAGAATGAAAAAAAAACCACGGTTAGGTGGTATATATTATAATAATACAATTATGGATGGACGGACTGCCTGCCGACTGCCGACACAGAGGTAGCCACAGCCGTGAACTACCGCACTGTACACTGGTTGATAAAGAGATAGTAGTATACTCGTAACAACTAGTATGACACTATGACGGTATAAAGAATGAAAAAAAAAACCACGGTTAGGTGGTATATATTATAATAATAATACAATTATGGATGGACGGACTGCCTGCCGACTGCCGACACAGAGGTAGCCACAGCCGTGAACTACCGCACTGTACACTGGTTGATAAAGAGATAGTAGTATACTCGTAACAACTAGTATGACACTATGACGACGGTATAAAGAAAGAAAAAAAAATACCACGGTTAGGTGGTATATATTGTAATACAATTATGGATGGACGGACTGCCTGCCGAGTTCCGACTGCCGACACAGAGGTAGCCACAGCCGTGAACTACCGCACTGTACTGTGTCTGCTGCTAATATAGACTGGTTGATAAAGAGATAGTATACAATACATACAACAATATACTACTATACTGGTGGTCAGGCACTGGTCACCACTAGTCACACTGGCAGTGGCACTCCTGCAGCAAAAGTGTGCACTGTTTAATTTTAAATTAATATAATATTATGTACTCCTGGGGGCTCCTGCTATAACAACCTGCAGTGCTCCCCAGTCTCCCCCACAATTATTATAAGCTTTGCCTTTTATACATTGATGTGCAGCACACTGGGCTGAGCTGAGTGCACACAGACTGAGTCACACTGTGTGACTGGCTGCTGCTGTGTATCGTTTTTTTTCAGGCAGAGAACGGATATAGCAGAGAACGGATATATTATATTAAAATAAATAAAAGTTAACTAACAACAACTGCACTGGTCACTGTGGTAAACTCTGTCTGACTCTGCACAATCTCTCTCTCTCTTCTAATCTAATTTCTAATGGAGAGGACGCCAGCCACGTCCTCTCCCTATCAATCTCAATGCACGTGTGAAAATGGCGGCGACGCGCGGCTCCTTATATAGAATCCGAGTCTCGCGAGAATCCGACAGCGTCATTATGACGTTCGGGCGCGCTCGGGTTAACCGAGCAAGGCGGGAGGATCCGAGTCTGCTCGGACCGTGAAAAAAACATGAAGTTTCAGAGAAACCGAACCCGCTCATCTCTAACCGCCGGTACACAAAAGTATTGTGTCGGCGTGTGGTCAGCATTTCCTTTGTTGTTCTTTTCCTTTGGCGGCAAGCCGCACATACGTTTAGTTTTAGGCTAGTTAGTAGCCCCTGGCTTTGGTTGTTTCAGTAAGAGGGCCCCTTGTTATCACCCTGTCTCGGTACACTCTTTGTCTCTCATTAAGACCTGAGGGGGCATCGAAGTTGGGCAGACGTAATCCGCCCTTCAAACGCGGCTGCCATGGGCTCAAGCAACCATAGTCTCGCAAGAGTGTACTGACAGCACGGGCGAGACAACGGAGATAGGGCACCAGGGGCTATTCCCTTTCCATTCCCCTTTCCCAGCGTTACGTCCTGGTGCTCTGGACTCACTTCATAACATCTCCCTTGTTCTGAGCACCAGGAACCTAACATTATCACCAGCCTAACCACAAAAAAGAAATAAAACTTTTTTTTTCTTTTTTGGCCGAGTCCAGTGTCTAGTCTAGAATCCAGTCCTGTCTAGAATTCAGTGTGCAGAATCCAATCCGGTGTTTAGAATCCAGTCCGGTGTTTAGAATCCAGTCCGGTGTTTAAAAAAAAAAAAAAAAAAAAAACAGTCTTGTTTTGTTTAGCTTAAAAATTCAGTCTTGCCTTGTCTAGTCTTGCCTTGTCTTATCTTGTCTTGTCTAGTTTTAAATCCTCCTATGTCTACTATGCAAGCCCTGCAGGCATCTCTCGCAGCCCTGAACTCTGCTTTCAGTGCTTTGAGACCAGAGCGACTAGAAGTTTTGCAGCAATCCCTAAAGCAACTGCAAAACCTTCTGACTAAAATCTTGCTCATCTTGCCAGAAGTCGTTGAGAGTACATCTATCTCTAAAGAGACTTTTGTTCACAGTATGGTGACAAGAGAATCCTCTGGTTTAATTGAAGAGAAAAGGTTTAAAAGTTTTCTGCGGCCCAGGCTCTCATAAGAGGAGCGTCTGCGTCGCAGAAACTTAAACTTATGCCTATATTGTGGGGGTTTAGGCCACTATCTGCAGACCTGTGAGTTGCGCAAGCCAAAGTGTGGTGACGAGTCTTGCCCTCTGGCCAAGTTGAGTCAGGATACAAGACCTACTCCTGTCTCTACTGTGGCAGAGGTACTTGTCACACAACCCACACTAAAAAACTCTCTATCCTATAATTGGGGTCCTTGGGCAAGAGAGCCCCATTATAGATTCAGGAATCAAAAGAGAATGTTTCTCTCCTCTCTTGAGGTTCCTGTTGAAGCAGAGTTGCAAGCCCCTGGAGTGGTGTCCGTTGCCCAGGGTCCTGGAGTGGTGCCCGTTACCCAGGGTCCTGGAGTGGTGCCCGTTGCCCAGGGTCCTGGAGAGGTGCCCGATGCTCAGGATCTTGGTGCGGTACCCGATGCCCAGAGTGCTGGAGCGGTACCCGATGCCCAGAGTGCTGGACCGGTACCCGATGCCCAGAGTGCTGGAGCGGTACCCGATGCCCTGAGTGCTGGAGCGGTACCCGATGCTCTAGCTTATAGAGGGACATCAAATATTATAGCTCAGGTTTCCATACCAGAAGGGGTCTCAGAAGCTGTTACCCCAGGTAGGGACTTGAAGAGCGCAACCCCAGAAAGGGTATCTGAAACCATAGTTCTAGAAGGGAACTCGAGAAGCAAAACCCCAGAAGGGATATTTGAAGTAATATCCCCAAGTGGGGTCTCGAGAGATGCAGCCTCTAAGAAGGGTCTAGAGGTCGCTTCCCCAGGAAAGAACTTAAGAGGCGTAGCATTAGTGGAGGTGCTGAAGGTTATAGCTTCAGCAAAAGTCCCGGAAGTCATAGTCCCGGGAGAAATTTCGATAATTATCGACTCAGAGAGGGAGGCCGATGGCTCGGTCCCAGTGGGGGAGGCCGACGGCTCGGTCCCAGTAAAAGAATCCGAGGTGCTGACCCCAGCGGAGTTCCCGGAGGCCACTGCCCCAGCGGGGTTCCTGGAGGCCACTGCCCCAGCGGGGTTCCCGGAGGCCACTGCCCCAGCGGGGTTCCCGGAGGCCACTGCCCCAGCGGGGTTCCCGGAGGCCACTGCCCCGGGTGGGGTTCAGAAAGTCACTGCTCCGGGTGGGGTTCAGAAAGTCACTGCCCCGGGTGGGGTTCAGAGAGTCTCAGCCTCGAGTAAGGTCAATAGTGACCAGGTCCTAGCAAAGCACTCCAGTCAGTCAGATGGGAAGGAAACAGATCCTGACTCTGATATCTCAACATCCATAATCTTTGATGGGGACTTAGCCCAATTTCTGGCGCTTTACAAACACTATTACATTATTATGTTGTCTAGACCATTTCTGGGCATCACTTCAGAGAACCTTGTGCCTTATCTGATTTATTCTTTTAGAGGAGAGCCTTTTGAGTGGGCGATCAGCCTAATGAAAGCTGAAGATCCCATTCTTCAGGATCCGCCAGCATTCAGTGATGCAATTATTAAAAGATATGGTTCCAAAGAAATTGGTTTAGGTTCCTCTAAGTCACCCGTCTTGTCTGCTGAGAGTCCACCAAATACTGTAAACTCGGCACAAGAGTCCCAGCCCGTTGTTTTGACTACAGGATGTGCTTTTCTGACTTCTTCTTCTTCTAATAATAGTACTTTGCCAGAAAGTTCAGCTCCCAAGGGTAAGAAACCTGTCTCTGATTTGAACGCAGCCTTGCTGGGTGGTACCATCAGTTCAGACAATGTTTGGGGAATTACCTTGGTCAGACCTAAAGAGCTTTGTAAAAAGAAGAAGAAGAAAAAGAAATAATTTTTGACTCTTGTCTTGATATAAAAAAAAAAAGATTTTTTTTTTCCTTATCTTGTGTCCAGTGGCCACCGTCAGGGGGAGGGCACTGTTACAAGCTGTGGTTGCAGCTTGTTTCTGTTTTCGTGTCTGTTAGACCAGTGTGTCAGGTTTTTTTTATGTATCCCTTGTTTTGGATAGTCTGTATTTTGGGGTCCTTTGACCCCTCCTCAAGAGGGGGGGTACTGTTATGAGCCACGGCTGTGGCTCATTCCTGTTTTGCATGTCAGTTAGGTATTTTATGTTTGTAAGTTGTTTCGCAGGCCAGGATTTCCCGTTGCTCTGTTTAAGAGTACTCTTGGTTGCTGCCGCTGGTGAGTCTGTGTAATTGCAGCTTGTTCCCATCTGTTCAGCCTCACCTGGCTGCTAATTGCATCTTGTCAGTTTGGAGTCATGCAACAGGGCAGCTGCATGAGATTATTAATTAGGCCTCTCTGTTATATGCTGGCTCAGTGCTATTCACAGACGCTGATGATATTTCTTGGTTTCCAGTCTGCTTGAGTTCTGAGCTTGTTCCTGCCAATTCCTGAGCTCCTGTGTAGCAGTGTCTGTCGAACTGCTTCCTGTGTCGATTCCTGTGTCAGTCCCTGTGTCGATTCCTGTGTCTGATCCCGTGTCCTGCCGTGAAGTGTTCCGGTATAGAAGTCCAGTGGCTTTGCCTATGCCTGGTCGAGTTTCTGGCTTCTTGGTGTCCACCGGTCTGTCGTTTGGGATTCTGCCTGTCCTCCAGTTCTGAGAGTCTGTGTCGGCAGCATTGAGGGTTCCTGTCCGTTTGCCAGTATTCGTACCGGTTCCGTGAGTAGCGGCTCTGCCGCGTCCGTCGGCCTAGGTCGCTGTATTCTGTTATTATTTCTGTCACTGGTGTTTTGCAGAGGGTTCTGCTTATGCTGTCACCGCCGGTTCACAAAAGTATTGTGTCGGCGTGTGGTCAGCATTTCCTTTGTTGTTCTTTTCCTTTGGCGGCAAGCCGCACATACATTTAGTTTTAGGCTAGTTAGTAGCCCCTGGCTTTGGTTGTTTCAGTAAGAGGGCCCCTTGTTATCACCCTGTCTCGGTACACTCTTTGTCTCTCATTAAGACCTGAGGGGGCATCGAAGTTGGGCAGACGTAATCCGCCCTTCAAACGCAGCTGCCATGGGCTCAAGCAACCATAGTCTCGCAAGAGTGTACTGACAGCACGGGCGAGACAACGGAGATAGGGCGCCAGGGGCTATTCCCTTTCCATTCCCCTTTCCCAGCGTTACGTCCTGGTGCTCTGGACTCACTTCATAACATCTCCCTTGTTCTGAGCACCAGGAACCTAACAATTAGGTTGCTTCTGGATCAGAGGTTGCAAAATATTGTCCCGGAAAATAGAAATTGGCTGACAAAGTGACTGACGACCCGGTGGCCTAGTAAGGCTCTTGTGGACCTTGGGTACAGTGAAAAACACTGGTACCTTGGGGTACTCCTGTTTCAATGCTAGACATAATTTTTCAGAAATCCTACTGGATCTCAATGCTTGATCCAGGATGCCATCAATCTCTAATTTGAAACTTGTTGTAGGGTCTATCGTCAGAGGTTGGTACACTGCGGTATCCGATAGTTGAGCATAAATCTCCGCCTTATAATCATTCAGGTTCTGAACAACAATCCCGCCCCCCTTATCGGCGGGGCAGATCACTATATCCTGATATGACCCCAGCTGTTTCAACGCTCTAAATTCAGATTTGGGGAGGTTAGAATTAGGATTGGTATTTGCCATAGTATATTTACCAACCGATTCGTCCAGTAAACGTGTCACAGTCTTAATCGAAGAATTACTGGACTGAGGGTCAAAAGTGTACTTGTGCCTTTGGTTAATAAAGTGCTGGTGCGGATCATTTGTGACTTCCTCATCACGGTTTTGGAAAAATTCTTGAAGTCGCATTTTGCGTGCAAATTTGTGCAATTTCATCTGCCACTCAAAACCATCGAATCTATTGGTGAATGTGAAGGATAGACCATTGTTAAGTACCTTCGTCTCTAGGCTACTTAACTGTCTATTGGAAAGATTATAGATTAAGTTTTCCTTCTGGTGGAGGCATTTCTGGATCCGGTAGTTCTGGTGGCCCCTGCGGGTGGGCGTCCTCTTGCTTTTGCCGGTTCTATGGGAACCGGAGAGGTCCCTAAAGGGATCCTATTACTGCTGTCGGAGGGGACTTCCGATTCTGCCACTACAAACTCATTGTCACTATTAGACGTGGCAGAATCCTTATGGTGCATTTCACGACGGTTCCGCCAACTATGCCTGGCCCTATAATTATACGGCCTATGGTTGCCCGGCTCTCCCCCTGAGACCCAGCAGTAAACTCTATTGTTTTCATAATCTTCCTTAACAGTCAGATGTTTGCTGCGTTTAAATTTAATGAGTTCCTTTCTATAATTCTCACACTGGGTCTGCAGTTTGTGCAATAGTTGTTGGCTGGTCTCTGATAATAAAGTGTCCTTGTGCTCCGTCTCCAGTTCCTGTATCTTGTCCCTGGTCACCTTTAACTCCCGTCCAGCTTCCTCTATTACTAGTAGTACCAAGTCGAAGCTGCACTTGTTCAAAATGCCCATCCACTTGGTACAAAACTCAGGATTGAAACGACCAATCGTTGGCACATTGCGGATTCTAAACCCGCGCGGTATCATTCTATCCCGGAAATAATCCGATAATGAGATGCCATGCTTCAGATAGTCCGTTTCTCGCCTCTTCAATTTATGCAATTGATGGTAAATATCATCCATGCTAAGGCCTCTCTCAGTCTCTGCCAGTTTTTCCGCAAAAAGTACTCTTGATGCATCTGCTTCAGTGAAGCTATATAAATCAGCTGTACTGGTAGTCATAATGCCTGTATCGTCTCGCAGGCCCAAAGCAACAAAGTGTCCTTAGTGCTTTAAAGTGCAGTGATATGTGAAAAAGTGCTCGTGCTCAATTCTAGGTACTTCACCCTCTCATAAAACGTAGGTAGTGTCAGACCGAATCCTATGAACATATTCTTTGCATAAACATCCAACTCAGGCGGTGCCTTATTCCAAGTGAAGTACACAGTCCGCAGACCAAGTCCTTCAATGCATACATACAGGAATGAATCGGCACTCTCTCCTATCACAGTTCACTGCACTGGTGCCATCCGGAAAAATCCTATATACAACAAGCCCAGCAGCGGCGGCACTCACGGGTCTACTCACAGTCAGTAAAGTGCATAAAGTGCATTTATTTCATCACTCAGTGTCCGACGTTTCGGGGCCACAACGCCCCTTTTTCGAGGTGATACAACAAAATAAGTGAACACAACATACCTTTTATAAAGAAGAAGAAGACCCGCGAGCGGGACGAGCTCCCGGCCCCAGGCGTGGGACACACCCCCGGCCTGGCTCTACAGTGCTGTGCAATGACGTACTTCCGCCCTGGAGTCGTGGAGACGTCGGCTTCCTGGAGACCAGGGTTGGTAGTGTCGCCTAGGCGACCAGCGCGTCCTGGCAACCAGGTGCATGACGGAACCCTCGCCCAGGGCTGGAATGATACGAAATGTGCAATAATTAAAACATAATAAATGTGTACAATAAAAACATTTGACATTGCGTGCAGACTAAAACGCTTGAGACTATATCAATCATACATGTATATTTGTTAAACTACCAGCAATACAAACTTTATATCATAAATAGAAGAACAATTGGAAACTTGTACTAAGTCAAGACACTGTATGCACGACCTAACTGAATGATAGCTATATATTTTATTGGAATGTATAATAGTGACAATGAGTTTGTAGTGGCAGAATCGGAAGTCCCCTCCGACAGCAGTAATAGGATCCCTTTAGGGACCTCTCCGGTTCCCATAGAACCGGCAAAAGCAAGAGGACGCCCACCCGCAGGGGCCACCAGAACTACCGGATCCAGAAATGCCTCCACCAGAAGGAAAACTTAATCTATAATCTTTCCAATAGACAGTTAAGTAGCCTAGAGACGAAGGTACTTAACAATGGTCTATCCTTCACATTCACCAATAGATTCGATGGTTTTGAGTGGCAGATGGAATTGCACAAATTTGCACGCAAAATGCGACTTCAAGAATTTTTCCAAAACCGTGATGAGGAAGTCACAAATGATCCGCACCAGCACTTTATTAACCAAAGGCACAAGTACACTTTTGACCCTCAGTCCAGTAATTCTTCGATTAAGACTGTGACACGTTTACTGGACGAATCGGTTGGTAAATATACTATGGCAAATACCAATCCTAATTCTAACCTCCCCAAATCTGAATTTAGAGCGTTGAAACAGCTGGGGTCATATCAGGATATAGTGATCCGCCCCGCCGATAAGGGGGGCGGGATTGTTGTTCAGAACCTGAATGATTATAAGGCGGAGATTTATGCTCAACTATCGGATACCGCAGTGTACCAACCTCTGACGATAGACCCTACAACAAGTTTCAAATTAGAGATTGATGGCATCCTGGATCAAGCATTGAGATCCAGTAGGATTTCTGAAAAATTATGTCTAGCATTGAAACAGGAGTACCCCAAGGTACCAGTGTTTTTCACCGTACCCAAGGTCCACAAGAGCCTTACTAGGCCACCGGGTAGGCCTATAATCTCTGCACGTCAGTCACTTTATCAGCCAATTTCTATTTTCCTGGACAGTATTTTGCAACCTCTGATCCAGAAGCAACCTAATTTCATCAAGGATACTACTTCTTTTCTGACCCACCTCAAGAACTTGAGCGATATTCCTAGTGGCACAATGATTTGCACAATAGACATTTGCAGTCTTTATACGAGTATACCACACGCACAGGGACTGGCAGCTATGAGATCTTTTTTAACCAGTGAAAATGTGACTGCAATTGATGTTGATTTATTCTTACAGTTGTTGAAGCTCACATTGAGTAGAAATTATTTCCTTTTTGATGGCAGATTCTACTGCTAAACAAGTGGGTGTGCGATGGGGAGCAACGTCTCCCCATCCATTGCAAATATTTTCATGTTGCAGGAGGAACAGGATATGTTTTTTTAGCGTACCAGAGGTCAGCCAATATATCTTGCATTATTCAAGATATATTGATGATATCTTTATTTTATGGACGGGAGGTCGTGATAGGTTCAATGCACTGGTAACCCGAATTAACAGTAGGCCCTCGCCCATTAGAATTACAGCTCAATGTGACCCTGAGTCCATTAACTACCTGGACGTTAAGGTATGTGTGAAGGATGGCAGGATTCATACGGAGGTTTATTACAAACCCACCGACAAAAATACCCTTTTACAATATAATAGCCATCATCCCAGGGCTCTTAAGAAGGGTCTTCCACGATCACAGCTCATTAGGGCAGCCAGAATTACAAGCGACGGCAGTAAACTTGAGGATGCACTCACCACAGTGGTGGAGCGTTTTGCCGCACGAGGGTATGACCGCAAGGATTTAATGCGAACCAAATCAGAAGTCATGGCCATACCCAGGTCTGACTTGCTGGTACCCAGAAAGAAAAAAGGACAACAAGTCCTACCTCTTGTCACTAAGTATAACACTACCAGTCCGGTAGTTCCCAGGGCACTTAAGGCCTTATGGCCAATAGTGGCCACTGATAAAAGCTTACCGGCATTTAAACTTAAGCGACCACTCACCTGTTTTACTAAAGGAAAGAGTATTAAAGATCATGTGGTACACACTGATATCACAGGGTTTGAAGTCTCTCCAGTTACCAACTTTCTATCCAAACCACCAGGCTGCTACCGTTGCCTAGGGTGTAAGACGTGCAATAGTTTACAGACAGGGACGATTTTTACTTCAAGTGTGACAGGTAGATCTTTTAAAATTAGACATGTCCTTACCTGTACTACATCTCACATTATATACGTTATCACGTGTCCCTGTCATTTGCAGTATATAGGCAAAACAGTGCGAACTGCCAGAGAGCGACAAGCTCTACATAGATCTGCTGTTAAAAGTGCGCTATCAGGCAAGGTGTCTGACCAACCTGTGGCCAGACACTATGCGGAGAAGAAACATGATCTGAGTGATTTAAGATTTCAAATCATCGACCATGTTCCCAAATCGGTGAGGGGGGGCGATCAGGGGAGCCTCCTCTTAAGGATGGAGGCCAGGTGGATTTATACCCTCGGCACCATTAAACCGGCTGGGCTTAATGACAAAATTCTATGGAATACATTCCAATAAAATATATAGCTATCATTCAGTTAGGTCGTGCATGCAGTGTCTTGACTTAGTACAAGTTTCCAATTGTTCTTCTATTTATGATATAAAGTTAGTATTGCTGGTAGTTTAACCAATATACATGTATGATTGATATAGTCTCAAGCGTTTTAGTCTGCACAGCAATGTCAAATGTTTTTATTGTACACATTTATTATGTTTTAATTATTGCACATTTCGTATCATTCCAGCCCTGGGCGAGGGTTCCGTCATGCACCTGGTTGCCAGGACGCGCTGGTCGCCAACCCTGGTCTCCAGGAAGCCGACGTCACCACGACTCCAGGGTGGAAGTACGTCATTGCACAGCACTGTAGAGCCAGGCCGGGGGTGTGTCCCACGCCTGGGGCTGGGAGCTCGTCCCGCTCGCGGGTCTTCTTCTTATTTATAAAAGGTATGTTGTGTTCACTTATTTTGTTGTATCACCTCGAAAAAGGGGCGTTGTGGCCCCGAAACGTCGGACACTGAGTGATGAAATAAATGCACTTTATGCACTTTACTGACTGTGAGTAGACCCGTGAGTGCCGCCGCTGCTGGGCTTGTTGTATATAGGATTTTTCCGGATGGCACCAGGGCAGTGAACTGTGATAGGAGAGAGTGCCGATTCATTCCTGTATGTATATATATATATATATATATATATATACGTGGACATGCACATTTTTATTTCTATATTTCTAATGTGTAGAAGTGCAGTGTGTGTGCGCGTGTGCTGGCATTAATATAATGTGTCCCAATGTGATGCGGGACTGGACCGTGACATGTACAGTAGCTACTGTACGTCCCGTTCTTGTACATGTGAATAAAATCCCCAATGCCCCATTTCCAATTTTGGAAGCTTTGGTAATGTGTGTGTGTGTGGGGGGGGGGTGGGGGGGGGGGGGGGGGGGGTTTGGGTGATTGTAATATATAGTAAGTGTTTTGTAATTGGATTGTTATACTGCATGTGTAATGGTGTTATTATAATGTGTATGATGGTATTAATATAATGTGCAGGATGCAGAATTGCATATTTTGTGATCAAATGTCCAAATATGCAATTTATTGAGGTTTGGCCGCTTACTGTATATTCACCAAACTCCGGATACAGGGGGTCATTCCGAGTTGTTCGCTCGCTAGCAGTTTTTAGCAGCCGTGCAAACGCGTAGTCGCTGCCCACGGGGGAGTGTATATTTTCGCTTTGCAGGAGTGCGAACACCTGTGCAGCAGAGCGGCTGCAAATACATTTTGTGCAAAACAAGACCAGCCCTGTAGTTACTTATCCTGTGCGATGATTGCTGCGACGAGTGACACGGTAATGACGTCAGATACCCGCCCAGCAAACGCCTGGCCACGCCTGCGTTTTTCCAAACACTCCCAGAAAACGGTCAGTTGCCACTCAGAAATGCCCTCTTCCTGTCAATCTCCTTGCGTTCGGCTGTGCAATTGGAATCGTCGCTAGAACCAGTGCAAAACCACAAAGGACTTCGTACCCATACGACGTGCGTGCGCATTGCGGGGCATACGCATGCGCAGATTAGCTTTTTTTTCACTGATCGCTACGCAGCGAACAATGGCAGCTAGCGATCAACTCGGAATGACCCCCACAGTCCGGGACTTGGATGTGGTGGGCAACAACATCTTTAGATGACACTTTCCAATGGAAGCCTATATTACTTTTTTTGTGTTTTCCCCCTGAGAGGGATTCAATGGGAGTGACAAGGGTGCAACACTCGACACATGCGCAAAAAGACTCCTGGGTCATACACACAGAAGTCCTTCTATTGCAAAGGACAGCTCTTACCGCAAGTGCTGTCCTTTGTGATTTTCTCCAAGCATACAGCCTTTACTATTAATGTAATGTGTGGGTGATATTAATGTGAAGAAGTGGGGGCTATTAAGGTTATATAGGGGTAAATATATTACCCTCCGATATGGGCGAGAAGCAGCATCAGTGACATTATGTGTGCTGATACCGTTTCTCCCCCATGTAAGACACTGGCGGTGTCTGCACCCTGACAATGGCGCTATGCCCCCCTGTCCATATCTAACAGATATCAAGCCGATATGTGCGGGGGTGTGGATCATTAGATCGACAGTGTCTAGGTCGACAATGTGTAGGTTGACCACTATAGGTTGACAGTCACTAGGTCGACAGGATTTGAAGGTCGATAGGGTTTCTAGGTCGACATGTTCTAGGTCGACAGGTCAAAAAGTCGACATTAGTTTTTCATGTTTTTTTTGTGTCATTTTCTCTGTACAGTGACCGGGAAGCCCAATTAGATCAGCCGTGTCCCCTCGCATATCTCACTTCGCTCGCCATGCTTCGGGCAAGGTGCCTCGCTGCGCTCAGCACAGGTTACCGTTCCCAATCGTAGTCCGCGTGGATCGATAAGTATGAAAAAGTAAAAAAAAGAAAAATGTGAAAAACTCATGTCGACCTTTTGACCTGTCGACCTAGAACATGTCGACCTAGAAAGCCTGTCGACCCAGTGACTGTGGACCTATAGTGGCCGACCTAAACATTGTCGACCTAGGCACTGTCGATTTTCAGACCAGATACCATGTGCGGACAATGGCCCGCATTCCGAGTTGTTCGCTCGCTAGCTGCTTTTAGCAGCATTGCACACGCTAGGCCTCTGGGAGTGTATCTTATCTTAGCAGAATAGCGAACGAAAGATTAGCAAAACTGCTACTAAATAATTATTTGCAGTTTCTGAGTAGCTCCAGACCTACTCACAGATTGAGATCAGCTCAGTCCGTTTAGTTCCCGGTTTGACGTAACAAACACGCCCTGCGTTTGGCCAGACACTCCCTCGTTTCTCCAGACACTCCCGCGTTTTTCCCTGACACGCCTGCGTTTTTTAGCACACTCCCGGAAAACGCTCAGTTACCACCCAGAAACGCCCCTTTCCTGTCAATCATTCACCGATCAGCAGTGCGACTGAAAAGCGTTGTTCGAACATCAGCAAATCTACTAAGTTTTGTGTTAAATAACTTAGCGCATGCGCAGTTAGCAACAAATCGCAGCATAGCGAAAATCGGCAACGAGCGAACAACTCGAAATGACCCCCCATCCCATGTATGGATGGTCAGCAGTTTTCACAGCTGCGGGTGGCGATGCCCATAGACCACAGCAGTGACAGAGTTGTCCCTGGCTGTGGCGGGTGCCGGCTCCAGAGTGCACAGGGGATCTCGCGTGAGTAGTGAGATCCTGCGCATGCGCAGAGGAGCCGGCCAGGCAGGGAGACACAGCGTGTCAGCTCTGAGCTGACGCGCTGTGATCTCAGGGGGACACTGCCGGAGTGCTTCGGCAGACAAGATGTTTATACATCATGTTGATGTCCCTTCTTGCTTTGCCTCGGTAAAGGATGCGAGCCGCTATAATACATTTACCCAATAGTGGGAATATTAATGTAATGAGTAGGCTAGTTGATGGGAATAATTAATAATGGGTAGTTGAGGGAAAGAAGTTAGATTCAGTGTAAAGGTGCCCACACACGGTACGATATAGCTGACGATCCGACGCATTGGAATGATAAAACAGCGATATTGTTCCGTGTGTGTGCATGATATCGTTCACTGCACGTTTCTGTGGGGTTGTCCGTTGCTTCATCTGATCTGTCAGCATGTTCAATTGATCAGCGATACAGCTGACAATCCCTTGCGGCGCTACGCTCGGGAAGGGGGGTCAGCGGCATAGCAGGCGGTCAGGCACCGGATCGCCCCGTGTGTAGGCACCGCCCAATATGTCGGTCCTCGGACCCTTGGTCGCATCTTCGGTACACATCGTACTGTGTGTGGCCACCTTTATGGCTGGTAGGGGAAGGAAGGCCTAAAGTATTACTCTTCCCAGGAGAAAGACACCCCCCCCTCCAAAGATCCCTCCTCCATTTAGGACTACTCCGTAATACCTCCTTGGCTGGTTTTCCATTCCAATCTGCCCCTGCCTGGAGGTCCAGTGATTGACACAGAAGCGATCGGTGGCGCTGACCAGCATATGTGGCTGCGTCATCTGTATTAGCACTTGTGTTTATGTCCTACAGGGCTACAGGAGCCCTGTAGGACCAAATTTAGTAATGCAAGTGAAGGATGTGATGTGACCACACATATGCGGCTGTATCACCTCTGCTGCTGTGTGGCTGTGCTGATAGAGCATAGGCACGCAAGGTTGTGGCTGATCATATTCCTCAGCTGGCACAGAGTGTGAGAGGCAGCCAGGCACAGACAGGAGCTTCTTCTGGTGTTACCACATAGAAGCCATTGTGCTGTGAGAGGGATCCAATCAAATGCCACGTGATCCATTAATTCATGACAATTTAAACAACTGTAACAAATGAAACAATAACAATGAATGATTATGAAACTGTCAATATAAATATATTTACATAGTCGATAATTTGCTTTATTTACAATAAAGTGTAGATTACATATAGACTATTGCAAGTATTCATTTTATTTTAAGACATTTTTAATGTTATTGTGTCAAAACTGAAAGTGAAACTAAAACAGTTTTCAGAAAATCCCAGAACATTTTTTGTCAGCTTTGCTGTCTGTGCTCATTGCTCTGGGATTACTCATAGCTATGAACGCTTCGTCACTGGCACCACCAGGCAGCAAGCTTCCTCCACCTGATATAAACTAATCAGACATCTGCCTATTTATAACACATTTGTATTTATTAGTTGTTTTATTTATTATAATGAATATTTACCATTTAACACTGGTGTAATTCAGGACTACTACTAGAGGAGTTAGCAGTAGAGATGAGCAGGGCTGCAACGATTGTGTGTCCTCATCAGGCTCTGCTCTCCCCCTAGTGCTTACATTGGTTTATGTATTACCCAGAGATATACAGCTAGATGTGTGTTCCCACCAGCATCTGTATTAAAGCTCATTGACTGTCACTGAGCTGTGTTAGGGCTACTGTGGGTTTATATTGTACCCTGTCCCTCTTTGGAGTGTACACATTTCTATTGTATCCATCCATGCTGCAAAGTGCAAACTGAAGACATTAGCCCAGTGGTTTCCAAACTTTTTTGAATCACGGCACCCTAGAATATCAGATTTTTTTTCACGGCACCCCTAGGCCAAAAATTTCTTATTGAGAAATTTAGAAAGAAATATTACATTAAGTAGATTGCGTTTATATGTCATCCTTAGGGTCAGTTGTGTGGTGAGGGACAAGATTTGCTTCTATTTGGCCACATATTTTATGACTGGCAGCCCACAGCACTGGTTTTGCCTATTATATTGACCATGAATAATTTGAATTGGTCCTGGACCACCAACCCAGGGCACCCCTACAAGTGTCCCAAGGCACCCCAGGGAGCCACGGCACACAGTTTGGGAACCTCTGCACTAGGGGGTATATTTATAAAAGGTCGATTTTAATCGATTTCCATCAATTTTTAGATTGGTTAAAATCGATCTTTATTGATGTTCGACTTCTAGGGTTAAAAATAAATACATTTACATTTACTAACAGATGATTTTTTTATATTCATTTTTAAATGTCAGTAAATGTGTGTTTTAGCCCTGGAAGCCCAACATTGATAAGGATTTATTTTAATAATTCTAAAATAAATAATTCTAAAATAAATGAAAATAGATTAAAATCGCCCTTTAGTAAATATACTCCCTGGAGCAGAGGCGTAACTAGGGTTTTCGGAGCCCAGGGCAAGATGAAGAGTGCGCAACTCCCCCCCCCCCCCCCCCCAAAAAAAAAAAAAAAAAAACACCCCACAAAATATAGTATGTGTGCACGCCCGAAAGAATGGCCGTGAGCACGCACCCGAAGGGGTGTGGCCACATACCAGAAGGGGCGTGCCAACATGACTATCCCCCTGTGTCACCTCTCAGCACACTATCACCTACCCCTTGTGTCGTCTCTCAGCACACCTTCATTGAATTTTTGTACAGTACGCATGCAGAGTCCCCTTTTTACACAGTACACAGTGCCAGATACACAATTGACCCACAGTGCCAGATACACAATTGCCCCACAGTGCCAGATACATATTACCCCACAGTGCCAGATACACAATTGCCCCACAGTGCCAGATACACAATAGCCCCACAGTGCCAGATACACAATAGCCCCACAGTGCCAGATACACAATTGCCCCACAGTGCCAGATACATATTACACCACAATGCCAGATACATATTAGCCCACAGTGCCAGATACATATTGCCCCGCAGTGCCAGATACACTATTGCCCACAGTGCCAGATACACTATTGCCCCACAGCGCCAGATACATATTGCCCCACAGTGCCAGATACACAGTGCCCAAAGATACACATTAGCCAATCAGAGCTTGTGAACCAGCAGCCAATCAGGAGCCGGTCCGCGAGCTCTTATTGGCTAACAAACAGAGAGCAGGTCTCAGCACATTGAGGGGCAGGAGAGGCGCTGCGCTCTCCTCCCCTGACATAGCACTAGCTGTGGGATGGGGGCCGGGTCGGGGGCAGTCAGAGACATAGTGGGGGCGAGTGGACATGATGCTCTTGCCGCCGCCGGCACCCCCCTCTGCTGAGCCTGCCAAGGCGCCCAGGGCACGTGCCCTGCTCGGCCCCCCTTAGTTACGCCTCTGCCCTGGAGACTGATCACCAGATCCTGTAAATGGGAGGAGGGAAACCCACAACAAGAGGATTTTTGTGTCTGTACAAAGGCAGCAACTATGGGGAGTTATGCACAACAATGAGTATTAGGAGCACTGGTGTACATATCTATAATGGTTGCAGTATGTGCGGTGCACACGGGCCCCTGATTCCAGAGGGAGGCCCCACAGCACACACTGCACCCATTATTTGAATACTTACCCCTCCGGAGTCCCGTGCCGACGTCAGCAGTGCTGTGGAATCACCATGAAAATTGTGCAGCAGGCATTTTCATGGTGTAGAAAAATCATTGGGAAAATGTCCACCATGTCATTTTCCCGGTGATCTGCACATGCGCAGTAGAGTCTGAGCCCTCTAGTGCTCAGACTCACCAGCGCTGCCATCAGAGAGGAGAGGGCCCGAAGCGCCCCTGATTGGGAGAGCTGTAAGGGCCAGACTAATGTACCAGTGGTGTTGTGGTCATGCAGTACACATGGTTTTGCTCATTAGCTAACAAATTGGCTGCTGCGATCAGGTCTGAATTAGGCCCAAGGTCACTACATATCCGTCATGCTCGGATAAATTGTGAAAAAGAGAGGCCATAGTTCAAAGGTTTAGGGTAAAAACAAGATGGTGTATTTATCAGTCATTTTCTGATAATGACACCATACATATACACATACATAGACAGTGGTCCTAATTCAGATGTGGGTACAAAGCAGCATTTGTATGCACATTGGCAGAGCCGGCTCCAGGCCTACCAGCACCCTGAGTGAGAAAATGTAAAAGCGCCCCCCTCCCAACCCCTATGCGCGCGCCTTCGGCACGCACGCTCCATAAAAAATGGGCGTGGCCTCCGGAAAAGTGGGCGTTGCCTTGTCACTTCATATTATCAGACTATAAATATATTTTCACACCCCCTCTACGCACACAATTAGCAGCCTTACACATAAAAGCCACAGTAGTGTTCCTTACACACAATGTCTCCAGTATAGTGTCAGATAAACATAATGTGCAGTGCCAGCTAGATATGATATGCCCCCCAGCAGTGCCAGCTACACATGACATGCCCCGCAGCAGTGCCAGCTACACATGACATGCCTCGCAGCCGTGCCAGCTACACATGACATGCCCCGCAGCCGTGCCAGCTACACATGACATGCCCCCAAGCAGTGCCAGCTACACACAATATACCCCCCAGCAGTGCCAGCTACACACAATATACCCCCCAGCAGTGCCAGCTACACATGATAGTGTTCACTTTTTAGGGCAGGGTGCTGATCACAGGGAGGGCACATTTTGAAGTTAGGAGGGCAAAATGATGTACATACTGTAATGCTTGGTGCTCCCCTGCCTACATGCCAAAGAATGGACAGTGCGCGCCGAAGGCGCGCAGCAAAAATTTAGGGGCATTGCTTCGTGGGGAAGGTGCGTGGCCACATAATAGTGGCAATTCGCATTACACCACACAGTAGTGCAGCTAATACACATTGCGCCAAACAGAGCACTGAGACACTTTGCGCCAGGCAGAGCACTGAGACACATTGCCTAGCGGGAACACTACATGATATGCTCCCCAGCCGTGCCAGCTACACGTGACATGCTCCCCAGCAGTGCCAGCAACACGTGACATGCCCTCCAGCAGTGCCAGCAACACGTGACATGCCCCCCAGCAGTGCCAGCAACACGTGACATGCCCCCCAGCAGTGCCAGATACACATGACATGCCCCCCAGCAATGCCAGATACATAAATGGCCACACAGTGCCAGATATGTCCCCACAGTGCCAGATACATAAATGCCCCCCAGCAGTGCCAGATACATAAATGCCCCCACAGTGCCAGATACATAAATGCCCCCACAGTGCAGATATGACCCCACAGTGCCAGATACAAAAATGCCCCCACAGTGCCAGATATACCCCCACAGTGCCAGATAAATAAATGCCCCCACAGTGCAGATATGCCCCCACAGTGCCAGATACATAAATGCCCCCACAGTGCCAGATACAAAAATGCCCCCACAGTGTCAGATACAAAAATGCCCCCACGGTGCCAGATAAATAAATGCCCCCACAGTGCCAGATAAATAAATGCCCCCACAGTGCCAGATAAATAAATGCCCCACAGTGCCAGATAAATAAATGCCCCCACAGTGCCAGATAAATGCCCCCACAGTGCCAGATAAATAAGTGCCCCCACAGTGCAGATATACCCCCACAGTGCCAGATACATAAATGCCTCCACAGTGCCGATATGCCCCCACAGTGCCAGATATATAAATGCCCCCACAGTGCCAGATACATAAATGCCCCCACAGTGCAGATACATAAATGCCCCCACAGTGCAGATACATAAATGCCCCCACAGCGCAGATATGCCCCACAGTGCCAGATATGCCCCCACAGTGCCAGATACATAAATGCCCCCACAGTGCAGATATGCCCCCACAGTGCAAGATACATAAATGCCCCACACAGTGCAGCTGACCCGACAGTGCCAGATATGCCCCCACAGTGACAGATCCGTTTATGCCCCCACAGTGCAGATGACCCCACAGTGCCAGATATGCCCCCACAGTGACAGATCCATAAATGCCCCCACAGTGCAGATGACCCCACAGTGCCAGATATGCCCCCACAGTGCAGATATGCCCCCACAGTGCCAGATACATAAATGCCCCCACAGTGCAGCTGACCACACAGTGCCAGATATGCCCCCACAGTGACAGATCCATAAATGCCCCCACAGTGCAGATGACCCCACAGTGCCAGATATGCCCCCACAGTGCCAGATATGCCCCCACAGTGACAGATCCATAAATGCCCCCACAGTGCAGATGATCCCACAGTGCCAGATATGCCCCCACAGTGACAGATCCATAAATGTCCCCACAGTGCAGATGACCCCACAGTGCCAGATATGCCCCCACAGTGCAGATATGCCCCCACAGTGCCAGATACATAAATGCCCCCACAGTGCAAGATACATAAATGCCCCCCACAGTGCAGCTGACCCCACAGTGCCAGATATGCCCCCACAGTGACAGATCCATAAATGCCCCCTCAGTGCAGATGACCCCACAGTGCCAGATATGCCCCCAGTGACAGATCCATAAATGCCCCCACAGTGCAGATGGCCCCACAGTGCCAGATATGCCCCCAGTGACAGATCCATAAATGCCCCACAGTGCAGATGACCTCACAGTGCCAGATATGCCCCCACAGTGACAGATCCATAAATGCCCCCACAGTGCAGATGACCCCACAGTGCCAGATATGCCCCCAGTGACAGATCCATAAATGCCCCCACAGTGCAGATGGCCCCACAGTGCCAGATATGCCCCCAGTGACAGATCCATAAATGCCCCCACAGTGCAGATGGCCCCACAGTGCAGATATGACCCCACAGTGACAGATCCATAAATGCCCCCCACAATACCTGCGGCGCGGGAGGGAGTGCTGCTGTCAGAGGGCGCGGGCCGGGACCGGAGGACTCTTCCAACGGTTGTGTGATCGATGCGCGCTGCGCGGGAGGGGGAGTGTGGCTGTCTGCAGGCTTGGGACTGGACGACTCTAATGGTGGTGTGCTCTATGCGCACTGCGCGGCGCCGGCGTCTGACGTCAGACGCCAGCGCCGCGCAGTGCACATATCGCGCACCACAGTTAAAGGCCGGGGAGAGCTGCACAGCAGGGTCGGCTCCAGGTACGAATATGGCGGCGCCAGCGCGCGGCGCCCAGTAAGGGTGGCGCCCTGCGCGGCCGCTCTATTCGAACATGCCTGGAGCCGGCCCTGCACATTGGGCCTAATTCAGTAAGGATTGCAAATTCTGCTAATTAGCTGAAGTTGCAATCCTTTGGATCGCATGCTGGGGGCCGCCCATCACAGGGCAAGGCCGCCCAGCATGCTGACCGCCGCCTCCCCCCTTCAACAAGCAGAAATTGCGATGCGATCACAATTTCTGCTTGTTAGCAGAAATTAAGGATAAAACCTCCTGCCGGCACAGCTTAACTGCGCCCGCAGGAGGCCCACTGCCATATTTCTGATCGTGGCAGCTGCGTCTGAAATCACCCAGTGGCCACGATCACACCCCGCCATGCCCAGTTCGCGCTGCACCGCCCACCTGTTTGCCGACCTCCGCCCTCGCAATGCTCTGTCTCCTCACTGGAAACGTAGCATTGCCGCCCACCCCTGCCCCGCGATCGCATTTTCTGCACCCTCCCCGCAGAAAATGCGGGCACATATGCAGGACGGGTGCTGCGCATGCATCCGCATCTTTTTCTCAGTTTTTGCGTTTGGATCGCACACTACCATCCAACCTGAATCAGTCCCAATAGTCAATGTTTTCTTACTGCTCATGCATCTGAGCCATTCGATTGAATTGTGACGGCAGTTGCACCAAGGAATTAGTCGCAAAGTGATTGACAGTAAGACAGCATTTGGGGGTGGTAACGGGGAGTGGTTGGATAAATACAGGCGTTTCATGGCTGTTCAGATGGCGCTTTCCGGCCATGCATAAATTAATAGTTGCAGTCTTACTTGTTACTGAAAACCCCTCTGCGTCCCGCAACTCAACCTGCATATCTACAGATGTACTCAGAATCTGTGACATGACACAATTTGCAACAATGGTAACGATGTATCCGCAGTTGTATGCCGTTGGACAGAAATGATGCGACAGCAGTGGACATCCCTATGCTCAGGTTAGCTTTTGCCCATGTTAGCATATAATCGCAATTGTGAACGGAAAAAGATAGCAATCGAACAATCACATCTGAATCAGGTGCAGTGGGGGCTAATTTAGATGTGGCTGGAGTGGCTATCACTGCTGCTTGATTAAAAGCAGCAATGATATCGCTGTATAGTGATGCAGTAGTGATCTGACCTGCATTCTAGAACACAGACATCGGATCACTCACACACCATCAGCAGCCTGAGGCACCCATGGGGATACGCAAGCCGCCCGTCGCAGAGGACAGGAAATGCCTCTTCCCTCCCCTAAATGGTGGCGACATGCCTCAGTTCAGTGAAGCGCCACTGCCTCGCTGCCCCCCAAAAATGGCAGCAGACTGTCAATCAGTGGCTATTTTTCCCGGGAACTTTCCTGAATTTGAAGTTTGCAACTAGGCAATCCAGAAAGCTAAACCCAGGTCAATACGGGTTTGCTTACGCTGGGCTGGATAATGGACAGGGCGTTCTCCCAGGGGCCCACACACATTTGTGTTCCCCACACTGTGGCAAACATCGCTCCGGCCCACTCTGCATCCTACCTAGCTGGCTCCTGGCAGCAGTGCACTGCCATGATTCGTGGGTGTATGGGGAAAGGGGTGGAGCTTAACACCATGAAGTGCCTGTCCCCATCAGAGACCTGTGCTGTAGCCTAACAGGTAGTCTCCTCTCCTCTCCTTCTTTCTCCCTATACTTCTTTCTCCCTCTCTGCCTCTCCCTGGCACTTTCTCTCCCCTCCTCTCTCTTTCGCTGCTCTTTCTAACATTTGCAGAGGGTTGAGGTAGATTTGGGTGGGTTATTTTGTTTCTGTGCAGGAAAAATACTGACTGCTTTATTTAGATTTCAGCTTGAACACACACCACCCAAACCTAACTCTCTCTGCATGTTATATCTGCCCCCCTGCTCTGCACATGGTTTTGCCCAACTGCTAACAAATTTGCTGCTGCGAACAACTCTGAATTAGGCCCTTTGTCTCCCTCTCACTCCCCTCACCAGAGGCGTAACCAAGGGGGGGTCAAGCAGGGCACGTGCGCGCCTTCGCAGGCCCAACAGAGGGGAGGAGCCGCTGGTGACCAGGGCATCAATGGGGTGTGCCTGGTGCGCACAGGCACCCCCCAAATGGACGGCATCTTCCCCCGCACATCACCCCTGTGATCTGATCATCGCTATCTGTGTGCTGCTGTTGTAGCATGTAAACATTGATTTATAAACAGGACTAAAAGCTGTACTTTAAATACACTTAATACACTTTAATATTGAGCCGATGCGGCCGCTGTAATTAACCTTTCACCCTTATTTTGTTCACAAACCTTACATACACAAGATCATACAGTGTACACACTCTGCGTACGTACGCCGAAAGGGCCTAGTGACTACACAGTTTGCGTACACAGGCCTATACGCTGTTAGCACAATGCAGCAGCCCGAGTGGCTGTAAATACACTTTAAACCTTAGCAAGGAAATGGAACACGACACCAATTGTAATTCAAAACTATGTTGGGGTCTAACCCACCAACGGTTCTTTACTTGCGGGGGGTTACAATATAAACAATACAATACAATACAATAGAAAAATGGCTACAGTCAATGGTACATACGTTTTAGTTTCACCTGCGCTTCCCAGTCTGGTCCTCAGTCATCAAGGTAGATGACCTTCAGAGTCTGTGATAGTGACCTGGCATGCAGCTGGCTTTTTATATAGTGGATCAAAACATAATACAATAGACACTGTGTGCTCTTCTTCCATTGGTTCGGGGGTGGGACATATCCTGTGCACCGGGGATCATTGGTCAGCTCAAGAGGTGGGCGATGGCTAAGACTTGAGATGTGATTTCTGTTGTTTGCATCTGAGTTCCCACCCCATGACCAGTTAAACCCATCACATTAATCATACATAAATCTGGTATTAATAACTAATGTTGTAATATATGATAATATTCTTATTCCCACCAGATTAATGTTTATGTGACTCTGAACAATATGATCCCACACATGATATGATTATCTATTTCCATCCTCAAGATATACGTGTATACATATATATATATATATATATATATACATATATACATATATATCTATATACACATATATATATATACATATATATACACACATACACACACACTCCTGCTATTACAATTTGTTAGGAATCATATATATATATATATATATATATCTCCAAGAGTTTAGACTATGAATGTTATTACCTCAGCTTTCTAAATGTCTGGTTTGTAATTTTGTTAGCTATTGCTAATTGAGTTTCTCTTCAGTCAACCTAGGTTCCTGGATATTGTCTTTCTTGTTTGTCCTGTCTTCAGATAAGACAATGACAATCCAGAAATTTATTGTCTTCGACAGATACTGGGCTACTCTAGAATATTAGGGGTAAACAAAGGTATTTGCCTTCTTCATAGGATTTCAAAGCTTTGTGTAAATAAGGCCATTGTATTTGAGTCTCTGGGAGTATAATTTATGTGTGACCCATCTTCATGCTATTAAAAGAGAAAGCAGACAGTGGGTGATTTATGCAATATATGGATTAGATATATGATATGTCTTTGTGGCTTTTCCATGTGAGTACAAATTCCACAGTAATTACTCATACCAATACGCAGGACCGCGGGAGCAACCATACGCAAATTGCGAATATGTGCATGCACGGCTGAATAAGTACGCGCACGGAGGCCATCTATGTGGTGTTTGTACGTGATGTGTGTACTGTAATATTTTCCGACTTCGACAGTCCACCCTTTGGCAGTCATCAATAACTGCCACTAACTAATCAATAAACTAAAAAAAAAATATTACCTATACAATATATACAAAAGCTTGGATGATCGGGGAGAGTTGTAGGTGGGAAATGTATGGCCTGGTGGGATAGTAAAAAGCATGTATGTATGAATCAATGTCTGAGGGGCATGTATCATCGTGCCATATATGTTCTAAATAAGCTTCGATGTTTTGCGAAGTATACATTAAATCCTTCTCATCCCGTATTAAGGGTCTGTAAATGGGCCAACAAACACTACCGAGCTCTTTTCGGCTTCTTGTTTCAACAAATGGGGTGCACATTTAGTTGATGATACATGGAGGGGGAACATACGTGAGTGCTAGTATATGTAGATATCACCTGTCGACTATGTGTGCCATTAACTGGAGGTTGTAGAGATGAAGATAAGACACATATATAAAAATACATTCACATAAACATTTTGGGTAGTGCTGACGTCTTTTCCGGTTGGATGTATCTGGGCAGAGGGGGAAACAGAGAGAAACGGGTGAAAGAAACAGGCCATGAAATTTATTTGCAATCCTTATCATAATGCTGTCTCTATGGATGGAACATAAATTAAATCTGCTGCTATAACAGCGCTCTCACTCCTTAGACTCATCAAATTTGTGCTGCGCTTGCGCCGCGTTAGAATTTGAACACACCTAAATATCAAACCAATAATTATGATGACTCCCAGGATACAAAGGAGAAACTTCCCCACACTCATAATGACATTTTGAGCCCACTCTCCTAAACCTGAGAACCATTTGCGTGGGTTCAACCATGAGACCCAGCCGGTCAGTTCATTACCCACAGTCGCTAAGGTAAGGTTGTGCTTCCTCCTGAACTCCCACTTCAACTGCAAGATCTCGTCCATCTTCTGATCGATAATCTCCGTGGGGTCGTCAGTGCTGTTCGTAATATATGTACAGCACTTCACACCATATTGAGTTGCCAGAGTAACACAGTACCCACCTGTCACAGCTGTGACGTAATTAAGGACCATCCTGTGCTGGATCAGTTCCTTCTTGTAGGCTTGTAACTCCCTTCCCATATACCTGAAGGTGTCATCATACATCTCAGTGATATTATCTATCAAGTTCGCTAGCGCATGGATATACCTATAATTTATAGTTCCTCTGGCAGTACGGGTGATGTCTAATGTGAGAAGGAACTGAATCCCGGTGGATTCGTGGATCAAATAAGAGGCTGCATGCTCTGCCCTATCTATGAGGTGTCTCTTGATGATGTGTTCATAGTGAGTATGAGTATAAGGAGTCTGAGCACTGCGGTGAACGTCTTTAATTTTCCCATCAGTTTGCACATGACCTGAAAGACTTCACCTGTAAAATGGGTACCCCTATCACTTTCAATCATTCTAGGGATACCATATCTACACACAAATTTCTGCACAATTTTCTTTGCAGTGAACATAGCAGTATTTGTGGCAGCAGGGAACGCTTCTACCCAGTTGGAAAATACATCAATACATACTAACACATATTTCAAATTCCTACAGGGTGGTAACTGTATGAAGTTGATTTGTATTACCTGAAAAGGTCCGTCTGTCGGAGGGATATGGGATGGCTCTGTTGGTATTGTCTTACCAATATTCTTCCTCAAGCAAGTAAAACATGTCATTGCTCTCTTACCTGCATGAGAAGAGAATCCTGGCGCACACCAGTAGGCTCTTACCAACTTGCACATACCCTCTTTGCCCAGATGAGTCAGACCGTGTGCCGCCTCAGCTAGACTTGGAAGATATGCTCTTGGGGCCACCGGCTTACCATGCCCACCTGTCCAAAGTCCTGAGGACTCCTGGCCATACCCCTGTGACCTCCAGACTACCTTTTCCTGTAGGGAACACAAATTTAGCATTTTCATTTACTATCGTGTGTTATCAGTTGTGTGAAGTAAACCGTCTCTGGATGAGAGAAGAGAGGGGAAAAATAGTAAATAAAAAAGAAAATATCAGGTTTGGCATTCACCAATAGGCTGTCACACCATCATGCATATCGGTGTCTGCACACAGTCTCCCTTCACCAGTATTCTCATTCTCCACCCTTTGTGCATGACCAGGCACACTGCATTAATACTGGTGTGCTTATGCTGGTGAGATATACTGTATTTGGGCAGAACTCTGAAGGATCGAGTAGGCATGTGGCGTTTGAACTGTAATCGGGTCCATGTATTGTACCCTCCTGTCAGTGAACGTAAGAGATGAGGAGAAAACTTTGAAGAAAAATTACATAGAGGTTAGTAACAGATAAGTTTGTAGAGGCAAAGAGGATTTTATAAAATTTGACAACTGGATTGGGCACTATGGGGAAGTGATTCTCTACTAGGCCTATACCCTTAAAAAAAAATTCTATGTGTGTTGCATCTCTACTGGGACTATCCCAGCCATCAATCCAGTGTCCTGTCCATCCTAAGTTCATAGGGAACCCGGTATCTGTGAGATAATTTCCTCTACCTGTGATGGACATGAATCTAGAACAGTAAAATGTAACATTAGTCTTCATGGGTATCCAACATACTTTGTACTTCCTGGGCGGGAGCACGCTATATGTATACCATATCTAACAAAATTCCTGTTAAATTAATCAGGGGCCATTTCTGCTAGAGAAAGAAGCAAAAGTTTAGAGGCCTCATCTTAACCCCAGCAAGTTTTGTCAACAAGGGTAAAGTTGCATTTATTCCGTTCTTCCCATTAACCGAATCTGTGTTTTCTATATGGCTCGTGATTCCTTACTATATGTCCCTTGATCCCGTCTATGTGTTTAATAATGTGGCTTGTTTTCTCTGTCTAGGGGTCTATATTGACTATGTGTTCTACTATACCTACAATCTCTGGCAAAATGCCCTTCCTTTTTACAAATGTAACATATTCTGGGTCTTTTCCAAGCAGCAGGGGTCTGGAGTTTGGGCTGATGGGGCTTTCCTGTCAGAGCCTGTAGACTTATTGTCATCAGTTTATCCTCCTGTTGTTCCCTGCGCCTAGCAATATTCTTGTGCTGTTTAATTGCGCACTCTCTAAGACAAGCTACTGTGACCCCTCTCCAATTAGGCAAAGATGTTTGTACTCTGTCCCTTACTGTCTTATTGAGCCCGTCCATTAGCACAGAGACAGCCACTTCCCTGTAATTCGCATCGTTCCCTCTATCCGATACCCCAATGTATCTCTCCATTATTTGCAGAGCCCGATGGAAATATTTGGATGCCGTTTCACCTTCCTTTTGTGTTATGGAGAAGATTTTATTCCATTTGACAACAGTAGGGAAATATACTCCTAATTGCAGATTGATTTGCCGTACATTCTACTGATTGTATTCATCAGTGAGAGGTACCTCTGTGTCTTATTTACAATCTGTTATGAATTTTGTGGTGTCAATATTAGGGGGTATGCACGTTTTCAAAGGTATCCGCCAATCTTTGTTAGCTGGTTCATGAGCATTACCCAGATCTCTGATAAACTTCTGACATCTGGCTAAATGCTTCCGGTGATCGGGGAATTCTGAAATGATTGACCGCAGCTCAAGTCTGGACCACGGGCAATACATTGCATTATTCCTGGTGAGGATTTCTCCCTGACTATCGGTTCCCCCATTGGGAGTTACTATTTCCAAGACAGGATGTAATCCTACCATTCCGTTCCTAATCTGTTTGCTGTTGTTGTCTCTGTGCCCGTCTCACACTTACCGGTAGCTGTGACCTCCCCAGTTCTTTCAGTGGGGAATACTGTTACTGCTCTTACTGGTTGGACAGGCCCCACCTGAGTTTCCTGCAAGGTGACTGCTTGAATGAGAGCTGCGATTTGGCTGGGTCCTTCATCTTCCTGTGACCTATAACCTTGGAGAGACTTCAAAACAGGATACAACTTGGAATAATTAGGGTTAATACATTTCTCTTGCATTCTACTATCATTTACAGATATACCATTGACTGTAGCCATCTCTTCCCTTTCGACCTGTGTCGATAATGGTGTGTCCGTGCCCTCATTCCTGCTAAGTTTGGAACTTGCTTTGCGAGTTTGTTCCCTTTGCACCTCCCCCTCTTGTTGCCACAGGTTTAAACACTCGTTATGTCTAATCCTTTGTTTTCTGGATTTAATCAGACATATTTTACTGCCTACATTCTGCAGTACCTCTGGTTCAAAGGTGCCCACCCTAGGGAATGATACCCTATCGTTGTCAGTCATACGTACCCATTCGTCACAATAAACTTCAGCGTGTGGACCATATTCCTCACACATTATAAACCTTGCGGACCCCTTGGGCCGCGACTCTTCTGCCTGAACCCTGGCTACCATACGTCTCTCAATTGAGCAACTGGTTCCCATATTTGTGGGTCTTTTTAATAACTAAAAAAAAAATTCCCACAAACACCAAAATACTCAATGCAAGTAGACGGTGAAAGTTCTTAGAGCACTTTCACCCACTCTCACCCACGCTGGCCAGTACTACGATACACTGTTGATAGTGGATCACGATGTACCCAACTTAGGGCTCCTATCAGACCTTACAGCACCGTGATTTCTCTTGGTGGAGGTTCTGTTGGAATATTTCCTTTTCGGTATCTTTCTACTGGAATTTTTGTAGGGTGAAAAACAGAGAAATTAGATAACTATTATTCACCCTTTCCAGTGGAAGCCCACCAGGGAGATTTCCCAACGTTATCAAAGAAAAACCCCTTTGTCTATACAATCACGTCTGTGTATGCCTTTCCACAGTGCATATGACACAATGGTATCACGTTGTGCTGTGTAGAACACACGGACGTGCGATTCAATCGCACAGCCTATAGATACTACTTATCTATATGCCCTACGATTGCTGTAGACCACCTGAACACCTAGTTCACTTTGAACACCTAGTTCACTTTGAACACCTAGTTCACTTGGGACTGTGAACACATAGTTCACTTTGAACACTTAGTTCAATTTGAACACCTAGTTCTTATCACGTAAGGTAGCAAACCCTATGCCACTGAGCCTCTACTAACTAATCACGACGGATCCCGAATTCCCGGGTTCAGCTCCACACACTCCTGCTTTCACTCACTCAAATAGGCTTTGTTTTTCTGTACAGAAAATTTCCACTCATTCTGGTCAGCAGCTTTACCCCCAGAGGCAATACAGTTTAAACAAAAGTTTTCTACTAATCTGCTTTTGAAACCGGATAGTTATGTGCTATTGTAGCATGGCTACTATCCCACATTAATTGAACAACTATCGTGTGGTTTTATTATGCGCACACTACCCTACGCAAGCTTGTGTAATTACACAACCATGCGTACCCCTATGCCACGTGTGCGGCCTTGCGCACGTTTTTGTACGGTGTCCTCACATTCCGTAGCACGTGTACCAATAAGTGTACGCAATAAAACAAATCACACAACTCTATAAATGTTAGCAATACTAACTACAATTGCCTACTAGACACAACTTGTTCTGTGTAACCCTTTATGACTGGGCCAGACCTGCGTTTGTGTCTTTACACTTACTTCCTTAAATACTGTTATTTCAAATTTACCTATATAGCAACAAATGTATCCGATTTCACACAGATCTAAACAAATCTAGCAATCTAAACCTTGCGGCAACAATGTGAGAGGGTATGCAAAGTATCGGAGCCCTTTGTGTACGCTTTTGGCGCCCAAAAGAAAATTCACAGATTTTTAAATAGCTTTTTTCCTGTTTACGGGTTCTATCAGCACCTCTGCAGCCCAGACAGAGCAGACGCAATCTAACAGCACACAAATAGGGTTTTTAGAACATCCACCAACCAGGAAAAGGTTACGTAAGATAACTTTCCACCCTTTGCTGATAGATTAAGTCTGCTATGACCTGCTAGGCTGTGAGCATGTGAAAAAAAACGGAGGAGTCCCCAATTGTAAACGTTGATTTACATACAGGACTAAAAGCTATACTTTAAACACACTAAATACACTTTAATATTGAGCCACTGCTGCCGCTGTAATTAACCTTTCACCCTTATTTTGTTCACAAACCTTATGTACCCAAGATCGTACAGTGTACGCACTCTGCGTGCGTACGCAGAAAGGGCGTAGTGACTACACAGTTTGCGTACACAGGCCTATACGCTGTTAGCACAATGCAGCAGCCCGAGTGGCTGTAAATACACTTTAAACCTTAGCAAGGAAATGGGACACGACACCAATTGTAATTCAAAACTATGTTGGGGTCTAACCCACCAACGGTTCTTTACTTGTAGGGGGTTACAATATAAACAATACAATACAATAGAAAATTGGCTACAGTCAATGGTACATACGTTTTAGTTTCGCCTGTGCTTCCCAGTCTGGTCCTCAGTCATCCATTGGTTCGGGGGTGGGACATATCCTGTGCACCGGGGATCATTGGTCAGCTCAAGAGGTGGGCGATGGCTAACACTTGAGATGTGATTTCTGTTGTTTGCATCTGAGTTCCCGCCCCATGACCAGTTAAACCCATCACATTAATCATACATAAATCTGGTATTATTAATAACTTAATGTTGTAATATATGATAATATTCTTATTCCCACCAGATTAATGTTTACGTGACTCTGAACAATATGATCCCACACATGATATGATTATCTATTTCCATCCTCAAGATATACATATATCCATATATATCTATATACACACATATATATATATATATATATATATATATAGATTCCAGAAGATGCGGCACTCGTGATACAGGCAACAGTACAACAACGGCAAATCAACGTTTCAGTTTATTCAACTGTTTTCAAGATATAGCAGAATCATATACATCACTCACCTAAATACCCATCACCATCACCATGTGTCCAAACAGCTGGAGCTGTTTCTCGTTCCGTCCGCTAGGGATGACGTCATGACGCATCCAGCGCCTCCTCTCGACGTCATCCGTCGCACACCACGTGACCCCCACCGCATCTGTTACCAAGCAACCAGTATCACAAAGACGAATATCATTGCTACTTCCTGTATCATATAAGCACACTATTACAGCGCTAATCATCATATGTAGAGGCTCCATATTAATTACTTCAAAAATGCCCAATTACTACCCCACAGAGATGGGAGTAAATACTCAATAAACAATACTCAATTTCTATAACTATAGTCCAGCACTAGAAAATAAAATGAATACCTCGATGTATGCTTACATTAATAGCCCAGACTAAAGAAAGCAAGTGAATGAAGCAGATTCATTTAACCCTTTTGGGGCTATTACATCAAGTTTAGAGATCCAATAGGCTTCCCTTTGTAATAGCTTTTTATTACGGTCTCCACCACGACTATTAGGGGGGACAAAATCGATCATTCTGTATCTTAAGGTAGTTAGCGGATGGTTTTTCTCAGCAAAATGTCTCGCTACCGGCTGTTCGCTAGTCCCTTTGATCAATGCAGCTCTAATAGCATGGCGGTGATTCGCCATCCTTTCTTTAAATTTTGTTTGTGTTTTTCCAACATAGGATAATGCACAGGGGCATATTAATTGATAAATTACAAAGCAGCTATTACAGGTCAAATTATGTTTTATTTTAATGGGCTTACCCGTCTGTGGATGATTAAAGGTATCACCAAAGATCATAAAGCCACATGTTACACACCCACAGCAAAAGCATCCAGGCTTTTTAACAGTCAAAAACTGACTCTTCTCACTGGGTGTGACAAAATTGGTTTTCACCAAAATGTCACATAGGTTCCTCCCCCTTGAGTAACATGGCATCAATTGGGAGTTAGTTAGACCAATCTCAGGATCCATATTAATTAAAGGCCAAAGTTTTTTGGAACTCTTCTGTATATTAGATGACATAGTAGTAAATTGGGATACCCAAGGCATCCGATGTTTACTACCTTCATCTTTTACTTTACGTTTCAATAAATCGGCTCTATTAATAGCTAATACCCGCCTTTAAGTATACAACAAAAGTTGTCTATGATATCCTCTTGATGCAAACTTCTCAATCATGATATCAAGTTGGATAATCGTTCTCTCAAGATCACTATTGAGTCTATGCACACGGAGCATTTGTGAGTAAGGTAACCCCATCTTCAAGCTCCGCGGATGGCAACTGTTGTATTCAAGTAATGAATTTCTATCTGTTGGTTTGGTGAGTAATGTAGTTGTTAACACATTATTCTCCTTCAAAATCCGTACATCTAGAAAGTCAATAGTGTCTTGGCTCATTGTCCACGTAAATTTAACTGGACTAGTGGATAAGTTATGCCCTTCAATCAGTTTTATAAACATATCTTGTGGCCCATTCCAAAAAATCAGTAAATCATCAATGAAATGAGTATAAAAATATATATAAGAGATAATTTCAGGATCACTGAAAAACAACAAATCTTCAACCATAAACATGAATGTATTGGCATACGCCGGGGCCACAGAAGACCCCATAGCGCAGCCAGTCAGCTGTAAATAATACTTGTTATCAAACATAAAATAATTACTTTTAAGTATCAAATCCAATGCTAACAATATAATTTCAATGTGGTCCTGTCTCATGGTACCATCACCCTTTAAAAGCTCACCCACTGCACAGATACCTTCATTATGGGGAATGACCGTGTATAAACTTGATATGTCGGCAGTAATTAACCATAATTCATCAGGTAAATCAGGTAGGGCAGTAAGTTTATTAAGCAGCATAGTGCTATCCAACAGAAAATGTTTATGTCTCTGGACCAGAGGTTGTAAAATAGAATCAAGCCACACAGATGTTGGCTGGAACAGAGAACCCCGCGCAGAGATAATTGGTCTCCCAGGAGGGGGGGTTATCCCTTTATGTATTTTAGGGAGCGTGTATAGAATTGGAGTGATAGGGTGTGATGGTACCAATATTGACAGCATCCTTTCATCAATCAGAGATATATCCATAGCATGAGTAAGAATCTCAATCAATTGTTTCCTAAAGGCAATCGTCGGATCTCCCTTTAATACCTTGTAGACAGTTGTATCAGATAATTGACGATAAATTTCGTTAGCATAATCAAAAGAATCTTGTAAAACAATTGCTCCGCCCTTATCGGCGGGGCGAATAACCAAAGAAGCATTGTTTGATAAAGTGCTAAGTGCATGTCTCTCAAGTGAGGTCAAATTCGGGTGTGGACATAGTTCTTTATCACTTTGTACATCTCTTTTGACCTGATAGTCTAGTGTCCGAATAAAAGTTTTAATCGAGGCGTTATTAGAAATAGGGTCAACTGAGGTGGTATAGATATGGTATTCTCACTAGGAGAGTGCTGGTTTTTATGAAAATATTCCTTCAATTTCAATAAGCGATTAAGCTTATATTTCTCGATTTGCCATCGGAATTCATCATGAGGATTAGAAGGAATAAATGATAGACCTTTCTGCAAAACACTGATTTCACTAGCAGACAGTTTGTAAGATGACAAATTGTAGATTATTTCCTCCGTGGGAGGGGGGGGGGGGGGGGGGGCCTTCCACTTCTTGCCCCTCTGGTTCTGCCTCCCTCTTCTAGTGTGCCGTCGTGTATAGTATGTCCCCTGTTCCGGGTTGTCACGGCTAAAGGGCCGGATGGTTTTCGTGTGTTTGTATATCTAGGACGTTCCCCTTCACTAGAGTTTTCCAATGAGGAATCAGTGTCTATTTGTGTTCTGGGATAATTACGTCTGAAAAAAGGCTTACGTCGCCCATACTCAGTCTGACCCCCTGAGATCCAGCGGTACACCTGATGTTTCTCATAGTCTAATTCAACTTTACGTAATTTCTCCTTCTTAAATTTGATAAGGTCTTTTTTATAAGCACTTAATTGCACAGATAATTCTCAGTCCAATTAGTTTCAGTATCAGCCTGTAGAGTAGGTAATGAGATCTTCTCAAAACTGGTAATTTTCTCTAAAGAACTATGTCCACACCCGAATTTGACCTCACTTGAGAGACATGCACTTAGCACTTTATCAAACAATGCTTCTTTGGTTATTCGCCCCGCCGATAAGGGCGGAGCAATTGTTTTACAAGATTCTTTTGATTATGCTAACGAACTTTATCGTCAATTATCTGATACAACTGTCTACAAGGTATTAAAGGGAGATCCGACGATTCCCTTTAGGAAACAATTGATTGAGATTCTTACTCATGCTATGGATATATCTCTGATTGATGAAAGGATGCTGTCAATATTGGTACCATCACACCCTATCACTCCAATTCTATACACGCTCCCTAAAATACATAAAGGGATAACCTCCCCCCTCCTGGGAGACCAATTATCTCTGCGCGGGGGTTCTCTGTTCCAGCCAACATCTGTGTGGCTTGATTCTATTTTATTTTACAACCTCTGGTCCAGAGACATAAACATTTTCTTTTGGATAGCACTATGCTGCTTAATAAACTTACTGCCCTACCTGATTTACCTGATGAATTATGGTTAATTACTGCCGACATATCAAGTTTATACACGGTCATTCCCCATAATGAAGGTATCTGTACAGTGGGTGAGCTTTTAAAGGGTGATGGTACCATGAGACAGGACCACATTGAAATTATATTGTTAGCATTGGATTTGATACTTAAAAGTAATTATTTTATGTTTG
Source organism: Pseudophryne corroboree (assembly GCF_028390025.1). Taxonomy (NCBI): domain Eukaryota; kingdom Metazoa; phylum Chordata; class Amphibia; order Anura; family Myobatrachidae; genus Pseudophryne; species Pseudophryne corroboree. The sequence goes on from NC_086449.1 coordinate 149,640,142, forward strand.
ATAAGAAGTATTATTTACAGCTGACTGGCTGGGGTCTTCTGTGGCCCCAGCGTATGCCAATACATTCATGTTTATGGTTGAAGATTTGTTGTTTTTCAGTGATCCTGAAATTATCTCTTATATATATTTTTATACTCGTTTCATTGATGATTTACTGATTTTTTGGAATGGGCCACAAGATATGTTTATAAAACTGATTGAAGGGCATAACTTATCCACTAGTCCAGTTAAATTTACGTGGACAATGAGCCAAGACACTATTGACTTTCTAGATGTACGGATTTTGAAGGAGAATAATGTGTTAACAACTACATTATTCACCAAACCAACAGATAGAAATTCATTACTTGAATACAACAGTTGCCATCCGCGGAGCTTGAAGATGGGGTTACCTTACTCACAAATGCTCCGTGTGCATAGACTCAATAGTGATCTTGAGAGGACGATTATCCAACTTGATATCATGATTGAGAAGTTTGCACCAAGAGGATATCATAGACAACTTTTGTTGGATACTAAAAGGCGGGTATTAGCTATTAATAGAGCCGATTTATTGAAACGTAAAGTAAAAGATGAAGGTAGTAAACATCGGATGCCTTGGGTATCCCAATTTACTACTATGTCATCTAATATACAGAAGAGTTCCAAAAAACTTTGGCCTTTAATTAATACGGATCCTGAGATTGGTCTAACTAACTCCCAATTGATGCCATGTTACTCAAGGGGGAGGAACCTACGTGACATTTTGGTGAAAACCAATTTTGGCACACCCAGTGAGAAGAGTCAGTTTTTGACTGTTAAAAAGCCTGGATGCTTTCGCTGTGGGTGTGTAACATGTGGCTTTATGATCTTTGGTGATACCTTTAATCATCCACAGACGGGTAAGCCCATTAAAATAAAACATAATTTGACCTGTAATAGCTGCTTTGTAATTTATCAATTAATATGCCCCTGTGCATTATCCTATGTTGGAAAAACACAAACAAAATTTAAAGAAAGGATGGCGAATCACTGCCATGCTATTAGAGCTGCATTGATCAAAGGGACTAGCGAACAGCCGGTAGCGAGACATTTTGCTGAGAAAAACCATCCGCTAACTACCTTAAGATACAGAATGATCGATTTTGTCCCCCCTAATAGTCGTGGTGGAGACCGTAATAAAAAGCTATTACAAAGGGAAGCCTATTGGATCTCTAAACTTGATGTAATAGCCCCAAAAGGGTTAAATGAATCTGTTTCATTCACTTGCTTTCTTTAGTCTGGGCTATTAATGTAAGCATACATCGAGGTATTCATTTTATTTTCTAGTGCTGGACTATAGTTATAGAAATTGAGTATTGTTTATTGAGTATTTACTCCCATCTCTGTGGGGTAGTAATTGGGCATTTTTGAAGTAATTAATATGGAGCCTCTACATATGATGATTAGCGCTGTAATAGTGTGCTTATATGATACAGGAAGTAGCAATGATATTCGTCTTTGTGATACTGGTTGCTTGGTAACAGATGCGGTGGGGGTCACGTGGTGTGCGATGAATGACGTCGAGAGGAGGCGCTGGATGCGTCATGACGTCATCCCTAGCGGACGGATCGAGAAACAGCTCCAGCTGTTTGGACACATGGTGATGGGTATTTAGGTGAGTGATGTATATGATTCCGCTATATTTTAAAAACAGTTGAATAAACTGAAACGTTGATTTGCCGTTGTTGTACTGTTGCCTGTATTACGAGTGCCGCATTTTCTGGAATCTACATAGCTACAAGGTTTATGCTGGCACCGGATCAAGTTACCCTATGGTTATGTGAGTGCCGGACCTCTACTAGTGTTATATATACACACATACACACACACTCCTCCTATTACAAGTTGTTAGGAATCATATAAAAAAAGAAATATATATATATATATATATATATATATATATCTCCAAGAGTTTAGACTATGAATGTTATTACCTCAGATTTCTAAATGTCTGGTTTGTAATTTTGTTAGCTATTGCTAATTGAGTTTCTCTTCAGTCAACCTAGGTTCCTGGATATTGTCTATCTTGTTTGTCCTGTCTTCAGATAAGACAATGACAATCCAGTATTTATTGTCTTCGACAGATACTGGGCTACTCTAGAATAATAGGGGTAAACTAAGGTATTTGCCTTCTTCATAGGATTTCAAAGCTTTGTGTAAATAAGGCCATTGTATTTGAGTCTCTGGGAGTATAATTTATGTGCGACCCATCTTCATGCTATTAGAAGAGAAAGCAGACAGTGGGTGATTTATGCAGTATATGGATTAGATATATGATATATCTTTGTGGCTTTTCCATGCGAGTACAAATTCCACAGTAATTACTCATACCACGTGCTAATACACAGGACCGCGGAAGCGACGATACGCAAATTGCGAATATGTGCACGCATTGCCGAATAAGTATGCGCACGGAGGCCATCTATGTGGTGTTTGTACGTGATGTGTGTACTGTAATATTTTTCGACTTTGACAAGCAGTACTACTACAGCACCAGGCCATAAACCGGGACCGTTTACAGACATTGGCCCCTAGGGGTCTAAATGAACAATCCGGCATCTATGCTTGTATTTAATTCACTGCTCTTTCATCCTGTTACAGTTTCCATTTCTGATTCTAGTTAATATGCTGCATATTATATTATGTATTTTTCATTTGTATTGCAGTGCACTTTATACTGATGATACATTGTGTCACACGCCAGGGGCGGCGTTCGCCGCGCTTACCCCTGCGTGCCGGCTGGTCTGTGTTGTGGCCTCCGTCTTCGGTGGGCCACGGGCTCCGGCATCTGGCTGGCGCGGCTCCTGGCGGTTCTCCAGGGCAGGGGCGCCGCCATGACACCCGGCATCACGTGGGCGGGGAGCAGGTGACGTCATCAGACTGTTCCGCCAATCCAGCGGTGGCGGGAGATTCAAAGTCAGACGCCGGACAGAGCCTCGGCGCCTGAGTATCGTCTTTCCCTTGAGGTGGATGCCAGCGCTCTTGTTCCCAGCAAGAATCTCTGAAGTTGTACTCCAGTGTCTCCGGCATTTCCAGGTGCCAGTTCGCTGCATTGGTTCCAGCGTTCCCAGCGGCTGGTATGTCTCTCTGCGGTCCTGTCACCAGTGCTCCTAGGAATCAGCGTCACAGTCACCGTTCACAAGTTCTACAAAGCATCAGCGTCACAGTCACCGTTCACAAGTTCTACAAAGCATCAGCGTCACAGTCACCGTTCACCAGTTCTACAAAGCATCAGCGTCACAGACACCGTTCACAAGTTCTACAAATCATCAGCGTCACAGTCACCGTTCACAAGTTCTACAAATCATCAGCATCACAGTCACCGTTCACAAGCTCTACGAATCATCAGCGTCTTAAACCACTGCACTTAAGTTCTTCAAGTCATCAGCGTCTCAGTCTCCGTTCTCAAGTTCTACACATCATCAGCGTCTTAAACCACTGCACTTCAGTTCTTCAAATCATCAGCGTCTCAGTCACCATTCTCAAGTTCCACAAATCATCAGCGTCTTAAACCACTGCACTTAAGTTCTTCAAATCACCAGCGTCTTAATCTCCGTTCTCAAGTTCTTTAAGTCATCTGTGCCTTTAACCACCGTTCACAAGTTTCCCAACTCATCAGTTCCTTTTCACAATTCCTTCAGTCACCAGTATCTCTGACATTGCTCACAAACCCTTCAATGGTTCTGGACATTCCGTCATAAGTTCCCTTTATGCTATATGACTTTGAGTTGTTTTTTCCCTGCAATAAAGCTCTTCAATATTTCACCAAACCTTACTGTCAGAGTCCTGTATGAGGAAATCCTATATCAGATCACCCCTGTTCCGGCCCAGTTGTGGTTCCTCTTTCCAACCATCGGAAGAATCCCCGAGTTCACAACACACTCAATCTAGGTCAGTGACACATTGTATTCATGCATCATTTAGCTCTTGTTGTATCTTCTTTGATGTATGTTTCCTTGATGTATGTTTGTTTGGTGGTTATGGTAACGGACTGAGGTTGATGACGTCTCATGTGGACATCGTCCCTCTAGCTTCCGGATGCCGTTGCCGTCACAGAGGTTACCTGGGGGTATAAGGTGAGAGATTTGTGTACCCTGTTTTATGCCTGACGATGAAAGCATAAACCTTCGAAATGTTGCTTCACTTCTGCCTCCAACTCGTTATTATTGACTGAGTACCGCAAATACATTCCCTGTTATATTGGTGTGTTGCTGTCTCACCTACCGCGGGCACCGGGACGGTTGTCTTTGCTCTACCACAGGTGTGCTGTCCTTCTCTGCATATATATATATATATATAATAGGATTTTAATACCTACCGGTAAATCCTTTTCTCTTAGTCCGTAGAGGATGCTGGGGATGCTTCAAGAACCATGGGGTATAGACGGGATCCGCAGGAGACATGGGCACTTTAAGACTTTAAAAGGGGTGTGAACTGGCTCCTCCCACTATGCCCCTCCTCCAGACAAAGGAACTGTGCCCAGGGAGGCGGACATTTCGAGGAAAAGGATTTATTTAATTTTGAAACTAAGGTGAGATACATACCAGCTCACACCTCAAACACGCCATAAAACATGGCATTCAACAACAACGCATGCAACGGCATGACTAACATCAGCCACAGACTGACTGAACTCAACACAACATGTGTGTAACCATAACTAATAACTGCAGATACGGCCCGCACTGGGACGGGCTCCCAGCATCCTCTACGGACTAAGAGAAAGGATTTACCGGTAGGTATTAAAATCCTATTTTCTCAAACGTCCTAGAGGATGCTGGGGATGCTTCAAGAACCATGGGGTTTATACCAAAGCTCTAGAATGGGCGGGAGAGTGCGAATGACTCTGCAGCACCGATTGACGAAACAAGAGGTCCTCCTCAGCCAGGGTATCAAACTTGTAAAACTTCGCAAAGGTGTTTTATCCCAACCAAGTAGCAGCTCGGCAAAGCTGTAATGCTGAGACCCCACGGGCAGCCGCCCAGGATGAGCCCACCTTTCTGGCAATCCCGCCGTAGAATGAGCGTGCTGAATCGTATTACAGATCCAGCGTGCAATAGTCTGCTTGGAAGCAGGAGCCCCAATCTTGTTGGGAGCCCACAGGACAAACAGAGCCTCTGTTTTCCTAATCTGATCCGTTCTGGCGACATAGATTTTCAAAGCTCTGACCACACCAAGAGACTTTGATTCCGCCAAGGCGTCAGTAGCCACTGGCACCACAATAGGCTGGTTTACGTGAAATGATGAAACCACTTTTGGCAGAAATTGCTGACGAGTTTTCAACTCCGCTCAATCAGCATGGAAGATTAAATAGGGGCTTTTGTGAGACAAAGCCGCCAATTCAGACACCCGCCTTGCGGATGCGAAGGCCAACAACATGACTACTTTCCAAGTAAGGAATTTCAACTCAACTTTATGTAAAGGTTCAAACCAATGAGAGTGCAGGAACTGCAACACCACATTAAGATCCCATGGTGCCACTGGGGGCACAAAGGGAGGTTGGATGTGCAGCACGCCTTTCACGAAGGTCTGAACTTCTGAAAGGGAGGCCAATTCTTTCTGAAAGAATATTGATAAGGCCGAAATTTGTACTTTAATGGAGCCTAACTTTAGGCCCGCATCCACACCTGCTTGCAAAAAATGGAGCAAACGCCCCAGCTGAAATTCTTCCGTAGGAGCCTTCTTGGATTCACACCAAGACACATATTTTCTCCAAATACAGTGGTAATGCTTCGCCATTACTGCTTTTCTAGCCTGAAGTAGTGTGGGAATGACTTCACTGGGAATACCCTTTCGGGCTAGGATTTGGTGTTCAACCGCCATGCCGTCAAACGCAGCCGCGGTGTCTTGATACACGCACGGTCCTTGCTGTAACAGGTCCTCTCGTAGAGGAAGAGGCCTGGGATCTTCTCTGAGTAATTCTTGAAGATCTGGATATCAGAACCTCCTTGGCCAGTCTGGAACAATGAGTATCGCCTGAACCCTTGTTCTTCTTATGATCTTTATCACCTTTGGAATAAGTGGAAGTGGAGGGAACATATAGACCGACTGAAACACCCACGGTGTCACCAGGGCGTCCACCGCTATTGCTTGAGGGTCCCTCAACCTGGAACAATATCTCTGAAGTTTCTTGTTGAGGCGAGACGCCATCATGTCTATTTGAGGAATTCCCCAACGACTTGTCACTTCTGCAATGACCTCTTGATGAAGACCCCACTCTCCTGGATGGAGATCGTGTCTGCTGAGGAAGTCTGCTTCCCAGTTGTCCTCTCCTGGAATGAAGACTGCTGACAGAGCGCTTGCATGTTTCTCCGCCCAACGAAGAACTTTTGTGGCCTCCGCCATCGCCGCTCTGCTCTTTGTTCCACCCTGGCGGTTTATGTACGCCACTGCTGTTACGTTGTCTGACTGAATCAAGACGGGCAGACCTCGAAGAAGATGTTCCGCTTGCAGAAGGCCGTTGTAAATGGCCCTTAATTCCAGAATGTTTATGTGCAGACAAGCTTCCTGGCTTGACCATTTTCCCTGGAAATTTTTACCCTGTGTGACTGTTCCCCAGCCTCGGAGACTTGCATCTGTGGTCACCAGGATCCAATCCTGAATCCTGAACCTGCGTCCCTCTAGGAGGTGAGAACTGTGCAGTCACCACAGGAGAGAGATTCTGGTCCTGGAAGATAGGATTATTTTCCGGTGTATGTACAGATGAGACCCAGTCCACTTGTCCAACAGGTCCCACTGAAACACTCTGGTATGGAACCTGCCAAACTGAATGGCCTCGTAGGCCGCCACCATCTTCCCCAGCAACCAAGTGCATTGAAGAATCAACACTCTTGCCGGTTTCAGAATCTGTTTTACCATGTTCTGTATTTCCAGAGCCTTTTCCACTGGAAGAAAAACTCTCTGTAATTCTGTAGCTAGAATCATACCCAGGAATGACAGCCGTGTCGTCGGAACCAACTGTGATTTTGGCAAGTTTAGGAGCCAACCATGTTGTTGCAGAATTGTCAGGGAGAGCGTAGCGTTTTTCAGTAATTGCTCCTTGGATCTCGCCTTTATCAGGAGATCGTCCAAGTATGGGATAATTGTGATTCGCTGCTTGCGCAGGAGAACCATCATTTCCGCCATAACCTTGGTGAAAATCCTCGGAGCCGTGGACAGACCAAACGGCAACGTCTGAAATTGGTAATGACAATCCTGAACAGCAAACCTGAGATAAGCCTGATGTGGAGGATATATGGGGACGTGTAAGTAGGCATCCTTTATGTCGACCGACACCATAAAATCCCCCTCCTCCAGACTGGAGATCACTGCTCGGAGAGATTTCATCTTGAATGTGAATTTTTTTAGATAGAAATTGAGGGATTTTAGGTTCAGAATCGGTCTGACTGAGCCATCCGGCTTCAGGACCACGAACAGGCTCGAATAAAAACCTTCCCCCTGTTGTGACGGGGGTACCATGACAATGACTTGATTTTGACACAGCTTTAGTATTGCAGCACATACTACCTCCCTTTCTGGAAGAGAAACTGGCAAGGCCGATTTGAAAAATCGGTGAGGGGGCACGTCTTGAAACTCCAATTTGTACCCTTGGGCTACTATTTCTAATACCCAAGGATCCAGGGCCTAGCGAACACAGACCTGACTGAAGAGTTGGAGACGTGCCCCCACTGGTGCGGACTCCCGCAGAGGAGCCCCAGCGTCATGCGGTGGATTTGGTAGAAGCCGGGGAGGACTTCTGCTCTTGGGAACTTGCCACAGCCTGTGACCTTTTTCCCCTTCCTCTTCCTCTCGTAGCAAGGAAGAAAGACCCTCATCCTTTTTTTAATTTATTGGGCCGAAAGGACTGCATCTGATAGTGGGGCGTTTTCTTTTGTTGTGCAGGAACATGAGGTAGAAACGATGACTTACCCGCGGTAGCCGTAGATACCAGGTCAGCGAGGCCCTCACCAAATAAGACACTACCGTTAAACGGCAGAGACTCAATAGTCTTCTTAGAGTCAGCATCAGCATTCCATTGATGAATCCAAAATGCCCTCCTAGCCGAGACTGCCATGGCATTGGCCCTTGATCCCAAAAGGCCAATATCCCTCGCAGCTTCCTTTAGATAGGCTGCAGCGTCCCTGATATGACCCAGTGTCAAAAGCACGCTATCCCTGTCCAGGGAATCTATATCAGAGGACAAGTTATCTGCCCACTTTTCGATAGCACTACTCACCCATGCTGATGCAACGGCAGGCCTGAGCAGCGTACCTGTAGTGACATAAATGGATTTTAGTGTATTTTCCTGCTTACGATCCGCAGGATCTTTTAGGGCTGCCGTGTCAGGAGACGGAAGCGCCACCTTTTTGGACAGACGCGATAGAGCTTTGTCCACCGTGGGGGTTGACTCCCACTTTTCCCTGTCCCCAGAGGGGAACGGATATGCCACCGGAATTCTCTTGGGAACCTGTAACTTCTTGTCAGGATTTTCCCAAGCTTTTTCAAAAAGAGCGTTAAGTTCATGAGAGGGAGGAAACGTCACCTCAGGTTTCTTTCCCTTAAACATACAGACCCTAGTATCAGGAACAGCAGGGTGTTCCGTGATATGTAATACGTCTTTTATCGCCACAATCATGTACTGAATGCTCTTAGCCAGTTTAGGATTCAGTCTGGCATCACTATAGTCGACACTGGAATCACAGTCCGTGTCGGTATCTGTATCCGCTATCTGGGTAAATGAACGCTTCTGTGACCCCGAGGGGGTCTGACTTGTGATAATGCATCCTCCATGGATTTTCTCCATGTCTGGTTCTGAGACTCAGATTTATCTAATCTGTTATTCAATCGAGCCACATTTGCATTCAAAACACTCAAAACATTTACCCAATCAGCTGTCGGCGGTGGCGACACGGTCACTCCTACAGTCTTTTCTGTCCCCACTCCAGCCTCCTCCTGGGAAGAGCACTCAGCCTCAGACACGTCGACACACACGTACCGACACCCACAACCACACTGGGGCTATAGGGGACAGACCCACCACAAAGCCTGTTAGAGAAACACAGAGGGAGTTTTGCCAGCTCACAACCCAGCGCCTATCCCGGTACTTAAACGATTAAAATAATGCCTCAGACCTGTTAGCGCTTTTATACTAATAAAAACAGCACCAAATTACTGTCCCGTCCCCCCCCTTTTGCACCATGTTACTTGTACAGCAGTGTAGGAGGTCAGGACCAGCGTCTCTGCAGCTCTGTGAAGAGAAAATGGCGCTGATTAGAGCTGTGGGGGCTAAGCCACGCCCCCTTAATGGCACACTTCAGCCCCGCTATTTTTCAAATTTTTATACTGGCGGGGGTCTGGTTTTAGTGCCCAGGCACTGTAAGCCTCTTTTGCCAGTCTGTTTATTGTGGATTTATGCTGCCCAGGGCGCCCCCCCTGCGCCCTGCATCCTGTAGTGCCGCTGTGTGTGTGGGAATGGCGCGCAGCGTGGCCGCTGTGCGGTGCCTCAAAGCCGTCACTGAAGTCTTCTGATCTTCTTCTACTAACCCGTCTTCTGACTTCTGGCTCTGCAAGGGGGGTGACGGCGCGGCTCCGGGAACGAGCATCTAGGCGTACCTAGCGATCTGACCCTCTGGAGCTAATGGTGTCCAGTAGCCTAAGAAGCAGAGCCTTGAAACTCACAGAAGTTGGTCTGCTTCTCTCCCCTCAGTCCCACGATGCAGGGAGCCTTTTGCCAGAAGGTCTCCCTGAAAATAATAAACCTAACATAAAGTCTTTTTCTGAGAAACTCTGGAGACCTCCTCAGTGTGCATCCAGTCTCACTGGGCACAGAAACTAACTGGAGTCTGGAGGAGGGGCATAGAGGGAGGAGCCAGTTCACACCCCTTTTAAAGTCTTAAAGTGCCCATGTCTCCTGCGGATCCCATCTATATCCCATGGTTCTTGAAGCATCCCCAGCATCCTCTAGGACGTATGAGAAATATATATATATATATATATATATATATATATATGAAAAAAAGGGATAAGGTGATTTTAAGCGACCTGTGGTGTCTAATATTAATAGGAGACTCAAAATTAAAAAAATGTATTTTAATAAATCTGGTAGGCACCAATAAAAACAAATAGAAAATAGCTCTATTACAAAGAGCCAGAAATATTACTAAGACTGTGTATAAGACATAAGTTATTATAAGATTAGTAATATAAATTAAAAATTAGACAAGAGAAAAACACGTCCTAAAAGTAGAAAATTGGACATCAACCCCTTGATGAAGTCCAGATAGGACGAAACGCGTTGGATGCTATGATACATACCCTCTCAAAAAGCTAAGAATTCTATTTTTATACTTTTTATGCTGATTTTATGTCCAATTTTCTACTTTTAGGACGTGTTTTTCTCTTGTCTAATTTTTAATTTATATTACTAATCTTATAATAACTTATGTCTTATACACAGTCTTAGTAATATTTCTGGCTCTTTGTAATAGAGCTATTTTCTATTTGTTTTTATTGGTGCCTACCAGATTTATTAAAATACATTTTTTTAATTTTGAGTCTCCTATTAATATTAGACACCACAGGTCGCTTAAAATCACCTTATCCCTTTTTTTCGTTTACATTGTACATGAAGCACCTTACCAATGCTTCTTTCTTTAAGGTGTAGCTGACGCCCAAATAATACTAAGGGAGTGTCTAGAAAAAGGAGACTTATTTGTGTTTAAACAACCTGGACAACATTCTAGTATAAATTGGTATCGCAGTTAAGCGCCGATAAGCTTTCCCCCACCTATATATATATATATATATATATATATATATATATATATATACTCGTCAAAGTGGGCCGATATGCGGCGGGATGGCATACCGGCACTTCTCCACAGACCCGGAGTTATATATATATATTTTTTAATTAGCAGTGTGCAGACAGCAGCAGCACGTAGGAAGGAGGTCTGATGTCCTGGAGGACTCACCCTGGAAGAAGGAGTTGGCTGCGCACCCCAACAGTGCTGGGTCACACCGAAGACGAGAGGAGGAGCGGAGACCTGCGCACCAGCTGAAGAGATGCAAGGGAGCGAACCGCAGGACCAGGAGAGGACCAACGCCAGGGAGGAGCTGCCTGCGTCTGTCACCGGAACGACCAGAGCCGTCCGCGCTGAGTGGAGAAGATGCCACAGAAGAGGAGTCCAGCCAGCCACAGGACTGGGAAAGGACATCCAACCTTCAGTGGACCGGGACCCTGCAGCAAGGAAGGAGACTGAGCAGCGACGGGAGCACCGGCATCGCGGAGGACACCCGCTTACCGGAGCAAGGATCCGCAGAAGACCCCAGCTGGCTTAAAGAAGATGGCGCGGAACAGCGGGGAGGACGGCGCAGATCGGGATCCTGCAGGAGGAGAAAAGATCCCCCTTCGGAGCGCAGCAGACCAGACTGGAAAGGGTGCATTCCCGGTGCGGTGCTCTGCATCCTGGGTGGTGCTGAACACTTGGAGTGTCGGAGGTGGCAGAAGCGCGCAGCTTGGGGTGAGAAATAGCTGCAACCCTTCAGCTGCTAAACTCTGCAATTAGTCAATTAAGGGGGTAGGCTCCCTTCACCACAGTGCCCCGCAGGATTAGTTAATTAAGGGAGTAGGCTTTCCTCACCACAGTGCCCTGCAGGATTAGTTAATTAAGGGGGTAGGCTTCCCTCACCACAGTGCCCCACAGGCCTTGTTAAATAAGGGGGTAGGATCCCCTCACTCTATAATGTGAATTTCGGCTCATACCGTGTGCTATAATGTGAAATTTTGGCTCATACTGTGTGTTATAATGTGAATTTCGGCTCATACCATGTGCTATAATGTGAATTTTGGCACATACCGTGTGCTATAATGTGAATTTCGGCTCATACCGAGTGATATAATGTGAATTTCAGCTCATATCGTGTGCTATAATGTGAATTTTGGCTCATACCGTGTGCTCATTCTGTGTTCTATAATGTGAATTTTGGCTCATACTGTGTGCTATAATGTGAATTTCAGCTCATACCATGTGCTATAATGTGAATTTCGGCACATACTGTGTTATAATGTGAATTTCGGCTCATACCGTGTGCTATAATGTGAAAGTAGCACCAGTACTAGATAGTATAAGGGGTCCTACTACACTGGAGGACATGCCCCCTTTTGAGTGGCCATGCCCCTTTTCCGGAGCATGTGCACCTTTGGTGTGCACATAATTGCACCTGTCACTTCTCCATACCCCCCTTCAAAAATTCCACTTCGAGCACTGCACCTACATCTATACATACACACCCTGACATCTTTATATACAGTGACACCTATTTGTGCAGGAGATGATGATGGGAAGGTGCATGTGGAATTGAAAAGAATGTTCTCAGTAAGACATGAAACAGCTAGCGTGTAATGTTGGCACATCCCATATTCAGTGTCCATGCCCCCTTCTGGTGCGTGGCCATGGCCATTTTTTTCAGTGTGCCCGGTGGCATGCGCGCATACTTTCCTTTGTAGGTTTTTTTTTTTTTGGGGGGGGGGCATTATTGATCTTGCCCTGGGCTCCAAAAACCCTAGTTACGCCTCTGCCCCTCACTATCTCCTGCTCCCCTAAGGAACGGGGTTAATTTTATTGTTGTGGACCACTCGCCTTTGTTGTCCCGGGGCCCTCCCTAGCCTTCATCTGACCTTGTGTGCATGCATGGCATGGGTCACATAGCCAGCAGGTTTATGCATGCACAGTGGAACTGATAACAGAGGGGTCTATTTACTAAGCTTTGGATGGAGATAAAGTGGACAGAGATAAAGGGAGTAATTCAGACTGTATCACTGCATCGGCAGCGATCGCAGTCTGAGTTACTTTGTGGAGTGCGCATGCGCAGTGGCCGCACTGCGCGTGCGCACCCTGGGAGCCCAGTGAGATGCTATCAGCATCTCTGGGCTGCAATCGCCTCTGTCTGATTGACAGGCAGAGAAGGTCGTGGGGCGGGAGGTGGCGTGCCAACAGTGTTAGAGCCAGGGCCGGTGCAAGGTTTCTCAGCACCCTAGGCAAATCTTCATTGCGCCCCCCATCCCCCTTCCCCCACCCCTTCTCCCAATACTCGGCCTCTCAGATGATAAAATGCAGTGGTGGCATCTTATGAGTTATATAGGGAAAGGATATTAGGGTTAGTTTGGGGGATGGGGTTAGGACTGTGGTTCCCAAACTGTGTGCCTAGGCAGCCTGGGGTGGCTCAGGACACTTGCAGGGGTGCCTTGGATTGGTGATCCAGGGCCAATTTAAATTATTTATGATCAATGTAACAGGCAAAACCAGTGCTGGTGGCTGCCAATCATAACATATGTGGACAAACAGAAGCAAATCCTGTCCCACACCACACAATTGCACCTAAGGATGACATAAACACAATTTATTTAATTTAATATTTATTCTAAATCTCTCAATAAAAAACTTTTGGCCTAGGGGTGCTGTGAAAAAAATTCTGATACTCTAGGGCGCCGTGATTCAAAAAAGTTTGGGAACCACTGGGTTAGGGTATAAGGGATAGGATATGAGGGTTACTTTACTGGTTTGATTTCAGATATTAGGGTTAGGGGTTATGATTAGGGAGAGGTTTGGAGGGAGATTATATATTATTATTATCCTTTATTTATATAACGCCACAAAGGATCCACAGCGCCCATTACACAGTACATAATCAGATGAGCAAACAAGAAAACAGCACTTACAGTACAGGACAATATAGGACAGGTATAGAAAACCCGTCATCAAAGGGAGTATGGAGTATAAGATAGTGTAAGTAAGAAAAGGAAAGGCACATGAGGAAAGAGGGCCCTGCTCTTGCGAGCTTACAATCTAAAAGGTGAAGGGCTGACAGACCGGGGTGACACAGAAGGGGTAGACAGTGAGCACAGACAAGAGGGCATATATATATGTATTCTGTTGGCCACACCCAATGCGTTTCATCACTAGTCGGACTTCGCAGGGGTGTGTGCTTACTACATCTGGCTCCAATATAAACCTGAATATAAATATAATGTAAATCACATCACGTCTAATACAATAGCAGATAAGATATCAAACATTATATATATATATATATATATATATATCTTATTAATGATTTAAGAACATAGACAACTTCCAGTGTCCCAACGGACATTTTTTTGTAGTTCAAGACTTCAGACCTACTGTATTAGCATTAAGTTTCAATTAATAATTAGACTTATACCAGCCACCTAATGCATAGATAAATAGCATTACTTTATTACCTATAATATTTAAAAAAATATATACATATATTTCATTAATTTGAAATATGTGTTTTATAGATATATGAATTGAAGTTTTAATGAAATATATGTATATTTTTAAAAAATATTGTAGGTAATAAAGTATTGCTATTTATGGTGTCGTGAATAGGGATACCGCCAGTGCCCATGGCATTAGTGATATAAAGGAGTTAAATATAAGAATCTGTCTAATCAGACCTATGCACTAGATGGATGGTATAAGTCTAATTAATAATTGAAAACTTATTGCTAATAGGTCTGAGGTCTTGAACTTAAAAAAAAATGGCCGTTGGGACACTGGAAACTATCTACAGTAAGTCCCTGAATTTTTTATAAGTAATACTAGGAGCTGATATGCTGATTATACATATATATCAGGGACGTGCAGTCAGGGGAGGCAGAGCCTCACCTGTCAAACTGCAATGAAAACAGCTGATTTTTCCACTGATCTGTGTTATAATACAGATCAGTGTAAACATCAGCTGTTTCCATTACAGTATGAAGTTGCTGCACTCACTGCTGGTTCACAGGGACAGAGGAGAGGCATCAATAGCTCTGCCTCCCTTTGGTAACCAGAAACTCATAGAGCTAGGGGGTGGAGATGGGGGCGGAGCCGCACATCAGGCTTTAACTCTGCATTGAAAACAATGCCAGAAGAGGCAGCTCTGACATGCGTGGTGTGAGAGGGGCTCAAGGAACGCCCCTTCCCCCCATGATGCATTGTAACAGCTTCCTTCCCTGACTGGTACTATTCACCAGCACTCCCACTGGCTTGGGCTGGAGAGGTGTACAACTGTACTGCAGGAACGTGGCCAGAGTAAGATCTTCCTCTCCCTGCTGCCTGATCTCCACACTGATCGAGTGAACTGGGAAGGGCGGAGGGGTGGGGGGGGGGGGAGGGGGGGTTACTCAAAGCATCTCTCTCTTATCTCCCCCAGCAGCCGAGGCTTCAGTGCCTAAGATCAAGTTGTTATCTCTGCTAACAGCACATGATCTCAGGATTTTTTTTAATGTGTAAAAAGGGGTCTCTGCCGCAATGTGTAAAAATGAGACGCTGTCTGCCGCAATGTGTAATAAGGGGACGCTGTCTGCCGTAATGTGTAATAAGGGGACGCTGTCTGCCGCAATGTGTAAAAAAGGGACGCTGTCTGCCGCAATGTGTAAAAATGGGGACGCTGTCTGCCATAAGGTGTAAAAAAGGGACACTGTCTGCCGTAATGTGTAATAAGGGGACGCTGTCTGCCGTTATGTGTAATAAGGGGACGCTGTCTGCCGTTATGTGTAATAAGGGGACGCTGTCTGCCGTAATGTGTAATAAGGGGACGCTGTCTGTCGCAATGTGTAAAAATGGGGACGCTGTCTGCCGTAACGTGTAATAAGGGGATGCTGTCTGCCGCAATGTGTAAAAAAGGGACGCTGTCTGCCGCAATGTGTAATAATGGGGACGCTGTCTGTCATAATGTGTAAAAAGGGGATGCTGTCTGCCGTAATGTGTAATAAGGGGACGCTGTCTGCCGCAATGTGTAAAAAAGGGATGCTGTCTGCCGTAATGTGTAAAAATGGGGACGCTGTCTGCCGTAATGTGTAATAAGGGGATGCTGTCTGCCGTAATGTGTAATAAGGGGACGCTGTCTGCCGTAATGTGTAATAAGGGGACTCTGTCTTCCGTAATGTGTAAGAAGGGGACGCTGTCTGCCGCAATGTGTAATAAGGGGACTCTGTCTTCCGTAATGTGTAATAAGGGGACACTGTCTGCCGTAATGTGTAATAAGGGGACGCTGTCTGCCGTAATGTGTAAAAAGGGGACGCTGTCTGCTGTAATGTGTAATAAGGGGACACTGTCTGCCGTAATGTGTAATAAGGGGACGCTGTCTGCCGTAATGTGCAATAAGGGGACGCTGTCTGCCGTTATGTGTAAAAAAGGGGACTCTATCTGCAACAATGTGTAAAAATGGGGACGCTGTCTGCCGCAATGTGTAAAAATGGGGACGCTGTCTGCCGCAATGTGTAAAAAAAGGGGAGCTGTCTGCCATGATGTGTAAAAAAGGGGACTCTATCTGCCACAATGTGTAAAAAAGGGGACGATGGCTGCCACAATGTGTAGAAATAGGGACGCTGTCTGCTGTAATGTGTAAAAATGGGAACGCTGTCTGCTGTAATGTGTACAAAGGGGAATCTGTCCGCCATAATGTGTAAAAAGGTGGACTCTGTCTGCCGTAATGTGTAAAAAGGGGGCTTTGCCTGGTGTAGTGGCGCTACTTTGCGGCGTCATTTGAAAAATGGAGACTACTGTGCACCATTATATGAATTGGTTTTATTTTGTGGCCACACCCCTTCCCCATGAAGCCATGCCCCTATATTTTCATCACGCGCCTACGGCGCGCACTGCCACTATTTTACATGAGGGGGGTGGGGGCGCCGCTGGTCTTGTTCTGCACAAAATGTGTTTGGAACCACTCGGCTGCACAGGCCTTCGCACTCTTGCAAAGCGAAAATACACTCCCCCATGGGCGGCGACTATGTGTTTGTACGGCTGCTAAAAGTAGCTAGCGAGCAATCCAACTCAGAATGACCCCCCTAGTGCAGCCCTCCCTGACATGCTCCTCTATCAGGTTCATATATGTGTGTGTACATCTGGCTCTGATACTGGCCAGTGCCTCCCCAGCCATTTACCTCACCGCATGTCACTGATAGATATATATATATATATATACACACACACACTATATAGTCACACATTTTGGCATGTTATTGAGGCAGCTGACACCTCTCAGTCACTAGAGAGGTGCAGCTGCTGCAGAACCCCCTGCTGGTCAAATGACAGCCAGCTGAGGTGCAAGACACTGACCGTGGTTGTCTGTCCTTCTGGCTGATCCTGTGGCACTCAATGAGGGTGGACAGCCGGCAGATTTAGCCCTTGAAGATGAACTCCTGTATGGGGTAGTGGCTGCTGTGCTTGGACTCTCCGCCGCCGCTGCACCGGTCAGGCCGCTGGCAGGGAGGGCAGATCAGGTGGTTTACGGCACTTTCTCCCTGTCACAATCCTGACTGTAGGTTTCATATTTGGTGACTTACCCCTGCCATCTGTCCCGGATCCTGTGTCTTTTTTAAACAGGTTGTCAGCTCTGAGTTTTCCTGAGTTCTCTGCCTGAAAGGTAATAGTTAATTAGCTCCATCTGTGGTGATCTCCTGTGTGAGGCTGAATTCAGTAATCTGAAGTTTAGGCCTAAAAGCCAGCATCCTATGTTTTGCAGAAGTTCAGGCTTCAGTGTTCTCTCGGCCTGCTAGGCCTCATTCTACAGCACAGCCTTGGCTAGAGTAGTCACATGACAGTGACTGTTCACCTGACCCAGAGTTGTTCAATCCTCTGCCAGCCTGAGACTCTCTGCATCACCTAATCCTGCTCACCAATCACCAAGGACCAGGAAGTATAAATCAGGAGGCTGAGTTAGAAACTGGGCCAGTTCCTCGTGTCACACACAGCTATGTGTGAGCCTTAATGCTGAGCTCCCTAAAGTTGTGATCTCCAGAGCTCCCGTATCCCTGTGGCCTCCGTGCCTCAGTACCTCCGTGCCTCAGTACCTCCGTGCCTCAGTACTTCCGTGACTCAGAATCTCCGTGCCTCTGCACCTCTGTGCCTTCAGCACTCGTACCTCCAACACCTCGTGCCTCAGCACCTCCGTGCCTCAGCACCTCCGTGCTTCCAGCACCTCGTGCCTCAGCACCCCCGTGCCTCAGCACCCCCGTGCCTCAGCACCTCGTGCTTCCAGCACCTCCGTTACTCAGCACCTCGTGCCTCCAGTACCTCCGTGCTTTCAGCACCCCATGCCTCAGCACCTCCGTGCCTCAGCACCTCCGTGCCTCCAGCACCCCTGTGTCTCTATGCACCCCAGTGTCTCTATGCACCCCAGTGTCTCTATGCACCCCAGTGTCTCTACGCACCCCAGTGTCTATTCGCACCCCAGTACCTCCAAGCACCTCAGTGTCTCCAAGCGCCTCCGCGCCTCCTAGCACCTTAGTGTCTCCAAGCATCTCAGTGTCTCCAAGCACCCAGTGCACTTTAGCGCAGTTGTACCTGGTATCTTCACTGATTCATCAGCGCCTTTCCAGTTCTGTCTTTCAGGAGACCTTCAGCGTCCACACGTGCCTCCTGTCTGCCGACCTAATCCTGCATGAGGAGAACCTAGATTCGGCCATCTCTGCTGCGGTTCCTCTTCCCAGTCACCGGAAGAAACCCCGAGTCCACAACACTCCCAAACCAGGTCAGTGGTAGTATTCATATAATCCTCCAGTCGCCCGCACAGACTTCACTAACACCGGGTTCACAAAACCTCAGTCATGACAGTAGGAACTGGCCACATGGACCCGGCTGAAAGTGTTTGTCTGACGCAGGACCTCCTAAGCAATATTGCAGGACGCTTGGAAGGTCTGGAGTCGACTCAGCATCAATTAGCACAGTGTCTGCAGCGAAATTCTTTCTCCAGAGATTCTCTGACCCTCTGCACTAAGACTCCTGACCAACTGCAGATTTTCTTCCAGATGTTATTACAGTTACAAGAACTTTTGTCTAGTATTCTTTCTGTGATGCCTGATCTCTTCAGGAATACTACCAACGTTGTTGATCCTGTTTTGTCCCATCCAGTTAATAGTCTCTTCCTCTGTGCAAGGAAAAGTTGTTCATCAGAGCTATCCACGGCCCAAACTCTCTGAAGCTGAACGCCAGCGGCGTAGGGAGCTACACCTCTGTCTTTACTGTGGAAATTCCGGTCATTTTGTTAAAGATTGCATTCTTCGTAAGCCAGGGAATGGTGACAAATCTCAGTTTCACAGTGCTCATGTCTACAAGTCATCCACAGTAGCCGATCCTGCTACTGCTGACAGGGGTATCATGATGGCTACTCTGAAAGAGACTCAAATTTATGACTGGGGTCCGGTGATTAAAAGACCTTATCCCAAGTTGGGTGTCCAGAGAAGAATATTCAAGCCATTTAGAGTCACAGAGGAGTCCGTGTCTTCAGCCCAAGGAGGGGCATCCGTGTCTTCAGCCCAAGGAGGGGCATCCGTGTCTTCAGCCCAAGGAGGGGCTTCCGTGTCTTCAGCCCAAGGAGGGGCTTCCGTGTCTTCAGCCCAAGGAGGGGCTTCCGTGTCTTCAGCCCAAGGAGGGGCGTCCGTGTCTTCAGCCCAAGGAGTGGCGTCCGTGTCTTCAGCCCAAGGAGGGGCATCCGTGTCTTCAGCCCCAGTGAGGGGTTCAGAGCATCCAGCCCCAGTGAGGGGTTCAGAGGGTCCAGCCCCAGGGAGTCTTCAGAGCGCTGCCCAGCCAGAGAGTCTTCAGAGCGCTGCTCAGCCAGAGAGTCTACAGAGTGCTGCCCAGCCAGAGAGTCTACAGAGTGCTGCCCAGCCAGAGAGTCTACAGAGTGCTGCCCAGCCAGAGAGTCTACAGAGTGCAGCCCAGCCCCGTGAAGAGGGGGCTCTTGCCTCAGCCCAGCCCCGTGAAGAGGGGGCTCTTGCCTCAGCCCAGCCCCGTGAAGAGGGGGCTCTTGCCTCAGCCCAGCCCCGTGAAGAGGGGGCTCTTGCCTCAGCCCAGCCCCGTGAAGAGGGGGCTCTTGCCTCAGCCCAGCCCCGTGAAGAGGGGGCTCCTGCCTTAGTACAGGCCCGTGAAGAAAGGGGTCAGTCCCTCCCGGTTCCAGCCGGTCCAGCAATACTCCAGGCCCTGCCTGGTCAGTCCCTCCCGGTTCCAGCCGGTCCAGCAATACTCCAGGCCCTGCCTGGTCAGTCCGTCCCGGTTCCAGCCGGTCCAGCAATACTCCAGGCTCCGCCTGGTCAGTCCGTCCCGGTTCCAGCCGGTCCAGCAATACTCCAGGCTCCGCCTGGTCAGTCCGTCCCGGTTCCAGCCGGTCCAGCAATATTCCAGGTCCAGCCTGGTCAGTCCGTCCCGGTTCCAGCCGGTCCAGCAATATTCCAGGCTCCACCTGGTCAGTCTGTCCCGGTTCCAGCCGGTCCAGCAATACTCCAGGCCCAGCCTGGTCAGTCCGTCCCGGTTCCAGCCGGTCCAGCTATACTCCAGGCCCAGCCTGGTCAGTCCGTCCCGGTTCCAGCCGGTCCAGCTATACTCCAGGCCCAGCCTGGTCAGTCCGTCCCGGTTCCAGCCAGTCCAGCAATACTCCAGGCCCTGCCTGGTCAGTCCGTCCCAGTTCCATCTGGTCCAGCGATACTCCAGGACCAGTCTGGTCAGTCTTCGTTGGCTCCAGCCAATTCAAGTATCCTCGGATCCAATCCAGTCCTACTCGTCCAGCCAAAGCTTTCTTCAGCTTCAGCCTCTAAGCTTTCGTCTGATGGTTTTCCACCTATTTACTTTGATGGAGATTTATTGCAATATGCCGCTCTGGTTGAACAATTTCTCTCTCGGATGGAGTCTGATCCTTTAGGTGCAGTAACTGCTTCCAACGTTACTCGATATCTGTTCCTGGCATTCAGAGGAAGAGCTTTGGAGTGGGCCAACATGCTTTTTGAGAGTAATGATCCTGTGTTCCATGACTTACAGACTTTTAGTAATGCTGTGGTTAAAGAATTTGGTCCTAAACCTTTGGAATCTGCTCTAAAGGGAATGCAGAAGGAAGTTTGTGCTGTCCTCCCAGGGATAATCTAAGAATCTCCTTCGGACATTCCGCTGTCCTTGGTTAAAACCAAATATTCCCGTAAGAAGAAGAGGCATCAACGAAGGTCCTAAATTCTTCTGTATGAATTTCTCAAGTTCCTCTAAGATTCAAGATGGGTGTCCGGAGTCCACCCTTGAAGAGGGGGATACTGTCACAATCCTGACTGTAGGTTTCATATTTGGTGACTTACACCTGCAATCTGTCCCGGATCCTGTGTCTTTTTTAAACAGGTTGTCAGCTCTGAGTTTTCCTGAGTTCTCTGCCTGAAAGGTAATAGTTAATTAGCTCCATCTGTGGTGATCTCCTGTGTGAGGCTGAATTCAGTAATCTGAAGTTTAGGCCTAAAAGCCAGCATCCTATGTTTTGCAGAAGTTCAGGCTTCAGTGTTCTCTCGGCCTGCTAGGGCTCATTCTACATCACAGCCTTGGCTAGAGTAGTCACATGACAGTGACTGTTCACCTGACCCAGAGTTGTTCAATCCTCTGCCAGCCTGAGACTCTCTGCATCACCTAATCCTGCTCACCAATCACCAAGGACCAGGAAGTATAAATCAGGAGGCTGAGTTAGAAACTGGGCCAGTTCCTCGTGTCACACACAGCTATGTGTGAGCCTTAATGCTGAGCTCCCTAAAGTTGTGATCTCCAGAGCTCCCGTATCCCTGTGGCCTCCGTGCCTCTGCACCTCCGTGCCTCAGTACCTCCGTGCCTCTGTACCTCCGTGCCTCAGTACTTCCGTGACTCAGAATCTCCGTGCCTCTGCACCTCTGTGCCTTCAGCACCTCGTACCTCCAACACCTCGTGCCTCCAGCACCCCTGTGCCTCAGCACCTCCGTGTCTCAGTACCTCCGTGCCTCAGCACCTCCGTGCTTCCAGCACCTCGTGCCTCAGCACCCCCGTGCCTCAGCACCTCGTGCTTCCAGCACCTCCGTGACTCAGCACCTCGTGCCTCCAGTACCTCCGTGCTTTCAGCACCCCATGCCTCAGCACCTTCGTGCCTCCAGTACCTCCGTGCCTCAGCACCTCCGTGCTTCCAGCATCTCCATGACTCAGCACCTCGTGCCTCCAGTACCTCCGTGCTTTCAGCACCCCGTGCCTCAGCACCTCCGTGCCTCCAGCACCTCCGTGCCTCCAGCACCCCTGTGCCTCCAGCACCCCTGTGCCTCCAGCACCTTGTGCCTCAGCACCTCCGTGCCTCAGCACCTCCGTACTTCCAGCACCCCAGTGTCTCTACGCACCCCAGTGTCTCTATGCACCCGTGTCTCTACGCACCCCAGTGTCTATTCGCACCCCAGTACCTCCAAGCACCTCAGTGCGTCCAAGCACTTCCGTGCCTCCTAGTACCTCAGTGTCTCCAAGCGCCTCCGCGCCTCCTAGCACCTTAGTGTCTCCAAGCATCTCAGTGTCTCCAAGCACCCAGTGCACTTTAGCGCAGTTGTACCTGGTATCTTCACTGATTCATCAGCGCCTTTCCAGTTCTGTCTTTCAGGAGACCTTCAGCGTCCACACGTGCCTCCTGTCTGCCGACCTAATCCTGCATGAGGAGAACCTAGATTCGGCCATCTCTGCTGCGGTTCCTCTTCCCAGTCACCGGAAGAAACCCCGAGTCCACAACACTCCCAAACCAGGTCAGTGGTAGTATTCATATAATCCTCCAGTCGCCCGCACAGACTTCACTAACACCGGGTTCACAAAACCTCAGTCATGACACTCCCCAGGTGAAAGTGCCGCCCGGGCCCCCGATCGTGGCCTCCTCCTCGGACTCCTGCTGGACTTGGACTCTCCGCCGCCCCACTGGTCAGGCCGCTGGCAGGGAGGGCAGATGATCAACTGGTGGTTGGCGGCACTTTCTCCCCACGTGAAAGTGCCGCCCCCGATTGTGGCCTCCTCCTCGGTCTCCAGCACCAGTGATGCCGCTCAACAGGTCGGGGGAAGAGGGGCGGGGAGGCAGCGTGCGATGCAGGAGGGGGACGCAGCACCCACATTGTTACAGATTATTATTTTTTCCCACTCAGTTCCGCCCTTGAAGTGCCGGCGCCCATAGGCAGCTGCCTAAAGCTGCCTAATGGTAGCGCCGGCCCTGGTTAGAGCGCCGTTGGCAGAGCACGGTCTGAACAACGGAGGCGTGTCTGGACCATTGGGGGAAGTGGGCCGCAGCGGCTGCGTGACATCACACGCATTCGCTGCGACCTGGGACGCGGCGGGTAGCTCCCTGCCAGAGCGCAGGAGTAGGGAACTACTCACCAGGTGCAAAAGCATAACCACCGTGCAATACTTTTGTACTTGTGCGGGGGGGTTGGGCCTGACATGCGAGGCGGACTAGCCTTGTGCTGGCGTCCCCCTCTCATATCAGAGTAAATGATCGTAGATGTGCTAGCACATCTACGATCAACTCTGAATTACCCTCAAGGTACCAACCAATCAGCTCCTAAATGCCATGTTACAGGCTGGGTATGAAAAATGACAGTTAGGAGCTGATTGGCTGCTACTTTATCTCCATCCTCTTTATATTTGTCCAAGGCTTAGTAAATAGACCCCAGAGAAAGGATTTGTGGTGAAACGTGTCCTGCAGCAAACCTTGATAAATATACACTTCCACATGCTTTGCACGGAGAGACTATTGCTAGTGGCAACCACTTGATGTATTGAGAACACACGATATGTCCCAAAGATAAAGATTCTTCCCCTTTCATAAATAAACCCTTTATCTGTATACTGTGCAGGGAAAGTAATATGAAGATATTGTTATATAAACATATTACTTTAAATATTAGAGAAAGTACATACATTATTCAGTATTTATATATAATTTATAGATTAGAAGATACTTATTAATCTAATAAACTATATGGGGAAAATTGGGGGCTGTGTGCCTTTAAATGTAAGTCCCCTTTCTATCAGTTTATTAAAATAACCCTACTAATGAGTCACATGACCTTCCTGCATATGAGATGCACACTGCAGGGGAGGTAAATAGACCGTGATACTATATGTATTAGAACGCACTACTGAGCAGAATAAAGAAATTATAAGTCACCTCTGTGTCCTTGGCATGTGCCTTCTGTCTGTAATAAAATACGTCATCTTAGCAAGTACATTTTTCTTTAACTGTTGGTTATTCAGCAGGCACACTGCTGTTAGTAATTCATCAGTAAAGTGATAGAAAAATGTTTAAATATTACTAACCATTTAATCAACACATTTATAAATAATTGTAGTTATAAAATAAATTAGGGCTCGACAAATGCCAGAAAGGGCGATGGACTGATGGGCCGGACCGGCCATGCAGAGAGCTGGCTCACATAAACCGGGGCTGGCTGAGCAGCTCCGCCTCCCGCCCGGGCCAGGCACCTGCACGCCCCCTTTTCATGCGCACACGGCACAATAATATGCAGACCCGGCCCTAACCAATATGATGCCCTAGGCAAGATTTTGGCTGGTGCCCCCTAGCACCGCCGCTAGTTCCGCCTCTGACCCTGCACCCCTTTCCCAGCACCATCCCCCCCCCCCCCCCCATAGCAGTCCTTTTTTTATTTTCCTACCCCATGTAATTTAAATAAGAACAGTGTGCACATTCGGCAGCACAGCCCCAAAAGGTATGTGTTTTTGCTGGCAAGGGGCATGGCCACACAATAGTACCCCCAATTCAAATTATGCCTCACAGTAGTGCAACTTTATTCACAATTTATCATACGATAGTGTCCCTTATTCACATTACATCACACAGTAGTACCAATTTACCTTATATACGTTACTTCTCACAGTAGTGCCCCTCATTCACATAACATCATACTGAATTGCTCCTTATTCACATTACATCCCACCATATTGCTCTTTATTCTCATTACACCACACCATATTGCTCCTTATTCACATTACGCCACACCATATTGCTCTTTATTCACATTACACCACACCATATTGCTCTTTATTCACATTAGACCACACAGTAGTGCCCTTTCTATACGTTACGCCACACAGTAGAGCACCTTATACACATAATGCCACACATTGGTAATGCATTTATACACATAATACCACACCGTAATGCCCCTTACACATATGACACACATTAATAATGTCCTTATAAACATAGTGCCCCTTACACATTATGCCAACCCTTATTAATGTCCTTATACACATAATTTCCCTTACACATATGCCGCACATTGTTAATGCCCTTATACACATAATGACACACATAGTGCCCCTTACACATATGTTACACATTATTAATGCCCTTATACAAATAATGACACATATAGTCCCTGGCGTGAGTCAACTGGCAGCTCTGCTAACGTTGGGTGCCTATTTTTTAGGAAAATGCATCTTATTTGCATGTGCTATGTGGCTAGGATGCACAAGAAGCTTCTGCTGATTAAAATGATATGCAGCATGCCTATATATTGTGTGTGACTGTGGCTGTATCGGCATACAAAATGCTGCACACAGAATATAGGCATGCCGCATATCATTTTAATCAGCAGAAGCTGCTTGTGCCCCTAGGCATACCAGATGCCCTAGGCAATTGCCTAGTTTGCCTATGCCTAAGACCGGCTCTGATAATATGTCTCCTTGGTATAAATAATATTGTTAGTCAATTAGTACATTTATAATTGACTGTTAGTGAAGAAAATATTGTTATCAAATTGATCGATACCTGTTAATAAATAGAATATTATTGATGTTAGGTACAGCAGGTAACTTGCTATCCTTAGCAGATATGTTGGTGCTTTTATTTGGTTTACCAGAGATTTCAGAGAAGCTCCATGAAATAATGGTGATCACCTCTTTCTCCCTCAAGAGTCTAGCTTTGGCATGGCCATTGACAATCGATGGTTAGCAAACACTGATGTTTTGCCACAGATTGCCAATGGTTTTGCCATTGATGGTCGAGATCAAATGGTCCTCCGCTACTGAATGGGCAAAAACAGGACATAGCTGTATACTACTGACACCCTCTTAGCCACCTTCTCCTCTTCCCTGATTGGCCTGCCGTGCACGGCACAAATCTCAACCAGCTGATGTGCCACTTAGCTGTTGCTCCTTCTTTCCTGAATAACTGACCACCCACAGAATGGTGGTTATTGAATAGGTAAACCATTGATAGTTTCTTGCCAATGTCAATAATCAATGGAACCATCATTGGTCACTGACGATAGTGAACAATCCGATAGCCATTGATAGTCTAGCACTCTCCCTGAGACTGGGCTGGGTGGGTCAAACACAGTGATGATGTCATTACTCTCCACCCACCATAGAGGAAACACTTGAGAGAAGAATGTGAAGGATGTGTGCTACAAGAAAATGGAAGCCACTCTCCGCCACACTAATGGCTGTCCACACTGATGGCTGTGAATTACACGTGATTTTTGCCAAAGAAAGTGTGCTGATTTGCTGGAGGTATGTCTTACATTACAGACAGGGCCAGTTCTAGACCTTGTGGTGCCCAAGGCGAAAATTTCCTGTGCCCTCCCCCCCACACACATGGTAAAATTGAGTTGGTGCGCGCCGTAGGCGCATGATCAAAAATAGAGACGTGGCTTCTTCATAGGGAAGGGGCATGGCCACAGTTATTCCCCTGTACTTGTGCCCTCCTGTAGCTTTGCCCCCAGTGGTTGTGCCCCCAGTAGCTGTACCCCCAGCAGCCGTGCCCCTTGTAGCTGTGCCCCTAGTAGATTTGCCCCCAGTAGCTGTGCCCCCTGTAGTAGTGCCCCCAGTAGCTGTTCCCCCTGTAGTAGTGCCCCCAGTAGCTGTTCCCCCTGTAGCAGTGCCCCCTGTAGTAGTGCCCCCAGTATGTGCCCCCTGTAGAAGTGCCCCCAGTAGCAGTGCCCTCTGTAGTAGTGCCCAAGTATGTGTCCCCTGTAGTTGTGCCCCCTTACAATCAAGAAAACAAACGAAAAAACAATACTTACCAGCCCCGCTCCTGCTTCCGGACTGTTGCTGCCACTGCTGCTGTCTCCAGCCGCCGGCTCCTCTCTATGGGAGAGACGTCATGACGTCTCTTCCATAGCAGCGCCGCACTGACACTAGGGGTCAATTATGACCTCTAGCGTCAGTCAGCGACACCGGCTGCAGCAGGCGCCCACACAGCCCATGGCGCCTGCTGCAGCCGGGGAGAGGGGGTCAGGAGTAGCGGCTCTCTGATTACAGAGTGTGTTTGCATTATTACAGGGTGTATGTGCTGCCATACAGGGGACCTGTTTCCGTGATGTGTGCTGCATTACAGTGGATGTGAGATGAATTGCATGAAACTTCAGTAGTGGAAGGGAGAGAGTTAGATGGGGTCAGTTATGATGCTAGATAGTGTGACAAGAACACTGGAATAGTGTTTGAGGGCAGGTATGTTTGTCCCAGGTTCTTGTCTTACATGTATTAGGAAAATGTTTTGTTTTGTCAGAACCTTTTCAGTTTATTGGAAAAGCTGGATAAGGGCCCTGAAAGAGAGATAGGGCAAGTTCCAGACATTGGGCCCAGTTTGGGTCTTTGTTCTCACAGAGGGCTAATCAGGGTTTCAGCTGTGTAAGTGGGTTATAGGGCTGCTAGCCTGATTAGTGTGTGCAGACTGCCTGGGAAGACTGCAGGTTCTCTGTGAGAGAAATACGCTTCCTTACACAAGTGAGCCATACAGTGTTGGTTGTAAAACTCTGTGTTTTTGTTTAGAGACAGTTAGGAACGTCTTATGTTTAGTTAGTGCCGGACAGGCAAGGTATTTTCTTTTGATGTTTGTTTTGTTTTCTGTTTAATAAAACTGGTCGTGGCCAGTTGCACCACACACTGGACTTGTGTGATTCCTCAGCTGCTGCATAGCTACCATTTACCCCACGAAACGGCACCTTGTTCCCTTACAGTGTTACAACTTGGCGGAGAATGCGAGCATTCCGTTCTGCGCATAAGTGAAAGCAGCAGCTTTATGAGGCCTGCAAAAAACGGTGGTTTATGCAGATACAGCCTAGTGTGAAGTTGCTGAGACTCACCCCTGAGGATTTGATATATGTCCTTGGTGAAAGCAGCTACAAAGCCGCCTGAAAAATCTGTCGACATGGAGGAACTGCTTAAAGCCTTGCTGCAAGCAACAGACAGCAGCAGGTGGCAATGATGGAAAATAGGAGACAGCAGCAGGTGGCAATGGAGGAAAATTGGAGACTACAGCAGGAGACCAACAGACAGCAGCAGGTGGCAATGGAGGAAAATAAGAGACAGCAGCAGGTGGCTATTTACGAACTTTACAGGCAACAGCGTCAGGATAGAGAGGCCTTAACAGAAGTGGTGCAGAGCCTTGCAGCCCGGATTGGAGTTGTGGCCGTCAGTGCTCCGACCAGCTCTAGTTCTATACGGGCCAGTCACTTCCTGCAGAAAATGACAGAGGCTGATGATGTGGAGGCCTACCTGACCAAGTTTGAAAGGACTGCCGAGCGTGAGAACTGGCCGAAAGCACAGTGGGCCAGTCTGCTGGCACCTTTTCTGTCAGGTGAGCCCCAAAAAGCGTACTTTGATTTAAGCCCTGCTGAGGCTCGGGACTATGATAAACTAAAGACTGAGATCCTGACCCGCCTGGGAGTCACGCTGTCAGTACGAGCACAACGGGTGTACCGTTGGGTGTACACCATGGAGAAGCCTCCTCGCTCCCAGATGCACGCCCTTATTCAGCTAACAAAAAAATGGTTACAGCCAGAGACATTAACTGGTCCCCAGATGGTTGAAAGAGTCGTCATGGACCGCTATTTGAGATCTTTGCCCATGGTCCTGCGCAAGTGGGTGAGCCATGGAAACCCGGGTACTGCTGACCAATTAGTGGACATGGTAGAGAGGTATTTGGCAGCAGAGGAATTACTGATGACCACCCAGCAACCCATAGATCCTCGACAGCGCCCTTCAGTAAAGACTGGTAAGACTGTTCCGTGGGAAAACGTTGCTGGGTGGTTAAGAGAACGCAAGGCTGGAGAGTCTGTAAACACTGGCCCTGGAGACACGCCAATGGGGCTAGAATGGTCTAGGCTGCCCAAACGGGTTGATAATCGTGTGGTTAAATGTTTTAGGTGTGGTATGCCAGGTCATGTTATTGCCAATTGCCCAGTCACGCAAGAACCCATGCAATGTGATGCTGCCTTTGAATGTCGCAGAATGTCTTTCTTTGCTAGGTTAGCCTGTACTGTGGTACCTTTACCTGAGTTGGAAAAACAAATGTGTGACGTGTTCTTAGAGGGTAACCGGGTAGAGGCCTTGCTAGATTCAGGAAGTTTAGTTACCCTCGTGAAAGCTGTGTTAGTGAACCCCTTAAAGGTCCAGGAAATACCTATTGGGGTAACTTGCATACATGGGGATACCCAACATTATGTCACTGCTGAAGTGAATATAGAAACTTGTTGTGGGTCAGCAATGGTTAAAGTAGGACTGGTCCCCACCTTGGTGCATGAGGCCATAATAGGGAGGGATTTTCCTCATTTTTGGAAACTGTGGGAATCACGTTTATCAACAGATGTGAGAAGTAAAGAGCCAGTTGATAATACCGGTAATTTTATGGATGTACGTGTGTCTTCGGAACTTTCTGACCCTTTGCCTTTTGCTAGTTTGGCTGGGAAAGTGACAGATGGGGAGTCCAGTGAGGACCCTCTTGCTGGGAACAGAGACATAGTAGTTAGAACTGAAAGCGTGCCTGACCTGGAGGTAAAGAAGGATCTGTTTGCATCTGAACAGTTAAAGGATCCTACCTTGATAAAGGCTAGAGAGAATGTTAAGATTGTTAATGGGGAACCTGTGGTACCAGGTGACAGGGTTACGTATCCCCACATGGCCATCTGTAATGAGCTCTTGTACCACATTGTCAAAAAGGGTGAGGATGTGGTGGAACAGCTGGTAGTTCCCCAGCCTTATCGGAGAACGGTACTAGATTTAGCTCATAGTCACATTACAGCAGGACATTTAGGGGCAGAAAAAAACACTGAAAGAGTTTACAAAGGTTCTTTTGGCCAGGGGTTTATAAAGACGTGTCTGAATATTGTTCTTCCTGTCCTGAATGCCAGTATCATGCCCCTAGACCCCATTTCAGGAGCCCACTAGTTCCCATGCCTATTATAGAGGTCCCATTTGACAGAATAGCCATGGATCTCATGGGGCCCTTGTTAAAGTCCGCTCGGGGCCATCAGTATATCCTGGTAATAATGGACTATACCACTCGATATCCTGAGGCTGTCCCTTTGTGCACTATCAGAACCAAGGCGATAGCTAGGGAGCTGGTGCAGGTTTATAGTAGAGTGGGAATACCAAAAGAAATTTTGACTGACCAAGGTACTCCATTTATGTCAAGGATCATGAAAGAATTGTGCAAATTATTTAAGGTCACTCACCTCAGGACGTCCATTTACCATCCCCAAACTGATGGGTTGGTGGAAAGGTTTAATAAAACATTAAAAAGTATGTTAAAAAAGGTTGTTGATAAAGATGGGAAAAATTGGGATTGTTTGTTGCCCTACTTGTTAATGGCCATCAGAGAAGTTCCTCAGTCCTCTACGGGGTTTTCTCCATTTGATTTGTTGTATGGTGGACACCCCAGAGGGCTGTTGGACATTGCCAAAGAGACGTGGGAAGGATAGCCCACTCCTTATAGAAGCGTTGTTGAACATGTAACACAAATGCAGGATAGGATTGCAGCCGTGGTACCTATTGTCAGAGAGCACATGGAACAGGCCCAAAGTGCTCAACAGAGGGTATATAACCGGAGTGCCAAGATACGGGACTTTGCTCTTGGAGATAGAGTTCTTGTTTTGGTACCCACTGTGGAAAGCAAGTTCTTAGCTAAATGGCAGGGTCCATTTGAGATTAGGGAAAAAGTGAATGAGGTTAATTACAAAGTATACCAACCGGGAAAGAGAAAACCCGAACAAATCTACCATGTTAACTTGATCAAACCCTGGAAAGATAGGTTGTCTCTGTCAGCGGAGCCTTGCCCTTCGGTGTCTTCACCTCGGTTGCTTCCCGAAGTAAAGGTGTCAGAGACATTATCAGCTGATCAGAACAATCAGGTTAAAGAATTTCTCATCCAAAATAGGGAGATATTTTCAGAGCTGCCTGGCCGAACGACCATAATAAAACATGACATTGTCACAGAACCAGGGGTCAGGGTCCATTTAAAGCCATATAGGATTCCTGAAGCTCAGCGAGAAGCTGTTTCTAAAGAAGTTAAAACCATGTTAGAACTTTGAGTCATAGAGGAATCTAACAGTGAGTGGTCCAGTCCCATAGTTCTCATCCTGAAGCCAGACGGTAGCAAACGCTTCTGTAATTACTTTCGTAAGTTAAATGAGGTGTCCAACTTTGACGCATACCCCATCCCCCGTGTGGATGAGCTTATAGAAAGGCTGGGAACAGCCAGGTTTCTCACCACATTGGACCTGACCAAAGGTTACTGGCAAATACCTTTATCTGATAGCGCAAAAGAAAAAACAGCCTTTTCGGTTCCGGAGGGGCTGTACCAGTATAAGATGTTACCCTTTGGGTTGCATGGGGCTCCAGCAACCTTTCAACGGGCGATGGATAAAATTTTGAGGCCCCATTGAAAATATGCAGCTGCCTATTTGGATGATGTGGTAATTCACAGTACAGACTGGGGGTCCCATTTGGTTAAAGTACAAGCAGTACTGGACTCAATCAGAGAGGCAGGGTTAACTGCTAACCCAAAGAAGTGCTGCCTCGCAATGGAGGAGGTCAAATACTTGGGCTTCACCATAGGCAGAGGTCTGATTAGGCCCCAATTGAATAAAATTGATGCTATTCAAACCTGGCCTCGTCCAGTGACTAAAAAACAGGTAAGGGCTTTTTTGGGAATAACTGGGTACTATAGACGGTTTATTCCCAATTTTGCGACCACAGCGGTGCCGTTGTCAGACCTTACCAAAGGTAAGCAGTCAAATATGGTGAAATGGAACCCTGATGCAGAAAAAGCGTTCCAAGCGTTATAAGTGGCTTTGTGTTCACAACCTGTATTGATAACACCAGATTTTTCAAAAGAATTTGTGGTACAGACAGATGCCTCAGAGGTAGGGATAGGGGCTGTGCTGTCCCAAACCAGAGATGGGGACGAACACCCTATCATTTATTTGAGTTGCAAACTCAATGAGCATGAAAAAAGGTATGCAATTGTGGAAAAGGAGGCATTGTCCATTAAGTGGGCACTAGATACCTTGAGATATTACCTCTTGGGTAGACAATTCAGGCTAGTGACAGATCATGCCCCTTTAAAATGGATGGATGTAAATAGGGGCAAGAATGCTCGTGTAACTAGATGGTTTCTAGCATTGCAGGATTTTAAGTTTACTGTCGAACATAGACCGGGTACACAATTGGCCAACGCAGATGCATTGTCCCGCATCTTCTGTTTGGGGGCTACAAGTGTTCCGGCCCCTAGGTCGAAACAGGGGAGGGGGATATGTGACAAGAACACTGGAATAGTGTTTGAGGGCAGGTATGTTTGTCCCAGGTTCTTGTCTTACATGTATTAGGAAAATGTTTTGTTTTGACAGAACCTTTTCAGTTTATTGGAAAAGCTGGATAAGGGCCCTGAAAGAGAGATAGGGTAAGTTCCAGACATTGGGCCCAGTTTGGGTCTTTGTCCTCACAGAGGGCTAATCAGGGTTTCAGCTGTGTAAGTGGGTTATAGGGCTCCTAGCCTGATTAGTGTGTGCAGACTGCCTGGGAAGACTGCAGGATCTCTGTGAGAGAAATACGCTTCCTTACACAAGTGAGCCATACAGTGTTGGTTGTAAAACTCTGTGTTTTTGTTTAGAGACAGTTAGGAACGTCTTATGTTTAGTTAGTGCCGGACAGGCAAGGTATTTTCTTTTGATGTTTGTTTTGTTTTCTGTTTAATAAAACTGGTCGTGGCCAGTTGCACCACACACTGGACTTGTGTGATTCCTCAGCTGCTGCATAGCTGTCATTTACCCCACGAAACGGCACCTTGTTCCCTTACAGTGTTACAATAGTAAATTGCAGCAAATTTTTAATGCACAGTCCTGCCTATGGTTTAACATCTCACATTGGGGTATATTTACTAAGATTCGTAATTCTCCCGATTTGGTGGGAGAATAATCACGAATGACATCGAAAGTGTAAAACTGCAACTTTTTGAATTTATTACGACTAATTTACTAAGCTGCCGTATTCTGCATTTTCGGGTTTTCCGATGTCGATGTCATTCGTTTTTTTAGGCAGTGTTTTACGTGAGTGACTTGTAAAACACTGCCGACTTTAATACAATGAATCTCGGCCGGATCTGAGAGATCCGTGCTGGGCTTCATTGTGCACTTTGTTTAAAAAATAAATAAAGTTTAAATGTAAAAAAAAAATTGCGTGGGGTCCCCCCTCCTAAGGCAAACCAGCCTCGGGCTCTTTGAGCCGATCCTGGTTGCAGAAATATGGGGAAAAAATGGACAGGGGTTCCCCCATATTTAAGCAACCAGCATCGGGCTCTGCGCCTGGTCCTGGTTCCAAAAATACGGGGGACAAAAAGCGTAGGGGTCCCCCGTATTTTTAAAACCAGCACCGGGCTCCACTAGCTGGACAGATAATGCCACAGCCGGGGGTCACTTTTATACAGTGCCCTGCGGCCGTGGCATCAAATATCCAACTAGTCACCCCTGGCCGGGGTACCCTGGGGGAGTGGGGACCCATTCAATCAAGGGGTCCCCCCAAGCCACCCAAGGGCCAGGGGTGAAGCCCGAGGCTGTCCCCCCCATCCAATAGGCTGCGGATGGGGGGCTGATAGCCTTTGTGAAAAGTCATTGATATTGTTTTTAGTAGCAGTACTACAAGGCCCAGCAAGCCTCCCCCGCAAGCTGGTACTTGGAGAACCACAAGTACCAGCATGCGGCGGAAAAACGGGCCCGCTGGTACCTGTAGTACTACTACTAAAAAAATACCCCAATAAAGACAACACACACACACACCTTGAAAGTATAACTTTAATACATACATACATACACACCTCCATATACACATACTTACCTTATGTTCACACGAGGGTCGGTCCTCTTCTCCAGTAGAATCCATGGTGTACCTGTAGAAAAAATTATACTCACATAATCCAGTGTTTTCGGCTTCTCGGGAACTCCTTTTGTAATCCACGTACTTGAAAAAATAAAAAAACGGATACCCGACCACGAACTGAAAGGGGACCCATGTTTTCACATGGGCCCCCTTTCCCCGAATGCCAGAAACCCACTCTGACTGATGTCTAAGTGGGTTTCCTCAGCCAATCAGGGAGCGCCACGTTGTAGCACCCTCCTGATCGGCTGTGTGCTCCTGTACTGTCTGACAGGCGGCACACGGCAGTGTTACAATGTAGCGCCTATGCGCTCCATTGTAACCAATGGTGGGAACTTTCTGCTCAGCGGTTGACCGAAAGTGACCTCACCGCTGACCTGAAAGTTCCCACCATTGGTTACAATGGAGCGCATAGGCGCTACATTGTAACACTGCCGTGTGCCGCCTGTCAGACAGTACAGGAGCACACAGCCGATCAGGAGGGTGCCACAACGTGGCGCTCCCTGATTGGCTGAAGAAACCCACTTAGACATCAGTCAGAGTGGGTTTTTGGCATTCGGGGAAAGGGGACCCATGTGAAAACATGGGTCCCCTTTCAGTGCGTGGCTCGGGTCTCCGTTTTATTTTTTTAATCAAGTACGTGGATTACAAAAGGATTATCCGAGGAGCCTGGTACCCTGGATCTGGTGAGTATAATTTATTCAACAGGTACCCCATGGATTCTACTGGACAAGAGGACCGACCTGCGTGTGAACATAAGGTAAGTATGTATGTATGTTTGTGTGGATGGATGTAATAAAACTTTACTTTCAAGGTGTGTGTGTGTTGTCTTTTTTTGGGTATTTTTTTAGTAGTAGTACTACAGGTACCAGCGGGCCCGTTTTTCCGCCGCATGCTGGTACTTGTGGTTCTCCAAGTACCAGCATGCGGGGGAGGCTTGCTGGGCCTTGTAGTACTGCTACTAAAAACAATATCTTACACTTTTACAAAAAGGCTATCAGCCCCCCATCCGCAGCCCATTGGATGGGGGGGACAGCCTCGGGCTTCACCCCTGGCCCTTGGGTGGCTGGGGGGGGGGAGGACCCCTTGATTGAAGGGGTCCCCACTCCCCCAGGGTACCCCGGCCAGGGGTGACTAGTTGGATATTTGATGCCACGGCCGCAGGGCACTGTATAAAAGTGACCCCCGGCTGTGACATTATCTGTCCAGCTAGTGGAGCCCGGTGCTGGTTTGAAAAATACGGGGGACCCCTACGTTTTTTGTCCCCCGTATTTTTGGAACCAGGACCAGGCGCAGAGCCCGATGCTGGTTGCTTAAATATTGGGGAACCCTTGTAATTTTCATTCCCATATTTCTGCAACCAGGATCGGCTCAAAGAGCCCGAGGCTGGTTATGCTTAGGAGGGGGGACCCCACGCAATTTTTTTTTTAAAAATTAACACTTTCCCACCCCTTCCCACTGATATACATGCACGGATCTCATGGATCCGTGCATGCCTATCCAATCACGGCTCAAAAAAGCAGGTCTGTTTTTTTTTAGCACTTTTTTACGAGTTGTATTTTTTCACGGCAGTGTTTTTTTTTTTTTTTTGCTTTGCACTTAGTAAATGACCGAGATTCATACTTAAACAGCCGCGTTTTGACCGATGGTGTATTCATTCGTATTTTTTTTGTTGGACTTCAAAAAAAATACGAATGCCCTCATCACTGCCGAGATTTGAGTTTAGTAAATGACCGAGATGACACTTTGAAGAAAAAACGGCATCTCGGTCAAAATCGGGACCTTAGTAAATATACCCCATTGATGGGTTCATGGGCTTAAGTGGATACTAAGGGGCTTATTTGCCAGGCCCGGGTCATAACTATGTTTGGTTTAACATTTCATTTTTATGTTACCTGCAGTGCCAGCTCAGTGGCCTTCTTAGTGTTTCCATTTAGCTGGGTATGGCGCTCTCAGCTCATCGCGGCCGTAACCGCCGCACCTGCGATCTTGCTGCATGGAGTTTAAGTGTGGCGTTCTCTTTGTGAACCGCCACCGCCGCTGTCATCTCTGTGGCCGCTGTGCGTGTGTAGGAGAGCATGGAGTCTTCTGCTGCTGCGGCCTCCGCCGCCATTGTTGTTTGGCACATGGTTCTTTCCCCTTCAAAACTCAGTCATGGGCGCAGCCATGTTGGAAAGTCACATGTCATTCTTCCTACCAATCCGCAGCGCTGCTGGTGCCTGTGTCAAACTGTCAGCCAATGTCTGTTCACCAGTGGGTATAAATATCCTGTCTCAACACCCAGGAAGTTGTCAGTGCTTCAACTGTCTTTCCAGTGATTCCAGTCTTCAGCTTCACTAGAGACTTCCCTGTGTCTACACTCGCAG
Organism: Pseudophryne corroboree; assembly: GCF_028390025.1. NCBI lineage: Eukaryota > Metazoa > Chordata > Amphibia > Anura > Myobatrachidae > Pseudophryne > Pseudophryne corroboree. The sequence continues at coordinate 149,676,485 of NC_086449.1, forward strand.
TACAGCCTGACTGCCCTGTGTTAACTCTCTGCGGTGCAGCCTGCTTCTCCTGTGTTAACTCTCTGCGGTGCAGCCTGCTTCTCCTGTGATAACCCTCAGTATTGCAGCCTGACTTTCCTGCTATTTGCACCCTGGGTTAGCAGAGTATATGCTTTTGCTAACAGTAGCTTCTCCAGCGGAACTTCGACAGTACAGCTGAGAGCTGTTCCTGCTATCTCTAGCATCATTCTACTATTTCACCAACGATCTCAAACATCTTTTAATACCTTAATTAATGCCCAAGTTACTGGTCTCAAACCAGTAGGATTCCAGAGACTCTCCTAATAGGTCTTGTTTTGTTGCACCTTTTCATGACTTTTATTATTTAATAAAAACCTTAAAGTCACTCCGGTTGTCGTGGTCACGCCTTCGGGCATTGGTGCTACAGTTCCTACACATGTCTAGGAGTACCATCATACCTCCTAAGTTTCGGTACCCGTCAGCCCCTACAACTGAAGCTTCCCGCTACTAACACTAGCCCTCAGTTGTGACAGTAAGCACTGACCTAATGGAGCCGGTCGGAGATCAAGTCCAAGGGACTAGGCCAACGCAAGAACTGGCAGCCCGCCTTGAACATCAGGAGGCTGCACAAGGCCATGTCATCCGATGTCTTCAGGACCTCTCCTCCCGGCTGGATGAAATTCAAGCAACCCTCCGTGGGTCAGGGGCATCTAGTGTACCGACTGCAGCACCTACGGTGGTGTCCCCACCCGCCATACCCATTACTGCTCCACGTCTCTACTTGCCGACACCTGCTAAATATGACGGATCCCCAAAAGCCTGCAGGGGTTTCTTAAACCAGTGTGAGATCCACTTTGAGTTGCAACCAGGCAGTTTTCCTACAGACTGCACTTAAGTTGCTTATATAATCTCTCTTCTCACTGGCTCCCCCCTCGACTGGGCATCACCTTTTTGGGAAAGATCAGATACGCTGTTGTCATCCTATTCTGACTTCGTGGCAACATTTAAACGCATCTTTGATGAGCCAGGTCGAGTATCATCAGCCTCTTCTGAGATCCTTCGGCTACGTCAGGGGACACGAACTGTCGGCCAGTATTTAGTTCAATTTCAAACTTTGGCGTCAGAAGTTTCCTGGAATGAGGAAGCCCTCTATGCAGCTTTCTGGCAAGGCCTGTTTGAACGTATTAAAGACGAGCTCGCTACTAGAGACTTGCCCACGAAATTGAATGAGCTCGTATCGCTCTGCACCAAGGTTGACCTAAGGTTCAGCGAAAGGGCTATAGAGCGAGCCAGGTCAACAGTTCATAAGACTCCTTCTGCTCCTCCTCCTCGCCAACCATCTCTGCCCAAAGACGACCCTATGCAGATAGGTCACTCAGGATTGTCTCCAGCTGAGCGTAGAAGACATCTATCTCATCGTCTGTGCCTGTATTGTGCTGCACCATCCCACCTCATTAACGCCTGTCCTAAGTGTCTGGGAAACTCCAAGTCCTAGCCCGCCAAGGAGAGGGTCGGCTAGGAGCAATGAATTCCTCTCCTTCTTCAAGTGACTGCAACCTCTTAGTTTCTTTTCAGGTGGTTCAACGTACCAAGAATCTTGTTGCCTTATTGGATTCTGGAGCAACCGGAAACTTTATAACTGAGAAGTTCGTTAAGCAGTGGTCTCTACCCACTGAGAGACTTTCATCTCCTATATCTTTAACAGCCGTGGATGGCAGTAAGATTTCTGATGCAGTGATTACCTCCAAGACCCTACCTATCCGTCTGAAGGTAGGAGTTCTGTACACCGAACTGATTTCTTTCCTGGTAATCCCAAGGGCCACGCATCCTGTGGTTCTAGGCCTCCCATGGCTTTGCTTGCATAATCCTCAAGTTGATTGGAGGACTACCCATATCCTGGCATGGGGTCCTTCCTGTTCTGAGTCATGTCTACGTAAAGTGCTTCCAGTTTGCAAATCTTCTTCCAAGTCTCCTGATGTTCCATCTACTCCATATCAGGATTTCACCGATGTATTCAGTAAGTCTTCAGCCGATATTCTTCCTCCTCATAGAGAGTGGGACTGTCCTATCGATCTCATCCCAGGGAAGACTCCTCCTCGTGGACGCACTTATCCATTGTCGTTGCCTGAGACCCACTCTATGGAAGAGTATATTAAGGAAAATCTGGCTAAAGGGTTTATCCGACCTTCATCTTCTCCAGCTGGCGCAGGCTTCTTCTTCATAAAGAAGAAAGATGGTGGCTTGCAGCCTTGTATTGACTACCGGGGGCTGAATGACATCACAGTGAAAAATCTGTACCCTTTGCTGCTTATCACCGAGTTCTTTGACCACGTTAGTGGAGCCACCATTTTTACAAAGTTATACTTAAGGGGAGCTTATAATATCATCCGAATCCGAAAGGGAGACGAGTGGAAGACCGCTTTTAACAACCGTGACGGACATTATGAGTATCTCGTCATGCCCTTTGGACTCAGCAATGCTCCAGCGGTATTTCAACACTTCATGAATGAAATCTTTAGGGACATTCTCTATTGACACGTTGTGGTTTATCTCGATGATATCCTTATCTTTGCGAATGATTTGGAGGAACATTGATTCTGGGTAAAAGAAGTTTTGTCCCGTCTTCGTACCAATCATCTGTATTGCAAACTGGAAAAATGCGTCTTTGAAGTTAAATCCATCCCATTCCTGGGGTATATTGTGTCCGGTTCTGGCCTGGAGATGGATCCCGAGAAGCTTCAAGCTATGCAAGATTGGCCGATTCCTGTAACCCTCAAAGGCATCCAGAGATTTCTAGGTGTCGCCAACTATTACCGGAAATTTATTAGAGACATCTCCACCATCGCAGCACCTATTACTGCGCTTACAAAGAAAGGTGCTAACTCTTCCAAGTGGTCAGAAAAAGTCGTTCAAGCCTTCCATCATTTGAAACAGAGGTTCATCTCTGCTCCAGTATTAAAACAGCCAGATACTAGCTCACCCTTTACCCTAGAGGTGGATGCTTCATCTGTTGGAGTGGGCGCAGTCCTGTCTCAAAGAGCCAATGATGGTCATCTACATCCCTGTGGGTTTTTCTCTCTGAAGTTTTCCCCGGCCGAGCGTAACTATGCCATTGGTGACCAAGAGCTTTTGGCTATCAAACTTGCACTGGAGGAGTGGAGATATTTGTTAGAAGGCGCTTCTCATACCATCACCCTTCTGATGGATCACAAGAATCTTTTGTATTTAAAAAACGCTCAGTGTCTTAACCCTCGTCAAGCCAGGTGGGCACTCTTTTTCTCCAGATTTGACTTCAAAATTCAGTTTTGTCCTGGGTCACAGAATCGTAAGGCTGATGCCCTCTCCCGCTCTTGGGAGCAAGAAAATGAGTCTGAGTCTACTGACAAGCATTACATTATTGATCCAGTGGCCTTCTCCGCAGTGAGGATGGACTATGCCCCCATCAGGGAAAGGTTTCGTAAAGCCGGCTCTCAGAAGGAAGCTCTTGCATTGGGCACATTCCTCCCGCTTCGCCGGACACACAGGCATTCCTAGATTCACGCCTCAGATATGGTCATCCTCAATATCTTATGATTGGAAGGGCTACTGTCCTGAGGAACATTCCTGGACAAATGCATCAGATGTCCATGCTCCTAACTTGGTCCGGGATTTCCATGCCAGATTTCCTCAGAAACCTAAGAAGTGTCCTGAGGCCACTCCTAAAGGGGGGGGGGGGGGGGGGTGCTGTCACGATCCAGGTGTCTGGTCGCCATTTTCTACCAGTTAGGTGTCTCCTGAGATTGGCTCAGCGTGCCAGGCCCGGGTCGTAACTATGTTTGGTTTAACATTTCAATTTTCTGTTACCTACAGTGCCAGCTCAGCGGCCTTCTTAGTGTTTCCACTTAGCTGGGTATGGCGCTCTCAGCCCGTCGCGGCCTTCACCGCCGCACCCGCAATCTTGCCGCATGGAGTCTTAGTGTGGCATCCTCTGTGTGAACCGCGGCCGCCACTGTCATCTCTGTGGCCGCTGGGCGTGTGTAGGAGAGCGTGGAGTCCTCTGCTGCCGCGGCCTCCGCTGCCATTGTTGTTTGGCACATGGTTCTTTCCCCTTCAAAACTCGGTCATGGGTGCAGCCATGTTGCAAAGTCACGTCATTCTTCCTACCAATCCGCAGCGCTGCTGGTGCCTGTGTCAAACTGTCAGCCAATGCCTGTTCACCAGTGGGTATAAATATCCTGTCTCAACACCCAGGAAGTTGTCAGTGCTTCAACTGTCTTTCCAGTGATTCCAGCCTTCAGCTTCACTAGAGACTTCCCTGTGTCTACACTCTGCAGTACAGCCTGACTCCCCTGTGTTAACTCTCTGCGGTGCAGCCTGCTTCTCCTGTGTTAACTCTCTGCAGTGCAGCCTGCTTCTCCTGTGTTAACTCTCTGCGGTGCAGCCTGCTTCTCCTGTGATAACTCTCTGCGGTGCAGTCTGCCTCTCCTGTGATAACCCTCAGTGGTGCAGCCTGACTTTCCTGCTATTTGCACCCTGGGTTAGCAGAGTATATGCTTTGGCTAACAGTAGCTTCTCCAGCGGAACTCTGTTCACATATACACCAGTATTCGACAGTACAGCTGAGAGCTGTTCCTGCGATCTCCAGCATCATTCTACTATTTCACCAACGATCTCTAGCATCATTCTACTATTTCACCAACGATCTCAAGCATCATTTAATACCTTAATTAATGCCCAAGTTACTGGTCTCAAACCAGTAGGATACCAGAGACTCTCCTAATAGTTCTTCTTTTGTTGCACCTATTCATGACTTTTATTATTTAATAAAAACCTTAAAGTCACTCCGGTTGTCGTGGTCACGCCTTCGGGCATTGGTGCTGCAGTTCCTACACATGTCTAGGAGTCCCATCATACCTCCTAAGTTTCAGTACCCGTCAGCCCCTACAACTGAGGCTTCCCGCTACTAACATCAGCCCTCAGTTGTGACACTCAGATGCCGTTCAACAGTCCTGCCTCTCAGCTTTCCCTGAACAAATTATCTAGTGATACGAGGTTCTCTTCACCTTTCTCTTTGTCACGAGTTTTCTCCGGGTCAGCGACCTTCTTGCAGTGGGACGAGTGGACCCAAGTCTCTCTCTTGGCGACCTTCAGTGCTGTCGTGCTGGTCAACAAAACTTGATACGGTTCTTCCCACCTGTCTATGAGGCAAACTGAGCGTAGAAAATTTCGAATCATCACATAATCCCCAGGTTCAATGTCATGACAATTACTGTTCGGTAGGTCAGGAATCGCCAGTTTTAGATTCCTTTGCTGGTTTCTCAGTTGCTGGCTCATCCTAACCAAATATTGCACAGTTATTTCGTTATTGCACTTCAAATCATCCTGGGGGTCTATCATTACATGGGGTTGTCGCCCAAAAAGAACTTTGAAGGGTGATAAGTTAAGCGGTGACCTGGGAGTAGTTCTGATGCTGTACAACACTAGTGGCAAAGCCTCTGGCCACAACATTCCAGTTTCAGCCATCACTTTGCTCAGCTTGTTCTTAATAGTGCTGTTCATTCTCTCCACCTTCGCACTTGCCTGTGGCCAGTATGGAGTATGCAGCTTACTATTAATACCCATCAGTTTGCACATGACCTGAAAGACTTCACCTGTAAAATGGGTACCCCTATCACTTTCAATCATTCTAGGGATATCATATCTGCACACAAATTCCTGCATGATTTTCTTTGCAGTGAACACGGCAGTATTTGTGGCAGCAGTGAATGCTTCTACCCAGTTTGAAAAGACATCAGAACATACTAACACATATTTCAAATTCCTACAGGGTGGTAACTATATGAAGTCGATTTGTATTACCTGGAAAGGTCCGTCTGTAGGAGGGATATGGGATGGCTCCGTTGGTATTGTCTTACCAATATTCTTCCTCAAGCAAGTAAGACATGTCATTGCTTTCTTACCTGCATGAGAAGAGAACCCTGGTGCACTCCAGTAGGCTCTCACCAATTTGCACATACCTTCCTTGCCCAGATGAGTCAGACCGTGTGCCGCCTCAGCTAGGCTTGGAAGATATGCCCTGGGGGCCACTGGCTTACCGTGTCCATCTGTCCAAAGTCCTGAGGACTCCTGACCATATCCCTTCGCCTTCCAGACCGCCCTCTCCTGTAGGGAACACAAATTTTGCATTTCAATTAACTGTTGTGTATTTGTTGTGTGGAGTAAAAATATATCTAAAAGAGAGAAGAGAAAAAGGAATAATAATAAAAAAAGAAAAATGTCAGGTTCGCGTTCACCAACAGGCTGTCACACCATCATGCATATCAGTGTCCGTACACAATCTCCCTTTAACAGTTTTCCCATTCTCCACCCTTTGTGCATGACAAGGCTCACTGCAGTAATACTGGTGGGGTTGTGCTGGTGAGATATACTGGATTCGGGCAGCACTCTGAAATACCGATAAGGCATGTGGTGCCTGAACTGTAATCGGGTACCTGTATTGTACCCTCTTGTAGGTGAACGTAAGAGATGAAAAGGAAACTTTGAAGACCAACCACATAGAGGTTGGTAACAGATAAGTTTTCAGAGGTAAAGAGGATTTTATAAAAATTGACAACTGGATTGGGCACTACGGGGAAATGACTCTACTTGGTCTACTCCCCTTAAAAATCTGTGTTTGTTGTATCACTACTGGGACTATCCCAGCCATCAATCCAGTGTCCTGTCCATCCTAAGTTCATAGGGAACCCGTTTTTTTTGCGAGACAAGTTCCTCTTCCTGTGATGGACATGAATCTAGAACAGTGAAATGCAACATAAGTCTTTGTGGGTGTCTAACATAACTTGTACTTCCTGGGCGGGAGCACACTATATGTATATCATATTTATCAAAGTTCCTGTTAAGTTAGTCAGGGGCCACTGCTGCTAGGAAAAGAAGTAAAGGTTTAGCATCATAGAGACCCCATCTTAACCTCAGCAAGTTTTGTCAAAAGGTAATGTTGCATTTATTTCGTTCTTCCCATTAGCCTAATTTGTGTTTTCTATACAGCTTTTGGATACTTACTATATGTCCCTTGGTCCCGTCTATGTGTTTAATAATGTGGCTCGTGTTCTTTGTCTAGGGGGTCTATATACGTTATGTGTCCCGTTATTTCTACAATCCCTGGCAAAATGCCCTTCCTTCCTGCAATGGAAACATGTTATTGACCGTTTCTTACCCTCAGGGGTCTGTGGTTTAGGCAGATGGGACTTCCCTGTAAGAGCCTGTACTCTTACAGTCCTCAACCTCTCCTCCTGTTGTTCTCTGCGTCTGGAGATAGTCTTGTGATGTTCGATAGCGCACTCTCTGAGATTATCTACTGTGACCCCTCTCCAATTAGGCAAAGAAGTCTGCACCCTGACCCTCAATGCCTTATTGAGCCCGTCCATTAGCACAGAGACAGCCACCTCCCTGTAATTCGCATCGTCCCTTATATCCGATACCCCAGTGTACTTAGCCATAGTTTGTAAAGCTCTATGGAAATATTCAGATGTCATTTAATTTTCTCTCTGTTTTATGGAGAAAATTTTGCTCCACTTAACAACAGTAGGGAAATACAATCTTAGTTGTATGTTAATTTGTTCCATGTTCTCCTGATTGTGTTTGTCAGTCAGAGGATTGTCTGATTCTGTTTTACAATCCGTGATAAATTTTTGGGTGTCAATATTAGGGGGTAGGCACGCTTTCAAAAGTGTCCGCCAATCTCTGTTTGCAGGTTCATGGACATTACCCAGATCCTTGATATACTTCTGACACCTGGCTAAACGTCTCCGGGGATCGGGAAATTCTGAAATGATTGAGCGCAGTTCTGATCTGGTCCACGGGCAATACATTGCATTATTCCTGGTGAGGGTTACTCCCTGACTATCGGTTCTCCCATTGGGAGTTGCTATTTCCAAGACAGGATGTAACCCAACCATTCCATTCCTAATTTGCTCACTGTGAGGTGTTATTGTCTCTGCGTAATGATCAGTCTCACACTTACCGATGGCTGTGATCTCACCAGTCCTTTCAGTGGGAGACACCATCACTGCTCTTGTTGGTTGGGCCGGGCCCACCTGAGTTTCCTGTAAGGCGACTGCCTGGATGAGGGATAAGAGTAGGATGGATCCATAATTTTCCTCCGACCTATGACCTTGCATAGAACTTAAGACAGGGTACAATATACATGGGTTAGGGTTAATACCATTTACATGAATGTTCCTATCATTTTCCGATGTACCATTGATTGCAGCCAATTTCTCCCCTTCGACATGTGTCGGTAATGGTGTGCTTACACTCACATTCCTGTCAGGTTTGGAACTGGCTGTGCGAGCCAGTTCCCTTTGCACCTCCCCCTCTTGTTGCCATATATTTAAACATTCATTATGTCCTTTGTTTCCTAGATTTGATAAGACATATTCTAATCTTTACATTCTGCAGTACCTCTGGTTCAAAACTACCCACCCTAGGGAATTATGCCCTATCTTCAGCAGTCATACGTACCCATTCATCGAAAAAAGCCTCCGAGTGTGGACCATATTTCCCACACATTATAAACCGAGCTGACCCCCTGGGCCGTAGCTCTCCAGCCTGAACCCTGGCTGCCGAATGTCTCTTACTTGAGCACTTGGCTCCTATTGTGGGCCTTTTACCACAAACACCAAATACACAATGCAAGCAGGCGGTGAAAGTTCTCCGAGCACCTTCACCCGCTCTCACCCACGCTGGCCAGTACTACGATACACTTAATAGTGGATCGCGATGTACCCAACTTCGGACTCCTATCAGACCTTACAGCACCGCAATATTGATCACCCTTTCCAATGGACTTCCACCAGGGAGATTTCCTGACGTAATCAGCGAAAAACCCCTTGTTTACACAATCACGTCTGCATATGCTTTCCACAGCGCATATGACACAATAGTATCACGTTGTGCTGTGTAGAACACACGGACGTGCGGTTCAATCGCACGGCCTAGAGATACTTGTTATCTATATGCCCTACGATCGCGGGAGTCGAATCCACAAGCTGCGCTCCTCAGCCGGAGCGTGACACAAAACCTTAACTTCAATTCACAATTCTATATTCACAATTCATAATTCCATATCACGCTCCTGTTCAAGACTCCTCATGACTTGCGTACTTCTCTATTATTGTATTCACGTAAGGTAGCGAACCTTACACCACCAAGCCTCTACTAGCTCAGTGTTTCCACAGGAACCCGATTTCCCCGGGGTTCAGTACATCCACTCACTCAGATACACAGTGTTTTTCTGTACAGAAAAATATCACTCCCTTTGATTGATGGTTTTACCCCAGAGGCAGTACAGTTTAAACAAAGTCTTACACTAATCTGCTTTTGAAATCGGATAGTTATATGCTATAGTATTAAATGTATACGCTCCCGCCTTACATTGAACAGCTATCGTGTGGTTATACCTTGCGCACTCAACTATATGCAACCTTGCGTAAACACGCGACCGTGCGTGTCTACGCCACGTGCGCGCTTCTGTACGCTGTCCTCACGTACCGTACAAACGTGCATTCGCAATTCAATAAACCACACTATCTGGATAAATGTGAGCAATATATAACTACTATCGCTCACTAACACAACACACAATTGTGTTTTACAGTTACTCCCTTAACACACTATTTCAAATATATATATAGCAAACAAATGTATCCGATTTTACACAGATCTATAATGACTGTTAACCTAGGGCAACAATATGCTGAGAAAGCATGCAAAGTATCGGTACGCTTTGTGTACGCTTTTCGCGCCAAAATATTTACACACAGATTTTAAACAGCTTTTTTCCTGTTTGTCCCTGGGTTACAGCAGCACCTCTAAGACTACAGAAACAGACGTGATCTAACAACATAAACTGGTTTCAACACAATGCAAGTTACTTAACATGCATCTCCACCCTTTGTTGATAGATCAAAGTCTGTTATGGCCTGCAAGTCTGTGAGTGTGTGATGAACCGGATGAGCTCCCAATTGTTAAGTCTGATTAACTTTCAGGAAGAAAAGCATTACTTTAAATGTACAACTGTTCAGGCCGCTGCGACCGCTAAGCGTGTGTGTGTAAAACCCCTATCAAATACGTACACATTGCGTAAGCACGCCGGCACACTGTAAGCCCAAAGTAGCTACACGTGCGGCGGAATACACTTTAAAACCCCTAACAGGAAAGGAATGCGACACCAATTGTATATGCAATGTTAAGGTCCAACCCAGCAACAAATATTTACTCAAAAGGGGGTTACAACAGTAATACAATCACATAAGAGAATAGGCTACAATCAATAGATACATACGTTTGTTTGCCAGCGCCACACGGTCCCGGTCCTCAGTCAATCTGGATAGATGACCTTCAGAGAATGTCTCTGACCGGCCAGGAGGCTTGGCTTTTATACATTAGTCCAAATCATGAAACAATAGAAACTGTATTCTCTTCACCCATAGGTCAAAGGGCTGGTCATTTACAGTACAGTAGGGGTCATAGGTCGGTTTGAATAGGTGGGCGATGCCTGGTCCAGGTGCACTGGCAGATGTTCTCCACTGGGTTCCCGCCGAATATCAAGAGTACAGTAAATACAGTGTAATATTAATATTCTGTTCCTATGCATATCTATGCGCAGGAGCGTGCTATCTTCTGCAAACTGCTACTGGAATATTGCTCTTAAAATACTGTACAGCTGGATACCAAACACCACCTACTAACCTAATTCTGTCCCCTCATATCCTGTAAAGTCGAATCCCTCTGTTGTTATACCTTGGAAGTAAATGTAACTCGCTGGTGTGGTGCATGTGGGCTATGTGTACATGCTATGTGGATTAAATATGAAATATGTCTTTGTGGCTTTTCCATGCAAATGCATATGCTACCGTAATTACTCATACCACGCGCTGATATGCAGGACCTCGTGGGCCAATATACGCAATGTGCAAGTATGCGCATGCATGGCGGAACAAGCACGCGCATAGAGGCCACTTGTGGGGAGTTTGTATGTGATGCGTGTGACCATAATATTTTTGACTTCGACACCTTGCATCTCCACCCCGTTTTTGGCATTCCAGGCGGTTCGGGAGATACGGACTGCCCCCGAGGAGTGCTATGACTGCAGTGTCGGCTCATACACAGTGAGAGGAACCAAGTGCTATACATAATGTTAAAGTGTAGCACCTGGCTCCTGTCACTGAGCAAGAGATGGCATTTTGGTGTCACCCCTCGGCGGGTGACACCCGGGTGCGGCCCGCACACCCCTTATGATGCCACTGCATTGCTTTTTTTTTTTACTGTTACAACTGTGCATGGTTTAAGCAAACTTTAATTTCTTCAAAGCACAGCCTCCTATAACGTTCACACCTTACTCCTATTATCTAGCTGTTCTTTAACTTGGAAAATAAAAAAACATTATAGTTGTCAATATATATGGATGTAACATGAAAGACATTTTTCTGACATGCCTCTCCTACTGAGCTGTGCACACCCTCTTATATTGCTGCCACAAGCTCCACCGGGCCATGAAACAAGGATTTAATTGCACAGATATTGTCTTGCCAAGTAGCCCCTCTTGGTGCGCCAGGTCCTTTCAGACTCTGCTAGTGCTGGTACTTAAGCTGCTCCAGAAGATTGTGCTGATTATTTTAATATGTGACACTTGTATACAGTATCTTTGTGCAATTGAGTCTCTGAATCTGTATAAGACATGCTACAATGTAGTAGCCACAGCATTTTCAAATTCAAGTTTCATTGTGCTCCATATAAAGACTCAAAGGTCTAGGCACTAAAGTCCTAACAGTCATGTTTCAAAGCCAGCCTGTAGCATGGCAGCTAGGAGCTGATTTGTTGGTACTTTATCTCTGTTCACTTTATCTCTCTCCAAGGCCTTAGTACATAGGGCCTAATACAGGCCTGATTGCAGCAGCAAAATTGTTCTCTAATGGGCAAAACCATGTGCACTTCGGGGGGGGGGGGGGGGGGGCAGATATAACATGTGCAGAGAGAGTTAGATTTGGGTGAAGTGTGTTCAAACTGAAATCTAAATTGCAATGTAAAAATAAAGCAGGCAGTATTTACCCACAACCAGAAATAAAATAACCCACCCAAATCTAACTCTCACTGCCCCACCTGCAGTGCAAATGGTTTTGGCCATTAGAGAAAAAAATTGCTGCTGCGACCAGCTCTGAATTAGGCCCACAGACCCCTCAGTCACACACACCATACAAGTGTCGCATATCAAAATAATCAGCACAGTCTCCTGGTGCGTCTTACAGATATGTCTCTTTGTTTTGCAGCAGTATACCGCAGCGCTGCCGAGATTATAGCACAGCGCAACCTCCCACAGATTATGCACTCCCTATTCATTTTTATGTAAGTCGGGAGTGTGGTACGTACATTAACAAAATCTACAGGTACATTCTACATGGAAACCCTTTCACTGGTGCCCCAGTGGTATCCTCCCCAGTGTCCCCCATGGAATGCGCAGGAGGACTCCCAGGTCATAAACCCAGAAGTTCTTCTGTCGTAAAGGATAACTTTTTTCAGGAAAGAAGGATGTATCATATTCATACTGCGATGCGTAATACATCCTGCCCAGTGTAAGGCTGATCATATGACTTGCTATAGAACTGTCAGTTATCAACTGTATCTTTTAACTGTGTGGTCATACTCTGTGGCATCAGTTATATTACATAGCAATACACACATGTATGACCCAAAGTGGGCATTATAATTTATTATCATGTGGTCTATGACCACCATACCAGAGACGCCATGAAGTGGCTGGTGGCTTAATCATATCTCTGCAAATATATGTAACTGAGATCTCTGCATTTCTACTATAATATAGGATTTAAATCTCATTTACTGGTCCATTATAGTGTGCAGGGGAAATTCTGTGTTGTTTTTATGGTCAGCATACATAAAAATCTGTCCTCATACACCTAGCCTCAATACACCATACGATCAGAGCCGGATTAAGCTAGGGGCGACAGGGGCGGCCATCCCTGGGCCCCCACACACTGCTTCAGAGGAGTCTCTTTCCGGCGGCTCAGCTGATAATTAACAGCGGGCGCGAGAAGCTCCTCCATGCACAGTCTTGCGGGATTGCTTCACAATCCCACAAGACAGTATGTGCTCTGGTTCGGGGACAGCGCCGAGCACAGGGGGTTAGCGCCGGTGTCCTGGGGTAGCGGCAGTGTCCGGCGGCACAGCACAACACGGTGGAGCATCTCTAAATAAAACTACAACTCCCAGCAGCCTTTGCTGTCGGAAGCAAGGGATGCTGGGAGCTGTAGTTTTAGTTAGAGCTCCTCCCCTGTAGGGCGGTGCCGCTGGACACTGGGTGTGGAAGTGTCTTTGCAGCCAGGCAAGTAAGTGTGTGTGTGTGTGTGTGTGTGTGTGTGTGTGTGTGTGTGTGTGGGGGGGGGGGGGCTTTGGCAGCAACTTTACTGGTGGGGCCCCCACAACCTCCGTTGCCCAGGGACCCCACCAAACTTAATCCGGCCCTGCATATGATGTAAGAAGCCTGTCAACTGGGGCACATCTAGAGAGGAGGAGGCCCATGTGCAGGCTTCGGGACCCCTGGAGTGATGAAATGGGGATTTGGGCCGCAAAGCCATGCCCCCTACCCATGAGGTCACACCTCTTGCCAGCTAGGTCACGTCCCTTTTGATGGCACCCAGCTTAGCCTAATGCACTATTTATCCTCCCGCACCGGGTGTCCCCACTGTATTAGTGACTCCTCTGCTTCCTACCATCATTTCACCATATCTGTCTGTCTATCTTTGTTTTTATGTAATATTTAGGTTCAAATAAGCATACCTTACATTGTGAGATGTCATATAAACAGATACTGTTGATAAGTGAGAGTTCACTACATACTGTAACAATGATGTTGTTGTGAATGACATTATAATGGCTGTTTATGATATGGGCAAGTCATAGGATCAGCATACTGAGGTGAAAGATCACATCCGGTCTGCATTTTTAGTCTTACCATGCTATCCGGGATGCTCATGGATTACACAGGTTCTGTGTCTGATTAAAACCAGGTGAAATGCAGGATTGAAGTTAGCTAGCCACAGAACCTGTGTAATTCATTAGTGTCCCAGTTTAAATGGATAGTATTTTAAACCAATGCATTTTACCATTGCTATTTATTAATAATCTATCCAGTGCCAGATAAAAAAAAAAAATGGTTCATCAGATACTGGGTCTAATAGCCTTGGGATGTGCAGGGCTGACATCAGGGAAATTGCCGGTAATAGAGTCCCGGGCTGAACAGACAGGGGGGCACACATAAGGTGGTGGATCCACAGGGTGGCGGTATATCTAGTTTGGAACCACAGGTGGGCATGTCAGAGCACTGGCAGGTGGGAGGAGCCACTGCTGGTGGAAGCCAGCTCACAGGTTAGTTTGATGGCAAATTAATGAGCTAACAGATTAACATGTAAAACCCCACAGTGCAGATCCCGCTCAGGGTGCCGGTGCTCTCAGCTGCCACCTGGGTCTCGGAAGTCTGGGAAACAGGTAAGTTCAGTGCAGCCGAATTCTGCTGGTGGGTGGGTACACTGTGCATTGCACACATGCATGTAGCTGCTACATGCAGAGATGTGCCACCACTTGTGTGCATGTTGTGCCCATACACATTTACACACCCTTATACACATGTGCAAATGTATGCATGCATAACCACTCATAGCTAGTGTTTGTGTATATTAGAGATGTGCACCGGAAATTTTTCGGGTTTTGTGTTTTGGTTTTGGATTCGGTTCCGCGGCCGTGCTTTAGGATGCCACAGGCCGCTCCTCCTGTCTATTATGACAACAAAGGCCGCTCCTCCTGTCTATTATGACAACACAGGTTGCTACCCCTGTAGATGTGCACCGGAAATTTTTCGAGTTTTGTGTTTTGGTTTTGGATTCGGACGCGTTTTGGCAAAACCTCCCTGAAATTTTTTTGTCGGATTCAGGTGTGTTTTGGATTCGGGTGTTTTTTTTCAAAAACCCCTCAAAAACAGCTTAAATCATAGAATTTGGGGGTAATTTTGATCCTATAGTATTATTAACCTCAATAACCACAATTTCCACTCATTTCCAGTCTATTCTGAACACCTCACACCTCACAATACTATTTTTAGGGGGACATTTACTAAGCAGTGATAAGAGCGGAGAAGTGAGCCAGTGGAGAAGTTGCCCATGGCAACCAATCAGCACTGAAGTAACATCTATAATTTGCATACTATAAAATGATACAGAGCTGCTGATTGGTTGATGGGGAAATTTCTCCATTGGCTCACTTCTCCACTCTTATCATTGCTTAGTAAATATACCCCCTAAGTCCTAAAATTTGCACCGAGGTTGCTGGATGACTAAGCAGAGCGACCCAAGAGGGCGGCACAAACACTTGGCCCATCTAGGAGTGGCAGTGCAGTGTCAGACAGGATGGCACTTCAAAAAATTGGCCCCAAACAGCACATGATGCAAAGAAAAGAGAAAAAGAGGTGCACTGTGGTCGCTGGACGACTAAGCTAAGCGACACAAACACCTCAATATCACAGGAATTATTTGTTCTAATCAATGGTATTATTGGTCCAAATCACTGGAAGAAAATGACAAAATCACTGGAATTATTCGTTCTAATCAATGGTATTATTGGTCCAAATCACTGGAAGAAAATGACAAAATCACTGGAATTATTTGTTCTAATCAATGGTATTATTGGTCCAAATCACTGGAAGAAAATGACAAAATCACTGGAATTATTTGTTCTAATCAATGGTATTATTGGTCCAAATCACTGAAAGAAAATGACAAAATCACTGGAATTATTCGTTCTAATCAATGGTATTATTGGTCCAAATCACTGGAAGAAAATGACAAAATCACTGGAATTATTAGTTCTAATCAATGGTATTATTGGTCCAAATCACTGGAAGAAAATGACAAAATCACTGGAATTATTTGTTCTAAGCAATGGTATTATTGGTCCAAATCACGGGAAGAAAATGGAATGGATGGATACTTGCAGTGACACAGAGCTGCAAGATACAGCAATGGCCTACTGTACAACTATATACTGTTAGTCACCAAAATGCTGCACTGTAATACTAGAAGCTATAGAAAAGTATATATATTATTGTATATATCAGTACAGAGCGGTGTAACTGTGACCCATGTGTGTCCTGACAAGCAGTATAGAAGCTATAGAAAAGTATATATTATATACTGGTGGTCCCCAGTCCCCACAATGCAGCACACTGATTAGATATTTGCAGCACACTGAGCACAGATATGGAGCGTTTTCAGGTAGAGAACGTAGATATTTTCAGCACACTGAGCACAGATTATTTGCAGCACACTGAGCACAGATATTTTCAGCACACTGAGCACAGATTACGGAGCTTTTCAGGGAGAGAACGCAGCCACGTCCTCTCCGTTCAATCTCCAAAGCACGAGTGAAAATGGCGGCGATGCGCGGCTCCTTATATAGAATACGAATCTCGCGAGAATCCGACAGCGGGATGATGACGTTCGGGCGCGTTCTGGTTAACCGAGCAAGGCAGGAAGATCCGAGGCTGCCTCGGAACCGTGTAAAATAGGTGAAGTTCGGGGGGGTTCGGATCCCGAGGAACCGAACCCGCTCATCTCTAGTGTATATGTACTGTATGTATATGTGTCTGCATCTATGTATGTGTGTGTATGCTTAATGTCAGGATCACACCTCCTATTGCTTCAGAGTGATATAATAACCTGGGCTCTGATGACAGAAAATAATCTGTCTCCAGTTGCCACGATGTCAAAGTTATTACTGGATCTAATGCAGCTCTGGGCAGGAGGATGAGCTGCACCTTCGACCAGCCAGCCACAGTCAGGCCACGCCGCAATAGCCTGACGCAGAGCAGAGGCTGGTGACACCCTCCATCACAGGTTAGCTCCTCTTCCCGAATGCCAGCACTTACTTGGAGGCAGGGGCGCTGGAATGTTTTTAGGTTGGGGGGGGCGTAGAAAAAAAATTATTTTGGCGCCCCCTGGTGCTGGCCTCCTCTACCTTTTTAGCCCCCCACCGATGTGCGGATGAGCGCTTACCTGCAGATCCACGCAGGCGGCATCTCCTTTAAAAACAGCCTGCTACCGCAGGGTGCTGTGTCCTCCTATCTTCGTCGTGTCCTAGCCGCCGCCGGCTGTCTCTCCTTCACAGATGCATTACTAGGAGGAGGCGTGGCCAGGCTGGGACATCCCGGGACCATAGCCACGCCTCCTCCCAGTAATGCAACTGTGAAGGAAAGACAGCCGGCGGTGACAATTTCTATTGCCCAGGGATCCACCTGTGAGTGAACCCAGATGTGGCTGAAAATTCGAAGACGTGCCCCCACTGGGGCGGACTCCCTTAGCGGAGCCCCAGCGTCATGCGGTGGATTTTGTAGAGGCCGGGGAGGACTTCTGTTCCTGGGAACTAGCTGTGTTGTGCAGCTTTTTCCCTCTGCCCTTACCTCTGGCAAGAAAGGACGCACCTCGTACTTTGTTTCTTAGTGACCGAAAGGACTGCATTTGATAATGTGGTGCTTTCTTAGGCTGTGAGGGAATATAAGGCAAAAAATTTGATTTACCAGCTGTAGCTGTGGAGACCAGGTCCGAGAGACCTTCCCCAAACAATTCCTCACCCTTGTAAGGTAAAACCTCCATATGCCTCTTTGAGTCGGCATCACCTGTCCACTGCCGGGTCCATAGGACTCGTCTAGCAGAAATCGACATAGCGTTGATTCTAGAACCCAGTAGACCAATGTCTCTTTGAGCATCTCTCATATATAAGACAGCATCTTTTATATGTCCTAGGGTCAATAAGATGGTATCCTTATCCAGGGTTTCAATCTCCGCTAATAAGGTAACTGTCCACGCTGCTACAGCGCTACACACCCAGGCCGACGCAATCGTCGGTCTGAGTAAGGTACCCGAATGTGTGTAAATGGACTTCAAGGTAACCTCCTGCTTGCGATCAGCAGGATCCCTGAGGGTAGCCGTATCTTGGGATGGCAGTGCTACCTTTTTGGATAAGCGTGTCAACGCTTTGTCCACCCTAGGGGAGGATTCCCACCGTATCCTGTCCGTTGGCGGGAAAGGATTCGCCATAAAAATCCTTTTGGGAATTTGCAGTTTTTTGTCTGGAGAGTCCCAAGCTTTTTCACATAACTCGTTCAGCTAATGTGAGGGAGGAAAGGTTACCTCAGGTTTCTTTCCCTTATACATGTGTACCGTGTTAGGGACCCCCTGTTCCTCTGTGATATGCAAAACATCTTTTATTGCAATAATCATATATCGAATACATTTAGCCACTTTTGGCTGTAACTTTGCATCATCGTAGTCGACACTGGAGTCAGAATCCGTGTCGGTATTTGTGTCTACTATTTGGGATAGTGGGCGCTTTTGAGACCCCGAAGGTCCCTGCGACATAGGGACAGACATGGGTTGACTCCCTGGCTGTTCCCTAGCTTCCGCTTTGTCTAATCTTTTGTGCAATAAATTCACATTAGCACTTAAAACATTCCACATATCCATCCAGCCAGGTGTCGGCGTGGTCGACGGAGACACCACATTCATTTGCTCCTCGTCCTCCCTAGGAAAGCCTTCTACCTCAGACATGTCGACACACGCGTACCGACACACCACACACTCAGGGAATCCTCTTATCTGAAGACAGTTCCCCCACAAGGCCCTTTGGAGAGACCGAGAGAGAGTATGCCAGCACACACCCAGCGCTATATGACCCAGGAAAAAACACACACAATATGTTTACCTAGATAGCGCTGTATGTATTTTGCGCCAAATATGTGCCTCCCCCCACTTCTTTAAAACCCTCTTTCACCGTGGATAAGCAGGGGAGAGTCCGGGGAGCTTCCTCTCAGCGCTGTGCTGTGGAGAAAATGGCGCTGGTGAGTGCTGAGGAAGAAGCCCCGCCCCCTCGGCGGCGGGCTTCTGTCCCGCTCAAATATCTAAAAAACCTGGCTGGGGCTCTTTATATATACAGTGCCCAGCTGTATATATATACTTTTGCCATAAAACGAGGTTTATTGCTGCCCAGGGCGCCCCCCCCTGTGCTCTGCACCCTTACAGTGACTGCCGTTTGAGTGTGTTGTGTGGGAGAAATGGCGCACAGCGTTACTGCTGTGCGTTACCTCAGTGAAGATCTGAAGTCTTCTGCCGCCTCTGAAGTCTTCTTTCCTCTCATACTCACCCGGCTTCTATCTTCCGGCTCTGCGAGGAGGACGGCGGCGCGGCTCTGGGACGGACGGCGAGGGTGAGACCTGCGTACCGATCCCTCTGGAGCTAATGGTGACCAGTAGCCTAAGAAACTGAGCCTAACATTAAAGTAGGTATGTTTCTCTCCCCTCAGTCCCTCGATGCAGGGAGTCTGTTGCCAGCAGGCTCCCTGAAAATAAAAAACCTAACAAAAATACTTTCTTTCAGGAAACTCAGGAAATTCCCTGTAATGCACCCAGTCTCCTCTGGGCACAGTAGTAAACTGAGGTCTGAAGGAGGGGCATAGAGGGAGGAGCCAGTGCACACCCATACCTAAAGTCTTTCTTAAAGTGCCCATGTCTCCTGCGGAGCCCGTCTATCCCCATGGTCCTTACGGAGTCCCCAGCATCCTCTAGGACGTAAGAGAAATAGAGCCAAAGAATAGTACCAATTCACATTACCCTGTACAGTAGTGTCCGTTAGTCACATTACACCGCACAGAAGTTTTCGTTATTCACATTACACTGCACAGTAGTACCCTTATACACGTTACACCACACAGGAGAGCCACTTATACAAGTTATGCCAGATTAAAAGCCTCTTATACACGTTACGCCACAATAGAGCACCTTATACATGTTATGCCAGGTAGAGCTGCTTATACACTTATGCCAGGTAGAGTCCCTTATACACGTTATCCAGCTAGAGCCCATTATACACATTTGCCAGGTACAGCCCATTATACACATTATAGGGGTCATTCAGACCCCGCTGCAAAAGAGGCCCGCAGCGCAGTTTGTTGGTGGCAGCAAACTGCGCATGCGCAGTGGGCGTGAGGCCGTACACATTGTGGTCGCTTCTCCGATGGATGCAACCACAATGTGATTGACAGGTGACAGCGTAGCGGGATTAAGGCAGGGTGGTGACGGAAAAACGGGGGCAGGCCGGGACCATTTTTGGGGCGGCTGCATGACATCACAGACAGACGTTCCCCCAATAAAAAAGTCTGCTGACCGCCTGACAGCGCAGCCAGCCAACACAACCTTAGATCAGATGTGTCCGCAATCTAATTGCGGATGCATCGGGAGGCGGCCTTGCCCTGTGCTGGGCGGCCCTCAGCATGTGCAGGGATGAGTGCAGATCCGGATGCGTATGCAGCAATCTGCTTTCATCTCTGAATAACCCCCTATGCCAAGTAGAGCCCTCGTTCCCTCCACAGTGCGGCCCCAGTACCTGCAGGAGGTCCCGGCTCAGGCGCTGACTCTCCGCTCTCTTCTCCGCCTCCGGTGTCTCGCAGGCTTCGTTACTCCAGCAGCAGCGGCTCCATCCTATGTCGTCAGTGACGGCGAGAGGAGGAGGGGGGGGGGGGGGTGAAGCAGGTACTAATTACCCAGACCTGGGACTGATAGAGAGGTCTGCCGGGGGCCCTGGTGCACTGCACTCCCACCCCTCTCCCACCTTACTGGGCAGCAGCATAAGCTCTCATGTTGGCAGCACAGCACATGCTGCAGTGTGCTGTGCTGCAGTCAGGCAGATAGGCTGCTGTTCTCTCTCAGCCCCTGCCTTTAGGTAGGGGGGGGGGGGGGGGGGGTGATCACACTGATCACATTCCCCCCCTCGAATTGACCCTGGCTCAGCCAGGGCTGGGGACTCAGTCAGCGGTCAGGCACTGCACAGATTCCCCCACCATCACTTTTTCCATAAAGGGGCGTGGCCACGCCTCCCGCTATTAGGCCACGCCCCCAAAACGGCGCGGCAGCAGGGGAAGTCGGCGGCAGCAGCGTAACAGTGTGTGGGCAGAGGCCGCACACTGGGCTAGTGAGCGGCGCTACACGGGGCCAGCGCTGCCACTAGTTGTCATGCAGTTTGACAGGCGCAGCAGCAGGGTAGCAAAGCAGGGAGAGCGCCTCCCTGTTTTGTATGCCCTTGCTGAGCGAGCAGCGCTGACTCCCCTGCGCCTCTGTCATATTTGGGGGGGGGCAAGCTGCCCCCTTGCCCCCCCTATTCCGACGCCCCTGCTTGGAGGTGCTGGCGGCCCCTGCAATGCACACTGCCTGCTGTCACACTGTCAGTAAACTTATTTTGTGGATGCACAGCACTCTGGGAAGAAAACGTGCCAATCAAAAGGCAGCGGCACAGGTGGGCAGTATATGGGAGAAATTGTGACCAGAACAGAATGGTGATCAGGATAGAGAAAAGCACATAACACACAGTGGCCCAGATTTATAAAGTCTTGGAGAGGGATAAATTGCACATAATAAAGTACAAACCAATCAGCATTGAAGTAACATTTATAATTCTCATGCTATTAAATTATACAGAGCAGCTGATTGGTTGCCTTGGGCTACTTCTCCACAGGCTCACTTCTCCCTTTTCACTGCTTAGGACATCTCCCTTCTCTCTCTCTCTCCTGCCCTTAACAAGCCACTTCACTATAGAATGCCTCCCTTACTTCTGCTCTTGACTCTGTTAATCACTCTCACAGATCAACACCTCAACCCTGGCATTCCAAATTCACCAGCTATCTACAAAAGTGTTCACAAACTGCCACGCAACAGTGGAGGAAATCACATTCTAAGGCAGACTTTCTCCATTTCAAATTTATGGTCATATCCTAACCCTCTCTAACCAGTTGTATTTCAAGAAACTAGTCTCCTCTCCCCAGCATCTCTACGCCACCTTCAACTCCCTCTTTGCCCACCCACTCCTTACTCTCTTGCCACCTACTTCACATCCAAAATTGACTCCATATGTGAGAGCATCAAATCCCATCAGAGCCTCAGGAACCATCCCCTCCTTTCCACGACCACACGGGCGCTACCACTCCAAGCAAAAAGATTAAAAAAATGAACAAACACAATAAAAAAGAGAGTATAAAATCAATTATAGTCTCAATTCGTTGATGCAGGTGAATAGACCAGAACGTCACCAACGCATTTCGAGTTATCAACTCTTCCTCAGGGCAGTATGGTCCTCACCTGCATGCATACTTATTTATACTCAAAGTGACCCGGAAGTAACTCCCAACCTTCCATTCTTTCAAATATTCCAATTAACTCCATTATTCAAATTAGAATACTTGAATTAAAAAAAACGCATGCAAATACAATACATCATCACAATAAATCTAACAAAAAAAACATTATACATCTAAAAAAAATATTTACTTCCTGTGTGTCAGTTCTCATATAGCCTCCCAATGCTCATTTGTATTCCTCCCAGCAAGTTGTGTATACACTAACTCCTCGTATCCCTATAGTACACTTTCATTTAGCATTTTTTGAAACCTTTTCTTTTATTTTAAGTTCTTATATTTCGGCTGAGACACCATGCGTTCCATTGGTGTCCAACTGGAAGTTACATTTGCGTTCCACCCGCTTCTAACATGACGCACTTCTGGTATTCGCGGAGTGTTTTGCTATACAGATTCCCCAGCCGGAGGTTTTGTTAAAATGTTCCTCCAGGAAGCGCATCATCCCTTCCTGTACTACTAGACTCATTGGGGTAAATTTACTAAGATTCGTATTTTCCCGTTTGAGGTCAAAGTTCAATCACGAATGACATCGAAAGTGTAAATATGCAACTTTTTGAATTGATTACGACTAATTTACTAAGCTGCCGTATTCAGCATTTTCGGGTTTTCCGATGTCGATGTCATTCGTTTTTTTTGGCAGTGTTTTACGTGAGTGACTTGTAAAACACTGCCGACTTTAATACAATGAATCTCGGCCGGATCTGAGAGATCCGTGCTGGGCTTCATTGTGCACCTTGTAAAAAAAATAAAAATGTTTAAATGTAAAAAAAAAAATTGCGTGGGGTCCCCCCTCCTAAGGCAAACCAGCCTCGGGCTCTTTGAGCCGATCCTGGTTGCAGAAATATGGGGAAAAAATGGACAGGGGTTCCCCCATATTTAAACAACCAGCATCGGGCTCTGCGCCTGGTCCTGGTTCCAAAAATACGGGGGACAAAAAGCGTAGGGGTCCCCCGTATTTTTGAAACCAGCACCGGGCTCCACTAGCTGGACAGATAATGCCACAGCCGGGGGTCACTTTTATACAGTGCCTTGCGGCCGTGGCATCAAATATCCAACTAGTCACCCCTGGCCGGGGTACCCTGGGGGAGTGGGGACCCCTTCAATCAAGGGGGTCCCCCCCCCAGCCACCCAAGGGCCAGGGGTGAAGCCCGAGGCTGTCCCCCCCATCCAATGGGCTGCGGATGGGGGGCTGATAGCCTTTGTTCAAAGTGAATGATATTGTTTTTAGTAGCAGTACTACAAGGCCCAGCAAGCCTCCCCGCAAGCTGGTACTTGGAGAACCACAAGTACCAGCATGCGGCGGAAAAATGGGCCCGCTGGTACCTGTAGTACTACTACTAAAAAAATACCCCAATAAAGACAACACACACATACCTTGAAAGTATAACTTTAATACATACATACACACCTCCATATACACATACTTACCTTATGTTCCCACGCAGGTCGGTCCTCTTCTCCAGTAGAATCCATGGTGTACCTGTTGAAAAAATTATACTCACATAATCCAGTGTTTTAGGCTCCTCGGTAAATCCTTTTGTAATCCACGTACTTGTAAAAATAAAAAAACGGATACTCGACCTCGCACTGAAAGGGGACCCATGTTTTCACTAGAGATGAGCGGGTTCGGTTCCTCGAAATCCGAACCCGCCCGAACGTCATTTTTTTTTACACGGGGCCGAGCGACTCGGATCTTCCTGCCTTGCTCGGTTAACCCGAGCGCGCCCGAACGTCATCATCCCGCTGTCGGATTCTCGCGAGGCTCGGATTCTATCGCGAGACTCGGATTCTATATAAGGAGCCGCGCGTCGCCGCCATTTTCACACGTGCATTGAGATTCATAGGGAGAGGACGTGGCTGGCGTCCTCTCCGTTTATAGAGAAGAGAGTGAGACTAGAGTAGAGAGAGACACAGTAGTAATTTTGGGGAGCATTAGGAGGAGTACTACTACTTGCTGAAGTGATAGATAGATAGATAGTGTGACTGTATAATGTATATCTGACTTGTGGGGGAGACACTGACAGTGGGGAGCAGTTAGAGTCTGAGAGCAGGACTCAGGAGTACATATAACGTACAGTGCACACTTTTGCTGCCAGAGTGCCACACTGCAATTGTGACCACACTGACCACCAGTATAATATATATTGTGATTGTCTGCTTAGGAGTACTACTTGCAAGTTGCTGATAGTGTGACCAGTGACCTGACCACCAGTTTAATAATCACCACCAGTTTAATATATATATATATATATATAATTGTATATAATATATATATAATATTGTATACCACCTACCCGTTTTTTTTTTCTTTCTTCTTCTTTATACATACTACTATAGTAGCTTACTGTAGCAGTCTGCGGTGCTGCTGAGCTGACAGTGTCCAGCAGGTCCGTCATCAGTCATTACATAATAAATATATATACCTGTCCGGCTGCAGTACTAGTGATATTATATATATATATATTGATTTCATCTCATTATCATCCAGTCTATATTAGCAGCAGACACAGTACGGTAGTCCACGGCTGTAGCTACCTCTGTGTCGGCAGTCGCTCGTCCATCCATAATTGTATACCACCTACCGTGTTTTTTTTTTTTTTTTTCTTCTTTATACATACTACTATAGTAGCTTACTGTAGCAGTCTGCGGTGCTGCTGAGCTGACAGTGTCCAGCAGGTCCGTCATCAGTCATTACATAATAAATATATCTACCTGTCCGGCTGCAGTACTAGTGTGATATTATATATATATATATTGATTTCATCTCATTATCATCCAGTCTATATTAGCAGCAGACACAGTACGGTAGTCCACGGCTGTAGCTACCTCTGTGTCGGCAGTCGCTCGTCCATCCATAATTGTATACCACCTACCCGTGTTTTTTTTTTTCTTTCTTCTTTATACATACTACTATAGTAGCTTAC
This sequence comes from Pseudophryne corroboree, assembly GCF_028390025.1. Lineage (NCBI taxonomy): Eukaryota > Metazoa > Chordata > Amphibia > Anura > Myobatrachidae > Pseudophryne > Pseudophryne corroboree. Next base: position 149,701,690 of record NC_086449.1, read on the forward strand.
TGTAGCAGTCTGCGGTGCTGCTGAGCTGACAGTGTCCAGCAGGTCCGTCATCAGTCATTACATAATAAATATATCTACCTGTCCGGCTGCAGTACTAGTGTGATATTATATATATATATTGATTTCATCTCATTATCATCCAGTCTATATTAGCAGCAGACACAGTACGGTAGTCCACGGCTGTAGCTACCTCTGTGTCGGCAGTCGCTCGTCCATCCATAATTGTATACCACCTACCCGTGGTTTTTTTTTTTCTTTCTTCTTTATACATACTACTATAGTAGCTTACTGTAGCAGTCTGCGGTGCTGCTGAGCTGACAGTGTCCAGCAGGTCCGTCATCAGTCATTACATAATAAATATATCTACCTGTCCGGCTGCAGTACTAGTGTGATATTATATATATATATATATTGATTTCATCTCATTATCATCCAGTCTATATTAGCAGCAGACACAGTACGGTAGTCCACGGCTGTAGCTACCTCTGTGTCGGCAGTTGCTCGTCCATCCATAATTGTATACCACCTACCCGTGGTTTTTTTTTTCTTTGTGTCGGTGTTTGTGTCGGCCACTAGGGTCGCTTATCTTACTCACACAGCTACCTCATTGCGCCTCTTTTTTTTCTTTGCGTCATGTGCTGTTTGGGGAGTGTTTTTTGGAAGGGCCATCCTGCGTGACACTGCAGTGCCACTCCTAGATGGGCCAGGTGTTTGTGTCGGCCACTAGGGTCGCTTAGCTTACTCACACAGCTACCTCATTGCGCCTCTTTTTTTCTTTGCGTCATGTGCTGTTTGGGGAGTGTTTTTTGGAAGGGCCATCCTGCGTGACACTGCAGTGCCACTCCTAGATGGGCCCGGTGTTTGTGTCGGCCACTAGGGTCGCTTATCTTACTCACACAGCTACCTCATTGCGCCTCTTTTTTTCTTTGCGTCATGTGCTGTTTGGGGAGTGTTTTTTGGAAGGGCCATCCTGCGTGACACTGCAGTGCCACTCCTAGATGGGCCCGGTGTTTGTGTCGGCCACTAGGGTCGCTTAGCTTAGTCATCCAGCGACCTCGGTGCAAATTTTAGGACTAAAAATAATATTGTGAGGTGTGAGGTATTCAGAATAGACTGAAAATGAGTGGAAATTATGGTTTTTGAGGTTAATAATACTTTGGGATCAAAATGACCCCCAAATTCTATGATTTAAGCTGTTTTTTAGTGTTTTTTGAAAAAAACACCCGAATCCAAAACACACCCGAATCCGACAAAAAAAAATTCGGTGAGGTTTTGCCAAAACGCGGTCGAACCCAAAACACGGCCGCGGAACCGAACCCAAAACCAAAACACAAAACCCGAAAAATTTCAAGTGCACATCTCTAGTTTTCACATGGGTCCCCTTTCCCCGAATGCCTGGAACCCCCTCTGACTTAAGTCCAAGAAGGTTCCATCAGCCAATCAGGGAGCGCCACGTTTGGCACCCTCCTGATCGGCTGTGTGCTCCTGTACTTTCTGACAGGCGGCACACGGCAGTGTTACAATGTAGCGCCTATGCGCTCCATTGTAACCAATGGTGGGAACTTTCAGGTCAGCGGTGAGGTCACTTTCGGTCAACCGCTGACCTGAAAGTTCCCACCATTGGTTACAATGGAGCGCATAGGCGCTACATTGTAACACTGCCGTGTGCCGCCTGTCATACAGTACAGGAGCACACAGCCGATCAGGAGGGTGCCACAACGTGGCGCTCCCTGATTGGCTGAAGAAACCCACTTAGACATCAGTCAGAGGGGGTTTCTGGCATTCGGGGAAAGGGGTCCCATGTGAAAACATGGGTCCCCTTTCAGTTTGTGGTCGGGTGTCCCGTTTTTTTATTTTTACAAGTACGTGGATTACAAATGGATTACCCGAGGAGCCCTCTACACTGGATTTGGTGAGTAGGATTTTTTCAACAGGTACACCATGGATTCTACTGGAGAAGAGGACCGACCCTCGTGTGAACATAAGGTAAGTATGTGTATATAGTGGTGTGTATGTATGTATTAAAGTTATACTTTCAAGGTGTGTGTGTATTGTCTTTATTGGGGTATTTTTTTAGTAGTAGTACTACAGGTACCAGCGGTCCTGGTTTTCCGCCGCATGCTGGTACTTGTGGTTCTCCAAGTACCAGCTTGCGGGGGAGGCTTGCTGGGACTTGTAGTACTGTTACTAAAAACAATATTCATTACTTTGAACAAAGGCTATCAGCCCCCCATCCGCAGCCCATTGGATGGGGGGGACAGCCTCGGGCTTCACCCCTGGCCCTTGGGTGGCTGGGGGGGGGACCCCTTGATTGAAGGGGTCCCCACTCCCCCAGGGTACCCCGGCCAGGGGTGACTAGTTGGATATTTGATGCCACGGCCGCAGGGCGCTGTATAAAAGTGACCCCCGGCTGTGGCATTATCTGTCCAGCTAGTGGAGCCCGGTGCTGGTTTCAAAAATACGGGGGACCCCTACGCTTTTTGTCCCCCGTATTTTTGGAACCAGGACCAGGCGCAGAGCCCGGTGCTGGTTGCTTAAATATGGGGGAACCCCTGTCAATTTTTTTCCCATATTTTTGCAACCAGGGCCGGCTCAAAGAGCCCGAGGCTGGTTTGGTTAAGGAGGGGGGACCCCACGCAATTTTTTTTTTTTAAATTATAACATTTCCCACCCCTTCCCACTGATAAACATGCACGGATCTCATGGATCCGTGCATGCCTATACAAACACGGGATAAAAAAGCAGGTCTGTTTTTTTTTAGCACTTTTTCACGATTTGTATTTCAGCACGGCAGTGTTTGGCTATTGTCGGCAGTGTTTGTGTTTTGCACTTTTTAGTAAATGACCGAGTTCTAGCAAATTGCAGGCGTATTTGACCGATGGTGTATTGATTCGTGATTTTTTCCTAGGACTTCCAAAATATTACGAATGCCCTCATCACTGCCGAGATTTTTGCTTAGTAAATTACCGAGATGACACTTTGAAGAAAAAACGGCATCTCGGTCAAAATCGGGACCTTAGTAAATATACCCCATTGTAGTTTCAGGAAGTGAGTTAAGTGCTTCATTACTATAGAGGGGGTGGGACTTTGCATTCCACATATGAATCTACTATTCAAGGATATAGAATAAGCATTCCATTGCTACAAAAAAAGGGGCAGAGCTATGCGTTCCACACATAAACACACTATAAATACAGTTTACTTTTAGGAGGCATAATAAGTATTCTGTTACTACAAGGGGGGGTGGAGCTAGGCGTCCCACATATAAATACAATGTAAATGTAATCTAATTTCCGAAGGCATAATATGAATATTGAATACATTTTTATAGACAGCAGTACCCTTTCAGAGGAACAGTTTTACTTTAAATTCCTTATTAAGTCCACCGGGAAAAATGGTCCCTAATTTATGAATCCACATCACTTCTGACTTTACAGATTTCCGTAACTATCTTAACAGATATCTGGAGAATGGGGCAATCCCAAAACAAGTGTTTGATTCTCTCATGATAGAACACTCACATACCCTCCAACATTTTACACATAAAAATCGGTACAAATGCGAAAAGGGGCGTGGCCACAGGTAAAGGGGCGTGGTCACGGCCCTTTTCCTATACTTTCAATGGAAGTTTGGAGAGCCAAAAATCGGTACAGACCATAAAAAAAAGGTACAGTTGGAGGGTATGCGCCCCAAAACTCCTAGCATGTATATTTCTGCTGTGGGGTACACTGGGCTCCACAAGGGAAGACATAGGGGTGTAGAGTAGGATCTTGATCCGAGGCACCAACAGGCTGAAAAGCTTTGACTGTTCCCAGAATGCCTAGCACCGCCTCCTCTATAACCCCGCCTCCCTGCACAGGAGCTCAGTTTTGTAGTTGGTGCCACAGAGAGCAGGCACATAACAGAGGGGCTGCTCCAGGCAGCCCTAAGAAGAGCTTTTTATGAAGAAAAGTGAAGACTTCAAAGGCTGCAGCAGTGTGTAGATGTCAGGAGACATTCACTGCTGCAGCTCCATCTCTCCCCAGCGGCGCTGTATACTCCCGAGCCCTGGTTGCCAGGTAACTACAGCAGGAGGCTCCGGTTTTCTTCTATGGTCAGGCACACACGATGGGGGCTCTCCGGGATCGCGTGGCCGCGCTTCGGGAGGTGGTGAGTGGGTCCCGCTTGCGGGACCCGTACTTTATCGCGATCCGGCGCGGTCAGTGGGAGGCGGGCCGCGCGCGCTGGCGGTGGACACTGTGGCAGTACAGGCGATCCCACTAGATCACCAGGGCATGGGTGCAGGTCAGGTTTTCCCTTTAAACCAGTTTACTAGTAGCCCGCAGTACCCGGTGGTTTTGCCAGCAGGGGGATAAGGCTTAGACCTGGAGCCCCTCCCCCAGCCCCAGGGCGCCATTTCCAGCAAATGTTCCCGCCCTGGAGCTGCATATCTGTCTCTCCATCACTCCCTGTCAGTGTCTGGGCGCCATTTCTCTCAGCTACACTGTTCCTGGGACTGCTTGGGCAAATCCTCCTATGTAAAGCCGCCTGGTTGACAGCGCTGTGACTTTACATGACACTTAAGTATTCTACCTGTCACTTAGACAGTGTTAGTTAAGAAAGAGTGCATTTAGTCAGGGTTCCCTTGTACAATTACCCTGTGATATACATCCAGTTCTTACTGTGCAGTGTTATATCTATTGATTACAAAGCTACATAAGCTGGTCCAGTGCAGTATTATTGTTAGTAATAACCTCTGCATTGTCTAACTGTGACTATATGTGTGTGCATTAGCTTGCTGGGTGGTTTCCATTCGTGTCTCTCACTCAACTTGCTATCCCTATATTCTATAACCTGAGGGGGCTTGGTGCGTCAGGTTTTATAATAATATAGGATATTCACAAGATATACTCTGATACGTATTTTTCTCTGTGTTTAGTCACCATATCGCTCCTATATCTCTACTTGTGCTGACTACACTGCGCAGGGGTTTTGGTAAGAGGTATTGGGCTGCTGCCAATTGTACTGTGTTACCTGATACTGCCAGTTTTATTATGTCTGCTTCTGAAGGTAACGGTTCTGGGGCTGAACACACTGCCGGTGTTGCTGAAGCCACAGATCCATGTGAGGAGAATATAGCAGCTGTGGGCTCTGGTTCTGGCGGCTCCTTGCTCCCCAGTGGGATTGTGGCAACGGATGTACATAATGACCCACCGTGGGCTGCTTTTTCTACGCTTCTATATACGCTAGTTCATAAACTAACACCCCCTATGGGACCCCCTATGCCGGTGCAACCGTAAGTGGTCCCTGCAGCTAACCCGCCGTGGGCGGACGATTTATCTGCTCAATTAAAGAAGTTGAACCAGTCCCTGACTACTCACTCGCCTAAGTCCAAGGGGTCCTCTAAGCGAGCTCTTATCTCCTCACAATCCACTGCTGTCACTGACAGCTCGTCTGATGAAGATGGCACTTACACTGACCCCAGAGATTCTGACTCAGATACTGCTGATGGGGAGGGTAGTTCGCATGTGGATGTTCCTGATCTTTTGGAGGCTATTAAATTAATTTTACAGATTACGGATGATCCCGAGCCATGCGTCCCTCCTAAGAAACCAGATAGGTTCAAGCGTCAGAAGGTGGTTAAACAAGTTTTACCTCACTCTGACCACCTAGTGGATATACGTCAGGAACCCTGGGGAAACCCGGGTAAGAAGTCCGTGCCTCAAAAGAAGATGCTGGCTCGCAATCCCCTCGCGCCAGAGCTGTCTAAAAATTGGGAAACACCTCCTCCAGTAGACTCACATGTGGCTAGGATGGTGGTTTCCTCAGCTCTACCTGTCACTACCGTCACGTCTCTAAAAGAATCTACGGATAAATGTGTGGAGGGTTGTCTGCAAGCGATTTACACCCTCACGGGTGCTGCACAAAGGCCCACTATTGCAGCAACATGGGCTGCAGGGGCTATTGAAGCATGGGCCTTGGAGTTGGAAGCTGAAATCTCTTCTGACCATGCTAGACAATGCTTGTCATATATTGTCACAGCTTCTCGATATATTAAAGAGGCGGCTTCTGATGCCGGTATCTTAGCAGCCAAGGCCTCTACTACATCAGTCCTGGCTTGCCGGATATTGTGGCTGAGATCCTGGTCTGTGGATCTGGACTCTAGAAAAACCCTGGAGGTACTCCCTTTCAAGGGAGATATTCTGTTTGGGGAGGACTTAAATAAGATAGTGGCTGACTTGGCTACTGCCAAAACTGCCTGTCTGCCAAGTACTGCTCCTTCTGTGTCGAAGGCTAAAGGTACTTCCTTACTTCCTTTCGCCCCTTTCGTCCTTCAAGTAAAGCAAAAGGTCAGGCATACAACAAGCAGGCCCGCACTTCCAAACCTGGTAAGCCGAAGCCCAAAAGAGCCTGGGCTGCCCGTCAGCCAGCTTCCAAGACCGATAAGCCTGCCACATGACGGGGCGGGCCTCCCCTGGGTGGGGGGCCGGCTTCTAGGGTATACCCAGGAATGATTGAAGACCACTTCAGATGCCTGGGTACGGGAAGTCGTCACTCGAGGTTACGCCCTAGCCTTCAAGAACCGACCCCCTCATCGATTTTGCCGGACAGACGTCCCGTTGGACCAGACAAAGGCAAACACTCTACATTCGGTGGTACAGACCTTCCTGGATACAGGAGTTGTAGTACAGGTGACTCTTGCGCAGAGGAGCCGGGGGTACTATTCTCCGCTGTTTCTAGTCCCGAAACAGAATGGATCCTCCCGGCCCATTCTCAACCTCAAGGCTTTGAACAGGTTTGTGAAGGTTTCCAAGTTCCGTATGGAAACCATTCGCTCTATAGTTCTGGCCTTGGAACCTGGGGACTACATGGTCTCCCTGGACATACAGGATGCTTACCTGCATATTCCTATAGCAGCGTCACATCAGCAATACCTGAGGTTTGCGATTGGCAACCTCCATTACCAGTTTCGGGCGTTACCTTTTGGTTTAACTACGGCTCCGCGAGTCTTCACCAAAGTCATGGCGGTGATGACGGTGGTACTCCGCCGTCAAGGGGTCAGGATACTGCCATATCTGGACGACTTTTTAATCCTGGCAAATTCCCCAGAACTTCTCCTGCGTCATCTGGATATGACTGTCCGGTTTCTACAAGCCCACGGGTGGCTCATCAACTGGAAGAAATCCTCCCTGGTCCCTGCTCAGAGCATGGTGCACCTGGGAGCGCTATTGGACACTCACAACCAGAGGTTGTTCTTGTCCCAGGAGAAAGTCCTGAAGCTTCAGGACAGGATTCGTTGCTTCCTTTCTCGTCCGCAAGTGTCGATACATTCGGCCATGCAAGTGCTGGGCCTCATGGTGTCAGCATTCGACATGGTGGAGTATGCTCAATTCCATTCTCGCCCCCTCCAGAGGCTGATTCTACCCAAGTGGGATGGCCTACCTCACCGGATCAGGTCTCACATGATCTCATTGACTCCGGAGGTCCGTCTGTCGCTGCTCTGGTGGCTCAAGGACCGACAATTGTGCAGGGGCCGTCCCTTCTGGATATCCGACTGGGTCCTGTTGACGACAGATGCCAGTCTAAGAGGTTGGGGCGCGGTGTTGGAGGCGGAGCAACACTCCCTTCAGGGTCGCTGGACCAAGGAGGAATCCCTCCTCCCGATCAACATTCTGGAATTGCGGGCGGTCTTCAATGCGTTGAACCTGGCCCAGCATTTAATTCAGAACCGTCCTGTTCAAGTACAGTCGGACAACGCCACCACAGTGGCTTACATAATTCATCAAGGCGGCACTCGAAGCCGTTTGGCAATGAAGGAAGTCTCACGGATTCTACATTGGGCGGAACGCCATCTGCCGGCCATATCGGCAATATTCATTCCGGGAGTCCTGAATTGGTAAGCGGACTTTCTCAGTCGTCAGGACGTACATGCCGGCGAGTGGGGCCTCCATCCAGAAGTGTGTCAACTCCTAGTGGAAAAGTGGGGCCTTCCAGACGTAGATCTGATGGCATCTCGACACAATCACAAGGTTCCGGTCTTCGGAGCAAGGACAAGGGATCCTCAAGCAGCATTCATGGATGCGCTGGCGGTGCTGTGGAGGTTTCGGCTGCTGTACGTGTTCCCTCCGGTGTCACTCCTGCACAGGGTAATTCGGAAGTTCAAGCAAGAAAGAGGAATTCTGCTTCTCATAGCTCCAACGTGGCCCAGACGGCACTGGTTCTCAGACCTGCAGGGCCTATCGTCAGAGCGTCCAATTCTACTTCCGCAACGCCCAGACTTCCTCGTTCAGGGCCCCTGTGTCTACCAGGACCTAGCCCGGCTGTCTTTGACGGCGTGGCTCTTGAAGCTTCCGTCTTAAGGGCTAAAGGGTTTTCCGAGGCGGTCATTCAAACTATGTTGCGGGCCCGGAAACCGGATTTACTATAGGGTCTGGCATTCCTACTTTGTTTGGTGCGCATCTAACAATTATGACGCTTCCAAGTATAGTACAGCCAAGTTGTTGGCCTTTCTTCAGCAGGGCCTGGACTTAGGCCTGCGTCTGGCCTCCCTCAAGGTTCAAATATCTGCCTTGTCGGTGTGGTTTCAGAGAAAGATTGTGACCTTACCTGATGTGCATACCTTCACTCAGGGTGTGTTGCGTATCCAACCTCCCTATGTCCCGCCTGTGGCTCCTTGGGACTTGTCGGTAGTTTTGGAGGCGTTACAAGAGTCTCCGTTTGAACCTCTTGGTTCAGCTGACCTTAAGTGGCTTTCCCTTAAGGTGGTGTTTCTGCTGGCTATTGCTTCAGCTAGAAGAGTGTCGGATTTGGGTGCCTTGTCTTGTAGTTCCCCATATCTGATATTTCACCGTGACCGGGCGGTTCTTAGGACTCGTCCCGGATATTTACCTAAGGTGGTTTCTTCGTTCCACCTTAACCAGGAGATCGTGGTTCCGGCACTTGTTTCTCCTGATCTGTCTCCCAAAGAGCGGTCTTTGGATGTGGTATGGGCTCTCCGTATCTATGTGAAGAGAACTGCTTCTATTAGGAAATCTGATTCTCTCTTTGTGCTGCTTCGATTTCACAAACGGGGCTGGCCTGCTCACAAGCAAACTTTGGCCAGATGGATTAGAATGGTGATTGCACATGCTTATGTGAGGGCTGGTCTATCAGCTCCTGCTCACATTACGGCCCATTCTACTCGGTCTGTTGGACCTTCTTGGGCGGCCCGCCATGGTGCGACCCTTGAACAATTGTGCAAGCCGGCTACGTGGTCTTCAGTGAACACGTTCATAAGGTTCTATGCCTTCGATACTGCCGCTTCCCAGGATGCTTCCTTTGGATGCCGGGTTCTTGTGCCCGCTACAGTGCGTCCCCTCCCAAAAGGAACTGCTTTAGGACATCCCCTATGTCTTTCCATGTGGAGCCCAGTGTACCCCGCAGCAGAAAACAAGTTTTATGGTAAGAACTTACCTTTGTTAAAACTCTGCGCGGTACACTGGGCTCCACAAGGCGCCCACCCTGACGCACTTAGCTTCTTTGGGTTGGTATGGCATTAGCCACTGACACTTCTCCTGTCGTGAGAGTGTGGTGTATGTGGCTACTAACCATTGTCGTCTCTTTTCCTGCTACTGCATTGGGCTGGTTAACTAAAAACTGAGCTCCTGTGCAGGGAGGCGGGGTTATAGAGGAGGCGGCGCTAGGCATTCTGGGAACAGTCAAAGCTTTTCAGCCTGTTGGTGCCTCGGATCAAGATCCTACTCTACACCCCTATGTCTTTCCTTGTGGAGCCCAGTATACCTCGCAGAAAGAGTTTTAACAAAGGTAAGTTCTTACCATAAAACTCGTTTTTACCAAAGGTGCATAAAGACGCATACTCTCTGAGCCCCGGAGCCTCCTCTGCGTGTGATGTCACAGAAGTGCCTCCCCGCCACAGCGCGCCCAGATCCCCAGAGGCCCTGACTCCGCAACACAGCACCTGGGCTGCCGGCCTGGAAGCCCCGAGATGGCTAATGTAACGGATACGGTGGGTGATATCGCAGAGGGTAATGTCTGGACGCTGAATCAATGTAAAAGGTGACAATGCAGTGCAGTGCAGTGGGTGTGCAGTGTCACTGACACTGCACTGCACTCTCACCTTTTACATTTATTCAGCGAGTCAGTCAGTTCTGCCAGCCAGTCACTATTGTAAGCGCCGGTGTCCTAACGCACCGCATTACAGGGAAGTAGACGCACTAAATACACTACAGCTCCCAGCAGCCCTTAGCGCCAAAGCATTCCGGAGCATTCCAGTGCTAAGGGCTGCTGGGAGCTGTAGTTTATTGAGTGCATCTTCCTCCCTGTAGTGCGGCACGTTGGGACACTGGCGCTAACAATAGTGACTGGCTGCTGTGCGAGTCTCCTGGAGAGCCACTGCCAAAGGGAGGATAGCAGCCAAGCTGCCGACAGGAGGAGAAGCATTACCCGCCCCTCCCCCACTCACAGTGCCTCCGGGCCCATCCACGGCACCCCACACACACACCCTCCTACACCACCCGCCCCTCCCCCACCCGTGGCACCATCGCACCCTCCCCCACCCGCTGCACTCCCATACCCCCCTCCCCCACACACCTCTCCCCCACCCGCAGCACCCCGCAACCGCTCCTCCCCCACCCGTGGTGGCTCCAGACCCCCACCCGCGGCACCACCGCACCAGCTCCTCCCGTGGAACCCCCGCAACCGCCCCTCCCCCACCAGCAGCACGCCCTCCCCCATCCGAGTCTCCCCCGCACCCGCCACAGCATCTACTAGGTGAGTCATCAGGCCCTGCGTGCGCTGTTCATGCCGTTGCAAAAGGCTACGACCTCTTAACCATCACACGCTCTTTGTCCGTGCATATTTACCCACTCACACAATTATGATTGGAGGTAATACTCCATATAATACAACTATTGCATGCCACAAGGGTATGCAAGGGTTAAGGGGGCATGGGCCCTTACGACGGTGTGAAGAGCACCCGTAGGGCGCGATGAATCACCTAGTAATAATAATAAGAGACATTGTGAGATGAGTAGAATGATGAGCAGGATACAGTGGCTAATTGGTTTGTACGTCACCTTATTTTCCATATATAAAAGTCTGAGAAAATTGATTGCAAAGAATTGCTTGTAGTTAATTTCACACTATAATGCTAATGTTAATACACTTACTTTATGTAAAAGATGCAGAAAGTGTTGCAAACAGACATGGGGTAAATTTACTAAGATGGGAGTTCTATTGAAGATGAGATGTTGCCCATAGCAACCAATCAGATTCTACTTTTCATTTATCTAGCACCTTTTAGAAGATAATACCTGGAATCTGATTGATTGCTATGGGCAACATCCCATCTTAAATAGAACTCACATCTTAGTAAATTTACCCCCATGTCTGTTATTTTTAATTGTTTCCTTTTCAATAATCCTCAGAAGAATGAATTTGAGAAGAACAGAAAACTGCATCTAGTGCATTATCTTTTTATTGAATAAAACTTTTATGCCCATAAAATAAAAGGAATAACCATCTAATGTATAAATACGCAGATCTTTTTTTTTTATATATACTGTACCCAAGTTTAAAACTGATGCTTCTTTCTTGCTATATTACTGGAAGGTTGTTTTCAGAGGCGTTTAAACAAAGGAAGAGGGCCCATGTGTTGACTCCGGATGGGCCCCCACCTCTCCCCGGTGCCTGGTATTGTGCCAGAGTCTATTGCGCATGCGCAGGTCTCCAGAAACATGGGTGAGAGTGATCCTCCGCTATGCAAAGCAACCTTCCGGTTAAATAGCAAGAAAGAAGCGCCAGTGATAAAATCCCAGGCATATGAATAGATCTTAGGGTTTATTCATTGCACGTTCATCTAACCAGTCTTCTGGTAGGCAGGCTTTTATCATTTTATTGTTAATATTTTTTTAGAGAAGAAAGTTTTAAACTCACCTCTTCAGGCAAGGTATAAAATTCCAGAACTGTCCACATAACCTTCATAAATATTAATATCCAATTAATTACATCCCCTCTGTACAGTCTACACATCCTTACATACACTATTTTCTATTTCTTCAATTTGACATCCTCCTGACCTCCTGCCAACATTGCTGTGTGACTATATCATACAGCCCACCAAGAAATGCTGCAATTTGAGGCTAATTCAGGTTGGAACGCAATACATCATCCAACCGCAAAAACTGATGCAGGCGCATGCGCAGGGCCCATCCTGCACATGCGCCCGCATTTTCTGCTCCGCTCACCAGACTACACTATAGCTCCCCACACCGTACTGCACCACAGCTGCCCACACCACAGCTCTTCACACCACACTGCAGCACAGCTCCCTGCACTGCAGCACAGCTCACCACACTGCATTGCAGCACAGCTCCCCACAACACAAATCCCTGCACTGCAGCACAGCTCCCTGCGCCACAGAACAGCTCCCCACACTGCACCACAGCTCCCTGCACTGCACTGCACCACAGCTCCCTGCACTGCAGCACAGCTCCTTGCACCACACTGCAGCACAGCTCTCCATACCGCACCACAGCTCCCTTTACCACACTGCCCCACAGCTCTGCACTGCACTGCAGCTCCACACTGCACTGCAGAACAGCTCCTCGCACCGCACTGCAGCACAGCTCCCCACACTGCACTACTATTAATATAAAATTATTATGAGTCAACACCAGAGCCGGCCATAGGCATAGGCAAACTATGCAATTGCCTAGGGCATTTGATATGCCTAGGGGCATCAGCAGCTTCTGCTGATTACTGCCCCACAGCTCTGCACTGCACTGCAGCTCCACACTGCACTTCAGAACAGCTCCTCGCACCGCACTGCAGCAGAGCTCCCCACACTGCACTACTATTAATATAAAATTATTATGAGTCAAATGTGCAGCATTCTCCCAGCATTCACAGCTGCCAGCCAACAGAGAGGGACAGGGACAGCTGCAGTGGCGCCACTACCGATGTTAGACATCATGCCCAAATTCAGGTACGCTGCTGCGGCTCCCGAGTTCCCCTTCCCCCTCCTCTGCTTCCCCTGTAGCTGCGCCTCTGCTCCTCTCCTTGCTCCGGACAGTTATTGTACCGCAGCACACAGCGGCAGGCGGCTTGTAATGACTTGTGTGACTCAATACAATGCCGCTGGCTTTGGGCCGCTTAATAGCACCGGGCCCCAGTGCCATGCACTGGCGCAAGTTCCACATACCCTCCAACATTTTACACATAAAAATCGGGACAAAATAGGGAAAGGGGCCACGGGTAAAGGGGGAGTTGCCACGTCCCTTTTCCTATACTTTCAATGGAAATTAGGAGTGTCAAAAATCGGTACAGACCATAAAAAGAGGTACTGTACCTGCCAAAAAGGTACAGTTGGAGGGTATGGTTCCACCACTGCTACACTGGATAAACAACTGTGCCATTCATTGTTTCAGTGTGTACATTTACTCCATCTCAAACCTAAGATAAGAGGGAACATTGTCACTAGAGATGATCGGTCCAGATTCCATGGAATCCGAGCCTGCCACAACTTCCGGTATCCGAGTCAATCTGAGCCGCAGCTCAAATTTTCCTGCCAGACATGACTTCCAAATCGAGGCAAAACAACATGATCCTGGCATCAGATTCTCACGGGTTTTGGATTCGATATAAGGGGGCTGCGGCCAGAACTTACTCCAGTACAGGCATGCTGCTGTATGTAAGTGGCTGTGCGGTGCCCAGACTATGTCCAAACTCCATACAAGTGGCTGTGCTATGTCCATTCACACAAGTGGCTGTGCTGTGTCCAGACTCCATATAGAAGTGGCTGTGCTTACTATGTCCATTTAAAGTGCCTGTGCTGTGTCCATCCAAAAGTGGCTGTGCTGAATCCATTAAGCAGCTGTCCAGTATCCATCCACTGCAGTGCTGCCGACGCACCTGTCCAGTGTCCATCTGTACCAGTGTTAAAAAAAGTAAGCAAAAATTTTAAAAAAATAAAAAATGTTTATAAAACACTTTAAAAAAAGTCAAGAAAAGTAAAAAAGGGGTTAAAATAAGCTGAAACAAAGGTAAAAAAAACAGGTGAAAAATGGTTTTCTTTTGTGCTGTACCCCACTGTGTATCCACAACACACAAGTACTGTGACTTTGCAGCCCATACCCCACTGTGTATCTATAACAAACAAGTACTGTGACTATTGTGTATCCATAGCATACAAGTACTGTGACTACTGAGTATCCATAACATACAAATACTGTTAGTTTGCAGGCAATACCCCACTGCATTCACATAAGTGGTGTGACTTGTCAGTGTAATTTGCAAACACAGTAAAAAAAAAAAAAGTTAAAACAGATTTTTTTAAAAATGGAATAAAATAATGAAAAGTTTTTATTTGTGCTGAACCCCACTGTGTATCCATAACATACAAGTACTATGACTACTGCATATCCATAACTTACAATTACTGTGACTTTGCAAGCCGGACCCATAACTTACAAGTACTGTGACTTCGCAGGCCATACCCCCATTACACGTAAGCACTGTGACTTTGCAGTGAGTGGTGATTTTTGAAAAAAGTTCAAGTAAATAAACTGTAGTTGTTTTTGTACAACTTGAGTGTGTTTATCAATATGGATCATGATGATCAGTCGAGAGAAGAGCAGGAGCAGCAAGCAAATACTAGTGCTGCAGCTGCTGCAACCAGTCATGATGACGATACCAGTCCTTTAATGTCATCTAAAGCTGATGCTCAAAGGCATAGAGGATTTGAGTCAGGGCATCTAAAATAAAATGCAAAGAGCTCCTGGTGAGCAAGTTGGCAGCTCAAGTGGTACACAATACGATGACATCTCCTCCTAGCAGCTGCCAGGAAAAAAAAACAGCTTTCCCAAAAGACCCAGTGGTTATGCAGAGATGACACAACATTTTGACATCCAGTCAGGTTTAAAAGAAGTGCCTACAATTAGTTACACCTCTGCCTTAAATCCATCTGATTCAATCACCATTCAAAGGATGATGGAGGATCATTTTCATGACACCGAACAGACAGACATGTTACAGAGTCTCTTTGACTACTGGAAAGAAAAAAGGCAATTTAGAGGCCCTTGTACAAACTGGCTTTGCGTTGTTTAAGCTGCCCACCCTCCAGTGTGTACTCAGAGTTTTTAGCATAGTTGGGAACCTTACCAGTACTCGGTGTAGGAGGCTACTTCCTCAAAATGTATAAAAGATAATGTTCATCAAAATAAACTCAAAGTCCATGAGGTAGACCTTTACTGGCAATTACGTCAAAGTACAGAGACTTCTGGAATGGTGGATTCCAGCAGGGTAAAACTAATATTGTGTGTGGATGATGTACACACTGATGAGGGTGAAGAAAAAAAAGTGTCCGTCCCTGTCGCTGAAACGCTTGGTTTATTACACTGTTCACGTCCTTTTTAATATCCAACATAAGGGTGAGTTGGAGGGCCCAAGGTAGAGTGACCATATTATCCCTTTTACCTGGGACGCTCATGGATTACACAGGTTCTGTGGCTGATTAAAACCAGATGAAATATAGGCTTGAAGTCAGCCAGCCACAGAACCTGTGTAAGCCATGAGCGTCTCAGGTAAAAGGGATAATATGGTTACTCTACCCAAGGACAATTCCATCTTGCACCACTTTTCATTTCGGCCACTGCTGTGTGGCAATGTTTCAAAGATGTGCTATAAACTGCCTTGTGTTTGTGCCACTGCTCTGTCGTTTAGTAACCAGACAGCTCACTGCAGCTTTTGGCCTAAAGTGCATGAAAACAATATTGTGAGGTGGTCAAAATTGACTGAAAATGATTTTAAATTAATGTTATAGCGGTTAATAATACTCTAGGAACAAAAAAGGCCTAAATTATGTGATTTTAGCTTTCTTTCTATTTTGTCCTATTTTTGGAAAAAATCCAAAACCAAAACAAGTCACGGACGAAGTCTAAAACTAGACAACAAATTAGAACCAAAACCAGCAAAAATGGTCCAGCGCACATCTCTAATAACTATTAGCAAGATAAGACTACACAGACAAGTTCATTTGTTTCAATTAAATTGTGTTGGATGTCTTGCATACAGATAGCTTAGTTGAGAACTGTTAAGGCTAGGTATCTCTAATGGCTGGCCACCTGCCAGTGGATATTACTCGGGTGTGGGCAGTGGACCTGCACAGTGGATGCACATATGAATAATGTGGCATGTTGAAGCACACATGTGTGATGATTACTGACATGTAAATGTTGTTATACATGTACAGATGCACTGGGTTATGCAAGTTTTGCTTTGTAAAGGATAGCCATTGATCTACATACCTTTTATATCAGGGGTAAGTGTTTAAGGCAGAAAGGACAGGAAGAAATCCGCCTACAAACATAACACCTGCAAGACACATTACTTTTCCCCTGTGGAGGGTGTAATGCAGCTGTGTTTATTACTAATTGTGATGCAGTAGAAGGAGGAGGGGGTATAGTTTGTTTCCTTCACCCACCACCTTGCTTCCTGCAAATCATGTCTCAGTGAAAGAAAGGAAGTGTACGTCTATCAGTCAGACTGCTCATCAATGACAGCGCACCCTGATGTGCAGCCAGAACCTACCTGAGACCCTGGAATATTTGGATTGCTAAATAGTCTCCTATCTGCCTTCTCTGTTCTATCTTCTCAATACCGTGCGCAGTACTATCAGCACAATTGTAGCCCACTTTTCTCCTTTCTTCTCTTATGAAGTTTTCTCAGCTTACTTAACACTTTACCAGCCCACTAACCTATTGTCTTTCAGGCACTTTATTTTACCTGGATCTGCTCATAATGTCATATTGTTTATCCAGCATGTGAGCAGTAGGGGATTATAATTTATTTCCAAATGCTCTGTGCTTTCAATTATGGCCTTTTTCTTGAAGCTCCTGGGTTATGGAAGGGAGAAGAAGCATCTGGTGGAAAGTCAGTGGCTCCGTTGTGACATTGATCCGGAACAGAACTGGGAGATCCTCTCTGAGCTTGGTGATGGGGCATTCGGGAAAGTTTACAAGGTAAATACTAAAATGTTAGATGCCTAAATGTACAGTAATGCCATGGGCCTTTATGCTTCAAGGCAACGCCAATGTCTGGTGGGCAAGGAGGGGTCAATGTATCAAAACTGTTTAT
Source organism: Pseudophryne corroboree (assembly GCF_028390025.1). Taxonomy (NCBI): domain Eukaryota; kingdom Metazoa; phylum Chordata; class Amphibia; order Anura; family Myobatrachidae; genus Pseudophryne; species Pseudophryne corroboree. Next base: position 149,718,802 of record NC_086449.1, read on the forward strand.
TGTGGCTTGGGACCTATTTTATAGATGTACGCAATGTAAATACTTACTCTGCTGAGCGATTATTGGCCGACTGCTCGTGCATCCCAGTTGCACTGCACACTAGCCAAGTTAAATTTGTGAAGTCACTCGCAGTGAGGATTTAATCACAAAGTGATTGACAAACAGGGACTATTCAGGGACGGTTTTGGAGTATGATGGAAAAAAACGCAGGCACGTTGCAACCAGTTTGGGGGGTGTTTAACCTACATCTGTGATCTGATCTCATACGCAGAAAAGATTGTGCAAGCATCTCAGTTCCCTTGGTCATTCTGCGTGACCATAGGATCTGTGACCACCGATACTGAGATTTGTGAGGTCGCCGGTGGGCATTTCAATCCATTTCCAGGTGGCTATGGCATTAGCATATTTTAGAACCGGTTCCATTGCATATACTGTACATGAGCAAGCAAGCCATCTTTTGTATGAGCACAAATATGGATATTGGGGGTAATTCTGAGTTGATCGCAGCAGCAAGTTTGTTAGCAATTGGGAAAAACCATGTGCACTGCAGGGGGGGCAGATATAACATTTGCAGAGAGAGTTAGATTTGGGTGGGTTCTATTCTTTCTGTGCAGGGTAAATACTGGCTGCTTTATTTTTACACTGCAATTTAGATTTCAGTTTGAATACACCCCACCCAAATCTAACTCTCTCTGCACATGTTACATCTGCCCCTCCTCTAGTGCACATGGTTTTGCCCAACTGCTAACAAATTTGCTGCTGCGATCAACTAAGAATTAGGTCCATTGGCTTTGTGAGATGATGCATAACTTATACTGCTACCTACCAGTCAAGGGATTAACATTCAGCTGCTACCGGCACAGGTTCTTGATAAATATGGTGGAAAAGGTACTTAAAATTACCATTTTCAATTTGTAGAGACAAACAATAATAAAAAGTTGATAGATTTCAATAAAATAAAATGGAATTTATTAATTAGCTAAACATCACATACTAAAAACAAGAATGAATTCCAATGTAAACATATAGTTTAGGATATTGATGGAGCTTGAAAATAATTGGTAATGGCTGCTAATAAGTGTCTCCCTGGGGAGAAGGAATACAAACAGCTGGTGTTACCCGTGACGATGGAGACTTCCAGAGGTTTGGAATTGCCAGCAAGCAGGCTGTGCTATTTGTAGAACACTGGGTCTCTCCAATCGGTGCTGTACAGGTGAAGTCCCACAGAGAAAATTCCAAGGTAGCTTTTTAAAAGTCCATATCTGGATCCGTTTAAAGAACAGGACACTGGTGAAGTAGCAGCATTGATGCTGCTACTTCACCAGTGTCCTTCTCCCCAGGGAACTCTGCATATTCTCTCAGTCCGGGATCCTTTGTGGACACTTATTAGCAGCCATTACCAATTATTTTCAAGCTCCATCAATGCCCTAAACTATATGTTTACATTGGAATTCATTCTTGTTTTTAGTATGTGATGTTTAGCTAATTAATAAATTCCATGTTATGTTATTGAAATCTATCCACAGTTTTTATTATTGGAGAAACACATAGCGCCAGTTCATATTTTCTTTTCATAATTTTCTATTGGGACTGACAATCCCTACTGGCAGCTGTGACAGCGCGTCTGGGCCTGCTTGCTTGTAATAATAAAAAGTTACTGATGTCTCCAGAAGTCCCGGATTATGTAACAAGTCTCAATGGGACATATTTATAAAACATGGCTCAGGGCAAATATAGCAGTAATTTATTTTTAAAAAATAGTTCAAACTAAGTATAAAGCTGCATTTTTATACAGTAACTTTGAAGGCTACTTTTCTGGTATTAATGCAATTTAGGTGGCATTTATCGTGATGGCTAAGAGCAAATACATGTTACATTTAAATTCATAGGGATTTTGTAAGCTGCATCTTACAAACGTTGCCAATCTGATTTATTTTAAATAAAATAATTTTCTTGTTCCTTGGATATGGCACTTTACACACATACATTTACAAACGTAATTGTGATGTCATGCGCTTGCTTCTGTGCATATGCATTTGGTATTATGGGAAAATGCATGGATTGGCTGGCTAAAATGCAAGCACCTACTGGTTTGTACCAGCCGAAGGAAGAAATCAGGCAGAGGTTTCAATGCTGAGTGTATACAAATGGTTTTGGCTCATACTTGCAAACTAATTTAGTGTGGCTTCTGGTAGATGCTGGAGGGTGACATCAATGTGGGGAGTATGGGTGCATGGCATTGTGAATTGTGGTCCCTCTAGCACTGTACATTACCGTAACATCATGCTCCCGGCCAGTCCACTTCACTAGAAGTCCAGAAAAGCTCCAGAAAATTTGTCCAGGCTGAAGTTAGGTTCTTATTCAGATCTTCAGCCTCGTCAGAATTTGTGAGTCTCTGGGAAATGACGGGAGTGTAGGAAAGTATAGTGCCGCTACTCTTGCACCAATGTGCAAAAACCAAGGTCTCCCCTTGTGCAGGTGCAGGTACCTTCTCCACTCAAAAGCATTTCATTTTCAGGCACATTAGAGGTCCTGGAGATTGACTATAATCCAATACTTTTACTGGGATGCACTCTTATGTCAATGTGATGATGATGATGATGATGATGATGATGATGATGATGATAATAATAATAATAATAATATGATAATAACTTTCAAACACACAGCAGTGACAGTTATGATAAAGACAATCCCAATGTCCCCTCACTCTCAAGATTAAATTTAAATTGAGATGAAACCATGTGGTATTTTAGGAGAAAATTTAAATTAACAAATGTCAATAGATAAGTATTTAAAGTGCATTTTACCCTTTCCCTTCATAGCACATTTTGAGGTATGTGTGCAAGCCCACAAAGCCAGATGCAGACTGATTTTCCAGTAGTTCTAAAGAAAATAAATGCAATCCAACATTTCCTCAGGCAACACCGGGTCAAAATAAGCCCCACCTCTGTCTTCCATTTCACCCATAACCAATTCTGCCTGACCACACCCACTCTAAGGGAAAGTTCCAGCCCACTTCCCGGCAAACACTACCCATTTTGTGATCAATTAATTGGAACTGGAATGGTTGGGTAGTTTGCAAGTATGTGCACTCAAGCTCATAAAGAAATTCACACTTTTTTCGGTTCACAATTTGTCCCTCAAGTAGCCTTTAATGAGTCCTATTCTTACACTATCTCCTATTAGGCTACTACAGTGATTATGTAGCTCTTGCTTCCAGTCAAGATCAGAATAGCATTATGGGAGGGAGGTAGAATAAGACAGGGGAGAAGAAACCATAGAGAATTGTTTGTGGCTGTAGTGACTGGATCAGAATTGTATTCAACTATATAGGAGAACTACGTATATACAGTACAGCAACCTTCTGGTGGCAGCACATGCATTGTTTATGTTAAATGCATTACTTTCTTCTTTTAATATCTTTTTATTTTTTACTTGGTCTGTTTTTCTCAGTAAAAACTAATGCAGTAAAGGGGTGGTGGATAGAGGACCAGGGGCTGCAAATAGATTTAAGTTTCCTATTTATAATCACGTCAGGGTAGATGGCTCAGAGTCTACCCACGTCTGCACGTTGCCTGTAAATAGTGATGTGCACCGGACATTTTTCGGGTTTTGTGTTCTGGTTTTGGATTCGGTTCCGCGGCCGTGTTTTGGATTCGGACGCGTTTTGGCAAAACCTCCCTGAAATTTTTTTGTCGGATTCGGGTGTGTTTTGGATTTGGGTGTTTTTTTTACAAAAACCCCTCAAAAACAGCTTAAATCATAGAATTTGGGGGTCATTTTGATCCCATAGTATTATTAACCTCAATAACCATGATTTCCACTCATTTCCAGTCTATTCTGAACACCTCACACACAATATTATTTTTAGTCCTACAATTTGCACCGAGGTCGCTGGATGACTAAGCTAAGCGACCCAAGTGGCCGACACAAACACCTGGCCCATCTAGGAGTGGCACTGCAGTGTCAGACAGGATGGCACTTCAAAAAAATAGTCCCCAAACAGCACACGATGCAGAGAAAAAAAGAGGCGCAATGAAGTAGCTCTGTGACTAAGCTAAGCGACCCAAGTGGCCGACACAAACACCTGGCCCATCTAGGAGTGGCACTGCAGTGTCAGACAGGATGGCACTTCAAAAAAATAGTCCCCAAACAGCACATGATGCAGAGAAAAAAAAAGGCGCAATGAGGTAGCTGTGTGACTAAGCTAAGCGACCCAAGTGGCCGACACAAACACCTGGCCCATCTAGGAGTGGCACTGCAGTGTCAGACAAGATGGCACTTCAAAAAAATAGTCCCCAAACAGCACATGATGCAAAGAAAAAAAGAGGCGCAATGAAGTAGCTGTGTGACTAAGCTAAGCGACCCAAGTGGTCGACACAAACACCTGGCCCATCTAGGAGTGGCACTGCAGTGTCAGACAGGATGGCACTTCAAAAAAATAGTCCCCAAACAGCACATGATGCAAAGAAAAAAGAGGCGCAATGAGGTAGCTGTGTGACTAAGCTAAGCGACCCAAGTGGCCGACACAAACACCTGGCCCATCTAGGAGTGGCACTGCAGTGTCAGAAAGGATGGCACTTCAAAAAAATAGTCCCCAAACAGCACATGATGCAAAGAAAAAAAGAGGCGCAATGAAGTAGCTGTGTGACTAAGCTAAGCGACCCAAGTGGCCGACACAAACACCTGGCCCATCTAGGAGTGGCACTGCAGTTTTCTAGCGAGAGGATGAGTGCTTCCATCCTCATGTGAAGCTGAACCACTAGCCATGAACATAGGCCAGGGCCTCAGCCGTTCCTTGCCACTCCGTGTCGTAAATGGCATATTGCAAGTTTACGCTTCTCCTCAGACGCTTTTAATTTTGATTTTTGGGTCATTTTACTGAACTTTTGTGTTTTGGATTTTACATGCTCTCTACTATGACATTGGGCATCGGCCTTGGCAGACCACGTTGATGGCCATGACTAGTGGCAGCAGCTTCAGCACGAGGTGGAAGTGGATCTTGATCTTTCCCTATTTTACCCTCCACATTTTTGTTCTCCATTTTTTAATGTGTGGAATTATATGCCAGTATCAATAGCAATGGCCTACTACTATATATATGCGCACAACTGAAATGCACCACAGGTATGGATGGATAGTATACTTGACGACACAGAGGTAGGTAGAGCAGTGGCCTACTGTACCGTACTGCTATATATTATATACTGGTGGTCAGCAAACTGTGCAAAACTGAAATGCACCACAGGCATGGATGGATAGTATACTTGACGACACAGAGGTAGGTAGAGCAGTGGCCTACTGTACCGTAATGCTATATATTATATACTGGTGGTCAGCAAACTGTGCAAAACTTAAATGCACCACAGGTATGGATGGATAGTATACTTGACGACACAGAGGTAGGTAGAGCAGTGGCCTACTGTACCGTACTGCTATATATTATATACTGGTGGTCAGCAAACTGTGCAAAGGAAGGTATGGAAGGATAGTATACTTGACGACACAGAGGTAGGTAGAGCAGTGGCCTACTGTACCGTACTGCTATATATTATATACTGGTGGTCAGCAAACTGTGCAAAACTTAAATGCACCACAGGTATGGATGGATAGTATACTTGACGACACAGAGGTAGGTAGAGCAGTGGCCTACTGTACCGTACTGCTATATATTATATACTAGTGGTCAGCAAACTGTGCAAAACTGAAATGCACCACAGGTATGGATGGATAGTATACTTGACGACACAGAGGTAGGTAGAGCAGTGGCCTTCTGTACCGTACTCCTATATATTATATACTGGTGGTCAGCAAAATTATGCACTGTACTACTACTATATACTACAATGCAGCACAGATATGGAGCGTTTTTCAGGCAGAGAACGTATAATACTGGTGGTCACTGGTCAGCAAAACTCTGCACTGTACTCCTCCTATATTATACTGCTGGTCCCCAGTCCCCACAATAAAGCAGTGTGAGCACAGATATATGCAGCACACTGAGCACAGATATGGAGCGTTTTTCAGGCAGACAACGTATAATACTTGTGGTCACTGGTCAGCAAAACTCTGCACTGTACTACTCCTATATAATATACTGGTGGTCCCCAGTACCCACAATAAAGCAGTGTGAGCACAGATATATGCAGCACACTGAGCACAGATATGGAGTGTTTTTCAGGCAGACAACGTATAATACTGGTGGTCACTGGTCAGCAAAACTCTGCACTGTACTCCTCCTATATAATATACTGGTGGTCCCCAGTACCCACAATAAAGCAGTGTGAGCACAGATATATGCAGCACACTGAGCACAGATATGGAGCGTTTTTCAGGCAGACAACGTATACTGGTGGTCACTGGTCAGCAAAACTCTGCACTGTACTCCTCCTATATAATATACTGGCGGTCCCCAGTACCCACAATAAAGCAGTGTGAGCACAGATATATGCAGCACACTGAGCACAGATATGGAGCGTTTTTAAGGCAGACAACGTATACTGGTGGTCACTGGTCAGCAAAACTCTGCACTGTACTCCTCCTATATAATATACTGGCGGTCCCCAGTCCCCACAATAAAGCAGTGTGAGCACAGATATATGCAGCACACTGAGCACAGATATGGAGCGTTTTTCAGGCAGACAACGTATAATACTGGTGGTCACTGGTCAGCAAAACTCTGCACTGTACTCCTCCTATATAATATACTGGTGGTCCCCAGTACCCACAATAAAGCAGTGTGAGCACAGATATATGCAGCACACTGAGCACAGATATGGAGCGTTTTTCAGGCAGACAACGTATAATACTGGTGGTCACTGGTCAGCAAAACTCTGCACTGTACTCCTCCTATATAATATACTGGTGGTCCCCAGTACCCACAATAAAGCAGTGTGAGCACAGATATAGGCAGCACACTGAGCACAGATATGGAGCGTTTTTCAGGCAGACAACGTATAATGCTGGTGGTCACTGATCAGCAAAACTCTGCACTGTACTCCTCCTATATAATATACTGGTGGTCCCCAGTACCCACAATAAAGCAGTGTGAGCACAGATATATGCAGCACACTGAGCACAGATATGGAGCGTTTTTCAGGCAGGCAACGTATACTGGTGGTCACTGGTCAGCAAAACTCTGCACTGTACTCCTCCTATATAATATACTGGCGGTCCCCAGTCCCCACAATAAAGCAGTGTGAGCACAGATATATGCAGCACACTGAGCACAGATATGGAGCGTTTTTCAGGCAGACAACGTATAATATTGGTGGTCACTGGTCAGCAAAACTCTGCACTGTACTCCTCCTATATAATATACTGGTGGTCCCCAGTACCCACAATAAAGCAGTGTGAGCACAGATATATGCAGCACACTGAGCACAGATATGGAGTGTTTTTCAGGCAGACAACGTATAATACTGGTGGTCACTGGTCAGCAAAACTCTGCACTGCACTCCTCCTATATAATATACTGGTGGTCCCCAGTACCCACAATAAAGCAGTGTGAGCACAGATATATGCAGCACACTGAGCACAGATATGGAGCGTTTTTCAGGCAGACAACGTATACTGGTGGTCACTGGTCAGCAAAACTCTGCACTGTACTCCTCCTATATAATATACTGGCGGACCCCAGTACCCACAATAAAGCAGTGTGAGCACAGATATATGCAGCACACTGAGCACAGATATGCAGCGTTTTTCAGGCAGACAACGTATACTGGTGGTCACTGGTTAGCAAAACTCTGCACTGTACTCCTCCTATATAATACTGCTGGTCCCCAGTCCCCACAATAAAGCAGTGTGAGCACAGATATATGCAGCACACTGAGCACAGATATGGAGCGTTTTTCAGGCAGACAACGTATAATACTGGTGGTCACTGGTCAGCAAAACTCTGTACTGTACTCCTCCTATAATACTGCTGGTCCCCAGAATAAAGATATGCAACCCCCTGAAACAAAGTGAGAGGACACCAGCCACGTCCTCTCACTATCATTTCCAATGCACAAGTGAAAAATGTCGGCGACGCGCGGCTCCTTATATAGAATCTGAATCTCGCGAGAATCCGACAGCGGGATGATGACGTTCGGGCGCGCTCGGGTTAACCGAGCCATACGGGAGAATCCGAGTATGCCTCGGACCCGTGTAAAATGGGTGAAGTTCGGGGGGGTTCGGTTTCCGAGGAACCGAACCCGCTCATCTCTAAAATTTATAATTGGGACTGTTGCATAAACAGGGTATAAAACAAAGAGGTTAGATCACTGATTTATTAGAAGACTGTGTATATTGTTGCATGCAGATTTACACACAGACTGATTAGCCTACAAGACTATTTCCTTTCCTCACACATCATCAGTTAGCAGAGAAACCACACTGACTTCCTCCAGTAGATGTTCCTTCACTCACAATATCACCTCACTGCAGGCTGCACAAAGGGAACTGAAAACTCAAGCTTATATAACTTACTGAGTAAGAAGAGATCAAAACTTGAGCTATATATAGATAAAAGCCATATTGTCTGAAGGGGCTACGTTATTTAACCCTGTTACCTCTCTTGACTCAACTGATTCTTGGTTTCTGAAAAAAGTAAAAATAAGCAGAATGTAATGAGATCCACCACTGTGATAGTGAAACAAATCTAATACACTGAGGCTATTGATAAGCCTCTGGGCCCCATCACAATGGCACCCCATGCACCCAGTATAGCTACGCCCATGTAAATACCCCTTCTGGTCCATAGTGTCATTATCTAATGCAACCCATGTATAAAAATCAGGGGGAGAGAAGTTCCAAGCCAAGTTCTAGCTACAATAACCTTAGTTAGTGTCAGCAGCTTGAAAACGTTGCCATGGCATTAAAGGATTCCTCCAAATAAAAATCAAATAAATAGTATTAGGGTCAACATTCAGTCTTACATAATCCTTAGGTATGCGAGACACCCAAACATCCAATCAATTCATTGAAAAGGGTGAGCTGCTGTAGCCACCACCAGGGACAATAAATGACATTATTTCCAATTAACTATAAGGCCTGAATAAGGTCCATATTAATCCACCGTGAGCAGAAAATCACTAAGAGCCAGCTGCCAGTCATAGCAAAATGTCATCTCTGTAGAGCCCAATGGTGTCAAGTGTACCTCCACATATTCCAGGATGCGCTCAAATAAAAACATGTAAGAGGTTCTATTACAGCAAGTGCAGACAACGTAGGGAACAATGGACAGTCCTGATGGGGCCCAGGGCAAATGACTGATGCAATTGTGACACAGGGTTGGGGAATTATCCTAGAATTGAATCCAGTGCAAAAAGTTATGGCCGAAACCAAATGACGGAGAGCCACCCTGTTCAGGCTTATATTTACATCTTGTGCCATCGTAGTCCAATTTTCCTGTGCCTATACCTAGCACTCCTATGTGACTTGGGATAAATTGATACATTTCTTTTTACTGTTTAATCACATTTGATGCACAAAAGGAGGTATACAGTACATTGAATGTTAGTGGCTACTGTGAAAATACTTGTTAACCCCATTGAAGCAGCTCTTCCCTCTTCCAGTGTAAAGGGGAATACTTTGAATAGGCCATGACATTTTGGAGTGAATGCTATACATGAGTAGATAGCTAAAGGTTCAGTCCAATTATTTACTGCCTTTTCCAAACGCAGTAAGCCCCCATTTCCAAATCTACTATCGCCAGATTGGGATTTACATTTGGAGAGTGTAGTACCCACTTACATGTGCGTACCATGTAAGGACAGAAAATAATCGAATGGCCTTGCAAAGTGGCGTAATCATTTGTCACAACCCCCGTCCATCACTTTTGTTCCTCCAGAAACAAGTTTAAAATATTCGGCTCTACAACATCAATGTAAAGCCCATGAGTTCCATTCTTTCAACAGCAATGCAATCAGTTACTTACTCTTTGGCAATGTCCATGAAATCCATGGTTAGGCTGACACCTCCCTAACTCTTGGAGGAGCAGACAATTTTCCCAAAAGTGATCTCCTATAAATCTACTGTATCTCGGGTTAGGAGGGGTAATTAAGTTATTGAGTCTAGACCTCAATCAACCACTAAGATCTCTGCTATCTTACCATATATGCCCAGAGTCCTGATGGTATTTTGAATTCCTCCGCCCTCCACCCAGCTTCTTTCCATAAGTCCAGCTACACATTCTAGCTCAAAAAGTAGTCCAGTCAAAAAATGAATCTTAAAATATGGGTGGTGTGCAGCCAATACTGTAGGTCTGTTAATTAATTATTACCCTATAGATAATTATTTTTAATTTCATCCAGGAAAACTGGAATTAATGGAATGCTAATTAATTTCAAATTGGCTATGTAGCCATTATCAACAAAGTCAACAAACCTTATTGCTCACTTGTCCCTAGGGAAAGAAATAGCTAGGCAATTGGATTGGCATACTAGTGTCATTTAGCCATACAGTCACATGCCTGAGAATCCCAAGTCAGTTTCCCCCTAGTACATACACACTGATAACATTAACACATATGTCACTCAGTTGTTTTATACGTACAGTATAGCTATCAAAGGATTCTTCATATTTCAGTATATAGGAAAATTTGTGGCCATTACATGTTCAACAACAAGAAATAAATCAATAATGTGAATTATAAGTAACTGACAATTAGTAAAATCATATTATCGTCTGAAATTAAGATTCTCAATGCCACAGATGTGTTAGTTTTCTTTACGAAAATTGTTGCTGTAATGATGGGGAGTTTTGTCTTTGTCAGGTGCCAGAGGAAAGTTACAGAATGGCAAAGGTTTTAGACTATCAACTTGACCCACTTTGGTTCCCGCTAGTAGACGTTCACCCCCTCACATTAGTATCTACACTTCCCCTGAATACCCGCTCCTCAGGGGTGGTACTTCTTCTTATCCCCAAATATTCATTTCTCATATTAGTGCCTAGCCTAAAGGGGCATTACAAATGCCACGCTGCCTGTCCCTCCACAGCTACAGTGTGATCTCTCTATGCAGGAAAAGAGCAGAGTGACATCAACCACTGGAACTTTAATTTGCAGTCATATTATTAATGGCGTGGGGCTAGGCAATAAGCTTGAAGTATTCTCTCCTCCTACTCATGCTGCCAGTCTTGGCACTGATATAGAGATCACTACAGAAGAAAGTGCAGGTAGCTGGTGCACCACCTGGAAGCTTACTGGGCATTCTAGAACTTGAGGTTCCAAAACCCTTGATGAGCCACAGGTTTCTTATCCCTGATTTAAAGGACCCTAAGCTGTAAGTTATTTGGAGAGAAATAAGGGGAAGTAATGATGTCTAGGAACATGACTGGTACAGGAATAGAGAAGCACAGGGGTCACAGCTCTCCTTCAAGAACAAGTACATTTAATGATGGAAAACTGCAAGTATTTTCTCCTCTCTCTCTCTCTCTGCTCATAGACCGATGCATTACGTTAGGGCCCATTAACTGGAAAGAGGATTTTGGTGATAAAAACAGTAAATAGACTAACCAACCAATGTCACTCTGTGACCTCTTTCCTACCTATCATGTTAGGTTATTTCTGTGAGTAACTTTGGAAAAATAATGATAAACAAGTGGTTAAGAGGCAAATGAGGGCCTACCATGAATTGGACAATTCTCTCTTGTGAACAAAACAGACAGGTCCTTATCTACAAAAGTACAAATGTCAAAATACATGCGACTACTAGTTTGCATAATTTGCACCCCAGCGCTGTTTTTGAGTGCTACATGCTCTGTTAATTTGCGTTCCCCACAAGTGAAGGAAGATCAATTAGTTCTTCTTCTGGGGACTCTATTACACCCGCCCCCACCACCACCACCACCCCACCCCCACCCACACACAATGATTCAGGTTATTGGTTGCTATGGGCAACTGCTATACTTTATCTTTCTTGAAGGTTTGATACATCCCCCTATAGCAGTGTTTTTTAAGCACTGTGCCGTGGCACACTAGTGTGCCCTGAGCAGTCTCCAGGTGTGCCTCCATAGAAGCACAGCCAGGCCCGTCAGCGTTTTGCCGCTACTGAGGCCCTGGAACGATCAATACTGGTGGGTTTAGTGGTTGCAGAGCCAGTTCTAATTTTGGGCCCGGGCAGTGTTGGGCTCTTCTGGCTTTCTCAGATGTGGCTCAGGAGTTACCTATAGAGAAGCTGCGACATGACATCCTAGGACACGCAACTGCACCATGCATCACCATTATATTTGAATGTGCCTTGGCAATATTTAAATCTTGCTCAGTGTGCCGCGAGTTGTAAAAGGTTAAATATCTCTGCCCTATAGTGTCCTTTACAGTAAATTGAAGTTGGTCAGTGGCTAACTAAGGGTAATGACACACACAGTTTGTATCCTTACTTGTCATATAGTATCCGGAAAAACATAGAACAAACACAGAGTATACCCGTTCAGTTTTACATACACATATCACAATGCAAGTGATTGGTCAATTAAACAGAAACATAAAACTAACATTACAATGGTTGTTTTCACAGAAACAATCTCAGGCAACCAGTTGGGAGATTAACCAGCATAACCCACCCTGGTTTTCTGTAATTAGCTGTCCTGTACCTATTTGCAAAAACTAGGGAGAAGTTGGAACCATATGCCAAAGGCACACTGCATACAATTCTCCCAAGAAGGCAGGAAAATGTTTTATATTGTTTCTTTTATGTTTTGATTTTGAAGTTGTTTTTTCCCTGTATTTTTAGAATTTTAGGGAGGACTGAGCTATTGTTAAGAGTGACTGAGGATAGTATAGGTTATGATAATATTACTGCCTTAATGTGACTTTATTCATAACCAACTCTGTGGATGAAGCCTGATAGATGGCGACCCCTTCAGTGTTTGCTGGATACAGGATGGTAGGGTAAAATGAATTCTAAATGTGTTATACTTTTCCAGGCATATGACAAGGAGAGACAGAAACTGGCTGCAGTTAAAGTTCTTGAAATTCCATCTGAGGATGCTTTGGAGGATCATGTAGCTGAAATTAATATTCTGGGGCAATGTCAGCACCCCAACATCCTCAAACTCCTTGAAGCAGCATACTGGGGCCACCAACTCTGGGTAAGAGGGAAGAACAATTTATTCATGTTCAACCAAACAATTTACTCATGTTCAACCAATACAATTTACTCATGTTCAACCAATACCTACATAACTGCTGCAAATGAGCAGAATAAGGAGCAGAATGAGCTGGTACAGAACAAATGTCAATAAACAGTGCTGATAGAGCTTGGCCCTACAGGACTGGCAGCACAGAGTACAGGAACATAATGGACTGCCAGCAGATGGGAACATACAGGACTGGTAGCAGATGGTGCAATGGGAGCAGGGGCATACAGGACTGGTAGCAGCTGGTTCAGAGGGAGCAGGTGTATATCTAGGACTGGCAGAAGAGATGCAAGTTCATAATATACTGGAAACAGTGGGAGCATGTGTATACCCAACTGGCAGCAGAGAGTACAGTGGGGCAGTTAGATACTGGACTGGCAGCAGAGGGTACAGATGTATACATGACTCTCAGCAGTGGGTACAGTGGGAGCAAGTACATACCCAACTGGAGGAGAGGATACAGTGGGAGCAGATGCATACAGGACTTGCAAAAGATGGTACAAGATGCTTTTAGGGCTGATGACATAAGAGGTAGTGGAAGCAAGTGCATACAAAGAGGGTACATTGGAAAAAGATAAATTCAGGAATGGCAGTAGCGTATAACAAGTAGCTGGTAATAAGGGATGTCGGTTAGCAGTGGGTAGAGAGGGAACTACTGACACATCCATGACTGACAGAAGAATATGGGGTCTATTTACTAAGCCTTCGTTGGAGATAAAGTGGATGGAGATAAAGTACCAGCCAATCAGCTCCTAACTGTTATTTTTCAAACACAGCCTGTGGCATGGCAGTTAGGAGCTGATTGGCTGGGACTTTATCTCCATCCACTTTATCTTCATCCAAGGCTTAGTAAATAGACCCCTATATGAGAGAGCTGATAAGAAGTGGGTAGAGAACAAGATAGAGATATGGTACATATATGACTGGCAGAAGAGTATATGGGGCGGGATGTACTAAATGACATTGCCGCCATTCTTCACGATGCTAAGAGCATATGTACTTACATATGCGCTTAGCATTACGAAGGACAGCTCTTCCGATAAGAGCTGTCCTCCGCGATCACCGGCGTCTCCTTGACTTCCAGGTTTTGCCCCCATGTCATTCTAGCATGTGCAGAATGATGGGGGCGGCCGTGGGGCATGCTGGGAGGGACCAGATCGGATCCCTCACACAGCGCTGCAGAGAGAAACCCATAGGCGTCTATGGGGTATTGCAGCAAAAGCTGGCGAACCCCTTCGCAGCGCTGTCCTGCCGGCCGGGTGCTAGTACATTAAGAAAATGCAGTAAACGGGGTGTACATCTCGCCCATGATGAGGGAGATGGTAAATCTTGCCGGTAAGAAGTTGGTATAGAGGAAGCTGGTACATATATGACTGGCATCTGTGATTTTTCTCTTTCTCAGATTGTGGTAGAGTTCTGTGCTGGAGGAGCACTTGATGGCGCTATGATGGGTCAGTACCAAATATGGAGCAATTTATTGTTTGTGGGCTACAAGTCTCTGACGATGTTTCTCTGTAATCTCCTATATGTAATATCCGTACAAACACGCAGAGCTGGGACATGGCCTAGCAGAATGCCAGATCCGTGTGGTCTGTTTGCAGACCCTCCTTGGTCTCCAGTATTTGCACTTGCACAAAATCATCCACAGAGACCTGAAGGCCGGGAACATCTTGCTCACACAACATGGAGACATCCGTCTGGGTGAGTGTAATTAGGGTCAACAATTTTTTCTTTTCTCTCATAATCTAATTTCTTTATTGCATTTTGAGTCAATATCTGTGGTACAGTCATTCTACTGTCAGGCATACTGCTACTATAATGTATGTTACTGTGGTTTGTCTGAACCGACAACTATCCAATGGGGGGGGGTTTAGATATAACATGTGCAGAGAGAGTTACATTTGGGTGAGGTGTGTTCAAACCGAATTCTAAATTGCAGTGTAAAAATAAAGCAGGCAGTATTTACCCTGCACAGAAACAATATAACCCACCCAAATCTGACTCTCTCTGCACGTTATATCTGCCCCACCTGCAGTGCACATGGTTTTGCCCAACTGCTAACAAATTTGCTGCTACGATCAGGTCTGAATTACCCCCATTGATCACTTTGGAAAGCAAATCGAATTCTGCAGCAGTTCTGAAAACCTTGCAAGCTCAATACCTTAGTCAACAGACATTGGCCATTTCCCCACCACTACCAGCATACCACCACTTGCTGGGTTCCTTCCCTTAGGACCACCATTGTAATTTCAGCAGAATGTGACTATTTCACAGGATGAAGGATCATAGAGAATGCTGATTTTAGATGTGCTGTGAATGTGGCTGCTAACTGAATGGCATTGGCACTATATAATCTTGTACAACACACACATCATTTTCATAGTAGCTTAATGCCTGCATGCCTCCGGCCTTGATACCCTAACATTATCAATTACTAGGAATTGGCTTGTCTATCTATATGGCTGCTTATTGTGAGTAAAGTGCAACAGACAGGGGGTGGATCAAGAGCAGGGTCCCTGTAGTATATTTGTAATTGGTTGCAGAGATTAAGGTCTCTTTAGTAAATGTAGGAGTGGGGTAAGTGTCACTCTCTATGGCAGGTAGTAAGAGAGGCGGACAAGGTATGCCATTGACTTGTAGAAACCCCTATTCCCTAGGATGGCATTTGACTGATGAAAAGGTTGTTCTTTGTTTAAGGAACTCCATACAAAAGTCTGTCTAGTATGAAATGGATATATTCCCAGTGCAAATTCACTGGACATCCATAATATCTTGAGGCAGGGATTTATTGGGGCTGATTTTGAAAGGACACGGCAGGTTTCCAATTGGAGTAGGCTTGCACTCTGTGCCCATTTCATATAATGCCCAAGGGTAACTTACTGGTGTCAAATTCTACCTTAAACAAACTGTTCTAATCTTCCTGAAACATGGACATTAATAATTCACCAGTAGCTATTTTTTATTTATTTTATATGCCTTTTTCTGCCATGCGTCCACTGGAGCTTGGTACATTCAACTGCAGTGGGGGTAAAGTAGTCCTCCAAATCTGAGACGCTCCTCTGCACCTTGATGGGGCCTAAGCACCCAGCAACAGCAGGCCCAAGTCTTCCATCAGCTCATCAAACAGTGTGGCTCGACAGGTAGAAATGATGGTGAGCAGCAACTTGGAGTCTAGAGTCTTAAATTGACAGTGGGACTAGTTGGCGATTCCCTACACCGCAGGAAGAATGGCTTGTCTCAGAGGGTGCCAGTGCTGCAGTGCCCGCCATTTTTAGGAGGTCTATTTTCTCAAACTTTTAAGCCAATATGGGACTGCCAACTTTCAACCAATCATCATTTTCTAGAATGCAACAGAGAAATTATAGCTACAGTCTGACTGGTTGCTATGGCCAACACCTCCACTAATCATTTTTAGTAAGAAATGCCTTTAAAAAAAATTCACAAATCCCATTATATTTTATAATCTTCTGTAAATGATATTATAGTACAATAGATGTCGGATGTACTCCAATATATTGTGGATGTCACCGTCTGTTAAATAATGCATACAGTATACATCTACTAATGTCTTTTTGTGTGTTAGCGGACTTCGGTGTCTCAGCGGTTAACAGCCAGACCCTGCAGCGGCGGAGCTCTTTCATCGGAACTCCTTATTGGTGAGGTCTAAGACAATTAGTCCACACCACTTGCACACAGCATACATGTCCACAGTATGTGACTATGTCCTAGGAATCACTGCAAAACATACTTAACAAACTATAAAAATGTTATTTTTATGTTTTTGAGGAAAAATAATGAAAACTCAAAAGCAGGCGCATGATATAAATAGCTTGTAACTCAGAAATGTTGAATAAACACAAGAAATCACTTAAATAGTAAAACCACTTAATTATTATTAATGAATTGGTACTTAAAAACCGCTCTGGATACATACCATGCCAGCCCACATTTGTACACATACCCAAAGCAACATATATCTTTCATAGCCACAAAGGGCTCCTTCATTCACTAATAGCTTGCAGTTGTGTCTAGTGTATGTACTGGCACTGTAACAAATCTACTAGCAGTGGAAGTCGGATGCAGACCATGGATCAGGTACAGTACTTCTAAAAGAAGGCCTGGAAGTGTTATTAATGCTAGAAGTCTATTTTAACAAGTGATTGGGAGCCCAGCTAA
This sequence comes from Pseudophryne corroboree, assembly GCF_028390025.1. Lineage (NCBI taxonomy): Eukaryota > Metazoa > Chordata > Amphibia > Anura > Myobatrachidae > Pseudophryne > Pseudophryne corroboree. The sequence continues at coordinate 149,736,103 of NC_086449.1, forward strand.
GATATAATCAGGCGTAAATAATGTACCCATAAAAATATCTTTCAAATCAGAATTACAGGACCTTATCTTCATCTGTTTTCATTTTAGTTGAGTTCATTTTTAGATACCAGAGTTACCCACTTACTATTTATATTATTGTTCTTTATGTGTTTTCACCCTGTATTTTCCGATATTTGGTGTACATAAACTATTGTATGGAATCCCTATACTCAGAGTTACAGAAATGACTCATACATGGTTGCAGGATGGCACCAGAAGTTGTGATGTGTGAGACGTGTAAAGATGCCCCATATGATTACAAGGCAGATGTATGGTCTTTAGGCATTACTCTTATTGAGCTGGCGGAGACTCAACCTCCAAACCATGAACTGAATCCCACCCGTGTCTTGCTCAAGATTCTCAAGGCCAAACCACCAAGTCTGAAATATTGTCACTTATGGTGAGTCTACACCTCCCATTCAGAACATAGGGGTCTATGTACTAAGGCTTGACAGTCACAATGGAGTGCTGAAGGCAACTGTACACATTTGACATTTGTGAAAGAAAATACCATATGTTATGTTTTCTTTAGGTTATGCTTAACTTCTTCTATATACGATGTAGCTGGAGGTGTACCATGTAGTGTAAAAAGTGAAAAAGTTGAGATGTTGCCCATAGCAATTACTCAGCTTCAAGGTAGCATTTTTTTTAATATATATTTTATTTTATTGAAGCATGAATAAAAAAGCATAATTCGCTGAACATAAATGTACATAGTGTATACAATAAAATATCAACATTGCAAATCCAACAGCGAGACGTCATTCATTAATTATTAATCGGTAGCAAAGAAGATAATGAATTGTTGTGTGACAATCTTAAATTATAGGTTATACAAATTCTATTTAAATCCAGTAGGATGTGCGACCTTCACTCCCCACATCCAAATAAAGTCAGAGAAAACCGATTATTCAAGAACAATGGGGGGTCTCCCTCTAACATTCGTAGCCCATACCATGAAGTCAGACGTAGGCTTCTATGAATACCCTTACGTACTGAGATGGTTTGTGATGCAATGTAACTTTCCCAAACATCGAAGAATGGGCCAGCCTGTTTTTCTTTTTCGAACATAGGGGGTCATTCCGAGTTGGTCGCTCGTTATTTTTTTCTCGCAACGGAGCGATTAGTCGCTAATGCGCATGCGCAATGTCCGCAGTGCGACTGCGCCAAGTAAATTTGCTATGCAGTTAGGTATTTTACTCACGGCATTACGAGGTTTTTTCTTCGTTCTGGTGATCGTAATGTGATTGACAGGAAGTGGGTGTTTCTGGGCGGAAACTGGCCGTTTTATGGGAGTGTGTGAAAAAACGCTACCGTTTCTGGGAAAAACGCGGGAGTGGCTGGAGAAACGGAGGAGTGTCTGGGCGAACGCTGGGTGTGTTTGTGACGTCAAACCAGGAACGAAACTGACTGAACTGATCGCAGATGCCGAGTAAGTCTGGAGCTACTCAGAAACTGCTAAGAAGTGTCTATTCGCAATTCTGCTAATCTTTCGTTCGCAATTTTGATAAGCTAAGATTCACTCCCAGTAGGCGGCGGCTTAGCGTGTTCAAAGCTGCTAAAAGCAGCTTACGAGCGAACAACTCGGAATGACCCCCCTAGTTTCCACCCAATCCATTCTAAAGATGTTATGCAATTTTTCTTTATAAAGGGGAAAAGACAGGGGACTAGGTTGTATCCAGTTTTGTAATATTGTTTTTTAGCTGCTGAGCTTATGGCCAATAACAACTTCTTCCCTCCTTTAGTAATGCGTTGAGATTTTGGGGGGAAACCAAAAATGGCCCATTCATGGGAAAAGAGGACATAGGTGGTCATTCCGAGTTGTTCGCTCGCTAGCTGCTTTTAGCAGCATTGCAAACGCTAGGCCACCGCCCTCTGGGAGTGTATCTTAGCTTAGCAGAATAGCGAATGAAAGATTAGCAGAACTGCTACTAAATAATTATTTGCAGTTTCTGAGTAGCTCCAGACCTACTCCTAGATTGCGATCAGCTCAGTCCGTTTAGTTCCTGGTTTGACGTCACAAACACGCCCTCCCCCGTTTCTCCAGACACTCCCGCGTTTTTCCCTGACACGCCTGCGTTTTTTAGCACACTCCCGGAAAACGCTCAGTTACCACCTAGAAACGCCCCTTTCCTGTCAATTATTCACCGATCAGCAGTGCGACTGAAAAGCGTTGCACGAACACCAGCAAATCTACTAAATTTGTGTTAAATAACTTAGCGCATGCGCTCTGCATACCATGCGCATTTAGCAACAAATCGCAGCATAGCGAGAATGGGCCACGAGCGAACAACTCGGAATGACCACCATAGTTAATTAATGTAGTTTCTGCATCACGTTTGACTCTCAACCAAAAACCTCTGATTATTGAGCAATCTCAAAGGCAATGGCATAAATTCAAGGTAGCATTTATCAAGAACATTCTATATGATGATAGTCAGAAATGGATTGCTACCTATGGCAACTTCTCTACTTTCCACACTGGTTAATACATCTCCCCCATCTTTTCAAATGTTACCTCAAAAATAAAAAGTCTATATGATTACTTATGTTCAGTTCCATTGCAGTCAATGACTCTTCAAGGTTGAAGAGTTGGTCACCTCTTAGATTAGTTTATTGTGATTGATATTTTTTAACAAAACATAATTTGTTGTTTTCACCTTTTGATCCCAATTAGGTCTGCAGACTTTAATCATTTCCTAGACAAGTGTTTACATAGAAATCCGCAGGAACGATTATCATCCACCGAGCTTCTTGAGGTTAGTTATAGTGGAGTCTGCGTTAGAGAAAGCAGAGCAGTACAGGACAGTCCCGTCCTAATACTAAACTAAAGCCTAATAAATGTTGTCCTCTTAGATGTTCAGACAAATTTCTTAATTGGTCTGTATATGTGTCTTTTTCTCCTAGCATCCATTTGTGCCCAAGAGCAGTGACAACACCCCTCTGCGAGAACTGGTGGCTGAGGTCCTGGCAGAAATCACTGAGGAAGAGGACAATGAGAGTCTGAGAGATTGTGTCTCAACGGTGATGAAAATCCCCCCAAACTATTAATTTCCTTTATATATACAGGTACACTACGTATCCTGTGAGAGTTAGGGGTACATTTACTAAAGTGTGGGCGTCTCCCATAGCAATCGAACAAATTCTAGCTATCATTTTCTAGACTGTACAATATAAACGATGGCCAAAATCTGATTGGTTGCTATAGGCAACACCTTCACTTTTGCAAACCTGCACCTTAGTAAATGTACCCCTTAGTCCAGTGGTTCCCAAAAGCAGTCCTCAAGGCACCCCAACAGTCCAGGTTTTAGGTATGTCCCTGCTTGTGCACAGATGGTATAATCAAACTGACTGAGGTACTAATTAAGTCATCTGTGCCTCAGCTTAATACACTTAAACATAATTTGTTATCACAGTGAGAACTGCATAAAGGTTTATTGAATTTACTGTTTGTCATATGTAATTTACATAGTGCCACCACATGTGTTGTACAGAGAATATATAAATAACAATGCTGCGCAATGTGGTGGAGCTATACAAATAATAAGAGTAATAGTGATTAAATATGTACTATTGATTTACTGACAGCTTTTCACTTTTATCTGCAGAATAATTTCCCAATCAATGGTCACAGTCAGGAGGTTCATATCATAGATGCCCAGGCTCCTGGAGGCAAGTCATCTATAAGAACAGAGGACACAGATGCTGAACATTCCCTGCAAACACCCAGCCATGGAGGTCCTATGGAAAAAATACGTCAGAAAACACCATTGAAGGTGCAGAAAGGGGAAAGTTTCTTAAAACAGATGCAGAGACGCTCTGCTCCTTCATTTTCAGAGGAAGCCAGGGCGTCGGTAAAGTGGATGGTTGACGGCAAAAATCATAAAAACAAGGGAAGAGAATGGGCCAAAACGCAGGACAAACCTCTCCAGGACATTGCTGTTAATCCTCCAAACCATGGATTAACAGTAAATTTGCCTTCTGGGCCAGAAGTAGTAATGGTGGACAGTACTGAGGTCATTGAAGATTCTGAAAGAAAGGATCTTGATGTTGGGATGAGTACGTCTTGTGTTTCTAGTGAAGACTATAAAGAGCAAGTTGACAAATGCCTTCATCACACTCAGTTACCACCCAAGGAAAATGCATCTGTAAACCTATCCCCGGCCTCCAATACTGCAAGCCAAGCCCTGGACTTGTTTAGCCCTCTCACGCCTATTAGGCAGCATTCAAGGTGGAGAAGCAGTGAGAGTCTGAGCATTGGAACCAGGACGTTAACTAGAACATGGACAGTTCCTTACACTAGGAGGCAGCATTACACTGGTACTTGGGGGAAGTTCAAAGCAGAATTAACACATGGACAAGAAGAAACCAAGACGGAATCTGCTGAAACCACATTTCTATCTAGCATAGATTATAAACAGTCAGAGAGGTTAACTAATTTGGAAGCAGGTTTTGCTGATGATAAAGCAAATGAGGTTGGAGATGGGCGTATCCATGACACAGTACCAAAGGAGCCTTACTCTGATCATAGGAATGATGGAACCCAGACCAAATGCCCTCGGTCTGCATTTCATAATGATACAAATTCTGTTATACGAGAACATGGACATTCATTTTCAAATGAAAAGAGAGCATCGGTTAGATGGGTAACAGAGAAAGTTGGATCAGAGGTGAACATGAAAACTAGGCAAGAGAAACCAGAACTTTCTGAACTGCTTACATCCAGTGGTCCTGCCCCTGGAGAAACCACAGAATTCAGCCAGCAGGAGGTTGTTAGTGCTTCTGGTAAGGGAAATAAACACAGTAATGTGGTCAGACAGACAACTAATGAAGGAAAATACATTTGTGTAGAAACACCTAAGAAGAATGTAACAAGCCAGGCTGGCATAACAGACAATTGCACAACAGTAGGCATTACAGATGTATATACTTGTGGGCGAAGGGATCGAGAAGTGTTCAGAGCTAACCCACCAGTACATCATAGCCAAACGAGAAGAGGCAGTGTAAGCCTGCCATACTCTTCCAGGAGATTATTAAGGAGATGGACGATGCCATTTTCAGGGACTGAAAGAAGCATGGCGCCACCATTCAATTCAACAGAAATAGAGACAAAGTACAGAAAAAAGGAGAATAATGGACTTGGGATCACTTCTTTAGTTACTAAACTAGACAGATCTGATGAAAGTATGGGGTGTGCAGGTGAGAAAGGTGTGAGGACTGGTGAGAGCAATGGAGAAAAGGATATCATCCAGGGCTGTAATGATGTGATTGGAGCCCAGAAAAGGTTAAACTTTGCCAGATGTTCATGGACTGTACATCCTACTGAACGCAATGGTAGGGCCATTCTACAGAAAAATTATGGTCAAGATGAGAGAAGGGAAACAGAGGACATGGACACAAATCCAGAACATTCTGAGGAGGTAGGAGGCATTACAGAGCTCTTTCTCTCTCTATGTATATATATATATATATATATACACACACACACACACACACACAAGTGAGCTTGAAAGAAGAGCCCTTGTACCTCTATGTCTGTCGGTTATTGCCCAGTGTAGTTTTATTAGTGCTTTATTCCCAATAGTAAAGCATAATGTAATGTGTTGGTGCTATATAAGTAAATGTTGATTCTATATATATATATATATATATATATATATATATATATATATATATATTCATGAATAGTAAAATTCCTGCGCCTTCAGTGCTTATAAAGTGATCTGTGCATTATAAATCCTCATAGTGATTAGCATATGCGTACCAGATACATGTGAATAGCAAGCTCTTATCAGGTTCTTTCAAAAGGGATGGTCCTTCCTCTGTCCTCTTTCCCGGTCTGGTATACTCATTCATTTCAGAGATGATTTTTTTTTCACCTGCTGGTTCCTCTGTTCTGTTTCTTGTTCCTGGGTCCTCTCCAGGAACAAGGAATTTTACTATTTATGAACATTCTTAAAGGACCTATTGAAATATAGGTCAATCGAGAATCTCTGCTGCCACTTTATATTGGAGTGCTATTGTTATATATTGTACACTTATTTAAGTGATGCTTGGTTTTATTATTGGTTTATTGAATTCTAAGGCTGAGCGCTTTTTTCACTAATATATATATATATATATATGTATATATATATATAGTTACGAATATAGCGGCACTCTCAGGTCTTCATTCAAGAAAAACAGGACATCACCCCGTCAAGCAACGTTTCGGTTTTATTCCAAAAAACCGTCTTCAGGCTTACATAACAATACACAAACAAAGTTCTTACCTATATAGCAGCATATCACCATGTCTAAATCGTGCCAGGTGTGCACAGCGTCCATTTCCGCCAAAGCGTCAATTTCCGCTGACATCACCTGGAACGCAAAACTAACACTGTGTATTAACCCTTCACCAAAAAATCAATTTCAAGGGACAAAGACATGGACACATATATCTCAAAAGTCAATAAACACATCAGTGCAGATTAACTAATTCATTATGACTATATACAAAGTCAGACATATAAAAATGTTTATGCAACTGTAATTGTTGTTTATAGTTGAAAACTAGAACATAAATCATTACAACCAACTTTTAAAACAAAAAACTAGAGAAAGACAATGTTTCGTTTAATCCATGTGGGGCTATGGTATTTAAAAAATAGATCCACCTGGTTTCACAACGCAACAACGCTTTATTACGATCACCCCCCCTGCGTCCTTCAGGGATGTGATCGATCATTTTGTACCTTAAGCTGGATACATTATGACCCTTAGCTTTGAAGTGCTTGGCAACAGGTTGTTCCGAAACCCTGCCTTCTAGGGCTAATTTAATGGCACTCCTGTGTTGTGCCATCCTCTCTTTAAAGGTACAAGAGGTTTTACCTACATAAAGAAGTCCACATGGACACTTTATGTAGTATACTACAAAACGAGTGGTACAAGTTAGACAGTGTGTTATTTTAATTGCTTTACCCGAATGCGGGTGATAACACGTATCACCTGTTTCCAAGTAAATACATGTTGTGCAGCCTAGGCATCTATAATTGCCAGGCTTTTTGCTCAAAAAATTACTGGATTGTGGAGATGAAAAATCTGAGATATCCGAATGAACAAGCATGTCACGCAGATTCCTACCCCTCCGATAACAAGGTAACAGCTTGGTATTGGATAAAGATTTTAAATCGGGGTCAGCTTGCAATATCGGCCAGATCCTTTTTGCCTTAGTGGTCAGCTTTTTGCTTGCAGTAGTAAATTTACTTACATATACCAATGCTTCTTGGTCACCCTTACTCTTACTTGTTGATTTACACTTGGGGGTAGCTAGTACCTTCATTTTAGCTTGTTGTAACAACTTATTTGGATAGCCCCGTTGTAAGAATCTCTGGATCATCAAATCCATTTGATTCAACTTATCTTGTTCATTGCTACAGATGCGATGCACTCTGAGCAATTGAGAATAAGGAAGTCCCCTTTTTAGGGGTTCTGGGTGAAAACTGGAAGCTAGTAAATAATTGTTACAATCTGTTGGTTTTCTGAAAATAGAGGTGATAAAGCCAGTAGTAGATCTGTTAATACTGACGTCAAGGAAATGGATATTGTCTTTCTGAATGTTAAATGTAAATTTAATGTTAGGATCTCTCATATTAATCTCTGTCATCATTAGAACAAAGGACTCCCGAGTGCCAGTCCATAATAAAAACACGTCGTCTATGTACCTAAGAAAAAACGGAATATACCTCTTGTATTCCTCTTTAGCAAAAAAAAGTTGTTTCTCAAGGTCAAACATAAATGCGTTCGCATACGCGGGGGCCACAGGGGACCCCATCGCGCAGCCAAGCACTTGCAGGTAATAACTCTTATTGAATAAAAAATAATTGCGTGTGAGAACCAAGTTAAGAAGGTCAATGAAAACATTAACGTCTGGTCCATGATATAATTGCGGATTATCCTCGATCAATTTTCTGACCGCAGGAACACCCCTATCATGTGGTATGTTGGTGTACAGACTGACGATGTCAGCTGTACATAACCAACATTCCCCAGATGGTACATTCACACTATTCAATTTCTCTAGAAATGAAAAAGTATCTTTTAAATATGTACTCTGATTTTGAATGACAGGTTGTAAATAATAATCTAGATATCTAGATACTTGATAAAATAACGAGTTGCGGGCAGCAATGATCGGGCGACCAGGTGGATGGGTCGCACTTTTATGCAGTTTTGGGATCAAATAAAAAACAGGTATGGCTGGTGTTTTATTCATTAAAGCTGCAACTGTATCAGAGTCAATCAGACCATCCCTGTCCGCACCCTGCAATACATAGCTTAAATCACTAATAAATTCATATATATATAGGCCACACACAAGTCTGTTTTAGTCCAGACTATAAAGCAGAGCAAAGAGGGGGCAAGCCAGTTCTTTGTAGTCGCCCATCTGGCTGCTGAGAAAACATAACCTATGAATCCATGATCTAGGAAATTCCTTGCCCCGGTACCATGCAAGCACAGAAGCGCTCCCCTAAGTATGAGATAGTTATAAGTCCATATAATAATTTAAAAAAGCTTTAACCAAAAATATTTAATTACGGTGTATAGTCACTATATAGGCCATACCCTCTTAGGGATTCAGCCCCTATGGCAAAAATCAGAGACAATTGGGTTAAGGTGAGCCAGTCCGGAAGGGGGGAGATTTAAAATGTTCAAAGACATTTCCTTTACCTGAACATTTATATGTCCTTTCTTTACTACACGTGGACATGAACAGGCATAGTACTGAAGAACACTGAAGGACATTTTTTAGCAATGGGAATCTGGCACAGTGAATTAAAAACCATGTTTACGGCAAACGGTTTATACACCTATACCTTCCTCTATTCACAATGCAGCGTGAAGATGCCCATTCAGATCTAAATGACAGTGCATCTGAAGACACCAGAAAGACCATACGTATTACCCGGAGGTTTGTAGTGGATGGAAAGGAGGTGAAAGTATCTTCTTGCAAACGTAAAACTGATGAGAGTACAACAGATATGACTGAACGTACTGTTAGGTAAGCACGTTGTTAGAAAGGTGGAGATTTCTGTATTATGATTTCGTGGTTAGTGATGCAGACTGACCAAAAACCACAGCAAAATATCATAAAATCTTTTTCTTGGCTGTCACCACATTATTGCTGCACTTGGCCTTTATCTCCTTATAAAGTAGTGAAAGACAATATATCGTATATGGGAGAGTTGTAGCCCATACACTTGTGAGATCATTGGTGCTATCCTTCGATTTCAACTGCATCTGTGAGAGAAATCTAAGGATTGTATGCACATTTTAGGTACCTTGCGATGCAATGTGCGGGCACGCCGGTCGAATCTCGCGTCTCAAGATAGTATGTGCTGCACTTAATATTTATCGCATCGCAGTGCGATCGCATGGGTTCTTAAAAACACATGCTATATATCGCACTGCGATGCGCAATGGGCACCCACCGGGAGCGGCCAGAAACCGCTCCCACTTGGCGGTGACATGCCCATCACATGATTACCATGCGATCTAACGCATGATCGCATGGTAATCACTTTGGCAGTTCAGGTGTGATTTCATCGCACCTGAACTGCCGGTGCGATGCCCCGCGATGTTGCGCCGCGGGGCATCGCACAAGTGTATGGGCACCATAAGAGCCTGACAGAGAAACCTTCATGTGAACTGTTTAATTTACAGCACAAGTCCCTTTGTGTAGTACAGAAGCAGCTTTGGGCGCATCATGGGGCTGGTTCAGATGTGGTTGTTATGTTAATGCGATCACTGCTGCTATCTTTTGCCGTTCGCAATTGCGGGTGTATGCTAATATAGCAGGAAGCTTATCTGAGCATAGGGACGCCCACTGCTGCCTCCTCGTATCCATCCGGCGACGTAAATCATCAGTACCATCGTCGTAGATCAGGCAGCCCTCCACCCGCTGTTTGAGTAATCACATACTGCGCAAGTCTCCTGAGCCGCAGAGGACTCTCCAGCAGCAAGAACGCAATGGGTAGTTTATGCACGCCCCTGGAACGGCGTTGAACGGATTTGACACGCCTGCTTTCAGTTAGCCGCCCCCTGTTACCACCTCCAAATGCTGACTTCCTGTCAGACACTTTGCGATGGGATCCTCTATGTGAGCTTGATCACATATCAATCGTTACGTGTGCATAGTACAGTTTAGGCGTATGCCCAGTGAAAAAAACATTAAGCCACTTGCGTGCAACAGCAGCTTTGCGTCCGCATCGTAATCGGGTCCCGTGTGCCTTGATTTGCTACCAAGATGCATGGGTATACTGAGCAGTATAGAAGAACAGGGGTTTGCAGGGCCAGAGAGGAGGACCTTATAGTAATACAAATAAGAAATGTATTTTATTAACAAGGGTTGTTATTAAATCAGTAGGAGATTGAGCTGTGATGTACTGTTTATAAGGGGCATATTTATCACAATCCACATTTTTAATGCGCATGTGATACATATTTTTTGCATAAATCCGAAACGTGAAAATTTATATTTTCACATGAATTTACCATTTGTCTCTTGCCGGGAGACAGGATCCGATAAGATATTCTGGCGAAGAGCTGGAAGTGGTGTGATTGCTTAATGCTATAGCACTGCTTCCTGGGTCGTGTCCTCAGTGCATGTGCTACCGGGGCCAATGGAGAGGAAGAATTTACAAAATAGTAGGCTATAGGCTACAATATAATAATGCCATCTGCAGACAGTATGAGCTATCAGGGACAAGTTCCGGAATGCTTTGCAAATCCGCCAGCACAGCAGCACCCCCAGAAATCTAATGGGGCGGATTTGTGGATAAAAATGGAGATAGCGGCTATCCCGCAAATATTAGCCCCTAAGTGTGTACAGCCCCCTCTATAGGCACAGGGCAGAAGGGAAGCGCACATGAAAATGTGCACTTGGCAGGTCATCCAGGTGCCCCCGCTGAAACCAAGGCAATTTGTGATACCCATCTGGCGCGCTTCGTAAATGACTTCCAATGTTATACCTACAAAAAGTGAAGTCAGAGATTAAATCAATATTAATGAGAATGCAGTCTGTAAAATCTCTAGCAACAGTTGACATCACTAAGGCATGAGGCAACAAGTAATGTCACTGGTTCCGAGTGAACTGATGCTGCTGAGGCTGCAAGCTCATGAATATTGGGATCACTCCAGAAAATGGCTGCCTCCACTATGTGGAGGCAATGAATACACTTTAATTACGTATTGATCTAGCAATCTGTAGCTCCGCAGCTATTGTATAATAGCAACTCCCAGTATGCATTGCCTGTCTGTGGCATCTATAGATTACTTGGCAAGAGAATATTAAGCCAGCGCATGAAGTGCTCTGTTTAATGTATTCTGCAGGCGCCAGGAGCTACAGCAGCTGAGACTGTTGCAGAAGGAAGAGATGAAAGCGCAGAGCCAGCTGGAGCAGCGAATGCAAAGAGAAAGGGAGATCATGTTCCGACACATTGAACAGGAGATCATAGTAAGAGGGGGTCACGAAGCATAACTGTACTGCAAGCTGTTGATGGTGTATATGCATCCTTTTAGCAATTCCTCCATGGGGTGCTCTGGGGAACAATCAAGGGCAGACGGCTATTGTCTACAGGGATTAAATGCTTTATGTTTATTGAAGATCTATAAGGATGAGAAAAAAATACAGGTTTGCAATCTGATAGGTGTTTGTATTGGCACAGTCAATGCCAGTTGTGATTTGCTGGATCTATTGTAACGGTACACAGAGTTTTAATGCTTTGGCCTGCAAGCATTCAGAAACGGTGATGTCTGTGTTCTCCCAGGGAAAGAAGCAGTACTATGAGCGAGAGATCGAGGCCCTGGAGAGACAGATTGAGCAGGCACGAGCCCGGCGAGAGCAGGAGCACACTAACCGCCTGCGGCAAGATGCACTACGGCTCAAGGCTCAGCATCAGAAGGAGAGGAACAAGAAGAAAGCAGAGTTAAAGGACAAATGGCAGGAGGTGAGCTTGCTATTAATGCATTCTTCTTTTTGTTTGGTGCACCTGTCACGCACAGCTAAAGCAAATGTTGTTCTGTCCGACTGCTCTGGCTTGTCTGTTCTATATTTTGCAAAAAACCTAAAATAAATAAATTATATATATATATATATATATATATATATATATACACACACACACACATATACACACGTGTATATAGTGCGTGTGTATGTATATATATATATATATACACACACACACATCTGTTAGAATTCAAGTATGCAGTTTAACACACAGCTGCCATTGTAAAATACAATTCCGCTGCACACCTGTGCTGCTCCCTATCTGCCTGATGCCTAATGTATACTACACTCTGTATGTAAAGCGCAACGGAATATGCTGCGCTATATAAGAAACTGCTAATAAATAAATAATAATAAATGTTGGTGGGGGCTGTTGTGTGGGTTTTACAGAACTTGTAAAGCTTTGAAATTTGCACGTGGTTAAGTCGGGGTATATTTGCGACAAGGCAGAATGTGGAGGGTGGCAGGGGCAATGTGGCTGTTTTAGAACGTCAAAAATATGTAAGAAGTTCATTTTTTCTGGTGAATGGAAAGACTGTAGGAGGGTGATCACAGCACCAATTCAGTATGTTAAGTTTTGTCTCGCCATTACTAAGGGGACAGCAATGAAGCTGTGATTGGGATGAGCAGGATACTGTGAAGAGAGGTTGCTTTGTAAGATACCTCATGAGGAATATTTACTACTCACCCAATATGTCAGAAAGGGAAAATGGCTGCTGTCAGTAGGAGCTCACATACAGTAGGTAAGTTGTACAGCACAGGAAATACACCAGTATAGAAATACAGCCAGCCAGGGTAAGAGACTGTTCTCTGCCCATGAGAGCTGCACTCTAAGTATGACTTTCAGTTAGACTTGTGTGAGATGTGGTGTAGTTAACCTGTGGTACTACACATACCAGAATGCCCTGGCCCAGTTTTAAGATTCCATAACAGCAAAACAGCAGTCTGGGATGTGTAGTTCCACAGATTGCCAACCTCTGTTCTGCTTTGTGATTACTAATTATTTGTTTTACTAGAACAAGCAGTTTTCCCATCAGAACAAGCTGGTGTTTCAGTATATGTATATAGGGATTAGGCTTGGGTGGCCGGCGGTCGGGATCCCAGGGGTCAGCATACAAACGCCAGGATCCCGGCTGTCAGCCGGGGGCCGAGCACAACAAAGCCTCTTGCGGGCTCGCTGCGTTCTCACTGCGCTCGCCACGCTGTAGGCTCGGTGGCTCGTTGTGCTTACAAGTGGGAATAGCCCTGGGTCCCCTGCTGGCATCCTGGCGGCCGGGATGCCGCCGTCGGTATGCTGACCGCCGGTCACCTGACTACATCCCGTATATAGGAGGTCGTTGGTGAATAGGCATTTCCAGGTTTAGTGAATGGATGTTTGCCCCTAGGAATCTAGGACCTTACATGGGAGTGTACTGTATCTCACCTTGTGGATGTGCAAAAATTAGATTTCATTTTCAGAGATACAAAGATTGAAAGAATGGAAAGGGATGGGGATACATTTTGGCTGTGGAAAAATAATTGAAATGTGCAACTCTGTAGATAGATAGTCTTTAGTACTAATATAGTATACTTGAAAAGTAACCAAGCCACTTGCTCTATGCAGCCACAAGTACATCCATCTACCTCTCTCTTTTTCTGTGTATATATATATATATATATATATATATATATATATACACTGCTCAAAAAAATAAAGGGAACACTAAAATAACACATCCTAGATCTGAATGAATGAAATATTCTTATTAAATACTTTGTTCTTTACATAGTTGAATGTGCTGACAACAAAATCACACAAAAATTATCAATGGAAATCAAATTTATTAACCCATGGAGGTCTGGATTTGGAGTCATCCTCAAAATTAAAGTGGAAAAACACACTACAGGCTGATCCAACTTTGATGTAATGTCCTTAAAACAAGTCAAAATGAGGCTCAATAGTGTCTGTGGCCTCCTCGTGCCTGTATGACCTCCCTACAACGCCTGGGCATGCTCCTGATGAGGTGGTGGATGGTCTCCTGAGGGATCTCCTCCCAGACCTGGACTAAAGCATCCGCCAACTCCTGGACAGTCTGTGGTGCAGCGTGGCATTGGTGGATGGAGCGAGACATGATGTCCCAGATGTGCTCAATTGGATTCAGGTCTGGGGAACGGGCGGGCCAGTCCATAGCATCAATGCCTTCGTCTTGCAGGAACTGCTGACACATTCCAGCCACATGAGGTCTAGTATTGTCTTGCATTAGGAGGAACCCAGGGCCAACTGCACCAGCATATGGTCTCACAAGGGGTCTGAGGATCTCATCTCGGTACCTAATGGCAGTCAGGCCACCTCAGGCGAGCACATGGTGGGCTGTGCGGCCCCCCAAAGAAATGCCACCCCACACCATTACTGACCCACTGCCAAACCGGTCATGCTTGAGGATGTTGCAGGCAGCAGAACGTTCTCCTTGGCGTCTCCAGACTCTGTCACGTCTGTCACATGCTCAGTGAGAACCTGCTTTCATCTGTGAAGAGCACAGGGCGCCAGTGGCGAATTTGCCAATCTTGGTGTTCTCTGGCAAATGCCAAACGTCCTGCACGGTGTTGGGCTGTAAGCACAACCCCCACCTGTGGGCGTCGGGCCCTCATACCACCCTCATGGAGTCTGTTTCTGATCGTTTGAGTAGACACATGCACATTTGTGGCTTGCTGGAGGTCGTTTTGCAGGGCTCTGGCAGTGCTCCTCCTGTTCCTCCTTGCACAAAGGCAGAGGTAGTGGTCCTGCTGCTGGGTTGTTGCCCTCCTACGGCCTCCTCCACGTCTCCTGATGTACTGGCCTGTCTCCTGGTAGCACCTCCATGCTCTGGACACTACGCTGACAGACACAGCAAACCTTCTTGCCACAGTACGCATTGATGTGCCATCCTAGATGAGCTGCACTACCTGAGCCACTTGTGTGGGTTGTAGGGAGGTCATACAGGCACGTGTAGGCCACACACACTACTGAGCCTCATTTTGACTTGTTTTAAGGACATTACATCAAAGTTGGATCAGCCTGTAGTGTGTTTTTCCACTTTACTTTTGAGGGTGACTCCAAATCCAGACCTCCATGGGTTAATAAATTTGATTTCCATTGATAATTTTTGTGTGATTTTGTTGTCAGCACATTCAACTATGTAAAGAACAAAGTATTTAATAAGAATTTTTCATCCATTCAGATCTAGGATGTGTTATTTTAGTATTCCCTTTATTTTTTTGAGCAGTGTATATATATATATATATATATATATATATATATATATATATATATATATATAGCGCTGAAAAGTCAATAATACACAAGTCTTTCTTGCTATATCATGCCTGAGTGCCGTTTATGTCTGGTTGGGTTTTTTCTGTATTAGTTACCAGCCCATCAAAATGACGGAACAGAACAGAACAGTAATATCAGCGCTGGCGGCTGTGCGTGTCCTAATGAAGCAACACATGAACTGCTCAGTCATGCACCAGTTAGTGGCCGCCGGTGCGCAAAACACTTGAATTCCCCCCATAGAGGTGAGGAGCAGTGTTAGCCTTTTATTATAAAAGATTTTGGCACCCAGCTATATCCTGTACTAATAATAAGAGTGCTGGCAGATTCAGTACGTATGTATGTATGTATATATATATATACACCAATAGATTTAGAGATAGAATAAAAAAAATAAACGTGTTGTCAGTTGAAAAATAGCATTAGCGTCCCTTCACTATTAGACGGTAATTATAATGTGAGCAAGAGTTAAATGAATAGCTTTCTAAATTACTTATTAGTAGAGTGTAACAAGTGATAGGAGGCTGTGTGTTGTAGTGATTAGGGGGTCTATTCATAAAGAAAACAAAAAATTAATTGTTACTTATCACTATAATTGTTACTAATCACCTATTTGCAATTTTTTGTTCCTAATTAATGTTTCTGGCACAATATTGATCACTGTGTGTTGATTAGTGGAATAAATGTAAATTAAATCCATCCTGGTTCAATTCTGTAGCATAGCAAAATGTGAAAAGGTTTAAAGGAGGTGAATACCTTAAATAGCCTCTATTGATGGCCTCAGGCTTAATTTCTTGGTTAATTTGTGAGATTAGTTTACTGATCGTTTCCTCTCTCCACAGGAGAAGTTTCTTGTAAAGCAACAGCAGGAGCTGAACTCGGCCTTGCAGAAATTAGTAAATGAACATAAGAAAAAGGTCATTAGTATCGAAAGGGAGAATCTCTGCAAAATCCACAGCTTGAAGAGAGGTAAGCAGGAGACAGAAGTCCAAATCCAGTGATTTATTATGATTTTGTGCAGGACATTAATTCTAGGTAGCTATTATATTTTTGAACAACTTTTAATGCAAATTAACAAAACAATGTAGACATTAAAAGTTGTTCATTTAGTACAGTGTATGAAGAGTACTTTAGCATAGCTAGATTAAAGGGAAGATTCCAATGATGTGTGGCTGCGTGTACTGCGGGTAATTACAAGGATAACCGTGCTCTCTCCTCTTTGGGTTGAAAGCAAAACCAAGCAAAATTTTCCTGCCCGGATAAACCACATTCAAGTAGCTGCTAATTGAATCTCCCTCTCAAACTTTCGGAGCAGTTACTGTAGACCAGAGGTTCCCAAAAGCGGTCCTCATGAACCCCTAACAGTCCAGGTTTGTAAGATATCCATAGCTCAGCACAGATGGTTAAATCAAAGTGACTGAGGTACTAATTAAGTCACTTGTGGCCAAGCATGGATATACTTAAAACCTGGGCTGTTAGGGGTCCTTGAGGTCCGAGTTTGGGAACCTCTGCTGTAGACCTTCACAAATATGTTCAATGTTCATGTGATTTCTCTGAAATTAATATGATGGGGGGAATTCAATTCAATGCATTGTGCCACCGGGCATCACCACAATGCCTGGCTGTGCACATATAGACCATATACAATAGGACCAACATTGCAATTATTTCCTTGCACTTTTAAGGGGTGCGAGAGAATACATGCGATGCTGGTGGGTGTAATGTGTCGTTCCAGAATGGCACATTGTGCCCATCATGCTTAATTGAATTCCACCCTATGGTATGTCACTTAGGGAAAGAGTTATCAAAGCCTGGAGAGAGATAACATGGAAGAGATACAGTACTAACCAGTCAGCTCCTAACTACCATGTTACAGGCTTTGTTTGAAAAATGACAGTTAGGAGATGATTGATTAGTATTTTGGGGTCTATTCACGTAGATATGAGGTTATGAATTGTTACTTTTCACTATATATCACCTCAGTTCGAAGCAATATATAGCATTGTTTAGTAGCAATACATGTATACATCTCTGTGGCCACTCATCAAATGATCTGGCTACAATCATGAAAAGCAGATAATGACTCTAAAAAGGCTCTTAAAGCCTTGCTATTTACTGGTAAAGAATTATACAACAGTGGCTACTCTAGCAGCCTCTAAGACTGCCTTTCTGCCCTCAGCCGAAGCCAAGAACAAGCTCCACCCTGTCCTTTCGTCCCCAGGAAAAAGCTAAAGGACAACCATTTCCACATCAGTCAACCTCCAACAGGACTGCCAAGCTCTGTGCGAAACAAGCCTGGGCTACCAGACACCTAGCTTTCAAGTCTACTGATAAACCTGAAGTGACGGGCCTCCTCCTGGGGACCCCAGTGTGAGAGTCTGACTTCTTCAATTCGTGAACACCTGGCATCGCACCACCACAGATACCTGGGTGCAAGAAGTAATCTCGCATGGGTACGCTCTCACACTCCTGAGACAACCCCCTCAACAATTTCCTCCAAAGAACTGTACAAGGGCTCTGTCTCTTCAAAAGGCCAAACAGTTTCTGTTGGACGCAGGAGTAATAATTCCAGTTCCCTTGGCACACCGAGGGAGGGGGTTTTACTCTACCCTCTTCTTGGTTCAGAAGGCCAATGGGTCTCATCAACCTATTCTAAATCTCAAGTCAATGAACAAGTTTATCCAGGTGCCCAGGTTCCATATGGAAACCTTTAGTTCTATAGTCCTGGCCTTGGAGCCGGGGGATTTAATGGCGTCATTGGACATTTAGGATGCATACCTCCATGTTCCTATTACACCTGCCCATCAGCAGTTTCTCAGATTTGCTGTCCTCAGTGGCACACTTATTTCCAGTGGTGAAGAACTATGACCCTCGCCTTTTCCGGGTTTCTAGGATCCTTGCATTCTGTAAGCGGGATTGGATCTCAGACTACGACTTGTACCGCTGAAAGTGCATGTCTCAGTTTTGTCTCAATATGGTTCCAGCAACGGATAGCCATACTACCTGATGTTCAAACCTTTCTACAAGGAGCACTTAGGATTCAACCTCCGTTTAACCCTCCAGTAGCTCCATGGGATTTATAAAAATATTTCTCCAGGCATTACAGGAGTCCCTGTTTGAACCTTTAGACTCTGTAGACCTTAAATAGCTTATGGCTAAGACACTTTTTCTTCTGGCTATGGCATCTACCAGAAGGTTGTTGGATTTAGGGGCTCTCCCCTGTCAACCCCCTTTTCTGATTTTCATCAGGATAGAACTGTTCTTAGGACTAGACATGGATACCTCCCCAAGGTGGTTTCTAGTTTCCACCTAAACGAAGAAATAGTAGTTCCGTCCTTCCATTCTCCATCTTTCAACAGGCGAGGCCTCCCTGGATGTGGTCTGTGCTCTCCGTATTTATGTGGACAGAACTAATTCTATTAGAAAAACGGATTCCCTCTTTGTCCTATATGGATTCCACAAGAGGGGCTGGCCAGCCAACAAACAGACCCTGGCCAAATGGATTTGCACAACCATATCACAGGCCTACTTACAGGTGGACCTATCTGTTCCAGATACAGTCTCCGCTCACTTCTCTCGGTCTGTGGGTCATTCGAGGACAGCGCACCGTGGGCGTCTGCTGAATAACTATGCAAGGCGGCCACATGGTCCTCTGTCCACACTTTCCTTAGGTTTTATGCCTCTGACACATTTGCCTCTCAGGGTGCTTCATTTGGACGTTGGATACCCCTCTCTACTCAGGAGCGTCCCCTCCCTTAAACAACTGCTGTGGGACATCCCAGATGTTCCCTGTTGAGACTATGGACCCTGAAAAAGAAAATAAGAGCTATGGTAAAACTTCGCTTTGTTAATTTTTTTTTATTCGAGGTCCATAAGATCCACATGATGCCCACCTTGATGCACCTGGCTTTTATAGGTTCTTTTCTTGGTCGCCGGTTTCCTTCTCATGTGAGAATGTGTTTCTTGTGTGTACCAGCCTTCCTTCTCTCTCTTATCCTGCTCCTGCCTTGGGCTTGGCTCACAAAACTGAAGTCCCTGAGCTGGGGGTATAGTGGGAAGGACTGGAGCATCTTGGGAGATCTGAAAAGCTTTAACTCTCTGGTGCCAGGTCCTCACCACAACCTACACCCGATGTTCCCTGTGGATCCTATGGACCTCAAAGAAAAAGAGGTAAGTTTTACCATAACTCTTATTTTCCTGCAATGTAATCCGATAACCAGGGCTCCAGTGATCTTGTCATCAGCTGTGGTCCTCTCTGAGAAGTTTGGAGTCGGAAGGCAGATTCTTTCTGCGCCAACATCTGAACTTGAGAGGCTGCAGTGGCTGCTGGGATACAAAGACAACGGGCAGAAATCAGTGAAGTATTCAACTTGCCTGTTCTGTTTGTATTATAGTACAGATTTTATGCCATCCTCAGATGGTGAATCTGTACACAGCAGCGGAATAAAAAGATGAGTTTTTCATTCTTCCATTGCACTCACCATACAAAAGTGTGGTGATGCAATGCAGACACGGAGCGAGGGTGCCGTCGGAGACGTAATGAACTTCTCCATGGTAATCTGCTCTATGAATAGAATGAAGCAGAGAAAACAGGGCTTTTGACTGCCCTATGAATAAAACCTTTTATCTTTCAACTTTATCTCTCTCCAAGCTTTGATCAATCTCCTCAAGACCATTACTACAAGTCTTATATGAAACAGCTAGTGAATTAATAGCTAGAGGTCAATATAAAATTTTTAGCAGCAATAATTACCAGTGACTTCAGAGAAAAATGTGATCATGGGAGTAGCAGATTTATTTTCCTATGTGCTGTAGACAGTGGTGCAAGTAGAAATCTTTTCTTAGTGGTACTGATAGTAAAAATAGTCTTGGTCACGTGTCATGAGCGGGCATGGTCACAAAACTTGGGGAGTGGCTACATGACAATAGGGGCATGGACACATTATGCCAAACACCGTAATGCTTATTACACATTATGCCACACACCGTAATGCTTATTACACATTATGCCACACACTGTAACACCCATTATACATTATGCCAGACACCGTAACACCTATTACACATTATATAACACACCGTAATGCCTTACTTATTATACCACACACTGTAATGCCTATTACATATTATGCCACACACAGTTATACCACTGACATCATTATATGTCCCACACAGAAAAATGCCCCTTATAAATTATGCCCCAGCGGTGGGCTGACCATATTTCTTAATTGTACTCCGTACCACCCTACTTTCAGCACTGGCTGTAGACTTCATGTATTAAATTATCTTGAATGACACCAGAAACTGACTCTTTTTGAGTATTAACAATAGAGAACATGATTATATGGAGCTGCATAGCAAATATACATCATATGCCTACCTATAACATCTACCAGTATATTTTATACCTGTCCCTTGCTGGGTCGCTGTGTTAGCACTGCCCACCCATCTCCCCTCCTGTTCTCTTACACTCTCTGCTCTCCCCCCCCCCCCCCCCACCGTCCTGTCTTCCCCTCATTGTCTCTCTCCCCCTCGTATATGAGGATATATGCACAGACTTGTGTATATCATTTTTCTTGTAGCCAGGGTTTCCCCTTTTATCTGTACCCTGTGTCCCCCGTTTCATGTCTGTCACTCCTTCCCGTAGTCCTATCCCTTATTTGGCTCTACCCATTCCTTATTTCTCCCTTATGGAGGGAGGAGCTGGACCTCACTGCAAATCTTAACTGGCCCTGCGCTAGCCACATGGCCCTAGAATGTAATACAACAGATAAGGCAACTTTAAATTCTACAATACTTAAAAGCACTGTACAACATTTTAAGCATTTCATTAGGCAGTCAGGGATAGGGAGTTGGTACAGGTTTGAGAGCACATTGGGACAGATGTATTAAGCCTGGAGAAGTAATAACGCAGTGATAAGTGCAAGGTTATAGAGCACCAGCCAGTCAGCTCCTAACTGTCATTTCTCAAATCCGTAATGATTGGCTGGTGCGTTATCACCATGCCCTTATCACTGGTTTAACACTTCTTTATCCCTTCTCCAGGTTAATACATCTGCCCAATTGTTCTATAAATTCCAAATACATAATCTGGAAACCGGTGTTGACAAATTCAGTGCAAGATAGTTAGCGTGTATAATGGTCCTTTATCTTCGTGACCAATCTCCATTGACACACTATTAAAACCTGAAAATACATGGCCTACACAAGCAATACCGTAACTCAATAGCCTAGTTAGTGGCTTCTATCATGTTTTACTATACTGCATATGCGATTTCATCATTTGAGGCAAAAAGTGGAACTTAATTCCCATGAACTTCTGGCAGCTCGCGAATCTGTGATTCTGAGACTAGAAGAACGCCATCTACAGGAGAAATATCAGCTTTTTCGACACCAGCTGATTGAACAACACTCTCTGCAAAAACACCAGCTGCGCAAGAGGCATGAGAAGGTAAGAACAAGATGGTGCTATTACTACAGTTTGTCTTAGGACACATTAATACCAGCTTTCCATTCTTACAGTATATTTCACTTTTGGAAGTAATAATGGGAATATTAAAATACTCCATTATAAAGTTTATCAAGTCAGTGTCTATCTATAGTGGCTATTTATTATGGCAATATATTGGGTGTCACTTTTTGGAGGGTGCTGTAGAATGTCTGACAACCTCACCCCACCACTAGGAGATGGAGCGGCTCAAGCATTATCAGGGCATCTTACTGGAAGAGCTAAAAAGTCAGCAGCTGCAAGAGAGAGTCCGAAGCCAGAAAGCCCAGCGTGGGGAAGCTAGAAAGCGCCAAGCCATGTTCAAAGAGAGGCTGAAGAGCCAAGGGCTGAGCCCGTCAGAGCAGAAGGAAAGGAGCAAGCAAGTAAGCAAACAAGCAATACACAATTCTCTTTACCCGATAGATGGAAGGGTTTTCTGCATGTCTATTGCAACTGTGTTCTTATGTAGTCAATTGGGAGACAGAGGTCCATTGTGTTGTAAGCATGACTGAGTCACCATAAGGAAATATACTATTATGGCATCATTTAATCACTTGCCTAGTATGGTCGCATCAGATGCGACCATACCAGCAAGTGTTTTATCTGACCTGGTCGCACAGGATGCGACCATCAAGATAAACAGTGTTAGCAGCGGCAGGGAAGGGAAAATTCGCTCCACTGCTGCTCTCAGAGGGACCGGAAGGTCCTGCTGCCTCCCTGCACCCTCCCCCAGTGTTTACCGTGCTGCCAATTACTGCTGATCAGTCAGCACGGCAGGACTCCCCACCCAGCGGCTGCAGACAATAGCAGCCGCTGGGAAAGTGTAACCCCCCCCCAAGCAACCCCCAGCACCCCCTGTGTACCTGACAGCTGTCTGGGGTGTAAAAAGTAATGTCGCGATGGTCGTAATGTTACCGATCTTCCCGACCAATGTTCCGATGTTTGAGAAAAGTTATAAATATATATATATATAGACTAGAATCATTTTGGATAAGGTTAAATTCATGTTCTTCACCTAATTCACTCATACAAAAACCCTGACAACTTCTGAGCGTTCTTTTGGGGGGAAAAAAATCGTCAGTTAAGTGGTTAAAGACCATAACAGTTGACATAAGGCAAAGTAATGATACAAACTCAACTTGAAACATTACAGAACTGCTCCCTGCAGCACTTCATGTCCAAAAGGCTTCTCTGCTGAATCCGCACAATGCAGGGACGTGCGGTGAGCTAAATAGCTCAGGAGGCACTGGCTAAACCCAGAGTCAGAATTCCATGCAGTATATGAGCCAAAATTATTAGTATTTTTCATATATTTTATTCAGTCAAAACTCTGGTTTAAACGTAAGTATGACAGGAAAGGCTCTGCTCACCTGCCTCACCCCACCGCACGTCACTGGCACAATGCAGTTTATATTTATAGAGATATTTATCAGAGACCACTTGATTAGCATAACATAACTGCTTACTTGTAGCACGGTTTCTAAGGAGCCTATAGATCAAGCTTTTTTTTTTCTTCATAACATTATGTAGAAACTGAAGTTTCTGCATAATTTATGGTTTGTTGCTATGTACTAATAGCAGTGCCGTATCTAGGTGTGGGCCAGCGGTGCCTGGCACACAGCGCATGTGCATTCTGGCCGCAGGACCGCTGGCACAACCTGCAGGGCCACTACTGTCTATGATGGACCTCTGCCGCTAGCGGAGCGCTTCCCGCAGCGAAGTGCGCCCAGCGCTAGTTACCTACATGACACAAGTGCTGCCCATCTGCCACCCCCCTGCACGGAGTGTGTGCTTCCCGTGCCGCTCCCCTCCTTCGGGGCCTCCAGTAGAGGAACAGAAGCAGGCTGCTAAAAGTCTCCCCCCAGCATCCATGTCCTGCAGCACGGACAGTGTCTGCAGGCTCGGCCCCCTCCCTGGTCCCCCTCTCCGACCGTAGCTCTTGTTAGTGTTAGACGAGGGCAGCTGAAGCCAAATCCACTCACTCCCTCATCATGCCC
The DNA here is from genome assembly GCF_028390025.1 of Pseudophryne corroboree. Taxonomy (NCBI): domain Eukaryota; kingdom Metazoa; phylum Chordata; class Amphibia; order Anura; family Myobatrachidae; genus Pseudophryne; species Pseudophryne corroboree. Next base: position 149,759,964 of record NC_086449.1, read on the forward strand.
CGCATCCACGCCGGAGAGTGTACTTCCCGTGCCCCCCCTCCCCCCACCCAAGGCACCTAAAGTAGGGGAACAGAAGCCGGCAGCGCAGGAACAGGAAGAGGACAGAGGATACGCATGCCGGCTCATTGCGGGTGAGTATAACGCTCTCTCTCTCTCTCCCCTCCCTCCCATAATGTTTAAAAAGGGGGACTGCCTGTCGTAATCTATAAAAATAGGGACTGCCAGCTATAATGTGTAAAAAAGAAAAAAGGGACTGCCTGCCATAATGTGTTAAAAAGGGGGACTGCCTGCCATAATGTGTAAAAAAGGGGGACTGCCTGCCATAATGTGTAAAAAAAAAGGGGGTTCTGTTGCTGTAATGTGTAAAAATGGGGCTCTGCTGCCATAATGTGTGAAAAATGGGGCTCTGCTGCCATAATGTGTGAAAAAGGGGGACTCTGCCTGCCTGTGTAAAAAAGGGGGCTCTGCTGCCATAATGTGTGAAAAAGGGGGCTCTGCTGCCATAATGTGTGAAAAAGGGGGACTCTGCCTGATGTGTAAAAAGGGGGACTCTGCCTGCCGTAATGTGTAAAAAGGGGGACTCTGCCTGCCGTAATGTGTAAAAAGGTAGACTCTGCTGCCGTTATGTGTAAAAAGGGGGACTCTGCTTCCGTTATGTGTAAAAAGGGGGACTCTGCCTGCTGTAATGTGTAAAAGGGAGGTCTGTGGCCATGCCCCCTCCCCATGAAGCCACGCCCCTATATTTTTTACGCGCAGTATGGCGCACAGTGGCCCTGATTTGTATATGGGGGGGCACCGATGCTGTTTCTTGCACACAGCGCTAAAATGTCTAGTTACGGCACTGACTAATAGCATAACGCAGGATATTTCACAGATATATCTTGCAGAATGCTAGTTAGCACTGCAGATCAGTCCCTATTACTATCAGTGGGGACTACAATCTGACCCATATATACCAGACTCTGGAAAGTAAAGCTTTTCGGAGTTTGAATATGTTCGTTTACACCTTCCTCAGATGGTGTAAACTGCTTTATGCCTATGAAGGCTTACGTGTAGTAGTGAGATCTTCTAGTCCCTATACGGCAGTGGCACTGGCTTACAATTCCAAAAAAAGACAAAACAGCCTAAAGAGGTGATAAATAGCTTGGGTCCTTGCTAAGAAGTTAGCAATTCATTGTCACTTCCCATCTCATACACTATAGATAGGGTATATAGGGGGTCATTCCGATTTGATCGCTCGCTGCCGTTTTTCGCAGCGCAGCGAACAGGTTACTACTGCGCATGCATATGCATTGCAATGCACAGGCGCGTTGTACGGGTACAAAGTGCATCGTTGCTGGGCGATGGATTTAACGAAGAATCCATTTGCACAGCCGATTGCAAGGAGATTGACAGGAAGAGGGCGTTTATGGGTGTCAACTGACCGTTTTCAGGGAGTGTTTGGAAAAACGCAGGCATGTCCAGGCCTTTGCAGGGCGGGTGTCTGACGTCAATTCTGGGGCCAAAAAGACTGAAGTGATCGCAAGGGCTGAGTAAGTCCAGAGCTAAACTGCTAAAAACGTTTTCGTCCCACACAGCTGCACACGCGTTCACACAATTGCAAAGCGAAAATACACTCCCCCGTGGGCGGCGACTATGCGTTTGCACGGCTGCTAAAAGTAGCTAGCCAGTTATCAACTCAGAATGACCCCCATAGTAATTCAGCATGTTCAAAATGTCAACATTGTGAACATGAGGGTTAGGGTTGAAATGCAGAATGTCGACATTTTGAACATGTCAACATGATATACTGCACCCTACACATAGATATAGGAGACAGAGCCATGAAATTCAGGGGAATCTGGTACAGGTTAAATACCTACAGCATGATATTAAGGGTAGGTGTTGATTAAAGAAGACAGTAAGAGAACTATTTTTGAAAAAGCTACAGCCCTTCCAGTTCTAATAGACTTCAGACAGTTTATGAATAAAACATGCCGTGTTTTGGAAATATGAGGGTAAGTGATGTATTATGCATAAAGATAAAGCATAGTCTTCTACACATACAAATATAATTTATTACCCAAAGGATCTTTCCTCTCTTCCAGTTCTTGCAGCAAGAAATCATCAGCCAAAAGGAGCAGACTCAAAAGATGCAGCAGAAACAGGAGCAGGAACTGCAGAAGTTCAAGGAACATCTAGAAGAGACGTGCAGGGAGCTGGTGCAAATACAGGTCAGAGATACCTGCTCGTTTCTCTCATACACCTGGGAGTGCTGCAAAGCTGTACTCTGGCCTTCAGCTTTCCAGAAAAGCTCAATGGGCTGGAAGAACCGCAGAGGCAGGAGATGCTACAACTAAGGGGGATATCCAATTATCCCTGTTAAAACATCGGGTCCGAAAAACGGCCGTTTATCGGACTTTTTTCTGATGTTTCACCGATCGCATGTAAAAAAAAAACCTTTCTCCCAAAAACACACAGGTTCAGTGAAACCTGTGTTTTCGGGTGAAACAGCCCCGTTTTCGGACGAAAACGGGGCTGTTTCCGGGGATTCTGCTTCGCCTGCCGGAGTCCGGAGGCAGGTGAAACAAAATCCCCGATAAGCCGCGGCACGCGCCGGCTTATCTGGGCTAATTAGATAACCCCCGGCGGGACAATTAGCCCCGGTAACAAACCGGAGCTAATTGGATATCCAATTAGCTCCGGTAATCTCAAAAGCTATTGATTTCGACCCCCTGCCTATTCAATTGAAGCCATTTTCACCCGTTTTTAGGGAAATTTTCACCAATGCCTTTTCACCTTTTTTTTCTTTTTCTGTCAGTCATTAGGGGACACTGGCACAAGTTCAAGACTGTGGGGGTGATGATAGTGGCTTACAGGGAGCTGGCACGTTAAATAAACTAAGACGTGAAACAGGCTCCTCCCCCTCTATCCCCCATCATCACTCAGTTCCAGCTTCTTCAGTTTTATTTCCTTATTTTATTTTCATACCTGTTTTAAACCGTCTCAGTAACCCTTCGCCACTTATACTGAGAAGTGGGGTCCGGGTTTACACTAACTCACTGCACAGGATCCAGCGCTTAACTGAGAAGCACTGTATCCCCAATGAGCAGCCGATTACTACTGAGGCTCCGGATCTGAGTGAGTAGAAGTAGCGGGGAGCGCTCATCTATGATCAAGTGCCATACTTAGCACCGCAACCGCTGCACAAATCCCCTTCCCGCTCTGCAGAAGCGAGCAGCAGCACGGGGCTGAGCGGCTATCAGCAGGGGGGCCGCAGCGCCTCTCCTTTCCCTTCAGTACAGCGCTGAATGCCCACAGCGGGGAACGGTAGAAGGAGGTGGAGCGTAGAGCTGAGCCGCAGCAGCGCGGCCTCACAAGTAGAGGATGGGACATTAGCTCCACTGCATATAGGGTGTAGAAGTAGAGTGTGCCTTGCAGAGTTAACGCTGCCAGAAGCTATGCTGCCATTGCAGGCACCCAAACAAGATGGGAATTTGGGTGCCTGTTGCACATAACTGCAGAGAGAGAGCGAGAGACAGAGAGGGGGGCAGAGTTACTGGGATTTCTTCCCTTTCATTCACTCCAGTGCAGTGCTGATCCCTGTGTTACACAGTATTATACATAACTACTGCTATATCTCTCTCTCCCTCCACAGAGACTGCTGAACTTCAGATTCTGCCTTGCTAATACAGGGGCACAGGCAGAGCCGGCCCTAGTCATAGGCAAACTAGGCAACTGCCTAGGGCATTTGGTATGCCTAGGGGCACCAGCAGCTTCTGCTGAATAAAATGATATGTGGCATGCCTATATTCTGTGTGTGGCATTTCGTATGCAGATACAGCCACAGTCGCACACGTATATAGGCATGCTGCATATCATTTTAATCAGCAGAAGCTGCTTGTGCATCCCAGCCACATAGCAATGCAAATAAGATGTATTTTCATAAAAAAAGGCGCCCAGCATTAGCAGAATTGCCAACTGACTCACACCAGGCTTCTCCTGCTGCATGTCGCATTGAGGCAAGATTTATGAGGACACATCTGTATCCAAGCAGAGTCAGAGGTCACAGTGTTAGCGGCCATGTGAGTGCTGTGTGTGGGAGGGTCGGCATATATGTAAGGTGCATTGTGTGTCATGTGTATAAATGCATTATTAATGTGCACAAATGTGTAAGGGGCACTATGTGTGTGTCATTATGTGTATAAGGGCACTAATAATGTGCAGCATATGTATAAGGGACATTATATGTTTCATTATGTCTATAAGGGAATTCATAATTTGTGGCATATGTGTAAGGGACATTATGCGAATAATGGCATTAATAAAGGTTGGCATAATGTGTAAGGTGCATTATGTTTATAAGGACATTAATAATGTGTGTCTTATGTGTAAGGGGCATTACTGTGTGGTATTATGTGTATAAATGCATTACTAATGTGTGGCATTATGTGTATAAGGTGCTCTAGTGTGTGGTGTTACATATAGAAAGGGCACTACTGTGTGGTCTAATGTGAATAAAGAGCAATATGGTGTGGTGTAATGTGAATAAGGAGCAATTCAGTGTGATGTAATGTGAATTAGGGGCACTACTGTGAGGAGTAACGTTTATAAGGTAAAGTGGTAATACTGTGTGATGTAACGTGAATAAGGAACACTATCACATGATAAAATGTGAAAAAAGTTGCAGTACTGTGTGGTGTAATTTGAATTGGGGGTTCTATTGTGTGGCCATGCCCCTTGCCAGCAAAAACACACCCCTTTTTGGGCTGTACGCCGAATGTGCGCACTGTTCCTATTTAAAATATAGGGGGTAGGAGCACCAAAATGAGTACTGCTATGGGTGAGGGGTGATGGTGTTAGAAAAGGGGTGCATGGTCAGAGGTGGAACTAGCGGTGGTGCTAGGGGGCACCAGCCAAAATCTTGCCTAGGGCATCATATTGGTTAGGGCCGGCTCTGGGCACGGGCTGGTTGCTAAGGGAGTTTATATAGAACTTACTTCAATTTTTTAGATTGTATTCCCTCTATCCTCCTGACTCTCTCAGTACTTACATAGGTGGGGTTTTAAGATTAACCTGTCAATCAAACAAAAGGCGCCTTCCTCAGCAAGGCAGCTAATTAAATGGCAACATTGTTTCTTCTCTCCTCAGGAATCTGCACTGTTCAGCAGAGACAGGTACACATTGCTACAGACTGCCAGAAACCTAAGAGCCTGCACAAATACAGGCTGGTGGCTGAAGGGGATTTAGAATAGGGGAACCATTTGATTATTATACCTCCCCCTATCCTTCTGATAGTCCTCTCTCTCACTCTCTCTGTCTATAGAGTGCTGGTCTAAATTGCATGTGTCTCCACTCTGTCCATCACAATGGCAGACAAGGGACCAGTGAATAAGGCATCGCAAAAATTATTTGTCTGGGCGAAGTGCAACAAAAAAGCTCACACAGACGATTCCTCCGTGTGAGGCATGTGCTTCAGAGGTTACGTTAGTTTAGTTAACCCGTCCCAAGACGCAAATTTTCCCCTCTGGGCGGTAGCGCTAACTGGAACCATCTCACAATTGCATACTGAAGTGGCTGCTTTACGGATGACTCATGAGACGGTTAGTGAGATTCCTCAAAGTGATGTACCTTCTATTGCTACAGAACCACTTTGGGTGACAGGTTTAGCCAAGTCATTAGAGAGTCTCACGAAACGTTTGGACTCGTCCAGTACACAGCCGCAGACAGTGTCCAAGGCTAAGAAACGTTCAGTACCATTAATTCTTCAGTCCGATGAATCCAGGGAAGAGCTTCTCTCTCAGGATGAAGCCGAAAAGGACGATCGTGAGCTGGGGCAAATCACTGACGCGGACAACGAAGTTACACTAGAACCTTCTCAAGGGGTTGAACCTCTTGTTTTGGCTATTAGACAAGTTTTGAACATTTCCGAACCAACAACACTGGATTTGCCAGATACGGCATTATTTGGAAGAAAACAGCGTTCAATGGTCACTTATCCATTTTCAAAGAAACTGGATGATCAGCTGACAGAGGCTTGGAAGAACCTGGACAAGCGGCTTCAGATGCCCAAAAGATTCCTAAGTATTTATCCGTTTCCATCGAATAAGACAGATAAATGGGAGATGTCACCTTGAGTGGACTCCTTGCTATCCAGGTTGTCCAAGAAGACAGCATTACCTGTTCCGGGATCAACTTCGTTGAAAGACCGGTCTGACCGGAAGCTGGACACCATTGTTGAAGTCCATCTAATTGGCCGCAGGTGTCTCACTTAGACCAACCTTGGTAAGTTCCTGGGTGAACAAGGCATTGGAGCTTTGGTTCACTAAATTGATAAAGGACTTACAAGAAGGAGTTCCGTTAGAAGAAGTAGTGATCTCAGCGGAATATATTAAGGAATCAGCTATATACCTAGGAGAAGCAGCTAGAGACAGAGCCATAACTAGGTGTGTGTGGAGTGTGCTCCGCACATAGCGCTGCAGGGTAGGGGGCACTGTTGGCAGCACTTGTCAATTGTGAATTATCAAATTACTTTCTCATACGTCCTAGAGGATGCTGGGGACGACATCAAGACCATGGGGTATAGACGGGATCCGCAGGAGACATGGGCACTCTAAAGACTTTTCATTGGGTGTGAACTGGCTCCTCCCTCTATGCCCCTCCTCCAGACCTCAGTTTTAGAAATGTGCCCAGGTTGACTGGATGCACTCTGAGGAGCTCTACGGAGTTTCTCTGAAAAGACTTATGTTAGGTTTTTTATTTTCAGGGCGATCTGCTGGCATCAGACTCCCTGCTTCGTGGGACTGAGGGGGCAGAAGTAGGAACCAACTTCCTAAAGAGTTTCATGGCTCTGCTTCTGGCTGACAGGACACCATTAAATCCTGAAGGGAACTGAACGCTAGCCGTGCCTAGATGCTCACTCCCACAGTACGCCGTCACCCCCTCACAGAGCCAGAAGTCAGAAGACAGATGAGTGTTAGAAGACAGATCTTCAATCAAGAAAGTGACGCCTAAAGGTACCGTGCGGCTGACGGGAGCGCAGCGCGCCATGTTGCCCACACATACACAGGCACTGCAGGGTGCGGGGGGGACGGGGGGACGGGGCGCCCTGGGCAGCATGAAACCTATGGAAACTGGCATAAATAAGGCGCATAAGTTGCCGAGGCACAGTCCTACCCCTACTAGTATAAAAAATTACCTCATAAAAGCTGAGGAGAAACACACCATTGAAGAGTGGAGCTTCCTCCTCAGTCAGCCAGCACACTGCTCAGCGCCATTTTTTCTCTCTCCTCAGGCTGCAGAGACAAGGCTGGTCCTCCTCCACTACTGAACAAGTATCAGGGTGCAAAACGGGGGGCCACAGTGAATTTGGTACTATATAATTGTGTGATTAACATTATAAAAGCGCTGAATGTCAGTGGGCATTTTGTGTTCACAGACATTGTGTTACTGGCGCTGGGTTGTGAGCTGGCAAATCCCATCTGTGTCCCTCTGACAGATTTTACTGTGGGTCTGTTCCCCTATAAGTCCCGGAGTGTCTGGTGTGGTTCTGCACGTGTGTGACATGTCTGTGGCAGGGAACTCTGTGGAGACCTGTTAGGGACACAGAGGTGTAATATGACACCAAGAGCCTGACTGGGTGAAAGGTTACATGATAGTGTGAATCATATCAGTAAGAGGTTGGACTGAATCTCATACAGAAAATGAAAATAATCTGTTGAAGATGTGATTTTTAATAGTTCTGCCTTTCATCCACAGGGACCTTTCTGGGTCTCATACAAATTTGCACAAGTAGTACAAACTGATACCGACATGGACTCTGATTCCTGTGTCGACACTAGTGATTCCAGGGGAATAGGTCCTAAGTTAGCAAAAAAGCATTCAAAACATGTTTTAGCTATAAAGGAGGTGTTAGAAGTTACGAAGCCCCCTCTTTTACCACAAGGAGAGGGTTTACTTTAGTAAAGAAGTAATGTAATTTTCCCTCCACCTCAGGTCTGATTTAACCTGAAAAGAAATTTCAGATTCCCAAAAGGAATTCAGGCAGCTTACCTTTTTCCAAAAAAGGTGGGAGTCACCCCGCATTTTAGACAGGGCCCTGTCATAAAAGAGAAAATAAGATTTTACTTACCGGTAAATCTATTTCTCGTAGTCCGTAGTGGATGCTGGGGACTCCTTAAGGACCATGAGGATAGACAGGCTCCGCAGGAGACATGGGCACTTTAAGAAAGAATTTAGGTTCTGGTGTGCACTGGCTCCTCCCTCTATGCCCCTCCTCCAGACCTCAGTTAGAGAAACTGTGCCCGTTAGAGCTGACAGTACAAGGAAAGGATTTTGGTAATCCAGGGCAAGATTCATACCAGCCACACCAATCACACCGTATAACATGTGATAACAACCAGTTTACAGTATGACAAAAAACAGAGCATCAGGTCCAACCCTGATGCAACCATAACTTAACCCTTATTGAAGCAATGACTATATACAAGTATTGCAGAAGAAGTCCGCACTTGGGACGGGCGCCCAGCATCCACTACGGACTACGAGAAATAGATTTACCGGTAAGTAAAATCTTATTTTCTCTAACGTCCTAGTGGATGCTGGGGACTCCGTAAGGACCATGGGGATTATACCAAAGCTCCCAAACGGGCGGGAGAGTGCGGATGACTCTGCAGCACCGATTGAGCAAACACAAGGTCCTCCTCAGCCAGGGTATCAAACTTGTAGAACTTTGCAAAAGTGTTTGAACCTGACCAAGTAGCCGCTCGGGAAAGCTGTAATGCCGAGACCCCTCGGGCAGCCGCCCAAGAAGAGCCCACCTTCCTAGTGGAATGGGCCTTAACAGATTTTGGCAGCGGCAATCCAGCCGCAGAATGAGCCTGCTGAATCATGTTACAGATCCAGCGAGCAATAGTTTGCTTTGAAGCAGGAGCACCAAGCTTGTTGGAAGCATAGAGGATAAACAAAGACTCTGTTTTCCTGACCCTAGCCGTTCTGGCTACATAAACCTTCAAAGCCCTGACCACATCAAGTAACTCGGAATCCTCCAAGTCAGTAGTAGCCACAGGCACCACAATAGGTTGGTTTATATGAAAGGATGAAACCACATTCGGTAGGAATTGTGGACGGGTCCGCAATTCTGCTCTAGCCGCATGGAAATCCAGATAGGGGCTTTAATGTGACAAAGCCGCCAACTCTGACACACGCCTAGCCGAAGCCAAGGCTAATAGCATGACCACCTTCCACGCGAGATATTTCAATTCCACCGTTTTGAGTGGTTCAAACCAGTGGGATTTCAGGAAACTCAACACCACGTTAAGATCTCAAGGTGCCACTGGAGGCACAAAAGGGGGCTGAATATGCAGCACTCCCTTTACAAACGTCTGAACTTCAGGCAGAGAAGCCAACTCTTTTTGAAAGAAAATGGATAGGGCCGAAATCTGGACCTTAATGGAACCCAATTTTAGTCCCAAATTCACTCCGGACTGTAGGAAGTGAAGGAAACGGCCCAGCTGGAATTCCTCCGTAGGAGCATTCCTGGCCTCACACCAAGCAACATATTTTCGCCATATACGGTGATAATGTTGAGCTGTCACGTCCTTCCTAGCCTTTATCAGTGTAGGAATGACCTCATCCGGAATGCCTTTCTCTGCTAGGATCCGGCGTTCAACCGCCATGCCGTCGAACGCAGCCGCGGTAAGTCTTGGAACAGACAGGGCCCCTGTTGCAACAAGTCCTGTCTTAGAGGAAGAGGCCACGGGTCCTCTGTGAGCATTTCTTGCAGATCTGGATACCAAGTCCTTCGTGGCCAATCTGGAACAATGAGTATTGTTCTCACTCCTCTTTTTCTTATTATCCTCAGCACCTTGGGTATGAGAGGAAGAGGAGGAAATACATAGACCGACTGGAACACCCACGGTGTCACCAGGGCGTATACAGCTATAGCCTGAGGGTCTCTTGACCTGGCGCAATACCTCTGTAGCTTTTTGTTGAGGCGGGATGCCATCATGTCCACCTGTGGCAGTTCCCACCGACTTGTAATCTGTGCGAAGACTTCTTGATGAAGTCCCCACTCTCCCGGGTGTAGGTCGTGTCTGCTGAGGAAGTCTGCTTCCCAGTTGTCCACTCCCAGGATGAACACTGCTGACAGTGCGCTTACGTGATTCTCCGCCCAGCGAAGAATCTTGGTGGCTTCCGCCATCGCCACTCTGCTCCTTGTGCCGCCTTGACGGTTTACATGAGCTACTGCGGTGATGTTGTCTGACTGAATCAGAACCGGTTGGTCGCGAAGCAGGGTCTCCGCTTGACGTAGGGTATTGTATATGGCCCTTAGTTCCAGGATGTTGATGTGAAGGCAAATCTCTTGACTTGACCACAGACCTTGGAAATTTCTTCCCTGTGTGACTGCACCCCAACCTCGGAGGCTTGCGTCCGTGGTCACCAGGAACCAGTACTGAATGCCGAATCTGCGGCCCTCGAGAAGGTGAGCGCTCTGTAGCCACCACAGGAGTGACACCCTGGCCCTGGGGGATAGGGTGATTAACCGATGCATCTGAAGATGTGATCCGGACCACTTGTCCAGTAAGTCCCATTGAAAGGTCCTCGCATGGAACCTGCCGAAGAGAATGGCCTCGTATGATGCCACCATCTTTCCCAGGACCCGAGTGCAGTGATGCACTGACACCTGTTTTGGTTTTAATAGGTTCCTGACCAGTGTCATGAGTTCCTGAGCTTTCTCCATCGGGAGATAAACCCTTTTCTGGTCTGTGTCTAGAATCATGCCCAGGAAAGGCAGACGAGTCGTAGGAACCAACTGCGACTTTGGAATATTTAGAATCCAGCCGTGTTGCCGTAACACTTCCAGAGAAAGTGCTACGCTGGTCAGCAACTGCTCTCTTGATCTCGCTTTTATGAGGAGATCGTCCAAGTATGGGATAATTGTGACTCCTTGCTTCCGCAGGAGTACCATCATTTCCGCCATTACCTTGGTAAATATTCTCGGTGCCGTGGAGAGACCAAACGGCAACGTCTGAAATTGGTAATGACAATCCTGTACCACAAATCTGAGGTACGCCTGATGAGGTGGATAAATGGGGACATGAAGGTATGCATCCTTTATGTCCAGAGACACCATAAAATCCCCCCCTTCCAGGCTTGCGATGACCGCTCTCAGCGATTCCATCTTGAACTTGAACCTTTTCAGGTATATGTTCAGGGATTTTAAATTCAATATGGGTCTGACCGAACCGTCCGGTTTCGGGACTACAAACATTGTCGAATAATAACCCCTTCCTTGTTGAAGGAGAGGAACCTTGACCACCACCTGTTGAAGATACAATTTGTCAATTGCAGTTAACACTATTTCCCTCTCGTGGGGGGATGGCAGGGCCGATTTGAGGTATCGGTGAGGTGGCATTTCCTCGAATTCCAGCTTGTATCCCTGTGACACAATCTCTATTGCCCAGGGATCCAACTGGGAGTGAACCCACTTGTGGCTGAAATTTCGAAGACGCGCCCCCACCGGGCCTAGCCCCGCTTGTGGAGCCCCAGCGTCATGCGGTGGATTTTGTAGAGGCCGGGGAAGACTTCTGTTCCTGGGAGCTAGCTGCGTTGTGCAGCTTCTTTCCTCTGCCCCTGCCTCTGGCAAGAAAGGACGCACCTCGGACTTTCTTGTTTTTCTGTGATCGAAAGGACTGCATTTGATAATACGGTGCTCTCTTAGGCTGTGAGGAAACATATGGCAAAAAATTTGACTTTCCAGCAGTAGCTGTGGAGACCAGGTCCGAGAGACCCTCCCCAAACAATTCCTCACCCTTATAAGGTAAAACCTCCATATGCCTTTTTGAGTCGGCATCACCTGTCCATTGCCGAGTCCACAGGACCCTTCTGGCAGAATTTGACATAGCATTTATTCTAGAACCCAGTAGACTAATGTCTCTTTGAGCATCTCTCATATAAAGGACAGCGTCTTTAATATGCCCCAGGGTCAATAAAACAGTATCCCTATCTAGGGTATCCAACTCCTCTGATAAGGTATCAGTCCATGCCGCTACTGCACTACAGACCTAGGCCGACGCGATTGCCGGTCTGAGCAAGGTACCTGAATGTGTATAAATGGACTTCAGGGTACCCTCCTGTTTGCGATCAGTAGCATCCTTGAGGGTAGCCGAATCCTGGGACGGCAGGGCTACCTTTTTGGATAAGCGTGTTAAAGCTTTGTCCACCCTAGGGGAGGATTCCCATCGTAACCTGTCCGTTGGCGGGAAAGGATGCGCCATAAGAATCCGTTTGGAAATCTGCATTTTTTTATCTGGAGATTCCCAAGCTTTTTCACATAACTCATTCAGTTCGTGTGAGGGGAGAAAAGTTACTTCAGGTTTCTTTTCCTTGTACATACAAACCCTTGTGTCAGGGACATGGGTTTCCTCTGTGATGTGCAAAACATCCTTTATTGCTATAATCATATATCGGAGTGATTTAGCCAACTTTGGCTGTAACTTTGCATCATCGTCATCGACACTGGAGTCAGAATCCATGTCGTTATCTGTGTCAACAATTTGGGATAGTGGGCGCTTCTGAGACCCTGACGGCCTCTGCGACATAGGATCAGGCACGGGTTGGGACCCTGACTGTCCTGAGGCTTCAGCTTTATCTAACCTCTTATGCAAGGAATTAACATTATAATTTAAAACCTTCCACATATCCATCCAATCAGGTGTCGGCGCAGACACCACATTCACTTGCTCCCGCTCTGCTTCCACATAGCCTTCCTCATCAGACATGTCGACACAAGCGTACCGACACACCACACACACAGGGAATGCCCTTTTTGAAGACAGTTCCCCCACAAGACCCTTTGGAGAGACAGAGAGAGAGTATGCCAGCACACACCCCAGCGCTATAAACCCAGGAATAACACAGTAACTTAATGTTAATCCAGTAGCTGCTGTTTATTGTGTTTTTGCGCATAATTTATGTGCCCCCCCTCTTTTTACCCTCTTCTACCGTGAATCTGCAGGGGAGAGCCTGGGGAGCTTCCTCTCAGCGGAGCTGTGGAGAAAAAATGGCGCTGGTGAGTGCTGAGGAAGAAGCCCTGCCCCCTCGACGGTGGGCTTCTGTCCCGCTTAAATATGCATTTTCTTGGCGGGGGCTCACACATATATACAGTGCCCAACTGTATATATGTTTACTTTTGCCAAAAAGAGGATCCAAATGCTGCCCAGGGCGCCCCCCCCCTGCGCCCTGCACCCTTACAGTGACCGGAGTATGTGAGGTGTGTGGGAGCAATGGCGCACAGCTGCAGTGCTGTGCGTTACCTCAGTGAAGAACGGAGCCTTCTGCCGCTGATTTGAAGTCTTCTTGCTTCTCATACTCACCCGGCTTCTGTCTTCCGGCTCTGCGAGGGGGACGGCGGCGCGGCTCTGGGATCTGACGGCGAGGGTGAGATCCTACGTACGATCCCTCTGGAGCTAATGGTGTCCAGTAGCCTAAGAAGCAGGACCTAGCTTCAGAGAGTAGGGCTGCTTCTCTCCCCTCTGTCCCACGATGCAGGGAGTCTGTTGCCAGCAGAGCTCCCTGAAAATAAAAAACCTAACAAAATACTTTCTCTCAGCGAACTCAGGAGAGCTCACTGAAAAGCACCCAGCTCGTCTGGGCACAGTATCAAACTGAGGTCTGGAGGAGGGGCATAGAGGGAGGAGCCAGTGCACAGTGCACACCAAAACCTAAATTCTTTCTTAAAGTGCCCATGTCTCCTGCGGAGCCCGTCTATCCCCATGGTCCTTACGGAGTCCCCAGCATCCACTAGGACGTTAGAGAAAAGGTGTTTCTCCCAACGGCTGGAATGGCTTCACTTAAGGAGCCAACAGACCGCAAGTGAGTGAGGTGATTTATTGATGTGGCCAATGGGACACTACTCAGGCCTACCATTGTCTGTGAGTGGGTGAGTAGTGCTATTGAAAAGTGGTCAGAAAACTTGTCATTAGACATTGACACAATAGATGGAGACGAGATATTCCTAATGTTAGGTCATATCAAAGACGCTGCTGCGTATGTACTAGAATCCATTAAATATATTGGTTTCTTGGGATCAAGAACCGCTACCATGGCAGTATCGGCTCGTAGGGCGTTGTGGATTCGCCAGTGGAATGCTGATGTAGATTCCAAAATAAAATATGGAGGCTCTCCCGTATAAAGGTGAGGCCTTGTTTGGTGATGGGCTGGATGCGTTAGTCTCGGCGGCTACCGCAGGTAACTCGACATTCTTGCCTTATGCTCCTACACCGGCGAAAAAGACACATCACTCTCGCATACAGTCCTTTCGGCCCAACAAATACAAAAAGGCCAAAGGCCTCCCCTTTTTTTGCAGGTAGGGGAAGGGGAAAAGGAAAGAAATCCGCAGCGTCTCCCGGATCGCAGGAGCAGAAGTCCACCCCTGCTTCTGCCAAATCTGCAGCATAACGCTGGGGCTCCCTTGCGGGAGTCTGCTCGGGTGGGAGCATGTCTGAAACTTTTCAGCCAAATCTGGATTCAATCTGGCCTGAACCAATGGGTCTTACAAATAGTGTCCCATGGGTACAAACTAGTTTCAAGACGTCCCCCCCGTGCCGATTTTTCAAATGACCTTGCCAGCTTCTCTTCCGGGAAGAGAGGCAGTAACAACGGCAATTAAAAAATTATGTCAGGATCAGGTCATTGTCCTGGTACCCTTGTCACAGTAAGGAGAAGGTTTTTTTATTCAAGCCTCTTTCGTAGTTCCGAAGCCGGACAGCTCGGTCAGACAGACTTTTAAACCTGAAAATCTGAATCTCTACCTGAAAAGGTTCAAGTTCAAGATGGAATCCCTGAGGGTAGTGATTTCCAGTCTGGAAGAGGGGGACTTCATGGTGTCAGTAGACATAAAAGATGCTTACTTGCATGTTCCCAATTATCCTCCTCACCAAGCTTATCAGAGATTCGCAGTACAGGATTGCCATTACCAGTTTCAGACGTTGCCGTTCGGACTCTCAACGGCACCGAGGGTATTCACCAAGGTGATCGCGGAGATGATGGTCCTCCTTCGTTAAAAAGGAGTCAATATAATTCCTTATCTGGACGATCTCCTGATAAAAGTGAGATCCAGGGAACAGTTTGTGCAGAACATCGCACTCTCCCTGTCAATACTCCAACAACACGGTTGGATCATGAATTTTCCAAAGTCGCAGTTGGAACCGACGACAAGATTGTCATTTTTAGGGATGATTCTGGACACAGAAGTACAGAGAGTATTTCTTCCAGTGGAAAAGGCTCTGGAAATCCAGAAAATGGTCAAACAAATATTGAAACCAACAAGCGTGTTGATCCATCAATGCATTCGGTTGTTGGGGAAAATGTTAGCGGCCTACGACGCCATACAGTTTGGCCGATTTCATGCCAGAGTATTCCAGTGGGACCTGTTGGACAAGTGGTCCGGATGTCACCTACACATACACCGGAAAATAATCCTGTCCCCCAAAGCCAGGATTTCGCTCCTGTGGTGGTTACACAGTTCTCACCTACTAGAGGGACGCAGATTTGGGATTCACGACTGGGTCCTAATAACCACAGATGCAAGTCTCCGAGGCTGGAGAGCTGTCACACAGGGGGAAAGCTTCCAAGGAAAATGGTCAAGTCAGGAAGCCTGCCTTCACATAAACGTTCTGGAATTGAGAGCCATTTACAACGGCCTTCTACAAGCGGTACATCTTCTTCAAGATCCCGTGCAGATCCAGTCAGACAATGTAACAGCAGTCTCGTACATAAACAGGCAAGGCGGAACGAAAAGCAGAGCGGCAATGGCAGAGGTGACAAGGATTCTCCTCTGGGCAGAAAGACATGTTAGAGCTCTGTCAGCAATTTTCATTCCGGGAGTGGACAACTGGGAAGAAGACTTCCTCAGCAGACACGATCTCCATCCAGGAGAGTGGGGCCTCCACCAAGAAGTCTTCGCAGAGGTGACGAGTCTTTGGGGAGTTCCTCAAGTAGACATGATGGCATCTCGTCTAAACAAGAAGCTTTAGAGATATTGTTCCAGGTCGAGAGACCCTCAAGCAATGGCAGTGGATACACTGGTGACCCAGTGGGTGTTTCGGTCGGTATATGTTTTCCCTCCACTTCCACTGATTCCAAAAGTTCTCAAAATAATAATAAGAACAAGAGTTTGAGCAATCTTCATTGCCCCAGACTGGAATAAATGGTGGCAAACTGCTCTAATCAAGCTGGTAACAATCCTCAGGTGCTGCGGGAGGGGGTTACTCTAGACAAGAAAAACAAAAGGGATTTTTCCCACGCACTCTGCTGGCTGTTAGTAAGAAGAACTATATACTATGTAATAATAGAAAATGTAGAGCTCTTCGTTACATATGTTTTGCAAAAGATATGATACGCCTCCAGGCCACTTCACGGCTGCTCTATTACTGGAGGTCCCTAACTAAGCATAAGTCCAGGGCTTGGACCCCACAAAGTCGGCTCAGGCCCGACCACCCTAGGGCAGCACCCCATTGAAATACTAAAGTGTTAATATGTGTTAAGAAAGAAGCAGAAGCTATGGGTTAGAAAAGTGCTACAGAAATAAGGGTGTTAATAAAATACTCAACTACCTTGGGGTAGCACGCCATATTATTTATTTAGCACTTATGTAACACTCCTATTTTTTCACTAATATTACTCTTTTGAGTATTTTATTAACACCCTTATTTCTGTAGCACTTTCTAACCCATAGCTTCTGCATCTTTCTTAACACATATTAACACTTTAGTATTTCAATGGGGTGCTGCCCTAGGGTGGTCGGGCCTGAGCCGACTTTGTGGGGTCCAAGCCCTGGACTTATGCTTAGTTAGGGACCTCCAGTAATAGAGCAGCCGTGAAGTGGCCTGGAGGCGTATCATATCTTTTGCAAAACATATGTAACGAAGAGCTCTACATTTTCTATTATTACATAGTATATAGTTCTTCTTACTAACAGCCAGCAGAGTGCGTGGGAAAAATCCCTTTTGTTTTTCTTGCCCCAGACTGGCCAAGGAGGGCTTGGTATCCAGATCTTCAGGAGTTGCTCATAGAAGATCCTCGGCCTCTTCCTCCTCGAGAGGACCTACTACAGCAGGGGCCGTGTGTGTATCAAGACTTACCGTGGCTGCATTTGACGGCATGGCTGTTGAGCGTCGGATCCTAGCCCGAAAGGGTATTCCCAAGGAAGTCATCCCCACTCTTATTCAGGCCAGGAAAGGAGTAACGTCTAAACATTACCACCGTATTTGGAGAAAATGTGTGTCTTGGTGTGAATCCAAGAAGGCTCCTACGGAAGAGTTTGAGTTGGGACGTTTTCTCCATTTTCTGCAGGCTGGTGTGGATGCGGGCCTTAGATTGGGGTCAATCAAGGTCCAGATTTCGGCCTTATAAAAGTTTTCTTTCAAAAACAATTGGCCTCCTTTCCAGAAGTTCAGGCGTTTGTGAAAGGGGTTCTGCACATCCAGCCTCCATTTGTGCCTCCAGTGGCACCATGGGACCTTAATGTGGTGTTGCAGTTCCTTTAATCGGGTTGGTTTTAGCCTCTACAAGAAAAAGAGTTGAAGTTTCTCACTTGGAAAGTGGTGATGCTTTTGGCGTTGGCATCCGCAAAGCGGGTGTCTGAATTGGGGGCCTTGTACCTCAAGAGCCCTTACCTGATCTTCCATGAAGATAGGGCAGAGTTGAGAACTCGTCAACATTTTCTTCCAAAGGTGGTTTCCTCTTTCCACATAAACCAACCTCTTGTGGTGCCAGCTGCTACTGACACGTTCGCTGAGTCAAAGTCTCTAGATGTGGTTAGAGCTTTGAAGATTTATGTCGCTAGAACAGCTCGAATACGGAAAACAGAGGTTTTGTTTGTCCTGTATGCTCCCAACAAGATTGGGTGTCCTGCTTCCAAGCAGACTATTGCGCGCTGGATCAGAGGTACGATTCAGCAACCTCATTCTACGGCTGGATTGCAGTTACCGATGTCGGTGAAGGCCCATTCTACTAGGAAGTTGGGCTCCTCCTGGGCGGCTGCCAGGGGGTCTCGGTATTACAACTTTGCCGAGCAGCTACTTGGTCAGGGTCATACACATTTGCAAAATTCTACAAGTTTGACACCTTGGCTGATGAGGACCTAAAGTTTGGTCAATCGGTGCTGCAGGGTCATCCGCACTCTCGCGCCCGTACTGGAGCTTTGGTATAGACCCCCATGGTCTTGATGTCGTCCCCAGCATCCTCTAGGACACAGGTTCTCAAACTCGGTCCTCAGGACCCCACACAGTGCATGATTTGCAGGTCTCCTGACAGAATTACAAGTGACATAATTAGCTCCACCTGTGGACCTTTTAAAATGTCTCAGTGAGTAATTAATACACTTGTGCACCTGCTGGGTTACCTGCAAAACATGCACTGTGTGGGGTCCTGAGGACCGAGTTTGAGAACCACTGCTCTAGGACATATGAGAAAATAGGATTTTAATAACCTACCGGTAAATCCTTTTCTCCTAGTCCGTAGAGGATGCTGGGCGCCCGTCCCAGTGCGTACTTTACCTGCAGTTTAGTTATTACAGTTACACAAGTTGTGTTATCTTTGTTTCAGCATGTTGCTGCAATTAGTTCATGCCTGTTGGCGTGTGTTATGTTGAATGCCATGTGTGCGGCATGGTTGAGGGTGTGAGTTGGTAGATATCTCACCACTAGTTAAGTAATTCCTTTCCTCGAAATGTCAGTCTCCCTGGGCACAGTTCCTACAACTGAGGTCTGGAGGAGGGGCTTAGAGGGAGGAGCCAGTTCACACCCAATGAAAAGTCTTGAGTGCCCATGTCTCCTGCGGATCCAGTCTATACCCCATGGTCTTGATGTCGTCTCCAGCATCCTCTACGGACTAGGAGATAAGGATTTACCGGTAGGTTATCAAAATCCTATTTTTACGTGCAACTCCTCACCCACCGCCCCTGTCTCCTACCCCTACCCTTTTGTCGCTAATAGCTATACAGCATTCATGGACTTGATTTGATAGCTTTTTGTTACTCAGTTGCACTGTCCTTTATTACATTTTGGGATGATGATGTGCCCGGGATTTGAATGCCTATGACATTGCAGTCAGACACATTTATTGAGCTATCTGCCCTTCCATAGAAAGCTAGAGAGTTCCAAGCTGGAGAGTTTAAACTATTTGAAGCTTACCTTGTACTTTGTGAAGGGTTGATCAGCATTGTGGCTGGGCAGGTCTATGTAGTGTGTGGCTATAAGGGATTGGATGTGTGGCTGCACACTGCATGGATCTGCTCGATTGTGGTGCTGTTTTGTATTTTTAAGGGCTACAGGTAGCTTCATATAGTTAGAAATCTCATAGTTTTTATGAAGGAATAAGTGGCTCAGTGGATACATTTTGTCATGCCCCTTTCCTGCGAGGCATGCACCATATGTCCCAATTGGAAAAATAGGGGGGGGGGGGCGCCAATTTTCTTTCTGGCACACCAAAAAGTCTAGTTACGGCTCTGGCTAGAGATATCGGACAAGTTAATTTGAGGATCTCAGCAGCAACTATTACAGCCAGAAAAGTTCTTTGGCTTCGATTATGGCAAGAAACTGAGTCAAAAAGAGTGGCGGAAGCATTTCCGTTTACAGGCGACATTCTCTTTGGAAAAGAACTAGACTCGTTAATTTCTCAGGCTACGGGTGGTAAATCTACCTTCTTCCCAACCCTTCCGCCTCCACCTAAGCGCTCTTATACTGGAACTTCCTTTCGGTCCTTTCAAACTTTTAGGGGACGCGGTAGAACTACACCCTTGCGAGGTAGAGGTTGCGGCAAGCAACCAGTCGTTGCTCGACCTCAGGACCCAAAGCTTGCAGAAAAGACCGTGGCATGATGGTCTCCCCTCCCACCAGTGCCCAAGTACTGTGGGAGCGCTGCTTTGAAACTTTCAGGATGCCTGGTTCAAGATATTAGACAATGTGTGGATTTGCAATATCTCCCAAGGGTACAAGTTAGATTTAGAAGTTTTGCCGCCAAAGAAATATTTTACGACAAGTCTTCCACTTCTTCTGGACAAACGTTTGGCCCTTCAAGGTGCAATACAGTCCTTGGTAGAATCGGCTGTGTTAATGCCGGTACAACTGCTTCAACGAAAGAAGGGTTACTATTTCAATCTTTTCGTAGTACCAAAACCAGACGGTACTGTACGACCAATTCTGACTCTGAAATCATTAAATCAGTTTCTGTCTTATTACCGGTTTCAAGATGGAGTCGCTCAACTCAGTGATTTCGAGCCTGGAACCCAAGGAACACGGATGGATAATCAATTTTCGGAAGTCCAACCTTCAGCCGTCACAGTGTATCCAGTTTCTCTGTGTGATCCTGTGCACCAACGTCCAGAAAGTTTTTCTGCCTCAAGACAAAGCTCTAGGTATACAGAAACTGGTCCAAACTGTTCTCAAGCTAAGACTGGTATCAGTCCATTTATGCATTTGTTTGCTTGGGAAAATGGTAGCGGCTTTCAAAACTCTGGAGTTTGGCCAGTTTCATTCACATCCTTTCCAGCTGGATCTGTTACATCAGTGGTCAGGGTCGCATCTACACCTTCAACAGTTAGTTAGGCTGACTCCGGAGATGCAATTTTCGCTTCTTTGGTGGCTCCAACTGCACAATCTCACTGCAGGCAGGCGGTTCGGTGTATGGGACTGGATGCTCCTAACAACGGATGCCAGCCTCAGGGGATGGGGTGCAGTTTTGTAGGACTTCCAACTTCAAGGGCATTGGTCTCCACAGGAATCACTGTTGCCAATAAATTTGTTGGAACTGAGAGCGATCTACAATGAGCTGGTACGAGCTGCCCAAGTCCTTTGATCTAAAGTGGTAGAAGTTCAATCAGAAAGCGCGACTGCTGTAGCGTACGTAAACAAGCTGGGAGGAACTCGCAGTCGCCAAGCGCTGTGAGAGGTGACACACATTCTCCAGTGGGCAGAATGCAACGCTGTAGTCCTCTCAGCAGTATTCATTCCAGGAGTAGACAATTGGGAAGCAGACTACCTCAGCCATCAGGATCTACATCCGGGAGAATGGGCACTTCACCCAGAGCGCTGGTGTCCAGAGGTGGATCTCATGGTGTCCCGTCTCAATCATCAGCTTCCTCGATACATCTCCAGAACACGGGATCCTCAGGCGGAAGCTGTAGGTGCTCTGGCTGTGCCTTGGCCGTACGACCTAATATACGTGTTTCCTCCGTTCCCTTTATTGTCTCGAATTCTCAAGAGACTCAAATGGGAATCAATCACGGTGATCTTGGCACCAGATTGGCCTCAGAGAGCTTGGTTTTTAGACCTGCACCTTCTGCTAGCGGACGATCCTTGGCCTCTACCTCTGCGTACAGATCTACTCCAACAAGGGCACTTTGTGCATCCAGATTTACCACGACTACGTTTAATGGGATGGCTCTTGAAGCAAACATCCTAAAACGCAAAGGGAGTCCAGAATGTGTGATTCCCACTATGTCACGTGCAGGAAAACCTGTTACGGCAGCCCATCTGGCGATCTTATATCTCTTGGTGTGACCGAAAAGGGTTTCAATCAGATTCTTTTCATCTCTCACGGTTCTTGCTTTTTCTCCAAGCAGGTTTAGATTCTGGACTTCGTCTAGGATCCTTGAAAAGTTCAGGTATCTGCCTTATCGAATTTCTTTCAGAGATGCCTGGCGCTCCTACCAGATGTGCAAACTTTCCTACAAGGGGTCCTTCGGGTACAGCCTCCGTTTGTTCCCACTACAGCTCCTTGGGACTTGAATCTGGTGCTGGATTATCTACAGTCACCCTGTTTTGAACCCTTGGAAGAAGCAGATCTTAACTATTTTATTTGGAGCTTCAGCCCAGAGGGTGCCTGAATTAAGTGCCTTGTCTTGTAAGCCTCCATACTTTATTTTTCATCCTGATAGGGGTGATGAGAACACAGGCTTCTTTTCTTCCCATGGTCATGTCAGCTTTTCATATCAATCAGCCGATTGTGGTACCGTCCTTGAAGGAGGACTCTAGGACACCTTCTTCTCTGGATGTAGTGAGAATGTTGAAGATCGACGTGAAACGAACAGCACCGTTACGAAAAACTGATGCTTTATTCGTGCTTTATGATCTCCCACGTCGAGGGTGGCCTGCTACTAAGCAGATCTTGGCCCGCTGGATTCGGTTGACTATTCGTCAAGCCTATCTACACCAATCTAGGCGGCCTCCATTATCCATTGCTGCACACTCTACACACTCAGTTGGGTCTTCCTGGGCCGCTACTAGGGGGGCTACCATGTGTCAACTCTGTAGAGCAGCCACTTGGTCCAGTATTCATACGTTTGTCAAATTCTACAAGTTTGATACTTATGCGGTTTCATCTTTACGGTTTGACCGCCTTGTTTTGCAAGTTCCTCAGCGATCTCCCACCCAGGGGGGAAACTTTGGGACGTCCCCATAGTCTTGAACTTGTGCCAGTGTCCCCTAGTGGCTGACAGAAAAAGGAGGATTATGGTACTTACCGATAAATCACTTTTTCGGAAGCCATAGGGTCACTGGCCGCCAGCCCGTCGCTGTTCTCTTGCCTTCATTGTTGTTCTGTTGTGTTTAATTGTTATGTGCTCTCTTCCCTCGTTTAGTTCTGTTCTCTTGTTCCCATCTCCTCTCGGCTAATTCATAACTGAGGGATGATGGGGGATAGAGGGGGAGGAGCCTGTTTCACCTCTTCGTTTATTTAAAGTGCCAGCTCCCTGTAAGCCACCATCATCACCCCCACAGTCTTGAACTTGTGCCAGTGTCCCCTATGGCTTTCAAAAAAGGAATTTATCAGTAAGTACCAAAATCCTACTTTTTTTTGTGGTAAGGCAGTGGCAAAAAATGCCTCAAAATCAGTGAAAACGGCAAGTGTTTTCGCCAGCGCCAATCCACATGTTTTTCCACTCCTGCTGAATATTTTACCTAGGCGAAAAAATGGCACTGCTATTGAATAAGGCAAATCCCCATTTGTCCTAAAAATAGCGAAAAGTCAGGTTTTTTTCGCCTAGGCGAAAAACTAAAACTGGCCTAATTGCATACTCCCCTAAAACCCCCAATAATTATCTCACAAATTCCCATTTATGTAATCTGCACAATTTGGTTCCAAAGAGGACACACTGAGGAACTCTTCAATCACTGCCTGAATTATATTATAATTACAATCTCTCCCTAATGTAATCAGAATTATGGTAAATCCAACAATTATCTGCCTAAAATACAAGCTTATCTGGCACATTAATTATTTCAGTACACAAGGGCAATTTTTATTAAATGGAGATCAATGGTGACAAAGAAAGTCACAATGCTATTATAAGAGTGGGGTCCATTAAGTAAGGGTGTGTACACACGGTGAGATCTTTGCTATGTCCTATTTTTACTTGCGATTTCCCTTGAACTCCCCGGAGCCCAGATAGGACAGATTTTGACTAACTTTTCTTGAGATCTGGACTATGTGTGCTTACGATTTTGGCTTATGTGAGATTTTGGCTTATGTGAGATGTCATTGACATGTGAGATGAACTAGATAGGACACCGATCTAGCAAGGATTGACTTGCCTGCACAGCCTATCTTTTCTTGCGATGCCGACCTGGCGGGACCGCGCATCGGGATCGCAAGGTGACTTTCACCTTGCGATCTGCACTAACTTTTCTTACGATTTTGACTATATAGTCAAAATCTTAAGAAAAAACCTCACCGTGTGTACACACCCTAAGGCAACAAGACCTCTCACGTGTGTAATGTTCTCTATATCATTCTAAGTTCCCGCCAGGCCAGAGCAGGTATACCACTGCTTCCCCTCACAGCCATTATACTGCGCTTCAGCATCAGTTGTAAAGGCCAGTACTGACGGGAGAGATGTGTGCATCTCTCCCCCCACTCAGCACAGCGTGATGTGCTGAGCGAGGTGGGGACGCCAACGGGGGGCCGCTCACTTCACACAGCGCTGAAGTGAGCGACGTGCTAGATTGAGCCTGCATGCAGGCTCTATCTAGCACCAGCGATAGCGATGCACTGGGCCTCGCATCGCTATCGCTGGGGGGCATACACACAACAGATCCGTGCTTAAAATCTAAGCAATCTAGTCAGATTGCTTAGATTTTAAACATGGATCTCTCCATGTGTACCCCCCTTAAGATGTCGGAAACCTGGTCATACATAAAGGTGCGTAGTGTTATCAGATTTCTGCGTCTAAAGGACACAGCAGCTGAAATTCATTGCCGACTTGTTGAAGTGCATGGCGGTAACGTCATGTCATGGAAACAGGTTTGAGTTTGATACACTGCCT
Organism: Pseudophryne corroboree; assembly: GCF_028390025.1. Classification (NCBI taxonomy): domain Eukaryota; kingdom Metazoa; phylum Chordata; class Amphibia; order Anura; family Myobatrachidae; genus Pseudophryne; species Pseudophryne corroboree. Next base: position 149,784,268 of record NC_086449.1, read on the forward strand.
TTGATAATGGCAGCACAGACATTCAAGATGAGCAGCGATGCAGCCAGCCAAGCAGTTCCACCGCAGGCGGTGCACACGAACCCAAACCTGATTCTGTGACATCACTGTCCACCTCGACAAGCTGATGATTCATTTCAGCTGCTGATGTGCTCTCTAGATGCAGAAATCTGATTACCCTACACACACTAACGCTACGTAATAACAGCACCCACTTTGATTCATATCATTGCATATTGTTATGCTACATCATTGCACATACATGAATATATCTAAGCTAAGAACCAGCTCATCTGGAGTCACCCCAATATCCTATAAATGGCACTACAAGGACCAGAACATCCTCCAAATGCTTGTCCCAACCATGCCTCTCAGAACAGTAATAAAATGGTGGCTGCTCAAACAGTATAATGGTCCTTCACACATGAAAGGGAGGGGTTATTCTAAACGGGTGGTATTCATGTGACCGACAGTCACATGACCTCCTCCAGCATCCCTCCCCTCACTATCCCAACGGTCGGCATACCGACCAACAGGGACTATTTCCACTCGTGGGTGTCCACGACACCCATAGAGTGGGAATAGAACCTGTGGCAACCGTAGGTCGCCACCGAGCCCGCAGCGTGGCGAGCCCGCAAGGGGCTTGCTGCACTCGCCCCTCCCTGCCGGGATCCCGGCGTCGGTAAGCTGACCAGCGGTCTCCTGACCGGCGGTCAGCCATACTACACCCATTCTAAACAAGTAAAATATTAAATATTACCCCAGCACACTAAAAAGGATCAGCAATGAGATTTGAATACTACAGGGGTTCCGGCGGCAGTATGGTGACCGGCGGTCACGCATACCGGACCCATACTACATAATAGAAATACAGATCTCAGTTTGCATATATTTGCAAAAATATGATTATGCTGCCAGCTCCTGAGAAGCATGGACGGGACCAGCATTTGTAGAGTATGCTGGTCCTCATAGGAGGATCCTGACTTGACTCCATTTGAGCTGGTTCTTAATTTACATATATTAATGTATGTGCCATTATCATGTAACATAACAATATGCAGTTATATGACCCAGAGTGGGTGTTATTATTATGTAGTATTAGGGACTGCCAAAACAGAGACACCTTGACACGGCGAGGAAGCTAATCATAGCTTTGCAAATATATGCAAGCTGAGATCGCTGTATTTCTATTATGTAGTATTCAAATCTCATTACTGATCCTTTCCAGTGTGTTGGGGGAATATATTTATTTTTCATACCTTAGGGCAGTGTCTGTCTCTGTCCTCAAGGCACACTAACAGTCCAGGTATTAGTGATAATAACCATTTTTGAGCACAGATGGTTAAATCAAAATAACGGAGGTGCTAATCAAGTCATCTGTGCTCAAGTATGGCTATCTTTAAAACCTGGACTGTTAGTGTGCCTTGTGGACTGTGGTTGGGAACACATTCCTTAGGAAGATATCAATTCTTTATGTTCCCTATCAGATTGCTATTTATGCTAGTTTTACAGATTACAGATATCTACAATAACATGGATTATGGAAAAGTTGTTTTGATGTTGGTTTCTTATAGGAGATAACAAAAGCCTGACAGATTCTCAAACGATTGTCCTCTGTAGGCCTAGCAAATATTAGGGGACGTGGTAATCTTTACTTGTAGCTAGATCCCTAGCCAAGTTCAATAAAAAAATAAATAGGATTTTGGTTACCTACCGGTAAATCCTTTTCTCGTAGTCCGTAGCGGATGCTGGGGCCAACATTAGTACCATGGGGTATAGATGGGTCCCCCAGGAGCCATTGGCACTTTAAGAGTTTGAGAGTGTGGGCTGGCTCCTCCCTCTATGCCCCTCCTACCAGTCTAGAAACTGTGCTCGAGGAGACGGACATCTTCGAGAGAAGGATTCAACACAGATAGTGGCGAGATTCATACCAGCTCACACATACAAGGCACATCAGGCTAACTTATCCTGAAAATTCAGCAACCGCTGAAAACATTACTTACCAAGTAACAATGCAGTTCTTAACTAAAAACAAAGTTGTACTGAACCAGATAACAATTGCAGGAAAACGAAGCGCTGGGCGGGCGCCCAGCATCCTCTACGGACTACTAGAAAAGGATTTACCGGTAGGTAACCAAAATCCTATTTTCTCTTACGTCCTAGAGGATACTGGGGTCCACATTAGTACCACGGGGATGTACCAAAGCTCCCAGAACGGGAGGGAGAGCGCGGAGGCTCCTGCAAAACTGATTGCGTGAACTTCAGATCATCAGAGGCCAAAGTATCGAACTTGTAGAACTTTGCAAACGTCTTCTTCCCAGACCAAGTTGCAGCTCGGCAAAGTTGTAAAGCCGAGACACCCCGGGCAGCCACCCAGGAAGACCCCACCTTACGAGTAGAGTGGGCCTTGACAGATGTAGGACACGGCAAACCTGCCGTAGAATACGCATGCTGGATAGTAAACCTGATCCAGAGAGAGATCGTCTGCTTAGAAACAGGACACCCAATTTTCTTGGGATCATACAGGACAAAGAGAGAGTCCAATTTCCTGTGACGAGTGGTACTATTCACATAGATTTTCAGAGCCCTTACAACATCCAAAGACTTTGATGAAATTGAGGAGTCAGTAGCCACTGGCACCACAATAGGTTGGTTGATATGAAATGCCGACACAACCTTCGGAAGAAACTGCTGATGTGTCCGGAGCTCAGCTCTATCTTCGTGGAAGATCAAGTATGGGCTTTTACAGGACAAAGCCCCCAACGCCAACACACGTCTAGCAGAAGCTAAAGCCAACAACGTGACAGCCTTCCACGTAAGAAACTTGACCTCAACCTCCTGTAGAGGCTCGAACCAGTCTGATTGGAGGAACTGCAACACCACGTTAAGGTCCCAAGGCACCGTAGGCGGCACAAAGGGAGGTTGGATGTGCAGAACTCCCTTCAAAAAGGTCTGAACCTCAGGGAGGGCAGCCAGTTGTCTTTGGAAGAAAATGGATAGGGCCGAAATCTGGCTGGACCTTCACAGATCCCAACCTGAGGCCCATATCCACACCAGCTTGTAGGAAGAGGAGAAACTGTCCCAGTTGAAACTCCACCGCAGGAAATTTCTTGGACTCACCAAGATACATATTTTTTTCAAATTTGATGGTAATGTTTAGACGTTACACCTTTCCTAGCCTGTATCAGGGTAGGAATAACCTTGTTCGGAATGCCCTTCCGAGCTAGTATCAGGCGTTCAAACTCCATGCCGTCAAACATCGCCGCGGTAAGTCTTGATAGGCGAACGGCCCCAGCTGCAGCAGGTCCTCCAGCAGTAGATCCGCGTACCACGCCCTTCTGGGCCAGGCTGGAGCAATGAGGATCCCTTGAACCCTTGTTCTTATGAGCTTTAGAACTCTTGGGATGAGTGGAAGTGAAGGAAACACGTACACCGACTGGAACACCCACGGAGTCAATAGGGCGTCCACCGCCACTGCTTGCGGGTCCCTCGACCTGGAACAATACCGCCGAAGCTTCTTGTTGAGATGAGAGACCATCATGTCGATCTGGGGTACGCCCCAAAGATCTGTTACTTCCTTGAACACCTCCGGATGGAAATCGTGTCTGCTGAGGAAGTCCGCTTCCCAGTTGTCTACTCCCGGAATGAAGATTGCTGACAGTGCCAACGCGTGCTTTCCTGCCCAGATGATGATTCTTCTTACCTCTGCCATTGCAGCTCTGCTCTTCATTCCGCCCTGTCGGTTTATGTAAGCCACTGTTGTCACATTGTCCGACTGCACTTGAATGGCCCGATTTCTCAGAAGATATGCCGCTTGGAGTAGACCGTTGTAGACGGCTCTTAGTTCCAGAATGTTTATCAGCAGGCTGGCTTCCAGACTTGACCACCTTCCTTGGAAGGTTTCCCCTTGAGTGACTGCGCCCCAGCCCCGGAGACTTGTATCCATGGTTAGAAGGATCCAGTCCTGAATCCCGAACCTGCGGCCCTCCAGAAGATGAGGTAATTGCAGCCACCAGAGGAGTGAAATCCTGGCCTTTGGCGACAGACGTATTCTCTGGTGCATCTGTAGATGGGATCTCGACCACTTGTCCAGGAGATCCAGTTGAAAGGACAGAGCGTGAAACCTCCCGTACTGCAGAGCCTCGTAAGAGGCCACCACCTTTCCCAGAAGGCGAATGCACTGATGAACTGACACCCGGGCTGGCTTCAGGACATCCCGGACCATCGTTTGAATCACCAACGCCTTTTCCTCTGGGAGAAACACCCTTTGCACCTCCGTGTCGAGGATCATTCCCAGAAAGGACAACCTCCTGGTTGGTTCCAATTGTTGTGATTTCGGAAGATTCAGGATCCAACCATGTTCACTGAGAAGCTGGGTCGTGAGTGTTATGGGCCGTAACAGCTTCTCCTTGGACGATGCCTTCATCTGCAGATCGTCCAGATACGGAATTATGTTCACCCCGTCTGCGGAGGAGAATCATAATTTCCGCCATCACCTTGGTGAATACCCTCGGTGCTGTGGAGGGCCCAAATGGGAGGGCCTGGAACTGAAAGTGACAGTCCAACAATGCGAATCGAAGATAAGCTTGATGCGGCAGCCAGATTGGACATCCTTGATATCCAGGGATACTAGGAATTCCCCCTCCTCCAGACCTGATATCACTGCCCTTAGAGACTCCATTTTGAACCTGAACTTCCTCAGAAAGGGGTTTAGTGATTTTAAGTTCAGAATGGGCCTGACCGAACCATCCGGTTCTGGTACCACGAAAAGGTTTGAATAGTAACCTTTGTTTTGCATATAAGGTGGTACTGGTACAATAACCTGTGCCTCCACCAACTTCAGGACAGCTTCTTGCAGGACAGTCCTGTCTGCCAGCAGACCTGGCAACCCTGATCTGAAAAATCGGTGAGAAGGGAGATTTTAAAATTCCAGCCTGTACCCCTGGGACACAATCTCTTGCACAGGGGTCCAGGCCAGGACACCCAGACATGACTGAAATGTCTGAGCCTCGCTCCCACCGGCCCCACCTCTGGGGCGTGCAGTCCACCGAAATGCGGAGGACTTTGGTGTACCTGAAGCAGGTTTCTGTTCCTGGGAACCTGAAGCCGCAGGTTTCTTGAACTTGGGCCGACCTCCCCGAAAGAAGGTGTTGGACGGCTTGGTCTTTCTGGGCTTGTTAGACTAAAAGGGATGTGATGTAACTGAAGAAAAGGGTTTCTTCGGAGCAGGTGTAGCTGAGGGAAGAAAGGGTGACTTACCCAGCCGTAGCCGTGGAGATCCACACATCTAACGCTTCCCCAAAGAGAGCATGACCTGTGTAGGGTAGGGTCTCCACACTTCTCCTGAATTCCGCGTCGGCAGACCCCTGGCGCAACCACAGTCCTCGACGAGCTGATACCGACATGGAGGAAATCCCCGCAGCCATGGAACCAGGTCTTTCATGGATTCTACCAGAAATCCTGCCAAATCCTGAATGTTACAAAAACAATTCAACATCACATTTCTCCATAGTATCCAAGTCCTCAAGTAACGTGCCTGACCACTTTGCTATAGCTTTGGCAATCCAAGCACTGGCAATAGAGGGACGTAGGATCTCCCCAGAAGCAGTGTACATGGATTTGAGCGTATTATCAATTTTACGATCAGCCGATTCTTTCAAGGCGGTAGAGTCTGGATACTGATAGGCGGGTTTTCCCATTGTTTCTATACTCAACCGGGAAAGGAAACGCTACTAGAACCCTTTTAGGTATCTGGAATTTTTTATGTGGATTTTCCCAAGCCTTTTCAAATAATAGGATTTTGGTACTTACCAGGTAAATCCTTTTCTTTGAATCCATAGGGGGCACTGGAGTACTCTTGGGATATGGATGGTGTTAGCAAGGACAGGCACTGAATATTTAAATTTAGTAACTATCCTCCCCTCCATACTCCCAGAATACCTCAGTGTTTTTTCCTGAGGCGAACAGGAGCGATAGAGAGGATGAACAATGGAGAATTACATAAAACATTATAACATAACGTTACTGACAACTAAACAGTTGACACCATAACCGATATAACTTGAAAATTTGAACCAGTCGGTGAGAATGTGTTACCATAAGATCCACTGAACTTACCACAAAACAGGTAAAACTGCTCTGGGTGGGCGTCCAGTGCCCCCTATGGATTCAAAGAAAAGGATTTACCTGGTAAGTACCAAAATCCTTTTTTTCTTTTTCATCCACTAGAGGTCACTGGAGTACTCTTGGGACGTACCAAAGCTTCCCCCGTGGGCAGGAGAGCTGTTTGGCACCTGTAACACTAGGCGGCCAAAGCTAGATGCTGACGCCGCAAACGTATTAAACTTGTAAAAGCGCACAAACGTGTGCACTGAGGACTATGTAGCCGCGCGGCAAAGCTGCGTCGTAGAAGCCCCACGACCAGCTGCCCATGAAGTTCCCACAGAACGTGTGGAATGAGCTGTTACTGATGTAGGCGGCTGTAACCTAGCATGAAGGTAAGCCTGACGTATGGTCAGTTTATTCCATCTGGATAAGGTCGTCTTAGAAGCTGGCCAACCCATTTTGGCAGCATCATAGAGAACAAACAACGTATCCGTCTTACGAACTGTAGACGTACGGGATACATAAACACGTAATGCGCGTACCACATCCAAAGTTCCAGAATCTACTGTTAACACAGGAACTACTATTGGTTGATTGATGTGAAAAGATGACACTACCTTTGGCAAGAAAGCGGGATTCGTCCGAAGTTCCGCTCTGTCATCATGAAACACCAAATACGGTGGCTTGCATGACAAGGCACCCAAATCTGAAACACGCCTTGCCGAAGCTAAGGCTAGAAGAAAAATTTTTTTTCCAAGTGAGAAACTTAATATCCACTTGTTGTAAGGGTTCAAAATATGAAGACTTTAAAAAAATCTAAAACCAGATTCAAGTCCCATGGCGCTGTAGGAGGAATGAATGGAGGTTGTACTCTGAGGACACCTTGCAGAAAGGTGTATACAGACGGCAATAGAGCCAAACGTCTTTGAAAGTAAATTGACAAGGCAGAGACCTGCACCTTTAGTGTAGATAAACGCAGTCCTCCATCCAACCCCGTCTGTAGAAACAACAAAAGACGGGATAACTTGAAATATGATGTCGGAAACTTCCGAGCTTCACACCAACCTATATAGGCACGCCAAATTCTGTAATAAGGAGCTGCCGTAACTGGCTTCCTAGCGCGTAACATGGTTGGTATAACCGATTCTGGAATGCCCTCTCTTCTTAAGAGGGCGGTCTCAACAGCCACCCCGTCAAACGCAGCCGCGCTAAATCGGGGTAAAGGAACGGTCCCTGTTGTAACAAGTCCGGACGTAGCGGGAGCGGCCAAGGATCGTCTGTGAGTAGTCAGCGGAGATCCGAGAACCCTGCTCTCCGAGGCTAATGAGGCGCCACTAGTATGACTGTGGCGGACTCTCGTTTGATCTGTTTTAGCAACAGGGGGAGCAGCGGAAACGGTGGAAACAGATACACGAGGCTGTACAGCCACGCGATTGTGAGAGCATCCACCGCCACTGCCTTTGGATCTCGCGTTCTGGACACATACTGGGGCGTGTGGCGATTGTGGCGAGATGTCATCAGATCCACTTGTGGGTAACCCCACCTCTGGACCAACATGTGAAACACTTCTGGATTTAATGCCCATTCTCCTGGATGAAAATCCCGACGGCTGAGATAATCCGCCTCCCAGTTGTCCACTCCCGGAATGAACACTGCCGACAATATCACTTGGTGATGCTCGGCCCAATTGAGGATTCGAGCTACTTCGCGCATGGCCATGCGGCTTCTCGTTCCTCCTTGTTTGTTGATGTACGCGACCGCCGTCACGTTGTCTGACTGCACCTGGACAGTCTGAGACCGGAGCATGTGCACTGCTTGTCGTAGTGCATTGTAAAGTACCTGGAGTTCCAGGACATTTAGAGACAGCAATCTTTCGTGATCCGCCCAGAGACCCTGGAGCTGACAATTTTGAACCACAGCTCCCCAATCTCTGAGACTCGCGTCCGTCGTTAGAATTATCCAATTCCAGACGCCGAACCGTTTTCCTGCGGTTAGATTGTGTACTTTGAGCCACCAGAGTAGAGATACTCTGGCCCGTGGAGACAACCTCACCATCTGGTGAATCTGCAGATGCGAGCCCGACCATTGTGCGAGCACATCCAGTTGAAAAGGACGTGAATGAAATCTTCCGAACTGAAGCGCTTCGAAAGCCGCCAGCATTTTTCCTAACACAAATGTACCGAGACTGTGCGTGGCTTGAGCACTAATTGTACCAGATGACGAATACTCTGTACGTTCTGTTCTGGTAGGTACATTCTTTGATCTATCGTATCGAGAATCATTCCTAGGAATTGAAGTCGTTGAGACGGAATCAGATGTGATTTCTTGAAGTTGACAATCCAACCGTGCTGAACTAGCACATTGTACGTTAGCAACGCATGTTGGAGGATCATCTGTTGAGACGGAACTTTGATGAGTAGATCGTCCAAGTACGGAACTGGGGGTAATTCCAAGTTGATCGCAGCAGGATTTTTGATACAATTGGGCAAAACCATGTGCACTGCAGGGGAGGCAGATATAACATGTGCAGAAAGAGTTAGATTTGGGTGGGTTATTTTATTTCTGTGCAGGGTAAATACTGGCTGCTTTATTTATACACTGCAAATTAGATTGCAGATTGAACACACCCCACCCAAATCTAACTCTCTCTGCACATGTTATATCTGCCTCCCCTGCAGTGCACATGGTTTTGCCCAATTGCTAACAAAAATCCTGCTGCGATCAACTTGGAATTACCCCCTATTATCACTCCCAGGGATCTGAGATGAGCTATCATCACAGACATCACTTTGGCGAATACCCGAGGCGCTGACGAGAGTCCAAACGGTAGAGCCTGAAACTGGTAATGGTTTTGCCGTACCGCAAAACGCAAGAACCTCTGATGAGGTGGCCAAATTGGAATGTGTAAGTACGCATCCTTGAGATCCAGCGCAAGCATGAATTCCTGTAGTTCTAAACCTGCAATTACTGACCGCAGGGATTCCATCTTGAATCTGTAGTAAGTGACGTACTGATTGAGACCCTTTAAGTTCAGTATTGGTCTGACCGAGCCATCCGGCTTTGGTCCTACAAAAAGACTGGAATAATAACCCTGACCTTGTTGGTTAACAGGGACCGGAATCAAAACTGCTGAATCCAGCAGAGTATCTGGAACCACGCCAAATGGAACGTATGAAGGCGTGCCCCCACAACTGGAGATCCGAGATGGACTGGAAGCCCATCATGCCACTGGCTTGTCGGTGACCTTAGCGTTTTGACGACGGGTGGTGGTTTGTTGAAAACCACGTCCTCTGCCTCGTCCACCAGGTGTGGTTGTTCCTCTACCACGGCCTCGAAAGGACTGAGGTCTAAAGGATTTGAACGCTGGTCCAGAGTATTTCCGTCTAGGTACCGTTGGAAGCAATGGTAGGAAAGCAGACTTGCCCCCCCATGGTCTGAAAAATACATTTGTCCAATTCAGGACCAAACAACTTTCGCGTAAGGTAAAGCTTCTATTCTTCTCTCGGGTCTGGGACTCCAGGTCGACTACAAAAAGGTCGACGCCAATTGGTCGACACACCTTAGGTCGACATGGACAAAAGGTCGACAGGAACAAGGTCGACATGGAAAAAGGTCGACATGAGTTTTTTGTGGTTTTTTTGGTGTCGTTTTCTTCGTAGAGTGACCGGGAACCCCAATTAGTGCACCGCATCCCCTCGCATGGCTCGCCATGCTTCGGGCATGGTGCATTCGCTCCGCTCCGCTTGGCACAGATTACCGTTCCAATCGTAGTCCACATGGATCATTAAGTATGAAAAAGTTCCAAAAAATAAAAACATAAAAAACTCATGTCGACCTTTTTACATGTCGACCTTGTTCCTGTCTACATTTTGTCCATGTCGACCTAAGGTGTGTCGACCAATTGGCGTCGACCTAAGGTGTGTCGACCTTTTTGTTGTCGACCTGGAGTCCGGATACCCTTCTCTCGACCTTTGCCTCCGCCTGCCAAGGACGCAGCCAGAGCGCTTGTCGTGCCATAACTAGTGACGCTGAAAGGCGAGAACTGACTAGTCAGACGTCCGTAGAAACTGTACGTAGATAATCAGCAGCTTCGCAGATTTGATCAGCGAGAAGTATAAGGTGGTCGTCTTGTAGGGCGGACCTGAGTCCTGTTATCCATACAAGCAGCGCCGTAGTTACCCAAATGTCAACCAAACGCGGTTGAAGCAACACCCCTGCTGCTGTATACATCGACTTTAGCATAGCTCCCATGTAGATGTCACTGACTCTGGAAACGGGTAACTAGACTTAAATCGGCGAGGTTTAGAAACCTGTGTATCAGGATCCTATATTAACATCTTATTTAGAGATTCCGAAAAAAATAAGAAACACGCTGGAGATCTGTCGTCTAGTAAAGACCACCTTAAAAGTTGTCAGAGGTTCTTCAGTCTCTGTAAACTTCAGAGACTGACGCACCCACACTATCTGACTGCTGGTCTAATTCACCCTTCTCATATTCATCTTGCGCAGTTAGGCGTGGCATAGAATCGTCAGGATTGCAACATAGCAGAAACTGGGAATTTATAAGGCAAATGATAACTATCTTTGCAAAATCAGAGATGAAATGGGAGTATAAAATAATAAGAATTTACTTACCGATAATTCTATTTCTCGGAGTCCGTAGTGGATGCTGGGGTTCCTGAAAGGACCATGGGGAATAGCGGCTCCGCAGGAGACAGGGCACAAAAAGTAAAGCTTTTCCAGATCAGGTGGTGTGCACTGGCTCCTCCCCCTATGACCCTCCTCCAGACTCCAGTTAGGTACTGTGCCCGGACGAGCGTACACAATAAGGGAGGATTTTGAATCCCGGGTAAGACTCATACCAGCCACACCAATCACACCGTACAACTTGTGATCTAAACCCAGTTAACAGTATGATAACAAAAGGAGCCTCTGAAAGACGGCTTCCTACAACAATAACCCGATTTTTGTAACAATAACTATGTACAAGTATTGCAGAATAATCCGCACTTGGGATGGGCGCCCAGCATCCACTACGGACTCCGAGAAATAGAATTATCGGTAAGTAAATTCTTATTTTCTCTATCGTCCTAGTGGATGCTGGGGTTCCTGAAAGGACCATGGGGATTATACCAAAGCTCCCAAACGGGCGGGAGAGTGCGGATGACTCTGCAGCACCGAATGAGAGAACTCCAGGTCCTCTTTTGCCAGGGTATCAAATTTGTAAAATTTTACAAACGTGTTCTCCCCCGACCACGTAGCTGCTCGGCAGAGTTGTAATGCCGAGACCCCTCGGGCAGCCGCCCAAGATGAGCCCACCTTCCTTGTGGAATGGGCATTTACATATTTTTTGCTGTGGCAAGCCTGCCACAGAATGTGCAAGCTGAATTGTACTACAAATCCAACGAGCAATAGTCTGCTTAGAAGCAGGAGCACCCAGCTTGTTGGGTGCATACAGGATAAACAGCAAGTCAGATTTCCTGACTCCAGCCGACCTGGAAACTATATTTTCAGGGCCCTGACAACATCCAGCAACTTGGAGTCCTCCAAGTCCCTAGTAGCCGCAGGCACCACAATAAGCTGGTTCAGGTGAAACGCTGACACCACCTTAGGGAGAAACTGGGGACGAGTCCACAGCTTTGCTCTGTCCGAATGGACAATCAGATATGGCTTTGTGAGATAAAGCCGCCAATTCTGACACTCGCCTGGCCGAGGCCAGGACCAACAGCATGGTCACTTTCCATGTGAGATATATCAAATCCACAGATTTGAGTTGTTTAAAACAATGTGATTTTAGGAATCCCAAACTACGTTGAGATCGCCCAGTGCCACTGGAGACATCAAAAAGGGGTTGTATATGCAGTACTCCCTTAACAACTTCTGGACTTCAGGAACTGAAGCCAATTTCTTTCTGGAAGAAAATCGACCGGTCGAAATTTGAACCTTAATGGACCCCAATTTGAGACCCATATACACTCCTGCTTGCAGGAAATGTAGGAATTAACCTAGTTGAAATTCTTCCGTGGAGCCTTCCTGGCCTCACACCATGGAACATATTTTCACCTAAGCGGTGATAATGTTGTGCGGTCACCTCCTTCCTGGCTCTGACCAGGGTAGGGATGACCTCTTCCGGAATGCCTTTTTCCCTTAGGATCCGGCGTTCACCCGCCCTGGCGTCAACGCAGCTGCGGTAAGTCATGGAACAGACATGATTCTTGCTGAATCAAGATCCTTTCTAGTATCTCTTGAAGTTCCGGGTACCAAGTTCTTCTTGGCCCAAACCGGAACCACGAGTATAGTTCTTACTCCTCTCCTTCCTATCATTCTCCATACACTGGGTATGAAAGGCAGAGGAGGGAACACATACACCGACTGGTACACCCACGGTGTTACCAGAGCGTCCCAGCTATTGCCTGAGGGTCTCTAGACCTGGCGCTTCATGTGGGACGCCATCATAACCACCTTTGGTCTTTCCCAACGGTTTACAAACATGTGGAAACTTCCAGATGAAGTTCCCACTTTTCCGGGTGGAATTCATTTATGCTGAGGAAATCTTCCTAGTTGTCCACTCCCGGAATGAACACTGCTGACAGTGTTATCACATGATCTTTCGCCCAGCGAAGAATCCTTGCTGTCATTGCCCTCCTGCTTCTTGTGCCGCCCCGTCTGTTTACGTGGGCGACTGCCATGATGATGTCCTACTGGATCAGCACCGGTTGACTTTGAAGCAGAGGTCTTCCTAGGCTCAGAGCATCGTAAATTGCCCTTAGCTCCAGTATATTCATGTGGAGAGAAATCTCCAGACTTGACCACACTTCCTTGGAAATTTCTTCCTTGTGTGACTGTTCCCCAGCCTCTCAGGCTGGCATCCGTGGTCACCAGAACACAGTCCTGAATGCTGAATGTGCTGCCCTCTAGAAGATGAGCACTCTGCAGCCCCCACAGAAGAGACACCCTTGTCCTTGGAGACAGGGTTATCCGCTGATGCATCTGAAGATGCGATCCGGACCATTCGTCCAGCAAATCCCCCTGAAAAGTTTTTGCGTGAGATCTGCCGAATGGAATCGCTTCGTAAGAAGCCACCATTTTTCCCAGGACTCCTGTGCATTGATGCACTGATACTTGGCCTGGATTTAGGAGGTTTCTGACTAGGTCGGATAACTCCCTGGCTTTCCCCTCCAGGAGAAATACCTCTTTCTGGACTATGCCCAGAATCATTCCTAGGAACAGCAGACGTATCATCGGAAAACAGCTGCGATTTTTGGAATATTTAGAATCCACTCGTGCTGTCGTAGAACTACTTTAGATAGTTCTTTTCCGACCTCCAACTGTTCTCTGGAAACTTGTCCCTTTCAGGATATCGTCCAAGTAAGGGATAATTTAGATGCCTTTCTTCTTTTAAGAATCATCTTTTCGGCCATTACCTTGGTAAAGGCCCGGGGTGCCATGGATAATTCAACGGCAGCGTCTGAAACTGATATTGACAGTTCTGTATCACGAACCAGAGGTACCCTTGTTGAGAAGGGCAAATTTGGACATGGAGGTAATCCTTGATGTCCAGGGACACCATATAGTCCCCTTTTTTCCGGTTCTCTATCACTGCTCTGAGTGACTCCATCTTGATTTGAACCTTTTTATGTAAGTGTTCAAAGATTTCAGATTTAGACTATGTCTCACCAAGCCGTCTGGCTTCAGTACCACAATATAGTGTGGAGGACTAATACCCTTTTCCTTGTTGTAGGAGGGGTACTTTGATTATCACCTGCTGGAAATACAGCTTGTGAATTTTTTCCCAATACTGCCTCCTTGTCGGAGGGAGCCGTTGGTAAAGCAGGCTTCAGGAACCTGCGAGGAAAAAATGTCTCGACTCTCCAATCTGTACCCCTGGGATAATACTTGTATGATCTAGGGGTCAACTTGCGAGTGATCCCACTGCGCGCTGAGACTCTTGAGACTACCCCCCCACTGGTGGAGGGCTTCTTTTCCTGGGAAGGGGCTGCCTGCTGCAGTCTACTTCCCTTTCCTCTATGTCTGGGCAGATATGACTGGCCTTTTGCCCGCTTGCCCACATGGGAACGGAAGGATTGAGGCTGAAAAGACAGTGTCTTTTTCTGCTGAGATGTAACTTGGGGTAAAAAGGTTGGATTTCCCAGCTGTGGCCGTGGCCCCCAGGTCCGACGGACCGACCCCAAATAACTCCTTCCCTTTATACGGCAATACTTCCATGTGCCGTATGGGATCTGTATCACCTGACCACTGTCGTGTCCATGACATCTTCTGGGAGATATGGACAACGCACTTATCTTGATGCCAGAGTGCAAATATCCCTCTGTGCATCTCGCATACATATATATAGAATGCATCCTATTAAATGCTCTATATCAATAAAATATTTTTAGTCAGGGAATTCGACCAAGCCAACCCAGCACTGCATCTCCAGGCTGATGGCGATCGCTGGTCGCAGTATAACCACCGTCTGTGTGTATATACTTTTTAGGATATTTTTCCAGCTGCCTATCAGCTGGCTCCTTGAGGGCGGCCGTATTTGGAGACGGTAACGCCACTTGATAAGCGTGTGAGCGCCTTATCCACCCTAATGGGTGTTTCCCAACGCGCCCTAACTTCTGGCGGGAAAAGGTATAACGCCAATATTTGCTATCGGGGTAAACCCACGCATCATCACACACTTCATTTTATTTTATCTGATTCAGGAAAAACTACAGGTAGTTTTTTCACTTCCACATAATACCCTTTTTTGTGGTACTTGTAGTATCAGAAATATGTAACAGCTCCTTCATTGCCCTTAACGTGTGGCCCTAATGAGGAATACGTTTGTTTATTCACCGTCGACACTGGATTCAGTGTCCGTGTCTGTGTCGACCGACTGAGGTAAATGGGCGTTTTTTATAAAAAAACCCTGACGGTGTTTCTGAGACGCCTGGACCGTTACTAATTGTTTGTCGGCCGTCTCATGTCGTCAACCGACCTTGCAGCGTGTTGACATTCTCACGTAATTCCCTAAATAAGCCATCCATTCCGGTGTCGACTCCCTAGAGAGTGACATCACCATTACAGGCAATTTCTCCGCCTCCTCCAGCATAGTCCTCATACATGTCGACACACACGTACCGACACACAGCACACACACCTGGAATGCTCTGACAGAGGACAGGACCCCACTAGCCCTTTGGAGAGACAGAGGGAGAGTTTGCCAGCACACACCAAAAAACGCTATAATTACATAGGGACAACCTTATATAAGTGTTTCTCCCTAATAGCATCTTTATATATATATTTATATCGCCAATTTGTGCCCCCCCTCTCTGTTTAAACCCTGTTTCTGTAGTGCAGTGCAGGGGAGAGCCTGGGAGCCTTCTCTCCAGCCTTTCTGTGAGAGAAAAAATGGCGCTGTGTGCTGAGGAGATAGGCCCCGCCCCTTTTACGGCGGGCTCGTCTCCCGCTCTTTAGTGAAGTTTGGCAGGGGTTAAATATCTCCATATAGCCTCTGGGGGCTATATGTGAGGTATTTTTAGCCAGTATATAGGTTTACATTTGCCTCCCAGGGCGCCCCCCCCCCAGCGCCCTGCACCCTCAGTGACAGCGTGTGAAGTGTGCTGAGAGGAAAATGGCGCACAGCTGCAGTGCTGTGCGCTACCTTTAGAAGACTGTCAGAGTCTTCAGCCGCCGATTCAGGACCTCTTCTAACTTCAGCATCTGCAAGGGGGCCGGCGGCGCGGCTCCGGTGACCATCCAGGCTGTACCTGTGATCGTCCCTCTGGAGCTAATGTCCAGTAGCCAAGAAGCCAATCCATCCTGCACGCAGGTGAGTTCACTTCTTCTCCCCTCAGTCCCTCGTTGCAGTGATCCTGTTGCCAGCAGGACTCACTGTAAAATAAAAAACCTAAGCTAAACTTTCTCTAAGCAGCTCTTTAGGAGAGCCACCTAGATTGCACCCTTCTCGGCCGGGCACAAAAATCTAACTGGAGTCTGGAGGAGGGTCATAGGGGGAGGAGCCAGTGCACACCACCTGATCTGGAAAAGCTTTACTTTTTGTGCCCTGTCTCCTGCGGAGCCGCTATTCCCCATGGTCCTTTCAGGAACCCCAGCATCCACTAGGACGATAGAGAAATACTGTGCATGTGGTAGAACCCTCCGGGAACCCACTCGTACAGACATTGCAGTGAAACTACTTTTTCGTTTTTGCTGGTTACTTACTCATTATGTAACCAGACAAATAAATAGACAAAGACAGACAAATTCCACCTCAGTAAAATTACTAAAATGTGTATATGGCCAAAGTGCAGTGCACATGGGCAGACTATAAGAAACCTGATCCAAAATATCCTACTAACACCCCTGCGCCATCCGGTGGAGCAGTGTTGTAGGACAGGAACGTTCTGGAAATGAAACAGAAAGTATGATTAAAATGGCCTCCAGCCATGTGCTTATAATCAAAGAACATATAGCATATTTCCTTACGTGACCATATATACCTATAGCATTTTATATACATTTTCAATGGTATAATAAGTGCTTGTATAATACGTATGCATATATAACACAATGCAGCCCTTTTTTAGCAGAGGCTGTCTATTGCTGCTGCTGTGGCATAATCTCTCCCCCCCCCTGCAGCTGCGCTGCATGTAATAGGGACAGGGAAAACTCCTGACTGCCCAGCATGAGCCCACTAGCTACTAGAGGGCTGTTTTATAGGGACAGACCGCGGCAGCAGTGAGCACTGTCCGCGGTCTGAGTGATCAGAGGCGCCGGCATCTTTCCCCCCCTGCTTTCCACTTAGCATGTGCAGGGAGCGCTGGCAGCGACTGTTACGCTGAGCTGCCGGCCATTACCGAGACAGACCGCGGCAGCAATGAACGCTGTCCGCAGTCTGAGTGAGCAGAGACGCCGGCAGCTTCCTTCACCTAAGTGATGGAGCCTCCGGCCGTTACAGGGACAGACCGCGGCAGTACTGAACACTGTCCGCGGTCTGATTGTGCACAACAGGCAGGGAGCGCTGAGAACAGCGCTTGTAGCGGCCGTGCAGCGTGTCCCTCTGAGCGGCGGCGGGGAACTGTTATCAGCGGTGGCGGGGAGCGGAGCAGCGGGATGACCTCGGGCGACGCACATAGCAGTCCCCCCACACGGCGGGGCGGCAGAGTGAGCTGACCGCCCCGGTCATAAATACCTGTGTTCCTGTGCTCTGACGGGGCTTCTCCAGCAAGCTCCGTTCTGTAGCCTCAGCTGAAGGTAGCTGACCTGTGCTCTGACGGGGCTTCTCCAGCAAGCTCCGTCCAGTCCTTTCTGCAGCCTCAGCTGAAGTTAGCTGAGCTGCTTGTGGCTGTGAGGGTGCTCCTTTTGTGAGGACCGACACGCCAAGAGCTGCACGCAGCAGCTTGTGTAATCCCGGACCCAAAGCTTTTGTGTAAACTGGGAAGGGATTGTAAGTAGAAAAAAGTAAAAATTAAAATAAAATAATCTAAAAGAAAAAATTGTGGAGGAGCTCCACACTTTGTGCTTCTATCCATGTGAGCACCGAAAAAACACTGGGGTATTCTGGGAGTATGGAGGGGAGGAGAGTTACTAAATTTAAATATTCAGTGCCTGTCCTTGCTAACACCGTCCATATCCCAAGAGTACTCCAGTGACCCCTAGTGGATGAAAAAGAAATCGCATTTAATTCCTTTGACTCAGGGAAGGTTTGCAAGGCTTTATTATTTTCAGTGAAGTAAGCCTCCTCAACCTGCTCGGGTGTTGTATCAGCAATATTCAACACATCCCTAATAGCCTCTATCATCAACTGCACCCCTTTTGCAAGAGGTGCAGCCCCCCGCAACACATCCCCGTCACCGTCTGCAGTATCAGTATCATCCTGCGTGATCTGAGCAAGAGCACGTTTATGTGAATATACAGTGGGGAGTCCTGATGTACCAGAACTGGGCCAGACTGCCATAGAGTTCTGTAAAGCCTGAGTTGCAGATTCATTTTGTGCAACCCTATTTGAAATCTGAGATTTGATAGAGGGTAACCACTCAGGCTCCCTGGAATCTGTGCTTAACCAGTGCAATCCTGATTACATGGAATGGGATCATCCTGAGAGGACATATCCTCTGCAGCATATGACACAGAGTCCCTGGACATTGCTTAATGGAGACCACAGACGCTCCACACACACACACACAGGGGAGGGCAGACAGAGTTTCACCCCCAAGAGTGGCAAGAGAGACGCAGAGATTGGAGCCAACCCACACACCGCGCTTTTAATATAAAAGGGACACCCCCTATCAGCGCTGACTGTGCACCTTAATAGGTTACAGTCGTTTTGCAGCCTCCCACCCTTCTACAACCCCCTGGTACCGTGATAGATAGCTGGAGTTGCTGTGGAGGGACTTGCTCTTCACTGACAGCGCTGTGCAGGCAGGAAAATGGCGCTGAAACGCTGCTGGGTCCGCTCTGAGAAGCTCCGCCCCCAAAATGGCGCTGTGTTACCGCTCTTCACAGGATTATACTGGCCTTCAGATTGATGCTGGCTGAAATCCGGGGACCCCGACAGGCTGTGTGACCAGTGTAGGGTATAGGCGCTGGCTCAGGGCGCCCCTCTATGTACCAGTGAGCCTCCGGAGTGCAGTTAATACTGCACTCCTACCCTGATGCCGCCATCTTCACACCGGCCCCCCGCTTGCTAGGGGGGTCGGTGACTCACTCGCCACAATCTTCAGCTCTGTAAGTGAGTGGCGGCATGCTGCTGGGGTGAGCGATCCCCTGCGGCAGGGAACGATCTATTTCCTCTGGAGCTCAGTGTCCAGTCAGCGGAGACAGTGGCTCAGACCCCGCAGGGCGGACACTGCTCCCCCCCTCAGTCCCTCGATGCAGGGAGGCTGTTGCCAGCAGCCTCCCTGTAAAATAATAAACTCTAAAACTAAACTTAACTAAGGAAACTTAAGGAGGAGCCAGCCCACACGCTCAAACTCTTAAAGTGCCAATGGCTCCTGGTGGACCAGTCTATACCCCCATGGTACTAATGTGGACCCCAGCATCCTCTAGGACGCAAGAGAAAATACAATATTGCAGTTCCTCCAATGTATCCAGCAGTCGTGTGATCTGACTATGCGGCTACCAATAGTGCATTCTAGGATAATCTGTAGTCTGCAAATCAGTCTTACTTAGTAGAGGGACCCCTGCAGTCTGCTCATGTTACTCAGAGGCAGCCTTTATCATACAAACAGGATCGAGCATAACCTCCCCAAACTGCTAGGGACTTCTTGGAACACATGTAATATCCTATAAAATAAAAGGTTAACACTACTTCTCACTTCTATGTTTTACGCGCCAGTGGCCACTAGATGGCGCCTGATGGAGCAATTCAAGTTCTCCGTTCAGGCACACACAGCTGCCGGCATTACTGTTATGTTGTTTTGGCACTTAGACTAATTTAATATATAATTCATTGAATTAGACCTTCTTTTTGCCTATTCTCATTCATGAATTGTTTTCTTCCATAAATAGGAAGAAAAAATGCGGATTTTGCAAGAGCAGGAAACAAAAAAGTTACAAAGACTGGATGCAGAGCACAGTATGGAGTCAGAGCAGTGGCGGGAACGTCTACGACTTAGTAAAGAGGTATCTGGCCCACGTACATCCCTTTCACACTTCTCAAACAACCAGTCCCACTATGCTTCCCTCTACTGATGCTACTCGCGTTCCTTTCAGAACCTGGACACAGAGTTTGCCTTCAGACAGCAGCAGATCTCAGAGCCTGGAAAGCAGCCATACAAGGAATCAGACAGGAGAACCTCCTGGCTTTTCCTTCCTGACAGCCAGCGATGAAGCCAGAATACGGCCAAAACACTCGTACAATCCCCTCAACGCAAATGTATTTGTTGTAATGAAATATTAAACCCACACTTTGGATTTTGGCTGACATTTTATTTTGTTTTTAATAGGTAGAGATGTGTGAGAATAATAATGAAAAAGAAAATCAAAATGAAAAAGTAAAATTTCACATAAATACATTATTTACAAATTCATCTTGCTGTAAACCCACAGTAACAGATCCTGACAGGAGAAAGTTCTTAAAGTATCCAGATTTCCATATTTATTTTATGCCAGATTTATTCCCCAGGGTGTCAGGCAGCACAGCTTCACTCTGGTTTCCAGGTCAGTCTTCTTGCATTATCAACACATCAGACAGATCTTCCACTTCTTGTAGCTTTAAATTCTAGAAAAGAGGTGAGGGGAAATAAGGAGATTTATGGTAGACTGCGAGGTACAATGGGTTCCACAGGGAAACTTCGGGGTGTAGAGTTGGATCTTGATCCAGAGGCACCAACAGGCTAAAGCTTTGACTGTTCCCAGGATGCATTGCATGGCCTCCTCTATAACCCCGCCTCCGGGCACTGGAGCTTAGTTTCGTTAACCAGTCCAATGCAGTAGCAGATAAAAGAGAAGGCATATGTTAGTCACATAGAACCACATTCTCACGACAGGAGAAGGCACCAACGGCTAATGCCATACAAACCCAAAGAAGCTAAGTGCGTCAGGGTGGGCGCCCTGTGGAACCCAGTGTACCTCGCAGAAAGGGATTTAACCATGGTAAGTCTACCATAAATCTCCTTTTCTGCAGCGGGGTACAGTGTTCCATAGGGAAACATCGGGGATGTCCTAAAGCAGTTCCTCATGGGAGGGAACGCACCGTAGCGGGTACAAAAACCCGGCGTCCAAAGGAAGAATCCTGGGAGGTGGAAGTATCAAAGGCATAGGACCTAATTAACGTATTTACTGAGGACCACGTAGCAGCCTTGCACAATTGTTCAGCAGACTCGCGACGGCGGGCCGCCCAAGAAGGTCCAACAGAACAAGTAGAATGGGCTTTAATAGCAGCAAGAGCCGGAAGACCAGCCTGTACAATCACCATTCTAATCCATCTGGCCAAGGTTTGCTTATTCGCAGGCCAGCCACGTTTGTGAAAACCAAAAAGTACGAAAAGGGTATCTGACCTCCTGAGAGAGGCAGTCATCTCCACATTAATACCCATACCACATCCAAAGACCACTCTTTGGAGGACAAACCAGAAAAGATAAAAGCCGGAACCACAATCTCTTGGTTAAGATGGAAAGATGACACCACCTTCGGTAGATAACCAGGAAGAGTTCTAAGAACTGCCCAGTCACGGTGAAAAATCAGAAAGGGTGGATGACAGGACAAGGCGCCTAAATCCGACACCCTCTTAGCAGAGGCAATAGCCAGAAGAAAGACGACCTTAAGCGCAAGCCATTTAAGGTCTACTGACTCAAGAGGTTCAAATGGAGACTCTTGCAGGGCAGCGAGTACAACAGACAGATCCCATGGAGCCACAAGAGGGACATAGGGTGTTTTACGGATTCAGCCTCCCTGAGTGAAAATATGAACATCAGGAATAGACGCAATTTTCCTCTGAAACCACACCGACAAGGCAGATATATGAACCTTGGGGGTGGCCAGACGAAGGCCCAAGTCCAGACCTTGTTGCAGAAAAGCCAAAAGTCTGGGAGTTCTGAATTTGAATGCGTCATAATTCTTAGCAGCACACCAGGTGAAGTAAGAATTCCAGACCCTATAATAAATCCGTGCAGAAGCCGGTTTGGATAACCGCCTCGGAGAATCCTCTGGCCCTTAGGAGTGATGCCTCAAGAGCCACGCCATCAAAGCCAGTCTGGCCAGGTCTGGGTAGACACAAGGGCCCTGAATGAGGAGGTCTGGGCGCACAGGAAGTAGAAGAGGACGCTCTATCGATAGACCCTGCAGGTCTGAGAACCAATGCCGTCTGGGCCACGCTGGAGCGACTAGAACTAGTATTCCTCCTTCTTGCTTGAACTTCCGTAGTACTCTGGGCAGGAGAGACACTGGAGGGAACACGTAGGGCAGCTGAAACTTCCATGGAATTGCCAGTGCATCCACGAACGCTGCTTGAGGATCCCTTGTTCTTGATCCGTAGACCTGAACTTTGTGATTGTGTCGAGACGCCATCAGGTCTACATCTGGTAGGCCCCACTTGTCCACTAGGAGTTGAAAGACTTCTTGATGAAGACTCCACTCTCCGGCGTGCACGTCCTGACTGAGGAAATCCGCTTCCCAGTTGAGGACTCCCAGAATGAACACTGCCGATATTGCTGGCAGATGGCGTTCCGCCCAACGAAGGATTTTCGACACTTCCAACATTGCCATGCGGCTTTGAGTGCTGCCTTGATAGTTTATGTATGCTACCATGGTGGCGTTGTATGTCCGTACTTGAACAGGCCTGTTCTGTATCAGAGGCAGGGCAAGAGTCAAAGCATTGAACACTGTCCGCAATTCCAGAATGTTTATCGGGAGGATAGACTCCTCCTTGGTCCACCGACCCTGGAGAGTGTGTTGCTCTAGCACCACGCCCCAACCCCGCAGACTGGCGTCTGTAGTCAGTCAGACCCAGTTGGGAATCCAGAAGGGACGTCCCCTGCTCAACTGTTGGTCCTGTAGCCACCAGCCCAGGGACATACGAACCTCCGAAGTCAAGGATATCATCTGAGACCTGATCCGATGAGGCAGACCATCCCACTTGGAAAGAATCAACCGCTGCAGAGGGCGGGAATGAAATTGAGCATACTCCACCATGTCGAAAGCCGAAACCATGAGGCCCAGTACTTGTATCACCGAGTGTATCGACACCCTTGGGCGAGAGAGGAAGTATCTGATTCTGTCCTGAAGTTTTAGGACTTTCTCTTGAGACAGAAACAGTATTTGACTGTGTGTCTCCAGCCGTGCCCCCATGTGCACCATGTTCCGAGCAGGAACCAGCGAGGACTCCTTCTAGTTGATGAGCCACCCGTGGGCTTGTAGAAATTTGACCGTGATGTACGGATGACTGAGAACATCTTTGGAGTTCGCCAGGATTAGCAAGTCGTCCAGATACGGCAGGATCCAGATTTCCTGATGGTGGTGAAGGGCCGTCATGACGGCCATGACCTTGGTGAAGATCCGAGGGGCCGGGGCCAGTCCAAACGGCAGAACCTGGAATTGATAGTGTAGGTTGCCAATAGCAAACCAAAGATACTGCTGATGCGATATGGCAATATAGTTATATGCAGGTAAGCATCCTGTATGTCCAGGAATACCATATAGAATTTGTACACTCACAAATTTGTTCAGTGATTTGAGGTTGAGTATAGGCCGGAAAGACCCAATGGGTTTTGGGACTAGAAACAGGGTCGAATAGTATCCCCTGCCTCTCTGGGACAGAGGTACCGGCACCACCACACCTGTATCCAGGAGGGATCGCACAACCAGGTGTAGAGCTTGCGCTTTCAACAGATCCGAAGGGATAACCGTTGTGCAGAACTGGCGAGGGGGACGTCTCCTGAAAGAGACTTTGTACCCGTGAGAGACAACTTCTCGCACCCAGGCGCCTGAAGTGGTCCTTAACCAGACCTGGGCGAATTGTAGAAGTTGGCCTCCCACCCTGGGATCCTCCAGGAGGAGGCCCGGCCCGCCATGCAGCTGGCTTGTCTTGTTTGGAAGCAGGCTGACGGGCAACCCAGGATTGTTTAGGTTTGGGCTTGGTGGTTTTGGAAGCATGAGCCTGTCTCGGGTACGCCTGACCCTTTGCTTTCCCTGGAGGCCGAAAGGAACGAAAAGTGGTGCTCTTTGCCTTCGGTGCAGAAGGATTAGTATTCGGGAGAAATGCAGTCTTAGCGGCTGCTAAATCAGTCACAATCTTATTAAGATCTTCCGCAAACAGTATGTCTCCCTTAAAAGGGAGTACCTCCAAAGTCTTCTTGGAGTCCAGATCCACCTTCCATGACCTCAACCACAGAATATGGTGAGCCAAGATGGATGTATAACGCCTTAGCCGCCATTACCCCTACTCGGAGGATGCCTCATGAATATAATGGGAGGCTGTGGCAATATGAGATAGATATTGTCTGGCAGTATCAGTGATATCCTGAGGTAGCTCTTCCTCAATAGCCTGAACCCATGTTTCTATACCTTTTGCGGCCCAAGAGGCTGCTAAGGTGGGTCGATGTAACCCACCTGTAAGGGAGTAAATAGACTTCAGGCATCCCTCCACATGCTTCTCTGTCGTTTCCTTCAATGAAGAGACAGTGGTGACAGGCAGAGTAGATGACACCACAAGCCGGGTGACATGGGCATCCACCAGAGGTGAATTTTCACACTTGTTACACAACTCAGCAAGGAGAGGATAACGAGCTAGCAACTTTTTAGACAGGGAGAATTTCTTTCCTGGAGAAGACCAGGGTTCCCGACGTATATCAACTAAGTGGTCATAATGTGGTAAAACTACCATAGTCACCTTCTGACGTTTAAATTGATCAGGTTCCTTAGACGCAGTAGTGGGATCTACCTCATCAATTTGCAGAATCAGCTTAATAGCCTCCACTAGGTCAGGGACATCAACCTGAGCTGTAGATTTCTCATCAGAAGCAACTGTATCAGTGTCTGACGGATCAGTATACTCCCCATCCTCATAAAAAGTAACATCTGAAATATTAGTGGATTGCGAGGAGGAAGCAGCCCACTTAGACAACCCCTTGGTCCCAGAGGGACTAAGCAAAGATTGATTCAATTGTTGAATATGGAGAGATAGCGTATCCGCCCAGGGCGGATTAACCACAGGAACATCATGTGGCTGCAATGGCACAGGAGGTCCCATAGGGGGCGTAAGGCGTGTGACTAGTGTATTAAACATAGTCGAAAAAGCTGCCCAAGAGGGGTTCCTCATTGGCCACCGAAACAGCGGGCTGACTAGGAGATGTACTACATCCAGTACAGAGACCATCAGTCAAAACTTCCCCTTCAGGCAAATCCTTGGTGCAAGCACTGCATGATGCAGGAGCGTCCGCGGATTTCCTGCCCTTTGTTGCAGAAATGATTTAAAAAATGCAGCCGCAGAGCATAACAGTACAATCTCGCCAGGCAAATACAATACCTGCAAATAACCCCCTGATTTATGTGTTCAGTAAATACAGGACACAAACAGAGAATTAAAGCGGTATGAGGTGACTAAAATACACAGTAAAACACACTAAACATCATATACTGCATAGTACTAACTATATGAGACCCTGACGCACCTAGCCCTCCCAAAGGTACAGAATACAGTGATAGCAATAGGTGGGATACACTGAAAGTGAAATCCACACAGCAGATGCAGGCACACTCAGTCACAGTGACCATGCAGAAATTATTTCAGACAAACAATAAAACTGCACTGGACTAGTAAAAATACATAGACATATATATAACAGTGCACAGTCAGATACTGGATGTATATATCAGAATACTTGTACTAATTATTCAGGTAGAAGGACACTTGTACTTAACTAACACTGTCTAAAATTACATGTAGAATACTTAAGTGACTGTAAATGCACAACACTGAGCAAGCAGGCGGATTTACCGAGGAGACATTGCCCTGCAGTCCCAGAGACCAGCCGCAGCTACTTGTGAAAAGATGGCGCTCAAATCTCTGTCAGGGAGTGAGGGAGAGTGAGAAGCAGCTCCAGGGCGGGAACACCAGCAGTAGATGGCGCCCGGAGCTGGGGGAGGGGCTACAGGTCAAGCGCCTTATCCCCTATGCTGGTCCTCACCACCGGTACTATGGAGCCTTATTAAAATAAGAATTTACTTACCGATAATTCTATTTCTCGGAGTCCGTAGTGGATGCTGGGGTTCCTGAAAGGACCATGGGGAATAGCGGCTCCGCAGGAGACAGGGCACAAAAAGTAAAGCTTTAGGATCAGGTGGTGTGCACTGGCTCCTCCCCCTATGACCCTCCTCCAAGCCTCAGTTAGGATACTGTGCCCGGACGAGCGTACACAATAAGGAAGGATTTTGAATCCCGGGTAAGACTCATACCAGCCACACCAATCACACTGTACAACCTGTGATCTGAACCCAGTTAACAGTATGATAACAGCGGAGCCTCTGAAAAGATGGCTCACAACAATAATAACCCGATTTTTGTAACTATGTACAAGTATTGCAGATAATCCGCACTTGGGATGGGCGCCCAGCATCCACTACGGACTCCGAGAAATAGAATTATCGGTAAGTAAATTCTTATTTTCTCTATCGTCCTAGTGGATGCTGGGGTTCCTGAAAGGACCATGGGGATTATACCAAAGCTCCCAAACGGGCGGGAGAGTGCGGATGACTCTGCAGCACCGAATGAGAGAACTCCAGGTCCTCCTTAGCCAGGGTATCAAATTTGTAGAATTTAGCAAACGTGTTTGCCCCTGACCAAGTAGCTGCTCGGCAAAGTTGTAAAGCCGAGACCCCTCGGGCAGCCGCCCAAGATGAGCCCACCTTCCTTTTGGAATGGGCATTTACAGATTTTGGCTGTGGCAGGCCTGCCACAGAATGTGCAAGCTGAATTGTACTACAAATCCAACGAGCAATAGTCTGCTTAGAAGCAGGAGCACCCAGCTTTTTGGGTGCCTACAATATAAACAGCAAGTCAGACTTTCTGACTCCAGCCGTCCTGGAATTATATATATATATATATATTTTCAGGGCCCTGACAACGTCTAGCAACTTGGAGTCCTCCAAGTCCCTAGTAGCCGCAGGCACCACAATAGGTTGTTTCAGGTGAAACGCTGACACCACCTTAGGAAGAAACTGGGGACGAGTCCGCAGTTCTGCCCTGTCCGAATGGAAAATCAAATATGGGCTTTTGTAAGACAAAACCGCCAATTTTGAGAATCGCCTGGCCGAGGCCAGGGCCAACAGCATGGTCACTTTCCATGTGAGATATTTCAAATCCACAGATTTGAGTGGTTCAAACCAATATGATTTGAGGAATCCCAACACTACGTTGAGATCCCACGGTGCCACTGGAGGCACACAAGGGCTGTATATGCAATACTCCCTTGACAACGTCTGGACTTAAGGAACTGAAGCCAATTCTTTCTGGAAGAAAATCTATAGGGCCGAAACTTGAACCTTAATGGACCCCAATTTGAGGCTCATAGACACTCCTGTTTGCAGGAAGTGCAGAAATCGACCTAGTTGAAATTTTTTCATGGGGCCCTCCTGGCCTCACCCACGCAACATATTTTTACCACATGTGGTGATAACGTTGTGCGGTCACCTCCTTCCTGGCTTTGACCAGGGTAGGTATGACCTCTTCCGGAATGCCTTTTCCCTTAGGATCCGGCGTTCAAACCGCCATGCCGTCAAACGCAGTCGCGGTAAGTCTTGGAACAGACAAGGTCCCTGCTGGAGCAGGTCCTTTCTTAAAGGCCGATGCCACGGTTCCTCTTGGAACAGACATGGTACTTGCTGAAAGCAAATCCCTTCTTAGCTCCCGAGGCCATTAGTCCTCTGTGAGCATCTCTTGAAGTTCCGGTTACCAAGTCCCTCTTGGCCAATCCGGAGCCACGAGTATAGTTCTTACTCCTCTATGTCTTATAATTCTCAATACCTTGGTTATGAGAAGCAGAGAAGGGAACACATACACCGACTGTTACACCCACGGTGTTACCAGGACGTCCACAGCTATCGCTTGAAGGTCTCGTGACCTGGCGCAATACCTGTCCCATTTTTTTGTTTGGGCGGGACGCCATCATGTCCACCTTTGGTCTTTCCCAACGGTTCACAATCATGCGGAAAACTTCCCGATGAAGTTCCCACTCTCCCGGGTGGAGGTCGTGCCTGCTGAGGAAGTCTGCTTCCCAGTCATCCACTCCCGGAATGAACACTGCTGACAGTGCTATCACATGATTTTCCGCCTAGCGAAAAATCCTTGCAGTTTTGTCACTGCCCTCCTGCTTCTTGTGCCGCCCTTTCTGTTTACGTGGGCGACTGCCGTGATGTTATCCCACTGGATCAATACCGGCTGACCTTGAAGCAGAGGTCTTGCTAAGCTTAGAGCATTATAAATTTGTTCTTAGCTCCAGTATATTTATGTGGAGAGAATTCTCCAGACTTGATCACACTCCTTGTGTGACTGCTCCCCAGCCTCTCAGGCTGGCCTCCGTGGTCACGAGCATCCAATCCTGAATGCCGAATCTGCGGCCCTCTAGAAGATGAGCACTCTGTAATCACCACAGGAGAGACACCCTTGTCCTTGGATATAGGGTTATCCGCTGATGCATCTGAAGATGCGATCCGGACCATTTGTCCAGCAGATCCCACTGAAGAGTTCTTGCGTGAAATCTGCCGAATGGAAGCGCTTCGTAATAAGCCACCATTTTTACCAGGACTCTTGTGCAATGATGCACTGACACTTTTCCTGGTTTTAGGAGGATCCCGATTAGCTCGGATAACTCCCTGGCTTTCTCCTCTGGGAGAAACACCTTTTCCTGGACTGTGTCCAGAATCATCCCTAGGACCAGCAGACGTGTCGTCGGAACAACTGCGGTTTTGGAATATTTAGAATCCACCCGTGCTGTCGTAGAACTACTTGAGATAGTGCTACTCCGACCTCCAACTGTTCTCTGGACCTTGTTCTTATCAGGAGGTCGTCCATTTTCTTTGAAGATGAATCCTCCTTTCGGTCATTACCTTGGTAAGGACCCGGGGTGCCTTGGACAATCCAACGGCATCGTCTTGAAACTGATAGTGACAGTTCTGTACCACGAACCTGAGGTACCCTTGGTGAGAAAAGGCAAATTTTGGGACATGGAGGTAAGCATCCCTGATGTCCCGGGACACCATATAGTCCCCTTGTTCTTTGCTATCACTGCTCTGAGTGACTCCATCTGGATTTGAACCCTTGTAAGTGTTCAAATTTTTCAGATTTAGAATAGGTCTCACCTAGCCTTCAGTACCACCATATAGTGTGGAGTAATACCCCTTTCCTTGTTGTCGGAGGGGTAAATTTATTATCACCTGCTGGGAATACAGCTTGTGAATTGTTTTCAATACTGCCTCCCTGTCGGAGGGAGACATTGGTACAGCAGACTACAGGAACCTGCGAGGGGGGAAACCTCTCGACATTCCAATCTGTACCCCTTGGATACTACTTGTAGGATCCAGGGGTCCTGTACGGTCCCAGCGTCATGCTGAGAACTTGGTAGAAGCGGTGGAGGGCTTCTGTTCCTGGGAATGGGCTGCCTGCTGCAGTCTTCTTCCCTTTCCTCTATCCCTGGGCAGATATGACTCTTATAGGGACGAAAGGACTGAGGCTGAAAAGACGGTGTCTTTTTCTGCAGAGATGTGACTTAGGGTAAAAAACGGTGGATTTTCCAGCAGTTGCCCTGGCCACCAGGTCCCATGGACCGACCCCAAATAACTCCTCCCCTTTATACGGCAATACATCTTTGTGCCGTTTGGAATCTGCATCACCTGACCACTGTCGTGTCCATAAACATCTTCTTGCAGATATGGACATCGCATTTACTCTTGATGCCAGAGTGCAAATATCCCTCTGCGCATCTCGCATATATAGAAATGCATCCTTTAAATGCTCTATAGTCAATAAAATACTGTCCCTGTCAAAGGTATCAATATTTTTAGTCAGGGAATCCGACCAAGCCACCTCAGCTCTGCACATCCAGGCTGAGGCGATCGCTGGTCGTAGTATAACACCAGCATGTGTGTGTATACTTTTTAGGATATTTTTCAGCCTCCTATCAGCTGGCTCCTTAAGTACGGCCCTATCCGTAGATGGTACCGCCACTTGTTCTGATAAGCGTGTGAGCGCCTTATCCACCCTGAGGGGTGTTTCCCACCGCGCCTTAACTTCTGGCGGGAAAGGGTATACCGCCAATAATTTTCTATCGGGGGAAACCCACGCATCATCACACACTTCATTTAATTTATCTGATTCAGGAAAAAATAAGATTTTACTTACCGATAAATCTATTTCTCGGAGTCCGTAGTGGATGCTGGGGTTCCTGAAAGGACCATGGGGAATAGCGGCTCCGCAGGAGACAGGGCACAAAAAGTAAAGCTTTTCCGATCAGGTGGTGTGCACTGGCTCCTCCCCCTATGACCCTCCTCCAGACTCCAGTTAGGTACTGTGCCCGGACGAGCGTACACAATAAGGGAGGATTTTGAATCCCGGGTAAGACTCATACCAGCCACACCAATCACACCGTACAACTTGTGATCTAAACCCAGTTAACAGTATGATAACAGCGGAGCCTCTGAAAGATGGCTTCCTTCAACAATAACCCGAATTAGTTAACAATAACTATGTACAACTTATGCAGATAATCCGCACTTGGGATGGGCGCCCAGCATCCACTACGGACTCCGAGAAATAGATTTATCGGTAAGTAAAATCTTATTTTCTCTATCGTCCTAGTGGATGCTGGGGTTCCTGAAAGGACCATGGGGATTATACCAAAGCTCCCAAACGGGCGGGAGAGTGCGGATGACTCTGCAGCACCGAATGAGAGAACTCCAGGTCCTCCTTAGCCAGAGTATCAAATTTGTAAAATTTTACAAACGTGTTCTCCCCTGACCACGTAGCTGCTCGGCAAAGTTGTAATGCCGAGACCCCTCGGGCAGCCGCCCAAGATGAGCCCACCTTCCTTGTGGAGTGGGCCTTTACAGATTTAGGCTGTGGCAAGCCTGCCACAGAATGTGCAAGTTGGATTGTGCTACAGATCCAACGAGCAATCGTCTGTTTAGACGCAGGAGCACCCATCTTGTTGGGTGCATACAATATAAACAACGAGTCAGATTTTCTGACTCCAGCTGTCCTTGCAATATATATTTTTAATGCTCTGACAACGTCCAGTAACTTGGAGTCCTCCAAGTCACTTGTAGCCGCAGGCACTACAATAGGCTGGTTCAGATGAAATGCTGACACCACCTTAGGGAGAAAATGCGGACGAGTCCGCAGTTCTGCCCTGTCCGAATGGAAAATCAGATATGGGCTTTTGTAAGATAAAGCTGCCAATTCTGACACTCTCCTGGCAGAAGCCAGGGCTAGAAGCATGGTCACTTTCCATGTGAGATATTTCAAATCCACCTTTTTTAGTGGTTCAAACCAATGAGATTTTAGGAAGTCCAAAACCACATTTAGATCCCACGGTGCCACTGGAGGCACCACAGGAGGCTGTATATGCAGCACTCCCTTAACAAAGGTCTGGACTTCAGGGACTGAAGCCAATTCTTTTTGAAAGAAAATCGACAGGGCCGAAATTTGAACCTTAATAGATCCCAATTTGAGACCCATTGACAATCCTGATTGCAGGAAATGTAGGAATCGACCCAGTTGAAATTCCTCCGTCGGAGCACTCCGATCTTCGCACCACGCAACATATTTTCGCCAAATTCGGTGATAATGTTGCACGGTTACTTCCTTCCTTGCTTTAATCAAAGTAGGAATGACTTCTTCCGGCATGCCTCTTTCCTTTAGGATCCGGCGTTCAACCGCCATGCCGTCAAACGCAGCCGCGGTAAGTCTTGAAACAGACAGGGACCCTGCTGAAGCAAGTCCCTCCTTAGAGGTAGAGGCCACGGATCTTCCGTGATCATCTCTTGAAGTTCCGGGTACCAAGTCCTCCTTGGCCAATCCGGAACCACTAGTATCGTTCTTACGCCTCTTTGCCGTATAATTCTCAATACTTTTGGTATGAGAGGCAGAGGAGGAAACACATACACCGACTGGTACACCCAAGGCGTTACCAGCGCGTCCACAGCTATTGCCTGCGGATCTCTTGACCTGGCGCAATACCTGTCCAGTTTTTTGTTGAGGCGAGACGCCATCATGTCCACCATTGGTCTTTCCCAACGGGTTACCAGCATGTGGAAGACTTCTGGATGAAGTCCCCACTCTCCCGGGTGAAGATCGTGTCTGCTGAGGAAGTCTGCTTCCCAGTTGTCCACTCCCGGGATGAACACTGCTGACAGTGCTATCACATGATTCTCTGCCCAGCGAAGAATCCTTGCAGCTTCTGCCATTGCCCTCCTGCTTCTTGTGCCGCCCTGTCTGTTCACATGGGCGACTGCCGTGATGTTGTCCGACTGGATCAATACCGGTTTTCCCTGAAGCAGAGGTTCTGCCTGGTTTAGAGCATTGTATATTGCTCTTAGTTCCAGAATGTTTATGTGAAGAGACGTTTCCAGGCTCGTCCATACTCCCTGGAAGTTTCTTCCTTGTGTGACTGCTCCCCAGCCTCTCAGGCTGGCGTCCGTGGTCACCAGGATCCAATCCTGTATGCCGAATCTGCGGCCCTCCAATAGATGAGCACTCTGCAACCACCACAGAAGAGACACCCTTGTCCTTGGAGACAGGGTTATCCGTAGGTGCATCTGAAGATGCGACCCTGACCATTTGTCCAACAGATCCCTTTGGAAAATTCTTGCGTGGAATCTGCCGAATGGAATCGCTTCGTAAGAAGCCACCATTTTTCCCAGGACTCTTGTGCATTGATGTACAGACACCTTTCCTGGTTTTAGGAGGTTCCTGACAAGCTCGGATAACTCCTTGGCTTTTTCCTCCGGGAGAAAAACCTTTTTCTGAACCGTGTCCAGAATCATCCCTAGGAACAGCAGACGAGTTGTCGGCATTAACTGGGATTTTGGAATATTCAGAATCCACCCGTGCTGTTTTAGCACTTCTTGAGACAGTGCTAATCCCATCTCTAGCTGTTCTCTGGACCTCGCCCTTATTAGGAGATCGTCCAAGTATGGGATAATTAATACGCCTTTTCTTCGAAGAAGAATCATCATCTCGGCCATTACCTTTGTAAAGATCCGAGGTGCCGTGGACAATCCGAACGGCAGCGTCTGAAACTGATAGTGACAGTTTTGTACAACGAACCTGAGGTACCCCTGGTGTGAGGGGTAAATTGGAACGTGGAGATACGCATCCTTGATGTCCAAGGATACCATAAAGTCCCCCTCTTCCAGGTTCGCTATCACTGCTCTGAGTGACTCCATTTTGAACTTGAACTTCTTTATGTACAGGTTCAAGGACTTCAGATTTAGAATAGGCCTTACCGAGCCATCCGGCTTCGGTACCACAAAAAGAGTGGAATAATACCCCTTCCCTTGTTGCAGAAGAGGTACCTTGACTATCACCTGCTGAGAGTACAGCTTGTGAATGGCTTCCAACACCGTCTCCCTTTCGGAGGGGGACGTTGGTAAAGCAGACCTCAGGAAACGGCGAGGTGGATCTGTCTCTAATTCCAACCTGTATCCCTGAGATATTATCTGCAGGATCCAGGGATCTACTTGCGAGTGAGCCCACTGCGCGCTGTAATTTTTGAGACGACCGCCCACCGTCCCCGAGTCCGCTTGAGAAGCCCCAGCGTCATGCTGAGGCTTTTGTAGAAGCCGGGGAGGGCTTCTGATCCTGGGAAGGAGCTGCGTGTTGCTGTCTCTTCCCTCGACCTTTGCCTCGTGGCAAATATGAATAGCCCTTTGCTCTCTTATTTTTAAAGGAACGAAAGGGCTGCGGTTGAAAAGTCGGTGCCTTTTTCTGTTGGGGAGTGACTTGAGGTAGAAAGGTGGATTTCCCGGCTGTAGCCGTGGCCACCAAATCTGATAGACCGACTCCAAATAACTCCTCCCCCTTATACGGCAAAACTTCCATATGCCGTTTTGAATCCGCATCGCCTGTCCACTGTCGCGTCCATAAAGCTCTTCTGGCCGAAATGGACATAGCACTTACCCGTGATGCCAGTGTGCATATATCCCTCTGTGCATCACGCATATAAAGAAATGCATCCTTTATTTGTTCTAACGACAGTAAAATATTGTCCCTGTCCAGGGTATCAATATTTTCAATCAGGGATTCTGACCAAACTACCCCCGCACTGCCCATCCAGGCAGTTGCTACAGCTGGTCGTAGTATAACACCTGCATGTGTGTATATACTTTTTTGGATATTTTCCATCCTCCTATCTGATGGATCTTTAAGTGCGGCCGTCTCAGGAGAGGGTAACGCCACTTGTTTAGATAAGCGTGTTAGCGCCTTGTCCACCCTAGGAGGTGTTTCCCAGCGCTCCCTAACCTCTGGCGGGAAAGGGTATAATGCCAATAATTTCTTTGAAATTATCAGCTTTTTATCAGGGGCAACCCACGCTTCATTACACACGTCATTTAGTTCTTCTGATTCAGGAAAAACTATAGGTAGTTTTTTCATACCCCACATAATACCCTGTTTAGTGGTACCTGTAGTATCAGCTAAATGTAACGCCTCCTTCATTGCCAAAATCATATAACGTGTGGCCCTACTGGAAAATACGGTTGATTCGTCACCGTCACCACTGGAGTCATCGCCTGTGTCTGGGTCTGTGTCGACCGACTGAGGCAAAGGGCGTTTCACAGCCCCTGACGGTGTTTGAGTCGCCTGGACAGGCACTAATTGATTGTCCGGCCGTCTCATGTCGTCAAACGACTGCTTTAGCGTGTTGACACTATCCCGTAGTTCCATAAATAAAGGCATCCATTCTGGTGTCGACCCCCTAGGAGGTGACATCCCCATATTTGGCAATTGCTCCGCCTCCACACCAATATCGTCCTCATACATGTCGACACACACGTACCGACACACAGCAGACACACAGGGAATGCTCCTAATGAAGACAGGACCCACTAGCCCTTTGGGGAGACAGAGGGAGAGTTTGCCAGCACACACCAAAAGCGCTATATATATATCAGGGATAGCCTTATAATAAGTGCTCCCCTATAGCTGCTTTGTTATATAAAAATATCGCCATAAATTTGCCCCCCCTCTCTGTTTTACCCTGTTTCTGTAGTGCAGTGCAGGGGAGAGACCTGGGAGCCGTCCTGACCAGCGGAGCTGTGAGAGGAAATGGCGCCGTGTGCTGAGGAGATAGGCCCCGCCCCTTTTCCGGCGGGCTCGTCTCCCGCTATTTTGAGAAATCAGGCAGGGGTTAAATATCTCCATATAGCCTCTAGGGCTATATGTGAGGTATTTTTAGCCTTTATAGGTACTCATTTTGCCTCCCAGGGCGCCCCCCTCCCAGCGCCCTGCACCCTCAGTGACTGCCGTGTGAAGTGTGCTGAGAGGAAAATGGCGCACAGCTGCAGTGCTGTGCGCTACCTTTAGAAGACTGCAGGAGTCTTCAGCCGCCGATTCTGGACCTCTTCTGTCTTCAGCATCTGCAAGGGGGCCGGCGGCGCGGCTCCGGTGACCATCCAGGCTGTACCTGTGATCGTCCCTCTGGAGCTTGATGTCCAGTAGCCAAGAAGCCAATCCATCCTGCACGCAGGTGAGTTGACTCCTTCTCCCCTCAGTCCCTCGCTGCAGTGATCCTGTTGCCAGCAGGAATCACTGTAACATAAAAAACCTAGCTAAACTTTCTCTAAGCAGCTCTTTAGGAGAGCCACCTAGATTGCACCCTTCTCGGCCGGGCACAAAAATCTAACTGGAGTCTGGAGGAGGGTCATAGGGGGAGGAGCCAGTGCACACCACCTGATCGGAAAAGCTTTACTTTTTGTGCCCTGTCTCCTGCGGAGCCGCTATTCCCCATGGTCCTTTCAGGAACCCCAGCATCCACTAGGACGATAGAGAAACTACAGGTAGTTTTTTCACCTCACACATAATACCCTTTTTTGTGGTACTTGGAGTATCAGAAATATGTAACACCTCCTTCATTGCCCTTAACGTGTGGCCCTAAAAGAAAATACGTTTGTTTCTTCACCGTCGACACTGAAATCAGTGTCCGTGTCTGGGTCTGTGTCGACCGACTGAGGTAAATGGGCATTTTACAGCCCCTGACGGTGTTTGAGACGCCTGGACAGATACTAATTTGTTCGCCGGCCCTCTCATGTCGTCAACCGGCTTGCAGCGTGTTGACATTGTCACGTAATTTCCATAAATAAGCCATCCATTCCGGTGTCGACTCCCTAGAGAGTGACATCACCATTACAGGCAATTTGCTCCGCCTCCTCACCAACATCGTCCTCATACATGTCGACACACACGTACCGACATATAGCACACACACACAGGGAATGCTCTGATAGAGGACAGGACCCCACTAGCCCCTTGGGGAGACAGAGGGAGAGTTTGCCAGCACACACCAAAGCGCTATATTTTACAGGGATAGCCTTATAATAAGTGCTCCCTTATAGCTGCTTTTATAAAATCACCATTTCGCCCCCCCTCTCTTGATTTAACCCTGTTTCTGTAGTGCAGTGCAGGGGAGAGCCTGGGAGCCTTCCTGACCAGCGGAACTGTGTGAGGAAATGGCGCTGTGTGCGGAGGAGATAGGCCCCGCCCCCTTTTCGGCGGGCTCGTCTCCCGCTTAAAAATGGATTCTGGCAGGGGTTAAATATCTCCATATAGCCCCGGAGGCTATATGTGAGGTATTTTTTGCCAAAAAAAGGATTTTCATTGCTGCCCAGGGCGCCCCCCCCAGCGCCCTGCACCCTCAGTGACTGCCGTGTGAAGTGTGCTGAGAGCAATGGCGCACAGCTGCAGTGCTGTGCGCTACCTTAAGAAGACTGAGGAGTCTTCTGCCGCCGATTCTGGACCTTCTTCCTTTTCAGCATCTGCAAGGGGGCCGGCGGCGAGGCTCCGGTGACCATCCAGGCTGTACCTGTGATCGTCCCTCTGGAGCTAATGTCCAGTAGCCAAAGAAGCCAATCCATCCTGCACGCAGGTGAGTTCACTTCTTCTCCCCTAAGTCCCTCGATGCAGTGATCCTGTTGCCAGCAGGACTCACTGTAAAATAAAAAACCTAAGCTAAACTTTTCTAAGCAGCTCTTTAGGAGAGCCACCTAGATTGCACCCTTCTCGGCCGGGCACAAAAACCTAACTGAGGCTTGGAGGAGGGTCATAGGGGGAGGAGCCAGTGCACACCACCTGATCCTAAAGCTTTACTTTTTGTGCCCTGTCTCCTGCGGAGCCGCTATTCCCCATGGTCCTTTCAGGAACCCCAGCATCCACTAGGACGATAGAGAAAGTGGATTTTTGTGTAATCCGGCCTGTGTTCCCTGCCCTGGTGGATATAGTGGGGTTCCTGCTCTGACACAGTGTCCACGGCAGCGTCGCGGTCCGTCTCCTAAGACCGCGTCCGGAAAGCGATTTCGGCGGGTCCAACCTGGGAGACCCTCTTACCTCCTCCCAAATAAGCAGCCACGCGATCCTGGAAAGCGGAGCACCTCCGCCGCAAGTACCCGGGAACTCAGCCATCGGGATTATGCGGCGCTGCTGGGGAGGTGTTGGAGCCGCAGCACAGCATGTCATTAGGACATAAAAGTGCTGCAGCCCTTGAAGATTCTTCTAACAAAGCTCTTTTTAGGGCTGCCTAGCGTAGTCCCCCTGTTAAGTGACCTGCTCTGCAGGCACCAACTTACAAATCTCCAGTGCCCGGAGGCGGGGTTATAGAGGAGGCCGTGCAATGCATCTTG
Organism: Pseudophryne corroboree; assembly: GCF_028390025.1. NCBI lineage: Eukaryota > Metazoa > Chordata > Amphibia > Anura > Myobatrachidae > Pseudophryne > Pseudophryne corroboree. The sequence goes on from NC_086449.1 coordinate 149,821,687, forward strand.
GGAAGTGTCAAAGCTTTAGCCTGTTGGTGCCTCTGGATCAAGATCCAACTCTACACCCCAATGTTTCCCTGTGGAACACAGTGTACCCCGCTGCAGAAAAGTACAACATCAATACAGTAACCAGTCTGATGACGGCCACTATTGGTAACGGCACAAAATTGCATTGTTGCACCGTGTTATTAAAGAAGCCATGGTAATGGAATAAGATCTGTCACTGATGTGTTTACTAACCTTTTCATTAGCCAGATGCAAAAGACAAGCAAAGGCCAGTGGTACAGAGAGGTTCTGTGCCATTGTGGTGGGTAATCTGTTGATCAGAAGTAATAGGTTACCACATGCTAAGAGCACCCAAATTCATGTTATAAATGACTCTCATCTCATACCTTTTCTGTAGCTCGCGTGTGATACTGCTGAAAACCCGCTCATCCTTAACAACTGCGGTCTCTGCTTCATTTCTGGGCGTTTGCTAGTGATATACACAGTTACAGAGAATGCATCAGCTTTTTGTCTTCCGTGAAAGCACTGAAACTTTATCATGTAAAATTCTGATTTGGGCGATTCTCCATGATGCACGGGGACAGCTACTCAAATTCAAACGACATACTTCTCCAAAATACCAAGATTTTAGTGGGTCTTAAGTTATAGGGTAAGGCATTGCTACTAAGCACTTAAGTTTTCATATAACAATTTCTTAACAGGCCAGTTTAGAAGCGTGTGATGCACGGGACTTTATGTTCACTATCTGGAGAATTACCCATTTGAAGAAATAAGACTGAGGAACCTTGTTACCAAACAAAGCATACAGAATTCTCAGTTATTAATTTTCAGTAGGGTCCTACTTGTGCATCTAATTAATGTGTAAGAGTTTCCCCCTAGAAGTTCACAATGCTCCCCTGCTCAGATATTTGACACAATGGGGTAAATTTACTAAGGCAGGAGTTATTTTTAGAACTGGCGATGTTGCCCATAGCAACCAATCAGATTCTATTATATTCTAGAAACAGCTAGATGAATGTTAAGCAGAATCTGATTGGTTGCTATAGGCAACATCACCAGTTCTAAAAAAAAAAACAACAACAAAAAAACCTCCCACATTAGTAAATTTACCCCTATGCTCTCCTGGCATAGCTGGTCCTTGTTTGCATAGCCACCATTTGAGTTTTGAAAAGAACACTCCAATCTACTATCCAGACACTGCTTTAAACATAGGCAAACTACATTTATTTCTGAAAACGGCGCCTGCACATGATTTAAGAAAATATAGGATTTTAATTACCTACCGGTAAATCCTTTTCTCATAGTCCGTAGAGGATACTGGGGTCCACATTAGTACCATGGGGTATAGACGGGTCCACTAGGAGCAATGGGTACTTTAAGAAATTGATAGTGTGAGCTGGCTCCTCCCTCTATGCCCCTCCTACCAGACTCAGTCTAGAAAACTGTGCCCGAGGAGACGGACATACTTTGAGATGAGAGAAGGATATAAAAGGATATAGTGGCGAGATTCCGAACCAGCACAAACAAACTAGAGGAAAGCCGAGCTAACCAAACCTTAAACCAGGAACAGCAACCGCTGAACCAACAATACTTAACCAAGTAACAGTGCAGGAAGAAGCGAAGTACTGGGCGCCCGTCCAGTATCCTCTATGGACTACGAGAAAAGGATTTACCAGTAGGTAATTAAAATCCTATTTTCTCTTACATCCTAGAGGATACTGGGGTTCACATTAGCACCATGGGGATAAACCAAAGCTCCCAAACCGTGTGGGAGAGAGCCGAGGTTCCTGCAGAACTGATTGGCCTCTGAGGACCTTCAGTTTGGTCAAAGTATCGAACTTGTAAACTTAGCAAACGTGTTCGAACCTGACCAAGTAGCTGCTCGGCAGAGCTGTAAAGCCGAAACACCCCGGGCAGCCGCCCAGGAAGAACCCACCGATCTAGTAGAGTGGGCTTATCAGATTTTGGACACAGCAAACCTGCCGTGGAATAAGCATGCTGGACAGTAAGGCTGATCCAGCGTGCAATTGCCTGCTTGGAAGCAGGACACCCAATTTTATTGGGATCATAGAGAACAAACAGCGGCTCAGATTTTCTGTGACGAGATGTCTGCTTCACATAGATCTTCAAAGCCCTCACAACATCCAAGGACTTTGAAGTAGCAGAGGTGTCGGTAACCACCGGAACCACAATAGGTTGGTTGATATGAAACGCAGACACCACCTTTGGAAGAAATTGCTGACGAGTTCCAAGTTCAGCCCTATCTTCATGAAAAATCAAACAGGGGCTTTTGTGAGACAACGCCCCCATCTCCGACACACGCCTCGCAGAAGCCAAGGCCAACACCGTGACGGCCTACCACGTAAGAAACTTGACGTCAACGTCCTGTAAAGGCTCCAACCATTCCAATTACAAGAACTGCAACACCTTGTTGAGATCTCAAGGTGCCGTAAGAGGCACAAAGGGCGGTTGGATGAGAAGCCAATTGTTTCTGGAAGAAAATGGATAAGGCCGAAATCTGGACTTTTATGGAGCCCAAACTTAGGCCCACATCCACACCTGACTGCAGAAAAAGGAGAAAACGTCCCAGTTGAAATTCCACCGCAGCAAATTTCCTGTACCCACACCAAGAGACATATATTTTCCAAATACGGTGGTAATCTTTAGACGTTACCCCCTTTCTGGCTTGGATCAGGGTTGGAATAGCCCTATCCGGGATCCCTTTCCGGGCTAGAATTTGACGCTCAACCCCCATGCCATCAAACGTAGCCATGGTAAGTCTTGACAGACGAACGGCCCCAGTTGGAGAAGGTCCTCGCGAAGAGGAAGAGGCCACGGGTCCTCTAGGAGCATCTCCAGTATATCCGCATACCAGGCCCTTCCTGGCCAGTCCAGGGCAATGAGAATTGCTTGAACCTTTTCCCTTTTTATTCTTTTGACAATCTTTGGGATCAATGGGAGTGGTGGAAACAAGTACACCATCTGGTAGACCCATAGAGTCACCACAGCGTCCACCGCCACTGCTTGCGGGTCTCTCGACCTGGAACAATACCGCTTGAGCTTCTTGTTGAGACGAGGGGCCATCATGTCGATTTGTGGCATTCCCCACCGACGTGTCAAGCACCCGAACACCTCCGGGTGAATGCCCCACTCTCCTGGGTGAAGGTCGTGTCTGCTGAGGAAGTCTGCTTCCCAGTTGTCTACTCCCGGAATTAAGATCGCGGACAACACCACAGCGTGTCTCTCTGTCCAGAGGAGAATCCTTGTTACCTCTGACATTGCTGCCCTGCGTTCCGCTTTGTCGGTTTACGTACGTTACTGCCGTCACATTGTCCGACTGAACCTGAATGGCTTGATCTTGATGAAGATGTGATGCCTGTAGAAGGGCGTTGTATATGGCATTAGTTCCAGAATATTGATTGGAAGAATGGCTTCCTGACTTGACCATTTTCATTGGAACTGTTCCCCTTGGGTGACTGCTCCCCAACCTCTGAGGCTTGCGTCTGTGGTTAGCAGAATCCAATTTTGAATCCCGAACCTTTGGCCCTTGGTCAGGTGAGAAGTCTGAAGCCACCACAGAAGAGACGGATCCTCTGGTGCATGTGAAGATGCGATCCGGACCATTTGTCCAACAGATCAAGCTGGAAGGGCCTTGCGTGAAATCTTCCGTACTGCAGCGCCTCGTAAGCGGCTACCATCTTTCCCAGAAGGCGAATGCATAAATGCACCATTGTCCGGGTTTGTCTTAGAACATCACGCACCATCGACTGGATCACCAATGCTTTTTCCAACGGAAGGAATACCTTTTGCGCCTCGTAAGCGGCTACCATCTTTCCCAGAAGGCGAATGCATAAATGCACCGATGTCCGGGTTTGTCTTAGAACATCACGCACCATCGACTAGATCACCAATGCTTTTTCCAACGGAAGGAATACCTTCTGCGCCTCCGTATCCAGTATCATCCCCAGGAACGGAAGCCTCGGTGTTGGTTCCAGATGTGATTTTGGTAAGTTCAAAATCCACCCCTGATCCTGGAGTAGTCAGGTTGACTAACAACCTCTCCATGGATGGTGCTTTTAGCAGCAGATCTTCCAGGTACGGTATTATGTTCACTCCATGTTTGCGGAGGAGAAACATCATCTCTGCCATTACCTTGGTGAACACCCTCGGTGCCGTAGAGAGGCCAAATGGCAGGGCCAGGAACTGGTAGTGACAGTCCTGCAATGCAAACCTTAGATAAGCCTGATGAGGCGGCTTAATCGGAATATGAAGGTACGCATCCTTGATATCCAGAGACATCAAGAATTCCCCCTCCTCGAGACCTGAGTTCACCGCTCTCAGAGACTCCATCTTGAACTTGAACACCCGTAAGTACAAGTTCAATGACTTGAGATTTAAAATGGGCCTTACCGAACCGTCCGGTTTCGGAACCACAAACAGGTTGGAATAATAACGCTGGTTTTGCAGCTGAAGTGGAACTGGAACAATGACCTGAGTCCGTACCAGTTTCTGAATTGCTTCCTGTAAAGTCATACTTGCTTCTTGAGAAGCTGGTAAGCCTGATTTGAAGAATCTATGAGGTGGGAGTTCCTGAAACTCCAGTCTGTAGCCCTGGGCTATAAGATCTTTGACCCAAGGATCCTGGCATGACGTTGCCCATATGTGACGGAAGAATCTTAAATGGGCACCTGCCTGTCTTCCAGGCAGTACGGTCCACCGTCATCCTGAAGGCTTAGAGGAAGCAGAAACGTGGTTCTTTCCCTGTGAACCTGAGGCTGCAGGTTTTCTGGGTTTACCACTATTGCCTTTGAAAGCCGTAGAAGAACCTTTGGCTTTGTTTTTAAACTTCGCTGTCTGAAAGGACTGCAGAGTTGGAGCAGTGTAGGATTTTCTAGCCGGGGGAGCTGCGGAAGGAAAGTATGTAGACTTAGCCGCCGTAGCCTTGGATAGCCATGTATCCAGTTCATCTCCAAAAAGGGCTTCACCTGTGAAAGGTAGGCTTTCCACGCCTTTCCTGGAATCCACGTCCGCAGTCCACTGGCGTAGCCACAAGCCCCTGCGTGCTGACACTGCCATGGCAGTGGTGCGTGCACTGAGTAAACCAATTTCCTTTATGGCCTCCACCATAAAAGTTAGCAGAATCCTGTATATGCTGTAGGAGTAAAATTATCTCCCCCCTGGATAAGGAATCTAACCCATCAATTAGATTACCTGACCATTTAGCAATGGCCCTAGAGATCCATGCACAAGCTATAGTGGGTCTCTGGGCCACCCCCGCAGCTGTGTACAGAGATTTGAGAGTGGTCTCAATCTTGCGGTCTGCAGCATCCTTCAAGGACGCTGCCCCAGGGACAGGTAAAACTATCTTACGTGACAGCCTAGAAACCGATGCGTCATCTATCGGTGGGATTTCCCATTTTTTTCTGTCATCCTGAGGAAACAGGAAGGTTGTGAGTAACCGTTTTGGGACCTTCAACTTCTTGTCAGGATTTACCCAAGTTGCTTCAAATAGGGAATTTAATTCCTTAGATGCAGGGAAAGTAGATGAGGATTTCCTTTTCACATTAAAAGAAGATTCCTCCTCGTCCTCTGATACCTTATCAGGGATGTGCAGGACATCTCTAATAGCTTCTATCAGGGCCTGTATACCCTGTGATAAAGCTGCATCCCCCCCTCCCGAGTCCACCTCCCCCTCCTCTGGGTCTGATACATCATCATCGGTATTAGCCTGCATGATTTGGGCCAGAGTACGCTTCTGTGGTCAAATGGCAGGGGTCTGAGACGCTGGAATGACCACTGAATCTCTATTCATGAGGTCATCAACAGATGGTCTTAAGTATTGCGTCTCCTTCTCATTTTGGGATAATTTATTTGAAATCATCCCTTTTAATAAATCTAACCATACTGATACCGATCCACTAGCCTGATAATGTATACTATCCCGAGTACACGGCAGTGATCCCTCAGATTGAGAAATACACTCTGCTGTGCATGGTACACACTCCTTTGACATGGGAAATGTGAAAGAATACACACACACACACACACACACACACACACACACACACACACACACACACACACACACACACACACACAGGAAAATAGGGTAAAACATAGTTAATCTACACAGAGCCCTCTAGGGAGACACAGAGTATAATGGAGCCAGCCACACAGCGCCCTCATAGCTAAAGTACAAGTTTAGCTGGGTTGCAAACTAAGTAATAGGGTTTAGTATACCAAATATTCCCCCCCCCCCCCCTTGATATGACCCCCTGGTACCGCTGAGGTGCTCTGGAGTCCTTGTGGAGGAACTGTACTTCCCTGTCAGTCTGCCTGTGTATAGCTGCAGAGGCAAAATGGCGCTGATGAGCTGTTGGATCCGCTCATAGTGAAGCCCCGCCCCCCTAATGGCGTGCGGTCTTCACGGTTTTTTTTTTAATACTGGCTGAGGTAATTTCTGTTCTACAGTGGGTTAAAACCCCTGTAGAATTACTGCCAGTGTGGGTATGTGTGTGTTGCGGCTTCAGCTCGCCCTCACAGCGGAACACACAGCACCCTGTATGCCTCTGAAGCCTGTAGCCACAGCCTGCTTATCAGCGCTGCGCTCCTACCACTTGTGTCGCCATTACAGCCGGCGACCCGTTAACCGGGACGCTGGCCACCTACTCACCACTCTTCTTACTTCTGGCTATGTTAGGGGTGGCGGCGTACTGCGGGTCTGTACGCTCGTCGTGATGGGGCTTGCGAATAGGACCCTCAGTAGCTCAGTGTCCTGTCAGCGGGGAACGGGACCATTAACCCTAGGGAGGTTGGGCCATTTACCCCCCTAAGTCCCACAAAGCAGGCAGTCTGGTGCCAGCCAGACCTGCCTGAAAACAATAAAAAGGAAAATAAATGCAGAAAACTCTTCAGGAGTTTCCCAAGCGTGACCGGCTCCTCCGGGCACATTTTCTAAATTGAGTCTGGTAGGAGGGGCATAGAGGGAGGAGCCAGCACACACTATCAATTTCTTAAAGTTGGCAGAGATGATGTTTCTCCTCCGCAAACATGGAGTGAACATAATACCGTACCTGGAAGATCTGCTGCTAAAAGCACCATCCATGGAGAGGTTGTTAGTCAACCTGACTACTCCAGGATCAGGGGTGGATTTTGAACTTACCAAAATCACATCTGGAACCAACACCGAGGCTTCCGTTCCTGGGGATGATACTGGATACGGAGGCGCAGAAGGTATTCCTTCCGTTGGAAAAAGCATTGGTGATCTAGTCGATGGTGCGTGATGTTCTAAGACAAACCCGGACATCGGTGCATTTATGCATTCGCCTTCTGGGAAAGATGGTAGCCGCTTACGAGGCGCTGCAGTACGGAAGATTTCACGCAAGGCCCTTCCAGCTGAATCTGTTGGACAAATGGTCCGGATCGCATCTTCACATGCAGGAGAGGATCCGTCTGTCGCCAAAAGCCAGGATTTATCTTCTGTGGTGGCTTCAGACTTCTCACCTGACCAAGGGCCGAAGGTTCGGGATTCAAAATTGGATTCTGCTAACCACAGACGCAAACCTCAGAGGTTGGGGAGCAGTCACCCAAGGGGAACAGTTCCAATGAAAATGGTCAGGTCAGGTGTGGATGTGGGCCTACGTTTGGGCTCCATCAAAGTCCAGATTTCGGCCTTATCCATTTTCTTCCAGAAACAATTGGCTTCTCATCCAACCGCCCTTTGTGCCTCCTACGGCACCTTGAGATCTCAACGTGGTGTTGCAGTTCCTGCAATCGGAATGGTTGGAGCCTTTACAGGACGTTGACATCAAGTTTCTTACGTGGTAGGCCGTCACAGTGTTGGCCTTGGCTTCTGCGAGGCGTGTGTCGGAGATGGGGGCGTTGTCTCACAAAAGCCCCTGTTTGATTTTTCATGAAGATAGGGCTGAACTTGGAACTCGTCAGCAATTTCTTCCAAAGGTGGTGTCTGCGTTTCATATCAACCAACCTACTGTGGTTCCGGTGGTTACCGACACCTCTGCTACTTCAAAGTCCTTGGATGTTGTGAGGGCTTTGAAGATCTATGTGAAGCAGACATCTCCTCACAGAAAATCTGAGTCGCTGTTTGTTCTCTATGATCCCAATAAAATTGGGTGTCCTGCTTCCAAGCAGACAATTGCACACTGGACCAGCCTTACTGTCCAGCATGCTTATTCCACGGCAGGTTTGCTGTGTCCAAAATCTGTATAAGCCCACTCTACTAGATCGGTGGGATCTTCCTGGGCGGCTGCTCGGGGTGTTTCGGCTTTACAACTCTGCTGAGCAGCTACTTGGTCAGGTTCAAACACGTTTGCTAAGTTTTACAAGTTCGATACTTTGGCCTCTGAGGACCTTCAGTTTGGTCAATCAGTTCTGCAGGAACCTCGGCTCTCTCCCACATGGTTTGGGAGCTTTGGTACATCCCCATGGTGTTAATGTGAACCCCAGTATCCTCTAGGATGTAAGAGAAAATAGGATTTTAATTACCTACTGGTAAATCCTTTTCTCGTAGTTCATAGAGGATACTGGGCGGGCGCCCAGTGCTTCGCTTCTTCCTGCACTGTTACTTGGTTAAGTATTGTTGGTTCAGCGGTTGCTGTTCCTGGTTTAAGGTTTGGTTAGCTCGGCTTTCCTCTAGTTTGTTTGTGCTGGTTCGAAATCTCGCCACTATATCCTTTTATATCCTTCTCTCAAAGTATGTCCGTCTCCTCGGACACAGTTTTCTAGACTGAGTCTGGTAGGAGGGGCATAGAGGGAGGAGCCAGCCCACACTATCAATTTCTTAAAGTACCCATGGCTCCTAGTGGACCCGTCTATACCCCATGGTACTAATGTGGACCCCAGTATCCTCTAGGACGTAAGAGAAAATAAATATATGTACAGGATGTTATTAATCACATTGCCATATAGGTCCATCTACAAACATCAATACTGCGGTCCAAATATAAATGCATATGTATAGTTTCCACTTGGTGTTTAATGATCTTTAAATAGAATATTCACTTATACACCAAATAAATGTTTAATTCATCAAAAGCTACACATCGGCCATACAGATGTACCGAAGGAGTGTCCCATGAGGGCATCCTAACAGTGGGGAATGGCTACTTGACTTCCTTCTCTATAACAATTCCACTTACCTCTGTGTTGTCAGTCAGCAGTCCCCACATGCTTGTCTTCAGGTGCTTCATATCCATCTTTTTAGCTATTTTAGCATAATTTATCTCTATCCTGTTTACCTGCATGAGAATATGCAATTACCCCATTAAGTATCGTCATGTTTTCCCCATTTATGCCCTCTCTTCTGATTTGTTCTCCTCACCTTTTGCGGTTCTGCAATCAGATTGTGTTCCCCATCAAGGCTCAAGCTGTTCTCAGGTAACCCATTGTGTATGGGAAACTGTGTATAGTCATCAGCAGCTCCCATGAATCCACCATCATCATCGTCACTGTCTGCAAGCTGCAAAATGCGTTGGTTATTGTTTCATATACAAGACCTTGCTGGGAAGTACATACTGCTGGGCGCATTGCATAGCCATAGTCCTCACCTGAAGGGCTGGGCAGAAGTTTGAGGTATCATTGGGATTGTTATAGTCATACTCTCCAATACCATCTTCAGATACGGGGTCTTTAGGAGCCATCTTCTTGATCTAGGGAAGAATACAAGAGTTAACACATTTACAGTTTCCATGCATCAGGTACAGGGCGAGTGGGAGAGTTCTTACCCTATCTGCTGGCCTTAAGCTCATCTTTACAATGTTGTCTGGGTCGTAGTGGAAGTCAGCTGGCAGCGTGGTAGACTTCTTATTCTGGTTCTCAAGGGTGGCTTTTGCAAGTGTTGTAGCTGCCTGCACAGAGAACAATAGAACGAGAGGTTATCTTCTTAGTAAGGAGCTTCTAAATTCATGTACATACATGTCCTAGCACACACATGATAAGGGTACTTATGTTATAAAAATAGGGTTTAATATACAACTACTGAAGTTGTCAAGATCAGGGTTACCAAAATGTCTTGAAGAGTCACATGTGACCTGTCAGGTCACAGTTGGGTGGTACTATTTATAAATGGTCTATACATACTAAACAGTAGAAGAGCTCTTGCTCGGAGAATACTGCACCGTGCAGCCATTTCCTAGTATGACGTGATCAGATAATGACACCTTTGCTACACTTCCCCAAATAAGTACCGGGTACAGTCTAGTAAAACAGTCGACTTCAATGAATTCTAAATGGTGCATCTTCTACAAATGTGATGATTGTTACTTAGGGTACAAAAAAATAAGAATTTACTTACCGATAATTCTATTTCTCGTAGTCCGTAGTGGATGCTGGGGACTCCGTCAGGACCATGGGGTTTAGCGGCTCCGCAGGAGACAGGGCACAATAATAAAAGCTTTAGGATCAGGTGGTGTGCACTGGCTCCTCCCCCTATGACCCTCCTCCAAGCCTCAGTTAGGATACTGTGCCCGGACGAGCGTGCATAATAAGGAAGGATATTGAATCCCGGGTAAGACTCATACCAGCCACACCAATCACACCGTACAACCTGTGATCTGAACCCAGTTAACAGTATGATAACAACGAAGGAGCCTCTGAAAAGATGGCTCACAACAAGAATAACCCGATTTTTGTAACAATAACTATGTACAAGTATTGCAGACAATCCGCACTTGGGATGGGCGCCCAGCATCCACTACGGACTACGAGAAATAGAATTATCGGTAAGTAAATTCTTATTTTCTCTAACGTCCTAAGTGGATGCTGGGGACTCCGTCAGGACCATGGGGATTATACCAAAGCTCCCAAACGGGCGGGAGAGTGCGGATGACTCTGCAGCACCGAACGAACTCCAGGTCCTCCTCAGTCAGGGTGTGCCCCTGACCAAGTAGCAGCTCGGCAAAGTTGTAAAGCCGAGACCCCTCGGGCAGCCGCCCAAGATGAGCCCACTTCCTTGTGGAATGGGCTTTTACTGATTTTGGCTGTGGCAAGCCTGCCACAGAATGTGCAAGCTGAATTGTACTACAAATCCAGCGAGCAATCGTCTGCTTAGAAGCAGGAACACCCATCTTGTTGGGTGCATACAGGCTAAACAGCGAGTCAGATTTTCTGACTCCAGTCGTCCTGGAAACATATATTTTCAGGGCCCTGACAACGTCAAGTAACTTGGAGTCCTCCAAGTCCCTAGTAGCCGCAGGTACCACAATAGGTTGGTTCATGTGAAAAACAGAAAACACCTTAAGGAGAAATTGAGGACGAGTCCTCAATTCTGCCCTGTCAGAATGAAAAATTAAGTAAGGGCTTTTATATGATAAAGCCGCCCATTCTGACACACGCCTGGCTGAAGCCAGGGCTAATAGAATCTTCACCTTCCATGTGAAATATTTTAATTCCACAGTGGTGAGTGGATCAAACCAATGTGACTTTAGGAAACTCAAAACAACATTGAGATCCCAAGGTGCCACTGGGGGCACAAAAGGAGGCTGTATATGCAGTACCCCTTTTACAAACGTCTGAACTTCAGGCACTGAAGCCAGTTCTTTCTGGAAGAAATTCGACAGGGTCGAAATTTGAACCTTAATGGACCCTGATTTTAGGCCCATAGACAGTCCTGTTTTCAGGAAATGTAGGAAACGACCCAGTTGGAATTCCTCTGTAGGGACCTTCGCCAAATGCGGTGAAAATGTTTTGCGGTTACATCCTTCCTGGCTTCGACCAGGGTAAGGATGACTTCATCTGGAATGCCCTTTCAGGATCCGGCGTTCAACTGTCATGCCGTCAAACGCAGCCGCGGTAAGTCTTGGAACAGACAAGGCCCCTGCTGGAGCAGGTCCTCTCTTAAAGGTAGAGGCCACGGTTCTTCCGTGAGCATCTCTTGAAGTTCCGGGTACCAAGTCCTTCTTGACCCATCCGGAACCACAAGTATCGTTCTTACTCATCTCCTTCTTATGATTCTCAGTACTTTTTGGTATGAGATGCATAGGAGGGAACACATACCCTGACTGGTACACCCACAGTGTTACCAGAGCGTCCACCGCTATTGCCTGAGGGTCCCTTGACCTGGCGCAATATCTGTCTAGTTTTTTGTTCAGGCGGGACGCCATCATGTCCACCTTTGGTTTTTCCCAACGGTTTACAATCATGTGGAAGACTTCCCGCTGAAGTCCCCACTCTCCCGGGTGGAGGTTATGCCTGCTGAGGAAGTCTGCTTCCCAGTTTTCCACTCCCGGAATTAACACTGCTGAGAGTGTTATCACATGATTTTTCGCCCAGCGAAGAATCCTTGCAGTTTCTGCCATTTCCCTCCTGCTTCATGTGCCGCCCTGTCTGTTTACGTGGGCGACTGCCGTGATGTTGTCCCACTGGATCAATACCGGCTGACCTTGAAGCAGAGGTCTTGCTAAGCTTAGAGCCTTGTAAATTGCCCTTAGCTCCAGTATATTTATGTGGAGAGAAGTCTCCAGACTTGATCACACTCCCTGGAAATTTTTTCCTTGTGTGACTGCTCCCCAGCCACTCAGGCTGGCATCCGTGGTCACCAGGACCCAGTCCTGAATGTCGAATCTGCGGCCCTTTCATAGATGAGCACTCTGCAGCCACCGCAGAAGAAAACACCCTTGTCCTTGGAGACAGGGTTATCCGCTGATGCATCTGAAGATGCGATCCGGACCATTTTCCCAGCAGATTCCACTGAAAGGTTCTTGCGTGAAATCTACCGAATGGGATCGCTTTGTAAGAAACCACCATTTTTCACAGGACCCTTGTGCAATGATGCACTGATACTTTTCCAGGTTTTAGGAGGTTCCTGACTAGCTCGGATAACTCCCTGGCCTTCTTCTCCGGGAGAAAACATCCTTTTCTGGACTGTGTCCAGAATCATTCCTAGGAACATTAGACGTGTCGTCGGAAAAAGCTGCGATTTTGGAATATTTAGAATCCACTCGTGCTGTCGTAGAACTACTTGAGATAGTGCTACTCCGACCGCCAACTGTTCTCTGGACCTTGCCCTTATCAGGAAAGCGTCCATATTTCTTTTAGGAAGAATCATCATTTCGGCCATTACCATGGTAAAAACCCGGGGTGCCGTGGACAATCCAAACGGCAGCGTCTGAACTGATAGTGACAGTTCTGTACCACGAACCTGAGATACCCTTGGTGAGAAGGGCAAAATTTGGACATGTAGGTAAGCGTCCCTGATATCCAGTGACACCATATCGTCCTGGTTCGCTATCACTGCTCTGAGTGACTCCATCTTGATTTGAACCCTTGTATGTAATTGTTCAAATCTTTTAGATCTCACCGAGCCGTTTGGCTTCAGTACCACAATATAGTGTGGAATAATACCCCTTCCCTTGTTGTAGGAGGGGTACTTTGATTATCACCTGCTGGGAATACAGCCTGTGAATTTTTTTCCCAATACTGCCTCCCTGTCGGAGGGAGACGTTGGTAAAGCAGACTTCAGGAACTTGTGAGGGGAAGACGTCTCGAATTTCCAATGTACACCTGGGATACTACGTGTAGGATCCAGGAGTCCACTTGCGAGTGAGCCCACTGCGTGCTGAAACTCTTGAGATGACCCCCCACCGCACCTGAGTCCGCTTGTATGGCCCCAGCGTCATGCTGCGGACTTGGCAGAAGCTGTGGAGGACTTCTGTTCCTGGGAATGGGCTGCCTGCTGCAGTCTTCTTCCCTTTCCTCTAACCCTGGGCAGATATGACTGGCCTTTTGCCCGCCTGCCTTTATGGGTACGAAAGGACTGAGACTGAAAAGACTGTGTCCTTTTCTGCTGAGATGTGACTTGGGGTAACAAAAGTGGATTTTCCAGCTGCTGCCATGGCCACCAGGTCCGATGGACCGCCCCTTTATACGGCAATACTTCCATGTGCCGTCTGGAATCTGCATCACCAGACCACTGTCGTGTCTATAAACATCGTCTGGCAGATATGGACATCACATCTACTCTTGATGCCAGAATGCAAATATCCCTCTGCGCATCTCGCATATATAGAAATGCATCCTTAAAATGCTCTATAGTAAATAAAATATTGTTCCTGTCAAGGGTATCAATATTTTCAGTCAGGAAATCCGACCAAGCCCCCCCAGCGCTGCACATCCAGGCTGAGGCGATTGCTGGTCGTAGTATAACACCAGTATGTGTGTATATACTTTTTTGGATATTTTTCAGCTTCCTATCAGCTGGCTCCTTGAGGGCGGCCGTATCTGGAGACGGTAACGCCACTTGTTTTTATAAGCGTGTGAGCGCCTTATCCACCCTAAGGTGTGTTTCCCAACTCGCCCTCACTTCTGGCGGGAAAGGGTATACCTCCAATAATTTTCTATCGGAGGAAACCCACGTATCATCACACACTTTAATTTATCTGATTCAGGAAAAACTACAAGTAGATTATTCCCACCCTACATAATACCCTTATTTGTGGTACTTGTAGTATCAGAAATATGTAACACCTCCTTCATTGCCCTTAACATGTAACGTGTGGCCCTAAAGGAAAATACGTTTGTTTCTTCACCGTCGACACTGAAGTCAGTGTCCGTGTCTGTGTCGACCAACTGAGGTAAATGGGCGTTTTTACAAGCCCCTGACGGTGTCTGAGACGCCTGGACAGGTACTAATTTGTTTGCCGGCCGTCTCATGTCGTCAACCGACCTTGCATCGTGTTGACATTATCACGTAATTCCTAAATAAGCCATCCATTCCGGTGTCGACTCCCTAGAGAGTGACATCACCAATACAGGCAATTTGCTCCGCCTCCTCACCAACATCGTCCTCCTACATGTCGACACACACGTACCGACACACAGCACACACACAGGGAATGCTCTGATAGAGGACAGGACCCCACTAGCCCTTTGGGGAGACAGAGGGAGAGTTTGCCAGCACACACCAAAAACGCTATAATTATACAGGGACAACCCCTTATACAAGTGTTTTCCCTTATAGCATTTTCACATATGTAATCATATCGCCAAATAAGTGCCCCCCCTCTCTGTTTTTAACCCTGTTTCTGTAGTGCAGTGCAGGGGAGAGCCTGGGAGCCTTCCTCACAGCAGAGCTGAGCAGGAAAATGGCGCCGTGTGCTGAGGAGAATAGGCCTTGCCCCCTAAAACGGCGGGCTCTTCTCCCGGAGTTTGTGAGATCTGGCAGGGGTTAAATACATCCATATAGCCTCAAGGGCTATATGTGATGTATTTTAGCCATAAAAAAGGTATAATACATTGCTGCCCAGGGCGCCCCCCCCCCGCGCCCTGCACCCTCAGTGACCGCTGGTATGAAGTGTGCTGACAACAATGGCGCACAGCTGCAGTGCTGTGCGCTACCTTATGAAGACTGAAAGTCTTCTGCCGCCTGTTTCCGGACCTCTGGACCTCTTCAACTTCGGCATCTGCAAGGGGGGTCGGCGGCACGGCTCCGGGACGAACCCCAGGGTGAGACCTGTGTTCCGACTCCCTCTGGAGCTAATGGTGTCCAGTAGCCTAAGAAGCAAATCCATCCTGCACGCAGGTGAGTTTACTTCTCTCCCCTAAGTCCCTCGTAGCAGTGAGCCTGTTGCCAGCAGGACTCACTGAAAATAAAAAACCTAACTTAAACTTTTATTCTAAGCAGCTCAGGAGAGCCACCTAGATTGCACCCTTCTCGGCCGGGCACAAAAATCTAACTGAGGCTTGGAGGAGGGTCATAGGGGGAGGAGCCAGTGCACACCACCTGATCCTAAAGCTTTTATTATTGTGCCCTGTCTCCTGCGGAGCCGCTAAACCCCATGGTCCTGACGGAGTCCCCAGCATCCACTTAGGACGTTAGAGAAATAGGATTTTATTTACCTACCGGTAAATCTTTTTCTCGTAGTCCG
Organism: Pseudophryne corroboree; assembly: GCF_028390025.1. Classification (NCBI taxonomy): domain Eukaryota; kingdom Metazoa; phylum Chordata; class Amphibia; order Anura; family Myobatrachidae; genus Pseudophryne; species Pseudophryne corroboree. The sequence continues at coordinate 149,837,565 of NC_086449.1, forward strand.
TAGAGGATGCTGGGGTCCAAATTAGTACCATGGGGTATAGACAGGTCCACTAGGAGCCATTGGCACTTTAAGAGTTTAACAGTGTGGGCCAGACTCAGTCTAAAAACTGTGCCCGAGGAGATGGACAACTTCGAGAGAAGGATATTACACAGATAGTGGCGAGATTCACACCAGCTCAAACAAACAAGGCAAACCAAGCTAACTAGCTTGAACACAGCAACAGCTGAACAACATTACTTTAACCAAGTAACAACACAGTACTTAACCAAGAGCAAAGCAGTACTGAACCAAGTAACCATTACAGGAAAACGGCGAGCTGGGCGGGCGCCCAGCATCCTCTACGGAATACGAGAAAAGGATTTACCGGTAGGTAATTAAAATCTTATTTTCTCTTACGTCCTAGAGGATGCTGGGGTCCACATTAGTACCATGGGGATGTACCAAAGCTACCGTGCACGTTTCTTTGGGTATATGCTAGCGGATTTAGAAGGAATAGGAACAGAACCTGACCAAACTGCCATAGAATTCTTTCAAACCGGAGTTTCAGTCTCAGTATGAGCTACCCTAGTAGAGATCTAAGAGATCATTCCCTTAATAGAAGTCAGCCATTCTGGCTCAGTAATAGGAATCTGAGACAAGACGTTACATTCCTGGGTACAAGGAATGGATTCCTCTGGAGAAGAAACATCCTCTGCAGCATAAGACACAGAGTCCCTGGAAATGGCTATGTGAGAAAACATACACCCACACACAAAGGAGAATGTCAGACACAGTCGTCGTCGTCCCCCCCCCCCCCCTCCTCCCACCCCCAAGTACCTTCAGAGAAAACACAGAGCTTGGAGCCAACACACACACAGCGCTCAATTAGGTAGGTAAAACCAACCTGGCCTGACTGTACCTTTAATAGACTACACAGTAATACACAAACTCCCACCCTTCTACAACCCCCTAGTACCGCACAGGATAGCTGGAGTCGTGTGGAGGGACAGCAATCCCTGTCAGCGTCTCTGTAGCTGTATCTGCAGGGAGAAAATGGCGCTGAATGCTGCTGGGTCCACTCTGAGGAGAAGCTCTGCCCCCTGGACATGGCGTGTCTTCCTGCACTTTCAAATTTTTATACGGGCCTGAGGATTTTGCTAGCAGCGTTACCAAGGTCCCTGATAGCCTTGAGTGACCAGTGTAGGGTATTTGCGCTGGCTCATCGTGCCACTCATAGCGCCGCACTGTGTACCGGTGAGCTCTCCGGAGCGCAGTTAGTACTGCGCTCCTACCCTGTTGCCGCCATACACACCGGCTCCCGGCTTGTCGGGTCGCCGGTGACGCACTCGCCTCCGGAATCTTCTGGTTCTGTTAGGGGGTGGCGGCATGCTGCGGGAGTGAGTGGTCGCCTCGGGCGGCTAACGATCACCACCCTAAGGAGCTCAGTGTCCTGTCAGTGGAGATAGTGGCCATTAACCTCTCAGGGATGGACACTACTCCCCCCCCTAAGTCCCACAAAGCAGGGAGGCTGTTGCCAGCAGCCTCCCTGTGCCTAACTCTAAGAAAAATAAGAAAACTAGAAAAACTCCTATGGAGCTCCCCTAGCTGTGACCGGCTCTGGTTGGAGGGGCTAGAGGGAGGAGCCAGTCCACACTGTTAAACTCTTAAAGCGCCAATGGCTCCTAGTGGACCCGTCTATACCCCATGGTACTAATGTGGACCCCAGCATCCTCTAGGACGTAAGAGAAATATGTACAAAATAAAATACATAAACCCATACATAAAGTCTAGTTGGTATAAACATAAAAAGGGAGCTTCATTGATTCCTGTTAAAATCAGTGAGACCTCTCACAATCTGTACTAATGATGGCATCTTGTACCCATTTTCCCAAATGCCTCTTCTCTCTGCTGACACTCTGTCCTATGTATGGTGGTCTCTCTCTAATATAGTTTCCTCTTGGACAGAAGTACATCACCTGCACATCTCAGAAAATGTCTCTCCTACTCATAATTGCCGCGTGACATCCATGATACACTCAGACATACCCAGACATCACACGCATTTTAAGTGTCACTATATGCCAAACGGTCTTGCATTTAAAAAAAACCCGGACCCCCCTACCCATAATAGTAGTCCGGCAAGGTCATCATGTGGAGAATATCACCATTCTCCACAATACCGAAAATGAATTTGCTACCATATGCGCTCCATGGACTGGTTATTATAGAACTTCACACCTTCTCCAAGACTAAACTATAAGACTGGTTCCTCTGGAGTCACCTCATGCCCTTCCTCCCCTTTTGTGGATTCTAATCTCCACTATATCCCCTTCCTTCAGAGTGTTCATAATTTGTCATCGCTCCAGTTGCATATTTGCATAATGCTCTTTACCAGCCATTCTTCCCTTCCGTACCCCCTCCTTTTACATAACGAATACAATCCAATAAAAGTAAGGCAGTGTCACTATATGAGCAGCCGAGTGTGTAATTCCCTAGACAGGGAGGTGGTAGTGGTGGATGGCTTGGATAACAAGCTTGTAAGAGCTGCTATCTGTAACGCTACCTGGAAACAATATAATTGCCGTGTCTGCACTAAACTAATCTTAATAGCCATTAATGGGTAAGGAAGGAATATCTCCCGTGGGGTTCAGCTGGCAGTTCTTTGTGGTAATTAAGGATAATCCAAATTTAGCAAAAGGAAGAGTCTGAAACTAGACTGTTTTTAACACTGGACATTGGCAGAGGGAGCAAAAATTATATAAAAATTGGAAAAAATAATTCTGTGGATATTTCAAATCTATCTAAATGGGAAGTTTTTGATTTTATTATAAAGATTGCCCCTGACAAGCAGAGAAAACTACTGTTTATTTGGTGGTGTCACCAATATTGGTGATAATAAGAATTTACTCACCGGTAATTCTATTTCTCGTAGTCCGTAGTGGATGCTGGGAACTCCGTAAGGACCATGGGGAATAGACGGGCTCCGCAGGAGACTGGGCACTCTAAGAAAGAATTAGGACTACTGGTGTGCACTGGCTCCTCCCTCTATGCCCCTCCTCCAGACCTCAGTTAGGGAAACTGTGCCCGGAAGAGCTGACACAACAAGGAAAGGATTTGGAATCCCGGGTAAGACTCATACCAGCCACACCGTACAACTCGTGATAACTATACCCAGTTAACAGTATGACTAACAACTGAGCCTCACTGAACAGATGGCTCATAACAATAACCCTTTAGTTAGGCAATAACTATATACAAGTATTGCAGACAATCCGCACTTGGGATGGGCGCCCAGCATCCACTACGGACTACGAGAAATAGAATTACCGGTGAGTAAATTCTTATTTTCTCTGACGTCCTAGTGGATGCTGGGAACTCCGTAAGGACCATGGGGATTATACCAAAGCTCCCAAACGGACGGGAGAGTGCGGATGACTCTGCAGCACCGAATGAGCAAACTCAAGGTCCTCCTCGGCCAGGGTATCAAACTTGGAGAATTTTGCAAACGTGTTTGATCCCGACCAGGTAGCAGCTCGGCAAAGTTGTAAAGCCGAGACCCCTCGGGCAGCCGCCCAAGAAGAGCCCACCTTCCTCGTGGAATGGGCTTTTACCGATTTAGGATGCGGCAGTCCAGCCGCAGAATGTGGAAGTTGAATCGTGGAGCAGATCCAGCGAGCAATAGTCTGCTTAGAAGCAGGAGCACCCAGCTTTTTGGGTGCATGCAGGATAAACAGCGAGTCAGTCTTTCTGACTCTAGCCGTCCTGGAAACATAGATTTTGAGGGCCCGGACTACGTCCAGCAACTTGGAAGCCTCCAAGTCCCGGGTAGCCGCAGGCACCACAATAGGTTGGTTCAAATGAAACGCTAGGGAGGAATTGGGGACAAGTCCTCAATTCTGCTCTGTCCATATGGAAGATCAGATAGGGGCTTTTTTACAGGACAAAGCCGCCAATTCTGACACCCGCCTAGCCGAAGCCAAGGCCAAAAGCATGACCACTTGAGATATTTTAATTCCACGGTCTGAAGTGGCTCAAACCAATGTGATTTTAGGAAATCCAACACAACGTTGAGATCCCAAGGTGCCACTGGGGGCACAAAAGGGGGCTGAATATGCAGCACTCCCTTAACAAACGTCTGAACTTCAGGCAGTGAAGCCAGTTCTTTTCGAAAGAAAATAGACAGGGCCGAAATCTGGACTTTAATGGATCCCAATTTTAGGCCCATAGTCACTGTAGGATGTGCAGAAATCGACCCAGCTGAAATTCTTCAGTGGGGGCCTTCATAGCCTCACACCACGCAACATATTTTCGCCATATGCGGTGATAATGTTTTGCTGTCACATCCTTCCTAGCTTTTATCAGCGTAGGAATGACTTCAACCGGAATGCCCTTTTCCATCAGGATCCGGCGTTCAACCGCCATGCCGTCAAACGCAGCCGCGGTAAGTCTTGGAACAGACAGGGCCCCTGCTGTAGCAGGTCCTGTCTGAGAGGCAGAGGCCAAGGGTCCTCTGAGGTCATTTCTTGTAGTTCCGGGTACCAAGTCCTTCTTGGCCAATCCGGAACGATGAGTATAGTTCTTACTCCTCTCTTTTTTATTATCCTCAGCACCTTTGGTATGAGAGGAAGAGGAGGGAACACATAAACCGACTGGTACACCCACGGTGTCACTAGAGCGTCCACAGCTATCGCCTGAGGGTCTCTTGACCTGGCGCAAAATCTTTTTAGCTTTTTGTTGAGGCGGGACGCCATCATGTCCACCTGTGGCCTTTCCCAACGATTTACAATCAGCTGGAAGACTTCTGGATGAAGTCCCCACTCTTCCGGGTGGAGGTCGTGCCTGCTGAGGAAGTCTGCTTCCCAGTTGTCCACTCCCGGAATGAACACTGCTGACAGTGCTATCACGTGATTTTCCGCCCATCGGAGAATCCTTGTGGCTTCTGCCATCACCATCCTGCTTCTTGTGCCGCCCTGTCGGTTCACATGGGCGACCGCCGTGATGTTGTCTGACTGAATCAGCACCGGCTGGTTTTGAAGCAGGGGTCTTGCCTGACTTAGGGCATTATAAATGGCCCTTAGTTCCAGAATATTTATGTGTAGGGAAGCCTCCTGACTCGACCATTGTCCTTGGAAGTTTCTTCCCTGAGTGACTGCCCCCCAACCTCGGAGGCTTGCATCCGTGGTCACCAGGACCCAGTCCTGTATGCCGAATCTGCGGCCCTCGAGAAGATGAGCACTCTGCAGCCACCACAGCAGAGACACCCTGGCCCTCGGGGACAGGGTGATCAGCCGATGCATCTGAAGATGCGATCCGGACCACTTGTCTAACAGATCCCACTGAAAGATCCTTGCATGGAACCTGCCGAATGGAATTGCCTCGTAAGAAGCTACCATCTTTCCCAGGACTCGCGTGCAGTGATGCACCGACACCTGTTTTGGTTTCAGGAGGTCTCTGACTAGAGATGACAACTCCTTGGCATTCTCCTCCGGGAGAAACACCTTCTTCTGTTCTGTGTCCAGAATCATACCCAGGAACAGCAGATGCGTCGTAGGAACCAGCTGCGACTTTGGGATATTCAGAATCCAGCCGTGCTGTTGTAGCACTTCCTGAGATAGTGCTACTCCGACCAACAACTGCTCCCTGGACCTCGCCTTTATAAGGAGATCGTCCAAGTACGGGATAATTATAACTCCCTTCTTTCGAAGGAGTATCATCATTTTGGCCATTACTTTGGTAAATACCCTCGGTGCCGTGGACAGACCAAACGGCAACGTCTGGAATTGGTAATGGCAGTCCTGTACCACAAAACGGAGGTACACCTGGTGAGGTGGGTAAATGGGGACATGCAGGTAAGCATCCTTGATGTCCAGTGATACCATGTAATCCCCCTCTTCCAGGCTTGCAATAACCGCCCTGAGCGATTCCATTTTGAACTTGAAATTCCTTATATAAGTGTTCAAGGATTTCAAATTTAGAATGGGTCTCACCGAACCGTCTGGTTTCGGTACCACAAACATTGTGGAATAGTAACCCCGTCCCTGTTGAAGGAGGGGAACTTTTATTATCACCTGCTGGAGGTACAGCTTGTGAATTGCCGCCAGCACTACCTCCCTGTCCTGGGGAGTAGCTGGCAAGGCTGATTTGAGGTAACGGCGAGGGGGAGACGTCTCGAATTCCAGCTTGTATCCCTGAGATACCACTTGTAGAACCCAGGGATCCACCTGTGAGCGAACCCACCGGTCGCTGAAGTTCCGGAGACGGGCCCCCACCGCACCTGGCTCCACCAGTGGAGCCCCAGCGTCATGCGGTGGATTTAGTGGAAGCAGGGGAGGATTTTTGTTCTTGGGAACTGGCTGTATGGTGCAGCTTTTTCCCTCTACCCCTGCCTCTGGGCAGAAAGGACGCGCCTTTAACCCGCTTGCCTTTCTGGGGCCGAAAGGACTGTACCTGATAGTACGGTGCTTTCTTAGGCTGTGAGGGAACCTGAGGTAAAAATGTCAACTTCCCAGCTGTTGCTGTGGAAACGAGGTCCGAGAGACCATCCCCAAACAATTCCTCACCCTTGTAAGGCAAAACCTCCATGTGCCTTTTAGAATCCGCATCACCTGTCCACTGCCGAGTCCATAATACTCTCCTGGCAGAAATGGACATTGCATTAATTCTAGATGCCAGCCGGCAGATATCCCTCTGTGCATCTCTCATATATAAGACTACGTCTTTAATATGCTCTATGGTTAGCAATATAGTGTCCCTGTCAAGGGAATCAATGTTATCAGACAGGGAATCAGACCATGCTGCTGCAGCACTGCACATCAATGCTGAAGCAATAGCAGGTCTCAGTATAGTACCTGAGTGTGTATATACAGACTTCAGGATAGCCTCCTGCTTTCTATCTGCAGGCTCCTTTAAGGCGGCCGTATCCTGAGACGGCAGTGCCACCTTTTTTGACAAGCGTGTGAGCGCTTTATCCACCCTCGGGGATGTCTCCCAACGTAACCTGTCCTCTGGCGGGAAAGGGTACGCCATCAGTAACTTTTTAGAAATCACTAGCTTCTTATCGGGGGAAGCCCACGCTTCTTCACACACTTCATTCAACTCATCTGATGGGGGAAAAACCACTGGTTGCTTTTTCTCCCCAAACATAATACCCTTTTTAGTGGTACCTAGGTTAATGTCAGAAATGTGCAACACATTTTTCATTGCCGTAATCATGCAACGGATGGCCCTCGTGGAATGTACATTAGCCTCGTCATCGTCGACACTGGAGTCATACTCCGTGTCGACATCTGTGTCTGCCATCTGAGGTAGCGGGCGTTTTTGAGCCCCTGATGGCCTTTGAGACGCCTGGGCAGGCACTGGCTGAGAAGCCGGCTGTCCCACAGCTGTTATGTCATCGAACCTTTTATGTAAGGAGTTGACACTGTCGTGTAAAACCTTCCACATATCCATCCACTCTGGTGTCGACCCCGCAGGGGGTGACATCACATTTATCGGCACCTGCTCCGCCTCCACATAAGCCTCCTCATCAAACATGTCGACACAGCCGTACCGACACACCGCACACACACAGGGAATGCTCTGACTGAGGACATGACCCCACAAAGTCCTTTGGGGAGACAGAGAGAGAGTATGCCAGCACACACCACAGCGCTATATAAACAGGGATTTACACTACACAAAGTGATTTTCCCTATAGCAGCTATATAAATACAGTTTTGCGCCTAAATTTAGTGCCCCCCCTCTCTTTTTTACCCTTTGAGCCTGGAAACTGCAGGGGAGAGCCTGGGGAGCTGTCTTCCAGCGGAGCTGTGAAGAGGAAATGGCGCCAGTGTGCTGAGGGAGATAGCCCCGCCCCCTTCACGGCGGGCTTCTCCCGCTCTGTTATTAATATTATGGCAGGGGATTTTTGCACATATATAGTTTATTAGACTATATTATGTGCTTTTTGCCAATTTAAGGTACTCTAATTGCAGCCCAGGGCGCCCCCCCCCCCCCCCAGCGCCCTGCACCCATCAGTGACCGGAGTATGTGGTGTGCATAGGGAGCAATGGCGCACAGCTGCAGTGCTGTGCGCTACCTTAATGAAGACCGGAGTCTTCAGCCGCCGATTTCCAGGACGTTCTTCTTGCTTCTGGCTCTGCAAGGGGGACGGCGGCGCGGCTCCGGGACCGGACGACCGAGGCTGGGCCTGTGTTCGATCCCTCTGGAGCTAATGGTGTCCAGTAGCCTAGAAGCCCAAGCTAGCTGCAAGCAGGTAGGTTCGCTTCTCTCCCCTAAGTCCCTCGTAGCAGGGAGTCTGTTGCCAGCAGATCTCACTGAAAATAAAAAACCTAATAAATACTTTCTTTTACTAGAAGCTCAGGAGAGCCCCTAGTGTGCAACCAGCTCGAGCCGGGCACAGATTCTAACTGAGGTCTGGAGGAGGGGCATAGAGGGAGGAGCCAGTGCACACCAGTAGTCCTAATTCTTTCTTAGAGTGCCCAGTCTCCTGCGGAGCCCATCTATTCCCCATGGTCCTTACGGAGTTCCCAGCATCCACTAGGACGTCAGAGAAAATACGTTTAACGAGGGTGTCACGTGCGCGTTTCCAGCTACAAAAGCGCTAGCAATCATACAGTGCAATCACACCAGTGGTGCAAAGTTGAACTGAAGCAGGACATCCCTGTCACATGGAAGCGATCACATTGCTGCAAACACATTCATAAGCACCAGAATGTCATCCTACACTGGTTTCACCTTCATGTTTATAAAGATGATGACATGTAGAACTCTGAATGAGATCAGTAAAAATCAGAGTAACAGCAGAACCAAGAAACAACTAAATACATTATCAGCTGTGATTATAGGGACTAGAGCAGGGATATCTGCAATGTAAAGAGTTTAGATAAAATTCAGGACTTCGCATGCCAGTTAATAAGACCTACTATATTCTCATCTGGAGAATAAGAAGAAAGGGGACAGTGCAGACAGGTTACAGAAATTCCACTTCTGATGACATGTTTGTATCCAATTTACCTCATTTGATGCGATGATCTGCTATAGTAGTACATGGTTAAGCAGACATGAAACTAAGAATCGTTTGTATTCAAATACACAGAATATGTAAGTGTGACAAACAAATAAAATGCACAGGTAGACGTCACATGCTACAAAGTGGTTCTATATGGCCACCTTGCGGCCAACCTTGGAATTACCTGCTAGTAAATTATACCCCTTTTAGACCGCCAGCTTTTAACACGGGTTACTGCACATGATCAAGTATAACCAGTGTTGCTGTGAGGTCTGAAAGGGGCCAGTCGAAATAATCTGGGTCGAGCGACCTGGTATTTTAACTCGGGTAGCGAGCAGGGTTGAACGCATGTTGAACCCGGCTCGCTGTCTGAACGTGAAAAAGCAGGGTTCGATGTGACCCGTTTCCCATTCACACTATAGGGACAGGCAGCATTTGGAGATCATGTGATCTCCAAGCGCCACCCCTGCCACCAGCCTGGCAATATGCCAGGTTGGGGACAGCGGCAAATAGGGGTTCAGGCGGGGTCGCACCTGTGTATGGCTCCCGGGTGCGATCCGACTTACGAGGTCTGAAAGGTGTATAACAAGGTGACTTACCCTAGTCTTACAAAAATGAGCCTCAAAATGGATATCCTCTTCAAAGTTCAGTTCAAAGACTTTTTTCACCTTCTTGGATTTCTGCTTGTCGCCAACAGATTCAACTGAAGATTAAATGAGAGATGGTAATTACTGACCCAGAGCTGACTGCCATGTGCAAGACCTAGGGCACAGATCAGCACTTACCTTTCTGCCGAGGCCGGAAGCGCCAGTGTTCTGGACCTGCCCACATGGACATGGTACGAGGACTGAAGTAAGAGTATTCTCCAGGACAAGAGGACAACTGGAGACACATGGTACCTATGTCAGCCTCCCCAATCTGTGTTATCTGTGATCTGGAGATGAATCACATCCAAACAGGTATCAGTCACCTGGTGACAGGATCCTACTAAGGAACCCACACACAATACCTTATTTCACACATTTCTGTTTCAGTGGGGGTTCAAACTGACTACATGAAAAATGACCCATAAAGAAAAAACAAAACAAAACAAAAAAACCACACAATGTAGACATCGAATAGTTTTTAATTATCCAGGTTTCTCCTACTACATGTACTGTTGTAAAACAATTGCTAGAGAATACAGTACACCCGTGAATGACTGCATTCTTTTTGCTTTTGCAACAATTACTAAAAAGATAGGATGTACTAAGCTTTTGACATTGATAAAATGGGGATAAAGTACCAGCCAATCAGCTCCTGTCATTTTTCAAACCCAGTAACATGGCAGTAAGGAGCTGATTGGTTGGTACATTAGCTCTGTCCACTTTATCACACTCCAAGGCTTAGCACATATGCCCTTGTGTGTTGAAATTCTATTACTGTTGCCTTTACAGCTAATGCTCTAGTCTAGAGTATGTCCTACTGCACTCACACCCATTCCACATGCATTAGCTTTAGAAAGAAACCATCCAAAATTCTAACTTATTTTGGAAAATCAGAACTATAGTGCCATTTGAAATAATCTGCTGTCTGTAATAGCATGGGATTATAATGGACAAATAAACATACCCTTTTCTTTCTGCCCTGCAAGCTTCACGCTGTTCTGAAAACTCCCCCAGATCTTCATTCTCATCGCATACGTCCGCATCAAAGTCATCCATCTCCTGGCCTGCTGGCTCTGGGCCATCGTCTTCCACCTCTGCGTTAACATCAAAGGCATGGTCACTTTCCTTGTACTTCTCAGTTAACGAGAAGACAGTCTGAGGAAACAGGTTTGGGGACAAAGCGTCAATAAAGTACATCTCAAGGGTTATCTCAAGCCACCTAAAGAGTGGAGAAGTTGCCCATAGCAACCAGTGTCTAGCTTGCATTTATCTAATACATTCTATAAAATGATAGGTAGCAGATGACTGCTTGTCGTGGTCAGCTTCTCCACAGCACCTCCGCCATTACCCCTGCCTGAGTAGTAGCAGATAAAGTAAAACATCTTGTGACAGCGATTCTAGATAAGAGTGGCTGCTTGTGCTCTTCACCTGGAAGCGAACAAATGTAGACTCAAGGCAGGCAATGTACACATACATACACTAAACACTGGTAATGACACAGCGGAAGGTCTGAATGCGACAATACAAGGGAAAAAGCACCGTACTTTGCCACACGTCACTGGTGCTTTGGGTTTATTCTGCCCAGTAAGTATGGTATATTTCCATAGACAAACGGATTACTGGTCTGCAAACTAAAATGGTTTCAGCGCTTGTGGAATGATGCGATGATGTTCCTCAGTAAAGCACTGTGCTGTCATACATAAATAATCCAAAAAAGACTTTGGGGCAGGTTTATAGTTTTACTTAGCAACCAAGGACAGCAGTTCAACAGACATCACTGTGAAGGAGCCGTCAGCTTTATCCAGAGAACAATCACAGACGATCATTTATAGATGACAGTAATTATGCGGCTAATACACTTGTTCTTCTACAATTTTGTATTTTTATTGAAGGATTTTCAATAAAATAAAGAAAAACACAAAAAAGAAAAAGACACATAGGGGCTGATTCAGAGATGGACGCAGCAGCGCGTCTGTAAGCAGGGGCCGCGTCCATCTTACAAGGAAGGATGCTGACGCAAGATGATTGACAGCGGCGGGCGCTGACACAGCGTGGGGGGGGTGGGGGTGGGAGCATGGCTGGTTGAATGGGAGCATAGCGGGGGCGTTTTCGGGGCGGCTGTGTGACGTCACATGCAGCTGCTCCGATTAAAAAGGGGTCAATCTTAATTCGATGTATCCGCAATCGGGAAGCGGACTGTCACACATGCTGGGCAGCTCCAAGATGTGAGGAGATGGATGCATCGATTTGCATCCATCTCTGCATAAGGTCCATAATACATTGCAGAATTAATAATTAGCAAAATGAGGGAAATACACAAACTCAGTGGCAAGTGTGTATGCACTTCCTGCATGCCGGGTCCAATTAGCAGCGATGTCGGGCCATGTACACATATCCAAGTCCATATCCACCATCCATGTACGGATGGTGTAACGGTTAGCATTACTGCCTCACAGCACTGAGGTCATGGGTTCCATTCCTACCATGGCCCTAACTGTGTGGAGTTTGTATATTCTCCCCATGGGTTTCCTCCGGGTACTCCGATTTCCTCCCACAATCCAAAAATATACTGGCAGGTTAATTGGCTCCCAACAAAATTAACCCTAGCGTGAATGTGTGTGTACATGTGGTAGGGAATATAGATTGTAAGCTCCACTGGGGCAGGGACTGATGTGAATGGGCAAATATTCTCTGAAAAGTGCTGCGGAATATGTGTGCGCTATATAAATAACTGGTAGTAATAATAATAATAATACCCAGCTTAAGGTTCGTTGCCTTTTGGCTAATGAAGAGGACGTGCTGTAAATGTATGTATTTTAGCCAAGGATTGCCTGGCCACCCCTAAGGATCCTGACTTTAAGGCCTGGATTTCTTTGGTCAATGTTACCCATACAACACGGGAGATATCTGTATATTGCACGTAAAGCTGGATCTAAATATGATACCATAAGGTCCAGGTGGCACTCCTCGGAGTATGCATTCCCCCAAAACTTTTATTGATGTACAGTTACCTAATATAATAGGTCCCCCTATATGATATTTCATATATCCCCATGCTCGTAATATCTTATGCGTTTGCATATATTAATGCCTGACATGGACACCTCTATCATTTGGTATGCTATTTGCCCCTGATGGTTTTCCTTTCAATTTGTTTTTGATATGTGCGACTTTCCTATGGCCTATGTAATTTGCTGCTGGGTTTTGTTTTTCTTCTATTATAGTCTCTACTATTTGTGATATCCGACTGTTCATATATGTGACTATGTATTGGAGTGCTTGCCTCCTTCATATGTTTGTCAAACTCTTTGTTTATTATGTGGATCGTGATGGTATAATTCTCTTTTCTTTACCATTATGCAACTAACTAAAGGTGGGTACAGACTAGGCGAAGTGCTTGGTGAGCAACATCGCCTAGTGTTTCCCTTCCCGGGCCGACCGAAGGCGGGCATATACACTGTGCAATATCACTAATGATATCGCACAGTAACATCATGCCACAGCCGGCCGGAGCATGCAGCTTTGGACGATGAATCCAAATTGAGCTGCATGCACGGTTGAGACGGAGAATCCTTAACGACCCATGGGGCCACGCATCGCTCAGCGGAATACACACTGGGCGATTTAATAAACTATTTCGCTCAGGAAGGGGGAAACAAGAGAGATAGTTCACTATATCACTAAAGGTGCATACACACGGAGCGATATAACTGAGCGATTTTGACTATATAGTCAAAATCGCTCAGAAAGTTAGTGCAGATCGCTCCGTGTGTACACAGGCAGCGATAGCGATGCGCGTCCCCGCCAGGTCGCTATCGCTGGGAAAAATAGTCAGTGCAGGCAAGTCAATTTTGGCTATGTCGCTGGGAAAGTTAGTTAAAATCGCTAGAGGCCAGCGATTTTTCCCAGCGATAGCGATGTTGGCGGTGGTGCGGGCGGCGGCGGGTGGTGGCGGCGGTGCGGGCGGCGGCGGGTGGCAGTGTGGGCGGCTGCGGTGGCGGGTTGCGGTGGCGGTGTGGGCGGCGGCGGGTTGAGGCGGTGGTGCGGGCGGCGGCGGTGCGGGCGGGGGAAATTTACCTTTATCTTGCAGAGTTTGGCAGCGGAGCGGTACCAGTTTCAAAAATGGCGCCTCAGCGTCATTTTTTAAATTCAAGATGGCCGCCGCGAGCCAATCACGGCTCGCCGCGTCATCGCCCCGCCCCCTCCCGCTGACTTATATAAGTCAGCGCGAGGCAGCGGCTTTCAGTCCGACGGCGGAGGAGGAGCGGAGAAGAGCTCCTGAAGACTGAAGACGCCGTGAAAGTCCTGGATGGGCGGCGGCTATGCAAAAGAGCTTAGCAGCCGCCGCCCACCAGGTGAAGACGCCGGAGCAAGACCCCAGAAGCCCTGGGGAGGTGGCGCCCCCCCAGGTGAAGACGCCGGAAGCCCTGGGAAGGCGGCGGCCATGCAAAAGAGCTTAAAGGCCGCCGCCCCCAGGTGAAGACCCAGTTTAATAAAGGATTTTTTAAAGAATGTGTCTGTTTTTTCCCCCAATATTTTCTTTACAGGTGGACTACAGGTGCCAGCGGGCCCTTTATGTCCGGGCATGCTGGCACTTGTGGTTCTCCAAGTGCCAGCATGCTGGGGCAGGCTTGCTGGGACCTGTAGGCCACCTGTAAAGAACAATATTACTATTGAAAGGCTATCAGCCTCCCATCCACCGCCCACGGATGGGGGGGACAGCCTCGGGCTTCACCCCTGGCCCTTGGGTGGCTGGAGGGGGGGACCCCTTGATTTAAGGGGTCCTCACTCCTCCAGTGTACCCCGGCCAGGGGTGACTAGTTGGGGGGGTAATGGCACGGCCGCAGGGACCAATATAAATGTGTCCCCCGGCTGTGGCATTATCTCCCTGGCTAGTGGAGCCCGGTGCTGGTTTTACAAATACGGGGGACCCCTATGTCTTTTGTCCCCCGTATTTTTTAAACCAGGACCGGACGCAGAGCCCGGTGCTGGTTGTCTAAATATAGGGGAACCCTACTCATTTTTTCCTCTGTATTTTAACAACCAGGACTGGCTCAAAGAGCCCGAGGCTGGTTTTACATAGGAGGGGGGACCCCACGCAAATTATTTTTTTAACTTTTAGCTATTTAAATACCAGCCACCCTGTAAAATCGTCCTATATATGACACTCATCCCCTTATTTAAATGAGAAAGTCAACATCTCCCATAGCCAAAATCTCCCATAGCCAAAATCTCTTGCATAGTTAGACAAAATCTCTGGTAAAGTTAGTCAAAATCTCCTACTGCCAGTTCAAGGGAAAAGTTAGTCAAAATCTCTCATAGTCAAAATCTCTCCGTGTGTATGCACCTTAAGTGTGTTCCCACCTTTATGTTTGAATTTTTTGTTTTCTCTCTCTGTTAACATGTTTATTGTTTTAAAGCAGTAACAATAATTTAATTTAAAAAATAAATAAATAAATCCATGAATCTTTCATAAAAGATGGTTACATTGACCAGAGCGACCCAGGAGGGTGATTAGAAGCCATCCAGTTAGAAATTCCCATTTGAATGTTTAATAGAGCGAACAAACCATTTTGAGCCCTTGGTGCACTATGGGTGCAGAGAAGTCTGCATTGCTAGAAGGAGCAATACTTTTGTCCTACACAATGAGACAAATAACATGTACCGAAATGATACTTTTTCTCCTACACAACAGTAAATGGCATACAGGCAGTAGGGAGAAGTGGACTATTACAAATGTATATGGCAGGTGTACCTCATCTCTGACATCGCCGCCCAGCTGCATCAAGCGGAATTTAGCGAGTGACGGGCATAGCGGATGCTTCTCTACGCAGTTCTCCACAAGAGCTGCAAAAACAGAGGACATATGGGGTAAGCGTAACAAATGTTTTTAATTCTCCTTTCTAATAATTATTATTTATTAAGAAAATATTTTAATAGATACACAAAAAAATTGTATGGTAAATATGAAATGACATACGTTTCAGTTCAGTAATGTCCACACACCCAGGAGCTGGGGGCTTTTCCTCTTCGATGGTGGATAACGGTATAACGTAATTATCAAAGTGCAGCTCACTGTGGTAATCTGAACAGCGGAGTGTGCTGAGGAAAACGCCCACAGTACTGCATTCATCAAATGAGGCAGCCGCTTTCTGGAAGAGGGGGTCAACCTGCAGATATATTTCAACACAAACATCAGTCAGCTTTGACAGGACAGCCAGCATTTCCCATAAAGCACCTGGTCTCAGTTATGGGTTCTACTTGAAAAGCAGGACTGTTATCACGCATAATACACCGGTGCCTTAAAGCGTAAGATAGCAATTATCCAGATAACCTTAATAACTAGCTGTGTAATGCAATTATCATTTAACAATCAGACCCTATTCCCTTTAGAAGATGGCTTCTCAACCCTAGGCTCCAAATACTACCAACAGGTCATGTTTTCTGGATGTCTATAATAATGCACAGGTGAGCTAATCTATTTTGCTGGGTCAGTAATGATCCCACCTGCTTCCACAGACAGACAGACAGACAGACAGACAGACAGACAGACAGACAGACAGACAGCGTCAAAAGATGACCTGTTAGGATAACTTGATGGTTAAGGTTGAGAACCACTGTATTAGAAAGCTTCCAATATGTAATGTGTGTGATGCAATCACCTAATTAGGCACTTACAGTATGGTAATTTGTGTACCTGTCTGCAGGAGTCTAAAAAACTTGCTGTATTACCGCCACCATTCCCAGGAGAGTACATGTACTAAATGTGCAATATGCTCTCTTCCAGGGATGTGGGGTATGGACGAACATTTCCCAGAAGCACAGTGACAGTACAAGCTGTATAGAGAAGTCCTCTGCAAATAGTATGGTCTGAGCGCGCAGGACACTGCATAAGGTCAATCTATAACCTGTTAACAGCTTCTCTTTTACTAGAGAAACGCCCCCATAGTCAATAAACACACAGCAAATAGTGTGCTCATGTTGGATTTTGGCATTGAGTTACTAGTAATTAATCCACCAAACAAAACAGTGCACACCGACCTTTCAGAGAGGAATAAGAAAGTTGTGAATGTCACTACGTCCCTTCTTTGACCCAATGAAACACAAATGATAAGTCACCAAGATAACTTGTCATGGGTACGTGGAGGCAGGCACCATCCAGCCCAGGATAATGGATACTGGCGGAATAAATCTTAAATGAAGTTTTATTGTTTTAAGACCAGTGAAGTAGCCTGCATCACCATTCAAGCTACAGAGCCTCTGTTTCTCCAATGAACCTTGAACTCCCCTTGAAATATATAGTGAAGAAAACTTCAGACTAGATATCTAAACAGTGAAAGTTTTATTCTTCATAGGATTAGAGTTACCACAAAGTAAGGGAATCCGCACTACTCAATACTTTATGGAGGAAGTATGGTTTGATGCTGAGAACAAGTCAATCCTCCTTAATAAGCAGCCCCGGCAAAGTCACGGATTCAGGCATTGTCTATGAGCAGATATTACTGCCAACTCTACCTTAATAGAGAAGAATTTGTCATAAAAGTCATTTGTACTGACTAATGGGCCCTACACACGTGCCGATACCACTGAAAGATATGAACGATCTCATTCATTAATGAACGAGATATCGTTCATATCTTTCAGTGTGTAGGCACCAACGATGAACAATGCACAACCCCGCGCTCGTTCATCATTGGTGCTGGCTCATTTAAACATGCAAGTCAATTTGGACAATCTCGTCGATATTAGCTTGCACTGCTAAAGAGCCAGGTGAAGTGAAGAAACTTCACTCCCCCCCCCGCCGCTGGGTCGGCCACCTCGGTGGCACATCGCCATGTGTGTAGTGCCCTCAAGATAGCTGCCAATATAAACCTGACAATACCTAGTATAGATGTTATGGAGGCAAAAACTGCACAGAATGGGGATATTCTTGTAGTAGTTTCAGCGATTGTGGACCTTGTGTAGCAGGTGCCCAGAGCCCCTACCTAAACCTTCAGTGAACTGGATTTCAGACACTTATCAAGCCCGGACTACAGAGAAGAATGCTGCCATATTAGTGATATTACTGTATAGAAAATCCTCTAGATGCTTCTGACTGGAGCCTCTATAAAGACACAGTCATACAATAATTTTGCTAATAGGCAGAGGTCTTATGGACCCTGGTTATATGATACTGGGACCAGTGCAGTGGTAAAGGATCCTGATTCATTATTACTTCAGTTCCTACTACATTACTTCAATGCCTGGAAGAACACCAGACCATTTTGGCACATAGGGTGGGATGTAATGGAGTACGAGTTCGCCCGACGTGCGGGATGCTGGACGAACGTGTATGCTTTTTTAAGGAGGCAGTCATTTACAAGGCATAACCATGCCTTGTAAATGATTGTCCCTTTAAAAAAAAGTCTAAGTTCAGCCAACATCCTGCACGTCAAGCAAACTCAGACTTCATTACATACCGCCCGTAGCGGTTGATAGTCTTCTGGGAGAGAAGGGATGTGTCAGTGCACTAGAATGGATGTACACTGTTCAGGGACCATTGGGATGGCTGTAGTGAGAGTAGAATGTAGGAAGCTTATGAAGCTCTTCCCTTATGAGAAGATACCGATGCAGAGAAACACTGGAGTAGATGGAAGCGAAAGATTATAGAGTCAGAACAGGTAACTGTATATAAAGGAGTAAGCTAACACACTGGGACTACTGTACGCAAAGGTTGAATACAGAGCAGCACTGGAGGCTGTTCTAGAGGTGAGTCCAGGAGACTACACGCTGGTGTGTGGAGACTGGGCTGATAGCTGCAGCAACAGTGAGTACTGGTGAGGTTCTGGGAAATAAAGGCAGTGCTAATAGCAGCAGCGGCGGCGAGTACTGGAAACTGTACTGGGAGTTGGAGACAGCGCTGGTAGTAGCAGAGGCGGTGAGTACCGGAAACTGCATTGGAAGTTGGAGACAACGCTGGTAGTAGCAGCGAGTACTAGACACTGCACTGGGAGTTGAAGACAGCGCTGGTTGTAGCAGCTGTATCAGAGCTGAGCTGAGAGCTATGACCGCAGTTAACTAGAACATCTGAGCTGCTGTGCTGAGAGTGGGCCAAATAGGTAACACAGAACAGAACTGTAGAAATACAGCATGGAGACAAGTAACAGACACAGGAGTGAAGATGTTCTGGCAAAGATCAGAACACCGGAGCTAACTTAAATAGGGCACCCTTCAACCCTATAGGCTGCAGTGATCAAGTGGCCAAAACAGTGGGTCTGGTTGGTAAAGAAGGTATCATGTGACTAGGTCAAGATGGCAAGGATGCAGCAGGAACACTACCCATATTGCTGACTGAATGAACTGGCAGTAGGGGAAGCTTGCAGTCCAGCACCCAGGTCTCCATGGCAGCAAACTGGCACTGCTATAAGTTACCAGACTCTAACAGAGCGATGTGTAAGAGGATGCTAGATTTTTTCTGTGTGACCATCCCCAACACAGAGTCTCCAGCGCGGCATGGTTGCAGTAATCCTGCTTCCCATTATGACAGGATGAACACTGCAGGTTTCCTACTATGATGTAGAAGGCTCATCCAGTCTAGACTAATGTTGGTTTCCACTCTAGCATGGGTACCCTATACTCACTGACTGGTTTTAGTGAGAACCAATGCAGGCAGTCTAACGCTGGTTGAGGAATTTGAGTACATACTGGTGATTTTAAAAATATAATTAACAGTGCTTTCCTATTGGTGCTTCAGCACATATAGCACACAATGGAAACCGCCCCAGAAATGAATGGGAAACCTGATGAAATTTTTAAAGCATAACTAGGGAATTTAACTTTTTTTTTTATTCAAAAAGGAGTAAAAATAAAAATGTCCACAATTCATTGGACTTCGCAATAAATTTGCTATTTACTTGAGTAATGAATTTGCCATTTTATTAAGGCAGTTTTGATTTATTTGAAACTGAACACAATTGTCCTTTATTAGATTCTCCTCCTTGCTGACAACATGAGAATACTAATGGGGTTGTAGAGCACTGATCTTTAATGAAAATGTATAAAGTAATAGGCGGGACGGCTGCTACTGGCGACAGCTGCAACATTCTTTTGAAAAATGTGTTTATGCTGCTAAAACACCATAGTGTCTAGTGGAGTCTCATTGTCATGTACTTGTGGTAGCCCTGACTTACATCAACATGTGACAGGGGATGTCCTGTACGGAATCTTGAACCATTGTGCTATTTGTTTCCATAGTATATTTATACTGTATACAGTCTTTGGTCCCTAGTTTGCATATCAGTCGGATGGGATACTAGCAAGTCACAAATATGTGGGGAGCAGGGTCAAACTTCTGTCTACATTACAACACACAAAAATAAACCCAAAAAGAGGCGTTTCTTCATGGTGCCCCAAGAGCCCAGAGATTTCTATAGTGTTATATTCAACCATTCATATTCACCACACAACAGAGATCCTCTAATTTCAATACTTAGCTTTTTGTAGCCCGTTTTTTTTTTTTTTTTTTATAATTTATTAGGTATTTGAATACATGCAACTAATGAACAAGAGTTTTGCAAAATATAACAATGCTCAGAACAACTACATAGACAAATAAAGGCACCATAACACTTGCGAAGTAATAAAGAGTGCAGATTTATCACATGGGTTGAAAGTCCCAATAATCTGAGCTAGTATATCTGTAGGTGCATAACCTAGTCCTGAGGCCGCTCCTCCATCCCCCTGCCCCATGCCTTGACCATCTCTGCTTTGCTTACATCCTGCCATCAGGCTACCTCCCGCTTGCTTGCACCTCATGTCATCTGTCTGTCGCCCCTTCCCACTAGATTGTTAGCTCTTCAGAGCAGGGCTCCCTTTCCTCTTGTTGTCAAAGCCCTCTTCTCGACACATTTCACTCACAGCTCTCTCCTACACAGCGACCATCTTTACCCGCATTTTCTCCTGTTGATAAAGACTCATCTCCATCTAGGGCCGCCAGCCACAAGTAGTACGATGATTACTCCCTCGCTACTTACATCTTAGCTGTATTATGTATTGAGAATTGTGGTGCTCTTTGTTACCTGAACTCTATTTTTGTTATTTATGTACTGTAATGCTTTATTTCCCTGTACTGTCCTTTAGACGGCGCTGCGAAACACTTGTGGAGCCTTATAAATAAAATGTAATAATAATAATAATAATAATAATAATAATAATAAGAATAATAATAAGAATAGGTAGCTGAAAGAATCAAACATGTAAAGTAGAAGTTAGGGTGAAGACTGTGGGGGGCATTTGATTTGAGATAGCAGAATGCGGACCATATTCCAAAATGAAGTAATTAATGGGCATGCCCACCAGACATGAAATTTTTTTTCCAAGTTAGCCACAATTTCTCAAACATAAGTTAGAGGTGTAAGGATACATTCGATGGAGACGCTCTGAAACCAGATACCATCGGGTCTATACCTTATATGAGTTTTCTCGGATGACTACACTGATACAGCATTTTGAAACAGCTGTGCGGATGGTGTCCCATAAGTCAGCCCCAAGATGTAGACCCTGGTCCAACTCCCAAGACTGCTCGTAGGTCTCGAGTGGGGGAGACTTCAATGCCAAAATAGAGTTATATAGTTATGAGCTAGAACCCTTATCAATAAGTCTATAAATACAGTCTTTCTAGCGGGGAAGGAGTTTGATGTGTAAGGACGAGACGTAATGGGGAAATGGTGAATTTGTAAATATTGATAATGAAGCGAGTTAGAGATCCCGTGTTTTTCCTGAATGTCGAAAGACTTAGGGGCAAAGTCCCCTACGATATGATGGAGCCTTGTGATCCCAGACGAAACCCAAGGGAGAGCCATCGTGGGTGAAAGGCCAGGTGGGATATTAATACTTAACTTTTATCAGTTAAAATGGTTGAAGAAACAGGAATTGGGTGATCTCTAGTGACACATTTCACAATGTGTATAGCGAGAAATGGTAAGTGTTGAAAAGATCATCATCGCTGTGACATAATACTGGTTTATTATATTGGAATTTCTGCAGTTTATCTAGTCAGCATCTATATAATACTGGTTGGGAATTTCAAGAGTGTTCAGCATTACAGTAGAATTATTGTAACTTGCCGGTCAGTTCACGGGTGAGGTGTGTGTACAAGTATCCTTTATGCAAAGTATAAATAGTACTGGGAGCAGTTGTGTCCCCAGAGTTTGTTCTTTCACCACTTACACACAGAGAATTATTTAGTTATGGTTGATTTACTGATTTCTAACTATCTCCCAAGAAGAATGAATGATTTACTGTAGTTAATACAATTATGTTATCTCAGTTAGACTCGATTACTTAGAGCAGGCATTCCCAACCGCGGTCCTCAAGGCACATCAACAGTGCAGGTTTTAGTGATATCCAGGCTTCAGCACAGATGGTTAAATCAAAATAACTGAGGTACTAATTAAGTCACCTGTGTTCAAGCCTGGATATCACTAAAACCAGGACTGTTAGTGTGCCTTGAGGACTGAGGTTGGGAAACACTGACTTAGAGCATCTCTGTCACTGTCTCGTGTTCATACACGGTGCTTTTAATGCAGACAGAAATGCTATATACTGTAAGTAAATTATCACCCCAATATTATTACAGTGGTCTTAGGTTGGTCAATTTATGATCCCATATTATGGATAGGTCGTGTTTTTGGGGTGTTAAACTTGGCCTGGTTGATATCATATTGTTGTGCTGTATTTAATTCATAAAGGTCTGCATGATCCAGTGTTTAATACAAGTTATTAATATTAATCCATCTGCATGCACATTCAATCGGATGGGAAGTAGTTATGTGACCTGCGGTCAGGAGACCGCCGGTGACAATACCGACGGCTACAACCTACACCTCTCAATCCCGACAGTAGGCATGCGACTAACAGGGACTATTCCCACTCGTGGGTGTCCACAACACCCACAGAGTGGGAATAGAACCTGTGGCGAGCACAGCTCGCCACCGAGCCTGCAGCGTGGCGAGCGCAGAGAGCTCACAAGGGGCTTTATTGCGCTCGACTCCCCCCCCCCCCAGCCATCTAAATGCTGCGATCCCGCCATCGGTATGGTGACCAGTGGTCTCCAGACCGCCGGTCACCCGATACCAACCCATCGTTGCCTGCTTTTACTCAATTCCTCCAAGGCCACCGTGTTATTCTAATCCAGAAACTTATATCCAGTTCATTTGTTTATCAACAACCATCTCCCCATGACACACAATTGCTGTTTCTGCCAGTCACATAGTTTCAATGAGACATTGTGTTCTATTCATACACTACATTCTATACATGCATACTGTACTTCTGCCAACCATGCACATACAGTCATTCATTTATTCTTCTGTTAATATCAGATGAACAGTGAGAACATCAGTGAGAAGCAGTGCATACCACCATGCAACCCAAACTCGCATCCTTGGACACAAAGGAGTCAACATGATAAAATTAGGTAAAAGTGCACACAGAACACCAGCTGGCTGCCCTGCACAGCAGTTCAGCAGAGGCCCCATGATGCCCAATCCAAAAGGCACCTAACAACTTACTGGAATGAGCCATTAGTCCAGGAGGAACCCGCTGACCCTGAACCAAGTCAGCCTGTTGAATGATAGCTCAAAGCCAAAGAGCCACAGTCTGCTTTCGAAGCTGTCCACCCCAGTCGTGAGAGTCATAGAAGACAAGAAAATCACCCATCCTATGCAAGTCCGAAGTATGCTGGACGTAAATTTAAATACAGCAAACAACATTTAAAGATTGAAGAGAATCCAAATTTTCAGAGGACCAAACCCTAGGGTAAAGCTCAAAACCGCAAACTGTTGCTTTATACAAAGATCCGCACTGTTGTCATGAAATACTAAAAAGAGGGAACGGCAACAAAATGCAAAGTTCTGCCAACTGATGATATGTTTTGGATATTTGCACTTTTCACATAGTTTTCATTTATTTTTCACAATGTGTTAATGCTTTAAATATCAGTTGACAATAATTTCAAACTGTAAAATATCAACGACGGTAGTTGTTTTTTTTCTTCCAAAAAGCGATACTTTTCAGCTGTATCAAACACAGTTGATACAGCACAGACAGCTTATATATTTGACAACAGAAAATTGAATACAATTTATGTACTGTCAAAAATAAGAATTTACTTACCGATAATTCTATTTCTCGTAGTCCGTAGTGGATGCTGGGGACTCCGTCAGGACCATGGGGAATAGCGGCTCCGCAGGAGACAGGGCACAAAAATAAAGCTTTAGGATTAGGTGGTGTGTACTGGCTCCTCCCCCTATGACCCTCCTCCAAGCCTCAGTTAGGATACTGTGCCCGGACGAGCGTACACAATAAGGAAGGATATTGAATCCCGGGTAAGACTCATACCAGCCACACCAATCACACCGTATAACTTGTGATCTGAACCCAGTTAACAGTATGACAACGTAGGAGCCTCTGAACAGACGGCTCACAACAATAACAACCCGAATTTGTTTGTAACAATAACTATGTACAAGTATTGCAGACAATCCGCACTTGGGATGGGCGCCCAGCATCCACTACGGACTACGAGAAATAGAATTATCGGTAAGTAAATTCTTATTTTCTCTAACGTCCTAAGTGGATGCTGGGGACTCCGTCAGGACCATGGGGATTATACCAAAGCTCCCAAACGGGCGGGAGAGTGCGGATGACTCTGCAGCACCGAATGAGAGAACTCAAGGTCCTCCTCAGCCAGGGTATCAAATTTGTAGAATTTTGCAAATGTGTTTGCCCCTGACCAAGTAGCAGCTCGGCAGAGTTGTAATGCCGAGACCCCCCGGGCAGCCGCCCAGGATGAGCCCACTTTCCTTGTGGAATGGGCCTTGACAGATTTAGGTTGTGGCAAGCCTGCCACAGAATGTGCAAGTTGAATTGTGCTACAAATCCAACGAGCAATCGTCTGCTTAGAAGCAGGAGCACCCATCTTGTTGGGTGCATACAATATAAACAGTGAGTCAGACTTTCTGACTCCCGCCGTTCTTGAAATATATATTTTCAATGCCCGGACCACGTCCAACAACTTGGAATCCTCCAAATCGTTAGTAGCCGCAGGCACCACAATAGGCTGGTTCAGGTGAAACGCTGACACCACCTTAGGCAGAAAATGAGGACGTGTCCGCAGTTCTGCCCTGTCCGTATGGAAAATCAGATATGGGTTCTTATATGATAAAGCCGCCAATTCTGATACTCTCCTGGCTGAAGCCAGGGCCAGTAGCATGGTTACTTTCCATGTAAGATACTTCAACTCCACCGATTTGAGCGGCTCAAACCAATGGGATTTGAGAAAATCCAAGACTACATTAAGATCCCACGGTGCCACTGGGGGCACAACCGGGGGCTGTATATGTAGTACTCCTTTTACAAAAGTCTGGACTTCAGGAACTGAAGCCAATTCTTTCTGGAAGAAAATCGACAGGGCCGAAATTTGAACCTTAATGGACCCCAATTTGAGGCCCATAGACAATCCTGTTTGCAGGAAATGTAGGAATCGACCCAGTTGAAATTCCTCCGTGGGGGCCTTCCTGGCCTCACACCACGCAACATATTTTCTCCAAATGCGGTGATAATGTTGTGCAGTCACCTCCTTCCTGGCTTTTACCAGTGTAGGAATTACCTCTTCCGGAATGCCTTTTTCCCTTAGAATTCGGCGTTCAACTGCCATGCCGTCAAACGCAGCCGCGGTAAGTCTTGGAATAGACACGGTCCCTGCTGAAGCAGGTCCGGTCTTAGAGGTAGAGGCCACGGATCCTCCGTGAGCATCTCTTGAAGTTCCGGGTACCAAGTTCTTCTTGGCCAATCCGGAGCCACTAGTATCGTTCTTACTCCCTTTTGCCGTATAATTCTCAGTACCTTTGGTATGAGAGGCAGAGGAGGGAACACATACACTGACTGGAACACCCACGGTGTTACCAGAGCGTCCACAGCTATTGCCTGAGGGTCTCTTGACCTGGCGCAATACCTGTCCAGTTTTTTGTTGAGGCGGAACGCCATCATATCCACCATTGGTTTTTCCCAACGGTTCACAATCATGTGGAAGACTTCTGGATGAAGTCCCCACTCTCCCGGGTGTAGATCGTGTCTGCTGAGGAAGTCTGCTTCCCAGTTGTCCACTCCCGGAATGAATACTGCTGACAGTGCTATCACATGATCTTCCGCCCAGCGAAGAATCCTTGCAGCTTCTGCCATTGCTGTCCTGCTTCTTGTGCCGCCCTGTCTGTTTACGTGGGCGACTGCCGTGATGTTGTCCGACTGGATCAACACCGGCTGACCCTGAAGCAGGGGTTTTGCCAGACTTAGAGCATTGTAAATCGCTCTTAGCTCCAGTATATTTATGTGAAGAGACATCTCCAGGCTTGACCATACTCCCTGGAAGTTTCTTCCCTGTGTGACCGCTCCCCAGCCTCTCAGACTGGCATCCGTGGTCACCAGGACCCAGTCCTGTATGCCGAATCTGCGGCCCTCTAACAGATGAGCACTCTGCAACCACCACAGAAGAGACACCCTTGTCCGTGGCGATAAGGTTATCCGCTGATGCATCTGCAGATGCGATCCGGACCATTTGTCCAGCAGATCCCACTGAAAAGTTCGTGCGTGGAATCTGCCGAATGGAATCGCTTCGTAAGAAGCAACCATCTTTCCCAGGACTCTTGTGCATTGATGCACAGACACTTTCCCTGGTTTTAGGAGGTTCCTGACAAGTTCGGATAACTCCCTGGCTTTCTCCTCCGGAAGAAACACCTTTTTCTGAACCGTGTCCAGAATCATTCCCAGGAACAGCAGACGTGTCGTCGGGGTCAACTGAGATTTTGGAAAATTCAGAATCCACCCGTGTTGTTGCAGCACTAGTTGGGTTAGTGCTACTCCGTCCTCCAGCTGTTCTCTGGACCTTGCCCTTATCAGGAGATCGTCCAAGTAAGGGATAATTAATACGCCTCTTCTTCGCAGAAGAATCATCATTTCGGCCATTACCTTGGTAAAGACCCGAGGTGCCGTGGACAATCCAAACGGCAGCGTCTGAAACTGATAATGACAGTTTTGCACCACGAACCTGAGGTACCCTTGATGTGAAGGGCAAATTGGGACATGTAGGTAAGCATCCTTTATGTCCAGGGACACCATAAAGTCCCCTTCTTCCAGATTCGCTATCACTGCTCTGAGTGACTCCATCTTGAACTTGAATTTTTGTATGTACAGGTTCAAAGATTTCAGATTTAGAATAGGTCTTACCGAGCCGTCCGGCTTCGGTACCACAAATAGCGTGGAGTAATACCCCTTTCCCTGTTGTAGGAGGGGTACCTTGACTATCACCTGCTGAGAAAACAGCTTGTGAATGGCTTCCAATACCGTCGCCCTGTCTGAGGGAGACGTTGGCAAAGCAGACTTTAGGAACCGGCGAGGGGGAGACTTCTCGAATTCCAACCTGTAACCCTGAGATACTACCTGCAGAATCCAGGGGTCCACCTGTGAGCAAGCCCACTGTGCGCTGAAATTCTTGAGTCGACTCCCCACCGCTCCTGAGTCCGCTTGTAAAGGCCCCAGCGTCATGCTGAGGGCTTTGCAGAACCCTGGGAGGGCTTCTGTTCCTGGGCAGGGGCTGCTTGCTGCCCTCTCTTACCCCTTCCTCTGCCCCGAGGCAGATATGACTGTCCTTTTGTCCGCTTGTTCTTATAGGACCGAAAGGACTGCGGCTGAAAAGACGGTGTCTTTTTCTGTTGGGAGGGGGTCTGAGGTAAAAAGGTGGATTTTCCGGCAGTTGCCGTGGCCACCAGATCCGATAGACCGACGCCAAATAATTCCTCCCCTTTATACGGCAATACTTCCATATGTCGTTTGGAATCCGCATCACCTGACCACTGTCGCGTCCATAAACTCCTTCTGGCAGATATGGACATCGCATTTACTCTCGATGCCAGAGTGCAAATATCTCTCTGAGCATCTCGCATATAAAGGAAAGCATCCTTTAATTGCTCTATAGTCAATAAAATACTGTCCCTATCCAGGGTATCAATATTTTCAGTCAGGGAATCCAACCAGACGACCCCAGCACTGCACATCCAGGCTGAGGTGATGGCTGGTCGCAGTATAACACCAGTATGTGTGTATATACTTTTTAGGGTAGTTTCCATTCTCCTATCAGCTGGATCCCTGAGGGCGGCCGTATCAGGAGACGGTAACGCCACTTGTTTTGATAAGCGTGTGAGCGCCTTATCCACCCTAGGGGGTGTTTCCCAGCGCGCCCTAACCTCTGGCGGGAAAGGGTATAATGCTAATAACTTTTTTGAAATTAGCATTTTTCTATCTGGGTTAACCCACGCTTCATCACATACATCATTTAATTCCTCTGATTCAGGAAAAACTACAGGTAGTTTTTTCACCCCCCACATAATACCCCTTTTTGTGGTACTTGCAGTATCAGAGATATGCAAAGCCTCCTTCATTGCCGTGATCATATAACGTGTGGCCCTACTTGAAAATACGTTTGTTTCATCACCGTCGACACTAGATTCAGTGTCTGTGTCTGGGTCTGTGTCGACTGACTGAGGTAAAGGGCGCTTTACAGCCCCTGACGGTGTCTGAGACGCCTGGGCAGGTACTAACTGGTTTGCCGGCCGTCTCATGTCGTCAACTGATTTTTGTAATGTGCTGACATTATCACGTAATTCCATAAACAAAGCCATCCATTCCGGTGTCGACTCCCTGGGGGGTGACATCACCATTATCAGCAATTGCTCTGCCTCCACACCAACATCGTCCTCATACATGTCGACACACACGTACCGACACACAGCAGACACACAGGGAATGCTCTTATCGAAGACAGGACCCCACTAGCCCTTTGGGGAGACAGAGGGAGAGTTTGCCAGCACACACCCAAGCGCTATAATATATATGGGAACAACCTTATATAAGTGTTGTTCTTTATAGCAGCTTAAATATATCAAAATATCGCCAAAAAAATGCCCCCCCTCTCTGTTTTACCCTGTTTCTGTAGTGCAGTGCAGGGGAGAGTCCTGGGAGCCTTCCTCACAGCGGAGCTGAGCAGGAAAATGGCGCTGTGTGCTGAGAATAAGCTCCGACCCCTATTTCGGCGGGCTTTTCTCCCGTAGTTTTAGATAACTGGCATGGGTTAAATACATACATATAGCCTCAATGGCTATATGTGATGTATTCTTTTGCCATAAAGGTATTAAATATTGCTGCCCAGGGCGCCCCCAGCAGCGCCCTGCACCCTCCGTGACCGCTTGGTGTGAAGTGTGTGACAACAATGGCGCACAGCTGCAGTGCTGTGCGCTACCTTCATGAAGACTGAAGAGCCTTCTGCCGCCTGTTTCCGGACCTTCAATCTTCAGCATCTGTAAGGGGGGTCGGCGGCGCGGCTCCGGGACGAACCCCAGGGTGAGACCTGTGTTCCGACTCCCTCTGGAGCTAATGGTGTCCAGTAGCCTAAGAATCCAATCCATCCTGCACGCAGGTGAGTTGAAATTCTCTCCCCTAAGTCCCTCGATGCAGTGAGCCTGTTGCCAGCAGGACTCACTGAAAATAAAAAACCTAAAAACTTTTTCTAAGCAGCTCTTTAGGAGAGCCACCTAGATTGCACCCTGCTCGGACGGGCACAAAAACCTAACTGAGGCTTGGAGGAGGGTCATAGGGGGAGGAGCCAGTACACACCACCTAATCCTAAAGCTTTATTTTTGTGCCCTGTCTCCTGCGGAGCCGCTATTCCCCATGGTCCTGACGGAGTCCCCAGCATCCACCTAGGACGTTAGAGAAACATCTAATACCCAATACGCCCATCTACTCTCATATTAATTAAACTTAACACTGTTCTCGCTAGTTACTTCACCTAACACACAAAGGGTAAGCAACCTGTGTCAATCTAGCTGCTATGGAACTACACATCTCAACACGCCGTGCCACAGTTTTACCGTTATGGCAGGGCTCGACAATTTTTTCTAAAATCTAGTAGCCAAATCCCCACCCCCCCAAAAAAAGTTACAAAGCTCCCTCCCACGCCCCTCTGTCATACAAGCCCTCCGCATCGGCACTGCAGTGCAGCTTTCCCCCAGGCAAACAACTGACCCCACCCCAAAGCGGCCACATTAATGAGCAGCTAACACCCACGGGCTACCAACCACTCCACAGCCTCCCCTCGGGCAAACAATACCTCCTACCCTGTGGCCACATCACTACACCTCCGAAACCGCAATCCCTGGCCATGCATAGATCCTCTTATTGGAGTTCTCTGTGGAGGCGGAGTTTGGAGACAGCAGACAGAACAGGATGGGACAAACAGACCCAGCAGTCAGCGCATCCCGGGACAGACACTCAGCACACGCACTCTTGTTCAAGAAATGGCCGTCGCAATACAGACAAGCCTGTAAAAATCTCAGCTGGGCCTGTTGGGCTGAAGATGATCTGCTTCCTCCTTCCAAAAAGGCAGCAAAATCTAGGGGCCTTTGTCGAACCCTTTGTTAGAGAATGCTAAAAGTGAGGCACAACATGCTGGGATGTATGGTTCCACAGCAGCTGGAGTGCTACAGGTAACATAACATCATAGATACTAGTAACGTAACATGATCATTTGATATAGTAATTTACTGTGTGCCACACTCAAGTGCATCAATACAATTAAGGAAAAATATTTTTCCCAAATAACCATATAAAATGTAAGTTTGAACAATAAGGTCCTGTAAAATAATTCAGTAATATGCCCACAATTTATTTTACAATATAATGCTTGCTTGGTTGCTATGTTTCCCTGTCAGTATGCTGTTGGGTACTAGGTCTATTCCTGCTAGGAGCATTTCTCTTTGATTTGGAAACACTGTAAACAGAACATAATGAAACTATGTAATAACTATCACAACAGCAATTATGTTTCATATGGAGATTGTTGTACATAAACAAATGAGCCACAACTAAATATCTCTCTCCAGATTAAAAAGGATAAGCGTGAACATAGGGGAGATTAGCAGAAACTGACTACTATTCATTAACAAGCAATCTCCATAATTGTCTATACTGCACCTGTACTATATCTGATTAAAAGGGGGGGAATTCAATTACCTGCGGTGATTAACCACAGGCTAATTGATCCCCAGTGGGTATCCAGTTAGTCCTGAAGCCAGACGCCGGCACTTATCTTAATGGATCCCGGAAAAAAAATCCCTGATAATTGTCCCATGTGCACAATGGTGGCTGTGAAAACACACAGGTCCATGAATTTATACCAGATCCTATGGGATATATTCAATTAGAGTCGAAACCTGCCATCTTGTCGGGAAGACGGCAAGTTTTGACTTTTTCAGGTCGGAAGGGGTTTCCGACCTATTTATATCAGTTTTTCGACATGTCGGGAAATTCAAATTGTCGGAAAGCACGTGGTTCGGCGGAATAGCCGCAGATCCGCGTGTTTCTGTCGGAAACAGGTCCAAATCCGACAGGTTTTGGCCTCCTTTCCGACAATCTCAATCCGACTTGCGATGGTCTGCAGGGCACTACCTCCGATGGGCGTCCCCCCGGCCAGGCTCCTCTCTGTCGGCAGCGATGATGAGGACGAGCTGGGAGGAGGACGGGACAGCAGCAGCACGGAGGAGACACCGGGAATGGCCAAACCTGACAGTCGGATTTGGCCATTCATTGAAGAGCCATTGTCAGATCCATTCCGACAAATGCATGCTTGAATGGATCAGACTTTAATTGAACATACCCCTATGTGTTTTCGACCAAATATTTTTTGGGATAGAAAAAAAAAAAAAAAAAAGGGCTACAATTGAATTGCCTGAAAAAAAATATTGGGCTTTTGCCCATTTTTTTTCTCCAGAAACTTTTTCAGGGTTAATTGAATTGCCCCCTGAATGTGCATGTAGACAGATTAATAGTAATACTTGTATCAAACACTGGATCATTCAGACATTTATCAATTAGCAAGGCACTATGTGATAGTATCAAGATGAACAAGATTAATACCTCAGACACACTAAATATCCATAACATGGGATCATTAGCTTTAAAATGACCAACTACAAATACAAAAATAAGAATTTACTCACCGGTAATTCTATTTCTCGTAGTCCGTAGTGGATGCTGGGGACTCCGTCAGGACCATGGGGAATAGCGGCTCCGCAGGAGACAGGGCACAAAATTTAAAAGTTTGACCACTAGGTGGTGTGCACTGGCTCCTCTCCCTATGACCCTCCTCCAAGCCTCAGTTAGGATACTGTGCCCGGACGAGCGTACACAATAAGGAAGGATATTGAATCCCGGGTAAGACTCATACCAGCCACACCAATCACACTGTACAACTTGTGATCTGAACCCAGTTAACAGTATGATAACCGAAAAGAGCCTCTTAAACGAAGGCTCCCAACAATAATAACCCGATTTTTGTAACAATAACTATGTACAAGTATTGCAGACAATCCGCACTTGGGATGGGCGCCCAGCATCCACTACGGACTACGAGAAATAGAATTACCGGTGAGTAAATTCTTATTTTCTCTGACGTCCTAAGTGGATGCTGGGGACTCCGTCAGGACCATGGGGATTATACCAAAGCTCCCAAACGGGCGGGAGAGTGCGGATGACTCTGCAGCACCGAATGAGAGAACTCCAGGTCCTCCTTAGCCAGGGTATCAAATTTGTAGAATTTTACAAACGTGTTCTCCCCTGACCACGTAGCTGCTCGGCAGAGTTGTAATGCCGAGACCCCTCGGGCAGCCGCCCAAGATGAGCCCACCTTCCTTGTGGAGTGGGCATTGACAGATTTAGGCTGTGGCAGGCCTGCCACAGAATGTGCAAGTTGAATTGTGCTACAAATCCAACGAGCAATCGTCTGCTTAGACGCAGGAGCACCCAGCTTGTTGGGTGCATACAGTATAAACAGCGAGTCAGACTTCCTGACTCCAGCCGTCCTTGAAATATATATTTTTAATGCTCTGACAACGTCCAGCAACTTGGAGTCCTCCAAATCGCTAGTAGCCGCAGGCACCACAATAGGCTGGTTCAGGTGAAACGCTGATACCACCTTAGGGAGAAACTGAGGACGCGTCCGCAGTTCTGCCCTGTCCGAATGGAAAATCAGATATGGGCTTTTGTACGATAAAGCCGCCAATTCTGACACTCTCCTGGCCGAAGCCAGGGCCAGTAGCATGGTTACTTTCCATGTAAGATATTTCAAATCCACCGATTTGAGTGGCTCAAACCAATGGGATTTGAGAAAATTCAAAACTACATTGAGATCCCACGGTGCCACTGGAGGCACAATCGGGGGCTGTATATGTAGTATTCCTTTTACAAAAGTCTGGACTTCAGGAACTGAAGCCAATTCTTTCTGGAAGAAAATCGACAGGGCCGAAATTTGAACCTTAATGGACCCCAATTTGAGGCCCATAGACAATCCTGTTTGCAGGAAATGTAGGAATCGACCCAGTTGAAATTCCTCCGTCGGGGCCCTCCTGGCCTCACACCACGCAACATATTTTCTCCAAATGCGGTGATAATGTTGTGCAGTCACCTCCTTCCTGGCTTTTACCAGTGTAGGAATGACCTCTTCCGGAATGCCTTTTTCCCTTAGAATTCGGCGTTCAACCGCCATGCCGTCAAACGCAGCCGCGGTAAGTCTTGGAATAGACACGGTCCCTGCTGAAGCAGGTCCCTTCTTAGAGGTAGAGGCCACGGATCTTCCGTGAGCATCTCCTGAAGTTCCGGGTACCAAGTCCTTCTTGGCCAGTCCGGAGCCACGAGTATCGTTCTTACTCCCCTTTGCCGTATAATTCTCAGTACCTTGGGTATGAGAGGCAGAGGAGGGAACACATACACTGACTGGTACACCCATGGTGTTACCAGAGCGTCCACAGCTATTGCCTGAGGGTCTCTTGACCTGGCGCAATACCTGTCCAGTTTTTTGTTGAGGCGGGACGCCATCATGTCCACCATTGGTCTTTCCCAATGGACCACAATCATGTGGAAGACTTCTGGATGAAGTCCCCACTCTCCCGGGTGAAGATCGTGTCTGCTGAGGAAGTCTGCTTCCCAGTTGTCCACTCCCGGGATGAACACTGCTGACAGTGCTATCACATGATTTTCTGCCCAGCGAAGAATCCTTGCAGCTTCTGCCATTGCCCTCCTGCTTCTTGTGCCGCCCTGTCTGTTTACGTGGGCGACTGCCGTGATGTTGTCCGACTGGATCAACACCGGCTGACCCTGAAGCAGAGGTTTTGCCAGGCTTAGAGCATTGTAAATTGCTCTTAGTTCCAGTATATTTATGTGAAGAGACGTTTCCAGGCTTAACCACAAGCCCTGGAAGTTTCTTCCCTGTGTGACCGCTCCCCAGCCTCTCAGGCTGGCATCCGTGGTCACTAGGACCCAGTTCTGTATGCCGAATCTGCGGCCCTCTAACAGATGAGCACTCTGCAACCACCATAGCAGAGACACCCTTGGCCTTGTCGACAAATTTATCCGCTGATGCATCTGCAGATGCGATCCGGACCATTTGTCCAGTAGATCCCACTGAAAAATTCGTGCATGGAATCCGCCGAATGGAATCGCTTCGTAAGAAGCCACCATTTTTCCCAGGACT
This sequence comes from Pseudophryne corroboree, assembly GCF_028390025.1. Classification (NCBI taxonomy): domain Eukaryota; kingdom Metazoa; phylum Chordata; class Amphibia; order Anura; family Myobatrachidae; genus Pseudophryne; species Pseudophryne corroboree. The sequence continues at coordinate 149,871,817 of NC_086449.1, forward strand.
CTTGTGCATTGATGCACAGACACTTTCCCTGGTTTTAGGAGGTTCCTGACGAGTTCGGATAACTCCCTGGCTTTCTCCTCCGGAAGAAATACCTTTTTCTGAACAGTGTCCAGAATCATCCCTAGGAACAGCAGACGTGTCGTCGGGATCAGTTGGGATTTTGGAAAATTCAGAATCCACCCGTGCTGTTGGAGCATTACTTGGGTTAGTGCTACTCCGACCTCCAGCTGTTCTCTGGACCTTGCCCTTATCAGGAGATCGTCCAAGTAAGGGATAATTAATACGCCTTTTCTTCGAAGAAGGATCATCATTTCGGCCATTACCCTGGTAAAGACCCGGGGTGCCGTGGACAATCCAAACGGCAGCGTCTGAAACTGATAATGACAGTTTTGTACCACGAACCTGAGGTACCCTTGGTGTGAAGGGCAAATTGGGACATGAAGGTAAGCATCCTTGATGTCCAAGGACACCATAAAATCCCCTTCTTCCAGATTCGCTATCACTGCTCTGAGTGACTCCATCTTGAACTTGAATTTTTGTATGTACAGGTTCAGAGATTTCAGATTTAGAATAGGTCTTACCGAGCCGTCCGGCTTCGGTACCACAAATAGCGTGGAGTAATACCCCTTTCCCTGTTGTAAAAGGGGTACCTTGACTATCACCTGCTGAGAATACAGCTTGTGAATGGCTTCCAATACCGTCGCCCTGTCGGAGGGAGACGTTGGCAAAGCAGACTTTAGGAACCGGCGAGGGGGAGACTTCTCGAATTCCAACCTGTAACCCTGAGATACTACCTGCAGGATCCAGGGGTCCACCTTCGAGTGAGCCCACTGTGCGCTGAAATTCTTGAGGCGACCCCCCACCGCCCCTGAGTCCGCTTGTAAGGTCCCAGCGTCATGCTGAGGCCTTTGCAGAAGCCGGGGAGGGCTTCTGCTCCTGGGAAGGAGCTGCTTGCTGCAGTCTCTTACCCTTTCCTTTGCCTCGGGGCAAATACGAATGTGCTTTTGCCCGCTTGTTCTTATAGGAACGAAAGGACTGCGGCTGAAAAGACTGTGTCTTTTTCTGCTGGGAGGTGACCTGAGGTAAAAAGGTGGATTTTCCGGCTGTTGCCGTGGCCACCAAATCCGATAGACCGACCCCAAATAATTCCTCCCCCTTATACGGCAATACTTCCATATGCCGTTTGGAATCCGCATCACCTGACCACTGTCGCGTCCATAAACTTCTTCTGGCAGATATGGACATCGCACTTACTCTTGATGCCAGAGTGCAAATATCTCTCTGTGCATCTCGCATATAAAGAAATGCATCCTTTAAATGCTCTATAGTCAATAAAATACTGTCCCTATCCAGGGTATCAATATTTTCAGTCAGTGACTCCGACCAAGCCACCCCAGCACTGCACATCCAGGCTGAGGCGATTGCTGGTCGCAGTATAACACGGGTGTTTATACTTTTTTGTGTATTCTCCAGCCTCCTATCAGCTGGATCCTTGAGGGCGGCCGTCTCTGGAGACGGTAACGCCACTTGTTTTGATAAGCGTGTGAGCGCCTTATCTACCCTAGGGGGTGTTTCCCAGCGCGCCCTAACCTCTGGCGGGAAAGGGTATAATGCCAATAACTTCTTTGAAATTAGCAGTTTTCTATCGGGGGTAACCCACGCTTCATCACACACTTCATTCAACTCCTCTGATTCAGGAAAAACTACAGGTAGTTTTTTCACACCCCACATAATACCCCTTTTTGTGGTACTTGCAGTATCAGAGATATGCAAAGCCTCCTTCATTGCCGTGATCATATAACGTGTGGCCCTACTGGAAAATACGTTTGTTTCTTCACCGTCGACACTGGATTCGGTGTCCGTGTCTGTCGACCGACTGAGGTAAAGGGCGTTTTACAGCCCCTGACGGTGTTTGAGACGCCTGGACAGGTACTAACTGGTTTGCCGGCCGTCTCATGTCGTCAACCGACTTTTGCAGCGTGCTGACACTATCACGTAATTCCATAAACCAAGCCATCCATTCCGGTGTCGACTCCCTAGGGGGTGACATCACCATTACAGGCAATTGCTCCGCCTCCACGCCAACATCGTCCTCATACATGTCGACACACGCGTACCGACACACAGCAGACACACAGGGAATGCTCTGATAGAAGACAGGACCCCACTAGCCCTTTGGGGAGACAGAGGGAGAGTTTGCCAGCACACACCCAAGCGCTATAAATATATAGGGACAACCTTAAATAAGTGTGTTCCCCTTATAGCAGCTTAAATATTATTAATATCGCCAAATAAGTGCCCCCCCTCTCTGTTTTTACCCTGTTTCTGTAGTGCAGTGCAGGGGAGAGCCTGGGAGCCTTCCTAGCAGCGGAGCTGTGTAGGAAAATGGCGCTGTGTGCTGAGGAGAATAGGCCCCGCCCCCTTTTCGGCGGGCTTCTTCTCCCGGTTTTTCTGAAAACCTGGCAGGGGTTAAATATATCCATATAGCCCCAGGGGCTATATGTGATGTATTTTAGCCAGAATAGGTACTTTTCATTGCTGCCCAGGGCGCCCCCCCCAGCGCCCTGCACCCTCAGTGACCGTTGGTGTGAAGTGTGCCGAGAGCAATGGCGCACAGCTGCAGTGCTGTGCGCTACCTCATGAAGACTGAGAAGTCTTCAGCCGCCGGTTTCTGGACCTCTTCTCTTTTCGGCATCTGCAAGGGGGTCGGCGGCGCGGCTCCGGTGACCCATCCAGGCTGTACCTGTGATCGTCCCTCTGGAGCTAGTGTCCAGTAGCCTAAGAAGCCAATCCATCCTGCACGCAGGTGAGTTCACTTCTTCTCCCCTAAGTCCCTCGATGCAGTGAGCCTGTTGCCAGCAGGACTCACTGAAAATAAAAAACCTAACAAAACTTTTTCTAAGCAGCTCTTTAGGAGAGCCACCTAGATTGCACCCTGCGCGGACGGGCACAAAAACCTAACTGAGGCTTGGAGGAGGGTCATAGGGGGAGGAGCCAGTGCACACCACCTAGTGGTCAAACTTTTAAATTTTGTGCCCTGTCTCCTGCGGAGCCGCTATTCCCCATGGTCCTGACGGAGTCCCCAGCATCCACTTAGGACGTCAGAGAAAATTACTTACAGAGTATCTCTCTCCGTAATCTCTACGTAAGCAGTGACAGTCTCTGTAATTGGGTCTCAGTGAGGGATTATACAGTAAGTCATACCTCTCTGGGAGATGGGGGATGATGTATGAAGCAGTCAAAAGAGTGGACCAGTGGAGAAGTTGCCCACATCAACCAATCAGCTGCTACCTATCATTTTATAGACTGTATTTGATAAATGCTACCTCGAAGTTGATTGATTGCTATGGCCAAGTTCTCCACTTTTCCATTCTTCTCATGGCTTCATACATCAACATCATGGTTGTTTATAAGTAAATAAACTCTGACCAAATATATCTCTCCATACAAGTAGTGAAAGTGCAGGCCCCGGGCAGACAAACTGCAGCAGGTAATCAGGCAACAGGAAGCACTCATCATACTATTATACTGTGCATAGAGGATATCTGTACACACGCCTCACCACAAACTGACCTACAAGCTACAATTATTCTGTAATACTGAATTTGAGACCAAAAAATGATATAGATGCGGAGTTGTAGAAATTGCACAAGAAACAGATATACTGTGACAGTGATGATGATCTGTTTATGGTGACTGTCAAAGAATGACCAAATCATATACATTTCCAGTCTCTCGGTGCACCATCAACTCCCTCATCTTTTTCTCTTCACTTGTGTGTGTGTGTGTGCGCGTATCAACTGCTCATTCCCGACTGTCCACCTCACCTGATTGCTGCGTTCTGTCGCCGAGCGAGTGATGTTGTTAAGATTCTGTTCAATTGTTTCCACAGAATGCTGTCTTTTCCTCCTCCTGCTGTCAGGCTCTTTGCCTGCATCTTCTGTGGAAAGAGCATCAACAAAGACACAAAATGACACACAAACGCATGAAAGCAAAACGTATTATCCAATATTATCCAGTGATTACTACAGAAGAGAAACAGGTGGACACATAATAGTCTAAAAAATAAAGGGCTTTTCCACTCTATATAGTATACCCCACATCTTCCCAATAATAGGACTTTTGTGGGAATCCCACCATTTCTTGTATTTATCCTCAGCTCATCACCTTCAGGAAAGATGATCAACAATCTTATCTGTTGAGTCTTTCTCCACATGTAAACCATTTATCAATGAGGGCGGCCTCCAGCCACCATTACATACCAACGTCCTGGTTCTCTCCCCGCTCTGGTCCTTGTGATTCTTTGCCAAGCCCACCCAATACTTTGTACACATCAGCATGTACTGCATCCACCCGCACTGCATAGATCTTGGCGCTGGCATCCAGTGTCCCAGCTGCAACCTATACACAAGAGTGTGACCAGTGATATCAGTAAATCAGAGGTGAGGCTGAACAATGGGCCGGATTCAGAGGTGCACACAATGTCCATGCTGAGCACAGTACAGCAATTTCTTGCTACTGCACATGCACCAAAGATGCGATTGATAAGCAATAGGGCACGCACAGCGGAATTACTCGCAAAGTGAGTGTCAAGTAGTCAGCATCTGGGGGAGGTAATGGGGGGTGATGGTGTTGGGGGGAGGGTGGCTAGCAAAATGCATGCGTATTGGGATCATTTTACAGACGTGCCATAGTCATCCACTGCAAATTTGTTTACAGCTAGGGAGGCCTTGGCGTCTGAGACAGCATAGGTCCGAAAAGGCGTCTGATGTTCCCGATGTACGTGAGTGGCTACTGTAAGACACCTGCAGTGGCTGCTTCATTAGCTGCGCATGCAACTGACTGCAACCCTGAATCAGGCCCTGTGAGAGCAGAGAAACAAGAAACGGTTATTCACCTTGAAGTTGGTGAGCTCACTGTCTTTCTCCTTGAGAATATCCCCCATGTAATCAATCAGGTGCAGCCCGAAGGCATTTTTTGTTGTTATTCTCTGCAAGAGATATCAATCATTGGAACAGTACAGTTCTAAAACACATGCAGCATATAAACAAGGCTTCGCAGTTATTCACGTCAATATGATACTGATGACATTTCATAAACTTTTAAGGTAAATGTAGGTTGACCCCTAGAATCTGTGCATTCCCATAAATGCTTATTGCAGAACGTAATGGCTGTCAGGAGCAAAGTACTTACATTCTCCTGGGACAGCTTGATGCAGGTAGAGTAGTGATCCGAGATCTGCGCGTTGCTGAGTTTGGGCAGCAGAAGTGATATTGCCTCAGACCTGTGAGAAACAAGACATGCAATCAGTTCATCATGATCATATAAAACACATTCTACAATTGAATGAGACAGAAACATTAGAACAGGAGCTCAGAAAATACAAACTCAATCTCTTTTTGTTCCCCACTATATATGAATCAGTTTCTAAAATAATATAAATTACTTAAATTTGGACTTCCAATAATCCATGTCCAGATTTTAAAACATGATGACATGGAATTACTCTGAGTCAGCAGTACACCTTTATAATAGTGGCCATGCAGGCAAATCAACTTAAATTATTGGGAGTTAGTTAAAGTTATAATCTACAAACATACAGAAAATCCCTCTGCCAAGAGAACTTTAGACCACCATGGCCTCCCAATTGGTGTGCCGCATTTGTTTATGCTGTGCATCAGGTAGAAGTGGTGGGGACACGTAGGTACTTACCTCTGGGAAGGGGATATGGTGGATGCTGGGGAATCCGCATTACTGAGCTGCAAGTCAATCACCCTGGATCGTCGACGCTGTTTCCTTTCCCACTCATCATCGTTGCTGGTGAAGTTCTGCAGAGTTGGGGTCCCTGCAGCACTGACAGGCTGTGATCTAGTGGCTGGAGACAGATACGCACCCACTGGGGATAATGGCTTTTGGCGCTCCCCTGACTGAGGAGTAGAAGTGTGCATGCTGCCTGGTAATTAAAAAAAGTAGATTATAAAGTTAAACAGGGTTGTGTGTGGACCATCTATAAACAATTAAAAATGTACTTTTTATAAAGCTTTATCTGTGGAACCATTTCCCAACTCCTCAATGTGCAATGTTTTGGAATAATAATCACGCCTCTACTACTAGACTGCCTTAATTTCTTATAATCCCAGGACATACATATTTAACACTGTATCTTTACTAGTTTTCAAATAATTTCAGAGTTTACATTTTGTAACATACATAGCTTTATATTGCAAAATCTAGCCTACATTGTAATAGATAAGATAAGAATAATTTATTGTCACTGTTCATGAACATGTACAGCAAAATTATATACAGTTCTCATGTCATATACACAAAATAAAATACATCACATAAGTTTAGCAAAGTTGAGAATTCAAACCAACAATCGCAGAAGGGAAGAAACTATTCCTTAACCTAGTGGTACGACATCTTATACACCTATAACGTCTCCCCGATGGCAAGGGCTGATATTAATGTAACGATAGCTACACTCCAGCAGTATCGATACATTCAGGCATATTTAGTATCATCTGAATGTACTAAAGGGCAATTGGAGCAGAATTCGCAAAATTCTCCTCCAAATTTACTAAAATCAAAATGTAAAAAAAATAAGATTTTACTTACCGATAAATCTATTTCTCGTAGTCCGTAGTGGATGCTGGGACTCCGTAAGGACCATGGGGATATAGCGGCTCCGCAGGAGACAGGGCACAATAATAAAAGCTTTAGGATCAGGTGGTGTGCACTGGCTCCTCCCCCTATGACCCTCCTCCAAGCCTCAGTTAGGATACTGTGCCCGGACGAGCGTGCATAATAAGGAAGGATATTGAAACCCGGGTAAGACTCATACCAGCCACACCAATCACACCGTACAACCTGTGATCTGAACCCAGTTAACAGTATGATAACAACGAAGGAGCCTCTGAAAAGACGGCTCACAACAAGAATAACCCGATTTTTGTAACAATAACTATGTACAAGTATTGCAGACAATCCGCACTTGGGATGGGCGCCCAGCATCCACTACGGACTACGAGAAATAGATTTATCGGTAAGTAAAATCTTATTTTCTCTGACGTCCTAGTGGATGCTGGGACTCCGTAAGGACCATGGGGATTATACCAAAGCTCCCAAACGGGCGGGAGAGTGCGGATGACCCTGCAGCACCGAATGAGAGAACTCCATGTCCTCCTCAGCCAGGGTATCAAATTTGTAGAATTTAGCAAACGTGTTTGCCCCTGACCAAGTAACTGCTCGGCAAAGTTGTAAAGCCGAGACCCCTCGGGCAGTCGCCCAAGATGAGCCCCCTTCCTTTTGGAATGGGCTTTTACAGATTTTGGCTGTGGCAGGCCTGCCACAGAATGTGTAAACTGAATTGTATTACAAATCCAGCGAGCAATCGTCTGCTTAGAAGCAGGAGCACCCATCTTGTTGGGTGCATACAGGCTAAACAGCGAGTCAGATTTTCTGACTCCAGCCGTCCTGGAAACATATTTTTCAGGGCCCTTACAACGTCAAGTAACTTGGAGTCCTCCAAGTCCCTAGTACCCGCAGGTACCACAATAGGTTGGTTCATGTGAAAAACAGAAAACACCTTAAGGAGAAATTGAGGACGAGTCCTCAATTCTGCCCTGTCAGAATGAAAAATTAAGTAAGGGCTTTATATATGATAAAGCCGCCAATTCTGACACACGCCTGGCTGAAGCCAGGGCTAATAGCATCGTCACCTTCCATGTGAGATATTTTAAGTCCACAGTGGTGAGTGGTTCAAACCAATGTGACTTTAGGAAACTCAAAACAACATTGAGATCCCAAGGTGCCACTGGGGCACAAAAGGAGGCTGTATATGCAGTACCCCTTTTACAAACATCTGAACGTCAGGCACTAAAGCCAGTTCTTTCTGGAAGAAATTCGACAGGGCCGAAATTTGAACCTTAATGGACCCTAATTTTAGGCCCATAGACAGTCCTGTTTTCAGGAAATGTAGGAAACGACCCAGTTGGAATTCCTCTGTAGGGGCCTTCTTGGCCTCACACCACGCAACATATCTTCGCCAAATGCGGTGAAAATGTTTTGCGGTTACATCCTTCCTGTCTTCGACCAGGGTAGGGATGACTTCATCTGGAATGCCCTTTCAGGATCCGGCGTTCAACCGCCATGCCGTCAAACGCGGCCGCGGTAAGTCTTGGAACAGACAAGGCCCCTGCTGGAGCAGGTCCTTTCTTAAAGGTAGAGGCCACGGGTCTTCCGTGAACATCTCTTGAAGTTTCGGGTACCAAGTCCTTCTTGGCCAATCCGGAACCACGAGTATCGTTCTTACTCATCTCCCTCTTATGATTCTCAGTACTTTTGGTATGAGAGGCATAGGAGGGAACACATACTCTGACTGGTACACCCACAGTGTTACCAGAGCGTCCACCGCTATTGCCTGAGGGTCCCTTGACCTGGCGCAATATCTGTCTAGTTTTTTGTTCAGGCGGGACGCCATCATGTCCACCTTTGGTTTTTCCCAACGGTTTACAATCATGTGGAAGACTTCCCGATGAAGTCCCCACTCTCCCGGGTGGAGGTCATGCCTGCTGAGGAAGTCTGCTTCCCAGTTTTCCACTCCCGGAATGAACACTGCTGAGAGTGTTATCACATGATTTTTCGCCCAGCGAAGAATCCTTGCAATTTCTGCCATTTCCCTCCTGCTTCTTGTGCCGCCCTGTCTGTTTACGTGGGCGACTGCCGTGATGTTGTCCCACTGGATCAATACCGGCTGACCTTGAAGCAGAGGTCTTGCTAAGCTTAGAGCATTGTAAATTGCCCTTAGCTCCAGTATATTTATGTGGAGAGAAGTCTCCAGACTTGATCACACTCTCTGGAATTTTTTTCCTTGTGTGACTGCTCCCCAGCCACTCAGGCTGGCATCCGTGGTCACCAGGACCCAGTCCTGAATGCCGAATCTGCGGCCCTTTCATAGATGAGCACTCTGCAGCCACCGCAGAAGAAACACCCTTGTCCTTGGAGACAGGGTTATCCGCTGATGCATCTGAAGATGCGATCCGGACCATTTTTCCAGCAGATCCCACGGAAAGGTTCTTGCGTGAAATCTACCAAATGGGATCGCTTTGTAAGAAACCACCACTTTTCACAGGATCCTTGTGCAATGATGCACTGATACTTTTCCTGGTTTTAGGAGGTTCCTGACTAGCTCGGATAACTCCCTGGCTTTCTTCTCCGGGAGAAAACATCCTTTTCTGGACTGTGTCCAGAATCATCCCTAGGAACAGTAGACGTGTCGTCGGAAAAAACTGCGATTTTGGAATATTTAGAATCCACTCGTGCTGTCGTAGAACTACTTAAGATAGTGCTACTCCGACCTCCAACTGTTCTCTGGACCTTGCCCTTATCAGGAAAGCGTCCATATTTCTTTTAAGAAGAATCATCATTTCGGCCATTACCTTGGTAAAGACCCGGGGTGCCGTGGACAATCCAAACGGCAGCGTCTGAACTGATAGTGACAGTTCTGTACCACGAACCTGAGGTACCCTTGGTGAAAAGGGCAAATTTGGACATGTAGGTAAGCGTCCCTGATATCCAGTGACACCATATCGTCCCCTTCTTCCTGGTTCGCTATCACTGCTCCGAGTGACTCCATCTTGATTTGAACGCTTGTATGTAAGTGTTCAAATATTTCAGATCTCACCGAGCCGTCTGGCTTCAGTACCACAATATAGTGTGGAATAATACCCCTTCCCTTGTTGTAGAAGGGGTACTTTGATTATCACCTGCTGGGAATACAGCCTGTGAATTGTTCCCAATACTGCCTCCCTGTCGGAGGGAGACGTTGGTAAAGCAGACTTCAGGAACTTGTGAGGGGGAGACGTCTCGAATTTCCAATGTACACCTGGGATACTACGTGTAGGATCCAGGAGTCCACTTGTGAGTGAGCCCACTGCGTGCTGAAACTCTTGAGATGACCCCCTACCGCACCTGAGTCCGCTTGTACGGCCCCAGCGTCATGCTGCGGACTTGGCAGAAGCTGTGGAGGGCTTCTGTTCCTGGGAATGGGCTGCCTGCTGCAGTCTTCTTCCCTTTCCTCTACCCTGGGCAGATATGACTGGCCCTTTTGCCCGCCTGCCCTTATGGGAACGAAAGGACTGAGACTGAAAAGACTGTGTCCTTTTCTGCTGAGATGTGACTTGGGGTAACAAAAGGTGGATTTTTCAGCTGTTGCCATGGCCACCAGGTCCGATGGACCGCCCCTTTATACGGCAATACTTCCATGTGCCGTCTGGAATCTGCATCACCTGACCACTGTCGTGTCTTCGTCTGGCAGATATGGACATCACATTTACTCTTGATGCCAGAATGCAAATATCCCTCTGCGCATCTCGCATATATAGAAATGCATCCTTAAAATGCTCTATAGTAAATAAAATCTTGTCCCTGTCAAGGGTATCAATATTTTCAGTGAGGAAATCCGACCAAGCCCCCTCAGCGCTGCACATCCAGACTGAGGCGATTGCTTGTCGTAGTATAACACCAGTATGTGTGTATATACTTTTAGGATATTTTTCAGCTTCCCATCAGCTGGCTCCTTGAGGGCTGCCGTATCTGGAGACGGTAACGCCACTTGTTTTTATAAGCGTGTGAGCGCCTTATCCACCCTAAGGTGTGTTTCCCAACTCGCCCTAACTTCTGGCGGGAAAAGGTATACCGCCAATAATTTTCTATCGGAGGAAACCCACGTATCATCACACACTTCATTTAATTTATTTGATTCAGGAAAAAATAAGATTTTACTTACCGATAAATCTATTTCTCGGAGTCCGTAGTGGATGCTGGGGTTCCTGAAAGGACCATGGGGAATAGCGGCTCCGCAGGAGACAGGGCACAAAAAGTAAAGCTTTTTCCGATCAGGTGGTGTGCACTGGCTCCTCCCCCTATGACCCTCCTCCAGACTCCAGTTAGGTACTGTGCCCGGACGAGCGTACACAATAAGGGAGGATTTTGAATCCCGGGTAAGACTCATACCAGCCACACCAATCACACCGTACAACTTGTGATCTAAACCCAGTTAACAGTATGATAACAGCGGAGCCTCTGAAAGATGGCTTCCTTCAACAATAACCCGAATTAGTTAACAATAACTATGTACAATTTATGCAGATAATCCGCACTTGGGATGGGCGCCCAGCATCCACTACGGACTCCGAGAAATAGATTTATCGGTAAGTAAAATCTTATTTTCTCTATCGTCCTAGTGGATGCTGGGGTTCCTGAAAGGACCATGGGGATTATACCAAAGCTCCCAAACGGGCGGGAGAGTGCGGATGACTCTGCAGCACCGAATGAGAGAACTCCAGGTCCTCCTTAGCCAGAGTATCAAATTTGTAAAATTTTACAAACGTGTTCTCCCCTGACCACGTAGCTGCTCGGCAAAGTTGTAATGCCGAGACCCCTCGGGCAGCCGCCCAAGATGAGCCCACCTTCCTTGTGGAGTGGGCCTTTACAGATTTAGGCTGTGGCAGGCCTGCCACAGAATGTGCAAGTTGGATTGTGCTACAGATCCAACGAGCAATCGTCTGCTTAGACGCCGGAGCACCCATCTTGTTGGGTGCATACAATATAAACAACGAGTCAGATTTTCTGACTCCAGCTGTCCTTGCAATATATATTTTTAATGCTCTGACAACGTCCAGTAACTTGGAGTCCTCCAAGTCACTTGTAGCCGCAGGCACTACAATAGGCTGGTTCAGATGAAATGCTGACACCACCTTAGGGAGAAAATGCGGACGAGTCCGCAGTTCTGCCCTGTCCGAATGGAAAATCAGATATGGGCTTTTGTAAGATAAAGCTGCCAATTCTGACACTCTCCTGGCAGAAGCCAGGGCTAGAAGCATGGTCACTTTCCATGTGAGATATTTCAAATCCACCTTTTTTAGTGGTTCAAACCAATGAGATTTGAGGAAATCCAAAACCACATTGAGATCCCACGGTGCCACTGGAGGCACCACAGGAGGCTGTATATGCAGCACTCCCTTAACAAAGGTCTGGACTTCAGGGACTGAAGCCAATTCTTTTTGAAAGAAAATCGACAGGGCCGAAATTTGAACCTTAATAGATCCCAATTTGAGACCCATTGACAATCCTGATTGCAGGAAATGTAGGAATCGACCCAGTTGAAATTCCTCCGTCGGAGCACTCCGATCTTCGCACCACGCAACATATTTTCGCCAAATTCGGTGATAATGTTGCACGGTTACTTCCTTCCTTGCTTTAATCAAAGTAGGAATGACTTCTTCCGGCATGCCTTTTTCCTTTAGGATCCGGCGTTCAACCGCCATGCCGTCAAACGCAGCCGCGGTAAGTCTTGAAACAGACAGGGACCCTGCTGAAGCAAGTCCCTCCTTAGAGGTAGAGGCCACGGATCTTCCGTGATCATCTCTTGAAGTTCCGGGTACCAAGTCCTTCTTGGCCAATCCGGAACCACTAGTATCGTTCTTACGCCTCTTTGCCGTATAATTCTCAATACTTTTGGTATGAGAGGCAGAGGAGGAAACACATACACCGACTGGTACACCCAAGGCGTTACCAGCGCGTCCACAGCTATTGCCTGCGGATCTCTTGACCTGGCGCAATACCTGTCCAGTTTTTTGTTGAGGCGAGACGCCATCATGTCCACCATTGGTCTTTCCCAACGGGTTACCAGCATGTGGAAGACTTCTGGATGAAGTCCCCACTCTCCCGGGTGAAGATCGTGTCTGCTGAGGAAGTCTGCTTCCCAGTTGTCCACTCCCGGGATGAACACTGCTGACAGTGCTATCACATGATTCTCTGCCCAGCGAAGAATCCTTGCAGCTTCTGCCATTGCACTCCTGCTTCTTGTGCCGCCCTGTCTGTTCACATGGGCGACTGCCGTGATGTTGTCCGACTGGATCAACACCGGTTTTCCCTGAAGCAGAGGTTCTGCCTGGCTTAGAGCATTGTATATTGCTCTTAGTTCCAGAATGTTTATGTGAAGAGACGTTTCCAGGCTCGTCCATACTCCCTGGAAGTTTCTTCCTTGTGTGACTGCTCCCCAGCCTCTCAGGCTGGCGTCCGTGGTCACCAGGATCCAATCCTGTATGCCGAATCTGCGGCCCTCCAATAGATGAGCACTCTGCAACCACCACAGAAGAGACACCCTTGTCCTTGGAGACAGGGTTATCCGCAGGTGCATCTGAAGATGCGACCCTGACCATTTGTTCAACAGATCCCTTTGGAAAATTCTTGCGTGGAATCTGCCGAATGGAATTGCTTCGTAAGAAGCCACCATTTTTCCCAGGACTCTTGTGCATTGATGTACAGACACCTTTCCTGGTTTTAGGAGGTTCCTGACAAGCTCGGATAACTCCTTGGCTTTTTCCTCCGGGAGAAAAACCTTTTTCTGAACCGTGTCCAGAATCATCCCTAGGAACAGCAGACGAGTTGTCGGCATTAACTGGGATTTTGGAATATTCAGAATCCACCCGTGCTGTTTTAGCACTTCCTGAGACAGTGCTAATCCCATCTCTAGCTGTTCTCTGGACCTCGCCCTTATTAGGAGATCGTCCAAGTATGGGATAATTAATACGCCTTTTCTTCGAAGAAGAATCATCATCTCGGCCATTACCTTTGTAAAGATCCGAGGTGCCGTGGACAATCCAAACGGCAGCGTCTGAAACTGATAGTGACAGTTTTGTACAACGAACCTGAGGTACCCCTGGTGTGAGGGGTAAATTGGAACGTGGAGATACGCATCCTTGATGTCCAAGGATACCATAAAGTCCCCCTCTTCCAGGTTCGCTATCACTGCTCTGAGTGACTCCATTTTGAACTTGAACTTCTTTATGTACAGGTTCAAGGACTTCAGATTTAGAATAGGCCTTACCGAGCCATCCGGCTTCGGTACCACAAAAAGAGTGGAATAATACCCCTTCCCTTGTTGCAGAAGAGGTACCTTGACTATCACCTGCTGAGAGTACAGCTTGTGAATGGCTTCCAACACCGTCTCCCTTTCGGAGGGGGACGTTGGTAAAGCAGACTTCAGGAAACGGCGAGGTGGATCTGTCTCTAATTCCAACCTGTATCCCTGAGATATTATCTGCAGGATCCAGGGATCTACTTGCGAGTGAGCCCACTGCGCGCTGTAATTTTTGAGACGACCCCCCACGGTCCCCGAGTCCGCTTGAGAAGCCCCAGCGTCATGCTGAGGCTTTTGTAGAAGCCGGGGAGGGCTTCTGATCCTGGGAAGGAGCTGCGTGTTGCTGTCTCTTCCCTCGACCTTTGCCTCGTGGCAGATATGAATAGCCCTTTGCTCTCTTATTTTTAAAGGAACGAAAGGGCTGCGGTTGAAAAGTCGGTGCCTTTTTCTGTTGGGGAGTGACTTGAGGTAGAAAGGTGGATTTCCCGGCTGTAGCCGTGGCCACCAAATCTGATAGACCGACTCCAAATAACTCCTCCCCTTTATACGGCAAAACTTCCATATGCCGTTTTGAATCCGCATCGCCTGTCCACTGTCGCGTCCATAAAGCTCTTCTGGCCGAAATGGACATAGCACTTACCCGTGATGCCAGTGTGCATATATCCCTCTGTGCATCACGCATATAAAGAAATGCATCCTTTATTTGTTCTAACGACAGTAAAATATTGTCCCTGTCCAGGGTATCAATATTTTCAATCAGGGATTCTGACCAAACTACCCCCGCACTGCCCATCCAGGCAGTCGCTACAGCTGGTCGTAGTATAACACCTGCATGTGTGTATATACTTTTTTGGATATTTTCCATCCTCCTATCTGATGGATCTTTAAGTGCGGCCGTCTCAGGAGAGGGTAACGCCACTTGTTTAGATAAGCGTGTTAGCGCCTTGTCCACCCTAGGAGGTGTTTCCCAGCGCTCCCTAACCTCTGGCGGGAAAGGGTATAATGCCAATAATTTCTTTGAAATTATCAGCTTTTCATCAGGGGCAACCCACGCTTCATTACACACGTCATTTAGTTCTTCTGATTCAGGAAAAACTATAGGTAGTTTTTTCATACCCCACATAATACCCTGTTTAGTGGTACCTGTAGTATCAGCTAAATGTAACGCCTCCTTCATTGCCAAAATCATATAACGTGTGGCCCTACTGGAAAATACGGTTGATTCGTCACCGTCACCACTGGAGTCATCGCCTGTGTCTGGGTCTGTGTCGACCGACTGAGGCAAAGGGCGTTTCACAGCCCCTGACGGTGTTTGAGTCGCCTGGACAGGCACTAATTGATTGTCCGGCCGTCTCATGTCGTCAAACGACTGCTTTAGCGTGTTGACACTATCCCGTAGTTCCATAAATAAAGGCATCCATTCTGGTGTCGACTCCCTAGGGGGTGACATCCTCATATTTGGCAATTGCTCCGCCTCCACACCAATATCGTCCTCATACATGTCGACACACACGTACCGACACACAGCAGACACACAGGGAATGCTCCTAACGAAGACAGGACCCACTAGCCCTTTGGGGAGACAGAGGGAGAGTTTGCCAGCACACACCAAAAGCGCTATATATATATATCAGGGATAGCCTTATAATAAGTGCTCCCTTATAGCTGCTTTGTTATATCAAAATATCGCCATAAATGTGCCCCCCCCTCTCTGTTTTACCCTGTTTCTGTAGTGCAGTGCAGGGGAGAGACTTGGGAGCCGTCCTGACCAGCGGAGCTGTGAGAGGAAATGGCGCCGTGTGCTGAGGAGATAGGCCCCGCCCCTTTTCCGGCGGGCTCGTCTCCCGCTATTTAGAAAAATTAGGCAGGGGTTAAATATCTCCATATAGCCTCTAGGGCTATATGTGAGGTATTTTTAGCCTTTATAGGTACTCATTTGCCTCCCAGGGCGCCCCCCTCCCAGCGCCCTGCACCCTCAGTGACTGCCGTGTGAAGTGTGCTGAGAGGAAAATGGCGCACAGCTGCAGTGCTGTGCGCTACCTTTAGAAGACTGCAGGAGTCTTCAGCCGCCGATTCTGGACCTCTTCTGATTTCAGCATCTGCAAGGGGGCCGGCGGCGTGGCTCCGGTGACCATCCAGGCTGTACCTGTGATCGTCCCTCTGGAGCTTGATGTCCAGTAGCCAAGAAACCAATCCATCCTGCACGCAGGTGAGTTGACTCCTTCTCCCCTCAGTCCCTCGCTGCAGTGATCCTGTTGCCAGCAGGAATCACTGTAAAATAAAAAACCTAGCTAAACTTTCTCTAAGCAGCTCTTTAGGAGAGCCACCTAGATTGCACCCTTCTCGGCCGGGCACAAAAATCTAACTGGAGTCTGGAGGAGGGTCATAGGGGGAGGAGCCAGTGCACACCACCTGATCGGAAAAAGCTTTACTTTTTGTGCCCTGTCTCCTGCGGAGCCGCTATTCCCCATGGTCCTTTCAGGAACCCCAGCATCCAC
Source organism: Pseudophryne corroboree (assembly GCF_028390025.1). NCBI lineage: Eukaryota > Metazoa > Chordata > Amphibia > Anura > Myobatrachidae > Pseudophryne > Pseudophryne corroboree. The sequence continues at coordinate 149,888,242 of NC_086449.1, forward strand.
TAGGACGATAGAGAAACTACAAGTAGTTTATTCACACCCTACATAATACCCTTATTTGTGGTACTTGTAGTATCAGAAATATGTAACACCTCCTTCATTGCCCTTAACATGTAACGTGTGGCCCTAAAGGAAAATACGTTTGTTTCTTCACCGTCGACACTGGAGTCAGTGTCCGTGTCTGTGTCGACCGACTGAGGTAAATGGGCGTTTTTACAAGCCCCTGACGGTGTCTGAGACGCCTGGACAGGTACTAATTTGTTTGCCGGCCGTCTCATGTCGTCAACCGACCTTGCAGCGTGTTGACATTATCACGTAATTCCTAAATAAGCCATCCATTCCAGTGTCGACTCCCTAGAGAGTGACATCACCAATACAGGCAATTTGCTCCGCCTCCTCACCAACATCGTCCTCCTACATGTCGACACACACGTACCGACACACAGCACACACACAGGGAATGCTCTGATAGAGGACAGGACCCCACTAGCCCTTTGGGGAGACAGAGGGAGAGTTTGCCAGCACACACCAAAAACGCTATAATTATACAGGGACAACCCCTTATACAAGTGTTTTCCCTTATAGCATTTTTATATATGTAATCATATTGCCAAATAAGTGCCCCCCCTCTCTGTTTTAGCCCTGTTTCTGTAGTGCAGTGCAGGGGAGAGCCTGGGAGCCTTCCTCACAGCAGAGCTGAGCAGGAAAATGGCGCCGTGTGCTGAGGAGAATAGGCCCCGCCCCCTTTTTGGCGGGCTCTTCTCCCGGAGTTTGTGAGATCTGGCAGGGGTTAAATACATCCATATAGCCTCAAGGGCTATATGTGATGTATTTTAGCCATAAAAAGGTATTATACATTGCTGCCCAGGGCGCCCCCCCCAGCGCCCTGCACCCTCAGTGACAGTTGGTGACTGTTGGTGAAGTGTGCTGACAACAATGGCGCACAGCTGCAGTGCTGTGCGCTACCTTATGAAGACTGAAAGTCTTCTGCCGCCTGTTTCTGGACCTCTGGACCTCTTCAACTTCGGCATCTGCAAGGGGGGTCGGCGGCACGGCTCCGGGACCGGACTCCATGGCTGGGCCTGTGTTCGATCCCTCTGGAGCTAATGGTGTCCAGTAGCCTAAGAAGCAAATCCATCCTGCACGCAGGTGAGTTTACTTCTCTCCCCTAAGTCCCTCGTAGCAGTGAGCCTGTTGCCAGCAGGACTCACTGAAAATAAAAAACCTAACTTAAACTTTTATTCTAAGCAGCTCAGGAGAGCCACCTAGATTGCACCCTTCTCGTCGGGCACAAAAATCTAACTGAGGCTTGGAGGAGGGTCATAGGGGGAGGAGCCAGTGCACACCACCTGATCCTAAAGCTTTTATTATTGTGCCCTGTCTCCTGCGGAGCCGCTATATCCCCATGGTCCTTACGGAGTCCCAGCATCCACTAGGACGTCAGAGAAATACCAGATGGAGCCCTGTGCTAATAACACTATCTCCAGATAGCGTTAATAGGGCTTCCCTCTGGTTCCCCAACTACTGCAGAGTATACTCTGCCTGCTGGTAGTGAAAGCTGAGCTGGACCCAGCTTCTGTGATCAGACATGCGTGTCTGATAGACACACAGGCTGATCACTGTGTACACAAAAAGAAGAAAAAAGCTGGAAAATTAAATAAATGTAATACTTACCTTGCACTCAGAAACCAGTATCCAGTGAGGGCAGATGGTCATCTAATCACTGTGGTCCTGCTGTAAACCATGGTGCAGTAAAGTGATGCTGGCATCTCAAATGACAGGACCGTAATAAGATGACCGGCTGCCCTCCTGGGTCACCAGTTCTGGCTGCAGGTAAAGTCGAAAAAGACCCTGAGAAGTGCAGTAAGAGGATTTGCAAGGACAGAGCTTTCTCACAAGCTATTTCCCTGCATGCAGTAATTAATACATCCTTGCATGTATTCATAATTATCGCATTGTGGATTTGAGTGAATTTATCACATCCCATCAGCGATGCAGATTGGAATAACTGTGCTCCATCGTATGTACAGTACGTTACGCAGTAAAGGCCAGTACTGACGGGGAGATTTCCCCAGAGATGTGTGCTCAGCGATCTCTCTCTCCCCCCACTCAGCACAGCACGATGTGTGCTGACCCGGGCGGGGTGGGCGCTCATTTCATCCAGTGGTGAAATGAGCGACCTGCTAGATTGTGCCTGCATGCAGGCCAATCTAGTATGGGCGACAGCGACACGTGAGACCACGCATCGCTAAGGGATACACACAGAGAGATCCGTGCTTAACTTCTAAGCAATCTAGTCAGATTGCTTAGAATTTAAGCACTGATCTCTCCGTGTGTACCCCCCTTTTGCCTTAGATTGTAATTATTTAGAGATAGATATTTTTATGTTTAAGGTTGCACAGCCAACTTTATCTTTCTGGTTTTCTATACTATATTGCAGAGAGACCAGTTTGGCAGCTGCATGATTTGCGTAGTGTATCTAAATGTTACATGTAACATTTATATTTTTACTGTATGCAACAAGTTATCACCTGCTTGTTATTTTTAGGAGCAAAGAAAGATGTGCATAGGTCAGCTTCACCGAAAATTCTTGATTTATTATTAACAGTTCCTTATATAGCACCAGTGATCGCGCTGAGACCAAAAAAAAGTGGGTCCCAGGGACCCCTCACTTTTAAAAATTGGGGTCCTACTTGTCCTTTTCTGGGTCCCATCGGAATGAAGGTTTTAATTAGTCTTATTAATGATTCAAACATAAAAACACAAACTTGATTTGGACACTACAAAAGGGGTGCAAGGGGGAGGATGGGGTGACGATGCTGCTGGGCTGTGTAGCATACAGGACACCCCGCACTTTAGATGTAATTAGACATTTTGGTGACCTTGTGGCAGAAAGAGAATTGGTTCTCCCGCACTGAGACTGAAAACTGTGACAGTGCGCGCCGAAGGCGCGCTGGAATTTTTTAGGGGCGTAGCTTCGTGGGGAAGGGGCGTGGTCACATAATAGTACCAATTCACATTATTCCACACAGTAGTGCCGCTTATACACATTGCACCAGATAGAACCTCCTATACACACTGAGCCAAGGAGAGCACGTTATTCACATTGCACCAGGTAGAGCACGTTATACACATTGCGCCACACATTGCACCAGGTAGAGCACGTTATACACATTGCGCCACACATTGCACCAGGTAGAGCACGTTATACACATTGCGCCACACATTGCACCAGGTAGAGCACGTTATACACATTGCGCCACACATTGCACCAGGTAGAGCACGTTATACGTATTGCGCCAGGTATAGCACGTTATTCACATTGCGCCAGGCAGAGCACATTATTCACATTGCGCCAGGCAGAGCACGTTATTCACATTGCGCCAGGTAGAGCACTTAACAATTATATGATTAAAAAACAGGACAACATTATTAAATAATACATTTTCTATATGTAATGGCTTTATGGTGCCGCTATAATAGAGCCCCAGACTGGATTTAGACACTACAAAAGTGTTGTGGGGGAGGGAGGGTGACAATGCTGCTGGGCTGTTATCATATCGGAAGTATGCATTCAGGATCCTGGCTGTCGGGATCCCAGCAGCCGTAATACCAATGCCGGAATCCTGACAGCAGCCACAATACCAACACTGGCATCCAGAGGTGATCAGGATCCCGGCAACGATATCCTGACAGTCAGGATCCTGAAGGGAAGTATGCACTGCCGCCACTGGTTTAGCGTGCAAGTGGGAAGGGGGGGGGGGGGGGTTAGGATATGGTGTTGGGGAGGGTTAGGCTGCAGAGGGGGGGGGGGGGGGGGGTATAGGTGTTAGGCACTAAGGGGGTGGGTTGGGTTTAGGCTGCGGGAAACGGAGGGTTAGGGGTGGGAGGTTAGGGTACCCTCTGCACTCGTCACTCTTGTCGGCTTTGCTGCGATCGGGATGCTGGTGTCGGTATACTAAATGCCAACATCCTGACGACGACTTCGGACACTTGGTACAACCACTGGATTTGAGTCATGCTGCCTGTAATTTATGTGCTGACTGATCAACTTCAGTGATACTCACTGTGCTGGCTGCCTTTACAGTAACCAGCGGCAACCAGCAGTAACCAACAGCAACCAGCAGTAACCAACAAAGGCAGACAGCACAGTGAGTGTCACTGAAGTTGATCAGTCAGCACATAAATTACAGGCAGCATGACTCGAATCCAGTGGTTGTATCAAGGGTCCTGTATGCTGCAGAGACCAGCAGCACTGTCACCCTCTCGCCTCACCCCCACTCCATACCACAAAAATGTTGCGTTTAACACCTGTTTGCAGGCGCCATGCAGCCCCCATCTCCGCCATCCCACCGATATGAACAGCCCCCCTGCCGCCACCGTAAGTCCAGCTCACCCCTCCGCACAGCAAGCACAGTCCCCGGTCACCGGCGTTCAACATCCCCGCAGCACAGTGTGTAGCGCGCCGCAGAGCCGTCCTCACTGTCTGTCCGGCTCCCGTGAAGCTCCAGCGGGTGATCGGCGGGGGCGTCCTCACTCTGTCCGGCTCCGTGAAGCTCCAGCGGGTGATCGGCGGGGGGGGGGGCGTCCTCACTCTGTCCGGCTCCGTGAAGCTCCAGCGGGTGATCGGCGGGGGGGGGGCGTCCTCACTCTGTCCGGCTCCGTGAAGCTCCAGCGGGTGATCGGCGGGGGGGGGGGCGTCCTCACTCTGTCCGGCTCCGTGAAGCTCCAGCGGGTGATCGGCGGGGGGGGCGTCCTCACTCGGTCCGGCTCCCTTGAGGCTCCAGCGGGTGATCGGGGGGGGGGGGGGGGGAGGCGGGCCGCACCGCCACAAGAGGACTTATAGAAGACCAGCTTCAGCGGAGCATCTTGCCCCCGGTGTGATGTGTGTGCGCGGTGTAGGGGGCGGGGCCTTCTGGGTGCATGCGGATAGAGAGATGCGGCGGCGATTGGATGAGGAGGCGCGGCGGTGATTGGATGGGAAGACAGAGTCTCCTATTGGTGCAGTGATACACAGCGCGTCCTATGGGACCCGCTCATTTTTTAAAACCGGGTACGTCTCTTCCTGTAGCGCGTAAAAACGCGCTATAGCGCGTATTTTGCGATCACTGAGCACTGGCATATTCCGTTGAGCTTTATAAATTGGAAACAACACAGTAATAAAACAGGACTGGGTAATAACAGACAAAGTGGTTAGAGGGTTGAAGGGTTAAACATGCTATATGAATTGTTATGTGTTTGAATAGACACGTACGCACTCTCTACAAGATGCCTTTGTCTGTTCATATAATATAAGGCTTGTGTGTGTCTTATCTTCAAGGACAATTACATACCAGATCAAAACTGTTACTTCTGTGTGTTACTAAAATATCCTGCATGTAATGTCGTATGCTACTTCTATTTATCCAATCATATGCTTGCACATATTGTATACACCCATGTTTCTTTTCTATATAGTACGCTGTAATTTATTAAATAAACAGTGTGAATCTTTACTGCTTGTGTTGTGCATGTAACTTGTGGCTAAAGGTTTACACTCACAGACGTCTGAGAGGCCATCACATTGAGGGTTAAAGAATATAGGGACATATCCTTTCAAGTGGGGGCTACGTCCGCGATTCAGTGATCGTCCCTGGATGGTAAAGATAGAGAATTTATTGTCTGTCTTTGCCATACGGGATTGCGGTCATACACTGAAGCTGAATCCGTGTCAGTGTTCTGGGAACACGTGACCAAACATCTTTAATGTCTGGGACTTAAAGATACGTCTGAGAAGGGACCAGGGGTCCAAGCGCAATTCTCCAAAGACGTTAGTATCTGGGATACTTAAAATAGACCTGGGAGTCTATACATAACGTGACGTTAGTATCTGGGATACTTAAAATAGACCTGGGGTCTATACGTAACGTAGAGAATACCTCGATTTGATCGTCTATATATTTTTGTATGTTTGTAGTGAGATAAGTTCTTATATTTGGTCCAGACGGCTGGTAAGTTTTCGTCTGCCAGATATCTTTACTCAAACACTTTTCCTGCTTCCTGTTTAAAACGCTGTATTTTTCTGACATCTTGTACGAATGGTAAGTATCGTACACGTCAAAAGATTTCATGTTCTCACTGTGCAGATAATATTGTGATATTGTCAATGACTAATTAACTGGTTAGCTGATGCATGTATAGTAGAGTGTTGTACATTTTAGATATTTTCTTTTAAAGTTGTACTGTTGATTTATATTACTGTCTGACAATGGGCTCTAGTCAGAGTAAAAAAAACTACATATCCCCCGCCCCTCCCTGGTGAGACATGCAAGATGTATGTCGCCCGCAACTCTACCTCAGAGTATTACTTAGTTAACCCATGGGTGGATAATTTAGCGGGATGGACAGAGAAAGCAGGATAGGACCCATTCCTACGGGAAGGCAGTAATTACCCTTTCTATATGGAGGATTAAAAAAAATGTCAGTTCCCAACAGCACAGAAGCGAAGCAGTAAAAAACTGTAAATCTTTGAAAACCCTCTGCCTCCCCCTTGCATTCCAATGTATCCTGCGCTCGGAGACACAGATCTCTTGGCAGCAGTAACCCTTTCACACCAAATGGGATTGCCTCCAGCTCCACTGCTAGAAAATGCGTCCACTAGCTCTATCCCTAACGCACCAATAACCCAGAGTTTAGATAATAGTAAAACACTGTCCCAAGCCCACTATTACCCTCGATGGCTGTATATCTTATTTGCGCAAAGCTTGCAAAGGACGCAGCTATACACATATGAAGGAAGTCTTTAAAACCCGTGCTCCTTTGCCTGTGCTTTTTTGCCTGTCGCTGTAGCTTGTAAACAGAAACCTGCACCCACTCATAACTATCAGAACTCCAGACGCTTTGACAGACAGAACCAACCCCGCAGTCAGGAAAGATTCCAAAGACCCCGCGCACTGACGGGGCCCGGAGGAGGGTATCCCAGCCTTTATTCAACTCACCCGTCATAGTAAAGATTCACCTCTGCTGCCACTTATTATAAATGGAAGTAAAATTCCCTTTTTAGTGGACAGCGGTGCAACAACCAGTGTTTTGTGTTCTGACCTATGCAGTATCCCCTCTCACCAGAAAAGATAGAAGGTCTCCGCCCCATGATACAGCAATTCTTACAACAGGGTATTCTCAGACATATTGTATCACCATACTGTACTCCTGTGAACCCTGTTGCCAAAGCTGATGGCAGTATAAGATTTGTACAGGATCTCAGAGCGATCAATCAGCTAATTGTCCCAATTGCACCAATTGTTCCAGATGTAAACTCACTCATTTCTGCAATCCCTGCAGATGCTGCGTTCTTCTCTGTAATTGATTTGAAGAATGCCTTTTTTCAGCATACCTGTAGATTCACAGACACAATTACTTTTTGCCTTTTCTTTTGAGGGTAAACAACTTACCTGGTGCAGATTATTGACGCACCTGTTGTCTCCAGGCCACATTGGGGCCCTGGCAACCTCACCATGGTTCAGTCCTGCTACAGTATGCAGATGATCTGCTGCTCTGTAGTAAAACTGAGGAGGCCTGCCGAGAGGATGGTGTTTCATTACTAAACTGGCTTTGTGAATGTGGACACAAGGTGTCCAAAACAAAAATGCAATGATGTAAAAAGCATGTTGATTACTTAGGTTTTGTGCTCACTCAGGGAGAGAGGAAAATCAGTCCACAACGCATACAGTCTGTATTGGGCCTGGTCACCCCAACTACCCAGAAGGAACTACTGTCCTTCCTGGGTATGGTAAATTACTGCAGACAGTGGATTTCTGATTGCTCTTATTATGATAACATTTTGAGACAAGCCACACTGAAGGACAAACCTAAAACTGTACAATGGTCACAAGAAATGTTAACTGCATATGAAAGTTTAAAATGTATGTTGATGAAAAGTCCGGCACTTGGCCTCCCCAATTATGTACTACCTTTCCATCTATATGCAAGGGACAATTGTAAAACCATGGCGGGGGTGCTCATACAGTTTCATGGAGGGAAGTTGCGCCCCGTGGCATTTTTTTTCCAAAGTCATGCCAGTGTCTGTGCAAGGTATGCCTGCCTGCCTCAGGGCTTTGGCAGCCTGTGCAATGGTTGCAGAAATGGCCACTACCCTCACTTTAGGCCACATCACAGTACTCCACACCACACATGATGTCCTGGCAATACTTAAAGGCTTGCACACACAGCACATGTCAGCACAACGCCTTAGTGGATATGAAGTACTCCTTTTGAGTAACCCTACCCTTACCATCAAGTACACTGCTAGTTCTTCTGGCCCTGCACCCATTCTCAATGCCCTTTTAGGCTTGAAAGGTCCCGAGGATGAACCACCCGACCTACATGACTGTGCTGCTTCCATTGAAGCTGAAACTTCTCCCACACTTGACATGTCTCCCGTTCCCATACCAGGCGCAGACATAGTATTTGTTGACGGCTCCTGTAGTAGGCCCAATGACAATACATACCAGGCTGGCTATGCCATTGTCACCCTCCCTGACACTGTGTTGGAAACCCTGCCAACACCTTATCAGTCCGCGCAAGCTGCAGAACTCATTGCACTCACTAGAGCATGTCCCTCCCTTGACAACGTCCATCTGCTCACTCAACTTCAAGCTGCTGCGACTAATACTGATCTCTCCGATTGGACTTACCCAATTCTGCAGAAAAAATCCTAAATCAGGATTAATCTGCAAAGAGGGGAAACCCTGTATACCCCAGTCCAGTGCCCCTTTGCTCGTTGCCCAGTGCCGTGGTGTTGGTCACCGTGGTGAAGCCACAACACTCCTCCTACTAACCAATGATTTTTATGTTACTAATGCCAAATCACTTGTGGACCAGTATGTTAGCAGATGCATCACTTGCCTCAGGAACAACCCTAATAAAGCTAAACACCAGCATCTTGAATACCCCACCACCCCTTTTACATACTTACAAATTGATTTTACCCATATCCCTTGTACAGGTAAACAAGAATATGCCCTGGTCATTGTAGATATGTTATCTCGCTGGCCAGAAGTATTCCTAACTAAGTCAGAGGATGCCAAGATAGTAGCAAGAATCCTAACACAGAAAATCATCCCTAGATGGGGGTGCCCCCTGCAAATAAATAGTGATAAAGGCTCAGCCTTTACAGCCAAAATCACACAGGCCTTAGTAAAAGCTCTGCAGGTGGAGAGGAAGTTTCACATCCCGTACCACCTGCAGAGTTCAGGGGTCGTAGGAAGAATGAATAGGACCCTCAAAGACAAACTAAGGAAGGCCACAGGAGGTACCTTCCACAAGTGGAAGCAGGTCCTTCCCATTATCCTAGCAGAAATCAGAATGACCCCACAGAAAACTCTAGGATACTCACCCTTTGAAATACTAATGGGTAGACCCTTTTCCTACACCCTGGGCTAAGAAACCACTAGTAATACAGGAAGGAGATCTAGAACTCATCAGAGAAGAGTATGTCAGGTCCCTGATAACAAAACTGAATGAAATTGAACATGAGGTTGTTTGTAAAAACCCTTTGAATCCACAGGAACCTACACACCCCTTTAAAGTCGGAGACAGAGTCGTGGTGAAGGTGCTCCCCAGGAACAAGAGCCCAGGAGACTTCACCTATGGTCCAGAGACAGAGGTCGTAGCAGTTACCCGAACAGCAGTCCTGACAGAGGAAAGTCCTACCTGGATCCATGCATCCCGAGTAAAAAAGGTTCCTAGACCAGACCTAGAGAGGGAAGCAAGTGATTCCAGTGAGGTACGAACCGGGGCAGACAGCCCTGACCTCCCACCTAGCGAAGACAGAAGACCAGAGGAGGATGAAGAAAATGCCCCCTATCTTTACCCTGGGGACTATCTTGATAGCCCTACTGGCCCATTTTCCCCTCTCAATGACTGAGGTTGATATAACTCAGAATAAGGGAAACTGACACTATGGTATAACTCTTCCACCACATACACCGCAACCTACATACTAGATTATTTCCAATTCCCCCAACTAGCTGCTGTCCAAAAGTCTGTTGACTACCAGATCCGCGCTGACACCACAGACAACCTAAGCCCCGAGGTACCCTATATTTGCGTTACAGGCCATAACTGGGGAAATGATTGCAGCTCATGGTCCGCGGCTGCCTGGAACACAGGTACCCCATGGGGCTATAAGCCCGCTGAAGCCTTAGATGAAAAGGATAAACACGGAACATCATTAACCCAACGATTAACCCTTCTTAAAATGCCCAACAATTACTGCAACTCCCGCTCAGGCTAAAAATTGCGCCATTGGTGTGCAGAAAGACGTAAGCTTTGCAAGAATCATATAGTATAACAATAATGATTCTAAGAGGGGATTGAAGGGTTAAACATGCTATATGAATTGTTATGTGTTTGAATAGACACGTACGCACTCTCTACAAGATGCCTTTGTCTGTTCATATAATATAAGGCTTGTGTGTGTCTTATCTTCAAGGACAATTACATACCAGATCAAAACTGTTACTTCTGTGTGTTACTAAAATATCCTGCATGTAATGTCGTATGCTACTTCTATTTATCCAATCATATGCTTGCACATATTGTATACACCCATGTTTCTTTTCTATATAGTACGCTGTAATTTATTAAATAAACAGTGTGAATCTTTACTGCTTGTGTTGTGCATGTAACTTGTGGCTAAAGGTTTACACTCACAGACGTCTGAGAGGCCATCACATCGAGGGTTAAAGAATATAGGGACATATCCTTTCAAGGGTCCTGCTCGCAAGTCTTACAATCTATAGACCCTCACCCAGCAGAAGAATGGCACCCAATGCCAGGGAACCCCAGTAAACAGAAGGCGCAGTCGCAACCCTCCTGTTACTTCTAGACTGTGACACATTCGTACCAGACACCCTGGTAGGGTGTAACTGAGACAGGCAGATGGTGATCTATTGGTTTCACTTTCCATGCAAATAACTTAGTAGCAAATATAAGTATTGTTACTGTGTAGCTGAGCTTCTATTACTTACAAGTAGCATGATGCCATCACTACATAGCTGTGTAGCTGCCCTACTAATATGGTATACAATTATGAAGATGTCATTATAGTCACCCTGTAATGCAACTGCAGAGTACAAGTGTCTGTGGCTACTCGATATAATCAGGCACAATTCCCCCATTACCAGTTATAGACTAGCGCATACAGTATATTTCATGTATAATGGGAGCAGCGCATGGCCTGGTCCACAGGCAGACATTTGTATACGTAAGACAGCAAATACAATGCGTCTACAGAGCAGGAGGCGGTGGAACTACAAGTCCGAGCATGCTATGTGAGGGCGATGTCCCGGGAACCAGCTCCCTCCGCGCCACCGCACAGTACATACCTCTCCGCCGCTTTATTTCCGGCTGCTGCGCTTTCAAAAATTCCGCGCTGGGCTACAGCGCGATGACGTCAAGGGGTAACGGCCGCCGCTGTAAGACGTCGCTATGGGGAAGCCGGTGGGCGGGGCACGTCGTCATATCGTTCTGGGAGGAAACTTAGGCTTTGCGCCGCCATCGTTATTGTGGGCAGTTGCCCACGTAGACGTCATGTTGATGATGATGATAATGCTTGATCCTGTCAGAATTTGTTTTTGTATTATTATGTTTAAACCATTCATGAGCAAAAAATAAATATGCAAAACCATTGAAAAGTAGGTGTTTTCCAGTCAGTGTAGTAAGCTTGTGGGGATTTTAGTTGATTGATATTTTAATGGAAAGTAATTCCTTGCTACAAACAAGGGAGTATTTTTCACTTTCATTTGTCCATCGCAAACCCGTTATTAAATGAAATAAGCATTTCTATTAGATGGGGAACACCAGTAACGGTGTCTTGGGTTACAAATGTGCTAGAATAGTTCAAGAAAAATGAAGTAACAAGTAACAATATTTACTGTGCAAAAAAAAAAAAAACATACTCATTTAATTAATCCCAGCAATAATCATAAATTACTAAAGACTGTCACTAAAGGCAGTTTTACCATCAACAATTAATTAAAAGTAATTGTACAATATAGAAATAAAATACAGCATTTATTGGGAAACACTACCCCCTTGTGGTCTTTAATAAAAATGGCATTCCATTGGTTGCTCCTGTATTATCTAATTCAGGGATGGGGAACCTTTGGCCCTCCAGCTGTTGTTGAACTGAACATACCAGCATGCCCTGCTACAGTTTTGCTATTTGGCCATGCAAAAACTGTTGCAGGGCATGCTGGTATATGTAGTTCCACAACAGCTTGAGGGCCATAGGTTTCCCTATACCTGATCTAATTCATCAGCGGAGCCTATTCAACTGGACAGTCAGATGTATTAAATCTTGGAGATAAAGTGGAGATCATTTATCTAGCATAACCTGTAAAATGACAGTAGCTGACTCTCGCCAAGTCAGTGGGAAAGAAATAAAGTTAAGTGTACACCTGTCACGGCTAAGGATGTTTGTGAATCCGGAATAGATTGAGCTGCTGGGTTTTGGCTGGAGATATTAGGACATAATTGAGCAGGCTTAATATAGGATCTACTCATTCATAGACGTGGCAGTTCTGCTATTCAGGAACACCTAACCGGATGCTGTTTCAGATGAGTAGAGTTGGAGCTGTGGTACCAGCTATATAGGGAACTGGAACACTGGGGTATTGGATTACCAGTGTAGTAGAATAGCTGGGAAGTTCATAACACCGAGGGTTCACGGTCACGAGATTAACCAGTGAATCTGGAAATGCTGCAATGGATTTGCAGGAGCATCTTTTCAGGAACGCTGGGATAGGCTGTACCAGCGAATTGGGAAATGCTGCAATGAGCTGCAGAATCAGCCCTTCAGGGATGCTGGGATTGGATGTACCAGTGAATTGGGAAATGCTTCAATGATGAACTGAGCAGCCCTTCAGGATCACTGGGATTGGCTGTACTGGTTAATCTGGATATGCTGTGATGATGAATTGAGCAGCCCTTCAGGATCACTAGGCTTGGCTGTACCGGTGAATCTGGATATGGTGCGATGATACTGAGCAGCTATATAGATTAGCTCAGGAAGCCAGGGAGTGCTAGAGATGGAAACTGCACTTGTCTAGAATCCAGCAGGAGAGTCAGGCACTCACAGCAGGTTGATAGACAACAAAGCACTGGCGATTTGCCTATGCTGACATTCAGGATTGATACCACTGGCTTGCTGCTGATTGGTGGTGATAATCAAATGACTGTGAAATGGTTTCTGATTGGACTCTGTGCTGTCAGCTGATCAGAACTGTCATCGGAATCAGCTTTATTGGCCCGGTATACTTGCTTATATTAGGAATTTGTCTTCGGTTTGCTATACAACAGCTAAGTAGGTAACAGATAATCAGGTGGGGTGGGGGAAAGTAAAATCAGACAGATAGGTATACCGTAGGGACACAAGTGAGTTACATGTACGTCTAATCAGTCAATGTTCAGGAGTTCAGCAGGCGGACCGCTTGGAGAAAGAAACTTTTGAGGCTTCTGGTGGACCCGGCGGAGATGGCCCTGTAATGCCTGCCTGAAGGAAGCAAGTTAAACATGCTGTGGCCGGGGTGTAGCTGGTCCTTTACTATTCTTTGTTGCCTGCTTTTTAGCTCTGGAAAGGTACAGGTCCTGGACTAAGGGAAAGTCGGCCCCAATGATCTTCTCTGCGGTTCTGACCACCTTTTGGAGCCTGCATCCGTCCCTCGCGCTGGCGTAGCTGTACCATACCAGTATAGAGGAGCACAGTACCGACTCCACAATCGGAGTAGAAGAGGAGCAGAAGCTTCTGTGGGATGTTGAACTTCCTTAGTTGGCTGAGGAAGAACAACCTCTGCTGCGCTTTCCCGACAGTGGCGTCAGCAGTGGACCCCCATTTAAGGTCCTGGGAGACTGTGGTCCACTTTTGATACCACACTGTCAGCAATCGTTAGCGGAGGTGCACTAGCTGACTTCTTTCTGAAGTCCACTATCATGTCAACAGTTTTGAGGGGGTTGAGCTCAAGGTTGTTGTGTCTGCACCACTGGGCCAACCGGTCTACTTCCCGTCTATAGGCCAATTCGTCCCCGACCTTGAGGCTGATGACGGTGGTGTTGTCTGCAAATTTGATGATCTTTACTGATTGCGCCTCTGAGGTGCAGTCATTTGTGTGCAGGGAGAAGAGCAGGGGTGGCAGGACACAGCCCTGGGGGGCCCCTGTACTAATGGACCGCGCTTGAAAGGTGAATTCCCCCACTTTCACAATCTGTGTCCTATCTGTCAGGAAGTCTACTATCCAGAAATAGGTAGCTTCAGGGACCCCTAGCCGAAGTAGTTTGGGGTGGAGAATGCTGGGGACGATTGTATTGAAGGCCGAGCTGAAATCGACAAAAAGGACCTTCGCGTAGGTACCGGGAATGTCTAGGTGCTGTAGAATGTAGTGCAGGCCCAGGTTGACTGCGTCCTCGACACACCGATTCGATCGGTAGAACTGTAGGGGGTCCAGTTGGGGACCATTCACAGTTTTCAGGTGATTCAAAACCAGACGCTCGAACATTTTCATGACCACAGACGTCAGTGCTATTGGCCTGTAGTCGTTCAGGTTCGTGATAGACGGTTTCTTGTGGACCGGGACGATAGTGGACCTTTTGAGGCAGGAAGGGACTTTCTGTAGCTCCAGTGATTTGTTGAAGATCTTGGTTAATATGGGGGCGAGCTGACCCGCACATGCTCTCAGGACAGATGGTGACACTCCGTCAGGACTTTCCTGGGCTTGGCCCTTTTGAACAGTGACTCCACCTCTTATTCGGCGACTTGCAGTGCCTGGAGTTGGCCGTCGGTGTTTGGGGCATCGCAGAGGTGATTGGGGGACTTCTTTTGCAAACCTGCAATAAAAGTGGTTCAGCTCGTCCGCTAGGTCTTGGTGCATGGTGGTTGACTTCGATGTTTTCTTGTAGTTGGTTATGGATTGCATTCCTTTCCATACATATACTGGGTCATTGCTGGAAAGATCGTTTGTCAGCTTCTCTGAGAACCGTTTTTTGCTAGCCTGAATTCTTTAGTGAGAGAGTTCCTAGTTCGGTTGTATAGTGCTCTGTCACCGCTGCTATAGGCCTCCTCTTTGGCCCGACAAAGTTGCCTGAGCTGGGCGTTGAACCAGGGCTTGTTGTTGTACATGCGGTAAGTCTTGGTAGGTACACACATGTCCTCACAGTAGCTGATGTAGGATGTGACATTGTCTGTCAGGTTGTTCAGGTCAGTTGCCGAGGCTTCGAAGACCCCCCATTCTATGCAGTCGAAGCAGGCCTGGAGCTTCATCTTAGCCTCGTTGGTCTATTTCTTAACAGTCTTGACGACAAGCTTAACCATACTCAGCTTCTGTATATAGGTAGGGAGTAAGTGGACGAAGCAGTGGTCAGATAGGCTGAGTGCAGCACGCGGGATAGACCGGTAGGCAGACTTGAGGGTAGTGTAGTAGTGGTCAAGGCTGCACCCTTCCCTAGTGGGACGCGTGACTTGTTGTTTGTACTTAGGTAGCTCCTTGCTCAGGTTATTTTTGTTGAAGTCGCCCAGCACTATAAGCAGAGACTCTGGGTGTTTTTGTTCTATGTCGGATATGCATACGGCCAGGTGGTACAGGGCTTCATTCGAACAGGCAAGTGGGGGATGTCCACTTCCACAAGGACAATTGAGGCAAATTCCAGGGGGGAATAGAAGGGGTTGCAGTTGATACTCAGCATCTCCAGGTGAGGGCTACATGATTTGCCTAGGATTGTAACATTGGTGCACCATCTGTCGTTGATGTAGAAGCAGATGCCACCACCCTTCGTTTTTCCTGAGAGAACCTTGGAGCAATCGGCCCTGAAGAGACCGAAGCCCGGCAGAAACATTGGGTCATCCGCAATATGGTCATCCAGCCACGTCTCTGTAAAGCAGAGGATGGATGACCCTGTAATGCCTGACCCTGTGCTGCCCAGAAGGAGGGACAGTTCATCTAATTTGTTTGCCAGTGAGCGTACATTCGAGAGTAGGATCACAGAAAGTGCAGACTAGTGCCCTCGCCGCGGCCACCTCACTAGGGCGCCTGCGTGACAGCCTCTCCTCTCAGCCCAGGTCCTACTAGGGCCAACATGAGGGCATCCATCATTCTCTTTCCAGGGCCGCCGATCCGCCCGCCAGTCGCTGCCCGGGCTGTGGGGGACGCTGACGCACGGTAATCCACTTCGGCATCCACGATGTCTGCATCCCTGCCACACAGGGAAGAGGGGGCTGCAAGGGCCACTGATCCATCCGCCGATGGGCCCGAACGTGGGGTAAGCTCAGCGGAAGGGTTTCCCTGCTGTATTTGGTCACCGGTGGGGTAGACAAGGGCAGGGAAAAACAAGCGGAAACAGATATTTTGGCTGAGCTGCATAGCTCCGAGGCAGCCATCTGTGGCGCCATCTTGGATTTTAATCGCTATAATCATTGTTGCTATAACCTATTGCTGCTCTTTATCTAATGGGTATATTTGAAACAAGTGATAAATAAAATAACTTTGCTTTTTCTGTTGCTGATTTAGTCATTTTTTCCAGGACAAAGCAGGCGTGTAGCAAAGTGTTAGAATGCAATTCCTATTGTGTAGGTGTGAAAAATCTCAGTGTGAGAGGCCTTTGAAGTAGATTTCTTGTGGAGGGTAAACGCAACGTGTCCTGGGGCATAGCTGGGATCCTGCAATTTGAAATGAACAGTGACCCTTCAGCAATTCAGAGCCTGAATATACTGTATATTAGTTGATTAATGCAAAAGTCATAGTTATTTGTTGCTCAGAGAACAGAGGTGAATGATGTCTAAGTGAGGGGCTGGATGGAGCCAAAGATAGGTTGTAGTCCACAGTACCTTGTCTGGGATGTCCAATGCAGAGTACAGTAATTCCAAACTGAAGTACTTCTCAGTGGAGAGTTGCAGAGGTTTCAATACAGTGTGTATCACAGCGCAGGAATGCAATCCGCTGGTTTTGATGAGATGTCCGCGTAGTGTAGTACAAGTTAAAGGTAAGTCCTTGGATATTTATGATGATTCATAGGTCAGTTGTGATGAGTTTAAGCTGTTTTATGGAGATGATCAGGAGCATGCAAAAGGGGAGGCAGCCATCTTGGCTGGCTGATACAGCTGTATAGCACCATCCATGACTGGTTTTGGAGGGCGTGGAGTGGCCAGTGGAGACTGACAATGGCCGCCGGGCCTGGGAGCGCCAGTAATGGACACACAGCGCAGATAAACCAGTGGATGATGAACAGCGCCTCTGAGTGCAGCACAGATAAGAGAGAGCATGGCTGGGGAGTGCTGAATAACTCCATTTTGTGACAACATTGTAGTAATCCTGCTCACTTTTGAGCCTATTGCACCCCGAGAAGAACATTTATACAGTCAATAATTAGCCATCTTTATGCCTTTTAACACAATGAAATAAAGTGTTTTCCAAGATGCTACATTTCATTAAGGACTAAGATTAAATTGAAACATAAAACAATTGATACAGTATCATCGGTGGGCTCTGGGACTATGGGCAACTACATTAACAAGTGGCTAATACAACAATGTTAAAAACTTATTGTTTATAAATACATTTGTATACTAATGGAAACAATTGATGGCTCTCCTATCGTTTCACAAACAGTTAATAAAGCAATCAATACTTATCAGTGTCAGAATTGCTCAAAGTCATTCAGAAATTATTATTCTTGGTGTGGTTTAGTCTCCCAAGCTCTTGGAATGCCTCTGCGCAGTAAACATAATCTGTGTATTGATTTGAAGACCAGAACATTGTCTTTCTATTCTGATTATTGTCTTGTCCAATGCATCAAGTCTCCTCAGTGTCTGCCACTTGTGTCATCAAGTGAGACCATACCTACTGCTGTTAGATAAGAATCAAGCTGAAACATTCCTATCACATATCTATGCCTGTTCAGTAGACTTGCTCCCAGCTGCCCAGATTCCATTTTGGCAGCATCTGTTCATTATCTGTACATGACTATCAAACTGTAAAAGATTACAAGGAGCAGCGGCTTATAATGCCCCTGGGCTGCAGCACCGTCCACAGGGGAGCTGACCAGGACATATGAACATACATGTGAAGTTGTATGTGATATATGTCCTGGATTCCTTCCCTCAGGATCCGCTGCCACAGAAGCATTGAAATCACTGATCAGCCTGTCAATCATTATTTAGCCCACCCCCGGACTCCCACTGGCTGGCTTCACAGCAGTCTGGGGGCGGCTAAATGTCAATTGACAGGCTGATCAGTGAGTTCAGTGCTGCAGCGGCGGATCCCTGGGGAAGGAAGCCAGGATATATGTTACATACAACTTCACATGTATATTCATATGTCCTGGTCTGCACCCCTGCACACTGTGGACAGCACTGCAGCCCATGGTCAGCCCCAACCGCTGACATGTAGGATAATTTATTTTGGAGATTTATACATCCCTCTACTTCTCCAACTGGAGCAACAATTTAGTGAATTGTAGTGAAAAAAATATGGTGGGTTATGTCAATGCATAGGTTACAGATAACTATAAGCAATAACTGTAAGAAACCGTTATCAACTTCCTCTCATTCCAAAATAGCTTGAGATGCCAGGGAGCTAAGATATTCACCAAGTTGGATTTGAGAAGTGCTTAGCACTTGTCCTGATGAGTGGAAAATGCCATTTCGTGCCATATATGAACATTTACAATATTTGGGGGCTTGGACTGCACACCTTAATTTTAAACATAATGAGAGGTGCTACAGTACCATGCTGAGCCTTGTACTTCCCAGCAGATGCTTGGGTGGAATGTACAGGTGCATGGTCAGCTAGGAGACTGATGACTTTGCTGATCATACCACAGCGTTTTTCTTTCACAGCATCTTGCAATTACTGCAGAAGGATGCAGTAGTAAGTGCTGCTTTGACCCTTCAAAAAGTAATCTGTTAGGATTACACCACGACAGTCCCGAAAAATGGACATCATAACCTTCCCTGAAGATTTCTGCACCTTAGCTTTTTAGGAAGGGGTATGGGGTAAATTTTCACACTCCTTCCTCATTTCTTTGGACTAAGAATTGTACAGGTAGACTCAGCATTCATCCATAGTCATGAGATGTGCAAAGAAATTCTCTTCCTCCTATAGAGACAACATCTGCTGCAAATATTCACATTGAGTTTGCTTGTCAAATGGGGTCAGCAGGCGGGGAACCCATTGTGATGACACTTTAGACGTGCAGTTGCTCATGCATAATCCTCCACACACTTCCATAACTAAGACCAACTTATTTCATGATCGCTTCAATGGTTAGTCATTTGTCTTCGAGGACAAGAACATCCACTTTCTTCACTGTGTCAAGATCATCAGTGATTGAGGGTCTCCTGGATTAAGGCTCATCTGAGAGGGACATGTGTCCAGTTTGAAAGTTCCTTTTCCACCTCACAACAGTGTCATATGATGGAATTTCATGACCATAAATATGCACCATTTCATCATGGATTTGGTGGGCCCTTCAAATGGATGAACTTCATGACACTATAGGCTTCATTTTATCCATCATGCAAGTTACTGACATCTACCAGCTTGTGAAATTAAACAAGTTGACATAAGTAGCTGTAATTTACCACATTATGCACATAAGAATCAATGATTATGTTGATCAAATTACATCCAGATATCTCAACAACTTCATGGTGATAATTAAAACTTTATGATACCCCCTTGTAGAGCTAGAAGCTGCATTGCCCCAGATATTAGACCAGTCTTCATTATCAAAAGTACCACCTAGGTCGGCCTCCCAGGCAAAATACAGGTGCTATTCCAGAGGACTGGAAAAGAGCAAATGTAGTTCCACTGCACAAAAGTGGAAGCAAGTAACTACAAACCAGTAAGCCTTACATCAGTAGTAGGGAAAGTAATGGAAAAACTATTAAAATAAAGAGTTGTGGAATATCTTAAATCAAACAACTTACAGGATCCAAAACAGCATGGATTTACCGGTGGAAGTTCATGCCAAACAAATCTTATTGACTTTTTTGACTCTGTGACGAAATTAATAGATCAAGGGGGAGCTGTAGATGTAGCATATCTAGACTTTAGTAAGCATTTGACACTGTCCCACATCACAGACTGCTAAATAAACTTGAAAGCGTGGGGGTGGATTATAAAACAGTTGAATGGATAAGAACCTGGTTGCAGGATAGGAAATAGACAGTTGTAGTTAATGGAGTGCAATCTATGGAGGGAAATGTTACCAGTGGAGTACTCCAGGGATCTGTACTTGGTCCAGTTCTCTGTAATATCTTTGTTGGTGACATTGCAGATGGTATTGAAGGGAAGGTATGCCTTTCTGCAGATGATACAAAGATATGCAACAGGGTAGACACATCGGGAGGGGTAAAACAAATGATTGATGACCTAGGTAGGCTTGAGAAATGGTCAAGAACGTGGCAACTACAGTTTAATGCTAAAAAATGCAAAATCATGCACTTGGATCTCAAAAACCCAAAGGCTAAATATAGTATCAAGGGTACTGTAATGGAAACTACTGAGGAGGAAAGGGATTTAGGAGTCACTATTTCAAGTGACTTAAAGGCAGGAAAGCAATGCAACAAAGCAACATGGAAGGCAAGTCAGATGCTTGGTTGCATAGGGAGTGGAATCAGTAGCAGGAAAAAAGAAGTAATAATGCCACTGTATAGGTCATTGGTTCGGCCCCATCTGGAATACTGTGTCCAGTTCTGGAGACCATATCTCCAGAAGGATATAAATACATTAGAGAGTGTACCAAGAAGGGCAACTAAAATGGTGCATGGCCTACATCACAAAACTTACCCGGAAAGGCTAAAAGATCTTAACATGTATAGTTTGGAGGACAGAAGGGAAAGGGGGGACATGATAGAAACTTTCAAATATATCAAGGGTCTTAAAAAAGTTCAGGAGGGAAACATTCTTCAAAGGAAGAGAAGTATTAGAACTCGAGGACATACACTGAGACTTGAGGGGGGGGGAGGTTCAGGGGAAATTTAAGGAAAAATTACTCCACAGAAAGGGTAGTGGATAAGTGGAATAGCCTCCCATCAGAGGTGGTAGAGGCTAAGACTGTAGAGCAATTTAAACATGCTTGGGATAGGCATATGAATATCCTTACAAAGAATTAAGGTTCAAAAAAGGTTGAGATTGCCTAAAGGATAAAAAAAAAGGGGCAGACTAGATGGGCCAAGTGGTTCTTATCTGCCGTCAAATTCTATGTTTCTATGTAAGGAGTGAATATAATAAACATTTGGTCGAGAAGCATCTTAAGCACAAAGCTTCAAAGGTTGTAAGTGGTCTATGTGAAAGGTGGTGTTCCACTTTGGAATGATAAATTCTCAATTGTAAAAATTAATTTAGAGGGAATTGGAGTATTTGTCTGAATATCGGAGAACTGGGGAAAATTATCATCTTAAGTAATATCATTCAGGTATCCCTCTTCTTCCAAGGGAGGAGCAAATTAATTTTCATGGCCGGAGGGAAATCAGGGTTGTGGAAAATTGAAATGAGAGGAGAAGTGCCAGGAGCTAGTCTAAGTTTTCAATTAGCATAGTCCCAAATTGCCAGAGAATATCAGATGAGAAGCAACATATTAAGAGCGCTGGAGCTTATGGAGCCACAAGAGGGATGAGACTGTAGATAAACCCAATTCATCTGCCTCAAGCACAGGTGACTAAATTAGTACCTGTTATTTTGACTTAACTATCTATGCTGAACCATGGATATCACTAAAACCTGGACTGTAAATGAGTCTTGGAAATGCCCGTAGACAGTCATTGTGAGTGGCCGTGTCAGTGAGCAAGAAAATAAGAATTTACTCACCGGTAATTCTGTTTCTCGTAGTCCGTAGTGGATGCTGGGAACTCCGTAAGGACCATGGGGAATAGCGGGCTCCGAAGGAGGCTGGGCACTCTAGAAAGATCTTAGACTACCTGGTGTGCACTGGCTCCTCCCACTATGACCCTCCTCCAAGCCTCAGTTAGGTACTGTGCCCGGACGAGCGTACACAATAAGGAAGGATTTTGAATCCCGGGTAAGACTCATACCAGCCACACCAATCACACCGTACAACTCGTGATATGAAACACAGTTAACAGTATGAAACAATAGAGCCTCTCAACAGATGGCTCAACAATAACCCGATTTAGTTAACAATAACTATGTACAAGTAATGCAGATAAACCGCACTTGGGATGGGCGCCCAGCATCCACTACGGACTACGAGAAACAGAATTACCGGTGAGTAAATTCTTATTTTCTCTAACGTCCTAGTGGATGCTGGGAACTCCGTAAGGACCATGGGGATTATACCAAAGCTCCCAAACGGGCGGGAGAGTGCGGATGACTCTGCAGCACCGAATGAGAGAACTCCAGGTCCTCCTCAGCCAGGGTATCAAATTTGTAGAATTTTGCAAACGTGTTTGCCCCTGACCAAGTAGCTGCTCGGCAAAGTTGTAAAGCCGAGACCCCTCGGGCAGCCGCCCAAGATGAGCCCACCTTCCTTGTGGAATGGGCATTGACAGATTTTGGCTGTGGCAGGCCTGCCACAGTATGTGCAAGCTGAATTGTACTACAAATCCAACGAGCAATAGTCTGCTTAGAAGCAGGAGCACCCAGCTTGTTGGGTGCATATAGGATAAACAGCGAGTCAGATTTTCTGACTCCAGCCGTCCTGGAAACATATATTTTCAGGGCCCTGACAACGTCTAGCAACTTGGAGTCCTCCAAATCCTTAGTAGCCGCAGGCACCACAATAGGCTGGTTCAGGTGAAACGCTGACACCACCTTAGGGAGAAACTGGGGACGAGTCCTCAATTCTGCCCTATCCATATGGAAAATCAAATAAGGGCTTTTACAAGACAAAGCCGCCAATTCTGATACTCGCCTGGCAGAAGCCAAGGCCAATAACATAACCACCTTCCATGTGAGATATTTCAGATCCACGGTTTTTAGTGGTTCAAACCAAAGTGATTTTAAGAAAACTCAACACCACGTTGAGATCCCAAGGTGCCACAGGAGGCACAAACGGGGGCTGACTATGCAGCACTCCTTTTATAAATGTCTGAACTTCAGGTACTGAAGCTAGTTCTTTTTTGAAAGAAAATCGACAGAGCCGAGATCTGTATCTTAATGGAACCCAATTTAAGGCCCATAGTCACTCCTGCTTGCAGGAAATGCAGAAATCGACCTAGTTGAAATTCCTCTGTTGGGGCCCTTTCGGCCTCACACCATGCAACATATTTTCGCCATATGCGGTGATAATGAGTTGCTGTAACCTCTTTCCTGGCTTTAGTAAGCGTAGGAATTACTTCCTCCGGAATACCCTTTTCCTTCAGGATCCGGCGTTCAACCGCCATGCCGTCAAACGCAGCCGCGGTAAGTCTTGGAACAGACAGGGCCCCTGCTGCCGCAGGTCCTGACTGAGTGGCAGAGGCCATTGGTCCTCTGATATAAATTCTTGAAGTTCTGGGCACCAAGCTCTTCTTGGCCATCCACGAGTATCGTTCTTACTCCTCGCCTTCTTATTATTCTCAGTACCTTTGGTATGAGAGGCAGAGGGGAGAACACCTAAACCGACTGGTACACCCACGGTGTTACCAGAGCGTCCATAGCTATCGCCTGAGGGTCCCTTGACCTGGAGCAATATCTTTTATAGCTTTTTGTTAAGGCGGGACGCCATCATGTCCACCTGTGGCCTTTTCCAATGGTGTACAATCCTATTGGAAGACTTCTGGAGGAAGTCCCCATTCTCCCGGGTGGAGGTCGTGTCTGTTGAGAAGATCTGCTTCCCAGTTGTCCACTCCGGGAATGAACACTGCTGACAGTGCTAACACATGATTTTCCGCCTATCGGAGAATCCTTGTGGCTTCTGCCATCGCCATCCTGCTTTTTGTGCCGCCCTGTTGATTACATGGGCGACTGCCGTGATGTTGTCTGATTGGATCAGTACCGGCTAGTTTTGAAGCAGAGGCCTTGCTGGCCTCAGGGCATTGTAAATGGCCCTCAGATCCAGAATATTTATGTGTAGGGAAATAACCTGACTTGACCAAAGTCCCTGGAAGTTTCTTCCCTATGCGACTGCCCCCCAGCCTCAAAGGCTGGAATCCATGGTCACTAGGACCTAGTCCTGTATGCCGAACCTGCGGCCCTCTTGAAGATGGGCACTCTGCAGCCACCACAGTAGAGATACCCTGGTCCTTGGAGACAGGGTTATCAGCCTATGCATCGGAAGATGCGATCCGGACCACTTGTCCAACAGGTCCCTCTGAAAAGTTCTTGTATGGAACCTGCCTAATGGGATTGCTTCGTAAGAAGCTACCATTTTTCCCAGGACTCGCGTGCAATGATGCACCGCTACCTATTTTGGTTTCAGGAGGTCTCTGACTAGAGATGACAACTCCTTGGCTTTCTCCTCCGGGAGAAACACTATTTCTGGTTTATGTCCAGAACCATCCCCAGGAACAGTAGACGTGTCATAGGAACCAGCTGTGACTTTGGACTGTTTAGAATCCACCTATGCTGTTGTAGCACTTTCCAAAATAGTGCTACCCCGACTACCAACTGCTCCTTGGACCTCGCCCTTATAACGAGATTGTCCAATTACGGGATAATTACAACTCCCTTTTTTTTTTTTTTTTTTTTTTTTGAAGGAGTATCATCATTTCGGCCATTACCTTGATAAAACACCCTCGGTGCCATGTACAGTCCAAACGGCAGTGTCTGGACTTGGTAATGGTAATCCTGTACCACAAATCTGAGGTACTCCTGGCGAGGATGGTAAATGGGGACATGCAGGTAAGCATCCTTGATGTCCCGGGATACCATGTAATCCCCCTCGTCCAGGCTTGCAATAACCGCCCTGAGCGATTCCATCTTGAACTTGAATTTTTTTATGTTCAAGGATTTTAAATATAAAATGGGTCACACCGAACCATGCGGTTTCGGTACCCCAACCCGTGTGGAATAGTAACCCCGTCCTTGTTGAAGTAGGGGCACCTTGAGTATTACCTGCTGGGAATACCGCTTATTAATTGCCTCTAGCACAGCCTCCCTGCCTGAGGGAGTTGTCAGCAAGGCATATTTTAGGAAATGGCTGGGGGGAGACATCTCTAATTCCAGCTTGTACCCCTGAAATACTACTTGGAAGAAACAGGGATCCACCTGTGAGCGAGCCCACTAATTGCTGAAATTTTTGAGGCGGCCCCCCACCGTACCTGGCTACACCTGTGGAGCACCCGCGTCATGGTGTGTACTCACAGGAGGCGGGGGAAGAATCTTGATTCTGGGAACAGGCTGACTGGTGCAGCTTTTTCCCTCTACCCTTGTCTCTGTACAGAAAGGAAGCGCCATTTGACCCGTTTGCTTTTCTGAAGCCGAAAGGACTGTACCTTTTTCTGTGAGGAAACCTGAGGTAAAATTATTTCTTCCCAGCAGTTGCTGTGGATACGAGGTCCCAGAGACCATCCCCAAATAATTTCTCACCCTTATAAGGCTCTCTATGCGCTTTTTAAGTCAGCATCACCTGTCCAGTGACAGGTCTCTAATACCCTCCTGACAGAATGGACATTACATTTATTTTGGATGCCAGCCGGCAAAATATCCCTCTGTGCATCCCCCATATATAAGACAACGTCTTTAATATGTTTTTATGTTTGCCAACTATTATCCCTGTTTGACAGGGTCACCAACCACGCTGCAGCAGCACTATCTGCAGGTCTCAGTCTAGTACCTGAGTGTGTAAATACAGACTTCAGGATAGCCTCCTGTTTTTTATCAACAGGTACCTATTAAAGTGGCCGTATCCTAAGACGGCAGTGCCACCTTTTTTGACAAACGTGTGAGCGCCTTATCCACCCTAGGGGATATCTCCCAGCGTAACTTATCCTCCTGGCGGGAAAGGGTACGCCATCAGTAACTTTTTTATAAATTACCAGTTTCTTAACGGGGGAACCCACGCTTTTCACACACTTAATTTATTCATCTGATGGGGGAACAAAACACTGCCTGTTTTTTCTCCCCAAACCTAAAACCCATTTATAGAGGTTAAAGTCAGAAATGTATAACACATTTTTTATTGCCGGGATCAAGTCCCGGATTGGATTGTGTATATGTCTCCACCTTGTCGACACTGGAGTCAGACTCCGTGTCGACATCTGTGTCTGCCATCTGAGAGAGCGGGCGTTTTTGAGCCCCTGATGGCCTTTGAGACGCCTGGGCAGGCGCGGGCTGCGAAGCCGGCTGTCCCACAACTGTTACGTCATCCACCCTTTTATGTAAGGAGTTGACACTGTCGGTTAATACCTTTTACCTCTCTATCCACTCTGGTGTCGGCCCCACAGGGGGCGACATCACATATATCGGCCTCTGTTCCGTCACCATATAAGCCTCCTCATTCAACATGTCGACACAGCCGTACCGACACACCGCAGACACACA
This sequence comes from Pseudophryne corroboree, assembly GCF_028390025.1. NCBI lineage: Eukaryota > Metazoa > Chordata > Amphibia > Anura > Myobatrachidae > Pseudophryne > Pseudophryne corroboree. The sequence continues at coordinate 149,914,692 of NC_086449.1, forward strand.
GGGAATGCTCTAAACGAGGACAGGACCCACAAAAGCCCTTTGGGGGGACAGAGTGAGAGTATGCCAGCACACACCAGAGCGCTATATACTGCAGGGACTAACTGAGTTATGTCCCCTATAGCTTTATATCTATATATATAATGTATACTGCGCCTAAATTTAGTGCCCCCTCTCTCTTTTTTTAACCCTTGTAGACTGCAGGGGAGAGCCAGGGAGCTTCCCTCCAACGGAGCTGTGAGGGAAAATGGCGCCAGTGTGCTGAGGAGATAGGCTCCGCCCCTTTTTCGCGGCCTATTCTCCCGTTTTTTATGGACTTCTGGCAGGGGTATTTACCTCATATATAGCCCCTGGGGCTATATATTGAGGTATTTTTGCCAGCCAAGGTGTTTTTATTGCTGCCTCAGGGCGCCCCCCCCCAGCGCCCTGCACCCTCAGTGACCGGAGTATGAAGTGTGTGAGAGGAGCAATGGCGCACAGCTGCAGTGCTGTGCGCTACCTTGGTGAAGACTGAGTCTTCATGCCGCCGATTTTCCGGACCATCTTCTTGCTTCTGGCTCTGTAAGGGGGACGGCGGCGCGGCTCCGGGACCGAACATCAAGGCTGGGCCTGCGGTCGATCCCTCTGGAGCTAATGGTGTCCAGTAGCCTAAGAAGCCCAATCCGGCTGCAAGCAGGCGAGTTCGCTTCTTCTCCCCTTAGTCCCTCGCTGCAGTGAGCCTGTTGCCAGCAGGTCTCACTGAAAAGAACAAATTCTAAGACTATAATTTTCTAAGAGCTCAGGAGAGCCCCTAGTGTGCATCCAACCTCGGCCGGGCACGAAATCTAACTGAGGCTTGGAGGAGGGTCATAGTGGGAGGAGCCAGTGCACACCAGGTAGTCTAAGATCTTTCTAGAGTGCCCAGCCTCCTTCGGAGCCCGCTATTCCCCATGGTCCTTACGGAGTTCCCAGCATCCACTAGGACGTTAGAGAAAATCCCATTAATGCACGGCACGAGGTGCTGAAAATCCCTAGGAATTTGGGCACCCAAAACTGTCCGGGATCCCAGGATTGGATTCCATAGTCAGGATCTAAATAGACATATGGAAAACAAAAATATATCAAAACTAGTTACCAGGCCGTCACAATAATGGTACCTAACAGTAATATCAGCATTGGGGGCTTATTATACTAGTACTAGTATACTTTGCTCTGTCGGGCGCCATCTAGTGGCTTCCGGAGCACAAAACACTTCAATTCCCCCCACAGAGGTGAGTAGCATTAGCCTTTTATTATATCGGATTCAAATGCACATATTGCTGAACTAGGCTTACCATACTATCCTTTTAAACCGAAACACTCATGAATTACACAAGTTCTGTGGCTGACTGACTTCAAGCCTGCATTTCACCTGGTTTTAATCAGTTAGAGAAGCTGTGTAATTCGGAAGTGTCTGGTTTAAAGGGATAGTATGGTAAGTGTACGCTAAACTATTGGCGTAAGTTACAAAAACATTGTTGGAACACATCAGAAACCAAAAACAACTGAAATGTCAGGAAGAAGACTTACAATACTAGACATCAGTCTTCGGTCTAATTCAGAAATGGACGCTAATGCAACTGCTGATATTAGCAAGTGCAGCTGCAGCCCGGGAATGAAAGGAGCTATCGCAACTCATTCGCAATTGCGTACACATTTGCAGCCTATACGCAAGAAAAAAGAACATCGCCCATAAGGGTAGCCCTGTGGATACACAGACTGGACACGGCAGTAGCGGAGCAGGTGCCATATTTTTGTACGTGAAGGCAGTTATACAACCCGAAAACGGCTACAGCACACCTGCGATTATCCAACCACTCCCCATTACCTCCCCTAAAGGGTCACTTTCTCTCAATCACTAAGTGATAAAAATTTTCATTGCCAGCAGGATCGCAGCAGCACCTTGATGCATGCGCAATGCAATCGCAGCACACACACAGTCTGCCGGAAATGCATTGTTACCTACCCTCCCTCCATCTGCAGGAGACTCCCTGAAATAGCAGCCATCTCCCTCACTCCCTGAATAGACCAGCAATCTCCCTGATTGCACCTTATCCCTATTATGCAGCTGTTACATTTTTAGGGAAGAAAAATAAATCAGATACATACATTCAAATGGGACCATCAGTGCCATTTCCCTGCATTGGTTGTAAGACACAATGATTCCTATGGCTACATTAATTTTAAATAAGGATTCTTGTGGCCACTTACAGTATATGGAACCTCTTGTAAAACACAATACACAAACAAATCCTGCAAAATATCAGCGTATTTTCTTCAACAAGTAGATCTTACTAACTTTATTGCACTTTTAATTTTGGATGTAAGTAATTTTCATGGCACGCCTCTCCAGTGCGCTGATAGGTATTACTTTCACAATCTCCCTGAAATGCTTTTTCAAAAGTAGGCAAGTGTGTGAAAATGGCTCAGTGGCGCAGAACATCGGCCCCTGTCACCGCAGAGCACTGGGAAGTGAGAGCCACTATAGTGTACAAGAGAAGCTACCAAAGATTCAAACGACTAACATCTCCCTCGCCTCTCCCTGCCCCGGAAGTAGTCATTGCATGACCTGGAAGTGGAAGTGCTGATCCGGAAGTAGCGTCGTCTGCTGCGCGTTGTTGCCCCCAGTGTGTGCGGTGGATCCCGTGCAGCAGCACACGGCGGAATGGCGGACGTAACAGCCCGTAGTCTGCAGTACGAGTACAAGGCGGTGAGTGCGGGGAGAGGACAGGACATCAGCGACTCTGCTAGGGGGATCCGTGTGATGCATGCTGGAGAGTGAGCAGCAGGGCTACACAGATCTGCAGTACTGACAGCCTCAGGTGTACAATCAGTTGGAGAACTATAAGTCCCAGCGTGTAGTGCTTCCCTTGCACCTGTGCCTAGTGGCTGTAGGAGCCTGTGCGTTACCTCCCTCTGTGAATCTGTTTCTGTACTTCTGGGGAACTACAAGTTGCAGCAGGCTCACCTCCCCCTGGGATGAAGTCAGGTAGTGGCGATGTGTCGGCAGTTGCCACGATGCGACAGAGCGGGGGTACCCTGCATCACCCCAGACTTACCCTTAAATTGTGCATCCCCATAGTGGTCCGTAAATAACACCTGGGTTAAGGCTACTGCGTGCGATTACACCCTGGTGCAGCGGCCACAGCTGCGTTACCCTCTCTGTGCTTTTCTCTCCATTTTCTGCTGTCGCACAGAACCGGCTCCTCAATGTGGTGAATGAGTTGTGATGAGAGCCGGTGTCCGTACCCAGCAATACTGGGGGCCGCTGCTGACAGGAGTACAAAGGAATCCTACAGTTCTTTTCAACTAGTTGTATGAAATTGCTTTACACCTTTCTTTGTTTCTTTCCCCCAGAACTCTAATCTTGTACTTCAAGCCGATCGCTCTCTGATAGACCGGACCCGCCGAGATGAGCCCACAGGCGAGGTGCTGTCACTGGTGGGGAAACTGGATGGGACCCGTATGGGGGACAAGGCTCAGAAAACCAAGCCTCAGATGCAGGAGGAGAGGCGTGCTAAGTAAGTTTAAGTTTAATTTGTATAACTTCCCTCTCATTAGTATGTCAATTCTGTATATGGATCTCTGTTGACATATAGTTGTGATGTACCTTTTATTTATCTTTGTCAACAGAGATCCATTCATACAAATGAATGTGTGAGGGATCTTGGAAATTCAAGTGAATTATAGCATATTGTGAGACACAGGAACAATTTGCTACATTGTCTGAGATTGTTACTTATAATTTTATATTTGAGCTCTAGAGAGTTCGGGCTCTGTGCCAGAGACATTCTTCCAAGTACTGAAGCAACAATTTGAACACAATTGTGTCAATGTAGAATATAAATACAAAATAACTATATAATAATACTGACACATATCAAGACAGTGATTTAATAGAACAGACATCAAACAGGCGCTCAGTTTTTTAAACAATTTGTTTATTTGATTTGACACAATGCTGTAGTCAGTGACTCTGTGGAAGGGCAGATAGCTAGTAAGGAGGTTAGATTTCTGTGCAGGGGGTTAGGGTGTGGACTGTATAAATAGCAGTTGCTTGGGTAGAATAGAATAGTCTATGGAAGTTATATGTCTGGTTTTGAAATTTAATAAGCATGTCTGAAGAGGTGAGTTTTCGGGTAGCACTTAAAGGTTTGGAGGCTAGAACATAGTCCTGTTGTCTGTGGGAGGGCATTCCACAAAGTGTGGGCAGCCTGAATAGAGTCTGTGCGAACAGGTTATTCTCGTGGGTGAGAGGTAGATCTTACGCAGAGCATGGGGTGGAGCTGGGAGATATTCTGAGATACGTGACATGATGTATTTGGTGTAGTGTTGTTTAAGGCCTGGCATGTTAGTATAAGTATTTTATATTGGATGTGAGAAGATACAGTGAGGACTGACAGCGAAGCAACAGCAGAAGAAAATGTTGCAAGGACTATCCGCCTATCCACTACACTCAAAATGGATTGTAGGGGTGAAAGTCTAGTTAGAGGAAGACCAATAAGGAGGCTCTTACAATAGTCGATGTGGGAGATGAGTGCATGAATTATAGTTTTTATAGTGTCTATTGTGTGAGATGAGCATATTCTGGAAGTATTCCTTAAGTGTGTGTAACATAATTTGCAAACAGGTTGAATGTGGGGAGTAAGAGACCATTCCAGGTCAAGGATAACACCTATGCAGCTTGCTAGAGGATTTAGGTTGATGTGTTTTCAACAGAGATGGAGATATCTGGAAGGTAACTTCTGTTGACTGGTGGGAATATTAATGGCTCTGTGTATGAGAACCAGGATAGGACGGCCATTTCACGCCTGATACCAGATCTTGGGCATTGATGGATGTAGGTGGGAGGGGTGAAAATAGATTGAAGAGCATATGTGATTGGAAGCCTGAGCAGAGATAATAGATGGGAAGTATATTTGTTTAGTGGCAGAGCATGCTGGAATGTGTAGTCCCACAGCAGCTGGATGATTGTTGCCCACCCTTGGTCTAGAGCATTCCTATCGGAATGGTATACAGCAGGATATGTGAGGAAGTAATGAGAAGTACAGGTGGGATGCGGTGGCCAATATACCGACGCAGGGATCCCAATGGAGGATGCAATGCCGGCATCCCGATCCTCCTCACAGCGGGACGTGGGGGGGAATTAGGTTTAGGCAGGAGAAGGGAGGTTAGAGACCGGGGAGGAAGCGTTTGGGTTAGGCATTTAGCGGGGAGGGTTAGGTTTAGGCAGCATGGAAGGGAGGGTTAGGGTTAGGCACCCAGAAGGGTGGGGTAATGAAAAGGTGAGGGTTAGGGAGCTGAATGGGGGGCCGTCGGGATTATGATGGATGGCATGCCACTGTCGGCCGGCATCCCATCCATCGGCAAATCATACTGAACCCGTACAGGATTTATGCTGCGTATATGCTTTTATTAACATAATTATGAGGCATAAGGGTAATAATGAGGCGAGGAGGCACAATGTATATGTGTGCTACCTGTTATCTAGATTAATGCTCTTTATATGAGACACACAAGACTGTGTCAAATGAATTTTGAGGACTTGTCTCATCTATAATGCTGCTTTCTCTTGTAGGAGGCGAAAGAGAGATGAAGACAGACATGACATAAACAAGATGAAGGGGTTCACCCTCTTGTCAGAAGGCATTGATGAAATGGTGGGGATCATATACAAACCCAAAACAAAGGAGACTCGCGAGACCTACGAGGTTCTGCTTAGCTTCATACAAGCTGCCCTGGGGGACCAGGTAACCCCATTTCCTTATCTTTCTGATGATTATTAGATATGAAAGACCTCTAACAGGGTGTTTCCCAACCTCTGTTCTCAAGGCGCACTAACAGCCCAGGTTTTAGTATTAGCCATGCTTGATCACACAACACTAAATCAAAATGACTGAGCTACTAATGAAGTCACCTGTGCTCTAGTATGGCTGTCCTTAAAAGCAGGACTGTTAGTGTGTCTTGAGGACTGCAGTTGGGAAACGCTGCTATAGCATAAAAGATCTGCTGAATGCAGGATGAAGCTCCTGAATACATATTAAGGAACTCAAGCTGCTCGTTGAGGGTCAGATGAGCAAAAAGCAATAGACTTCCCAGCCAGTTGGATTTGGGTGTTAGGAAGACAATTTTCCCTTTCTCAAACTACCTTGGGCGGCAATATCCATTCCTGTACGGTGTGTTTTGATTATCTTGTATCCCTACCCGCTAATGATGAGCTTTATGTAAAAAACAAACAAAAAAAAACAGGGACTATTTTACTCTTTCAGAATTTTTGGAACTGTGATAAAAATGTAAAGGAACATTAAGCAAAATCTAAAGTATTTGCTTTACTATATCCGTTTTATGGCAGATATGTGTTTGAGATGTATGCACTGTGTAGATATTTACGTGTGACAGCTGGCTATGGGGTTATTCTGTTACCGGTGGTAATTTACTGCACAGAAAGAAATGGTTTTAAGGGTGATAAAAACTGATGGTCATTATTAGGCTTTCCAATTATAGCTCATTTTTCCATGCGGTAAATTACCCTGTATCTCACGGAAATAAAGGTTATGTAAAAAGTCACGGACCTATTGTATGTCTTTCCGCGGCAGTTATTGCGTCTTTGAAGAGCACTTATCAGGGACTTGGTTTCGCTTGTTTGAGGTGGGCAGAACAAAACCCATGATAAGTACCTGCGGTGTAGGCTAACAGGATATCCCCAGGCGAGTCAGTGAGATGTGGTAAATTACCACGGCTATTTGGATACCGCCTTATGGGGGTTATTCAGGTTTGTTAGCAAATCAAAAAAGTAAGCTGTTGGGCAAAACCGTGTGCACTGCAGAGGGAGTGGGGGGGGGGGGGGCAGATGAAACATGTACAGAGAGATTTCCATTTGGGTGGGTTATATAGTTTCTGTGCAGGGTAAATACTGGCTGCTTTATTTTTACACTGCAATTTAGATTTCAGTTTGAACACACCCCACCCAAATCTAACTCCCTCTGTACATGGTACATCTGACGTCTTCCCCCCCCCCCCCCCCCTTCCCGCAGTGCACATGGTTTTGCCCAACAGCTTTTTTGGTTTGCTAACAAACCATTATCTCTCCATCTGCATTTTCGCTCTCTAGTTCCTAATGCAAGTTAATCTGTCTTTCTATTCTTACAGCAGCACTTAAACAAAGTTGCTCTTTTTTGTTTTAGAGTGGTTGTCAATCATTCTCCCCCTGGCAGTCAATTTGCATTAACGGCACACCCAACATTAGCAAAGTAAAACCTTTTTAATGAATAGAATTGCGATGCAATAAAACATTTAAGCACTGTTGTGTATAAAATCACTAAATGTGCTATAAACAAGTTTAAAAAAAACTGCACACAAATAGAATAAATTGTACATATGTCACAATTTTAGAAAAATTTAAAATTGACAATAAAACATGCTATGCTCTAATAGTTACAGGGAAACACTTAACATTAGTGATTATTTATTTTTTACTTTTTCATTTTGAATAAACACTTTATCATAAGCTGAGGTTATAATTGCAAGTTGTGACATCCAGGGCGCTGTGTCAGAAATAATTTCTATAAAATCACATAACTTCTTTAATGCAGGAAACACCATTGATCAGATCACTGTACTTAGGTCCTTATTCAGATCTGATCGCAGCAGCAAATTTGTTAGCTAATGGACAACACCATGTAGACTGCTGGGGAGCAGATATAACACGTGCAGGGAGAGATTTGGGTGGTGTGTGTTCAAACTGAAATCTGAATTGCAGTGTAAAAAAAATAATCTGCCAGTATTTCTAGAGATGAGCGGGTTCGGTTTTACTCGGATTTACTCGGTTCTCAAAACGGCATCTTATTGGCTCACGGATGTCACGTGTTTTGGATAGCCAATAGAAAAAAATCCGGATTAAACCGAACTGGCGTTAAATCCGAACCCGCACATCTCTAGATTTACCCTGCACAGACACAAAATAACCCACCCAAATCTAACTCTCTCTGCACATACTGTTACATCGCCCCCCCTCCCCCCCCACCCCCGCAGTGCACATGGTTTTGCCCATTAGCTAACAAATTTGCTGCTGCAATCAGATCTGAATTAGGCCCTTAGTTTCCTACTGTGATACATAGGGTACAGGTCCCTAGGACACTGCTTTTCCGCCATGTTTAATTATCACCTCAATGTTCCTCCACCTTGCCATTACAGAACATATTCATTGCATATACCTGAACATAGCTGTGTACAAAGGTTAAGGACTGTTGTTTTAGATGAAGGCTCTGCTGGAGCTGTGAGTGTGAAATCAGGCCACTATTAATAATTAAACCTCTAGTTAAAATTAAAATGAAAAACAAAAAAAAAACTTATTGCTTTTATATTTATATAAAATCTAATATGGGAATTGGGCAAACTGTGGCTAATTATTCAAACTACTAATTCCAGCATGTTAGGCATGCTAAAACTTGTAGTTCCTCCAGTTTAGGAACATCCCTGTTCTAGTTATCATACAGGTATAGGTGCTGTATATGCTTTGTAGGGGATTCAATAAAAACATATGAAGAAAAAAATGGACAGCGCAATTAAAATAAATCAAAGGTAAACAAAACTTTGTCGTTAACTGTGAAGTTCTGTCAGTGATTCCAGCCATTTAGTCTGTTCATTACGTCCATAATGCATTCTTTTGAATGTCTGTCTACTGCCCCCCTCTGCAATTAAAATGAATGTGTATATGCATATATGTATATAATCTATATCATTACACTTGTGTGAGCTGGGAATAGATTGTATTCCAGACTCTAAAGATTTCTTGTCCTTATTGTGTCCTGCCAGCCAAGAGATATCCTGTGTGGTGCAGCTGATGAGGTTCTGGCGGTGTTAAAGAATGATAAATTGCGAGATAAGGAGAGAAGAAGGGAAGTTGATCAGCTCTTGGGACAGACCGATGATACGCGATACCATGTACTGGTGAACCTGGGTAAAAAAATCACTGATTACGGAGGGGACAAGGAAATTCAAAATATGGGTGAGTATGGCATTGATAAGAAATCCATCTCCAGAGATTGGTACGTAATGGGCAAATCAGTTCTGCAATTAAATTTATTGGGGTGAGAGATCAGCGTACGTACGTATATATGTATGTATGTTTGTTTGTTGCTGGACTGCCTTTAAAGAAAAACAATAACATTGGACCGATTCAATTACACGTGAGGTACTGTCAGATCAGCTTTGTGGTTCTGCTCACATTCCATGGAGGTGCCATGGGCATATGGAGGTGCCATGGGCATATGGAGGTGCCATGGGCATGTAACTCCTTACTGTAACTGCTGTTATGTGCAAACGTTGCAAAGCTCCTCATGTATTATTGAATCTGGCCTTGTATGTCTATGAAGGGTTTATCTTCAACTTTCTGTAAATGTGATTCATGTCACTGGTATCAGCTGCATATTGTGTTTGTGTAGCCCTTGGTGGAATAAGATTGACTCTGCTAACATAACAGGATGACTGTGACCGGTTATAATATACAGGCAGCGCTTGTGGCAGCATAATAAGGTAATTATTCAGCATTTGATGCAATGCTAAATTTCCACAGACATAGCAACAACCATAGTTGCATTTAACCTATCCTTCAGTAGCACCCAATCAATCAGATTGTGTCTGTCATTTCTCTATTGCATCCTAAAAAAACGATGCACAGAACCTAATTGGTTGCTATTGGCAATACCACCACTTATCATTTTTAGAAGCTTTAGTAAATCTACATCTTAAAGTAGAGCTTGGTCAAGGTTGGTTCAGAGGGATTACTGGTAAATCTTATACAAATAAGTAATACTTGGTTAATAAAGTTGGTAATGCCTGGCCAAAATGGTTAAACGGTTCTTGCTAGTTTGAGGCTTGAGACGCGTGACTGGCTCCTAAGATTATATGACGTTGGAGAGTTGTTAGGATAGGCTCGTGGGTATCATTAAAGCCTCTCTGGTCGGGACAGTCGGGTTTGCCTGTGAAAAAGTTTATATGAAACGCGTGTCGGCGTTATGGCCGCTACCATATCTGATCAAATGCATGCTTAAATAATTATGTTTCTATATATTCATGAGTAGCCAGCCGCATATGTAGTGCAGTTCAGCTGAAAAATAGTGCATCAGATTATACAATATAGCTGACTACTTCTATGCTGATTATACCTGCAAATGGCTTGGGTTGCAAGACTGGCGGTCGGGATACTGGAGGTCAGCATACCACCCCAAGGATCCCGACTGCAGAATGCCGGTGCGGGTAGGGTAAGTTCTACAGAGCCCCTTGCAGGCTCGCTTTGCTCGCTACACAGCTGACTTATAGGCTCGCAGCGCTCGCCCAGGTTCTATTCCCACTCTATGGGTGTCGTGGACACCCCCAAGTGGGAATAGCCCCTGACTGTCGGGCGTTTGATTGCTCTGGATCCCTGGGTCGGCATGGTGACCGCCGGCTTCCTGAGCGGCTTGTCACATGAATGCATCCCCTATAAATATGGACATTTCATGTATACTGATGTCAGAAAGCACACTAATTTTAATGCGCTTGGGGAACTACTGTATAATTGGATGATGTGACAGTGGTTAATCCTATATATGTAACACACTATATATAAATCTATCGCATCCATTTTCCTAATGTTTGTGAAGAGATAATACAATCTGATAATAAAATATATATGTATTTCAATGGTACCACTACAATACAGAATTATTTTACAATTGGAGATCATTAAATATATATTATTGTAATTAAGAACCATATGACGGAACCTGCATCAAAATACTGACATAAGATGTTAAGGGGTATATTCAATTGAAGTCGGATCTAGTCCAACATTCATTTGTCGCCAATGGATCCGACCTGGGCTATTCAATGCATTGTCAATTCGACTTTAAAAAAAGTTGAATTGAGATGCGGGAGGGGAGACGGGAGAGCCGCGGGCTGACGGGGGAGGGCAGCACTACAGTAGCAGCTATATAGCCGCTGCTCTCCCCTCATCAGCCCGCGTGTCTTCCCCCCTTTTGCTCCTGCTGAATAGGGCAAATCCTCTAATTGAACCCCACCCCCACCCCCCCTTATACTTACTGACACTTAATTAATCCCCATTAAAGGGACATGGGGCCTAATTTAGATCTGATCGCAGCAGCAAATTTGTTAGCTAATGGTCAAAACCATGTGCACTGCAGGGGGGGCGGGGAGGCAGATATAACATGTGCAGAGAGAGTTAGATTTGGGTGTGTTTTATTGTTTCTGTGCAGGGTAAATACTGGCTGCTTTATTTTTCACATTTCACACAACCCACCCAAAGCTCTCTCTGGGTGGGTGATGTCACTGAACGATATAGTGTACACACTACATCAGCCGCCCGGAAGAGTAGGGAAAACACTAGGCGATGTTGCTCATGGATCGTATCGCCTAGTGTGTGCCTTAAGACGTCTCCCTTTGCCCCAACTAGCAGATTATGCTTCTGCTTTCTCCCAGGTGGTATGGGTCATTAGGTCGACATGGTCATTAGGTTGACATGAAAAAGGTTGGCATGAGTTTTTTTTTTATTTTATTTTATTTGGGGGGGTGTTTTCTTCGTAAAGTGACGGGGAACCCCAGTTAGTGCACAGTGTCCCCTCGCATGGCTTGCCTTCGGGCAAGGTGCCTCACTCCGCTACCGCTGAGCTCGGCACAGGTTACTATTCCCAGTCGTAGTCCACGTGGATCGTAAAGTATGAAAAAGTACAAAAAAATGTGAAAAAAGCAGGTCTACCTTTTCCCATGTCGACATAATGCATGTTGACAAATAGTGGTCGACCTAATTACCGTATCCCGCTCCCAGCACTGTAACATCTGTACCCAGAGCTGGCAGCCAGATACAGTGATTGCAGCACCTAATTAAGTAGGGCAGAAGCTGTAACCAGTCAGTGGCTATAAACTGACCCATTGCAGCCTGAGATTCCTAATATACTAGTTTCTGTTTTGGAGCTTAGAAACATGGGGGCAGATGTATTAAGCCTTCGGGCAAGGTGATAACGCATCAGCCAATCAGCTCCAGTATGTAAATTTACAGTTAAGTGTCACCTTGCACTTATCACTGCTTTATCACTTCTCCAGGCTTAATGCATCTGTGCCATTATGTTGCATACACACTGTGCCGCAACATGCGTCGGCCGATACTGACTGTATTTACGCTGGAGGAATGAACCTCCGAAATAGTCCGTATCGATCCTGCCTGCACCCACTATATTTCCTTGCGATGCTGAGCCTGCGGGACCGCACATCGGCATCGCAAGGTGTTTACATACGGTGCGATGTGCACTGTGTTTTCCACTGGCATGGACTATATAGTCCATATCGGTAGAAATATCGCACCGTGTGTAGGTCCCCTTAGAATATAACACCTTGTAAAGTGACTTCCTGAATGAGTATGGGTCGTTGGATAGACACAACTTGGGTCGACATGGTCATTAGGTTGACATGTACTAGGTCGACATGTCAAAAGGTTGACATGGGTTTTTTGACTGGTTTTGGCGTTTTCTTCGTTAAGTGACGGGGAACCCCAATTAGTGCAACGTGTCCCCTCGCATGGCTCGCCATGCTTCGGGCAAGGTGCCTCACTCTGCTACCGCTTCGCTCGGCACAGGTTACTATTCCCAATCGTAGTCCACGTGGATGTTTAAGTATAAAAAATCCAAAAAATGAAGAAAAAGTTAAACTCATGTCGACCTAATGACCATGTCGACCTAATGACCATGTCGACCTTCAGTGGTCGACCCAAGCTGTGTCGACCTAACGACCGTATCCCTCTCGAATTGCGGTTATCTTTCTGCATTCTCACCAAAATCTCTGATGCCACAGACAAGTTACGTATGCTTTTTGTTTTCTTTGCTTTCCTTACACTGAAATGTAATGAATGCAATTATATCTATTATATAATCTTCTATCCCGGTCTGGCACAGGCGTAGTAGAGAGAGGGAGACCCACTCCCTCCCAGCTCTCACTGGCTGCCTGACACACAGCCTCTCTTCTTCTCCCAGCCTGTGCCCTGTTCCCTTATTCCTATCAGTACCTGGAGCTGGCTGCCCCCTGTACTCACAATTCTCAACCACCACGGCCACCACAACAGGAGAGGGAGAGCTAAGAGCATGCACTCAGTGCATTTATCAGAGACCTTTTACCAGTCTGTCCGAGATCTAGGAACCAAATTATTAGTTGGATACAGACTGCACTAAAGCTGGAAGGAACCACTTTACCCAAGAGACAAACGTCCACATCTTGTCCAGTTTGACCAGATCAAACGATGATACTGGCTGGACGAGCAGTGGTTTCAGCCTAATTGGGAATCATTTAACCCTGGTTAAACCCTGAGACTGGATGTAACATTGTTTTGTTAAAACTACCATTTAAAATGTCCCTGCCATGTTTTTATTAATTTTCTATGTGGTTTATTTTTGCTGCAGATGATAATATAGATGAGACTTATGGAGTCAACGTGCAGTTTGAATCTGATGAAGAGGTGAGTTACCTAGGAAGCTTTATACGGTAAATTTCCATTGTGTTTTGTTGTTGATGATGTATGAATCTTTCCTGAACCTCAGGTGGGTGATGAAGACATATACGGAGAGGTGAGAGACGAGGCCTCTGATGATGACATGGATGGAGATGAAGCTGTTGTGCGTGGCACACTCTCTGCCAATGTAAGTTACGCCGCAAGAGTGTTACTGACTGACTACCGGTACATGTTATATCACTGATGTTCCCCTATTTATCCCTCAGCTGGTGACGTCTGGAGAGCTCATGAGTTCTAAGAAGAAAGATCTTCACCCACGAGACATCGATGCTTTCTGGCTGCAAAGACAGCTTAGCAGATTTTATGATGATGCTATTGTGTCGCAGAAGAAGGCTGATGAGGTTCTCGAAATCTTAAAGGTGTGTATTCTTCCAGCCATCTATTTCTGAGCATATCACTGATCATGGTGCTACACAGATGTGTCCTCTTACATCTATCCTCCATGCACGTTAAACATCCCTTCTGATCACACCATGCCATGGCATGACTTGGTATCGCAGAGCGTCTTTTCGTGGAACTTCTTCCTGTAAAATTGTGCGAAATGGGATTTACTGATTAAAATGATAACACGACATGCCTATATTCTGCGTGTGTGAGTGCGGCTGTATCTGCATACGAAATGCTACGCTACAGTGTATTTCTAGAAAGCGCTGTCACTTACCATTTCATGTGTGCGTTAAATGTGTACATGTGCATAAAATTTACACTTGTTCTTGCTCAGTGTATGGTGGAGTTAGACGTCTGGGGCCTGATGTAATGACGCCCAAGTTCGGGGGCCGTCTGGGATGCAGCCAAACTGACTTTTTTTTAAAGGGGCAATCACCTACATTCAAAACGATGCCTTGTAAGTGATTTCTCCTTTAAAAAAAGTCCGATTCTGGCCAGCGTCCCGCATGGCTGCCAAACTCGGGCTTCATTACTTCCGACCACTGGTTTTAGAGCATCGGGTATGCAAGACCAGCGTTCAAGATCACGGCGGTCAGCATACCGACGCCGGGATCGCGAACGCCATGCTCCCCTCAGGTTCTATTCCCACTCTATGGTTGTCATGGACGCCCACAAATGGGAATAGCACTAGACCGCCTGTCTGCATTTTGGCGTTTGGGATCCTTGGTATGCTGAATGCAGGGATCCCGAACGCCAGTCTCGTAACTACATCCCGTTTTAGATGCAGGTGTCTCCTAAATGTGTATAATAATAGATGCCCACTTCCAATAACTTTTTTTATTTTATTTTTTATTTTTTTTCTTTCTACCTTTTTCTATATGCTGTGAAGAGACTTTTTTCTTTAGCAGACAGAAGTGTTTGTATTCGTAGGATGTGATAATGATGCTGTGTTTTCTTAAACTAATAAGCACTTGCTGAAACCCTGCAGAGCTCACAGTAGTGAGCATTACATATACCGGGGGTTTACTGTATAAAGCTTGTGTTCATGTTCTCTCTCTTCCCCCAGACTGCAGGCGATGACCGTGAATGTGAAAACCAGTTGGTGCTGCTGCTGGGATTCAACACGTTCGACTTCATTAAAATACTAAGACAGCATCGTATGATGAGTGAGTGTTTCCTCCTGGTGGATGGGACCCAGTGTCTGCTGTTCTTTAGTCTGTAGAAACTTCAACCAAGGTCATAAAAAGGCGTAGGACGCTGGTTAGTTATGGACAAAGCTTTTCTACTTTTCTCCAAGCTAAGAGCACTTTCCCAACAAGCTTGATGAACTGGATCTTAGCTAATCAAGAGCATTGTCTAGTGTGTGAGGTGTTGTTACTATTTACATGTTTATTTCTTTATCATCCACTAGGGGTCACTGGAGTACTCTTGGGATATGGACGGGCGTAGCCGAACAAAGGCACTGAATATTTAAATTTAGGACTCTCCCCCCCCTCCATATCCCCGAGTACCTCAGTGTACTCTCCCAGTGTTTTTTCGGTGCTCACAGCACGAACATCGGCTTGTGGGAAGAGCCCACATTTGAGATTTTATTTTTCATTTTACTTTTTATTTACACTTCCCTTCCCCAGTTTCTTGAAAAACAGGGGTCCGGGATGGTGCCGCTGCAAGGCAGCGTATGGCGTGTCGGTCCTCACAAAGAGCACCCTCACAGCCACAGGCGCTGCAAGGCAGCGCATGGCGTGTCGGTCCTCACAAAGAGCACCCTCACAGCCACAGGCAGCTGTCTCCTGCAGGCTGCACGGAGCTTACAGAAGAAGCTCCGTCACAGCCAGGAATAAGCTTACAAGCTGGACAGAGCTTACAGACAGAAGCCCCGTCACAGCCAGCATGAGAAGCCCCGTCACAAGCTGGACGGAGCTTGCAGCACAAGGTATGGTGGGGTGTCAGGGCGGTCAGCTCACGCTGCCGCCCTGCAGTGTGGGGAAAGTGTTTCTTTTCTGTTGACCACAGCTGATTACAGCGCCGCTCATACACGTGCCCCGCTGAATTACGCGCGATCTAGCAGCAGAGCGGCCGCACGTCAATCACAGACGCCGGCCGCTCTCCCAGCACTGATACACAGCGAGGACACAGCTCCGAGCGGCCGCACGTCAATCACAGACGGCGGCCGCTCTCCCATCGCTAATACCCGGACACCGCTGTACAGCTAGGGGATTACAATTGTGGAAGCACAGCTCCGAGCGGCCGCACGTCAATCACAGACGCCGGCCGCTCTCCCAGCACTGATCAAGCCAGCCACTCTACAGCTCCGAGCGGCCGCACGTCAATCACAGACGCCGGCCGCTCTCCCAACGCTGGTACCCGGCCACCGCTGTACAAAGCGCCGCCCGAGCCAGCTACTCTGCAGAGAGCCAGCGACGCCGCTGATATCCGGTCACTGCGGTCTGAAGACGCCGCACGATCTTCCGGCCGGCTCCCCGGCGCTCTCCTGCTCTCCCTGCACCCGCTCCAGTCCGCTGCAGGTAACATGGGGTAGAAGTTACCTCACAAGCAGCGCAGCTGCAGGGGGGGTGAGGGGGGAGTAAATGCCCATAGCAGCAGATATAGAAAGGCTGCATGGGTTAACAAAAAGGCTGTTCAGTTTGTTAAGCAGTTAATGATAAGGCTATCATAACCTAAGGTTTTCTGTTAAGGCTGCAATATAATACATTCACTGCAGGCAGGGTTTATAGTAACTGGAGGTTAACTAAGTGTATGTATTTACTGTATAATAACATATAGGCTATTAAGCCTATATTAACTGTATAAAAGGCTATTAAGCCTATATTAACACTGCCTGTACTGTGATTTTCAGTGAAAGCATGAGGGCCATTTTAATCATTGCTGTTTTTCCAGCTTATAATTCCTGAACATTCCGGCCATACACCTTTACTCCACAAGGAGGCGCAGGGGTGTTAGTGGGAATTTTTAGTTCAGGATAATTCTAGAACATTCCTGCCCTACATCTCTAAGCCACCAGAGGCGCAGGGGTGTTAGTAGGAATTTGGTTCGGGTTTCATATGCCCATGTGAACTGCTTTTCACATAAAGAATACTTTAGTTTCTCTTCATATGGGAAAAAAAAAAAAAAAAAAAAATCTTTCGTTTTTCCTAAAGATTTCCGTAGAGAGAAACAACCATGAGTTTCATATAAATATGCTGTTCAGCAATAACATATATATATATATATGCCATATAATCACTTCATTAAGTCGTGCAAGTGTCTGTCTGTTGCCTATTTTGGTGTCTGTCTACATAGCGAATAAGGCTCTAGTGCAGACTAAAATACTTTTAAAAAACCTATGTTAACATTGGCAATTCAAAATTAAAAGAGCGGTAATCGGAGTCTCGGAATGACTCCGCCAGCTCTAACAAAAGACAGTCTTTCCAAAGGGCCAATTTCCTTTTGGGTACCAGAGTGTTTATTTCACTGGTCTTATCATTTAATGCACGATTCTATGTCAAATCTCACACCGATAACTACAAGTGAGAAGGGTACATTAGTCCAGCACTCAGATAGTGCGGGGTTTTGGACAACCATACATAATCGTTTCCAAAAGGACGCGATCCGCCATTGGTAGATGCGTTTCTGTCAAACATTATAAAAACCCAGGATACATTTGGGTCACTAGAATCTATGTATGAAACAATGACGATCACTGGTAAAAGAAGCTGCAGAGTATATCTGTAAAGCTTCTGCTAACGCCGGTTATTTTCATTGTCGCTAGTTAAGCGCGACAAGGCCAGAGCTTGTTTGCTCCTAAATTTGATATACTTGTAACGGCATTTTATCCCTTTATGATATTCAGCCATTAACGCATACAGTATACTTGTAACGGCGTTTTATCCCTTTATAAGAAACAGTCACGCCTTGTAACGACAGGACGTTACAGTCAGCAAGCCAGTGGTTTGATGACCTCTTTTACAATTGTGGAAGCGCGTCTTTACATGTTACATTTGCGAGGTTTCATGACTTCAACTCATACATGTCTCAGCTATTTACAGCTTAAAGTACAAAACTGCCTCTGTCGAACGGTTTGGCAGGTTGTCATTTAGTCTTTGCTGGTTTATAAACCAGGCAGTAGTACGCCAACAGAGTCAGAGTTACTTATTCCCCTCTGTTTGAGCAAAACCAAACAGCTCCGTCGCAATATCAATCAGCAAGTCATTTACTACAGTTAGAAAATGGATTTTCTGCGGTTAGTATTTGCTTATTGGAGCCACAAAATTGCATAATTGCATTTGATCTTCACAATGCGTATTTACCCAGTCCGGTTTGTTCATCACAGGTTCTAGCGTTTGCAAATCGCCACAACCATTAACCATTTCATGTCTACCGTTGCTTATCGCTTCGGGTATTTACCAAAGTGATGTTGGGATGATAGCTCATCTCACATAAGAACTCTGTCTCAACAAAGTTCCTCTAACTTGCGCTACTAAGGTATACTGCGGTAGCAGATCAAGTTCGAAAACAAACGCATCTAATTCCGTCTAAACGATGTCAATTCCTAGGTAAGATTATAAATACGGTAAATCAAAGACTTTTACCTACTACACCAGCAAGAACAAATGTACATCTAGTAATTAGTGCAAAACACGCACACTAGCGGTACATTGGTGTATTCACCTATTAAGAATAAAGATGTGTTTTCAATTTAGTTCGCCACCCTTCACTCGCGTTTCCCACAGAGGGACAAGGGTGCATATACTCTGGACGACAGTCGCAGAGGGTCAGGATTTGTAGTTAAAATCAGCGACAAAGGTTCTAAAACACGACAGATTGCTGTCGATAAATGTCCTAGAACTCTGTGCATTTTACAATGCAATACATGTTTCGCTTTCAGTCTGACCAGGGATATACTCTGGTTTCTCTTCAGAACGAATAAATCTTTCGCCTTTTACTAAAGATTTCCGTGGAGAGGAACAACCGTGAGTTTCATGTAATTTTTTGATGCCTGGCTCACGCTGGCCTTAAGCAGTCAAACAAGGCAACGGCAGTTGCATACACAACAACCAGTGAGAACCAAGAAGCCGCATGGCAATGCGGCAGGTAACTCAAATCCTCAATGGCTCAGAACACCATTATGTGAAAATGTCAAGAGATCATTCCGTGAGTGGACATCTGTTAGACAGATGATCTCACCCGTCAGGATTTGGATCCTGAAAACTGGACATTAAATCCAGAGGTGTTTCATATGTGAGTCCACAGAAGGGGGTTACCCTCAAGTATACATGATGGCATCTCGCCACAATTAGAAAAGCTCAGTATGTGTACAAAACAGATCACAAGGGCAGTGGCGGTGGAGTCTCTCACATTCATGTGGTCATTCAGCATCGTGTATCTGGCTCCACCATTTCTCTGTCCTCCATCTGGGGGACGCTGCGCCGTTACTTGTGGGTTAGAGGTGTGTGGTAGTGGAGATTGGCACAGAACTATCAAAAGCTGACTCCTCCCCCCTCTAACCCCTCCCATCTCCTTCCTGCTCAGCCCTGATCAGTTTTAGTTTTGTGCCTGTGGAGTACAGACACAGTTTTGATTTCTCTTTAGGAATTTTTTTTTTTTATTATTTCTTCTTTCACAAATACCTAGTCCCTGTTTACAGGTGACAGGTATAACAGTGGAAGGGGTTAGTATCCCATTCCAGACTGCTGCAGGGAGGCCACTATACCTTCGGTCACTGGGGCCTTCAGAGAGAGAAAGAGAGAAGACAGCAGCATCAGGTACTGGACAGCCACAATCTGTCATTGACAGTATTGGGCTGTCCCTATTTCCTATTATTAATGTCCCTATTTCCTATTATTAATGGTGAATTTATTGGGACTACCAAACTCCTCCTCCCCTCCCTCCCCCCCCCCCCCCCCCCGAGCGCGCGATCACCCACAGACAGCACGGAGGCTGATCTGGGGTGAAATGTGAGGTGGAGGACTGTGTTAGGTCCGGGAGGGTGTTATTCACTCCCTGGACCGTTACTTGGCTGCCGTGACAACCGCTCTGTGTAGCGGCGCACGGGAGCCGAACTTCCGGTTTTTGACGAGATGAGAATGACGTCAGGCGGGCAGAGCCGTCTTCCCGCTCAGCTCTGCCCGCGCACGGCTGGTCACGGCGCCATCTTCTCTGCCTGCACACAGGGGACGCTGTGCTACGGAGGAGGATTACATACACAGGGGGATAAAAACCGCAAGTATAAAAGGGGGGGAGGGGGATCACAGTGTCTCCTCTAGTCTGGTGGCTAGAGCAGCATATTAACAAAGAGCAAGTCTAGTGGGTTGAATCTCAGATATTTTTTAACACAACTTGGGGGACATAGTTCACCAGAGTAAAGATGACCAGCAAGCCAGAGAAACCTACTAAGGGAAAAACAACCTCAGTGGTTTATTTCTCATGTTCACAATGTGGCACAAAGCTGGCTAAGGGGAGTGCTGACGCAGGGACCCTCTGTACATCATGCTCTGGTGCACCAGCGGCAGATCAGCAGGGCACATCCACAGATCAGTCAATGCCCCCTTGGGTCAAGGCCATGGTGGACGCAATTTCAGATTTGCGTCAGTCAAGGTCGGAAGCAGCTTTGGCCCAGACTCAGGTGGAACCGCTGTGGGCCCAGAATATGGGAAAATGTCTCACTGATTTGACTCAGTCTGTAAATAAATTTGTAAGTTCGGCCAGTAGTTCGGCGGCTTCTAAGCGAACGCAGCCGTTACCCGCTATTGCATTTCCAGGAGAGGAGTTGGATACTCTGACATCTCCATTGGAAGAAGGGGAGGTAGATCCTGAAGGGGACGAAAATTCGGCTTGGGAAGATGAGGATTTATCTACTAATTCAGGTGTTAGGCTACTAATAGAAGCCATTCGTCAGACCCTTAATATTCAGGATGAGGCAGTAGCCGAGACTTCTTCCTCTTTCTTTAAACGACAGAAGAGACAGGTTACTGCGTTCCCTTCTTACTCGCACTTTGCGGATATTTTAAAAGAACCCTGGCTAAAACCGGATTCCCGTTTCCAGGCGCCTAAAAAGTTAAAGTTTCTATATCCTTTTACAGAAGAGGATACAACAATTTGGGAAACCGCCCCAAAGGTAGACGCCCCTATTTCGCATTTAGCAAAAGCTACGGTTATTCCGTCAGTACAGTCTGCGACTTTAAAAGACTCTACCGATAGGAAGATAGAAGCATTACTAAAATCTATGTTTTCCTTATCAGGTGTTTCTCTCCGTCCAGTTCTGGCGAGTGCCTGGGTGCTTAAAGCCGTTGATGAGTGGCTTGCACAGGTTGTATCTGGGATGCAGTCAGACGATCCGTCGGAGGCCATTCAATTAGCAGAACAGATTTCTGAGGCCCTTACTTACGTGGGTGAAGCATTATTGGATTCGGTGGCGCTACAGTCCCGTGTTTCTGCCTTAACAGTATCCGCAAGACGATCTCTTTGGCTTAGGGTTTGGAATGCTGATTCGGACTCAAAGCAGACCTTGACGGCAGTCCCTTTTGAAGGCGAATTTCTTTTTGGATCAGAGTTAAAGAAAATTATTTCAGATACTACGGGGGGAAAGAGCCCTTTCCTTCCGTCTGCTCCAAACAAACCAAAGCCTACAAGATTTCGGTCCTTTCGTACGCAGGGCAGAGGTAATTTCCAGTCCTTTCGACCCTTCTCCAGATTTCCACGAAGGGGATCATTCAGAGGTAGAGGAGCTCAGGCTACTCGCAGACCGTCCAGTAAGCCTGCCGACAAGCCTGAGGCATGACGCTTCGGGCCCTCTGGAGGGATCAATACAGGTTGGGGCTCGTTTACTTCACTTCAGGGAAGTGTGGCTCCTATCGAAACCGGATCGGTGGGTAATAGGGGTCATTTCCAGAGGATATATGTTGGATTTCGAAGAAGCAGTCCCAGCCCGACTAATTGTGACGCCTCTCCCAGACGACCCCTCCAGACGTCAGGCTCTCCTTCAGGCAACAGCAAAACTATTACAAAATGGAGTAATCCTTCCGGTCCCAGCTCCTCAGAGAGGTCGGGGCTTTTACTCGGGTCTTTTTCTCGTAGACAAGCCGGACGGTTCGTTTCGACCCATTCTAAATCTAAAAGCCCTCAATCCGTACCTTTCATCCCAGAAATTCAGGATGGAATCCATTCGCTCCATTATCGCAGCCATGGAGCCAGGGGAATATTTGGCTTCAATAGATATAAAGGACGCATACCTACATGTTCCAATTTGGACAGGACATCAATCACTTCTGAGATTTGCAGTAGGTCCGTGGCATTTTCAGTTTCGGGCCCTTCCCTTTGGTCTTTCTACGGCTCCCCGGGTGTTTACGAAGGTCCTGGGTCATGTCGTCGCAGTTCTCCGTTGCAAAGGGGTCAACATCACTCCATACTTGGACGACCTGTTGATCAAGGCCCCGTCACCGGAGATTCTCACTCAGAACCTGCGTCTAACGATAGAGACTCTACAGTCTTTCGGGTGGATAATCAATTTTCCAAAGTCATCTCTACTCCCGTCACAGAAAATGGTTTTTCTGGGTCTTCTATTCGACACCAACAGCCAGAAGGTGTTTCTTCCTACAGACAAGATTCAGGACTTACAAGCCAGAATCAGAACCTTGTTAAAATTGCCGGCAGTATCAGTCCTCAGATGCATGCAGGTACTGGGCAAGATGGTAGCCTCATTCGAGGCAGTTCCATACGCCAGATTCCACGCCCGACCTCTTCAAGCTCAGATTCTCCACTGTTGGACTCGGACGGATTCGCGCCTCGAACTGCAGTTGATACGCTTGTCGATAAGAACTCGTCAGTCGCTCTACTGGTGGCTTCACAGTCACAATCTGAGGAAGGGTGCGCCGTTCACGGTCTGGTCTTGGATGATGGTAACCACGGACGCAAGCCTCAGCGGTTGGGGAGCAGTGTTCCAGACTCATCATTTACAGGGGCGCTGGAGCAATCAAGAGTCAAAACTACAAATCAACATTCTGGAATTGAGAGCGATCCGGTATGCTCTCATTCGGATTCAGACCATGGTGCAGGGCCATCCAGTTCGGGTGCAATCCGACAATGCCACGGCAGTGGCTTACATCAACAAACAGGGAGGAACTCGCAGCTGGTCCGCAATGAGAGAGGTTGCTCAGATTCTCACGTGGGCGGAGCGTTGGATTCCCGTGATTTCAGCCATTCACATTCCGGGAGTCGAAAACTGGGAAGCAGACTTTTTGAGTCGTCACACGATTCATCCGGGAGAGTGGGAACTTCACCAGGAAGTGTTTCTTTCTCTAGTGGATCGCTGGGGAGTGCCAGAATTAGACCTGATGGCGTCACGGCTCAACAAAAAACTTCCGGTTTACGGATCAAGAACTCAGGATCCTCAAGCATTTCTGATCGATGCACTAACAGCTCCGTGGCAATTTCAGCTGGGTTACGTGTTCCCACCAATTCCACTGCTCCCACGTCTACTCCAACGCATTCGGCGAGAAGGCCTTGCAATAATTCTGGTGGCTCCGGATTGGCCACGCCGACAGTGGTACACTCTTCTAAACAGCATGGTCGTCGGAGACCCCTTTCGCCTCCCTCTGCGACCAGATCTTCTGCTTCAGGGACCTTGTCGCCACCCAGATTTAAATCGGCTGGCTTTGACGGCTTGGTTCTTGAATCCAACATTCTGAAGGCAAAGGGCCTTTCTCGTGCGGTTGTTCAGACAATGATTCGGGCTAGAAAGCCGGTGACTTCTGGCATTTACCATAGAGTATGGCGTATTTACATTGCTTGGTGCGAGAAAAGGAACTTGACTCCGCATTTGTTTAGACTTCCTCGCCTGCTCTCCTTTCTCCAGGAGGGTCTTGACAAGGGTTTAAAACTTTCTTCCCTGAAGGGTCAGGTTTCGGCCTTGTCGGTCCTTTTTCAAAAGAAATTAGCAATCATTCCAGAGGTTCAAACATTCCTGCAGGGAGTACTTCGAATTCAACCACCTTTTGTTCCTCCGATTCCTCCCTGGGATTTAAACTTGGTACTTAAGGCTCTTCAAAAGTCTCCATTTGAACCTCTAGAATCTGTGGAACTACGTTATCTAACACAAAAAGTTGTTTTTCTGTTGGCAATTGCCTCAGCTAGACGAGTGTCTGAGTTGGCGGCTCTTTCTTGCAGGCCACCCTTGTTAGTGTTTCATGAAAATCGGGTGGTGCTGCGGACAAAGCCTTCATTTCTTCCAAAGGTTGTTTCAGCATTCCATTTAAATCAGGACATCGTTCTTCCAGCTTTTAATCCGTCATCTTCTCAGGGGGAGGATTCCCATTTGGCTCTCTTGGATGTTGTTCGGGCCTTACGTATTTATTTGTCTCGCACGGAGGCTTTCCGTCGTACGGATTCCTTGCTGGTATTGATTGATGCTCCCAAACGAGGTTGGCCTGCCTCTAAGAACACTGTGGCCCGTTGGATAACTTCGGCCATCAGACAGGCTTACGTGTCCTCAAGCGTTTCGGTTCCTGACTCAATTAAGGCTCATTCGACTAGAGCAGTTGGAGCGTCTTGGGCTGTTCGCGGTGGTGCATCTGTTGAGCAACTATGCAGGGCGGCGACCTGGTCGTCAGTCCATACGTTCACAAAGTTTTACCGGTTTCATACTTTTAGTTTGGAGACTGCCTCTGTTGGGCGTCGTATTTTACAGACGGCTATGCCGTCAACGTCTCCCTCCTCTCATTAGCTTGCTTTGGGAAATCCCACAAGTAACGGCGCAGCGTCCCCCAGATGGAGGACAGAGAAATGGGGATTTTTGTTTACTTACCGTAAAATCTCTTTCTCTGAGTCCATCTGGGGGACGCTGCGATCCCTCCCATAGTTTGTCTGGTTTAATTGGTTAATTTTTTATTCTGGTCTATCTCCTTTGGCTTGGCTAAACGTTAACTGATCAGGGCTGAGCAGGAAGGAGATGGGAGGGGTTAGAGGGGGGAGGAGTCAGCTTTTGATAGTTCTGTGCCAATCTCCACTACCACACACCTCTAACCCACAAGTAACGGCGCAGCGTCCCCCAGATGGACTCAGAGAAAGAGATTTTACGGTAAGTAAACAAAAATCCCCATTTTCCGCTGCTCTCTCCGTTGCCAAAACGGATCATAAGACAGTTCGTCACAGTCATACTGGTGGTATCTCATGGGTTTCGGAGAAGTTTGCTTCTCGCATTTTCAAGGAATACTTGCACACGATCTTGCCCGCTCATAATACGTCCAACCTGTTACATCAGGGAGCGTTCTTTTACCCATAGTTACCTATGTACCTATTATCTATGTACCGCAGCTGCGGTTGACGGGGTGAGGGTTCAGACCGCCCTCTTAAGAAATAGAGCATTACAGTATCGGTTATACCAACCATGTTACGAAATAGTAAGCCGCTTAAGGCAGCTCATTATTACAAAATTTCGTGTGCTTACATAGGTTGTAAACCTCGGAAGTTTCCAACATCATCCTTCAAGTTACCCGTATTCTGTTAAACGGGGTGGGATGGAAAACTGCGTTGATCTGCACTAAGAGTGCAGGTATCTGTGTGGTAAACTTATTTTCAAAGACGTTTGCCTCTATTTGCGTCTGTACACATCTTTCTACAAGGTGTCATCAAAGTTCAGACTCTATTTATCCCACCTACAGCGCCAGGCGACTTGAGGTTGGGTTCAGATTTCTTACAGTTTTCATATTTTGAACCCTTTCAACAAATGGGAATTAAGTTTCTCACTTTGGAAAACATTTTTCTTCTAGCCTTGGCTTCGGCAAGGGTTTTGTTTTCATATTTGGGTGCCTTGTATTCCAAGCCACCGTATTTGAGTTTTCTCATGACAAAGCAGATCTTCGGACGAATCACGCTTTCGTATTCTTCACATCAATATACCAATAGGGGTTCCTGTGTGGACAGCACATTCTAGAATTCTGAATGTGGTACACGCATTACGCGTTTATATATGTCCCGAACGTCAACAGTACGTGATATGAATACGTTGTTTGTTCTCTATGATACTGCCAACTGGGGTTAGCCAGTTTCTCAGCAGACATTATCCAGTTGGGTAATAATAATGACTACAAGTCAGGCTTACTTTAAGGCTAAGTTACAATCGCCTACGTCAGTAATAGCTCATCCCACAGGTTCTGTGGGAATGTCAGACCCAGTGGGTCGTGGAGCGTCTAAAACGCGGCTATATAGCCTTCATGTGCACCACGTTTGTGCACGTTTACACGTTATGAATGGTGGCGCCATCAGCATCTAGCTTTGGGCTGCCTACTGTTACAAGTATCAAACAGCTCTCCCGCCCACGAGGGAAGCTTTGGTACGTCCCAAGAGTACTCCAGTGACCCCTAGTGGATGATAAAGAAAATAGGATTTTGGTACTTACCAGGTAAATCCTTTTCTTTGAATCCATAGGGGCACTGGACGCCCACCCAGAGCAGTTTTACCTGGGTTGTTTTAAGCTCAAGGGAGCTTAGTGAACACGTTTTACTTGATTGATATTAAGCTCAGAGGAGCTTATGGTAACACATTTTCACCGATTGGTTCAAATTATAAAGTTCTATCGGTTATGGTGTCAACTGTTTAGTTGACAGTAAGGTTATGGGTCAACATTCTTGTTGTCCGTTATGTTATAGGTATTCTCCATTGTCAACCTCTCTATATAGTTCCTGTTCGCTCAGTAAAAAACACTGAGAGAGTACACTGAGGTACTCGGGGATATGGAGGGGGGGGAGAGTCCTAAATTTAAATATTCAGTGCCTTTGTTCGGCTACGCCCGTCCATATCCCAAGAGTACTCCAGTGCCCCCTATGGATTCAAAGAAAAGGATTTACCTGGTAAGTACCAAAATCCTATTTTTTGTTACTCTGTCTATGCTCTATTGTACATTGTTTGGGTATTTAATTCTTCAATATGAGGTGCAGCTTACCGGCTATTATGGTAGGCAGATTCTGCTCCTGTCTCCAAAGGCTGCAAGCAGAATCTGTCTTCTGTAGTAACACACAGAAGCCACACTTGGAACAGGCTTCAACAGCTTCTGCGCTTAATTGAGTCTGCCTCGATTATGCTTCTTTTCTGTTGTCCTGGTCCTGAGTAATGTTATTATGTTTCCTGTTACTCGCAGTTCTGTACTGTACCCTCTTGGCCCGTTCTCAGAGCGAGTCAGAAAAAGAGAGAATTATGGGTAAAATGGAGGCAGACTCTGAGCTGTCCAAGTATCTGTACCAGCTGCAGGAAACCGAAAAGGAGGATCTGATTCGGGTAAGTGACAAGGGTCCTTTGGTGTGGAATGTGAAGTGGGGTTTATGACTCTGTTTCTCATGGTATGATGATTCTCCTAGGAGGAGCGCACGCGTAGAGAGCGGGTTAGACAGTCCCGTGTGGACACAGACTTGGAAAGTATGGAGATGGAGCAGGGAGGGGAGGTAAGTTCTTGGAGTGTCTTTGTACCAGGCAGTTGTTAGCGTTAGGAACTAACCAGCTTGGTGGACTTGGTTATGCAGCTTATGCTAATTCTGCCATCTTTTGTAGTCTTTCACTCCCCGCCAAGTCTTGGATTTGGAAGACTTGGT
This sequence comes from Pseudophryne corroboree, assembly GCF_028390025.1. NCBI lineage: Eukaryota > Metazoa > Chordata > Amphibia > Anura > Myobatrachidae > Pseudophryne > Pseudophryne corroboree. The sequence goes on from NC_086449.1 coordinate 149,942,226, forward strand.
CTTTGCGCAAGGTAGTCACTTCATGGCCAACAAACGATGCCAGCTGCCGGATGGATCATTCAGGCGCCAGAGGAAAGGCTATGAGGAGGTTCACGTACCTGCACTAAAGCCAAAACCTTTTGGTGCAGACGAGGTGAGTGAAGCGGATATTGACTGCTATCCTTATTGTTTGGTTGCCAGAGTAGAAAACGACCTTCTGTTTTTTCTTCTCTCTCCAGCAACTCGTGCCAGTGGAGAAACTTCCAAAATATGCCCAGGCTGGATTTGATGGGTTTAAAACTTTGAACAGGATACAGAGTAAACTCTATAAAGCTGCACTAGACTCTGATGAGAATCTGCTTCTCTGTGCCCCTACTGTAAGTAGTCTATGCAGAGCACAATCCTAATAGTACTATGCGTGTCCCTTAACTGTAAAGTGGCACACCTGTACATGTATGTGAAGCAGTGTGTGTCACACATGCGTAGGGTAATGACCACTGCTTACAGACAGATCTGACTGTACACACAATTGTAATGAAAACTTGTCTGATCACCATTTGTTTTGTTTAGGGTGCTGGCAAGACCAATGTAGCTCTCATGTGCATGTTGCGTGAAATTGGGAAACACATCAACGTGGATGGCACCATCAATGTGGACAACTTCAAAATCATTTACATTGCACCCATGCGATCCCTGGTACAGGAAATGGTGGGGAGTTTCAGCAAGGTAAAGATCATTGGGACTAATTCAGACCTGATCGCTGCTGTGCGTGTTCACACAGCAGCGATCAGGTCTGGACACACGCGCCGGCGCATGCCAGAGAGCCGATGGCTGTCTTTAGCCCTGCGATCCCTTCCACCTGATTGACAGACAGAGGCGGTCGCTGGGTGTTTAGGGGGTGCGGTCCTGGCAACGCAGGCGTGCCCTGACCGTAGGGGGGGGCGCGACCCGAGCAGCGACGAGTAGCTCGCTGCCAGCGCGCAGGAGCTGCGCTGGTGGAGAGCTGCTTTATCAGTACAAAAGCATCACCGCTGATGGCAGGGCCTGACATGCGGGATGGACTAGCCCTGTGCTAGGCGTCCCCCCTCATGTCAGGGAAGCTGATCGTAGAGGTGCTAAATTTAGCACCTCTACGATCAGGTCTGAATCACCCCCATTGTGTTTCATTGTTTACCTCAAACCCCATTGCCACGTGTCTGTACTTTTGTCCCTCACACTGAATTTGTGCCCCCAGCGTTTGTCTACATATGGCATCAATGTAGCGGAGCTGACTGGCGATCACCAGCTATGCAAGGAGGAGATAAATGCCACCCAAATTATTGTCTGTACACCAGAGAAGTGGGACATCATCACTCGTAAAGGAGGAGAGAGAACTTACACTCAGCTTGTTCGTCTAATAATTCTGGTGGGTTCCTGAAAACAGAGAAGCTTCCCTACATCACTTGGAGCTTTGTAATTGTGATAGACTTCAGTGTCCTGATCATTAAGGTCTTACCGTACATTTGACCTTTTAATATGGTTTCTTTCAGGATGAAGTCCACCTTCTCCATGATGACCGAGGTCCCGTATTGGAGTCTTTAGTTGCTAGAGCTATCCGGAACATTGAAATGACTCAAGAAGATGTGAGGCTGGTGGGTCTCAGTGCCACTTTGCCCAATTATGAGGATGTAGCCACCTTCCTTCGCGTGGACCCTGCCAAAGGACTTTTCTATTTTGATAACAGGTATTTGCTTGCAAAGTCACGTTGTTTATCTTACTATATTGCGTGTTGGTCTTTAACAGAGATTTCTACCTGCTACCTCAGTTCCTCCTATCTGCTTCATCCAATCTGGATGACACTGCTAACATGGGGTTGTGTTGAGGTCGCAGTGGACACTTAAAAGGCAATGCTAAAACCTTTCTTGGTTTAAAAAATGCTTGATCTGGTTTCTTTATAGTTTCCGACCGGTCCCACTGGAGCAGACATATGTTGGGATCACAGAGAAGAAGGCAATAAAACGTTTCCAGATCATGAACGAGATTGTGTATGAGAAGATTATGGAGCATGCTGGGAAAAACCAGGTTTGTATGCGTAATAAGAATTTCACCCATAGTACTTCTCAGAACTCGTGACAACTTGAAAAATGACTGCAAATATATAATACTGGGGGGTTTAACTTTCTTATTTCAAATTCCTTTGTACAAAGTGGCTCATCCCCTATCTGATAATCTGATCTGTGCTCATTCTCTTCCCAGGTGCTGGTTTTTGTGCATTCCAGGAAAGAAACTGGCAAAACTTCCCGTGCCATCAGAGACATGTGCCTGGAAAAGGACACATTGGGTCTATTCCTGCGAGAGGGATCTGCCTCTACTGAGGTGCTGCGTACAGAGGCTGAGCAGTGCAAGGTAAGTTACCCGTTTCGGACTCTTTCCTTTTTTTTTTTTTGTGTGTCTGCTGTAATGGATATTGTTTAACAGCCGATTTGCGCTCTAGAACCTGGAACTAAAAGACCTTCTGCCATATGGATTTGCCATTCATCATGCAGGCATGAGTCGTGTGGACAGAACTCTGGTGGAGGATCTCTTTGCTGACAAACACATTCAGGTAAATGGCAACATGACTCCCTAGCTCTAATGCTGCACAGTAGTGGAAGAGGGGAATGAGTTTTTGTTTTTGCCCTTCAGTGGCTTTATTGTTTGCTCTGAACTCTTTGTGAGTTGGAATCACAGGTTTGCGGAAAGCATGGTAGTGTATTAACATAATCACTTAGGCTGTGTTGTAGAGACTAACACGTGTGTTGTGTTCTGCAGGTTCTGGTCTCCACAGCTACATTGGCCTGGGGTGTGAATCTCCCAGCTCATACAGTTATCATCAAAGGAACTCAGGTTTACAGCCCAGAAAAGGGCAGATGGACAGAGTTGGGAGCCCTGGATATCCTGCAGGTTAGTAGAATTGTTGAGCGTCGACATAGGCTGTTTGTATATTAGATTGGATCTACTCTCTGTCCACAACCTGCATGGTTCAGATACTTGTTTAAGTCAGACACAGACTTACTGATGGCCCCCTGGAGTAGTCCTCTGTGATGAGTTGGTGGTTGACTTATCTATGGTCGAGCAGGATAGTTAGACTATAGGTGACAAAGATGTGGCTGAAGATAACTTCTGTGCACGTTCTAAAAAAATCTCCTTAACTTTTTTTATCGGCCAAGCCAGCCTTATTGAGGCAGAATGTTACGTTCTGAAAATCCGGAAACCAAAGAATGAGAATTCACCTCTAAATTACCTTTTTTAGAAAAACTGAAGCAGTAAAACTTTTTGCACATTGAAATATTTAAGATGACCCTGATTCCAGTCCCATATGTAATATCCCTCAAAGGCTTCTCTGATATGCTGAATGGGTTGTTCTAAATATTGTTTAAAGTTTGTTGAGATTGAGTAATCCTTCGTCCTAGGTTTATGGTGTGTGCAGTCTATTAATTGGTTTCTCTTGTTCTATTCATTAGATGCTGGGTAGAGCCGGGCGTCCTCAGTATGACACAAAAGGTGAAGGCATACTCATCACATCACATGGTGAACTTCAGTATTATCTCTCCCTGCTCAACCAGCAGCTGCCCATTGAGAGTCAGATGGTGGCTAAGCTTCCAGACATGCTGAATGCAGAGGTGGTTCTGGGAAATGTGCAGACTGCAAAGGTATCTAGATGCTGACTTTGTACACAAGGGCTTGTGGCATGTGTAAAATGGGGGACAGAGTGGTATGAGGAGGGTGATTCCATATAGCTGTTGCATTTGTCCCTTTGCATATACTTGACTAGTGAATGAGACGAGACCTTAAGAAAGGCATGTTTAACATATATGAGAGGTGGACGTTGAATAAGAAATGTTTCAGACACGCTTAACTTGATCATTCTTTTGTAGGATGCTGTGAACTGGCTGGGCTACACATACCTATATATACGTATGCTGCGCTCACCCAACCTCTATGGAATTTCTCACGATGACCTCAAATCTGACCCTTTGCTGGAGCAGAGACGTCTGGATTTGATCCACACAGCAGCTCTTATGTTGGACAAGAACAATTTGGTGAAATATGATAAGAAGACTGGTAATTTCCAGGTAACATTTATACTCCTCAAGAGTTCTAAGAGAACTTGTGGTACAATGTGACACTTTCTCACTAAATGTGTATTTCTTTCTAGGTGACTGAATTGGGTCGTATTGCCAGCCACTATTATATCACCAATGACTCTGTACAGACCTACAACCAACTTCTAAAGCCAACGCTCAGTGAAATAGAAATGTTCCGGGTGTTCTCCTTGTCTTCAGAGTTCAAGAACATCACAGTCCGAGAGGTGGGTGCTGGGAGAGGGATGATGTACAGTGATGGAATATGAATGACAAGTCCTACATTATATGGTCTTTGTGTGTGTGTGTGTGTGTGTGTGTGTGTATATATATATATATATATATTTTCTCTGACGTCCTAAGTGGATGCTGGGACTCCGTAAGGATCATGGGGAACAGCGGCTCCGCAGGAGACTGGGCACAACTAAAGAAAGCTTTAGGACTACCTGGTGTGCACTGGCTCCTCCCACTATGACCCTCCTCCAGACCTCCGTTAGAATCTTGTGCCCGGCTGAACTGGATGCACACTAGGGGCTCTCCTGAGCTCCTAGAAAGAAAGTATATTTTAGGTTTTTTATTTTACAGTGAGATCTGCTGGCAACAGACTCACTGCAGCGAGGGACTAAGGGGAGAAGACGCGAACCTACCTAACTGGTGGTAGCTTGGGCTTCTTAGGCTACTGGACACCATTAGCTCCAGAGGGATCGACCACAGGACCCGACCTCGATGTTCGGTCCCGGAGCCGCGCCGCCGGCCCCCTTACAGAGCCAGAAGCAAGAAGTGTTCCAGAAAATCGGCGGCAGAAGACTTCTGTCTTCAACAAGGTAGCGCACAGCACTGCAGCTGTGCGCCATTGCTCCTCATGCACTCCGGTCACTGATGGGTGCAGGGCGCTGGGGGGGGGGCGCCCTGAGGGCAATATAATACACCTTGGCTGGCAAATCATCACAATATATAGTCCCAGGGCTATATATGTGATAAATTACCCCTGCCAGAATCCATGAAAAAAGCGGGAGAAAAGTCCGCCGAAAAAGGGGCGGGGCTATCTCCCTCAGCACACTGGCGCCATTTTTTCTTCACAGTGCAGCTGGAAGACAGCTCCCCAGGCTCTCCCCTGTAGTTTTCAGGCTCAAAGGGTTAAAAAGAGAGGGGGGGCACTAAATTTAGGCGCAATATGTGTATACAAGCAGCTATTGGGGGAAAAATCACTCAGTTATAGTTTTAATCCCTGCATTATATAGCGCTCTGGTGTGTGCTGGCATACTCTCTCTCTGTCTCCCCAAAGGACTTTGTGGGGTCCTGTCCTCAGTCAGAGCATTCCCTGTGTGTGTGCGGTGTGTCGGTACGGCTGTGTCGACATGTTGGATGAGGAAGGTTACGTGGAGGCGGAGCAGAGGCCGATAAATGGGATGTCGCCCCCTGTGGGGCCGACACCAGAGTGGATGGATAGGTGGAAGGTATTAACCGACAATGTCGACTCCTTACATAAAAGGCTGGATGACGTAACAGCTGTGGGACAGCCGGCTTCTCAGCCCACGCCTGCCCAGGCGTCTCAAAGGCCATCAGGGGCTCAAAAAACGCCCGTTACCTCAGATGGCAGACACAGATGTCGACACGGAGTCTGACTCCAGTGTCGACGAGGTTGAGACATATACACAATCCACTAGGAACATCCGTTGCATGATCTCGGCAATGAAAAATGTGTTACACATTTCTGACATGAACCCAAGTACCACATAAAAATAAGATTTTACTTACCGATAAATCTATTTCTCGGAGTCCGTAGTGGATGCTGGGGTTCCTGAAAGGACCATGGGGAATAGCGGCTCCGCAGGAGACAGGGCACAAAAAGTAAAGCTTTTCCGATCAGGTGGTGTGCACTGGCTCCTCCCCCTATGACCCTCCTCCAGACTCCAGTTAGGTACTGTGCCCGGACGAGCGTACACAATAAGGGAGGATTTTGAATCCCGGGTAAGACTCATACCAGCCACACCAATCACACCGTACAACTTGTGATCTAAACCCAGTTAACAGTATGATAACAGCGGAGCCTCTGAAAGATGGCTTCCTTTAACAATAACCCGAATTAGTTAACAATAACTATGTACAACTTATGCAGATAATCCGCACTTGGGATGGGCGCCCAGCATCCACTACGGACTCCGAGAAATAGATTTATCGGTAAGTAAAATCTTATTTTCTCTATCGTCCTAGTGGATGCTGGGGTTCCTGAAAGGACCATGGGGATTATACCAAAGCTCCCAAACGGGCGGGAGAGTGCGGATGACTCTGCAGCACCGAATGAGAGAACTCCAGGTCCTCCTTAGCCAGAGTATCAAATTTGTAAAATTTTACAAACGTGTTCTCCCCTGACCACGTAGCTGCTCGGCAAAGTTGTAATGCCGAGACCCCTCGGGCAGCCGCCCAAGATGAGCCCACCTTCCTTGTGGAGTGGGCCTTTACAGATTTAGGCTGTGGCAAGCCTGCCACAGAATGTGCAAGTTGGATTGTGCTACAGATCCAACGAGCAATCGTCTGCTTAGACGCAGGAGCACCCATCTTGTTGGGTGCATACAATATAAACAACGAGTCAGATTTTCTGACTCCAGCTGTCCTTGCAATATATATTTTTAATGCTCTGACAACGTCCAGTAACTTGGAGTCCTCCAAGTCACTTGTAGCCGCAGGCACTACAATAGGCTGGTTCAGATGAAATGCTGACACCACCTTAGGGAGAAAATGCGGACGAGTTCGCAGTTCTGCCCTGTCCGAATGGAAAATCAGATATGGGCTTTTGTAAGATAAAGCTGCCAATTTTGACACTCTCCTGGCAGAAGCCAGGGCTAGAAGCATGGTCACTTTCCATGTGAGATATTTCAAATCCACCTTTTTTAGTGGTTCAAACCAATGAGATTTTAGGAAGTCCAAAACCACATTTAGATCCCACGGTGCCACTGGAGGCACCACAGGAGGCTGTATATGCAGCACTCCCTTAACAAAGGTCTGGACTTCAGGGACTGAAGCCAATTCTTTTTGAAAGAAAATCGACAGGGCCGAAATTTGAACCTTAATAGATCCCAATTTGAGACCCATTGACAATCCTGATTGCAGGAAATGTAGGAATCGACCCAGTTGAAATTCCTCCGTCGGAGCACTCCGATCTTCGCACCACGCAACATATTTTCGCCAAATTCGGTGATAATGTTGCACGGTTACTTCCTTCCTTGCTTTAATCAAAGTAGGAATGACTTCTTCCGGCATGCCTCTTTCCTTTAGGATCCGGCGTTCAACCGCCATGCCGTCAAACGCAGCCGCGGTAAGTCTTGAAACAGACAGGGACCCTGCTGAAGCAAGTCCCTCCTTAGAGGTAGAGGCCACGGATCTTCCGTGATCATCTCTTGAAGTTCCGGGTACCAAGTCCTCCTTGGCCAATCCGGAACCACTAGTATCGTTCTTACGCCTCTTTGCCGTATAATTCTCAATACTTTTGGTATGAGAGGCAGAGGAGGAAACACATACACCGACTGGTACACCCAAGGCGTTACCAGCGCGTCCACAGCTATTGCCTGCGGATCTCTTGACCTGGCGCAATACCTGTCCAGTTTTTTGTTGAGGCGAGACGCCATCATGTCCACCATTGGTCTTTCCCAACGGGTTACCAGCATGTGGAAGACTTCTGGATGAAGTCCCCACTCTCCCGGGTGAAGATCGTGTCTGCTGAGGAAGTCTGCTTCCCAGTTGTCCACTCCCGGGATGAACACTGCTGACAGTGCTATCACATGATTCTCTGCCCAGCGAAGAATCCTTGCAGCTTCTGCCATTGCCCTCCTGCTTCTTGTGCCGCCCTGTCTGTTCACATGGGCGACTGCCGTGATGTTGTCCGACTGGATCAATACCGGTTTTCCCTGAAGCAGAGGTTCTGCCTGGTTTAGAGCATTGTATATTGCTCTTAGTTCCAGAATGTTTATGTGAAGAGACGTTTCCAGGCTCGTCCATACTCCCTGGAAGTTTCTTCCTTGTGTGACTGCTCCCCAGCCTCTCAGGCTGGCGTCCGTGGTCACCAGGATCCAATCCTGTATGCCGAATCTGCGGCCCTCCAATAGATGAGCACTCTGCAACCACCACAGAAGAGACACCCTTGTCCTTGGAGACAGGGTTATCCGTAGGTGCATCTGAAGATGCGACCCTGACCATTTGTCCAACAGATCCCTTTGGAAAATTCTTGCGTGGAATCTGCCGAATGGAATCGCTTCGTAAGAAGCCACCATTTTTCCCAGGACTCTTGTGCATTGATGTACAGACACCTTTCCTGGTTTTAGGAGGTTCCTGACAAGCTCGGATAACTCCTTGGCTTTTTCCTCCGGGAGAAAAACCTTTTTCTGAACCGTGTCCAGAATCATCCCTAGGAACAGCAGACGAGTTGTCGGCATTAACTGGGATTTTGGAATATTCAGAATCCACCCGTGCTGTTTTAGCACTTATTGAGACAGTGCTAATCCCATCTCTAGCTGTTCTCTGGACCTCGCCCTTATTAGGAGATCGTCCAAGTATGGGATAATTAATACGCCTTTTCTTCGAAGAAGAATCATCATCTCGGCCATTACCTTTGTAAAGATCCGAGGTGCCGTGGACAATCCGAACGGCAGCGTCTGAAACTGATAGTGACAGTTTTGTACAACGAACCTGAGGTACCCCTGGTGTGAGGGGTAAATTGGAACGTGGAGATACGCATCCTTGATGTCCAAGGATACCATAAAGTTCCCCTCTTCCAGGTTCGCTATCACTGCTCTGAGTGACTCCATTTTGAACTTGAACTTCTTTATGTACAGGTTCAAGGACTTCAGATTTAGAATAGGCCTTACCGAGCCATCCGGCTTCGGTACCACAAAAAGAGTGGAATAATACCCCTTCCCTTGTTGCAGAAGAGGTACCTTGACTATCACCTGCTGAGAGTACAGCTTGTGAATGGCTTCCAACACCGTCTCCCTTTCGGAGGGGGACGTTGGTAAAGCAGACCTCAGGAAACGGCGAGGTGGATCTGTCTCTAATTCCAACCTGTATCCCTGAGATATTATCTGCAGGATCCAGGGATCTACTTGCGAGTGAGCCCACTGCGCGCTGTAATTTTTGAGACGACCGCCCACCGTCCCCGAGTCCGCTTGAGAAGCCCCAGCGTCATGCTGAGGCTTTTGTAGAAGCCGGGGAGGGCTTCTGATCCTGGGAAGGAGCTGCGTGTTGCTGTCTCTTCCCTCGACCTTTGCCTCGTGGCAAATATGAATAGCCCTTTGCTCTCTTATTTTTAAAGGAACGAAAGGGCTGCGGTTGAAAAGTCGGTGCCTTTTTCTGTTGGGGAGTGACTTGAGGTAGAAAGGTGGATTTCCCGGCTGTAGCCGTGGCCACCAAATCTGATAGACCGACTCCAAATAACTCCTCCCCCTTATACGGCAAAACTTCCATATGCCGTTTTGAATCCGCATCGCCTGTCCACTGTCGCGTCCATAAAGCTCTTCTGGCCGAAATGGACATAGCACTTACCCGTGATGCCAGTGTGCATATATCCCTCTGTGCATCACGCATATAAAGAAATGCATCCTTTATTTGTTCTAACGACAGTAGAATATTGTCCCTGTCCAGGGTATCAATATTTTCAATCAGGGATTCTGACCAAACTACCCCCGCACTGCCCATCCAGGCAGTTGCTACAGCTGGTCGTAGTATAACACCTGCATGTGTGTATATACTTTTTTGGATATTTTCCATCCTCCTATCTGATGGATCTTTAAGTGCGGCCGTCTCAGGAGAGGGTAACGCCACTTGTTTAGATAAGCGTGTTAGCGCCTTGTCCACCCTAGGAGGTGTTTCCCAGCGCTCCCTAACCTCTGGCGGGAAAGGGTATAATGCCAATAATTTCTTTGAAATTATCAGCTTTTTATCAGGGGCAACCCACGCTTCATTACACACGTCATTTAGTTCTTCTGATTCAGGAAAAACTATAGGTAGTTTTTTCATACCCCACATAATACCCTGTTTAGTGGTACCTGTAGTATCAGCTAAATGTAACGCCTCCTTCATTGCCAAAATCATATAACGTGTGGCCCTACTGGAAAATACGGTTGATTCGTCACCGTCACCACTGGAGTCATCGCCTGTGTCTGGGTCTGTGTCGACCGACTGAGGCAAAGGGCGTTTCACAGCCCCTGACGGTGTTTGAGTCGCCTGGACAGGCACTAATTGATTGTCCGGCCGTCTCATGTCGTCAAACGACTGCTTTAGCGTGTTGACACTATCCCGTAGTTCCATAAATAAAGGCATCCATTCTGGTGTCGACCCCCTAGGAGGTGACATCCCCATATTTGGCAATTGCTCCGCCTCCACACCAATATCGTCCTCATACATGTCGACACACACGTACCGACACACAGCAGACACACAGGGAATGCTCCTAATGAAGACAGGACCCACTAGCCCTTTGGGGAGACAGAGGGAGAGTTTGCCAGCACACACCAAAAGCGCTATATATATATCAGGGATAGCCTTATAATAAGTGCTCCCCTATAGCTGCTTTGTTATATAAAAATATCGCCATAAATTTGCCCCCCCTCTCTGTTTTACCCTGTTTCTGTAGTGCAGTGCAGGGGAGAGACCTGGGAGCCGTCCTGACCAGCGGAGCTGTGAGAGGAAATGGCGCCGTGTGCTGAGGAGATAGGCCCCGCCCCTTTTCCGGCGGGCTCGTCTCCCGCTATTTTGAGAAATCAGGCAGGGGTTAAATATCTCCATATAGCCTCTAGGGCTATATGTGAGGTATTTTTAGCCTTTATAGGTACTCATTTTGCCTCCCAGGGCGCCCCCCTCCCAGCGCCCTGCACCCTCAGTGACTGCCGTGTGAAGTGTGCTGAGAGGAAAATGGCGCACAGCTGCAGTGCTGTGCGCTACCTTTAGAAGACTGCAGGAGTCTTCAGCCGCCGATTCTGGACCTCTTCTGTCTTCAGCATCTGCAAGGGGGCCGGCGGCGCGGCTCCGGTGACCATCCAGGCTGTACCTGTGATCGTCCCTCTGGAGCTTGATGTCCAGTAGCCAAGAAGCCAATCCATCCTGCACGCAGGTGAGTTGACTCCTTCTCCCCTCAGTCCCTCGCTGCAGTGATCCTGTTGCCAGCAGGAATCACTGTAACATAAAAAACCTAGCTAAACTTTCTCTAAGCAGCTCTTTAGGAGAGCCACCTAGATTGCACCCTTCTCGGCCGGGCACAAAAATCTAACTGGAGTCTGGAGGAGGGTCATAGGGGGAGGAGCCAGTGCACACCACCTGATCGGAAAAGCTTTACTTTTTGTGCCCTGTCTCCTGCGGAGCCGCTATTCCCCATGGTCCTTTCAGGAACCCCAGCATCCACTAGGACGATAGAGAAAGGGGTTTTATGTTTGGGGAGAAAAAGCAGCCAGTGTTTTGTTCCCCCATCAGATGAGTGAATGAAGTGTGTAAAGAGCGTGGGTTCCCCCGATAAGAAAATGGTAATTTCTAAGGAGTTACTGCTGGCGTACCCTTTCCCGCCAGAGGATAGGTCACGTTGGGAGATATCCCCTAGGGTGGATAAGGCGCTCACACGTTTGTCAAAAAAGGTGGCACTGCCGTCTTGGGATACGGCCACTTTGAAGGAGCCTGCTGATAAAAAGCAGGAGACTATCCTGAAGTCTGTATATACACACTCTGGTACTATACTGAGACCTGCATTTGCCTCAGCATAAATAGTGCTGCTGGAGCGTGGTCTGATACCCTGTCAGATAATATTAATACCCTAGACAGGGATAATATTTTGCTAACATAGTGCATATTAAAGACGTCGTCTTATATAGGAAGGATGCACAGAGGGATATTTGCCGGCTGGCATCCAGAATTAATGCAATGTCCATTCTGCCAGGAGGGTATTAGAGACCCGGCAGTGGACAGGTGATGCTGCCTTTAAAAGGCACATGGAGATTCTGCCTTATAAGGGTGAGAAATTGGGGATGGTCTCTGGGACCTCGTATCCACAGCAACAGCTGGGAAGAAAATTTTTTACCTCAGGTTTCCTCACAGCCTAAGAAAGCACCGTATTTTCAGGTACAGTCCTTTCGGCTTCAGAAAAGCAAGCGGGTCAAAGGCGCTTCCTTTCTGCACAGAGACAAGGGAAGAAGGAAAAAGCTGCACCAGACAGCCAGTTCCCAGGATCAAAAATCTTCCTGCGCTTCCTCTGAGTCCACCGCATGACGCTGGGGCTCCACAGGTGGAGACAGGTGCGGTGGGGGCGCGTCTCGGGAACTTCAGGGACCAGTGGGCTTGCCCACAGGTGGATCCCTAGGTTCTGCAAGTAGTATCACAGGGATACAGGCTGGAGTTGGAGGCGACTCCCCCTCGCCGTTACCTCACATCAGCCTTGCCTGCTGCCCTCGGTGAAAGGGAGGTAGTACTGGCGGCAATTCACAAGCTGTACTTCCAGCAGGTGAAATCAAGGTACCCCTCCTTCAACAAGGCCGGGGTTACTGTTCCAAAATGTTGTGGTGCCGAAACCAGACGGTTCGGTGAGACCCATTCTAAAATTGAAATCCTTGAACACTTATATACGAAGCTTCAAGTTCAAAATGGAATCGCTCAGGGCGATTATTGCAAGCCTGGAGAATTTCATGGTATCACTGGACATCAAGGATGCTTACCTACATGTCCCTATTTACCCTCTTCACCAGGCGTACCTCAAAATTGTGGTACAGGATGGTCATTACCAATTCCAGACGCTGCCGTTGGTCTGTCCCCGGCACCGAGGGTATTTACCAAGGTAATGGACGAAATAATTATCCCGTGCTTGGACGATCTCCTTATAAAGGCGAGGTCCAGGGAGCAGTTGTTCGTCGGAGTAGCACTATCTCGGGAAGTGCTACAACAGCACGGCTGGATTCTGAATATTCCAAAGTCGCAGCTGGTTCCTACGACGTGTCTACTGTTCCTGGGTATGGTTCTGGACACAGAAAAAAAAAGGTTTCTCCCGGAGGAGAAGTCCTAGGAGTTGTCGTCTCTAGACAGAGACCTCCTAATACAAATACAGGTGTCGGTGCATCAATGCACGCGAGCCCTGGGAAAGATGGTAGCTTCTTACGAAGAAATTCCATTCGCCAGGTCCCATGCAAGGATCTTCCAGTGGGATCTGTTGGACAAGTGGTCCGGGTCGCATCTTCAGATGCATCGGCGGATAACCCTGTCTACAAGGGCCAGGGTGTCGCTGTTGCGGTGGCTGCAGAGTGCTCATCTTCTAGGGGGCCGCAGATTCGGCATACAGGACTGGGTCCTGGTGATCACGGATGCCAGCCTTCGAGGCTGGGGGGCAGTCACACAGGGAAGAAACTTCCAAGGACTATGGAAAAGTCAGGAGACTTCCCTACACATAAATATTCTGGAACTAAGGGCCATTTACAATGCCCTAAGTCAGGCTAGACCCCTGCTTCAACACCGGCCGGTGCTGATCTAGTCAGACAACATCACGGTGGTCGCTCATGTAAACCGACAGGGCGGCACAAGAAGCAGGATGGCGATGGCAGAAGCCACAAGGATTCTCCGATGGGCGGAAAATCATGTGTTAGCACTGTCAGCAGTGTTCATTCCCGGAGTGGACAACTGGGAAGCAGACTTTCTCAGCAGACACGACCTCCACCCGGGAGAGTGGGGACTTCATCCAGAAGTCTTCCAAATGATTGTACACCGTTGGGAAAGGCCACAGGTGGACATGATGGCGTCCTGCCTCAACAAAAAGCTACAAAGATATTGCGCCAGGTCAAGGGACCCTCATGCTATAGCTGTGGACGCTCTGGTAACACCGTGGGTGTACCAGTCGGTGTATGTGTTCCCTTCTCTGCCTCTCTTGCCCAGGGTAATGAGAATAATGAGGAGAGGAGTAGGAACTATACTCATTGTTCCGGATTGGCCAAGAAGAGCTTGGTACCCAGAACTCCAAGAAATGATCTCAGAGGACCCATGGCCTCTGCCGCTCAGACAGGACCTGCTGCAGCAGGGGGCCTGTCTGTTCCAAGACGTACCGCGGCTGCGTTTGACAGCATGGCGGTTGAACGCCGGATCCTGAAGGAAAAGGGCATTCCGGAGGAAGTTATCCCTACGCTAATTAAAGCTAGGAAAGAAGTGAACGCAAACCATTATCACCGCATATGGCGGAAATATGTTGCGTGCTGTGAGGCCAGGAAGGCCCCAAAGGAGGAATTTCAGCTAGGTCGATTTCTGCACTTCCTACAGTCAGGGTGACTATGGGCCTAAAATTGGGTTCCATTAAGGTCCAGATTTCGGCTCTATCGATTTTCTTCCAAAATAGAACTGGCTTCACTGCCTGAAGTTCAGACTTTTGTTAAGGGAGTGCTGCATAGTCAGCCCCCGTTTGTGCCTCCAGAGGCACCGTGGGATCTCAACGTGGTGTTGGATTTCCTGAAGTCGCATTGGGTTGAGCCACTTAAATCCGTGGAGCTACGATACCTCACGTGGAAAGTGGTCATGCTGTTGGCCTTGGCGTCGGCCAGGCGTGTATCAGAATTGGCGGCTTTGTCATGCAAAAGCCCTTATCTGATTTTTTTATATGGATGAGGCGGAATTGAGGACTCGTTCCCAATTCCTTCCTAAGGTGGTATCCGTTTTTCATGTGAACCAACCTATTGTGGTGCCTGCGGCTACTTGGGACTTGGAGGATCCCAAGTTACTGGACGTAGTCAGGGCCCTGAAAAGTATGTTTCCTGGACGGCTGGAGTCAGGAAAACTGACTCGCTATTTATCCTGTATGCACCCAATAAGCTGGGTGCTCCTGCTTCTAAGCAGACTATTGCTCGCTGGATCTGTAGCACGATTCAACTTGCACATGCTGCGGCTGGACTGCCGCACCCTAAATCTGTACAAGCCCATTCCAGGAGGAAAGTGGGCTCTTCTTGGGCGGCTGCCCGAGGGGTCTCGGCTTTACAAATTTGCCGAGCTGTTACTTGGTCGGGTTCAAACATTTTTGCAAGAGTCTACAAGTTTGATACCTTGGCTGAGGAGGACCTAGAGTTTGCTCATTCGGTGCTGCAGAGTATTCCGCACTCTCCCGCCCGTTTGGGAGCTTTGGTATAATCCCCATGGTCCTTACGGAGTCCCAGCATCCACTTAGGACGTCAGAGAAAATAAGATTTTACTCACCGGTAAATCTATTTCTCGTAGTCCGTAGTGGATGCTGGGCGCCCATCCCAAGTGCGGATTGTCTGCAATACTTGTTTATAGTTATTGCCTAACTAAAGGGTTATTGTTGAGCCATCTGTTGAGAGGCTCAGTTATATTTCATACTGTTAACTGGGTATAGTATCACGAGTTATACGGTGTGGCTGGTATGAGTCTTACCCGGGATTCAAAATCCTTCCTTATTGTGTCAGCTCTTCCGGGCACAGTATCCTAACTGAGGTCTGGAGGAGGGTCATAGTGGGAGGAGCCAGTGCACACCAGGTAGTCCTAAAGCTTTCTTTAATTGTGCCCAGTCTCCTGCGGAGCCGCTATTCCCCATGGTCCTTACGGAGTCCCAGCATCCACTACGGACTACGAGAAATAGATTTACCGGTGAGTAAAATCTTATTATATGTATTCCTGCAGTAGCGTTCTGTGCAGAACTGCTGCTCACTAAATATTAATCAGGGTGTATGTATTGTGGGTGGGAGGGAGTTATGCAGGTAGAGTTTCAAAACCTTTGTGTTTGTACGTAACCACTAATGGACAGCGCCATTGATTTCTCAGGAAGAGAAACTGGAACTGCAGAAGCTACTGGAGAGAGTACCGATTCCTGTGAAGGAGAGTATAGAGGAGCCAAGTGCTAAAGTGAGTCCTCCATTTATTAGTATTTGTTGGTATAAAGCACTGAGCTCACCCTTCTCCATATGTAATGACTACATTCTGTCCTCACCGCAGATCAATGTCTTACTCCAAGCATTCATCTCACAGCTGAAATTGGAAGGGTTTGCCTTGATGGCTGACATGGTGTATGTCACGCAGGTACAGTAAGTCGGGCATATATCGTTTACAGTGTTCAGAGTAGTGCTTTCAGTCTGTGCTGCACTTAAGGCATCTTGAAATCTTAGCACAAATGTCATTTGGAATTAGTGTTAATAAGCTATATGGAGATAGTGTTCACAGTTTACGCATTCTAGTGTTTCCTGGAAGGGTTAATGAATGATAAAGTACAAGTATCGTTGTACACTCCTGTGTTTGCTATCTTTACTGTAGACACTTTACCCATGGGGTTGGTATGCAATCCGATTGTTAACATTGGGAATGTTGATTTAATATGCCCCACCCATAGGGAGTAATGCCCCTTACTCAAAATCACATGTTTACTGCACTCACCAATGGACTGAGACTGTTTAAAATGAATTGTAGGTTACACATGTAGTTGTATCCAGTGACGTGTTTTTATCTCTTAGTCTGCGGGGCGCCTGATGCGGGCGATATTTGAAGTTGTTCTGAACCGTGGATGGGCACAGCTCACAGACAAGACTCTGAACCTCTGCAAGATGATAGATAAGAGGATGTAAGTCCTGCAGAGTACGTTCTTTTATTTCTGTGCCGTCTTCCATCCAGACCTCTGAGCTCTGTCCTCTGTTCACAGGTGGCAGTCAATGTGTCCGCTACGCCAGTTTAAGAAACTCCCAGAGGAAGTGGTGAAGAAGATTGAAAAGAAAAACTTTCCATTTGAGCGTCTCTATGACTTAAATCATAATGAGATAGGTGAGCATATTTGCGGTTTCCAGATTAGGGAGCTTCTCGTTTCATGTACGCAATGCTACCTGCATGGTTATACTTGTCTCGCGTTCCTTTGTCCCTTCTTTGTGTCATTGACTTGTTTATCTGCCCATAAATTCCAGCAGTAGTGCAATTGGCAGGGTCCTGATCAGGGACTGGGCTATCACATCTGCAGTGTTATGTACCTTTTATTTCTCTGACGTCCTAAGTGGATGCTGGGGACTCCGTCAGGACCATGGGGATTAGCGGCTCCGCAGGAGACAGGGCACAAAAGTAAAAGCTTTAGGATCAGGTGGTGTGCACTGGCTCCTCCCCCTATGACCCTCCTCCAAGCCTCAGTTAGATTTTTGTGCCCGGCCGAGAAGGGTGCAATCTAGGTGGCTCTCCTAAAGAGCTGCTTAGAGTAAAAGTTTGTTAGGTTTTTTTTATTTTCAGTGAGTCCTGCTGGCAACAGGCTCACTGCTACGAGGGACTTAGGGGAGAGAAGTGAACTCACCTGCGTGCAGGATGGATTGGCTTCTTAGGCTACTGGACACCATTAGCTCCAGAGGGAGTCGGAACACAGGTCTCACCCTGGGGTTCGTCCCGGAGCCGCGCCGCCGACCCCCCTTGCAGATGCCGAAAAGTGAAGGTCCAGAAACGGCGGCAGAAGACTCTTCAGTCTTCATAAGGTAGCGCACAGCACTGCAGCTGTGCGCCATTGTTGTCAGCACACTTCATAGCAGCGGTCACTGAGGGTGCAGGGCGCTGGGGGGGGGGCGCCCTGGGCAGCAATGATAGTACCTTATTCTGGCTAAAAATACATCACATATAGCCCCTGGGGGCTATATGGATGTATTTAACCCCTGCCAGGTCTCAGAAAAACGGGAGAAGAAGCCCACTGAAAAGGGGGCGGGGCCTATTCTCCTCAGCACACAGCGCCATTTTCCCTCACAGAAATGCTGGTGGGAAGGCTCCCAGGCTCTCCCCTGCACTGCACTACAGAAACAGGGTTAAAACAGAGAGGGGGGGCACTTATTTGGCGATATGTATATATATTAAAATGCTATAAGGGAAAAACACTTATATAAAGGTTGTCCCTGTATAATTATAGCGTTTTTGGTGTGTGCTGGCAAACTCTCCCTCTGTCTCCCCAAAGGGCTAGTGGGGTCCTGTCCTCTATCAGAGCATTCCCTGTGTGTGTGCTGTGTGTCGGTACGTGTGTGTCGACATGTATGAGGACGATGTTGGTGAGGAGGCGGAGCAATTGCCTGAAATGGTGATGTCACTCTCTAGGGAGTCGACACCGGAATGGATGGCTTATTTAAGGAATTACGTGATAATGTCAACACGCTGCAAGGTCGGTTGACGACATGAGACGGCCGGCAAACAAATTAGTACCTGTCCAGGCGTCTCAAACACCGTCAGGGGCTGTAAAACGCTCATTTACCTCAGTCGGTCGACACAGACACAGACACGGACACTGACTCCAGTGTCGACGGTGAAGAAACAAACGTATTTTCCTTTAGGGCCACACGTTACATGTTAAGGGCAATGAAGGAGGTGTTACATATTTCTGATACTACAAGTACCACAAGAAGGGTATTATGTGGGGTGTGAAAAAACTACCTGTAGTTTTTCCTGAATCAGATAAATTAGATGAAGTGTGTGATGATGCGTGGGTTTCCCCCGATAGAAAATTATTGGCGGTATACCCTTTCCCGCCAGAAGTTAGGGCGCGTTGGGAAACACCCTTTAGGGTGGATAAGGCGCTCACACGCTTATCAAAACAAGTGGCGGTACCGTCTCCAGATAGGGCCGCCCTCAAGGAGCCAGCTGAGAGGCTGGAAAAATATCCTAAAAAGGTATATACACACATACTGGTGTTATACTGCGACCAGCGATCGCCTCAGCCTGGATGTGCAGCGCTGGGGTGGCTTGGTCGGATTCCCTGACTGAAAATATTGATACCCTTGACAGGGACAGTATTTTATTGACTATAGAGCATCTAAAGGATGCATTTCTATATATGCGAGATGCACAGAGGGATATTTGCACTCTGGCATCAAGAGTAAGTGCGATGTCCATATCTGCCAGAAGATGTTTATGGACACGACAGTGGTCAGGTGATGCAGATTCCAAACGGCACATGGAAGTATTGCCGTATAAAGGGGAGGAGTTATTTGGGGTCGGTCCATCGGACCTGGTGGCCTCGGCAACAGCTGGAAAATCCACCTTTTTTACCCCAAATCACATCTCAGCAGAAAAAGACACCGTCTTTTCAGCCTCAGTCCTTTCGTCCCCATAAGGGCAAGCGGGCAAAAGGCCAGTCATATCTGCCCAGGGATAGAGGAAAGGGAAGAAGACTGCAGCAGGCAGCCCATTCCCAGGAACAGAAGCCCTCCACAGCTTCTGCCAAGTCCTCAGCATGACGCTGGGGCCGTACAAGCGGACTCAAGTGCGGTGGGGGGTCGTCTCAAGAGTTTCAGCGCGTAGTGGGCTCACTCGCAAGTGGACCCCTGGATCCTACAAGTAGTATCCCAGGGGTACAGACTGGAAATTCGAGACGTCTTCCCCCTCGCAGGCTCCTGATGTCTGCTTTACCAACGTCTTCCTCCGACAGGGAGGCAGTATTGGAAACAATTCACAAGCTGTATTCCCAGCAGGTGATAATCAAAGTACCCCTCCTACAACAAGGAAAGGGGTATTATTCCACACTATATTGTGGTACTGAAGCCAGACGGCTCGGTGAGAACTATTCTAAATGGAAAATCTTTGAACACTTACATACAAAGGTTCAAATCAAGATGGAGTCACTCAGAGCAGTGATAGCGAACCAGGAAGAAGGGGACTATATGGTGTCCCTGGACATCAAGGATGCTTACCTCCATGTCCCAAATTGCCCTTCTCACCAAGGGTACCTCAGGTTCGTGGTACGGAACTGTCACTATCAGTTTCAGACGCTGCCGTTTGGATTGTCCACGGCACCCCGGGTCTTTACCAAAGTAATGGCCGAAATGATGATTCTTCTTCAAAGAAAAGGCGTCTTAATTATCCCTTACTTGGACGATCTCCTGATAAGGGCAAGGTCCAGAGAACAGTTGGAAGTCGGAGTAGCACTATCTCAAGTAGTTCTACGACAGCACGGGTGGATTCTAAATATCCAAAATCGCAGCCGTTTCCGACGACACGTCTGCTGTTCCTAGGGATGGTTCTGGACACAGTCCAGAAAAAGGTGTTTCTCCCAGAGGAGAAAGCCAGGGAGTTATCCGAGCTAGTCAGGAACCTCCTAAAACCAGGAAAAGTGTCAGTGCATCATTGCACAAGAGTCCTGGGAAAAATGGTGGCTTATTACGAAGCGATTCCATTCGGCAGATTCCACGCAAGAACTTTTCAGTGGGATCTGCTGGACAAATGGTCCGGATCGCATTTTCAGATGCATCAGCGGATAACCCTATCTCCAAGGACAAGGGTGTCTCTCCTGTGGTGGTTACAGAGTGCTCATCTTCTAGAGGGCCGCAGATTCGGCATTCAGGATTGGATGCTGGTGACCACGGAGGCCAGCCTGAGAGGCTGGGGAGCAGTCACACAGGGAAAAAATTTCCAGGGAGTGTGATCAAGTCTGGAGATTTTTCTCCACATAAATATACTGGAGCTAAGGGCAATTTACAATGCTCTAAGCTTAGCAAGACCTCTGCTTCAAGGTCAGCCGGTATTGATCCAGTGGGACAACATCACGGCAGTCGCCCACGTAAACAGACAGGGCGGCACAAGAAGCAGGAGGGCAATGGCAGAAACTGCAAGGATTTTTCGCTAGGCGGAAAATCATGTGATAGCACTGTCAGCATTGTTCATTCCGGGAGTGGACAACTGGGAAGCAGACTTCCTCAGCAGGCACAACCTCCACCCGGGAGAGTGGGGACTTCATCGGGAAGTCTTCCACATGATTGTGAACCGTTGGAAAAGACCAAAGGTGGACATGATGGCGTCCCGCCTGAACAAAAAACTGGACAAGTATTGCGCCAGGTCAAAAGACCCTCAGGCAATAGCTGTGGACGTTCTGGTAACACCGTGGGTGTACCAGTCGGTGTATGTCTTCCCTCCGCTGCTTCTCATACCCAAGGTATTGAGAATTATAAGACGTAGAGGAGTAAGAACTATACTCGTGGCTCCGGATTGGCCAAGAAGGACTTGGTACCCGGAACTTCAAGAGATGCTCACAGAGGACTCATGGCCTCTGCCGCTAAGAAGGGACTTGCTTCAGCAAGTACCATGTCTGTTCCAAGACTTACCGCGGCTGCGTTTGACGGCATGGCGGTTGAACGCCGGATCCTAAGGGAAAAAGGCATTCCGGAAGAGGTCATTCCTACCCTGGTCAAAGCCAGGAAGGAGGTGACCGCACAACATTATCACCACATGTGGCGAAAATATGTTGCGTGGTGTGAGGCCAGGAAGGCCCCATGAAGAAATTTCAACTCGGTCGTTTCCTGCATTTCCTGCAAACAGGAGTGTCTATGGGCCTCAAATTGGGGTCCATTAAGGTTCAAATTTCGGCCCTGTCGATTTTCTTCCAGAAAGAATTGGCTTCAGTTCCTGAAGTCCAGAAGTTTGTCAAGGGAGTACTGCATATACAACCCCCTTTTGTGCCTCCAGTGGCACTGTGGGATCTCAACGTAGTTCTGGGATTCCTAAAATCACATTGGTTTAAACCGCTCAAATCTGTGGATTTGAAATATCTCACAGGGAAAGTGACCATGCTGTTGGCCCTGGCCTCGGCCAGGCGAGTGTCAGAATTGGCGGCGTTTGTCTCAAAAAAAAAAAAAAGCCCATATCTGATTGTCCATTCGGACAGGGCAGAGCTGCGGACTCATCCCCAGTTTCTCCCTAAGGTGATGTCAGTGTTTCACCCGAACCAGCTTATTGTGGTACCTGCGGCTACTAGGGACTTGGAGGACTCCAAGTTGCTAGATGTTGTCAGGGCCCTGAAAATATAGTTTCCAGGACGGCTGGAGTCAGGAAAACTGACTTGCTGTTATCCTGTATGCACCCAACAAACTGGGTGCTCTTGCTTCTAAGCAGACGATTGCTAGTTGGATGTGTAGTACAATTCAGCTTGCACATTCTGTGGCAGGCCTGCCACAGCCAAAATATGTAAATGCCCATTCCACAAGGAAGGTGGGCTCATCTTGGGCGGCTGCCCGAGGGGTCTCGGCTTTACAACTTTGCCGAGCTGATACTTGGTCAGGGGCACACCCTGACTGAGGAGGACCTGGAGTTCTCTCATTCGGTGCTGCAGAGTCATCCGCACTCTCCCGCCCGTTTGGGAGCTTTGGTATAATCCCCATGGTCCTGACGGAGTCCCCAGCATCCACTTAGGACGTCAGAGAAAATAAGAATTTACTTACCGATAATTCTATTTCTCGTAGTCCGTAGTGGATGCTGGGCGCCCATCCCAAGTGCGGATTGTCTGCAATACTTGTACATAGTTATTGTTACAAAAATCGGGTTATTATTGTTGTGAGCCATCTTTTCAGATGCTCCGCTGTTATCATGCTGTTAACTGGGTTCAGATCACAGGTTGTACAGTGTGATTGGTGTGGCTGGTATGAGTCTTACCCGGGATTCAAGATCCTTCCTTATTGTGTACGCTCGTCCGGGCACAGTATCCT
The DNA here is from genome assembly GCF_028390025.1 of Pseudophryne corroboree. Classification (NCBI taxonomy): domain Eukaryota; kingdom Metazoa; phylum Chordata; class Amphibia; order Anura; family Myobatrachidae; genus Pseudophryne; species Pseudophryne corroboree. The sequence continues at coordinate 149,964,736 of NC_086449.1, forward strand.
AACTGAGGCTTGGAGGAGGGTCATAGGGGGAGGAGCCAGTGCACACCACCTGATCCTAAAGCTTTTACTTTTGTGTCCTGTCTCCTGCGGAGCCGCTAATCCCCATGGTCCTGACGGAGTCCCCAGCATCCACTACGGACTCCGAGAAATAGAATTATCGGTAAGTAAATTCTTATTTTTGTCTCCTTTAACGCTTTTTCTCTAGCATCCATTAGGGGACACTGGAGGCTGAAGACACTGGGGATAGTCTGGTTGGCTATCAGGAGCTGGCACATTACAACTTGTTGAAAGATTATGCTGACTCCTCCCCCCACAAGCCCCATTTTTTAATTTGTGTCGAGGGAGCCGGTCACAGATTCCTGGTGCTCATGCACAATACGGAAGAAAACTCCAGGAGAGGTCCGGGTTCTCAGCAGCCTGCTCGAGTCAGGGGAGACCTGTCACAGCTAATATAAAAAGCTGTTGCCAGATCCGCTTTGCGCGCCTGGGGTCCCTGGAGAGGTAAGAGCGCGACAACTGCTGCCTATTCCCCTCTTCACACAGTATCCGATGCTAAGCGCTACAAGCAGCGGGACTGTGCACAGAACAGGAGGCGCCAGCCTCATGTGAAGCTACGGCTGTCAGCGTGACACCGCGGCACTGGTACAAGGTAAAGTGCGCTGTTCTACAGAGCCGGCGCATAGAAGAGGGGATAAAATATTTCATTGCTGAGACGCTGTGTCACGGCTATAATATTGCCTGTTGTACCCTGCCACGCATAAAATGGCGCTGAGCAGGGTACAAGGCAGCGGGGAAGGAGGGTGGAGCTTATCAGGAAACAGCTACAGCAGCTTTAACAAGGCAATGTGTGCTGTTATTTCTCCCTCTGTTTATATTACAGATCTGTACACACTGAATCCTGCAGATCCCGGATCTGCCAATTCACTGGAGGTTGAAGTTCACGGGGATAGGCAGTTGGCAGTGAGGGAACTTGCAGTAGGGGAAAGATTTTCTATATTAAGATATTCTCTTCCTCTATCCTGCCTGCCCTCTTATTCTCATTCTTGTGCTTGAGCCTGGTCCGCGATGTCTGTGAGGAATACAGCACAAAAGGCTTCTCAGAAGTTATTGTCTGCACCAAATGCAACAAGAAGCTACCGCAAGCCTCCGACGGTTCAACCGTTTGTTCTGCATGCACACAGGAGGACGTAGTCCAGACGACTACCTCTGTGGAGGGTTCAAACCCTCCATGGGCTTTTACCTTAGCACGGGTGATGTTGGATCTCCGATCCGAGTTGGCAGCCTCTCGCAAAGATAGTATCAGCCAGGGCTGGTGATTCCTTCTTTCCCCCCTTTTTTCTTTCTACAGAAACTGCGTCGGCAACAGGTCTGGCCGTGGAAAACTTGGTTAAACGGATAGTTTCCTCCACCAGACAAACACCAGCACAGGAGCGTCCAAGAAGGGCAAGAGAAGGAACGGAGGAAGAGGAGGGAGAACTTGATGACGTGTCTGATACGGAGGATACAATGTCCCGGAATGACGTCCAGGGAGCTGAAGCCCTTATAAGGGCAGTCCGTCAGGTGTTAAACATCACGGACACTGCTCTCCCCGGAATCCCCGGCTTCTTCCTTCATTGGTAATAAGCACAAGCCTTCCGTCACCTTTCCCTTCTCTGCAAAAATGGATGAACTTTTATCTGAGGCTTGGAAACACCTGGATAAAGAGATTCCAGGTTCCAAAATGGTTCCTTTCCTTGTATCCCTTTCCACCTACTGTACTATGGCAGAAAAGTGGGAACAACCTCCTCCTGTGGACGCATCGCTCTCAAGGTTATTAAAGAAGACTGCCGTGCCAGTCCCGGGTGCGACAGCCTTAAAGGATCCTTCGGATCGTAAGATGGAAACGTCCCTGAAGTCTATTTATACGGCCGCTGGTGCTTTGCTGAGACCAGCATTAGTAGGATCTTGGGTGAACAAAGCAGTAGAACATTGGGCTGCCCAACTGATTACTGGATTGGACGCTGGTGTTCTGACTGATGAGTTAATCATTTTGGCGGAACATATAAAAGAATCTGCTGCATTTTAAGAGTATTGGACAAGTGGGGTATGGATCTCAGCTTCCGTGATAGTGGGCCGTAGGGCACTGTGGCTGCGTTCTTGGCAAGCTGACGCATAATCCAAACGAACGGCAGAAGCCTTACCATATTCAGGAAAGGTTCTCTTTGGAGAAGATCTGGGCAAACTAATCTCTCAGGCTACGGGTGAAAAGTCCACTTTCCTACCGTCTGTAACACCTCCACCTAAACAAACTTATTCTGACCCTTCCTTTCGTTCCATTCAGACCTCAACTTCCTTTCGGCCTAGATCCAGAACCTCGGTAGGTCAACCCAAGGGTGGCCGAAGTCAACAACCGGCTACCACTCGTCGTCAAGAGCCCAAACCTGCTGAGAAGACAGTGGCATGACTGGCTCTCTTCCCACCTGGGTTCTCCCATGGTGGGTACACGTCTCCGCACATTCCAGGAGGCGTGGATACACACGTGTCCAGGGGTTACAATTTTTTTTTTCAAAGTTTCACCTCCGCCACACTTCTTTACCACCGTATTTCCAGCTTCAGAAGACAGAGTGCTCTTCAGGGAGCGATTCAGACCCTTTTGGATGCAGTAGTGTTAATGCCTGTCCCAGGCCCTCAGCGGTTGAAGGGTTCCGAAGCCGGACGGCTCAGTACGACCCATCCCGAATTTGGAATCATTGAATCAATATCTCACATACCACCGATTCAAGATGGAGTCCATTGGCTCCATGATAGCGGTTCTAGAACCAGAAGAGTTCATGATTTCCCTGGACATAAAGGATGCGTACCTACACATCCCCTTTTGGGAGCCTCATCCAGAGTTCTTGAGATTCGCAATTCTGCAAGACCATTATCAGATCAGAGCCCTTCCTTTCGGACTTTCTTCGGCTTCGAGGGTGTTTACCAAGGTCATGACCATCATGGTAGCTCACCTTTGGTCGCTCGGAGTGACTGTTGTACCATACCTGGGCGATCTTCTACTAAAAGCTCCATCGGAGGTGATACTTTGGGAGCATGCTTTGATCACTCACGAGGTTCTCCTGCGAAACAGTTGGATACTCAATTTCATGAAATCCAGTCTCTTGCCATCCCAGCGCATCCAGTTTCTGTGTCTGATCATGGATACCAAGCTACAGAAGGTATTCTTGCCGGAGGACAAGGCTCAGAGTATTCGACTGATGGTACAGAAGGTCCTCAGACCTAAGAAGGTGTAGTTACACCTTTGCATTAGTCTCTTAGGAAAGATCGTTGCTGCTTTTGAGACGTTACAGTTCGGTTGGTTTTATTTGCGGGCTTTTCAACTGGACCTCTTAACTCAGTGGTCATGGTCACATCTACATCTTCATGGGACGGTGCAACGTGCCCCACGTACTCTAATATCCCTTCTCTGGTGGCTTCATCTACCCAACCTCACGGTGGGGAGGAGATTCGCTATATGGGATTGGATCCTGGTCACTACCGATGCCAGTCTCTGGGGCTGGGGAGCGGTAATACAGGAGTGTCACTTCCAGGGGAAATGGTCAGTACAGCGATGGTTACAGCCCATAAATGTATTGGAACTTCGAGCGATCTTCAATACGCTTCTGGAAGCGGTTCACCTACTTTGGTCAAGAGCAGTGAGAGTGCAATCAGACAATGCGACCGCAGTTTATATCAATCGCCAGGGCAGAACACGAAGCCGTAAGGCCATGCGGGAAGTGGCTCGAATTCTGCGGTAGGCCGAACTTCACGAGGTTCTGCTCTCGGCCGTCTTTATTCCGGGAGTGGACAACTGGGAAGCCGATTATCTCAGTCGTCAGGACTTTCACCCGGGAGAGTGGGCACTCTACCCTCAGGTATTTCAACAGTATGTTTGTCGATGGGGTCATCCACAGGTGGATCTCATGGCTTCCCGCCTGAATCATCAGCTACCGCGCTACATCTCCAGAACTCTGGATCCCGGAGCAGAAGACGTGGACGCTCTCACGGCTCCTTGGCCATACGACCTGGTTTACCCATTTCCTCCGTTTCCACTTTTGCTTTCATCCACTCGGGGCCACTGGAACAGCATTATACAGTAGGGGTGTGAAGCTTGCAACCGGAGGTGTCACAATCTAAAAATGTAACATTGTCTGCACAGCCGGCTCCTCCCCCTTCGTGCCCCTCAACCCCCAGTTTGAAAAATTGTGCTGGAGGTGCAGCACGTGGGCGCTTAAGCTCCTGTTTAGAAAAAAAATCTATATTGCTGCGTCAATCTAACGAAAAGGGGGACAAGGCAAAACTGACATCTGAGAGACAAAGATCCCTTTTGAAGGGACCTGCATCTCTCTTCAGGAGATCCTTTCTCTTACATAGCAGAGTGAGTACTAGTTGAATATCTTTCATAGGCTGCCACAGGGAGCCGGCGCGCACGCAGCGAGAGCAAGGTAAGGAGTTAGGCTCAGCATGTCTCCCCTGTGTGCAGTGCAGGGAGAGACAGCAGAGCCTACACGCAACAGAGCTGAGAGCAGCAGCGCGGAGGCGCCGCTACGGAACCTTGTAATAGACGGTCCCGGCGTGCACCAGACAGCGGGAGGGGGAGAGGTCAGTGTTACAGCGCCGCGTGGCTGAGGAGGATTTCTCAGCCGCGTGCGTCGGGAGTACGAGCGGCACATATCGACAGATGCCAGAGCTCCCTTTATATAATAACATACAGGGGTCATGCTATAGGACAGGGGTACAATGTCATGATGTGCCCAAGAAATTTCAGTGGCGGCCATTTTTAATATTATTTAAGGCGCCAGACTGAGGGGATGGATGTGCCCTCCCCCTCTGGGAAGACGGCAAGTGACATAGGGGGTGGATTTTCTTACATAGATAGCTCCCCCTGCTTAGACTTGATATATTTTATTTATATACTGAGAGGATCTCCTGTTTAACTCCATTTTACTGTTTATATTTTCAAGGGAATTCTATTGTAAAGATCCTGACGAAAATACAAGGAACCAAGTGTATGTCAACCCTAACATCGTAGCTGAGTTACAGTTGGGTGTGTGAGGGTTGCAAGACGGCTTTTTAAAAAAAAAATTTTTTTACATAAATTAGGTCCAGCCAGGTGAATCCAATATACCTTTACTTCCATCAGCCATCACGGGCTTTCTCTTCCAAGTTTAAAGGGTGAAAGTACTGCGAAGCGGTCTAGGATGGGGTTTAGTCAACATGTCTAAAGCACCAACCAAGACCTCTAAGACCTATTATGTTTGCACGAAGTGTAACAAGAAGAGCACCAGGGTTGGCAGCTCCGGGGTGTGCGATTCCTGCGCAGACAAGGACGCTCCACTCGCGAGCAGTGCTCCGTCTAGGTCATGGGTAGATAGCCTGACAGATAAGATCTCTAAGGAGATGGCGGAGTCCCGCAAGCAGAATTGGCTGCGGGTTTCTCAAAGACGATGGAAGAATTTCTGATCAGGTTAACGCCGCTTGCACTGTGCGCAAGGCAGTTAAGAGATCTCTCCCCATCTTACCAGAAGGATCAGAGGAGGAGGATGGTCTTCTTATGGATACGGAGGAAGGTTAGTTGATTGAAACTGCCCTAGATGCCGATTCTCCGGAAGAGGACACGGCAGTCACTGGTCTAGATTCCCTTATTGAAGCTGTAAAGGAGAGCCTAAACTTTAAAGTGGAATAAGTTAAGGAGCCAGAGGATTCTGAATTATTCGAATCCCAAAAAACACTCTCAGCAGTGTTTCCCATTCCTACATCTCTCCAAACTCAGATGGAGGAAGCTTGAAAGCAGCCTGATAAACGCTTTCAATTTCCAAAGAGGTTTCAAGTAAATTACCATTTATTGAAAGGTGTAATGGCGAAATGGGAGACCCCACCAGTGGTGGATGCTTCCTTAGGAAGGTTATCAAAGAAGACGATCTTACCAATACCTAATGTGACGACCTTGAAAGATGCTTCAGATCGTAATGTTGACACAGCTTTAAAGTCAATTTTTGTAGCAGCAGGTGCAGCACAGTGACTTACGATCTGTGCTCGTGTTAACATGGCCATGGGAGCATGGTCTGGTCGTATTGTACAGGCTATTGAGGAGGAAAATAGCTTGGAAGAGATTACCCAACTGGCGGAGCACATTCGAGAATCTGCCTCATATTTGTGTCAAGCCTCAAAGGATATTGGCAAGATAGCATCACGCATCTCGGCATCGGCCATATCGGCCAGAAGGATTTTGTGGCTCAGAGAATGGCAGGGAGACTGACTCCAAGAAGGTGGTAGAAGCCATCCCCTTTGGCGGAGAGATGTTATTCGGCCCAGAGTTGGACAAGTGGATTTCACAAGCTACGGCCGGAAAATCCACCTTTCTCTGTCCTCCATCTGGGGGACGCTGCGCCGTTACTTGTGGGTTAGAGGTGTGTGGTAGTGGAGTTTGGCACAGAATCTAAAGCTGACTCCTCCCCCCTCTAACCCCTCCCATCTCCTTCCTGCTCAGCCATATTCAGTTTTTATTTTGTGCCTGTGGAGTACAGACACAGTTTTTATTTCTCCTAGATTTTTTTGTTTTTGTTTTTTTTTTGTTTGTTGTTTACAGGATGCCTAGTCCCTGTTTACGGGTGACAGGTATTGATGGAGTGGACTAATATTCCACTCGAGGATGCTGTCTAGAAAGGCCACCATACCTGGGTCACTGGGGCCTTTGTACATTAACGACGACAGAAGAAAGGTAACGGACAGCCACAATCTGTCACCGACAGTATTGGGCTGTCCCTATTTATTTCACTCATTTATTTCATAAACATGCACGCCAGCCGAGCCCCCCCCCCCCCCCCCCGCCACCAGCGGGAGCGGCGCCGGAGATTTCTCCCCTACAACCGCAGTGAGAGACCTGGAGGGTTGTGGGGACAGATGGCAGACTGGTCCGGGAGAATCTTCTGACTCCCGGGGACCAGCTAGAAGCCGCCGCGGACGCTGTGAGTAGCGGCGCGCGGCGGCCCGAACTTCCGGTTTCAGCGCGGGGTGACGTCAGCAGTGCAGGGACGGCTTCCCGCCCTGCTCTGCCCGCGCGCGCGCCAATCTGCCTGACGCCATCTTCTTCTGCACGGAGACAGGGGGACGCTGTGCGCTTCACACACGGAGCCTGCCAGGGGGAGAATTTTAACATAATCGCAAGTATAGAGGGGGCTGATCAAAGGGGGGATTACAGGCCATATTGGAATCCACCTAGGGATTAACCTAATAAGGAGAGTCTCTGACTTGCACTCAGTCATCCTGGATTAGGTCCCACTCTATCCTTAATGTAGATTTTGAAGGCAAAAGGTCTTTCTCGATCGGTTGTCCAGACGATGATTCGAGCTAGGAAACCGGTGACCTCAGGCATTTACCATAGAATATGGCGTATTTACATTGCATGGTGCGAAAAACGGAGACTGACTCCGCATTTGTTTAGACTACCTCGCCTACTCTCTTTCCTTCAGGAGGGTCTCGACAAGGGCCTAAAGCTTTCTTCACTAAAGGGTCAGGTTTCAGCTTTATCGGTTCTTTTTCAGAAGAAACTAGCAAATATTCCAGAGGTTCAAACATTCCTGCAGGGAGTACTTCGGATTCAACCACCTTTTGTCCCTCCGGTTCCTCCCTGGGATTTAAACTTGGTCCTTACGGCTCTTCAGACCTCTCCATTTGAACCTTTAGAATCAGTTGAGCTCCGTTATCTGACACAGAAAGTTGTTTTTCTGTTGGCTATTGCCTCAGCTAGACGAGTATCTGAGTTGGCGGCCCTTTCTTGCAGACCCCCCTTGTTAGTGTTTCATGAGAACCGGGTGGTTCTACGGACTAAACCTTCTTTCCTCCCAAAGGTTGTTTCAGCATTCCATTTAAATCAGGACATTGTACTTCCTGCCTTTACTCCGACATCTTCTTCTGGTGAGGACTCTCATTTGGCTCTTCTGGATGTGGTTCGAGCCTTGCGTATCTATTTGTCTCGCACAGAGTCATTCCGTCGCACGGATAACTTACTGGTTTTAATTGATGTTCCAAAACGAGGTTGGCCGGCCTCCAAAAATACTGTGGCCCGTTGGATAACTTCGGCCATAAGACAGGCTTACCTGTCTTCTCATGTTTCGGTTCCTGACTCAATTAGGGCTCATTCGACTAGAGCTGTTGGAGCCTCTTGGGCTGTTCGCGGTGGTGCATCTGTTGAGCAACTGTGCAGAGCAGCGACCTGGTCGTCAGTTCATACTTTCACAAAGTTTTATCGTTTTCATACTTTTGGTTTGGAGACTGCCTCTGTTGGGCGTCGTATATTGAAGACGGCTATGCCGTCACCGTCTCCCTCCTCTCATTAGCTTGCTTTGGGAAATCCCACAAGTAACGGCGCAGCGTCCCCCAGATGGAGGACAGAGAAATTGGGATTTTTGTTTACTTACCGTAAAATCTCTTTCTCTGAGTCCATCTGGGGGACGCTGCGATCCCTCCCATAGTTTGTCTGGTTTAATTGGTTAATTTTTTTATTCTGGTCTATCTCCTTTGGCTTGGCTAAACGTTAACTGAATATGGCTGAGCAGGAAGGAGATGGGAGGGGTTAGAGGGGGGAGGAGTCAGCTTTAGATTCTGTGCCAAACTCCACTACCACACACCTCTAACCCACAAGTAACGGCGCAGCGTCCCCCAGATGGACTCAGAGAAAGAGATTTTACGGTAAGTAAACAAAAATCCCAATTTCTTCCTACTCCTTATACGAGAACCGCTCCACAAGTCGGGAGAGGTTATTCGGGACCAGTTTTGAATTCATTTAGATCACATTTCTTTCGAGCCCTGCTTCTTCCTGCTTCTTTTTTCAGGAAGTTGCTGTCCTACTACAGTCGGCCATCGGATGGAGCATGGGTGTTACTAGGAATTTTGCACAGATCAGGTTTCATGTAGTGTAGCCCATGTGCACTGCACTTCAGGCTTATATACACTTTAGTAACATTTACTGAGTCGTGGGACTTGTTTATGTACAGTCAAATAGACAAAGATAATGTGTAAGGCTAATGCTAACTCAAAGGCAGCTTAACTGCAACGTCTGTGCGTGTGTGACACAATATGTTTGTAAATACAACAAATACGTTCCTTTCCCCTCAGCCTCCATACCAAGGCTGGAGGATGTTATGTCGGGTTTACAATCAAAAATGGCCACGGCAGGTAAGGAACGTGAGTCGGTGATATCTGAGGCTAGGACAATGCCTCCTGAGATACCAGTAGGGGCTCAGGAGTCGTCCAGCACTTTGCACAAAAGTCTAGCTCTATTCCGAAAAATAGTTATGACTATTCAATGCCATACCTCATATCGCAAGAAGAATATCAGGAGGGTGAGGTGTGCCAGTAGTCAGATAGTGAGGGTACTATTAGCCCCGCCAGTGATGATCTCATCAGGGCAGTACGTCAGGTTCTAGATTGTACAGACTGAAGAACCTATTTCAAATGAAGTGTTATTTGCTAAACAACAGAGATCTCCAGTGTGTTTTCCTTATTCAGATTCTCTTAATAAACCAGAGTCTATGAATGGGAAAATCCACCGGCTGTGGATTCGCTGGTGTCAAAACTTTCACAGTTACCCATTCCAACTGCTACTACGCTTAAAGACCCATCAGAGTGTAAGCTAGATGCTATACTAAAGTCAATGTATACAGCAGCCGGGGTGTTGCTTAGGCTACTTTAGGGGGAATTTGGGAGAATAAGGCTGTAGCGTGGAACACAGCTCAGGTCAGCCCACAGAAAGACCACATTATAATTCTCACTGATCATGCGGCACGACGTGCCCTCTGGCTGCGTTCTTGGCAGACGGAGGCAGAGGTTAAACGAGGTATAGAAGCGTTACCTTACGCTGGCGAGAAATTGTTTGGTCCTGAAGTGGACATATTGATTTCTGAGGTACCTAGACAGTAATACTCTGAACCAGCGTTCCAATCCTTTAGACCTCAGCCCTATCAAGGCCATGATACAGGAACAACCACACATGGTAGACGTGGTAGAGGACGTGGTTTCAACAAACCACTAACCGTCGTCAGGACGCTAAGACCATCAACAAGCCAGTGGCATGACGGGCTGCCAGCCCATCTCTGATCTCCAGTTGTGGGGGCATGACTTCAGACGTTCCATTTGGCGTGGTTCCAGACATCCACAGATGGGTGGATCCGCAGTTTAATGTAAAAAGGTTACAAAATACAGTTCGACTGTCTCCCGCCACTGCGGTTTTTCAAGACAGTACTGCCTGTGTCGGACGACAAGAGGGCGGTTCTGCAAATTGCCATTCAGTCTCTGCTGGATTCCGCAGTTTTGATTCCGGTCCCTGTACACCAACAAGATCAGGGTTATTATTCCAGTCTGTTTGTGGCACCAAAGCCGGATGGCTCGGTCAGGCCAATATTGAACTTACAGGGTCTCATTAAGTACGTCACTTACTACAGATTCAAGTTGGAATCTCTGCGGTCAGTAATTGCAGGTTTAGAGCCACAGGAATTCAGGATTGCGCTGGATCTCAAGGATGCGTACTTACACATTCCGATTTAGCCACCTCATCAGAGGTTCTTGCGTTTTGCGATATGGCAGAACCATTACCAGTTTCAGGCTCTACCGTTTGGCCTCTCGTCAGTGACTCGGGTATTCACCAAAGGGATGTCTGTGATGATAGCTCATCTCAGATCCTTAGGAGTGATAATAGTTCCGTACTTGGACGATCTGCTCATCAAAGCTCTGTCTCAACAGATGCTCCTCCAACATGCGTTGTTAACGTACAATGTACTAGGTCAGCACGGTTGGATTGTCAACTTCAAGAAATCACATCTAATTCCGTCTCAACTACTTCAATTCCTAGGTATGATTCTCGATACAGTAAATCAAAGAATTTACCTACCAGAACAGAAAGTACAGATTATTCGTCATCTGGTACAATTAGTGCTCAAGCCACGCACAGTCTCTGTACATTTGTGCATTCGCCTCTTAGGCACAATGGTGGTGGCTTTCGAAGCGCTTCAGGTCGGAAGATTTCACTCGCGTCCTTTTCAACTGGATGTGCTCGCACAGTGGTCGGGCTCGCATCTGCAGATTCACCACAGGGTGAGGTTGTCGCCACGGACCAGAGTATCTCTACTCTGGTGGCTCAAAGTACACAATCTAACCGCAGGGAAACAGTTCGACGCCTGGAATTGGATAATTCTAACGACGGACGCGAGTCTCAGAGGTTGGGGAGCTGTGGTTCAAAATTGTCAGCTCCAGGGTCTCTGGGCAGATCACGAAAGATTGCTGTTTCTAAATGTCCTGGAACTCCAGGTAATTTACAATGGGCTACGACAAGTAGTGCACATGCTCCGGTCTCAGACTGTCCAGGTGCAGTCAGACAACGCGACGGCGGTCGCGTACATTAACAAACAAAGAGGAACGAGAAGCCACATGGCAATGCGGGAAGTAGCTCGAATCCTCGTTTGGCCCGAGCATCACCAAGTGATATTATCGGCAGTGTTCATTCCGGGAGTGGACAACTGGGAGGCGGATTATCTCAGTCGTCGGGATTTTCATCCAGGAAAATGGGCATTAAATCCAGAAGGGTTTCACATGTTGGTCCAAAGGTGGGGTTACCCTCAAGTGGACATGATGGCATCTCGCCACAATCACCAAACGCCCCAGTATGTGTTCGGAACAAGAGATCCAAAGGCAGTGGCGGTGGATGCTCTCACAATCGCGTGGCCGTACAGCCTCGTGTATCTGTTTCCACCGTTTCCGCTGCTCCCTCTGTTGCTAAAACGGATCAAAAGAGAGTCCGCCACAGTCATACTAGTGGCACCTCATTGGCCTCGGAGAGCAGGGTTCTCGGATCTCCGCGGACTACTCGCAGACTATCCTTGACCGCTCCCGCTACGTCCGGAATTGTTACAACAGGGTCCGTTCCTTTACCCCGATTTAGCGCGGCTGCGTTTGACGGGGTGGCTGTGGAGACCGCCCTCTTAAGAAGAGAGGGCATTCCAGAATCGGTTATACCAACCATGTTACGTGCTAGGAAGCCAGTTACGGCAGCTCATTATTACAGAATTTGGCGTGCCTATATAGGTTGATGTGAAGCTCGGAAGTTTCCGACATCATCTTTCAAGTTATCCCGTCTTTTTTGTTATTTCTACAGACGGGGTTAGATGGAGGACTGCGTTTATCTACACTAAAGGTGCAGGTCTCTGCTTTGTCAATTTACTTTCAAAGACGTTTGGTTCTATTGCCGTCTGTACACACCTTTCTGCAAGGTGTCCTCAGAGTACAGCCTCCATTCATTCCACCTACAGTGCCATGGGACTTGAATCTGGTTTTAGATTTCTTACAGTCTTCGTATTTTGAACCCTTACAACAAGTGGAAATTAAGTTTCTTACTTGGATAACAGTTTTTCTCCTAGCCTTTGCTTCGGCAAGGCGTGTTTCAGATTTGGGTGCCTTGTCATGCAAGCCACCGTATTTGGTTTTTCATGATGACAGAGCGGAATTTCGGACGAATCCTGCTTTCTTTCCAAAGGTAGTGTCATCTTTTCACATCAATCAACCAATAGTAGTTCCTGTGTTAACAGGACAGTCAGGAACTCTGGATGTGGTACGCGCATTACGCGTTTATGTATCCCGAACATCTACAGTTCGTAAGACAGATACGTTGTTTGTTCTCTATGATGCTGCCAGGATGGGTTGGCTAGCTTCTAAGCAGACCTTATCCAGATGGATAAAACTGACTATACGTCAGGCTTACCTTCATGCTAGGTTACAGCCGCCTACATCAGTAACAGCTCATTCCACACGTTCTGTGGGAACTTCAGGGGCAGCTGGTCGTGGAGCTTCTACGACGCAGCTTTGCCGTGTGGCTACATGGTCATCAGTGCACACGTTTGTGCGCTTTTACAAGTTTGATAAGTTTGCGGCATCAGCTTCTAGCTTTGGCCGCCTAGTGTTACAGGTGCCAAACAGCTCTCCCGCCCACGGGGGAAGCTTTGGTACGTCCCAAGAGTACTCCAGTGACCCCTAGTGGATGAAAAAGAAAATAGGATTTTGGTACTTACCAGGTAAATCCTTTTCTTTGAATCCATAGGGGGCACTGGACGCCCACCCAGAGCAGTTTACCTGGTTTGTGGTAAGTTCAGGGGATCTTATGGTAACACACTCTCACCGACTGGTTTAAATGATCAAGTTCTATCGGTTATGTGTCAACTTTATTGTTGTCCGTTACGTTATATGTAATTCTCGATTGTCAACCTCTCTATCGCTCCTGTTCGGCTCAGTAAAAAACACTGAGGTACTCTGGGAATATGGAGGGGAGGAGAGTTACTAAATTTAAATATTCTGTGCCCTGGTTCTGCTAAAGCCGTCCATATCCCAAGAGTACTCCAGTGCCCCCTATGGATTCAAAGAAAAGGATTTACCTGGTAAGTACCAAAATCCTATTTTTTACAACAGGGTTACCTCGGTGTCCTCAGAAAACGAGGGCACTACTGACGGCAATTCAGAAATTGAGACGCACAGAGGTCATTATTCCAGTCCCCGACTCTCAAAGAGGAACGGGATTCTATTCAAATCTTTTTGTCGTGCCAAAAGCAGACTGGATGGTCAGACCGATACTCAATTTAAAAGCTTTAAACCAGTTTCTAACAGTCTACAAATTCATGATGGAATCAATCCAGTCGGTCATTGCGGGTTTAGAACATGCAGAGTTCATGGTATATCCCGATTTGCACTCCTCACCAAGCATACTTAAGATTCGCACTGGTGAGGGATCACTACCAGTTCAGGGCCTTGCCCTTCGGCCTATCAGCCCCACGAATCTTTACAAAGATCATTGCAATAATGGTTGCATGATTCAGACTCTTAGTGGTCACAATCATACCTTATCTAGACGATCTCCTGATCAAGGCCACCTCTTAGGAACAGCTGATGAAGGATGCTCAGACATCTCATCAATTTCTCATTTAACATGGGTCGATTGTAAACTTCTAGAAATCCAACCTCCTTCCAACTCAACGGATTCAATTCCTAGGTCTCATCCTGGACACAATACAATTGAGGGTATTCTTACCAGAGAACAAGATCCAGGACATACAGAGGCAAGTGGCTCAGGTACTAAAGGCACAGACTGTGTTCCTACACCTCTGTGTACAGCTGCTCGGGAAGATGGTGGCGTCTTTCGAGGCTCTACAGTACGGCAGACTTCACTCCCGGCCATTCCAGATGAACCTCATTGCTCAGGGAGCAGGGTCGCACTGGCTTCTACATCACAGAATCCGTCTTTCACCACAAGTAAGAACCTCCTTAATTTGGTGGTCGTTACACAGAAATCTCGCAGCAGGAAAGAAATTTGGCATTTGGGATTGGAGGATCCTCCCAACGGATGCCAGTCTCACAGGTTGGGGTGCTGTCCTAGAGGACCATCAGTTTCAGGGCAGATGGACGTCACAGGAGAGCAGGCTGCCTATAAACATTCTCAAACTACGAGCAGTTTACAATGAGCTTCTCTTATCCGAAGACCTAGTTGTGGGTCAACACTTGAAGATACAGTCGGACAATGTCACAACGACAGCATTCATAAACAGTCAAGGAGGAACAAAGAGCAAGATGGCATTAAAGGAGACCACAAGGATCTTGTTGCGGATTATCTCAGTCGCCAGGACATGCATCCAGGAGAGTGGTGTCTACACCCACAGGTCTTCGACATGGTGGTGAGTATATGGGGCCTACCTCAGGTAGACCTAATGACATCTTGAAACAACCATCAGCTGCCCAGGTGTGTAACCAGAACAAGAGATCCAGCGGCGGAAGGAGTGGATGCATTGACACTTCCTTGGTGTTTACCGAAAGGTTTACGTATTTCCGCCATTCCCGCTAATACCTAGGGTCCTAAAGAAGGCGAAACGGGAACGAGTGTGGGTAATTCTGATAGCATCAGATTGGCCCCGCAGGACTTGGTACTCGGACTTGCAGGGACTACTAGCGGAAGATCCTTGGAGGTTGCCTCAGACGACTTGCTCTCTCAGGGGCCGTTCCTCCACCCAGACCTGAACAGGCTGCGTTTAACGGCGTGGCTCTTGAGACCCGGATCTTAAGAAACAAAGGGATACCAAAAGCGGCCATTCCTATGAGGATAGCCACTCGGAAGCCGGTCACGGCTCTGCACTACTACAGAATATGTAAGAAATACATGGACTGGTGTCAGGAACAGGGGTGGGATTCCACGGAATTCCACTTGTCACGACTTCTATGTTTCCTCCAAGCCGGTTTGGAGGGAGGACTACGATTAGGTTCTTTTGAAGGTTCAGGTTTCAGCGCTCCCCATCCTATTTCAACAGCGTTTAGCATCCTTACAGGAAATTCAGACTTTCTTGCAAGGGGTTCTGCGGATACAACCTCCTTTTCGTCCTCCTAATGCGCCGTGGGACCTAAACTTAGCGTTGGAATTTTTAAGTTCACCAACTTTTGAGCCGTTGGAAAGAGCAGAGCTGAAATATCTTTTTTGGAAGGTCACGTTGTTAGTTGCCTTGGCTTCGGCCAGAAGAGTCTGAGTTGGGAGCCTTATCAAGTACGAGTCCCTTTTTAATTTTCCATGAAGATAGGGCGTAACTCCGTACAAGGGCAGAGTTCCTTCCTAAGGTTGTTTTGGGATTTCATGTGAATCAGCCAATTGTAGTCCCATCTTTTCAGGGAGTTGCAGATGGGGACGTGTCCTTGGACGTTGTCAGAGCTCTATGGATACACGTACAGGTTACATCGTCCATCCGAAAGTCGGATCATTTGTTTGTTCTCTATGACGGTCCAAAGAAGGGTTGGCTAGATGGATCAGGCTTACCATTAGGCAAGCTTATGTATCCTGTGGTAAACAAGCTCCGGTTCAGATTGGTGCTCATACTACCAGATCTGTGGGTGCCTCATGGGCGGCTGCCAGAGGTGCCTCTATTACTCAACTTTGCAGAGTGGCAACGTGGTCATCAGCACACACGTTCACAAGATTTTACAAGTTTGATACATTTGCATCCAGTGATTCTAAGTTTGGACGTTTAGTTTTGCTGGCCACTGACAGCACTCCCACCCTTGGGAGTAACTTTGGGACGTTCCCCTGCTGTATAATGCTGTTCCAGTGTCCCCTAGTGGATGAAAGAGAAAAGAGGATTTTGGTACTTATGATAAATCCATTTCTCTGAATCCACTCGGGGACACTGGACGCCCGCCTCGGTGCTGTCAACCTGCTGTGTTCAAAGTTCTTGTTACACTGTTCGTGCAAACAGCGTAGGGTTTCTGTTAAGAGTTCTTGGATGCTGTTTGATTTGTTGTGCGGTTGGGTTCCTCGCCATGGCATTGTGGTCTCGTCCTTTACTCTCCGTCAAATTTTCCAAACTGAGGGTTGAGGGGCGTGAAGGGGGAGGAGCCGGCTGTGCAGAAAATGTTAATTTTTAGGTTGTGCCACACCCCCGATTGCAAGCTTCACACCCCTGCTGTATAATGCTGTTCCAGTGTCCCCGAGTGCATTCAGAGAAATGGATTTATCGGTAAGTACCAAAATACTCTTTTTACCTTGAGTACTCAAACGGATCAAGAGGGACTCAACGTGGGTCATTCTAGTGGCCCCAAATTGGCCTCGGAGTGCCTGGTACTTGGCCCTCCTCCAACTCCTGGCAGACGATCCGTGGCAGTTGCCTCTTCGTCCAGACTTGTTACAACAAGGCCTGTTACTTCACCCAGATTTGACGCGACTAAGTTTAACTCTTGAAGCCTCTATCTTAAGGGGTAAATGCATTCCTACCATGCTCAGGGCTTGTAAACGTGTGACAGCTGCCCATTACCACTGTATTTGGCAAGCTTATATGTCTTGGTGCGCGGATAAAGGTTTTGACATGTGGTGTTTTAAACTGGCCCGTCTCTTGTTATTTTTGCAATCGGGCTTGGACGGTGGGCTTCGTCTCGGATCACTCAAGGTTCAGGTGTCTGCCTTGTCAATTTTTTTTTTCCAGCAAAAATTGGCTATGATGGCGTAACTGCAAACCTTTTTGCAAGGTGTGTTGCGAATGCAACTGCCATTTATCCCGCCCACTGCGCTGTGGGACCTAAATTTGGTCCTTAGGTTTTTACAGTCCTCGGTTTTTGAACCTTTGACAGAGGTGGACTTGAATTTCCTTACTTGGAAGACTGTTCTTCTCTTGGCCTTAGCATCAGCTCCCAGGGTGTCTGATTTGAGTGCATTATCGTGTAAACCGCCTTATCTTTCATGACGATCGGGCGAAACTTCGGACGCACTCCGGTTTTCTGCCAAAAGTGGTTTCTGCATTTCACATTAACCAACCAATCGGGGTTCCTACTCTCTGATGACTCGGGGGCCCATCTTCCTTGGATGTTCGTATTTATGTAGCTAAAATGGCATTGTTACAGAAAACAGATGCTTTGTTTGTGCTGTATGATGAGGTCAAGCGGAGTTGGCTGGCCTCAAAGCAAACTTTAGCAAGATGGATTAGGTTGGCCATTCGCCAGGCCTACTTAAACTCTGCCCGCCAACCTCCGGCGGTTATTTCAGCACACTCAACTCTGTCCATGGCTCCATCATTGGCTGCCAGCCGAGGTGCTTCTTTGTCTCAGCTTTGCCATGCTGCTACCTGGTCTATGGCTCATACTTTTGTCAGATTTTATAAATTTGATACGTTTGCCGCCTAATCTTCGCAGTTTGGTCGGCTTGTTCTGCAGATTGCTCAGTGCTCTCCCGCCCACAGGGACAGCTTTGGGATGTCCCCACTGTCTTCATTTCCACTGTCCCCTAGTGGATGCTAGAGAAAATGGGATTTTGGTACTTACCGTTAAATCCCTTTCTAGAAATCCACAGGGGACACTGGACGCCCACCCAGCACTGTTACCTGCCTGCGTTGTGGTTCAGGTTCAAGAATTGTTGTTGTTCCTCTCAGCTCAGTCTTAAAACTGGAGCTTGTGGGGGATATAGGGGGAGGAGTCTGCATAATCTTTCAACAAGTTGTAATGTGCCAGCTCCTGATAGCCAACCAGTCTATCCCCAGTGTCTTCAGCCTCCAGTGTCCCCTGTGGATTTCGAGAAAGGGATTTATCAGTAAGTACCAAAATCCCATTATTGACCTGTGCTTTTCTATCCATTTTACTCTTTTCTTGTCCTAGTGCTACTGTTCCTTTTTTTTATTTTTTAACGGTTTACCACTTGCATTGATTATTCTTTTTCAGGTGAGCTGATCCGCATGCCCAAGATGGGGAAAACCATCCATAAATATGTGCACTTATTCCCTAAACTGCACCTGTCTGTGCACTTGCAGCCCATCACTCGCTCCACATTAAAAGTGGAACTGACCATCACACCTGACTTCCAGTGGGATGAGAAGGTGAGCAACACCGCCATCTAGTGTCAAGTCCTTTTATTATATAACTGCAGAAATAGGACCTCTTCTCTTTACGCCCAGCTAAAGTAAATATAGTGAAGTTTTGGCGGTTAATGGTGTATCGTCAGTATGGGTGTGGATGCAGTATATGAATGAAGGATTTAAGGTGTATGCATAGGCTACTTTTGTAGAACTTTTTTCTTTCTTCAGTGGGGAACACTGGAAACCATGGGTAAAGTGGAGCTCAGGAGCAGACACCAAAGAGTTAAACTTCTGTTTTGATGTAGCACAGGCTTCTCCTCCTCCATACCCCACCCCCAGCCCTGGAATGGCAGTTTTTTTCTTAGGTGCCCCAGGAGCTGGGTTTGTTTTTTTTGGGCCTGCCTAAAACAGCCTGTTTATCTTTTTCTTTATTTTATTTTTCACTTTTAGTAATCAGCAGTAAGCGTTTATATGTGCTTCTGCTGACCGCTCCATCCCCTTTTCTGGCGGACGGTGCACTGGTGTCTTGGCCAGTGTTACTGAACACCTCCTCTGGCACTAGGAGCAGCCAGGAACAAGTAAGCTGCTCCTTGCGCTGTGGGGAGCCAGGTGCCTGATCTTCTCTGCGCTACTACTACACTATCAGGGGAATGGACTGCAACAGTGGAGCCATTACAGAGCGGCAGGTCCCTGGGGTCGGCCAGATGGGAGGAGCCTTCCATGTTCTCTTTTCCCACATCCTTTGTCAACTTACCCTGTCGTAGGCAGCCCGCCAAAGGCTCACCTTCTCTTCCAAAAACCAGAGTGAAAATCTGGAGTCAATTAGCAATTAGTGCAACTTGATTATTTGCTTTTTAATATAAGGATTACTCAATTCGCATTAAAAAACCTAAACCAAATAATAAAGAAAGCACTAGTGATCCATGTTTAATACTCTAGATAATTTGTCATTAAAAGATAATACCTTTATATAAAACAATTATTGCACCAGACATTAACACTACATATTCACCTACTAAAAATATATCAAAATTCAAACATTAATTTTACCCTAAAAATGATTGTGTAGGAGTTAGTAGTTATATTCTTAGGAAGTGAAACAGCATAGCAACAATCAATTGTCTGTAAAGCAAGCTCAATGTGAGTTAGTTCACTTCATTGATTAGTAATCCGTCCTGGCCAGGAAATTTGACTTGCATGTAATATATGAAAGTAGGTTAGTATTGTTAATAAGCAGCGTTGTTTTTTTTTTTTACCAGAAACTCGGTTCTTCTCATACAAAGTTGATGCAATGTACCTCCTGACTATGGAAGCCTAAAATGCGTTATTGGCACTTATTTTATACTCCTGAGAAGTCTGCAATAGTTGAAAATCTTTTTTTTGTTATGTCCTTGAGGATGCTGGGGTCCACATTAGTACCATGGGGTATAGACGGATCCACTAGGAGCCATTGGCACTTTAAGAGTTTGAGAGTGTGGGCTGGCTCCTCCCTCTATGCCCCTCCTACCAGACTCAGTTTAGAAAATGTGCCTGGAGGAGCCGGTCACAGCTAGGGGAGCTCTACAGAGCTTCTTTAGTAAAAGTTTATTTTAGAATTTATTATTTTACAGGGAGGCTGCTGGCAACAGCCTCCCTGCTTCGAGGGACTAAGGGGGGGAGTAGTGTCCGCCCTGCGGGGTCTGAGCCACTATCTCCGCTGCCAGGACACTGAGCTCCTGAGGGGATCGAACGTTCCCCGCCACAGGGTATCGCTCACCCCGGCAGCATGCCGCCACCCCCTTACAGAGCCAGAAGATCAGAAGAGGCGAGATATGGCGGCACAAGGTTAGGAGCGCAGCTCTGAGGGCTGCGCTCCAGGAATGCTCAGCGGCACACAGTGCTGGCGCTTTGAGGGGCGTCCTGAGCCAGCGTCTTAATACACTACACTGGTCACAGACACTAACCGGAGACTGGATCCCAAGGCTAGCGTCACAATCCTCCGTACACAGATGCTCAACAGGGGACGGAATCCCCCGCCGTGCACAAATAGTACAAACTGATACCGACACGGACTCTGATTCCTGTGTCGACACTAGTGATTCCAGGGGAATAGATCCTAAATTGGCATTCAATATATGATTGTTGCTATAAAGGAGGTCTTAGAAGTTACGGAAGCCCCTCCTTTACCTCAGGAGAAGGCTTATTTTTAGAAGGAAAAGAAAATTTAACGTAACTTTCCCTCCTCACGAACTAAATACGCTCTTTGAGGGAGTTTGGGCAAACCCTGAAAAGAAATTTCAGATTCCTAAAAGGATTCAGGTTGCTTATCCTTTTCCGGCAGAGGACAGGACAAGGTGGGAGTCACCCCAGTTTTAGACAGTGCCCTGTCACGATTAACTAAAAAGGTGATTCTCCCTGCGCCTGGGACGACTTCACTAAAGGAGACGGCAGACCGCAAGTTGGAGACTACGTTAAAATCTATTTATGTGGCCAGTGGTACGCTACTCAGACCCACCATTGCTTGTGCGTGGGTGAGTAGTGCTATCGAAAAATGGACAAGATACTCCTAACGTTAGGTCATATCAAAGACGCTGCTGCATACATGCTAGAAGCCATGAAAGATATTGGGCTCTTAGGTTCAAAAGCCGCTACCATGGCAGTCTCAGCTCGGAGGGCGTTGTGGATTCGCCAATGGAATGCTGACGCAGATTCCAAAAGAAATATGGAGGCTCTCCTGTATAAAGGTGAGGCCTTGTTTGGAGATGGGCTGGATGCTTTAGTCTGCGGCTACCGCTGGTAAGTCGACATTCTTGCCTTATGCTCCTGCGCCGACGAAAAAGACAGATCACTCTCAGATGCAGTCCTTTCGGCCCAACAGATACAAAAAGGGTAAAGGTTCCTCTTTCTTTGCAGGTAGAGGGAGGGAAAGAGGAAAAAGTCCACAGCATCCCCAGGATCACAGGAGCAGAAATCAACCCCTGCTTCTGCCAAAACTGCAGCATGACGCTGGGGCTCCCTTACGGGAGTCCGCTCTGGTGGGAGCACGTCTGAAACTTTTCAGTCAGCTTTGGGTTCAATCTGGCCTGGACCCATGGGTCTTGCAAATAGTGTCCCATGGATACAAACTGGAGTTTCAAGACGTCCCCCCATGCCGATTTTTTCAAATCGACCTTGCCAGCTTCTCCCACGGACAGAGAAGTAGTAACAGCTGCAATTCAAAAATTGTGTCCGGATCAAGTCATTGTCCTGGTGCCCTTGTCACAACAGGGAGAAGGGTTTTATTCAAGCCTCTTCGTAGTTCCGAAGCCGGACGGCTCAGCCAGACCAATTTTAAACCTGAAATCTCTGAATCTCTACCTGAAAAGGTTCAAGTTGGAATCTCTGAGGGCAGTGATTTCCAGTCTGGAGGAAGGGGACTTCATGGTGTCAGTGGACATAAAAGATGCCTACTTACATGTCCCCATTTATCCTCCTCCTCAAGCTTATCTGAGATTCGCAGTACAGGATTGCCATTACCAGTTCCAGACGTTGCCGTTCGGACTCTCTAAAGCACCGAGAGTATTCACCAAGGTGATGGCAGAGATGATGGTCCTCCTTTGACAGAAAGGAGTCAATATAATCCCTTACCTGGACGATCTCCTGATAAAAACGAGATCCAGGGAACGGTTGGTGCAGAACATTGCACTCTCCCTGTCCATACTCCAACAACACGGTTGGATCATGAATTTTCCAAAGTTGCAGTTGGAACAGACGACAAGATTGTCCTTTCTGGCGATGATACTGGACACAGAAGTACAGAGGGTATTTCTACCAGTAGAAAACGCTCTGGAAATCCAGAGAATGGTCAAACAAATTTTCAAACCAACAAGAGTGTCGATCCATCAATGCATTCGGGTGTTGGGAAAGATGGTAGCGGCCTACGAGGCCATACAGTTTGGCCGATTCCATGCCAGAGTATTCCAGTGGGACCTGTTGGACAAGTGGTCCGGATCCCACCTACACATGCACCAGAAGATAATCCTGTCTTCCAGAGCCAGGATTTCGCTCCTGTGGTGGCTACACAGTTCTCACCTACTAGAGGGACGCAGGTTCGGGATTCAGGACTGAGTCCTAGTAACCACGGATGCAAGTCTCTGAGGCTGGGGAGCAGTCACACAGGAAAAAAGCTTCCAAGGAAAATGGTCAAGTCAGGAAACCTGTCTTCACATAAACGTCCTGGAATTGAGAGCCATTTACAGCGGCCTTCTACAAGTGGTACATCTTTAAAATCAACCCGTGCAGATCCAGTCGGAGAATGTAACAGCAGTTGCGTACATAAACCGCCAGGACGGAACGAAAAGCAGAGCGGCGATGGCAGAGGTGACAAAGATCCTCTGGGCAGAAAGACATGCAAAAGCTCTGTCGGCAAAATTTAATTCCGGGAGTGGACAACTGTGAAGCAGACTTCCTCAGCAGACACGATCTCCATCCAGTGGGGCCTCCACCAAGAAGTCTTCGCAGGGGTGGCAAGTCTTTGGGGAGTGTCTCAAGTAGACATGATGGCTTCTCGTCTCAACAAGAAGCTTCAGAGATATTGTTCCAGGTCGAGAGACCCTCAAGCAATAGCAGTGGATGCACTGGTGTCACAGTGGGTGTTTCGGTCGGTGTATGTCTTCCCTCCACTTCCACTAATACCAAAAGTTCACAAGCTCATAAGAAGAACAAGGGTTCGAGCTATCCTCATTGTCCCAGACTGGCCAAGGAGGGCTTGGTATCCAGATCTTCAGGAGTTGCTCATAGAAGGTCCTCTGCCTCTTCCTCTTCGCGAGGACCTGCTGCAGCAGGGGCCGTGCATGTATCAAGACTTACCGCGGCTACGTTTGACGGCATGGCTGTTGAGCGCAGGATCCTAGCCCGAAAGGGTATTCCCAAAGAAGTCATCCCCACTCTTATTCAGGCCAGGAAAGGAGTAACGTCTAGACATTACCATTGTATTTGGAGAAAGTATGTGTCTAGGTGTGAATCCAAGAAGGCTCCTACGGAAGAGTTACAGTTGGAACGTTTTCTCCATTTTCTGCAGGTGGGTTTGGATGCGAGCCTAAAATTGGGTTCAATCAAGGTCCAGATTTCGGCCTTATCAGTTTTCTTTCAAAAACAATTGGCCTTCCTTCCAGAAGTTCGTGAAAGGGGTGCTGCACATCCTACCTCCATTTGTGCCTCCGGTGGCACCATGGGACCTTAATGTGGTGTTGCAGTTCCTTCAATCGGATTGGTTTGAACCTCTACAGGAGATAGAATTGAAGTTTCTCACTTGGAAAGTGATCATGCTGTTGGCCTTGGCATCCGCAAGGCAGGTGTCTGAGTTGGGGGTCTTGTCTCACAAGAGCCCTTACCTGATCTTCCATGAAGATAGGGCAGAGTTAAGAACGTCCTGTATGCTCCCAACAAGATTGGGTGTCCTGCTTCTAAGCAGACCATTGAGCGCTGGATCAGAGCTGGATTCAGCACGCTCATTCCACAGCAGGATTGCAGATACCGAATTCGGTAAATGCCCATACTACTAGAAAGGTGCAACACTATAAATTGGAGGGTTCTGCGCACTGAGTGTCTTTATTCTATAGCTAGCCGGGGTGTGCTGCTCGTTCTGATGGGTGTTCCAACCCACCTATATGTAAATGGAGAAGCTTAGTGGATATACCACAATAGAACTGCGCTCAACCCCTAAGGTGTGTGTGTTTAGCTAATGAATGCACATCAGATGTAATAAAGGATAATGTATGAACAGACCCAAATTTGAGTTTGCACTTGGATATAGAAATCACAAAAATAACAATATGATGCGAATTAATTATTGTGAGCCACTGTATTTATTGTATACTGGCCAATCTAAAGGTGTGCGGTTAATGCCCAGGGTGGGCGATATTGTCTCTTATAAAGTTCATGCAGGTGGGCGATATTGTCTCTTATAAAGTTCATGCAGGTTATAATACAGACTGCGGCGTCCCACACATCTGCTGTTGAAAAGTCTTTAGGAAAAAATAATAATAACAAATGCTGGTGTTGGTAAAAAAATCTTTAAAACCCTCACGATGCCCTGAGCTTACGGTGGTGGCATAAGTGGGGTAAAAAAGGGGGTCTCCGGACTGGTTTCCTCTCTCTGCCCCTGCTGCCCGTGGTGCGTCCTTGTTCAGACGCCCCCCGGGTGCAGGTCGGTCAGAGAGGTGGACCTGTCTAGCGGCGGGGAAAGGATTCAGATGCCGCTCTGCAGAGCGGCTAGCTGCGCCTCTCCCACCGCTTACAGAGAACTCACCTGTCGACCGCTCCAGCCGCACTCCGTCACCGGCTTCCTCCGCTGTCTGGTATCCTAGCAGCGCTGCTGGCTTCCAGGTTGGTCCGGTCACGTGACCGGGTCTTTTCGATGTGGGAAAGAGTCTTCCTGATGAAGTCTTTGAATCTGTAGTGGTTCTTTCTTTGTAGTTCCTCCAACGCGTTTCAACCTTTCGGTCTTCCTCTGGGAGTGCTTGAAGTGTCTAGATTGACATGATTTATATGTTTCTGAGGGGGCCATACCAGTTCTGATTGGATGAAGGATTGTATCACTGACTGGGCCTCTGACCTGTCTATCAAACTAGACCTGTTCTGATTTGTATGTTTCTGAGTGGGCCATACCAGTTCTGATTGGATGAAGGATTGTATCACTGATTGGGCCTCTGACCTGTCTATCAAACCAGACCTGTTTTGATTGGATGAAGGATTGTGTCACTGATTTGGCCTCTGACCTGTCTATCAAAGTCAGTGTGTTATTTCTCTAAAGTGGTAGGGTCCTATTTCCAAAATTAGAGTATGATGTGACATAGCTGATCTAGTATAATGTTTAGGAGAGATATACAAATAATAGTTATCTTATTTATGTATTTGTTAAATCCATGTTTGTAATGCCTCTGCATCATTATATATTAGAAATAAGTACCCTATATTAATATTTGTAGTTCTCCTGCTGATGGTGTCTAAAATGAGGAAAAGAGGTGTGTACAGTATTCGGATGATGTTGTGCTACTGTTGTAGTATCTGACCTTATTGTCTTTAAGATTATTTGCAAATGACCGACCTGATCTCATTGTCAATATTGAGACCCCTAGGGGCTAGGGTCCCCATATTGACAATCATGCTCAATTCTTCTTTGTTGATTTTGTGAATAAAGTCCCCTCCTCTCCAGTTTCTTTTCACCTCTTTTAGCCCCGTGAATTTGAGTAATGCGGGATCTGAATGATGGTAGTCCCTAAAGTGTAAAGATAATGGGTGTTCTTCCGTCCCCTTCCTGATGTTCCGTACATGCTCGGCTATTCTTGCTTTTAACGGTCTTATCGTCCTTCCTATATAGTGTTTTACGCACGGGCACTGTAATATGTATATGATGCCCTGGGTGTGGCATGTTAGCCTGTCCCTAATCCTAAATTAATAGTCATTGCTCACAGATCTCATGTTGCATGTGGGTGCAGTGCTTTTTGCGCCCGTGGTTTTGCATCCTATACAAGTCCCACAGTGGAAGAAACCTCCTTTCTTGTGCGTCCCATCTATTGTGGTTTGTGTTTTGTTTGTTGGTGGTATGCAGCTGTGTACTCATTTTTGTTTTATATCGGGGGCTTTTCTGTATACCACCTTTGGCTTTGGTGGTAAGATTTTGGCTAAGGTGTCGTCTTGTAGTAATATGGGCCAGTGTTTCTCAAGAATCTTCTTCACCTTGTTCGCTTGTTGTGAGAACTGTGTAATGAATAGAGGTTCTTCAGTGCTTGTTGCCTGTTCTGGTTTCTTGTATTCTAGAAGTGGTGCTCTATCATTTTCTCTCACTGTGGTGAAAGCCTTTTGAACTAACTCTGGGTGGTATTTCTTTTCTCTGAATCTATTGCTAAGTGTGGTCCCTTGTGTGTCATAGTCGCTGATTCTGGAGCAGTTCCTCCTTAATCTCTTGAACTGGCCCATTGGTATACCTTTGAGCCAGGTGGGATGGTACCCACTGGATGCCAAGATAAAGCTGTTGACATCCACAGTCTTATTGAATGTGTTGGTGTGTATGGCACCTTCATGTATAAATATATTGAGGTCTAAGAATTCTACTGTCTTGTTGCTATAGTTGGTGGTGAATTTCAAATGCCGATCATTCTGGTTGAGGTTGGAAATTAAGTTTCTGAGTGATTCCTCACTTCCCTGCCAAATGAAGAATATATAGTCTATGTACCTGGTCCATAGGACGAGACTTGCGCCAAGCTCCGGTCTGACCAGATGGTATCGTCTTCCCATTTGCTCATAAAGAGATTTGCGTAACTTGGCGCAAATCTCTTCCCCATTGCGGTCCCCGTGGTTTGGAGATAGAATTGGTTGTCAAACCATGCATAGTTGTGTGTCAATATGTATTTGATGCCCTCCAAGATGAAATCTTTGTTCTATAGTCATATCTGAATCGGTTTCTAAAAAATTTTTTGTGCTGCAGACTTCTTGTGAGTGGTCTATTATGGAATATAGAGAGGTGACGTCGCTGGTGACTAGCCAACAGTCGTCACTCCATATAATGGATTGTAATTTCTGTAGAATGTCTGTAGTGTATTTGAGATGCGATTTCTGTGATTTAACATATGGCTGTAAGAAAATGTCAATGTACTGGGATAAGTTTGAACTTATGGAACCTATGCCTGATATAATGGGCCTCTCTGGGGGCTTCGTCGGATGTTTGTGTATTTTGGGTAAGTAGTAAAATACAGGTATTATAGGGTGTAGTGTATTGAGATATGTGTGTTCTTGGATTGATAGGATACCTGTGTCCAGACCTGTTTTCAGAAGGGTCTGTAGTTGTTGTTGAAAAGACTTGGTGTGGTCTCCTTTCATTTTCTGATATGTTGTAGTATCGTTCAGGATTCTGTTGGCCTCTGCCATGTAGTCGTGTTTGTTGAGTAAAGGGGGGTACTCACGGGAGAGATGTGTGCTGAACGATCTTAACACAGACCGCTCAGCACACATCTCTCACCCCGCTCAGCACAGCGCGATGTGCTGAGCGAGGGGGAAAGCCGACGGGGGGCCGCTCACTTCACACAACGGTGAAGTGAGCGACTCGCTAGATTGAGCCTGCATGCAGGCTCAATCTAGCATCGGCGATAGCGATGTGCGGGGCCACGCATCGCTATCGCTGGAGGGCATACACACGGCAGATCCGTGCTTAAAATCTAAGCAATCTAGCAAGATTGCTTAGATTTTAAGCACGGATCTCTCCGTGTGTACCCCCCTTAACACTATCCCCCCTCCCTTATCAGCTGGCTTGATGATCAGGTCAGTGTTCTTGCATAGAACATTAAGGGCTTTTCTTTCATTGTTAGTGAGATTGAGTGATTTGGATTTGGTGATGGTATTGTCCAATTTCATAATGTCTTTTTCTACCATATTGGTAAAGGTGGCTATGTTATTGCCCATCATGTAACTGGGGTAAAACTGTGATTGAGGTTTCAAGTCGGTGTGTAAAAATGGATCCTTGTTACTGGGTTTGTGTTGTGGTATCGGTGTTTTATGGAAGTATTTCTTGAGGGTTAGTTTTCTGGTGAATTTTTGAATGTCCATGTATGTCTCGAATTTATTCATAGGTGGAGTTGGGGCGAATTTCAATCCTTTGTCTAGGGCACTGATCTGGTGAGTATCTAGTGTAAGGTTGCTCAGGTTAAATATGCCCTGTCCTTTCTTGTCCATGTTGTTCATGGTCCATGTTTTACTTTTTTGTCCTCCCCTGCATCCTCGTCTGGTTCGGATAGTTTCCTCTTTGTGGATTGATGAGGTGTTTTTACAGACTCTTCCTGAGGGTGGTTGCCTGTCACTATCCCTAAATAATGTTGTTCTCCACATAGTGAATGTTTATCTGTTGTGGTTGGTTCTCTAGTGGATGTAGTTGTGGCAATGTTTGCACTAAGGTCTGTAATTGGTGAAGTTGCTGTATTCAATGCTCTTATTCACCCGTATACAAGAGGTTAAAACTAACCTATCAACAATATATGAAAAAACTTCACACACAACCCCCAAAAATAGCTTCTACTGTTTCAGAGCTGGACATTAAAACACATCACTCGACTCTACAACCAGTACAGATTACGACACTTCCTTCTCCATCTATGATATAGAAGAAGATCCGTCACTAGAGGTAGCAAGACAATCCTTAGAACAAGGGTGGCTGGATACCGAATTAAGAGCATTGAATACAGCAACTTCACCAATTACAGACCTTAGTGCAAACATTGCCACAACTGCATCCACTAGAGAACCAACCACAACAGATAAACATTCACTATGTGGAGAACAAAATTTTTTAGGGCTAGTGACAGGCCACCACCCTCAGGTAGAGTCTGTCAAAACACCTCATCAATCCACAAAGAGGAAACTATCCGAACCAGACGAGGATTCAGGGGAGGACAAAAAAGTAAAACATGGACCATGAACAACATGGACAAGAAAGGACAGGGCATATTTAACCTGAGCAACCTTACACTAGATACTCACCAGATCAGTGCCCTAGACAAAGGATTGAAATTCGCCCCAACTGCACCTATGAATAAATTCGAGACATACATGGACATTCAAAAATTCACCAGAAAACTAACCCTCAAGAAATACTTCCATAAAACACCGATACCACAACACAAACCCAGTAGCAAGGATCCATTTTTACACACCGACTTGAAACCTCAATCACAGTTTTACCCCAGTTACATGATGGGCAATAACATAGCCACCTTTACCAATATGGTAGAAAAAGACATTATGAAATTGAACAATACCATCACCAAATCCAAATCACTCAATCTCACTAACAATGAAAGAAAAGCCCTTAATGTTCTATGCAAGAACACTGACCTGATCATCAAGCCAGCTGATAAGGGAGGGGGGATAGTGTTACTCAACAAACACGACTACATGGCAGAGGCCAACAGAATCCTGAACGATACTACAACATATCAGAAAATGAAAGGAGACCCCACCAAGTCCTTTCAAAAACAACTACAGACCCTTCTGAAAACAGGTGTGGACACAGGTATCCTATCAATCCAAGAACACACATATCTCAATACACTACACCCTATAATACCTGTATTTTACTACTTACCCAAAATACACAAACATCCGACGAAGCCCCCAGGGAGGCCCATTATATCAGGCATAGGTTCCATAAGTTCAAACTTATCCCAGTACATTGACATTTTCTTACAGTCATATGTTAAATCACAGAAATCGCATCTCAAATACACTACAGACATTCTACAGAAATTGCAATCCATTACATGGAGTGACGACTGTTGGCTAGTCACCAGCGACGTCACCTCTCTATATTCCATAATAGACCACTCACAAGGAATCTGCAGCACAAAACATTTTTTAGAAACCAATCCAGATATGACTATAGAACAAAGATTTCATCTTGGAGGGCATCAAATACATATTGACACACAACTATGCATGGTTTGACAACCAATTCTATCTCCAAACCACGGGGACCGCAATGGGGACGAGATTTGCGCCAAGTTAAGCAAATCTCTTTATGAGCAAATGGGAAGACGATACCATCTGGTCAGACCCGGAGCTTGGCGCAAGTCTCGTCCTATGGACCAGGTACATAGACGATATATTATTCATTTGGCAGGGAAGTGAGGAATCACTCAGAAACTTAATTTCCAACCTCAACCAGAATGATCGGCATTTGAAATTCACCACCAACTATAGCAACAAGACAGTAGAATTCTTAGACCTCAATATATTTATACATGAAGGTGCCATACACACCAACACATTCAATAAGACTGTGGATGTCAACAGCTTTATCTTGGCATCCAGTGGGTACCATCCCACCTGGCTCAAAGGTATACCAATGGGCTAGTTCAAGAGATTAAAGAGGAACTGCTCCAGAATCAGTGACTATGACACACAAGGGACCACACTTAGCAATAGATTCAGAGAAAAGAAATACCACCCAGAGTTAGTTCAAAAGGCTTTCACCACAGTGAGAGAAAATGATAGAGCACCACTTCTAGAATACAAGAAACCAGAACAGGCAACAAGCACTGAAGAACCTCTATTCATTACACAGTTCTCACAACAAGCGAACAAGGTGAAGAAGATTCTTGAGAAACACTGGCCCATATTACTACAAGACGACACCTTAGCCAAAATCTTACCACCAAAGCCAAAGTTGGTATACAGAAAAGCCCCCGATATAAAACCAAAATGAGTACACAGCTGCATACCACCAACCAACAAAACACAAACCACAATAGATGGGACGCACAAGAAAGGAGGTTTCTTCCACTGTGGGACTTGTATAGGATGCAAAACCACGGGCGCAAAAAGCACTGCACCCACATGCAACATGAGATCTGTGAGCAATGACTATGAATTTAGGATTAGGGACAGGCTAACATGCCACACCCAGGGCATCATATACATATTACAGTGCCCGTGCGTAAAACACTATATAGGAAGGACGATAAGACCGTTAAAAGCAAGAATAGCCGAGCATGTACGGAACATCAGGAAGGGGACGGAAGAACACCCATTATCTTTACACTTTAGGGACTACCATCATTCAGATCTCGCATTACTCAAATTCACGGGGCTAAAAGAGGTGAAAAGAAACTGGAGAGGAGGGGACTTTATTCACAAAATCAACAAAGAAGAATTGAGCATGATTGTCAATATGGGGACCCTAGCCCCTAGGGGTCTCAATATTGACAATGAGATCAGGTCGGTCATCTGCAAATAATCTTAAAGACAATAAGGTCAGATACTATGACAGTAGCACAACATCATCCGAATACTGTACACACCTCTTTTCCTCATTTTAGACACCATCAGCAGGAGAACTACAAATATTAATATAGGGTACTTATTTCTAATATATAATGATGCAGAGGCATTACAAACATGGATTTAACAAATACATAAATAAGATATCTGTATTATTTGTATATCTCTCCTAAACATTATACTAGATCAGCTATGTCACATCATACTCTAATTTTGGAAATCGGACCCTACCACTTTAGAGAAATAACACACTGACTTTGATAGACAGGTCAGAGGCCAAATCAGTGACACAATCCTTCATCTAATCAGAACAGGTCTGGTTTGATAGACAGGTCAGAGGCCCAATCAGTGATACAATCCTTCATCCAATCAGAACTGGTATGGCCCCCTCAGAAACATACAAATCAGAACAGGTATGGTTTGATAGACCGGTCAGAGGCCCAATCAGTGATACAATCCTTCATCCAATCAGAACTGGTATGGCCCCCTCAGAAACATATAAATCATGTCAATCTAGACACTTCAAGCACTCCCAGAGGAAGACCGAAAGGTTGAAACGCGTTGGAAGAACTACAAAGAAAGAACCACTACAGATTCAAAGACTTCATCAGGAAGACTCTTTCCCACATCGAAAAGACCCGGTCACGTGACCGGACCAACCCGGAAGCCAGCAGCGCTGCTAGGATACCAGACAGCGGAGGAAGCCGGTGACGGAGTGCGGCATGCGGCTGGAGCGGGCGACAGGTGAGTTCTCTGTAAGTGGTGGGAGAGGCGCAGCTAGCCGCTCTGCAGAGCGGCATCTGAATCCTTTCCCCGCCGCTAGACAGGTCCACCTCTCTGACCGACCTGCACCCGGGGGGCGTCTGAACAAGGACGCAGCACAGGCAGAGAGAGGAAACCAGTCCGGAGACCCCATTTTTTACCCCACTTATGCCACCACCGTAAGCTCAGGGCATCGTGAAGGTTTTAAAGATTTTTTACCTACACCAGCATTTGTTATTATTATTATTTTTTCCTAAAGACTTTTCAACAGCAGATGTGTGGGACGCCGCAGTCTGTATTATAACCTGCATGAACTTTATAAGAGACAATATCGCCCACCCTGGGCATTAACCGCACACCTTTAGATTGGCCTGTATACAATAAATACAGTGGCTCACAACAATTAATTCGCATCATATTGTTATTTTTGTGATTTTCTATATCCAAGTGCAAACTCAAATTTGGGTCTGTTCATACATTATCCTTTATTCCATCTGATGTGCATTCGTTAGCTAAACACACACACCTTAGGGGTTGGGCGCAGTTCTATTGTGGTATATCTACTAGAAAGGTGGGCTCATCCTGGGCGGCTGCCCGGGGGGTCTCGGCATTACAACTTTGCCGAGCAGCTACTTGGTCAGGGGCAAACACGTTTGCAAAGTTTTACAAGTTTGACACCTTGGCCGATGAGGACCTCAAGTTTGGTCAATCGGTGCTGCAGGGTCATACGCACTCTCCCTCCCGTACTGGAGCTTTGGTATAACCCCATGGTACTGAAGTGGACCCCAGCATCCTCTAGGACGTATGAGAAAACAGGATTTTAATACCTACCGATAAATCCTTTTCTCCTAGTCCGTGGAGGATGCTGGGCACCCGACCCAGTGCGTACTTTACCTGCAGTGGTTAGTTTTGTAGTTACACAAGTTCAACATGTTGTGGCAATTGTTGTGCGGCATGGTTGATGTGTGAGCTGGTATGAATCTCACCGTTAAATTAAAAGTAAATCCTTTCCTCGAAATGTCCGTCTCCCTGGGCACAGTTCCTATACTGAGGTCTGGAGGAGGGGCATAGAGGGAGGAGCCAGTTCACACTCTGAAAAAGTCTTAAAGTGCCCATGGCTCCTGCGGAACAGTCTATACCCCATGGTACTGAAGTGGACCCCAGCATTCTCTACGGACTAGGAGAAAAGGATTTACCGGTAGGTATTAAAATTCTGTTTTCTCAGATTTCTGCTAGGGTTGCTCAGACTGAATCTGCGACTCAGGTTTTACAGAAATCTATGGTGATGTGGTCTGGTTCTGTTACCTCAGGCCCCCCCTCTGTGGGTTCCCACAAACGTGCTCTTGCCCAGATCATACAAGATGACTCGGACACTGCAAAAGGGGTGCAATTTATGATAGAGGCTAGTAGAGATGTGTTGAATATTACTGACACAACACCTGAACAGGTGAACTAACACAACACCTGAACAACTGAATATTACTGACACAACACCTTACCTCAGTTCCCACAAACGTGCTCTTGCCCAGATCATGCAAGATGACTCTGACACGGCAAAAGGGGTGCAATTGATGATAGAGGCTAGTAGAGATGTGTTGAATATTACTGACACAACACCTGAACAGGTTGAGGAGGCTTACTTCACTGACAATGAGAAAGCCTCGCTAAGCTTCCCTGCGTCCAAAGAATTAAATGCTATATTTGAAAAAGCATGGGAAAATCCAGAGAAAAAATTCCAGATCCCTAGGGGGGTTCTGTTTGCTTTCACCTTCCCTGAGGAGGATAGAAAAAAATGGGAAACCCCACCCATAGTTGACGCGTCTGTATCAAGACTCTCAAAAAAGGGTGGTTTTACCTGTCCCAGGTTCAACCGCCTTAAAGGAGCCGGCTGATCGCAAGATTGATACTACGCTCAAATCCATGTACACGGCTTCAGGGGCGATACTCCATCCTACCTGTGCATGGATTTCCAAAGCTATAGTAAAGTGGTCAGGCACGTTACTTGAGGATTTGGATACGTTAGATAAGAGTGACATTGAATTGTTTCTCCGTAACATTCAGGATTCTGCAGGTTTTATGGTGGAATCCATGAAAGACCTGGGTTCAATGGCTGCAGGAATTTCTTCCATGTCCGTCTCGGCTCGTCGAGGACTGTGACTGCGCCAGTGGTCTGCCGACACAGAATCCAGGAGAGGTGTGGAGACCCTACCCTACCCTACACAGGTCAGGCTCTCTTTGGGGAAGCATTATATGCGTGGATCTCCACGGCTACAGCGGGTAAGTCCCCTTTTCTTCCCTCAGCAGCTCCGGCTACGAAGAAACCTTTTTCTTTACCGGCATCTCAGTCCTTTCGGGTTTCTAAACCAAGAAAGACCAAGCCGGCCAACACCTTCTTTAGAGGGGGCCGACCAAAATCCAAGAAACCTGCTGGGGCAGGTTCCCAAGAACAGAAGCCTGCTTCCGGTGCGCCAAAGTCCTCCGCATGGCGGTGGACAGCGCATCCTGGAGGTAGGGCCGGTGGGGGCGAGACTCAGACATTTCAGTCACGTCTGGGTGTCATCCGGCATGGAGCCCTGGGTGCAAGATATTGTGTCCCAGGCGTACCGGCTGGAATTTCAAGATCTTCCTCCTCATCGGTTCTTCACATCGGGCTTGCCGGCTTTGCTGGCAGACAGGGCTACCCTACCCTACTGGTACATTGTACCAGTCCCTCCTCAAATGCGGAACACAGGTCCGAACCTTTTCGTGGTACCGAAACTGGATGGTTTGGTCAGGCCCATTCTGAACTTAAAATCACTAAACCCTTTCTGAGGGAGTTCAAGTTCAAAATGGTGCCTCTAAGGGCAGTGATATCAGGTCTGGAAGAGGGGGAATTCCTGGTATCCCTGGATATCAAGTATGCGTACCTCCACATTCCGATTTGGCTGCCGCATCAGGCTTATCTCCGATTTGCTCTGTTGGACTGTCATTTTCAGTTCCAGGTCCTACCATTCGGCCTCTCCACAGCACCAAGGGTTTTCACCAAGGTGATGGCGGAGATGATGGTTCTCCTCTGCAGACAGGGGGGTAACATAATACTGTATCTGGACAATCTGCTGATAAAGCCATCGTCCAAGGAGAAATTGTTTCAGTCAATAGCTCTCACGACCCAGCTTCTCAAGGAACATGGGCCCTCATTCCGAGTTGTTCGCTCGGTAGCTGCTTTTAGCAGCATTGCACACGCTAAGCCGCCGCCCTCTGGGAGTGTATCTTAGCTTAGCAGAATTGCGAACGAAAGATTAGCACAATTGCGAATAGAAATTTCTTAGCAGTTTCTGAGTAGCTCCAGACTTACTCAGCCATTGCGATCAGTTCAGTCAGTTTCGTTCCTGGTTTGACTTCCCAAACACACCCAGCGTTCGCCCAGACACTCCCCCGTTTCTCCAGACGGGACTCCCCCGTTTCTCCAGACGGGACTCCCCCGTTTCTCCAGACACGCCAGCGTTTTTTCACACACTCCCAAAAAACGGCCAGTTTCCGCCCAGAAACACCCACTTCCTGTCAATCACAGTACGATCACCAGAACGATGAAAATTCCTTGTTATGCCGTGAGTAAAATACCTAACTTTTGTGTAAAATAACTAAGCGCATGCGCTCTGCGAACCTTGCGCATTAAGCGACTAATCGCAATATAGCGAAAATCGGCAACGAGCGAACAACTCTGAATGACCACCATAGTTGGATCCTGAATATCCCAAAATCACATTTGGAACCAACCAGGAGGTTGTCCTTTCTGGGAATGATCCTCGACACGGAGGTGCAGAGGGTGTTTCTTCCAGAGGAAAAGCGTTGGTGATAAAATCAATGGTCCGGGATGTCCTGAAGCCAGCCCGGGTGTCTGTGTATTGTCCCCTTATATACTTGTAGATGTTGATCATGTCCCCTCTGTCTCCTCTTTTCCAGTGTAAACATGCCTAGTCTTGCAAGCCTTTCCTTGTATTCCAGCGTCTCCATGTCCTTAATTAGTTTGGTCGCCCGCCTCAGAACCTTTTCAAGCTCCAGGATATCCTTTTTGTAATATGGTGACCACAATTGTACACAGTATTCAAGGTGTGGCCTCACTAGTGATTTATATAACGGGAGTATATATATTATGAGGCTCTGCAGTATGGGAGGTGTCACGCTCTCTTTCCAACTGGATCTCCTGGACAAGTGGTCAGGATCCCATCTACACATATACCAGAGAATACGTCTGTCGCCAAAGGCCAGGATTTCACTCCTCTGGTGGCTGCAGTTACCTCCCCTTCTGGAGGTCCGCAGGTTTGGGATTCAGTACTGGGTCCTTCTAACCACGGATGCAAGTCTCCGGGGCTGGGGCGCAGTCACTCAAGGGGAAACCTTCCAAGGAAGGTGGTCAGGTCTGGAAGCCGGCCTGCCGATTAAACTTTCTGGAACGGCACGTGACGAGTCCTTCTCTGAGGAGGTTTCTTTACAGGACTATCACTGGAGCTGGCAACTCAGTTGGCAGTCTCTCTCGCCCTCCTCCACAATTAGCCACGGGGTGAACACCAGCCTACCATTGCACGGCCCTCTATCGTAGACCCTCAACTTTCTCTTTTGGAACCGAGCTGGGTTCAAGTTTTTTTTCAGTCTGTGCAGGGTCTGATTCAAGGTTCTATCTCTCTACAGTGTAAACTTGAGCCTTCTTAATGATGGAGGTTCTCCTGGAGGGAGCACTCCCCTCATCTCGCGCTATGATTCTCAGTCCGACAACTTCTCTGACCTTGAGGATGAGGTATCGTAAACTTTGGAGGGCCTTTGACTCTGCTCCAGAAGATTGCTTAGGCCAGGTCAATGTGGCTTCAATAGTCCAAGCAGTTTGCTTGGCTTTACTCATCAAATATCAGAGGCGCCCCTCTTCAAACGGAAGAAAACCGAGCCAATGGTGTTCCCTCCCTTGGCTCAGCTGGAGGATCTCCTGGCGCAGGCCTTTACTCACCAAATTAATAAAAAAAATAAAAATACTGTATGACTGACTCTCATCCTTTTATCCTATCACACAATTGGACTGGAAACAGTGGGAATCACACTCTCCAGTGATTCCACCATGTTTTCCATTCCTAATGTGGCCTCCCTCAGGGACCCCACAAACAGGAAATTGCTAAATTTCCTGTTGTCAGTCTTCATTAATTCAGATGTGGCCTTTCATCCAGCCTTGGTTTTCGGATTGGGTAGCTAAAGCCATATGCCAATGGGCTAACTCCTTGGATGATGGACTTCGCTCTGGCACTTGCATATCCGATCTTCTTTCCATAGTTAATCATATTCAGGAAGCGGACACTTACATGGGTGAGGCTGCTATTGATTCTGGTGTCCTCTCCTCCCTGTTATCGCCTTCACCTGTAGCAGCCAGATGAGCACTCTGGCATGCGGATAATGAATCCGAAAAAAATGTGGAGGCACCACCGTTGTCTTGCGAGATCCTCTTCGGACAGGAGTTGGACAAAATCGTTGCCATCTAAGACCGCGTCCTTTCCCACTGCAGCTCCAAAGTTCAAGCGATGCTCCTTTCATCCACAGGGTAGAGCAAAAAGTCAGCCTTCCTCCAGATTTTAGCTCCTCGTTCACAAACACAGTCCCTAGGATTCCAGGCTTAGTCAAGCCTACCGACAAACCAACATGTAGTATGACAGGACGTGTCTTCCCCCGGGAACTTCCGAGGTGGATGGCCATCTCCTGCTTTTCACTGATGCCTGGGGCCGGTTGTAATGATGCCCGAGATTGCTGGCCGATCTCGGATGGTTTTTAAAAATCATGCCTTGTAAGTGATTGCCTCTTTAAAAAAAACTTCAGAGGTAGGCAGGTATCTCACACCTCCGGCGATCTCAGGCGTCATTACATCCGGCCCTTGGTTGGCTACTCAATTGATGTAAGTCCACCCTTGCTCCACCTCATGAAATGCCTAGGAGCTCTTCTGGACTCCAAAACCCAGTCTTTCCTCCAGGGACAAATGGGACTCTCTCCAGTCCCTAATCCAATCATTTCTCCACCAACGCAGGGTCTCGATTCACTGCTGTATGCAGGGTCTGGGAAAACTAATCACCCCCTTGGACATGGTGGAATGCGGCGCAATTCCATTCCCAAGTCCTGCACTTGCATCAATGGAACCGTTCTTCTCTGTCTTTCAAATCTCCCAGGATTGTCCTGTCACGGGAGACACAGATTTCTCTACTGTGGTGGCTCCAGTCCTCTCACCTCGTCAAGAGGTGCGCTTCCTGATTCAGTATTGGTTTCTCCACAACAGACCCTGGTCTCCGGGGCTCCGGAGCAGTAACTGGAAGTCACATCTTCTAAGATTGGTGGTCAGATTGGGAAGCATGCCTGTCAATCAACATCTCCTGGAACTTTGTCAGGTTCAGCACAAACCGGTGAGAGTACAATTGGACAATTCAGCCACAGTAGCCTACATAAACCATCAGGGAAGGTACCAAAAGACAGAGAACCATGTGGTAGGTCAGCCGTATCCGCCATTGCTGGAATGCTTCCATCCCACCCTGTTAGCTTTTTACATTCCAGGTGTCCAGAACCGGTAGGCGGACTTTCCCAGCAGACAAGACGTACACTCAGGAGAGTGGTCCCTTCATCCAGGGCTGTTCCAAATGTTGGTTCGTCACTGGGGCAGTCCAAAAATTTACTTGGTGACCTCAATACACAACAAGCTTCCCCACTACAATTCCCACACCAGGGATCTGGGTATCTTTTTGGTGGATGCTCTCACAGTTCTGTGAGCCTTTCACCTGGTATACCTCTTGCCCCCAATTCCTCTTTTTCCATGGGTACTTTGCAAGATGAAATTGAGACTGGCCACGGAGGGCCTGGTACACAGACTACACCCCACCCCCCAGCTCCCCATGGTGGCTACCTCTCAGGCCTGATCTACTCACAGGGCCCTTGTTTTCACCCCAACCTAGCTCATCTAGCTTTAATGGGGTGTCTGGCCCTTAAGATAAATGTTTGGATTATCTTCCTAAAGTTATCTCCAGTTTCCACATCAACCAGAAAATTGTGGTACCTTCTCTCTCCTGATATTCGTGTTCTTCTTTACTTACCCTTGATGTGGTCAGGGCTATCCGTACTTATGGTGAAGCTCACTTTGTTTGTGCTTTATGATTTCCAAATGCATGGCTGGCCAGTTTCAAAATGAACTGTGGCCCACTGGTTGCGTCTTTACCATTCTTCAGGCTTACCTTTTTGCTAATCAGCCATTCCTTATGCCGGTCAGGACTCACTCCACATGGTCTGTGGGGACTTTGCTGGTGGCATGCCGAGGTTCCTCTGTGGAGCAGCTACATAAGGTGGCCATATGGTCCCCTGCCCCCACACTCTTTTTAAATTCTACAGTTTTGACATCAATTGCGGTCTTTGGATGTAGAGTCCTCAATGCAGCAAAGGACAGCTTTGGATCGTCCCATGGTTTCGAGTGTCCCCCATTGTCAAAAGAAGGGGAATTTTGTCTTGCTTGTAAATTCCTTTTTCTGACTCCATGGGGGACACTGGGCGTCCAACCCTAATGCCCCTGTCTGGCTAAGGGATTTTTCCTTCTGGCTCCCCGTTCCATGGCAGTGTGTGTGTGTGTCTGTGTGTTACAGAGTCCTGAGCTCCACTTTATACCAATGGTTTCCAGTTTCTCCCATGGACTCAGAAAAAAGATAAGACAAATACCCCTTTTCATATTGTTCTGTTCAGTAGACTTGGCAGGAGATGACGCTGTCCATTGTTCTGTTTGTTTCTAATGAAAACACTGCTTAGTTCACACATTCGGGTAACCTCTCGAGTCTAGTTGACTACTATAGGGAAAAATTTGTACCCAGGTTTTATCTTTGAAATAAAATGTTATTTGTACTTTATAGTAGTTGTGTTGGTGTTTTGTGTTCTGTATTTAACAGTATGTCTGTAACGTAGTACATTTTATGTTTGTGCTGTTTAGATGTCATTTCATTATGGATCTTAAATGGTTTCTATTATGCTTTAGGTTCATGGCTCTTCTGAGGCTTTCTGGATCCTTGTGGAAGATGTGGACAGTGAAGTGATTTTGCACCATGAATATTTCCTTCTCAAAGCCAAATATGCTCAGGATGAGCATCTGGTCACGTTCTTTGTGCCGGTGTTTGAGCCCCTTCCCCCACAGTACTTCATTCGGGTGGTCTCTGACCGCTGGCTATGTGAGTATTCTGCGGCAGTGGTTGGTTTACTTATTTAAACCCCACATTTTCTTCAAAATGTTTTTCTATAATCCTGCTTGTGGACACTGGCAATGTGCTTAGTTTTACTTTAAACAGAACCACAGTATTAACTCTTTGCCTTGTATTTTGCAGCCTGCGAGACACAGCTACCCGTCTCCTTCCGCCACCTAATCCTGCCTGAGAAATACCCCCCACCCACCGAACTTCTGGATCTGCAGCCACTGCCTGTCTCTGCTCTAAGAAACAGCGCATTTGAGAGCCTCTACCAGGACAAGTTTCCTTTCTTCAACCCTATCCAGACCCAAGGTGAAGAGAATTGTGATGTTTCGTGGACCCTGCTATCCTGTTAAATTGAATTTTGTCAGCGAACTGATTAATATTCTCAATTTTCAGTTCCCAGACTAAACCTCAAATGTTTTCACTATTGTTTACTATTACCTGTTCTTTTATGTTAAGGAGATATTTAGCTGTAATCGTGGGTGGTTTTTATTAAAAAAAAAAGCAATTTTTGATTTAATGGAATAAGTTGCAGATTTATGTGATGCTGTTTATTAAAGTTACAAATGAAATGTAAAATGTCTTTACTTAGACTAAAGCTTTTAAGATGATTCTCTTGATGCTTTTATACCAACTCAATTAGTTTCTTGGAGCTGTTAAAAACCACCTGGCAGTTCTTGGAATGTTTTTGAGCATGTTGCTCTTGAGTAATTTTAAACATTTTAATGACTTTAATGTGAATGTTTTTATGCAGTGTGACCTTAACTTTTGGAGCTGAGAGCTTGTTAGAATGTTCTCTGACAACTAATAGTTTTGATGAACATCTAAGTTTTAAGACCAACAAATTTTAAATTCTGCTGGCAGCGTTGTAGCACTCGGGATGGCTTCATCTCTGTAACTGATGAAGAAGCCTAACTAGACGGAGTACCTATAACTGTAAGCTGCAAAGCCTGGCGAACCCCTCATTCTGTTGGTGGCTCATTTTTCGGCACCTTTTTATACCTGTATAAGTTGTAGAGCACCAAATGTTCATGAAGCCTATTTTAATGCTTCCCGTCCTTCTTTTTTTTTTTTTTCCCCATCCAGTCTTCAATACAGTGTATAACAGTGATGACAACGTATTTGTTGGGGCTCCCACCGGCAGTGGGAAGACTATTTGTGCAGAGTTTGCAATTCTTCGTATGCTCCTGCAGAACTCAGAGGGGCGCTGTGTTTATATAACTCCCATGGAGGCTCTAGCTGAACAGGTATGATATTTACATCCCATAACAATTGCGGTCACTGGCCTGTAAGCGTCCCACACACCCTTCCTTTTTATATTCCGCCTTTTTTTTTTTTTTTTTATTCTCGTCTCCCCTCAAAGCTGCAAGTCTTCATCGTGACTATGTCATGGCCTTTGTATTAAGACTTCTCTGTGAAATGCGCCCTCTTTAAATGTATCTGAAATGTTTCATCTGCTCTTTTCTCTGTGACAGGTCGTGTTCTGGTTGTCTGATTGCCTGATTGTTGCGTTTTGTAAACACGTTTGGTAATTCTTGGCACGTTCTGTAGGAAACTTGTCTCTCACTTGTCTCCCTTACAGCGGGCGTGTTTATCTCCGATATGTTAATCTTTCTAGTCGTCTCTTCAGTTTCTGGATTTGTGCGATCTCCCTGCCAACTGCGAAAATCTAACTTTGTTTCTTGCAGAAATTAGTTTCCTGAGTTGTGTTAAAGATGGTCCTGGAAATGCTGTACACATTTAGTGCTTCCTCCACCCACTCGCAAACTGCTATATTATTCCATTAGTCCTTTTTGTGCCTTCGTTAGCTGTAATTGTCAGCTGTTAAATCTGATTCATTTATGGAAATGTATGCTAATAGCACATCTTCACTCCCACAGAGCTGTTAGCTCGTGTATACAAAAGCATGCTTACAAATAGAGGGCCGTACATCTTTTGGTTTGGTTACATACAGATGTGTCCTTTATACATCTTAGCCGCATTGTGGTACAGCAGGTGCGTTTGAACGCTCGCACTAGCGAAAGCTAGGCACAGCATTATAAAGCTGTGGGTGCAATTGCTCTTACCCTGGTGCGGCATAGTGTTACCACGATGCGCACGTACGCTTTGCGGCATCAATGTAAAAGAACACATCTGTAATCTTGGGTTACTTTTTGGCTAATGTCAAACACCATTTTCATGTCTGAGCATTTACAGACTTCTGTCATTATTAATCATCCGTGCACTATGGGCGAAAATCCTTCTAATTTCAGTTTTAAAAGAATAATATGCTTTCCTCTATTGTCCTTAAGGAAGTTGTGCCCCAAAAACTTGGATTGATTTGTGTGTTTACGTCAAATCCTTTTGTCTTGATCCATTGAGGGACACCATAGACCCTGGTGTATGGAGGACTGAGACCAGGAGTTTGGCACTTTTTAATAAAACAAGAACACCTCCCCCTCCTACATGCCCTTTACAGGGAGCTTCAGTTTACTTTTTAGGAGTCCTACAGGACGGGAAAGACGAGCTGTACCTGTAAAACAGTCTTCCTAACAAAAAATTGATCTGCAGAGTCTGCCAAAGGAATTGGAGAAAAAAAAATTCAGTCCTCTCAATCATTTGATTTGTGGGGTATTCTCTGAAGTTCCAATCTTATGGGGGCAATATTATTTTATGAATATATTAGTGGGCAGAATAGACCAATATTAATTATATTAAGGGGATACGGTCGTTAGGTCGACAGTCATTAGGTCGACCACTGAATGTCGACATGCATTAGGTCGACGTGGTCAATAGGTCGACATGGCCATTATGTCGACAGGTCAAAAGGTCGACATGGCCATTAGGTCGACAGGTCAAAAGGTCGACATGGCCATTAGGTCGACAGGTCAAAAGGTCGACATGAGTTTTTCACTTTTTTCTTAATTTTGGGGATTTTTTTCATCTTTAATGATCCACGTGGACTACGATTGGAATGGTAACCTGTGCCGAGCAAAGCGGTAACGGAGCGATGCACCGTGCCCGAAGCATGGCAAGTGAAGCGAGCCATGCGAGGGGACACAGTGCATTAAGTCGGGTTCTCCGTCACTTTACGAAGAAAACTACACCAAAAACAGTCCAAAACACATGTCGACCTAATGTCCTTGTCTGCCTAATGCATGTCGACCTTCCATGGTCGACCTAATGATTGTCGACCTAAGTTGTGTCTATCCAATGACCCATATCCATATTAAGATGCCAATATTAAAGATGCTAAAAGGGCACAAAGTATTTATGTTGGCTTAAATAATAATTGTCACTGTAAATAGGGTTTACATAATGAAATGTGGTTTCTTTGGTCATGAATACACTTTTATGTTGCTATGAATTGGGCATGGTATTAATTGCTCTGCTGCCTTAGTTCTAGGTTCATTTGTGCCTGTGGAAACATGTTAATTAACAATGACCATGGGATCATTTTGGCTATTAATGATTTCAACTTTATAAAGCCAATGTTTTTATAAAAGCTCTGGTGGAAGCATGTTGGGCTTTTTACTTTTGGGGAGGAGGAGTATTTGCCTCTTGTTTTATGATAGTGGCGTGTAGTTGGTATAGTAGTTGTGAGATGCTGAGAGCTGTGCATATTGGAGAGTTAACAATGGGACTAGTGCCTTCTAATGGGCTCTTCTTACCCTGTTTTGCTGATGTAGGTATTTATGGACTGGTTTGAGAAGTTCCAGGACAGGTTGTATAAGAAGGTTGTCCTGCTGACTGGTGAAACCAGCACTGACCTGAAACTGCTGGGAAAAGGGAATATTATCATCAGCACACCAGAGAAGTGGGACATCTTGTCCCGACGTTGGAAGCAGCGTAAAAATGTGCAGAACGTTAGCTTGTTCGTCGTGGATGAGACTCATCTCATTGGTGGAGGCAACGGGGTGAGTAAATCTCAGCATTGATCCAGTGCCAGAGAAGCTTTTTAGTTATATGAACCGCATTCTTCCTACATCTTTGTTTGATACAGATCATTGTTACCTATAGGGGTCTCTGTCAAGATTTAGTTGTATGCTAGTTCATTTATGTGGCTTCTCTATGTATCCCCATAGCCTGTGCTGGAAGTCATCTGCTCCCGTATGCGCTACATATCCTCCCAGATCGAGAGGCCTATCCGCATTGTGGCCCTCAGCTCCTCTCTCTCCAATGCCAAAGATGTGGCACATTGGTTAGGGTGCAGTGCCACGTCAACGTTTAACTTCCATCCCAATGTGAGACCAGTACCCCTGGAGCTACACATACAGGTCCGTATAATAATGTTAATGAGTATTAATGTACTTTTACTCTGCTTTATTCCTGTCTTCTGGTTTTTCGATTCATAAATTGATATTGATGATTTGGAGTACAGTTCAGCATTGTCAGTGTGTGCTATCCTGTATAGGGGATGCGGGGGAACTGTAGGATTTCTAATGGGATGGGAAAGGAAGTTCTATTCTGTTCTTGTGGGATCTCTACAACCTAGTCAGATGAGCAGTACTTAGTTATAGGTTGGGTTGAAACTAACACTGGTAGACAATATTTTAAGTGAAGACATTTCTCTTTTTTTTGTAACTTTTTCATATCAAAGTCTTATATCAGTCCTTTGGCTTTTGAGTTAGAGGAGCTGCTCAGCTCTGACATTTGTATGGG
Organism: Pseudophryne corroboree; assembly: GCF_028390025.1. Taxonomy (NCBI): domain Eukaryota; kingdom Metazoa; phylum Chordata; class Amphibia; order Anura; family Myobatrachidae; genus Pseudophryne; species Pseudophryne corroboree. The sequence goes on from NC_086449.1 coordinate 150,009,506, forward strand.
GTACGCTCTGGTTTGTTGTTTTTCTTCCATTTCTAATTGATGGTAACTTGAGACTAATGGGGTCCTATCAAAGAAAGTTCGGAGCATAATTTTATACCACCATGGCATCTTATTGTTTTGTAAAGCTCCCCTATACTGTATGTCACTAATAAAGCTTTGTACAAGCTGCATGGTCTGTTTAATATTTTGTATTTCACTTATTAATCTCTGTTTTGGGTGGAGTTCTTTTTTTTTTTTTTTTAAGTTGTTCTCTCAATCCTCTAGGGCTTTAACATCAGTCACACACAAACCAGACTTCTTTCCATGGCCAAGCCAGTTTACCACTCCATTGTCAAGCATTCGCCCAAGAAGCCCATTATAGTCTTTGTCCCATCACGGAAGCAGACCCGGCTCACAGCGATTGATATACTCACCACATGCGCCTCTGACGTACAGCGACAAAGGTATGGTGCATGGAGAGAAGGGATTACTGGGAAGATGCAGCGGTTACTGATTTTTTTTTATTGTCTATTACCGGTTATTTATGTAGCGCACACATATTCCGCTGCGTTTTACAGAGAATATTTGGCCATTCACATCAGTCCCTGCCCCAGTCGAGCTTACAATCTATATTCCCTACCATTTGTACACGCACACACATTCACGCTAGGGTTAATTTTTGTTGGGAGCCAATTAACCTACCAGTATATTTTCTCTTTCATCCACTAGGGGACACTGGAGTCATATACAATAGGGGTGTGAAGCTTGCAACCGGAGGTGTGGCACAATCTAAAAATTAGCATTGTCTGCACAGCCGGCTCCTCCCCCTTCACATCCCTCATCCCTCAGTTTGAAAAATTGTGCCTAAGAGGTAACAGGCACTGAAGGGAGCTCCTAGCTCCGTGAATAATTTTTTTATCTTAATTTATTTTATTTTTATTTCTTTTGTCTTTTAATGACTGGCCCAATCCCTCCTAACTAAAAGGAGGGTGCAGGCTTTACAAGAGGTAAAACAATGCCCAATCCCACCTACATCAAAGGAGGGTGCAGGCTTTACCTAAATATTTTAAGCTATGTCAACCTAATAAAAGGGGGATAAAGGCTATCAGAATGGAGAGACAAGGATCCCAGATAAAGGAATCTGCATCTCTCTATGGAAAATCCAGAGCACAGAGTCAGCATTTACAAGGGCAGTGAGTACTGGTGATTTTATGGATTTCTTCTATTAGGGTACACGCTGCTGCATCCAGGCTCCCTGTAACTTAGGTCCTGGCACACTAGCAGCACAGCTCCCCCGCCGCCTCATCCCTCCCCCCCCCCCCTCCCCCCTCCTCACATCGCGGGCTCAAATACCGCCGCCAGCCCTCCCTGGCATCGGCTCCCAATAGTCAGCTCCCCTGCGCCTCCCCTTCCTCTACAGCGAGGAAGCGCACTGACTTCCTGCCGCACATTAATATAGGAGGGCTGGGGGAGGCTAATCGCGGCTGTCAGCGGAGGCACCCTCGCATACAGCGGGGACGCGCGCGTTGTCCTCCCGCCGCACACATCTCACTCTTCTCTCTCCCACCGGCAGTCAGAGGAAGACGGACGCGCCTGTCAGTTAACGGGGCGCTTAAAGAAGTACGTCCAGCCGCCCGCTCAGATGGTTCCTCGTCCCTTCCCGCCGCCAGCGGAGGGCTGAGGGGGATGACAACGGGTTAATTAAGCACTCAGTAATCTCATATATATATATATATATATATATATATATATATATATATATATATATATATATATATATATATATATATATATAATTAATAAATAATGGTGGCCATTAATAAAGAATAGAGGCGCCAAATGGATCCTCAGGCGTTTTTAACTTTAAAATAGGTAGACTTCCTGGCCAGTTACAGCGCCCTCTGCTGGAGCAATAGGACTCTGCTGCAAAGGATTTTTTCATGTATGATGACAGGCATTTTTATGCTTTAGATTTTCAAGGGACTTCTAAACTAAAGATCCCGATGAAATGATGGGAACGACTGGATCACAACCCCGACCTCAGAACTGAAATACAGTTGAGGGTGTAAGGGTTGCAACGTGGCTGGTGATATTATTATTATTATTATTATTATTATTTTCTCTGACGTCCTAGTGGATGCTGGGGACTCCGTCAGGACCATGGGGATTAGCGGCTCCGCAGGAGACAGGGCACAAAAATAAAGCTTTAGGATCAGGTGGTGTGCACTGGCTCCTCCCCCTATGACCCTCCTCCAAGCCTCAGTTAGGTTTTTGTGCCCGTCCGAGCAGGGTGCAATCTAGGTGGCTCTCCTAAAGAGCTGCTTAGAAAAAGTTTTTAGGTTTTTTTATTTTACAGTGAGTCCTGCTGGCAACAGGCTCACTGCAACGAGGGACTTAGGGGAGAAGAAGTGAACTCACCTGCGTGCAGGATGGATTGGCTTCTTAGGCTACTGGACACCATAGCTCCAGAGGGATCGAACACAGGCCCAGCCATGGAGTCCGGTCCCGGAGCCGCGCCGCCGACCCCCTTGCAGATGCCGAAAAGTGAAGAGGTCCAGAGACCGGCGGCAGAAGACTTTTCAGTCTTCATGAGGTAGCGCACAGCACTGCAGCTGTGCGCCATTGTTGTCACACACTTCACACCAGCGGTCACGGAGGGTGCAGGGCGCTGCAGGGGGCGCCCTGGGCAGCAATGAGAATACCTTGTTCTGGCTAAAAAATACATCACATATAGCCCCTGGGGCTATATGGATGTATTTAACCCCTGCCAGGCCTCACAGACACCGGAGAAGAGCCCGCCGAAATAGGGGGCGGGGCCTATCTCCTCAGCACACAGCGCCATTTTCCTGCTCAGCTCCGCTGCGAGGAAGGCTCCCAGGACTCTCCCCTGCACTGCACTACAGAAACAGGGTAAAACAGAGAGGGGGGGGCACTTTTTTGGCGATTTTTGATATATTAAGCTGCTATAAGGGAGACAACACTTCTATAGGGTTGTTCCTATATATTTATAGCGCTTGGGTGTGTGCTGGCAAACTCTCCCTCTGTCTCCCCAAAGGGCTAGTGGGGTCCTGTCTTCGATAAGAGCATTCCCTGTGTGTCTGCTGTGTGTCGGTACGTATGTGTCGACATGTATGAGGACGATGTTGGTGTGGAGGCGGAGCAATTGCCGGTAATGGTGATGTCACCCCCTAGGGAGTCGACACCGGAATGGATGGCTTTGTTTATGGAATTACGTGATAATGTCAGCACATTACAAAAATCAGTTGACGACATGAGACGGCCGGCAAACCAGTTAGTACCTGTACAGGCGTCTCAGACACCGTCAGGGGCTGTAAAACGCCCTTTACCTCAGTCGGTCGACACAGACCCAGACACGGACACCGAATCTAGTATCGACGGTGAAGAAACAAACGTATTTTCCAGTAGGGCCACACGTTATATGATCACGGCAATGAAGGAGGCTTTGCATATCTCTGATACTGCATGTACCACAAAAAGGGGTATTATGTGGGGTCTGAAAAAACTACCTGTAGTTTTTCCTGAATCAGACGAATTGAATGAAGTGTGGGTTAACCCCGATAGAAAACTGCTAATTTCAAAGAAGTTATTGGCATTATATCCTTTCCCGCCAGAGGTTAGGGCGCGCTGGGAAACACCCCCTAGGGTGGATAAGGCGCTCACACGCTTATCAAAACAAGTGGCGTTACCGTCTCCTGAAACGGCCGCCCTCAAGGATCCAGCGGATAGGAGGCTGGAAACTACCCTGAAAAGTATATACACTCATACTGGTGTTATACTGCGACCAGCCATCGCCTCTGCATGGATGTGCAGTGCTGGGGTGGTTTGGTCGGATTCCCTGACTGAAAATATTGATACCCTAGATAGGGACAGTATTTTATTGACTTTAGAGCAATTAAAGGATGCTTTTCTTTATATGCGAGATGCTCAGAGGGATATTTGCACTCTGGCATCGAGAGTAAGTGCGATGTCCATATCTGCCAGAAGAAGTTTATGGACGCGACAATGGTCAGGTGATGCGGATTCCAAACGGCATATGGAAGTATTGCCGTATAAGGGGGAGGAATTATTTGGGGTCGGTCTATCGGATTTGGTGACCACGGCAACAGCCGGGAAATCCACCTTTTTACCTCAGGTCCCCTCCCAACAGAAAAAGACACCGTCTTTTCAGCCGCAGTCCTTTCGTTCCTATAGGAACAAGCGGGCGAAAGGACAGTCATATTTGCCCCGAGGCAAAGGAAAGGGTAAGAGAGTGCACCAAGCAGCTTCTTCCCAGGAGCAGAAGCCCCCCCCCGGCTTCTGCAAAGCCCTCAGCATGACGTTGGGGCTTTACAAGCGGACTCAGGGGCGGTGGGGGGTCGACTCAAGAATTTCAGCGCACAGTGGGCTCACTCACAGGTGGACCCCTGGATCCTGCAGATAGTATCTCAGGGTTACAGGTTGGAATTCGAGAAGTCTCCCCCTCGCCGGTTCCTAAAGTCTGCTCTGCCAACGTCTCCCTCAGACAGGGCGACGGTATTGGAAGCCATTCACAAGCTGTATTCTCAGCAGGTGATAGTCAAGGTACTAGAGAGGAAAAAAAATAGAAGCGCTCAACACTAACTGACCCTGTGATCCAAAATTAAATCACAACCAAAGTGTCCAAAGGGATTTTTGATATAGTAAAATATATTTATTACAATACAATAAAATTAGCACAATAAACCAGATATATATCTGACATAAAAACCCTTATCCTTACTGAAATTATGTTATCAACAGATATTCTACATTCATATCAGTTACAAGTGTCCGCTAGATGACTAGTAGCAATATAGTTGTAACAATTGTTGCAATAGAGTAACCAAGCTGTTTATTTGGCACTATTGAATATATACTCAGACACAATTGTTAAATGTAGAATTAATTATAGATATGGAATACACTCATAGGCTCTATATACCAGAGCTGTATTCTGACACGTCTCTAAAGTTCCAGGAGCCGATGGCAGGTGATAATGAATAATTAAATTACCTCTCCGGTAAGGCTGGCTGGTCCCGAGCGTCCTCGGGTGAGTCCAGAAAGCCTAGATTGAACTGCAGAGTTAAAAGCACTAACCGTGCTAGCCGGGGTCCCGCTGTTGAGTCTGCTATCCCTGGGCGTGCACCGCCCGTTGCAGTTTGTAGGGAAAAGACAGGTAGATGACGGCTATATTGGAGAGCCTGCTGCAGGAAAATGCACCTTAGTGGAACTCCTCGATCTCCCTGGACTGGCACCGTCCGTTGGAGATGTAGGGGAGAGAGGCTGCTGGTTAACCACTGGTGCTGTGCGGAGATGGAAGTACGGCTTTATCCTGTCCTGGCTGACGCACTGTTTGCTCCCGTGAAAGAATTACCGGAGCCGTGCGGAGAGTATCAGATACAACAATCGGTCAGTGAGGCGTAAGGGGGAGGAGTCCTGACGCGTTTCGTCACGTGACCCGTGACTTTTTCAAAGATGACTCCAATAGCTGTGTGCACTCTACTCTATTTAAGGTATTCATAACAAATTACCCACAGGTTTATTCAATTCAATCAGCACAATCAGTAATTTACCTGTTACAAAATAATCCCTTCAGGACACCTTTGGTTGTTTTAAAACTAATTAAAAAACTATTTATAACGACGGTTAGGTGGAGGCTCTCTCTCTCTCCACAACAACTGTTTGTTAGTACCTATTGCAAGGCACCACATAGAACAGTGTAAGACAATGGCGGAGTTAATTTATACATAAAAGCAAATAGATATAAAAAAATATATATAAAGAAATATATATATATATATATATATATATATAATATTATATTAACAATAAAAATAATAAAGAATGAAATAAAAAGAGATATAATTGCTTTAATAATCATTCAAATTATTCAATTTATTATTATTTTATATTACTATTTTTAATTTATTATCTACATTCCATATTTTACTTTTTCTTATTTTTTATATATATCTTTAATCATTACTCTGGCAGCTGTCAACGGAAATCACAACGTAGATTAAATGTGAAATATATTAGATAAAAATACGTTAGCATAATAAAAATAAAAATAAAGATATAAAGATATAAAAAAATATATTTATATAAAGAATATAAATATAAATAAAAATGAAAATCAAAAATAGAAAATAGAAAAAGGTCACCAATTAAAACTAGAGAAATGAGCGTATAAACTAAGGAGACAGTATGTGCTGGGCCCAATAGTTCTATGGTACTAGTCCTGTTTAAGTACCCATAATTGTGATAAAGTCAATAATCATGGGTAAACCCATTTTAAAAGAGAGGGCTATAGATAGTTGTTCCAACTTCCACACCTTTTCCATGGGTGGAGAGATCAATAATCATTAATAATGCTCTAACGGTCCAATACGATATGATCTGCATAGGGAGCAGCTTCAAGAATAGGGAGAGACCCAAGGTTTCCCTATAATATAAGGGAAATCAGAGAGGACAATGGCGAAGTAATAGATGTGAAGTTGACTAAAAGTGAAGAGAAGAAAAGAAAAGGAGGAGGAGTGGACGGGGAGGTCGAAGTTCTATACGCTATATTATGGATCAATTTCGATATATTCGTTGAGGCCCTCAGGGCTGAGGGTCCGCAACCGGTGTATCCAGAAATTCTCCCTGCGGCATAATCTGCCAAACCTGTCTCCCCCTCTGATTGTAGTACTGATGGTTTCAATACCCACAATTACTAGACCTTTAGGGTCCTAATTATGGGATTGAAAAAAATGCCTTGAGAGCCCATGTTTAAGAAAGCCCTTTAGAATGTTACGCCTGTGTTACCCATGATTATTGACTTTATCACAATTATGGGTACTTAAACAGGACTAGTACCATAGAACTATTGGGCCCAGCACATACTGTCTCCTTAGTTTATACGCTCATTTCTCTAGTTTTAATTGGTGACCTTTTTCTATTTTCTATTTTTGATTTTCATTTTTATTTATATTTATATTCTTTATATAAATATATTTTTTAATATCTTTATATCTTTATTTTTATTTTTATTATGCTAACGTATTTTTATCTAATATATTTCACATTTAATCTACGTTGTGATTTCCGTTGACAGCTGCCAGAGTAATGATTAAAGATATATATAAAAAATAAGATAAAAAGTAAAATATGGAATGTAGATAATAAATTAAAAATAGTAATATAAAATAATAATAAATTGAATAATTTGAATGATTATTAAAGCAATTATATCTCTTTATTTCATTCTTTATTATTTTTATTGTGTTAATATAATATTATATATATATATATATATTTCTTTATATATATTTTTTTATATCTATTTGCTTTTATGTATAAATTAACTCCGCCATTGTCTTACACTGTTCTATGTGGTGCCTTGCAATAGGTACTAACAAACAGTTGTTGTGGAGAGAGAGAGCCTCCACCTAACCGTCGTTATAAATAGTTTTTTAATTAGTTTTAAAACAACCAAAGGTGTCCTGAAGGGATTATTTTGTAACAGGTAAATTACTGATTGTGCTGATTGAATTGAATAAACCTGTGGGTAATTTGTTATGAATACCTTAAATAGAGTGCACACAGCTATTGGAGTCATCTTTGAAAAAGTCACGGGTCACGTGACGAAACGCGTCAGGACTCCTCCCCCTTACGCCTCACTGACCGATTGTTGTATCTGATACTCTCCGCACGGCTCCGGTAATTCTTTCACGGGAGCAAACAGTGCGTCAGCCAGGACAGGATAAAGCCGTACTTCCAACTCCGCACAGCACCAGTGGTTAACCAGCAGCCTCTCTCCCCTACATCTCCAACGGACGGTGCCAGTCCAGGGAGATCGAGGAGTTCCACTAAGGTGCATTTTCCTGCAGCGGGCTCTCCAATATAGCCGTCATCTACCTGTCTTTTCCCTACAAACTGCAACGGGCGGTGCACGCCCAGGGATAGCAGACTCAACAGCGGGACCCCGGCTAGCACGGTTAGTGCTTTTAACTCTGCAGTTCAATCTAGGCTTTCTGGACTCACCCGAGGACGCTCGGGACCAGCCAGCCTTACCGGAGAGGTAATTTAATTATTCATTATCACCTGCCATCGGCTCCTGGAACTTTAGAGACGTGTCAGAATACAGCTCTGGTATATAGAGCCTATGAGTGTATTCCATATCTATAATTAATTCTACATTTAACAATTGTGTCTGAGTATATATTCAATAGTGCCAAATAAACAGCTTGGTTACTCTATTGCAACAATTGTTACAACTATATTGCTACTAGTCATCTAGCTGACACTTGTAACTGATATGAATGTAGAATATCTGTTGATAACATAATTTCAGTGAGGATAAGGGTTTTTATGTCAGATATATATCTGGTTTATTGTGCTAATTTTATTGTATTGTAATAAATATATTTTACTATATCAAAAATCCCTTTGGACACTTTGGTTGTGATTTAATTTTGGATCACAGGGTCAGTTAGTGTTGAGCGCTTCTATTTTTTTTTTCCTCTCTAGTTCATCAGTCTAGGAGTAACACACTACTCCTTATAGAGGCGCACACACTTCTGACACCTGGGATCTTATTTCTAAGCTATCAGCTTTGTAAAAAATTTTATTAAGATAATTGAGACACATTGGCGCAGCAAAAAAATCTCCCATAGTCAAGGTACCCCTCCTACAACAGGGAAAGGGGTATTATTCCACACTATTTGTGGTACCGAAGCCGGACGGCTCGGTAAGACCTATTCTAAATCTGAAATCTTTGAACCTGTACATACAAAAATTCAAGTTCAAGATGGAGTCACTCAGAGCAGTGATAGCGAATCTGGAAGAAGGGGACTTTATGGTGTCCCTGGACATCAAGGATGCTTACCTGCATGTCCCAATTTGCCCTTCACATCAAGGGTACCTCAGGTTCGTGGTGCAAAACTGTCATTATCAGTTTCAGACGCTGCCGTTTGGATTGTCCACGGCACCTCGGGTCTTTACCAAGGTAATGGCCGAAATGATGTTTCTTCTGCGAAGAAAAGGCGTATTAATTATCCCTTACTTGGACGATCTCCTGATAAGGGCAAGGTCCAGGGAACAGCTGGGGGACGTAGTAGCACTAACCCAAGTAGTGCTGCAACAGCACGGGTGGATTCTGAATTTTCCAAAATCTCAATTGACCCCGACGACACGTCTGCTGTTCCTGGGAATGATTCTGGACACGGTTCAGAAAAAGGTGTTTCTTCCGGAGGAGAAAGCCAGGGAGTTATCCGAACTTGTCAGGAACCTCCTAAAACCAGGGAAAGTGTCTGTGCATCAATGCACAAGAGTCCTGGGAAAGATGGTGGCTTCTTACGAAGCGATTCCATTCGGCAGATTCCACGCACGAACTTTTCAGTGGGATCTGCTGGACAAATGGTCCGGATCGCATCTGCAGATGCATCAGCGGATAACCTTATCGCCACGGACAAGGGTGTCTCTTCTGTGGTGGTTGCAGAGTGCTCATCTGTTAGAGGGCCGCAGATTCGGCATACAGGACTGGGTCCTGGTGACCACGGATGCCAGTCTGAGAGGCTGGGGAGCGGTCACACAGGGAAGAAACTTCCAGGGAGTATGGTCAAGCCTGGAGATGTCTCTTCACATAAATATACTGGAGCTAAGAGCGATTTACAATGCTCTAAGCCTGGCAAAACCCCTGCTTCAGGGTCAGCCGGTGTTGATCCAGTCGGACAACATCACGGTAGTTGCCCACGTAAACAGACAGGGCGGCACAAGAAGCAGGAGAGCAATGGCAGAAGCTGCAAGGATTCTTCGCTGGGCGGAAGATCATGTGATAGCACTGTCAGCAGTGTTCATTCCGGGAGTGGACAACTGGGAAGCAGACTTCATCAGCAGACACGATCTACACCCGGGAGAGTGGGGACTTCATCCAGAAGTCTTCCACATGATTGTGAACCGTTGGGAAAAACCAAAGGTGGATATGATGGCGTCTCGCCTCAACAAAAAACTGGACAGGTATTGCGCCAGGTCAAGAGACCCTCAGGCAATAGCTGTGGACGCTCTGGTAACACCGTGGGTGTTCCAGTCAGTGTATGTGTTTCCTCCTCTGCCTCTCATACCAAAAGTACTGAGAATTATACGGCAAAGGGGAGTAAGAACGATACTCGTGGCTCCGGATTGGCCAAGAAGAACTTGGTACCCGGAACTTCAGGAGATGCTCACGGAAGATCCGTGGCCTCTGCCTCTAAGACGGGACCTGCTTCAGCAGGGACCGTGTCTATTCCAAGACTTACCGCGGCTGCGTTTGACGGCATGGCGGTTGAACGCCGAATTCTAAGGGAAAAAGGCATTCCGGAAGAGGTCATTCCTACACTGGTAAAAGCCAGGAAGGAGGTGACTGCACAACATTATCACCGCATTTGGAGAAAATATGTTGCGTGGTGTGAGGCCAGGAAGGCCCCCACGGAGGAATTTCAATTGGGTCGATTCCTACATTTCCTGCAAACAGGATTGTCTATGGGCCTCAAATTGGGGTCCATTAAGGTTCAAATTTCGGCCCTGTCGATTTTCTTCCAGAAAGAATTGGCTTCAGTTCCTGAAGTCCAGACTTTTGTAAAAGGAGTACTACATATACAGCCCCCGGTTGTGCCCCCAGTGGCTCCGTGGGACCTTAATGTAGTTTTGGATTTTCTCAAATCCCATTGGTTTGAGCCACTCAAATCGGTGGATTTGAAATATCTTACATGGAAAGTAACCATGCTACTGGCCCTGGCTTCAGCCAGGAGAGTGTCAGAATTGGCGGCTTTATCGTATAAAAGCCCATATCTGATTTTCCATTCGGACAGGGCAGAACTGCGGACGCGTCCTCATTTTCTGCCTAAGGTGGTGTCAGCGTTTCACCTGAACCAGCCTATTGTGGTGCCTGCGGCTACTAGCGATTTGGAGGATTCCAAGTTGCTGGACGTTGTCAGGGCATTGAAAATATATATTTCAAGGACGGCTGGAGTCAGAAAATCTGACTCGCTGTTTATACTGTATGCACCCAACAAGTTGGGTGTTCCTGCTTCTAAGCAGACGATTGCTCGTTGGATTTGTAGCACAATTCAATTTGCACATTCTGTGGCAGGCCTGCCACAGCCTAAATCTGTCAAGGCCCATTCCACAAGGAAGGTGGGCTCATCCTGGGCGGCTGCCCGAGGGGTCTCGGCATTACAACTCTGCCGAGCAGCTATGTGGTCGGGGGAGAACACGTTTGTAAAATTCTACAAATTTGATACCCTGGCTAAAGAGGACCTGGAGTTCTCTCATTCGGTGCTGCAGAGTCATCCGCACTCTCCCGCCCGTTTGGGAGCTTTGGTATAATCCCCATGGTCCTGACGGAGTCCCCAGCATCCACTAGGACGTCGGAGAAAATAAGATTTTACTTACCGATAAATCTATTTCTCGTAGTCCATAGTGGATGCTGGGCGCCCATCCCAAGTGCGGATTGTCTGCAATACTTGATACTAGTGACCAGTGACGTAACATCCCTCTATACCATCATAAAACATGACCAAGGGACTGACAGTTCCAAACACTTTCTGTCACAAGATGCCACAATACCATTGGCACAGACTGACTTCATAATCAGGGCAATACAATTCATATTGGAGCATAACTATACATGGTTTGAGGACGAATATTACAAACAACAGACAGGGACCGCCATGGGGACCAGGTTCGCACCAAGTTATGCGAATCTTTTCATGAGCAAGTGGGAGGAGGATCACATCTGGAAGGGGCATGACTTTGGGGCGAACCTGGTCCTCTGGCGCAGATACATTGACGATATCATACTTGTATGGAAAGGGACAGAACATGACCTAAATACATTCCCACTATACATCAGCAACAACGATAGAAATTTACAATTCACCACTAAGCACAGCAAGACACAAGCAGTTTTCCTTGACTTAGACATTTACATCAAGGACAATCAGATCCACACCCGCACACATCACAAACAGGTGGACGTCAACAGCTACATTTTATCCACAAGTGGCCACCACCCGAATTGGCTCCAAAGCATCCCGACAGGACAATTTACACGACTAAGAAGAAACTGCACACAAATAGAAGACTACCGTACACAGGGACTAGACCTCAAACAAAAATTTATAGACAAAAATTATGATAAAGAAATTGTACACAAAGCTTACAAAAAATTGGAAAACACAGACAGGAAAGATCTTCTTAAATACAAAGAAAGGGACGAAAAACAAAACAATAAGGACATCTATTTTGTTACACAATACAACACTGGAGCAGGTCAAATAAAACAGAGTATATTAAAACACTGGACGATCCTTATGCAAGATGAAACCCTAGCAAGAATACTACCCTCACAACCCAAAATAGTATACAAGAAAGCCCCAGATCTCAAGGACAAACTTGTACACAACCACATTCCACCAACCAGACCACAACAGACAAAATTACACGGCACAGGGAAGAGGCAGGGATTCCATTATTGTGGATCATGTCTAGGTTGTAGAACATCCAACTCAAGATCAACTAAAGGAACCACTGAGTTCACATCGAACACCACAGGTCAGAAATACACCATTAGGGAAGAAATCTCCTGCCACACAAAAGGGGTTATATATCTGATCACATGCCCGTGCGGACTACAATATGTCGGGCGTACCATTAGAACACTTAAGATCAGGATCTCTGAACACATCCACAACATAAAGAAAGGCTATGAACAACACAGCGTCTCACAACATTTCAAGGAGACACACATGCAGGACCCATCCAAAATACAATTCATAGCAATACAACAGGTTACTAACAACTGGCGAGGGGGGGATTATGTGAAAAAAATCAATAGAGAAGAACTCAGGTGGATCTTCAATCTAAAGACACTCGCACCACGAGGCCTTAATATAGAGTACAACACGACCACTGCCATGTAAATCACAGCTACAGCAAAAATAATGTACCTGCAATCCTATCCCCACCTGCCCTTTCATCCCCCCCCCCACACTCGCTCATCCTCAATGTTCATATTAACAAAATCTAGCTAGGTACTGCTGACACTTTTGGTGCAGCATACAATACACGCACCAGAACAATTTACTAGAATCAGCAACAGCCATTTAGTACAAGCTGATCCCACATCCCCCCATTTGAGACCTTCTGCACCACTTCCCTCCCCAATATGGGCCAGTCATCGACACATACCACCATATCACCCTGGTCCGCAATCATCAGTAAAGGACATATACGGCCACACAATAACAACACACATGCAATATATTAACAAATATCCAACCATGTTCACAGTACCATTAACTGTGACAATTACGACCACACAATAACAACACACATGCATTATATTAACAAATATCCATTCATGTTCACAGTACCATTAACTGTGACAATTCCTTCTATCACAATATAGAAAATATTCACAGTATCACTAACGGTGACAATTTCTTTATATCACAACAAAAAACATTCAGTATCTCCCCTCCAACAGTACATTTTTTGGTACACAACCTTCTTCCACCATGCAGGTTAACACACATCAACATAAATACAAGGTTTCCTATGTAAAGGATATCCGATTAACACCCAATTCATGTACACAATCAAAACAGTCACACATCCAATCACTGACACCTAATCTGGATGATTGACATGTCCGCCTCCCAATCAGAATAGAGATTGGGACACCGAGGAAGGACCAATCAGGAAAGCGATCACAGCATAAATAAGCCACTGAACACCATATGGGTAACCCTAGAAAAAGGCATCAGTGCTGAAACGCGTTGGGACCCACAGACTTTACTACCGACATTGCCACATACATTCTCCTCTCTCCGGCTGGAGAAGGAGACGCTTCCGCACACATCGCGCTCACGTGACCCGGCACGTGACGCGCGAACCAGGAAGTCAGAGGACGGGACGGGAGTTTAGGAGACCGGCATTTACAGACAAGGTGCGCGGCTTCTGAGACACGGAGGACACCCAGAGAGGATACATCGAGGAACACAGGCTTGAGGACGGCTAAGAACTGGTCACCGGCGGCAGGTAGCACCTGCCCCCGGCGGTAAGTTTCATTACACAGTATATGACCACGCCACTCGTTGCCACACACGGAAGGGTCTGACAGGCGGGACGCCGCACTAGTCACACCATAAACTTAACCACAAACCTAACAATAGACACAGCATCAGAGGATACATAGGACCATCCACACCTATGGTAAAGGTGGCCCCTAGGGCATACCTAACATTTACCTGAGCTGTAGCTCCATCAGTATACCAATAGGAGGGTATACTCAGAGAAAGGGTAGTCTGCAAGACACACCTGATAAGTGGTGAACCAACCTGGGACATTCATTATTGACTATGGAATATTAATCCTATTACATCCAAATAAAATCCTATATTTCATTTACATCGAGTGATCATTACCACATCCCCTACAAATAGATACACAGAGAACACATCACTTCACACACCACCATCCACCTCTCCAATCAATCCAATCCCTCGCACACCCTTTAGAGCGCGCTGACCACCACGAAATACGCAATTGTAACAGGAGGTGGGACACCTCCAGGTCAGCTGCACACTCAGCCACCATCCCCCAATGTGAGCGCAGCCTTCAACCATATTTAATACTTGTACATAGTTATTGTTACAAAAAATATCGGGTTGTTATTGTTGTGAGCCGTCTGTTCAGAGGCTCCTACGTTTGTCATACTGTTAACTGGGTTCAGATCACAAGTTGTACGGTGTGATTGGTGTGGCTGGTATGAGTCTTACCCGGGATTCAAAATCCTTCCTTATTGTGTACGCTCGTCCGGGCACAGTATCCTAACTGAGGCTTGGAGGAGGGTCATAGGGGGAGGAGCCAGTGCACACCACCTGATCCTAAAGCTTTATTTTTGTGCCCTGTCTCCTGCGGAGCCGCTAATCCCCATGGTCCTGACGGAGTCCCCAGCATCCACTACGGACTACGAGAAATAGATTTATCGGTAAGTAAAATCTTATTATTGATATTATTCTTAATTTTTATTTTATTTTTGTGTTTTGTATGTACTGGTTAGTAAGATCCAGCCAGATGAATCCAGTATACCTTTACTCCCGCCACCCGTTCCCGTCTTTCTGTCCCTAATAAAAGGGGGGGAAAGCACTGAGGAGCGCTCTATGGGGTACGGTCTTTAAAAGAATCACGTACCACCAACACTGATTATGTTTGCACAAAATTTAGTAACAGGGTGAGCAGCTCCCGGCTATGCGTGGCCTGTCTAGTTAAGGGCGCCCGGCACGGGAGGAAGGCTCCGCCAAGGTCATGGGAGCAAGCCCTAACAGGCATCTCAAGATACCTATCAAAAAAAAAAACACCCGTTACGGTCTTTCTGTTCCTATTATAAAGGTGGAAAGCACCGAGCAGCGCTCTCTGGAGTACGGCTTCAAATGTTAAAAGCACTTACCAAGAGCTTAGTTTGTGTGCACAAACGGTAATAAGATCAGCGCTAGTTTGGGTGACTCCTGGGTATGCGTTTCCTGTTTATTTAAAGGCGCTCAACATGGGAGCAAGGTTTCCGCCGCGGTCAAGCTCTGACAAAGCTTTCAAAAGCAATGTCAAAATTCCGCAAACAGCAGTCAAAGGGGCTGAGGGATTATCAAAGACCATGGAGGTATTCTGATTTAACTTAATCCCTCCTGCACAGGCATTATGCAATGTGAGCAGGGCATTTTGGAGAACCCTCCCCATCTTACACAAAGGAGGATGAGGGTCTTATTATAGATGAAAGGGCGAGATAATTGAGTCTGCCTTGGATCAGGAGCTTAGATTCCCTTATAAAAGCGGTTATGTAGATGCTACGCTTCCTGACGTAAGGAGTTCAGGAACCAGAGAGTTTTCAATTTATTCGTATCCCTCTCCTCGTTGACAAATGTCACCTATACCTAAAGTGACCGCCTTAAAGGATACGTCATGTCGCAGGGTGCACACTGCATTAAAATCATTTTATAACAGCACATTTGTCGCATGGGCTGGGCGTAAGAAAGTCGCCTAGAGGAAATTTCTCAGTTATCGGAGCATATTCGAAAATCAGCGATTTATATGTGTCAGACTTCAAGGGTTGCTAGTAGAATAGCGTCCCGTATCTCGATTTCGGACATTTCCACTAGAAGAATTTTGAATTTTCTGGCTCAGAGAATGGCTAGTGGTCTCCGATTCCCGGAGTAGAGGCTATTCCATTTTGGGGTTTAGATGTTATATGATGAGTTCGACAAGTAGATTTTACAGGTACCTACAGTGAAATCTACCGTTCTACCTATTTCTTACTCAAGCACCACTTCACACGTTAGAGGAGGTTGCTCGGGACCAGTGTTTAAGTTCATTCGATCGCTGTCGTACCAAGCCAGAAGACAGTCGACACCAGAAAAGCATGAGGGTCTCCCTGCTCACCTAGGGTCCACTTTGGGGACGTCTGGGCCAAGACATCACCAGACGTCTGGGTCAGCAGATATTTCCCAGGGTTACAGGATAGAGTTACAGGAGTGTACACTCAGGCTGTTTATTAGCAGTGCGAGGGCCTAAGGTGCCCATTGCGAGCACGAGCGTTACAGAAGGCAAATTCAAAGACTCCTAGATACAAAGGCTTAAGTGGCCAGTCCCTGACCCTCAATGAGGAACGGGATTTTATTCAAAACTTTTGGTAATGCAAAATACCTTCATATTCCGATTGGGACCCCTCACCAAGCTTACTTAAGATTTGCGCCAGTGTGGAATTACTACCGAATCAGGGCCCTGCCATTCGGTCTATCATCAGCCCCAAGAATCTTTATAAAGATCATAACAATAGTGGTGACAGCATTGAGACAGTTGAGGGTCACGATCATACCTTCTCAAGATGATCTACTGATATAGACCTCATCTCAGAAACAGCTGATAGAGGATGCTCAGCATCTCATCAAAGTAATCCAACCTCATGCTAAATCAACGGACTCAATTCCTCTGTCTCATATTGGACACTATAAAATTGAGAGTATTCCTACCAGAGCACTAGATCAAGGACCCACAAAGGTTACTGGCTCAGGTACTAAGGACACAGACTGTTTCTCTACACCTCTGTGTGCTACTTCTCGAGAAGAGGGTGGCGTCATTCACAGCTCTCCGGTACAGCAGACTTCATTCCCGAACATTCCAGATGAAACTCATTGCTCAGGGAGCAGATTCGCAATGGCTTCTACATCAAAGAATCCAACTTCCTCCACACATACGAACCTACTGATTTAGTGGTCGTTGCACAAGAATCTCGCAGCATGCAAGAGATTCGGCATTTGGGATTGGAGGATCCTGAAAACGAACGCCAATCTCAGAGGTTGGGATGCCGCTCTAGTGGTACAAAGTCCTAACGGTTTGCAGATTCCAGATGGAATAAATCCAGTCAGTTATTGCCGGCTTAGATCATGAAGGGCAGCCTGCCCAAATACATTCTCGAACTGAGAGCAGTTGGCGGTGCGCTTCTCTTAGCCGCAGACCTAGTCATGGGTCAACACTTAAAGATACAGTCGGACAATGTCACGACGACTGCTTGCATAAACCATCAAGGGGGAACAAAGAGCAGGATGGCGTTAATGAAAGCCACAAAGATCTTGTTGTGGGCAGAAAGGCGAAACATCATCCTCTCAGCAGTGTTCATTCCAGGTGTGGGAAACTGGAAAACAGATGATCTCAACTGCCAGGACATGCATCCGGGAATGTGGTGCCTACGTCCACAGATTTTCGACAGGGTGGTGAGGAGATGGGGTCTACCTCTAGTCGATCTAATGGCGTCTCGGCGAGACCATCAGCTGCCCAGATCTGTGTCCAGGACAAGATATCCAGCAGCAGCAGGAGTGACCGCAGTAACACTTCCTTGGTGTCACAAGAGGGTTTTTATTTCTCCACCTTTCCCCCTCATACCCAGGGTTCTGTAACGGTGGAACCGAGAATGAGTACGGGCAATTCTAATGGCACCAGATTGGCCCCACAGGAGTTGGTACTCAATCCGGCGAGGGTTACTGGTGGAAGATCGTTGGCGATTACCTCAAAGGGAGGACCTGCTATCTCAGTGACTGTTCCAAGATTTAACGGCGGGACTAATGTAACCCGGATCTTAACACACAGAGGGATACCAAGAACGACCGTTCCTACGATAATTACCGCTAGGAAGCTGGTCACAGCCATACACTACTACAGGATTTGGAAGAGGTACATGGACTGGTGTCAATAACGTGGGTGGAATTCGACGAACTTCCACTTATCCAGACTTTTGCTGTTCCTTCGGACGGTCTGGATGTGGGACTGAGGCTGGGCTCTCTGAACGTTCAGGTTTCGGCTCTCTCCATCCTATGTCAACAAGCGTTTGGCATTCTTGCCAGAGGTTCGGGCTTTTTTTACGGGGGGTTCTGAGGATACAACCCCCTTTTCGCCCTACGAATGCGCCATGGGACTATAATGTGGGCTGGAATTTTTCAGATCTCCAACATTTGAGTCGTTAGCAATAACAGAGCTGAACTATACCTTTGACAGGGTCACGTTATTGCTTGCCTTGGTTTCGGCCAGGCGGGTTTCTATGTTGGGAGCCCTATCGTAGGAGTCCTTTGAATGTCGCATGGGGTTAGAGCAGAACTCCGTACAAGAACAGGTTCCTTCCTAAGGTGGTTTCGGGGTTTCACGTAAACCAGCCAATTGTGGTTCCATCTTTTCAGAGTCTCACAGATGGGGATGTTTCTTTGGCTGTTATCCAAGCTTTCCGGGTATACGTACAAGTTACGTCGGCCTTCAAACTGTCGGACCATTGTTTGTTCTTTGAGGGTTGGCCAGCATCTAAGCTGCTTTTGTCTCCATGGATTCGACTTGCCATTTGGCAAACGGGTTCCGGCTCATACGGGTGCTCCTACCAGATCAATGGGTGCCTTGTGGAGGGCCGTCAGAGGTGGTTTCACTACTCAACTTTGCAGAGCGGCGACGTGGTCCTCAACCCACACGTTCGCGAAATTTTACAAGTTTGATGCCTTTGCGTCCGGACACTCTAAGTTCGGACGTTTAGTTTTGCAGACCACTGACAGCACACCCTCCCTGGGGGATAACTTTGGGACGTCCCCTATTGTATATGACTCCAGTGTCCCCTAGTGGATGAAAGAGAAAAGAGGATTTTGGTACTTACCGATAAATCCATTTCTCTGAATCCTCTAGGGGACACTGGACGCCCGCCTCGGTGCTGTCAACCTGCTGTGTTCAAGGTTCTTGTTCAAACATTTTGTGCAAACAGCATTGGTTTTTCTGTTAAGAATTACTCGGAAGCTGTTTGATGTTTGATATGTGGTACGGTTCGGTTCCTCGCCATGTGCTCTAGTTTCATGTCCTGCTCTCTCTCGGTCAAATTTTCCAAACTGAGGGATGTGAAGGGGGAGGAGCCGGCTGTGCAGACAATGCTAATTTTTAGATTGTGCCACACCTCCGGTTGCAAGCTTCACACCCCTATTGTATATGACTCCAGTGTCCCCTAGAGGATTCAGAGAAATGGATATATCGGTAAGTACCAAAATCCTCTTTTTGGATTGTGGGAGGAAACTGGAGTACCCGGAGGAAACCCACGCAAGCACGGGGAGAATATACAAACTCTGCAGAGTTAGGGCCATGGTGGGAATGGAACCCATGACCTCAGTGCTGTGAGTCAGTAATGCTAACCATTACACCATCCGTACTGCCCAATGATGGTGCTGGTCTTTTCCCTAAGGTTTCTACACTGCACAGAAAAGGATCTGGCGCCATACCTGGATAAGCTCAGCGACGGCACTTTGAAAGAGACACTGCTGAATGGCGTAGGCTATCTGCACGAGGGGCTCTCCTCCTTGGAGCGACGCATCGTTGAACAACTCTTCGACTCTGGTAGAAATGAACAATCTGTGTTACAGTGAATGTTTTTTTTATGTCTGACCCTCCCTTGTCTTTGCTGTCTTCTCCTCTGTTTTCTTCTTTTAGACTCCACCTTCGCATCTTTAGAAACAGGCCCAGCTGCTTTCGTTGTAGCCTTCTTTTCTCCATCTACTAGGGAACACTGGAGTATACACTGGTGTATAGATGGGTGGATGAGTAGAGCCTTACACTTAAAGTTCTTTTAAATTGTAGTTCGCTCCTCCCCCTCTGCACTCCACCATACTCAAGTTTCCCTAACTCCCCGATGCATTTCACTATCCTGTACTTTAGAAACCTCCTCCTCCTTATTTGGCTGACACTGTTTTGTCTGACCACGGCAGGTGCAGTGCAGGTGATTGTAGCTTCTCGCAGTCTTTGTTGGGGTCTTAACATTGCTGCTCACCTGGTCATCATCATGGACACTCAGTACTACAATGGAAAGATTCACGCGTACGTATAGCTGAGTTTTGTGAAAGGTGAGGGGTTCTTATTTTTCTGTTCTCCTCTTATTGCTGTCCTTTCTTCCATCTAGCTATGTGGATTATCCCATCTATGACGTTCTCCAGATGGTGGGATATGCAAACCGACCTTTGCAGGATGACGAAGGGCGGTGCGTCATTATGTGTCAAGGATCAAAGAAGGTGGGGGTTGAGCGAGCACTTTCTACTTTAACTATGCATAACGTTATATTTCACATTAAACCTAGACATTCAGATCATCTAACCTGAAGTTTTGTATTTCTTATATTGCTTTTTTTGTGTTTTGTGCACTTTAGTTTTCTCTTTTCATTACATGTTTCTGTTACCTACTTGTCTGCTCCATTATGATTTTTATATATCTTCTATTATTATCATCTTTGTGTGTCTTTGTTGCTTGTCATTTCTCCAACATTTCTTTTTATACTCCTTCCTAGGATTTCTTTAAAAAGTTCCTGTACGAGCCTCTCCCAGTGGAATCTCACCTGGATCACTGCTTACACGACCATTTCAATGCTGAGATTGTCACCAAAACCATAGAGAACAAACAGGATGCAGTGGACTACCTGACCTGGACGTTCCTGTACAGGCGTATGACACAGAATCCCAACTACTACAACTTGCAGGGTGCGCACAGGAGATCTCTTGCTATACTTTGACTTTGCAACCATCACATCTACCCTCATTCTGTCTCGCTTGCTTATAATATCACCATCTCTGGTTGACAACTTATTCATGTCAGACCTTTTGTGCTTCCTTCTCTCCCACTCTTTAAATTTTCTTCGCTTTTAAATTCGTTTGTCAGATTCCTTTCTTCCAGTATACTATTGTCTTCGCTCTGCCGGCCTGTCTGTTCTGTAATTACTTTGTTCATGTTTTCCTTGTGTGTTTTAATGTAAATGTGTGAATGACATCTCTGCGGTTTTGTTCTCTTGATTCTGTCTCAGGTGTGTCTCACAGACATCTCTCAGACCACTTGTCGGAACTGGTAGAACAGACGCTTAGTGACTTGGAACAGTCTAAGTGTATCAGCGTTGAAGATGAAATGGATGTTGCGCCTCTTAATCTGGGCATGATAGCGGCTTATTATTACATCAACTACACCACAATAGGTGAACAAAGCTAATTTGCTGCACCCTTCCCTATTATATACCTTAATGTTCGCCCATCTGACTTTTTTTTTTTTTCCCCCACTCCCTTCTCAGAACTTTTCAGCATGTCCCTGAATGCTAAAACCAAAGTACGTGGATTGATTGAAATTATCTCCAATGCTGCGGAGTATGAGGGCATACCTATCCGCCACCGCGAGGACAACCTCTTGCGTCAGGTGAGAGTTGGCGCTGCTGTAGCATGGACTTGCTGCAGCATTGAGTGTAATAATGATGTAGAAGTGGTAAAACAATGGACCAATTGTAATGGGCAGGTTTTTTTATTCTCACTATTTATTTGTTTTAATTGAATTGTGAAGGAAGTTTGCTTAAACTGCATAAATAAGTTGTAAAGGTGCTTTTTATGGAGGTATCTGCATCCGGTCACCTCTCCAGTGTAACTCACCGTGTGGCATCGGCACATACTTCCGATATCCACTGTGGACCCTGTAGATACATGCGGGGAACCTTAAAGTAATGCAGAAAAACTCCAGAAATGTTTTAGAGTGATATGGCATTTTCTGCAGTGATTTACATTGTCTCATTTAACCTCTCGTTCTTCAGCTGGCGCAGAAAGTCCCCCATAAACTTACCAACCCCAGATTCAATGACCCTCATGTCAAGACCAACCTGCTGCTTCAGGCTCATCTCTCCCGCATGCAGCTGAGTGCTGAGCTTCAGTCAGATACAGAGGAGATCCTTAGCAAGGTGAGAAACGAGCACAACCAAACGTGCTGCAAATCTGCATTTAGTCGCACTCAAAACTAATGTTACCTGTCATCTGTCTCTCCACGTCACCAGGCAATCCGCCTCATCCAGGCGTGTGTGGATGTGCTCTCCAGTAATGGCTGGCTCAGCCCAGCCCTCGCTGCTATGGAACTGGCACAAATGGTCACCCAAGCCATGTGGTCCAAGGACTCCTATCTCAAACAGTTGCCGCACTTTACCATTGAGCACATCAAGCGATGCACAGACAAGGTAACAACATATAGCGCTGTAAGACATGTAATATAGCTTGCTGATAGTAGTAGTGTCCACTGCACATACACCAGCTTATGTGGAACACTCTAAATTGTCTCTCATGTGTAACGCAGGGAGTGGAAAGTGTATTCGATATTATGGAGATGGAGGATGAGGATCGTACAGAACTCCTGCAGCTCTCCGATGGCCAGATGGCAGATGTAGCCAGGTTCTGTAACCGGTATCCCAACATTGAACTGTCCTATGAGGTGGCAGACAAGGACTCCATTAGGAGGTGAGAGTATGCATAGTTGTGCAAGTAAGACTTAGTATATTTCTTTATCATCCACTAGGGGTCACTGGAGTACTCTTGGGATATGGACGGGCGTAGCCGAACAAGGGCACTGAATATTTAAATTTAGGACCCTCCCCCCCCTCCATATCCCCGAGTACCTCAGTGTACGACCTCAGTGTTTTTTCGGTGCTCACAGCACGAACAAGGCTTGTGGTATATCCACACTTGGATTTTTATTTTTAAATTTTTATTTTTAATTTTTATTTTTACACTTAGCACATCCCTTCCCAGTTTCTGGAAAAACATGGGTCCGGGATAGTGCCGCTGCACGGGCAGCGAATGGCGTGTCGGTCCTCACAAAGAGCACCCTCACAGCCACAGGCGCTACAAGACAGCGCATGGCGTGTCGGTCCTCACAAAGAGCACCCTCACAGCCACAGGCAGACTGTCTCCTACTGCAACTGGACGGAGATTACAAGCCCCGTCACAGCCAGGAGGAGAGCTGAAAACTGGACGGTGCTTACAGTAAGAAGCCCCGTCACAGCCAGGATGGAAGCCCCGTCACAATCTGGACGGAGCTTACAGAAGTGCGACACTAAGGTATGGTGGGGGGGGGTCAGGGCGGTCAGCTCACGCTGCCGCCCTGCTGTGTGGGAAAGCATTTATTTTTACCGCTGCTTTGCCCGCCGCTTACAGAGACCCCGCTGAACGAGAGAGCGGCCGCACGTCACTCACAGACGCCGGCCGCTCGCCCAGCCAATGTACCAGTACTCTGCACTGTAACGAGCGGCCGCACGTCACTCAGACGCCGGCCGCTCTTCCAGCAGGGGTGATAACCGAGCGGCCGCACGTCACTCAGACGCCGGCCGCTCTCCCAGCAGGGGGGTGATAACCGAGCGGCCGCACGTCACTCAGACGCCGGCCGCTCTCCCAGCACGGTAACCGAGCGGCCGCACGTCACTCAGACGCCGGCCGCTCTCCCAGCACGGTAACCGAGCGGCCGCACGTCACTCAGACGCCGGCCGCTCTCCCAGCCACTGTACGCGAGCGCCGCTCAAGCAGCCACTCTGCGTACCCGGGTCTAAAGCTCCGAGCGGCCGTACGTCACTAAAGACGCCGGCCGCTCTTCCAGCGCTGCACCCGGCCACTGCTGTATGAGGCGCCGCCCGTTCCTAGGGCTCCCCGGCGCAATATAGCAGCGCTCCCCGGGTTTCCCCAAGCTCCCTGCACTCGCTTCCGGCGCTGCACAGGGAGAAGCTACATCACAAGCAGCGCGGCTGCGGGGGGGGTGACGGTGAGTAAAGGCCATAGCAGCAGCAAAGGCTGCATGGGTTAATACACTGCTCAGTTCTAAATAAGACACTGCTCAGTTCTAAATAAGACAGTTTTTAAACAAGTTATTTACCCATAGCAGCAGCAAAGGCTGCTTGGGAATAAGATATGTTGGATAATTCACTGCAGGCAGTGTTGAGAAAAGCCATAGCAGCAGAAGGCTGCATGGGGTAAGACTGCTTAGTGTTTAAACAGTTAATGAAAATAACTGGAAGGCTAACTAAAGTATAAGGCTGCATAATGTATTGTAAACTGCACGGAGTTTACTGTATAATAGACCTGTAACTGTAGAATAGGCTATTGAGCCTATATTTAAGGTATAATAGGCTATTAAGCCTATATATTAACGCTGCAGCAGGTAACCTGTCCTGTGATTTTCAGTGGAAGCATGGCATGAGGTCATTTTAATCATTGCTGTTCTTCCAGGTTATAATTCCAGACCCATACACCTATACTCCACAAGGAGGCGCAGGGGTGTTAGTAGGAATTTTTGGGTCAGGTTTTCACATAAGTTAGCCATGTAATCTGTATTTCTAATTAATTCTAGAACATTCCTGCCCTACATCTCTCAGCCACCAGAGGCGCAGGGAAGTTAGTAGGAATTTGGTTCGGGTTTCATATGCCCATGTGAACTGCTTTTCACATAAAAGAAAATGTTTTGATTTCTCTTCATATCTAATAAATCTTTCGTTTGTTGCTAAAGATTTCCGTAGAGAGAAACAAGCTTGATAACATATATATATATATGACACATAATAACTTCATTAAGTCGTGCAAGTGTCTGTCTATTGCCTATTATTTTATGGTGTCTGTCTACATAGCGAGTAAGGCTATAGTGCAGACTAGAAATAATTTTAAAAATCCTATGTTAACATTGGCAATTCAAATTAAAAGAGCGGTAACATCGGAGTCTCGGAATGACTCCGCCAGCCCTAACAAAAGACAGTCTTCCAAAGGGCCAATTTTCCTTTGGGTACCAGAGTGTTTATTTAACTCGATTCTATGTCAAATTATAACTACGAGTGAAAAGGGTACATTAGACCAGCACTCAGATAGTGCGGGGGGGTTGTTAACAACCATACATAATCGTTTCCAAAAGGACGCGACCCGCCATTGCTAGATGATTTTCTGTCAAAAACCCAGGATACATTTGGGTCACTAGAATCTATGTATCAAACAATGACGATCACTGGTAAAAGAAGCCGCAGAGTATATCTGTAAAGCTTCTGCTAACGCCGGTTATTTTCATTGTCGCTAGTTAAGCGCGACAAGGCCAGAGCCTGGTTGCTCATAAATTTGAGTATATTTGTAACGGCGTTTTATCCCTTTATAAGGAACAGTCACGCCTTGTAACGACAGGACGTTACAGTCAGCAAGCCAGTGGTTTGATGACTTCTTTTACAATTGTGGAAGCGCGTCTTTACATGTTACATTTGCGAGGTTTCAGGACTTCAACTCATACAGGTCTCAGCTATTTACAGCTTAAAGGACAAAACTGCCTCTGTCAAACGGTTGGCAGGTTGTCATTTAGTCTTTGCTGGTTTATAAACCAGGCAGTAGTACGCCAACAGAGTCAGAGTTACTTATTCCCCTCTGTTTGAGCAAAACCAAACAGCTCCGTTGCAATATCAATCAGCAAGTCATTTACTACAGTTAGAAAATGGATTTTCTGCGGTTAGTATTGGCTTATTGGAGCCACACAATTGCAGAATTGCATTTGAATGCGTATTTACCCAGTCCGGTTTGTTCTTCACAGGTTCTAGCGGTTGCAGATCGCCACAACCATTAACCATTTCATGTCTACCGTTGTTTATCGCTTTGGGTATTTACCAAAGGGAGGTTGGGATGATAACTCATCTCACATAAGAACTCTGTCTCAACAAAGTTCCTTTAACTTGCGCTACTAAGGTATACTGCGGTAGCAGATCAAGTTCGAAAACAATCACATCTAATTCCGTCTAAACGATGTCAATGCTTAGGTAAGATGATAAATACGGCAAGACTTTTACCTACTACACCAGCAATAACAAATGTACGTCTAGTAATTAGTGCAAAACACGCACACTAGCGGTACATTGGTGTATTCACCTATTAAGAATAAAGATGTGTTTTCAATTTAGTTCGCCACCCTTCACTCGCGTTTCCCACAGAGGGAAAAGGGTGCATATACTCTGGACGACAGTCGCAGAGGGTCAGGATTTGTAGTTAAAATCAGCAACAAAGGTTCTAAAACACGACAGATTGCTGTCGATAAAGGTCCTAGAACTCTGTGCATTTTACAATGCTGACCAGGTATATACTCTGGTTTCTCTTAAGAACGAATAAATCTTTCGCCTTTTACTAAATATTTCTGTAGAGAGGAATAACCGTGAGTTTCATGTAATTTTTTGATGCCTGCCTCACGCTGGGCTTAAGCAGTCAAACAAGGCAACGGCAGTTGCATACACAACAACCAGTAAGAACCAAGAAGCCGCATGGTAATGCAGCATGTGACTCAAATCCTCAATGGCTTAGAACACCATTATGTGAAAATGTCAAGAGATCATTACGTGAGTGGACATCTGTTAGACAGAGGATCTCACCCGTCAGGATTTGGATCCTGAAAACTGGACATTAAATCCAGAGGTGTTTCATATGGGAGTCCACAGAAGGGGGTTACCCTCAAGTATACATGATGGCATCTCGCCACAATTACAAAAGCTCAGTATGTGTACAAAACAGATCACAAGGGCAGTGGCGGTGGAGTCTCTCACATTCATGTGGTCATTCAGCATCGTGTATCTGGCTCCACCAGTTTCAGCTGCTCTCTCCGTTGTCAAAACGGCTCATAAGACAGTTTGTCACAGTCATACTGGTGGTAGCTCATGGGTTTCGGAGAAGTTGCTTCTCGAATGTTCAAGGAATACTTGCACACGATCTTGACCCGCTCATAATACGTCCAACCTGTTACATCAGGGAACGTTAGTTTACCCATAGTTACCTATGTACCTATTATCTATGTACCGCAGCTGCGGTTGACGGGAGGAGGGTGCAGACCGCCCTCTTAAGAAATTGAGCATTACAGTATAACCAGGTTACGAAATAGTAAGCCGTTTAAGGCAGCTAATTTTTACAAAATTTCGTGTGCTTACATAGGGTGTAAACCTCGGAAGTTTCCAACATCATCCTTCAAGTAACCCGTATTCTGTTAAACAGGGTGGGATGGAAAACTGCGTTGATCTGCACGAAGAGTGCAGGTATCTGTGTGGTAAACTTAATTTCAAAGACGTTTGCCTCTATTGGCGTCTGTACACATCTTTATACAAGGTGTCATCAAAGTTCACACTCTATTTATCCCACCTACAGCGCCAGGCGACTTGAAGTTGGGTTCAGATTTCTTACAGTTTTCATATTTTGAACCCTTTCAACAAATGGGAATTAAGTTTCTCACTTTGGAAAACAATTTTCTTATAGCCTTGGCTTCAGCAAGGGTTTTGTTTTCATATTTGGGTGCCTTGTATTCCAAGCCACCGTATTTGAGTTTTCTCATGACAAAGCAGATCTTCGGACGAATCACGCTTTCGTATTCTTCACATCAATATACCAATAGGGGTTCCTGTGTGGACAGCACATTCTAGAATTCTGAATGTGGTACACGCATTACGCGTTTATATATGTCCCGAACGTCAACAGTACGTGATATGCATACGTTGTTTGTTCTCTATGATACTGCCAACTGGGGTTAGCCAGTTTCTTAGCAGACATTATCCAGTTGGGTAATAATAATGACTACAAGTCAGGTTTACTTTAAGGCTAAGTTACAATCGCCTACGTCAGTAATAGCTCATCCCACAGGTTCTGTGGGAATGTCAGACCCAGTGGGTCGTGGAGTGTCTAAAACGCGGCTATATAGCCTTCATGTGCACCATGTTGGTGCACGTTTACACGTTATAAATGGTGGCGCCATCAGCATCTAGCTTTCGGCTGCCTACTGTTACAAGTATCAAACAGCTCTCCCGCCCACGAGGGAAGCTTTGGTACGTCCCAAGAGTACTCCAGTGACCCCTAGTGGATGATAAAGAAAATAGGATTTTGGTACTTACCAGGTAAATCCTTTTCTTTGAATCCATAGGGGGCACTGGACGCCCACCCAGAGCAGTTTTACCTGGGTTGTTTTAAGCTCAAGGGAGCTTAGGGTAACAAGTTTTACTTCATTGATATTAAGCTCAGAGGAGCTTATGGTAACACATTTTCACCGATTGGTTCAAATTTATAAAGTTCTATCGGTTATGGTGTCACCTGTTTAGTTGACAGTAAGGTTATGGGTCAACATTGTTGTTGTCCGTTATGTTATAGGTATTCTCCATTGTCAACCTCTCTATATCGTTCCTGTTCGCTCAGTAAAAAACACTGAGGTCGTACACTGAGGTACTCGGGGATATGGAGGGGGGGGAGGGTCCTAAATTTAAATATTCAGTGCCCTTGTTCGGCTACGCCCGTCCATATCCCAAGAGTACTCCAGTGCCCCCTATGGATTCAAAGAAAAGGATTTACCTGGTAAGTACCAAAATCCTATTTTCTAGTCTTCAGCATATGGGAATAGCTGCTACGTGATGCTCAAGTGTATCGTGGTCTGGAGCTAAATGCAGCAGATGTCACAGTCCCCATGTGAATGGTTCCGGCTATCAGTGTGCTTTGTGTCATGTATACATCTTGTGGTCTGCTGTGTGTAATGATGTTGTCTTTCCAGTGGCGGAGCTGTTGTGGTGCTTGTGCAGCTGGAACGAGAGGAGGAAGTTACAGGACCCGTCATCGCTCCCCTCTTCCCGCAGGTATGTTTATACTTACTGATGCTTTCTGCGATTCATTGAGTTAAAGAATTTTTACTAATCCTCATGTTTTCCCCTTCTAATTGCTTGCGCTAGTGGCAATGTTTTTTGGTTTATTTTCTGTTGTCATTGTTTCCTGTACTACTACCTAGGATTGCTTTGAGAGTTAACAGTTGCTAGAAATATTGTAGCAATTACTTATGTAGACTGCCCAATATTCCTTTCACGCTCCCATTTGGCTTCTGTTAGGTAACATTTGCTGACACTCTCTCTTTACAGAAACGTGAAGAAGGCTGGTGGGTTGTCATTGGAGATGCTAAATCAAATAGTCTGATCTCCATCAAGAGGCTGACCCTACAGCAGAAAGCCAAGGTAAGGGCGGGGCACTGGAGCGCTTCATTTGTTTGTCAGTATCTTCAAACAAGGTGTCTGTGATGCAGTTAATAAGAACTAGATACTTAAATTTGTATTTGTTTTCGTTTTACCTTTTATCCTCTCATCCATGGGTGGCACAGGCTTTATACTCTGGGTATACCTTCCCCTGGTGAGGTGTTACTCATGAGCTAGACCTGTCCTCAGCTCGTTGCTTGCACCAAGAATATTGTGGAGACCTTTTTGTTCCCTACACCCACACTGCTGCACACATCCATTTGTCCAGGGGCGCCTCTATTCCTTTTATAGCCCCAGCTAATCGAGGAGCAACTGTTTGGGTTCGTTTCCAACCCTTTTCTTCTGCTACTACTAATAATGAGGAAACAGTCGTGTAGCAGCCTCCTTTTTTTTCTTTTTCTTTCTTCTTACTAGGTTCTACTGCAGCTTTAGTTAGCCTACACACTGCAAAGGAGGCAGGTTTGTAAGATAACCCAGTATAGATGAAGTGCAGTGTGTTGGATAACTAGGAAGTAGAACGCCAGACCCCCATGTATTACGGTTTCCTAGTGAATTGACAGGACGCATCTTCTGAGTGGTTGTCTTCAAAGGATACTACGCAGAATATCAAGATACTAAAGCTGGAAAGTTTAATAAAAGGAAAAAGCTATGAACTACTTTGTATAATAACAGGGACAGTCTGCCAGTAGCCACTCTATTTACAGTGTGCCTTATTTCTCCCTACAGGTTAAGTTGGATTTCGTAGCTCCAGCCACAGGGGCGCACAATTACACCCTTTATTTTATGAGCGACGCTTACATGGGTTGTGATCAGGAGTACAAATTCAGTGTGGATGTAAAGGAGGCCGAAAGCGACAGTGATTCTGATTAGGTCAGCCCTTTCCTGAATCCAAGGATGCAGACATCTGCTGTGTGATAAAGACGATGGAGAGATACAGGCCATTAAAATACCAAGCACAGCTCGCAGTACACAATGATACTGTAAATATCTTATATATTAGACTGAAGTGTGACACCTTTGGATATGTAATGAATATCAGAGTGGAAGCTACAACTGTTAAGAACTGTGATAATTTGTGAAAAGTTTGAAAGTCTTTTCCATGTCTTTGCTAGATTCTAAAATAAACATTTTCTTTTTTATAAGTTGTCCAAAGTGTGTTTACTAAACTATTCTCATGATGTTTACTGTGTTAACCAGGTGAATAACAATAAAGGAAACCCAATAAGGCAGGCTTTTTCAACCAGTGTGTAGTGTGCCGCGACCAGTTGCAAGGTGTGCCGCGGAGCCAGAGCAGCTTCTTGCACCTTCAGAGTGAACTGTTGGCCCGGGCTCTTCTTAGAGGATCAGTCATGGTCCGGCCATGACCTATGCCTTGGTGACGCGGCGGTGTGATATCATAAGTCACGGCCGCCGCGTCTCACCACTCAGCCAGCCTACACATCTTCCAGTTCCCGCCTGCATACACAGCTTTCCTTGCCCACTCACATCCACACCTGCCCGACTGCCCGCTGCTCAGTATTCGCAGCACTCCACTATGAACAACCCCCGCCACTGAGGGACAGGGAGGAGGACAGCTGACCAGTAGGGGCTAATATTTGTTATTTTTTTCTCCTGTGAGGAACAATAGGATTTATGGGGGGAACAATGTGAATAATTCATGTGGGAAGTAATAGGATTTATGTGGGGAGCAATGCGATTGTTTTTTCTGTGTAGGCCGATGTGTGTTTTTTGTTTTTATTCTGTGGGTGAACGGGTGGTATTCATGTGACCGGCGGTCGGAAGACCGACGGTCACATGACCTCCTCCAGCATCCCGACCCCTCACTATCCCGATGGTTGGCATGCCGACCAACAGGGACGGTTTCCACTCGTGGGTGTCCATGACACCCATAGAGTGGGAATAGAACCTGTGGCGACCGTCGCCACCGAGCCCGCAAGGGGCTTGCTGCACTCGCCCCTCCCCGCCGGGATCCCGGCGTCGGTATGCTGACCGGCGGTCTCCTGACCACTGGTCAGCCATACTACACCCGGGTGAACTGATGGTGTGCCTTGGCAATTTTAAAATATTGTTTGGTGTGCCGCGAGTAAAAAAAGGTTGAAAATCACTGCAACAAGGGATAGAGTAGCCCTAGCAATCAGTCACTTCTCAATTAACAATTCACCTGTATTCCCTTTGGCAGCTGCTAAATAAACCAGGTAGCACCCCTGACCACTGGAAGGAATAAATAGGATTTTAATTACCTACCGGTAAATCATTTTCTCGTAGTCTGTAGAGGATGCTGGGGTCCACATTAGTACCATGGGGTATAGACTGGTCCACCAGGAGCAATTGGCACTTTAAGAGTTTGTGTGGGCTGGCTCCTCCCTCTATGCCCCTCCTACCAGACTCCGTCTAGAAACTGTGCCCGAGGAGACGGACATAGTTCGAGAGAAGGAAATACACAGTGGCGAGATTCATACCAGCTCACACAAACAAGGCAAACCAAGCTAACTAGCTAGAAACTCAGCAATAGCTGAACCAATATTGCTTAACCAAGTAACAATGCAGTACTTAACTAAGAACAAAGTCGTACTGAATCAAGTAACTACTGCAGGATAACGAAAGCGCTGTGCGGGCGACCAGCATCCTCTAGGGACTATGAGAAAAGGATTTACCGGTAGGTAATTAAAATCCTATTTTCTCCGGCAGTGTCCACAGGATAACAATGGGATATGATGGAGCGACAGCGGATTGGCACCAAACGATCACAAGCTTTCAGTCTTCCCAGGATGCAACGGGCCCATCCATATATCCCCGCCCACTGGCTCCGGCAAATCAGTATTTTGTTTGGTGCGGCAGGAGCCGGACCATGGTCGGAGCCCTAAGCTTTCTTGTTTTATTTTTATAGTCTTACTATGTTTTTGAGCGATCTTTCCTAACAGCGTCTTATACGCATGTTTAGAAAGAGTCTCTCCAACAACTCTCCGCCGGGTCGCAACAACGCTTACTCGTGTACAGTGCTGTCTCGATGGGCGTCTGTGTCGGATATACTAGCAGGTACAGCAGACGTTACCAGGCTGTGGCCGGAGCACGGGGAGAAGGTAAGGCATCGGTTCCACGTAGACCGGGAATTCGGACACAGCCGCACTGTATTGGGAGGAGACTACCAAACAGTAGCTGACGCACCGCCACCATGGGTGCTCCAGCGCTAGGCACCAGGATTAGTATGAGGCTGCGATCCCTAGGGTTGATGTCAGTGGTGGGGAGTTAGATGCTCTCCTGGTCGCCCCTCCCCCCAGTTCATGACCAGTTTCCCCGAGTCTCCCACCATGAACTGTTGCCTCGCTTCCATCTCAGATGCTACCACCAGGGGTCTCGGTCGCAGCATAGGCCGCTGCGTCTGTGTTCACTAAGCGCTACTGCGAGGAGACCCGGTCGCAGTACAGGCGTCTGTATGCACAGTGCGTCTGTGTCCACCTAAGAGCTCCCGGAGCGGCAGTGTACACTAGTAGTGTCTGGATCCACTCTGCGTTCGCTAGCGTATTGATCGATCTTGGAAGTGAGGTGAATCTCCCTGTATCCCACTCTGAGTATGGGTTATACAGCGCTAAATTACTATCTACTTTTGTCAGAATGAATAGTTAAATTTTAGTGCCTTTTGCATACGAGTCTGTGTACATTATTGTGGTTTTCTTCGCAATGCGTCTGAATACTTTAAGATCTGTGTAAAACAGAATTCAGTAATATGTACTCCTACATACTTTCAGATGTGTTTTGTAGTTGATTATATGCTCATATGACTAATATATAACATGTGACTGACTGCTAGTGTGATTGCTGACTTTAATATATGTTTGTTAGTTGTTTCTTATGGTCCTCAATGCTGGTGCATGCGTAGGGTCAGATTGATATCACTTTAGAAAGTTAAAGTGATTACAGTCACAAATTGTGTAGTACACTGTGAAAGTGCTGATTATTTATCATGTCCAAGAGCGGCAAAAGTGACGAGGGTACACTCACAGCAACACCAACACTCATATCATGTTTGTCTTGCAAAACTGTATTATCCTCTCAGGATCTGGTACATGATGGTTTATGTGCAAATTGCTTGTGTTTCAGCAGATTACAAGGCAAAACCCTGTTCAACATCAGGTACAGATAGATCCACCTTGGGCGATGTTTGCACAGACCTTGTCCAGTATAGCTGAACGGGTAATTCCTACAGCTTCACTACCAGGAATGGGGTACACTAATAACCCATACATGCAGCTTCCTACTTACAGTATATCTTCCCTCACCAGCTTCTCCAAAGAGACAAGCTGATAAACCTAGTGTGAGTAAACAGTCAACTTCACAGGCTACACAGGATGATTCATCGGATGATGAAAGCTCTATATACTCTACTTCGGCATACGAGGAACAAGTAGAAGGTCTCAGCTCAGTGGATATAGCTGAGCTAATTAGAGCAATAAAGGCCATTCTATCCTTACAGGATTCAGCAGAGCCTGTGTTAAAAACAAGGCACCCTGTATTTAAACGGCCCAAAGCAGGTAAGACTGAGTTTCCAGGGTGAGACCAGCTAATGGAAATCATGGAAGAGGCTTGGGCTACACCCAGTAAAAAAAAAAAAAATAGAATTCCCAAAAAATGGGATTCCAATTATCCTTTTCCAGCTGGGGACTGTTTAAAATGGGAAATTGCTCTCAAATTAGATACGCATGTCATTCGATTAGTGCGAAAATCTATATTGCCTTTGCCATCAACGTCATTGGATGATGTCACGGATAGGAGAGTGGATGGTTTTCTGAAAACCATATTTTCTCTGTCTGGGGCAGTCATAAGGCCAGCCATGGCTTCAGCTTGGATGGCAAAAGCAGTTGCTGCCTGGATAGAGGTACTGGAAGATGGTTTTTCAGCACCTTCAAGGGAGCAAGAATCTTATATAGCTCACATTAAACAGGCTGCAATATTCTTGAAAGAGGCAGCAATAGATATGGGCTCTATTGCCTCCAGGGCATCAGCTTCAACAATAGCTGCTCGCAGAGCACTTTGGTTACGTACATGGAAAGCTGATTCAGAATCTAAGAAGGTTCTGGAATCTTTACCAAACAGAATGCTTCCAGTAAAAGGCAAAGAATTGACAGATATTCTTATGTCAGAACCAGACTCCAAAAAGGTAAAATTTCCTTCCACATGTAACCCCAAACGTAGGGGTCCCGCTTTTCGGCCCTTTGGGTCACAAGGAAAAGGAGATAGTGATCGGAAGCAGCCACAATATAATACATTTGGTAAAGCGAAAAAGCAATGGGCTACCAGAACGCCAGCCTCAAAACCAGAGAATAAGCAATCGGTTTGATGGTGCGGGCCTCCTCCTGGGGGACCCCATGCTAGGGGGCCGACTTCTTCAGTTTGCACAGATCTGGCAGCAGTCTACAACAGATGCCTGGGTGCAAGAAGTAGTGTCTCTGGGATATGTTTTTCCCTTCTAGAAGCATCCTCCTCGAAGGTTCTTTTGAACCAGTCCATCTCTGGTAGAAACGAAGGCCAGGACTTTGCAAGAAGCAGTTCAGAAATTTCTTCAGTCAGGAGTAATTATTCCAGTACCCCCAGCACAACGGGGACAGGAGTTTTACTCCAACCTGTCTTTGGTTCAGAAGCCAAATGGGTAATTCCGGCCAATTCTCAATCTCAAAATGCTGAACAAATACATTTGGGTACCTCTTTCACATGGAGACGTTGCGCTCCATAGTTTTGGCCATGGAACCAGGGGATTATATGGTATCCCTGGATATTCAGGATGCTTACCTACAGGTTCCTATAGCACTGTCCCATCAGTGCTATTTCAGGTTCACTATCCTCTAGCAGCATTTTCAGTTCCAGGCATTACCTTTTGGGTTAGCCACGGCACCCAGAGTATTTACCAAGATTATGGTGGTTATGTCAGCTTATCTTCGCAAGCAGGGGATAAGAATTTTTCCATACCTCGATGATCTGTTAATCCTAGCATAATCACAGGAGAAATGCTCCTGGACCATCTCCAACAGACAACAAAATGTCTGCAGAGGCACGGATGGCTCATAAATTGGGCAAAATCGTCTCTAGTTCCGTCACAACGGATGACTCACTTGGGGGCTTTATTTGATTCAAGTCTGCAGAAAATATGTTTACCTCAGGACAAGATAGCCAAGGTACGGTCAAGAACTCAGGAGTTGTTACACAGTCCAACAATATCAATCCACGCAGCAATGCGACTGATGGCTTTGATGGTGTCAACATTCGACATGGTGGAGTATGCACAATTCCACTAAAGACCTATGCAGCGTCTGATTCTGGCCAGATGGAATGGAATACATCGGACAATAAAGAAACAGACTATGGTACTTTCACACAAGGTAAGAAAGTCATTAGCCTGGTGGCTACAAACATCCCATCTAGACAAGGGGAGACCCTTTTGGATATCAGATTGGGAGATCCTGACAACATATGCCAGTCTTCAGGGCTGGGGTGCAGTGTCCGGAAGATTATGGTTCCAGGGACAATGGACCACAGAAGAAAGTCGCCGCCCAATAAATTTGTTAGAACTTCGGGCCATATACATACATGGCACTGATTCAGGCAAAGGACACTCTTCAAGGAAGACCATTCCAGATCCGCTCAGACAATGTAACGGCAGTAGCATACCACAACCATCAGGGAGGAACGCACAGTCAAACAGCAATGGAGGAGGTAAGTCACATACTAAAATGGGCAGTAGTCCATCTTCCAGCATTGTCCGCAGTATTCGTTCCGGGAGTCCTAAACTGGGAAGCAGACTTTCTCAGTCGACACGCCATTCAAGTAAGCGAATGGGCTCTTTACCCGGAGGTCTTTCAGATTGTAGTAGACAAGTGGGGTTTTCCAGAGAGAGATCTCATGGCGTCCGTCTGAACAACAAAGTACCAGTATGGGAATTTCATCTGGCATATGTATCCTCCGATCATCCGGCTACCCAGGGTGGTGAGGAAAATAAAAGCAAAGGGTGCTGTGATTCTAATAGCTTCGGCTTGGCCCAGAAGGCATTGGTACACATCTGCAGAGAATGTCGATGGATGCTCCACTTCTGCTCCCTCTGCGTCCAGATCTACTAATGCAGGGTCCTTGTTACCACAGGCATCTGGATCGACTATCGATGGCGTGGCACTTGAAACCTCTATCCTGAAGTCAAGAGGATTCTCACAACAGGTAATTCAAACAATGCTCAGAGCAAGGAAACCCTCTTCAGCTCGCATTTATCACCGAATATGGCAAGCCTATATTCATTGGTGCAGTGAAAGATATATGGACCCGAAATCTTTCCAAATTTCTAGGGTCTTAGATTTCCTTCATGCAGGATTGGATAAAGGTTTGAAGGTGGCTTCCTTGAGAGTACAAGTATCAGAATTGACTGTATGGTTCCAAAAGAAAATTGCAAATTTACAGGATGTGCGTATTTTCTTCCAGGGTATGCTGCGCATTCAAGCTCCCTTTGTTCCTCCTACAGTTCCTTGGGACTTAAATTTAGTCCTGAAAGCGCTTCAAGTTGCTCCATTTGAACCACTCAAAGTGGATCTCAAATGGTTGACGGCTAAAGTTCTCTTTCTACTGACTGTGGCATCAGCTAGAAGAGTATCAGATTTAGGAGCGCTGTCTTGTCGTTCCTTTTCTGACTTTTTATCCCGATAAAGCAGTTCTCAGAACTAGGTCTGGGTATCTTCCGAAG
Organism: Pseudophryne corroboree; assembly: GCF_028390025.1. NCBI lineage: Eukaryota > Metazoa > Chordata > Amphibia > Anura > Myobatrachidae > Pseudophryne > Pseudophryne corroboree. The sequence goes on from NC_086449.1 coordinate 150,046,582, forward strand.
GTGGTGTCTAAATTCCACCTTAATGAAGAAATTGTAGTCCCGGCTTTTACATGTATCGGGACTTTCTGCGGGAGATGCGTCGCTGGACGTAGTCCGGGCATTAAATATCTACATGGATCATACCAGCACCATCAGAAAGACAGATTATCTCTTTATTCTCTACGGATTTCACAGGAGAGGATGGCCTGCTACTAAACAGACGTTGGCAAGATGGCTTCGAATGACTATTTCAGAAGCATATTCTCGAGCTGATCTCCCTGTTCCGGATAATGTCTCTGCTCACTCTACTCGTAAGGTAGGTCCTTCATGGGATATGTAAGGCAGCCACATGGTCTTCCATTATCACATTCATTAGACATTATTCTTTGGATACTTTTGCCTCTCATGACGCTGGATTCGGGTGAAAGATTCTCCTGTCCAATCAGGAGCGTCCCCACTACTAAATTGCTTTGGGAAATCCCATTGTTATCCTGTGGATAACCTGCGGATCCTGCCGGAGAAATATACGTTATGGTAAGAACTTACCGTTGATAACGGTATTTCTCTGACGTCCTAGTGGATGCTGGGACTCCGTAAGGACCATGGGGATATAGCGGCTCCGCAGGAGACAGGGCACAAAATAAAAGCTTAAGGATCAGGTGGTGTGCACTGGCGCCTCCCCCTATGACCCTCCTCCAAGCCTCAGTTAGATTTTTGTGCCCGGCCGAGAAGGGTGCAATCTAGGTGGCTCTCCTGAGCTGCTTAGAATAAAAGTTTAGTTAGGTTTTTTTATTTTCAGTGAGTCCTGCTGGCAACAGGCTCACTGCATCGTGGGACTAAGGGGAGAAGAAACGGACTCACCTGAGTGCAGAGTGGATCGGGTTTCTTAGGCTACTGGACACTAGCTCCAGAGGGACGATCACAGGTTCAGCCTGGATGGGTCACCGGAGCCGCGCCGCCGTCCCCCTTACAGAGCCAGAAGAGACGAAGAGGTCCGGTGAAATCGGCGGCAGAAGACATCCTGTCTTCAGACTAAGGTAGCGCACAGCACCGCAGCTGTGCGCCATTGCTCTCAGCACACTTCACACTCCGGTCACTGAGGGTGCAGGGCGCTGGGGGGGGAGCGCCCTGAGACGCAATATAACAGAATACCTTAGGTGGCAAAACAGAATACATCACATATAGCTCCTGGGCTATATGGATGTATTTTAATCCCCTGCCATTTTACACAAAAAAGCGGGAGATAAGGACGTCGTGAAGGGGCGGAGCCTATCTCCTCAGCACACAAGCGCCATTTTCCCTCACAGCTCCGCTGGAAGGACGGCTCCCTGACTCTCCCCTGCAGTCCTGCTTCAGAATCAGGGTAAAAAAGAGAAGGGGGGGCATTGTTGGCAGCAAATAACAATAATTAACAGCAGCTATAAGGGAATAACACTTATATAAGGTTATCCCTGTATATATATATATATAGCGCTGGGTGTGTGCTGGCAGACTCTCCCTCTGTCTCTCCAAAGGGCTAAGTGGGGTCCTGTCCTCTATCAGAGCATTCCCGGTGTGTGTGTGCTGTGTGTCGGTACGCGTGTGTCGACATGTATGAGGAGGAAAATTATGTGGAGGCGGAGCAGTTGCCTGCATTGGTGATGTCACCCCCTAGGGAGTCGACACCTGACTGGATGATTGTATTTAAACAATTAAGTGATAATGTCAGCAATTTGCAAAAAACTGTTGACGACATGAGACAGCCGGCAAATCAGTTAGTGCCTGTCCAGGCGTCTCAGACACCGTCAAGGGCGCTAAAACGCCCGTTACCTCAGTGGGTCGACACAGACCCTGACACAGATACTGAGTCTAGTGTCGACGGTGACGAGACAAACGTAATGTCCAGTAGGGCCACACGTTACATGATCACGGCAATGAAAGAGGCATTGAACCTTTCTGACACTACAAGTACCACAAAGAAGGGTATTATGTGGGGTGAGAAAAAACTACCAATATTTTTTCCTGAGTCAGAGGAAATAAATGAGGTGTGTGAAAAAGCGTGGGTTTCTCCCGATAAAAAACAGCTAATTTCTAAAAAATTATTAGCATTATATCCTTTCCCGCCAGAGGTTAGGGCGCGTTGGGAAACACCCCCTAGGGTAGATAAGGCGCTCACACGTTTATCTAAACAAGTAGCGTTACCGTCTCCTGATACGGCTACCCTCAAAGAACCAGCTGATAGAAGGCTGGAAAATATCCTAAAAAGTATATACACACATACTGGTGTTATACTGCGACCAGCAATCGCCTCAGCCTGGATGTGCAGTGCTGGAGTCGCATGGTCGGATTCCCTGACTGAGAATATTGATACCCTGGATAGGGACAATATTTTGTTAACTATAGAACATTTAAAGGATGCATTATTATATATGCGTGATGCACAGAGGGATATTTGCACCCTGGCATCAAGAGTAAGTGCTATGTCCATCTCTGCCAGAAAAGCGTTGTGGACGCGACAGTGGTCAGGGGATGCGGATTCCAAACGGCACATGGAAGTATTGCCGTATAAAGGGGAGGAGTTATTTGGGGCTGGTCTATCGGACCTGGTGGCCACGGCAACGGCTGGAAAATCCACCTTTTTACCCCAGGTCACTCCACATCAGCAGAAAAAGACACCGTCTTTTCAATCTCAGTCCTTTCGTTCCCATAAGTACAAGCGAGCAAAAGGCCACTCCTTTCTGCCCCGGGGCAGAGGAAGAGGAAAAAGACTGCACCATGCAGCCGCTTCCCAAGAGCAGAAGCCCTCCCCTGCTTCTGCCAAGTCTTCAGCATGACGCTGGGGCTTTACAAGCAGACTCAGATATGGTGGGGGCCCGTCTCAAAAATTTCAACGCGCAGTGGGCTCACTCGCAAGTGGATCCCTGGATTCTACAGGTAGTATCGCAGGGGTACAAACTGGAATTCGAGGCGTTTCCCCCTCATCGTTTCCTGAAGTCTGCTTTACCAAAGTCTCCCTCCGACAGGGAGGCAGTTCTAGAAGCCATTCACAAGCTGTATTCCCAGCAGGTGATAATCAAGGTACCCCTCCTGCAACAAGGAAAGGGGTATTATTCCACGCTGTTTGTGGTACCGAAGCCGGACGGCTCGGTGAGACCAATTTTAAATCTGAAATCCTTGAACACTTACATAAAAAGGTTCAAATTCAAGATGGAGTCACTCAGAGCAGTGATAGCGAACCTGGAAGAAGGGGACTATATGGTGTCTCTGGACATCAAAGATGCTTATCTCCACGTCCCGATATACCCTTCTCACCAAGGGTACCTCAGGTTTGTAGTACTAAACTGTCATTATCAGTTTCAGACGCTGCCGTTTGGATTGTCCACGGCACCTCGGGTCTTTACCAAGGTAATGGCCGAAATGATGATTCTTCTACGAAGAAAAGGCATTTCAATTATCCCTTACTTGGAGGATCTCCCGATAAGGGCAAGATCCAGGGAACAGTTAGAAGTCGGAGTAGCACTATCTCAGGTAGTGTTACGTCAGCACGGGTGGATTCTAAATATTCCAAAATCGCAGCTGATTCCAACGACACGTCTACTGTTCCTAGGAATGATTCTGGACACAGTCCAGAAGAAGGTGTTTCTCCCGGAGGAGAAGGCCAGGGAGTTATCCGAGCTAGTCAGGAACCTCCTAAAACCAGGACAGGTCTCAGTGCATCAGTGCACGAGGGTCCTGGGGAAAATGGTGGCTTCTTACGAAGCGATTCCATTCGGAAGATTCCATGCAAGAACATTTCAGTGGGATCTACTGGACAAATGGTCCGGATCGCATCTGCAGATGCATCAGCGGATAACCCTGTCGCCAAGGACAAGGGTGTCTCTCCTGTGGTGGCTGCAGAGTGCTCATCTACTAGAGGGCCGCAGATTTGGCATTCAGGATTGGATCCTGGTAACCACGGATGCCAGCCTGAGAGGCTGGGGAGCAGTCACACAGGGAAGGAATTTCCAGGGCCTGTGGTCAAGCTTGGAAACGTCTCTTCATATAAACATTCTGGAACTAAGGGCCATTTACAATGCCCTAAGTCAAGCAAAACCTCTGCTTCAGGGTCAGGCGGTGTTGATCCAATCGGACAACATCACGTCAGTCGCCCACGTAAACAGACAGGGCGGCACGAGAAGCAGGAGGGCAATGGCAGAAGCTGCAAGGATTCTTCGCTGGGCGGAAAATCATGTGATAGCACTGTCAGCAGTATTCATTCCGGGAGTGGACAACTGGGAAGCAGACTTCCTCAGCAGACACGACCTTCACCCGGGAGAGTGGGGACTTCACCCAGAAGTCTTCCACCTGATTGTAAACCGTTGGGAAAAACCAAAGGTGGACATGATGGCGTCACGTCTAAACAAAAAACTGGACAGATATTGCGCCAGGTCAAGGGACCCTCAGGCAATAGCAGTGGACGCTCTGGTAACGCCGTGGGTGTACCAGTCAGTGTATGTGTTCCCTCCTCTGCCTCTCATACCAAAAGTACTGAGAATCATAAGAAGGAGAGGAGTAAGAACTATACTCGTGGTTCCGGATTGGCCAAGACGGACTTGGTACCCGGAACTTCAAGAGATGCTCACGGACGAACCGTGGCCTCTACCTCTAAGAAAGGACCTGCTACTGCAGGGGCCTTGTCTGTTCCAAGACTTACCGCGGCTGCGTTTGACGGCATGGCGGTTGAACGCCGGATCCTGAGGGAAAAAGGCATTCCAGAAGAAGTCATCCCTACTCTGGTCAAAGCCAGGAAGGACGTAACCGCAAAACATTATCACCGCATTTGGCGAAAATATGTTGCGTGGTGTGAGGCCAAGAAGGCCCCTACAGAGGAATTTCAACTGGGTCGTTTCCTTCATTTCCTGCAAACAGGACTGTCTATGGGCCTAAAATTAGGGTCCATTAAGGTTCAAATTTCGGCCCTGTCGATTTTCTTCCAGAAAGAACTGGCTTCAGTACCTGAAGTTCAGACATTTGTAAAAGGGGTGCTGCACATACAGCCTCCTTTTGTGCCTCCAGTGGCACCTTGGGATCTCAATGTGGTGTTGAGTTTTCTAAAGTCACATTGGTTTGAACCACTTTCCACTGTGGACTTAAAATATCTCACATGGAAGGTGTCGATGCTGTTAGCCTTGGCTTCAGCCAGGCGTGTGTCAGAATTGGCGGCTTTATCATATAAAAGCCCTTACTTGATATTTCATTCTGACAGGGCGGAATTGAGGACTCGTCCTCAATTTCTACCTAAGGTGGTTTCTGCATTTCACATGAACCAACCTATTGTGGTACCTGCGGCTACCAGGGACTTAGAGGACTCTAAGTTGCTTGACGTTGTCAGGGCCTTGAAAATATATGTTTCCAGGACGGCTGGAGTCAGAAAATCTGACTCGCTGTTTATCCTGTATGCACCCAACAAGCTGGGTGCTCCTGCTTCTAAGCAGACGATTGCTCGTTGGATTTGTAGTACAATTCAGCTTGCACATTCTGTGGCAGGATTGCCACAGCCAAAATCAGTAAAAGCCCATTCCACAAGGAAGGTGGGCTCATCTTGGGCGGCTGCCCGAGGGGTCTCGGCTTTACAACTTTGCCGAGCAGCTACTTGGTCAGGGGCAAACACGTTTGCTAAATTCTACAAATTTGATACCCTGGCTGAGGAGGACCTGGAGTTCTCTCATTCGGTGCTGCAGAGTCATCCGCACTCTCCCGCCCGTTTGGGAGCTTTGGTATAATCCCCATGGTCCTTACGGAGTCCCAGCATCCACTAGGACGTCAGAGAAAATAAGATTTTACTTACCGATAAATCTATTTCTCGTAGTCCGTAGTGGATGCTGGGCGCCCATCCCTAGTGCGGATTGTCTGCAATACTTGTATATAGTTATTGTTACAAAAATTCGGGTTATTATTGTTGTGAGCCATCTTTTCAGAGGCTCCTTTGCGTTTATCATACTGTTAACTGGGTTCAGATCACAAGTTGTATGGTGTGATTGGTGTGGCTGGTATGAGTCTTATCTGGGATTCAATATCCTTCCTTATTATGTACGCTCGTCCGGGCACAGTATCCTAACTGAGGCTTGGAGGAGGGTCATAGGGGGAGGAGCCAGTGCACACCACCTGATCCTTAAGCTTTTATTTTGTGCCCTGTCTCCTGCGGAGCCGCTATATCCCCATGGTCCTTACGGAGTCCCAGCATCCACTACGGACTACGAGAAATAGATTTATCGGTAAGTAAAATCTTATTTTTTCCTAAATCCACCGGGATCCCACCCTGAGTCACCTGATTTGAGGATCTTTCTACTCACTAAACCTCTTCCTTCTTGTACGGAAGGGTGTGCATGTGTGTTCTTCTCGCCTGATTAGGGCTCCACAAGATGCTCCTGCCTAAATGCTTTGGAATACAACTGATTTGCCTGAGCCAGTGGGCAGGGATATATGGACGGGCCTGTTGCATCCTGGGAGGACTGAAAGCTTGTGATCGTTTGGTGAGAATCCGCTGTTGCTCCATCATATCCCATTGTTAACCTGCGTACTTATGAGAAATACCATTATCAACGGTAAGTTCTTACCATAACATATATTTCTCTTACGTCCTAGAGGATGCTGGGGTACACGTTAGTACCATGGGGATGTACCAAAGCTCCCAAAATGGGAGGGAGAGCGCGGAGGCTCCTGCAGAACTGATTGACCAAACTTTAGGTCCTCATTGGCCAAAGTATCGAACTTGTAGAATTTAGCAAACGTTTGACCCAGACCAAGTAGCCGCTTGGCAAAACCGAGCAGCCGCCCAGGAAGAACCCACCTTACGAGTAGAGTGGGCCTTAACAGATGTAGGCCACGGCAATCCTGCCGTAGAATACGCATGCTGGACAGTGAACCTGATCCGGCGAGAGATAGTTTGCTTAGAAACAGGACACCCAGAGTCTGATTTTCTGTGATGAGCAGTCCTCTTCACATAGATTTTCAGAACCCTTACAACATCCAAGGACTTTGATGAAATTGAGGAGTCAGTAGCAACTGGCACCACAATAGGTTGGTTGATATGAAATGCCGACACAACCTTCGGTGAGAACTGCTGACGTGACCGGAGCTCAGCTCTATCTTCATGGAAGATTAAGTAGGGGCCTTTACAAGACAAAGCCCCTAACTCCGACACACGTCTAGCAGAAGCTAAGGCCAACAAAGTGACAACCTTCCACGTGAGAAACTTAACCTCAACCTCCTGTAGAGGCTCGAACCAATCCGATTGGAGGAACTGCAACACCACATTAAGATCCCAGGCGGCACAAAGGGAGGCTGGATGTGCAGAACCCCTTTCAAAAAAGTCTGAACCTTAGGGAGGGAAGCCAACTGTTTCTGGAAGAAAATGGATAGGGCTGAAATCTGGACCTTTACGGATCCCAACTGCAGGCCCATATCCACACCTGCTTGCAGGAGTAGGAGAAACCGTCCCAGTTGAAACTCCACCGTATGTTTCTTGGATTCACACCAAGATACATACTTTTTACAAATGCGATGGTAATGTTTAGACGTTACTCCTTTCCTAGCCTGTATCAGTTCCAGACTGTTTATCGGAAGACTGGATTCCAGGTTTGACCATCTTCTTGGGAGGCTTCTTCCTGAGTGACTGCGCCCCAGCCCTAGAGGCTTGCATCCATGGTTAAAAGGATCCAGTCCTGAATCCCGAACCTGCGGCCCTGCTGAAGGTAAGACATTTGCAGCCACCAGAGGAGTGAAATTCTGGCTTTCGGCGATAGACGTTTCCTCAGGTGCATACGTAGGTGAGATTCCGACCACTTGTCCAGGAGATCCAGCTGGAAGGATCGAGCATGAAACCTTCCATACTGTAGAGCCTCGTAGGAGGCAACCATCTTCCCCAGAAGATAAATGCACTGATGAACCGATACCCTGGCTGGCTTCAGGACATCCCAGACCATTGTTTGAATCACCAACGCTTTCTCCTCCGGCAGAAACACCCTCTGCACTTCCGTGTCGAGGATCATTCCCAGAAAAGACCCTTGTCTGCTCCAAATGTGACTTTGGAAGGTTCAGGATCCAACCCTGTTTCCTGAGCAGATGAGTCGTGAGAGCAGTGGACTGCAACAACGCCTTTATCAGTAGATCGTCCATATATGGGATTATGTTCACCCCCTGTCTGCGGAGGAGAACCATCATCTCTGCCATCACCTTGGTGAACACCCTTGGCTCTGTGGAGAGTCCGAACGGCAGTGCCTGAAATTGATAGTGACTGTCTAACGATGCAAATCTGAGATAAGCCTAGTGTGGCGGCCAGATCGGAATGTGGAGATACGCAAAGTTGATATCCAGGGATACCAGAAACTCTTCCTCCTCCTGGCCTGAGATCACCGCTCTCGGAGACTCCATTTTGAATTTTAATTCCCTCAGGTAAGGGTTTAGTGACTTCAAGTTCAAAATAGGTCTGACCGAACTATCCGGTTTCGGTACCATGATAAGGTTCGAATAGTAAACCTTGTTTTTCATATGCGGTGGAACTGGGACAATGACCTGTGACATTTCCAATTTTCGGATGGCGTCCTGTAGGATTGCCCTGTCTGTCAGGAACGCTGGCAAGCCTGAATTGAAGAATCGGTGAGGTGGGAGTTCTTGAAACTCCAGTCTGTACCCCTGGGACACAATATCCTGCACCTAGGGATCCAGGCCGGATGACACCCAGACGTTGCTGAAACGTTTGAGTCTCGCACCCACCAGCCTGTCCTCCAGGCTGTGCGGTCCACCGTCATGCTGGGGATTTTGAGGAACCAGAAGCAGGTTTCTGGTCCTGGGAGCCTGCGGGTGTAGGCTTCTTGGATTTTGCACGACCACCCCTAAAGAAGGTGGTATGAGGCTTGGACCTTTTTGTTCTAGTGGTCTGAAAGGACTGCGATGCAGTTGGGGAAAAATATTTCCTCATAGAAGGTGCAGCAGAGGGAAGGAAAGGTGACTTACCCACGGTTGCCGTGGAAATCCACGCATTCAATGCTTCACCAAATAGAGCCTGACCTGTGTAGTGTAGGGTCTCCACACTTCTCCTGGATTCCACGTCTGCAGACCATTGGCGTAGCCAGCGTCCCCTCGAGCCGAGACCGACATGGCAGATATCCGTGCAGTCAGCGTACCCAGGTCCTTCATGGATTCCACCATGAACCCCGCAGAATCCTGTATGTTACGTAAAAACAATTCAATGTCACTTCTATCCATTGTATCTAAATCCTCTAGTAATGTGCCTGACCACTTTACTATGGCTTTACAAATCAATGCACATGCAATAGTAGGCCTCAGCGCCACCCCTGAAGCAGTGTATATGGATTTGAGCGTAGTGTCAATCTTACGATCGGCCGGTTCTTTTAACACGGTAGATCCAGGGACAGGTAGAACCTTCATTTTAGACAGTCTGGAGACAGATGCGTCAACTATGGGTGGGTTTTCCCAATTTTTTCGATCCTCCTCAGGGAAGGGAAAGGCAACCAGAACCCTTTTGGGGATCTGGAATTTTTTTCTCCGGATTTTCCCAGGATTTTTCAAATATAGCGTTTAATTCTTTAGACGCAGGGAAGGTTACCAAGGCTGTTTTATTGTCCTTAAAGTAAGCCTCCTCAACCTGCTCAGGTGGCGTGCCAGTAATGTTTAATACATCTCTAATGGCCTCAGTCATGAGCTGCACCCCCTTTGCAAGGGATGCTGCCCCCCTTAGCACATCCCCATCACCGTCTGCTGTATCAGAGTCTGTATCCGTGTCATCTTGCATAATCTGGGCAATTGCACATTTCTGTGGGAACATGCTAGGGGGTCTTGCCGGAATAGGAACAGAACCTGACCAAACTGCCATAGAATTCTTTAACCCCTAAGTTTTTGTCTGAGTGTGCTACCCTAGTAGACATCTGAGAGATCATTCCTTTAATGGAGGTCAACCACTCAGGCTCAGTCATAGGGATCTGAGACAAGACAGTACATTTCTGTGTGCATGGAATGGATTCTTCCTGAGAAAAAACATCCTCTGCAGCATATGAGTCCCTAGACATGGCTATGGGAGATAATAAACACCCCCCCCACACACACAGGGAATTGTGGACAGTTTCCCCCCCAAGTATGCCACAGAGATTGGAGCCAACCCACACACAGCGCTTCCTGAGATAGATATAATACAACTACCTAGCGCTTACGGTGTACCTTAATAGACTACACAGTATTTACACAGTCTCCCTCCCCCTTCTACAACCCCCTGGTACTGCAGAGGATAGCTGGAGTGGTTTTGAGGGACCGTTTCCCCTGTGTACAGGAACTGCAGGCAGGAAAATGTCGCTGAACGCTGCTGGGTCTGCTCTGAGTAGAAGCTCCGCCCCCTGAAGATGGCACGTCTTCCCGCACAAATTCTTTATACTGGCCTGAGGGTTGCGTCGCTAGCTGGGGGATTCAGTCCCCGGTTAGCATTTGTGTACCTAGGATTCTGTTGCTAGCCTGGGGATTCAGTCTCCGGTTCGCGTCTGTGACCAGTTTAGGGTAGACGCTGTGTGCCGCTGAGTCTTCCACGGAGCAAAGCGTTCAGAGCTGCGCTAGTACCCTTGTGCCGCCATATCTCACCACCTTCTGGCTCTGTTAGGGGGTGGCGGCATGCTGTGGGAGCGGTCGCCTAGGGCGGCTAACGATCAGCACCTTAGGAGCTCAGTGTCCTGTCAGCGGAGAAAGTGGCTCGGACCCCTCAGGGCGGACACTACTCCCCCCTAAGTCCCTCGAAGCAGGGAGGCTGTTGCCAGCAGCCTCCCTGTGCCTAAAAAAAAAAACTAGAAAAGCTCCTCCGGGCACATTTTCTAAACTGAGTCTGGTAGGAGGGGCATAGAGGGAGGAGCCAGCGGAGATAGTGGCTCAGAGCCCGCAGGGCGGATACTACTCCCCCCCTTAGTCCCTCGAAGCAGGGAGGCTGTTGCCAGCAGCCTCCCTGTAAAATAATAAACTCTAAAATAAACTTTTACTAAAGAAGCTCTGTAGAGCTCCCCTAGCTGTGACCGGCCCCTAGCTGTGACCGGCTCCTCCGGGCACATTTTCTAAACTGGGTCTGGTAGGAGGGGCATAGAGGGAGGAGCCAGCCCACACTTTCAAACTCTTAAAGTGCCAATGGCTCCTGGTGGACCCGTCTATACCCCATGGTACTAAAGTGGACCCCAGCATTCTCTAGGACAGGCATGTCCAAACTGCGGCCCTCCAGCTGTTGAGAAACTACACATCCCAGCATGCCCTGACACAGCTTTAGCATTCTGACAGCAAACCTGTCAGGGCATGCTGGGATATGTAGTTTCACAATGTAGTTTAAACAATGGGGTATAGACGGATGGATAATTGGAGCCTGGTTCTTTATTTTTTTCAGGACCTGTAGATAGCTCCTCCCCCTCTATCCCTCCAAGCCCAGTTTAGATTAATGCCTCAAGCTGCCAGGTGCAAGAAGGGCTGTCTCCAGCCCAGTTTATATTTTATATTTCTTTTCTTGATCTTCACTGAAGACTTCAACAGGCAGGCTGTATGCTGCTGCAGTCTGCAACAGGGAAAGCCTCCAGGGGAACCCTTTACAGCTTATTGAAAAGCTTGTCTCCGGGGACACAACATAGTTTATTGAGAAGCTGCTGTCTGGTCCTTCAGCCTCCCATTCACTGGATGGCGTAGACGTAGACTGTTGTGGGCTCCTTTAGCCGCTGGTTAGGTCATTGCGCCAGCTATTCCAGTGGCTGGCCTGTGTGGGCTAGTGGTTAAGGTGAATGCTTTACATAGCCATCACATGGGGTTTGAATCCTGTTAAGGAGCAATGGGCCTAATTTAGACCTGATTGCAGCAGCAAAATTATTCTCTATTGGGCAAAACCATGTGCACTGCAGGGGGGGGGGGGGGTAGGGTAGATATAACATGTGCAGAGAAATTTAGATTTGGGTGGGTTATTTTGTTTGTGTGCAGGGTAAATACTGGCTGCTTAATTTTTACACTGCAATTTAGATGTCTCTTACGTCCTAGTGGATACTTGGGTTTTGTACTTCACATGGGGTATAGATCGGGTCCACTGGAGCCTGGCACTTTAGAACTTTGTGTGTGCTGGCTCCTCCCCTCTATGCCCCTCCTACCAGATTCAGTTTAGAAAAATGTGCCCAAGGGGCCGGGTGCACTTGCCTGGAGCTCCAGAGATTGTTTTCTTCATTGTTATTTTAGTTTATTATTTTCAGGTAGCTCTGGTTGGCAACCAGGCTATCTGCTTCGGGGGACTTAAAGGGGGGACCGAGTCAACCTCCTGAGGGTTAATGGTTCGTAATCCCAGTTGACAGGACACTGAGCTCCTGAGGTGCTGATCACACATCGTCAGTATGTGTGCCCACGCCAGCAGCTAGCTGCCACCCTCTAACAGATGCTGAAGACCCAGGTGCGTTGAGTGTTAGCGGGTCCCCAGTGCAGTTTGGCAGCAGGTCACGCGACTGGCATGGAGCTCCGTTGCCTGCCGCTGACAAACTGGCTTGGGGCTGCTGCCCCGCAGTGCTCACTATCTCTAAGGCTTTGTGTGGACTGTATAATAAATTTTCACTACTGAGGCCAGTATAATCCCTGTGAGGGACCGCACTATTGCAAGGGGTGGAGCTTCCCGGAGCAGGACCAGCGTTGGGAAGGCGCAAGGGGAGTACGTCATCGGTAGCGCCGCTGCACTTCTCACATACACATATTTCAACACATTGTGCTGCTGTATTCTGTGTGCTGGTTCCCGCTCCTGTGTCTATCCAGGGGCTCTCTAGAGTCTGTGTGGGGTGTTGTTCAGTGGGCTGCGCTATAGTTTCCTGTATAATGTCTGTGGACATGGTTATGTGTGCTGCATGTAATTCTACCCCATCTTCAGCAGGGTCACTCATATGTGAGCAATGTTCATTTCTCAATCTCAAAGTACTGAACAGATACATTTGGGTATCTAGGTTTCACATGGAGACGTTACATTCCATCATTAGGGCCATGGATATACAGAATTCTTACCTACATGTTCCTATAGCACTGTCCCATCAGTGCTATCTCAGGTTCGCTATCCTCCAACAGCATTTTCAGTTCCAGGCCCTACCTTTTGGGTTAGCAACAGCTCCCAGAGTATTTACCAAGATTATGGTGGTAATGGCAGCTTATCTCCGCCAGCAGGGGATACGAATATTTCCATACCTTGACTATCTTTTAATCCTGGAACAGTCGCAGGAATTGCTCCTCTGACATCTGCAACAGACAATAACGTGTCTGCAGAACCACGGGTGGCTCATAAATTGGGCAAAATCGTCTGGTTCTGTCACAGCGGATGACTCACTTAGGGCTGTACTGGATTCAAGTCTTCAAAGAGCAATGTTACCTCTGACCAATATATCCAAGGTTCAGTCAAGGATTCAGGGCTTGCTACACAGTCAAAAGGTATCCATTCACGCAGCAAGGAGTTTGATGGTGTCAACATTCGACATGGTGGAGTATGCACAATTCCACTCGAGGCCTCTGCAGAGTCTGATTCTTGCCAAATAAAAACACAGACTATGGTTCTTACGACAGAAGAAGGTCATTAGCCTGGTGACTACAGACATAACATCTGGACAAGGGGAGACCCTTTTGGATATCAGATTGGGAGATGCCAGTCTCCAGGTTGTGTTTCCAGTGGAAATGGATCAAGGAAAAAGGTGGCCTGCCAGTAAATATATTGGAACTTCGGGCCATATACATGGCACTGGTTCAGACAAAAGACATTTTTCTGGGAAAACCAGTCCATATCCGCTCGAACAATGCATACCTTAACCATCAGGGAGGAACTCGCAGCCGAAAAGCAATGAAGGAGGTAAGTCGCATACTAAAGTGGACAACTTCAGCATCCAGCCTAGTCCGCAGTATTCGTTCCGGGAGTCCTAAACTGGGAAGTGGACTTTATTAGTCGACACGCCATTCAGGCAAGCGAATGGGTTCTACAACCAGAGGTCTTCCAGACTCTAGTAGACAAGTGGGGGTTGCCAGAGTTAGATCTCATGGCGTCCCGTCTGAACAACAAAGTTCTCGCATACGGGTCAAGAACAAAGGATCCCAGAGCGATCTTTGTGGACGCCCTGTCGGTGAGATGGGACTTTCATCTGGCTTATGTGTTTCCTCCAATCACCCGGGTGGTGAGAAAGATAAAGCAAGGGAAAGGTGCCGTGATACTAATAGCTCCGGCTTGGCCCAGAAGGCATTGGTACACAGATCTGCAGAGAATGTTGAAAGATGCTCCACTTCTGCTCCCTCAACATCCAGATCGACTGATGCAGGGTCCTTGTTATCACAGACATCTGGATCGACTGTCTTTGACGGCGTGGCTCTTGAAACCTCTATCCTGAAGTCAAGAGGATTCTCACAACAGGTATTTCAAACTATGCTCAGAGCAAGGAAACCTTCCTCAGCTCGCATTTATCACCGAATATGGCAAACCTATATTCACCAGTGCAGTGAACGGAAAATGGACCCGAAGTCTTTTAGAGTTTCCAGGGTCTTTGCATTCCTTCAGGCAGGAATGGATAAAGCTTTGAAGGTGGCTTCCTTGAGAGTGCAAGTGTCAGCATTGACTGTATGGCTCCAAAAGAAAATTGCCAACTTACCGGATGTGCGTACTTTTTTCCAGGTAATGCTGCGCATTCAACCTCCTTTTGATCCTCCTACAGTGCCTTGGGACTTAAGTCTAGTCCTGAAAGCCCTTCAAGTTGCCCCATTTGAACCACTTAATAAAGTGGATCTTAAATGGTTAACAGCTAAAGTTCTCTTTCTACTGGCTATGGCATCAGCTAGAAGAGTATCAGATTTAGGGGCATTATCATGTTGTTCCCCATTTCTGATTTTTTTTTTTTTTTTCCAGATAAAGCAGTTCTCAGAACTAGATCTGGGTATCTTCCGAAGGTGGTGTCTAAATTCCACCTTAATGAAGAAATTGTAGTCCCGGCTTTCCATGTACCGGGCCTTTCTGCGGGAGATGCATCGCTGGACGTGGTCCATGCATTAAGGATCTACGTGGATCGTACCAGTGCCATCAGAAAGACAGATTCTCTTTTCATTCTCTACGGATTTCACAAGAGAGGATGGCCTGCTGATAAGCAGACACTGGCAAGATGGCTTTGGATGACGATTTCAGAAGCATATTCTCAAGCTGATCTCCCTGTTCCGGCTAATGTCTCTGCTCACTCTACTCGTAAGGTAGGTCCATCATGGGCAGCACAACGTGGTGCTTCAGCAGAACAGATATGCAAGGCAGCCACATGGTCTTCCATTAACACATTAAATAGACATTATGCCATGGATACCTTTGCCTCTCATGATGCTGAATTCGGGCGAAGGATTCTCCTGTCCAATCAGGAGCGTCCCAACAACTAATTTGCTTTGGGAAATCCCATTGTTATCCTGTAGATAATCTGTGGACCCTGCCGGAGAAATATACGTTATGGTAAGAACTTACTGTGCTGACAACGGCATTTTTCCTAAGTCCACAGGATCCACAGGGATCCCACCCTGACACACCTGATTTGAGGATCTTTTTACTCACGAACCTCTTCCTTCTTGTATGGAAGGGTGTGCATGTGTGTTCTTAGCGCCTGATTAGGGCTATCTGGCCACAGCTCCAAGAGTGTTCACCAAAATTATGGTGGTAATGGCGGCTTATCTCCATCGACAGGGGATACGGATTTTTCCATACCTCAACGATTTATTAATCCTGGCACAATCTCAGGACTTGCTTCAGTGTCATCTGCAAAAGACAATAGCTTGTTTGCAGAGACACGCTTGGCTCATAAATTGGGCAAAGTCGTCCCTGGTTCCGTCACAACGGATGATGCACTTGGGGGCTGTATTGGATTCGGGTCTTCAGAGAGTAATTTTACCTCTGAACAAAATATCAACAATACAGTTGAGGATTCACGAGCTGCTACACAGTCAAAGGGTATCCATTCACGCAGCGATGCGTTTGATGGGATCTATGTTGTCGACATTCGACATGGTGGAGTATGCTCAATTCCACTCGAGGCCTCTACAACGTCTGATCCTTTCCAAATGGAATGGGTTACATCAGACAATAAAAACTCAGACTATGGTCCTTCTTCTGGAAGTAGGGAGGTCATCAGCCTGGTGGCTACAGCCATCTGTCTGGACAAAAGGAGACCCTTTTGGATCTCAGATTGGGAGGTTCTGACAATGGATGCCAGTCTTCAGGGCTGGGGAACAGTGTCAGAAAGAAGTTGCTTCCAAGGACAGTGGACCAAGGAAGAAATTTGCCTGCCAATACATATATTGGAACTTTGGAGAAACCAGTTCAAATTCGCACGGACAATGCAACGGCAGTAGCGTACCTCAATCATCAGGGAGGAACTCGCAGCCAAAAAGCAATGAAGGAGGTAAGCCGCACGTTAAGGTGGGCAGAACATCATCATCCAGCCTTGTCTGCAGTGTTCATTCCAGGAGTCCTAAACTGAGAAGCGGATTTTCTCAGTCGACACGCCATTCATGCAAACGAATGGGTTTTACACCCTGAGGTCTTCCAGACTCTGGTAGACAAGTGGGGGTTACTGGAGATAGATTTCATGGTTTCCTGTCAGAACAACAAAGTTCCCGCATACGGGTCAAGGATAAAGATCCCAAAGCGACCTTTGTGGATGCCCTGTCAGTACGATGGGACTTTCGTCTGGCCTATGTGTTTCCACCGATTGCCCTGTTGCCCAGGGTGATGCGAAAGGTAAAACAGGGAAAGGGCGCCGTGATGCTAATAGCTCCGGCTTGGCCCAGAAGACATTGGTACACAGATCTGCAGAGTCTGTTGGTGGATACTCTGTTCCTATTTCCTTAACGTCCTGAGCTACTGTCTCAGGGTCCTTGCTATTCCAAGCACCTGGATCAGCTGTCTTTGACGGCGTGACTCTTGAGATGTCCATCCTGAAAGCAAGAGGATTCTTACAACAGGTAATTCAAACAATACTTAGAGCAAGGAAACCATCCTCAGCTCACATTAATTACCGAATATGGCAGGCCTATATTCATTGCTGCAGTGACAGGAAATTTGACCCTAGGTCTTTTCAGAGTTTCCAGAGTCCTTGCATACCTTCAGGCAGGAATGGACAAAGGTCTACGGGTGGCTTCCTTGAGAGTTAAGGTGCCAGCATTGACTGTATGGTTTCAAAAGGGCAGGCTGTTCCCATTTTTTTTCCAAGGAATGCTTCCCATCCAACCTCCTTTGTTCCTCCTACAGCTCCTTTGGATCTAAGTTTCGTCCTAAAGGCTCTTCAAGTTGCCCCATTTGAACCGCTGAAGCAAGTGGATCTTAAATGGTTAACAGCCAAAGTTCTCTTTCTACTGGCTATTGCTTCAGCTAGAAGAGTTTCAGACTTAGTGGCATTGTTATGTCACCCTCCTTTTCTGATATTTCATCCAGATAGAGCGGTTCTCAGAACCAAATCTGGTTATCTTCCTAAGGTGGTGTCTAAATTCCACCTAACAAAGATATTGTAGTCCCGGCTTTCCAGGGACTGGACCTTTCTGCGGGAGATGCATCATTGGATGTAGTCCGTGCGTTAAGGATCTACGTGGATCGTACCAGTGCCATCAGAAAGACAGACACTCTGTGTTAGGTACGGATTTCACAAGTAAGGATGCCCTGCTGACAAGCAGTCACTGGCGAGGTGGCTTCGGACGACAATTTCAGAAGCATATTCTCAAGCTGATCTTCCTATTCCAGCTAATGTCTCTGCTCACTCTACTCGTAAGGTAGGTCCTTCATGGGCAGCACAACGTGATGCTTCAGCTGAACAGATATGTAAGGCAGCCACATAGTCTTCCATTAACACATTCATTAGACATTATTCCTTTGATACCTTTGCCTCTCAGGACATTGTACTTGGGCGAAGGATTCTCCTGTCCAATCAGGAGCGTCACCTCCACTAAAATTGCTTTGGGACACCCCAATGTTTATCCTATGGATAATCTGTGGACCCTGCAGGAGAAATACGTAGTTATGGTAGACTTACCGTCGATAACCCCATTTCTCCTAAGTCCACAGTATCCAAAGGAATCCCACGCTGACGCAACTGATTTGAGGATCCTTACACCTACTAACCTCTTTCTTCTTGTACGGAAGTGTGTGCATGTGTGTTCTTCTCATCTGATTAGGGCTCTCTATGATGCTCCTGCCTTGAGCTTTGGAAAACAACTGAATTGCCTGAGCCAGGGATATAGGGGACTGGCCCGATGCATTCTGGGAGGCCGAAAGCTTTTGATCGTTGGTGCCAATCCGCAGATGCTACCTCATATCCTAATGTTTATCCTGTGGATACTTTAGACTTAGGAGAAATAGAGTTATCGACGGTAAGTCTACCATAACTACGTATTTTTTTTCACATGTATTGCTACCACTAATCTCACTCATCCCACTCTGTCCTTCCTAAATAAAGTATAGCTATGTCTCGGTCACGATTTATGTTGCACCATGCCTCCATAATTGGCACAATATCCAAATCATCCCATGTATTTACTACAATTACGTCTGGAATTATTTTTTTCTAAGCTCCTAGCATCTGTACACATAGGGGGTAATTCCAAGAGTGATCGCAGCAGGAAATTTTTTAGCAGTTGGGCAAAACCATGTGCACTGCAGGGGAGGCAGATATAACATGTGCAGAGAGAGTTAGATTTGGGTGGGTTATTTTATTTCTGGGCAGGGTAAATACTAGCTGCTTTATTTTTACACTGCAATTTAGATTGCAGATTGAACACACCACACCCAAATCTAACTCTCTCTGCACATGTTATATCTGCCTCCCCTGCAGTGCACATGGTTTTGCCCAACTGCTAAAAAATGTCCTGCTGCGATCAACTTGGAATTACCCCCATAGTTCTAATAGTTATGCTCCTCTTATTCCTAGCTATGTTCATCTCTCTGCATATGTTTATTTGGTTTTGATCTGCAAAGACTTCTGTTGCTGTGGACTTGCCTCCAGAAACTATGCCTCTTGGTTTGGGGAGCAGATTGCTTTATTCCTATTTAGTTTACTGCAATCCTCTGCTAGTTTAAATAGTTCCTGATGAAGTTTTCAAACTGCTCACTTTCTGGATCCCCTTGAAGATGGGTGTAGGCCATCACTTTTGTATAAGCCCCTATCTTTCCAGGTGGCATTACTATGGTCTATTAATCCAAACCACTCCTCATTACGCCACTTCTTTAGCCACACATTGAAGTTTCTTTTTCATCCATGAAAGGAATCCAGCCTCTTCTTTTACCCCTCGATGTGATGGCCACTGACGTCAGTGAGAGCAATCCTTAACGTTACAGATAATACACGACACCATGTAGTTAAGAATCACTCTGTTTATTTAATAAATTACAGCGTACTATATAGAAAAGAAACATGGGTGTATACAATATGTGCAAGCATATGATTGGATAAATAGAAGTAGCATACGACATTACATGCAGGATATTTTAGTAACACACAGAAGTAACAGTTTTGATCTAGTATGTAATTGTCCTTGAAGATAAGACACACACAAGCCTTATATTATATGAACAGACAAAGGCATCTTGTAGAGAGTGCGTACGTGTCTATTCAAACACATAACAATTCATATAGCATGTTTAACCCTTCAATCCCCTCTTAGAATCATGATTGTTATATGACATGATTCTTAAGTGAGGCTCCTTTCTTGTTCCTCCAGTTCTTGAGATATTGGACATAATCGTCGGGTCCCTTACTATCAGAGGAGGTGACAGGACTGGTGGTTATATCATAGTACATCAGGGCCTTATCAATGCCTTTGGAGGTAAGTTTCTTTCCACAGGGAATTACACAATAAACTATAATGCCTAAAAGAATTAAAGTTACAAGTATGAATATGCTTATTTGCACAAGAGCCTGTTTCCAATTTTCAAACCACCCAAAATATTGGCTCCATGGGTTATCAATACCTGAATTTTTCTTGAGTTCTATGGATAAGGTTTCTAACTTGTTTATGGCTAAAGTAACCTTACCATTGGGACCAGTGTTGTCAGGAATATATGTACAACAGCCTTCCACCTTACTAATGTAAACACATGTACCGCCTTTTTCTGCTAGAATCATGTCAAGGGCCATTCTATTTTGAAATGTCATTTGGGAAGTGGCTTCTAGCTGTTCAGCTATACCTTTAAGAGCATCTTTGGTATCATTAACAAATCTTTGTTGATTATAATATATATAATTAATCCAGGCTACGTTTTTATTTACAGTTACTATAGGAAACAATGATTCAAAACCCGCAGCCACTTCATCTCTAGCTTTGAACTCATTTGGAACACCTCTTGGGACCCCTATAGCATCAATGTATACGTGGGGGTCAAAGCTACCTCCTGGGAGTGCTCTTTTCTTTCGATTAGCAGGAGTATTAGAGGGAGGATTGGGGTCATCGGTGATCATTAGGAGTGGCATTATGACTTTGGCCAGGGCACACTCACCATACCATGGTGTGTCTAATTTAGTTCTAAGCTTCATATCCCCACATATATAATAAATGTCGCCTAGTGATCTAGTTTGGTTAACTAAAACAGTTGTTCTTTTATTTGCACAATACCCTGGTGGGAAGGTTTTTAAATTTCTCCCTGGGGTGATGTTAGATGTATAACAGGTATAGTTTCCAGGATATATGGTTATGGTGCTTCCTGGGTTGGGATTTTTTGACAATATGGGATATTCCCTTTTCCACATTTCGCACTGACTGTCATTTGTTTTGGTGTCATTAAAAAGGCTGAAAAAACAATTTTCCTGTTCTAGGGGTATATTAAGGGGCACTGTACCTAGGTGGGGCCTAGATTTGCCACAGACATAACAGTTGCTTTTATTGTGTTTGTTAGCACTATACTTCATCCATTCCAACCAAAAATTAATGTCAGAGAAACCAGTTTCAATAGCTAGGGTGTCTTCAAAGGTAGGGTTAGTAATAGCCACCATATCTTTAGAAGTGGCAATATGGGGCTTTAAAGGTTTGTTTTGGGGAGCAATTTTAGGCTGGTATTTTGGGTTTTTGTACATATCCCATAAATAAAACCTTTGTCTTGCACTATAGTACCCTGCTTGCCACCATATACCAAGTACATAAGTCTCATTGTCGCTTCTGCTAGGGTTCACTATGTTTAGTCTAAACCTGTATGAATTTGGGCCTTCATCCATCTTATGAATGGATAGTCTAGAAAGTAGGGGTACTCCATATTTGCTCCATCTATTTTTTGCAAATGATGGGCCATATTTCCAATCTGCTCCTGTATTCCACCCCACAGATTCCCAGTAATCACAGTTGGATCCATGATAGGATATTTCCATCCACCATTCATCAGTGACACAAATGTACATTGTCTCAGACATTCCTGATTTCCTCCTTTGTTGTATATAATATTTGTCATCAGCAATTTTGGGGAACATAAAATAGTCAAGGATATATGTGGCTACGTGTGTGTTAGAGGAATTGTACCACAAGGTGGGGACCCCATCTGTTTGTGTGATGCTGACTTCACATATTGTGAGGTGAATGAGGGCCAGTAGGGCTATCGAGATAGTCCCCAGGATAGAGATAGGGGGCAGGTTCTTCATCGTTTTCTGTTCTTCTGTCTTCGCTAGGTGGGAGGTCAGGGCTGTCTGCCCCGGTTCGTACCTCACTGGAATCACTTGCTTCCCTCTCTAGGTCTGGTCTAGGAACCTTTTTTACTCGGGATGCATGGATCCAGGTAGGACTTTCCTCTGTCAGGACTGCTGTTCGGGTAGCTGCTACGACCTCTGTCTCTGGACCATAGGTGAAGTCTCCTGGGCTCTTGTTCCTGGGGAGCACCTTCACCACGACTCTGTCTCCGACTTTAAAGGGGTGTGTAGGTTCCTGTGGATTCAAAGGGTTTTTACAAACAACCTCATGTTCAATTTCATTCAGTTTTGTTATCAGGGACCTGACATACTCTTCTCTGATGAGTTCTAGATCTCCTTCCTGTATTACTAGTGGTTTCTTAGCCCAGGGTGTAGGAAAAGGCCTACCCATTAGTATTTCAAATGGGGAGTAACCCAGAGTCTTTTGTGGGGTCATTCTGATCTCTGCTAGGATAATAGGAAGGACCTTCTTCCATTTATGGAAGGTACCCCCTGTGGCCTTCCTAAGCTTGTCTTTGAGGGTCCTATTCATGCGTTCTACGACCCCTGAACTCTGCGGATGGTACGGGATGTGGAACTTCCATTCCACCTGTAGGGTCTTTACCAGAGCCTGTGTAATTTTTGCTGTAAAGGCGGAGCCTTTATCACTATTGATTTGCAATGGGCACCCCCATCTGGGGATGATTTCCTGAGTTAGGATCCTAGCAACTGTCTTTGCATCCTCAGATTTAGTGGGGAATACCTCTGGCCATCGAGAGAACATGTCTACAATGACCAGGGCATACTCCTGTTTACCAGTACCTGGGATATGGGTGAAGTCAATTTGCAGGTGTGTAAAGGGTGTGGTGGGGTATTCAAGATGCTGATGTTTTGCCTTGTCAGGGTTGTTGGGGTTGTTTCGCAGACAAGTGATGCATCTACTGACATACTGATCTACTAATGACTTGGCATCCGTGACATAGAAATCATTACGTAAGAGTAAGGTAGTTGTTGCCTTACTGTGGTGTCCTATGCCATGGTAGTGGGCAATAAACAAGGGTGCACTGGACTGGGGTATACAAGGTTTCCCCTCTTTGCAGATTAATCCTGTTTTAGGATTCTTCTGCAAAACTGGGTAAGTCCAGTCAGCTAGGTCGGCATGGGAGGCTGAGGCCTGTAACTGGGTGATCAGGTAATGGTTGTCGAGAGCTGGGGGGGTCATGATGGACATGTGGGCCTGAGTGATGGGCTGTGAGGCCGCATGTTTGGCAGCAGAGTCAGCAAGAGCATTTCCAAGGGAGATTGCATCCTTCCCCCCCGTGTGTGCCCTGCAATGGAGGATTGCAATGTCAGAGGGCAGGGTTATGGCATGCAGAAGGTCAGAGATGAGTTGGGCATGTGATATGCCTTTTCCATCAGCTCCAAGGAAACCACGGCGTCGCCAAATGACCCCATGGTCATGCACGACGCCGTGCGCGTATTTGGAGTCAGTGTAGATGGTGACTGGTTTATTCTGGTAAAGGTGACAAGCCCTTGTGAGAGCAATGAGCTCTGCAGCCTGTGCTGACTGGTAAGGAATGGGCTGTGCTTCCAGAATAATGTCAGGGAGAGTGACAATAGCATAACCCGCTTGGTACGTGGTGTCATTGGGTCTGCTACAGGAACCATCTACAAAAATGACATCCGCGTCGGGGACAGGGACAGGGGACATGTCCAGTCTGGGGGATGTTTCTGACTCAATGGAAGCTGAGCAGTCATGGGGTTCAGGAGGGTGGTCTTCAGGACCTTTGAGCCCCAGTAGAGCGTTGAGAATGGGTGCAGGACCTGAAGAGTTGGTGGCATACTTAATGGTGAGTGAGGGGTTGTTCAAAAGGAGAACCTCATATCCACTGAGGCGCTGAGCTGACATGTGTTGTGTGTGTAACCCTTTTAAAATGGTTAGAACATCATGAGTGGTGTGAAGTATTGTTGTGTGGCCTAGGGTGAGTGTGGTGGCCATTTCAGTTACCATTGCACAGGCTGCAAGTGCCCTGAGGCAAGCAGGCATACCTTGCACTGTGACAGGCATTACTTTGGAAAAAAATGCCACTGGGCGCAACTTTCCTCCATGAAACTGTGTGAGCACCCCCGCCATGGTTTTACAATTGTCCCTTGCAAACAAATGAAAAGGTAGTACATAGTTGGGGAGGCCAAGTGCCGGACTTTTCATTAACATACACTTTAAGCTTTCATATGCAGTTAACATTTCTTGTGACCATTGTACAATATTAGGTTTGTCTTTCAGTGTGGCTTGTCTCAAAATGTTATCATAATAGGAACAATCAGATATCCACTGTCTGCAGTAATTTACCATACCCAGAAAAGACAGCAGTTCCTTCTGGGTAGTTGGGGTGACCAGGCCCAATACAGACTGAATGCGCTGAGGACTGACTTTCCTTTCCCCCTGAGTGAGCACAAAACCTAAGTAATCCACATGCTTCTTACACCATTGCATTTTTGTTTTGGACACCTTGTGTCCACATTCACAAAGCCAGTTTAACAGTGATATACCATCCTCCCGGCAGGCCTCCTCAGTTTGACTACAGAGCAGCAAATCATCTGCATACTGTAGCAGGACTGAACCATGGTGAGGTTGCCAGGGCCCCAATGTGGCCTGGAGTACAATGCTATACACAACAGGTGCGTCAATGTAGCCCTGGGGTAAACGACACCAGGTGAGTTGCTTGCCCTCAAAAGAAAAGGCAAAAAGTAGCTGTGTCTGTGCATCCACAGGTATGCTAAAAAATGCATTTTTTAAATCAATTACCGAAAAGAATGCAGCATCTGCAGGGATAGCTGAAATGAGTGAGTTAATGTCAGGTACAATGGGTGCTATAGGCACAATGAGTTGGTTAATTGCCCTAAGGTCTTGTACAAACCTTACACTGCCATCTGACTTAGCAACTGGGTTGACTGGTGTGCAGTAAGGTGAAATTACGTGTCTGAGAATGCCTTGTTGGAGAAACTGTTGTATCATTGGTCTAAGACCTTCAACCTTCTCTTGTGACAAGGGGTATTGCTTTTGATAGACAGGTTGTGTGTCAGGTTTCAGGGTTGCTCTATATGGTGTACAAGGAATGAGGCCAGTGTCATAGGGACCCTCTGACCATAGAGCAGGGTTTACTTTGTCAAAATCAGGTGTAATGTCTGTTGCTTCCCACACCGGTAGGTGTGGGGACTCAACCTCCAGGCCACTGCCAGTGGGTGAAGGGAGAATGGAGATTTCGAGCCTGCTAAGAAGATCCCTTCCCAGAAGATTAATTGGACATTCAGGTATTACAGTGAAATTGTGTTTACCCATATATGTGCCTCCCGTGGTTCTGACACTAAGGGCATCTGTCAGGTAAGCATCTGTGGGTATCCCATTAATTCCCATTGAAGGAGCAGTCTTTTCCAAGTGACCGTCGTACAGGTCAGCACACAAAACACTAGTAGTTGCCCCGCTATCCACCAGGAAAGGGATTGCTCTCTTTCCTATAATCAAGGTTAGTAGCGGTGGGTCCTTCCAGTGTCTGGTGAGTTGGGCAAAGGCTGGGATACCCTCCTCCGGGCCCCGTCAGTGGGAGGGGTCCTGCCAATCAACCCGGAATCGGACATGATCCCGAAAGGGGTTGTTGTGTGATTGTCGGGGATGATCCCGGGAGGGAGCCGGAGCTTGGGGCTGTCGGTGGTTTTGTGAGGGACAAGGGCAATCCCTTGCCCAGTGATCGTCCCTTCCACAGTTGAAGCAGGAGGTTTGTTTCCTGCTGGCAGAGTCAGGGGGGTGGGGTGGCTTGGCTTGTGGGTTTTGATATCGGGCTGGATTACGGGGTGGGCCAGTGGAGTGCTGCTGGCGTCTATCTCCCCGACCTCTCTGATTTTGGAAACTATGGGTTGGGACATTTTGTGAGGGTTTCTTTACATCAAAGCATCCTGCAGCTTCTTTTTCATATAAATGTTTTTCAAACTCCTTAATGTCGTCAGAGGTCCAAGATGAGACACTCTGTTTGACAGGGACCATGATAGACTGCAACAAGTTATTTACAAAGGTGGAAATAAGTAAATGGTCTGTTTCTACAAGGGTGAGACCTGCATCTTCAGACCAGCACTTTTTAAACCTCTTCCAAAACTCAGTGACAGTTTCAGTAGGTTTTTGCTTGCATGCTACAGCAATGGGAAGGGAGGCACGGGTCTTAAAGATTTCTTTCATGTGTTCTCCAATTTCCTTCCACATTTGCTTTACACCTTCCTCGGTATTGAGGGGGTAATTAGTGGCATTGTTTAGGACTGCAGGAGTGTTGATAGAGGGAATCTTTTTCCAATCCCACCCGTTGTAGTGGTCTATAACCCCGTCTACAATTAACCTCATATCCTCTTGAGTATAGCTGCGCCCCGTGCAAGCCTTTTTCAAGTAGGCTATGCAACCATCGGGTGCAACAGTGGGTTTGGGACAGTTCTTAACAATTCTGTCTAAATCCTCTATCTCAATGGGTTTCTTTAACAATTGATCCCCTACTGTCATGAAGGGCAGGTGGGTGGCGACACCGAGGAAACCAGTGCCGGATCGCGTTGTGGAGGGGGTGAGAGGGTTGTCAGTAGCAATAGTTAAGTCAGCGTTGCGGCGGGAGGCGGTTTGTCTGTTAGGAGTAGGGGCACTAGGGGCGGGGGTGGTTACGTCTATGTGGAGGGTACTGTCAGGGGGGGCTATTCCTCCTGAGCCTCCTTCTCCTTCCCCTTCCCCTCCTCCCCCTCCCCTTTGCATCGGCATTCGTGACAAAGCAACTGCAGCTAAAAGATCTGTGTCTTTTAAGGAGGGGTATAGGGGACTGTAGGGCGGAGGAGAAGAGTTTTTTAGAAACTTGTTGCTTCTAAATTCCTCAGCTTTGTGTAGTCGGGAAGTTACAGATTTTATTCTACGCTGTTTCTGCTTGATATTTTTGTCATACCAATGAGGTGCTATCGTGAGCCATTGCTCTCCTCCAGCACGCATATATGTCATGTCCCATTGTGGGTCATGATCATACCACGGCCAGGCTTCCTTGTCTCCCAGACAAAGCCCTTTGATCATGTCCATATAAAATGGATAATTAATACCATCACGGGGGAATGGGCTGGGGCTGCCAACTTTCTCTGTCCACCCCGCTAAGTTATCTACCCAAGGGTTAACTAAATAATAATCTGTGGTGGAGTTACGGGCAACATACTCCTTACATGTCTCTCCTGGTAAAGGTGGAGGATAAATGACTGTCTTACTCTGACCCCCTCCCATAGTAAAGAATACAATCTACACCAGCTTTCTACGCAATTTCTACAACAACTTACAACAACTGTCTATGCAATATCACAACAAAAATGCAGTTTACAAAAAAACCTTCTATGCAATTTCACAACAAAAATACTTTCTATGCAATTTCACAACAAAAAATGCAATTTACAAAAACTTTCTATGCATGCATTAGCTAACACCAGTTAATTAGTCATTGACAATATCACAATATTATCTGTATAATGAGAACATGAAATCTTTTGACGGGTACGATACTTACCAGTCGTACAAGATGTCAGAAAAAATACAGCGTTTTAAACAGGAAGCAAGAAAAGAGTTTGAGTAAAGATATCTGGCAGACGAAAACTTACCAGCCGTCTGGACCAAATATAAGAACTTATCTCACTACAAACATACAAGAATATATAGGCGATCAAATCGGGGTATTCTCTACGTTACGTATTTTTTTTTTTTTTTTAAGTATCCCAGATACTAACGTCTTTGGAGAATTGCGCTTGGACGCCTGGTCCTTTCTCAGACGTATCTTTAAGTCCCAGACATTAAAGATTCTATGGTATCCCTGATACCTGTTTTATGCCTTTACATAAAACTACGTAATATTAAGTCCCGGACTTAAATATTACCTTGTCACGTGTTCCCGGAACACGGAGCGAGTTCAAATTCAGTGTTTGAACGCAATCCCTTACGGCAAAGACAGACAATAAATTCTCTATCTTACCGGTCCGGGGGCGATCAACTGAATCCAGGACTGAGCCCCCACTTTGAAAGGAATCCAGCCTCTTCTTTTACCCCTCGATGTGATGGCCACTGACGTCAGTGAGAGCAATCCTTAACGTTACAGATAATACACGACACCATGTAGTTAAGAATCACTCTGTTTATTTAATAAATTACAGCGTACTATATAGAAAAGAAACATGGGTGTATACAATATGTGCAAGCATATGATTGGATAAATAGAAGTAGCATACGACATTACATGCAGGATATTTTAGTAACACACAGAAGTAACAGTTTTGATCTAGTATGTAATTGTCCTTGAAGATAAGACACACACAAGCCTTATATTATATGAACAGACAAAGGCATCTTGTAGAGAGTGCGTACGTGTCTATTCAAACACATAACAATTCATATAGCATGTTTAACCCTTCAATCCACTAGGGGTCACTGGAGTACTCTTGGGTTATGGACTGGGCGTAGCCGGAAATGGCACATATTTAAATATTTAAATTAGTAACTGGCCATCCCCTCCATAATCCCATAGAGCCTTCAGTATTTTTCTGTGCCTCTAGTGGAAGGTACTGAGGACTGAATGTCCTGCGATTCTTCAAGCAAGATTATTTTTGGTTTTTCTACCTGATCCCTTCCCAACTTATCACAGAAGTTCTGGTTAGGAATCATTGGTGCTGCATTAGCAGCAGATGGTCTGCCGGCGCTCATACAAAGGGCCCCGCCATTGATCAAAATCAGCGCAGCTGATTGCAGCCACGGGCTGCACAAGGACGCAGGACGGCGCTTACAGAAAAGTCCCGTCATGGCCTCCGCAGGTGGTGCAGGTACTGAGCGGTAGGCAGCTCTCACTGCCGCCGCTCACTTACTTACTTTTCTATTGCGGGCGGTCAGCTCACGCTGCCGCCCATTATGGGGGGACTGTATGGGTTTAGATACTGTAAATGTTCCCCTGCTACCTGCCACTAGATACACCTTGCTGCCACTATAATGCATTTGCAGACGGAGCCAGCGAGCGAACCCCGGCACTGCCGCAGGGCCGCTCGACCTTCCCCGGATCCTTTCATTAACAGCACCCGGCGCCGCGGGGCGCTTGCAGTAAACTAGCGAGCAGTTCCCGCCACTACCGCCGGAACGCTCGCCGCTCCCCGTCTCTCCGGCGTCCGCGCAATCCGTCCTCCGCCCTACGGCTCTGGTGGGGTGAGCGGCCGAGATGACCTCAGCTGCTGCTGCGGCCCGCTCTGGCGGCCGCTCACCAATCTCCGGCGTGCAGTCCTTCACGGCCTCGGTAAGACTCGCACTCCCCGTCTCCCGTCTGCTGAACAAGGGGGGGGGGGAGCAGTAAAAGAAGAAAGTGGGGGAAGTCGGCAGCCAGAATAAAGGCTGCACCTGCAAATAATACTCTTCTGCAGGAGAGAGAGGGGGGGAGGAAACCCGCAGGGAGGCCCCAATAATCAGGCTTTTAAGCCTGTGGCCAATATCAGAGTCTCTGTTACTTATACAATATACCTGTGGGTGTGTATCTGTGTATGTATATATATGATATATATATATATATATATATATATATATGTGTGATGTATATGTATTTGTGTGTTTACACACTGATTGTATACAGATAGGTGTGTCGGTGTATATGCATATACATGTATTAATATATATATGTTTATGGTTAAATATATATATATATATATATATATAAGGAAAGAATTGAGGCGGCACTCAGAGACTTGTAACAGCATTCGTGTATTAGTGCAAATAGTGCAAATCATATCAACGTTTCGGGGACATGTTCCCCTTCTTCAGGATAACAAAAAGTGCCAAACAAAGATGTTTAAATAGACAGTACAAACACTTACCCTCTGTCCCCATCCAACCTGCAGCTGTAGCGTGTCCGTCCGGCCGCCCCATCGTGACTTCCGCCCGGCTGCTCGCGTCCCCGCGGATCCGGAAGTGATGTCACAAGTGAAAGACGCGTAACCTTGGTTACCGCTCGAGGCTTTACTTACTGCCCGAGTGTCATGCCAAGGCTGCGTCATTTGCACTGCCTCTCACGTGTCACATCGATCCCGCGAGACCTCGAGTCCTGGCACAGAAAACAGTGGCGTTACCATGGAACCGCTTGTCAACTGTATAAACCAAACAAACAAAAGTGACATAATAAGATGACTTCTAAAACAGTCAATGCTGTGGAAAAAATTCTATTTAAAAAAAAATGTTAGTGTAGATTCTATTAAGCATACATTTAAAAACATCTGAAAGTGTAAAACAATTCTATGTGCACCCGTAGGTCTCCTTGTTGTTCACTACGTTGGGAACCTATTAAAAAATATTTTTCTCCAAAACGGACAACTTCTGTGTGGCAGCTGGGTTTTCGTAATACTGCTTTATCTTTTGGAGATACCCTATGAGTAATCCTGACACAGAGTTCACCGGGGCTGTGATGTCTTGTACATGGGATCATCAGTCAGGGGCTCAGCCATTTTCACAAAAAATTAATTAATCCCAAATTATCATTGAGCCCCCCAGGTTTTAAAGTGTTGAGCCTATGGATCCACATGGATTCCAACTGTAATAGTTTCCGTCCCCGATCACCCCCCCGTATTGATTCGGGGACGTGATCTATGATGCGGTGTTTGAATGTGGCCATGGAATGTCTGAATGTCACGAAATGCTTGGCCACGGGCTGTTCACCGCTGCCAGATGCCAACGCATTCCTAATGGCGAGTCTATGCTGTGCCATTCTGATTTTAAATTGGCATTCAGTTTTGCCGATGTAATATCGCCCAGTTGAAATTTGCTTCCTGGACATTCTAATCAAACTCCAGGAGAATCAAATCCTGACTTGCCTTTATAGAAAGCCAACTGACCGCAACACTATCTTGCGTTTTGACAGTTTTCACCCCCGGTCTACTGTCAGAGGTCTTCCATACTCTCAGTTTTTAAGGGTGTGTAGGGCCAATAACAGTGATTCAATCAAGATGGACCAGTTGAATGAAATGGAAGACAGATTCCTGGCCAGAGGATATCCCCGGGCGTTAATACGATCGGCCCGCGCAAGGGCAGAGACCACCCAGGGGGATGCCTCAAAGAAATCCAAACACGCCAAAGATATGTCCAAAATCATCCCTTGGGTGTGTGAATATGATGTCACAAGTAGTGAAAGGCAACGCCAATTAAACCAGTTGTGGCCCATTGTAACATCAGACCCAGAATTAAAGATGCTACATGACAAACGCGTTATGCCCAGTTACAAAAAAGGAAGAAGTATTAGGGACATATTAGTCAAAACTGACATGGCGAAATTGAAAGCACATCCCACACATTTCCTTACGAGACGCAACGGTTGCTTTAAATGCACTGGATGCACTACCTGTTCCCACATGTCAACAGGAACCACTATAGCTCACCCTTTTTCTGGAAAGTCGTATAAAATTAAATGGCCCCTG
Source organism: Pseudophryne corroboree (assembly GCF_028390025.1). NCBI lineage: Eukaryota > Metazoa > Chordata > Amphibia > Anura > Myobatrachidae > Pseudophryne > Pseudophryne corroboree. The sequence goes on from NC_086449.1 coordinate 150,077,694, forward strand.
ACATGCAGTACGAAGTTTGTCATCTACGCCATTATTTGCCCATGTGGGCGATATTACATCGGCAAAACTGAATGCCAATTTAAAATCAGAATGGCACAGCATAGACTCGCCATTAGGAATGCGTTGGCATCTGGCAGCGGTGAACAGCCCGTGGCCAAGCATTTCGTGACATTCAGACATTCCATGGCCACATTCAAACACCGCATCATAGATCACGTCCCCGAATCAATACGGGGGGGTGATCGGGGACGGAAACTATTACAGTTGGAATCCATGTGGATCCATAGGCTCAACACTTTAAAACCTGGGGGGCTCAATGATAATTTGGGATTAATAAATTTTTTGTGAAAATGGCTGAGCCCCTGACTGATGATCCCATGTACAAGACATCACAGCCCCGGTGAACTCTGTGTCAGGATTACTCATAGGGTATCCCCAAAAGATAAAGCAGTATTACGAAAACCCAGCTGCCACACAGAAGTTGTCCGTTTTGGAGAAAAATATTTTTTAATAGGTTCCCAACGTAGTGAACAACAAGGAGACCTACGGGTGCACATAGAATTGTTTTACACTTTCAGATGTTTTTAAATGTATGCTTAATAGAATCTACACTAACATTTTTTTTAAATAGAATTTTTTCCACAGCATTGACTGTTTTAGAAGTCATCTTATTATGTCACTTTTGTTTGTTTGGTTTATACAGTTGACAAGCGGTTCCATGGTAACGCCACTGTTTTCTGTGCCAGGACTCGAGGTCTCGCGGGATCGATGTGACACGTGAGAGGCAGTGCAAATGACGCAGCCTTGGCATGACACTCGGGCAGTGAGTAAAGCCTCGAGCGGTAACCAAGGTTACGCGTCTTTCACTTGTGACATCACTTCCGGATCCGCGGGGACGCGAGCAGCCGGGCGGAAGTCACGATGGGGCGGCCGGACGGACACGCTACAGCTGCAGGTTGGATGGGGACAGAGGGTAAGTGTTTGTACTGTCTATTTAAACATCTTTGTTTGGCACTTTTTGTTATCCTGAAGAAGGGGAACATGTCCCCGAAACGTTGATATGATTTGCACTATTTGCACTAATACATGAATGCTGTTACAAGTCTCTGAGTGCCGCCTCAATTCTTTCCTTGTATGCCACCGGTTCCCGGTCGGGGAGGGCACCAGAGCAAGATTAGTCCAGTATTGGACTATATGGAGTGCCGGAGCAGCTGTTTATTATATATATATATATATATATGGAACTTGGTGTATCAGCAATCTTGCAATAAGCAAGCACATGGCCGGACACCATTTTAACATTACTTCCTGGTTCTTCCCAGGAAGTTGCTGCCCTACAACACTCGGCCTCTAGAGGAGCCGGGGTGTTGTTAGGAATTTTTTCTTGGTTTTGTACAAGCACAAGATGAACACGTGTGCTGTAATGTAGATTTATACACACTTTATTTACGTGGTACTAAGTCACGGTACTAGTCTATCCTTCTGTACTTGCTTGTCCGTGTACATAAGGAGTAAGTCTAAGACATAGCAGCTTCGCTGCAGAGTCCGTCGGACAAATAAGACTGCACATACGCACTATTGCCGTTCCTCGTTGGGGGAGGCTGGCGTATATACTGACTGTGAACAATTGTTATTATTGTTTTATAATTTGACGGTTTCAATACCCGTCGCAGTGTGTCCTACAGTATACAGCAGTAGGGGTGTTGTTTAACCTGGTTTGGGCCCGGTTTCGCTTAACAGGGCAGTGGTTGCATGGCAATACAGTTCACGTTTGCCCTACAAGAAGCACACCTTACGCTTCTCGCTGATCACACTTGTGAATCTGCTCAATATATTATCTAGGTACAGTTTCTGTGGACGTCAGCCAGTTTAGTTCTCGCTTTTCAGTTTCACTAGTGCAGCACGACGTGCTTTTTCGCTACGTGCTTAACAGGACGGTGTCCGTTTCTAAACGAGAATAGAAACATTACCTTACGCTGCCCACATGTTTCATCCTGTCTTGGACAAATTCCTGAATAAATAGATTCAGGATATAGTCGTTACATCTCGGTCCTTTCGGGCCCGTGCTACAGAAACAGCCACAGGCGGGTCAGGTGGTAGTGAACGTGGTTTTCTATAACCTCTACCTGTCTGATTGTTGTCAATATACGGTTAAAGTGCTGCCACCTACTTCCACGCATCTTTAACCAGGGTTCAGTGGCGTTTACAGCTAAGCCACTGAAAAGCCAGGGCTAGAATGAGTTTCCAGGCCATCGCCGATCGTCAGTTGTGGGCATCCACAGTTGGGGGATCCGCAATTTTTGGGTTCGCAGTTTACCAGACAAAGGTTGCTTGTTTTCCACCATTGCAATTTGCAAGACGGGTCTGCCTGGGTCATAAGATGCGGTTCTGCACACCGCCATACAAGCTCTAGTAGATTGAGCACTTTGACTGCAGTCAACAACATTATTCCAGTTTGGGGTAGTTCCAAAGCTGGCTGAATCTGTCAGTCCGATACTGACCCTTCAGGTCAATCAGGGCGTCGCTTATACTACACATTCATGAATACCTGCAGTTGGTGACTACAGGTTGAAAATCACAGTGATTCTGGATTTCAACAAGAATAGGTACTTAGACGCATCAGGCCTACTTAAGTTGGCAGTAAAAACCATTCTCGCTTTCAAGCGCTACCGTTTTGGCTTCGTATGGCGCCTAGGGTTGTCACAAGTAATGGCTATCGTGATAGCTCATCCCTGGAAGTGATAACAGTTCAGTGTTTTGCAGATCTGCTCATTAAAGCTCCGTCTCAAAACTTCGTCATGCAACGGCCCTTACTAACGTACAAGGGTGTCGTTCAGCACGGTTAGATTGTTAACCTAGAGATATCAAGCCTCATTCCGTAACAACGGACTCATGCATAGGGATAATTCCGTGATTGCACGGATTTACCTGCCTGAACATACCACACAAACTGTTAGTCATCACGTACAGTTCGTACGCAAGCCACGGACAGCCTTTTGCCTATTGGTAAGGAGAGTGACGTCTTTCGACGCACTCTACTTCGCAAGGAGTCACTCAGGTCATTTTCACCTGGAAGTTCTTGCACGCTCCTACAAGTTCATCAAATAGTACGGTTGTCTCTAAGGGCCAGAGTTTCACTACTCTAGTGGCTCCAAGTACATAATTTTACCGCAGGGACAATGTTCGGCGTCTGGAATTGGATAATTCTAAATATGAACGCGAGTCTCAGAGGTTGGGGACCTGGGGTCCCAAATGATTAACTTCACAAATCACGGAGATTTCGGTCAAACGCGCTGCGGCAAGCGGGCCACATGCTCCGTTCTCAGACTGTCCAAGTGCGGTCAGACAACACAACGGCGATCGCATACATCACCGATCAAGGACGGAATCGAAGTCGCATGACCATGCGGCAAGTTGCTCCATGTTCATTCTGGGAGTGAACAGCTCATTGAAGCATTGAATTCTTAAGTGTTCCAGATGTTGGTTCAGCGGTGGAGTTACCCACAGGGGTATCTATTGGCATCTCGCAAAAATAAGATTTTACTTACCGATAAATCTATTTCTCGTAGTCCGTAGTGGATGCTGGGACTCCGTCAGGACCATGGGGAATAGCGGCTCCGCAGGAGACAGGGCACAAAATTTAAAAGTTTGACCACTAGGTGGTGTGTACTGGCTCCTCCCCCTATGACCCTCCTCCAAGCCTCAGTTAGGATACTGTGCCCGGACGAGCGTACACAATAAGGAAGGATTTTGAATCCCGGGTAAGACTCATACCAGCCACACCAATCACACCGTACAACTTGTGATCTGAACCCAGTTAACAGTATGACAAACGTAGGAGCCTCTGAACAGACGGCTCACAACAATAACAACCCGATTTTTTTGTAACAATAACTATGTACAAGTATTGCAGACAATCCGCACTTGGGATGGGCGCCCAGCATCCACTACGGACTACGAGAAATAGATTTATCGGTAAGTAAAATCTTATTTTCTCTGACGTCCTAGTGGATGCTGGGACTCCGTCAGGACCATGGGGATTATACCAAAGCTCCCAAACGGGCGGGAGAGTGCGGATGACTCTGCAGCACCGAATGAGAGAACTCCAGGTCCTCCTTAGCCAGGGTATCAAATTTGTAGAATTTTACAAACGTGTTCTCCCCTGACCACGTAGCTGCTCGGCAGAGTTGTAATGCCGAGACCCCCCGGGCAGCCGCCCAAGATGAGCCCACCTTCCTTGTGGAATGGGCCTTGACAGATTTAGGCTGTGGCAGGCCTGCCACAGAATGTGCAAGTTGAATTGTGCTACAAATCCAACGAGCAATCGTCTGCTTAGAAGCAGGAGCACCCAGCTTGTTGGGTGCATACAGTATAAACAGCGAGTCAGATTTTCTGACTCCAGCCGTCCTTGAAATATATATTTTCAATGCTCTGACAACGTCCAGCAACTTGGAATCCTCCAAATCGCTAGTAGCCGCAGGCACCACAATAGGCTGGTTCAGGTGAAACGCTGAAACCACCTTAGGCAGAAAGTGAGGACGCGTCCGCAGTTCTGCCCTGTCCGAATGGAAAATCAGATATGGGCTTTTATACGATAAAGCCGCCAATTCTGACACTCTCCTGGCTGAAGCCAGGGCCAGTAGCATGGTTACTTTCCATGTAAGATATTTCAAATCCACCGATTTGAGTGGCTCAAACCAATGGGATTTGAGGAAATCCAAAACTACATTAAGATCCCACGGTGCCACTGGGGGCACAACCGGGGGCTGTATATGTAGTACTCCTTTTACAAAAGTCTGGACTTCAGGAACTGAAGCCAATTCTTTCTGGAAGAAAATCGACAGGGCCGAAATTTGAACCTTAATGGACCCTAATTTGAGGCCCATAGACAATCCTGTTTGCAGGAAATGTAGGAATCGACCCAGTTGAAATTCCTCCGTCGGGGCCTTCCTGGCCTCACACCACGCAACATATTTTCTCCAAATGCGGTGATAATGTTGTGCAGTCACCTCCTTCCTGGCTTTTACCAGGGTAGGGATGACCTCTTCCGGGAATGCCTTTTTCCCTTAGGATCCGGCGTTCAACCGCCATGCCGTCAAACGCAGCCGCGGTAAGTCTTGGAATAGACACGGTCCCTGCTGAAGCAGGTCCCGTCTTAGAGGTAGAGGCCACGGATCTTCCGTGAGCATCTCCTGAAGTTCCGGGTACCAAGTTCTTCTTGGCCAATCCGGAGCCACGAGTATCGTTCTTACTCCCCTTTGCCGTATAATTCTCAGTACTTTTGGTATGAGAGGCAGAGGAGGAAACACATACACTGACTGGTACACCCATGGTGTTACCAGAGCGTCTACAGCTATTGCCTGAGGGTCTCTTGACCTGGCGCAATACCTGTCCAGTTTTTTGTTGAGGCGGGACGCCATCATGTCCACCATTGGTCTTTCCCAATGGACCACAATCATGTGGAAGACTTCTGGATGAAGTCCCCACTCTCCCGGGTGCAGATCGTGTCTGCTGAGGAAGTCTGCTTCCCACAGTTGTCCACTCCCGGGATGAACACAGCTGGCAGTGCTAACACATGATTTTCTGCCCAGCGGAGAATCCTTGCAGCTTCTGCCATTGCCCTCCTGCTTCTTGTGCCGCCCTGTCTGTTTACGTGGGCGACTGCCGTGATGTTGTCCGACTGAATCAACATCGGCTGACCCTGAAGCAGAGGTTTTGCCAGGCTTAGAGCATTGTAGATTGCTCTTAGCTCCAGTATATTTATGTGAAGAGACGTCTCCAGGCTTGACCACACGCCCTGGAAGTTTCTTCCCTGTGTGACCGCTCCCCAGCCTCTCAGGCTGGCATCCGTGGTCACTAGGACCCAGTTCTGTATGCCGAATCTGCGGCCCTCTAACAGATGAGCACTCTGCAACCACCATAGCAGAGACACTCTTGTCCTTGTGGACAATTTTATCCGCTGATGCATCTGCAGATGCGATCCGGACCATTTGTCCAGCAGATCCCACTGAAAAGTTCGTGCATGGAATCTGCCGAATGGAATCGCTTCGTAAGAAGCTACCATTTTTCCCAGGACTCTTGTGCATTGATGCACAGATACTTTTCCTGGTCTTAGGAGGTTCCTGACTAGATCGGATAACTCCCTGGCTTTCTCCTCCGGAAGAAATACCTTTTTCTGGACAGTGTCCAGAATCATCCCTAGGAACAACAGACGTGTCGTCGGGATCAGTTGGGATTTTGGAAAATTCAGAATCCACCCGTGTTGTTGGAGCACTACTTGGGTTAGTGCTACTCCGACCTCCAGCTGTTCTCTGGATCTTGCCCTTATCAGGAGATCATCCAAGTAAGGGATAATTAAGACGCCTTCTCTTCGAAGAAGGATCATCATTTCGGCCATTACCTTGGTAAAGACCCGGGGTGCCGTGGACAATCCAAACGGCAGCGTCTGAAACTGATAATGACAGTTTTGGACCACGAACCTGAGGTACCCTTGGTGTGAAGGACAAATTGGAACATGAAGGTAAGCATCCTTGATGTCCAAGGACACCATAAAATCCCCTTCTTCCAGATTCGCTATCACTGCTCTGAGTGACTCCATCTTGAACTTGAATTTTTGTATGTACAGGTTCAGAGATTTTAGATTTAGAATCGGTCTTACCGAGCCGTCCGGCTTCGGTACCACAAATAGCGTGGAGTAATACCCCTGTCCCTTTCTTATAGGAACGAAAGGACTGCGGCTGAAAAGCCTGCGGCTTTTTCTGCTGGGAGGTGACCTGGGGTAAAAAGGTGGATTTTCCGGCCGTTGCCGTGGCCACCAGATCCGATAGACCGACCCCAAATAATTCCTCCCCCTTATACGGCAATACTTCCATATGTCGTTTGGAATCCGCATCACCTGACCACTGGCGCGTCCATAAACTTCTTCTGGCAGATATGGACATCGCACTTACTCTTGATGCCAGAGTGCAAATATCTCTCTGTGCATCTCGCATATAAAGAAATGCATCCTTTAACTGCTCTATAGTCAGTAAAATACTGTCCCTATCCAGGGTATCAATATTTTCAGACAGTGACTCCGACCAAGCCACGCCAGCACTGCACATCCAGGCTGAGGCGATTGCTGGTCTCAGTATAACACCCGTATGTGTGTATATACTTTTTAATGTATTCTCCAGCCTCCTATCAGCTGGATCCTTGAGGGCGGCCGTATCAGGAGACGGTAACGCCACTTGCTTTGATAAGCGTGTGAGCGCCTTATCCACCCTAGGAGGTGTTTCCCAGCGCGCCCTAACCTCTGGCGGGAAAGGGTATAATGCCAATAACTTCTTTGAAATTAGCAGTTTTCTATCTGGGGTAACCGAAATTAGCAGTTTTCTATCTGGGGTAACCCACGCTTCATCACACACTTCATTCAGTTCCTCTGATTCAGGAAAAACTATCGGTAGTTTTTTCACACCCCACATAATACCCCTTTTTGTGGTACTTGCAGTATCAGAGATATGCAAAGCCTCCTTCATTGCCGTGATCATATAACGTGTGGCCCTACTGGAAAATACGTTTGTTTCTTCACCGTCGACACTGGATTCAGTGTCAGTGTCTGGGTCTGTGTCGACCGACTGAGGTAAAGGGCGTTTTACAGCCCCTGACGGTGTCTGAGACGCCTGGACAGGTACTAACTGGTTTGCCGGCTGTCTCATGTCGTTAACCGACTTTTGTAGCGTGCTGACACTATCCCGTAATTCCATAAACAAAGCCATCCATTCTGGTGTCGACTCCCTAGGGGGTGACATCACCATTACAGGCAATTGCTCCGCCTCCACGCCAACATCGTCCTCATACATGTCGACACACACGTACCGACACACAGCAGACACACAGGGAATGCTCTGATAGAAGACAGGACCCCACTAGCCCTTTGGGGAGACAGAGGGAGAGTTTGCCAGCACACACCCAAGCGCTATAAATATATATAGGGACAACCTTAATAAGTGTGTTCCCTTTATAGCAGCTCAAATATTATAAATATCGCCAATAAGTGCCCCCCCTCTCTGTTTTTACCCTGTTTCTGTAGTGCAGTGCAGGGGAGAGTCCTGGGAGCCTTCCTCGCAACGGAGCTGGGCAGGAAAATGGCGCTGTGTGCTGAGGAGAATAGGCCCCGCCCCCTTTTCGGCGGGCTTCTTCTCCCGGTTTTTTTGGAACCTGGCAGGGGTTAAATACATCCATATAGCCCCAGGGGCTATATGTGATATATTTTAGCCAGAATAGGTATATTACATTGCTGCCCAGGGCGCCCCCCCCAGCGCCCTGCACCCTCGGTGACCGCTGGTGTGAAGTGTGCGGAGAGCAATGGCGCACAGCTGCAGTGCTGTGCGCTACCTCATGAAGACTGAGACGTCTTCTGCCGCCGGTTTCTGGACCTCTTCTCTATTCGGCATCTGCAAGGGGGTCGGCGGCGCGGCTCCGGTGACCCATCCAGGCTGTACCTGTGATCATCCCTCTGGAGCTAGTGTCCAGTAGCCTAAGAAGCAAATCCATCCTGCACGCAGGTGAGTTCACTTCTTCTCCCCTAAGTCCCTCGTTGCAGTGAGCCTGTTGCCAGCAGGACTCACTGAAAATAAAAAACCTAACAAACTTTTTCTAAGCAGCTCTTTAGGAGAGCCACCTAGATTGCACCCTGCTCGGACGGGCACAAAAACCTAACTGAGGCTTGGAGGAGGGTCATAGGGGGAGGAGCCAGTACACACCACCTAGTGGTCAAACTTTTAAATTTTGTGCCCTGTCTCCTGCGGAGCCGCTATTCCCCATGGTCCTGACGGAGTCCCAGCATCCACTAGGACGTCAGAGAAAACAAATTAAAAAAAAAAACATCCAAGTATGTGTCCATCCCAGGTGTCCAGTACAAGGGCTCCGAAGGCAGCAGCTGTAGATGCTCTGATGCTCTCACGATCGCGTGGCTGTACAGCGTTGTGAATCTGTTACAACGGTTACGCTGCTTCCTCGGGTACTAAAATAGATCATACAAGACTCCATGACAGTCATACTAGTGGCGCCACATTGGCCTCGGACGCCATGATTCTTGGATCTCCGCGAACTACTCGCAGCCGATCCTTCACTGCTCTCGCCACGTCCGGACCTGTCCCACTAGGGTCAGTTCTTTTACCCCGATTTAGCGCGGCAGCGTTTGACGGGGTGGCTGTTCAAAGCGCTCTCAAGAACGGATGGCATTCCAGAGTCTGGTATACAAACCATGTTAGGGGCTGGGAAGTCAGTACGGCAGCTCATTATCACAAGGTTTAGCGTGCCTCTATAGGTTGGTGTGACGCTCAGAAGTTTCCAACATCATTTTCAAATTATCCCGTCTTTTAATATTTTTACAGACTGGGTTTGGTGAAGGATTATATTCTACACTCAAGGTGTAGGTCTCTGCATGTCAATTTACCTGCAAAGGTGTTTGGCTCCTTTGCCGATTGTACACACTTTCCGGCACGGTGTCCTCAGACGACCTCCATTTATACCACCTACAGCGCCATGGGACGTGATCTGGTTTTACCACCTACAGCGCCATGGGACGTGCTCTGGTTTTAGGTTTTTTATTTACAGTCTTCATTTGTTGAATTCTTACAACAAGTGGATGTTACGTTTATCAATTGGTAAACGCTTTTCTCTTAGCCTTAGCATCTCAGCAAGGCGTGTTTTAACATAGGGTGGCTTGCATGACAAGGCCCCAAATCTGGTGTTTTATGGTCATAGGGCGGAACTTCGCACAAATTCCGGGTTCCAGTCAAAGATCGTATAATGTCACGCATCACTTAACTAATGTAGTTCCTCGGTTATCAATATGTTCGAGAACTTAAGTTACTTTGAATGTGGTACACGCACTACGCGTTTATGTAACCCAAAGAATTGTACGTAGAACAGACACATTGTTCTCTATAATGTAGTGAAGATGGCTTTACAGGCTTCCAAGCAGTCCTTATGTCATACGTCAGGCTTAGCTTCATAATAGGCTACAACGCCTACATCAGGGTCAGACCATTCCAAACGTTCTAGTGAACGTCATAAGCGGGCTTCAACCGCCTACATCAATGTCAGACCATTCCATACGTTCTTTGGGAACGTCGGGAGCAGCAGGTCGTGGAGTTTCTATGAAACAGCGTAGACGAGCTGCTACATGGTCATCAGTGCATGACCATCAGTGCGCATGTTGGTGCGCTTTTACAGGTTGGCTACGTTTGCGGCATCAGCATTTAGCTTTGGCCGTCTAGTGTTACAGATGCCAAACTGCTCTCCCGCCCAAGGGGGAAACTTTGGTACGTCCCAAGAGTACTCCAGTGACCCCTAGTGGATGAAAAAGAAAATAGGATTTTGGTACATACCAGGTAAATCCTTTTCTTTGAATCCATAGGGGGCACTGGACGCCCACCCAGAGCAGTTTACCTGTCTTGTGGTAAGGTCTGTGGATCTTATGGTAACACTTTATCACCAATGCATTCGATGTTATGGTATCAACTGATTTTTATCAGTTCCGTTATGTGTCAACTTTAGGGTTGACCATTATATTATAATGTTATAGGTTCATATAATGTTATATGTAATTCTCTATGGTTCATCCTCTCTATCACTCCTGTTCGGCCCAGTAAAAATACTGAAGGCTCTATGGGATTATGGAGGGGATGGCCAGTTACTAATTTAAATATTTAAATATGTGCCATTTCCGGCTACGCCCAGTCCATAACCCAAGAGTACTCCAGTGCCCCCTATGGATTCAAAGAAAAGGATTTACCTGGTAAGTACCAAAATCCTATTTTCTGATGCGATTGAGTTCTATGTACTGACAATACTTCTTAAAAAGTTACAGTGGTTGCCACCTGCTTTAGAGCAGATGCTAACTTCCTAAATAGATCTTTTACAGCCATGACTTCAGAGTTAGTCAGGTCATTTGTCCCTAGGTGGACAATGACATCCACCTCCCCATAGTTTCTTGTTTCTTCACGGTTTTTAACATGTGCTTTTTTTTTTTTATCTTTTGGAGCTGCGGCTACAGGTAAGCACCTTACTTGTTTCTCTACTTTAGTGGCTTTTCCCAGATGTACTCCTCTAATAATGGAATCTCCCAAGAGAAGTGCAGTCCTGTTTGGAAATGTAATTTTAATGTTCCTATAGTTAGTAGAAGACCCCATACCCACCTTTTCTGTATTACCTATGGGGGTCATTCCGAGTTGATTGCTCGCTGCCGATTCTCGCAGCGATCAGGTAAAAAAAAGGCAATACTGCGCATGCACCACAATGCGCACGCGTGTCGTACGGGCACAAAGAGCATTGCTGCTGTGCACTGGATCTAGCGAAGATTCCATTCGCACAGCCGATCGCAAGGAGATTGACAGGAAGAGGGCGTTTATGGGTGATAACTGACCGTTTTCTGGGAGTATTTGGGAAAACGCAGGCGTGTCCAGGCGTTTGCAGGGCGGGTATCTGATGTAAATTCCGGGACCTTTGTCGCTGTTTTGCACAAAATGTTTTTGTACCACTCGGCTGCACAGGTGTTCGCACACTTGCAAAGCGAAAATACACTCCCCCGTGGGCGGCGACTATGCGTTTGCACGGCTACTAAAAATAGCTAGCGAGCGATCAACTCTGAATGACCCCCTATATTGGTTGTACATTTCAGCACTGCAAGAGCAACACATGAGTTTTGCAGTGGCACGGCTTGTGGGATGGGTATGTCTGGCTTTCAGTGCCCACAGTAGTCAAGGCAGAATGTCTTCTGTGGGCTGTGGTAGGTACATATCTCAGTACGCAGTTTAGCTATCTTCTCTAGCAACAAAGAAAATTGCTTACAAATTGGACAGTAGCTGAACGCCTCCCGCAAAACAAATGCATTACATCCACTGCACTGCATTTGACCAAACATTGTAACAGATGTCAATGGTATGGACAATATTTCTGTTCCTGTTTATATATTCTGATTCACCTCCTTCTATTTCAAATTCCTGTAAGCATTCAAGATGTTTCACGTTAGTATTGCAAGCTGCAGAAATTAGCAAAGGCATTGTTAGTAGGACTTTTGTAATTGTGGTTCGCTCATATGGTGGCACAGAACATACAGTTGACAACATCATACAGTTAAGTCACCTGAAAACTTTAGACCTGCTGCTTCACTGAGCACTACAACAGCAATATAGCATGAAGTAAGCTGCAAGGCTACGGCCATCAAATACAGCTGCCATTCTTTAGTATTTTTACTGAAGCTGTAGATCAGTGATTTTCAACCTTTTTTTACTCGCGGCACACGGAACAATATTTTAAAATTGCCAAGGCACACCATCAGTTCCCCACAGAAAAAAACAGAAAACACACATTGGCCCTCACAGTAAAAAAAAAAATCCACACATACATTGTTTTTTTCTGTGTAGGCCAATCTCATTGCTCCCCACATAAATCATGTTGCTCCCTACATAAATCCTATTGATCCCCACATAAATCAATCCCATTGCTCCCCACATAAATCATGTTGCTCACACATAAATCAATCAATCACATTTCTCCCCACATAAATCCTATTGCTCCCCACAGAAGAAATAAAATAACAAATATTAGCCCCTACCGGTCAGCTGTCCTTCTCCCTTTCCCTCAGTGGCGGGGGTTGTTCATAGTGGAGTGCTGCGAATACTGAGCAGGGGGCAGTCAGGCAGGTGTGTATGTGGGTGGGCAAGAAAATCTGTGGATGCAGGCGGGAACTGGAAGATGTGTATGCAGGCGGGTGGGCTGGCTGGTGAGACACTGTTGCCGTGACCTATGATATCACACAGCCGCATCTTCAAGGCATAGGTCATGGCCGGAGCACAACTGATCCTCTAAGAAAAGCCCGGGCCAACAGTTCACTCTGAAGGTGCAGGAAACGGCTCTGGCTCCGCGGCACACCTTGCAACTGGTCGCGGCACACTAGTGTGCCACGGCACACTGGTTGAAAAAGCCTGCTGTAGATTAAAGAAAAAAATGCAAGGCCCATTTCCCATGTTTGTGGAGCTTGTCAAAATAAGATTTTACTCACCGGTAAATCTATTTCTCGTAGTCCGTAGTGGATGCTGGGACTCCGTAAGGACCATGGGGAATAGCGGCTCCGCAGGAGACTGGGCACAACTAAAGAAAGCTTTAGGACTACCTGGTGTGCACTGGCTCCTCCCACTATGACCCTCCTCCAGACCTCAGTTAGGATACTGTGCCCGGAAGAGCTGACACAATAAGGAAGGATTATGAGTCCCGGGTAAGACTCATACCAGCCACACCAATCACACCGTATAACTCGTGATACTATACCCAGTTAACAGTATGAAATATAACTGAGCCTCTCAACAGATGGCTCAACAATAACCCTTTAGTTAGGCAATAACTATAAACAAGTATTGCAGACAATCCGCACTTGGGATGGGCGCCCAGCATCCACTACGGACTACGAGAAATAGATTTACCGGTGAGTAAAATCTTATTTTCTCTGACATCCTAAGTGGATGCTGGGACTCCGTAAGGACCATGGGGATTATACCAAAGCTCCCAAACGGGCGGGAGAGTGCGGATGACTCTGCAGCACCGAATGAGCAAACTCTAGGTCCTCCTCAGCCAGGGTATCAAACTTGTAGACTCTTGCAAAAATGTTTAAACCCGACCAAGTAACAGCTCGGCAAATTTGTAAAGCCGAGACCCCTCGGGCAGCCGCCCAAGAAGAGCCCACTTTCCTCGTGGAATGGGCTTTTACAGATTTAGGGTGCGGCAGTCCAGCCGCAGAATGTGCAAGTTGAATCGTGCTACAGATCCAGCGAGCAATAGTCTGCTTAGAAGCAGGAGCACCCAGCTTGTTGGGTGCATACAGGATAAATAGCGAGTCAGTTTTCCTGACTCCAGCCGTCCTGAAAACATATACTGTTCAGGGCCCTGACTACGTCTAGTAACTTGGAATCCTCCAAGTCCCAAGTAGCCGCAGGCACCACAATAGGTTGGTTCACATGAAAAACTGATACCAACTTAGGAAGGAATTGGGAACGAGTCCTCAATTCCGCCTTATCCATATAAAAAATCAGATAAGGGCTTTTGCATGACAAAGCCGCCAATTCTGATACACGCCTGGCCGACGCCAAGGCCAACAGCATGACCACTTTCCACGTGAGGTATTGTAGCTCCACGGATTTAAGTGGCTCAACCCAATGCGACTTCAGGAAATCCAACACCACGTTGAGATCCCACAGTGCCACTGGAGGCACAAACGGGGGCTGACTATGCAGCACTCCCTTAACAAAAGTCTGAACTTCAGGCAGTGAAGCCAGTTCTATTATGGAAGAAAATCGATAGAGCCGAAATCTGGACCTTAATGGAACCCAATGTTAGGCCCATAGTCACCCCTGACTGTAGGAAGTGCAGATATCGACCTAGCTGAAATTCCTCCTTTGGGGCCTTCCTGGCCTCACAGCACGCAACATATTTCCGCCATATGCGGTGATAATGGTTTGCGTTCACTTCTTTCCTAGCTTTAATTAGCGTAGGGATAACTTCCTCCGGAATGCCCTCCTTCAGGATCCGGCGTACAGCCGCCATGCCGTCAAACGCAGCCGCGGTACGTCTTGGAACAGACAGGCCCCCTGCTGCAGCAGGTCCTGTCTGAGCGGCAGAGGCCATGGGTCCTCTGAGATCATTTCTTGGAGTTCTGGGTACCAAGCTCTTCTTGGCCAATCCGGAACAATGAGTATAGTTCTTACTCCTCTCCTTCTTATTATTCTCATTACCCTGGGTAAGAGAGGCAGAGAAGGGAACACATACACCGACTGGTACACCCACGGTGTTACCAGAGCGTCCACAGCTATCGCCTGAGGGTCCCTTGACCTGGCGCAATATCTTTGTAGCTTTTTGTTGAGGCGGGACGCCATCATGTCCATCTGTGGCCTTTCCCAATGGTGTACAATCATTTGGAAGACTTCTGGATGAAGTCCCCACTCTCCCGGGTGGAGGTCGTGTCTGCTGAGAAAGTCTGCTTCCCAGTTGTCCACTCCGGGAATGAACACTGCTGACAGTGCTAACACATGATTTTCCGCCCATCGGAGAATCCTTGTGGCTTCTGCCATTGCCATCCTGCTGCTTGTGCCGCCCTGTCGGTTCACATGAGCGACCTTTGTGATGTTGTGTTGAAGCAGGGGTCTAGCTTGACTTAGGGCATTGTAAATGGCCCTTAGTTCCAGAATATTTATGTGTAGGGAAGTCTCCAGACTTTTCCATAGTCCTTGGAAGTTTCTTCCCTGTGTGACTGCCCCCCAGCCTCGAAGGCTGGCATCCGTGGTCACCAGGACCCAGTCCTGTATGCCGAATCTGCGGCCCCCTAGAAGATGAGCACTCTGCAGCCACCACAACAGCGACACCCTGGCCCTTGGAGACAGGGTTATCCGCCGATGCATCTGAAGATGCGACCCGGACCACTTGTCCAACAGATCCCACTGGAAGATCCTTGCATGGGACCTGGCGAATGGAATTTCTTCGTAAGAAGCTACCATCTTTCCCAGGGCTCGTGTGCATTGATGCACCGACACCTGTATTTGTATTAGGAGGTCTCTGTCTAGAGACGACAACTCCTTGGACTTCTCCTCCGGAAGAAATCGTTTTTATCCTGTTCTGTGTCCAGAACCATACCCAGGAACAGTAGACGCGTCGTAGGAACCAGCTGCGATTTTGGAATATTCAGAATCCAGCCGTGCTGTTGTAGCACTTCCCGAGATAGTGCTACTCCGACGAACAACTGCTCCCTGGACCTCGCCTTTATAAGGAGATCGTCCAGGTACGGGATAATTATTTCGGCCATTACCTTGGTAAATACCCTCGGTGCCGGGGACAGACCAACGGCAACGTCTGGAATTGGTAATGACAATCCTGTACCACAATTTTGAGGTACTCCTGGTGAAGAGGGTAAATAGGGACATGCAGGTAAGCATCCTTGATGTCCAGTGATACCATAAAAATCTCCAGGCTTGCAATAATCGCCCTGAGCGATTCCATTTTGAACTTGAACCTTCGTATATAAGTGTTCAAGGATTTCAATTTTAGAATGGGTCTCACCGAACCGTCTGGTTTCGGTACCACAACATTCTGGAATAGTAACCCCGGCCTTGTTGAAGGAGGGGTACCTTGATTTCACCTGCTGGAAGTACAGCTTGTGAATTGCCGCCAGTACTACCTCCCTTTCGCCGAGGGCAGCAGGCAAGGCTGATGTGAGGTAACGGCGAGGGGGAGTCGCCTCGAACTCCAGCCTGTATCCCTGTGATACTACTTGCAGAACCTAGGGATTCACCTGTGGGCAAGCCCACTGGTCCCTGAAGTTCCCGAGATGCGCCCCCACCGCACCTTTCTCCACCTGTGGAGCCCCAGCGTCATGCGGTGGACTCAGAGGAAGCGGGGGAAGATTTTTGATCCTGGGAACTGGCTGTCTGGTGCAGCTTTTTCCTTCTTCCCTTGTCTCTGTGCAGAAAGGAAGCGCCTTTGACCCGCTTGCTTTTCTGAAGCCGAAAGGACTGTACCTGAAAATACGGTGCTTTCTTAGGCTGTGAGGAAACCTGAGGTAAAAATTTTTCTTCCCAGCTGTTGCTGTGGATACGAGGTCCCAGAGACCATCCCCAAACAATTCCTCACCCTTATAAGGCAGAATCTCCATGTGCCTTTTAAAGGCAGCATCACCTGTCCACTGCCGGGTCTCTAATACCCTCCTGGCAGAATGGACATTGCATTAATTCTGGATGCCAGCCGGCAAATATCCCTCTGTGCATCCTTCATATATAAGACGACGTCTTTAATATGCTCTATGTTAGCAAAATATTATCCCTGTCTAGGGTATTAATATTATCTGACAGGGTATCAGACCACGCTGCAGCAGCACTATTTATGCTGAGGCAAATGCAGGTCTCAGTATAGTACCGGAGTGTGTATATACAGACTTCAGGATAGCCTCCTGCTTTTTATCAGCAGGCTCCTTCAAAGTGGCCGTATCCCCAGACGGCAGTGCCACCTTTTTTGACAAACGTGTGAGCGTCTTATCCACCCTAGGGGATATCTCCCAACGTGACCTATCCTCTGGCGGGAAAGGGTACGCCAGCAGCAACTTTTTATCGGGGGAACCCACGCTCTTTACACACTTCATTCACTCATCTGATGGGGGAACAAAACACTGGCTGCTTTTTCTCCCCAAACATAAAACCCCTTTTATGTGGTACTTGGGTTCATGTCAGAAATGTGTAACACATTTTTCATTGCCGAGATCATGCAACGGATGTTCCTAGTTGATTGTGTATATGTCTCAACCTCGTCGACACTGGAGTCAGACTCCGTGCCGACATCTGTGTCTGCCATCTGAGGTAACGGGCGTTTTTTGAGCCCCTGATGGCCTTTGAGACGCCTGGGCAAGCGCGGGCTGAGAAGCCGGCTGTCCCACAGCTGTCACGTCATCCAGCCTTTTATGTAAGGAGTTGACATTGTCGGTTAATACCTTCCACCTATCCATCCACTCTGGTGTCGGCCCCACAGGGGGCGACATCCCATTTATCGGCCTCTGCTCCGCCTCCACGTAACCTTCCTCATCCAACATGTCGACACAGCCGTACCGACACACCGCACACACAGGGAATGCTCTGACTGAGGACAGGACCCCACAAAGTCCTTTGGGGAGACCGAGAGAGAGTATGCCAGCACACACCAGAGCGCTATATAATGCAGGGATTAACACTATAACTGAGTGATTTTTCCCCAATAGCTGCTTGTATACACATATTGCGCCTAAATTTAGTGCCCCCCCTCTCTTTTTAACCCTTTGAGCCTGAAAACTACAGGGGAGAGCCTGGGGAGCTGTCTTCCAGCTGCACTGTGAAGAAAAAATGGCGCCAGTGTGCTGAGGGAGATAGCCCCGCCCCTTTTTCGGCTGACTTTTCTCCCGCTTTTTTCATGGATTCTGGCAGGGGTAATTTATCACATATATAGCCCTGGGACTATATATTGTGATGATTTGCCAGCCAAGGTGTATTATATTGCCCCCCCCCAGCGCCCTGCACCCATCAGTGACCGGAGTGTGAGGTGTGCATGAGGAGCAATGGCGCACAGCTGCAGTGCTGTGCGCTACCTTGTTGAAGACAGAAGTCTTCTGCCGCCGATTTTCCGGAACACTTCTTGCTTCTGGCTCTGTAAGGGGGCCGGCGGCGCGGCTCCGGGACCGAACATCGAGGTCGGGTCCTGTGGTCGATCCCTCTGGAGCTAATGGTGTCCAGTAGCCTAAGAATCCCAACCTACCACCAGTTAGGTAGGTTCGCTTCTTCTCCCCTTAGTCCCTCGCTGCAGTGAGTCTGTTGCCAGCAGATCTCACTGTAAAATAAAAAACCTAAAATATACTTTCTTTCTAGGAGCTCAGGAGAGCCCCTAGTGTGCATCCAGCTCAGCCGGGCACAAGATTCTAACTGAGGTCTGGAGGAGGGTCATAGTGGGAGGAGCCAGTGCACACCAGGTAGTCCTAAAGCTTTCTTTAGTTGTGCCCAGTCTCCTGCGGAGCCGCTATTCCCCATGGTCCTTACGGAGTCCCAGCATACCACTTCCACATCCACTTAGGACGTCAGAGAAAATAAGATTTTACTTACCGATAAATCTATTTCTCGTAGTCCGTAGTGGATGCTGGGGACTCCGTCAGGACCATGGGGATTAGCGGCTCCGCAGGAGACAGGGCACAAAAATAAAGCTTTAGGATCAGGTGGTGTGCACTGGCTCCTCCCCCTATGACCCTCCTCCAAGCCTCAGTTAGGATACTGTGCCCGGACGAGCGTACACAATAAGGAAGGATTTTGAATCCCGGGTAAGACTCATACCAGCCACACCAATCACACCGTACAACTTGTGATCTGAACCCAGTTAACAGTATGACAAACGTAGGAGCCTCTGAACAGACGGCTCACAACAATAACAACCCGATTTTTTTGTAACAATAACTATGTACAAGTATTGCAGACAATCCGCACTTGGGATGGGCGCCCAGCATCCACTACGGACTACGAGAAATAGATTTATCGGTAAGTAAAATCTTATTTTCTCTGACGTCCTAGTGGATGCTGGGGACTCCGTCAGGACCATGGGGATTATACCAAAGCTCCCAAACGGGCGGGAGAGTGCGGATGACTCTGCAGCACCGAATGAGAGAACTCCAGGTCCTCTTTAGCCAGGGTATCAAATTTGTAGAATTTTACAAACGTGTTCTCCCCCGACCACGTAGCTGCTCGGCAGAGTTGTAATGCCGAGACCCCTCGGGCAGCCGCCCAGGATGAGCCCACCTTCCTTGTGGAATGGGCCTTGACAGATTTAGAAAAGTGCTACAAATCCAACGAGCAATCGTCTGCTTAGAAGCAAGAGCACCCAGTTTGTTGGGTGCATACAGGATAACAGCAAGTCAGTTTTCCTGACTCCAGCCGTCCTGGAAACCTATATTTTCAGGGCCCTGACAACATCTAGCAACTTGGAGTCCTCCAAGTCCCTAGTAGCCGCAGGTACCACAATAAGCTGGTTCAGGTGAAACGCTGACACCACCTTAGGAAGAAACTGGGGACGAGTCCGCAGCTCTGCCCTGTCCGAATGGACAATCAGATATGGCTTTTGTGAGACAAAGCCGCCAATTCTGACACTCGCCTGGCCGAGGCCAGGGCCAACAGCATGGTCACTTTTCATGTGAGATATTTCAAATCCACAGATTTGAGCGGTTTAAAATGTGATTTGAGGAATCCCAGAACTACGTTGAGATCCCACAGTGCCACTGGAGGCACAAAAAGGGGGTTGTATATGCAATACTCCCTTGACAAACTTCTGGACTTCAGGAACTGAAGCCAATTCTTTCTGGAAGAAAATTGACAGGGCCGAAATTTGAACCTTAATGGACCCCAATTTGAGGCCCATAGACACTCCTGTTTGCAGGAAATGCAGGAATCGACCGAGTTGAAATTTCTTCGTGGGGCCTTCCTGGCCTCACACCACGCAACATATTTTCGCCACATGTGGTGATAATGTTGTGCGGTCACCTCCTTCCTGGCTTTGACCAGGGTAGGAATGACCTCTTCCGGAATGCCTTTTTCCCTTAGGATCTGGCGTTCCACCGCCATGCCGTCAAACGCAGCCGCGGTAAGTCTTGGAACAGACCTGGTACTTGCTGAAGCAAGTCCCTTCTTAGCGGCAGAGGCCATGAGTCCTCTGTGAGCATTTCTTGAAGTTCCGGGTGCCACGTCCTTCTTGGCCAATCCGGAGCCACGAGTATAGTTCTTACTCCTCTACGTCTTATAATTCTCAGTACCTTGGGTATGAGAAGCAGAGGAGGGAACACATACACCGACTGGTACACCCACGGTGTTACCAGAACGTCCACAGCTATTGCTTGAGGGTCTCTTGACCTGGCGCAATACCTGTCCAGTTTTTTGTTCAGGCGGGACGCCATCATGTCCACCTTTGGTCTTTCCCAACGGTTCACAATCATGTGGAATACTTCCCGATGAAGTCCCCACTCTCCCGGGTGGAGGTCGTGCCTGCTGAGGAAGTCTGCTTCCCAGTTGTCCACTCCCGGAATGAACACTGCTGACAGTGCTATCACATGATTTTTCGCCCAGCGAAGAATCCTTGCAGTTTCTGCCATTGCCCTCCTGCTTCTTGTGCCGCCCTGTCTGTTTACGTGGGCGACTGCCGTGATGTTGTCCCACTGGATCAATACCGGCTGACCTTGAAGCAGAGGTCTTGCTAAGCTTAGAACATTGTAAATTGCCCTTAGCTCCAGTATATTTATGTGGAGAGAAGTCTCCAGACTTGATCACACTCCCTGGAAATTTTTTCCCTGTGTGACTGCTCCCCAGCCTCTCAGGCTGGCATCCGTGGTCACCAGGACCCAGTCCTGAATGCCGAATCTGCGGCCTTTTAGTAGATGAGCACTCTGCAGCCACCGCAGAAGAAACACCCTTGTCCTTGGAGACAGGGTTATCCGCTGATGCATCTGAAGATGCGATCCGGACCATTTTTCCAGCAGATCCCACTGAAAAGTTCTTGCGTGAAATCTGCCGAATGGAATCGCTTCGTAAGAAGCCACCATTTTTCCCAGGACCCTTGTGCAATGATGCACTGACACTTTTCCTGGTTTTAGGAGGTTCCTGACTAGCTCGGATAACTCCCTGGCTTTCTTCTCCGGGAGAAACACCTTTTTCTGGACTGTGTCCAGAATCATCCCTAGGAACAGCAGACGTGTCGTCGGAAACAGCTGCGGTTTTGGAATATTTAGAATCCACCCGTGCTGTCGTAGAACTACTTGAGATAGTGCTACTCCGACCTCCAACTGTTCTCTGGACCTTGCCCTTATCAGGAGATCGTCCATTTTCTTTGAAGAAGAATCATCATTTCGGCCATTACCTTGGTAAGGACCCGGGGTGCCGTGGACAATCCAACCGGCAGCGTCTGAAACTGATAGTGACAGTTCTGTACCACGAACCTGAGGTACCCTTGGTGATAAGGGCAAATTGGGACATGGAGGTAAGCATCCCTGATGTCCCGGGACACCATATAGTCCCCTTCTTCCTGGTTCGCTATCACTGCTCTGAGTGACTCCATCTTGATTTGAACCTTTGTATGTAAGTGTTCAAATATTTCAGATTTAGAATAGGTCTCACCGAGCCGTCTGGCTTCAGTACCACAATATAGTGTGGAATAATACCCCTTTCCTTGTTGTAGGAGGGGTACTTTGATTATCACCTGCTGGGAATACAGCTTGTGAATTGTTTCCACTACTGCCTCCCTGTCGGAGGGAGACGTTGGTAAAGCAGACTTCAGGAACCTGCGAGGGGGAGACGTCTCGAATTTCCAATCTGTACCCCTGGGATACTACTTGTAGGATCCAGGGGTCCACTTGCGAGTGAGCCCACTGCGTGCTGAAACTCTTGAGACGACCCCCCCACCGCACCTGAGTCCGCTTGTACGGCCCCAGCGTCATGCTGAGGACTTGGCAGAAGCGGTGGAGGGCTTCTGTTCCTGGGAATGGGCTGCCTGCTGCAGTCTTCTTCCCTTTCCTCTATCCCATGGCAGATATGACTGGCCTTTTGCCCGCTTGCCCTTATGGGGACGAAAGGACTGAGGCTGAAAAGACGTTGTCTTTTTCTCCTTTATACGGCAATACTTCCATGTGCCGTTTGGAATCTGCATCACCTGACCACTGTCGTGTCCATAAACAACTTCTGGCAGATATGGACATCGCACTTACTCTTGATGCCAGAGTGCAAATATCCCTCTGTGCATCTCGCATATATAGAAATGCATCCTTTAAATGCTCTATAGTCAATAAAATACTGTCCCTGTCAAGGGTATCAATATTTTCAGTCAGGGAATCCGACCAAGCCACCCCAGCGCTGCACATCCAGGCTGAGGCGATCGCTGGTCGCAGTACCAGTATGTGTGTATATACTTTTTAGGATATTTTCCAGCCTCCTATCAGCTGGCTCCTTGAGGGCGGCCCTATCTGGAGACGGTACCGCCACTTGTTTTGATAAGCGTGTGAGCGCCTTATCCACCCTAAGGGGTGTTTCCCAACGCGCCTAACTTCTGGCGGGAAAGGGTATACCGCCAATAATTTTCTATCGGGGGAAACCCACGCATCATCACACACTTCATTTAATTTATCTGATTCAGGAAAAACTAGTTTTTTCACACTCCACATAATACCCTTTTTTGTGGTACTTGTAGTATCAGAAATATGTAACACCTCCTTCATTGCCCTTAACAAGTAACGTGTGGCCCTAAAGGAAAATATGTTTGTTTCTTCACCGTCGACACTGGAGTCAGTGTCCGTGTCTGTGTCGACCGACTGAGGTAAAAGGACGTTTTAACGCCCCTGACGGTGTTTGAGACGCCTGGACAGGTACTAATTGGTTTGCCGGCCGTCTCATGTCGTCAACCGACCTTGCAGCGTGTTGACATTATCACGTAATTCCTTAAATAAGCCATCCATTCCGGTGTCGACTCCCTAGAGAGTGACATCACCATTACAGGCAATTGCTCCGCCTCCTCACCAACATCGTCCTCATACATGTCGACACACACGTACCGACACACAGCACACACACAGGGAATGCTCTGATAGAGGACAGGACCCCACTAGCCCTTTGGAGAGACAGAGGGAGAGTTTGCCAGCACACACCAAAACGCTATAATTATACAGGGACAACCTTTATATAAGTGTTTTTCCCTTATAGCATCTTAATATATATAATCATATCGCCAAATAAGTGCCCCCCCTCTCTGTTTTAACCCTGTTTCTGTAGTGCAGTGCAGGGGAGAGCCTGGGAGCCTTCCCACCAGCATTTCTGTGAGGGAAAATGGCGCTGTGTGCTGAGGAGAATAGGCCCCGCCCCCTTTTCGGCGGGCTTCTTCTCCCGTTTTTCTGAGACCTGGCAGGGGTTAAATACATCCATATAGCCCCAGGGGCTATATGTGATGTATTTTTTAGCCAGAACAAGGTATTCTCATTGCTGCCCAGGGCGCCCCCTGCAGCGCCCTGCACCCTCCGTGACCGCTGGTGTGAAGTGTGTGACAACAATGGCGCACAGCTGCAGTGCTGTGCGCTACCTCATGAAGACTGAAAAGTCTTCTGCCGCCGGTTTCTGGACCTCTTCACTTTTCGGCATCTGCAAGGGGGTCGGCGGCGCGGCTCCGGGACCGGACTCCATGGCTGGGCCTGTGTTCGATCCCTCTGGAGCTAATGGTGTCCAGTAGCCTAAGAAGCCAATCCATCCTGCACGCAGGCGAGTTCACTTCTTCTCCCCTAAGTCCCTCGTTGCAGTGAGCCTGTTGCCAGCAGGACTCACTTTAAAATAAAAAACCTAAAAACTTTTTCTAAGCAGCTCTTTAGGAGAGCCACCTAGATTGCACCCTGCTCGGACGGGCACAAAAACCTAACTGAGGCTTGGAGGAGGGTCATAGGGGGAGAAGCCAGTGCACACCACCTGATCCTAAAGCTTTATTTTTGTGCCCTGTCTCCTGCGGAGCCGCTAATCCCCATGGTCCTGACGGAGTCCCCAGCATCCACTAGGACGTCAGAGAAAAGTATTTACCTAATGATTGCAAAGAAGTGTTATGCATAGACTGTACCCTTACAAACGTTTGTAAAGTGCATCATCCAGAACAATATGAATTAACCGGATGATGAAATACCTTGTCTCCCATGGGCAAGTTGGCATGTGAGAGATGTGCAACTAGAGGTACTCCGTTAATAAATTGAGAGTTTCTAGTGGTTGCAAGACTGATATAGAACTCCAGAAAGTCTCAGGACTAGGTGGCAAGATGAGACATTAGAAAAAATTGTAGATGTAGCCATGCTTATCTTACTGCGATGCTGCATGGTATGCCAGACTGACTATTCGCAGCTGGTGATCACTCGGTTAATGCCATACTAAATTAATGGAGCGATCGCCGGCTGCAGATATTCGGAGCCTGGCAAGCCGTGTTGCAGCATGCTCCATCGCAGCAAAGAGGAGCATGGCTACATCTGTACTGCTCATACTGCTCCTGGCCAGTTCACAGGAAGTATTGCACAGCAAATTACAAACAACGATAGCCTTCCTACAAAGTCACGGCTTATCAACTGGAAAAAGTCCTCACTCATACTGTCCCAAAGGATGGTACATCTAGGAGCCCTGCTAGGCTCTCAAAATCAACGACTGTTTCCACCAATGAACAAAATATCAAAACTAAGGGACAAAATACAGTGGTTCCTTCGCCATCTTCAGGTGTCAATTCACTTGGCTATGCAAGTCCTCGGCCTGGTAGTATCTACATTCGACATGGTAGAATTTGCCCAATTTCACTCTCACCCTTTACCAAGGTTGATTATAGCCAAATGGAATGGCCAGCCTCATCAGCTCAAAGGGCAGATAACTCCGACTCCGGAGTTTCGCCTATTATTAACTTGGTGGCTCCACAGCAATCACCTAGACAGGGGTCGCCCCTTCTGGATTCTGAATTGGGTGCTTCTCACTACAGACGCCAGCCTTCGCGGTTGGGGAGCTGTAACCGAGTAACACTCATTTCAAGGGAGATGGAGCTTGGCAGTGTCTCAGTTACCAATCAATGTACTGGAACTGAGGGCAGTATACAAAGCATTGAAACTGGCATGCAGCGTTCTCCAAGGCAGGCCTGTGCAATCCAACAACGCCACAACAGTGGCATATATCAATCAGCAAGGCAGCACTCGCAGCAAAAGGGCAATGAAAGAGGTAGCCAAAATACTAAATGTGGGACGAACGTCATCTTCTGGCAATATCAGCAGTGTTCATACCAGGCCTCCTCAACTGGGAAGCAGACTTCCTCAGTTGTCAGGATGTGCACAAGGGCGAATGAGCTCTCCACCCAGAAGTGTTCCAATTACTAGTGGACAGGTGTGGCCGGCCAGATGTGGATCTAATGGCATCATGTCACAACCACAAGGTATTAGTACATGGATACAGGTCACTGGATCCGCAAGCATTTGAGGATGCTCTAGCAGTACAATGGACCTACCATATATATTTCCCCCAATATCCCTTCTGCCAAGGGTAATAAGGAAATTCAAATAAGAAGAAGGACAGCTCATTCTGATAGCCCCAGCGTGGCCCAGATGGCACTAGTTCTCCAACCTACAGAGCCTTTCAGGCAACCCCTTCAACTTTGTCAGCGATAGGACCTTCTATTTCAACGGCCATGTCTACATCCAGACCTGAACCATTTGTCTTTGACGGCGTAGCTCTTGAATCATCCGTTTTTAAGAGCAAAAGGATTTTCAACCCCTGTAATTCAAACAATGCTTAAGGTACGCAAGCATGCTTCAGCACATATTATAGAATATGGCATACTTATTTCACATGGTGTGCTTCTAAGGGCTATGATACAACTATATTTGAAGTATCAAGAATACTGGCTTTTCTTCAGAGGATTGCTTCTCTGAAAGTACACATTTCTGCCCTATCAGTATGGTTTCTGAGAAAAATTGCTACACTACCAGATGTACGTACTTTTTTTTCAAGAGGTCATACGTGTACAACCTCCATATGTACCCCTAGTGGCTCCATGGTATCGCTCTGTAGTATTAGAGGCACTTCAAGAGCTCCCTTTTGAACCCTTAGAGTCAGTGGACCTCAAATGGTTGACGGCTAAGACAATATTTTTGCTGGCTATTGCTTCTGCCAGGAGGACTTAGGAGCTCTCTCCTATCATATACCTTTCCTGATTTTTCATCATGACCGGACTGTTCTACGGACTAGGCCTGGGTACCTTCCTAAAGTGGTCTCTAGGTTTCACCTTGATCAGAAAATTAAAGTCCCGGCATTTGTCTCACCAGATCTTTCAGCAAAAGAATGGTAGTATGTGCCTGTGACAGGATGGTCCCGTACGAAAGCACTCGCCACTTTCGCGTCCCGTCTCCTGCGCATAGATTGGAGGGTCAGGACACACGAGGCCTGACCACATAGGGGATTCCCGCTTACCGTCAGTAACCGCCTGTTACTGACTCCACCCACTGCGCTGTGGGCGGGTTTATGCTGCCACCACCAAACTCCTAACCTGCCGTGGCGTTTGGAACCACGGTTCTGCTCTGTATGTGCCGACGCACTGCCTTACCACACCTGTGTGGTGTTGACGAATCCCCACAAGCCACTTGCTAGGCCTCTACCGGTAGCTGGCGGAAGACGGAACTTGGAGACGTTAGGTGCTTCCCTGGACAGCCGGAGGACGGGGCTATGTTTGGCATAACCCTGTAGGTTACAAGATGAAGCAATCTTCTTGAGGCAGATGATGTTTATTTGCTCAGTAATAGCCTTTAAAAAGACCCTTCCCTATTGCTAGGGGCAACAGCATACAGCAAGATGTTCCAGCAGAATAAGGATGGTACAATTACAACCTGGAGGCTCACAGGCATCCTCTTTTTATCTCAGTTCTACACACAGTACCACAGGGTGGTGAGCCCTCCCTGTCTTCTCCAACCAATCAGGTTATCGCAGAAAATATAAATAAATACAAGTTACATTTCAAAAGTTAAGAATTAGATAAAGCACATTCCTGCTCCTCTTCATATATAACCAAACCAGTGTGCTTTCCCAAACACAATCTGATTATCATGTTCCTGTCTCTTTCACAAATGTAAATGTAACTTGCATTTCAATTGCATTCACCCTCTCACACATAGACAACGTTCTTATACTGTAAATTAAACATAATCTGCATCACACATAATGCAGCCTAAGAAATGTTACATCAAACTGTTGTTGAATGAAACCCACTAGTTTGCATTTGTAAAACACAATCTGATTAACATGTTCCTGTCTTCTCTAACATCTCCATGCAAACCCAGTTCACACAATATTCAGAGAAGACAGCAAACAAATCCTTTCACCTGCATGTTTCTATAAAGTTACACAGAGACACATCTCAATCTCAAAGAAATGGCTTGTCCATACACCCCTTTCCAGGTGCCAGGGTCATCAGCATCTCAATTCCTAGGTGAGAAGCTTCCAAGCCATTTGTCCACAAACGTAAATGCATTTTAAAACCAACACAGCTTACACATTCCTTCTAAGTGCTGGCATTTGCATGCAATGTAAATGTGCAATCCTACAACTGTGCCTATTGCATTGAATAAAACATTGGTGAAAACACAGTATTAAATATATTTTTAAATACCCAGTGCCTAGCACCCACACTACATTTAAAGATTGCGCTTAGCACCAGTGCACAGTTTAAAGGTGGCACCAAGCGCCCATTGTCCTTGAATATGGCGCCGGTCACTGAGGGTTAACCCCTTCAGTGCCGCGCCACCATTGTCCACGTGGGCTGGGGATCTCTCCGGCCACAGTGCCCTACGTATCTACACAGACCGAACCAGTTCTATCAGAAAATCCGACTCTTTTCATACTTTATGGATTTCACAAGTGTGGCTGGCCAGCTAACAAACAGACGCTGGCCAGATGGATTAGAATGGTTAATGCACAAGCATACAATCAAGGTAATTTGCCTGTCCCACTTAAATTTCTGCCCATTCTACTAGGTATGCAGTTCCCTCATGGGTGGCACGCCATGGTGCGTCTCCTGAGCAATTATGTAAGACTGCTACGTGATCTCCCATTCACACGTTTCAAAAATTCAACTCATTTGATACCTTTGCATCCCAGGATGCTTTCTTTGGACTTAGGATTCTGTTATCCTCTCAGGTGCGTCGCCTCCCTTGAAAATACTGCTTTAGGACATCCCCGATATTCACCCTGTGGAGCCCTATGAATCCCGAAGATGAAAAATAGGATTTTGGTACTTACCAGGTAAATCCTTTTCTTTGAATCCATAGGGGGCACTGGAGTACTCTTGGGATATGGACGGCTTCCGTAGGAAACAGCACTGAATATTTAAATTTAGCACACTCCACCCCTCCATATCCCCGAGTACCTCAGTGTTTTTTACGGAGCCGAACAGGAACTATAGAGAGGTTGACAATGGAGTATTACATATAACATAACGGACAACAACGGAGTTGACACATAACGTTACTGACAACTAAACAGTTGACACCATAACCAGCACTTGATAATTTGAACCAGTCGGTGAGAGTGTGTTACCATAAGATCCTCAGAACTTACCACAAACCAGGTAAAACTGCTCTGGGTGGGCGTCCAGTGCCCCCTATGGATTCAAAGAAAAGGATTTACCTGGTAAGTACCAAAATCCTATTTTCTTTTTCATCCACTAGGGGTCACTGGAGTACTCTTGGGACGTACCAAAGCTTCCCCCGTGGGCGGGAGAGCTGTTTGGCACCTGTAACACTAGGCGGCCAAAGCTAGATGCTGATGCCGCAAACGTATCAAACTTGTAAAAGCGCACAAACGTGTGCACTGAAGACCATGTAGCCGCACGGCAAAGCTGAGTCGTAGAAGCTCCCCGACCAGCTGCCCATGAAGTTCCCACAGAACGTGTGGAATGAGCGGTTACTGATGTAGGCGGCTGTAACCTAGCATGAAGGTAAGCCTGACGTATGGTCAGTTTTATCCATCTGGATAAGGTTTGTTTAGACGCTGGCCAACCCATCTTGGCAGCATCATAGAGTACAAACAACGTATCCGTTTTACGAACTGAAGACGTTCGGGATACATAAACGCGTAATGCGCGTACCACATCCAGAGTTCCAGAATGTGCTGTCAACACAGGAACTACTATTGGTTGATTGATGTGAAAAGATGACACTACCTTTGGTAAGAAAGCGGGATTCGTCCGAAGTTCCGCTCTGTCATCATGAAACACCAAATACGGTGGCTTGCATGACAAGGCACCCAAATCTGAAACACGCCTTGCCGAAGCTAAGGCTAGAAGAAAAATTTTTTCCAAGTGAGAAACTTTATATCCACTTGCTGTAAGGGTTCAAAATATGAAGACTGTAAGAAATCTAAAACCAGATTCAAGTCCCATGGCGCTGTAGGTGGAATGAATGGAGGCTGAACTCTGAGGACACCTTGGAAAAAAGTGTGTATAGACGGCAATAGAGCCAATCGTCTTTGAAAGTAAATTGACAAAGCAGATACCTGCACCTTTAGTGTAGATAAACGCAGTCCTCCATCTAAACCAGTCTGTAGAAATAACAAAAGGCGGGATAACTTGAAAGATGATGTCGGAAACTTCCGAGCTTCACACCAACCTATATAGGTACGCCATATTCTGTAATAATGAGCTGCCGTAACCGGCTTCCTAGCTCGTAACATGGTTGGTATAACCGATTCTGGGATGCCCTCTCTTCTTAAGAGGGCGGTCTCAACAGCCACCCCGTCAAACGCAGCCGTGCTAAATCGGGGTAAAGGAACGGACCCTGTTGTAACAGGTCTGGACGTAGTGGGAGCGGCCAAGGATCGTCTGCGAGTAGTCCTTGGAGATCCGAGAACCAAGCTCTCCGAGGCCAATGAGGCGCCACTAGTATGACTGTGACAGACTCTCTTTTGATCCGTTTTAGCACCAGAGGGAGCAACGGAAACGGTGGAAACAGATACACAAGACTGTACGGCCACGCGACAGTAAGAGCACCCACCGCCACTGCCTTTGGATCTCTTGTTCTGGACACATACTGGAACGTTTGGTGATTGTGTCGAGACGCCATCAGGTCCACCTGAGGATAACCCCATCGCTGAACCAACATGTGAAACACTTCTGGATTTAATGCCCATTCGCCTGGATGAAAATCCCGACGACTGAGATAATCCGCTTCCCAGTTGTCCACTCCCGGAATGAACACGGCCGACAATATCACCTGGTGGTATTCCGCCCAATTGAGGATTCGAGCTACTTCCCGCATTGCCATGCGGCTTCTCGTTCCTCCTTGTTTGTTGATGTATGCGACCGCCGTGGCATTGTCTGACTGCACTTGGACAGGCTGAGAGCGAAGCATGTGCACTGCTTGTCGTAGCGCATTGTAAACTGCGCGGAGTTCCAGGACATTTATAGACAGCAATCTTTCGTGATCCGCCCAGAGACCCTGGAGCTGACAATTTTGAATTACCGCTCCCCAACCTCTGAGACTGGCGTCCGTAGTTAGAATTATCCAATTCCAGCCTCCGAACCGTCTTCCTGCGGTTAAATTGTGTTCCTTGAGCCACCAGAGCAGAGACACTCTTGCCCTTGGCGACAACCTCACCCTGTGGTGAATCTGCAGATGCAAGCCCGACCACTGGGCGAGCACATTCAGTTGAAATGGACGCGAGTGAAATCTTCCGAACTGAAGCGCTTCGAAAGCTGCCACCATTGTGCCTAAGAGGCGAATGCACAAGTGTACAGACACTGTGCGTGGCTTGAGCACTAACTGTACTAGATGGCGTAGAACTTGTACTTTCTGTTGTGGTAGGTAAATTCTTTGATTGACCGTATCGAGAATCATACCTAGGAATTGAAGGCGTTGAGACGGAATTAGATGTGATTTCTTGAAATTGACAATCCAACCGTGGTGAACCAGTACATCGTACGTTAGCAGCGCATGTTGGAGAAGCATCTGTTGAGACGGAGCTTTGATGAGCAGATCGTCTAAATACGGAACTATTGTCACTCCCAGGGATCTGAGATGAGCTATCATCACAGACATCACTTTGGTGAATACCCGAGGCGCTGACGACAGGCCAAATGGTAGAGCCTGAAACTGGTAATGGTTCTGGCGTATTGCAAACCGTAAGAATTTCTGATGAGGCTGCCAAATTGGAATGTGTAAGTACGCATCCTTGAGATCTAGCGCAATCATAAATTCCTTTGGCTCTAAACCCGCAATCACCGAACGCAGAGACTCCATCTTGAATCTGTAGTAAGTTACGTACTGATTGAGACCCTTTAAGTTCAATATTGGTCTGACTGAGCCATCCGGCTTCGGTACCACAAACAGACTGGACTAATAACCCTGACCCTGCTGATGTACAGGGACCGGAATCAAAACTGCTGAATCCAGTAGGGACTGAATGGCAATTTGCAGAACCGCCCTCTTGTCGTCCGACAGAGGCAATCCTGTCTTGAAAAACCGCAGAGGCGGAAGACAGTCGAACTCTATTTTGTAACCTTTTAACACTAAATTGCGGATCCACCCATCCGCGGATGTGTGGAACCACGCCAAATGGAACGTCTGAAGGCGTGCTCCCACAAATCGGAGAACCGAGATGGGCTGGTAGCCCGTCATGCCACTGGTTTGTCGGTAACCTTAGCGTCCTGGCGACTTGTGCTGGTTTGTTGGAAACCACGTCCACGACCACGTCTAGCAGGCGTGGCTGTTCCTCTGCTACGTCCTCGAAAGGACTGAGGTCTAAAGGATTTGAACGAAGGTCCAGCGTACCTCCTTCTTGATACCGGTGGAGGCAATGGTAAGAAAACAGACTTACCTCCCGTAGCCTCAGCAATCCATGTGTCCAATTCAGGACCAAACAACTTCTTGCCATCGTAAGGTAATGCCTCTATACCTCGTTTGACCTATGCCTCCGCTTGCCAAGCACGCAGCCAGAGTGCTCGTCGTGCTGTAACTAGCGACGATGAAATACGAGAAGTGAGCTGACAGACGTCAGTAGAAGCTGTACAGAGATACTCTGCAGCCTCACACATTTGATCAGCAAGAAGTATAAGGTGTTCGTCATGTAAGGCAGACTTAAGTTCTGTTATCCATACTATGAGCGCCTTAGTGACCCAGATACCAACCAAGCCAGGTCTCAGCAGCACTCCTGCTGCTACATACATGGACTTTAGCATATTTTCTATTTTGCAGTCTGAAGGGTCTTTAAGCGTAGTAGCCGCTGGCACTGGTATGGTTAATTTCTTTGTAAGCTTCGACACTGACGAATCAACTATTGGTGGATTCTCCCATGTACAGGTCACAGAGTCTGGAAACGGGTAACTAGACTTAAATCTGCGAGGTATAGAAAACCGTTTATCTGGAGTCTGTCGTGTTTCTACTAACATCTGATTAAGAGATTCCGACACAGGAAAACTTATTGGAGTTCTTTGTCGTTTAGTAAATACGACCTGATCATTTGTGAGAGGCTCTTCAGTTTCTGTAAACTTCAGAGACTGACGCACCGCTCTGATGAGATTATCAATGCCGGAGCTGTTAAAATCCTCACTATCTGACTCCACTTCGCCCTCCTCACCCTCATCTTGTGCCGTTAGGTCTGGCATGGAATCGTCAGAATGCAACATAGCAGAAACTGGTAAATCATAAGACATATGAAATTTATCCCCTCTACCCAAAATGGATTTGGACCTTTCGCAAGGCTGAGAGGCCTCCGGTAGTTCTGGCGGTCTCATTCTAGACTCAGCTCTTGCCGTTTCCCGCTCCTGTCGAGCGGCGGTCAATTCTGATTGCAACCCAGCCAGTACATTGGCTAGCATTTCCCAAGGAGGGTTCGGTGAGGAAATCGGCTTTAAAACCGGAGCAGAAATTGTATTCTGAACCGAATCCACAAAACATACTGTACATGTGGTAGATCCATCCGGTAACACACTGCTACAGACTTTGCAATTATGCTTTTTAGTTTTTGCTGGTGCCTTACTCATTATGGCGACAGACAACACAATACACAAAAAACAGACACTTGCACGACTCAGTAAAATAGTAGTAAGGTGTCTCTATATATATATATATATATATATATATATATATCTGGCCAAGTGCAGTACACGTGGCCAGTACTATGAAATGTGATCCCAAATTCCCACTAACACCCCTGCGCCTCCGGTGGAGTAGAGATGTAGTACTGGAACGTTCTGGAATCACAGAGGAAGACATAGGAAGCATGGTTAAAATGGCTGCCATGCTTAAAGTTATATCCACAATACAGGTTACCACCTTAAAGTGACATTTATCCTGTGTAATTAACCCTGCAGCCTAGTATACTGCTGTTGCTGCAGGGTATCCCCCCTCATGCCCCTTATAGTATATCACCGTAATGCCCCCCCCCCCTGTACTCCGTGCAGTGCGGGCGGCAGCGTGTGGGGCCGCCAGCGGGAGCCGGGTATTGGGACGCAGGGACCGACAGCAGGGAGCGCGTATTGCAGCGCTCTGAGCAGCGCCGGATCAGCGGTGAGGGCCGGCAACGGCCGGAGCAGCTGTGGGGGCTGGCGACGACCGGAGCAGCGGTGACGGCCGGAGCAGCGGTGGGGACTGGCGATGGCCGGAGTAGCGGCGGTGGGCTGTAGAGGTTCCCGGCGTCAGCATAAAAACAATGTCCCCACACAGCGGGGCGGCAGCGGGAGCTGACCGCCCCGTTTCACATACCTGCACTCCTGCTGCTTTTGGTAAGGCTCCGACGGGGCTTCTCAGTAAGCGCCGGCCAGCCAGTGTGCAGGAGATCTGTGTGTGGCTGTGAGGGTGCTCATTCAGTGAGGACCGACACGCCACTGCTGCTATCAGCAGCTTGCACTATCCCTGACCCTGCCTTTTGGAAGGGGGAAAGGGATGTGTATAAAATAAAAAATAAAAAATATCCTAAAAAAAAGAAAAAATTCAAAGTAATTGTGGCTCAGCCACAGAGCTGTTACTACGTCGAGCACAGAAAAAACACTGAGGTACTCGGGGATATGGAGGGGTGGAGTGTGCTAAATTTAAATATTCAGTGCTGTTTCCTACGGAAGCCGTCCATATCCCAAGAGTACTCCAGTGACCCCTAGTGGATGAAAAAGAAAGGAGAGTTATGGTAGACTTACAGATGAAGCTGCACTCATCTACTGCGTCTCCATCGCACACGAGCGTTCACGGCGTGACCAGGCAATCTGTCCGCATAGTCATACCGGGAGAGCACAGAGACACTCCGATTCAAGTGAATGGGGCGTGTGTGCATCACGGAAGTGCGAGTGCCCTGGACATGGCGATGGTCGCGCCCAAGCACAGACTGAGCCATGATTAGCGTGGCTCCATCTGTACCTTTGTTAGCTCTTTCTCCGAAGTTCATAGGGTCCACAGGGCGCCCACCCTGACGCACCTGGTCTCTCTGGGTTTTTGTATCATTAGTCACTTGTTCCTTTCTCCTGTCTTCGGGAATGTGTTTTTATGTGTAGAATATCTTCTCTTCTATAAGCTTCCTGCTTTGTGCTTGTTAACAAAACTGACCTGCCTGAGCATGGAAGCGGGGTTATAGGGGAGAGGAGACGAGCATTCCGGGAAGCTGGAAAGCTTAACTGTTTGGTGCCTGGACTCTCATACACCACCTACAATCCCGATGTTCTCCCTGTGGACCCTATGAACCTCGTAGGAAGAGTTAACAAAGGTAAGTCTAACATAACTCTTGTTTTCTCTTTCTTCCATGGGGGACACTGGAAATCTGGGATGTTTTGCCAGAAACTAGCTTCAGGCAAGGTAGAATCTTAGAAAAGTATGCTCTGAAGACCATGTATCAGTCCTGCAAAGCAGTTTCACCAATGTCCCAAGCCAGGTTGCTTAGTCAATCATCGAGTGCGGAACAGGCATGCTCACCAAAATAGGACCTTAATCCAACGAGCAATTGTCTACTTGGGGGCTGGAAACCCCCATTTGTTCATGTAATGAAGCACAAACAAGTCGATGTCAACTAAAACTTCCTGTCAATGTAAATGCATAGCAACCGCACCAGGGGGGTCATTCAGACCCGATTGCACGCTAGATTTTTTCGCTGCACTGCGATCAGGTCAGAACTGCGCATGCACTGCAATGCGCAGGCGCGTTGTACGGGTGCAAAGCGGATCGTTGCTGTGAGATGGATTTTACGAAGAATCCATTCGCACAGCCGATCGCAAGGAGATTGACAGGAAGAAGGCGTTTGTGGCTGTCAACTGACAGCGTTTGCAGGGCGGGTGTCCGACGTCAATTCCGGGATCTGACAGGCTGAAGTGATCGCAGCGGCTGAGTAAGTTCTGAGCAACTCAGAAACTGCACAAAACTTTTTTGTAGTGCTCGGCTGCACGTGATCGCACACTTGCAAAGCAAAAATACACTCCCCTATAGGCGGCGTCTATCTGATCGCAGCGCTGCAAAAAATAGCTAGCAAGCGATCAGGTCTGAATTAGGCCCTATGTACAAAGGGGGTCATTCCGAGTTGTTCGCTCGCAAGCTGCTTTTAGCAGCATTGCACACGCTAAGCCGCCGCCTACTGGGAGTGAATCTTAGCTTCTTAAAATTGCTAACGAAAGATTCGCATTATTGCGAAAATACATCTCTGTGCAGTTTCTGAGTAGCTCGAGACTTACTCTGCATCTGCGATCAGTTCAGTGCTTGTCGTTCCTGGTTTGACGTCACAAACACACCCAGCGTTCGCCCAGACACTCCTCCGTTTCTCCAGCCACTCCCGAGTTTTTCCCAGAAACGGTAGCGTTTTTTCCCACACACCCATAAAACGGCCTGTTTCCGCCCAGAAACACCCACTTCCTGTCAATCACATTACGATCAACAGAACGATGAAAAAGCCGTGAGTAAAATTCCTAACTGCATAGCAAATTTACTTGGCGCAGTCGCAGTGCGGACATTGCGCATGCGCACTAAGCGGAAAATCGCTGCGATGCGAAAAAATTTACCGAGCTAACAACTCGGAATGACCTCCAAAGATCAGAAAATCCAGTTGATCCTCCACATGAAGAGCAGGGACCACCATTCCCAGGTTGATCTGAAACCAGAAAATAACCTTAATAGCAGGGTTGGGCGGGGGGGAAAAATCAGTTTAAAAAAACAAAAAATACTTTCTTTATTTTTTGTTTAAACAGTTTTTTGAGGGGTTTAAACAAAAATAAGAATTTACTCACCGGTAATTCTATTTCTCGTAGTCCGTAGTGGATGCTGGGACTCCATAAGGACCATGGGGAATAGCGGCTCCGCAGGAGACTGGGCACAACTATAAAGAAAGCTTTAGGTCTAACTGTTGTGCACTGGCTCCTCCCACTATGACCCTCCTCCAGACTTCAGTTGGGATACTGTGCCCGGAAGAGCTGACACAATAAGGAAGGATTTTGAATCCCGGGTAAGACTCATACCAGCCACACCAATCACACCGTATAACTCGTGATACAATACCCAGTTAACAGTATGATAACAACTGAGCCTCTCAACAGATGGCTCAACAATAACCCTTTAGTTAAGCAATAACTATGTACAAGTATTGCAGACAATCCGCACTTGGGATGGGCGCCCAGCATCCACTACGGACTACGAGAAATAGAATTACCGGTGAGTAAATTCTTATTTTCTCTGACGTCCTAAGTGGATGCTGGGACTCCGTAAGGACCATGGGGATTATACCAAAGCTCCCAAACGGGCGGGAGAGTGCGGATGACTCTGCAGCACCGAATGGGCAAACTCTAGGTCCTCCTCAGCCAGGGTGTCAAACTTGTAGAATTTTGCAAATGTGTTTGACCCCGACCAAGTAGCTGCTCGGCAAAGTTGTAGAGCAGAGACCCCTCGGGCAGCCGCCCAAGAAGAGCCCACCTTCCTCGTGGAATGGGCTTTCACCGATTTAGGATGCGGCAGTCCAGCCGCAGAATGTGCAAGCTGAATCGTGCTACAGATCCAGCGAGCAATAGTCTGCTTTGAAGCAGGTGCACCCAACTTGTTGGGCGCATACAGGATAAATAGCGAGTCAGTCTTTCTGACTCCAGCTGTCCTGGAAACATATATTTTCAGGGCCCTGACTACGTCCAACAACTTGGAAGCCTCCAAGTCTTTTGTAGCCACAGGCACCACGATAGGGTGGTTCAGATGAAACGCTGATACCACTTTAGGGAGAAACTGGGGACGAGTCCTCAATTCTGCCCTATCCATATGGAAAATCAGATAAGGGCTTTTACATGACAAAGCCGCCAATTCTGATACACGCCTGGCCGAAGCCAAGGCCAACAACATGACCACTTTCCACGGGAGATATTTCAAATCCACGGTTTTAAGTGGCTCAAACCAATGTGACTTTAGGAAATCCAACACCACGTTGAGATCCCAAGGTGCCACTGGAGGCACAAAAGGGGGCTGAATATGCAGCACTCCCTTAACAAAAGTTTGAACTTCAGGTAGTGAAGCCAGTTCTCTCTGAAAGAAAATCGATAGAGCCGAGATCTGGACCTTAATGGAACCCAATTTTAGGCCCATAGTCACCCGACTGTAGAAAGTGCAGGAAACGGCCCAGCTGAAATTCTTCCATTGGGGCCTTCCTGGCCTCACACCATGCAACATATTTTCGCCATATGCGGTGATAATGGTTTGCGGTTACTTCTTTCCTAGCTTTAATTAGCGTAGGAATGACTTCCTCCGGAATGCCCTTTTCCTTCAGGATCCGGTGTTCAACCGCCATGCCGTCAAACGCAGCCGCGGTAAGTCTTGGAACAGACAGGGCCCCTGCTGCAGCAGGTCCTGTCTGAGCGGCAGAGGCCATGGGTCCTCTGTGATCATTTCTTGAAGTTCCGGGTACCAAGCTCTTCTTGGCCAATCCGGAACAATGAGTATAGTTCTTACTCCTCTTCTCCGTATTATCCTCAGTACCTTTGGTATGAGAGGAAGAGGAGGGAACACATAAACCGACCGGTACACCAACGGTGTCACTAGAGCGTCCACAGCTATCGCCTGCGGGTCTCTTGACCTGGCGCAATACTTTTCTAGCTTTTTGTTTAGGCGGGACGCCATCATGTCCACCTGTGGCCTTTCCCAACGGTTTACAATCATTTGGAAGACTTCTAGATGAAGTCCCCACTCTCCCGGGTGGAGGTCGTGCCTGCTGAGGAAGTCTGCTTCCCAGTTGTACACTCCCGGAATGAACACTGCTGACAGTGCTAACACGTGATTTTCCGCCCATCGGAGAATCCTTGTGGCTTCTGCCATCGCCGTCCTGCTTCTCATGCCGCCCTGTCGGTTTACATGGGCGACCGCCGTGATGTTGTCTGACTGGATCAGTACCGGCTGGTTTTGAAGCAGGGGTTTTGCCTGACTTAGGGCATTGTAAATTGCTCTTAGTTCCAGAATATTTATGTGCAGGGAAGTCTCCTGACATGACCATAGTCCTTGGAAGTTTCTTCCCTGTGTGACTGCCCCCCAGCCTCGAAGGCTGGCATCCGTGGTCACCAGGACCCAGTCCTGTATGCCGAATCTGCGGCCCTCTTGAAGATGAGCACTCTGCAGCCACCACAGCAGAGACACCCTTGTCCTTGGAGACAGGGTTATCAGCCGATGCATCTGAAGATGCGATCCGGACCACTTGTCCAACAGGTCCCACTGAAAGGTTCTTGCATGAAACCTGCCGAATGGAATCGCTTCGTAGGAAGCTACCATTTTTCCCCAGGATCCGCGTGCAGTGATGCACCGACACCTGTTTTGGTTTTAGGAGGCCTCTGACTAGAGATGACAGCTCCTTGGCCTTCTCCTCCGGGAGAAACACTTTTCTCTGTTCTGTGTCCAGAACCATCCCCAGGAACAGTAGACATGTCGTAGGGACCAGCTGTGACTTTGGAATGTTTAGAATCCAGCCGTGCTGTTGTAGCACTTCCCGAGATAGTGCTACCCCGACCAACAACTGCTCTCTGGACCTCGCCTTTATCAGGAGATCGTCCAAGTACGGGATAATTAAAACTCCCTTCTTTCGAAGGTGTATCATCATTTCGGCCATTACCTTGGTAAAGACCCTCGGAGCCGTGGATAGACCGAACGGCAACGTCTGGAATTGGTAATGACAATCCTGTACCACAAATCTGAGGTACTCCTGGTGAGGATGGTAAATGGGGACATGCAGGTAAGCATCCTTGATGTCCAGTGATACCATGTAATCCCCCTCGTCCAGGCTTGCAATAACCGCCCTGAGCGATTCCATCTTGAACTTGAATTTTTTTATATATGTGTTCAAGGATTTCAAATTTAAAATGGGTCTCACCGAACCGTCCGGTTTCGGTACCACAAACATTGTGGAATAGTAACCCCATCCTTGTTGAAGTAGGGGCACCTTTACTATCACTTGTTGTGAATACAGCTTGTGAATTGCCTGTAACACTGCCTCCCTGCCTGAGGGAGTTGTTGGCAAGGCAGATTTGAGGAAACGGCGGGGGGGGGAGACGTCTCGAATTCCAGCTTGTACCCCTGAGATACTACTTGAAGGATCCAGGGATCCACCCGTGAGCGAGCCCACTGATTGCTGAAATATTTGAGACGGGCCCCCACCGTACCTGGCTCCGCCTGTGAAGCCCCAGCGTCATGCTGTGGACTTAGAGGAAGCGGGGGAGGACTTTTGCTCCTGGGAACTGGCTGTATGCTGCAGCTTCTTTCCCCTACCTCTGCCTCTGGGCAGAAAGGTTGCGCCTTTAACCCACTTGCCCCTATTGGGCCGAAAGGACTGTACCTGATAATACGGTGCTTTCTTTGGTTGTGAGGGAACATGGGGTAAAAATGTAGACTTCCCAGCTGTTGCTGTGGAAACGAGGTCCGAGAGACCATCCCCGAAGAACTCCTCACCCTTATAAGGCAGAACTTCCATGTGTCGTTTGGAATCTGCATCTCCTGTCCACTGCCGAGTCCATAACCCTCTCCTGGCAGAAATGGACATTGCACTAATTTTGGATGCCAGCCGGCAAATATCCCTCTGTGCATCCCTCATGTATAAAAGTGCGTCTTTTATATGCTCTACGTTTAGCAATATAGTGTCCCTGTCTAGGGTATCTATATTTTCTGACAGGGAATCTGACCACGCAGCAGCAGCACTGCACATCCAGGCTGAAGCAATAGCCGGTCTCAGTATAACACCTGTGTGTGTGTATATAGATTTCAGGATAGCCTCTGCTTTCTATCAGCAGATTCCTTTAGGGCGGCCGTACCTGGAGACGGTAGTGCCACCTTCTTTGACAAGTGTGTGAGCGCTTTATCCACCCTAGGGGATGTTTCCCAGCGTGACCTATCCTCTGGCGGGAAAGGGTACGCCATTAGTAATCTCTTAGAAATTACCAGCTTTTTATCAGGGGAAGCCCACGCTTCTTCACACACTTCATTTAACTCTTCAGATGGAGGAAAAGCTACTGGTAGTTTTTTCTCTCCAAACATAATACCCTTTTTTGTGGTACCGGGGGTAACATCAGAAATGTGCAACACATTTTTCATTGCCTCAATCATGTAACCTGTGGCCCTACTGGAAGTTACATTAGTCTCATCGTCGTCGACACTGGAGTCAGTGGCCCTCATTCCGAGTCGTTCGCTCGGTAATTTTCATCGCATCGCAGTGAAATTCCGCTTAGTACGCATGCGCAATATTCGCACTGCGACTGCGCCAAGTAATTTAACAATGAAGATAGTATTTTTACTCACGGCTTTTTCTTCGCTCCGGCGATCGTAGTGTGATTGACAGGAAATGGGTGTTACTGGGCGGAAACACGGCGTTTTATGAGCGTGTGGATAAAAACGCTACCGTTTCCGGAAAAAACGCAGGAGTGGCCGGAGAAACGGGGGAGTGTCTGGGCGAACGCTGGGTGTGTTTGTGACGTCAAACCAGGAACGACAAGCACTGAACTGATCGCAGATGCCGAGTAAGTCTGAAGCTACTCTGAAACTGCTAAGTAGTTTGTAATCGCAATATTGCGAATACATCGTTCGCAATTTTAAGAAGCTAAGATTCACTCCCAGTAGGCGGCGGCTTAGCGTGTGTAACTCTGCTAAAATCGCATTGCGAGCGATCAACTCGGAATGAGGGCCAGTATCCGTGTCGACATCTGTGTCGGTCATCTGAGGTAGCGGGCGTTTTAGAGCCCCTGATGACTTTTGAGACGCCTGGGCAGGCACAGGCTGAGAAGCCGGCTGTCCCACATTAGGTATGTCGTCAAACCTTTTATGCAAGGAGTCGACACTGTTGCGTAATTCCTTCCACAGCACCATCCACTCAGGTGTCGACCCCGCAGGGGGTGACATCACGTTTACAGGCATTTGCTCCGCCTCCACATAAGCCTCCTCATCAAACATGTCGACACAGCCGTACCGACACACCGCAAACACACAGGGAATGCTCTGACAGAGGACAGGACCCCACAAAGCCCTTTGGGGAGACAGAGAGAGAGTATGCCAGCACACACCAGAGCGCTATATAACACAGGGATCTATAAATTAGTGTTTTCCCTTATAGCTGC
Source organism: Pseudophryne corroboree (assembly GCF_028390025.1). NCBI lineage: Eukaryota > Metazoa > Chordata > Amphibia > Anura > Myobatrachidae > Pseudophryne > Pseudophryne corroboree. The sequence goes on from NC_086449.1 coordinate 150,119,328, forward strand.
TTTTTTATATATCATATATATATATATCTATACTGCGCCTAAATATAGTGCCCCCCCTCTCTTTTTTACCCTTCTGTAGTGTTCAGACTGCAGGGGAGAGCCAGGGAGCTTCCTTCCAGCGGAGCTGTGAGGGAAAAATGGCGCCAGTGTGCTGAGGGAGAAGCCCCGCCCCTTTTTCGGCAGACTTTCTCCCGCTTTTTCTGGAATACTGGCAGGGGTAATTTTACATCTATATAGCCTCTAGGACTATATATGATGTAGATTTGCCAGCCAAGGTGTCATATATTGCCCTCAGGGCGCCCCCCCCAGCGCCCTGCACCCATCAGTGACCGGAGTGTGAGGTGTACATGAGGAGCAATGGCGCACAGCTGCAGTGCTGTGCGCTACCTTGGTGAAGACCGAAGTCTTCTGCCGCCGATTTTCCGGACCTCTTCGTTGCTTCTGGCTCTGTAAGGGGGACGGCGGCGCGGCTCCGGGAACGAACACCAAGGTCGGGTCCTGCGGTCGATCCCTCTGGAGCTAATGGTGTCCAGTAGCCTAAGAAGCCCAAACTACCACCTGTTAGGGGAGAAGAAGCGAACCTACCTTAGTCCCTCGCTGCAGTGAGTCTGTTGCCAGCAGATCTCACTGTAAAATAAAAAACCTAAATATACTTTCTTTCTAGGAGCTCAGGAGAGCCCCTAGTGTGCATCCAGCTCAGCCGGGCACAAGATTCTAACTGAAGTCTGGAGGAGGGTCATAGTGGGAGGAGCCAGTGCACACCAGTTAGACCTAAAGCTTTCTTTATAGTTGTGCCCAGTCTCCTGCGGAGCCGCTATTCCCCATGGTCCTTACGGAGTCCCAGCATCCACTTAGGACGTCAGAGAAATATATTGTCACCGACCTAGTAGGCTGGGGGTGTTGTGAACTCGGGGGTTCTCCCGATGGTAGGGGAGAGGAACCACAGTTGGGTCGGAACAGGGATGGCTTAATATAGGTCTTCCTCATACAGGGACAGTAAAGCTTGGTGAAAATATTAAAGAACTTTATTGCAGGAAGAGGGCAACACAATGTCACATAGCAGAGAAGGAACGTATGGGGAAATGTCCAGGCCTATAGGAGAACTTGTAAGCAATGCTAAGGATTCCAGGAAAAGAAGTACTTGTGAGTGTTGGTACAAGATAATAATGACTGAAGAACTTGTAAGTGATGTTTTTAAAGATACTGGTGATTTGAAGAGCTGGTGAACGGTGATTAAAGACTCTGATGGTTTGGAACACTTGTGAGCGGTGGTTAAAGACACTGATGATTTGTATATCTTGAGAACGGTGGTTAAAGACACTGATGATTTGTATAACTTGAGAGCGGTGATTAAAGACACTGATGATTTGTATGACTTGAGAGCGGTGATTAAAGACACTGATGACTTGTAGAACTTGAGAACGGTGGTTAAAGACACTGATGATTTGTATGACTTGAGAGCGGTGATTAAAGACACTGATGATGTGTAGAACTTGAGAGCGGTGGTTAAAGACACTGGCAACTTGCAAAACTTGGGAGCGGTGGTTAAAGACACTGGTGACTTGTAGAACTTGAGAGCGGCGTTTAGCCCGCAGCACACGCTGACTCCAAGAAGCACTGGTGACTGGATTGCAGAGGAACACACCAGCCGCAGTATACGCTGAACTGTGCAGCAACTGGCACCTGGAAGTGCCGGAGACACTGGGGTACGACTGCAGAGAGATCCGCCAGGAACAGGAGCACTGGCATCCACGTCAGGGGAAAAGACGATACTCAGGCGCCGAGGCTCTGCCCAGCGTCTGACTTTGAATCTCGCGCCTCCGCTGGATTGGCGGAACAGTCTGATGACGTCACCTGCTCCCCGCTCATGTGATGCCGGGTGTCATGGCGGCGCCCCTGCCCCGGGGAACCGCGCCAGCCAGACGAAGGCGGAGGCCGCAACACAGACCAGCAAGCACGCAGGGGTAAGCACGGTGAACGCCGCCTATGGCGTGTGGCATATATATTTTTTGCATTAATGTCTTAATGCATAATTGGATACAATCCCTGAACACACTATATCATGTCATTGTTCAAATGACTGCCGTGTGCGTATGCTAGAAATTGTGTTTTCTGGGACTATATGAATAAAACCATTTTTTTTACAGCTTATTATGGAATAATAAGATTTTACTTACCGATAAATCTATTTCTCATAGTCCGTAGTGGATGCTGGGACTCCGTAAGGACCATGGGGAATAGCGGCTCCGCAGGAGACAGGGCACAAGAATAAAAGCTTTAGGATCAGGTGGTGTGCACTGGCTCCTCCCCCTATGACCCTCCTCCAAGCCTCAGTTAGGATACTGTGCCCGGACGAGCGTACATAATAAGGAAGGATATTGAATCCCGGGTAAGACTCATACCAGCCACACCAATCACACCGTACAACTCGTGATCTGAACCCAGTTAACAGTATGATAACAACGAAGGAGCCTCTGAAAAGATGGCTCACAACAACAATAACCCGATTTTGTTAACAATAACTATGTACAAGTATTGCAGACAATCCGCACTTGGGATGGGCGCCCAGCATCCACTACGGACTATGAGAAATAGATTTATCGGTAAGTAAAATCTTATTTTCTCTGACGTCCTAGTGGATGCTGGGACTCCGTAAGGACCATGGGGATTATACCAAAGCTCCCAAACGGGCGGGAGAGTGCGGATGACTCTGCAGCACCGAATGAGAGAACTCCAGGTCCTCCTCAGCCAGGGTATCAAATTTGTAGAATTTAGCAAACGTGTTTGCCCCTGACCAAGTAGCTGCTCGGCAAAGTTGTAAAGCCGAGACCCCTCGGGCAGCCGCCCAAGATGAGCCCACTTTCCTTGTGGAATGGGCTTTTACCGATTTAGGCTGTGGCAGGCCTGCCACAGAATGTGCAAGTTGAATTGTAATACAAATCCAACGAGCAATAGTCTGCTTAGAAGCAGGAGCACCCAGCTTGTTGGGTGCATACAGGATAAACAGCGAGTCAGACTTTCTGACTCCAGCCGTCCTGGAAACATATTTTCAGGGCCCTGACAACGTCAAGTAACTTGGAGTCCTCCAAGTCCCTAGTAGCCGCAGGCACCACAATAGGTTGGTTCATGTGAAAAGCAGAAACCACCTTAGGGAGAAATTGAGGACGAGTCCTCAATTCTGCCCTGTCAGAATGAAAAATTAAGTAAGGGCTTTTATATGATAAAGCCGCCAATTCTGACACACGCCTGGCTGAAGCCAGGGCTAACAGCATCGTCACCTTCCATGTGAGATATTTTAAGTCCACAGTGGTGAGTGGTTCAAACCAATGTGACTTAAGGAACCTCAAAACAACATTGAGATCCCAAGGTGCCACTGGAGGCACAAAAGGAGGTTGTATATGCAGTACCCCTTTTACAAATGTCTGAACTTCAGGTACTGAAGCCAGTTCTTTCTGGAAGAAAATCGACAGGGCCGAAATTTGAACCTTAATGGACCCTAATTTTAGGCCCATAGACAGTCCTGTTTGCAGGAAATGGAGGAAACGACCCAGTTGAAATTCCTCTGTAGGGGCCTTCTTGGCCTCACACCACGCAACATATTTTCGCCAAATGCGGTGATAATGTTTTGCGGTTACATCCTTCCTGGCTTTGATCAGGGTAGGGATGACTTCATCCGGAATGCCTTTTTCCTTCAGGATCCGGAGTTCAACCGCCATGCCGTCAAACGCAGCCGCGGTAAGTCTTGGAACAGACAAGGCCCCTGCTGGAGCAGGTCCTTTCTTAGAGGTAGAGGCCACGGGTCTTCCGTGAGCATCTCCTGAAGTTCCGGGTACCAAGTCCTTCTTGGCCAATCCGGAACCACGAGTATCGTTCTTACTCCTCTCCTTCTTATGATTCTCAGTACTTTTGGTATGAGAGGCAGAGGAGGGAACACCTACACTGACTGGTACACCCACGGTGTCACCAGAGCGTCCACCGCTATTGCCTGAGGGTCCCTTGACCTGGCGCAATATCTGTCTAATTTTTTGTTTAGACGTGACGCCATCATGTCCACCTTTGGTTTTTCCCAACGGTTTACAATCAGGTGGAAGACTTCTGGGTGAAGTCCCCACTCTCCCGGGTGAAGGTCGTGTCTGCTGAGGAAGTCTGCTTCCCAGTTGTCCACTCCCGGAATGAACACTGCTGACAGAGCTATCACATGATTTTCCGCCCAGCGAAGAATCCTTGCAGCCTCTGCCATTGCCCTCCTGCTTCTCGTGCCGCCCTGTCTGTTTACGTGGGCGACTGACGTGATGTTGTCCGATTGGATCAATACCGCCTGACCCTGAAGCAGGGGTTTCGCTTGACTTAGGGCATTGTAAATGGCCCGTAGTTCCAGAATGTTTATATGAAGAGATGTTTCCATGCTTGACCACAAGCCCTGGAAGTTTTTTCCCTGTGTGACTGCTCCACAGCCTCTCAGGCTTGCATCCGTGGTCACCAGGATCCAATCCTGAATGCCGAATCTGTGGCCCTCTAGAAGATGAGCACTCTGCAACCACCACAGGAGAGACACCCTTGTCTTTGGTGACAGGGTTATCCGCTGCTGCATCTGAAGATGCGAACCGGACCATTTGTCCAGTAGATCCCACTGAAACGTTCTTGCATGGAATCTTCCGAATGGAATTGCTTCGTAAGAAGCCACCATTTTTCCCAGGACCCTCGTGCACTGATGCACTGACACCTATGCTGGTTTTAGGAGGTTCCTGACTAGCTCGGATAACTCCTTGGCCTTCTCCTCCGGGAGAAAAACCTTCTTCTGGACTGTGTCCAGAATCATTCCTAGGAACAGAAGACGTGTCGTTGGAATCAGCTGCGATTTTGGAATATTTAGGATCCACCCGTGCTGACGTAACACTATCTGAGATAGTGCTACTCCGACTTCTAACTGTTCCCTGGACCTTGCCCTTATCAGGAGATCGTCCAAGTAAGGGATAATTAATACGCCTTTTCTTCGAAGAAGAATCATCATTTCGGCCATTACCTTGGTAAAGACCCGAGGTGCCGTGGACAACCCAAACGGCAGCGTCTGAAACTGATAATGACAGTCTTGTACTACAAACCTGAGATACCCTTGGTGAGAAGGGTAGATTGGGACGTGGAGATAAGCATCTTTGATGTCCAGAGACACCATATAGTCCCCTTCTTCCAGGTTCGCTATCACCGCTCTGAGTGATTCCATCTTGAATTTGAACCTTTTTATGTAAGTGTTCAAGGATTTCAGATTTAAAATTGGTCTCACCGAGCCGTCCGGCTTCGGTACCACAAACAGCGTGGAATAATACCCCTTTCCTTGTTGTAGGAGGGGTACCTTGATTATCACCTGCTGGGAATACAGCTTGTGAATGGCTTCCAGAACTGCCTCCCTGTCGGAGGGAGACTTTGGCAGAGCAGACTTCAGGAACCGGCGAGGGGGAAACGCCTCGAATTCCAGTTTGTACCCCTGCGATACTACCTGTAGAATCCAGGGATCCACTTGCGAGTGAGCCCACTGCGCGTTGAAATTCTTGAGACGGGCCCCCACCAAGCCTGAGTCTGCTTGTAAAGCCCCAGCGTCATGCTGAAGACTTGGCAGAAGCAGGGGAAGGCTTCTGATCCTGGGAAGCGGCTGCATGGTGCAGTCTTTTTCCCCTTCCTCTGCCCCGGGGCAGAAAGGAATGGCCTTTTGCTCGCTTGTATTTATGGGAACGAAAGGACTGAGTTTGAAAAGACGGTGTCTTTTTCTGTTGATGTGAAGTGACCTGGGGTAAGAAGGTGGACTTTCCAGCCGTTGCCGTGGCCACCAGGTCCGAAAGACCAGCCCCAAATAACTCCTCCCCTTTATACGGCAATACTTCCATATGTCGTTTGGAATCCGCATCCCCTGACCACTGACGCGTCCATAACGTTCTTCTGGCAGAGATGGACATAGCACTTACTCTTGATGCCAGGGTGCAAATATCCCTCTGTGCATCACGCATATATAGTAATGCATCCTTCAAATGCTCTATAGTTAACAATATATTGTCCCTATCCAGGGTATCAATATTTTCAGTCAGGGAATCCGACCACGCGACTCCAGCACTGCACATCCAGGCTGAAGCGATTGCTGGTCGCAGTATAACACCAGTATGTGTGTATATACTTTTTAGGATATTTTACAGCCTTCTATCAGCTGGTTCTTTGAGGGTGGCCGTATCAGGAGACGGTAACGCTACTTGTTTAGATAAATGTGTGAGCGCCTTATCTACCCTAGGGGGTGTTTCCCAACGTGTCCTAACCTCTGATGGGAAAGGATATAGTGCCAATAATTTATTAGAAATTAGCAGTTTTTTGTCGGGAGAAACCCACGCTTTATCACATACCTCATTCAATTCATCTGACTCAGGAAAAACTATTGGTAGTTTTTTCACCCCCCACATAATACCCTTCTTAGTGGTATTTGTAGTGTCAGAAATGTGCAATGCTTCCTTCATTGCCGTGATCATGTAACGTGTGGCCCTACTGGACATTACGTTCGACTCATCACCGTCGACACTAGACTCCGTATCTGTGTCTGGGTCTGTGTCGACCCACTGAGGTAACGGGCGTTTTAGGGCCCCTGACGGTGTCTGAGACGCCTGGACAGGCACTAATTGATTTGCCGGCTGTCTCATGTCGTCAACAGTTTTTTGCAAAGTGTTGACATTATCACTTAATTGTTTGAACACGATCATCCAGTCAGGTGTCGACTCCCTAGGGGGTGACATCACTAAAGCAGGCAATTGCTCCGCCTCCACATCATTTTCCTCCTCATACATGTCGACACACACGTACCGACACACAGCACACACACCGGGAATGCTCTGATAGAGGACAGGACCCCACGAGCCCTTTGGAGAGACAGAGGGAGAGTCTGCCAGCACACACCCAGCGCTATATATATATACAGGGATAACCTTATATAAGTGTTATTCCCTTATAGCTGCTGTTTATATTGTCATTTGCTGCCAATAGTGCCCCCCTTCTCTTTTTTACCCTGATTCTGAAGCAGGATTGCAGGGGAGAGTCAGGGAGCCGTCCTTCCAGCGGAACTGTGAGGGAAAATGGCGCTTGTGTGCTGAGGAGATAGGCTCCGCCCCTTCACGACGTCCTTATCTCCCGCTTTTTTGTGTAAAAAATAAGAATTTACTTACCGATAATTCTATTTCTCGTAGTCCGTAGCGGATGCTGGGGACTCCGTCAGGACCATGGGGAATAGCGGCTCCGCAGGAGACAGGGCACAAAAATAAAGCTTTAGGATTAGGTGGTGTGTACTGGCTCCTCCCCCTATGACCCTCCTCCAAGCCTCAGTTAGGATACTGTGCCCGGACGAGCGTACACAATAAGGAAGGATATTGAATCCCGGGTAAGACTCATACCAGCCACACCAATCACACCGTATAACTTGTGATCTGAACCCAGTTAACAGTATGACAAACGTAGGAGCCTCTGAACAGACGGCTCACAACAATAACAACCCGAATTTGTTTGTAACAATAACTATGTACAAGTATTGCAGACAATCCGCACTTGGGATGGGCGCCCAGCATCCACTACGGACTACGAGAAATAGAATTATCGGTAAGTAAATTCTTATTTTCTCTAACGTCCTAAGTGGATCCTGGGGACTCCGTCAGGACCATGGGGATTATACCAAAGCTCCCAAACGGGCGGGAGAGTGCGGATGACTCTGCAGCACCGAATGAGAGAACTCAAGGTCCTCCTCAGCCAGGGTATCAAATTTGTAGAATTTTGCAAACGTGTTTGCCCCTGACCAAGTAGCAGCTCGGCAGAGTTGTAATGCCGAGACCCCCCGGACAGCCGCCCAGGATGAGCCCACTTTCCTTGTGGAATGGGCCTTGACAGATTTAGGTTGTGGCAAGCCTGCCACAGAATGTGCAAGTTGAATTGTGCTACAAATCCAACGAGCAATCGTCTGCTTAGAAGCAGGAGCACCCATCTTGTTGGGTGCATACAATATAAACAGTGAGTCAGACTTTCTGACTCCCGCCGTTCTTGAAATATATATTTTCAATGCCCGGACCACGTCCAACAACTTGGAATCCTCCAAATCGTTAGTAGCCGCAGGCACCACAATAGGCTGGTTCAGGTGAAACGCTGACACCACCTTAGGCAGAAAATGAGGACGCGTCCGCAGTTCTGCCCTGTCCGTATGGAAAATCAGATATGGGCTCTTATATGATAAAGCCGCCAATTCTGATACTCTCCTGGCTGAAGCCAGGGCCAGTAGCATGGTTACTTTCCATGTAAGATACTTCAACTCCACCGATTTGAGCGGCTCAAACCAATGGGATTTGAGAAAATCCAAGACTACATTAAGATCCCACGGTGCCACTGGGGGCACAACCGGGGGCTGTATGTGTAGTACTCCTTTTACAAAAGTCTGGACTTCAGGAACTGAAGCCAATTCTTTCTGGAAGAAAATCGACAGGGCCGAAATTTGAACCTTAATGGACCCCATAGACAATTGATGAGGCCCATAGACAATCCTGTTTGCAGGAAATGTAGGAATCGACCCAGTTGAAATTCCTCCGTGGGGGCCTTCCTGGCCTCACACCACGCAACATATTTTCTCCAAATGCGGTGATAATGTTGTGCAGTCACCTCCTTCCTGGCTTTTACCAGTGTAGGAATGACCTCTTCCGGAATGCCTTTTTCCCTTAGAATTCGGCGTTCAACCGCCATGCCGTCAAACGCAGCCGCGGTAAGTCTTGGAATAGACACGGTCCCTGCTGAAGCAGGTCCCGTCTTAGAGGTAGAGGCCACGGATCCTCCGTGAGCATCTCTTGAAGTTCCGGGTACCAAGTTCTTCTTGGCCAATCCGGAGCCACTAGTATCGTTCTTACTCCCTTTTGCCGTATAATTCTCAGTACTTTTGGTATGAGAGGCAGAGGAGGGAACACATACACTGACTGGAACACCCACGGTGTTACCAGAGCGTCCACAGCTATTGCCTGAGGGTCTCTTGACCTGGCGCAATACCTGTCCAGTTTTTTGTTGAGGCGGGACGCCATCATATCCACCATTGGTTTTTCCCAACGGTTCACAATCATGTGGAAGACTTCTGGATGAAGTCCCCACTCTCCCGGGTGTAGATCGTGTCTGCTGAGGAAGTCTGCTTCCCAGTTGTCCACTCCCGGAATGAATACTGCTGACAGTGCTATCACATGATCTTCCGCCCAGCGAAGAATCCTTGCAGCTTCTGCCATTGCTGTCCTGCTTCTTGTGCCGCCCTGTCTGTTTACGTGGGCGACTGCCGTGATGTTGTCCGACTGAATCAACACCGGCTGACCCTGAAGCAGGGGTTTTGCCAGGCTTAGAGCATTGTAAATCGCTCTTAGCTCCAGTATATTTATGTGAAGAGACATCTCCAGGCTTGACCATACTCCCTGGAAGTTTCTTCCCTGTGTGACCGCTCCCCAGCCTCTCAGACTGGCATCCGTGGTCACCAGGACCCAGTCCTGTATGCCGAATCTGCGGCCCTCTAACAGATGAGCACTCTGCAACCACCACAGAAGAGACACCCTTGTCCGTGGCGATAAGGTTATCCGCTGATGCATCTGCAGATGCGATCCGGACCATTTGTCCAGCAGATCCCACTGAAAAGTTCGTGCGTGGAATCTGCCGAATGGAATCGCTTCGTAAGAAGCCACCATCTTTCCCAGGACTCTTGTGCATTGATGCACAGACACTGTCCCTGGTTTTAGGAGGTTCCTGACAAGTTCGGATAACTCCCTGGCTTTCTCCTCCGGAAGAAACACCTTTTTCTGAACCGTGTCCAGAATCATTCCCAGGAACAGCAGACGTGTCGTCGGGGTCAACTGAGATTTTGGAAAATTCAGAATCCACCCGTGTTGTTGCAGCACTAGTTGGGTTAGTGCTACTCCGTCCTCCAGCTGTTCTCTGGACCTTGCCCTTATCAGGAGATCGTCCAAGTAAGGGATAATTAATACGCCTCTTCTTCGCAGAAGAATCATCATTTCGGCCATTACCTTGGTAAAGACCCGAGGTGCCGTGGACAATCCAAACGGCAGCGTCTGAAACTGATAATGACAGTTTTGCACCACGAACCTGAGGTAACCTTGATGTGAAGGGCAAATTGGGACATGCAGGTAAGCATCCTTTATGTCCAGGGACACCATAAAGTCCCCTTCTTCCAGATTCGCTATCACTGCTCTGAGTGATTCCATCTTGAACTTGAATTTTTGTATGTACAGGTTCAAAGATTTCAGATTTAGAATAGGTCTTACCGAGCCGTCCGGCTTCGGTACCACAAATAGCGTGGAGTAATACCCCTTTCCCTGTTGTAGGAGGGGTACCTTGACTATCACCTGCTGAGAAAACAGCTTGTGAATGGCTTCCAATACCGTCGCCCTGTCTGAGGGAGACGTTGGCAAAGCAGACTTTAGGAACCGGCGAGGGGGAGACTTCTCGAATTCCAACCTGTAACCCTGAGATACTACCTGCAGAATCCAGGGGTCCACCTGTGAGCAAGCCCACTGTGCGCTGAAATTCTTGAGTCGACCCCCGACCGCTCCTGAGTCCGCTTGTAAGGCCCCAGCGTCATGCTGAGGGCTTTGCAGAACCCTGGGAGGGCTTCTATTCCTGGGCAGGGGCTGCTTGCTGCCCTCTCTTACCCCTTCCTCTGCCCCGAGGCAGATATGACTGTCCTTTTGTCCGCTTGTTCTTATAGGACCGAAAGGACTGCGGCTGAAAAGACGGTGTCTTTTTCTGTTGGGAGGGGGTCTGAGGTAAAAAAGTGGATTTTCCGGCAGTTGCCGTGGCCACCAGATCCGATAGACCGACGCCAAATAATTCCTCCCCTTTATACGGCAATACTTCCATATGTCGTTTGGAATCCGCATCACCTGACCACTGTCGCGTCCATAAACTCCTTCTGGCAGATATGGACATCGCATTTACTCTCGATGCCAGAGTGCAAATATCTCTCTGCGCATCTCGCATATAAAGGAAAGCATCCTTTAATTGCTCTATAGTCAATAAAATACTGTCCCTATCCAGGGTATCAATATTTTCAGTCAGGGAATCCAACCAGACGACCCCAGCACTGCACATCCAGGCTGAGGCGATGGCTGGTCGCAGTATAACACCAGTATGTGTGTATATACTTTTTAGGGTAGTTTCCAGTCTCCTATCCGCTGGATCCCTGAGGGCGGCCGTATCAGGAGACGGTAACGCCACTTGTTTTGATAAGCGTGTGAGCGCCTTATCCACCCTAGGGGGTGTTTCCCAGCGCGCCCTAACCTCTGGCGGGAAAGGGTATAATGCTAATAACTTTTTTGAAATTAGCATTTTTCTATCTGGGTTAACCCACGCTTCATCACATACATCATTCAATTCCTCTGATTCAGGAAAAACTACAGGTAGTTTTTTCACCCCCCACATAATACCCCTTTTTGTGGTACTTGCAGTATCAGAGATATGCAAAGCCTCCTTCATTGCCGTGATCATATAACGTGTGGCCCTACTTGAAAATACGTTTGTTTCATCACCGTCGACACTAGATTCAGTGTCGGTGTCTGTGTCGACCGACTGAGGTAAAGGGCGCTTTACAGCCCCTGACGGTGTCTGAGACGCCTGGGCAGGTACTAACTGGTTTGCCGGCCGTCTCATGTCGTCAACTGATTTTTGTAATGTGCTGACATTATCACGTAATTCCATAAACAAAGCCATCCATTCCGGTGTCGACTCCCTGGGGGGTGACATCACCATTATCGGCAATTGCTCTGCCTCCACACCAACATCGTCCTCATACATGTCGACACACACGTACCGACACACAGCAGACACACAGGGAATGCTCTTATCGAAGACAGGACCCCACTAGCCCTTTGGGGAGACAGAGGGAGAGTTTGCCAGCACACACCCAAGCGCTGTAATATATATGGGAACAACCTTATATAAGTGTTGTTCCTTATAGCAGCTTAAATATATCCAATATATATCGCCAAAAAATGCCCCCCCTCTCTGTTTTACCCTGTTTCTGTAGTGCAGTGCAGGGGAGAGTCCTGGGAGCCTTCCTCACAGCGGAGCTGAGCAGGAAAATGGCGCTGTGTGCTGAGGAGAATAAGCCCCGCCCCCTATTTCGGCGGGCTTTCCTCCCGTAGTTTTAGATAACTGGCATGGGTTAAATACATACATATAGCCTCAATGGCTATATGTGATGTATTCTTTTGCCATAAGGTATTAAAATATTGCTGCCCAGGGCGCCCCCAGCAGCGCCCTGCACCCTCCGTGACCGCTTGGTGTGAAGTGTGTGACAACAATGGCGCACAGCTGCAGTGCTGTGCGCTACCTTCATGAAGACTGAAGAGCCTTCTGCCGCCTGTTTCCGGACCTTCAATCTTCAGCATCTGTAAGGGGGGTCGGCGGCGCGGCTCCGGGACGAACCCCAGGGTGAGACCTGTGTTCCGACTCCCTCTGGAGCTAATGGTGTCCAGTAGCCTAAGAATCCAATCCATCCTGCACGCAGGTGAGTTGAAATTCTCTCCCCTAAGTCCCTCGATGCAGTGAGCCTGTTGCCAGCAGGACTCACTGAAAATAAAAAACCTAAAAAACTTTTTCTAAGCAGCTCTTTAGGAGAGCCACCTAGATTGCACCCTGCTCGGACGGGCACAAAAACCTAACTGAGGCTTGGAGGAGGGTCATAGGGGGAGGAGCCAGTACACACCACCTAATCCTAAAGCTTTATTTTTGTGCCCTGTCTCCTGCGGAGCCGCTATTCCCCATGGTCCTGACGGAGTCCCCAGCATCCACTTAGGACGTTAGAGAAATGGCAGGGGTTAAAATACATCCATATAGCCCAGGAGCTATATGTGATGTATTCTTTTGCCACCTAAGGTATTATCATTTATATTGCGTCTCAGGGCGCTCCCCCCCAAGCGCCCTGCACCCTCAGTGACCGGAGTGTGAAGTGTGCTGAGAGCAATGGCGCACAGCTGCGGTGCTGTGCGCTACCTTAGTCTGAAGACAGGATTGTCTTCTGCCGCCGATTTCACCGGACCTCTTCGTCTCTTCTGGCTCTGTAAGGGGGACGGCGGCGCGGCTCCGGTGACCCATCCAGGCTGTACCTGTGATCGTCCCTCTGGAGCTAATGTCCAGTAGCCTAAGAAGCCCAATCCACTCTGCACGCAGGTGAGTTCGCTTCTTCTCCCCTTAGTCCCACGATGCAGTGAGCCTGTTGCCAGCAGGACTCACTGAAAATAAAAAAACCTAAATTAAACTTTTATTCTAAGCAGCTCAGGAGAGCCACCTAGCCTGCACCCTTCTCGTTCGGGCACAAAAATCTAACTGAGGCTTGGAGGAGGGTCATAGGGGGAGGAGCCAGTGCACACCACCTGATCCTAAAGCTTTTATTCTTGTGCCCTGTCTCCTGCGGAGCCGCTATTCCCCATGGTCCTTACGGAGTCCCAGCATCCACTAGGACGTCAGAGAAACATACGTATTCCTGACGGACGAGATGCCAGCTGTCAATATCCTGAGAGCGGCATCCCACCCACCAGAATGCCGGCAGTGGGGCGAGCGCAAAGAGTCCCCTTGCGGGCTCGGTGTCTCGCTGTGCTCGTCACAGGTTCCATTCTCACTCTACGGGTGTCGTGGACACCCACGAGTGGGACTAGCCCCTGTCACCGGGATTACGGCTGTTGGTATTTACGGTTGTCGGGATGCCGGTGTTGGTATCCTGACCGCCGTGATCCTGACAGCCGGCAGAACAACTGCATCCCCTTATTATTCCTATTACATCTGAATATATGTTTATAGACTAAACATATTAATAAAGTACACGCATAGATAGATGAAATTGAAAACAAGACCAAGATAATATTAAGCATTAGTCTTACTATAATTAAATAAATCTGACTAGTAATACAAAATGGAAAATGCAAAAGCACTTTTCAGAGAAACCACACACACACACGAGGAGTTAAGCATTATCACTGGGAATGTCACTGGCATTAAACATTTTGAATAAAGACCCTTTTTTTTTTTTATAGTATAGTAGTCATGGCACCGTACCTGTACTAACAGCACAATAAAAAAAAACTAAAGTGGTTTTTATAAAAAAAAGGTGGTTTAAACCAGCCAACCCTAATTAGAAGGAAAATCAATTAGGTCCACATGACAGCACTGAAGGTGGAAGAGATAGCCAAGAGGAACAGTTTGCCATGTAAGCTATCTAACGTCCACTGAGTCCAATGATTACAAGTAATGTCACTAAATAGCATGTAGGACCAGAAGCAGGTTCAAGGGGCCCCAAGGAGGGCTGGATGTGGAGTACTCCTTGGACGAAGGGCTGCACCACATAAATGACCCCAACATTTCTCTGGAAATCTAGGGTGGAGACCTATACCATAAGTAAAGATAGACAAAGGTTCATGTCCAGCCCCATCCTGTAGGAAGGACAGAATCCTAGAAAGATGTAAGACAACAGGATCCAACTTCCTAATGGCACATCAAGAAAAGTACACTTGCCAAATCTATCAACGCACCCTAGAGAAAATAGGTTTCCTGCAAACAGCATCGTATCTACTGCAGTGGCGGAGAAACCTCTGGCTTTGAGGAGGGCTTTCTTAACAGCAACTTCATCTAATTCTCTCTGCAAATGTTATATCTGCCCCCCCCTGCACTGCACATGGTTTTGCCCAACTGCTAAAAAAATTCCTGCTGCGATCAACTTGAAATTACCCCCTTAGAGTGTTTCTATTCTACTGCCTGATTCAGCCTGTGTTCAGCACTCTCCATTCTGCAGCAAGGAATAACCATTTGCTCTCCCTGTTTTAAACAGCACTCGTCTTACACCAGCATGCTGGCTGCTACATGCAGTATACCTGTGCCTTCAACTACATCCACTATAGTCTGCTATACACAGCCTCTTGCACTACCTGTTATCTGTGTATGGGATCCCAGCAGTCGGAAGCCCAGCGGTCAAAATACTGACGCCGGAATTCCATCAGAATGCCAGCAGGGGGGCAAGCAGAACAAAAACCTTTGCGGGCTCGCTGCAGGCGAGCCTTCACTCGCCACAGGTTCTATTCCCACTCCATGGGTGTCGTGGACACCCAGGAGTGGGGATAGCTGTGGCAGCGCGGACGGGATTCCGGCGTCGGTATTTTGACCGTCGGCATTCCAACCACTGGGATCCCAACTACATCCCGTATACGGAGCTGCTACCATTGACTGTTACAATTTCTATAGCTGCTACTGCAGACACACGTTCTTGTGTTATAGACTGAATTATCCAGTATCCATAACACTCACGTGTTCTAGGTAGTTTATAATATAGTGTCATGACTGTGGTTTTTGTGAACCCGGCGTGTTAGTTTAGTCTGTGCGGGCGACTGGAGGACTGTGTATATTTGGCTGGTCTGCAGGAATTAGTGAGAAGAAGTAGTAAGGAGCAATCCCTGACCGGGGATCGAACCCGGGCCTCGGCAGAGGGAACCGTATCCTGACCACTGGATCACCAGGGACTTGATGTTGATAGCAGGATGGTGAATGTATTGGTGAGAATGAACTGCATATACTGTCACAGGAGTAGGTGTTAGTGTACTCAAGGTTACTATGAAATAGGTTCTTTGGAGTTGCACAGAACTGGGAGGAGAGCTGAAGACGTTGAACCGGACTGGTTACCGGTGAGAATGAGAACCGCACAGTGTACCGGGATACTGGAACACAACTGTAATCTGGGCTGGTACCAGATATAACTGGAAACGCAACTGTAAGTAGAACAATGACTGTAGCTGTGTATTTAAGACGAGGCTGAAGAACTGAAGACTGTATCTTTAAGATGGGACAGAAAAATACTGCGGCTGTGTCTTTAAGACGAGAGTGAACAATACTGCGGCTGTGGCTTTAAGACGAGACTGAACAATACTGCGGCTGTGGCTTTAAGACGAGACTGAACAATACTGCGGCTGTGGCTTTAAGACGAGACTGAAGAATACTTGATATAACTGGTAACACAACTGTAATCCAGACTGGGTAGCGAAAGGGCAGAGTTTTACAGTAAAACCAAAGTAAAGTGTTACTTTTTAGGGAGCTCAGCTGCAACGCTCACACAGAGCTGTGTGACACAAGGAACTGGCAGATTCGGTAACACAAGTCTCCTGACGTATACTTCCTGGTCCTTGGTGATTGGTGAGCAGAGTCAGGTGATTCAGAGAGTCTCAGGCTGGCACAGGATTGGACAGCTCCAGGTCAGGTGATCAGACACTGTCACGTCAGTACTCCAGATTAGGCTCTGATGTGGAGTGAGGCCTAGCAAGCCGAAAGAACACTGAAGCCTGAACTTCTACAAATAAACAGAGGATGCTGACTTTTAGGCCTAAACTTCAGATTGCTGAATTCAGATTCACACAGAAGGTTAATCACCACAGGTAGAGCTCGTTAACTCTTACCTTCCAGGCAGAGAACTCAGCACTCAGGAAACTCATGGTACTGGCAAGCTGTTTATCCCAGTGAGCAGAAAAGACGCAGGATCCAGGACAGATGGCAGAGGTAAGTCACCCAATATGAGAACTACAGTCAGGATCGTGACATATAGCTACCACTGCCAGGTAGCATAGTTATACTCTATTCTCGTGTCTCATTTAGGATTTTAAATAAGTAGTATTACTGACTCTCCTATTGTACAATACAAAGCAAGTAACTAACAAGTTGGTCGTTCCCCAGATATGGCCATCATATGTGGGAGAGAGTAAAGGACAATAGGATGTCTGAGTAGAGCAAGCCCAAGTAGTACTCTTAGAGAACCATGTTTGGGGCCCATCTAATGAAGTTCACCTAGATTGGGTAGATGGGCCTACATATTTGGCCAAATTTGTTCTAAGAATTTTACTTATGCTCCTTCTTAGTGCTTAGAGTGTGCACCAGCATTTTTCTTATTCCTATGTGTTAATAGTAGCCTCAGCATGACAACTCTTATGTTTAAATATAGGGTATGCAGTCCTGAGAAGCAGGCTCCTTGTTTGGGATATACTGCTTACACAAGTCGCTTTCTTAAGTCAACAGCTACATATACACCATATAAAAAAGTGACAATTAGTCAAACAATTCCCATTTATTCCCATCAGAACAGAGCATATAATTTTGCAAATTCTCAGAGCACATTTATCAATTATATATTTTCAGAACATAAATACAGTGCTACAGACACATTGCTAATGTCTGCTACATTTTATGTTATTTTTGTCAGCACTACTCCTTAACGCACTTTATGGTGTGCAGAAGTGAGCTGGACTCTATAATTTTGTCTTAGAATACCCCAATAAGTCACAGTGTGAATTATAATGAAAATAGGTTATCTAATGAATTATTCTGGGCGCTGGTATTGCCAGAAAGCCATCTCTCCATCATCACTACAAGACGCCAACAGACCAGGCTCCTTGGGGTGCCATGCCACACAGTTGACGTCCTGGGAGTGAGCCCGTGGCATGTGGGCCGTTAACGAGAATGTCGACTGCATAGGGTCCGAGCATGGGTCTTCTTCAAATATCCTGATGGCATCGTCTCCACAGGCCGTAGCAATGGAGCCTGTCAGATGGCTCCTACATTGAACAGGGAAAGAAATGTAGTCAGTGACCAGGTTAGAGTTAAAATCTGATCAAAACTACTGAACGACATAAGAGAAAATGCTGTAAAGCTTACCAGTTAACATCATAGATGGTCCTAGTGTGGTATCCTGTCAGGGTGCATACACATGTCCAGTTGGGGTCTTTTTTACTTACCCCTAAAGACAGTTAAGTTGTTTTTAAAGGTCAGCTCTGAAAATGCTAACAATGAACGTATAAATTTAATGAAACAACTGAACTGCTTTAAAATATCTTAGCGTGCGATTTGACCCCCTGCTTACCTTGCTCTTTTCCAGAGCTAATCTCTTTCCAGATGCGCACCGTCCTATCATCACTGCAGGTAGCTAACTGGTCCCCACTCTGATTAAAAGACAGACTCCATACCGTAGATGTGTGTCCTTCCAAGGTAGCGCAGCACACCCAGTCATCCTCCTCCTCGCGGTACAACTTCACTGTGTCATCATAGCTGGCTGAGGCCAACAGCTGGATGAGTAGAGGAAATTACTGGGAATCATTGTAATGTAGGGATAATGCGGTATTGTTAGGGTGACAAATATATGTTCTGACATTGTATCACTGATATCTACAGAATTGAATGCTTCTTTGCCCACTAAGTTGATTTTTAATCCCAGATTGATATATATCAGAAATATCCAATTCTGAGTGTTACGAACCAACATGACATTACCACTGGCACAAAAAACTATTCGTGTTCCCTAAAGCACACTGAGTGAATAATAATACTACATAATAATCAGATAATACGGAGATATTAGTTGCGTATATCTGCAGATATAGGGTTAAGCCCCCAGGCCGATCGGCATGGCTTCTCCGTCACTGGGGGTCCCTAATACTAGGTATGGGTCCGGGGTGCAGGACCCCATCACGTCGGCACACAGGTGAAAATGAATAAGGGTTAATAAGAAGCACAGAAGTGCTATGTAAGTGAAGTGTGATTAAAATAATACAAAAATATATACAAAGTGATAGGGTGTGCCAACCTGAAGCCGCCCAGCCATACCGACACAGGGGCCACCGCACCCCACACCCACCCCATAAATAATTACACATATGTCTGGGGTGGGGTTGCCCCTGTGTCGGTATAGCTTGGCGGCTTCAGGTCGGCACACCCTAACACTTATGATTTTCCCTATCACTTTGTACACTACTCAAAAAAATAAAGGGAACACTTCAACAACACAATGTAACTCCAAGTCAATCACACTTCTGTGAAATCAAACTGTCCACTCAGGAAGCAACACTGATTGACAATCAATTTCACATGCTGTTGTGCAAATGGAATAGACAACAGGTGGAAATTATAGGCAATTAGCAAGACACCCCCAATAAAGGAGTTGTTCTGCAGGTGGTGACCACAGACCACTTCTCAGCTCCTATGCTTTCTGGCTGATGTTTTGGACACTTTTGAAAGCTGGCAGTGCTTTCACTCTAGTGGTAGCATGAGACAGAGTCTATAACCCACACAAGTGGCTCAGGTAGTGTAGCTCATCCAGGATGGCACATCAATGCGAGCTGTGTCTGTCAGCGTAGTGTCCAGAGCATGGAGGCGCTACCAGGAGACAGGCCAGTACATCAGGAGATGTGGAGGAGGCCGTAGGAGGGCAACAACCCAGCAGCAAGACCGCTACCTCCGCCTTTGTGCAAGGAGGAACACTGCCAGAGCCCTGCAAAATGACCTCCAGCAAGCCACAAATGTGCATGTGTCTACTCAAACGATCAGAAACAGACTCCATGAGGGTGGTATGAGGGCCAGACGTCCACAGGTGGGGGTTGTGCTTGCAGCCCAACACCGTGCAGGACGTTTGGCATTTGCCAGAGAACACCAAGATTGGCAAATTTGCCACTGGCGCCCTGTGCTCTTCACAGATGAAAGCAGGTTCTCACTGAGCACGTGACAGAGTCTGGAGATGCCAAGGAGAACGTTCTGCTGCCTGCAACATCCTTCAGCATGACCGGTTTGGCAGTGGGTCAGTTATGGTGTGGGGTGGCATTTCTTTGGGGGGGCCGCACAGCCCTCCGTGTGCTCGCCAGAGGTAGCCTGGCTGCCATTAGGTACCGAGATGAGATCCTCAGACCCCTTGTGAGACCATATGCTGGTGCGGTTGGACCTGGGTTCCTCCTAATGCAAGACAATGCTAGACCTCATGTGGCTGGAGTGTGTCAGTAGTTCCTGCAAGACGAAGGCATTGATGCTATGGACAGGCCCGCCCGTTCCCCAGACCTGAATCCAATTGAGCACATCTGGGACATCATGTCTCGCTACATCTACCAACGCCACGTTGCACCACAGACTGTCCAGGAGTTGGCGGATGCTTTAGCCAAGGTCTGGGAGGAGATCCCTCAGGAGACCATCCGCCACCTCATCAGGAGCATGCCCAGGCATTGTAGGGAGGTCCTACAGGCACGTGGAGGCCACACACACTACTGAGCCTCATTTTGACTTGTTTTAAGGACATTACATCAAAGTTGGATCAGCCTGTAGTTTGTTTTTTCAATTTAATTTTGAGTGCGACTCCAAATCCAGACCTCCATGGGTTAATAAATTTGATTTCCATGGATCATTTTTGTGTGATTTTGTTGTCAGCACATTCAACTATGTGAAGAACAAAGTATTTAATAAGAATATTTCATTCATTCAGATCTAGGATGTGTTATTTTAGTGTTCCCTTTATTTTTTTGAGCAGTGTATATATTTTTGTATTATTTGAATCACACATCACTTACATAGCACTTCTGTGCTTCTTATTAACCCTTATTAATTTTCACCTGTGTGCTGACCTGGGGTAGCCGACGTGATGGTGCCTGCACCCCGGACCCATACCTAGTATTAGGGACCCCCAGTGACGGAGAAGCCTTGCCGATCGGCCTGGGGGATTAACCCTATATCTGCAGATATACGCAACTGATATCTCCGTATTATCTGATTATTATGTAGTATTATTATTCACTCAATGTGCATTAGGGAACACATTGTTTTTTCTTACACAGAATTACCCCTCCCTTTTAGCACCTGAGTGACATCACAATCTGATTGAGCAGCTTACCACAAAAATTAAAGGTAGTCAACGCATCGGTTAGAACACAGGTTCTCAAACTCGGTCCTCAGGACCCCACACAGTGCATGTTTTGCAGGTAACCTAGCAGGTGCGCAGATGTACTTATTACTCACTGACACATTTTGAAAAGTCCACAGGTGAAGTCAATTATTTCACTTGCAATTCTGTGAGGAGACCTGCAAAACATAATCTGTGTGGGGTCCTGAGGATCGAGTTTGAGAACCTATGGGTTAGAACAATATTACTTTATGAATCAGAATCATGGACCATCCTTAAAAGCGACCTAACAAGGCTGGAACGTTTTCAAATTGAGGCGTTTATGAAAACTAACAGACCGCTGGTGAAATGAAAACATCTGAAACCTCTGTCAAGAGCAATCCTATATTAAAAACACATTGTTTAAAGTGGTTCGGACATGTCTGGAGAATGGAGCCTAAAAGAATACCATACCAGTGCCTAAACAACACACGCCCTTATGGATAGAAAATCGCACGTGATGCACTTAAGAAAACATGGCTTAAGCAGATTGCCCAAGACCTTCAACCATTGCACTTCCCCATTGATGATGCCAAGCAAGCCACCCTAAACTGATCCCAGTGGCGTGCGATTATTAGAGCTTTCCTGACAAATAACGAGTTTTATGGTAAGAACTTACCTTTATTAAAACTCTTTCTGCGAGGTACACTGGGCTCCACAAGGATTGGACAATGGGGTGTAGAGTAGGATCTTGATCCGAGGCACCAATAGGCTCAAAGCTTTGACTGTTCCCAGAATGCACAGCGCCACCTCCTATATCACCCCGCCTCCCAGCACAGGAGCTCAGTTTTTAGTTAACCAGCCCAATGCAGTAACAAGAAAAGAGACGACAACAGTTAGTAGCCACATACACCACACTCACGACCAGAGAAGTGTCAGCGGCTAATGCCATACCAACCCAAAGAAGCTAAGTGCGTCAGGGTGGGCGCCTTGTGGAGCCCAGTGTACCTCGCAGAAAGTTTTAACAAAGGTAAGTTCTTACCATAAAACTCATTTTCTGCTGCAGGGTACACTGGGCTCCACAAGGATTGGACAATGGGGATGTCCTAAAGCAGTTCCTTATGGGAGGGGACGCACTGTAGCGGGCACAAGAACCTGGCGTCCAAAGGAAGCATCCTGGGAAGCGGCAGTATCGAAGGCATAGAACCTTATGAACGTTTTCCTGGAAGACCACGTAGCCGCCGTGCACAATTGTTCAAGGGTCGCACCACGTTGGGCCGCCCAAGAAGGTCCAACAGACCGAGTAGAATGGGCCTTAATGTGAACAGGAGCAGAGAGACCAGCTTTCGCATAAGCATGTGCAATCACCATTCTAATCCATCTGGCCAGGGTCTGCTTGTGAGCAGGCCAGCCACGTTTGTGAAATCCAAACAAAACAAAGAGAGAATCAGATTTTCGGATAGAAGCAGTTCTCTTCACATAGATACGGAGAGCCTGTACCACATCCAAAGACCGCTCTTTGGGAGACAAATCAGGAGAGACAAAGGCCGGAACCACAATCTCCTGATTAAGGTGAAACGAAGAAACCACCTTAGGTAAATATATCCGGGACGAGTCCGAAGAACCACCCGATCACGGTGAAAAATCAGATATGGGGAACTACAAGACAAGGCACCCAGATCCGACACTCTTCTAGCAGAGGCAATAGCCAGCAAGAACACCACCTTAAGGGAAAGCCACTTAAGGTCAGCTGAACCAAGGGGTTCAAACGGAGGCTCCTGCAACGCCTCCAAAACCACCGACAAGTCCCGAGGAGCCACAGGCGGGACATAGGGAGGTTGGATACGCAACACACCCTGAGTGAAAGTATGAACATCAGGCAAAGTCGCAATTTTTCTCTGAAACCACACCGACAAGGCAGAAATATGAACCTTTAGGGAAGCCAGACGCAGGCCCAACTCTAGGCCTTGCTGCAGAAAAGCCAAAAGCTTTGCTGTACTAAACTTGGAAGCGTCATAATTGTCAGATGCGCACCAAACAAAGTAGGAATGCCAGACCCTATGGTAAATCCGAGTAGAAGCCGGTTTCCGGGCCCGCAACATAGTTTTAATGACCTCTTCAGAAAAACCCTTAGCCCTTAAGACGGAAGATTCAAGAGCCACGCCGTCAAAGACAGCCGGGCTAGGTCCTGGTAGACACAGGGGCCCTAAACGAGGAGGTCTGGGCGTTGTGGAAGTAGAATTGGACGCTCTGACGATAGGCCCTGCAGGTCTGAGAACCAGACCGTCTGGGCCACGCTGGAGCTATGAGAAGCAGATTTCCTTTTTCTTGCTTGAACTTCCGAATTACCCTGGGCAGGAGTGACACCGGAGGCAACACATACGGCAGCCGAAACCTCCACGGTACCGCCAGCGCATCCACGAATGCTGCTTGAGGATCCCTTGTCCTTGCTCCGAAGACCGGAACCTTGTGATTGTGTCGAGACGCCATCAGATCCACGTCTGGAAGACCCCACTTTTCTACGAGGAGTTGAAACACTTCTGGACGGAAGCCCCACTCGCCGGCATGCACGTCCTGACGACTGAGAAAGTCCCTTTCCCAATTTAGGACTCCCGGAATGAATATTGCCGATATAGCCGGTAGATGGCGTTCCGCCCAACGTAGAATCCGTGAGATTTCCTTCATTGCCAAACAGCTTCGAGTGCCGCCTTGATGATTTATGTAAGCCACTGTGGTGGCGTTGTCCGACTGTACTTGAACAGGACGGTTCTGAATTAAATGCTGGGCCAGGTTCAACGCATTGAAGACCGCCCGCAATTCCAGAATGTTGATCGAGAGGAGAGATTCCTCCTTGGTCCACCGACCCTGAAGGGAGTGTTGCTCCAGCACCGCACCCCAACCTCTTAGACTGGCATCTGTCGTCAACAGGACCCAGTTGTATATCCAGAAGGGACGAACCCTGCACAATTGTTGGTCCCGGAGCCACCAGTGTAGCGACAGACGGACCTCCGGAGTCAAGGAGATCATTTGAGATCTGATCCGGTGAGGCAGGCCGTCCCACCTGGCAAGAATCAGCCTCTGGAGGGGGCGAGAATGGAATTGAGCATACTCCACCATGTCGAATGCTGATACCATTAGGCCCAGCACCTGCATTGCCGAATGTATCGACACTTGCGGACGAGAAAGGAAGCAACGAATCCGGTCCTGAATCTTCAGGACTTTCTCCTGAGACAAGAACAACCTCTGGTTGTGAGTGTCCAACAATGCTCCCAGGTGCACCATGCTCTGAGCAGGGACCAGGGAGGATTTCTTCCAGTTGATGAGCCACCCGTGGGCTTGTAGAAACCGGACCGTCATATCCAGATGACGCAGGAGAAGATCTGGGGAATTTGCCAGGATTAACAAGTCGTCCAGATACGGCAGTATCCTGACCCCTTGACGGCGGAGTACCACCGTCATCACAGCCATAACTTTGGTGAAGACTCCCGGAGCCGTTGTTAAACCAAAAGGTAACGCCCGAAACTGGTAATGTAGGTTGCCAATAGCGAACCTCAGGTATTGTTGATGTGACACTGCTATAGGAATATGCAGGTAAGCATCCTGTATGTCCAGGGAGACCATGTAGTCCCCAGGTTCCAAGGCCAGTACTATAGAGCGAAGGGTTTCCATACGGAACTTGGAAACCTTCACAAACCTGTTCAATGCCTTGAGGTTGAGAATGGGCCGGGAGGACCCATTCGGTTTCGGGACTAGAAACAGCGGAGAATAGTACCCCCGGCCCCTCTGAGCAAGAGGCACCTGTACGACGACTCCTGTATCCAGGAGGGTCTGTACCACCGAGTGTAGAGTTTTTGCCTTTGTCTGGTCCATAGGGACGTCTGCCTGGCAAAATCGATGAGGGGGTCGGTTTTTGAAGGCTATGGCGTAACCTCGAGTGACGACTTCCTCTACCCAGGCATCTGAAGTGATCCCCCAGGGGGAGGCCCGCCCCGTCATGCGGCTGGCTTATCGGTTTTGGCAGCTGGCTGACGGGCAGCCCAGGCTCTTTTGGGCTTCGGCTTACCAGGCTTGGAAGTGCGGGCCTGCTTATGGTACGCCTGACCTTTCGCTTTACCTGAAGGACGAAAGGGGCGAAAGGACATACCTTTAGCCTTCGACACAGAAGGAGCGGTATTAGGCAGACAGGCAGTTTTGGCAGTAGCCAAGTCAGCCACAATCTTATTTAAGTCCTCCCCAAACAGAATATCTCCCTTGAAAGGGAGCACCTCCAGGGTTTTTCTAGAGTCCAGATCCACAGACCAGGATCTTAGCCACAATATCCGGTGAGCCAGGACTGACGTAGTAGAGGCCTTGGCTGCTAGGATACCGGCATCAGAAGCCGCCTCTTTAATATATCGAGAAGCTGTGA
Source organism: Pseudophryne corroboree (assembly GCF_028390025.1). Lineage (NCBI taxonomy): Eukaryota > Metazoa > Chordata > Amphibia > Anura > Myobatrachidae > Pseudophryne > Pseudophryne corroboree. The sequence continues at coordinate 150,144,440 of NC_086449.1, forward strand.
CAATATATGACAAGCATTGTCTAGCATGGTCAGAAGAGATTTCAGCTTCTAACTCCAAGGCCCATGCTTCAATAGCCTCTGCAGCCCATGTAGCTGCAATAGTGGGCCTTTGTGCAGCACCCGTGAGGGTGTAAATCGCTTTCAGACAACCCTCCACACGTTTATCCGTAGACTCTTTTAGAGACGTGACGGTAGTGACAGGTAGAGCTGAGGAAACCACCATCCTAGCCACATGTGAGTCCACTGGAGGAGGCGTTTCCCATTTTTTAGACAGCTCTGGCGTGAGGGGATAGCGAGCCAGCATCTTCTTTTCAGGCACAAACTTCGTACCCGGGTTTTCCCAGGGTTCCTGACGTATATCCACTAGGTGGTCAGAGTGAGGTAAAACTTGCTTAACCACCTTCTGACGCTTGAACCTATCTGTTTTTTTTAGGAGGGACGGATGGCTCGGGATCATCCGTAATCTGCAGAATTAACTTTATAGCCTCCAAAAGATCAGGAACATCCACATGTGAACTACCCTCCCCATCAGCCGTATCTGAGTCAGAACCTGAGGGGTCAGTATATGTGCCGTCTTCATCAGACGAGGTGTCAGTGACAGCAGTGGATTGTGAGGAGATAAGCGCTCGCTTAGAGGACCACCTTGGACTTAGGCGAGCGTTGGTCAGGCTTTTTAGTAGTCAAGGACTGGTTCAGCTTCTTTAATTGAGCAGATAAATCGTCCGCCCACGGCGGGTTAGCTGCAGGGACCACATACGGTTGTACCAGCATTGGGGGTCCCATAGGGGGAGTCAGTTTATGAACTAGCGTACGCAGAAGCGTGGAAAAAGCGGCCCACGGTGGGTCAGTATGTGCCTCCGTTGCCACAGTCCCACTGTGGGGCAAGGAGCCCTCAGAACCAGAGCCCACAGCTGTTATATTCTCCTTAAATGGCTCCGTGGCGTCAGCAACACCGGCAGTGTGTTCAGCCCCAGAACCGTTACCCTCTGAAGCAGACATGATATAACGTGCAGTAGGAGGTTAACACAGTGCAATTATCAGCAGCACTATACCTCTAAACCCAAACCCCTGCGCAGTGTAGTCAGCACTAGCAGAGATAAAGGAGAGATATGGTGACTAAATCACAGAGAAAAATACGTAATACAGTATATCTTTGTGAAAATCCTATATTAGATAACACCTGACGCACCAAGCCCCCTCAGGTTATAGAATATAGGGATAGCAGGTTGAGTGAAGACACGAAATGGACACCACTCAGCTATCAAATGCACACACAGAAAGTCACAGTTTGTACAATGCAGAGGTTATTACTGACAATAATACTGCACTGGACTAGCTTACACAGCTATATAACAATAGATATAACAGTACACAGTAAGAACTGGATGTATATCACAGGGTAATTGTACTATAAAACCCTGACTAAGTGCACTCTTTCTTAACTATCGCTGTCTAAAAAGGCAGGTAGAATACTTAAGTGTCATGTAAAGGCACAGCGCTGACAACCAGGTGGCTTTACATAGGAGGATTTGCCCAAGCAGTCCCAGGAACAGTGAGCTGAGGGATAATGGCGCCGCAGACACTGACAGGGAGTGAGGAAAAGACAGATATGCAGCTCCAGGGCGGGAACACTTGCTAGAAATGGCGCCCTGGGGCTGGGGGAGGGGCTTCAGGTCTAAGCCTTATCCCCTCTGCTGGCAAAACCACCGGGTACTGTGGGCGATATAAGAATTGGTTTGGAGAGAAAACCTGACCTGCGCCCATGCCCTGGTGATCTAGTGGGATCGCCTGTACTGCCACAGTGTCCACCGCCAGCGCGCGCGGCCCGCCTCCCACTGACCGAGCCGGATTGCGATAAAGACCGGGTCCCGCAAGCGGGACCCACTTACCACCTCCCGAAGCACGGCCACACGATCCTGGAGAGCCCCAGCCGTGTGTGTCTAACGTGCAGAAAACCGGAGCCTCCGCTGTAGGTACCCGGCAACCAGGGCTCGGGAGTGTACAGCGCCGCTGGGGAGAGCTGGAGCTGCAGCAGTGAATGTCACAAGACATTTACCACCGCTGCTGCCCTTGAAGTCTTCACTTTTTACCTCATAAAAAGCTTTTCTTAGGGCTGCTTGGAGCAGCCCCTCTGTTCAGTGCCTGCTTACTGCAGCACCAACTTACAAAACTGAGCTCCTGTGCTGGGAGGCGGGGTGATATAGGAGGCGGTGTTGTGCATTCTGGGAACAGTCAAAGCTTTGAGCCTGTTGGTGCCTCGGATCAAGATCCTACTCTACACCCCATTGTCCAATCCTTGTGGAGCCCAGTGTACCCCGCAGCAGAAAAGTCTATGTAATACCGCTTTCAGACTGCCAGCTTTGAACATGGGTTATTGGCACACAAGCGCGCATAACCTGTGTTCCTGTGCGGTCTGAAGAGTGCCAGGGGAAATATACCGGGTCGAGCGACGTGGTATTAAAACCCTAGTAGTGACCAGAGTTGAACTCGTGTTCAACCCGGGTCGCTGTGCGGTGTGAACAGGAGCTGGGTCGTTGCTAAACATTTCCCATTCACACTGTGTGAATAGGCGGTGCTTGGAGATCATGTGATCGTCAAGCGCTACATCATCGCTGACGTCACCAACCTGGCAGACAGCGGTGGCAGGGCGCCTGAGGTGGGTCGCACCCTGGGAGCTCCCATGTGAGGCTCCCAGGTGCGACACGCCTCAGGCGGTCTGAAAGGGGTGTAAATCTATATAATGCAAATGCATTTCTGGATGCCCGCTGACAGCAGATTGTGTATGGTATGATATGCTAATGCAACTATACGCCTGTATTCCGAGTCACACTCATCTTTGAGAATGTACCATTCCCACTGCTCAATTTGCAAATACCAGCTGTCATCACCTATCAACGGCACTTACACCTTCCCAGCGTGCAGGGGGACAGTCTGAATTTGGCATCCAGTGTGTACGCATGACTCAGACTAGTGCATAAGCCTGGCAGCACGCCCATAACATGCCCGCAAACAGTTCTTTGCATTGCTATCACCCAGAAACCCATTTAGCGTCTATAGAGAAATGCTTGCAATCCATTTGCAAAGATGGGTGTACAGTGTGTTATTAAAAAAAAAGTTCCACAGTTCTATGAGACTCAGAATCCTGTCCACAGCGTGCAGTGGCAACTTGTAAAAGATTAGAGTAAGTTTGGATTTGCTCATCGCTCACCTCCTGGTTAGGGTGCCAGGCGACATGCTTCACATCCTGTGTGTGCGAGTTCAGTACACTGACACATTCATACTCTTCTTCTTCATCCACTGGGGCAAAAACACACAAAGTTGACTTACATTTTACCAAATGAATTACCCTAACGTCTTGGCAGCTAATTTGTAAACTGAACCAGTATTCACAATTACATAGCCTTTCAAACCACAACTGATTGCAATTAGACTTACATCTGTCTAGTGCAAGTTACCCAATGAATGGCTGTTACTTAATAAATAATGCTCAGTGACGTGACTGAGGGTCTTCATGGCTGTATTATCATGAAACTATGTTCAGCTGTACTGGCTGCCTCCATAGTTCTGTCCACAGGAGCTGTACGTAGGGCAGCTGTCGGTTAGCAACCTCACCTTCCCATACCCAGACACTCTTGTCACGACTGCACGTGGCCAGGAGATTTCCAGACGGTGCCCAGGCCACAGATTTCACCTCATTCTCATGTCCCTCAAGGGTGGTGACACACTGAAACAAGAAAATAAAACCAAACTAAATTAAAAAAAAAAAAAAAAAAAACCACAGCACCTGTGCACCAGATTTAGAGTTATTGGTTGTCCATTATTTTAAATATAAATTCCTAACTCCTAACAGTTCTACCTCAAATTCCTCCTTCTTTTTCATCCAGATACAAGTGGTGGCATCAAAGCTGACAGAGGCTAAGTAGTTACCACAAGGTGACCATGCAACTTTTCGGACGGTTCGCTGGTGCCCTTCGCCAAGCACTGACTTGCATACCCAGGTATCATCTGCAGGAAGGGAGATACTTAATCAGGCAGGCAGCAGACAAAACACAGCTTCATGTAAAATGACATTTATGTTCTGTACAACAAGTTTCATTAAATAGAAAATTAAATAGAAAAAACTAAGAAGGTAAAAAAAAGTCAAGTGTAACTCTGTACATCATCCATGCATTTGTCTACCAGGGTCATAGAGATGGATCCAGTAAGTACAGGAGCAGCAGTCTTTGCCTGTTCTCCTTACACAAAAACAGGTTAAACTCATTAAACACCCGCTTTGTCGGTTTAATGCAGGAACACTGTTCAAACTGAAATCTAATGAAGGAAAAAACAGGATTTTAATAACCTACCGGTAAATCCTTTTCTCGTAGTCCGTAGAGGATGTTGGTGTGCATCAAAGAACCATGGGGTATAGACGGGTCCTGTGGAGCATGGGCACTATAAAATTTGAATAGTGTGGGTTGGCTCCTCCCTCTATGCCCCTCGTCCAGACCTCAGCTTAGGAACTGTGCCCAAGGAGACGGACAACCTCGAAAGAGGATACTACATTTTTGTGTGGTGAGATTCACACCAACTCACACTGAACTTATAACATGTAACCACATGCAACTCAACGAAAACATGTCAATATACATGAACCAAAAAGTGGCAGCAACAGCTGCCATTACTTAACAAGTAATAACTGTGCAGGGAACAGAAGCACTGGGTGCTTCTTTTTAGGCCTTTTAGTGCCAAGAGGTTTGTCAGATTTGGATATACTTGAATTGGATGGTTTATCTCCAGTGACCCTTACGCTAGAACTAGCTCCAGGATCACTCCCACTATTCGTGGGAATAACCACTTGGAATAACGTATCCCAACCATTATCATTCGGCAAAGGTGCCTTACGACTCTTTGAAGAAGCAATTAAAGGTCTTTTACATTTCTGTGAACCAATCGAAGTGGACACCTTCTTTTGAGATGTAGTCTCAGGCTGCACTTTCTCAGCCACCATATGAGGAGAAAACATTTTTTTCTTTTACAATCTTCCTTGGAAGCTTGTCACATTTCTGATGTCCTTCAGCGGAAGAGGATCCTGGTCTGATTCTTGCACCTGTGTCCCTGTAGTAAAGGAGGTTTTCTCTTCGTAAGAAACAACCTCTTTTTGAACGGATATCAATTTAATTCCTATTTCTTCAGAAGATTCTTCTGGAAGATTATTTTGTGGAACAGTCAGTTCCGTCGGCATAATCCTGCTAGTCCTACAGATTGCCTTTTGGATTCTCTGTAATTGTACGTGACAATTTTTCCAGGAGGGAGTTTTTAACTTCATACGGCAATCCAACTCAGTGGTTGATCTTATTTTCCCTCCTGACTGGACTCCCACGTGGAAGCCCCAACGTCATTGTGGGTTAGCTGGTGGAACAGAAGTTGCCTTCTGATCCTGAACCCCTGCTGCTGCAGGTTTCCCACCTCGTCCCTGACCCCTTCCTCTACCAAAGAATGGTGTGGAACCTCTGGGTTTCCCTGCTTTACCACCTCGGAAAGGTTGGTGCGGATGGACCAAAATATGGTTTCTTCGCAGGAGGAGGTGCGGAAGGAAGAAAAGCTGACTTACCCGCTGTAGTTTTAGATATCCATGCTATTAAAAATAAGAATTTACTCACCGGTAATTCTATTTCTCGTAGTCCGTAGTGGATGCTGGGGACTCCGTAAGGACCATGGGGAATAGACGGCTCCGCAGGAGACTGGGCACACTAAAAGAAAGATTTGGTACTACCTGGTGTGCACTGGCTCCTCCCTCTATGCCCCTCCTCCAGACCTCAGTTAGGATACTGTGCCCGGAAGAGCTGACACAATAAGGAAGGATTTTGAATCCCGGGTAAGACTCATACCAGCCACACCAATCACACCGTATAACTCGTGATATTTAACCCAGTTAACAGTATGAAATACAACTGAGCCTCTCAACAGATGGCTCAACAATAACCCTTTAGTTAGGCAATAACTATATACAAGTATTGCAGACAATCCGCACTTGGGATGGGCGCCCAGCATCCACTACGGACTACGAGAAATAGAATTACCGGTGAGTAAATTCTTATTTTCTCTGACGTCCTAGTGGATGCTGGGGACTCCGTAAGGACCATGGGGATTATACCAAAGCTCCCAAACGGGCGGGAGAGTGCGGATGACTCTGCAGCACCGAATGAGAGAACTCAAGGTCCTCCTCAGCCAGGGTATCAAATTTGTAAAATTTAGCAAACGTGTTTGCCCCTGACCAAGTAGCAGCTCGGCAAAGTTGTAAAGCCGAGACCCCTCGGGCAGCCGCCCAAGATGAGCCCACCTTCCTCGTGGAATGGGCTTTTACTGATTTAGGATGCGGCAATCCAGCCGCAGAATGCGCCAGCTGAATTGTGCTACAAATCCAGCGAGCAATAGTCTGCTTAGAAGCAGGAGCACCTATTTTGTTGGGTGCATACAGGATAAAAAGCGAGTCAGTTTTCCTGACTCCAGCCGTCCTGGAAACATAAATTTTCAAGGCCCTGACTACGTCCAGTAACTTGGAATCCTCCAAGTCCTTAGTAGCCGCAGGCACCACAATAGGTTGGTTCAAGTGAAAAGCTGATACCACCTTAGGGAGAAATTGGGGACGAGTCCTCAATTCTGCCCTATCCATATGGAAAATCAGATAAGGGCTTTTACATGACAAAGCCGCCAATTCTGACACACGCCTGGCCGAAGCCAAGGCCAATAACATGACCACTTTCCACGTGAGATATTTGAGATCCACGGTTTTAAGTGGTTCAAACCAATGTGATTTTAGGAAACTCAACACCACATTGAGATCCCAAGGTGCCACAGAAGGCACAAAAGGGGGCTGAATATGAAGCACTCCCTTTACAAAAGTCTGAACTTCAGGTAGTGAAGCCAGTTCTTTCTGGAAGAAAATCGACAGAGCCGAAATCTGGACCTTAATGGAACCCAATTTTAGGCCCATACTCACTCCCGACTGTAGGAAGTGCAGAAAACGACCCAGCTGAAATTCCTCTGTAGGGGCCTTCCTGGCCTCACACCACGCAACATATTTTCGCCAAATGCGGTGATAATGGTTTGCGGTTACTTCTTTCCTGGCTTTTATCAGCGTAGGAATGACTTCCTCCGGAATGCCCTTTTCCTTTAGGATCCGGAATTCAACCGCCATGCCGTCAAACGCAGCCGCGGTAAGTCTTGGAACAGACAGGGTCCCTGCTGTAGCAGATCCTGTCTGAGCGGTAGAGGCCATGGGTCCTCTGATAACATTTCTTGAAGTTCCGGGTACCAAGCTCTTCTTGGCCAATCCGGAACCACGAGTATCGTTCTTACTGCTCGCCTTCTTATTATTCTCAGTACCTTTGGTATGAGGGGCAGAGGAGGGAACACATAGACCGACTGGTACACCCACGGTGTCACTAGAGCGTCCACAGCTATCGCCTGAGGGTCCCTTGACCTGGCGCAATATCTAGTTTTTTCTTTAGGCGGGACGCCATCATGTCCACCTGTGGCCTTTCCCAACGGTTTACCAACAGTTGGAAGACTTCTGGATGAAGTCCCCACTCTCCCGGGTGTCGGTCGTGTCTGCCGAGGAAGTCTGCTTCCCAGTTGTCCACTCCCGGAATGAACACTGCTGACAGTGCTAAGACGTGATTTTCCGCCCATCGGAGAATCCTTGTGGCTTCTGCCATCGCCATCCTGCTTCTTGTGCCGCCCTGTCGGTTTACATGGGCGACTGCCGTGATGTCGGATTGGATCAGTACCGGCTGGTTTTGAAGCAGAGGCCTTGCCAGACTTAGGGCATTGTAAATGGCCCTCAGTTCCAGAATATTTATGTGTAGGGACGACTCCTGACTTGACCAAAGTCCTTGGAAATTTCTTCCCTGTGTGACTGCCCCCCAGCCTCGAAGGCTGGCATCCGTGGTTACCAGGACCCAGTCCTGTATGCCGAATCTGCGGCCCTCTTGAAGATGAGCACTCTGCAGCCACCACAGTAGAGATACCCTGGTCCTCGGAGACAGGGTTATCAGCCGATGCATCTGAAAATGCGATTCCGACCACTTGTCCAAGAGGTCCCACTGAAAGGTTCTTGCATGGAACCTGCCGAATGGAATTTTGCTTCGTAAGAAGCTACCAATTTTCCCAGGACTCGTGTGCAGTGATGCACCGATACCTGTTTTGGTTTCAGGAGGTCTCTGACTAGAGATGACAGCTCCTTGGCTTTCTCCTGCGGGAGAAACACTTTTTTCTGTTCTGTGTCCAGAACCATCCCCAGGAACAGCAGGCGTGTGGTAGGAACCAGCGGTGACTTTGGAATGTATAGAATCCATCCGTGCTGTTGTAGCACTTCCCGAGATAGTGCTACTCCGACCAACAACTGCTCCATGGACCTCGCCTTTATAAGGAGATCGTCCAAATACGGGATAATTAAAAACTCCCTTTTTTCGAAGGAGTATCATCATTTCTGCCATTACCTTGGTAAAGACCCTCGGTGCCGTGGACAGTCCAAACGGCAGTGTTTGGAATTGGTAATGGCAATCCTATACCACAAATCTGAGGTACACCTGGTGAGGATGGTAAATGGGGACATGTAGGTAAGCATCCTTGATGTCCAGGGATACCATGTAATCCCCCTCCTCCAGGCTTGCAATAACCGCCCTGAGCGATTCCATGTTGAACCTGAATTTTTTTATGTATGTGTTCAAGGACTTCAAATTTAAAATGAGTCTCACCGAACCGTCCGGTTTCGGTACCACAAACAGTGTGGAATAGTAACCCCGTCCTTGTTGAAGTAGGGGCACCTTGACTATCACCTGCTGGGAATACAGCTTGTGAATTGCCTCTAGCACAGCCTCCCTGCCTGAGGGAGTTGTTGGCAAGGCAGATTTGAGGAAACGGCGGGGGGGAGACGCCTCGAATTCCAGCTTGTACCCCTGAGATACTACTTGAAGGATCCAGGGATCCACCTGTGAGCGAGCCCCACTGATCGCTGAAATTTTGAGGCGGCCCCCCACCGGTACGCCTGTGGAGCCCCCGCGTCATGCGGTGGACTCAGAGGAAGCGGGGGAAGAATTTTGATTCTGGGAACTGGCTGACTGGTGCAGCTTTTCCCCTCTTCCCTCGTCTCTGTGCAGAAAGGAAGCGCCTTTCTGAAGCCGAAAGGACTGTACCTGATAATACAGTGCTTTCTTAGGCTGTGAGGAAACCTGAGGTAAACATTTTTCTTCCCAGCTGTTGCTGTGGATACGAGGTCCCAGAGACCATACCCAAACAATTCCTCACCCTTATAAGGCTCTATGTGCCTTTTAAAGTCAGCATCACCTGTCCAGTGTCGGGTCTCTAATACCCTCCTGACAAAATGGACATTGCATTAATTCAGGATGCCAGCCGGCAAAATATCCCTCTGTGCATCCCTCATATATAAGACGACGTCTTATGTTCGCAAAATAGTATCCCTGTTTGACAGGGTTACAGACCACGCTGCAGCAGCACTATCTGCAGGTCTCAGTCTAGTACCTGAGTGTGTAAATACAGACTTCAGGATAGCCTCCTGCTTTTTATCAGCAGGTACCTTCAAAGTGGCCGTATCCTAAGACGGCAGTGCCACCTTTTTTGACAAACGTGTGAGCGCCTTATCCACCCTAGGGGATATCTCCCAGCGTAACTTATCCTCTGGCGGGAAAAGGTACGCCATCAGTAACTTTTTAGAAATTATCAGTTTCTTATCGGGGGAACCCACGCTTTTTCACACTTCATTCACTCATTGGATAGGGGAACAAAACACTGCCTGCTTTTTCTCCCCAAACATAAAACCCTTTTTTAGTGGTACTTGGGTTAATGTCAGAAATGTGTAACACATTTTTTATTGCCGGGATCATGTAACGGATGTTCCTAGTGGATTGTGTATATGTCTCCACCTCGTCGACACTGGAGTCAGACTCCGTGTCGACATCTGTGTCTGCCATCTGAGGGAGCGGGCGTTTTTGAGCCCCTGATGGCCTTTGAGACGCCTGGGCAGGCGCGGGCTGAGAAGCCGGCTGTCCCATAGCTGTTACGTCATCCAGCCTTTTATGTAAGGAGTTGACACTGTCGGTTAATACCTTCCACCTATCCATCCACTCTGGTGTCGGCCCACAGGGGGCGACATCCCATTTATCGGCAACTGCTCCGCCTCCACATAAGCCTCCTCATCAAACATGTCGACGCAGCCGTACCGACACACCGCACACACACAGGGAATGCTCTGACTGAGGACAGGACCCCACACAGCCCTTTGGGGAGACAGAGAGAGAGTATGCCAGCACACACCAGAGCGCTATATAATGTAGGGATAAACACTATGAGTGAATTTTCCCCAATAGCTGCTTGTATAAACAATATTGCGCCTAAATTTAGTGCCCCCCCTCTCTTTTTAACCTTTTGAGCCTGAAAACTACAGGGGAGAGCCTGGGGAGCTGTCTTCCAGCTACACTGTGAAGAGAAAATGGCGCCAGTGTGCCGAGGGAGATAGCTCCGCCCCTTTTTCGCTGACTTTTCTCCCGCTTTTTTATGGATTCTGTCAGGGTTAATTATCACATATATAGCCTCTGGGGCTATATATTGTGATTATTTTGCCAGCCAAGGTGTTTTTATTGCTGCTCAGGGCGGGCCGCCCCCCCTCAGCGCCCTGCACCCTCAGTGACCGGAGTGTGAAGTGTGTATGAGGAGCAATGGCGCACAGCTGCAGTGCTGTGCGCTACCTTGGTGAAGACTGAAGTCTTCTGACGCCGATTTTCCGGACCATCTTCATGCTTCTGGCTCTGTAAGGGGGACGGCGGCGCGGCTCCGGGAACGAACACCAAGGACGGGTCCTGCGGTCGATCCCTCTGGAGCTAATGGTGTCCAGTAGCCTAAGAAGCCCAAGCTAGCTGCAAGCAGGTAGGTTCGCTTCTTCTCCCCTTAGTCCCTCGTTGCAGTGAGCCTGTTGCCAGCAGGTCTCACTGTAAAATAAAAAACCTAACATATACTTTCTTTCTAGGAGCTCAGGAGAGCCCCTAGTGTGCATCCAGCTCGGCCGGGCACAGAAATCTAACTGAGGTCTGGAGGAGGGGCATAGAGGGAGGAGCCAGTGCACACCAGGTAGTACCAAATCTTTCTTTTAGTGTGCCCAGTCTCCTGCGGAGCCGTCTATTCCCCATGGTCCTTACGGAGTCCCCAGCATCCACTAGGACGTCAGAGAAATAATGTTTTACTAATTGGCCTTGGGCCTCTTGTTTGGGTGACTATTTGGTGAGGGGTGTCTGTTACAGGTCCCCAGATATAAACATTCTCCAGTATACAATCTATACCTATAAAAAAAACACTGGAAGAACTTTCGTAAAATACGCCATTATCTAGCGCACCTGGGAATTATATATATATCTTATAGGTCTTTATAATCAACCAATGTGCTCCCCCCCCCCTTTCTATAACACCCTGGTACCACCGAGAGTTAGAAGGAGGTCAGCGTCGTCTGCAGCGTGCGGGTCGATGCAGCTTGTCAAAATGGCGCTGGTGGGCTGGAGCTGAAAGAAAAGAAGTCTGCCCCTAAAATGGCTCGGAATATCCCGCGTTACAGGGATTTGTAAACAGGGAGGTCGGCCCCGCCGGTTTACCCGTGACCAGTCTTTTAGGGACAATATTACCAGCTCAGAGCGCCCCCCCCCTTGCGCTCTGTACCCAGCAGAGTACCTCAGTGAGCGAGCGGTGCCGCCACTGAACGCCAGTTATCCCTTATGGATACCTGGCATTTTTCTACTCACCACTCAACGTCTTCTGGCTGATTTCAGGGGGTGGCGGCTGGCGCTGTGGGAGTGAGCGTTCGCCATCTGGGGCTATGCGTTCAACACCCGCAAGATCTAATGGTGTCCTGTCAGCGGGAGCAGGAGCTATGAAGTCTTCAGGTACTTGGTTCCTGCTCCCCTCCCTGAGTCCCATGAAGCAGGGAAGCAATTGCCAGCAGCTTCCCTGTAAGCAAAACTTAAAATATCTATTCCTTTTTCACTCCTCTCAGGAGCTCACTGGAAGTGCTGCCGGCTCTCTCGGGCACAATTTCTAAACTGAGGTCTGGAGGAGGGGCATAGAGGGAGGAGCCAACCCACACTATTCAAATTTTATAGTGCCCAAGGCTCCACAGGACCCATCTATACCCCATGGTTCTTTGATGCACCCCAACATCCTCTAGGACGTAAGAGAAATGTCCTTAGTTATAATCATGCAGCTTCTCTGCGATACCTGGTGGACTGGCCACAGGGCCATGACAGTTCTGCTAATAAATCTCTAGAAGAACAATTTTTGCTTAACATGAATATATTTTTACATATATATGATCCCCTTTGAAATCGGAGACCTCCATCTTTTATGGATATCCATTACACTGTGGAATATCCTCCACCATAAGGCTGGATTAAACATAAATCTACTGATCTGCCTTTTATACAAAATCAGGAATTCTGAGGTGGCATTGCTTCCTATTGCTTTACACTATGGAAGAAGGGTGTGTTACAGTCTGTCCATCATTTCGTTAAGCTCCCAACAAAAAAGCCCGACTCTTGGAGGTCCAGGAGTGATTTGTAAGTAGACATGCATTTCCGTTAGCCTTACAGACATTACATTAGCTAACTGGTGAGAGTGTCTTTTGCTGATTGCCAAATGCAACAGGTCACAGTAATAAGCATAAAAAGGGGGCTACTTAGCAGCAATAGGAGATTGTGTAAGGAATAGTGAACAAAGCAGTAAGCCACAAAAGAGGGCAGTATATTATCAAATAAGAGCTGAGTGCAGCGGGAAGAAATATATTGGATGGAACAATAACTGTAGATAGCAGAGAGTAATAAAATGGTCAGACTTGCATGTATATTAGTGTGGATGTGCTCTGTATGCCTTTGCAGCTGGGTAGTCTATGACGTCATTGATTCTGTGCACTGTTGAGATAAGGGTCTTGTATACAGACAGAGGTGCTGATATTGATTTGGGCATACACCCATTTACATAGCGTAAATCTGTACTACTCATGCTCACCCCAAAAACACATGCATACATCCATAAGCAAATCTAGTACTTGCGCCCCCTTATGCTTAAAGACTGGGTACATTAAGAAGATATATGCCTGTTAATAACTATAACAATTGTGGGATCCTCACAGCTAGTGTAAATACACAAGAATGATGAGGATGGATTTAAGCATCTGCTTCGGATTGGCTGCTTGCGGATTCCGCACTAAAGCAGATTGCACTTTATTGATTGTACCTATATATACATTTCTGAGCATATTTTAACATTCATTTTCTGCAACCATCATTTGTACATGAGAAGAGTCTGCTATGTGGAGGGAATACATATGATTCCTCGGCAGACGGGATGCCGGCTGTCACGATCCCGACAGCGGAATCCCGTCCGCAAGCGGGGCGAGCGCTAGAAAAGCCCCTTGCTCGCCACGCTGCAGGCACGGTGGCTCGCTGCGCTCACCACAGGTTAAAGTACTCCCTCTGTGGTGTCATGGACACACACAGAGGGAGAACAGTCTGTGTCGCCGGTATTCCGGTGGCAGCATTTCACCGCCTGTCGGGTTTCCACTGTCGGTACTCTAACCGGTGGGATATCGACTGGCTGTATTTTAACCGCTTCTTACGTGGAGTCTTCTTTTTAATTTACACCAAACCCAATAGTGAATCCTTTTTTTTATTTAATTTTTTTTATATTGCATTGAAACTGTTAGGGTCTCCTGCCCTGTGCTGCCACGTCGTCATGGCAACCGGGAGACAAGTGCTAGCGGAGTAACCTGAGCGCAGCTGATACTCCGGTTCGGGTCTTTTGCTGTGCAGTGGTTACAGGCAGGGGATCCGGTGCTGGTTTTTGTGCTCACAGTCTGTGAGGTCTGAGGGGGGCGTGGACAGCACCTGCTTTATAAGGCCTCTTCTCAGGTTAAGCAGATGCTGCTGAATCTTTGTTGGTTGGTTAGTTAGTTCCTGAAAGTTAGCCAGTACTGTGTAGCTTTGTATTTGTTGTTGCTTACTGCAAATAGGCCTGGGGATTTGGTACTACACTCTGCCAATCCAGACCTAGCAGTAAGACTGGAGTCAGTCGTTTAGCCTGCTGAGGTTCTTTTGCTATTCTGTGAACCCAGCAGGTTTGTGGCTGTACTTTCAGATCTGCCTGCTTAATCCTCTCTCACTGTGCAGGGCGTCCATGTGTCAGTTTAGTGGCAGTAAACTGAACCTGGGCCCTGCAAGTGAGAATTAGGATTGTGGAGACTCTCCTTGTGTCTATTATTCCATCTCTGACCAAGGAGTTTACTGCCACACCCGTTGGTAACCCTTTAGGGTTTTGCTGTTGCCCTTAGCAACAGCATTTCGGGTTCTCTACGTATTAAAACACAACATCTTGCTTTTTCCATCTGAGCATTTCTAATACTAGGGAGACACCCAGTTTCTTAGCCTCTGGGCTTCTCTGTTCACTTTGTGTTGGTTTTGTTACCCTATCACCTTCTGTGTACGTAATGTCATATTTCCCAGTCTGTCTGTGAGTTCATTTGTTTTGCATCCCTCTCTGTTCAGACACCAGTACATTCCTGCAGGCACTGGTGTGCATAACAGTTCAAACACCAGTACATTCCTGCAGGCACTGGTGTGCATAACATATTCAGCAGCCCAATACTCCTGTTGAAATTTTGTGGGAATATGGAGCATACCCCTCAAAATACGTTGCAACAGGTGGTCGATCAGGTGCAGGTCCTGACTCGTCAATTTAATGATTTGTCCATTAAAATGCACACCTCCCAGGCCGCTGGCGGAGTTCCCGCAGCAGCAGCACCTTCAGGGGTTAAGGAGCCGAAAGTAAATCTTCTGGATCGTTTTTCTGGAGATCGCTCGCAGTTCTTTTGTTTCAAGGAGAGCTGCAAGTTATATTTCCAGCTTAGGCCTCAGTCTTCTGGGTCAGAGATTCAGCGGGTGGGCATAGTGATTTCCTTGCTACAAGGAGACCCACAGGTCTGGGCATATGGGTTGCAGCCTGACTGTCCGTCGCTTAAAAGTGTTGATGCTTTTTTTAAGGCACTGGGCATGTTGTATGATGACCCTGACAAGACGGCCTCAGCCGAGGCTCAGATTTCGATCCTTAAGCAAGGGCGAAGGCCAGTTGAGGTTTACTGTACGGAGTTTCGGAGGTTGGCCCATGATACCCAGTGGAATGACCCAGCCCTGAGACACCAGTACCGAAGAGGTCTTTCTAACCACATAAAAGACCAACTGGTACAATATCCCTTGCCTGATAGCTTGGATCAGCTCATGCAGTTATCCATCCGGGTGGATAGACGGCTGAGAGAGCGTAGGCTTGAAAGGGAGACCGAGGTTTCCTTCTTTCCCAAGGGAACCTCAGACTCTGAGGAATTTTCCGAGGAGCCTATGCAGATTGGGGCTACCCGCCTCTCCTCGCGTGAGAAGACGCGGAGGAGACAGCAGGGGTTGTGTTTGTACTGTGGGAATAAGGGTCATGTGGTAGTATCATGCCCAGAAAAGCCGGAAAACTTCAGGGCTTAAGGGTGATGGGAAATATCCTGTCAGGCCAGAAGTCAGAATTTCCCAAGAAGACTTTTATCATTCCGGTGACCTTGAAGATCCTCGGTCAAACTGTCAAGACTGAGGCCTTTGTGGACAGTGGGGCCGACGGGGTTTTTATGGACCGCCAATTCGCCCTGAAACACTCTGTTCCCTTAGTACCCTTGGCGTCGGAAATTGAGATTTGTGGGTTAAACGGGGAACCATTATCCCAGGGTAAAATTACCTCTTGCACTAGCCAGATTTCTTTGTTTATTGGAGCCACACACTCTGAAAAATTGTCCTTTTATGTGACTGTCTGTACTTTTGCCCCATTGGTGTTGGGGTTACCCTGGTTAAGGGCCCACAATCCTCAATTTGACTGGGTCTCTGGGGAGATTCTTAGTTGGGGTACTGATTGTTTCAGGAGTTGCTTGAGCCTTCCAGTCAGGCTCTCGCAGCTAAGTTTGCCAGGATTGCCAGGGTGTTATGCAGATTTTGCGGACGTGTTCTCCAAAAAAGTTGCAGAGGTACTACCTCCCCATCGCCCCTATGACTGTGCCATTGATTTGTTGCCGAATGCTAAGCTTCCCAAGAGCAGGTTGTACTCCCTGTCACGTCCTGAGACTCAGGCTATGGCAGAGTACATTCAGGAGAACTTGGCTAAAGGATTTATCAGACCTTCACAGTCTCCAGTTGGGTCGGGGTTCTTCTTTGTGGGTAAAAAGGACGGTTCATTGCGACCCTGCATCGACTTCAGGGAATTGAACCGTATCACGATTAAAAACTCAAACCCACTGCCTCTCATTTCGGTCTTGTTTGACCAGCTTCGTACTGCCACCATTTTTTCTAAGATTGACCTACGCGGTGCGTACAATCTAATCCGAATAAGAGAGGGGGATGAATGGAAGACTGCCTTTAATACCCACTCAGGGCATTATGAATATTTGGTGATGCCTTTTGGGCTCTGTAATGCCCCGGCAGTCTTCCAGGATTTCATGAACGATGTGCTCAGGGAATATTTGGATAGATTCTTAGTTGTATACTTAGATGACATCCTAATCTTCTCCCATTCCCTGGAGGAACATCGGAAGCATGTACGCTTAGTCCTCCAGAAACTCAGAGACCACCGGCTTGGGGCGAAGTTGGAGAAGTGCGAATTTGAAGTTCAGCAAATCGCATTTCTAGGATATATTATCTCCCCAGAAGGTTTCCAAATGGAGGGTTCCAAGGTACAGGCAGTCCTGGATTGGGTGCAGCCCACTAGTTTGAAGGCGCTTCAGCGTTTCCTGGGCTTTGCAAATTTTTATAGACGATTTATCGCTGGATTTTCGCCTATAGTGGCGCCCTTGGCGGCACTCACTAAGAAAGGGGCGGATGTTGCTCACTGGTCTCGTGAGGCCAAAGCGGCTTTTGCCCGTCTCAAAAGGGCATTTGTCTCGGCCAAGGTGCTGCGACACCCAGATCCAGAGCGTCCTTTTGTGGTGGAGGTGGATGCCTCTGAGATGGGTATTGGGGCAGTGCTCTCTCAGATGGGAGTGTCTGATAATCGCCTTCATCCCTGTGCTTACTTTTCCCGTAAATTTTCGCCTGCCGAGATGAATTATGACGTGGGTAACCGGGAATTGTTGGCTATTAAGGATGCACTCGAGGAGTGGAGACACTGGCTTGAGGGGGCTAAGTTTGTGGTCTCAATTCTCACCGACCATAAGAATTTGGCATATTTAGAGTCAGCGAAGCGTCTCAATGCCAGGCAGGCACGATGGGCTTTGTTTTTTGCTCGCTTTAATTTTTTGATAACATATCGCCCTGGGTCAAAAAACATCAAGGCTGATGCACTCTCGCGGAGTTTTGCTCCAATCCAGGAGACCACCGAGGAGCCGTTGCCCATTGTGTCCCCATCATGTATTAAAGTGGGCATTACCCAGGACCTCTTGTCATTAGTCCTTAGAGCACAGGAGCAGGCTCCTCCAGACCTTCCGGTAGGTCTTTTGTTTGTGCCTCCTAGGTTAAGACAGCGAGTGTTCCTGGAATTCCATGCCAAGAAGTCGGCAGGTCACCCGGGTATTGCCAGAACTCGGGAGTTGCTATCTAGGGCGGTGTGGTGGCCCTCGGTGGCTAAGGATGTGGATCAGTGGGTTCGGGCATGTGACATCTGTGCCCGAAATAAGACTCCTAGAGGGGTTCCTGTTGGCCCATTACATCCACTCTCTATTCCATCTAAGCCATGGACCCACATTTCAATGGATTTTGTTGTGGACTTGCCCAAATCCTCGGGGATGACAGCCATCTGGGTTGTCGTTGACAGGTTTTCGAAGATGGCGCACTTCGTTCCACTGGTTGGGCTGCCATCGGCCAGACGCCTGTCTGAATTATTTATGCTGCATGTTGTGCGTCTCCACGGGTTGCCACTTGATGTGGTCTCTGACCGCGGATCCCAGTTTGTGGCCAAATTCTGGAGGGCATTTTGTTCCGATCTCCAGATTTCTGTCAGCTTGTCGTCAGGCTACCATCCGCAGTCTAATGGGCAGACTGAAAGGGTGAACCAGTCCTTGGAGCAGTTCCTCAGGTGTTATGTCTCCAAGTGTCAGACTGACTGGGTTGCTCATCTGTCAATGGCGGAGTTTGCCTATAACAACGCGGCTCACTCTGCTACAGGAATCTCTCCCTTCCTTTGTGTGTATGGGCATCATCCTAAGGCCAATTCTTTTGACCCCCTGGACTCCACGCCTGGTGGTTCCTCTGTCGTTTCGGTCCTTAGAGGTATTTGGAGGAAAGTGAAGAAAGCCCTTGTGTCTGTGTCATTAGTGACCAAAAGGGTTTTTGATAAGCGGAAAAGACCCTGCAGCTTCAAATTAGGAGACTTCGTCTGGTTGTCTACCAAGAATTTGAAGTTGAGACAGCCATCTCATAAGTTAGGCCCCCGGTTCATCGGCCCTTATAAGATCACCAGGGTTATCAATCCGGTGGCATTTCAGTTAGATCTGCCCGTTCTTTGGGTATCAATAAAACATTTCATTGTTCCCTTTTAAAACGGGCGATTAGTAATCCTTCTTCCAGAGGAAGACCTTCCCCTCTTCTGATACGTGGCCAGAGTGAGTTTGTTGTTGAAAGGATTCTTGACTCCAAGATGGTTCGGGGTCGGCTGTCATTTTTGGTGCACTGGAAGGGGTATGGCCCGGAGGAGCGGTCGTGGGTGCGCAGTTGTGATCTTCATGCCCCCAGACTGATACGCTCTTTCTTCTCGCAGTTCCCCGATAAACCCGGTGGTAGGGGTTCTTTGACCCCTCGTCAGAGGGGGGGTACTGTTAGGGTCTCCTGCCCTGTGCTGCCACGTCGTCATGGCAACCGGGAGACAAGTGCTAGCGGAGTAACCTGAGCGCAGCTGATACTCCGGTTCGGGTCTTTTGCTGTGCAGTGGTTACAGGCAGGGGATCCGGTGCTGGTTTTTGTGCTCACAGTCTGTGAGGTCTGAGGGGGGCGTGGACAGCACCTGCTTTATAAGGCCTCTTCTCAGGTTAAGCAGATGCTGCTGAATCTTTGTTGGTTAGTTAGTTCCTGAAAGTTAGCCAGTACTGTGTAGCTTTGTATTTGTTGTTGCTTACTGCAAATAGGCCTGGGGATTTGGTACTACACTCTGCCAATCCAGACCTAGCAGTAAGACTGGAGTCAGTCGTTTAGCCTGCGGAGGTTCTTTTGCTATTCTGTGAACCCAGCAGGTTTGTGGCTGTACTTTCAGATCTGCCTGCTTAATCCTCTCTCACTGTGCAGGGCGTCCATGTGTCAGTTTAGTGGCAGTAAACTGAACCTGGGCCCTGCAAGTGAGAATTAGGATTGTGGAGACTCTCCTTGTGTCTATTATTCCATCTCTGACCAAGGAGTTTACTGCCACACCCGTTGGTAACCCTTTAGGGTTTTGCTGTTGCCCTTAGCAACAGCATTTCGGGTTCTCTACGTTTTAAAACACAACATCTTGCTTTTTCCATCTGAGCATTTCTAATACTAGGGAGACACCCAGTTTCTTAGCCTCTGGGCTTCTCTGTTCACTTTGTGTTGGTTTTGTTACCCTATCACCTTCTGTGTACGTAATGTCATATTTCCCAGTCTGTCTGTGAGTTCATTTGTTTTGCATCCCTCTCTGTTCAGACACCAGTACATTCCTGCAGGCACTGGTGTGCATAACAGAAACAAGTGTTAGCAAATGTTTCTTGTGCTTACGACTTGGATGACAGTGTACCTGGGTGTAAGTACACCTGGATTCATGTTGTAGAGGTGCCGAGCTGTACGTAGCGTGCAATGCTTCTTACATCACTAGGGAATAAATGCACTATTACACAGCTTTTTAAAGTTTTCCAATGCCCATGTGTCAAACTATCATCAGACCCAATGAGTACGTGACCAGGTAAGATCATACTTCCTGTGAATATCCTTTAAAAAGAATGACTTATCCTACGGGCAAAGCCCCAAGCCACGACGGCTTTATTAATGATTTTTATGCCACTTTTCAGGGGTATCCGTTCACATGGTCGACCATGTTATGATCGACAGTCATTAGGTTGACCACTATTGGTCGACATTGACATGGTCGACATGGACACATGGTCGACACATGAAAATGGTCGACACATGAAAGGCCGACACATGAAAAGGTCGACATGAGTTTAACTTTTTTTTCTTTTGGGGAACTTTTCCATACTTTACGATCCACGTGGACTACGATTGGAACGGTAATCTGTGCCGAGCGAAGCGGTAGCGGAGCGAAGGCACCATGCCCGAAGCATGGCGAGCGAAGCGAGCCATGCGAGGGGACGCGGTGCACTAATTGGGGTTCCCAGTCACTTTACGCAAAAAACGACACCAAAAAAAAGTTAAAAAACTCATGTCGACCTTTTCATGTGTCGACCTTTCATGTGTCGACCATGTGTCCATGTCGACCAATAGTGGTCGACCTAATGACTGTCGACCATAACATGGTCGACCATTCATACCGGAACCCTTTTCAGGACCTTCTAACTCCCCCTGTAGTGACGGTCTTTAATGATATAACTGCTTGTGGTACTCTTCTGGCAGAAATGCTGGAGGCCCAGATTGTCTCAATCCCTAAACCCGATAAGGATTCAGCTCTTTCTCAGAGCTACCGTCCTATTGCGCTATTAAGTGGTGATATTAAAATGTATGCTAAATTAATAGCGACCAGTTTAAACGCTTTTCTCCCTACCTTGGTTCACCCGGATCAGGTCGGGTTTGTGCCTAGCAGGCAAGCGTCTGATAATACACGCAGAGTGTTTAATCTGGTAGACACTTTGCCTGAAGGTAAAGGCCTTCTTTTGCTCTCCCTAGATGCAGAGAAGGCATTTGACCGTCTAAACTGGCTATATATGTGTGAAGTTTTAGTGAAATTCGGTTTTTGGGACCAAATTTTATCGTCTATTTTGGCTTTATACAGCTCCCAGTCGGCCTAAGTTCTCAGTAATGGCTTCTTGTCTGAGTCCTTCTCTATCTCTAACGGTACTCGTCAGGGTTGTCCTGTCTCTCCCTTCATGTTTGTTTTAGCTATAGAGCCACTAGCACCTACGATCCGTGCTGACCCCCTTTTTCCAGGATTACAAGTTGGCCCATCTTCTCACAAATTCTGCTTATTTGCAGATGTTTTATTGTTTGTAACTAAATATCCCTGCACCACCCTTCCCCATTTACATAATATTCTAGATAAATTCTCTGCAGTGTCTATTATAAATTAAATACCACCAAAACAGATACCCTTCCTATCAATCTCTCTCACTATGTTGCTTCTCTTCGTACTCTTTACCCTTATAACTGGCAGACTCCCTCAATACGCTATCTAGGCATTCACATTCCCTCTTTATTGTCTTCTGTTTTTGAGGTTAATCTTCCCAAACTAATGTATCTTTTCAGAACTAGTCCCTACACTTTTCCAAAAAAAATATCTAGATAAATTTAATTCTATATTGGTTCACTACGTATGGTGATCTCGTCCGCCCAAATTACAGTAGCTCGCTCACGAATGTGCCTGCCAAAACGTAAGGGTGGTCTGAATATGCTCGGTTTAGTAATTTATCGGGAAGCCTGCCTCTTGGCCCATATTAAAGCCTTCTGCAGTGTACATGTGAGATTAGAGTGGACGTGTCTGGAGGACTGAGCTTGCCCACGTTTCCCCTTAAGAGACTTGTTCTGGTTACCTAAACATCTCCGCCCAAAGTCTTTAAATCTCGTCCTCTCCACTCGTGCCACCTTACAGACATGGGATAGGTTGACCTCTAAATTGTCCCCTACTTTTCATAACTTGCCACTGATCTCCCTACGTACAGTGGCCAACCTTATTCCCAACCTTAATCTTGCAAAGTGGCATTCCAGGGGGATTACTCTGTTAGGAGACCTGTTAGATGGGTTTAACTTAGTTCCTTTTCAAGTCTCCAAGAAGCTTTCTTTTTGCCTAGATCGGAGAGTCTACAGTACTATCAAATTCAACATTGATAGAATAGCATTCCCTTCAAGACTTCTTCCTCAAATCCCCTTATCGCCTCCGTGCTAGGCTGACTTTTTACTAATGACAGTAGAGGGGACATTTCCTTTTGGTACAAAATAGAAGGCTTCATTACTTCCCTGTAACGTTCCTGCTCCACCACAGCTTACAAACAAACAAGCAAGGAGAACACAAAAGGAGGAGAGTAGAATAGAGACCTTGTATTCACGGGTAGCTTGACCTGCTTCCCCCTACAGCTTAGGAGAAATAAGTCTAACAGTAAGCACAAAAATCCCCTCGTCTCCTTCAGGAGTAAGGGGACATACAGGGCCTGATTCAGAGATGTACACAACCCTGATTATTACTCAGCTGAGCGTCCCACTGTGCATGTGCCGCAATGGTCTTGCAATGGCATTTGCACAGGGGATTTATTCACAAACTGATTGACAGTCAAGGACCGCTTGGGGGCAGTTACTGGGAGTGGCAGCAAAAACAAAGGCTTGTTGCGATTATTCTCAGGATGTTTCTCAGCCTGCAACTGCGATCCTGTACGCAACTGCAATAGTTACAGATTTACAGTTGGATAACTGAGTGATCTGCGACCAACGCTGCCTCTTTGTACACAGCCACTGGGACTCACAAATGTGTCTCCATATAAATCCAGACAGTATTTTCATATTTTCGTATAGTCACTGTGTACACATTCCCAGCTGCGGTGGCATTAGTGCACATTGTTGAATCACGCCCAAAGTTGGGATGTACAAAAGCCGCCAACAGGAAAGATGAATGAAAAATTGGATGGAGTACTCTCCTACCACAGTTAGTCTCCACAGGGACAGTAATGTCTATGTTGCATAATTTTCAAAAAGTATATGGAATGATAAGGTGGGCATTGTGCGCGTACCTGGCTCAAAGTCCAATAACATATGAGGGGCGTGCGACAAGTTTCCAGATGTGCAGTGCATAGGTAGACACAATCTGACTGTCTGGTTGTGAACTGTAATCTCTGACTAAAGTTGTTGTGAAATGCCAAGGCACAGAACTGTAAATAAGCAACACTGCACACTGTAGAAGTCAGCATGTTCACTTCCTTCACAAACTCATTATAAAGCTCAACAGAAACCACTAGATAGCCATTATCTTCTAAGACTATAAGAGTGGTCTGCAACAGAAGGAGGGTACTGACTGACTGCAAGCTGCTTTTGGGGAGAAAGCACTCTCCAAACCACTGTGGTTGAGTGGTTTACAGAATTTCGGCACAGGAAACAGTCCTTGGAAAATGAGGAGCGCTGCAGCCAACCTGTGTCCAAGGACAATGTTGCTGCCCTGCATGCCATAGTTAAGGTGAAAGCCAGGGTGACCGTGGCCCAGTTAGAGAAGGAGATAGGCATCTCATCAGGATCCATCATCCACTTGATACTCCATGAAAAGCTTGGATTGAGCAAGGTTTACACACGCTGGGTGCCCCATCAGCTGACTCAAGAGAAGGAGGCTCTGGTGACTTGATGCTGCAACATGTTGACCAGGTTTGATGGCGGTTGCTCAATTGTCTAGAAGATCAATCACCAATGGCGACGAATCCTTAATATACAGTTTTGACCCCGAGACCTTAAAACAGTCTGCCAGTGGACCTCAGTTGGAAGTGCACAGCAACAGAAGTTCCGATGTGAGCGCAGCGTGGCCAAGCTAAAGGTGGCTGTTTTTTTGGCCAAGTCTGGTCATGTAGCTACTTTACCACTCGTACAGAAGTGTACTGTCACTAGGGACTAGTGCGTTAACCTATTCCTGCCGCAAGTGCTGAAAGCCATTTTCAGACACCATCCAAAAACTTGCTCTCTTAGTGCCCTTCTCCATTACGACAATGCACCTGCCCACAAGTCCAGGAAAGTGGTGGATTTTCTGGCCCATGACCGTATCCAGGAGCTTGGTCATCAGTCGTACAGTCCAGACCTGCTGTCACGATCCAGGTAATTCCCTATCAGTATTTACCTTCCAAATGCCTCCTGAGACTGTCCCGGTGTTCCAAGCCTGGATTCCATCTGCACTGTCTGCACGCAGCATCTCATTGTCTCAATTCTCTTTACTGTGATTCTGGCAGCTTCATGGTTAAAGCTCACATTCAAGTTGCAAACAATCTTTCCCTCCAAAAGCTAACATGGGCGCAGCCATGTTTTCCTAGTCACAGGTTACCTTTCAGCCTATCAGCTGCACTCTGGTTTCTACCTAATTATCCAGCAGCTGCACTCTAGACTCTGCTTAATCAGCCAGCCAATCCCTGCTTCCCAGCAGGTATAAATATCCTGTTCCTGGGGTGGAAAGATGTCAGTGCTTCAATTGTCTTCAGTGATTCCAGTGTGCTGTTCTCCCATAGACTTTCTCTGCAGTACAGCCTGACTCTGCAGTGTCTCATCATTGCACCCTGTGACTGGCAGTTACCCGACACCGGCTTCCAGCTTCCAGTGGTGCTCTGCCCTGCCAGTAACCATCGGTGTTCCGCCATCGATCCCAAGTCACCATCGGTGTTCCGCCATCGATCCCAACTCACCATCGGTGCTCCGTCATCGATCCCAACTCACCATCGGTTTCCTATCATAAGTATTCCTCTGAACTGTGTTTCCTATTACCAATACCAAGTCATCAGTATTCCTCTGAACTGTGTTTAATAAACTCTTTATACTTTTTACAAAGTTGTCTTGGTCACGCCTTCGGGCATTTGTTCTAAAGGTTCCCTGCATGTCCAAGAACCCTGTACTGCCTCCCAGGTACACATATACCTCAGCCCCTACAACTGAGGCTTCCCCCTGGTCAGCACCAGCCCTCAGTTGTGACAATAAGCACTGACCAAATG
This sequence comes from Pseudophryne corroboree, assembly GCF_028390025.1. Classification (NCBI taxonomy): domain Eukaryota; kingdom Metazoa; phylum Chordata; class Amphibia; order Anura; family Myobatrachidae; genus Pseudophryne; species Pseudophryne corroboree. Next base: position 150,169,332 of record NC_086449.1, read on the forward strand.
GATCCGGCCGGAGACCGGGTCCAAGCGACCAGGCCGATACAAGAAATTGCTGCCCGCCTTGAACGTCAGGAGGCTGCACAGGGCCATGTGATTCGCTGTCTCCAGGACCTCTCCTCTCGGCTGGATGGAACCCTCCGTGGTTCAGGGGCGTCTGTGTCTACAGCCCAAGGAGGGGCGTCTGTGTCTACAGCCCAAGGAGGGGCGTCTGTGTCTACAGCCCAAGGAGGCCAATCCCGGGCCGTTTTTTCAATCCCGGAAATCGGGATTGAAAAACGGTCAATCCCGGGATTACAGTAGGGACCAGTGAAGGTTGTAGGGAGCAGTGCTGGAGGGAGGGTGTAGGTAGTGGTGCGGGAGGTAGGGAGGGTGTAGGTAGTGGTGCGGGAGGTAGGGAGGGTGTAGGTAGCGGTGCGGGAGGTAGGGAGGGTGTAGGTAGCAGTGCGGGTGGGTGTAGGTAGCGGTGCGGGAGGGAGGATGTAGGTAGCGGCGCGGAAGGGTTGGTAGCGGCGCGAGAGGGAGGGTGGGTGTAAGTAATGACACTTACTATTAGGCAGGGGCGGCCGCGGCAGCCATGGACTCACTGAACGCGGGAGCATTTCAAATGAAGCGCCGGTCGCCAGCCAACCAGAGCTGGCGGACCGGCAGCCAATCAGGGAAGCAGTCGCAGCAGTGGCTCCTGATTGGCTGCCGAGCCGCCAGCTCTGATTGGCTGGCGGCCGGCGCTACATTTGAAGTGCTGCCGCGTTCAGCTTGTCCATGGCTGCCGCGGCCGCCCGCCTGATAGTAAGTTTCATTACGTACACCCACCCTCCCGCACATGCGCACTGTAATCCCTTGAATCCCGGGATTGGAAGCTCTAATCCCGGGATTCAAATCCTGGCATTTTTGGGCCCAAATCCCGGGATCCCGCCGATCCCGATCCCGGGATTGGCCTCCCTATCTACAGCCCAAGCAGGGGCGTCTGTGTCTACAGCCCAAGGAGGGGTATCCAATGTTCAAGCTCTAGTAGGGGCATACGAGTCTTCTCAAAAAGGAGTTTCTGATCCGTCAACCCCAGGAGGGGTGCTGGAGAAAACAACCCTGAGAGAGGTGTCTGATTCGTCAACCCCAGGAGGGGTCACCAAAGTTTCAGCCCCAAGGGAAGTATCCAGAGCCAAGTTCCCAGATGGAAATTTTTGTGCTACAGATGCAGTTATGAACTCCTGTTTGCCGTTTTCAGAGAGCACCACCCTGTTGGCATCCAGCATGGACCAGGTTCAGGATGGTCTAACTGAACACTCGGATACCACTCATTCCGGTTCTAACCGGATTCTGACTCCTTCAGTTCCAGCTGATTCAACTGTCTCCAGACTCAATCCGGTTCCATCCGTCTGTCTGAAGATTCCTTCGGTTCCAGCCGATTCCAATATCTCTGGACCCAATCCGGTTCCATCCGTAGGTCCAAAGACTCCTTCAGTTCCAGCTGATTCAACTGTCTCCAGACTCAATCCGGTTCCATCCGGCTGTCTGAAAATTCCTTCGGTTCCAGCCGATTCCAATATCTCTGGACCCAATCCGGTTCCATCCGTAGGTCCAAAGACTCCTTCAGTTCCAGCTGATTCGAATGTCAGTCCAAAGACTCCTCTGGTCCCAGCCAGTTCAAGCTTTTCCGGACCCAATCCGGTCCCAACCGTCTGTCCGGATCAGCCTCCTTCGGTTCCAGCCGATTCCAGCACCTTCGGATCTAATCCTGTCCTATCCGTCGGTCTAAAGACTCCGCCGGTCTCAGCCGGTTCAAGTTTGTCTGGGCTCAATTTGGTCTCGTCCATAGGTCCGGTACAGTCTCCTCTGGTTCCAGCCAGTTCAAGTTCATCAGGATTCAATCTAGATCCTTCCGTTTGTTCAGGTAAAGAACTTATAAGAAGTGTCCTGGGGCCACTCCTAAAGGAGGGGGTGCTGTCACGATCCAGGAAATTCCTTATCAGTATTTACCTTCCAAATGCCTCCTGAGACTGTTCCGGTGTTCCAAGCCTGGATTCCATCTGCACTGTCTGCACGCAGCACGCGGCATCTCATTGTCTCAAATCTCTTTACTGTGATTCTGGCAGCTTCATGATTAAAGCTCACATTCAAGTTACAAACAATCTTTCCCTCCAAAAGCTAACATGGGTGCAGCCATGTTTTCCTAGTCACATGTTACCTTTCAGCCTATCAGCTGCACTCTGGTTTCTACCCAATTATCCAGCAGCTGCACTCTAGACTCTGCTTAATCAGCCAGCCAATCCCTGCTTCCCAGCAGGTATAAATATCCTGTTCCTGGGGTGGAAAGATGTCAGTGCTTCAATTGTGTTCAGTGATTCCAGTGTGTAGTTCTCCCATGGACTTTCTCTGCAGTACAGCCTGACTCTGCAGTGTCTCATCATTGCACCCTGTGACTGGCAGTTACCCGACACCGGCTTCTAGCTTCCAGTGGTGCTCTGCCCTGCCAGTAACCATCGGTGTTCCGCCATCGATCCCAAGTAACCATTGGTGTTCCGCCATCGATCCCAAGTCACCATCCGTGCTCCGCCATCGATCCCAAGTCACCATCCGTGCTCCGTCATCGATCCCAAGTCACCATCCGTGCTCCGTCATCGATCCCAAGTCACCATCCGTGCTTCGTCATCGATCCCAAGTCACCATCCGTGCTTCGTCATCGATCCCAAGTCACCATCCGTGCTCCGTCATCGATCCCAAGTCACCATCCGTGCTCCGTCATCGATCCCAAGTCACCATCGGTTTCCTATCATCAGTATTCCTCTGAACTGTGTTTCCTATTACCAATACCAAGCCATCAGTATTCCTCTGAACTGTGTTTAATAAACTCTTTATATTTTTTACAAAGTTGTCTTGGTCACGCCTTCGGGCATTTGTTCTAAAGGTTCCCTGCATGTCCAAGAACCCTGTACTGCCTCCCAGGTACACATATACCTCAGCCCCTACAACTGAGGCTTCCCCCTGGTCAGTACCAGCCCTCAGTTGTGACACCTGCCCCCTGTGACTTCTTCATGTTCCTACAAATCAAGCGCAAATATGTGGGATTCATTTTGAGTCACCGGAAGCTGCAGAGGAAACCTTTACCCAGCATGTAGAAGAGATACCTGCTCCGGACTGGTCCAGCTGTTTCACCAAGTGGTTTGAGTGCATGCAACTTTGCATAGATTCCTCTGGCGAATAAATATTCCTCAAAAGGCGAATTGGTAGAGAGAGAGGATGCTTGCACCTTGGGGAATGACAAGTCTGCAGGCACTCAACATTCACCAATGGGTACTGATGGGCCCTGCATATTTTCATTAATTTATACACAATGGACATTGCCACCTTTGATAAAATGGTCCTCTAGGTGCTTGCTCATTGTATGGCCTTCCTCCTCTACTGTGAAGGGTAGCTTTGGGACACCTACAAGCTGTGCTCCCCTTCCACTGAATAAAAGGGTATTTTTATGCTCCCTATTTAACTCCCTTTCTCTGATTCTGTAGAGACACAAGATAACTCACCCAGGAATTTGAGGTCTCTATTCTACGGTCATACTTTTCTTGCTCAGGTAACTGTAAACAGACTTTGAACAGGGGTGTTACAGGTGGTGGTACATTCTGTTTTTGCTCATTTGTTTGCTCCGGAGGGTGAACAACAACCTGTTTGTCAACCCAATAGTCCATTGTGATGAAGACTTAGAATCCTGTTGAGACGGTCAAGGAATGGAATGTTATGTTAGGGTTTTAAACTCACGCTTGGACACTAGAACGTGCCCCATTTCATATTGTTCAAAGTGTTTTTTTATTACAGTAACCTGGGCAGAATTGATTAACTGATTTCTAACAGCGTGCAGTGACATTATAGAGGCTTAAAATCTGGAAGCTTGATGTGCATAGGAAAAATAAGATTTTACTCACCGGTAAATCTATTTCTCGTAGTCCGTAGTGGATGCTGGGACTCCGTAAGGACCATGGGGAATAGCAGCTCCGCAGGAGACTGGGCACAACTAAAGAAAGCTTTAGGACTACCTGGTGTGCACTGGCTCCTCCCTCTATGACCCTCCTCCAGACCTCAGTTAGGATACTGTGCCCGGAAGAGCTGACACAATAAGGAAGGATTTTGAATCCCGGGTAAGACTCATACCAGCCACACCGTATAACTCGTGATACTATACCCAGTTAACAGTATGAAATATAACTGAGCCTCTCAACGGATGGCTCAACAATAACCCTTTAGTTAACAACAACAACAACAACAACAACAACTATATGCAAGTATTGCAGACAATCCGCACTTGGGATGGGCGCCCAGCATCCACTACGGACTACGAGAAATAGAATTACCAGCGAGTAAATTCTTATTTTCTCTGACGTCCTAAGTGGATGCTGGGACTCCGTAAGGACCATGGGGATTACACCAAAGCTCCCAAACGGGTGGGAGAGTGCGGATGACTCTGCAGCACCGAATGAGCAAACTCTAGGTCCTCCTCAGCCAGGGTATCAAACTTGTAAAATTTAGCAATGTGATTGACCCCGGCCAAGTAGCTGCTCGGCAAAGTTGTAAAGCCGAGAACCCTCGGGCAGCCGCCCAAGAAGAGCCCACCTTCCTCGTGGAATGGGCTTTCACTGATCTAGGATGCGGCAGTCCAGCCGCAGAATGTGCAAGCTGAATCGTACTACAAATCCAGCGAGCAATAGTCTGCTTTGAAGCAGGAGCACCCAGCTTGTTGGGTGCATACAGGATAAATAGCGAGTCAGTTTTCCTGACACTAGCTGTCCTGGAAACATACATTTTCAGGGCCCTGACTACGTCCAACAACTTAGAATCCTCCAAGTCCTTAGTAGCCGCAGGCACTACAATAGGTTGGTTCAAATGAAAAGCTGATACCACCTTAGGGAGAAACTGGGGACGAGTCCTCAATTCTGCCCTATCCATGTGGAAAATCAGATAAGGGCTTTTATATGACAAAGCCGCCAATTCTGACACACGCCTGGCCGAAGCCAAGGCCAACAGCATGACCACTTTCCACGTGAGATATTTCAAATCCACGGTTTTTAGTGGCTCAAACCAATGTGACTTTAGGAAATCCAACACCACGTTGTGATCCCAAGGTGCCACTGGAGGCACAAAAGGGGGCTGAATATGCAGCACTCCCTTAACAAATGTCTGAACATCAGGCAGTGAAGCCAGTTCTTTCTGGAAGAAAATCGACAGAGCCGAAATCTGGACCTTAATGGAACCCAATTTTAGGCCCATAGTCACCCCTGACTGTAGGAAGTGCAGAAAACGGCCCAACTGAAATTCCTCCGTTGGGCCTTCCTGGCCTCACACCACGCAACATATTTCCGGCATATGCGGTGATAATGGTTTGCGGTCACTTCTTTCCTAGCTTTAATCAGCGTAGGGATGACTTCCTCCGGAATGCCCTTTTCCTTCAGGATCCGGCGTTCAACCGCCATGCCGTCAAACGCAGCCGCGGTAAGTCTTGGAACAGACAGGGCCCCTGCTGCAGCAGGTCCTGTCTGAGCGGCAGAGGCCATGGGTCCTCTGAGATCATTTTTTGAAGTTCTGGGTACCAAGCTCTTCTTGGCCAATCCGGAACCACGAGTATAGTTCTTACTCCTCTCCTTCTTATTATTCTCAGTACCTTGGGTATGAGAGGCAGAGGAGGGAACACATACACCGACTGGTACCCCCACGGTGTTACCAGAGCGTCCACAGCTATCGCCTGAGGGTCCCTTGACCTGGCGCAATATCTTTTTAGCTTTTTGTTGAGGCGGGATGCCATCATGTCCACCTGTGGCCTTTCCCAATGGTGTACAATCATTTGGAAGACTTCTGGATGAAGTCCCCACTCTCCCGGGTGGAGGTCGTGCCTGCTGAGAAAGTCTGCTTCCCAGTTGTCCACTCCGGGAATGAACACTGCTGACAGTGCTAACACATGATTTTCCGCCCATCGGAAAATCCTTGTGGCTTCTGCCATCGCCATCCTGCTTCTTGTGCTGCCCTGTTGGTTTACATGGGCGACCGCCGTGATGTTGTCTGACTGGATCAGCACCGGCTGGTGTTGAAGCAGGGGTCTAGCCTGACTTAGGGTATTGTGAATGGCCCTTAGTTCCAGAATATTTATGTGTAGGGAAGTCTCCTGACTTGACCATAGTCCTTGGAAGTTTCTTCCCTGTGTGACTGCCCCCCCAGCCACGGAGGCTGGCATCCGTGGTCACCAGGACCCAGTCCTGTATGCCGAATCTGCGGCCCTCTAGAAGATGAGCACTCTGCAGCCACCACAACAGCGACACCCTGGCCCTTGGAGACAGGGTTATCAGCCGATGCATCTGAAGATGCGACCCGGACCACTTGTCCAACAGATCCCACTGGAAGATCCTTGCATGGAACCTGCCGAATGGAATTTCTTCGTAAGAAGCTACCATCTTTCCCAGGACTCGCGTGCATTGATGCACCGACACCTGTATTTGTTTTAGGAGGTCTCTGACTAGAGATGACAACTCCTTGGCCTTCTCCTCCGGGAGAAACACTTTTTCCTGTTCTGTGTCCAGAACCATACCCAGGAACAGTAGACGCGTCGTAGGAACCAGCTGCGACTTTGGAATATTCAGAATCCAGCCGTGCTGTTGTAGCACTTCACGAGATAGTGCTACTCCGACCAACAACTGCTCCCTGGACCTCGCCTTTATAAGGAGATCGTCCAAGTACGGGATAATTATAACTCCCTTTTTTCGAAAGGAGTATCATCATTTCGGCCATTACCTTGGTAAATACCCTCGGTGCCGGGGACAGACCGACGGCAACGTCTGGAATTGGTAATGACAGTCCTGTACCACAAGTTTGAGGTACTCCTGGTGAGGAGGGTAAATGGGGACATGCAGGTAAGTATCCTTGATGTCCAGTGATACCATGTAATCCCCTTCGTCCAGGCTTGCAATAACCGCCCTGAGAGATTCCACTTTGAACTTGAACCTTCGTATATAAGTGTTCAAGGATTTCAATTTTAGAATGGGTCTCACCGAACCGTCTGGTTTCGGTACCACAACCATTGTGGAATAGTAACCCCGGCCTTGTTGAAGGAGGGGTACCTTGATTATCACCTGCTGGAGTACAGCTTGTGAATTGCCGCCAGTACTACCTCCCCTCGAGGGCAGCAGGCAAGGCTGATTTGAGGTAACGGCGAGGGGGAGTCGCCTCGAACTCCAGCTTGTATCCCAGTGATACTACTTGCAGAACCCAGGGATCCACCTGTGAGCGAGCCCACTGGTCGCTGAAGTTCCCGAGACACGCCCCCACCGCAGCGGAAGCGGGGGAAGATTTTTGATCCTGGGAACTGGCTGTCTGGTGCAGCTTTTTCCCTCTTCCCTTGTCTCTGTGCAGAAAGGAAGCGCCTTTGACCCGCTTGCTTTTCTGAAGCCGAAAGGACTGTACCTGATAATACGGTGCTTTCTTAGTCTGTGAGGAAACCTGAGGTAAAAAAATTTCTTTCCCAGCTGTTGCTGTGGATACGAGGTCCCAGAGACCATCCCCAAACAATTCCTCACCCTTATAAGGCAGAATCTTCATGTGCCTTCTAAAGTCAGCATCGCCTGTCCACTGCCGGGTCCCTAATACCCTCCTGGCAGAATGGACATTGCATTAATTCTGGATGCCAGCCGACAAATATCCCTCTGTGCATCCCTCATATATAAGACGACGTCTTTAATATGCTCTATGGTTAGCAAAATAGTATCCCTGTCCTGACAGGGTAATAGACCACGCTGTAGCAGCACTATCCATGCTGAGGCAATTGCAGGTCTCAATATAGTACCCGAGTGTGTATATACAGACTTCAGGATAGCCTCCTGCTTTTTATCAGCAGGCTCCTTCAAAGTGGCCGTATCCTAAGACGGCAGTGCCACCTTTTTTGACAAACGTGTGAGCGCCTTATCCATCCTAGGGGATATCTCCCAACGTGACCTATCCTCTGACGGGAAAGGGTACGCCATCAGTAACTTTTTAGAAATTACCAGTTTCTTATCGGGGGAACCCACGCTTCTTCACACACTTCATTCACTCATCTGATGGGGGAACAAAACACTGCCTGCTTTTTCTCCCCAAACATAAAACCCCTTTTTTGTGGTACTTGGGTTAATGTCAGAAATGTGTAACACATTTTTCATTGCCGAGATCATGCAACGGATGTACCTAGTGGATTGTGTATATGTCTCAACCTCGTCGACACTGGAGTCAGACTCCGTGTCGACATCTGTATCTGCCATCTGAGGTAGCGGGCGTTTTTGAGCCCCTGATGGCCTTTGAGACGCCTGGGCAGGCGCGGGCTGAGAAGCCGGCTGTCCCACAGCTGTTACGTCATCCAGCCTTTTATGTAAGGAGTTGACACTGTCGGTTAATTCCTTCCACCTATCCATCCACTCAGGTGTCGGCCCCGCAGGGGGTGACATCACATTTATCGGCATCTGCTCCGCCTCCACATAAGCCTCCTCATCAAACATGTCGACACAGCCGTACCGACACACCGCACACACACAGGGAATGCTCTGACAGAGGACAGGACCCCACAAAGCCCTTTGGGGAGACAGAGAGAGAGTATGCCAGCACACCAGAGCGCTATATATACACAGGGATTAACACTGTAACTGAGTGATTTTCCCAATAGCTGCTTGTATACACAATATTGCGCCTAAATTTAGTGCCCCCCCTCTCTTTTTTACCCTATGTAGTCTGGAAACTGCAGGGGAGAGCCTGGGAGCGATCCTTCCAGCGGAGCTGTGAGGGAAAATGGCGCCAGTGTGCTGAGGGAGATAGCCCCGCCCCTTTTTCGGCTGACTTCTCCCGCTTTTTTGTAGGTATATCTGGCAGGGGATTTTACACATATATAGTCTCTATGACTATATTATGTGTAGTTTTGCCAGCCAAGGTACTTAATATTGCAGCCCAGGGCGCCCCCCCCCCCAGCGCCCTGCACCCATCAGTGACCGGAGTGTGAGGTGTGCATGGGAAGCAATGGCGCACAGCTGCAGTGCTGTGCGCTACCTTGATGAAGACCGAAGTCTTCTGCCGCCGATTTCCAGGACAGTCTTCTTGCTTCTGGCTCTGTAAGGGGGACGGCGCCGCGGCTCCGGGACCGGACGATCGAGGTCGGGCCCTGTGTTCGATCCCTCTGGAGCTAATGGTGTCCAGTAGCCTAAGAAGCCCAAGCTAGCTGCAAGCAGGTAGGTTCGCTTCTTCTCCCCTTAGTCCCTCGTAGCAGTGAGTCTGTTGCCAGCAGATCTCACTGAAAATAAAAAACCTAAATTAAACTTTCTTTTTCTAGGAGCTCAGGAGAGCCCCTAGTGTGCATCCAGCTCAGCCGGGCACAAGATTCTAACTGAGGTCTGGAGGAGGGTCATAGAGGGAGGAGCCAGTGCACACCAGGTAGTCCTAAAGCTTTCTTTAGTTGTGCCCAGTCTCCTGCGGAGCCGCTATTCCCCATGGTCCTTACGGAGTCCCAGCATCCACTTAGGACGTCAGAGAAACCAATGTTTCCCATGATCACAACTTAGGTGGTCATTCCGAGTTGTTCGTTAGCTGTTTTCGCACGCAGCTCAGCGATTAGGTAAAAAAGCGTCACTTATGCGTATGGTGCAATGCGCACGCGCGACGTACTTTCACAAAAGCCATTGCAGTTTCACACAAGGTCTAGCGACGCTTTTCAGTCGCACTGCTGGCCGCAGAGTGATTGACAGGAAGTGGGTGTTTCTGGGAGGTAACTGACCGTTTTCAGGGAGTATGTGTAAAAACGCAGGCGTGTCGGATAAAAACGCAGGAGTGGCTGGGGAAACGTTGGCGTGGCTGGCCAAACGCAGGGCGTGTTTGTGACGTCAAAACAGGAACTAAACAGTCTGAAGTGATTGCTAGCTAGGAATAAGTCTCGAGCTGCTCAGAAACTGCACAATCTTTTTTTTGTAGCAGCGATGCGATCCTTTCGTTCGCACTTCTGCTAAGATACACTCCTAGAGGGCGGCGGCTTAGCGTTTGCACTGCTGCTAAAAGCAGCTAGCGAGCGAATAACTCAGAATGAGGGCCTTAACCTTCAGGTAAATTGAGCTGTTTTAGACCCTGATTCTGAGTCAGACGCATAACAGCAGCAAGTGCAGACAGCTGCAAATGACAGATTTACAACCTTAGCCTAATGCCGTTATCTTTAAGGCTTCATGCATAGAGCCGCTCCAGCCACCGTTTTCTCTTTCAAGCCACCATTATTAGTTTCTGCACTTGCACCTTCCCCATGCTGAGTGCAAAAGATCCATCACAAACAGGAGTCCCTTCAAGAAACATATGCCTCAGGGTAGAACGGCTACGCACCCACAACACTCCCAGAAAATGGATCTCTTGCATGCATTCGCAAGGCAGCCGCCCATTTCACGGACATAAAAATTCCAACAGCACATGAACCCACATCACGGTTCATATGCATAATGCAGTACTGGCGCAGTTTGCTAGAAATCACTAGATGCGTCTGACTGTTAAATGATTTTTAGAATGATTTACACACTTGTATACATAGACAAATGCGTCATATGCACCATTACTTATACAAGACAGCACCAGTGAACGCACCCTCCTTGCCCCAAATTCGGATGGTCTTATCCCCTCCACAGGAAGCCAAGAGTGTTCCAGAGGGATTCCAAGCTAGGAACCAGCAATGGGAGTCAGGGTGGGCGCTAAGTCGTGTCAGCAAGGTCAGTGTGTCCTTCATACTGGATGTAATCTGTGAAGCAAGGTAGAGGGAAATGTACATTAGCCATGTCAAACACATATGTAACGTCCTCTGTCATTTCAGTTGAACTTTAATGGTCTATATTCCCTATGGCCAGACTCACAATTTCCACCTCAGAATCTTCACAGCCTAGTTTATTCTCCATTTCACCCTCTTCATACCCCAAATTTACACTCCCCAACAGTCAATCCTTAACTACTCAATTACTTCCCCCCCCCCCCCATCATCCTTTTCTTAGGTCCTTCATTTACTCTCCGTGGTACCTTTCCTCTGAGACCCCCATCTCCCATTATCTGTCACCCTCTCCTTAACCCCTCCGTTTCCTCTCCTCAGTCTCATGTACTCACCCCTGTCCACCCTCTCCTCAGCCCCATTGTACTCTCGCTGTCCCCCTCTCCTCAGCCCCCTGTGTACTCTCACTGTCCCCCTGTCCTCGGCCATCCCTAAGGGAGAGTACATGAGGAGGCTATCGACCATCGATGATTCAAAATCATCAATGGTTTATGGCCGATGTAGAATACTTTTGCCATCGATGTAGAACCAGATGATTTCCCTCCATCGATGGAAAAGTACAACCAAATACTTTTCTTTTCTTTTTGTGCGGTGCCAGGACACAGGGCAAAGCTCCGTCCCCCGACAACCGCTAAGCCCCACCCCCGGTATTTTATTGGTCCGCGGACCAGCCAGCACCTTTCAGTGGTGCAAACCATCGATGGTTCACCATCGATGGTTATCGTCGATGGCAACCATCGATGGACACCCCACCGATGGCCATCCCTTCTCTCTCTGTCACCCTTTCCTCAGCGCGCCCCCCCATGTACTCTCCCAGTTCCCCTCTCCTCAGCCCCCCATGTACTCCCCGTCACCCTCTCCTCAGCCCCCCATTTACTCTCCCTGTCACCCTCTCCTCAGCCCTCCCATGTAATCCCCCTGTCATCCTCTCCTCAGACCCCCCCCATGTAATCTCCCTGTCACCCTCTCCTCAGCTATCCCCCCCCCCCCCGTACTCTCCCTGTCACCCTCTCCTCAGCCCCCCCATGTAATCTCCCTGTCACCCTCTCCTCAGCTGTCCCCCCTCTACTCTCCCCGTCACCCTCTCCTCAGCCCCCCATGTAATCTCCCTGTCACCCTCTCCTCAGCCCCCCCCACCCATATAATCTCCGTCACCCTCTCCTCAGCTATCCCCCCCTGTACTCTCCCTGTCACCCTCTCCTCAGCTCCCCCTGTACTCTCCCTGTCACCCTCTCCTCAGCCCCCCCCCCCATGTAATCTCCGTCACCCTCTCCTCAGCTATCCCCCCCCCCGTACTCTCCCTGTCACCCTCTCCTCAGCCCCTCCATGTAATCTCCCTGTCACCCTCTCCTCAGCTGTCCCCCCCTCTACTCTCCCTGTCACCCTCTCCTCAGCCCCCATGTAATCTCCCTGTCACCCTCTCCTCAGCCCCCACCCACCCACCCATGTAATCTCCGTCACCCTCTCCTCAGCTATCCCCCCCCCTGTACTCTCCCTGTCACCCTCTCCTCAGCCCCCCCCCCCCGTACTCTCCCTGTCACCCTCTCCTCAGCCCCCCCCCCCATGTAATCTCCGTCACCCTCTCCTCAGCTATCCCCCCCCCCCCCGTACTCTCCCTGTCACCCTCTCCTCAGCCCCTCCATGTAATCTCCCTGTCACCCTCTCCTCAGCTGTCCCCCCCTCTACTCTCCCTGTCACCCTCTCCTCAGCCCCCATGTAATCTCCCTGTCACCCTCTCCTCAGCCCCCACCCACCCACCCATGTAATCTCCGTCACCCTCTCCTCAGCTATCCCCCCCCCTGTACTCTCCCTGTCACCCTCTCCTCAGCCCCCCCCCCCGTACTCTCCCTGTCACCCTCTCCTCAGCTATCCCCCCCCGTACTCTCCCTGTCACCCTCTCCTCAGCCCCCCCATGTAATCTCCATCACCCTCTCCTCAGCCACCACCCCCTGTACTCTCCCTGTTACCCTCTCCTCAGCCCCCCATGTAATCTCCCTGTCACTCTCTCCTCAGCCCCCCCCACCCATGTAATCTCCCTGTCACCCTCTCCTCAGCTATCCCCCCCCCTGTACTCTCCCTGTCACCCTCTCTTCAGCCTCCCCCCTGTACTCTCAGTCACCCTCTCCTCAGCCCCCCCCCCCCCGTGTAATCTCCCTGTCACCCTCTCCTCAGCCCCCCCTGTACTCTCCCTGTCACCCTCTCCTCAGCACCCCCCATGTAATCTCCATCACCCTCTCCTCAGCCCCCCATGTAATCTCCATCACCCTCTCCTCAGCCCCCCATGTAATCTCCCTGTCACCCTCTCCTCAGCCCCCCCCCCTGTTCCTGGACTTTCCTGGTAATGTATGACTTAACATGTGGTGAAACACCTTTCTTATCAATTAACTAGCTCACCACAGGTGATGGCAATCATACATTACCAGGAAAGTCCAGGAACAGAGCATTTTCTCCCTCATGGAGAGGGTCAGGTAGGCAAGTATGCCCTGTACTCTCTCTGTCACCCTCTCCTCAGCCCCACCATGTACTCTCCCTGTCACCCTCTCCTCAGCCCCCCCATGTAATCTCCCTGTCACCCTCTCCTCAGCACCTCCATGTACTCTCCCTGTCCACCTCTCCTCAACCTCCCCATACACTCTCCCCCTGTTTCTCACGTTACCTGCACACACTAGTTTCGCACCCGCAGTGCATGCCGGCCAGGTCCCTCCCCGCCTGCAGACGACGTCCATACAATTTATCTATGTAACCACTAGAGCCCCAGCAGCCGGTTACACCGCGATGTTCGTGAGGAAGCCATGTTGGATAAGCCAATCACTCTTCCCTGCATAGCATGTGGGCTTCGTAAAAATGTCTCTTCCTGTTACACTCAGATTACTGTACCAGCAATAATAATTATTTTCATTCTGTATTCTGCCTGTGCCCAGCTCGGCTAGAGGGGGCGATGCGAAGGCGGAAGTCAGCTGTGGGGAGGAGAAGCCCAGACACGGGAAGCTGAGGGCCGGGAGTCGCGGTCAGTAACATCGGGCTGGGGCGCTATAGATGGGGCAGTAACACACAGTGAGGGTAAAGGGGTGCTGTGGATGGTAGGGGCAACGGGAGTAGGATGGGGGGAGGGCATAGCTGGGGGAGACCTTATTATCTGTCTGAGCTGTCTTTTATAATGCACCTACAGTCCTACTCACCGCTGTGGCCTATTTTTGCACATTATCATGATTTATTTTTTTATTATTATTATTATTATTATTATTATCATCATCATTACATGGTTACTTCCTCTTCCCTACCAGGCAGAATGGTGTACAGGAGCTGCACCTCTCCTGCTATGTCTGCCTTTATTATAGTCCTACATACATCCTCATTTATCTCATTAAAATGATAGTGAGCTGAGACCTGAAAAGAGGCACCCTGGCTTCAAAATGACAATTATTCTTCAACAATTGTGGTATTATTATCATTTACAAATATGGCACCACAAGGGATCTACAGCTCCTAACAAAGTACCCAAACAAATGAACAAAACAAGAAAACAATGACTTACAGTACAAAACAATGTAGGTCAAATCGATACCTCCCAACTGTCCCGATTTTCGCGGGACAGTCACCTTTTTTGGGACTGTCCCACCCGCAGACCGTAGTGTCCCACGGGGGGGAGTTGGGAGGCTCCTGTCACCAGAGCAGAGGTGACTAGACGCAGTGCGCATGCACATTTGTTAAAATATGGACATTTGTAATGAATTTGCATAAAATGGTTATGTATTAATTATTGTCCAGTTTAGGCAGTACTAATACCTTAAGCAAAATTTTAGCCTTCTACCCCTCCTCATCTCTCACCTCCCTGACTGACTGGCAAGGTGACAATCTAGGGGCGATATTCAATTGATATATCATGCCCGATCTCCCGTCTAAAGTGACGGGAGATCGATATTCAATTGTCCCGTTATTGTGCCTATAGCAGTTGAGTTTAGCTGCATCAAGCGGCTAAACCCGACTAAAGTAATGGGCGCGATCTTGAAAAGTCCTGTTTGGGCGCCCAAATGGGTCACTTTTTGCGCATTTCAGCTCGCCACCCACAGGGGTAGCGAGCTGAGATCTCGCGCCCATGTGCAGAAACATTTGAATAATTGCAGACGGGTGCGATAGTGGGTGGCAACAATTGAATTCCGCGCCAGGAGTCAATTCAGTTAGATACGCGTTTGTGTAAGTGGAAAAATAATAGCCAGCAATTGTTACTCAGCAAGTGAAAGTCTTTACAGGACTTTGGTTTATGGAAAAATGTGTTTCATGTGATTTTCCAGTGTTTTTATACAAGTTTGTTTTAAAGTGGAAAAAATAGGATTTTAATTATCTACCGATAAATCCTTTTCTTGTAGTCCGTAGAGAATACTGAGGTTCCATTTAGTACCATGGGGTATAGATGGGTCCACTAGGAGCCATGGGAACTTTAAGAATTTGATAGTGTGGGCCCTCTATGATCGGTTGATTCTATTTCGGAGTGGGAGAAGGGACCTTATGACGTATCTAGGGGAGGAGACACGTCACCAGGGGGAGGAGCTATGGGCGAACAGGGTACCCGAAAAGTACCCTCGCGGGCTCGCTTCGCTCGCCACGCTTCGGGCTCGGTGGCTCGCTCCGCTCGCCACCTGATTACTAAAGGTAATAGTTGGGGGCGTGGATAGTAGAGGAACTATCCCGCTGGCCTAGCTCCTCCCCCTTGTGTTGTAACTCCTCCCCCAGACGGAAAAGGTCCCTTAGCCCACTTAATTCTAGCATCTACCCTCTATGATCCTCCTACCAGACTCCGTCTAGGAAACTGTGCCCGAGGAGATTGACATACTTTGAGAGAAGGATAGATAAAGATAGTGGTGAGATCCCAAACCATCACACACAAACAGAGGAAAGCTAAGCAAACCCAACTTTAAACAGGAACAGCAACAGCTGAACCAACAATACTTAACCAAGTAACAGTGCAGGAAGAACGAAGCACTGGGCGGGCGCCCAGTATCCTCTACGTATTCCGAGAAAAGGATTTACCGGTAGATAATTCAAATCCTATTTTCTCTTACGTTTTAGAGGATACTGGGGTTCCATTTAGCACCATGGGGATGTACCAAAGCTTCCGAACGGGGTGGGAGAGTGCTGAGGTTCCTGCAGAACTGATTTACCAAACTGAAGGTCCTCAGAGGCCAAAGTATCGAACTTGTAGAACTTAGCAAACATGTTCAAACCTGACCAAGTAGCTGCTCGGCAGAACTGTAAAGCCAAGACACCCCGGGCAGCTGCCCAGGAAGAACCCAAAGACCTAGTAGAGTGGGCCTGTACAGATTTTGGAACCAGCAAACTTGCCGTGGAATAAGCATGCTCGATAGTGAGCCTGATCCAGCGTGCAATTGTCTGCTTCGAAGCAGGACACCCAGCTTTATTGGGATCATATAGGACGCACAGCGAGTCGGATTTCCTGTGACGAGCTGTCCTCTTTACGTATACCTTCAAAGTCCTCACAACATCCAAAGACTTTGAAGTAGTGGAAGTGTCGGTGATAACTGGAACCACAATAGGTTGGTTGATGTAAAATGCAGACACCACTTTTGGAAGAAATTGCTGACGAGTTCTGAGTTCAGCTCTGTCCTCATGGAAAATTAAATAGGGGCTATTGTGAGACAAAGCCCCCAGCTCCGACATACGTCTTGCTGAAGCCAAGGCCAACAGTGTGACGGTCTTCTACGTAAGATATTTTACATCCACCTCCTGTAATGGTTCAAACCAGTCCCATTGGAGGAACTGCAGCACCAAATTGAGATCCCAAGGTGCCGTGGGAGGCACAAAGAGAGGTTGGATGCGCAGAACGCTTTTCAAAAATGTCTGGACCTCAGGGAGATAAGCTAATTGTTTTTGAATGAAAATGGACAAGGCCGAAATCTGGACTTCCAGACGTAGGCCCACATCCACACCTGCCTGCAGAAAAACAGGAAACGTCCCAGGTGAAATTCCACCGCTGAATAAGTTCTGCACTCACACCAAGAGATGTATTTCTTCCAAATATGGTGCTAATGTTTAGACGTTACCCCCATCCTGGCTTGGATCATAGTCGGGATAACTTTATTAGGGATCCCTCTCCTGGCTAGAATCAACCGTTCAACTTCCATGCCGTCAAACGTACCCGTGGTAAGTCCTGATAGGCGAACGGGCCCTGTTGCAGAAGATCCTCGCAAAGAGGTAGAGGCCACGGATCCTCGCGGAGCATCTCCAGAAGGTCCGCATACCACGCCCTTCTTGGCCAGTCCGGAGCAATGAGTATTGCTTGAACCTTTTCCCTTTTTATTCTTTTGAGAATTCTTGGGATCAGAGGAAGTGGAGGAAACACGTACACCATCTGATAGACCCATGGAGTCATCAGAGCGTCTACCGCCACTGCCTGTGGGCCTCTCAACCTGGAACAATACTGCTTGAGCTTCTTGTTGAGATGAGAGGCCATCATGTCGATTTGTGGATATTCCCATCGACGTGTCAAGCAGCTGAACACTTCCGGGTGAAGGCTCCACTCCCCTGGGTGCAGGTAGTATCTACTGAGGAAGTCTGCTTCCCAGTTGTCTACTCCCGGAACGAAGCCCGCTGACAACGCCACAGCATTTTTTTCTGCCCAGAGAAGAATTCTTGACACCTCTGACATTGCTGCCCTACTTTTCGTCCCGCCCTGTTGGTTTATGTACGTCACTGCCGTCACATTGTCCGACTGGACTTGAATGGCCTGATCCTAAAGAAGATAAGAGGCCTGCAGAAGGGCGTTGTATATGGCCCGGAGTTCCAGAATGTTGATTGGAAGGATGACTTCCTGACTTGACCATCTTCCTTGAAATGGCACCCCCTGGGTGACTGCTCCCCATCCTCGGAGGCTTGCGTCCATGGTTAACAGGATCCAGTCCTAAATTCCAAACCTCTGACCCTCGACGAGGTGAGAGGTCTGTAGCCACCACAGAAGGGAGAGCCTGGCTTTTGACGACAGACGAATTCTCTGGTGCATGTGAAGATGCGATCTGGACCATTTGTCCAACAGATCGAGCTGGAAGGGTCTTGCGTGAAACCTTCCATATTGAAGCGCCTCGTAAGAGGCCACAATTTTCCCCAGAAGGCGAATGCATAGATGCACCGATGTCCGGGTTGGCTTCAGGACATCCCGAACCATCGACTGGATTACCAATGCCTTTTCCAACGGAAGGAACACTTTCTGCGACTCCGTGTTCAGTATCATTCCCAGGAATGGGAGCCTCCGTGTTGGCTCTAGGTGAGATTGCAGAAGGTTTAGAATCCACCCGTGATCCCGGTGAAGTCTGGTTGAGAGGCCAATGCTGTCCAGCAACCTCTCCCTGGACTGCGCCTTATCAGAAGATCATCCAGGTACGGAATTATGTTCACTCCCTGCGTGGAGAGACCAAATGGCAGGGCCTGGAACTGGTAGTGACAGTCCTGCAGTGCAAACCGTAGATAAGCCCGTGAGGCGGCCACATCGGAATGTGAAGGTACGCATCCTTGGTATCCAGAGACACTAGGAATTCCCCTTCCTCCAGACCTGAGATCACCGCTCTCAGAGACTCCATCTTGAACTTGAACACTCTTAAGAACGGGTTCAAGGACTTGAGGTTCAGAATTGGTCGCACCGAACCGTCCGGTTTCGGTACTACAAACAAAGTTGGAATAGCACCCCTTGTTGTGTAGATGAAGTGGAACTGGAACAATGACTTGAGTCTGTACCAGTTTTTGGATGGCCTGCTGTAAAGTTATACTTGCCTCTTGTGAAACTGGTAAGCCTGATTTGAAGAATCTGTGAGGTGGGAGCTCTTGGAACTCCAGTCTGTAGCCCTGGGAAATAAGATCTATCACCCAGGGATCCCAGCACGAACTTGACCAGATGTGACTGAAGAATTTTAGTCGGGCTCCCACCTGACAGTGCTCCAGGCCTCGCGGTCCACCGTCATGCTGAAGGCTTTGAGGAAGCAGAGCCTGAGCTCTGTTCCTGAGCACCTGCAGTTGCTGGTTTGTGTGGTTTACCTCTTGTGCCTCTAGAGGCCGTAGAAGCACCTCTGGATTTTCCCTTAAACTTGGCTGTCAGAAAGGACTGTAAATTTGAAGCTGAATAAGCTTTCCTGGCTGGGGGATCTGCTGAAGGAAGATACGTAGACTTACCCGCAGTAGCTTTGGATATCCATTTGTCTAGTTTGTCTCCAAACAAGGCCTCTCGTTGAGAATGTTAGGCCTTCCACGCCTTTCCTGGAGTACACATCAGCAGTCCACTGGCGTAGCCACAAGCCCCTGCTTGCCGACACAGCCATAGCGGTGGTGTTTGCGTTAAGCAAACCAATCTCTTATGGCTTCCACCATAAAGTTCGCAGAGTCCTGTATATGCTGCAGGAGTAAAACAATATCCCCCCTAGACAAGGAATCCAACCCCTCAATTAGGTTACCTGACCATTTAGCAATGGCTTTTGTGATCCACGCACATGCAATAGTGGGTCACTGGGCCACCCCAGCAGCTGTGTACAATGATTTTAGTGTAGTCTCTATTTTACGATCAGCCATATCTTTTATTGAGGCTGCAACAGGGACAGGCAATACAAATTTTCTTGACAGCCTAGAGACTGATGCGTCCTCTATCGGTGGATTTTCCCATTTTTTCCTATCCTCCAGAGGAAAAGGAAAAGATGAGAGCAACCTTTTAGGGATTTGGAATTTCTTATCAGGATTAACCCACGGTTCTCCAAACAGGGTATTCAATTCCTTTGATGTAGGAAAAGTGACGGACTTCTTTTTTTACATTAAAATAACATTCCTCACACTCCTTTGACACCTTATCAGGAATTTGTAGAACATCTCTGATAGCCTCTATAAGAGCCTCTAATCCCTGTGACAGAGTAGCATCCCCCCCCTCCAAATCCACCTCATCCTCCTCCATGTCTGACCCGTCAGAGTCAGACTGCAGCATATGGGCCAGAGATCGTTTTTGCGGGCAAATGGGAGAGGACTGAGATGCTGTTTTGGGGACTGAGTTTCTATTCATAAACTCATCCACAGTCTGTCTTAAGTATTGCGTCTCTTTCTCATTGCGGGATAGTTTTTAGAAATATTTGAGATCATTTCCTTAATGGAATTAACCCATTCCGGTTCAGCCCGCTATTCTGGGAAGGTGCACTGCCATGAGTACCCAGTAGTGAGCCCCCTGGTGAAGAGGAACACTCCGCTGTACAAGAAACACAAATCTTTGCCTGACATAATGTAAATGTGACAGCACACACACAGGAAAAGGTTAAGCACAAGTAACCCACAAAGAGCCCTTCAGGGAGACAGTCATTTGGACCCAGCCCCCACCACGCCCTCATCGCTAATGCCAAGCTTAGCCGGGTCATAGATTATGTACCCTAACAGGGAACTTAGTACACTAATAATCGCTCCCCCCCCCCCCCCCACCTTGCTATGACCCCCTGGTACCGCTGAGGTAATCTGGAGTTACTCCAGAGGAGCTGCGCATCCCTGTCAGTCAGCTTCTGTGTCCACTGCAGAGGGAAAATGGCGCTGGTGAGCTGCTGAATCCTTGCTTCCCAAACTCTTTAGAATCACGGCGCCGTAGAGTATCAGATTTTTTTTCACAGCACCCCTAGGCCAAAAGTTTGTTATTGTGAAATAAAAAAAAACACATTAAATTACGTAAATTGTGTTTATCTGTCATCCTTAGGTTCAGTTGTGTGGTGAGGTACAGGATTCACTTCTGTTTGTCCACATATGTTATGACTGGCAGCCGCCAGCACTGGTTTTGCCTATTACATTGACCATAAATAATTTGAATTGGTCCTGGACCACCAATCCATAGCTCCCCTGCAAGTGTCCTGAGGCACCCCACTGCACTAGATTATTAAATGTATCTTACAGTAAGTAGAAGACCATTTTTCTAGGACTACTGAATTTATTATGTAGCCATTTATGACACTGTATGATTCCCCTAATGACATACACAAAAAATACATTTAAGATGCTGTTGCCGGGATTGTTTATGTCATCAATATTGTGTGACTGTAAATGAGATGTAGATGTACTGTAGACATCCATATTTTAAAAACTGCATTTTCTATACGTCAGGAAAGTTTAGGAGTTAAGTGCTCCAGTTCCATTAAGTTATTAATATAAAATAATGTGTATATAAGTTGTGGAGTATTTGTGACTAATGCCAGATGCTAAACCCCTCTCTCTGTATAATTGTTCTTTCCGGTCTGTAGAGTGAAACCTCTCCTCAGCACCTGAGATGTTTGCTCCCGGCGGGTCCGGTGGCTCTTCCATTCCTAGGAGAAGAGGCCATGGGGCCCATGCCCTTCCTAAACAGCCAGAAAGAAGCCTGGCATCTGCTCTGCCCGGTGCTTTGTCCATAACGGCTCTGTGTACCGCCCTGGCAGAGCCAGCATGGCTACATATCCATGGAGGAACGTGCAAGCGCCAGGAGTTGGGGGTGGCGGATGTGCTTGGGGCGGAGGATCCTGAGCTGCTGATCAGTGAGTGTTCTCCTGTACTGTCTCTGTTCCATGGAAGTTGTATCATTTATATATTTGTGACGTGTATAGAAATGCAGCACTAGTATAAAGTTGCTAGCCATGTTGTATGGCCAATTTTGCTCAAAGCCTAAATGTTCTTTGTTATTCTTCTATGGTGACTTCTGCTTTTACTCAATATTGGGAGACTCCTACTGTGCGGTCTGCCTTAGCAAAAACACTAATAAACAGAATTATAGGTCTGTCCAATCATTGTGGTGTCAGCATTGTCATTGTTGGACCTTTTGACGACATCCTGGTTAGCCAGTAACTAGAAGGGCAAGAAAAACATTGGATTTCTTGCACGCCCCAATTTTAACCAATTAACCTAAAATATGAATTCACTGCAACAACATTCAGACCTGCGTCCTTCTCATACAGCCCCGCCAGTAGCTGAATACAGTAGCCTTCTCAGCCACGTGACAAGTCATTCATAGATAGAACAACTGAACTTGTATGTGAGACTTGATGCTGCTACTGTAACCTCACAGGTTAATGTGGCTCTCTTGTAGAAGCAAGAGCCAATTGTGAAGCCCCTGAATGACAGATTGCTCACCACTGCTGTAGACATGCATTTTCTTGTCCAACTCTGGAGTTAATATTTTTTATCATTGATCTACTGCTAAAACCACCATGTAGCGGATGTTATGCCATATTGCTGTTTTACTGATAACCAGACCAAGGTGAAATATTAACAGTTTATGTTCCGTCCCTTGGATCGTTCTACATTATGATGCTTTGGGGGAGATTCATCAGTGCTTGGAGGGAGAGATGAAGTACCAACCAATCAGCTTCTGTCATGTTACATGAAAAATGACAGCAGCTGTTTAGTTTATACTTTCTCTCTCCCCATGCTTTGACAGATCTCCTCTCCCCCCCCCCCATCCGCCCTTATCTCCTCCCACTATTCCCAGACTTAGGGGTATATTCAATTGAAGTCAAAAACTGCCGTCTGTCGAAAAGATGGCAGTTTTTGACTTTTTTATAGGTCGGAAGGGGTCCCAACCTATTCAATATTTTCGACAAGTTGAAAAATTCGACTTGTCGAAAAGCACATGGATCGGCGGTATAGCTGCCGATCCGCATGCTTGTGTCGAAAACGTTTTGGCCCCCTTTTCGACCATCTCAGTCCGACATCAAAAGATGTAGGACTGAGATGCGGACCCAGAGGAGGAGAGGGGGGAGAGCCGCAGGGAGACGGGGGACTGCCGCGGGCAGCCAGAGGAGATCAGCGCTACAGCACAGCGCTGCAGCAGGATGTCACACAGCCGGGCCGCTCACGGCAGCGTCCTTCCGGCTCCAGCAAGCTTAGTGGAGCCGGGTGGACACTGCCGTGAGGTCGGGCGGCTGTGTGACATCCTTCTGCAACGCTACTGTAGCGCTGATCTCCTCTGGCTGCCGGCGGCTGTCCCCCCGCTGGTCTCCTCTGGGTCACTCATCTCAGTTCAACTTGAAAAACTTCTAAACTGGTCCTTTTCTCCACTGTTTTCACTGCTTCATTATAGACACCTTTAGTTCTTATTGTGTTACAGAAATTTGGAATTAACTGTTCATGATCATCTGTGTACACCAAGTGTCTCTTCATTGCCCAGCTTTCTATGGTAATGTTATACTATTATTATGTACACAAAGATCGTTTACACTGAATATCAAATTCTTTTTTCCCGTATACTTTGCAGAGTTCTGTATGAACCGTCAGACTATCCTTCTCCTTCGCGTCATTGCTGGCTTCTGCTTCCTGGGCATTGCCTGCAGTATGACTGCCTTCTTGCTTGATGTCTTTGGGCCCAAACACCCAGCGCTGAAGATTACACGGCGCTACGCCTTCGCACACATCCTGACAGGTAGGTTTACTGGATCACAACAATAAAACTTTGAAACCTGTTGCGTGAGGCAGGGCTGAAAGCTTCCAGAAGTGAAGCAAAGGAACTCTAGGGTAAACCATGGAAGTATTTGAGACTTCCATAGTCGTTACCGTGCAGTAATGACTGTAGCATTTGTATAACACCGATGCTGCTTACAAAGTGTAATAAATGAAATCAGGTTGCATATTTTATAAATTATGTTTATTATTTACCTCAGAAGGGAAATGAATGTGGGAGCTCCCTCTCATAGAAATGTACTTCTGTACAATCAGTTATGTTCTCTATAGAACCAAGTAATATATAATTAATAATAGTAATAAATCCTAACTACATATAACTAATGGGCCCTACAGACTGGGCGACCCGCCGCCGAGCTGCCCAACCACCGATACGGCAGACGGGCGACTCGGCAGCGGGGGGAGTGAAGTTTCTTCACTCCCACCGGTTCCTTAGCAATGCATGCAAATATGGACGAGATCGTCCATATTGGCCTGCATGCACAAGCGACGGGGGGGCATCGTTCATCGTTGGTGCCTCCACACTGAAAAATATGAACGGTATCTCGTTCATTAATGAACGAGATCGTTCATATCTTTTACTGGTATCGACCAGTGTGTAGGGCCCTTAAGACATTTCTCAAAAAGAATAGTGGGACTTTAAGAAACCAATCTGATTGTATCATTTTTTGAGTTTAGACATTGAATACAAACAGAAGTGCTGCTATGTGCTACTGCACCCTTTTCTCTAACGTCCTAGTGGATGCTGGGGACTCCGTAAGGACCATGGGGAATAGACGGGCTCCGCAGGAGACAGGGCACTTTAAGAAAGAATTTGGATACTGGTGTGCTCTGGCTCCTCCCTCTGTGTCCCTCCTCCAGTTTGAATCTGTGCCCGGACGAGCTGGGTGCTACTTAGTGAGCTCTCCTGAGCTTGCTATAAGAAAGTATTTTGTTAGGTTTTTTTATTTTCAGAGAGATCTGCTGGCAACAGACTCTCTGCAGCGTGGGACTGAGGGGAGAGAAGCAGCCCTACTTACTGAAGATAGGTCCTGCTTCTTAGGCTACTGGACACCATTAGTACACAGGATCTCGCCCTTTGTCATCCGATCCCGGAGCCGCGCCGCCGTCCCCCTCGCAGAGCCGGAAGACAGAAGCCGGGTGAAAGAAGCAAGAAGACTTCAAAATCGGCGGCAGAAGACTCCAGTCTTCAAACTGAGGTAGCGCACAGCACTGCAGCTGTGCGCCATTGCTCCCACATTAAACCCACATACTCCGGTCACTGTAGGGTGCAGGGCGCAGGGGGGGGGGCGCCCTGGGCAGCAATTAGGACCTCTTGGCAAAAGTTGGGCATATATACAGTTGGGCACTGTATATATGCATGAGCCCCCGCCATAATTTTACACAGAAACGCGGGACAGAAGCCCGCCGCTGAGGGGGCGGGGCTTCTTCCTCAGCACTCACCAGCGCCATTTTCTCTCCACAGCTCCGCTGAGAGGAAGCTCCCCAGGCTCTCCCCTGCAGATTCACGGTAGAAGAGGGTAAAAAGAGAGGGGGGGCACATAAATTAGGCGCAAAAACATTATATACAGCAGCTACTGGGTTAACACTAAGTTACTGTGTGATTCCTGGGACATATAGCGCTGGGGTGTGTGCTGGCATACTCTCTCTCTCTCTGTCTCTCCAAAAGGCCTTGTGGGGGAACGGTCTTCAAAAAGAGCATCCCCTGTGTGTGTGTGTGTGTGGTGTCGGTACGCTTGTGTCGACATGTTTGACGAGGAAGGCTATGTGGAAGCAGAGCGGGAGCAAATGAATGTGGGGACGGCGTCGACACCTGATTGGATGGATATGTGGAAGGTTTTAAATGATAATGTTAATTCCTTGCATAAAAGGTTGGATAAAGCTGAAACCTTAGGACAGTCGGGGTCTCAGCCCATGCCTGATCCTATGTCGCAGAGGCCGTCAGGGTCTCAGAAGCGCCCACTATCCCAAATTGTTGACACAGATATCGACACGGATTCTGACTCCAGTGTCGATGGCGATGATGCAAAGTTACAGCCTAAATTGGCTGAAGCTATCCGTTATATGATTATAGCAATGAAGGAGGTGTTGCACATCACAGAGGGAACCCCAGTCCCTGACAAGAGGGTTCATATATATGGGGAAAAAAGGCAGGTGGTGACCTTTCCCCCTTCACATGAGCTAAATGAGTTATGTGAAAAGGCTTGGGAATCTCCAGATAAAAAACTGCAGATTTCCAAACGGATGCTTATGGCGTATCCTTTCCCGCCAACGGACAGGTTACGCTGGGAATCCTCCCCTAGGGTGGACAAAGCTCTCACACGCTTATCCAAGAGGGTAGCCCTGCCGTCACAGGATACGGCCACCCTAAAAGATGCTGCGGATAGAAAGCAAGAGGGTACCCTGAAGTCCATTTATATACATTCAGGTACCTTACTAAGGCCGGCAATTGCATCGGCCTGGATGTGTAGTGCTGTAGCAGCATGGACGGATACCTTATCTGAGGAACTTGATACCTTGGACAAGGATACTATACTAATGACCCTGGGGCATATAAAAGACGCTGTTCTATATATGAGAGATGCTCAAAGAGACATTAGCCTTCTGGGCTCTAGAATAAATGCAATGTCGATTTCTGCCAGAAGGGTCCTGTGGACTCGGCAATGGACAGGCGATGCCGACTCAAAAAGGCACATGGAGGTTTTACCTTACAAGGGTGAGGAGTTGTTTGGGGAGGGTCTCTCGGACCTGGTCTCCACAGCTACTGCTGGAAAGTCAAATTTTTTGCCATATGTTCCCTCACAACCTAAGAAAGCACCGTATTACCAAATGCAGTCCTTTCGATCACAAAAAGGCAAGAAAGTCCGAGGTGTGTCCTTTCTTGCCAGAGGCAGGGGCAGAGGAAAGAAGCTGCACAACACAGCTAGTTCCCAGGAACAGAAGTCCTCCCCGGCTTCCACTAAATCCACCGCATGACGCTGGGGCTCCACAGGCGGAGCTAGGCCCGGTGGGGGCGCGTCTCCGAAATTTCAGCCACAAGTGGGTTCACTCCCAGGTGGATCCCTGGGCACTAGAGATTGTGTCTCAGGGATACAAGCTGGAATTCGAAGAGATGCCCCCTCACCGATACCTCAAATCGGCCCTGCCAGCTTCCCCCTTAGAGAGGGAAATAGTGTTAGCTGCAATTCACAAATTGTATCTTCAGCAGGTGGTGGTCAAGGTTCCCCTCCTTCAACAGGGAAAGGGTTATTATTCGACCATGTTTGTGGTACCGAAACCGAACGGTTCGGTCAGACCCATATTGAATTTAAAATCCCTGAACATATACCTGAAAAGGTTCAAGTTCAAGATGGAATCGCTCAGAGCGGTCATCGCAAGCCTGGAAGGGGGGGATTTTATGGTGTCTCTGGACATAAAGCATGCATACCTTCATGTCCCCATTTATCCACCTCATCAGGCGTACCTCAGATTTGTGGTACAGGATTGTCATTACCAATTCCAGACGTTGCCGTTTGGTCTCTCCACGGCACCGAGAATATTTACCAAGGTAATGGCGGAAATGATGGTGCTCCTGCGAAAGCAAGGGGTCACAATTATCCCATACTTGGACGATCTCTTCATAAAGGCGAGGTCCAGAGAGCAGTTGCTGATCAGCGTAGCACGTTCTCGGGAAGTGTTACAACAGCACGGCTGGATTCTAAATATTCCAAAGTCGCAGTTGATTCCTACGACTCGTCTGCCCTTCCTGGGCATGATTCTGGACACAGACCAGAAGAGGGTTTATCTCCCGATGGAGAAGGCTCAGGAGCTCATGAGACTGGTCAGAGACCTATTAAAACCAAAACAGGTGTCGGTGCATCACTGCACGCGAGTCCTGGGAAAGATGGTGGCATCATACGAGGCCATTCCCTTCGGCAGGTTCCATGCGAGGACCTTTCAATGGGATCTGTTGGACAAGTGGTCCGGATCACATCTACAGATACATCGGCTGATCACCCTATCCCCCAGGGCCAGGGTGTCTCTCCTGTGGTGGCTGCAGAGTGCTCACCTTCTCGAGGGCCGCAGATTTGGCATTCAGGACTGGGTCCTGGTGACCACGGATGCAAGCCTCCGAGGGTGGGGGGCAGTCACACAGGGAAGAAATTTCCAAGGGCTGTGGTCAAGTCAGGAGACTTGCCTTCACATCAATATCCTGGAGCTAAGGGCCATATACAACGCCCTAAGTCAAGCGGAGACCCTGCTTCACGACCAATCGGTGCTGATTCAGTCAGACAACATCACCGCAGTGGCTCATGTAAACCGCCAAGGCGGCGCAAGGAGCAGGGTGGCGATGGCGGAAGCCACCAGAATTCTTCGCTGGGCGGAGAATCACGTAAGAGCACTGTCAGCAGTGTTCTTTCCGGGAGTGGACAACTGGGAAGCAGACTTCCTCAGCAGGCACGACCTCCACCCGGGAGAGTGGGGACTTCGTCAAGAAGTCTTCACGCAGATTGCAAGTCGGTGGGAACTGCCACAGGTGGACATGATGGCATCCCGCCTCAACAAAAAGCTACAGAGGTATTGCGCCAGGTCAAGAGACCCTCAGGCGATAACTGTAGACGCACTAGTCACACCGTGGGTGTTCCAGTCGGTTTATGTATTTCCTCCTCTTCCTCTCATACCCAAGGTGCTGAGAATCATAAGAAAAAGAGGAGTGAGAACAATACTCATTGTTCCGGATTGGCCGAGAAGGACTTGGTATCCAGATCTGCAAGAAATGCTCACAGAGGACCCATGGCCTCTGCCTCTAAGACAGGACTTGTTGCAACAGGGGCCCTGTCTGTTCCAAGACTTACCGCGGCTGCGTTTGATGGCATGGCGGTTGAACGCCGGATCCTAACAGAAAAAGGCATTCCGGATGAGGTTATTCCTACGCTGATAAAGGCTAGGAAGGACGTGACGGCTAAACATTATCACCGTATATGGCAAAAATATGTTGCGTGGTGTGAGGCCAGGAATGCCCCTACGTAGGAATTCCAGCTGGGCCATTTCCTTCACTTCCTACAGTCGGGAGTGACTTTGGGCCTGAAATTGGGTTCCATTAAGGTCCAGATTTCAGCCCTATCCATTTTCTTTCAAAAAGAACTGGCTTCTCTACCTGAAGTTTAGACGTTTGTAAAGGGAGTGCTGCATATTCAGCCCCCTTTTGTGCCTCCAGTGGCACCTTGGGATCTTAACGTGGTGTTGAGTTTCCTGAAGTCACACTGGTTTGAGCCACTCAAAACCGTGGAGTTAAAATTTCTCACGTGGAAGGTGGTCATGCCATTAGCCTTGGCTTCAGCTAGGCGTGTGTCAGAATTAGCGGCTTTGTCACATAAAAGCCCCTATCTGGTTTTCCATATGGACAGGGCAGAATTGCGGACCCATCCACAATTTCTGCCAAAAGTGGTGTCATCTTTTCATATGAACCAACCTATTGTGGTGCCTGTGGCTACTCGTGACTTGGAGGATTCCGAGTTACTAGATGTGGTCAGGGCTTTGAAGGTTTATGTAGCCAGAACGGCTAGAGTCAGGAAAACTGAGTTGCTGTTTATCCTGTATGCATCCAACAAGCTGGGTGCTCCTGCTTTAAAGCAAACTATTGCTCGCTGGATCTGTAACACGATTCAGCAGGCTCATTCTGCGGCTGGATTGCCGCTTCCAAAATCAGTAAAAGCCCACTCCACAAGGAAGGTGGGCTCTTCTTGGGCGGCTGCCCGAGGGGTCTCTGCATTACAGCTTTGCCGAGCAGCTACTTGGTCAGGTTCGAACACTTTTGCAAAGTTTTACAAGTTTGATACCCTGGCTGAGGAGGACCTTCTGTTTGCTTATTCGGTGCTGCAGAGTCATCCGCACTCTCCCGCCCGTTTGGGAGCTTTGGTATAATCACCATGGTCCTTACGGAGTCCCCAGCATCCACTAGGACGTTAGAGAAAATAAGATTTTACCTACCGGTAAATCTATTTCTCGTAGTCCGTAGTGGATGCTGGGCGCCCGTCCCAAGTGCGGACTTCTTCTGCAATACTTGTATATAGTTATTGCTTAAATAAGGGTTATGTTGTGGTTGCATCAGGGTTGATCTGATGCTCCGTTGTGGTTCATACTGTTAACTGGGTAAGTTTATCACAAGTTATACGGTGTGATTGGTGTGACTGGTATGAGTCTTGCCCTGGATTCCAAAATCCTTTCCTTGTACTGTCAGCTCTTCCGGGCACAGTTTCTCTAACTGAGGTCTGGAGGAGGGACATAGAGGGAGGAGCCAGAGCACACCAGTATCCAAATTCTTTCTTAAAGTGCCCTGTCTCCTGCGGAGCCCGTCTATTTCCCATGGTCCTTACGGAGTCCCCAGCATCCACTACGGACTGCGAGAAATAGATTTACCGGTAAGTAAAATCTTATTTTCCTGATGCCAGTTTATTTATATTGTAACAATGTGTTTTAACCCCATCCTCGTCTTTCTTTGGCTTTACAGTTTTGCAGTGTGCTACAGTTATTGGTTTCTGCTACTGGGCCTCAGAGCTCATACTTGCTCTCCAGCAGCAGCACAAACAGTACCATGGCTCTCAAGTCTACGTCACCTTTGCTGTGAGTTTCTACTTAGTGGCCGGAGCAGGTGGAGCATCCATACTGGCCACCGCAGCCAACCTCCTGCGTCATTATCCCACAGAAGAGGAGGAGCAAGCTCTGGAATTGCTTTCAGAGATGGAAACTGACTCTTACCCTTCCGAGTATGACGTCATGAACCCCTTTCAGCCACCTCCTGCTTACACTCCGTAACAAGGCTCTCGGGGAGGGAGCCGACATCACTCATGAGACTATCTGCCTACACCACGTAGAGCACCTGCATCCAAGGGAGAACATTCTGGCCAATCTGGCCTAGATATGGAAACCGGCAGCCATGTTGTCCAGGCAGATGTCACACTTTTGCTTCCCTTGCTCTTTGTTTGGTATATAATGTTATATTTTTGTGAATGTTCACAACTTAGAGATGCTTCTAATCTAATACCGCTTTCACTCCTGATATACAGTTTAATCCAAGATACAAAATTGAATTGGCTGACCCTCTTCACAAAAGGCTAATATCTGCTGCCAGTGTTTGGTTCCTGAAGACAGAGGGTCTTTCTGTAATTGTACTAAGAATTGAGGCATTACATTTCCAATCATTTCATGAAACATAGTGAAAGGTTTGAGGCTTAGGGTACGGAAGAGTGTCAGCTGTAGAAGATAGGCAAATGTAGAAAGGTCTAGGTAGGATTAGTTAGGACTGATAGTCTGTTGAATGATGTGTTTGAAACTCATCTACTCTTGGTAAAAGGGTAACCAGAGACCAGACCTGTTTGTCTGAACCCAGTGGTTTGCAATATTTTAGTGTGATTGGCAAAATCTACTCTTCTTTTCTAGGGGTTTTTGGTTTATTTGGGGTTTGTTTTTGTTTTTTTAGCACCCAGACTTACAGTGTACCTGTGACCTATACAAAGTAGAGACAGCTATTTCAATCATCTGACACCACCACAACATGAGGCATAAAGTGCTTCAACCCTCAGCAGTGTCACTATTTTTTTATTGAATTTATAGGCTGCATACTTCTGGCTATTGGTTCAGTCCACAAGATGGCTGCCTCCAGTTTGAGTAGCTGGCTCACGCACTTTAATGTATGGGTGATATTTATATACCTGTGGTGTATATAGTCTTTAGTTTTTAAGTGATTCCAAAGTGGATATTTTCTTCTGGCCTCCAGGAGCACAATAGGCAGTTACCAGGCAGGCTCTTGGCAAAAGGAGGAAAAAAGAATACCAGAGCATTATTTAACAACCCTGAATCTTCGCCCCAGAAACTATATTTAATTTACGTATTTATAACGTACAAAATGGAAGATCATTCCATTGCCTCCTTAACAGCAGAATAATTTTAAACAAATATTTTGACAAGAAGGGTACATTTTAAATAAATTATTATATTTTAAATGGTTTTACTTAAATAATTGATAATGGGGATAAAGAAGGACATTAACAGAAACCGTTCCCCTGGTAAATGTAGAAACTGTTTTTGCCTATAGCAGCCAAACTTTGGCTTTCTAAACTTTATTTAAAAAAAAAAAAAAGTATAACAGAACCTGATCTACACAGTATCCTGTAGAATATTTTTCAGATATGTCCTCCAGTGTATCATAGGAACCTTTGGTAGGGTGTGGAAATGGGGAAATAGACTTTGCTAAAACAATGTTTGTCTTTGGTTTTGATTATAATTTTCTGTTGGTTTGTGCCATTGTCCCAACGGACATTGGTACTGAAAAGCCTTAACGTAACTTGTTTGATTTGATTGCAGTCCCTGATTTAAAAAAAAGCAATTAACATTGTAATAATTTTATGTTTCTGAGCATGAATATAAATAACCTCCAGTTCATTTCTGATACACAAGGTGGGAGTAGACATATTGAAAACCTGTGGTCTTCTGTATAAATTTATATTCCTCTTAATTTATTCCGTTACAGCATCACCTTTTATATTAAATGTAACTGTTTCACAATAAAACGTACAAAAATAGTTTTTCGTTTTATGTTTGTGTGATTAGATACAGTGTGTGTTGATGTTACAGGATGCTACATTCCAAAATTAGTAAAATACACAGCAACTTCATAGGGCCCCCATCCACTAGTGCGATATGACCAATTTTCATCATTCCGAGCTTTCTGTTTGATGAATCGGATGAAAAGTGTCACATCGCATGTCGTTTTCCTCCAATCCGAGGTGCGTTCCCGTGCTCCTCGGATAGGAGTCGCAGATTGGCATGGCTGCCATGAATATTTATCGCAATCGGAGGAGAAGGTGCACATCAGAATGCATTTGTACACAATCGGATGTGATTCATCAGATGTAAAGAAAACAAACCACTAAGTTGCAAATCGTAATCACAGGACTCCCGGGAAGGTCGGGGGAAAATCGCATCCGATTTTCAGTTCAGATATGTCTCACTAGTGGATGGGGGCCTATAGCGTAACCCAGTGATTCCCTAACCTGGTCCTCAAGGCACCTTAACAGTCCAGGTTTTAAGGCTATCCATGCTTGTGCAAAGATGGTATAATCAAACTGACTGAGGCACTAATTAATTCACCTCTGCTTAAGCATGGATATCCTTAACACCTGTACTGTTAGGGTGCCTTGAGGACCGAGCTTGGGAACCACTGGCCTAACCAATATTAATGAGAAGTCTTTCACGTGACATGAAACTAGTCATATCATAGTTACTAGTGAACTTATAAAGTGCCCTGTCATTAATATTGGTTTCACCCACAAAATGGCTGCCCCCACTGTTCTGAGTGGGTGACTGGTACACTTCTAACAGGATTTTTGAATTGTTATCTTGTTTACATCTGCGTGAGACATGCATTTTCCATAGCTCTGCAGTGCCTGTATAATCGCGTGGGAGGCACTCCTTAAAGTACATGGTGCAAATGCTTGAAAATGTTTTTGATGCAGAAAAGCTTTCATTTTAAATTTAGATTATATTTATGATGATTATACTAGAAAAAAACAAACATTTTGGATCCTGGTTTGAAGAAAATTCCGTATTGCTGTGTGAGTAATGGCCCGTACACACTGGCTGATATATCGCCCCTTCTATTGAACAGCCGATATATCGCGGGGCCGGTGGTCGTTCACAGACATATTGCGTCGGCCCTGTAGCACAGCCGACGGCCAATATATTGGCGCATCGCTGTGTGTGTACGGGCGATCATCCAACCACCCGCACACATGCTGCGACAGCCGGCGGTAATTGACAGCTGAACTGGCACGCCCGCCCAGTTCATGACGTCGATCCCCTATGGATCGGGCAGTGTATATGCACAGCACACTGCCCAATCCATCCATAGATGTATCCGCAGATCAATTGATCTGGAGATATATCTATCAGTGTGTACCCACCTTAAATCCAGACCGTTTTGTATATTCAAATTATTATTATTATTATTATTTATAAAGAAAAATCTGATATTCGTCACTTTGTATTAATTAATCAAGGGGGCATAGGACATGAGCACAAAGAGACAAGTCATCTACATATCCTGACTAAACTGTAACCACAGATCAGAACAAGACAGGTGTATAGGGCTTCCTAGATCAGTCTATTGGTATTTCAGTGTGCAGCTGGAAGTTTATTTTCACATAGCAACTGTTCAGTATATATAGTATCTTAAATATAGGCAATCTCTGCTCCATAGTTGTTGTGGGCATACACCTTCAATCATATTGCTGGCTGCAAATGCTGGGACTTGCTGTTCCCCAGCTTTGGAGCCACTGATAGCATATGTCTATAATTTTCCGTTGCTCAGAATACTTCTGGTTCGACGTCTGATAAAGGCTTACATTTTTCCCCTGCTATTCAGCGTGTTGTTCAAGTGCCATACAAGCTATAGTGCTGTCATGGCTTCCACCATAGAAAGTAATGACAAATACATGGCATCACTGCCAAGATAAGTTAAAAAAAAAAAAAAAAAATCACTCAGGAACTTTAGAGATGCGTTTTTGCAGGTGATGTATGGATTGCACTTGAATACATTTCTAATTTTACATATCCTGCCAGTGCAAGGCTCGTCCTCATTAATGCACCAATCTGTGTTTAATAAGGTGCTGCACGCTATGGTGTCACTGCTGATAGCTTTCAGGTAGAAAAATCCTGACGGTATAAATTGCTACGTATTAATAGTATACTATTTTCTAACTATGGGCCATTAACATCCATGTTCTGTTATGCATCAAATGAAATTGGGCATACATATTCACATGCTTTATATCAAGAAATGTTTCATACTTCCCATGCTCTTTGTTTAGGGCTTACAAAGGCATTCATTCCTCTTTCTTTCCATCTGGGGGACACTGCAGACTGGGTTTATAGGGGAGGCTGAGGAGTAGGCACTAAATAGTTTAGACTATTAGAGCTGAAACTCTGCACCAACCCCTCGCGCCCCCTCGTGCCTGAGGAGAGGCGGGAAGATTGTTAATGTAGGAGTATTTTCTCTTTCTAATTATTCTTTTTGTTTTGCAGGTTGCCCGAATCCCCTTCTGGGATTAGGCTTTTAGGAAACTGCATTATCAC
This sequence comes from Pseudophryne corroboree, assembly GCF_028390025.1. Classification (NCBI taxonomy): domain Eukaryota; kingdom Metazoa; phylum Chordata; class Amphibia; order Anura; family Myobatrachidae; genus Pseudophryne; species Pseudophryne corroboree. The sequence goes on from NC_086449.1 coordinate 150,203,662, forward strand.
AGACACTGGCAGCAGGCGTCTGTCTCTTAATAGCTGCAGCCCGTTCTCTGCCACGGAAAGGGGGCTGTCAGGCACCTGCGAATGCTCCTCAGCATTATATGTTCAGTGAGGAGTTCCTTGCGAGCTGGACTTTGAACGCTGCAGCAGCTTACTCAGAATGGCCAGCTCCTGCCCACTTGCAAGGCCAGTAAGTCTGCATTGGAAGGCTCAGATGCTGACCTCGTCACTTCAAAAAATGGGCTAACACCTCCCCCCCGTCCCCCATCTTCTGGTTACGCAGGCAGCCCTGCCCCCAAACAGCCACAACATGTTGATCATGCCGTGACTTGTTGATCATATAGGACTTAATCTGCACATGTGCAGTCCCACAAACATCGGAGATGTAAGTAATCCAATTGGGATTAAGTACATCTCTGAAGCAGGCCTCTAGTCCTCTTTTTATAAAATATCTTAGAAGTTAATTAACATTCCATTATTAAATATATTTGGCTGGGATACTGGTGAATGTTGTTTCTATACATGAAACCTCTGTAATAATTTCCATGTCTGCTTTATTCCGCCCTGATCCATCTTGATACTGGCCAGTCCAGTGAGAGCTGTAATACCCATATCAACCAACACTCTCACTGTTGCCTAGGCACCACTGTTGTGTCCGCTCCCACGGTGACTGCTTCTGGGTATCCCATTTAGCTTCCAAGATTGGTGGCTATTATGTCCCGGGGATAGGATATGGATCAAGGTTCTCTGATACCTGGCGACAAATGGTGCACAAAATAGGCCTGGTACAAAGGTATTGGTATTCAGAGTTGGTCACATATTCAATTATGCAGCTATAGTTTCCTCCTCTTTATGTACCTGGGTCAGATGCAGCTGGAATACGACAGGAGGCATAGTTTCACTGTAAGTACTAAAAAGACTTGGCTCAGTGTTTCCCCCTAGGTCAAAGGCTGATGGGCTATGGATTTAAGCCAGGAGATCAGAACTTCAGTGTGTGGAAAATGGGTTATTATAATGCTACAGATACTAGCGATCCATCGAAAGTCATGGTAATCGATTAACATCACAAAGAAATGTTTGCTGAAATTTACCATACTAACAAACAGATGCACCAAACGCCCTACATACTGTACAGCAATACATGCGCCATGTTATCAGTAATTGTTAGTGAATAGTGATTATTGCATGTAACGGAAAGGGTTAAAGTCCAGAAATATGTATTGCATTTTTGGAAATAAAACCGATGCTGTTATATGAAGATCAGACATATAGCTGCACAGCTGTTGTACTGTAATGCTTTGCAATGGTGATACGGCAGCATAGGAACAATGATATAGCTGCAAATGCAGTGCTCATATCTTGCGGCCTGTCAGTCTTTGGTCCAGCTTCACCTGTCACAAAGGGACAATGTGGGAGATACAGGGATACAACATTGCCTTCTGCATCCAGAGCAGCACAGCTTCCCACTAACACTGTCATAGCCAATTGTTGCACTATGCCTATACCCGAGCCGATCTCAGCTGCACCCACCGCTGCAGTCATATTTGAACATCTATAGGCTAACAGCAGCATATGTAATTCTTCCTCTGGTGTTGGCTCACAATGTCTACCGTCATAGGCATCCCCTTCTAGGCAGAGAAGACTGCTTCGTCGGTTGCCCGACTCTGGCTTTTACCAGCAAAAGAATTGCACTGCTTGCAGCTGGTACAAAATTTAGCTGCCAGGTTGTTCAGTAATCAGCCTTGTTCTAGCCACATAATTCCCATTCTCTACTCCCTTCATGGCTGCCTGTAAAATGGCCAATCTATTTCAAGATTGGCTTACTAACATTCAAAGCTCTACATAACCAGGGCCCATGGCACCTGACAGGCCAGAAAGGGCATCGTGCCTCCTGCCATCACAATTTTTTGCAAAAACGACATAAGGTGTGTGCATGAGAAAGGGGTATGGCCTTGTGGAACGCCCCTCATATAATTACTCTGGGAGTTTTCAATAATCACACTATGTAATGTTTTGTGGTTAGTCCCATCCATAAACAGTATGCCATGTGCAGTAGTGAAATCTCTGGGAAAATGGATGCCACACCATTTCTCCAGAGTATTGCGCATGCACAATAGGGTCTGTGCCCACGGGCCTCCTCTTCTGTTAATAGTTGTAGGGGACAGTCTCATGATGCCAGGGCTGGCAGTGTACCCACTCTGGCTGCTCCACCTCCTCCCTCCCCACAGCCCCTTCTAAGCCTGCTTTCTCCCACCGCACAGCCCTTCTAAGCCTGCTTTCTCCCACCGCACAGCCCTTCTAAGCCTGCCTTCTCCCTCTCCACAGCCCTACTAAGCCTGCCTTCTCCCTCCCCACAGCCCTTCTAAGCCTGCCTTCTCCCTCCCCATACCCCTACTAAGCCTGCCTTCTCCCTCCCCACAGCTTTTCTAAGCCTGCCTTCTCCCTCCCCATAGCCCTACTAAGCCTGCCTTCTCCCTCCCCACAGCCCTACTAAGCCTGCCTTCTCCCTCCCCACAGCCCTTCTAAGCCTGCCTTCTCCCTCCCCACAGCTTTTCTAAGCCTGCCTTCTCCCTCCCCACAGCACTTCTAAGCCTGCCTTCTCCCTCCCCACAGCCATACTAAGCCTGCCTTCTCCCTCCCCACAGCCCTACTAAGCCTGCCTTCTCCCTCCCACAGCCCTACTAAGCCTGCCTTCTCCCTCCCCACAGCCCTACTAAGCCTGCCTTCTCCCTTCCCACAGCCCTTCTAAGCCTGCCTTCTCCCTTCCCACAGCCCTTATAAGCCTGCCTTCTCCCTCCCCACAGCCCTACTAAGTCTGCCTTCTCCCTCCCCACAGCCCTTCTAAGCCTGCCTTCTCCCTCCCCACAGCCCTTCTAAGCCTGCCTTCTCCCTCCCCACAGCCCTTCTAAGCCTGCCTTCTCCCACCGCACAGCCCTTCTAAGCCTGCCTTCTCCCTCCCCACAGCCCTTCTAAGCCTGCCTTCTCCCTCCCCACAGCCCTTCTAAGCCTGCCTTCTCCCTCCCCACAGCCCTTCTAAGGCTGCCTTCTCCCACCGCACAGCCCTTCTAAGCCTGCCTTCTCCCTCCCCACAGCCCTTCTAAGCCTGCCTTCTCCCTCCCCACAGCCCTTCTAAGCCTGCCTTCTCCCACCGCACAGCCCTTCTAAGCCTGCCTTCTCCCTCCTCACAGCCCTTCTAAGCCTGCCTTCTCCCTCCCCACAGCCCTTCTAAGCCTGCCTTCTCCCTCCCCACAGCCCTTCTAAGGATAGGGCCACACATTGCGGCCAAGCGGGTCCCGTTCAGTGGGACCAGCTTGGCGGAAGGAGACTGCACATGGGCGCCGCCGCCGAATCCAGTTGGGATTTCAGTATAAACACATACATTTCAATGTATGTGTTCACACAGTGGGGCTGTGCCGCACTGTGTTCTATGAAATCCCGCGTGTCACTGGCCATATCCTGCTCTGCGGCATCCCGCAGAACAGGATCCGTGTTCACACAGAACCCTCCTCCTGGCCAAGCGTGTCCCGTTCAGCGGGACCCGCTTGGCCGCTATGTGTGGCCCCAGCCTAAGCCTGCCTTCTCCCTCCCCACTGCCCTTCTAAGCCTGCCTTCTCCCTCCCAACGGCCATTCTAAGCTTGCCTTCTCCCTCCCCATAGCCCTACTAAGCCTGCCTTCTCCCTCCCCACAGCCCTTCTAAGCCTGCCTTCTCGCTCCCCACAGCCCTTCTAAGCCTGCCTTCTCCCTCCCCACAGCCCTTCTAAGCCTGCCTTCTCCCTCCCCACAGCCCTACTAAGCCTGCCTTCTCCCTCCCCACAGCCCTACTAAGCCTGCCTTCTCCCTCCCCACAGCCCTTCTAAGCCTGCCTTCTCCCTCCCCACAGCCCTACTAAGCCTGCCTTCTCCCTCCCTACAGCCCTACTAAGCCTGCCTTCTCCCTCCCCACAGCCCTACTAAGCCTGCCTTCTCCCTTCCCACAGCCCTTCTAAGCCTGCCTTCTCCCTCCCCACAGCCCTACTAAGCCTGCCTTCTCCCTCCCCACAGCCCTACTAAGCCTGCCTTCTCCCTCCCCACAGCCCTACTAAGCCTCCCTTCTCCCTCCCCACAGCCCTTCTAAGCCTGCCTTCTCGCTCCCCACAGCCCTTCTAAGCCTGCCTTCTCCCTCCCCACAGCCCTTCTAAGCCTGCCTTCTCCCTCCCCACCATCCTTCTAAGCCTGCCTTCTCCCTCCCCACAGCCCTACTAAGCCTGCCTTCTCCCTCCCCACAGCCCTACTAAGCCTGCCTTCTCCCTCCCCACAGCCCTACTAAGCCTGCCTTCTCCCTCCCCACAGCCCTACTAAGCCTGCCTTCTCCCTCCCCACAGCCCTTCTAAGCCTGCCTTCTCCCTCCCCACAGCCCACAGCCCTACTAAGCCTGCCTTCTCCCTCCTCACAGCCCTTCTAAGCCTGCCTTCTCCCTCCCCACAGCCCTACTAAGCCTGCCTTCTCCCTCCTCACAGCCCTTCTAAGCCTGCCTTCTCCCTCCCCACAGCCCTACTAAGCCTGCCTTCTCCCTCCTCACAGCCCTTCTAAGCCTGCCTTCTCCCTCCCCACAGCCCTACTAAGCCTGCCTTCTCCCTTCCCACAGCCCTTCTAAGAGCCCTCCTTCTAACACCCCACAGCACTTCTAAAATTGCCTTTTCTAGCCCCACATCAGAGTTTCAAATACAATCAGTAGCGGATCTTGCCACGGGCAAGCAGGACTTTTGCCCGGGGCGCCGGCGCCATCCGGAGGGCGCCGCACCATGGCAAGATCCGCTGCTGCTGTGGTGCCCCCCCGCTGTCCGTTGTGAAGGGAAACTAGACGCTACGTGTCTAGTTTCCCTTCGTGGGCTGCCCGCTGTGAAGGGAAACTAGACGCTACGCGTCTAATTTCCCTTCTTGGAGAGGACCTTCACTGTAATGATGTGCGGTGCGCAATGACGTCATCGCGCACCACACATCCTACAACAGTACAGGGGGCGTAACTGACCACGCCCCCTGTATGAAGCCACGCCCCCTAATGCCGCCCGGGGCGCCAGAAGCCCCGGAACCGGCCCTGAATACAATATAAACTAAATCAGTCTTGATGAATGGCACTGTCTGCATGAGTTAAACTTGAAGGATGATTCTATACAGCGGTGTATAATAACTTTTCAGCATTAATTTCTAAACGTTTTAGGTGGTTCAGACAGTGTCCCTAACTATACGCTAACTCTCCTCTACAGGGATTTTATATGCAGACTCTCTCCAGTCTCTTACTTATGTGTTTTTGCTCCACTCGCGAGTCTTTCACACCTAGAGCATACAGGAGCTGGGTTGAGGATGCCCGGCAATAGGGATTGCGACAGCAGGTAAGCATGGTGGCTTTCACCCCCAGGGCATCCTGCCCAATGCAATGGCATCGGCCACACTACTTGAAGCCCTTGTACCTGATACAACTTCTTGTTCTACACTGCCCCTTACTTGCTCTGTAGGCAAACTCGCATCATTAAACCTACACACTTCATGGAGTGGAATCGTAAGCTAGATAGAAAACAATGACCGCCGGCTGAGATTCCCTTCAATAAGGACGTGGCCAGCCAGCCGACGGCATAAGCGGGCAGCAAGGTGTCCATATACAAGCGGCTCCAGCGTAGCTTGGTATCATCAGGCACAGCGGTCAAGCACAGGTGAGCTGGGAGCTAAGGACAACTGGCGGGACTCCGCACAATTGAACCGCCGGCGGGTCTCCTTCAGTGGAGATGCGGGCAGCCAGCTGACGGCAGGAGTCATATGTGCATACGTCCATATACAAGTGGCTCCAGTTCATGGCACCCTGGGACATTCAGATACAACTGAAAAAAACGGGTGAGAGGTTGTTATCAATCACTGTTGTGCTTAGTGGAAATATACATCAATATTGTCCGGATAAACTAAGCTGGGACGGTAACTTGCTTTTATATGCTAATTGAGCAAACATTGGAATTATGAGACATAGGGGGTCATTCCGAGTTGTTCGCTCGTTGCCGATTTTCGCAACGGATCGATTAAGGCGAACATGCGCATGCGCATGGTACGCAGTGCGCATGCGCTAAGTATTTTAGCTCAAAACTTAGTAGATTTACTCACGTCCAACCGAAGAATTTCCATCGTTGAAGTGATCGGAGTGTTATTGACAGGAAGTGGGTGTTTCTGGGCGGAAACTGGCCATTTTCTGGGAGTGTGCGGAAAAACGCAGGCGTGCCTGGATAAAATGCGGGAGTGTCTGGAGAAACGGGGGAGTGGCTGGCCGAATGCAGGGCGTGTTTGTGACGTCAAACCAGGAACTAAACGGGCTGAGCTGATCGCAGTGTAGGAGTAAGTCTCGAGCTACTCAGAAACTGCTAAGAATTATTTAATTGCAATTCTGCTAATCTTTCGTTCGCAATTCTGCTATGCTAAGATACACTCCCAGAGGGCGGCGGCCTAGCGTGTGCAATGCTGCTAAAATCTGCTAACGAGCGAACAACTCGGAATGACCCCCCTTGTTTCTGAATATCCACGTGTGACTTTTTATAAGAGACTGTGTTACAATTAATAGAACAGCATCATAGAGCTGACTGACAGCATTTTATTCAATTCATTTCTTGCACTGCAGGTTAATATATAAGATTTTCTCAATACCTGTATAGCATTAAGATATATTTCAATAAAGTATATTTTTGGGAGATATTTATGTGCACAAAGTGTATACAATTTATAGATAAGGAATTAAGTGAGCTCACTTGAAAGCTACTCAGCAGAATTTGCTATCCTTTTGCTCGCATGCTGGGGGCCGCCCATCGCTGGGCAAGGCCGCCCAGCATACTGACCGGCGCCTCCCCCCCCTTCAACAAGCAGAAATTGCGATCGCTTCGCAATTTCTGCTTGTCAGCAGAAACTAAAGACAACTCCTGCTGCCACAGCATAGCTGAGGCTGCAGGAGTCCCGATGCCATTTTAACTGCCGCGGCGGCTGCATGTGACATCACGCAGCCGCCACAACCACGTCCCCAACACGCCTCCATTCGTCCGCCTCCACCCACCGTTCGGTTTGCCCCGCCCCCGCAATGCTCCGTCTCCTCCTTGGAAATGGAGCGTTGCACACCTTCCCCCCCCCCCCCATCCCCGCGACCGCCTCTGCCTGATTGACAGGCAGAGGCGATCCCATTTTCTGCAGCCCCCTGCAGAAAGTGCGGGCGCATGCGCAGTACGGGCCCACCACAAAAATTCTGGTTGGATCGCGATTTGCGATCCAACCTGAATTAGCCCCTTAGTACTGATTAGTGATCCCAGTAGGTTAAAAAATTCTGGTATTTCAATTCTTCTCAATTTAAATAAAAATAACTTAAGTCATTTGTTAAAATCTTTGTTTTCTTCACATTAAGGCACAAGCCCATTTTCAGACTACATTCTATGATCTTAATTAATAGCTGTTTTAGATCTTCTTCATTTTCCACTAGCAATGGGGTATCATCAGCATAATGTAGATGATTGGTAAGACTTCCACCAATTCTTACACCCCGCTTTCCTTCATATAGCCCTGAATCTCTGATGATCTGTTCTGCATACAGGCTGAACAGATCTGGTGAAAGGATGAGCCTTGTTGTACACCTTTGCTGATTTTAAACCAATCTATTTCTCCTTGATCTATTCGAACTAAAGCTTCTTGATCTATGTAAACATTCTGCATGATGTTCTGGTATGACCATATTTCTTAATGTTTTCCTGAGATTTCATGATTGACACAGTCAAAGGCCTTACTGTAGTCAATGAAATAGATGTACTGTAGATGTCTTTATTATATAACTTGTATTGATGTGAACAAGACCTATGTGTGAAACGTGTAATCCACCTATGTAGTGCCAATGTGCGCACAGGGCACTATAGGCCCACTCTCTCAGTGCTCTCTCCATTTCATCCACTGTCCATGAATGGAGGAAACTTTTATTTTTAAGCCCTCTCTCATCCCTGATTGCTGCTTATCTCCTTGCAATGTCCAGGTGATATCAAAGCGGGTACCATCCTTAACAGCACAAACCTCACCCCTCTTGCAGCTGTCTTGGATATATGAGGTGACGGACACTGCCCCTAATAATTGCTCTTTCCAGGCATTGGTGGCATTGGAGAGCCAGGCCTTTTGTCTACCTCTGCTCCGCCTCGCTAAGATGACCCCAGCTTTCTCTCACAGGATGGTGAGGGTGCTTCCTCCTCACTCTGGCCGCCGGTGTTACACCCGGATCAGGACACAGGCTCTGTTGGATACCACTTTTCTCTTACGTCCTAGAGGATGCTGGGGTCCATTTTAGTACCATGGGGTATAGACGGTTCTGCAGGAGCCTTTGGCACTTTAAGACTTTTCAACAGTGTGAACTGGCTCCTCCCTGTATGCACCTCCTCCAGACCTCAGTTTAGAAAATGTGCCCAGGAGACTGGATGCACACTAGTGGAGCTCTACAGAGCTTTGCTGGAAAAAAACTTTCTTAGGTTTTTTATTTTACAGGGAAGCTGCTGGCAATAGCTTCCCTGCTTCGTGGGACTTAGGGGGTGTTTTGTTCATAGGTTTGTAAATCCAGTCATCAGGACACAGAGACATGTGAGTTCACTGCTGTGCTGTTTTTATTCCATCACCAACTCCAGACACACTGCACACTGGACCACCCACTTCCCAGCATCCCCCTGGTCCCAGGGACCATCACTGAAGATTCAGGCTTACACATATTAGTAAGGGAGTGTCTACAAATATTAAGCATTCTAATACACTAACATCACATCCTCTTTTCTTTAAAGATAAGCCCTGTACGCTTCAATGCAACAATTAACAACGTCATATTAAGAACATCATCTAACACATTTCAATGAGTCTCTCAGGTCTGCGTATTTCCCTTTTGGGTCTTTCATACACAGTCTGTGTTTCATCGACCATGTTGGACCTTTCTAGAATCGTGGTTTGTTCACTATTATGAGGATCATCATACATGTCAGATGAAGGGTATTCTTCAGTCATGTTGTCTTCATTATGGTTAGTTTGAGATCTTAAATCCACCCGATTTCTTCTTACTTCCGTTCCACGCTCTGTACGTATAGTATAAGATCTTGGTGCTACTTGTGCTTGCACAATACCTTTCTGCACCCAAATACCTTTCTCGTGATCTCTGAGACAGACTTGGTCACCCGATTTTAGATCAGATGAGCTTTTTGCTCGCCTGTCCTGGAACAGTTTCTGTTTCGCCTGTTGACGTTTCTTACTCAGTCTGAACAACGCTGAGTTATGTGTATTAAGCAGTTCATCATGTATCGGGAGATTTGCTCTAATCCTCTTTCCCATCAGCATTTGTGCAGGAGAAAGTCCATTCTGTAAAGGTGTACTGCGGTAGATTAAAAGACTTTTGTAGAAATCTTCTTTACCTTCTTGAACTTTTTTCATGAGACTCTTTACAGTTTTTACTGAACTTTCCACCAACCCATTTGAGCGTGGATAGTGGGGACTTGACGTAGTATGGACAAATTCCCACTCATCAGCAAATTGTCTAAATTCAGCACTGGAAAACTGAGGACCATTGTCAGTGAACACTTCCATAGGAACACCATGCCTTGCAAAGATTGACTTCATGCAATTGATTACGGCTTTACTAGTAGTTGTATGTAGTGTCTTCACCTCAGGGTAGTTAGAGTAATAATCAGTCACGACAATGTACGTTTTCCCATTACAATCAAACAAATCTGCGCCAACTTTCTTCTTGTTCATGTGACCACATCCACACGTTATCTTTGTCCAACAACCATCTAAGAGAGGCTGTTCGTTCAGAGAGTTGAGAAATAAACTTTCCTAAGTAAGTAATCATTCCTAGGAATCTTCTGACGTCATCTTTGTTGTTAGGACGTTCCATGTTCACTATGGCTGATATTTTCCTTGGGTCTGGTTTTACACCTTGATCCGAGACCACGTCGCCCATAAAGGTAAGTGTATTCACTCCAAATTCACATTTGTCCTTGTTTAGCTTTAGATTCACTTTCTTGACAAGTTCCATTACTTGTCTCAATCTAGAATCATGTTCTTCCTTTGTAGATCCCCAGACAATAATGTCATCCATCATTGTTTCAACACCTGGAATATGTTCAAATATCATGTGTATCTTTTTGTGATATACTTCTGGAGCAGACAATATTCCATATGGTAGTCGAAGAAATCTGTATCGTCCTTCTAGTGTATTAAATGTAAAAAGCTTTGAGCTGGCCTCATCTAGCTTCATTTTTCAGAATCCTGAAGATGCGTCCAATTTACTGAACCATTTTGCTCCCGCAAATTGCAAGATGATTTCATCTCTGGTTGGTAGTTTGAAATGTTCTCGTTTAATAGCTTTGTTTAAATCTCTGCGGTCTAGACATATTCTGAGTTGTCCATTTTCCCTTTCAACAATTACTAAGGAGCTTACCCATTCAGTAGGCTCATCAACTTTCTGTATCACACCCAAGGCTTCTATGCGATTTAACTCTTGTTTCAGTTTTTTTCTCAGCGCAAACGGCACTTTTCTACAGGGGTGTATCACTGAAGAAACTTGCGTGTCTATATTTATTTTATGCTCTCCAGGCAAACAACCTAGACCTTCAAACAAGTCTCTGTATTCTGTAAACATCAATTTGCAGTCATCTTCTACTTGTGATGTCACCATAAAAACTTTCTTTAGCAAGCTTAGTTTCTCACAGGAACTTAATCCTAGAATCGGTTGCACATTTTTATCCACAATCAATAGAGATGTTTTAAACTGTTGTCCCTTATATTTCAGTGTCACTAAGCATGTACCTTTCACAGGAATTTCCTCTCCAGTGTACCCTGTAACTTTCACTTTGGCTGGATGAATTTTAGGTTTTACTCTAAAAGTCTTATAGTCTTGAAACGATATTAAATTCACCTGCGCGCCAGTATCAAGCTTAAAGGGAATGACAATCTCGTTCACAGTTAAAGGGACAATCCATTCTTTCTTATCTCTACTGCAAAGTTCAATGCAATCCACAAAGAATTCCTCTGTTTAACAGCATGCACATTGGTTGTTTCACTTTTCATTGTACAGCATTTGGCAAAGTGATTAAGTCTACCACATTTCATGCAGGTTTTACCATAAGCCAGGCACATTTTAGGATTGTGAGCATTTCCACATCTACTACACATTTCCTTATTAGACTGTGGCTTAGACTGCTTCATTCTTGAGAATGGAGGTTTGCTTGGCTCTGTTTTCTGCACTACATGTACATCAGCTTCCTTGTGTAACATTTTGGCTTGAAATCTAGTTATTTCTGCAGATCTACACATAGTCACTGCCTTGTCTAGTGTTAGGTCTTGCTCTCTCAGCAGTCTCTCTCTGAGTCCATTATCAGGTATTCCACACTCAAAATTCGATCTCTAATCGGTGAATCCTTTAAATCACCAAACTCACAGGTTTTACTGAGTGATTGCAGCTCTGTAACATACTGATCAAATCCATCCACAGACTTCTGATCACATGTGAAAAACTTATATCTTTCATATGTCACATTTTTCCTTGGCACAAAGTAATCTTCAAACTTTTGCATTATAGAAGATAGCACCATATTCTGCCCTTCAGGAAACTTAAAACTATAATAAATGTCCAGCACATCCTCTCCTATCACATTTTGGAAAATGGATGCCTTAGTTTTGTCAGCCTCTGTATCAGCTCCACATGCAGCAAGATATATATTAAACCTTTGCTTAAATCTTTTCCAGTTTTCAGACAAGTTACCAGACATCAGCATGCCGGTGGGAGGAGCTAGTTTATCCATGGTTACTCACTGTTTGAAGAGAGGAGCACACGGCAGGCTTTGCAGACACTGAGTATTGTCAAAGTCGAAAATATCATGATGCATACCCCTTGTACTAACCCCTCATGCACATGCACGCTGCTCGTGCACCTGTTCCCCCGTGCAGGCACATACCCGCAAGTTGCGTAAGATCGCTCCGGCGATCGTGCGCATGAGATGTGTAATTACGGCGGAGTTTGTGAGCGTGTAGCGTGCGACTCGATCGTAGCATATTTAACCCAAATAGTGCATTTTGTAGTTAATATTCCCCTAGACCATGTCAGCGAGTATGATTAGTTTAAACTGTTCCTGGACAGAGAGATTTCTCTTTGCATGATAGGAAGGGTCAGATAAAGGTTGGAAGGTGGTGTCTAGTATCCAGCTGTAGGGTATTTTAAGAGTAACATTCCGGTGTTAGTTAGGAAAGGATCGCTTGCTCCTGCGTATAGTTATGTACAGAAGTAGATTATGAACATTAACTGTATTTGCTGTAAATTACACATGCGGCGGGAATCCTGAGGATACCTCCCACCAGAGCAGTTGGGGAAAGACACAGCCCACCTGTTCAAATCCACCTATGACCTTTGCTGTAATGTAGAGACACATCCCTGTGTCCAATGAACAATGAGATTACAGGTACCATTGTATTGTGAATGTATGTTGTGTATATAAAGACCACTGTTGCCTGGCCAGCCTCATGTCTCTGAAGGCTTTCTATCTGAATAGCTGAGGACTGGATTCCAGGTCGCGCATGCGAAAGATTCCCCCACATATGTATATTCTCTGTAGCCATTGTTCGTCTTATTCTCTGTTATTTCTGTTAGATTTCTGTGTTAGCTTGTAGTGTATAACTTGTATTGTTTTCCCCTTTTTCTCTGAATAATCCACGGCAGTGTTAGAGCTGTTGTGGTTTTAACCAAACCCGGTGTTGTGTTTTCACTTTCCTGCAAAGGGCTCTCTTAGCGTCTCAATCGCTCAAACAGCATACACATTGTTAAGGTTTTTAAGCGTTACATCATTACAGTATTTGACTACTAAGGTTTAGAGTATAAGTATATTCTTACTGTGTTTTATTAACAAGGTTTAAAGGTTATCTACTGTGTGTGCGCCCGCTGTGTGTATTCCGTACACTCAGCGCAGCGTGGTCTGGCGGCCATAGCGGCTCCACGGTAATAGTGTATAGCTTTATGTTTTAAAATAATAATTGACATTATCAGTATTACAGCCTTACAGACTTCTGCAAGATTCTTTCACACTCTGAGAGCACTAGCAGTCCAAGTTAAACTTCTTTTGACACCATGTTTTGTTCATATGTTTGTAAATCCAGTCATCAGGACACAGAGACATGTGAGTTCACTGCTGTTCTGTTTTTATTCCATCACCAACTCCAGGCACACTGCACACTGGACCACCCACTTCCCAGCATCCCCCTGGTCCCAGGGACCATCACTGAAGATTCCGGCTTACACATATTAGTAAGGGAGTGTCTACAAATATTAAGCATTCTAATACACTAACATCACAGGGGGGGAAGTAGGAACCAACTTCTCAATTAGTTAATGGTTCTGCTTCCGCTGACAGGACACCATTAGCTCCTGAAGGGTACTGAACACAGCCCAAGCCTGGCCAGCGATCACTCCCACAGCACTGCCGCCACCCCCTAACTGAGCCAGAAGTCTGAAGGCTGGTGAGTATATTACCGGAGTCCTGCAGAGAGGGGCTCCTCCGGTCATCATTGGTGGCATACAGGTACACGCGCACGCTGCGCGCCATGTCTCTCAGCACAAAGGTGCAGTGTGCGGGGGGGCGCGCTCTGAGGGCATGTTTTAAAACCTTACTCTCACTGGCAAAAAGGGTACATACATTTACAGCCACCGATGTGCCATCCCCAGCCAGTATAAATATATAATTGCTGAGGTTGAAGGGCGGGGCTTCTCCTCAGACTTGCCAGAACACTCACTGGGTGCCATTTTCTCCTGCAGAAACTCCAGTGTGAAGCTCCTGAACGCTGTTTCTCCTCATGACAACGCTGATACATGTACAGGGTGTTATAGAAGGGGCAGAGAGTGTTCATTATAATTAGGTCTGTGGGCCTTTTATTGGTATATGCGCTGTGTAAGTGGGTAATATTTCCACAATTCACAATAAGGCGCAGTGTGTGGACTGGGGGGGGGGTGTGTGTGTTGTGTGTGTGTGTGTGTGTGTGTGTGTGTGTGTGTGTGTGTGTGTGTGTGTGATATGTCAGACATTGGGGAGGGTTCCAGGAAGAACCCATTTTAGATACACAAGAGGGTAATGTGGTGGTCCTTCCCTCTCAGAAGGAGCCAGAGTGGGTGAGAATGTTGCAAAAGAATATGTCAATTCTTGCAAAGTTATTCTCTGAGTCTGAACAAAAGACTAAATATTGGAGGCATATACAAAAAGCAACACATAAAGCGCTTAGTGGTTACGCATGAAATGAGTAGGTCAATACAATCAGCATCCCGCAGAGTAGCAGTCCCTTGATGTATATTGTGGAGAAATTATCACGGTTTTATGGCGATCCCTCCAGCACAGTCCAAAGGGTAGTAAAATGTGGGGACTTGATCCAGGTCTTTGTTTCTTCTCAGTGTAGATCCAAGGGAGCAGAGGCACACAGGAATAGACAGCAGCCTTCACCTCTACTCTGCGGGACGCTGAACCGCTTAAACACCTTGAATACATCAGTGGTAACTATTCACGGTTGTCTATTATGTAGGTCCATATGGGATCAAAAGGGACTATTTAAAGGAACAGGCCATTTGAACTCTTTCTGATTCATAATACCATTTCAATTTGGGAGCAGGACTACAAGCAGCAATTTTATTGCAATTATAATTTCATTTTAAATGTTATAGTATTATGTCTTATTAATTTTTTGTCTTATTAAATTCTATTCATTTGATATGTGGATTGTATTGACCTACTCATTTCATGCGTAACCACTAAGCGCTTTATGTGTTGCTTTTTGTATATTCTTACCTTGAGGTCTGACCAACCTCTATTTGTTTAGCTGCTGTGCTGAATCTCCCTACCTAGCGCCAAGATTTAATTACCCTAGGGTAATTTCCATTTCTGTTTAAATATTGGAGGCAGTCTGTGGAGGATGCACTGTTTACTGACCCCTCCATATCATCCACTCGGGTCCCATCCAGTTCCCAGAAAAGGTCTCTGGCCCAGATAATGCAAGGGGACACAGATACAGATTCTGACTCTGACGTCGACACTGGGAATTTGAGAGGGGTAGAACCCAAATTAGCCAAAAGCATACAATGTGTGATAGTTGCTATAAAGGAAGTGTTGGAGTTTCCTGAAACAACACTGGTCCCAGAGGAAAAGGATTATTTTAAATTAAATAAAGGTTGTGACTTTTCCACCTTCAAAGGATTTGAATGCGTTCTTTGAAGAATCCTGGGCTAGCCCTGAGAAGAAATTTACCCTCCCCAGAAAGATACGTGTAGAGTACCCTTTCCCTGAGGAAGACAGGCACAAATGGGAGACACCCCCAATGATAGACACCTCAGTTTCTCTGCTGTCTAAGAAAATAATTTTGCCTGCCCCTGGTTCAGTCCCTTTAAAAGATCCAGCTGACCATAAATTAGAAACAACCCTAAAATCCATATATACGGCTAACGGAATGGTGCTCAGGCCCACCATTCCTTGTGCGTGGGTAGGTAACGCTGTGGAAAAAGGGTCTGACAACTTGCTTTTTAACATAGACACAGTTGACAGGGATGACATAGTCCTAACTCTCGGACATATCAAACATGCTGCAGGTTACTTAGTTGAAGCTATGAAGGATATTGGGTTGCTGAGTTCAAGATCCTCCGCTATGGCGAATTCAGCCCGCAGGGCACTGTGGATCCGCCAATGGAATACTGATGCGGAATCAAAAAAGAATATTGAGGCGTTTCCTTACAATGGAGAAGCCCTCTTTGGAGACAAGCTGGATGCCATGATTTCTACAACTATATCAGGCAAGTCAGCATTTCTGCCTTCCGCAGCTGCTCCACCTAGGAAAGGATTTCATTCTCATACAATGCAATCCTTTCGACCCAAAAAGGCAAAGGGTACCCCCTTCTTCGCAGGAAGAGGTCGAGGAAGAGGTAAAAAATCTACAACACCATCACGCTCGCAGGAGCAGAAGTCAACAGCTACTTATGCTAAAACCTCGGAATGACGCTGGGGATCCCCTGTGGGAGTACGATCGGGTGGGGGCACGTCTACAGTCTTTCAGCCAGGTCTGTGTTCACTCAGATCTGGATCCTTGGGTATTGCAGATAGTATCCCAAGGGTACAAATTGGAATTTCAGGACCTTCCCCCATGCCGATTTTTCAAATCAGCCTTACCAGCTTCTGTTCAGGACAGAGCAAAAGTGCTGAACGTAATACAGAAATTATGTCAAGACAACGTAATTTCCTTAGTTCCTGTGTCACAACAAGAAAAAGGGTTTTATTCAAGCCTGTTTGTAGTGCTGAAACGGGATGGCTCGGTCAGACCAATTTTAAACCTAAAGACTCTGAACCTTTATTTGAAAAGGTTCAAATTCAAGATTGAATCCCTGAGAGCGGTGATCTCCAGCTTGGAGGAAAAGGAATTTCTGGTATCGATGGACATCAAAGATGCTTATTTACATGTCCCTGTTATGATTCCCGTACTCCAGACCAGAGGAGATCTAATGGCAGAGGTCTGAGTACTGGGAAGATTTGCTGGTTGTGGGAGCAGGAGAGCCTAGTAACCCCTGGCGCCCTAACTCCGTTGTCTCGCCCGTGTTATCAGAAATCCCCTGCGAGACTATGGTTGCTTGAGCCCATGGCAGCCGCGTTCGAAGGGCGGATTATGTCTGCCCAACCCCGATGCCCCCTCAGGTCTTAATGGGAGACAAAGGGAAATCCGAGACAGGGTGATAACAAGGGGCCCTCTGACTAAGCAACCAGGCCAGGGGTTACAAGCTAACTAACTTAAACCAAGGTATGTGCGGACTAGCCGCCAGGGAAAAGGACAACCAAAGATCCACTGATCCGTTACTCCTATCCAGCACCGCTGGATACCAGAGTGGATCTGTGGGAGTGGAATCCTCCGCAAAAGCTCCAGAACACAAATAAACTAAATAATAAACAGTAAGCGGACAAGCCGCAACACACGGCTGCGCCGCGACTCACGAACACCACAGGATGTTAAAGGTGCTCGGTCAGACTCCAGGAATAGATGACAAATATCCGAGTACAGGACCACTGAGGACAGGAACAACCGGATAGAGCAGGACTGGAAACTCTCTGCAACTGACAAAGGCAAACAGGAAGCTATCACCGGCGTCTGTGAGAAGTCCAAAGGGTGCTTATAAGTGTGAGCTCCCCAATCAGGAGCCAGACTGGGTCATCACAATTAATGCCGTGCAGCTTGCATGCTGCACGGCCAGCACACCATGATACAATCAGCACATCATGATACAATAAGAACAGACCCAGCAACGGGGAACGCGGCCCGAACGTGGCGTCCCCGTTGCTAGGGTCAGAGCGGCTCCGTGCGCCCGGCGTCTAGCGTTGCCAGGGAGCCGGCGGCTGTACGCGCACGGCGTCCCTGGTTGCTAGGCGCCGGGCCGCACCGACGAGCGGACCCCGGCGCCTAACAGTACCCCCCCCTTGAGGAGGGGTCAAGGAACCCCTAAAGCCAGGTTTCTGAGGAAATTCTCGAAAAAATGCCCTTTTGAGCCTCGGGGCATGAAGATCCTCATCCAGGACCCAAGACCTTTCCTCTGGCCCATAACCTCTCCAATGTACCAAAAAATAAAGCCGACCCCGGGACAACTTGGAATCGAGAACCTTCTCCACCAAGAACTCCTGCTGACCCTGTACATTTATAGGTGATCTCCCCTGAGATATTTTACGAGGAAATCTACTGGACGAAACATATGGTTTCAGCAATGAGCAATGGAAGGTATTTCCGATCCGTAAAGTTTTTGGTAAACGTAACCGGAAAGCAACTGGATTGACTTTTTTGATAATGTGAAATGGTCCAATAAATCTAGGACCCAATCTGGCTGAGGTTTGTCGAAGTTTAATGTTGCGAGTCGACAACCACACCTTATCTCCTACTTTAAAAGTGCACGGCCGCCGGAGCCTGTCAGAAAATCTTTTTTCCCGGAATGCCGCTTTCCTGAGAGCCAGGTGCACTTTTCTCCAAATAAGTTTAAGATGAGAGGTCAGGGCCAGTGAGGAGACAGAGGAATGTTGAAAAAATGAATTAGCTCTGGGGTGAAAACCAAAAACTGCAAAAAATGGAGACACATTGGTGGAAGAATGACAGGCATTATTATAAGCAAACTCCGCCAATGGAAGAAACTCCGACCAGTCATTTTGGAGTTTGGCCGAGTACAAACGCAAATATTGTTTTAGAGATTGATTAACTCGCTCAGTCTGCCCATTGGATTGGGGATGATAGCCGGACGTTAAAGATAACTTCATCTTTAATGAAGCACAAAAAGACTTCCAAAATTGTGCAATGAATTGTGGACCCCGATCAGAAACAATATCAGTGGGCAAGCCATGGAGTCTGAAAACATGGCGGAGGAACAAGACTGCCAATCCCTGGGCAGATGGCAATCGGGGAAGAGCAATGAAATGGGCCATTTTGCTAAAACGGTCCACTACCACCCATATGACTCGGCATCCGGCTGACAGAGGGAGGTCCACCACAAAATCCATGGAGATATGCGACCATGGCCTAAGAGGAACATTCAAGGGCATAAGTTGACCGATGGGTAAAGAACGGGGAACTTTATGCTGTGCACAGACCTGACACGAAAAAACAAACTCTTTAATGTCTTTGGAAAGACCAGGCCACCATACTGAGCGGGAGACTAATTCCAAAGTCTTAGCGATTCCCGGATGCCCGGCAACTTTGCTATCATGAAACTCCGTCAAAACAGTTGCTCTCAAAAACTCAGGGACAAAAAGACGACCAGCAGGAGTATTTCCAGGAGCTTGATGTTGAAGCAGCTTTAACTGGGTAAATACATCCTGTGTGAGGCCTGCCCGAATGGTTGAGGACGGCAGTATGGGAGTAACAGGACTGTTGTCTTGAACTGGAAGAAAACTGCGTGACAGGGCATCTGCCTTAGTATTCTTGGAACCTGGCCTGAAGGTGATAATGAATTTTAAACGAGTAAAAAATAAAGCCCAACGAGCCTGCCGGGCATTCAGTCGCTTAGCTGATTCAATGTATTGAAGATTTTTGTGATCAGTCAAAACTGAAATAGTATGAGTCGCTCCTTCAAGCCAATGTCTCCACTCCTCGAAAGCCCATTTAATAGCCAGCAATTCCCGGTTACCAACATCGTAGTTGGATTCTGCAGATGAGAATTTCCTGGACATAAAGGCACAAGGATGTAATTCAAGGGAATCCGGATCCTTCTGAGATAGGATAGCCCCCACTCCAACCTCCGAGGCATCAACCTCAACAATGAAAGGCAATTCTGGGTTGGGATGTCTGAGGACAGGGGCTGAGACAAAGGCTTGTTTCAAGGCCTGAAAAGATAACTCAGCTTCACGTGACCAATTGGTAGGATCTGCTCCCTTCTTAGTTAGTGCCACAATGGGAGCAACTAGGTCAGAGAAAGAGTGAATAAATCTTCTATAGTAGTTCGCAAACCCTAAAAAGCGCTGAATTGCTTTTAAGTTGGTGGGTTGCGCCCAACTAAGGATGGCTTGGAGCTTCTTTGGTTCCATACAGAATCCCCGAGGGGAAATAATGTACCCTAAAAAGGATACCTCCGTAACATGAAATTCACACTTCTCCAGCTTGGCATACAGGTGATTTTCACGTAATTTTTTTAGAACTTGACGCACCTGGGTAACATGTTGTTCTACAGAATCAGAATATATCAAAATATCGTCTAAGTAGACTACAACGAACCTTCCAAGAAATTCACGGAGCACATCGTTAATGAGATCCTGGAAGACTGCCGGAGCGTTAGACAGGCCAAATGGCATGACCAGATACTCATAGTGGCCTGACTGAGTACTGAATGCCGTTTTCCACTCATCCCCTGACTTGATTCTGATGAGGTTATATGCTCCTCTCAGGTCAATCTTAGAAAAAATCACAGCCGAAACGTAGCTGATCAAAGAGGACAGAGATCAGCGGCAGAGGGTAAGTATTCTTTACTGAGATTTTATTCAAAGCTCTAAAATCAATGCAGGGTCTGAGAGAACCATCCTTCTTCTCTACGAAGAAGAAACCTGCACTTAAAGGGGATTTGGATGGCCTGATAAATCCTTTCCCAAGGCTTTCTTTCACATACTCATTCATGGCCACAGTTTCAGGACCAGACAATGCATATAACCTTCCTTTAGGCAACGTGGCACCAGGAATTAGCTCAATGGCACAATCATAAGGCCTATGGGGAGGCAGAATATCCGCATTGCCCTTGGAAAATACATCAACAAAATCCTGGTATTCCACAGGAATGGGTGCGGGAACGGCGGCAGCTACTCGGATAGGAAGCGTAATACATTCTTTATTACAGATGGTACCCCATTGTAAGATCTCCCCCGACTGCCAATCAATGATGGGATTATGAAAGGCCAGCCAAGGGTGACCCAGAACCACAGGAACTGCTGGACAATGGGTAAGGAAAAACTCAATCTTTTCAGAATGTAGAGCTCCTACCGAAAGTAAAACAGGAGGTGTACAGAGAGAAATAACCCCATTGGACAAGGGACTCCCATCTAAACCATGCATGGTGACACACCTACCCAAGGTTAACTGAGGAATACCTAAGGCCTTGGCCCATGTTAAATCCATAAAGTTCCCTGCAGCTCCACTGTCCACAAAAGCAGAGACCGAGGAACAGAGGCTGCCAAAGGAAACTTTAGCAGGAACTAACAGTGAATTATTTGAGGAGATAAGCTGCAGACCAAAGTGAACCCCCTCACAACTCACTTGGTCGGGAAGTTTCCCGACTTGTTCGGACAACTACGGGCAAAATGTCCCTTACCTCCACAGTATAAACAAAGACCAGAATTTTGCCTCCTGGTTCTTTCTTCAGGAGACAATTTGGAGAGACCTATCTGCATAGGCTCCTCCATGTCCACAGGGATGGAAAAAACACAAGGAGTAGACCCGACAGACGCTCCTTTTTCAGCCCTCCGCTCTCTGAGCCGACGATCTATCTTAATAGAGAGCTCCATGAGTTTATCGAGAGTCTCAGGAGCGGGATACTGAAGGAGACTGTCTTTAATAGATTCAGATAAGCCGAGGCGAAACTGACTGCGCAGGGCTGGGTCATTCCATCCACAGTCGTTCGACCAACGGCGAAACTCCGTACAATAAATCTCTGCGGGATTCCTACCCTGTCTGAGAGCACGCAACTGACTCTCAGCGGACGCCTCTCTATCAGGGTCGTCATACAGTAGCCCTAACGATTTTAAAAAGGCGTCTACAGACAATAAGGCTGGATCGTCTGTCTTTAAACCAAAAGCCCAGGTCTGAGGATCCCCCTGAAGCAGAGAAATAATAATTCCAACCCGCTGAGCCTCCGTACCTGAGGAGACTGGTCTTAAACGAAAATAAAGTTTACAAGACTCTTTAAAATTAAAAAACTGTTTTCTATCCCCAGAAAAACGGTCAGGCAGATGCATCTTTGGTTCAGGAATGACCCTCGGGGAAGTCCGTAACAGATCTTCCTGTGACCTCACCCGGAGGGACAGATCCTGAACCATCTGAGTAAGTTCTTGAATCTGACTAACTAGAAGCTGGCCAGGATTTGGCCCAACACCGGTGGGATTCATGAGGCCGACAAAAATCTCCCAACTGAATAAGTAAAAAAAAATCAACTCCTGTTAATTTTAATTTTTTTTTTTTTTTGTCTGGCCGGTGATAATGTTATGATTCCCGTACTCCAGACCAGAGGAGATCTAATGGCAGAGGTCTGAGTACTGGGAAGATTTGCTGGTTGTGGGAGCAGGAGAGCCTAGTAACCCCTGGCGCCCTAACTCCGTTGTCTCGCCCGTGTTATCAGAAATCCCCTGCGAGACTATGGTTGCTTGAGCCCATGGCAGCCGCGTTCGAAGGGCGGATTATGTCTGCCCAACCCCGATGCCCCCTCAGGTCTTAATGGGAGACAAAGGGAAATCCGAGACAGGGTGATAACAAGGGGCCCTCTGACTAAGCAACCAGGCCAGGGGTTACAAGCTAACTAACTTAAACCAAGGTATGTGCGGACTAGCCGCCAGGGAAAAGGACAACCAAAGATCCACTGATCCGTTACTCCTATCCAGCACCGCTGGATACCAGAGTGGATCTGTGGGAGCGGAATCCTCCGCAAAAGCTCCAGAACACAAATAAACTAAATAATAAACAGTAAGCGGACAAGCCGCAACACACGGCTGCGCCGCGACTCACGAACACCACAGGATGTTAAAGGTGCTCGGTCAGACTCCAGGAATAGATGACAAATATCCGAGTACAGGACCACTGAGGACAGGAACAACCGGATAGAGCAGGACTGGAAACTCTCTGCAACTGACAAAGGCAAACAGGAAGCTATCACCGGCGTCTG
Source organism: Pseudophryne corroboree (assembly GCF_028390025.1). NCBI lineage: Eukaryota > Metazoa > Chordata > Amphibia > Anura > Myobatrachidae > Pseudophryne > Pseudophryne corroboree. Next base: position 150,226,070 of record NC_086449.1, read on the forward strand.
TGAGAAGTCCAAAGGGTGCTTATAAGTGTGAGCTCCCCAATCAGGAGCCAGACTGGGTCATCACAATTAATGCCGTGCAGCTTGCATGCTGCACGGCCAGCACACCATGATACAATCAGCACATCATGATACAATAAGAACAGACCCAGCAACGGGGAACGCGGCCCGAACGTGGCGTCCCCGTTGCTAGGGTCAGAGCGGCTCCGTGCGCCCGGCGTCTAGCGTTGCCAGGGAGCCGGCGGCTGTACGCGCACGGCGTCCCTGGTTGCTAGGCGCCGGGCCGCACCGACGAGCGGACCCCGGCGCCTAACAGTCCCATCTACCAGCCGCATCAGGCATACCTGAGGTTTGCGGTGCAGGACTGCCACTACCAGTTCCAAACATTGCCTTTCGGGCTCTCCACGGCTCCGAGAATATTCACCAAGGTGATGGCGGAGATGATGGTTCTTCTTCGCAAGAAAGGAGTCAAAGTCATCCCATACTTGGACAATCTCCTCATAAAAGCGAGATCCAGGGAAAACTAGTGCAGAACATTGAACTTTCCCTGACGGTTCTTTAACAGCACGGTTGAATCATAAACCTTCTAAAATCACAATTGGAACCCACAATGAGGTTATCATTTCTGGGAATGATATTGGATACGGAAGCACAGAAAGTATTCCTACCAGTGGAAAAGGCTCTGGAGATCCAGAGGATGGTCAAACAAGTTTTAAAACCAGCACGTGCATAGATTCATCAGTGCATCCGCCTGCTGGGGAAGATGGTAGCAGCCTACGAGGCTCTACAATTTGGCTGATTCCACGCCAGGGTGTTCCAATGGGACCTACTGGACAAGTGGTCCAGATCGCACCTACACATGCACCAGAGGATAATCCTGTCAACAAAAGCCAGTATTTCACTCTTGTGGTGGCTTCAAAGTTCTCACCTCCTGGAGGGACGCAGGTTCGGGATTCAGACTTGGATCCTGGTGACCACAGATGCAAGCCTCCGAGGTTGGGGAGAAGTCACGAAAGGGGAAAGCTTCCAAGGACGATGGTCAAGTCAAGAAGTACTCCTTCACATAAACATTCTGGAATTGAGAGCTGTGTACAACAGCCTTCATCAAGCGGCACACCTTCTTCAAGGTCGTCCCATACAGATCCAGTCAGACAATGTAACGGCAGTAGCTTACATAAACCGCCAGGGCGGAAAAAAAGCAGAGCGGCAATGGCAGAGGTGACGAAGATACTCCTCTGGGCAGAAAGACATGCAAAAGCTCTGTCGGCAATTTTCATTCCGGGAGTGGACAACTGGGAAGCAGACTTCCTCAGCAGACACGATCTCCACCCAGGAGAATGGGGCCTCCACCCAGAAGTCTTTGCAGAGGTAGCATATCATTGGGGCGTTCCTCATTAGATATGATGGCATCACGTCTTAACAGAAGCTTCAGAAATATTGTTCCAGGTCGAGAGACCCACAAGCAATAGCAATGAATGCACTGGTGACCCAATGGGTGTTTCAGTCGGTGTATCTGTTCCCTCCACTTCCACTAATACCAAAAGTTCTCAAGATCATCAGAAGAACAAGGGTTCAAGCAATTCTCATTGCTCCAGACTGGCCAAGGAGGGCTTGGTATCCAGATCTTCAGGAGTTATTACTGGAAGATCCTCAGCCTCTTCCTCTTCCTCTTCACGAGGACCTGCTTCAGCAGGGGCCCTTTGTTTATCAAGACTTACCGCGGCTGCGTTTGACGGCATGGCTGTTGAGTGCCAGATCCTAGCCCGTAAGGGTATTCCCAATGAAGTCATTCCCACACTTATTCTGGCCAGGAAAGGGGTAACGTCCAAACATTACCATCGTATTTGGAGAAAATATGTATCTTGGTGTGAATCCAAGAAGTCTCCTGCGGTGAAGTTTAAATTAGGACGTCTTCTCCTATTTCTACAGGCGGGTGTGGATGCTGGCTTGAGATTAGGGTCTATCAAGGTCCAAATTTCAGCCTTGTCCATTTTCTTTCAGAAACAGTTGGCTTCCCTTCCTGAGGTCCAGACATTCGTGAAGGGGGTTCTGCGCATCCAACCTCCCTTTGTGCCTCCTGCGGCGCCATGGGATCTTAATGTGGTGTTGCAGTTCCTTAAATCGGACTGGTTTGAGCCTCTACAAGAGGTAGAGTTGAAGTTTCTCACTTGGAAAGTGGTCATGCTGTTGGCCTTGGCCTCAGGCAGACGAGTGTCTGAATTATTGGCTCTGTCTCAGAAGAGTCCTCTTTTGATTTTTCATGAAGATAAAGCTGAACTGCGGACGCGTCAGCATTTTCTTCCAAAGGTTGTGTCTTATTTCCATATCAACCAACCTGTGGTGGTGCCAGTGGCTTATGACACCTCAGCCGTTTCAAAGTCCTTGGATGTCGTCAGAGCGTTGAGGACTTATGTTGCAAGAACGGCTCGGATAAGGAAAACAGAATCTTTGTTTGTCCTCTATGACCCCAACAATATTGGGGGTCCTGCTTCTAAGCAGACTATTGTGCGCTGGATCAGAGGTACCATTCAGCACACTTATTCCACGGCAGGATTGCCGTTACCGAGTTCGGTAAAGGCCCACTCTACAAGGAAAGTGTGTTCTTCCTGGGCGGCTGCCCGGGGTATCTCAGCATTGCAAATTTGCCGAGCAGCTACTTGGCCAGGGGCAAACCCGTTTGCTAAGTTTTACAGGTTTGACACCTTGGCTGCTGACAGTCCTGCAGGAACATTAGCACTTCCCCGCCCGTACTGGGAGCTTTGGTACATCCCCATGGTACTAAAATGGACCCCAGCATCCTCTAGGACGTAAGAGAAAATAGGATTTTAATTACCTCTAAATCCTTTTCTCGTAGTCCGTAGAGGATGCTTGGCGCCCGCCCAGTGCTCATTTTTCCTGCTAATTACGTTTTGTCTTTTTACACAGGTTCTCATGTGTTAAGATGTTTTACAGCAGTTGCTGTTATGTTATGCATGCACGTTAGCATGGGTTATGTTAAACGCCATGTTAGGCAACATGTTTTTGGTATGGTGTGAGCTGGTGTGAATCTCGCCACTAGTTTAATGTATATTCTTCTCTCGAAGTTGTCCATCTCCTCGGGCACAGTTCCTATACTGATGTCTGGAGGAGGGGCATAGAGGGAGGAGCCAGTTCACACTGTTGAAAAGTCTTAAAGTGCTGAAGGCTCCTGCGGAACCGTCTATACCCCATGGTACTAAAATGGACCCCCAGCATCCTCTACGGACTACGAGAAAAGGATTTATCGGTAGGTAATTAAAATCCTATTTAACACCTTTCAGCGGAGATTGCCAGTACACACTGGCACGATGTTAATGAAGAACGGAACAACCATATTCAGTCCTTCTTTGGCATAAACAAGGACGGTAGCGACAGACGCTAGGTTTTTTATGTGCAACACATCAAACCTGGCATCCATCGCTAGCGACCGCGGGAGCGCGCAATCCTTGGTACACACTGAGCAATGTAAGTGATGTGTCATTTCAAAGCAGCATTTTGGAACGACATCGCTTCAGTGTATACCCATCTTTAGACTTGATGATTACATGCATACTAGGTGATTCATCGCGCCCTACGGGCGCTCTTCACACCGTCGTTAGGGGCTACGCCCCGTTAACCTCTGCACGCCTTTGAACATACGCAGGGTGGTAGATAACAGAATCAGAAACACAGGGCAGTATAGAGGGGATACAGAAATGGTGTCCGGTTGAGATAAGATAGAGAGGCGTAGGGGGGAGAAAGGGAATGTACAGAAACGCTGTGCGATCGGTAAAGGATAGGGAGAGTCAGGGTGGTAGGGAGAGGATAAAGAGAGGCAAGGGGTTAGAGAGAAAATACAGTTGCAAGAGGCTACGACCCATTATCCCCTGCACGGGCTTCAGCTGTGCTATAATTGTTATTAGATGGAGTATTACCTGATTTTTTTTTATGGCAGTGGGTTAATATTGTAAGGGGGGAGGGCGTGCGAGGGGGCGTAGGCCTTTGTGAGGGCGTGCAGAGTGGCCGCAGGGCACAATGAATAACATAGTGTATTATATACTGCTAGTGTCTGCATTATTATCACAACTGAGGGCCTGAGCTGATGGGAGGCAGCCTCAGTTGTAGGGGCTGAGATGTAACGGAACCTGGGAGGTTGCATCAGACCCCTAGACATGTAAGTAACATGTAGAATAACTGCCCGAAGGCGTGACCACGACAACCAGGATAAAAGTCAATGATGTTTATTATGACATACTCCGTAACACAGCAGCAAATAAGAAAACATAAAACTCAGCAGGGAAATAATACAGTTCCTGGGTACTACAGGGTGGCAAGGGCCACAGGGCTCTGGTAGTATGAGATAGTTCTTATAATCTTCTAGTTGGAAAGTCCTTACCAGGCCCGACTGTAGCAATGGAGATAGCCCAGGATCGTACCAGCTGGTGTACCAGGAAGAGCTGGGCTGCTGTGGATAAAACGGCTGCTGTGGATACTGGCTGGAACCAGACTGATGTTGGCACGGAGTGGATACTGGCTGGAACCAGTTAAATAATAAATGTAGCTTGAGAGCGATGAAATATGAAATGATATATGGAGCTTGAGAGCGGTGAAATAATAATACCGGTGATAAATGGTAATCTGTAGAAAAGGGTACCGGCACTTTAAGAAGAGCTGATCTCTGCTGGAAGCTGATTGCTGTAAGCAGGTGGATCTATAGCTGGAAGCAGATGAATCCAAATGGATAGGAGAGTCAGGCTACACCGCAGGTGGAAATGCTGGTGCGGGTCTCTTTAGTGGAAGTGTGGAGATAGGAGCTGGAACCTGGAAAACAACCACAGGAGAGAGACAAACTGGAACTAGGTTTGACAACCAAAGCACTGACGCCTTCCTTGCTCAGGCACAGATTACTTATACCTGCAGCAAGGAAGGTATTGGCTAGGCAATTATGCAGATTAACATTGCAAACAGCAGATTGGTGGAAATGAACAGATGACAGAATCCAAGATGGCTGCGCCCATGCAGACACTTGGAGGGAAGTTTGGTTTGTAATCCATGTGGGAATTAAAACAGTAATGGCGGCGCCGGCCACAGGAGACAGGAGACGCCAGACTGATAAGTACACATTTAACCACTCGGGCACAGCGGAGGCCGCGGCTGACGTAATCACCACTCTGACATTCTGCATGTAGAAACTCAGGAACAGCGGCGGAGGCCGCGGGAGATGCCATTCCGGATGTAACAGGCGTTGCGGTGACCGCGTCTCAGAGTGACAGGAGAGGAGGCAGGAATGTGGACATCAGTATAACAGATGGGATCCGGTCCTGGAACGCTGAGCCAGCCTTAGGAGGCATCTGAAGGGTAAGTAATGGCGTCCAGATACCCGGATCGTGACAGCACCCCCCCCCCCTTTTGGAGTGGCCCCAGGACACTTCTTTGGCTTTTGAGGAAACTTGGAATGGAATCTCCGGACCAAGGCAGGAGCATGGACATCAGAAGCATTGGTCCATGAACGTTCCTCAGGGCCATAACCCTTCCAGTCAATAAGATACTGTAGTTGACCGTAACGGTGACGTGAGTCCAGGATCTTGGCCACTTCATACTCAACGCCTCGTTGAGTTTGGACTTTCGGAGTTGGAGGAAGTGAGGAATGAAACCGATTCAGGATCAGCGGTTTCAACAGGGAAACATGGAATGTCCTGGGTATTTTTAAGAAGGGAGGTAACTGAAGTCTGTAAGCAACAGGATTGATGACTTGCTCAATTTTGAAAGGACAAATGTAGCGAGGTGCAAACTTCATACTGGGAACTCTTAACCTCAAATTCTTTGTGGATAACCATACCCGATCACCCACCTTGAGAGCAGGAACCGCTCTACGCTTCTTGTCCGCAAACTTCTTATACCTGAACGATGCCTTGAGCAGAGCTGCTCGTACACTCTTCCAGTTGTTTGCAAACTGATGCAAGGTGATATCCACTGCTGGAACAGAAGTTGCTGGGAGCGGTTGGAATTCAGGGACTTTAGGGTGGAATCCAAAGTTGGTGAAGAATGGTGTTGAAGAAGATGAGGAATGATACTGATTGTTATGACAGAACTCGGCCCAGGGAAGTAATTGAACCCAGTCATCTTGAGAGGAAGACACATAGATGCGGAGGAAGGCCTCCAAGTCCTGATTCACCCTCTCAGTTTGACCATTGGTCTGAGGATGGTAAGCCGTGGAAAACTTTAGTTTGACTTGGAGGACTTGACATAAACTTCGCCAGAATTTGGCTGTGAATTGAACTCCTCGATCTGAGATAATTTCTTCAGGCAGACCGTGGAGTCGGAAGATCTCTTGTATGAACACTTGAGCCAACTTGGAAGCTGACGGAAGACCGGTGAGAGGAATGAAGTGTGCCATCTTGGTGAACCGGTCAACTACCACCCAGATGGTATTGAACTTGTTGCACATGGGTAAGTCTGAAATTAAATCCATCGACAGATGGGTCCATGGTCGACGGGGAACGGATAGTGGAACCAGTTGCCCCGCAGGCGACTGGCGGGATACTTTATGTTGGGCACATTTTGGGCAAGATGCAATAAACTCCATGACGTCCTTTCTCAGAGTTGGCCACCAATAGGACCTAGAGATAAACTCCAGGGTTTTTTGGATACCTGTATGTCCGGCAAAACGGGAAGCATGGGCCCAATGCATGAGCTTCTTCCTCAGTACCGGCTTCACAAAACTTTTCCCTAGTGGGGGCGTAGAGTCCATCCCTACCGTGGAGAACGCCAACGGATTGATAATAGGATGCTTGTCTGAAGACTCTGAGTCATTTTCTTGCTCCCATGAGCGGGAAAGGGCATCGGCCTTGCGATTCTGAGAGCCCGGACAGAACTGGAGTTTAAAGTCGAACCTGGAAAAGAAAAGTGCCCATCTGGCCTGACGAGGGTTGAGACATTGGGGTAAATTTACTAAGCTCCCGATTTTGACCGAGATGCCGTTTTTTCATCAAAGTGTCATCTCGGTAATTTACTAAGCAATAATCACGGCAGTGATGAGGGCATTCGTAATTTTTTGCAAGTCCAAGAAAAAAATTACGAATGAATACACCATCGGTCAAAACACGGCTGTTTAAGTATGAATCTCGGTAATTTACTAAGAAGTGCAAAGCAAAAAACAAACAAACACTGCCGTGAAAAATTACAACTCGTAAAAAAGTGCTACAAAAAAACAGACCTGCTTTTTTTTCCCGTGATTGGATAGGCATGCAGGGATCCATGAGATCCGTGCATGTATATCAGTGGGAAGGGGTGGGAAAGTTGTTATTTTATTAAAAAAAATTGCGTGGGGTCCCCCCTCCTAAGCATAACCAGCCTCGGGCTCTTTGAGCCGATCCTGGTTGCAGAAATATGGGGAAAAAATTGACAGGGGTTCCCCCATATTTAAGCAACCAGCATCGGGCTCTGCGCCTGGTCCTGGTTCCAAAAATACGGGGGACAAAAAGAGTAGGGGGTCCCCCGTATTTTTAAAACCAGCACCGGGCTCCACTAGCTGGACAGATAATGCCACAGCCGGGGGTCACTTTGATATAGTGCCCTGCGGCCGTGGCATCAAAAATCCAACTAGTCACCCCTGGCCGGGGTACCCTGGGGGAGTGGGGACCCCTTCAATCAAGGGGTCCCCCCCCCAGCCACCCAAGGGCCAGGGGTGAAGCCCGAGGCTGTCCCCCCCCATCCAATGGGCTGCGGATGGGGAGGCTGATAGCCTTTTGTGATAATGAAAAGATATTGTTTTTAGTAGCAGTACTACAAGGCCCAGCAAGCCTCCCCCGCATGCTGGTACTTGGAGAACCACAAGTACCAGCATGCGACGGAAAAACGGGCCCGCTGGTACCTGTAGTACTACTACTAAAAAAATACCCAAAAAAAGACAACACACACACACCGTGAAAGTAAAGATTTATTACATACATGCACACAAACATACATACATACTTACCTTATGTTCACACGCAGGTCGGTCCTCTTCTCCAGTAGAATCCAAGGGGTACCTGTTGAATAAATTCTACTCACCAGATCGCGGGTCCCAGGGTCCTCGGGGCATCCATTTGTAATCCACGTACTTGCATAAAATAAGAAAACGGAAAGCCGAGCCACGAACTGAAAGGGGACCCATGTTTGCACATGGGCCCCCTTTCCCCGAATGCCAGAAACCCACTCTGACTGATGTCTAAGTGGGTTTCTTCTGCCAATCAGGGAGTGCCACGTTGTAGCACCCTCCTGATCGGCTGTGTGCTCCTGTACTGAGTGACAGGCAGCACACGGCAGTGTTACAATGTAGCGCCTATGCGCTCCATTGTAACCAATGGTGGGAACTTTCTGCCCTGCGGTTGACCTAAAGTGACGTCACCGCTGAGCAGAAAGTTCCCACCATTGGTTACAATGGAGCGCATAGGCGCTACATTGTAACACTGCCGTGTGCCGCCTGTCAGACAGTACAGGAGCACACAGCCGATCAGGAGGGTGCTACAACGTGGCACTCCCTGATTGGCAGAAGAAACCCACTTAGACATCAGTCAGAGTGGGTTTCTGGCATTCGGGGAAAGGGGGCCCATGTGCAAACATGGGTCCCCTTTCAGTTCGTGGCTCGGCTTTCCGTTTTCTTATTTTATGCAAGTACGTGGATTACAAATGGATGCCCCGAGGACCATGGGACCCGCGATCTGGTGAGTAGAATTTATTCAACAGGTACCCCTTGGATTCTACTGGAGAAGAGGACCGACCTGCGTGTGAACATAAGGTAAGTATGTATGTATGTATGTTTGTGTGCATGTATGTAATAAATCTTTACTTTCACGGTGTGTGTGTGTGTTGTCTTTTTTTGGGTATTTTTTAGTAGTAGTACTACAGGTACCAGCGGGCCCGTTTTTCCGTCGCATGCTGGTACTTGTGGTTCTCCAAGTACCAGCATGTGGGGGAGGCTTGCTGGGCCTTGTAGTACTGCTACTAAAAACAATATCTTTTCATTATCACAAAAGGCTATCAGCCTCCCCATCCGCAGCCCATTGGATGGGGGGGGGGGGGACAGCCTCGGGCTTCACCCCTGGCCCTTGGGTGGCTGGGGGGGGGGGACCCCTTGATTGAAGGGGTCCCCACTCCCCCAGGGTACCCCGGCCAGGGGTGACTAGTTGGATTTTTGATGCCACGGCCGCAGGGCACTATATCAAAGTGACCCCCGGCTGTGGCATTATCTGTCCAGCTAGTGGAGCCCGGTGCTGGTTTTAAAAATACGGGGGACCCCTACTCTTTTTGTCCCCCGTATTTTTGGAACCAGGACCAGGCGCAGAGCCCGATGCTGGTTGCTTAAATATGGGGGAACCCCTGTCAATTTTTTCCCCAGATTTCTGCAACCAGGATCGGCTCAAAGAGCCCGAGGCTGGTTATGCTTAGGAGGGGGGACCCCACGCAATTTTTTTTTTGGATTTTACAGTGTTTAATTTAAAAAAAATAAAATAAATGAACCCCAGCACGGATCACACAGATCCGGCCGAGATTCATTGTAAAAAAGTCGGCAGTGTTTTGCTAATCACTGCCGTAAAAAAAAAAAAAAAAAAAAACACGAATGACATCGACATCGGAACAAAAGAAAAACCCGAATACGGCAGCTTAGTAAATCCGTCGTAACAAATTCAAAAAGTTGCAGTTTTACACTTTCGATGTCATTCGTGATTGAACTTTGACCTGAAACGGGAAAATACGAATGTTAGTAAATTTACCCCATTGTGCGCCTTTCAGATATAAAAGGTTCTTGTGGTCTGTAAGTATGGTGATTGAATGAGAAGCTCCCTCCAACAGATATCTCCACTCCTCTAGAGCGAGCTTGATGGCTAGCAACTCCTGGTCGCCAATGGCATAGTTGCGCTCCGCTGGGGAGAACTTCCGGGAGAAGAAACTGCAAGGATGTAAATGGCCATCTTTAGCCCTCTGAGATAACACCGCTCCTACTCCAACGGAGGAGGCATCCACCTCTAAGATGAAAGGAGAGTCGATGTCGGGCTGTTTCAGAACTGGTGCAGAGATGAACCGTTGTTTTAAGAGATGAAAAGCTTGCGTAGCTTCTTCAGACCACTTGGACGGGTTAGCACCCTTCTTAGTTAAAGCAGTAATAGGCGCCACAATGGTGGAAAAGTCTCGTTATAAACTTTCTGTAATAATTGGCGAACCCTAAGAACCTCTGGACCCCTTTGAGGGTTAAGGGTATCGGCCAATTCTGGATTGCTTGTAGTTTCTCAGGATCCATCTCTAGTCCGGAACCGGACACAATGTAACCTAGAAACGGAATGGACTTGACTTCAAAGACGCATTTCTCTAATTTGCAATAGAGATGATTGACACGGAGACGGGACAGAACCTCTTTTACCCAAAAACGATGTTCCTCTAAATTGTTGGCAAAAATGAGGATATCATCTAGATAGACCACGACATGACGGTATAAAATGTCTCTGAAGATCTCATTGACAAAATGCTGGAAGACAGCTGGAGCATTGCTCAATCCGAAGGGCATGACGAGGTACTCATAATGTCCGTCACGGGTGTTAAAGGCGGTCTTCCACTCGTCACCCTCACGGATCCGGATGAGATTGTATGCACCTCTCAAGTCCAGCTTTGTGAAGATGGTAGCTCCGCTAACTCTATCAAAGAGCTCAGTAATCAGGGGTAGTGGATAGCGGTTCTTGATGGTAATGTCGTTCAGACCTCTGTAGTCGATGCACGGACGCAGACCACCATCTTTTTTCTTTACGAAAAAGAAGCCTGCGCCGGCTGGAGAAGAGGAAGGTCGAATGAACCCTTTTGCTAGGTTCTCTTTAATGTATTCCTCCATAGAATGCGTCTCAGGCAGAGACAACGGGTAAGTTCGGCCTCGAGGTGGAACCTTCCCTGGAACGAGATCAATCGGGCAGTCCCATTCTCTATGAGGAGGAAGGATATCAGCAGAAGCCTTACTGAACACATCCGTGAAATCTTGATATGGAGGAGGTGGAACATCAGACGACCTGGGGGAGGAAGAACAGACAGGCAATACTTTAAACAAACATGTCTCAGCACAGGAGGGACCCCATGCCAGAATCTGCGTAGTCGTCCAATCAATAGATGGATTGTGAAGACGGAGCCATGGAAGGCCCAGTACCACAGGATGTGTGGCTCTTGGAATCACTAAAAAAGAAATGAATTCGGAATGAAGAACTCCCACTCTCAGACGAACTGGTAGAGTCCTTAGAGAAATAACTGCATCAAAAATCTTGCTGCCATCCACGGCAGTTAAGGAGATGGACGAAGGAAGTCTCTCGGTGGGTAGGGACCACCGTTTAACATAGGCTTCGGTAATAAAGTTCCCAGCTGCTCCGGAATCAAGGAGGGCAATGACGTTCCGATAACGTTGAGCAACTTGAAGCGAGACTGGGAGATTACAATCGTGAGGAGATGGAGAGGAGATCATTACTCCTAGCCGGCCCTCTCCTTGGCGAGCTAGGATTTGGAATTTTCCCGGACGGTTGGGACAGGCATTGATGGTGTGAGACGGAGCTGCACAATAAAGACAAAGAGACTCAGAGAGACGTCTTCGGCGCTCAGCAGGAGTTAGACGAGAACGGCCAAGTTGCATGGGCTCATCTTTAGATGGTGACAGTTGGCGAGGAGGAGGAGCAGAAGATTTTGGAGCAGATGATCTTCCACGCTCAGTTGCTCTTTCTCTGAAACGTAAATCAACTTTCGTGCAGAGTGAGATTAGCTCATCTAACTTGGAAGGTAAGTCTCTGGTAGCTAACTCATCTTTAATACGCTCAGATAAGCCATGCCAGAATGCAGCATACAGGGCCTCGTCGTTCCATGCCAGTTCGGATGCCAGGATCTGGAACTGTATAAGATATTGTCCTACAGTACGTGATCCCTGGCGTAAACGGAGAATCTCAGATGAGGCTGAAGTTACCCGGCCGGGCTCGTCGAAGATACGCCTGAATGTTGACACAAATGCAGTGTAGGAGGATAGCAGGGTGTCGGACCTCTCCCATAACGGTGATGCCCAATCAAGGGCTGAGCCACTGAGAAGAGAGATAATGTAGGCAATTTTTATACGGTCACTGGGAAAATTGCCAGGTTGTAGCTCAAACTGAATCTCACACTGGTTGAGAAATCCCCTGCAGAATCTTTGAGATCCGTCAAATTTTGCTGGCGTTGGAAGATGAAGACGTGGAGCAGAAATGGGTAAGGTGGGTGGGGTCATAGCTGGAGTCACTGTGGTTGACGCACCGGACGCGTCTGATCCACGGAGGGTTGTCTGAATCCCATCCAGCCGAGTAGAGAGATCCTGGAGACAGCGGATGATGTGGCCCTGTGCAGCCTCCTGATGTTCAAGTCGGGCTGCCAGTTCTTGCATCGGCCTGGCCGCTTGATCCTGGTCTCCGGCTGGATTCATATGGTCAACTGAGGGCCTGAGCTGACGGGAGGCAGCTTCAGTTGTAGGGGCTGAGATGTAACGGAACCTGGGAGGTTGTATCAGACCCCTAGACATGTAAGTAACATGTAGAATAACTGCCCGAAGGCGTGACCACGACAACCAGGATAAAAGTCAATGATGTTTATTATGACATACTCCGTAACACAGCAGCAAATAAGAAAACATAAAACTCAGCAGGGAAATAATACAGTTCCTGGGTACTACAGGGTGGCAAGGGCCACAGGGCTCTGGTAGTATGAGATAGTTCTTATAATCTTCTAGTTGGAAAGTCCTTACCAGGCCCGACTGTAGCAATGGAGATAGCCCAGGATCATACCAGCTGGTGTACCAGGAAGAGCTGGGCTGCTGTGGATAAAACGGCTGCTGTGGATACTGGCTGGAACCAGACTGATGTTGGCACGGAGTGGATACTGGCTGGAACCAGTTAAATAATAAATGTAGCTTGAGAGCGATGAAATATGAAATGATATATGGAGCTTGAGAGCGGTGAAATAATAATACCGGTGATAAATGGTAATCTGTAGAAAAGGGTACCGGCACTTTAAGAAGAGCTGATCTCTGCTGGAAGCTGATTGCTGTAAGCAGGTGGATCTATAGCTGGAAGCAGATGAATCCAAATGGATAGGAGAGTCAGGCTACACCGCAGGTGGAAATGCTGGTGCGGGTCTCTTTAGTGGAAGTGTGGAGATAGGAGCTGGAACCTGGAAAACAACCACAGGAGAGAGACAAACTGGAACTAGGTTTGACAACCAAAGCACTGACGCCTTCCTTGCTCAGGCACAGATTACTTATACCTGCAGCAAGGAAGGGATTGGCTAGGCAATTATGCAGATTAACATTGCAAACAGCAGATTGGTGGAAATGAACAGATGACAGAATCCAAGATGGCTGCGCCCATGCAGACACTTGGAGGGAAGTTTGGTTTGTAATCCATGTGGGAATTAAAACAGTAATGGCGGCGCCGGCCACAGGAGACAGGAGACGCCAGACTGATAAGTACACATTTAACCACGCGGGCACAGCGGAGGCCGCGGCTGACGTAATCACCACTCTGACATTCTGCATGTAGAAACTCAGGAACAGCGGCGGAGGCCGCGGGAGACGCCATTCCGGATGTAACAGGCGTTGCGGTGACCGCGTCTCAGAGTGACAGGAGAGGAGGCAGGAATGTGGACATCAGTATAACAGATGGGATCCGGTCCTGGAACGCTGAGCCAGCCTTAGGAGGCATCTGAAGGGTAAGTAATGGCGTCCAGATACCCGGATCGTGACAATTATGAAGTACCAGATGAGTAACAGCAATGCACTGTAGATAAGATACCAAGGTGCTGTGCCCACAGGTAGCAGAGGGGCTTATACACACAATGGGCACAGGTAGCAGAGCCACATGTACACACATTACCCACAGGTAGCAGAGGTGCTTATACACACAATGGGCACAGGTAGCAGAGACACGTGTACACACAATACCCACAGGTAGCAGAGCGGCGTATACACACAATACCCACAGGTAGCAAAGCCGCTTATACACACAGTGCCCACAGGTAGCAGAGCCGCTTATACACACAGTGTGCACAGTTAGCAGCGCCACTTATACACAATGCTCACCGGTAGCAGTGTTGCTTATACACATAATGGCCACAGTATTAGTGTTTCTAAATAATCCAATGTCCATTGGTAGCAACTATACTCACAAAAGTTTGGGGGGTTTGGAAAGGGGGTGGGTTCAGTGAGGTTCCTATCCGTGCGGCTGATCAGCCCGATTCAGGGAATCACTTGTAGCGGCTGTGGATGGTGTCCGAGGTGCTACGTGTGGTGGAGGGGTGGGTGTGGGAGGGGGACCAGAGGTGTTGTGGGTGGCGGAGGGGTGGGTGCAGGGGCACGGATGGCGGAAAGGGTGCAGAAGTGCTGTGGGTGGGGGAGGGGGAGGTGTAGAGGGGGCGTGGATGGGGAGTGTAGTTGCTGTTGGTGGGGGAGGGGTGGGGGAGGGGGACTGTGGATGTAGGAGGGGGTATGGAGGTGATGTGTGTGTGGGAGGGGCGATGTAGGGGTGTGCGTTTGGAGGTGCAGGGGGGGTGAGCTTAGGTGATGGGTTTCAGAAGTGCTGTGGGTGGGGGAGGTGTGGGATGGCACGGATGGGGGATGTAGATGTTGTGGATGGGGGAGGGGTGGATGCGGGGGAGCTGTGGATGGGGGAGAGAGTCCGGAGGTGGTTCGGGTGGTGGTCCAGAGGTGAGGCGGGTGGGGGAGGGGCAGGTGTGGGAGCGTGTCTGTAGATAATGCGGGTGGGTAGGTGCTGTGGTTGTGGGAGTGGCGGGGATGTTGCGGGTGGGGTAGGTGATCTGGATGGGGTAGGTGATGTGGATGTGCGGTAGCCAGGGAAGGGGCGGGTGCGGGGTTGGCACAGATGGGGGAGGGGGTCCGTGGGCGCTGTGGATGAGTGAGGGGTGGGTGCGGAGTTACGGCGGTTGTGGGGGTTGTGGTGGGCCAGGTGTGCTGCTGCGGTGGGTGGGGGAGGGTGCCGGTGCAGGGATACTGCGGTTGGGGTAGGTGCGGCGGGTAGGGGAGGGGCAGGGGAGGGGGTGCAGCGGTGGGGATGGGGCGGGTGTGGGGATGCTGCGGGTGGGGTGCCAGGGGTGGGGGGGGGGGGCGTGAGGGTGTGTGGATGGGGTCTGTAGATGCTGCTGGCGGTGGAGGGGCAGGTGCAGGAGGCTGTGGATGAAGGAGGGGGTCTGGAGATGCTGTGTGTGGGGGAGGGGCGATGTAGGGGGAGGTGGGGTTGCAGAGGGGGAGGTTGGGTGATGGTTTGTAGAAGTGCTGGGGGTGGGGGAGGTGTCTATAGATGATGGGGGTGGGGGAGGGGCCGGAGGTGCTGTGGGTGGGGGAGTGGTGGCTGTGGGGGTGTGGTAGGGGTCCGGATGCGCCGCGGGCAGGGGAGAGGCGGGTGCGGGGATGGGGCGGATGGGGGAGGGGATCAGAGGGCGCTGTGGATGGGTGAGGGGCTGGTGCGGGGTTAACGCAGTTGGGGAGGGCCGGCTGTGGTTGGGTTGCGGGTGGTGGAGGGGCAGGTGCGTGGGTGTTGGGGGGGGTGCAGGGATGCTGTGGGTGGGGGAGGGGGCCATTTGGCGGGGTGGTGCGGTTGGGTGGGAGGTGGGTGTGAGGGTGCCACGGTTGCGGGGGCGGGTGGTGCTGCAGGTAGGGGAGGGGTGGGGGTGCGGGAGCAGGGGTCCTGTGTGTAGGGGAGGGGCGGGGTGCCATGGGTGGAGGGTTGGGAGCAGGGGTGATATGGGTGTGGGAGGGGTTGTGGGAGAAGCTGGTGTGGGAGTGTCGTGGGTGGGGGAGGGGGGGGCTGCGGGTGGGAGTGTGGTGTCATGCGTGTGGGGACAGGTGCGGGGGGCAGGGACGGGTGCAGTAGTGCTGTGGTTGGGGTGTGGGAGGCGGCCACGGGGGTTTCCGAGGGTTGGCGCGGGTGGGGGAGGGGGTGCGGGAGCAGGGGTGTTGCGGATGGGGGAGGGGCGGGTGCAGGAGGGGCAGATGCGGTGGTGGTGCAGGTGGGGTGGAGGGGTGTAGCGGGGGAGAGGTGGGTATGGGTGTGGAGTGGGGGAGGGGCGGGGGAGCCGCGGGTGGGGGAGGGGGCAGTTTGCTGGGGTGGTGCGGTTGGGGGTGGGTGGGCGTGAGGGTGCTATGGTTTCAGGGGCAGGTGGGGTGCTGCTGCAGGTAGGGGAGGGGTGGGGGTGCGGGAGCAGGGGTGCTGTGCGTAGTGGAGGGGCGGGGTGCCATGGGTGGGGAGTTGGGAGCAGGGGTGATGTGGGTTTGGGAGGGTTGGGGGGGCTGTGGGAGAAGCTGGTGTAGAAATGCCGTGGGTGGGGGAGGGGGGTTTCTGGGCATGGGGGCGTTGTGCCATGGGTGGCGGACAGGTGTGGGGGGGCAGTGGCGGGTGCAGTGGTGGTGCGGATGGGGGTGGAAGGTGGCTGCGGGGGTTCCGAGGGTTGGGGGGGTGACGTAGGTGGGGGAGGGGGTGCAGGAGCAGGGGTGTTGCGGATGGGGGAGGGGTGGGTGCAGGAGGGGCAGATGCGGTGGTGGTGCGGGTGGAGTGGAGGATGCAGGGGTGTAGCGGGGGGAGAGGTGGGTATGGGGGTGGAGTGGGGGGGTGCCACGGGTGGGGGAGGAGGCGGTTTGCCGGTGTGGTGCATTTGGGGGGGGGGGGTTTTGAGGGTGCCACGGTTGCAGGGGCGGGTGCTACAGGTAGGGGAGGGGTGGGGGTGCGGGAGCAGGGGTGCTGTGCGTAGGGGAGGGGCGGGGGTGCCATGGGTGGGGGGTTGGGAGCAGGGGTGATGTGGGTGTGGGAGGGCTGTGGGAGAAGCTGGTGTGGGAGTGCCGTGGATGGGGGAGGGGGGGTGCTGGGGGTTGGGGCGTGGTGCCATGGGTGGGGGGACAGGTGCGGAGGGGGGGCAGGGGCTGGAGCAGTGGTGGTGCAGTTGGGAGGAGGGAGGAAGCTGCGGGGGTTCAGAGGGTTGGGGGGGGTGCGGGTGGGGGAGGGGTGGGTGCAGGAGGGGCAGATGCGGTGGTGGTGGGGGTGCAGCGGGGGGGGTAGGGTGGTTATGGGGGAGGGGCAGGGTTGCAGCGGGTGGGGGAGGGGCGGGGGGTGCTGCAGGTGTGGGAGCTACGGGTGGGGGCGGGAGTGCCGCGGGTTGGAGCGGATGTGGGGGATGCGTTGGGTGCCGCAGGGGGGGGCAGCGGGTGTTGGTGCTGTGGGTGGGGGAGGGGGCAGAGTGTCACGGGTGGTGGGTGTGTGCCGCGGGTGTGTGGTGCGGGTGTTGGTGCTGCAGGTGGGGGAGGGGGTGGAGTGCCACGGGTGGTGGGTAGATCCGGTGGGTGGCGCGGGTGTTGGTGCTGCGGGTGGGGGAGAGGGTTGGAGTGCCGCGGGTGGGAGGCGAATGCGGTTGGTTGCCGCGGGTGTTAGTGCTACGGGTGGGGGAGGGGGCGGGAGTTCCCGGGTGGGTGGCGCGGGTGTTTGTGCTCTGGGTGGGGGAGGGGGCGGGAGTGCCGCGGGTGGTGGGTGGATGCGACGGGTGTTTGTGCTACGGGTGGGGGTGGGGGCGGGAGTGCCGCGGGTGGATGCCGCGGATGTTGGTTCTGCGGGAGGGGGAGAGGGCGGGAGTGCCGCGGGTGGGGGCAGTTGCGGGTGGTTGCCGCGGGTGGGAGGGGGGGGCGAGTGCGGCTGTCAGTGTTCAGCATGTCCCCCTGACTCAGCGGCAGCCGCAAGACTGTGAGGCGGGTAGTGTGAGTTCCGCTTACAGTCAGCGGCTGCGGTGTCACCAGAGAGTGTACGGGGAGAAGGGAGACAGGGGACTGGGCGGAGATGGGGAGGGGACTGGGCGGACCGAGGGAGGGGACTGTTCCTGGCCAGATCTGTGCCTGTGACTCCGCCCAGCGTTACGGCCAGGCACAGAATCCCAGACTTGGGCTAATATATAGGCGATGGTTATGAGAGACAATTTATTATTATTGGGTTTGGGAGCAGTTTTGATATTTGTACATTTGAATTGTAGCAAAAACACCACAACCAATTGAGATTTCTATGAATATAAGTTTATTTTGGGCATGAATGGAAACTGGTACTAATTATATAAGACAAGTTCTTGCCATGTGATAGGCTCCAGTCATTGGCGTTTCTATAATGGGTGCAGTGTGTGCGAGGCACACGGGCCCCTAGGTCCAGGGGGTCCCACCCCGCACACACTGCACCCATTTGCTTAATACTTACCTCTCTGAAGTCCCCCGTCGAAGCCATCCCTTTTTCGGCAGCGCAATAGAGTTTGAATACTAGGGGGAACAAACTCTATTGCGCCTGCTGAAAACCCCAGAAAGATGGCATGGCGGCTGTTCATCCGGAGTTTTGCGCATACGCAGTAGCAAAATCTTCGGAAAAATGGCCGCCGTGCCGTGTTCCCGGAGGTTTGCGCATGCGAAATAGAGTCTGGTCTCAGGCTCTATTGCCGCTGTGGGAAGGATGGCACCGCCGGGGGACCCAGGAGAGGTAAGTATTAAATGCTGTGCCTCGGTCAGAGAGGAGGGGGCCCCTGAAGCAGAAGGATGCACACGGGCCTCCTCCTCTCTTAAAACGCCCCTGGCTCCAGTGGCGGAAGTACCGAAGACAATGGAGTCGGTTGCCTCAGGGCTCCAGCCTGAGGGGGAATCTCCTCCATTGCGCTGGTGCCAGGGCCGCCACTGAGTCCAGATTATCTGCCTAGTATGCATAGTTGCCTACCCTCCCATATTCTGCAGGAGACTCCCTGAAATAGTATCTATCTCCCTGACTCCCTGAATAGTCCAGCAATCTCCCTGATTGCACCTTACCCCCATTATGTAGCTATTACATTCTTGGGAAATAAAAATAAATCAGATACATACTTCTAAATGGGACCATTTCGCTGCATTAGATAAGGCACGATGATCCCTATGGCTACATGCATTTTAAATAAGGTTTCTGGTGGCCACTTACAGTATATGGGTCCTCTTGTAAAACACAATACACAAACAAATCCTGCAAAATATTAGTGCATTTTCTTCAACAATTAGATCTTACTAACTTTGGGGCTCATTTACATTTGGATGTAAGTCATTTTTATGAAACGCCTCTCAGATGTAGCAGTGCACGTCCGAGCTGATAGGTATTACTTTCACAATCTCCATGAAATTATTTTTTAAAAGTAGCCAACTATGTGTTACTGAAGTACTGTCTAGCTGCCTGCAGTGAATGCATTGTGATGTCACATAGGTGGTGGTACTGTCTAGCTGCCAGTGTATAAATGCATTGTGATCTCCCAGAGATGTTCTATAGTTGCCTGTAGCTGAATGCATTATGATGTCACAGAGGTACTGTCTAGCCGCTAGCAGCTGAATACAGTGTGATGTCACAGAGGTACTCTATAGTTGCCTGCAGCTGAATGCATTGTGATGTTACAGAAGCACTGGCTAGCTGCCCGCAACTGAAGGCATTGGGATGTCACATAGGTACTGTCTAGCTGCCTGCTGCCGAATGAATGTGATGTCATAAAGCTACTGTCAATAAGCCTGCAGCTAAATAAATTGTGATGTCATAGAGGTATTAGCTGCCTGCAGCTGTATGCATTGTGATGTCACAGAGGCAATGTCTAGCTGCCCGCAGCTGAAGGCACTGTGATGTCACAGAGGTACTGTGTAGCTTGCAGCTGAATACATTATAATATTTCACAGGTACTGTATAGCTGCCTACAGCTGAATGCATTGTGATGTCACATAGGTACTGTCAAGATGCCTGCAGCTGAATGCATTGTGATGTCACAAATGGGTGGTCTTCAGCATTCCGCCATCCGGGATCCGGCGACCAGCATAATGGCGCCGGGATCCCGACCGCCGGAATGCTGACATATAATCTCCCTCTTGGGGGTCGTGGACCCCCCTGGAGGGAGAATAAATAGCGTGGCGCGCTACCGTGTCCGCAGTGTGGCGAACGCAGCGAGCCTGCAAGGGGCTCATTAGCGCTTGCCCAGCTGTTGGTATGCCAGCAGTCGGGATCCCGGCGCCGGTATGCTGGCTCCCGGGATCCCTAGGTACTGTCTATGTGTATGCTGCTGAATGCATTGTGATGTCACAGAGGTAACTATAAGCTGCCTGCAGCTGAATGCATTGTGGTGTCACAGAGGTACTATCTAGCTGCTGGAAGCTGAATGCATTGTGATGTCACAGAGGTAACTATAAGCTGCCTGCAGCTGAATGCATTGTGGTGTCACAGAGGTACTATCTATATCTAGCTGCTGGAAGCTGAATGCATTGTGATGTCACAGAGGTAACTATAAGCTGCCTGCAGCTGAATGCATTGTGGTGTCACAGAGGTACTATCTAGCTGCTGGAAGCTGAATGCATTGTTATGTCACAGAGGTAACTATAAGCTGCCTGCAGCTGAATGCATTGTGGTGTCACAGAGGTACTATCTATATCTAGCTGCTGGAAGCTGAATGCATTGTGATGTCACAGAGGTAACTATAAGCTGCCTGCAGCTGAATGCATTGTGGTGTCACAGAGGTAGTATCTAGCTGCTGGAAGCTGAATGCATTGTGATGTTACAGCATAGTTGCCTACCCTCCCGCTTTCTGCAGGAGACTCCCTGAAAGTGGCGTAAGTTCGCCCCAGTCGCCCGGAGGCATGATAAGTGTTGGTGCCCCCCCCCTACATACTGTATACACACACACCCTTCATATGTAGCTATCCGGCACTCATGTTGAACAGTAGTAGCGTGCTCAGGTGCCTTTCCCAATAGTAATATAGATACACATACAAAGTGGACGCACTCCAAGTCAGTCATCACAATAAAATAGACACCAGCATACCTTTATAGCAAACCTACAGTACTCCCTCACCCACCAGCGTGTCACAATGTAGATGCTTTGGCGCAGTATATATATATTAAAAACACACAAACGCCACTTTCAAGAACAATACAGCAGGGGATTAAGTCCGACTGCCCTGGCTCAGTTAATCCTATTATAGGGATTGATGAGGAGGGCTCCATGTGTAGGCTACACAACAGCGCTTCTTCCTATTTTAACACCTTAAGTACCTGTGTAGCAGCATATAAAGTGGGTGACCCCCGCATCAACAGTGTGTGGATGGGCTCCGCAGCAGAATGACAGAAGACGCAGAAATAACTCTGACATCCCGCTCAGTATAGGGGACACAACGTCCAGTGACTGCTCTCTACACTCTCACATACAGCAGGCAGGGTGTCATGCAGGGTGGCGGACATGGAGAATTAAGCAGATGTTCATCACAAGGCTTTCTCTCCTAGCGTTAGTCCTGATCACAGTTCAGGGACAAATCATAGGGAAGTGTGGAGGTGGCAGGTCACACTGGAGAAGGAGGAGGTGGATAGCAGCTCCCAGGACTCTAGTCTGCACTCCTTCTCCCCGGCCGGAGGTGAGAACCAGACAGCTGTACTATTGCGAGACCTGTCACATAGAATTTGATGGCAGATAAGAAATACTTGGCCTATGTAGTCTGCCCCTGTACACTCATGCACTAGGGTTAATTTTTGTTGGGAGCCAAATAACCTACCTATCCAGAGTACTTGGTGGAAATCCACGCCAGCAATGGGAGAATATACAAACTCTACACCGTTAGGGCCATGGTGGGAACAGAACCCATGACCTCAGTGCTGTGATGCATAATGATAACCATCACACCGTCCACACTAAAGGGAGTATGCAAGTCACTTTATTCCATGGACAGTAACATACTGCGCACTGATACAGTTAATGATAATATAATACTATATATATATATATATATATATATAATTATTTTTTTCCCCCATCTTGTGGTTCAGTACTCACTATTGTAAATGCAGTTGCCTGGGTGCCCTTGCTGATAATGATGTATATAAGTGTGGCATCCTTTCCTTAGATGCTCCCAACACCAGGTGAGAGATACTGCATGGCACTCCAGGACTTCTTTAAATCAATAAACTTTTACCACAATATATCAACGATTCTGGGTTACTAGAGACCCGTCATCAGGATCTGATCAACAGAAACATTTATATATTGCAGTAAAATGTAATTGATTCAAAGTCCTGGAGTGCCATGCAGTATCTCTTACCTGGTGCTGGGAGCATCTAGGGATGTCACACTTTGCCTATATATATACAGCATCTGTGTCTTCTTTACGAGTCTCCATGAGTGCCAGCTTCTTTGTGATTGTATATATATATATATATATATATATATATATTTTATAGGACTGTGAGCCTGGCACTCCTTTGAGGGTACAATGAATTCTTGCTGTGGTGCCCTCCTTAGGTCAAAGCAATGGTCTCATATAGATGTGGAATTCAGTGGCACTCCACAGACTTGTATATAGTTAATACTCCATACTTTATTTAATTCATGGATTAATTATTATTAATATATTCAAGTCTGTGGAGTGCCACTGAATTCCACATCTCTCTCTCTCTATATATACACATTTACCGTATTTGCCGGCGTATAAGACGACTTTTTTGCCCTGCAAAACATGCCTCCAAGTGGGGGGGTCGTCTTATACGCCGGGGGTCGTCTTATACGCCGGGGGTCATCTTATACGTCGCAGTGCCTCCCGATGCACTGCGGCCGCGGCGGGTCATCAGCGTGGCTGCGGCGAGCATCAGCAGCGATACAGGGGTGCCAGCCTTTTCGGCGTGACCGGCCCGTTCTGCTCGGGAAGCAGCGGCGCTCCGGCCCGCCCCTTGCACATGCGGTCATAATATACAGTGAGATAGGGAGACAGGGAGGGCAGACAGGGAGCAGGGACCAATCCAATCAGGCTTTGTATACAGCCAACAGCCAACCACAGTACTGCACCATTGTACAGTACAATACAGCATAGAAAATGTCCAGCAGTCAAACCCCTATCAACCCTATCATGGCAACAGCAAAAAGAAAGAAATATTATGCAAGTTTTAAACTTAAAGTTGTAAACTTTGCCATGGAACATAATAATTGTGCTGCTGCAAGACAATATGGAGTAACAGAAAAGATGGTTCGGGACTGGAAATCAAATTAAAAAGCATTAAAGAGTATGCCAAGGGGTAAGTGTGCATTAAGTTTTACATTTTATTTGGTGTGTGGAAGGTGTGCGGAAGAGGGGGTAGTCTTATACGGCGAGTATATAACAAACTCTATATTTTGAGTGGAAATGTTGGGGGTCGTCTTATACGCCCAGTCGTCTTATACGCCGGCATATACGGTACTTATTCTTGTGCCCCCACAAGAAGTTCTAATATATTGCTGGGAGGTGCTGCACTTAGGATCCCTTCAATAAGGACACACAGCAGCACCATTATATAATCAATATTTCAATCTGGTACTATAGATTGTCATCAGGTATGGTATCCTGTTGACAATCTATACCAGATTGAAATATTGTTTATATAATGGTGCTGTTGTGTGTCATTATTGAAGGGATCCTAAGTGCAGCACCTCCCAGCAATGTATACAATGAGACCCCCCGCGCGCGCGCGCCCAATCACCGGCATTCGGCACGATAATGTGACCGTCACAAGGATGGGTAAGTGTGGCTGCCCTGGACCTCTACTTATCCGCAGAGCCGGAGCACACAGCGGCTGGCCGGTGGGATTTCCCTCGGAACGCTGAGCGTGCGCATGCTGCTACGAGCTCCTCCTCCTCCGGTGACAGGCTCCAGGCTGCGAGTAGCTCCTTCAGTCCTCCTCCTGATCTGTGGGCTCCCCCTGACACTGACACGAAAGCTCCTCTTCAGGAGTCAGGCAGCGGGAGACAGTGTGGAGGAGATGTGCCCCCTTGAGGTCAGGAGCCCGGCGGCAGCCGACTCCACTGCCTCCCAGAGTTCCGCCCCTGCCCTGAAATAGCAGCAATCTCCCTGACACCCTGAATAGTCCAGCAATCTCCCTGATTGCACCTTACTCCCATTATGTAGCTGTTACATTCTTTGGGGGAAAAAAGAAATCAGAGATACATACATTCAAATGGGATCATCATTGCAATTTTGCGGCATTGGTTATAAGGCACAGATCCCTATGGCTGCATGCATTTTAAATAAGGTGTCTCGTGGCCACTTACAGTATATGGATCCTCTTGTAAAACACAATACACAAACAAATCCTGCAAAATATCAGTGGGGGTCATTCCGACCCGATCGTACGCTGCGCTTCTAAGCAGCCGTGCGATCGGGTCAGAACTGCGCATGCGCGGCGGCCGCATTGCGCAGGCACGTTGTTGCCCGGTGACAGCCGTCGCCGGGCAGCGACGCCCCCAACAAGGAAAGCGGTCGCAGCGGTGACTGCAAGAAGATTGACAGGAAGAAGGCGGATCTGGGCATCAGCTCACCGTTTTTGGGGCGTGGAGATCCGAACGCAGGCGTGTCGAGGCGTTTGGAGGGCGGATGTCTGACGTCAATTCTGGGGCCTGCAACGCTGAAGTGATCGCACAGGGTAAGTAAGTCTTACTCTAGTCTAGTTCTGCACAAAACTTTTTTTGCATAGCAGGGCTACACAAGCGATCGCAGCCTTGCTATGCAAAAATACACTCCCCCATAGGCGACGTCTAGCTGATCGCATGGGCTGCAAAAAGTGGTAGTGTGCGATCAACTCGGAATGAGGGCCAGTGTCTTTTCTTCAACAATTAGATGTAACTAACTTTGGGGCTCATTTACATTTGGATGTAAGTCATTTTTATGACACGCCTCTCAGATGTAGCAGTACACGTCCGTGCTGATAGGTGTTAAGATGGCCATACAATTATGCGACCTTTCAGAGGGGAGAAGTCCTTGAACCACCTGGCAGGATCGCAGTCCTTTTGCATACGATGTATCGTATGCGACCCCTGCCAAGGCTGCCGGTACGATATATCTGTAGTGCAGTACTTACGATCTAGGAGCTCCGATCTGATGCTCACGGGACCGCGCATCGGATCAGAGGTAAAATACATGCGATTTGCCAGTTTTCATCCGATTTATCGGCCCGAAACATTTGGAGTCACATGAAATAGGGCAAAATCGCACTAGTGTATGGGCATCTTCACTTTCACAATCCCCCTGAAATGCTTTTTTTTTTCCACAAATGTTTTTATTACTATTTCTCACAATACAGAGATGAAGATAAAGCAATTTGAGACAAAGAATATTGAGATAGTGTTGTATAACATAACAATCTGAGTCTATGGTCAACCTGTCAGTAGGTTGCATAATATGAAATATGCAATCTCGTATTAGAATGATGAGAAATCAAAACACATTTTCAAAATTTTCCACAAATGAAATATCTAAACATTCCAACAAAAAGAACATATGTGTAATGTGTAATGGTGGAGTATTGAAGAATCCAGTCAAAGGTTGAGGAGAACAAGAATATATAAAGTAATGATTCTCCACCGGTATAGACACATCTTATCAATTTCTCCAGATGCAGACACAACAAAAATAAAAATTAAAATATTAATAAAAATTAGAAAAAGGCTTGAAAGAGAAAAAAATAATAATGTATGTATGTAATGCCTGCTAGAAGTCATGGGCCGTCGACCCATCCACAGAAAAATCCCTCAAATCCAGAAAACCAATCAACCAATCGACCCGGCAGACAGTAGAGCATATAAAGGAGTGGAAAGAAAGTTAAGAGAAGAAATGGAAAGGTATAGTAATTAAAGGCCTAAAGGGTTTGGATGGTCTATAGTGTGGAGTAAATACCATGAAGTGGACTGGAAGCATTTTTGAATTGCCTGTTTAGTATTTATGGGAAGTGTCTGAATATATTTATCCCAGCATTGGAATAAAGCCGGAGTTAATTTTTCCTTGTGGATAGATGCCTCCAGCCAGTCCATGGTAAATAGAAAAAATAATCTAGAGGTCACCATTGAGATAGTGGGAGCTGAGTTATGAATCCACTGTTGTAAAATAGCTTTCCTACTGACCGCTGACAATATTACAAGAAGTTTTTTATTGGTTCTAGGGATATCTGTCTGGTCTGCTAAATAGCCAAATCGTGCCCAGGATATAGTGCAATGGAAAGATATGCCTAGAGTCATAGGCCCTCATTCCGAGTTGTTCGCTCGCTAGCTGCTTTTAGCAGCATTGCACACGCTAAGCCGCCGCCCTCTGGGAGTGTATCTTAGCATAGCAGAATTGCGAACGAAAGATTAGCAGAATTCTTAGCAGTTTCTGAGTAGCTCGAGACTTACTCTGCCATTGCGATCAGTTCAGTCAGTTTCGTTCCTGGTTTGACGTCACAAACACACCCAGCGTTCGCCCAGACACTCCCCCGTTTCTTCAGACACTCCAGCGTTTTTCCCAGAAACGCCAGCGTTTTTTCGCACACTCCCAGAAAACGGCCAGTTTCCGCCCAGAAACACCCACTTCCTGTCTATCACAGTACGATCACCAGAACGATGAAAAATCCTTGTTATGCCGTGAGTAAAATACCTAACTTTTGTGTAAAATAACTAACCGCATGCGCTCTGCGAACCTTGCGCATGCGCAGTAAGCGACTAATCGCAATATAGCGAAAATCGGCAACGAGCGAACAACTCGGAATGAGGGCCATAGTACCGTATCGATGTACCTCATGCCAAAACGTTTTGGCAGAACTACAATCCCAAAAACAGTGCATAAGATCCGCTCCATCTATTAGACATTTAGTACAGCTCGCCTCTTCAGAAATGCCCATTAAATATCAGTGTTTAGGTGAAATATAAGCTCTATGGAGCATTTTGTAGGCCATTTCTTGGTACGTAAACAAATACACCAATTTTTTGGAAGGTATACCACCCTGGGCGCTTGTGATCAAAATGAAGAAAAAGACAATGCAGTGCAGTCACTTATTCAAAAGGTTTCAATGTCGTCCCATCAATCAGCTGTATGCTCGGTTTCAATTCAAGAAGATATGGTGCATGAAACAAAGAAAAAACATATATAGTGTAACACAGTTTTAAGTGAACAAAAAAAAGAAAAATAAATAATATCCTCGTGATTTTATGACACAATGAGACTCTGTGGGGTAAATTTACTAAGGTGGGAGATTTTTAGAACTCGTGATGTTGCCCATAGCAACCAATCAGATTATATCTATTATCTGCTCGAAGCAGCTAGATAAATGGTAATTAGAATCTGATTGGTTGCCATGGGCAACATCACCAGTTCTAAAAATCTCCCACCTTAGTAAATTTACCCCTGTGTGTGATATTTTATCCAATGTTAGCCAAGTCATACCCCACTCACTATATGAATGATGTGGAGTAAACACATAAAGGTATCTTTAGTCAATGTAGGATGGCATACCCCACTCACAGTGTAATGGATGATATGAAGCTCATCAAGGTATCTTTCTTGTGGGATTAGGGACTTGTTTTACGACCCAGATTATTTGGATCCACGTGTACCCACTTTCTCATTCTTTATGTGTGAGATACCAGAATTAATAGTCTTTAGTATTGAAACTTATGAAAGTGCTGAGGTGAGCATGTGTGGTCATTAGAATGCATAGTTGTGTATCCTAAACAGGATGACCCAGGAGTTGAAATCAGGTTAATATCTGACTGTCACAATGTTGACCAAATGCCCCAGTCTGCTGGAAGGCATACCTCCTAGTGGTCTAATGACCACACATGCTCACCTCAGCACTTTCATAAGTTTTGTCAAAGTCGAAAAATATTGTAATGCATATACCCTGTACTAACCCCATGCATATGCCCGCTGTGCGTGCACTCAGTCCGCCGTGCGTGCACATATCCGCAATTTGCGTAGGATCGCTCCTGCGATCATGCGCATGGTATGGGTATTTACAGCGGAGTTTGTGAGCGCATAGAGGGTTATTAGAACATTACATATTTAACCCAAATAGTGTACATTTTAGATATAGCTCCCTTGCACCACATCAGCGAGTATCAACAGTTTAAACAGTTCCAGGACTAAGGGATTCGCCTTTGCATGATAGGAAGGGTCAGATAAAGGTTGGAAGGTGATGTCTAGTATCCAGCTGTAGGGTATTTTAAGGGTAACATTCCAGTATTGGTTAGAGAAAGATCGCATGTTCCAGCGTATAGTTATGTGCAAAAGTAGAATATAGATATTAACTGTATTTACTGTATATTATGTATGCGGCGGGAATCCAGTGGATACCACCCACCAGAGCAGTTGGGGAAAGACATCGCCCATCTTTTCAAATCAACCTATGACCTCACCTGTAATGAAAAGACACATCTCAGTGTCCAATGGACAATGAGATTACAGTGACCATTGTATTGTGTATGTAAGTTGTGTATAAAAAGCCCATTGTTGCCTGGCCGGTCAGAAGACTCTGAACGCTATGTGACGAGCGGAGGACCGGCCGGGTTGCGCTGCGAACATTCTCACGTATATGTACATTCTCTGTAGCCATTATTCTGTTTAGATTTATCTTGTTAGCCTGTAGTGTATGATTTGTACTGTTTTACCTTTTGAAATAATCCACGGTGGCCTTAGAACCCTGTGGTTTCAACTACAAATCGGTGTTGTGTCCTCATTATCCTGCAAGGGTTTTAAGTGCATTTTAACTGTATAAGGTTTATAAACATTGATGAGGTGTACGCACTGCGGGTACTTTATACCGTCAGCGCTACTTAAGGTTTAAGGTACAACATCGTTGCAGTACATTGCTGCTAAGGGTTTAAAGTGTAATCATATCATTGCATTGTAACACTAACAAGGTTTAAAGGTTATCAATTGTGTGTGCGCACGCTGTGCGTACTCTGTACACTCAGCGTGGCGTGTATACGCCAAGTACGTACCACGTACGGGACTCTGTACGCAAATAGCATACAAAGTGCGTAGCGCGTGTATTTAGTCTAGCGGCCATAGCGGCTCCACGGTAAAAGTGTATCTAGAGGTACAGCTTTACGGTCCAAGATAAAATCGACATTAACAATTGGGAGCTCGTCCGGTTTTTCCTCATACCCGCAGCCTAGCAGGTTTACACAGACTTTATCTATCAGCAAAGGGCGGAAAGGTATCCCCCGTAAGCCTTCTCTTGGTCGGTGGATACACTAGTGGATACACTAGCGTCTGCCCTGCATGGTTTGTAGGGATGTTGGAGGGATCCGTAAGGCAAGAACGCAAAGCTATTTTTAAAGTCTATAAATTTCTGTCTGGCGCCAAATGCGCACACAACACACACATACACCTGTATGTGCCATAAGTAGCCATAAGTAGCGATTATTAGATTAATTTTGACCTGTACTGAGAAAATTTGTTGCTATTTAGTTAAAATATAGAGTTAATATTTAAGGAAGTAAGTGTAAGACGCACACGCAGCCTGGCCTAGTTGTAAAGGTTGATACAGAAGAAACTGTGTGTTGTGTTAAGTGAGCGATTATAGTTAAATATCGCTTACATTTATAGAAGTGTGGGATTTGTAGTACTGCGGACGTACGGCCTTTGTACACGTGTCTCGGACAAAGTACGGGACTGCGTACGCAACGTAAAGGTATACACACGTGGCGTGTTTACGCAACGTGCGTAAAAGTACGACCGCTAAGTACAAATCACACAATAGCATTGTTTTAGTTTAGGCGCGAGACGGTAGCCACGCGATTATAGCACAAATTGTTCAGTTTCCAATATTTAGTTTAATTTTTTTTTTTTTTACTGTATTACCTCTGGCACTAAGGCTGTTTTATCTGAATGAAAGTTAATTTTCTGTACAGAAAAATCAAAGTGTATATGAGTGAACGAGCGTGAGTGTGCAAACGATAAAGGTTTTGTGGACCCAGGGAATTCGGGATCCCGTAGGAGACCACACCAGGTGAGTGGAAATTGGTTGCGTGAGAGTGGCTTGCTCACGTTAACATTAATTAAAGTACAAAGGAGCAAAGTAGTAGATATCGCAGACCAAAGGTCAGCGAAGATATAGAGTACCGCAGACCAAAGGTCAGCGAGGTTTTTGTTTAGAGAGCGCAGCCCAGGTGGTTGGCGTAGAACCCATATAGGCCCGTTCAGATACGCTCCGGCTGAGGTTTCGCAGCCTGAAAAACGATTCCATTGGTCGTACGGCGGATAATTAACAGTTACCTATACGATGTGCGATTGGACCGCACATTCGTGGGTGCAATACTTAGCGCAACGTGATACCCGGTTTACGAGCTTTTGCGTAAAATCGTGGGATCATAAGCGCTAGGTGTAGCACACGCAACGTGATTTGTGTAACATTTTTTTTATTTTAAGGGAGTTTCTCTGGTCACTCGGAAAATCTCCAACGATCAATATTTACTGGGAAGGGTAAGTCACTCCCATATATTTCCAGTAAATAGAGGTTACACAGGGGCCCTAGGTTGGGTACGTACCGGTGCTGACGACAATGTTTAGGTGTATTGGCCAACGTGGGCGTGAGTGGGTGAGAGCACTCGTTAAACTTTCACCGTTGCCTTATTTTGAGTATTTTGTTTTTTTGTAGGAATTAGCTGAGAAGGCAATACCTGCAAAAGATGGGGGCCAGTTGCTCAAGTAAGGGACGATCAACCAGGGTTCAGGTTGATATTCCGCGGCCCAAGGGGTCGGCGAGGTACATAATGTGTGAGAAATATGGATCACACGCAGAGGTTTTATGCAATGAATGGGAACTTATGACTGCGGAGGATAGGGAACCATTCCCTAAGGTAGGCAGTTTTAGTCCAGAGGTGTTGCAGAATTTAACGATTAGGATATGTCTGTTAAAATCCCGAAAACAAAGGATCAGACACGCAAACGGTTTACATTTATGGCAACAAGAGGGTGATATGCAGAGGGAACTAGCTCATGCAGCTGGTTCCAACCCTAGCAGGAAACTGATAGCAACTGCACCACCACCACCGTATATTACAGGGGAGAAAGTGGCTACAGACAATGGCATACTAATATATGATAAGAGTAAAGTTGATAAATGTATTAATGCTAACCCGTGCAAGTTGTATCTCATCTTAAACTTCCCTCAGGACTGCGACCAAGAAGATGAGCCCAGCACGATATCGGCACTTTCTCTAGCAGCCACCGTACAAGACACACAAGTGGGCATGGCCCAACCAGTAAGAACAGTAGCAAAGGCCCCTAGCGGAGGGACAGGTGAGGTCGTGTCCACAGGTAAGTACGGTACAGTACATTATGCAGAGACAATTGCACCTCACATTGTAGAAGCAACTCAGAATTATGTAATCGAACTAAATCCTGTCAGGGTGATCGCAGTCCCCAATGGGAAGACTGACGCTCAGGGAATCACTTCTGTCAGGAACATTGCTATGCATTGTCCTTGGTCCCGGACAGAATTGAGGACAATTATGTCTGAATTTCCCGATCCCAGAAAGGATCTAGCCGCATGTCAGAGGTTTATTAGAGAATTAGGTAACGCCACCGAACCTACAAACAAAGATTGGCGGACAGTGCTACGGGCATGTTTGCCCTCCAATATTGACCCTGTGAAATTCGTTGCTGATTGTAAATTAGACATAGAAGTACCTCTCACTGATGAATACA
Source organism: Pseudophryne corroboree (assembly GCF_028390025.1). Classification (NCBI taxonomy): domain Eukaryota; kingdom Metazoa; phylum Chordata; class Amphibia; order Anura; family Myobatrachidae; genus Pseudophryne; species Pseudophryne corroboree. The sequence continues at coordinate 150,257,580 of NC_086449.1, forward strand.
CTCAGGAGAATGTACGACAGATCAATCTACAATTAGGAGTATATTTCCCTACTGTTGTCAAATGGAATAAAATCTTTTCCATAAGACAAAAAGAAGGTGAAACTGCTTCTGAATATTTCCATCGAGCACTGCAGGAAATGGCTAGATACACTGGGGTCGAGGACATTAAGGAAAATGTACATCATAGAGAGGTAGCTGTGTCCGTATTAATGGACGGCTTAAAAGAAACGTTGAGAACAAGGTTACAAACCACTCAACCTAACTGGAGAGGTATCTCGGTGGCTGCATTAAGAGAGTCTGCTATCGAGCACGATCGGAACATCATTAAGCACAGGGAGTCACAGGGGGATAAGCTTATGACAGTAAGTATAAAAGCCCTGACAACGAAGCCACATCAGCCAAAACCCCAGACCCCTGATGGTAAGTTATATGTAGTAAAATGTTATAACTGCCAGAGGGAAGGACATTACACACGGAACTGTAATTATAAAGGCACACATAACGTATATCGACCCCGTAGACCAGAACATGACTCACGTAATTGGGATCAGGGATCGCATAGGAGGAATTATGAGCCACATGCAGGGGAAACAAGGAGGTACCCACCTAGGAGGGACTGGCAGACCTCTGGAAATTCCCAGCTAACCCCCTCACATATTGTAGCTGCCAGCGCGCTGCGGGAGGGTCACAACATACAATAGGGGTTAGGCCACACCTGTAGTCTGCAGCCAGTGAAGTTGATTGCCAGCCTTGGAAATGAACCCGAGGTTACAATTGATGTAGCTGGTAGATCACTACCTTTCCTTGTAGATACAGGGGCGGCCAGGTCAGTGTTAAATTCAACGGTAGGTATGAAAACCACGGGTAAAACAATTTCAGCAATGGGGGTAACAGGAGTAGTGCAACACTACCCTTTAAGTAGACCAGCGGAGATTACGATAGGGCCTTTGCAGACCAAGCACTCCTTTTTGCTGGCTGCATCGGCTCCGACTAATCTACTTGGGAGAGATTCATTGTGCAAAATGAGGTGTGTCATATATTGTACTCCTGAGGGTGTCTTCTTAGATATACCCGAGAATCACGTTCAGGAACTGCAGGATATGTTAAACACCCCCCAAAGGTTAATGTCACACTCTGCTGTTATAGACAGGTGTCCATCCAAGGTAGAGGAAATGATCTCCCAGATACCGGAATCCCTCTGGACCAAAGATGGACAAGACACTGGATTGATGGCAAATGTAGCTCCTGTAGTAGTGCAAGTAAAAGATGGTAGGATAGCTCCAAAAATCCCACAGTATCCTCTGAAGCCAGAGGTGGAATTAGGAGTATACCCAGTCATAGAGCGCTTGCTACAACAGGGCATCCTAGTTAGGACGTCCAGCACTGCCAATAGTCCCATCTTCCCTGTGAAAAAGAGTGGGGGGAGGGGTTACAGGCTAGTGCAGGATCTAAGGGGGATAAACAAGATAGTTGAGAGCCAATTCCCCGTAGTGCCAAATCCAGCTGTCATCCTCATGCAAATTCCCCCTACTGCGAAATTTTTCACTGTCATTGACCTCTGTTCTGCTTTCTTTTCGGTCCCTCTGCACCCTGACAGCCAATATTTGTTTGCATTCACATACAGAGGAGTACAGTACACCTGGACTCGCTTACCACAAGGTTTCATAGACAGCCCAAGCATTTTCTCAAAGGCTTTGCATGACTGTTTACAATCCTTTCAACCTGAGAGCGGATCAGTATTAATACAGTATGTAGATGACTTACTGCTGTGTTCAGATTCACTCGAGTCGTCCTTGAAAGACACGAAACAACTTCAAGGTTTCAAAGGATAAGTTACAGTTGTGCCAGACCAAGGTAAAATATTTGGGACATTGCTTGACACAAGGACTTAGACACCTCACCGCTGATAGGATACAGGCGATTCGCGACATGACTCTGCCACAAATCCAGCAGCAGATCCGTACTTTCCTTGGAATGTGTGGGTACTGCCGAAACTGGATCCCAGGGTTCTCTATACTGGCTTTACCTTTACAGGAAATGGTCTCCTCGAACAAACCAGATCGGATCTCTCACACAGATGAGTCCGAACTGGCATTTGAGAGACTTAAACAATGCCTATCACAGGCACCTGCATTAGGCATGCCAGATTATGGGAAACCTTTTGAGTTGTACGGTACGGAAAGTGCTGGGTGTGCGGCAGGTGTCCTAACCCAGAGACATGGTGATGCCAACAGGCCGGTAGCTTACTACAGTGCACAGTTGGACACCGTAGCACGGTCTCTCCCCACATGCTTGCGAAGTGTTGCAGCGATAGCTTTGCTAGTGAGTAAAAGCGAAGACGTAGTGTTGGGACACAACCTGACCATCCATACACCTCATGCAGTGTCAGCCTTACTTAACTCTGCCCAAACCAGACATGTCTCATCAGCGCGGTTTACAAGGTGGGAATTAGCACTAATGGCCCCTGTAAACATCACCATAAAGAGATGCAGCGCACTAAATCCTGCAACTTATCTGCCGGGTGTGCCTGGACAGGCACAAAAGGTGGAGGATGAGAATGATGGTGAAGGAGGATTTAGTATAGACACTGACACACATGATTGTATGGAATATCTGAACCAATGTTTCACTGCAAGACCCGACATTAGTGACAACCCACTGGAAGGCGTAGATTTTACTTTTTACACTGACGGTAGTTGCCACAGACAGACGGACTCGGGAGACTTGTGTACTGGATACGCAGTCATAGATGACAACGGTATCATAGAAGCTGAACCCCTGGGCCCACCGCACTCAGCACAAGTTGCTGAGCTGGTCGCCCTAACCAGAGCATGTGAATTAGCTAAGGGTAAGTCAGCCAATATATATACAGATTCTAGGTATGCCTTTGGAGTAGTGCATGATTTCGGGGCCCTATGGCGCCTCAGAAATTTCATGACGGCAGCTGGCACACCTGTAGCGCATGCATCCCATATAAAAAGGCTTCTAACAGCGATACAGGAACCTGTCAGAGTGGCTGTTATCAAGTGCAAAGCCCACACTTACAGTCAAGACCCAGTGTCACTTGGTAACAGCCGGGCAGACGAAGCTGCTAAATCAGCAGCCAGCACCCCCATACAGACAGATATCACACAACTGATGGTATTCAATACCGTCAACACACAAAAATTAAGTGAAAGGCAAAATTTGTGTTCTCCACAGGAAAAGGCAGTCTGGAGGTCAAAAGGATATGGCCAGGAGTCCTCAGGACTCTGGACAGATGGACAAGGTAAGCCAGTAGCCCCCAGAGCATATCTTCCAAGCTTAGCTGAGGCGGCACACGGTCTGACTCATCTGGGCAAAGAGGGCATGTGTAAGTTGGTGAGAGCCTACTGGTGTGCGCCAGGATTCTCTTCTCATGCGGGTAAGAGAGCAATGACATGTCTTATCTGCTTGAGGAAGAATATTGGAAAGTCAATACCAACAGAACCATCCCATATCCCGCCGACAGATGGCCCTTTTCAGGTAATACAAATTGATTTCATACAGTTACCACCCTGCAGAAATTTAAAGTATGTGTTAGTTTGTATTGATGTGTTTTCAAATTGGGTAGAAGCGTTCCCCGCTGCCACAAATACTGCTACGTTCACTGCAAAGAAAATTGTGCAGGAATTTGTGTGCAGATATGGTATCCCTAGGATAATTGAAAGCGATAGGGGTACCCATTTTACTGGTGAAGTCTTTCAGGTAATGTGCAAACTGATGAGAATTAATAGTAAGCTGCATACTCCGTACCGCCCACAGGCGAGTGCGAAAGTGGAAAGAGTAAACAGCACTATTAAGAACAAGCTGAGCAAAGTAATGGCTGAAACTGGATTGTTATGGCCAGAAGCTTTTCCACTTGTATTGTACAGCATCAGAACCACTCCCAGGTCCCCCCTTAACCTATCACCCTTTGAGATTCTTTTTGGTCGACAACCCCATGTAATGATTGACCCCCAGGATGATTTGAAATGCAATAATGAGGTGACTGTAAAATATATGGTTAAGATGAGCCAGCAGTTGAGGAATCAAAACAGAAATCTAAAGCTGGTGATTCCTGACCTACCAAACAGTAATTGTCATGACATTGAACCTGGGGATTATGTAATGATTCGAAATTTTCTACGCTCAGGTTGCCTCATTGACAGGTGGAAAGGACCGTACCAAGTCTTACTAACCAGCAAGACAGCATTAAAGGTTGCCGAAAGAGAGACTTGGGTCCACTCGTCCCACTGTAAGAAGGTCGCTGCCCAGAGAGAACCCGTGACAAAGAGCAGAGTGTAGAGGAAATCGTATCACTGGAGTGTCTGTTCCGGGAAGGTTGAGAGGCAGGACTGTTGTCACGGCACCTGAGCACGGAGACTACAAGACCAGAGGTGGTTGTCGCACCAAATTTCTTTTTCCTTTTTATTATTTTCTCCATCTCCCATTACCCTCCTCTCCTCCCCCTCCTTGTTTCCTTTCTCTCCCCTTGACAAGATGGACTTACCCCAAAAGACTGCGTTCCGAGTTTTCCTGTTGACCCTGTTGTTGACCAGAGCAGTCTGTTTCGGTGAGAGTAACAGAGAGGTCGAGAAAGGATCTGGAATGGGTTCTGATGACAAGGACGGATTTGTAGAATTCCAAGAGCAACACATCCACCGAGCAAAGGCGAGTATCAGAAAACGATCTGGTAGTCAAGAAACTAGGAGGCACTGTGAAGGGTTATTAGCTGAGGAAAATTGTATTTGTAGAAACTGTGAAAACATAGTTGAGGACGGGTGCATCCAGAGATGTCAGTCCAGCCTTAATATCAACATGCACAAAGAAATATCTCGGCGCTACTTGCTGGGTAGATAAGTACACATTAATTCAAATCTACATAAAGGAACACACTAATTAATAGCAGCTGTTAAAAGGGAGAGTACTCCACCCTAAATTAAAAAACTAAAAAATACACAGATCACAGCGCTTATTAAAAAGATATGTGCCTTTATTAATACAATGTAAAAATTCAACAGTTAATAATACCAACAATCCCGTCCTGCGTATCGGCCGATCCTGCTAAGCATCAAACACAGTTATAGTTGTAGCTCCTTATTAGTATGGTTAGTAAGTCAGTTTTCCACAGTCAGCTGATTAGTTAGTATCCTGACTTAAATTAATTAAGAGCACGTAACGATGCAGTAGTTAGTATCACTGATATTGATTAGTTGCAACAATTTGTTATTTTGATTAATACAGCATGCTGTTCTCTTATGGCTTAGAGACAATAGCAGTGATCCACATAAGAAAATTAGTATTGAACCTGTTTTGGATTCTGGTCCCATTCATTGGTAACTTCTCTGAGGAAGCCGCTGAACGTAATAGAGGCGGAGAAACGCGTAAGAGACCCCCAGCACTCGTCCGGTACCGGTCGGATTCTATAAATTACCTGCAGGCACTTTCCAAACTATTGGACACTCCAGATATGGCACCGCTGATGGGATAATAAAGCACCAGGAGCCGGGAGATACCAATGAATGGGACCAGAATCCAAAACAGGTTCAATACTAATTTTCTTATGTGGATCACTGCTATTGTCTCTAAGCCATAAGAGAACAGCATGCTGTATTAATCAAAATAACAAATTGTTGCAACTAATCAATATCAGTGATACTAACTACTGCATCGTTACGTGCTCTTAATTAATTTAAGTCAGGATACTAACTAATCAGCTGACTGTGGAAAACTGACTTACTAACCATACTAATAAGGAGCTACAACTATAACTGTGATGCTTAGCAGGATCGGCTGATACGCAGGACGGGATTGTTGGTATTATAAACTGTTGAATTTTTACATTGTATTAATAAAGGCACATATCTTTTTAATAAGCGCTGTGATCTGTGTATTTTTTAATATCAACATGGACCGTCATCCATTGAGTGATTATCACTCATTAGTGGGTAAGGTTTTAAACCAAACAGAATGCTGGGTGTGCTCACAAGTACCTCAAGGTCAGAGCAAGTCAGGACTAGTACCGTATCCTTTAACAATAGATGAGGTACTTGAATTACGGGGTGGGAGACCGTGGACAAGAAATTTATTATTTCTAGGCCCCCTAGTTTGAAGCTCCACCAATATCATGTGGATAGATCCTTAGTATGTTTCAACATTTCCAATTCCCGAAAGCCGGGAAAATTGGGAAGTGACATGGAATAACCAAACCATGGCATTTTCACACAGAGCTGACAGAATGCCCGTAGACTCTGAACTTATACGCCAAATAGCCGACGGTGGAAGGTATTTTCGGTATAGGTATACTCTAGGAAGTAGGACCATGCGGGTTGGAGAAGTATCACCAGGGTACTGTGCTCATATCATACAGCCTGATACGTGTACTGAACAGATGAGAGAGTTAGGGATAGGAATTTTCACCTGGAAGGTTTGCAATATGATAATGTCATATTCTGTCCCATATGTTCTCCCCGATGATGCATATTTCATATGCGGGAGGAAGACATATAAGTGGCTTGCCCCAAACTCAGAGGGATTGTGTTACATTGGAAGAGTGTTGCCAGAAGTTATGACCATAACCCATGATAAGATGAAAGACGTTCACCGCAATGCTCAAGCTCCTTACACTCATACTCACTATAAACACATCGTTAAGAGACACCTTATAGATAGGACAGAGCACGCAGCCTCTGATTTGATCCACAAATCCACCGGGATTCAATTCCTACTCGCGTTAGACATCACCCGTACCGCCAGAGGAATTATAAATTATAGGTATATCCATGCGCTAGCGAACCTGATAGATAATATCACCGAGATGTATGATGACACCTTCAGGTATACAGGGAGGAAGTTGCAAGCTTACAAAACGGAACTGATCCAGCACAGGATGGTCCTCAATTATATCACAGCGGTGACAGGCGGGTACTGTGTCACTTTGGCAACTCAGTATGGTGTGAAGTGCTGCACAGACATTACAAACAGCACTGATGACCCAACCGAGGTCATAGATCAAAAGATGGACGATATCTTGCAGTTGAAGTGGGAGTTCCGGAGGAGACACAACCTTACCCTTACTGCTGTGAGTAATGAACTGACCGGCTGGGTCTCATGGTTGAACCCACACAATTGGTTCTCAGGTCTAGGAGAATGGGCTCAAAATGTTATCGTGAGTGTAGGAAAGTTTCTCCTTTGTATCCTGGGAGTTGTCATAATGATTGGCTTGATATTTAGGTGTGTTCGAATTTTAACGCGGCGCAAGCGCGGTACCAAAGTGATGAGTTTGAGGAGCGGGGGCATTGGTACAGCCGCAGATTTAATTTATGACCCATCAATAGAGACAATGTTGTGCTAAAACGTGATTCCACGGTCCGTGTCTTTCACCCGTTTCTCCTTTGTTTTCCCTCAGCGAAAATACACCCATCCGGAGAAGACTTCAATCAACACCCAAGAATGATTACGCAAATGTTATGTGAATGTATTTTGATATGTTTCTTATCTTCATCTCTACAACCTTCAGGTAGTGACACACATAGTCGACAGGCGATATCCACATATTAACATTCACATGTGTTCCCCCTCCATGTATCATCAACTAAATGTGCACCCCATTTGTTGGAACAAGAAGCCAAAAAGAGCTCGGTAGTGTTTGTTGGCCCACTTACAGATCCTTAATACGGGATAAGAAGGATTTAGTGTATACTTCGCAATACTTCGAAGTTTATCTAGAACATATACGGCACGATGATACATGCCCCTCAGACATGGATTTCATACATACATGCTTTTACTATGCCACTAGGTCATACATTTCCTGCCTACACCTCTCCTCCTACCATCCAACCATCTATGGATAATGTATTGTATATTTTTATCCAATCATCTGTAGATATTGTATTGTATATTTTTCTGTTTAATGTTTAGATAGTGGCAGTTATTGTTGACTGCCAAAGGGTGGACTGTCAAAGTCGAAAAATATTGTAATGCATATACCCTGTACTAACCCCATGCACATGCCCGCTGCGCATGCACTCACTCCGCCGTGCGTGCACATATCCGCAATTTGCGTAGGATCGCTCCTGCGATAATGCGCGTGGTATGGGTATTTACGGCGGAGTTTGTGAGCGCATAGTGGGTTATTAGAACATTACATATTTAACCAAAATAGTGTACATTTTAGATATAGCTCCCTTGCACCACATCAGCGAGTATCAACAGTTTAAACAGTTCCAGGACTAAGGGATTCGCCTTTGCATGATAGGAAGGGTCAGATAAAGGTTGGAAGGTGATGTCTAGTATCCAGCTGTAGGGTATTTTAAGGGTAACATTCCGGTATTGGTTAGAGAAAGATCGCATGTTCCAGCGTATAGTTATGTGCAAAAGTAAAATATAGATATTAACTGTATTTACTGTATATTATGTATGCGGCGAGAATCCAGTGGATACCACCCACCAGAGCAGTTGGGGAAAGACATCGCCCATCTTTTCAAATCAACCTATGACCTCACCTGTAATGAAAAGACACATCTCAGTGTCCAATGGACAATGAGATTACAGTGACCATTGTATTGTGTATGTAAGTTGTGTATAAAAAGCCCATTGTTGCCTGGCCGGTCAGAAGACTCTGAACGCTATCTATGTGACGAGCGGAGGACCGGCCGGGTTGCGCTGCGAACATTCTCACGTATATGTACATTCTCTGTAGCCATTATTCTGTTTAGATTTATCTTGTTAGCCTGTAGTGTATGATTTGTACTGTTTTACCTTTTGAAATAATCCACGGTGGCCTTAGAACCCTGTGGTTTCAACTACAAATCGGTGTTGTGTCCTCATTTTCCTGCAAGGGTTTTAAGTGCATTTTAACTGTATAAGGTTTATAAACATTGATAAGGTGTACGCACTGCGGGTACTTTATACCGTCAGCGCTACTTAAGGTTTAAGGTACAACATCGTTGCAGTACATTGCTGCTAAGGGTTTAAAGTGTAATCATATCATTGCATTGTAACACTAACAAGGTTTAAAGGTTATCAATTGTGTGTGCGCACGCTGTGCGTACTCTGTACACTCAGCGTGGCGTGTATACGCCAAGTACGTACCACGTACGGGACTCTGTACGCAAATAGCGTACAAAGTGCGTAGCGAGTATATTCAGTCTAGCGGCCATAGCGGCTCCACGGTAAAAGTGTATCTAGAGGTATAGCTTTACGGTCTAAGATAAAATCAACATTATCAGTTTCAATACTAAAGACTATTAATTCTGGTATCTCACACATAAAGAATGAGAAAGTGGGTACACATGGATCCAAATAATCTGGGTCGGAAGACAAGTCCCTAATCCCACAAGAAAGATACCTTGATGAGCTTCATACCATCCATTACACTGTGAGTGGGGTACGCCATCCTTCATTGACTAAAGATACCTTTATGTGTTTACTCCACATAATTCATATAGTGAGTGGGGTACGCCTTGGCTAACATTGGATAAAATATCACACACAGAGTCTCATTGTGTCATAAAATCACGAGGATATTATTTCTTTTTCTTTTCTTTTTTTGTTCACTTAAAACTGTGTTACACTATATATATTTTTTCTTTGTTTCATGCACCATATCTTCTTGAATTGTCTTTTTCTTCATTTTGAACACAAGCGCCCAGGGTGGTATACCTTCCAAAAAATTGGTGTATTTGTTTATGTATTTAAGATGTTTGGTGAATCTAGGGTGGTAAACTATCTAGGGCAGCTCTGACCTTTTTAGCGCCAGCATAGTAGGGACTCTCTGCTTTTCTTGTTTCATTTCTTGGTACGAGCTAGCTGGAATAAGTTTCAAAGTTAGTTGGAAATGGTCCAGAAGGGAGTCAGGGGTGATCGTAGAAATACGGGAGGGAGAGTTCTGGAAGATCCGTGTCTGGGTCTATTTCTATACGGATACGCACATAGATAATCGAGATAGAGTAAAAATCAGAGTGGAGAAGTGCGTCAAGGGGATTAAGAAAATCATAATTTGTTAATTTGGACAAAATTGTTTTAAGATAGTGGACACCTTGGAAGTAGGAAACTCATCCTGGGGGTGTAAGCCGTATTTATCCTTCGCTTCCGCAAAGGATAGTGGGAGGTAAGAGGTATTAAGTAAATTACGTAGGTTACGGATACCAGAAGAATGCCAGGCAGTGAAGGGCCTTAAGGGCTGTAACACACTGGCCGGTTTCTCCCGGATGGCAAAAAGCCGGACAAACTTTGTCCGGCTTTTTGCCATCCGGGAGAAACCGTCAGAGTCTCGCACACAGGACGGCTTTGAGCCGTGTGTGATGCTGTGCGCATGCGCAGCATCAGACACGGCTTCCGAAAAAACCGCTGTGTGTGAAAGCTCCCCTTCACACACACGGTTCACTGGCTGCAAAGACGGCCAGGCGCCCGCCCGGCCGCCGGACCTTCCAGTGGTGAGACCCGGCTGCAACCCGGCAGCCGGGCCGGGGCCGTGCAGTGTGAAGGGACCCTAGCCCTCACACTGTTAACTACAATGCCGGCACAGGAAAAAGACGTCCGGCTTTTTCCCGGCCGGCAAAAGCCGGGTAGTGTGTTTTAGCCCTAAAGCCCTCCCATCCTGAAACTCCAGGTTACCGACCAAAGGTAGCGATAGTGAATAAAAATGTTGACGTTTAAGAGGTTTCCTCGCCAATCTCCACACCTGTATGGTAGGGAATAATAATAAATTATTAGATATACTCGGGGTCAATTTGGAAGGTCTGGCATGGAGGAGATAGCTGGGGACAAAGGAGCGCAGAATTGAGAATCCAGAGTGGTATCCGTATAATAATTATTATTCCCAAGCCAATCCATAGCAATTTGGAGAAGACAGGCAAGATTATATTGTTTGATATTGGGCAGGTTGACTCCACCTCTATGTACCGTTTGAGATAATATTTTCATACTGATCCAGGGTCGTTTTCCGGACCAGATAAACTTGGAGATAGAGGTATTGAGTGAGGATAGATCCAACCTGGATATTAATAAAGGAGTCATCTGTAAAATATAGAGAAGTTTTGGGAAACTGGCCATTTTGAACAGGTTACAGCGTCCCAACAGATTGAGAGGTAAGTTCTGCCAAAGATCAAGCTCAATTTTTATCTTGCGCAAAACCGGGGTAATATTGTACCTATATAAATGGCAAGGATGGGGAGGAAGTGCAATACCCAGATAAGTTATATAAGTAGTTGCCCATTTAAAGGGAAAAGCTCCCCCCCATCTCATTCTCGCCTGTCCATACATGGCCAATGCCTCCGACTTTCCATAGCTAATAGAAAACCCTGCGAAAGAAGAAAAGCGATCAATTGCAGCAATCAACTGTGGAATCGAATGGTGAGGGTCAGACATAAAAAGTAGATCATCAGCGAATGCCACTACCCTTAATTCTTGAGTGCCCACAGCAATACCCTTGTAACCCCTATGTAGCAGAATATATCATATAAGGGGCTCTAGTGCTAGATTAAAAAGAAGGGGAGATAAAGGGCACCCCTGTCTAGTGCCTCTTTCCAACGTGAAGGAAGGGGATGCCACATTGTTAACGAATACTGTTGCGCTACAGGGTTGGTGTATATGGTTTGCACCAAATTACAAAACAATGTGCCAAAACGTTGGTGGGCAAGTACTCTAGACAGATGAGGCCAGGCGATCTTGTCAAATGCCTTTTCTGCATCCAAATTTATAAGAATACTATTTTTGGCCTGACATAAATGAGTGTGAGATATTGCAGCTAAGGCCGCCCTTATTCCCCATGTGGACTGTCTACCTTTAACAAATCCCATCTGTGCAGGCGAGATCAGGCGTGGTAAGCAAGTCTGCAATCTATTAGCCATTATTTTAGTCAAGATCTTAAAATCCTATTTGAGGAGTGATATAGGGCGATATGACCCTACCAGGGTGGGATCCTTTCTGGGTTTCGCAAGTACAATTAGTTTTGCTTCATTAAAACGAAGGGGAGTCTCCCCTGTCGTAAGAATGTGATTATAGAACTTCGTTAGAATGGGGAGTATATCAGTATCCAGCATCTTATAGAATTCGACACTAAAGCCATCAGGATCAGGGCTCTTTCCATTAGGGAGAGACTTAATAGTGGCTCGGACTTCATCATCGGTGATAGGGTCATCTAATCATCCCTTTCCTCTGACGTGAGTTCCGGTAACTGTGTTTCGTTCAAAAAGGATTGTCCATCCATTTCATTGTCAGTGCCCACAGTATATAAAGTTTTTTAAAAGTGCATGAAAGCAGAGCAGATATCATTAGGATTAGAAAGAATAGTTCCAGAATGGTGTAATGCATCGACCCATGTTTTGTTCCGAGGCCCTCTGACAAGATTAGCCAGAAGTTTCCCTGACTTATTCCCCCATCTATGAAACTTATTCCTACCATAGTCATAGCTGGTTTGGGCTTGTTCGGTAAGAAATGTATCATAAATTTGTTTTGCCATGAGGTACGTTTCTTTATGGATAGGACTATTGCATTGTTTATAGGTACGATAAGCAAGCGTGAGTGCCGCACTCAGTTCCTGTAATTTAGAGTTACATTTCTTGCGTTTAGAGTTGACATAGGAAATACTGTGTCCTCTAAGGACAGCTTTAGAGGCGCCCCAAAAAAGTGGAACATTAGATTCTTGTTCAAAATTGTCAGTGACGTAGTTAAGCCAGGTATGTTTAAGATGTAATAAAAAATCCTCAGAATGAAGAAGATACGCTGGGAATCTCCAACATTTGGAGATACATTGAGGTAAAGCTAAATGTAGGGACAAAATTATGGGGGCATGGTCTGATATAATTATATCTTTAATGGAGGTTTGAGAAACTTTAAAGTAAAGATGCTTAGACAAGAAAAGATAATCGATGCGAGAGTGAGTGGAGTGTGGATGTGAGTAAAAAGAGTAGTCTCTATGGAGAGGGTGATGTATGCGCCAAGGGTCTAGTAAAGCAGGTTGAGAACAACAAGAGAAAAGAAAATTAGGAGATGGTCCGGGTCTTTTGGTACTCACCCCAGACCTGTCCATGGATGGATCGACGACCGCGTTGAAGTCACCCCTAAAACTAAATTCTGACCACCCCAGGATAAAACTCTCTGTAGAATATCTGCAAAAAAAGAGTTGTTAGATCCAGTGGGTGCATAAAAGTTCAAAAAAGTATATATCGTATTATCAATAGAAACATCTAATAAGATAAATCTACCCTCAGGGTCAACACATTTTTTAACGATTGAATATTGAAGATTCCTATGTAATAGAATAGCAAAACCCCTGGTTTTGTTGGTATAGGGAGCAGAGATACAATCTCCAATCCAGGAGGCTTTTAAGGAAATAGAGGATTCATATACCCAATGCGTCTCCTGTAAAAATACAATGTGAGGGGTCATACGAGAAAGATGTGCGAGTACTTTTTTACGTTTAACGGGGCTATTAAGACCCTCCACATTCCAGGATATTATATTGAAATCAAAAGTGGAGCAACTACCGGGCCAGGAGGTTGGGAGGGAGCATGGTTTGTCATACTACCCTATCCCCACAGATAGAGAGTAGAGTAAAAAAATGATATAGGTAAAATGGTGTCCCTCCTTGTCCCAGCGAGCAAAGAGGGGGTAACCTATGGAGGATCGAGACACATCATCCCAGCAGGCAGAAAAAACAAACAAACAATAACATCAACCTAACAAACATGTGACAAGTAAAGGCATAACCTCTGGCATACATACATATATTGTATGCCAACATTTTTCCCTTAACACCGTGTGACCCATAGGTGATAACAATTGAAATGGAGAGCAAACTTTATGAATTACTTAGCAGTCAAGTATCAGGATGAGCAAAATGAGCCTTCGCCGCCAATGGATCATCGAAGAAAAGTGGTTTTCCATTTACAAAAACTCGAAGGCGAGCTGGATATAGCAACGAGAACTTGACTTTGTCTTCAAACAACTGTTTGCATAGTGGAGCGAACTGTCTGCGTTTATTAGCGACGTAGTTGGAAAAGTCCTGGAATATGAGTAGTCTCTCTCCCTTGTAGGATAGACTATCCGACTTCCGGTAATGGTCTAAGAGCTTGGTTTTGTCCGCGTAGTTGAGGATTCTCATAATAACAGGGCGGGGGCGTCCAGTGGAATCTCTGCGCTTAGGTCCTATTCTATGAGCCCTTTCAATGGCCAAGGGTGATCCTTTGAGGCCCATGGATAATTGTTCTGGTATCCAGTTAGAAAGAAGGTCTAGCAGCTCATATCCCATCACCGATTTCGGAATGCCCACCACCCTCAGGTTGTTTCGACGGCTCCGATTCTCCATAACATCAAGCTTATCAGTGAGGCCTTTAATATCCTTATTTTGGGCCTCTATAGTGGTCTGTGTAGATTGTAGGTCATCCTCCAACGTTGAAACCCTCTGCTCGACTTCATCTAAGCGACCATTATGGTGGGTTAGTTGGGTCAAAGTGGAGTCTATGGCCTCTTTAATGCCCGCAAGCTTCTCATCTAGGAGAGGCCCCAGCACCACTGCAATGTCTGTAGGTTTCATTTTAGGCTGTTTAGTAGCTGTAGTGTTTGTACGTTTTTCGTTGAGATCTAGATCGAGTGGTGGAGCAGTCAGAATTGGAAGAATTTCTGTGAAGGGTGTCCTCACGAGTGCCTAGGGTAGGACCAGAGGAGGACATTGGTGTGGAACGTTTGTGCAGCCGAGCTCTGCAAAAACAGTTTGTGCAGTTTCAGAGTAGCTCTGAACCTACTCGGCGCTTACGATCACTTCAGCCTATTCGTGCTCGGATTTGACGTCATACACCCACCCAGCGAACGTCCAGCCACGCCTGCGTTTTTTCAGACACGCCTGCGTTTTTGCAAACACTCCCTGAAAACGGTCAGTTGACACCCAGAAACGCCCCCTTCCTGTTAATCTTCTTGCGGCCGTCAGTGCGAAGAAAAACTTCGCTAGAACCTGAGCACAACCACAACGGGCTTTGTACCCGTACGTCGCATGTGCGCATTGTGGGGCATACGCATGCGCATAAATGCCGTTTTTTTCACCTGATCGCTGCGCTGCGAAAATCGGCTACGAGCGATCAACTAGGAATGACCCCCATTGTGTCTTATAACCAATGTATGCATCTGTGATTTGTTTCCCCCCTCCAAGAATGTAACAGCTGCATAATGGGGTTAAGGTGCAATCAGGGAGATTGCTGGACTATTCAGGGAGTCAGGGAGATTGCTTCTATTTCAGGGAGTCTCCTGCAGAATGAGGGATCATAGGCAAGTATGGTGTATGGTGTGTAGAGCAGCGCTTGCAGCTCCCACCATATCCATACGATGCTGTCAGCATAGAGTCACCGATTGCTGTATGGTTGTGCGTCATTCTCGGAAGGTGATGCGCTCCCGCGGCCAGCTGAAATTAGTCAGGACAGACCAGAGTAAAGCGCAGAGGAGGTGTGCTGTGTTTGTGCGTGGGTGCAGCGCAGGGCATGTGTCTAGGGGGAGGGCAGCTGTGTCATAGGGAAGAGAACTGATTTTGTGTGTGTGTGTGTGTGTGTGCAGAGCCGGCCCTAAGCAATATGATGCCCTAGGCAAGATTTCGGCTAGTGCCCCCTAGCACCACTGCTAGTTCCGCCTCTGACACTGCACCCCTTTCCCAGCACCAACTCCCCTCACCTATAGCAGTCCTTTTTTTGGTGTTCCTACCCCCTGTACTTTAAATAGGACCAGTGCGCACATTCGGCGCACAGCCCAAAAAGAGGCATGTTCTTGCTGGGAAGGGGTATGGCCACACAATAGTACCCCCAATTCAAATTAGGACACACAGTAGTGAAACTTTATTAACATTTTATCATGCGATAGTGTCCCTTATTCATGTTACATCACACATTAGTACCACTTTACCTTATAAATGTTACTCCTCACAGTAGTGCCCCTTATTCACAGTCTACCACACCATAGACCACACAGTAGTGCACTTTTTATACATTATGCCACACAGTAGTGCCCTTTTTCACAATACATGACACTGAATTGCTCCTTATTCACATTACATCACACCATATTGCTCTTTATTCACATAAGACCACACAGTAGTGCCCTTCTATACATAACGCCACACAGTAGAGCACCTTATACACATAATGCCACACATTAGTAATGTATTTATACACATAATACCACACATAGTGCCCTTACACATTTGCTGCACATTATTAATGTATTTATACACATGGCACGCATAATGCCCCTTACACATATGCCTGAACACTATTGCACAAACAACCCACTCACACACAGCACTCACACAGCCGTTAACGCTGTGACCCCTGCCTGCTGGATACAGATGTGTCCTCATAAATCTTGCCTCAATGTGCCATGCAGCAGGAGATGCCTGGCATGTATCAGCTCGCAGCTCCCGGCCAGCTCTGATAACATCGGGCATCTTTTTTTTTTAATGAAAAATCATCTTTATTTGCATTTGATATGTCTGGGGGCACCAGCAGCTTCTGATGATTAAAATGAAATGCAGCATGCCTATATACTGTGTGCAACTGTGGCTGTGGGCCATATTCAATAGCTGTCGGAAGCTGCCATCTTGTTGGAAAGATGGTGTCAATGCTTGTCAGAAAGGATCCGACACTAATACCCCTTTTCCACTTGTAGCACGGGTCGCAGCCGGGAGCCTGACACGGCTGCGACCCGTGCTAGAACTCCCTTCTACACTAGAGCTCACCAATCCGGCATATTGCCGATTGGTGACGCTGCTGACGCGGCAGGGGCGGCGCTGGGAGATCACATGATTTCCCAGCACCGCCCTTCCAAACACTGTGAACGGGAGTCGTGTCGCATCGACACGGCTTCCGTTTACACTACACAGCTTACCGGGTTGAAAACGTGTTCAACCCGGCAAGCTACCCGGGTGGGGTTCCCGGATCACTTGATCCGGGAATTTGCAGGGGGGGCCGTTTCCACTCGGAAAAAACACAGGTAAATGTGTGCCCCCCCGCACATTTACCCGTGTTTTTAGAGCTAGTGGAAAAGGGGTATTATAGAATATACCCCTATATCTGCATACAAAATGCTACACACAGAATATAGCCATGCCGCATATCATTTTAATCAGCAGAAGCTGCTGGTGCCCCTAGGCATATCAAAGGCCCTAGGCATTTGCCTAGTATGCCTATACCTAGGGCCAGGTGTGTGTGTGTGTGTGTGTGTGTGTGTGTGTGTGTGTGTGTGTGTGTGTGTGTGAGAGAGAGAGAGAGAGAGAATCTGTGTGAGAGGGGTGTGGATCAGTGTGTGATAAAAGCAGAGGAGAGCTTAGTGTGTGTGTGTGTGTGTGTGTGTGTGTGTGTGGGGGGGGGTTGTAGTCTATGAGCAAGGGACAGATATGTGAGGGAGAAATCTGGTGGGGGTCTGTGTTGAGGTATCTGAGTTTGTGGGGAGAGCTACAGTATATTAAGGGGGAGAGCTGTGTGAGGGGGATAGCTATATTATGGGGATCTGAGTGAGTGGGGAGACCTGTGTGAGTGTGTGTGTGTGGGGGGGGGTCTGTGTGAGGCAGTGCCAGCTCCAGGCACGTTCAATACGAGCGGCCGTGCAGGGAGCCGGGCTGTAAGGACGCGCGGCTATTTCAAATGTGGTGCTAGCCGTCAGCCACTCAGAGCTTGCGGACCGGCAGCAGCTGATTGGCTGCCAGACCACGAGCTTTGATTGGCTCACAAGCCGGCCTGGCACCACATTTCAAATAGACACGGAGACCAGACTAAACCGTCAGCCAAGCTCCGCTCCCCTGGCCTCCTCTCCTAGTGGCGGTTTGGGTAAAATATCAGCATTGTGGGTATAGGCGTGCACACGGGAGGGGGGCCTAGTGCGCACAGGCACCCCCTAATATCCGGCACCCCCCTCACACACACCTGTAGCTGACTCATTGCCGAGCGTGCAGTTCTATTCCTGACTGTGTACGCCCGCCCGCGTTCTACGCCAGCCAGCACAGACCGCCCAACCGCACAGACCTCCCGCTCGCCAGCACAGACCTCCAGCTCGCTACGGCCGCTCGCTACACCCTCCCACCCCTCCTCTCTACACCCGCACCCCTCTTCCACCCGCCCCTTCCCTCTCTACACATGCCTGCTACGCCCGGTCAGCAGGCCCAACGATAGGGGGACAGACATGCCGCTGCAGGGGCAGTAGAGGGTGCATTTGTCATCTGGAACCCACATGTAAACAGGACTGCAGGGAAGGAGGGGGTGAAGGAGAGAGAAGGGACGGCAGTAGTTGTCTATGGATGGAGTGGCCGGCAGCGAGAAGTGCTCAGCTGCGAGCACACCCACAAGTAATATATAATGTGTATTAGATAATGAATTTGGAGGGGCACTATGTGTCACATAATGTGTTTGAGGGACACTGTGTGGCATATGCGTTTGGGGTACTGTGTATTATATAATATGTTTGGGGTCACTGTGTATTATATAATGTGTTTGGGGGTACTATGAGGTCTATTCAGGCTGGGCTGCAGCCGCTCATTCGCACGTGGCGTAATGTGAATTTTGCCTCATACCGTGTTGCGTAATGTGAATTTCGGCTCATACTGTGTGGCGTAATGTGAATTTCGGCTCATACTGTGTGGCGTAATGTAAATTTTGGCTCATACAGTTTTGCGGAATGTGAATTTTATCTCATACTGTGTGGCATAATGTGAATTTTATCTCATACTGTGTGGCGTAATGTAAATTTTATCTCATACTGTGTGGTGTAATGGGAATTTTATCCCATACTGTGTGGCGTAATGGGAATTTTGGCTCATACCATGTGGCGTAATATGAATTTTGGCTTATACCATGTGGCGTAATGTGAATTTTGGCTTATACCATGTGGGATAATGTGAATTTTCGCTCATACCATGTGGCATAATGTGAATTTCAGCTCATACGTGTGATGTAATGTAAATTTTGTCTCATACCATACGACGTAATGTGAATTTTGGCTCATACCGTGTGGTGTAATGTGAATTTCATCTCATACCATGTTGCATAATGTGAATTTCGGCTCATACTGTGTTGCGTAATGTGAATTTCGGCTCATACAGTATGGCATAATGTGAATTTTGGCTCATACTGTGTGGCGTAATGTAAATTTTGGCTCATACAGTTTTGCGTAATGTGAATTTTATCTCATACTGTGTCGCATAATGTGAATTTTATCTCATACTGTGTGGCGTAATGTGAATTTTATCTCATACTGTGTGGCGTAATGTGAATTTTAACTCATACTATGTGCGTAATGTGAATTTCGGCTCATACCGTGTGACATAATGTAATTTTTTTCTCATACCGCATGACGTAATGTAAATTTTGTCTCATACCATGTCACGTAATGTAAATTTTGGCTCATACCATGTGGCGTAATGTGAATTTTGGCTCATACTGTGTGGCGTAATGTGAATTTAATCTCATACCATGTGGCGTAATGTGAATTTTGGCTCATACTGTGTGGCGTAATGTGAATTTTCAGCTCATAGTGTAGCGTAATATGAATTTCGGCTCATACTCTGTGGCATAATGTGAATTTCGACTCATACAGTGTGGCGAATGTGAATTTTATCTCTTACTGTGTGGCGTAATGTGAATTTTGGCTCATACTGTGTGGCGTAATGTGAATTTCAGTTCATACATTGTGGCATAATGTGAATTTTATCTCATACAGTGTGGCATAATGTACATTTTGTCTCATACTGTGTAGTGTAATGTGAATTTTGGCTTATACTGTATGGCGTAATGTAAATTTTGTCTCATGCCATGTGGAGTAATGTGAATTTCATCTCATACCATGTGATGTAATGTAAATTTTGGCTCATACCATGTGGCGTAATGTGAATGTCATCTCATACCATGTGGCATAATGTGAATTTTGGCTCATACTGTGTGGCGTAATGTGAATTTCGGCTCATACAGTGTGGCTTAATGTGAATTTGAATTTTATCTCATACTGTATGGCATAATGTAAATTTTGGCTCATACTGTGTGGTGTAATGTGAATTTTGGCTTATACTGTGTGGCGTAATGTAAATTTCGTCTCATGCCGTGTGGAGTAATGTGAATTTCATCTCATACCATGTGGCGTAATGTGAATTTTGACTCATACTGTGTGGCGTAATGTGAATTTTGACTCATACTGTGTTGCGTAATTGTGTGTGTAGAGGGGGTGTAAAAATATATTTATTTATAGTTTCATAGTATAAAGTTGTGAGGCCACGCCCACTTTTACAGCAGTGTGCGCATGGGGGGGGGGCGCTTTGAAATTTTCTCGCTCAGGGCACTAGTAGGCCTGGAGCCAGCCCTGGTGTGAGGAGGGGATCTGTGTGAGGGAGGAGAGCTGTATGCAGGGCCGTTCCTACGTGTGTGCCAAGTGGGCTTGGCACACAGCGCAGTTGCCCTGAGGGCGCACGGCCAGCGGCATGTAATGAGTCAAATTGACTCATTACTTGCCGCCTCTGAAGTCCGCGCCGTGCGCCGCAGCCGCGCTGGAGGAGAGAGAAGCGCCGGAGGCAGCTGAGAAGGAGTAGGAGGGAGGGGGACTGGAGCCGCAGCAGCGCTATTTCATTGGTAGTAAGCGCCGCTGCAGCATCCCCCTCTCCTTCCGTATAGGCTGCCCGGCGCTGCTGTGGATGCTGGGATGCGGTTCCTCCATCCCAGCATCCACAGCAGCGCCAGGCAACCAATACGGAAGGAGAGGGGGATGCTGCAGCGGCGCTTAATACCAATGACATATCGCTGCTGCGGCTCCAGTCCCCCTCCCTCCTCCTCCTTGTCCGATGCCTGCACACTGCACAGAGGGAGATGCCAGCACGAGGAGCCTGTCAGCGGGGAGAAGGTAAGTATATCCATCTCTCTCTCTCTCTCTCTCTCTCTCTCTCTCTCTTTCTCTCTCTCTCTCTCTGGGGGACACCGTCTGCCATAATGTGTAAAAAGGGGTCCTGGCTGCCGCAATGTGTAAAAAGGGGGCCTGGCTGCCGCAATGTGTAAAAAGGGGACCTGGCTGCCGCAATGTGTAAAAAGGGGGCCTGGCTGCCGCAATGTGTAAAAAGGGGCCCTGGCTGCCGCAATGTGTAAAAAGGGGACCTGGCTGCCGCAATGTGTAAAAAGGGGGCCTGGCTGCCGCAATGTGTAAAAAGGGGTCCTGGCTGCCGCAATGTGTAAAAAGGGGACCTGGCTGCCGCAATGTGTAAAAAGGGGGCCTGGCTGCCGCAATGTGTAAAAAGGGGGCCTGGCTGCTGCAATGTGTTAAAAAGGGGGCCTGGCTGCCGCAATGTGTAAAAAGGGGGACTGTCTGCCGCAATGTGTAAAAAGGGGGACTGTCTGCCGCAATGTGTAAAAAGGGGGACTGTCTGCCGCAATGTGTAAAAAGGGGGACTGTCTGCCGCAATGTGTAAAAAGGGGGACTGTCTGCCGCAATGTGTAAAAAGGGGGACGCTGTCTGCTGTAATGTATAAAAGGGGCTCTACCTGGTGTAGTGGCGCTACTGTGCAGCGTAATTTGAATAATGGAGACTACTGTGCACCGTAGTATGAATTGCTATTATTTTGTGGCCACGCCCCTTCCCCATGAAGCCACGCCCCTATATATTTTTCGCGCACCTACGGTGCGCACTGTCCCTATCTTGCATGGGGGCAGGCGCCAATGTCGTTTCTTGCACACAGCGCTAAAATGCCTAGTTACGGCACTGGCTGTATGTATAAATATTTATATATACATTAATGTTCGGCCCCGAGGTGGTATATTGTGGGGTCCTGTAGGGTCTTTGTCTGGCGCTATATAGTCTCCACAATATTCGCAATGTTCCGACCATTTATGTTTCTACTGATGGGGAGGGGGTGTAATTATTATTATTTTTTTTTAAGAAAATTGGATTGGACGTACTTTAAATTAATTCAATTATAAAAACACTTGACAATTTCTGAGCAGTGTTTGGAAAAAAAGAACTGACAGTTAAGTGTGTCAAACCAGGTGAAATGCAGGCTCGAAGTCAGCCAGTTTCCCGGTTTAAAGGAATAGTATGGTAAGAGTATTTATATATATATATATATATATATATATAATTTTTTTTTTTTTTACTTCATTTGTATACTACTACTACGAGAGTGGTCAGTGGTGTTTCGTATTTCGATTTAACAGTGTATCGTGTAGCAACAACCATGTCCACTAGGATAGTCAGAATCAGTGGCGGTACTATTAAGCGCCTTGAGTCCTATTGGAGAAAGAGCGCTATATAAATAAAATTATTATTATTATTATTACTATGGGCGGGCAAGCAGGGTGGTTGCACAGGATACTGCAGCCTGAAGGTGCGGCCACAGTCAACCTGCGGTTGCCATCTAATTTGATGGTGCCTGCCCACTCTCGCCCGATGCTAACATCCACTAATATTGGGTGCTGCAGTGCACTGCCACCCAAGGCAGTTACTACGCGTTGGGTATGGGATGCCGGCGACCAGGGTCCCGGTGGTCAGCATACCAACACCGGGATCCCGGCCGCTAGAATGCCAGCAGTGGGGCGAGCGCAACAAAGCGCATCCACGAGTGGGAATAGCCCATTAGCCAGAATTCCGGCTGGCAGCATTGTCAGTGGTTGGGATTCCAGCGTCGGTATCCTGACCACCGCGATTCCGACTGCTGGCAAACTACATCCCGTTACTGCATCTGCACGCCAGGCGAAAGTGATGTATCGAGAACCGCCGCTGCCAGAAGTACCCGCTCTGTCCATTTGAGAGACGGACGAGAGCCATGGACCCACTGCCTCTCACCTGAAGTGTTTGGCGCGCCGCGAACCCACCCATTATGGCAAACTTTCGCCCTACCCTCCATAAGTCCTAGAACCAGCCCTTGTTTGAATTGTATTAAACATGTATAAGTAGGAGATCATGCACTGGACATTTAGTCAGAATGGATAAAACCAGCACAGTGATGGGACATTTAGCTGTGAATCTTTGCCAACACACACTTGGAAATCCCTTTAAGTTAACCGGGGATCGGGGACACGTGCCGTCTGTAGTCGCGTCACGTGACTTGCTCCTTGTCCTTGACCGGAGTTGAGCTACTCGCCGAGGGCGGGAGGGGACAGACCTTGACAGACAGCTCTTCTCACCAATCAGAGATCCCAGCGGAGGATCACCGGCCATTGACTGTACGGGAGGGCGCGGCTTAGCACTCGGCCTCGGTGCTGCTTGTCGTGTTGTGATCGGCCATTGAGTCGGTATGTGGCAGCAGGTGGTGCGCGGTGTGACGGCGGGCATCGCGGCATGGCTCCGCAATCGGGCGCCCCCGGTGTGCCGCCACAGGGAGTACGGTGCACGGGCCCTCATACGCGGCCTTCGGTACAGAAACAGTCCGGGGAGAACGGGGAGGCTGCTGGCCGCACTGACCGGGGCCTTTCTATGGGAGGAGGAACGGGTCCGAGAAGACGAGATCCTCAGGTGCAGTTATTGAGCTGTTGGCCAGGATTTCCTGTATAGGCCGTACCAAGGCGTGTCTCTCTCCAGCCGTGGGGAACTAGAAGTCCCAGCATGCTCTTACAGCTAGACGCTAGCAGGGCATGCTGGTACTTGTGCTTCCACAGCAGCTGCTGAGTCACAGACTCCCAGGATTTAATTTAAATGCTACACGCAGTTTGTGCTGCCTTATTACATTACAGACTGATCTGCAGTAGACATACTGTCCACTGCTGCAGTGCAATGGTGCTGGGTGTGGGCAGTATGGCTTATCCCTCTGTGCAGGCAGAATAATGAATGAGTAGCATCCTGGTGCATGTGACTGATGCAGGGTGAGTGACACAGAAGATTGGGAAGTCTTAGGCCCTCTGACATTGAAGCCTTTCTCCCTCTGCAGGTCAGCGGATGAGATGAAGCAGATGCCGATGGCCACCAACTTGCCCCTTGGACAGACACCTCTGTATGATGAGGATCTGGGCTGGGAACTAGTATTAGATAAGAAAGACTTCAAATTGTGGAGGCGACCTATAGAGGGGACTCATCTCTACCAGTACAGAGGTAAGGGGCACTTATCTGATGATCTCTGCAGGCCCTGAGAGCATTAATCCTTCTGCAGAAGGTTGCTTTCACCTTGCTGGTGCTCTAAGACTGGAAATCTACTTTAACCCCAAACCTCCTGTGCCTGGCCTTTAGAGACTCACAAAAGCAGCTGGGAAACTCCTCTTTTATACATACTGTACTATGTGGCAGTGGGTAATGGTTCATTGTACACTAACCCACTCGTGGATATCATACGTTGCTTGCATCCTGTCTTAGGAGGCCTCCACTCCAGACACGACTAACATTACCACAGGACCAGTTTCTAATCCGCTTTAGGGGTGCAAATTATATTGTTTGGATCATTTATAGAACTGTTTAAATGAAATCTGTAAAGTTGCGTTACACCTGTGTCCCACGGTGTGTGGAAACAGTCACAGAACTGATTGAGATGCACTGACTGTGGAAATATTGGGTGTTCCTTAGCAGAGACTGGGAGGTGGCGTCTTATGGCCTTGTTATGGCAGTGTCTTGCTTGTTGTAGGAGTGGTTGTGGACTTAGCCTGATTGTGTACATTGGAGGCCATATTCTGACGGAGATTATGCATTGGGATGGTTGCGTTAGCAGCTGCTCAAAGTGGGCATCACAGCCCTTGCCTTTGCTCAGGTGTACACCAGGGGAAGGCCTGATACTAACATTACAATAAAGTCGCAGCAGTGCCCGACTCAGAATCAGCCACAATGTGTATTATTTTATTTGTACTTGTCTGTCCACTACTTCGCTTTTACTAGTAGCCCAGTGAGCGCAACTCTCTATCAGGTGCTGTGCAGTATAGCGAAATAGCTCCTCTTTTATACATACCGTACTATGTGGCTGTTGGCAGTGGGTAATTGTTCATTGTACACTAACCCACTCGTGGATGGGTGTAGTATGGTATGCCAGCATACCGACGCCGGAATCCCGACCACCGGCATACCGACAGCTGGGCGAGTGGAATTGATCCCCTTGCGAGCTCGCCACGCTGCGGGCACGGTGGCACGCCACGCTAACTATTCTTCCGCCAGGGGGGTCTTGGACCCCCAAAAGTAGTCTTCAAGTAGCAGAAGATCTGCTTCCAACTTGGGTCTGCAGAGCATTCAGATATTCAGAATATTTATGTTTTGTTTTTGTTTTTTTTGGAGAGTTATATTTTTTTATTTAGTTCTTTACTTTTAGTGCTTACAGGAATGAGAGGAAACCATTACGCAGCAGGATAAACAAAAGCAAAATATGCAATTCATTTTACAGCTTGAATGAATATAGAAAGTGAATAGAACATAAATAACTGTTACACCTAAGCAACTGCAAGAAAATAAGAGGGAGTACAGGACGAGAGAGCAAAAAGGAAGGAAAGTAACTCTGACACTGAAAGGTGCTATAACATGGGCCAATTGGGGAGCAAGTGAGAGGGGGGGGGGGGGTTGTTCCAAGGTGCTCATGTATGGGGAAACACATGACTGCTGTCATGTAGGTAACAGGTGATGTTTTCTCAAAATATGCCATATTTGGGATTTTAGAGCAGAGAAGGACCGAGGAGAAGGGTTATTTTACTTGAGTATTTTTATTGAAAAGTTAAAGAGAACAGAACATTTTAGGTGAGATTTTTGCAGTCTCCACAATTCTTTATCACTGCTGCATTAGAATACAAATAAAAGTAATAATGTTGTTAGAGGGGATTAACCATTTCAAGGCCTGTAATGGCCTTTAAATTACTATGGATTATCATTACCAGCATACAAGATAAATCTAAGCAACCAGCCACCCACATTCCTGTGATAGATTCTGCCACTGTCTCTTGCCTTTAAACTTGTTATCTCTTCCACAGTATGTGGCTCATACAGGGATGTGACGCCTCGACAGTTCTTTAATGTCCAGGTAGGAATCCAGCTGCCCCCCCCCCAATTCCCCATTCATGTGGTTTGTTCCCCAGATGAGTACTTGCTGTCCTTCAGATCTGACCCTTATGCCTCTTGTCCACAGCTAGACACAGAGTACCGCAAGAAGTGGGATGCACTGGTCATTAAACTGGAAGTGGTTGAGAGAGATGATGTCTCTGGATCAGAAGTTGTTCACTGGGTCACACATTTCCCTGTAAGTCTTTTTCTTTTCTTTTTTTTCAAGAGCATTTTCGAACGATTGCATCATACAAACAGAAATAATAGCATACGCAAATAGTACATAGATAATCAACTGCTTAACATCAAAAGCATCAGAGCAGAAATAAAATGAACACAGTTGAGTATTCAGAAGAAACAACTAAAGTGTACACAATTGCACAAACACGGAATCTGACTCAGAAATGGATAGTAGGAAATAAATAATAGAAAAAAGAGAGAGGGCAGGAAGGAAAGAAATGGAGATAGAGTTGGGAGTGAAAGCATGTAGAGAGGGACCTGCAGCTACTAGGTGATCCAAAAGCTGACCGTGCTAAAAACAAAAGAAGGAAAAAAGAGAGTTAGGGAAAAGGAAACCCCTGTGATGCACCCAGTCTAAATATTCAGGTCTGCGGCGCAAGAGCAACATAGGATGCTTAAGATTTGAAACTAATCCAGCTGAACGATAGAGCCTCGAATTCCAAATGTTTTTCAGGGGCTGAGAAAAAAGGATTCAGCATGAATTCCCGACTGTCTGGATCGCAGCGATCAGGAGACTGACGCCGTAATCCTGACATCGAGTGCAGCATTTCGCCTCGCGGGCTTGCTGCGCTCGCCACGCTTCGGGCTCGGTGGAACTTTGCTCGCCACACTATTGTATTCCCCCTCGGGTGGTGGTGTGGAGCACTACTCTAGAGGGAATACAGGATTTCGACCGCGGCATTGTTTCTGCTGTCGGGATTCCGGCGGCGGTATTTCTGCAGCGAGGTACACTGTGTTCCACAGGGAATACATCGGGGTGTAGAGATGGATCTTGATCCAGAGGCACCAACAGGCTAAAGCTTTAGTGTCCAAACTTTCACCTTCCCTGGGCCACATTAGAAGATGAAAATTTGGTTTGGGCCGCACATAAAATAAAATAACAGTAACGATACCTCTCGGAGCTAATATAATGGATGGGGCGGGTGAAGCGCGCTGGCGTCACCGTTGTGACATATTCCGGCCGCAAGCACCGTCAGTGTAACTTGAAACTTTAGAATTTCTTAAAAAATAAAAAATTGCACTGGGCCGCATTACTAGCCGACGTGGGCCGCGGGTTGGACAAGCCTGCTTTAGACTGTTTCAGGATGCATTGCAGGGCCTCCTCTATATAACCCTGCCTCCAGGCACAGTGAGCTCAGTTTTAGAGTTGGTGCCTGCATGAAGCAGGTCACTTAACAGGGGGGGCTGTGTTAGGCAGCCCTGAAAAAGCTATTTAGAAGACTTCAAGGGCTGCAGCACTTCATATGTCAGTGTGACATACTGTGCTGCAGCTCCATCACCTCCCCTACGGCGTCGCATACTCCTGCAGGCTCTGTTCCCGGGTACTTGCGGCGGAGGCGCTCTGGTTTCTAGGCACACCACTGTAAACACTCTCCTGGGTTGCGTGGCTGCTTCTAAGCGAGGAGGTAAGAGGGTACCCCAGGCAGGACCTGCCGTTAATTCGCGTTCCGGTCGCGGTCTCAGGAGACTGACCGCGACGCTGGCGTGGACACTGTGGCCATCGGGGACCCCACTATATCCACCAGGGCAGAGGCTTTGACGGCGTGGCTCTTGAAGCTTCACTCCTGAGGGCCAAAGGATTCTCCGAGGCAGTTATTCAAACTATGCTAAAGGCCCGCAAACCGGCTTCTGCGCGGATTTATTATAGGGTCTGGAATTCTTATTTCTCTAACGTCCTAAGTGGATGCTGGGGACTCCGTAAGGACCATGGGGAATAGCGGCTCCGCAGGAGACTGGGCACATCTAAAGAAAGCTTTAGGACTAACTGGTGTGCACTGGCTCCTCCCCCTATGACCCTCCTCCAAGCCTCAGTTAGATTTCTGTGCCCGACGAGAAGGGTGCACACTAGGGGCTCTCCTGAGCTTCTTAGTGAAAGTTTTAGTTTAGGTTTGTTATTTTCAGTGAGACCTGCTGGCAACAGGCTCACTGCATCGTGGGACTAAGGGGAGAAGAAGCGAACTCACCTGACTGCAGAGTGGATTGGGCTTCTTGGCTACTGGACATTAGCTCCAGAGGGACGATCACAGGTTCAGCCTGGATGGGTCCCGGAGCCGCGCCGCCGGCCCCCTTACAGAGCCAGAAGAGCAAAGAGGTCCGGAAAAATCGGCGGCAGAAGACGTTCCTGTCTTCAATAAGGTAGCGCACAGCACTGCAGCTGTGCGCCATTGCTCTCAGCACACTTCACACTCCGGTCACTGAGGGTGCAGGGCGCTGGGGGGGGAGCGCCCTGAGACGCAATACAACATGTTTAAACCTTATATGGCTAAAGAAATACATCACATATAGCTCCTGGGCTATATGGATGCATTTCACCCCTGCCAGTTTTCCTAAAAAAAGCGGGAGAAAAGGCCGCCGTGAAGGGGGCGGAGCCTATCTCCTCAGCACCCAAGCGCCATTTTCCCTCACAGCTCCGTTGGAGGGAAGCTCCCTGGCTCTCCCCTGCAGTCACTACACTACAGAAAGGGTTAAAAAAGAGAGGGGGGCACTAATTAGGCGCAGTATTAACTATACAGCAGCTATAAGGGGAAAAACACTTTTATATAAGGTTATCCCTGTATATATATATATAGCGCTCTGGTGTGTGCTGGCAAACTCTCCCTCTGTCTCCCCAAAGGGCTAGTGGGGTCCTGTCCTCTATCAGAGCATTCCCTGTGTGTGTGCTGTGTGTCGGTACGTTTGTGTCGACATGTATGAGGAGAAAAATGATGTGGAGACGGAGCAGAGTGTCTGTAACAGGGATGTCACCACCTAGGGGGTCGACACCTGAGTGGATGTACTGTTGAAAATTACGTGACAGTGTCAGCTCTGTATAAAAAAACAGTGGTTGACATGAGACAGCCGGCTACTCAGCTTGTGCCTGTCCAGACGTCTCATAGGCCGTCAGGGGCTCAAAAGCGCCCGTTACCTCAGATGGCAGATACAGACGCCGACACGGATACTGACTCCTGTGTCGACGGTGAAGAGACAACCGTGATTTCCAGTAGGGCCACACGTTACATGATTGAGACAATGGAAAATGTTTTATACATTTCTGATAATACGAGTACCACCAAAAAGGGGTATTATGTTCGGTGAGGGAAAAACTACCTGTAGTTTTCCTGAATCTGAGAAATAAAATGTGTGATGATGCGTGGGTTTCCCCCCGATAACAATTGATAATTTCTTAAAAAGTATTGGCTGTATACCCTTTCCCGCCAGAGGTTAGGGTGCGTTGGGAAACACCCCCTAGGGGGGATAAGGCGCTCACACGCTTGTAAGAACAAGGGCTCTACCCTCTCATGAGATGGCCGCCCTTAAGGATCCTGCTGATAGAAAGCAGGAGGGTATCCAAAAATGTATTCACACACATACTGGTGTTATACTGCGACCAGCAATCGCCTCAGCCTGGAGGTGCAGTGCTGGGTTGGCATGGTCGGATTCCCTGACTGGAAATTTTGATATCCTAGATAAGGTTAGTATATTATTGCCTATAGAGCATTTAAAAGATGCATTTCTATATATGCAAGATGCACAGCGGAATAATTGCCGACTGGCATCAAGTATAAGTGCGTTGTCCAATTCTACCAGTAAAATGGTCAGGTGATGCGGATTCCAAACGGCATTTGGAAGTATTGCCTTTGAAAGGGGACAGTTGGGGTCGGTCTTTTAGACCTGGTGGCCATGGCAACAACTGGGAAATCCACGGTTGTACCCCAGGTCGCCTCTCAAAATAAGACGCCGTATTATCAGGCGCAGTCCTTTGTTGGCAAGCGGACAAAAGGTTCCTCTTTTCTGCTCGTGACAGAGGGAGAGGAAAAAGGCTGAAGAGATTACCCAGTTCCCAGGAACAGAAATCCTTTCCCGCCTCTGCAAAGCCCTCAGTATGACGCTAGGGCCTTACAAGCTCAGGCACGGTGGGGGCCCGTTCTCAATGAATTTCAGTGCGCAGTGGGCTCACTCGCAAGTAGACCCCTGGATCCTTCAGGTAATATCTCAAGGGTACATATTGAAATTCGAGA
Organism: Pseudophryne corroboree; assembly: GCF_028390025.1. Lineage (NCBI taxonomy): Eukaryota > Metazoa > Chordata > Amphibia > Anura > Myobatrachidae > Pseudophryne > Pseudophryne corroboree. The sequence goes on from NC_086449.1 coordinate 150,287,765, forward strand.
AGTCTCCCCCTCGCCGTTTCCAAAGGTCGGCTTTACCGACGTCTCCCTCTGACAGGGAGGCAGTTTTGGAAGCCATTCACAAGCTGTATTCCCAGCAGGTGATGATCAAGGTACCCCTCCTGCAACAGGGAACGGGGTATTATTCCACACTATTGTGGTACCGAAGCCAGACTGCTCGGTGAGACCGATTCTAAATCTAAAATCTTTGAACACTTACATACAGAGGTTCAAATTCAAGATTGAGTCACTCAGAGCAGTGATTGCGAACCTGGAAGAATGGGACTACATGATGTCTCGGGACATCAAGGATGCTTACCTTCATGTCAAAATTTACCCTTCTCACCAAGGGTACCTCAGGTTATGGTACAGAACTGTCACTATCAGTTCAGACGCTGCCGTAGGGATGGTCCACGACACCCCGGGTCTTTACCAAGGTAATGGCCGAAATGATATCCCTTCGAAGGAAGGAAATTTTAGTTATCCCTTACTTGGACGATTCCCTGATAAGGGTAAGATCCAGGGAACAGTTGGAAGTCGGTGTAGCACTATCTCAGGTAGTGTTGAGGCAGCACGATTGGATTCTCAATATTCCAAAATCGCAGCTGGTTCCGACGACTTGTCTTCTGTTTCCTAGGGATGTTCCTGGACACAGTCCAGAAAAAAGGTGTTTCTCCCGGAAGAGAAAGCCAGGGAGTTATCCGAGCTAGTCAGGAACCTCCTAAAATCGAACCAAGTCTCAGTGCATCAATGCACAAGGGTTCTGGGTAAAAATGGTGGCTTCCTACGAAGCAATCCCATTCGTTAGATTCCACGCAAGAACTTTCCAGTGGAACCTACTGGACAAATGGTCCGGGTCGCATTTTCAGATGCATCAGCGGATAACCCTGTCACCAAGGACAAGGGTATCCATCCTGTGGTGGTTGCAGAGTGCTCATCTTCTAGAGGGCCGCAGATTCGGCATTCAGGACTGGGTCCTGGTGACCACGGATGCCAGCCTGCGAGGCTGGGGAGCAGTCACACAGGGAAGGAATATCCAGGGCTTAGGGTCAAGCCTGGAGACATCACTTCACATAAATATCCTGAAGCTAAGGGCCATTTACAATGCTCTAAGCTTAGCAAGACCTCTGCTTCAAGGTCAGCCGGTATTGATCCAGTCGGACAACATCATGGCAGTCACCCACGTAAACAGACAGGGTGGCACAAGAAGCAGGAGGGCAATGGCAGAAGCTGCAGGGATTCTTCGCTGGGCGGAAAATCATGTGATAGCACTGTCAACAGTATTCATTCCGGGAGTGGACAACTGGGAAGCAGACTTCCTCATCACGACCTCCACCCGGGAGAGTGGGGACTTCACCCAGAAGTCGTCCACATGATTAAAAAACTCGACAGGTATTGCGCCAGGTCAAGAGACCCTCAGGCAATAGCTGTAGACGCTCTGGTAACACCGTGGGTGTACCAGTCAGTGTATGTGTTCCCTCCTCTGCCTCTCATACCCAAGGTACTGAGATTGATAAGACGGAGAGGAGAAAGCACTATATTCGTGGCTCCGGATTGGCCAAGAAGGACTTGGTAACCGGAACTTCAAGAGATGCTCACGGAGGATCCGTGGCCTCTACCTCTAAGAAGGGACCTGCTCCAGCAAGGACCCTGTCTGTTCCAAGACTTACCGCGGCTGTGTTTGACAGCATGGCGGTTGAACGCCGGATCCTGAAGGAAAAAAGGCATTCCGGATGAAGTCATCCCTATCCTGATCAAAGCCAGGAAGGATGTAACCGCAAAAACATTATCACCGCAATTGGCGAAAATATGTTGCGTGGTGCGAGGCCAGTAAGGCCCGACGGAGGAAATTCAACTGGGTCGATTCCTACATTTCCTGCAAACAGGAGTGTCTATGGGCCTGAAATTGGGGTCCATTAAGGTTCAAATTTCGGCCCTGTCAATTTTCTTCCAAAAAGAACTAGCTTCAGTCCCTGAAGTTCAGACGTTTGTAAAAGGGGTACTGCATATACAGCCTCCTTTTGTGCCTCCAGTGGCACTTGGGATCTCAATGTAGTTTTGGGTTCCAAAAGTCACATTGGTTTAAACCACTTAAATCTGTGGAGTTAAAATATCTCACATGGAAAGTGGTCATGCTGTTGGCCCTGGCCTGGGCCAGGCGCGTGTCAGAATTGGCGGCTTTATCCTGAAAAAGCCCTTATCTGATTTTCCATTCGGACAGGGAGTAATTGAGGACTCGTCCTCAGTTTCTCCCTAAGGTGGTTTCAGCGTCTCACCTGAACCAACCTATTGGTGGTGCCTGCGGCTACTAGGGACTTGGAGGCCTCCAAGTTGCTAGACGTTGTCAGTGCCCTGAAAATATATGTTTCCAGGACGGCTGGAGTCAGGAAATCTGACTCGCTGTTTATCCTGTGTGCACCCAACAAGCTGGGTGCTCCTGCTTCTAAGCAGACTATTGCTCGTTGGATTTGTAGTACAATTCAGCTTGCACATTCTGTGGTAGGCCTGCCACAGCCAAAAATCTGTAAATGCCCACTCCACAAGGAAGGTGGGCTCATCTTGGGCGGCTGCCCGAGGGGTCTCGGCTTTACAACTTTGCCGAGCAGCTACTTGGTCAGGAGCAAATACGTTTGTAAAATTCTACAAAATTGATATCCTGGCTGAGGAGGACCTGGAGTTCTCTCATTTGGTGCTGCAGAGTCATCCTCACTCTCCCGCCCGTTTGGGAGCTTTGGTATAATCCCCATGGTCCTTACGGAGTCCCCAGCATCCACTTAGGACGTTAGAGAAAATAAGAATTTACTTACCGATAATTCTATTTCTCATAGTCCGTAGTGGATGCTGGGCGCCCATCCCAAGTGCGGATTGTCTGCAATACTTGTACATAGTTATTGTTACAAAAATCGGGTTATTATTGTTGTGAGCCATCTTTCAGAGGCTCCTCTGTTATCATGCTGTTAACTGGGTTCAGATCACAGGTTATACGGTGTGATTGGTGTGGCTGGTATGAGTCTTACCCGGGATTCAAAATCCTTCCTTATTGTGTACGCTCGTCCGGGCACAGTATCCTAACTGAGGCTTGGAGGAGGGTCATAGGGGGAGGAGCCAGTGCACACCAGTTAGTCCTAAAGCTTTCTTTAGATGTGCCCAGTCTCCTGCGGAGCCGCTATTCCCCATGGTCCTTACGGAGTCCCCAGCATCCACTACGGACTATGAGAAATAGAATTATCGGTAAGTAAATTCTTATTTTCACCTGGTGTGCTGCTAAGAATTATGATTACAAGTTTAGTACTTCCAGACTTCTGGCTTTTTTGAAACAAGGCCTGGATTTAGGACTTCGTCTGGCCTCCCTCAAGGTTCACGTATCTGCCTTGCCGGTGTGGTTTCAGAGAATAATTGCGTCTATACCTGACGTTCATACATTCACTCTGGGCGTACTGCGGATTCATCCTCCCTATGTCCCTCCTGTGGCTCCATGGGATCTGTCTGTTGTCCTGAATGCCCTGCTAAAGTCTCCACTTGAACCTCTTGAGACAGTGGACCTTAAATGGCTCACAGCCAAGGTCCTGTTTCTACTGGCTATTGCCTCTGCTAGAAGGGTGTCGGACTTAGGCGCTTTGTCCTGTCGCTCACCCTTTTTAATATTCCATCATGGCCAGGCAGTTCTTAGAACTCGCCCAGGTTATTTACCTAAAGTGCGTCATCTTTTCACCTTAACCAAGAGATTGTGGTTCCGGCCTTTATCTCTTCTTCTGACTTGTCCCCCAAAGAGCGGTCTTTGGATGTGGTAAGGGCTCTCCGTATATATGTGGAGAGGACTGCCTCTATTAGGAGGTCAGATGCCCTTTTTGTACTATTTGGTTTCCACAAACGTGGCTGGTCTGCGAATAAGCAAACCTTGGCCAGATGGATTAGAATGGTGATTGCACAAGCTTATGCGCAGGCTGGGCTCTCCGCTCCTGCCGCTGTTAAAGCCTATTCTACTCTCTCTGTTGGACCTTCTTGGGTGGCCCATTGTGGCGCGTCCGCAGAACAATTGTGCAAGGTGGCTGCATGGTCCTCACGTCCATTAGGTTCTATGCCTTTGATACTTCTGCCTCCCAGGATGCTTCCTTTGGATGCCGGGTTCTTATACCCGCTAAGGTGCGTCCCCTCCCTTGAGGAACTGCTTTAGGACATCTCCGATGTATTCCCTTTGGAACACAGTGTACCCCGCTTCAGAAAAGGAGATTTATGGTAGACTTACCATGGTTAAATCTCTTTCTGCGAGGTACACTAGGTTCCATAGGGCGCCCACCCTGACGAACTTAGCTTCTTTGGGTTTGTGTGGCATTAGCCGCTAGTCCCTTCTCCTGTCGTGACAATGTGGTTCTATGTGACTAACATCTGCCGTCTCTCTTACCTGCTTCTGCATTGAACTGGTTAACAAAACTGAGCTCACAGTGCCTGGAGGCGGGGTTATATAGAGGAGGCTCCGCAATGCATCCTGGGACAGTCTAAAACTTTAGCCTGTTAGTGCCTCTGGATCAAGATCCATCTCTACACCCTGATGTATTCCCTGTGTAACCCAGTTTACCTCGCAGAAAGAGATTTAACTATGGTAAGTCTCCTTTTTGACCGCCAGGATCCCGACAGTCGGGAAATTAACTGCATACCTGGAAGAAGATATTGCCCATAGCTATGTAAATATCTAGGCATTGTTACCATTCCCACGTTGTGGGGAGAGTCTGAGAGCGTCAACGGTCTGGGAGTACAGCCCTAGCAGCATTGTTACTATACTTGGAAAGTCTTTTCTCTAACGTCCTAGTGGATGCTGGGAACTCCGTAAGGACCATGGGGAATAGCGGGCTCCGAAGGAGGCTGGGCACTCTAGAAAGATCTTAGACTACCTGGTGTGCACTGGCTCCTCCCACTATGACCCTCCTCCAAGCCTCAGTTAGATTTCGTGCCCGGCCGAGGTTGGATGCACACTAGTGGCTCTCCTGAGCTCTTAGAAAGTTATAGTCTTAGAATTTGTTATTTTCAGTGAGACCTGCTGGCAACAGGCTCACTGCAGCGAGGGACTAAGGGGAGAAGAAGCGAACTCGCCTGCTTGCAGCCGGATTGGGCTTCTTAGGCTACTGGACACCATTAGCTCCAGAGGGATCGACCGCAGGCCCAGCCTTGATGTTCGGTCCCGGAGCCGCGCCGCCGTCCCCCTTACAGAGCCAGAAGCAAGAAGATGGTCCGGAAAATCGGCGGCATGAAGACTCAGTCTTCACCAAGGTAGCGCACAGCACTGCAGCTGTGCGCCATTGCTCCTCTCACACACTTCATACTTCGGTCACTGAGGGTGCAGGGCGCTGGGGGGGGGCGCCCTGAGGCAGCAATAAAAACACCTTGGCTGGCAAAAATACCTCAATATATAGCCCCAGGGGCTATATATGAGGTAAATACCCCTGCCAGAAGTCCATAAAAAACGGGAGAATAGGCCGCGAAAAAGGGGCGGAGCCTATCTCCTCAGCACACTGGCGCCATTTTCCCTCACAGCTCCGTTGGAGGGAAGCTCCCTGGCTCTCCCCTGCAGTCTACAAGGGTTAAAAAAAGAGAGGGGTGGCACTAAATTTAGGCGCAGTATACATTATATATATATATATATATATATATATATATATATATATATATATATATATATATATATATATATATATATATATATATATATATATATAAAGCTATAGGGGACATAACTCAGTTAGTCCCTGCAGTATATAGCGCTCTGGTGTGTGCTGGCATACTCTCACTCTGTCCCCCCAAAGGGCTTTTGTGGGTCCTGTCCTCGTTTAGAGCATTCCCTGTGTGTCTGCGGTGTGTCGGTACGGCTGTGTCGACATGTTGAATGAGGAGGCTTATATGGTGACGGAACAGAGGCCGATATATGTGATGTCGCCCCTTGTGGGGCCGACACCAGAGTGGATGGATAGGTAAAAGGTATTAACCGACAGTGTCAACTCCTTACATAAAAGGGTGGATGACGTAACAGCTGTGGGACAGCCGGCTTCTCAGCCCGCGCCTGCCCAGGCGTCTCAAAGGCCATCAGGGGCTCAAACACGCCCGCTCTCTCAGATGGCAGACACAGATGTCGACATGGAGTTTGACTCCAGTGTCGACAAGGTTGAGACATGTACAAAATCCACTAGGAACAGCCGTGACTTGGTCCCGGCAATAAAAAATGTGTTATATATTTTTGACATTAACCCAAGCACCTCTGAAAATGGGTTTTTAGGTTTGGGGAGAAAAAACAGGCAGTGTTTTGTTCCCCCATCAGATGAATAAATGAAATGTGTGAAAAGCGTGGGTTCCCCCGTTAAGAAACTGGTAATTTATAAAAAGTTACTGATGGCGTACCCTTTCCCGCCAGGAGGATAAGTTACGCTGGGAGGTATCCCCTAGGGTGGATAAGGCGCTCACACGGTTGTCAAAAAGGGTGGCACTGCCGTTTTAGGAACGGCCACTTTGAAGGTACCTGTTGATAAAAAGCAGGAGGCTATCCTGAAGTCTGTATTTACACACTCAGGTACTAGACTAAAAACTGCAGATCGTGCTGCTGCAGCGTGGTCGGTGACCCTGTTAAGCATACTAGTTTGCTAATATGAGAACATATTAAAGACGTCGTCTTATATATGAGGGATGCACAGAGGGATATTTTGCCGGCTGGCATCCAAAATGAATGTAATGTCCATTCTGTCAGGAGGGTATTAGAGACCTGTCACTGGACAGGTGATGCTGACTTAAAAAGCGCATACAGATTCTGCCTTATAAGGGTGAGGAATTATTTGGGGGTGGTCTCTGGGACCTCGTATCCACAGCAATGTGCTGGGAAGAAATATTTTTACCTCAGGTTTCCTCACAGAAACCTGTCGGCTTCAGAAAAGCAAGCGGGTCAAATGGCGCTTCCTTTCTGTACAGAGACAAGGGAAGAGGGAAAAAGCTGCACCAGCAGCCTGTTCCCAGAATCAAAATTCTTCCCCCGCTTCCTGTGAGTCCACAGCATGACGCGGGTGCTCCACAGGTGTAGCCAGGTATGGTGGGGGGCCGTCTCAAAAAATTTCAGCAATTAGTGGGCTCGCTCACAGGTGATCCCTGTTTTCTTTCAAGTAGTATTTCAGGGGTATAAGCTGGAATTAGAGATGTCTCCCCCCAGCCGTTTCCTTAAATATGCCTTGCTGACAACTCCCTCAGGCAGGGAGGCTGTGCTAGAGGCAATTAATAAGCGGTATTCCCAGCAGGTAATACTCAAGGTGCCCCTACTTCAACAAGGACGGGGTTACTATTCCACACGGTTTGGGGTACCGAAACCGCATAGTTCGGTGTGACCCTTCTTATATTTAAAATCCTTGAACACATACATAAAAAAATTCAAGTTCAAGATGGAACCGCTCAGGGCGGTTATTACAAGCCTGGACGAGGGGGATTACATGGTATCCCGGGGCATCAAGGATGCTTACCTGCATGTCCCCATTTACTATCCTCGCCAGGAGTACCTCAGATTTGTGGTACAGGATTACCATTACCAAATCCAGAACTGCAGTTTAGACTGTACATGACACCGAGGGTGTTTTATCAAGGTAATGGCCGAAATGATGATACTCCTTCGAAAAAAGGGAGTTTTAATTATCCCGCACTTGGACAATCTCTTTATAAGGGCGAGGTCCAAGGAGCAGGTGGTAGTAGGGGTAGCACTATTTTGGAAAGTGCTACAACAGCACGGTTGGATTCTAAACAGTCCAAAGTCACAGCTGGTTCCTATGACACGTCTACTGTTCCTGGGGATGGTTCTGGACATAAACCAGAAATAGTTTTCTCCGGGAGGAGAAAGCCAAGGAGTTGTCATCTCGAGTCAGAGACCTCCGGAAGCCATAACAGGTAGCGGTGCATCATGGCACGCGAGTCCTGGGAAAAATGGTAGCTTCCTACGAAGCAATCTCATTAGGCAGGTTCCATACAAGAACTTTTCAGAGGGACCTGTTGGACAAGTGGTCCGGACCGCATCTTACGATGCATAGGCTGATAACCCTGTCTCCAAGGACCAGGGTATCTCTACTGTGGTGGCTGCAGAGTGCCCATCTTCAAGAGGGCCGCAGGTTCGGCATACAGGACTAGGTCCTAGTGACCATGAATGCCAGCCTTTGAGGCTGGGGGGGCAGTCACACAGGGAAGAAACTTCCAGGGACTTTGGTCAAGTCAGGTGGATTTCCCTACACATAAACATTCTGGACCTGAGGGCCATTTACAATGCCCTGAGGCCGGCAAGGCCTCTGCTTCAAAACCAGCCGGTACTGATCCAATCAGACAACATCACGGCAGTCGCCCATGTAAACCAACAGGGCGGCACAAGAAGCAGGATGGCGATGGCAGAAGCCACAAGGATTCTCCGATAGGCGGAAAATCATGTGTTAGCACTGTCAGCAGTGTTCATTCCCGGAGTGGACAACTGGGAAGCAGATCTTCTCAACAGACACGACCTCCACCCGGGAGAGTGGGGACTTCCTCCAGAAGTCTTCCAAAGGATTGTACACCATTGGGAAAGGCCACAGGTGGACATGATGGCGTCCCGCCTCAACAAAAGCTATAAAAGATATTGCGCCAGGTCAAGGGACCCTCAGGCGATAGCTGTGGACGCTCTGGTAACACCGTGGGTGTACCAGTCGTTTTATGTGTTCTCCCCTCTGCCTCTCATACCAAAGGTACTGAGAATAATAAGAAGGCGAGGAGTAAGAACGATACTCGTGGTTCCGGGCTGGCCAATAAGAGATTGGTACCCAGAACTTCAAGAAATTATATCAGAGGACCCATGGCCTCTGCCACTCAGACAGGACCTGCGGCAGCAGGGGCCCTGTCTGTTCCAAGACTTACCGCGGCTGCGTTGGACGGCATAGCGGTTGAACGCCGGATCCTGAAGGAAAAGGGCATTCCGGAGGAAGTCATTCCTACGCTTACTAAAGCCAGGAAAGAGGTTACAGCAAATCATTATCACCGCATATGGCGGAAATATGTTGCATGGTGTGAGGCCGAAAGGGCCCCAACAGAGGAATTTCAACTAGGTCGATTTCTGCATTTCCTGCAAGCAGGAGTGACTATGGGCCTTAAATTAGGTTCCATTAAGGTACAGATCTCGGCTCTGTCGATTTTCTTTTAAAAAGAACTAGCTTCAGTACATGAAGTTCAGACATGTATAAATGGAGTGCTGCATATTCAGCCCCCGTTTGTGGCACCTTGGGACCACTAAAGACCGTGGATCTGTAATATCTCACTTGGAAAGTGGTCATGTTATTGGCCTTGGTTTCGGCCAGGCGAGTATCAGAATTGGCGGCTTTATCATGTAAAAGCCCTTATCTGATTTTCCATATGGATAGGGCAGAATTGAGGACTCGTCCCCAGTTTCTCCCTAAGGTGGTGTCAGCGTTTCACCTGAACCAGCCTATTGTGGTGCCTGCGGCTACTAGGGACTTGGAGGACTCCAAGTTGTTAGACGTGGTCAGGGCCCTGAAAATATGTTTCCAGAACGGCTGGAGTCAGAAAATCTGACTCGCTGTTTATCATATATGCACCCAACAAGCTGGGTGCTCCTGCTTCTGCGCAGACTATTGCTCGTTGGATTTGTAGTACAATTCAGCTTGCACATTCTGTGGCAGGCCTGCCACAGCCAAAATCTGTCAATGCCCATTCCACAAGGAAGGTGGGCTCATCTTGGGCGGCTGCCCGAGGGGTCTCGGCTTCACAACTTGCCGAGCTGCTACTTGGTCAGGGGCAAACACGTTTGCAAAATTCTATAAATTTGATACCCTGGCTAAGGAGGACCTGGAGTTCTCTCATTCGGTGTTGCAGAGTCATCCGCACTCTCCCGCCCGTTTGGGAGCTTTGGTATAATCCCCATGGTCCTTACGGAGTTCCCAGCATCCACTAGGACGTTAGAGAAAATAAGAATTTACTCACCGATAATTCTATTTCTCGTAGTCCGTAGTGGATGCTGGGCGCCCATCCCAAGTGCGGTCTATCTGCAATACTTGTACATAGTTATTGTTAACTAAATCGGGTTATTGTTGAGCCATCTGTTGAGAGGCTCTATCGTTTCATACTGTTAACTGTGTTTCATATCACGAGTTGTACAGTGTGATTGGTGTGGCTGGTATGAGTCTTACCCGGGATTCAAAATCCTTCCTTATTGTGTACGCTCGTCCGGGCACAGTACCTAACTGAGGCTTGGAGAAGGGTCATAGTGGGAGGAGCCAGTGCACACCAGGTAGTCTAAGATCTTTCTAGAGTGCCCAGCCTCCTTCGGAGCCCGCTATTCCCCATGGTCCTTACGGAGTTCCCAGCATCCACTACGGACTACGAGAAATAGAATTATCGGTGAGTAAATTCTTATTTTTTTTTTTAAATACCAGGAATGGTAAAATAAGAATGAAGCCAAAAATCAGGGCTGTAAGGTACCAAATGACCTAAAATCTCTGAAGCCAAGGCAATGTTTTCCTGCCAAAATGGAACAATGAGGGAGCTTTCCCACCATATATGTATCATCGTACCTGTTTCCTTGCATCCCTGTAAGTCTTTAATGCTGCTACTGCCAGTCCATCATGATGTCCATGGTTTTAGGATGGAGCATTTAAAAGGCTGTTTGGTACTGCGTGAAGTACATTGTGACCCTCCTATGTTGACTAAAACAGAGTTCTGTAAATAGTTTCACTGTGTACACTATTTACCCAGGTTGCTGAAACGAAAACTGCTTTATATATCGGCTGAATATTCTGGGATTCTGAACTTTACAATGAATTATTTACATTGAGCTGGCACCGTTGGGCAGAAATCTGGATGTAACGGCTCTCCCATTCTATTCTTTACAAAGCTTACTAAACAAAGCAAACAAACAGATATATCTTGGGCAAAAATGACTTCATTAAACCTAACGCTAATATTTGCCCATGAAATGTTGTCTAGCTCATTATGTTTTCAAAAGGTAATTCTAGCAGGCGCATGGCATTTTACAGTGACACTACATACCTGAGTATAATTAGTACCACTGGGATACATGCAACCAGTCACACCATGGAGACTTGGCCTCTGCTCTGTGGCATCCTGCCCAAGCTCCCTCTAGTATGGTTATACCCACTGGTGTCTGAATTTTGTGCACCAGAGCCTGCAGATAAGCAGACACAATGGCTTTTAAAGTGGTAGGTGGCGGGACAGATCATACAGTACCAGTGTTTGTGAAGCGTTGCAGACAAACTAAGCTGTATTGCTCCATAGGAGGACAGGCACTGCTGGAAACTCGTGGGTACCAGGTTCCATACGTATATATTTTTTTTTAATTTATGTTTTGGCCTAATATATTTAATAGAGGCCACTTGGTTGAAAATGGAGCTATCCTTTTTAAACTGGATCCGGTCTGGATCCCAGCAGTCGAAATATCGATCCCGGAATGCTGACAATTTTTTTGGAATGCTAGTACTGGCATCTCAAATGGGATTCCAGTGCCGAAAATGTGATCCTGACTGCCGAGATACCGAACGAAATTTTGCCAGACCGTCAGCAAGGTTATGCTACGGGAGCGGGTTATGTACCACAGGGGAGGATTAGGGTTAGGGACCATTGTGGAGAGGTAAGTCTACTTACCTTGCCCCTGTCGGGGTTCTCACCATTGGGATGCCACGATCGCTATTTTGACCGTTGGATCCCGTCCGCCGACATATCAAACCCAACCCTTTTTAAACTGGTAGTGGATATTAATATACTCACATAAATGTTTAACCGAAGATACAAAAAAAGTTCTAAGTTTTTCTTTTAGAAAAAGGTTCTCTTTTGGACAGTCTTTTCATTTATTGCCTATATTCTACATTATTTGGCTTCCTGCAACAGTGACCAAATAGGTTGCTGTATATTTCTATCAACCTCCTGTGTGTTAATCCATACCTATATAGCATCAGTTATAGGTGGTTTTCTAGCCATTTGCAGGAGAGATGTACAAGCTAGTAAATGAAAGATATTTGCATGTATTCGGTCCCTCTTAAAGCCTATGCAAGCTCACTATTAATATAATTTCTGCACGTGGCTGTGCATCAAATGTTAATTCAAAGTTAAACAAATTAAAATATGGGGACTTCTGTTTGTGTGAATGTTATCAGTATATAACATGCATCCGTTCTGGAAAGGCACTGCTGTATATATATTTAAAAGCTAAAACAATTCTATAACTTGTGTGCTCTTGTCTGATTGTGTTAAAGTGTGTACGAGATTTGATAATAGACTTCAAATACATATATAAGAGAGCGCATAAGTATTTAAAATATTTTATTACACAATCAAATGGTTAAAAACAATCAATATCCATAAATATGCATATTGGCACTATGGCTGGATAGCACATCCGTTTTGATATTAAATGTTATATCCAAAATTATTTGTGAGTTCCTATATGGAAAAAATATATATATCAGCATATAGTTATGTAGCCGTGTTGCTCTTACCCACCATCCACTCATCTGGCAGCGTTACACTCTACCTCCCTTTTTTTAAGCCGCTGTTTTATGGATTGATCATTCAGATCCAATAATAAAAAGATCCGATTGATTTTTTTAACATACACATTGTGTCCATGGAGTAATATATATTATATATGTACACTTTTTTAGCTTGTTTATTGTTTAAATGTGGTTGTACTCAATGATTTATTGTGATATTCAAAATTATAATTAAGATCTCTGTGATAAGGAATTAACCTATAGAAAGTTATATGAATAGGCGCCCCCAAAGACAACCATTTTCACACACACACGTGTGTGTGTGTGTGTGTGTGTGTGTATGTATGTATATGTGTGTGTGTATGTGTGTGTATATATACATACATACATACATACATACATACGCACGCGTGTGTTGCAGTTTATCTGGATATCGCGTCTGTATGTTTGTGTATAATTTTATTAATATTGATAGATTTGCTGCTGATGTCTTGTCTGCAGCACGTGACTTGGAATATGTATGAGATCACAGATATGGCAATGTGCAGCGAGCAGCTTGTACAAGTTAAACAATGAAAGACTGACTTGTAGGGCACATGGAGCTACTAGATAACACTGCGGAAACGTTTCCATCACTGGACAATTCTAGTGGTGCGTTATACACTGCTCAAAAAAATAAAGGGAACATTAAAATAACACATCCTAGATCTGAATGAATGAAATATTCTTATTAAATACTTTGTTCTTTACATAGTTGCTTTGTTCTTTACATAGTTGAATGTGCTGACAACAAAATCACACAAATTATCAATGGATATCAAATTTATTAACCCATGGATTTGGAGTCACACTCAAAATTAAAGTGGAAAAACACACTACAGGCTGATCCAACTTTGATGTAATGTCCTTAAAACAAGTCAAAATGAGGCTCAGTGGTGTGTGTGGCCTCCACGTACCTGTATGACCTCCCTACAACGCCTGGGCATACTCCTGATGAGGTGGCGGATGGTCTCCTGTGGGATCTCCTCCCAGACCTGGACTAAAGCATCCGCCAACTCCTGGACAGTCTGTGGTGCAACGTGGCGTTGGTGGATGGAGCGAGACATGATGTCCCATATGTGCTCAATTGGATTCAGGTCTGGGGAACGGGCGGGCCAGTCCATAGCATCAATGCCTTCGTCTTGCAGGAACTGCTGACACACTCCAGCCACATGAGGTCTAGCATTGTCTTGCATTAGGAGGAACCCAGGGCCAACCGCACCAGCATATGGTCTCACAAGGGGTCTGAGGATCTCATCTCAGTACCTAATGGCAGTCAGGCTACCTCTGGCGAGCACATGGAGGGCTGTGCGGCCCCCAAAGAAATGCCACCCCACACCATAACTGACCCACTGCCAAACCGGTCATGCTGGAGGATGCTGCAGGCAGCAGAACGTTCTCCTCGGCGTCTCCAGACTCTGTCACGTCTGTCACGTGCTCAGTGAGAACCTACTTTCATCTGTGAAGAGCACAAGGCGCCAGTGGCGAATTTGCCAATCTTGGTGTTCTCTGGCAAATGCCAAACGTCCTGCACGGTGTTGGGCTGTAAGCACAACCCCCACCTGTGGACGTCGGGCCCTCATACCACCCTCATGGAGTCTGTTTCTGATCGTTTGAGTAGACGCATGCACATTTGTGGCTTGCTGGAGGTCATTTTGCAGGGCTCTGGCAGTGCTCCTCCTGTTCCTCCTTGCACAAAGGCGGAGGTATCGGTCCTGCTGCTGGGTTGTTGCCCTCCTACGGCCTCCTCCACGTCTCCTGATGTACTGGCCTGTCTCCTGGTAGCGCCTCCATGCTCTGGACACTACGCTGACAGACACAGCAAACCTTCTTGCCACAGCTCACATTGATGTGCCATCCTGGATGAGCTGCACTACCTGAGCCACTTGTGTGGGTTGTAGACTCCGTCTCATGCTACCACTAGAGTGAAAGCACCGCCAGCTTTCAAAAGTGACCAAAACATCAGCCAGAAAGCATGGGAGCTGAGAAGTGGTCTGTGGTCACCACCTGCAGAACAACTCCTTTATTGGGGGTGTCTTGCTAATTGCCTATAATTTCCACCTGTTGTCTATTCCATTTGCACAACAGCATGTGAAACTGATTGTCAATCAGTGTTGCTTCCTAAGTGGACAGTTTGATTTCACAGAAGTGTGATTGACTTGGAGTTACATTGTGTTGTTTAAGTGTTCCCTTTATTTCTCTGACGTCCTAGTGGATGCTGGGAACTCCGTAAGGACCATGGGGAATAGACGGCTCCGCAGGAGACTGGGCACATCTAAAGAAAGAATTAGGACTATCTGGTGTGCACTGGCTCCTCCCCCTATGACCCTCCTCCAAGCCTCAGTTAGATTTCTGTGCCCGGCTGAGCTGGATGCACACTAGGGGCTCTCCTGAGCTCCTAGAAAGAAAGTATAATTTAGGTTTTTGATTTTACAGTGAGACCTGCTGGCAACAGGCTCACTGCACCGAGGGACTAAGGGGAGAAGAAGCGAACCTACCTAAGTGGTGGTAGCTTGGGCTTCTTAGGCTACTGGACACCATTAGCTCCAGAGGGATCGCACACAGGACCCGACCTCGTCGTCCGTTCCCGGAGCCGCGCCGCCGTCCCCCTTACAGAGCCAGAAGCAAGAAGGTCCGGAAAATCGGCGGCTGAAGACTTCTGTCTTCTCCAAGGTAGCGCACAGCACTGCAGCTGTGCGCCATTGCTCCTCATGCACACCACACACTTCGGTCACTGATGGATGCAGGGCGCTGGGGGGGGGGGGCGCCCTGAGCAGCAATAAATAACACCTTGGCTGGCAAACTGACACCATATATAGCCCCAGAGGCTATATAGGTGTATATTAACCCCTGCCAGAAATATTAAAATAGCGGGAGAAAGCCCGCCGAAAAAGGGGCGGAGCCATCTCCCTCAGCACACTGGCGCCATTTTCCCTCACAGCTTCGCTGGAAGGATCGCTCCCTGGCTCTCCCCTGCAGTCCTGCAACAGAAAGGGTAAAAAAGAGGGGGGGCACAAATTTAGGCGCAGTATAATATATATATATATATATATGCAGCTATATGGGGAAAACACTCTTTATAGGTGATATCCCTGTGGTATATAGCGCTCTGGTGTGTGCTGGCATACTCTCCCTCTGTCTCCCCAAAGGGCTTTGTGGGGTCCTGTCCTCTGTCAGAGCATTCCCTGTGTGTGTGCTGTGTGTCGGTACCGCTGTGTCGACATGTATGATGAGGAAAATGATGTGGAGGCAGAGCAAATGCCTGTAAATGTGTTGTCACCCCCTGAGGGGTCGACACCTGTGTGGATGGACTTATGGAAGGAATTACGTGACAGTGTCAGCTCCTTACATAAAAGGTTTGACGACATAGGACAGCCGGCTACTCAGCTTGTGACTGTTCCAGCGTCTCAAGTGTCATCAGGGGCTTTAAAACGCCCGCTACCTAAGATGACAGACACAGATGTCGACACTGATACCGACTCCAGTGTCGACGACGATGAGACTAGTGTACCCTCCAATAGGTCCACCCGTTACATGATTGAGGCAATGAAAAATGTATTACACATTTCTGATAGTACACCAGGTACCACAAAAAAGGGTATTATGTTCGGTGAGAAAAAACTACCAGTAGTTTTTCCTGCATCTGAGGAATTAAATGAGGTGTGTGAGGAAGCCTGGACTTCCCCCGATAAGAAATTGATAATTTCTAAACGGTTATTGGCAGCGTACCCTTTCCCGCCAGAGGATAGGTCACGTTGGGAAACATCCCCTAGGGTAGATAAAGCGCTTACACGTTTATCAAAACAGGTGGCACTACCGTCTCCGGATACGGCCGCCCTAAAGGATCCTGCTGATAGAAGGCAGGAAGCTACCCTAAAAGCTATATAACACACACTGGCATTATATTGCGACCAGCGATTGCATCAGCATGGATGTGCAGTGCTGCTGCTGCGTGGTCAGATTCCCTGTCGGATAATATTGATACCCTGGATAGGGACAATATTTTGCTGAGGGGTGGAACTGTTGGGGATGGTCTTTCAGACCTCGTTTCCACAGCTACGGCTGGGAAATCGACATTTTGCCACAGGCTACCCCACAGCAAAAGAAAGCACCGTATTATCAAGTACAGTCCTTTCGGCCCCATAAACACAAGAGGGCTCGAGGCGCATCCTTTCTGCCGAGAGGCAAAGGTAGAAGGAAAAAGCTGCAGCATACAGCCAGTTCCCAAGAGCAAAAGTCCTCCCCCGCGTCCGGTAAGTCCACAGCATGACGCTGGGGCTTCACAGGCGGACCCGGGTACGGTGGGGGCCCGTCTCAGAAATTTCAGCACACAGTGGGCTCTCTCACAGGTGGATCCCTGGATCCTTCAAGTAATATCTCAGGGGTACAGGCTGGAATTCGAGACGTCCCCCCCCCCCCCCGCCGTTTTCTAAAATCTGCCTTACCAGCAACTCCCTTTGTCAGGGAGGCAGTGTTGGTGGCTATCCAGAAACTGTATTCACAGCAAGTGATTGTCAAGGTACCCCTCCTTCAGCAAGGAAAGGGTTACTATTCCACAATGTTTGTGGTACCGAAAGCGGACGGTTCGGTGAGGCCCATCTTAAATTTAAAATCCTTGAACACTTATTATCAAAAGGTTCAAGTTCAAGATGGAATCGCTCAGGGCGGTTATTGCGAGCCTGGACGAGGGGTATTACATGGTCTCCCTGGACATCAAGGATGCGTACCTACATGTCCCCATTTACCCCCCTCACCAGGAGTACCTCAGATTTGTGGTACAGGACTGTCACTATCAGTTCCAGACGCTGCCGTTTGGGTTATCCACGGCACCGAGGGTCTTTACCAAGGTAATGGCCGAAATGATGATACTCCTTCGCAAGAAGGGAGTTTTAAATTATCCCGTACTTGGACGATCTCCTGATAAAGGCGAGGTCCAAGGAACAGTTGGTAGTGGGGGTAGCACTTTCTCGGGAAGTGCTACAACAGCACGGCTGGATTCTCAATATTCCAAAGTCACAGCTGGTCCCGACGACACGTCTTCTGTTCCTGGGAATGATTCTGGACACAGACCAGAAAAAAGTGTTTCTTCCAGTGGAAAAAGCCGAGGACAGGTGTCGGTACATCAATGCACACGAGTCTTGGGAAAAATGGTAGCTTCGTACGAAGCAATTCCATTCAGAAAGGTTCCACGCAAGGACTTTCCAGTGGGACCTGTTGGACAAATGGTCCGGGTCCCATCTCCAGATGCAACAGCGGATAACCCTGTCGGCAAGGACCAGGGTGTCGCTGCTGTGGTGGCTGCAGAGGGCTCATCTACTAGAGGGCCGCAGATTCGGAATACAGGACTGGGTCCTGGTGACCACGGATGCCAGCCTTCGGGGCTGGGGGGCAGTCACACAGGGAAGAAATTTCCAAGGACTGTGGTCAAATCAGGAGATTTCGCTTCACATAAATATTCTGGAGCTAAGGACCATTTACAATGCCCTAAGCTAAGCAAGGCCCCTGCTTCAGAACCAGCCGGTACTGATCCAATCAGACAACATCACGGCGGTCGCCCATGTAAACAGACAGGGCGGCACAAGAAGCAGGAGGGCAATGGCAGAAGCCACAAGGATTCTCCGATGGGCGGAAAATCATGTGTTAGCACTGACAGCAGTGTTCATTCCGGGAGTGGACAACTGGGAAGCAGACTTCCTCAGCAGGCACGACCTCCACCCGGGAGAATGGGGACTTCATCCAGAAGTCTTCCAAATACTGGTAAACCGGTGGGAAAGACCACAGGTGGAATTGCGCCAGGTCAAGGGACCCTCAGGCGATCGCTGTGGACGCTCTAGTAACACCGTGGGTGTACCAGTCGGTTTATGTGTTTCCTCCTCTGCCTCTCATTCCCAAGGTAATACGAAGGCGAGGAGTGAAAACTATACTCGTGGTTCCGGATTGGCCAAGAAGAGCTTGGTACCCGGAACTTCAAGAGATGCTTTCAGAGGACCCTTGGCCTCTGCCGCTCAGACAGGACCTGCTGCAGCAGGGGCCCTGTCTGTTCCAAGACTTACCGCGGCTGCGTTTGACGGCATGGCGGTTGAACACCGGATCCTGAAGGAAAAGGGCATTCCGGAGGAAGTCATCCCTACCCTGATCAAAGCCAGGAAGGATGTCACCGCAAAACATTATCACCGCATTGGCGAAAATATGTTGCTTGGTGTGAGGCCAGGTAGGCCCCAACGGAGGAATTTCAACTGGGGCGATTCCTGCATTTCCTACAAGCAGGGGTGACGTTGGGCCTCAAATTGGGGTCCATTAAGGTCCAGATTTCGGCCCTGTCGATTTTCTTCCAGAAAGAACTGGCTTCCCTGCCTGAAGTTCAGACTTTTGTCAAGGGAGTTCTGCATATTCAGCCTCCTTTTGTGCCCCCAGTGGCACCTTGGGATCTCAATGTGGTTTTGGAGTTCCTGAAATCACATTGGTTTGAACCACTTAAGACTGTGGATGTGAAATATCTCACGTGGAAAGTGGTCATGCTGTTGGCCCTGGCTTCGGCCAGGCGTGTGTCAGAATTGGCGGCTTTGTCCTATAAAAGCCCTTTTCTGATTTTCCATATGTATAGGGCAGAATTGAGGACACGTCCTCAGTTTCTCCCGAAGGTGGTATCAGCGTTTCACTTGAACCAGCCTATTGTGGTGCCTGCGGCTGCTGGGAACTTGGAGGATTCCAAGTTACTGGACGTAGTCAGGGCCCTGAAAATTTATGTTTCCAGGACGGCTGGAGTCAGGAAAACTGACTCGCTGTTTATCCTGTATGCACCCAACAAACTGGGTGCTCCTGCTTCTAAGCAGACTATCGCGCGCTGGATTTGTAGCACTATTCAGCTGGCGCATTCTGCGGTGGGACTACCGCAGCCTAAATCTGGAAAAGCCCATTCCACAAGGAAGGGGGGCTCATCTTGGGCGGCTGCCCGAGGGGTCTCGGCTTTACAACTTTGCCGAGCTGCTACTTGGTCAGGGGCAAACACGTTTGCAAAATTCTACGAATTTGATACCCTGGCTGAGGAGGACCTGGAGTTCTCTCATTTGGTGTTGCAGAGTCGTCCGCACTCTCCCGCCCGTTTGGGATCTTTGGTATAATCCCCATGGTCCTTACGGAGTTCCCAGCATCCACTAGGACGTCAGAGAAAATAAGAATTTACTCACCGGTAATTCTATTTCTCGTAGTCCGTAGTGGATGCTGGGCGCCCATCCCAAGTGCGGATTGTCTGCAATACTTGTAAATAGTTATTGTTACACAAATCGGGTTATTATTGCGAGCCATCTGTTCAGAGGCTCCTTTTGTTATCATACTGTTAATCGGGGTTCCTATCACGAGTTATACGTGTGATTGGTGTGGCTGGTATGAGTCTTACCCGGGATTCTAAATCCTTCCTTATTGTGTCAGCTCTTCCGGGCACAGTGTCCTAACTGAGGCTTGGAGGAGGGTCATAGGGGGAGGAGCCAGTGCACACCAGATAGTCCTAAATCTTTCTTTAGATGTGCCCAGTCTCCTGTAAAGCCGTCTATTCCCCATGGTCCTTACGGAGTTCCCAGCATCCACTACGGACTACGAGAAATAGAATTACCGGTGAGTAAATTCTTATTTTTTTTGAGCAGTGTATATTTACTCTGTAGTGTAAGCGTGTCTGCAAGCAGAGGATAATCGCAATGTCCTTCATTGTACAGGAAGTTTATGCCTTGGGAAACTTCACTTCCCCTACCCCAGCGTTTTACAGTTTTACCGTTAATGTGTTAATCTTTGATAAGCTCTTAAAATAAACGTGCAGTCACCCTTTTTTCTTTGATTTTTTTGTTTCTCTTTGTATTTGCGTAATGCAATGATTTAAGGTTTGAAGGTGTTATTTCTGGACTACTTTCTCTAACGGTGCTTTTAGGCCTATTTGTAAAGCTCACTTTTTGGTACATCTGCATGGTTTGTCTTCTCTTTTCCCAAATCTCTTGTTATCTCCTCCTCCCAGTGGCAAAGCTCATGTGACTTTAACTGGTAGAGTAAACATTATCAGGGTTGTGAACGTGCCTCTAAAAGTACCAGAAATAATAGCTAACGCAGGCAGTGGATAGCAGACACAGCTCGTAGCTTGGTTATCTTGTGTGTTTGCTACGTCAACCTGATGCTTTACTTGGTGCTAGGCTCCGTTCATCAAATATATTTTTATCTGATTAAATAGCCTACCAGTAAGGTTAAGGTGTACCTACCATAGCAGATAACAAAAGCAGCATTAGCTATACTTCCCAGTAACTTTCTTTTCTTCTTTCATTCTTTCATCTCAGTACCCAATGTATTCCCGGGATTATGTCTACGTCAGGAAGTATCACATTGACCTGGAGAACAACCTCATGGTTTTGGTGTCTCGGTAATGACGTGCCTCCATATTACACATGCTGATATTGTGAGATACATATAATTAAGAACAAGGGAGTGCAGCTGCTACGTGACCCAGAGATAAGGGGCCACCTTCCCTGTCAGTTACATGTGTTATAAAAATGTTTTATCATTGGATGGTAAATAATGTATATAGCATAACTTTTGCTTGGGGGATACAAATATCTAGTTTAACCTCTGGACCTGCTCAGTGTAATGTGTATTAAATGAACGGAAGGGCATTGTAATGTTACATAATATGATCTGGGGCACTTGTAATGTGGTACAGTATGACATGAAGGCAGTACAGTGTGGCATTATGTCATAATATGAATTGTGGATACTGTGTTGCAGGGTTCACTACGATATGCCGGCAGCCGGGCTCCCGGCGACCAGCATACCGGCGCCGGGAGCCCGACCGCCGGCTTACCGACAATGTGGCGAGCGCAAATGAGCCCATTGCGGGCTCGCTGCGCTCGCCACGCTACGGGCACGGTGGCGCGCTACGCACGCCACACTATTTTATTCTCCCTCCAGGGGGGTCGTGGACCCCCACGAGGGAGAATAAGTGTCGGTATGTCGGCTGTCGGGATCCCGGCGCCGGTATACTGTGCGCCGGGATCCCGTCAGTCGGCATACAGAAGACCACCCGTGTTGCATAATGTGTATTGGCAACCTTACAATGTGACCTAATGTGAACTAGGACATTACTATGATACCTAAAATATACTAGGACTCTACGATGGGGCATAACATTAACTAACTAAGGATGCTTCAGAAAATAAACTAGTGCACTATTATGGGGCATAAAATTAACCACTGCTGCGGAGAGGTGTCCCTCTAGAGCAGGCATGTCAAACTCGTGGCCCTCCAGCTGTTGTGAAACTACAAGTCCCAGCATGCTTTGCCAGCATACCTTCCACTGATCATCTGGTAAAGCATGCTGGGACTTGTAGTTTCACAACAGCTGGATGACCATGAGTTTGACATGCCTGCTCTGGAGGCTTTGGGTAAAGGCCCCTTCAAAATGTTGCTAAGGGCACCACAAAGTTTTGGCTAGTCCCTGATTATGAGGCACAAATGAAACTCCCCTTCCTGTCTCTCCACATAACTAAGCTGATGGTACATTCTCTACAGCAGCCTCTATTAAATACATTCCTCAGTTAAAAGTGTGGTTTATGTATCATCGGACAGACTGTTTTATTGTTTCCACTGTATAAAAAATAAGTGTTACAGGCATACAGTTGTGTTCAATAGAAAGAGCAGAGACTGTGTCATATCCCACAGCAATGAAAATAATACCTCTTTCACACCGCACAAATAACCCGGTATCGACCCGGCATATTGTTGGGTCGCCACGGGTCGGTGTGCGGTGTGAGAGGGCCCATGGCGAATTCCTGGGTTGCCTGGCCCGGTAATTAAACCCGGGAATAAAGCAGTGTTATTCCCGGGTTGAATACCAGGTCAGTGGCAGTGTGAACGGATTGCCGGGTCGATGGGACCCGTTCACTACACACGGAGAGACGTCGCGGAGATGAGCGCATCTCCAGCGACGCCCCTGGTGACGCGTCATTCCCCACCGCTGTATAGCAACCCGACCTGGCAATATGCCGGGTCGGGAAGGCAGCGCTGTAGGGTCAGATGCCACTCACCTGGTAAGGACACTAACATGTTCTGTATAAATATGTCTAAAATGCACATAAGGATGGTTAAATGTTTTTAGTGTATGTTGACCTTTACATGCTAATGAACTAAAGTCATCTGAATGTTTTTTCAATACCTTTGTGTATCTAGTATACATTTTTTGACTTGCACCTGTGATATTCCAGGAACAAGCTATTTACTACAGTGCTACAAGGTGCTGTTCTACAATAAACCTGTAATAACCTGTCCGCAATTAGTGCAGGTTAAAAAATGAAAGTACCTGGCAATATTATGGGTCTTCCGCAGATATGCATCTAAGGGCAGAATTTAATGAGCTGTGGTAGATTACCGTGGGTTAATTGTCCCCGAAACCAGGAGTTTTCGGCATTTTTTTTTCTTTTAACCTGCCTCAGGGGGTCCCTAAAAATCCCAGATAACCAACAGGTTAATGGGTGGCGAGACCCTGTTAATGCACGAATCTGCACTGTTCACGGATTCTGTGCGTTACGCCCGATAGCCTTGTTTACGCATGTTCAGTTATCTCCCGTTTTTCACCCACGCTAGTTTATCGGGGGAAATTGAATTTAGCTATAAGTGTTGTTAAATGTAACTCATTATAATAAAATGTCTAACGAGCATTTCACCAGTTTGTGATCTGACCACAAGGGGCGCTGTTTTATTGTTTTTTTTTGTCAATGTCTGTCCGCAGTGCAACCCAACAGTATATACCAGCAGTGCTCATTTATACACTGTAAGCATACAAGAAAGGTTCTTCACCAAGAATAATCAGTGCTAGTTTTACTGGACAGTTACAGGGGTGTCTAGATGGGGTGTATGTTCACTCTAGTGAGGTTCTTAGCAGCATGCCACTTCTGACATTCATATACAGGCTCTGTAGTAGTTGGATCTTGTTAGTTTCTGAAATGATCTACTGAACGCAACTTTAGGATATAGGCATCATCAATTTAGGGGGATATCCAAGTACCGGTGAATTAACATCTGGTCCGAAAACCGGAAGTTTTTTGGACTTCTTTCCGATGTTGCACCGATTTTTATTTTTTAACATTATTATTATTATATATATATATATATATATATATATATATATATATATATATAATTTTTTTTTTTTTTTAAAGGCTATTTAATATGGATCGCCTGTAAAAAAAAAAAAAAAAAAAAAATGATTTCCCGCAAACACACAGTTTCAGTGAAACCTGTGTGTTTACAGTAGAAACAGCAACGGGACTGTTTCAGGGGATTTGGTTTCGCCTGCCTGATGTAGGCACCACAAAATCCCTGATAATCGCGGCGACCTGCAGTGTCCCTTGCCCGCTGCAGCATAGGCAGGCTGGGACTGCAGGGAGGGCGCAGCGGCCCAGTAGCCGGCACTTGGCGCTTAACCATAGTGGGGAAGCCGGGGCAGCACCACGACCCGAATCCCCCATCTTGCCCAGCCTCCGGTAACATGGTGAGCGGTCATGTGCCCAGAGGGAGCCAGCGCTGCACCAGGAGCTGTCAGGCGCCAGCACCCGATGCAGCATAAGGTAACCCCCCCCGATAAGCCGCCACTCGTGCCAGCTTATCGGGGCTAATTAGATAGCCCCCGGCGGGGCAATTAGACCCGGTAAATTACCGGGGCTAATTGGATATCCACCTTAGCCTCTTGTTTTATGCACACCTAACTGATACGCATGCTACCAAGGAGCTGCTGGTATGATCACTAGGTAACAGGAGTTATTTGTGCACGCTGGTTCCATCGTTTTCCTTGCCTTAGGGGTGTATTCAGTAATTGTTGGAAACTGCCATCTTGTCGGAAAGATGGCAGCTTCCGACAGGTTTAGGTTGGAAGGGGTTCCGACCTATTCAATAGGCCTTTTTTTCCGAAAAGTCGGGAATTCCCGCGGGTTCCCGATCCTTGTGTATTATTGGACCCGTCCAGGTTTTAGCCCCGTTTCCGACAATGTCAATCCGACTCTAAAAAAACGGATTGCCATTGTCTGGACCGGGTCAAAGCGGTCTGGTTTGGCCGAGTCATTCTTCTACTCGCACTCCCACTCACTCAGTTGCTAGGGAGCCGCTACTTCCTCCGGGATCCTTCCGCCTCTTCACTCAGCGGGTGTCCAGCACAGCAGCAGCGCCACTCACTCCGACTCCACCCCTGGCCAGTGGCACCAACAGCAGCGCTTCTTACTCGCCCCTGTCACCAGGTATGGGTGGGTAGCTTCGGTAGCACTACACAGTACCAGCGGGGCCGCTGTATGTTTACAGCGTACAGCTCTTTCAGCGGCGCGCTTGAGAACTGCCTTCCTGTCAGCCAGCGGGGACCCTGCTGAATAGTGCTATGTTGGATCCTTCCCGGCAATGCTTGTCGGAAAGGATTCGACTTGTATTGAATATACCCCTTAGTCTAAATTTGATGTCCACACAGGATACACTTACTCAGCAAACTTTGTTCTCCGTGTAGCAGAACCATGAGGGTTGGGAACATATAGACCAGGGGTGCTCAACATACTGCCCCCTAGTTTTTGTGGCTCTACACATCCCAGCATGTAATGCCGTAGTTTTAGCATTCCTTAATAGGAAACCTGTAAGGCCATGCTGGAGGACCACACGTTGAGCACCCCTGATAGACTCTCTGTAACTGGCTGGGCAGTTATTTGTGTTTTCCCCTGTAATAGCCATACTTATGGTACATATTGTGACATACGGGAATACTGGGGTTTGAGGTTCTGGGCTCATATGAAATACCCACCAGTTTACTTTGAAATGCTTTCTAGACTACTTTCTATTTTATACAGAGTTCCTGTTCATTGATTTAGCAACACATAATGTTAAGCTCAGACATTTGTTATTGCATTCTATAGAGCAGTGGAGCATCCAGATGTGCCAGAGTCTCCTGAGTATGTACGGGTCCGGAACTACCAGTCTCAGATGGTGATCAGACCGCACTTCTCATTTGATGAGGTATGCGTCCTTTATTTATTCTATGGGCGATGAGTATGCTGCATTATCTGTGGTGGCTTCCATTCTTTTCCAATAGAAGGTCATCTCATGTGACCTTAGGAAGTATAATGTGCCCTATATTTCCTGTTGGGCTCCTATCCCCACATGTCTGAATAATGGTTAAATAAGCGTTTTGAGTTAGTGATTGTTGTAGGAGTAAATGACTTTGTCCCAGGGAATACAGGAATAAACAGTAGCCCTGTATCTGATTCATGCACATTCTGGTCACTTAGGGCAGTTTTCTATTTACCCCAAATCACTTTCATCCAGTAAAAATGGCCGGATATCTCGATTAATGGCTGATGGTCATTATCACGGTATCTAATTAGAAGCTGTTTTTATTGGCCTAAATTGGACCAGAGAATGTGCGATAACACATGGGATTGGGTATAAGTCCCCGATCCCATGTGTTTTTGCGTCTCGTTATCGTGGATTATGTTTCAGGTACCTGAGGCACCCGAAGCATAATCCCAGATAAGTGCTGGCATCGGAAGAAAAGGATGACTGCCCCTGCGATCCTATTAGCAGCGGGAAAGTGTCCTCAATATGGAAATCACTGGAGCATTATAGTGGGTTCATGGTAAAACGGGAGGACAAGTGGCGTTGATTCTAACAGATCTTTTTCTTTTTTTTATAGAATGGCTTTGATTACATGCTGACCTACAGTGACAACCCCCAGACTGTGTTTCCTCGCTACTGTGTAAATTGGATGGTATCCAGTGGTAAGCACATCAAGAAACCACCTCTGTCTGGCACTAGATCTCTAGTAACCTGATCTCCCAGCACCTCAGATTAGGGAAATAGCAGTGTGATGCCTCAGGGTTACTGGGAACTGTTCACAACATTCTAGTGCCACAATCACAGCACTGAGATCTGTTGCTTGTGTAAAGGCCAGTACTCACCGGCAGATCAGGGGAGAGATGTGTGCTGAGTGAACCGCTCAGCACACATCTCCCCCCTGCTCAGCACAGCGCGATGTGTGCTGAGCGGGGGGCGCTCATTTCACCCAGCAGGTGAAATGAGCGACCTGCTAGATTGGCCTCCATGCAGGCTCAATCTAGCAGCAGCGATAGCGACGCGCGGGGCCGCGCATCGCTATCGCTGTGGGGGTACACACGGACAGATCTTGCTGAAAATCTAAGCAATCTAGTCGGATTGCTTAGATTATCGCTCTGTGAGTACCCCCCTTTATAGTATATCTCATTCATGTATTAGGAAGCGGCATGACTGGACTCTCCTACTGCTGAGAAAAATATCCATCTTTGATATGTAAACCATAGATCACCTGAAAAATAACACCAGTTCTTTCACATCTCTGCGATCTCATCTTGTAAATTTCTGACTAGGTTTTAGGGGTTTTTGTGTGCGTTTTCATTAGCTGAACATTGTGAATCATCATTATTAGATAACATTAACTAGTTTTATGCTTAGAATCTGCAAGTACTGTAGTAACTTCCATTTTTCCCCACAGGGATGCCGGATTTTCTAGATAAGCTGCACCTAGCAACACTCCGTGCCAAAAACATGGAGATCAAAGTGAGAGATTACATATCCATCTGGCCTCAGGAATGCAACAGCGAATCTAGAGTCAGTCCAGAACGGAAGCCAGCGGCTGCGCGCCCTGCGGGACAGATGGAATATGCATAATTGGCGACGCTGGAGGTACTTTACCTCCCACAGGCCTGAGACAAGGAAGATGTACGTTTGGGCCATTGAGTCTTCACACTCAGCAATGCAGGTCCCAAGTGACACCGGTTACTGCCAACTACAGCTGCATTGCTATACGTCCCTATGAGGCAACACGTGCCTTGTAAGAGATCATCTGATGCTCTACTTGTGCCAGATTTCTGGACAATTGCAGGGAAGATGAAGTAGCCAGTGGGCATTACAAACAGGAAAGCAGATGAGTTTTTATTATCTGTAGGCTTTTGTCTTTTGTGGTGTGTCTGACATCAATCGTTAATTATACAAAGGAATGTTTTTTATATTGTACTC
Source organism: Pseudophryne corroboree (assembly GCF_028390025.1). Classification (NCBI taxonomy): domain Eukaryota; kingdom Metazoa; phylum Chordata; class Amphibia; order Anura; family Myobatrachidae; genus Pseudophryne; species Pseudophryne corroboree. Next base: position 150,315,349 of record NC_086449.1, read on the forward strand.
TGTTTTCCAAACTGTTGCATGCCCGATGCTAATGATACTGATTTTTCCATATGAACAATACCAGGATACTGGAACACAGTCTGTGACTGGATGGATTTTGATGTCTACTAGCAGCAAAAGGGAGGCGTGTCCTTTTTGCGTGCAGAGTGACATCCGCTTGTCAATCATTTTGGTTAGTTGCCGTCTTGAGTGAATGTCTTGCTCAGAGACTTGGAATCCGCAGACGTGGTGGAGTGTCTCTTTGGTTGATCCAGAAATGACATTGTGGAGTCACTGATTTTATGGAGAAAGCACATACTGCTTAAGTGCTGTACACTCCCAAAAGAGCTCACAATTGTTTTTACCTTTACAGAATTTGTTGGATGCTTCGGATTTCAGCTTCCTATACAAAGTGTTCTAGTATGTACATTCGCTTAAAACCGATCACTTAAGGCCGTTTCCTTTTGCATCTACAATTTGATTAACAACATATTGTAGTTTATACACTTGGACTAATGCTGACTGTTCATTATGCGACTCCATTGTCTGCAGTATCAAGATATAATGAAGTCTTTGTATGATTTATGCCTTAATAGATGGCTACAGGCTTCTGCTACGTTACTACACCAACAGCACCTGATAATGGTACACAGCCCGGTGTTTCTCAAGTCCTTCTACCTGTATGTGCCCCCCTCTGCAGGCACGTGCACATATTAAGCTATGAATACTGTAAGAGAGTCCTGTATACTATTTATTTGTGAAAAAAGCTGGAAAGGCTAGAACCAGAGTTGGGAAACCCTCCCATAAACATTCACAGTCTGCTGAGTGCCTTGGTAACTACTTGTAGGCTAGTCAGAGAAGAGGTTCTGCTGCCCCATAACATTCCCAACAGGCAGGGTTTATATTATATTTTAGTTAGTGACTACTCAGGTGGATCTGTACAGTCTGTAAAGAACTTGCACTAGTTTTAGCCTTGTTCTTTACCTTGTTAACTGGTGCTGGAAAGCACTAGTCTGGCAGGAAGGGGTTAATTTATAAACATCTCAGCAGTGCAGTTTATCCATATATCAGTCGCCGGAGAGGTCTTGCAGTGAGCCACCCCTCAGTTGATCTGTGTTCTTCTATATCACATCCGTTTAGCAAAGATATATAGATTTCAGTCCTACTGCATATGTGCGAGCTGATAAGGCGTCCGGGGAAGCAAGGATTACCTCTTTTTCCATTGAAAACCTAGAAGAAATGGTCATCACTGCTTGATGAATAGACCCCTACGTTTGTCTCTATCGGTGAGTATTTAGTTATTTAAATATCATCATACAGTAGACTTGATGAGAACTGAATCTGCTGTACAAAGGGCTTTTTTTTTTTTTTTTTTTACATTTCTCCCTGCTTTCTTCTGTTCCATGTCTGTCTGTATTGTTGGGTGGACCCCTCCGTGGCACTTATGTTATAAGTACAGAACAAATCGCACTCCTTATGCAGAGGCGAGCCTATTTACACCTTCACTAGCAGAAGGACACTTGCAGAGTTCTATAATAGCGTTGTGTGTTGCAGTGGAGGTGTTGCTCACTACGGCAATCCTGTGAAGCTTTTTAAAATCACTCCAGAATTAACGACTTGTTTTCCGACGCTCTCCTGAAACTTGCCACTCTCAGATGCCTACTCTGCTGGAACCAGGGGAACATCGTTTTCATGCAATGAATAAAACAATTTTGCTTAAAGGCGCAATTCAATCCCCCTCTTCTCCTCCCCCCCAAAAAAAACCCCAAAACAAAACATTTTGAGCGCACATAATAACACTTGGAAATAACAATTGGAAGTAATGGCACTTAAAACAGGGCTTTTAGCTCTCTCACTCTTCTAGTTTAGCATTGTTAAATATGCATTACAAAGATAGGTAAACCAATTACTCCCTGCGCAGCCAGTAATAACGTCTAATGGACCAACCTACCGGAAAGTACAGATGTCTGAGCTGTGTGATATTTTGTGAAGTATTCCCTGCCACAGGCAATGGAATGGTTAAAGCAGCAGTACGAAACCTATGTATCTGCAGTTACTGTGGAATTCCAAGCATTCAGAGACTTCTAGTTCTACAGCTAGAGCAAAGTCACAGGCGGTATGCATCTGGGGTTAAATAGTTGTGATCAGTTTTTTTTTTTAAACCGTAACCTTCATCCCCCTAAGCTGTTGTAATATGTATTCTGTAACTAAATGGACCGCATAATTCTCTGTGTACGCATTTGCACTGCTGTTCCATTTTTGGAAGCCCCCTCCGATGTGATGTTACGATTTCTTTTTCTTTTTTTTTTTCTTTTCTTTTTTTTTAACTAGTGTAATTAAATATACATGTTAGTACTAAATTATTTGTTGTGTCTGATTTTAGGTGGGTGGAGGACTGGCATCCCTACATCATCATTAACTGATGAAAGTGGGGTCATGTGTAACAAAATATTGGATGCACCTGAGAGTAAAGTGAACTTAAGGAATGGCTTTTCCCAGTGAGATGCTATGATCAAAGGCTTGGTAAACGATCTGGATGATGATCGTTATCGTCCATATTGTTTTGCATTGCAAACCGATGGGAAACCAGCGATGAACGACCGCGTGGACGCGGATCGTTCATCGTTGGTGCCTACACACAACACGATATGAATTAAATATCGCTAATTTCTGAGCGATTATCGTTTATATCACCCTGTGTGTAGGGCGTTTTAATGTTTCTAACACAGGGTAGCACTAGTGCGGCTAATTAGATTACCTGCCGGCCAACATCCAGTAGGGTTCAATGCTAACATAGGGGCAGATGTATTAATCCTGGAGAAGTGATAAGTGCTAGGTGATAACGCACCAGCCAGTCAATAAAGATTTGAAAAATGACAGGAGCTGACTGGCTGATGCGTTATCACCGAGCACTTATCACTTCTTTATCCCTTCTCCAGGTTAATACATCTGCCCCATTGCACTAAACAAAGTATCATTAATAGATATATGCTCTTAGATCACATTGGTGGCGACGTGGTTATTTAGGAAAGACATGACTAATCCTGCAGGTTTGTGGAGTGACCTGTATCCTAAGTATGGGCAGGGCTGTGAAATTACACCACCTCTACAATAATTGGGTAAGTGCAACGCCTGACCCAGCATTGTGTTATGTAACAGAGCGAGCATACATGTTGTATTTGCAAAATGTTTAATGGGGTCAGATTGTTTTCATTGTGCAGAACCCCATTCCTACACACTAACCCTCTGTTCCCATATAGTGACCGGCTTTGTATAACACCACCTATTCCTTTTTTCCCTTCCAGTCAAGGCAACAATCCAAATGCATGTAATGAGCCGGACAGCGGTGTCAGATCTAACCTAAGAACAGTCAACCTAGACGAGTATTCCTACTGGCTGCAGATATTGTGGGTACTGCAAATTGCCTTTAATTGCAAGGGAAATATTTCTTGACTTACAAACAGAACAGAAATTGCTTTCTGGTGAGGTGTAGAATAAAGCTTAAAGCTAGTAAACAATAGCGCTGGCTTTTCAGCACCAAGGACAGTGCTTCTTAACATGCTGACCCCCCATTATGAAATGGATCCATAGAGCCAAATTCAGGTCTGATCGCTGGGCTGCGTTTTTTGCTGCACTGCGATCAGATAGTCGCTGCCTACAGAGGGAGTGCATTTTAGCTGTGCAAGTGTGCAATCGCATGTGTAGCTGCTATGCTTGTGCAGATCCAGTGCGATAGAATCTTGCTGATCAGGGCCGAAGTTGACGTCAGACACCCTCCCTGAAAATGCTTGAGCACGCCTGCGTTTTTCCGGATACTCCCTGAAAACGGTCAGTTGCCACCCACAAACGGCCTCTTCCTGTCAATCACCTTGCGACTGCCCATGCAAATGGTTCGTTTGCACCACCCCATTGCTGAGCGCCGATGCTTGTTGTAGCTGTCCTATGCTCCTGCGCATTGGGGCTCAGATGCATGCGCATTTCGGATCTGATTGCCTGCTGAGCGAAAATGCACAGCAGCTATCCGATCTGAATGACCCCTGATAAAGTCAGTTATTACCTAAAAACATTAAGCTATATTCTATTTTGGACTAAGTACGCTATTGGCGCACTGTGTACCGTAAGGGTACGCACCTAGCGTAGCAGACGCTAGGCCGTGGGCGCGACGCACGAGTGACACGCACGCTCACAGAATGTTACACAATAACCCTTAGTAACAACACACCTTAAGGGTACGCTTTCCACTTTAAACCTTGGCAATGAAATACTATAACGATGTAATGCTTGTTAACCTTGATAATATGAGAAGCTGTTTGAGCGATTGAGACGCTCAGTAAACCCTTTACAGTAACTAGTGAAAACACAAGACCTGGTTAGGATACAAAAACCACTTGGGCTTTAACACCCATTGGATGATTCTATTTGAGTAAAAAGGGGAAAAACAGTACAGCTTATACACTACAAAACTAACATAAAATCTAAACAGAATAACGAGAAAAAATATGAATAATAGCGAACGATCGCAAATACAAGAAAACAGAATGTGTACACAATGAGAACAAATAGCAAACACAGAGGACAACAAAATGGCTACAGCGAACTTACACACGTGGGAATGATTTGCAGGCGCGTCCTGAATCCAGCCCTCAGCCTTCAATATGAAAACCTTGCAGAGAGAGTGAGTGACTGGACAGGCAATGGTGGTCTTTATATACACAACATACAGTAACAATACAATGGTCCCTATAATCTCATGGTTCATTGGACACAGGAATGTGTCTCTGCATTATAACAAAAGGTCATAGGTGGGTTCGAACAGGTGGGCTGTGCCTTTCTCCAACTGCTCAGGTGGGAGGTATCCTTAGGATTCCCGCCGCATGGGTAATGAACAGCAAATACAGTAAATATCTATAAACTACTTTTGTACATAACTATGCGCAGGAGCGAACAATCTCTTCCTAACCAACACTGAAATGTTACTATTAAAATACTCTACAGTTGGATACTAGACACCACCGTTCTATCTTTATCTGACCCTTCCTATCATGCAAAGAGGAATTCCTCTGTCCAAGAACCGTTTACACTAAACATACTTGCCAACATTGTTAAGGGGAATATTCACTATAAAACACTATGTGGGAAAAATATGTTATGATCGAGTCGCCCGCTAGACGCTCACAAACTCTACCGTAAATGCGCATACACCGCGCATGATCGCCGGAGCGATCTTACGCAATTTGCGGATATGTGCACGCACGGCAGAGCTCATGCACGTGCAGCGGGCATGTGCATGAGGGGTTAGTACAAGGCATATGTAAGAGGATATTTTTCGACTTTGACAGTCAACAATAACTATCTAAACAATTAAGCAGAAAAAATATATTACCATGAAATACCTTATTATGATTGGGAGTAGGGAGAAGAGGAGGAGGTGGGAAATGTATGACCTAGTGAGATAGTAAAAAGCATGTATGTATGAAATCCATGTCTGAGGGGTCATGTATCATCGTGCCGTACATGTTCTAAAAATAGGCTTCGAGGTATTGCGAAGTATACATTGAATCCTTCTTATCCCGTATTAAGGGTCTGTAAGTGGGCTAACAAACTCTACCGAGCTCTTTTCGGCTTTTAGTTCCAACAAATGGGGTGCACATTAGTTGATGATACATGAAGGGTGAGAATATGTGAGTGCTAATATATGTGCCTATATTACCTGTCGACTATGTGTGTCACTACCTGTGATAGTAGAGATGAAGATAAGAAACATGCTTTATAAATGCATTCGTATGAATATATATGTGTGGTCGTCCTTGGGCGTCTGTTGGAGTCTTGTTGATGTCTTGTCCGGATAACTGTATCTTTGCTGAGTGGCAAGCAAAGCTCTTCAAGTGTCCATAAAAATTACAGTCTCTAACAGTTCATCAAATGGCTGTGACAAGGTTCATCAATGGTCTGTATAATGGGTCATCAAAATCTTCTTCCGAGTCGGTGTCTTCTTACCTTGGAGGAAAACAAAGGAGAAACGTGTGAAAGAAACGGACCGTGGAATCACGTTTTATCACAACATTGTCTCGATTGCTGGGTCATAAATTAAACTAGTTGTTGTTACAATGCCCTCGCTCCTCAAACTCATCAATTTGGTACTACGCTTGCAATTCATTAAAATCCGAACACATCTGAATATCAGACCAATCATTATGACAACTCCTAGGATACATAAGAGGAACTTCCCTACAGTAACGACAACATTTTGAGCCCATTCTCCTAAACCTGAGAACCAATTGCGTGGGTTCAACCATGATACCCAGCCGGTCAGTTCATTACCCACAGAAGCAAGGGTAAGGTTGTTTCTCCTTCGGAACTCCCACTTCAATTGCAAGATATCGTCCATCTTTTGATCTATGACCTCTGTTGGGTCCTCAGGGGCAGATTTATTAAGCCTGGTGAAGTGATAAAGTGGAAGGTGATAACGCACCAGCCAATCAGCTCCTAACTGTCATTTTGCAAACCCAGCCTGTAACATGGAAGTTAGGAGCTGATTGGCTGGTGCGTTATCACCTTCCACTTTATCACTTCACCAGGCTTAATAAATCTGCCCCTCAGTGCTGTTTGTGATATACGTACAACACTTCACTCCATACTGAGTTGCTAGGGTGACACAATACCCTCCTGTTACTGCTGTGATGTAATTTAGAACCATCCTGTGCTGGATCAGTTCAGTTTTGTAAGCTTGCAATTCTCTCCCAGTATATCTAAAGGTGTCATCATACATCTCGGTGATATTGTCTATCAGGTTCGCTAGCGCGGTAATATACTTAAAATTTATAACTCCTCTGGCGGTACGGGTGATATCTAACGCGAGTAGGAATTGAATCCCGGTGGATTCGTGAATCAAATCAGAGGCTGCATGCTCTGTCCTATCTATAAGGTGTCTTTTTACAATGTGTTCGGAATGCGTGTGAGTGTAAGGAGCTTGAGCATTGCGGTGAACGTCTTTCATTCTATCATGGGTAATGGTCATTACTTCCGGCAACACTCTTCCAATGTAACACAATCCCTCTGAGTTTGGGGCAAGCCACTTATACGCCTTCCACATATGAAATATGCATCATCGGGGAGGACATATGGGACAGAATATGACATCACCATATTACAAACCTTCCAGGTGAAAAATCCTACCCCTAATTCTCTCATCTGACTAGTACACGTATCAGGTTGTATGATATGCGCACAGTATCCTGGTGATACTTCTCCAACTCGCATGGGCCTACTTCCTAGAGTGTACCTATATTGGAAATATCTTCCACTGTTGGGGCTATTTGGCGTATAAGCTCTGCGTCAATGGGCATTCTATCGGCTCTGTGTGAGAATGTCATGGTTTGGTTGTTCCATGTCACTTCCCAATTTCCCGGCTTTCGGGGATTGGAAATGTTAAAACATATTAGGGACCTATCCACATGATATTGGTGGAGCTTCAAACTAGGAGGCCTAGAAATATAAAATTTCTTGTCCACCGGTCTCCCACCCCTTAATTCAAGTACCTCATCTATCGTTAAAGAGTATGGCACTAGTCCTGACTTTCTATGACCTTGAGGTATTTGTGAGCACACCCAGCATTCTGTTTGGTTTAAAACTTTACCCACTAATGAGTGATAGTCACTCAATGGATGACGGTCCATGTTGATATTAAGGCTGGACTGACATCTCTGGATGCACCCGTCCTCAACTATGTTGTCACAATTCCTACATATACAATTCTCTTCAGCTAACAATCCTTCACAATGTCTGTTAGTGTCATGGCTACCAGATCGTTTTCTGATACTCGCCTTTGCTCGGTGATTGTGTTGCTCTTGGAATTCTACGAATCCATCCTGATCATCAGAACCCATTCCAGATCCCTTCTCGACCTCACTGGTACTCTCACCGAAACAGACTGCTCTGGTCAACAACAGGGTCAACAGGAAAATACGGATTGCAGTCTCTTGGGGCGAGTCCATCTTAGGAGGAGAAAGAAAGAGTTGTAATGGGGGAAAGAAAACAACTAGGAGGGAAAGAAAGCTTGGCGCGACAACCGCCTCCGATCTTGTGGTTCTCTGTGCTCAGGTGCCGTGACAACAGTCCTGCCTCTCAGCCTTCCCGGAACAGACACTCCAGTGATATGGTTTCCTCCACACTCTGCTCTTTGTCACGGGCTCTCTCTGGGTCAGCGACCTTCTTACAGTGGGACGAGTGGACCCAAGTCTCTCTTTCGGCAACCTTCAATGCTGTCGTGCTGGTCAGTAAGATTTGGTACGGTCCTTCCCAACGGTCAATCAGGCAACCTGAGCGTAGAAAATTCCGAATCATTACATAATCCCCAGGTTCAATGTCATGACAATTACTGTCTGGCAGATCAGGAATCACCAGCTTTAGATTGCTATTCTGATTCCTCAACTGTTTACTCATCTTAACCAAATACTTTACAGTGACTTCATTGTTACATTTCAAATCATCCTGGGGTCAATCATTACATGGGGTTGTCGACCAAAGAGAATTTCAAAGGGGGACAGATTAAGAGGGGACCTGGGAGTGGTTCTGATGCTGTACAATACAAGTGGCAAAGCTTCTGGCCACAACAGTCCAGTTTCAGCCTTTAATTTGCTCAACTTGTTCTTAATAGTGCTGTTTACTCTTTCCACTTTCGCACTCGCCTGTGGGCGGTACGGAGTATGCAGCTTACTATTAATTCCCATTAATTTGCACATTACCTGAAAGACTTCACCTGTAAAATGGGTACCCCTATCACTTTCAATTATCCTAGGTATACCATACCTGCACACAAATTCCTGTACGATTTTCTTTGCAGTAAACGTAGCGGTATTTGTGGCAGCGGGGAACGCTTCAACCCAATTTGAAAACACATCAATACAAACCAATACATACTTTAAATTTCTACAGGGTGGCAATTGTATGAAATCAATCTGTATTACCTGAAAAGGGCCGTCCGTTGGCGGAATATGGGATGGTTCTGTTGGTATTGCCTTTCCAATGTTCTTCCTCAAGCAGGTGAGGCATGTCATTGCCCTCTTACTCGCATGAGAAGAAAATCCTGGTGCGCACCAGTAGGCTCTTACCAACTTGCACATACCTTCTTTACCTAGATGAGTCAGCCCATGTGCCGCCTCCGCTAAACTCGGAAGGTATGTTCTGGGCGCCACTGGCTTACCCTGTCCATCTGTCCTGAGGACTCCTGGCCACATCCTTTTGACCTCCAGACTGCCTTTTCCTGTGGAGAACACAAATCTTGCATTTCACTCAATTTCTGTGTGCTGTCAGTGTTGAATACCATCAGTGGTGTGATGTCTGTCTGTATGGGGGTACTGGCTGCTAATTTAGCAGCTTCGTCTGCCCGGCTGTTGCCAAGTGACACTGGGTCTTGGCTGTATGTGTGAGCTTTACACTTGATAACAGCCACTCTGTCAGGTTCCTGTATTGCTGCTAAAAGTCTTTTGATGTGGGTCGCATGCGCCACGGGTGTGCCGGCTGCTGTCATGAAATTTCTGAGGCGCCATAGGGCCCCGAAATCATGCACTACTCCAAAGGCATACCTAGAATCCGTGTAAATATTGGCTGACTTATATTTAGCCAATTCACACGCTCTGGTTAGGGCAACCAGCTCAGCAACTTGTGCTGAGTGAGGTGGGCCCAGGGGTTCCGTTTCTATGGTGCCTTTGTCATCTACGACTGCGTATCTAGTACACAAGTCCGTCTGTCTGTGGCAACTACCGTCAGTGTAGAAAGTAAAATCTACACCTTCCAGTGGGTTGTCACTGATGTCAGGCCTTGCAGTGAAATTTTGGGTCAAATATTCCATACAATCATGTGTGTCAGTGTCTGTACTAAATCCTCCTTCACCATTTCTCTCATCCCCCACCCTTTGTGCCTGTCCAGGCACACCTGGGAGATACGTTGCAGGATTTAGTGCGCTGCATCTCCTTATGGTGATGTTTACAGGGGCCATTAGTGCTAATTCCCAGCTTGTAAACCGTGCGGATGAGACGTGTCTGGTTTGGGCAGAATTCAGTAAGGCTGACACTGCATGAGGTGTATGGATGGTCAGGTTGTGTCCTAGCACTACATCTTCGCTTTTACTCACTAGCAATGCTATCGCTGCAACACTTCGCAAGCATGTGGGGAGGGATCGTGCTACTATATCTAGCTGAGCGCTGTAGTAGGCTACCAGCCTGCTGGCATCACCATGCTTCTGGGTTAAGACACCAGCCGCACACCCAGCACTTTCTGTACCGTACAGTTCAAAGGGCTTCCCATAATCTGGCATACCTAAAGCTGGTGCCTGCGTTAGGCACTGTTTGAGTCTCTCAAATGCCAGTTCGGACTCATCTGTGTGCGAAATCCGATCTTTTTTGTTTGATGAGACCATCTCCTGTAAAGGTAAGGCTAGTATGGAAAACGATGGGATCTAGTTACGGCAGTACCCACACATTCCTAGGAAAGTGCGAATCTGTTGCTGGGTTTGCGGCAGAGTCATGTCGCGAATCGCCTGTACTCTATCAGCAGTGAGGTGTCTCAGTCCTTGCGTCAAGCAATGTCCCAAATATTTTACCTTGGTCTGGCATAATTGCAACTTATCCTTTGAAACCTTGTGTCCCGTATCAGAAAGATGAAGCAGAAGCTGTTTTGTGTCTTTCAAGGACGATTCGAGTGAATCAGAACACAGCAGTAAGTCGTCTACATACTGTATTAATATTTATCCGCTCTCAGGTTGAAAGGATTGTAGACAATCATGCAAAGCCTGTGAGAAAATACTTGGGCTGTCAATGAAACCTTGTGGTAAGCGAGTCCAGGTGTACTGTACTCCTCTGTATGTGAATGCAAACAAATATGGACTGTCAGGGTGTAGAGGTACCGAGAAGAAAGCGGAGCAGAGGTCAATAACAGTGAAACATTTTGCAGTGGGAGGGATTTGCATAAGGATAACAGCTGGATTTGGCACTACGGGGAATTGGCTCTCAACTATTTTGTTGATCCCCCTTAGATCCTGCACTAGCCTGTAACCCCTCCCCCCGCTCTTTTTCACAGGGAAGATGGGACTATTGGCAGTGCTGGACGTCCTAACCAGAATGCCCTGTTGTAGCAAGCGCTCTATTACTGGGTAAACTCCTAACTCCACCTCTGGCTTCAGAGGATACTGTGGGATTTTTGGAGCTATCCTACCATCTTTTACTTGAACTACTACAGGAGCTACATTTGCCATTAATCCAGTGTCTTGTCCATCCTTGGTCCAAAGTGACTCCGGTATCTGGGAAATCATTTTCTCTACCTTGGACGGACACCTATCTGTAACAGCAGTGTGTGACATTAACCTTTGTGGGGAGTCTAGCATATCCTGCACTTCCTGAGTGTGATTCTCGGGTATATCTAAGAACACACCTCCAGGAGTACAATATATGACACACCCCATCTTGCACAGTAAATCTCTCCCAAGTAGATTAGTCGGAGCCGATGCAGCTAGCAGAAAGGAGTGCTTGGTCTGCAAAGGCCCTATCGTAATCTCTGCTGGTTTGCTTAAAGGGTAGTGTTGTACTACTCCTGTTACTCCCATGGCTGGAATTGTTTTACCAGTGGTCTTCATACCCACTGTTGAATTTAACACTGACTTGGCCGCCCCCGTGTCTACAAGGAAAGGTAGAGATCTACCAGCTACATCAATTGTGACCTCGGGTTCACTTCCAAGGCTCGCAATTAATTTCACTGGCTGCAGACTACAGGTGTGGCCCCACCCCTATTGCATGTGTTGACCTCCCCGCAGCGCTCTGGCAGCTACAACATGTGAAGGAGGTAACTGGGAATTTTCAGAGACTTGCCAGTCTCTTTTTGGTGGGTACCTTCTTGTTTCCCCTGCATGTGGCTCATAACTCCGTCTCTGATCCCAATTACGTGTGTCATGTCGTTGTCTAGGGGGTTGGTATACCTTATATGGGTCGTTAAACATACAATTCCGTGCAATATGTCCTTCTTTGCTACAGTTATAACATTTTATCACATTTGACTTACCCACAGGGGTCTGGGGCTTAGGCTGAGGTGGCTTCGTTGTAAGGGCTTGTATACTTACTGCCATCAGCTTATCGCCCTGTGACTCCCTGTGTCTCATGATGTTCCGATCATGTTCAATAGCGGTCTCTCTCAAAGCAGCCACCGACATACCTCTCCAGTTGGGTTGAGTGGTCTGTACCCTTGTCCTTAACACTTCCTTTAAACCATCCATTAACACAGAAACTGCTACTTCCCTATGGTGCACATTTGTCTTAATGTCTTCTATTCCAGTGTACCTAGCCATTTCCTGCAGTGCCCGATGGAAATACTCAGAAGCAGTTTCCCCTTCTTTTTGTCTTATGGAGAAGATTTTGTTCCACTTGACAACAGCTGGGAAATATACTCCTAATTGCATGTTGATCTGCTTAACATTTTCCTGATTGTATGCATCTGTGAGAGGCATCTCTTCATCTAACCTACAATCAGTGATAAATCTCGCAGAGTCGATATTGGGGGGCAAACATGCCCTCAGCACTGTCCGCCAATCTTTGTTATTGGGTTCTGCGGAGTTACCTAGTTCTCTAACGAACCTTTGGCTTGCAACTAGATCTTTCCTAGGATCAGGGAATTCAGACATAATTGCTCTTAATTCTGTCCGGGAAAAGGGACAATGCATTGCAATGTTCCTGACGGGAGTGACTTCCGAAGTATCAGTTTTCCCATTTGGGACCGCAATTACCCTGACAGGATTAAGTTCAATAACATCACTCTGGGTTGATTCTACAATATGTGGTGTAATTGTTTCTGCGTAGTGTACAGTGCCGTACTTACCTGCCGACACGACCTCACCTGTCGCTCCACTAGGGGCCTTTGCTACTCCTCTTACTGGTTGGGCCGTGCCCACTGTAGTCTCACTTATGGTGGCTGCTAGAGAGAGTGCCGATTTTGTGGTAGGCTCATCTTCCTGGTCGCAGTCCTGAGGGAAGTTTAAGACAAGATACAACTTGCACGGGTTAACATTAGCATCAATACACTTATCTACTTTACTCTTATCATTTATACATTTATTAAGTGCACTTTTATCATATACCAGTATGCCATTCGCTGTAGCCACTTTCTCTCCTGTTATGTATGGTGGTGGTGGTGCGGTAGCGATCAGTTTCCTGATAGGATTGGAATTAGCTGCTTGAGCTAATCCTCTTTGTATCTCGCCTTCCTGTTGCCATAACTGTAAATAATCATAATGTCTAATCCGTTGCTTGCCGGACTTTATTAGACATATCCTTCTCCTTAAATTTTGCAAAACCTCAGGATTAAAACTGCCTACCCTGGGAAATTTCTCCCCATCGTTCACAGTCATACGTTCCCACTCATTGCATAAAACCTCTGCGTGTGATCCATATTTCTCACACATTACGTATCTTGCTGACCCGACTGGCCGTGGAACAATATCAACCTGAACCTTGGTTGATCGTCCCTTACTTGAGCAACTGGCCCCCATTCTTTGCAGGTATTGCCTTCTCAGCGAATTCCTACAAAAACCACGTTCCCAGAGGTAAGGCGACGGTGAAAGTCCAACGAGTGCCTTCACTCACTCTCGCCCACGTTGACCAATATGCCCACACACTGCTTCAGCGCTGGCGTACTCAACCCAGGGCCCCTATGTGACCTCTACTTACTGGGGCGTGTGGGAGTATGCTACCCTCCCCAGTAGGTATCAGTTGCTGGAGAATTCCTGAGTGAACAGCGAACCTCCCTTAAAATAAAAAAAAAACCTACACAAATCACGTTAGCATGTACAAATAGTGTTTATGATCCCGCAAAGCGTACGCAAATTGCGTAATGGGTATCAAGGTAACCAACTAATGCACACAATTACATGCGGTACAGTCGCAATGCGTATAAGTAACTATTACTTATCCGCAGAACGACCAGCGGAATCGGTTGTTTAGGCTGCGAAACCTTCAGCCGGAGCGTATTCTCAAAACGGGCCTATATGGGTATTGCGCCAACCCCCAGGGCTGCGCTCTCTACCTCTGACCTTTCTTAAGTCAGGGTTTTTCAGAAACTGCGTATAGGTACTTTTAACGGCTTTCTGACTTTCGCGGACCTCCTGGTCTGCTGTAACACTAATTGCTCCTCTTACCTTATGGACTTTTAACGTGAGATGGCCTTCTCCCACGCCACCACGTATTCACTTAACGGGTATCCTTCTACGAGATCTCGATTTTTCTCAAGGTTCACACCAAAAAAAACTTTACTTGCATACACACGCTCTTTCACTTCATATATACTTTGATTTTTCTGTACAGAAAATTTCTTTCATTCAGGTAACACAGGCTAATCCCAGAGGTAATGCAATGAGAGGAGGATCTTTTGAAACTAAATTTTGGAAACAAACAAATTTGTGCTATTATCTCGTGGCTTCCGTATCTACTACTAAAACAATGCTATCGTGTGATTTGTATTTAGTGGGCGCATCCGTACGCACGTTGCGTAATGTACGCCACGTGTGTAGGCCTTTGCGTTGCGTACGCTGTCTCGCACTCGGTCAGAGACACGTGTACACAGGCCGGATACGTCCGCAGTAACACAAATAACACGCTTCTATAAATGCAAACGATATTTAGCTATAATCGTTTACCAAACACCACACAGTATCTCCTGTATAAACCTTTATAACTGGGTCAGGCTGCGTGCGTGTTTTACAATTACTCCCTTAAGTATTACTTTTAACTAAATAGCAACAAATTTTCTCAGCACGTGATCAATGCTTATGGCAAACAGAAAGGTAGATATGTGAAAATACGCAAATGGAAATAAAAGTGTGTGCGTGTGTTGCGTGCGCAATTTTCACCAATACAGAAATTTAAACAGATTTAAAAGACAATAGCTTAACGTTCTTACCTTTCGGTTCCGGATCCCACCAGCATCCCTACAAACCAAGCGGAGCAGACGCTTATCTAATCAGCACTTACCGTATCCCCAACCACCAAACGGCTAACAGGGGATACTACCTTCCCGCCCTTTGCTGATGGATAAAGTCTGCCTGGTTCCGCTTGGCTGCGGATATGAGGAGGCCCGGACGATGCCCCCAATTGATAAAGTCAGTTATTACCTAAAAACATTAAGCTATATTCTATTTTGGACTAAGTACGCTATTGGCGCACTGTGTACCGTAAGGGTACTCACCTAGCGTAGTAGACGCTAGGCCGTGGGCGCGACACACGAGCGACACGCACGCTCACAGAATGTTACACAATAACCCTTAGTAACAACACACCTTAAGGGTACGCTTTCCACTTTAAACCTTGGCAATGAAATACTATAACGATGTAATGCTTGTTAACCTTGATAATATGAGAAGCTGTTTGAGCGATTGAGACGCTCAGTAAACCCTTTACAGTAACTAGTGAAAACACAAGACCTGGTTAGGATACAAAAACCACTTGGGCTCTAACACCCAGTGGATGATTCTATTTGAGTAAAAAGGGGAAAAACAGTACAGCTTATACACTACAAAACTAACATAAAATCTAAACAGAATAACGAGAAAAAATATGAACAATAGCGAACGATCGCAAATACAAGAAAACAGAATGTGTACACAATGAGAACAAATGGCAAACACAGAGGACAACAAAATGGCTACAGAGAACTTACACACGTGGGAATGATTCGCAGGCGCGTCCTGAATCCAGCCCTCAGCCTTCAATATGAAAACCTTGCAGAGAGAGTGAGTGACTGGACAGGCAATGGTGGTCTTTATATACACAACATACAGTAACAATACAATGGTCCCTATAATCTCATGGTTCATTGGACACAGGAATGTGTCTCTGCATTATAACAAAAGGTCATAGGTGGGTTTGAACAGGTGGGCTGTGTCTTTCTCCAACTGCTCAGGTGGGAGGTATCCTTAGGATTCCCGCCGCATGGGTAATGAACAGCAAATACAGTAAATATCTATAAACTACTTTTGTACATAACTATGCGCAGGAGCGAACAATCTCTTCCTAACCAACACTGAAATGTTACTATTAAAATACTCTACAGCTGGATACTAGACACCACCGTTCTACCTTTATCTGACCCTTCCTATCATGCAAAGAGGAATTCCTCTGTCCAAGAACCGTTTACACTAAACATACTTTCCAACATTGTTAAGGGGAATATTCACTATAAAACACTATGTGGGAAAAATATGTTATGATCGAGTCGCCCGCTAGACGCTCACAAACTCTACCGTAAATGCGCATACACCGCACGTGATCGCCGGAGCGATCTTACGCAATTTGCGGATATGTGCACGCACGGCAGAGCTCGTGCAGCGGGCATGTGCATGAGGGGTTAGTACAAGGCATATGTAAGAGGATATTTTTCGACTTTGACACCCCCATAGTATCCTCCCAGTACCAAGCCTCACAGGTCATTAACACTGGGTTTTGAGCGTATGGCATAATATATCAGAAATGATGCATTGTAATTATTGGGAATTCTGAACTAGTGTTTATAGACCTAATTGCTAGGTCCAAGACTTCATGCAGCACTGGGTGTCTGTGCTTTAGCAATTAATGACTTGCTCTATTTTAAGGCCAGCTGTTTAATTCATTGTGTGACCTAATGTATTGTTAAGTCCATTTTAAACGAGACCATTCTCTTTTAATTGTCAAAGTAAACCTGCAAAACACTGATGTGGACCAGTTCATTGTTTGTGTGACAGGAATTCGGAATCTACATCGATTAGGCTTGGCCTACCTTTGTTTCTCCAGCTGTTGTGAAACTACTATTGAGTCCTGTTGGAGAATGAGTGCTATATAAATAAAATTATTATTCCCAGCATGTTTTGCCAGCTGCTCGGTGGGAGGGTATGCTGGGACTTGTAGTTTCACAACAGGTAGAGAGCCACAGGTTGGCCAGGCCTGACATGTTATGAGGGACATTCCTTATGTGACCTTAGAGCTACTCGTATTCTCAAACATAATTAAAACAGTTTGTAGATATTTATCCGAGTGGATAAACCAGAGATGAGGGTAAAGGCTCATACACACGGTGAGATTCTCACTATGCAACTGGGGCTAGGTTTGCATCGCAAGCACATAATGACTGTGCTTGCGATACTGACTGTGCGATTTTGGCTGTCAATTTTGACTGTCTCTTCTATAGAGAGAGTCAAAATTGACTTGCCAGCACAGTCTGTCTAGGCTTGCGAAGCCGACCATGCATCGGCATCGCAAGGTGACTTTCACCTTGCGATCTGCACTAACTTTTCTTACGATTTTGACTACATAGTCAAAATTGTAAGAAAATATCTCACCGTGTGTACACATAAACAGGCCTACTTTTTATGCACAAACGTTTCTCAAAGGCACATAAAGCCTAAATCATGGAGGTTTTTCAGGATTTGCGTTTACCCCTCTGGTGATTGGTGGGAGTCTCCTGTGATGTTTCCCTATGGAAAGCCTATTTATAGAGGCCAGTGGTGGTACAAGTAGAGAGTTTTGCACCTCCAACTGGAACCTGGAGGCCAGCTCACACATGCATTATTTAACAACTGCCTGCCTTTCTGTGTAGTAGGACTACATTGCTTCTGGCCACTGTTTCTAGGCAGCACAGCATCACATAGATACCCCAGTTTTGATTTTTTTTAATTGCCCACAGCTTTTCTATTGCCTCTTTGTCTATGTTCATGGAACTTTAATTGTGTATCTTGCAGCCCTAAATAGCTTAGCACCTAGACACTGGCCAGGTGCCCATCTTTAGGCCTGCTCTTGCTACCGTCCATCAATGCTGAGGCTCTGCCTGTTTCTTTTTATTGAAACATCTTTTTGTTTATCAAGAAAACAAGGGAGATTACAAAACAAGAAAGGGGTGCGGTGTTCATCTCTAAACAGTATGTAACCGACCAAAGCGCAGGTGAGTGTTACAGCAGGTGATTGGACACACTTGGAAATGGTATATAAAAATGACATAAATTACTAGAAAGTGAATAAGCATAAAGAAGTCAATAAATGCCCAAGGCTACACAAACAATACTATGGAATATAGATAATGAACTCAAAGAAATCATACATAGATAAGAAAAATGCAAATATATACCCAAATCGCCCATTAAGCTATGTTTAAAAACAGCCCCAGTAAATGAACAAACAAAAGAAAAAAAAGGGTAGACAAGGGAAGGAAAGGTGGGAGGGAGATAAGTATATCATATCGACAGGAGTGTGCACAAAAAATTGTATTACTGGGCTTGGGTCTAGTTACTAAGCCTTGGAGAGATATAAAGAGGACAGTGATAAATAACCAAATACAAAAAATTCCTTGGGCATAACTATTAGTTGCGCTTACTTTATAAAAACATTATTAAATAATCTCTTATCACCATAAATCATTTAAACAATATAGGGGGGTACTCGCGGAGCGATCGCTGCTTAAAATCTAAGCAATCTGACTAGATTGCTTAGATTTTAAGCACGATCGCTCCGTGTGTAGCCCCCTCAGCGATAGCGATGCGCAGCCCTGTGCATCGCTATCGCTGCTGCTAGATTGGCCTGCATGCCACCCGCTGGGTGAAGTGAGCGCCCCCCCCGGCACGCTCAGCACAGATCGCGCTGTGCTGAGCGCCGGGAGAGATGTGTGCTGAGCGGTTCGCTCAGCACACATCTCTTTGACATCGGCCAGTGAGTACTGGCCTTTAGTCTCTGTGTGGGCTTTTTCTTAGGTGTTTGTGTGGCTCTGTATAAGAAGATTCTTCTTCATTCAATATGATATCCCACGTGGTGTTCTCTGTGTACATACCGGTAATAAAAAAATAAAAAAAACACAGAAAAAATACATATAGTGTGATACTGTATAGTCCAAGTCTTTTCCTTTCTTACTGGGGGAGAGGGATCTTATGAGATGCTCCTATCACCAGTTATACATGCAAGAAAATGACGTACCGTACTCACACCAAAGTGGAGTGGATTCCTCCCATAAAGTTTTATCTTTCTCTAACGTCCTAGTGGATGCTGGGGACTCCGTAAGGACCATGCTGGGGACTCTGTAAGGACCATGGGGAATAGACGGGCTTTGCAGGAGACAGGGCACTTTAAGAAAGAATTTGGATACTGGTGTGCTCTGGCTCCTCCCTCTATGTCCCTCCTCCAGACCTCAGTTAGAATCAGTGCCCGGAAGGAGCTGGGTGCTACTTAGTGAGCTCTCCTGAGCTTGCTATAAGAAAGTATTTTGTTAGGTTTTTTATTTTCAGAGAGATCTGCTGGCAACAGACTCTCTGCATCGTGGGACTGAGGGGAGAGAAGCAGCCCTACTCACTGAAGATAGGTCCTGCTTCTTAGGCTACTGGACACCATTAGCTCCAGAGGGATCGTACACAGGATCTCACCCTTTGTCGTCCGGAGGCGCGCAGCCGTCCCCCTCGCAGAGCCGGAAGACAGAAGCCGGTGAAAGAAGCAAGAAGACTTCAAAATCGGCGGCAGAAGACTCCAGTCTTCAAACTGAGGTAGCGCACAGCACTGCAGCTGTGCGCCATTGCTCCCACATTAAACCCACATACTCCGGTCACTGTAGGGTGCAGGGGGGGGGGGGGGGGGGCGTCCTGGGCAGCAATTAGGACCTCTTGGCAAAAGTTGGGCATATATACAGTTGGGCACTGTATATATGCATGAGCCCCCACCATAATTTTACACAGAAACGCGGGACAGAAGCCCGCCGCTGAGGGGGCGGGGCTTCTTCCTCAGCACTCACCAGCGCCATTTTCTCTCCACAGCTCCGCTGAGAGGAAGCTCCCCAGGCTCTCCCCTGCAGATTCACGGTAGAAGAGGGTAAAAAGAGAGGGGGGGCACATAAATTAGGCGCAAAAACATTATATACAGCAGCTACTGGGTTAACACTAAGTTACTGTGTGATTCCTGGGACATATAGCGCTGGGGTGTGTGCTGGCATACTCTCTCTCTCTCTGTCTCTCCAAAGGGCCTAAGGGGGAACGGTCTTCAAAAAGAGCATCCCCTGTGTGTGTGTGTGGTGTCGGTACGCTTGTGTCGACATGTTTGACGAGGAAGGCTATGTGGAAACAGAGCGGGAGCAAATGAATGTGGGGTCGCCGCCGACGGCGCCGACACCTGATTGGATGGATATGTGGAAGGTTTTAAATGATAATGTTAATTCCTTGCATAAAAGGTTGGATAAAGCTGAAACCTTAGGACAGTCGGGGTCTCAGCCCATGCCTGATCCTATGTCGCAGCGGCCGTCAGGGTCTCAGAAGCGCCTACTATCCCAAATTGTTGACACAGATATCGACACGGATTCTGACTCCAGTGTCGATGGCGATGATGCAAAGTTACAGCCTAAATTGGCTAAAGCCATCCGTTATATGATTATAGCAATTAAGGATGTGTTGCACATCACAGAGGAAACCCCAGTCCCTGACAAGAGGGTTCATATGTATGGGGAAAAAAGGCAGGTGGTGACCTTTCCCCTTCACACGAGCTAAATGAGTTATGTGAAAAGGCTTGGGAATCTCCAGATAAAAAACTGCAGATTTCCAAACGGATGCTTATGGCGTATCCTTTCCCGCCAATGGACAGGTTACGCTGGGAGTCCTCCCCTAAGGTGGACAAAGCTCTCACACGCTTTTCCAAGAGGGTAGCCCTGCCGTCACAGGATACGGCCACCCTAAAAGATGCTGCGGCTAGAAAGCAAGAGGGTACCCTGAAGTCCATTTATATACATTCAGGTACCGAACTAAGGCCGGCAATTGCGTCGGCCTGGGTGTGTAGTGCTGTAGCAGCATGGACGGATACCTTATCTGAGGAACTTGATACCTTGGACAAGGATACTATATTAATGACCCTGGGGCATATAAAAGACGCTTTCCTATATATGAGAGATGCTCAAAGAGACATTAGCCTTCTAGGCTCTAGAATAAATGCAATGTCGATTTCTGCCAGAAGGGTCCTGTGGACTCGGCAATGGACAGGCGATGCCGACTCAAAAAGGCACATGGAGGTTTTACCTTACAAGGGTGAGGAGTTGTTTGGGGAGGGTCTCTCGGACCTGGTCTCCACAGCTACTGCTGGAAAGTCAAATTTTTTGCCATATGTTCCCTCACAACCTAAGAAAGCACCGTATTACCAAATGCAGTCATTTCGATCACAAAAAGACAAGAAAGTCCGAGGTGCGTCCTTTCTTGCCAGAGGCAGGGGCAGAGGAAAGAAGCTGCACAACACAGCTAGTTCCCAGGAACAGAAGTCCTCCCCGGCTTCCACTAAATCCACCGCATGACGCTGGGGCTCCGCAGGCGGAGCTAGGCCCGGTGGGGGCGCGTCTCCGAAAGTTCAGCCACAAGTGGGTTCACTCCCAGGTGGATCCCTGGGCACTAGAGATTGTGTCTCAGGGATACAAGCTGGAATTCGAAGAGATGCCCCCTCACCGATACCTCAAATCGGCCCTGCCAGCTTCCCCCTTAGAGAGGGAAATAGTGTTAGCTACAATTCACAAATTGTTTCTTCAGCAGGTGGTGGTCAAGGTTCCCCTCCTTCAACAAGGAAAGGGTTATTATTCGACCATGTTTGTGGTACCGAAACCGGACGGTTCGGTCAGACCCATATTGAATTTAAAATCCCTGAACATATACCTGAAAAGGTTCAAGTTCAAGATGGAATCTCTCAGAGCGGTCATCGCAAGCCTGGAAGGAGGGGATTTTATGGTGTCTCTGGACATAAAGGATGCATACCTTCATGTCCCCATTTATCCGCCTCATCAGGCGTACCTCAGATTTGTGGTACAGGATTGTCATTACCAATTCCAGACGTTGCCGTTTGGTCTCTCCACTCTGGCTTCTCTTCCTGAAGTTCAGACGTTTGTAAAGGGAGTGCTGCATATTCAGCCCCCTTTTGTGCCTCTAGTGGCACCTTGGGATCTTAACGTGGTGTTGAGTTTCCTGAAGTCACACTGGTTTGAGCCACTCAAAACCATGGAGTTAAAATTTCTCACGTGGAAGGTGGTCATGCTATTAGCCTTGGCTTCTGCTAGGCATGTCTCAGAATTAGCGGCTTTGTCACATAAAAGCCCCTATCTGGTTTTCCATATGGACAGGGCAGAATTGCGGACCCGTCCACAATTTCTGCCAAAAGTGGTGTCATCTTTTCATATGAACCAACCTATTGTGGTGCCTGTGGCTACTCGTGACCTGGAGGATTCCGAGTTACTAGATGTGGTTAGGGCTTTGAAGGTTTATGTAGCCAGAACGGCTAGATTCAGGAAAACTGAGTCACTGTTTATCCTGTATGCATCCAACAAGCTGGGTGCTCCTGCTTCAAAGCAGACTATTGCTCGCTGGATCTGTAACACGATTCAGCAGGCTCATTCTGCGGCTGGATTGCCGCTTCCAAAATCAGTAAAAGCCCACTCCACAAGGAAGGTGGGCTCTTCTTGGGCGGCTGCCCGAGGGGTCTCGGCATTACAGCTTTGCCGAGCAGCTACTTGGTCAGGTTCGAACACTTTTGCAAAGTTCTACAAGTTTGATACCCTGGCTGAGGAGAACCTTGTGTTTGCTCATTTGGTGCTGCAGAGTCATCCGCACTCTCCCGCCTGTTTGGGAGCTTTGGTATAATCCCCATGGTCCTTACGGAGTCCCCAGCATCCACTAGGACGTTAGAGAAAATAAGATTTTACTTGCCGGTAAATCTATTTCTCGTAGTCCGTAGTGGATGCTGGGCACCCGTCCCAAGTGCGGACTACTTCTGCAATACTTGTATATAGTTATTGCTTAAATAAGGGTTATGTTGGTTGCATCAGGGTTGATCTGATGCTCTGTTGTTGTTCATACTGTTAACTGGGTAAGTTTATCACAAGTTATACGGTGTGATTGGTGTGACTGGTATGAGTCGTGCCCTGGATTCCAAAATCCTTTCCTTGTACTGTCAGCTCTTCCGGGCACAGTTTCTCTAACTGAGGTCTGGAGGAGGGACATAGAGGGAGGAGCCAGAGCACACCAGTATACAAATTCTTTCTTAAAGTGCCCTGTCTCCTGCGGAGCCCGTCTATTCCCCATGGTCCTTACGGAGTCCCCAGCATGGTCTTTACGGAGTCCCCAGCATCCACTACGGACTACGAGAAATAGATTTACCGGTAAGTAAAATCTTATTTTTACTCCCATATCTCCCAACACGACCCTCTCCAGGAGGGACACAATGCTCTGCTTCTGGACTTTGCTCTTAATTTGTGATTGCCGGCACCTGTTTTGAACAGTCAATGGGGAAGAAAATAGGATTTCTCAAACGTCCTAGAGGATGCTGGGGACTCCGTAAGGACCATGGGGATAGACGGGCTCCGCAGGAGACATGGGCACTTTAAGAAAGACTTTGACTCTGGGTGTGCACTGGCTCCTCCCTCTATGCCCCTCCTCCAGACCTCAGTTTGATACTGTGCCCAGAGGAGATGGGTGCACTGCAGGGAGCTCTCCTGAGTTTCCTGTAAAGAAAGTATTTTGTTAGGTTTTTTATTTTCAGGGAGCACTGCTGGCAACAGACTCCCTGCATCGAGGGACTGAGGGGAGAGAAGCAGCCCTACTCTCTGAGTGCAAGGTCCTGCTTCTTAGGCTACTGGACACCATTAGCTCCAGAGGGATTGGTACGCAGGATCTCACCCTCGCCGTCCGTCCCAGAGCCACGCCGCCGTCCCCCTCGCAGAGCCGGAAGATAGAAGCCGGGTGAGTATGAGAAGAAAAAAAAGACTTCAGAGGCGGCAGAATAGTTCATGATCTTCATTGAGGTAATGCACAGCACTGCAGCTGTGCGCCATTGCTCCCATACACCTCACATACTCCGGTCACTGTAAGGGTGCACGGCGCAGGGGGTGGGGGTGGGGGGGGCCCTGGGCAGCAATATAAACCTCATTTTGGCAAAAAGATAGCATCTATACAGCTGGGCACTGTATATATGTATGAGCCCCCGCCAATTTTACATTTTAAGCGGGACAGAAGCCTATGTAGGAGAGGAACAGGAGCAAATGAATGTGGTGTCTCCGCCGACAGCGCCGACACCTGACTGGATGGATATGTGGAAGGTTTTTAATGCTAGTGTAAACTCATTGCACAAAAGATTAGACAAGGCTGAAGCTTTGGGACAGTCAGGGTCTCAACCCATGCCTGATCCTATGTTGCAAGGACCGTCAGGGTCTCTTAAGCGCCCATTATCCAAGATTGTTGACACAGATACCGACACGGATCCTGACTCCAGTGTTGACTACGATGATGCAAAGTTACAGCCAAAATTGGCAAAATCCATTCGACATATGATTATGGCAATAAAAGATGTTTTGCACATCACTGAGGAACCCCCTGTCCCTGACAAGAGGGTACATATGTACAAGGGAAAGAAGCCTGAGGTAACCTTTCCCCCCCTCACATGAGCTGAACGAGTTATGTGAAAAAGCTTGGGAATCTCCAGATAAAAGACTGCAGATTTCCAAAAGGATTCTTACGGCGTATCCTTTCCCGTCAACGGATAGGTTACGATGGGAATCCTCCCCTAGGGGTGGACAAAGCATTAATACGCTTATCCAAGAAGGTAGCCCTCCCGTCCCAGGATACGGCTACCCTCAAAGATTCTGCTGACCGCAAACAGGAGATTACCTGAAGTCCATTTATACACATTCAGGTACCTTACTCAGGCCGGCAATTGCGTCGGCCTGGGTGTGTAGTGCTGTAGCGGCATGGACAGATACCTTATCTGAGGGGATGGATACCCTCGATAGGGATACTATTTTATTGACCCTGGGGCATATAAGAGATGCTGTCCTATATATGAGAGATGCTCAGAGACATTAGTCTACTAGGTTCTAGAATAAACGCTATGTCGATTTCTCTCAGAAGAGTCCTATGGACACGGCAATGGACAGGTGATGCCGACTCAAAAAGGCATATGGAGGATTTACCTTACAGGGGTGAGAAATTGTTTGGGGAAGGTCTCTCGGACCTAGTCTCCACAGCTACAGCTGGAAAATCGAATTTTTTACCTTATGTTCCCTCACAGCATAAGAAAGCTCCGCATTATCAAATGCAGTCCTTTCGGTCACAAAGAAACAAGAAAGTGCGAAATGCGTCCTTTCTTACCAGAGGTAGGGGCAGAGGTAAAAAGCTGCACAACACAGCTAGTTCCCAGAAACAGAAGTCCTCCCCGGCCTCTACAAAATTTACCGCATGACGCTGGGGCTCCACTGGCGGAGTCCGGCCCAGTGGGGGCACGTCTTCGGAATTTCAGCCACATCTGGGTTCACTCCCAGGTGGATCCCTGGGCAATAGAAATTGTTTCTCAGGGTTACAAGCTGGAATTCGAAGAAGTGCCTCCCCGCCGTTTTTTCAAATCGGCTCTACCAACTTCTCCCCAGGAAAGGGAGATAGTGTTATCGGCAATACAAAAATTGTATCTTCAACAGGTGGTGGTCAAGGTTCCCCTCCTCCAACAAGGAAAGGGATATTACTCGACCATGTTTGTAGTCCCGAAACCGGACGGTTCGGTAAGACCCATATTAAATTTGAAATCCCTGAACCTATACTTGAAAAGGTTCAAATTCAAGATGGAATCGCTAAGAGCGGTCATTGCAAGACTGGAAGGGGGGGATTTTATGGTGTCCCTGGACATAAAGGATGCATACCTTCATGTTCCCATTTATCCACCTCATCAGGCGTACCTCAGATTTGCGGTACAGGACTGTCATTACCAATTTCAGACGTTGCCGTTTGGTCTCCACAGCCCCGAGAACTTTCACCAAGGTAATGGCGGAAATGATGGTGCTACTGCGCAAGCAAGGTGTCACAATTATCCCGTACTTGGACGATCTCCTCATAAAAACGAGATCAAGAGAGCAGTTGTTGAACAGCGTGTCACTTTCACTGTAGGTGTTACAGCAACTCGGCTGGATTCTCAATATCCCGAAGTCGCAGTTGGTTCCTACGACTCGTCTGTCTTTCTTGGGCATGATTCTGGACACGGACCCGAAGAGAGTTTATCTCCCGATAGAAAAGGCCCAGGAACTCATGACTCTTGTCAGGAACCTTTTGAAACCAAAACAGGTGTCAGTGCATCACTGCACTCGAGTCCTGGGAAAGATGGTGGCATCATACGAGGCCATTCCCTTCGGCAGATTCCATGCGAGGACTTTCCAATGGGACCTACTGGACAAGTGGTCCGGGTCACATTTACAGATTCATCGGTTGATCACCCTATCCCCCAGGGCCAGGGTATCACTCCTGTGGTGGCTGCAGAGTGCTCACCTTCTCGAGGGCCGCAGGTTCGGAATTCAGGGCTGGATCCTGGTGACCACAGACGCAAGCCTCCGAGGTTGGGGAGCAGTCACACAGGGAAGAAATTTCCAACGTCTTTGGTCAAGTCAGGAGACTTGTCTACACATCAACATCCTGGAACTAAAGGCCATATACAACGCCCTACGTCAAGCGGAGACCCTACTTCGCGACCATCCGGTTCTGATCCAGTCAGACAACGTCACAGCGGTGGCTCATGTAAACCGCCAAGGCGGCACAAGGAGCACGGTGGCGATGGCAGAAGCCACCAGAATTCTTTGCTGGGCGGAGAATCACGTAAGCGCACTGTCAGCAGTGTTCATTCCGGGAGTGGACAACTGGGAAGCAGACTTCCTCAGCAGACACGACCTACATCCGGGAGAGTGGGAACTTCATCAGGAAGTCTTCGCACAGATTACAAGACGGTGGGGACTGCCACAAATAGACATGATGGCGTCCCGCCTCAACAAAAAGCTACAGAGGTATTGCACAAGGTCAAGAGACCCTCAGGCAGTAGCAGTAGACGCCCTAGTGACACCGTGGGTGTTCGGTCGGTCTATGTATTTCCTCCTCTTCCTCTCATACCCAAGGTGTTGAGGATAATAAGACAAGGAGGAGTGAGAACAATCCTCATTGTTCCAGATTGGCCGCGGAGGACCTGGTATCCGGATCTGCAGGAAATGCTCACAGAAGATCCGTGGCCTCTTCCTCTAAGACAGGACCTGTTGCAGCAGGGGCCCTGTCTGTTCCAAGACTTACCGCGGCTGCGTTTGACGGCATGGCTGTTGAACGCCGAATCCTAGCAGAGAAAGGCATTCCGGTTGAGGTCATCCCTATGCTGATAAAGGCTAGGAAGGATGTAACGTCAAAACATTATCACCGTATATGGCGAAAATGTTTCTTGGTGTGAGGCCAGGAATGCTCCTACGGAAGAATTCCATCTGGGCCTTTTCCTTCACTTCCTACAAACTGGAGTGAATTTGGGCCTAAAATTAGGCTCTATTAAGGTCCAGATTTCGGCCTTATCCATTTTCTTTCTAAAAGAATTGGCTTCGTTTCCAGAAGTTCAGACTTTTGTAAAAGGAGTGCTGCATATTCAGCCTCCTTTCGTGCCTCCGGTGGCACCTTGGGACCTTAACGTGGTGTTAAGTTTTCTAAAATCACACTGGTCTGAGCCACTTAAAATGGTGGAGTTTAAATATCTCACGTGGAAGGTGGTCATGTTATTAGCCTTGGCTTCGGCTAGGCGAGTGTCGGAATTGGCGGCTTTGTCACATAAAAGCCCATATTTGGTATTCCATGTGGATAGGGCGGAATTGTGGACCCGTCCTCAATTCCTACCAAAAGTGGTTTAATCTTTTCATTTGAACCAACCTATTGTGGTGCCTGTGACTACGCGTGACTTGGAGGATTCCGAGTTACTTGACGTGGTCAGGGCTTTGAAACTTTACGTGGCCAGGACGGCTAGAGTCATGAAAACGGAAGCGCTGTTTGTCCTGTATGCAGCCAACAAGATTGGTGCCCCTGCTTCTAAGCAGACTATTGCTCGCTGGATTTGTAACACGATCCAGCAAGCGCATTCTACGGCTGGATTGCCGTTACCGAAATCGGTCAAGGCCCATTCCACGAGGAAAGTGGGCTCTTCTTGGGCGGCTGCCCGAGGGGTCTCGGCACTACAGCTGTGTCGAGCTGCTACTTGGTCGGGTTCAAACACTTTTGCAAAATTCTATAAGTTTGATACCCTGGCTGAGGAGGACCTCATGTTTGCTCAATCGGTGCTGCAGAGTCATCCGCACTCTCCCGCCCGTTTGGGAGCTTTGGTATAATCCCCATGGTCCTTACGGAGTCCCCAGCATCCTCTAGAACGTTAGAGAAAATAAGATTTTAAACCTACCGGTAAATCTTTTTCTCGTAGTCCGTAGAGGATGCTGGGCGCCCGTCCCAAGTGCGGACTACTTCTGCAATACTTGTATATAGTTATTGCTTCAATAAGGGTTATGTTATGGTTGCATCGGTCATGTACTGATTCTATGTTGTTTGTTCATACTGTTAACTGGGTAGTTTATCACAAGTTATACGGTGTGATTGGTGTGGCTGGTATGAATCTTGCCCTTGGATTAACAAAAATCCTTTCCTCGTACTGTCCGTCTCCTCTGGGCACAGTTTCTCTAACTGAGGTCTGGAGGAGGGGCATAGAGGGAGGAGCCAGTGCACACCCAGAGTCAAAGTTTTTCTTAAAGTGCCCATGTCTCCTGCGGAGCCCGTCTATTCCCCATGGTCCTTACGGAGTCCCCAGCATCCTCTACGGACTACGAGAAAAAGATTTACCGGTAGGTTTAAATTTTTATTTTTAATTACCTACTGGTAAATCCTTTTCTTGTAGTCTGTAGAGGATGCTGGGGTCCACATTAGTACCATGGGGTATAGATGGGTCCACTAAGAGCCACTGGCACTTTAAGAGTTGAGCGTGTGTGCTGGCTCCTCCCTCTATGTCCCTCCTACCAGACTCAGTCTAGAAACTGTGCCCGAGGAGACTGACAACTTTGAGTGAAGGAAATACACAGATAGTGGCGAGATTCATACCAGCTCACACACAAGGTAAACCAAGCTAACTAGCTTGAAACATCAGCAACGGCTGAACAAGATTACTTACCAAGAACTAAGCAGTACTGAACTAAGTAATCGCTGCAGGGTCACGAAGCGCTGGGCGGGCGCCCAGCATCTTCTACAGACTACGAGAAAAGGATTTACCGGTAGGTAATTAAAATCCTATTTTCTCTTACATCCTAGAGGATGCTGGGGTCCACATTAGTACCATGGGTATGTACCAAAGCTTCCAGAACGGCAGGGAGAGCGCGGAGGCTCCTGCAGAACTATTTGACCAAACTTCAGGTCTTCAGAGCCCAAAGTATCGAACTTGTAGAACTTTGCAAACGTGTTCGACCCAGACCAAGTAGCCGCTTGGCAAAGCTGTAAAGCCGAGACAGCCCGGGCAGCCGTCCAGGAAGAATCCACCTTACGAGTAGAGAGGGCCTTAAGAGACGTAGGACACGGCAATCCTGCTGTAGAATACGCATGTTGGATAGTGAACCTGATCCAGCGAGATATTGTCTGCTTTGAAGCAAGACACCCAAGTTTCTTGGGATCATACAGGATAAACAGAGACTCCTATTTTCTGTGATGAGCAGTCCTCTTCACATAGATTTTCAGAGCCCTTACCACATCCAAGGACTTTGATGAAATTGAGGAGTCAGCAGCAATTGGCACCACAATAGATTGATATGAAATGCTGACACAACCTTCGGAAGGAACTGATGACGTGTCCGAAGCTCCGCTCTCTCTTCATGGAAGATCCAGTAGGGGCTCTTACAAGACAGAGCCCCCAGCTCCGACACACGTCTAGCAGAAGCTAAGGCCAACAACGTGACAGCCTTCCATGTGAGAAACGTGACCTCAACCTCCTGTAGAGGCTCGAACCAATCCGATTGGAGAAATTGCAGCACCACGTTAAGATCCCATGGTGCCGTAGGCGGCACAAAGGGAGGCTGGATGTGCAAAACCCTTTTCAAAAAGGTCTGAACCTCCGGAAGGGAAGCCAACTGTTTCTGGAAGACAATAGATAGGGCCGAAATCTGAACCTTTACGGATTCCAACCTCAGGTCCATATCCACACCTGCTTCCAGGAAAAGGAGAAACCGTCCCAGTTGAAACTCCACCATAGGAAACTTCTTGGACTCACACCAAGATACATATTTTTTCCAAATACGATTGTAATGCTTAGACGTTACTCCTTTCCTAGCCTGTATCAGGGTAGAAATAACCTTGTTCGGAATGCCCTTCCGAGCTAATATCTGGCAGCATATGCAGCAGGTCCTCCCGAAGAGGAAGAGGCTTCGGCTCTTCTAGCAGTAGATCCGCGTACCAAGTCCTTCTTGGCCAGTCCGGAGCAATGAGGAACGCCTGAACTCTTATCCCTATGAGTTTTAGAACTCATGGAATTGGAGGTGTCGAAGTCAAAAATATTATAGCAACATGCATCACGTGCAAACACCACACAGAGTGGCCTCCGTGCGGGTGCTTGTTCTGCCGTGCGTGTGCATACTCGCACGTTGCGTATATTGGCTCACGAAGTCCTGCGTATTAGCGCGTGGTATGAGTAAATACGGTAGCATACACGTTTGCATGGAAAAGCCACAAAGACATATCTGATATTTAATCCACATAGTGCATAATTTACACACAGCCTACACGCACCACACCAGCAAGTTACATTTACTTCCAAGGTATAACAACAGAGGGATTCAACTTTACAGGATATGAGGGGACAGAATTAGGTTAGGAGGTGGTGTTTGGTATCCAGTTGTACAGTATTTCAAGGGCAATATTCCGATTGCAGTTTGCAGAAAGTAGCACGCTCCTGCGCATAGATATGCGCATAGATATGCGCAGGAGTACAATATTAATATTACACTGTATTTACTGTACTCTTGATATTCGGAGGGGACCCAGTGGAGGACATCTGCAAGTGCACCTGGACCAGGCATCGCCCACCTATTCAAACCGACCTATGACCCCTCATGTACTGTAAAAAAACAGCCCTTTAATTTATGGATGAAAAGATTACAGTTTCCTTTGTTTCATGCTATGGACTATTGTATAAAAGCCAAGCCACCTGGCCGGTCATGCACATTCTCTGAAGGTCATCTACCCAGATTGACTGAGGACCGGAACCGGGTGGCGCAGGCGAACAAACGTATGTATCCATTGATTGTAGCCTTTTCTCTTGTGTTATTGTATTTCTGTTGTACCCCCTTTTAAGTAAATACTTGTTGCTGGGTTGGACCTCAACATTACATATACAATTGGTGTCGCATTTCCTTTCCTGTTAGGGGTTATAAAGTGTATTCCGCCACACGTGTAGCTACTTTGTGCTTACAGCGTGACGGCGTGCTTACGCAACATGTACGCATTTGATAGGGGTTTCACACACACTCTTATCGGGCACAGCGGCCTGAACAGTTGTGCATTTAAGGTATTGCTTTTTCTTCCTGAAAGTTAATCAAACTTAACAGAGGAAACGTATACACCGACTGGAACACCCACGGAGTCACTAGGGCGTCCACTGCCATGGTTTGCGGGTCCCTCGACCTGGAACAATACAGCCGAAGCTTCTTGTTGAGACGAGAGCCCATCATGTCTATTTGAGGTATACCCCGAAGATCTGTTACCTCCGTGAACACCTCTGGATGGAGTCTGGAGATCGTGCCTGCTGATGAAGTCCGCTTTCCAGTTGTCTACTCCCGGAATGAAGATTGCTGACAGTGCCAATGCGTGTTTTTCTGCCCAGAGGATGATTCTTTTTTTTTTTTTTTAAATAACATTTTATTGGTTTTATAAGCATATAAACAAATAGATACAACGTTGTAACAATAGAAGGCAAGTAAGAAGCTAGTGAAATATTATAATCAGGAGGGGGGGCACTCAATAGACATATCAATAAGTAATTGTCACGCTTGCCTCCATGTAGACAGATTACCTAAATGCCACAACTATCCCTTAAAATTAGTAGAAAAGGTGAAAGAAACACAGGGTATGAAGAGGGGGGGGGGGGGGGAGGGGGGAAGAGAGAAAAAGGTCGGCCAGTCTGAGCTACCTTATAGAAGCAAATTTCAGAAGTAGATAAGGTCTAGCCAATATCCCAAATATTCAGCAGCAAATATATAGAATGAGGCACTAGGCATTCAATGTTAAATGGTTGTCAATGGTGGCTCAGCGTTAAAATGCAAGGTCCATGGTGTCCATATCTCAGTGAAAGAGAGTGGGGAGTCTCGGAGAGAAGCCGTAATTCGCTCTAATTTATATGTGAACCAAATTGCGTTAATAGTGGCGGTCATGGTGGGAGGGGCCACAGATTTCCAATTAGACGCTATTAGACATTTGGCTGTGTTCAGAATGTGTTTGATTAGGGCACGTTGATGGCGCGAGGTGTCAGGGATGGGGCGGGAAAGTAGTGTATAAAAGGGTGAGTCTGGCACGGTTAAGTGCGTAACTTCTAAAACCAATTTATGAATTTGTCTCCAATATTGACGAATTGTTGGACAAGACCACCAAACATGCAACAAGGTCCCCTTACAACCACATAGTCTCCAGCACTCGTCCGAGCACGTTGGATAAATAGAATGTAATCTAGTAGGGACCAGGTACCAGCGATAATACAATTTATATGAGTTTTCGGCTATACGAACTGAGATAGAGCTTTTGGTGATTTCCTGTCTAATATCCTCCCATTCCTCTACGGTTAAGGTCTCTCCCACCTCTCTCTCCCATGCCAGCTCGTGACTCTCCTTGGGGGGGATATTGTGTGACAGTAACACCCGGTATATACGTGAGAGGAGTCCCTTCGTTAAGCGAGAGCCGCAACACCATATTTCCAGAGGGGTAGCTATGATGGGGTGGGTGGGTTTAGGGAGTGTTCCGTAAAAGTGTCTAATTTGTAAAAATTGGTAAAATACAGAGTGAGGAAGCGAGTAGCGGGATTGTAAATTTTCAAAGGATGGGAATGAGGAAAGAGGGGCAATGTCTTGAAGGAAGAGAATATTGTGCTTTGTCCAATGATGGAATGCAGATTGGTTATTGCCCGGTGGGAAGTGCGGGTTGTTCCATAGAGGAGTTAGGTAGGGGTTGTGGGAACAGAGTTGATAGAAGCGAGTGCAGAAATCCCATATTGACAAGGAAAAGCGTATTGTTGGTAAGAGAAAATTAGAGGTGGGTCGAGAACGGGCTGGGCACCACAATAGGGTTGAGGGTGAGAACATATGGAGAGATTGTGCCTCAATGCATGTCCACGTTCTCTGTGTCGGAGGTGAGTGCCAAAGGACACAAGAGGCCAGGTGTGCGGCTCGATAGTAGCGAGTAAGGTCTGGTACGCCAAGACCGCCTTCCGAGCGGTGTTGTTGTAATAGCCGTATCTTAACTCTGGGTTTCTTCCCAGCCCATATAAAGCTAGATATATCTCGCTGTAGATTCTTTAATATTTTGACTGGGATGTGAATAGGCAGGGTTTGCCATAAGTACAATATCCGTGGTAGTAAATTCATTTTGACTGCTGCTATGCGACCAAACCAGGAGATAAAGAATTTGTTCCAGGCAGCAAGATCTGTTTTAAACTGAGATATCAACCGTGGGAAGTTAGCAGCATATAGCGATGAATAAGATTTGGTTAGGTAAATGCCTAGGTATTTAAGTTTAGTATTTTGCCATTTAAAGGGATAGGAAGAACGTAAAGTACTGAGATCCTGCGGGGGGATATGCAAGTCCAGGATCTCTGTTTTGTCTGTATTGAGTTTATAGTTTGAAATGGAGCCATATGTGTGGATCTCCTGAAAAAGCTGTTGTAAGGACATGTGTGGGTCGGTCAACGTCAGGATGACATCATCTGCATACAGTGCGATTTTATATTCATGGTTGTCCACCAGAATACCTGAGATATTGGGATTCAGACGGATTTTTGCCGCCAGTGGTTCCATCACTAGGGCAAAGAGTAAGGGGGAAAGTGGGCATACCTGTCGTGTGCCATTTTTGATAGGTAGGGGCGAGGAAGTGAGGCCATTGACCAGAATGGACGCTGAAGGGTTAACATAAAGCGAGGTGATGGCATTCTAAAATGGGCCTTGAATGCCTACTGCCTGAAGGGCTTGCTGTATGAAGGGCCAGGCTACCCTATCAAAGGCCTTTTCCGCGTCGAGGGCCACCACCAAAGTTGGGGTGGCGTCCCGACGGGAAAGGTGAATGAGATCTATAAGGCGCCTAGTATTATCAGCAGCCTGACGATTAGGAATGAAGCCTACTTGATCTGGGTGTATCAGTGTGGGAAGGTGAGGGGCGAGTCGATTTGCCAGGATTTTAGCGAATAGTTTTAAGTCTGTATTTAATAACGATATGGGTCTATAATTTTTTAGTTCCATAGGATCTCGATCAGGTTTAGCTATAACTATAATATTGGCTCTGGTGGTCGCTGCGTCGAGAGAACTCCCCTCCATCAGTGAATTAAATAGTGAATGTAACATAGGGAGAAGGGCCTGGGAGAATTTCTTATAATATATGGCGGTATATCCATCCGGACCCGGTGCGGAGGAACGACGCAGCTGCCCGATTGTGATAAGAATTTCCTCGTGTGTGATGGGATCATTGAGTAACTTAAGGTCCGCTGCGGATAATTTCGGTAAATGACAAGAGGAAAGATAGTGTTGGATAGTTGTTATATAATGTGGGTCAATAGCGGCCTCAGAGGGGAGGTTATAGAGGGAAGCATAATATTCCTGAAAGAGGGAAGCCATCACTTTAGGGTCAGTGGTTGCGGATCCGTCAGGACATCTCAGAGCCAGAATTCGATTGAGTGTGCGTTTCTCGCGTAGTCGCCGGGCTAATAATGTATCTGCCTTATCCGACTTTTCATAGAATTTTTGGCGGACCCACAACAATGACTTGATCGTTTTTTTTGTGAGTATTTGGGATAGTTGCCCTTTCAGGGCGAGTATCTTTAAATATAATTTACGTTTGGGGAAACGCTGATGGCGGATTGTCGTGGATCTTAATTCAGTCTCTAGATCCGCGATCCGTTTAGATTCAATCTTCCTCTGAGTTGACGTAAGGCTAATAAGAAGCCCCCGCAATGTCGCTTTGTGGGCTTCCCATAATATTGTGGGCGATATGTCAGGGGAGACGTTATCATTTAGGAAGTGATGAATTGCTTCCTCTATCCGAGTCACATTATCAGGCTTAAGGAATAGGGACTCATTGAGGTGCCATTTACGGGAAGTCGGAGGTCTATGGGAGCAAGCAAGATCAAGCAGAATCGCATAATGATCAGACCAGGTGGTTGGAATCACCTGGGCTCCCAACAGGGATTGGGTGGAGTCCCTATCTACAAAAACGTAATCTATACGAGTGTATATATCGTGTTGTGGGGAATAGTGTGTATAGCCCTTAGCGGAGGGGTAAAGTGTTTTCCAAGCATCATACAAATTGTGTGCGGTAACACAGGTCTGGAGGAGCTTAGACAATTTGGTGTGGGGAGAGGGCCCAACACCAGGACGGGATCTGTCCACATGAGGGTCCATTGTAGCATTGCAATCACCGGCCACAATAACCCAGGGGTTCGAAAATTTAGAGAGGTGGTCAGAGAACGTCTTAAAGAAGGAACCCTGTTGCATGTTTGGAGCATAAACCGATGCCAAAGTAATGGGGGTTTGATTAAGGGAGCCGGAGAGTATCACATATCTGCCATGGTCATCATGAATTGTGTCCTGAACAACTAAGGGTAGATCACGATGAACCAAGATGGCAGTGCCTCTGCGTTTAGTTGACATTGTGGAATAGAAGGCATGAGGATAGCGTTTGGAGCTTAAGGAGGGGTGAGGGGTCTTAAAATGGGTTTCCTGTAAGAATATGATATCCGCCTTTTGTCTGGCAAAAAACTGAAACGCCATGGAACGCTTGGTCGGGGAATTAAGGCCATTGACGTTAATGGATAAAACTTTCAAAGTCATGGGGGTTGAAAGTCAACACAGCTCAATAGAAAAGGCAGCTCTGGACATGGTCGACCCTGGGGTATGAAAGAGGGGAGGTAAAGAGAGTAGAAACAGGTAAAAGAGATCGTGAATACGAACTGTAGAGCTAGACCCTTTCCTAGAAACGGGTTGGGTCCAGGAATGAAGGGGCGGGCGCCGAGCGGGCAGCCCCTTCGGGGTGTGGGATCGTGTCTATAGTAACACATAACAAGGAGGGTGGGGAACATACAGGAGGGTGTAAGAAAAAAGAAATACATTCCGCGGACCAGGACAGAAGGGGAGCGTGAAGTTCAGATCAGGGAGTAAATAGGGGTAAGTAGAAAGAAGAGGATACTACTATCATCATTCATATTTAACAATAACAGTGCTTATTTACGTAGATTCAACCAAGGCAACTTAAGGCATAATACTAATGTGGCCTACAACACTGTACAAATAGATCGATGGCGGTACATGGCCTCAATAGTATCTATAATCGTCACCTCTAGAGTCGGTATCCGAGTGGCCCCTCTGATTCTAGCAGCAGATTAGCCTTACCAATTCAAGGCACGAAACCAGCAAAGGAAAGAGGGACCACCCTGAACCGAGATGCAGGAGGCTCAGATTGCGTCCTATCGATCTAGTCGCTAAAACCAGATGTGGCAGATAATATTGTATATACTGAGGTATGAGAAACTAACGTAACATAATAATTAGATCAAGAGAATATTTAGATGCAAAATATCTAATTTCTCTATAGTGAGGACCAAGGTGGGTGGGCATGCATCGAGATCTTAAAAAAAAACTATAGGCAACATGAAAAGAGCTATATCCCTGGAATAGGCAAACCGGGCCCGGAGGGGCACGCCGTCCTCCGGAGCAGAGCAGGCCAAGAGCCCGTCCACTCCAGAGGGCGTGGCCAATCATCCCCAGGACAGAGCCGCCACATAGCGTCATGTAAGAATCAGATAAAACAACTGAAAATACTAAATTCGCTAAACCACAGAGACCCAACATGTAAAATAATATATCAATAAGTCTCTATGATAATAAACATGGGGAGGGTCTATAAACATTAATCAGTATAGCTACTGATCCGATGAGGGAATTCCGTTCGCTCATTTAGTAGACCATTCGGGGGTAGGGGCCCCAGGCCTCCTAGGAGAGGAGACAGTAAGTTGCTTTCGGATCTCGTCAGGAAGAGACTCAAATAAGCCCAAGGTTTTGAGAAGATCATATCCCTGGGAGGGCGTCCTTATCGAGTGATGAGAGCCATCTTTCGTGACATGGAGCTGGAACGGGAAACCCCACTTATATTTGATGGAGTTATCTCGAAGGACTTTAGTGATGACGGTCAAGTCCTTGCGTTTTCGAAGCGTGGAGGGGGCCAAGTCCTGGAAGATCTGCAGTTGGGTTCCAGAATAGAGAACCGTTTGATGATCCCGGGCCGCCATCATAAATCTCTCTTTCGTTTTATAATAATGGAACCGCAGAATAACATCTCTTGGGGGTTGGGTCGGTGGCGGGCGTGGGCGCAGAGCTCGGTGTGCTCTATCGAGAAGGAGGAAGTCTTTTG
Organism: Pseudophryne corroboree; assembly: GCF_028390025.1. Taxonomy (NCBI): domain Eukaryota; kingdom Metazoa; phylum Chordata; class Amphibia; order Anura; family Myobatrachidae; genus Pseudophryne; species Pseudophryne corroboree. The sequence continues at coordinate 150,352,781 of NC_086449.1, forward strand.
GAACTTCGGGGATCATGGTTTGCAGTAGGTCTTCCAGAAAAGTCGGGAGGCCCTCCATAGAAACGCTCTCCGGAATGTTACGGATCCGGACATTGTTCCGGCGATTCCGGTTGTCCATATCTTCTAAGTGATCCTCTTGCTGGGCTATATCAGCACGGATCTCCGCTAACTCCTGTTCGACCACCACCTGGTACTGGCAGACTTCATCAACTTTACGTTCCAGGGAATCTGTACGGGTGCCGAGATCAGCTAGTTCAGCTCTAAATTCTGTCAGGATTGATCTCATTTCCGTTTGGATGGTCTTGGTGACAATTGCCACTACATCTTGGGTCGTGAGACCTGACTTTGGTGAAGGATCATCATCAGCATCCGACTGGGGATCCACAGAGGGGGAGCCCCGTGGCATAGCACCTGCTTTCTCCCAAGCTCGAAGGATACTAGGCTTAGCTTGAGCAGGTGTTTTGCGGTTCTTTTGCGACATGGCGGAATGATAGAAGCTGATTGATGTCCAGTAATAATATCGGCCCAGTTGAGCTGTTGACACGGTCACGGGATGGGTTGGGAACAGCTTCCAGAGACTTTATAAATATTATGAATTGTGAGTCCCTAATCACATCCTGGTCGCAGAATGATTTAGTATAAGGCAGGCATCATATGAACCTCATAGCGTACTGGGCAAAATAAGTAGTAATTAAGTGTGAGGCACAGCCAGCATTGCCGAGTGAGGTAAATAGGCCCCACTAGGGTCAATCCCGGCAGTAGATGGAAGAGAAAAAGGGGGAGGGGGAGGGCTCGCCCGCCTGGTCACGGACCAGCCAGTGATCAGCCGCAGCGCAGCAGGCCCAGAGCAAAGAACTTGTGCCCACTTCAGATGACAGCACAACACTATGAGGAGCCGAATCAGGAGCCCCGTGACTGGGGGCCACACGCCCTCTGTCTCACCCCCGTCTCTCCGGATCCCGTCTCTTGTCGTCCGACTCGCGTCCCAGGGCCTCAGCGCGACTCTGCTGCCACAAAATAGTAGGGTGTTGGGGGAGGTATTCCTCACGTTCTGCGCTCCCACTACGCTAGATCGGGCCTAGGGTAAGGGCCCAAGCCACTGCCGTCACTCCACCAGAGGGAGGGGGTCAGCAACGCTGGATTTATTTCGGGGTCACAGCAAGGGGCTAAGGGGGGGGCCACATATACTGTGCCTGTGCCTTCATATAGGGGTGAGTCAAACTCTAAGGCAAATTGCTGCGGTGCTGTAGAGAGCAGCACAAGTATGACCCCCCAGCTCCGAGGCTAGCAGCCAGTCCCCGTCTCGCCCTACCCGCGATCCACAATATGGGCCCCGACAGCCGAAGGTCCCGTCGCTAAGGAGAATGCCGGACTCGGGCGTCGCTAGCCGCCAGCAGGTGATCCAGGCTGTCCGGCTCCGTCCCCGAGCAGGGCCGCGGCAAGATGGCGGCCGCACACGCGTCCGTCTCCACTGCAAGGTGCTCCGTACGCCAAGATCCCGGGCCGCCGGATCCCCACAGGGGCCGCTGGACGTAGGCGAGGGCCTGTCGAACCTCGTGCCGGGTTGTAAAAGCGAGGGCGTGCAGGTTAGGACATCGGCTCGGCTCCGGAAGACCAAGTCGGGATTCGCAATCACTCTAGGCCCCGGCTTCAGCTCGGGGAGAGGGCCGCAACCCGCAGGAGCGCTGAAAAGCACTCCCCGATTCCGCGGCTCTCCCCCAGCAACCCCAAGTCAGCTGGAGCGCAGCAGGGTAGACACAGGGACAGACCAGGGTGGCCCCAAGGGGTTTATAGAGGGTTTTAAGCAGCTTGATGTGCAGGAGCTCCTGGGCTGCACGTCCGTCTCCCCCGCTAGCTAAGTTACGCCCCCAGAGGATGATTCTTGTTACCTCTGACATTGCAGTTCTGCTCTTCGTTCCGCCCTGTCGGTTTACGTAAGCCAATGTCATTACATTGTCCGACTGCACTTGAATGGCTCGATCTCGCAGAAGATGAGCCGCTTGGAGAAGACCATTGTAGACGGCTCTTAGTTCCAGAATGCTTATTGGTAGGCCGGCTTCCAGACTTGACCACCTTCCTTGGAAGGTCTCCTCTTGAGTGATTGCGCCCCAGCCCTGGAGACTTGCATCCATGGTTAGAAGGATCCAGGACTGAATCCCGAACCTGCGGCCCTCCAGAAGGTGAGGTAATTGTAGCCACCAGAGGATTGAAATCCTGGCCTTTGGTGACAGACGTGTTCTCTGGTGCATGTGCAGATGAGATCCCGACCACTTGTCCAGGAAATCCAGTTGGAAGGGTCGAGCATGAAACCTCCAGTACTGCAGAGCCTCGTAAGAGGCCACCATCTTCCCCAGAAGTCGAATGCACTGATGAACCGACACCCGGGCTGGCTTCAGGACATCCCCAACCATTGCTTGTATTACCAATGTTTTTTCCTCTGGGAGAAACACCCTCTGCACTTCCATGTCGAGGATCATTCCCAGAAAGGACAACCTCCTGGTAGGCTCCAAATGTGATTTTGGAAGATTCAGGATCCAACCGTGTTCCCTGAGTTGGTGGGTCGTGAGAACTATGGACTGTAACAGCTCCTTGGACGATGCCTTTATTATTATTATCCTTTATATGGCGCCACAAGGGTTCCGCAGCGCCCAATTACAGAGTACATAAACAAATAATCAAGCAGGAAAACAGCAACTTAGTGTGACGACAATATAGGACAAGTACAGGGTAAATAAACATAGCTACATCAGCAGATGACACTGGAGTAAGTATCAGGTGGCAGAAGACTGCTGGATTTGGTGCAGTTGAATATTATTAGAGTAAGAAAAGGATAAACACATGAGGGAAGAGGGCCCTGCTCGTGAGAGTTTATATCAGCAGATCATCCAGATACGGAATTATGTTCACCCCCTGTCTGTGGAGGAGAACCATCATCTCCGCCATCACCTTCGTAAATACCCTTGGTGCTGTGGAGAGGCCGAATGGCAGTACCTGGAACTGAAAATGACTGTCTAACAGTGCGAATCGGAGAAAAGCTTGATGCAGCTGCTAAATCGGAATGTGGAGGTACGCATCCTTGATATCCAGGGATACCAGGAATTCCCCCTTCTTCAGAGCTATTAGCACTGCCCTCAGAGACTCCATTTTGAATTTGAACTTCCTCAAAAAGGGGTTTAGCGATTTTAAGTTCAAAATGGGCCTGGCCGAACCATCCGGTTTCGGTACCACAAAAAGGTTTTGAATAGTAACCTTTGTTTGGCAAATGGGGTGAAACCGGTACAATGACCTGTGACTCCACCAACTTCTGGATGGCTTCCTGTAGGATAGCCCTGTTCGCCAGCCTGATTTGAAGAATCGGTGAGGAAGGAGATCTTGAAACTCCAGCCTGTATCCCTGGGACACAATATCTTGCACCCAGGGATCTAGACGGATGACACTCAGGCGTGGCTGGAATGCCTGAGTTTCGCCCCCACCGGTCCCACCTCCAGGCCGCGCTGTCCACCGCTGAGGACTTTGGCGTACCTGAGGCAGGCTTCTGTTCCTGGGAACCCGCCGCAGCAGGTTTCTTGGATTTTGGCTGACCTCCTCTAAAGAAGGTTTTGGACGGCTTGGCCTTTCTTGTTTTAGCAGCCCGAAAGGACTGTGAAGCAGCTGAAGAAAAAGGTTTCTTCGTAGCAGGTGCAGCTGAGGGAAGAAAAGGTGACTTACCCGCTGTAGCCGTGGAAATCCACGCACCCAACGCTTCCCCAAAGAGAGCCTGACCTGTGTAGGGTAGGGTCTCCACCCCTCTCCTGGATTCCGCATCAGCAGACCACTGGCGCAGCCAAAGTCCTCAACGAGCTGAGACAGACATGGACGATATCCCTGCAGCCCTTGAACCCAGGTCTTTCATGGATTCCACCATAAATCCTGCAGAATCCTGAATGTTATGTAAAAACAACTCAATGTCACTTTTATCCATTGTATCCAAATCCTCACGTAATGTGCCTGACCGCTTTACTATAGCTTTGTAAATCCATGCACAGGCAATAGTAGGACGTAGTATCGCCCCTGAAGCCATGTATATGGATTTGAGCGTAGTGTCAATTTTGCGATCAGCCGGTTCTTTTAACGCGGTAGATCCGGGGACAGGTAAAACCACCTTTATTGAGAGTCTGGATACAGACGCGTCAACTATGGGTGGGTTTTCCCATTTTTTCCTATCCTCAAGGAATGGAAAAGCAACCAGAACCTTTCTCAAATATAGTATTTAATTCCTTAGACGCAGGGAAGGTTAGCGAGGCTTTCTTATTGTCAGTAAAGTAAGCCTCCTCAACCTGCTCAGGTGTTGTATCAGCAATATTCAACACATCTCTAATGGCCTCTGTCATCAACTGCACCCCTTTTGCAAGAGATGCCGCCCCCCGCAGCACATCCCCATCACCGTCTGCCGCATCAGAATCGGTATCCGTGTCATCTTGCATAATCTGGGCAAGAGCACGTTTTTGGGAGCATACGGTAGGGGGCCCTGAGGTAACAGAACCGGACCAAACTGCCATAGAGTTCTGTAAAACCTGAGTTGCAGATTCATTTTGTGCAACTCTAGTAGTAATCTGAGATATCATATGTTTAATAGAGGCTAACCACTCAGGCTCCCTTGCTGGGACCTGGGCTAACACAGTGCAATCCTGATTACATGGAATGGGATCATCCGGAGAGGACATATCCTCTGCAGCATATGACACAGAGTCCATGGACATAGCGTAATGGAGACCACAAACACTCCACACACATGCAGAGAAGGGGCAGACAGGGTTTCCCCCCTAAGACTGGCAAGAGAGACAAAGAGATTGGAGCCAACCCACACACAGCGCTTCAGGATATAGGGAAACCCTTATCCAGCGCTTTCTGTGTACCTTAATAGGTTGCACAGTACAGATATACAGCCTCTACCCCCTTCTACAACTCCCTAGTACAGTACAAGATAGCTGGAGTTGATTTGGAGGGACAGCTCTCACTGACCGCGCTTCTGCAGGCAAGAAAATGGTGCTGAACGCTGCCGGGTCTGCTCTGAGGAGAAGCTCCGCCCCCTTTCATGGCGCTGTCTTCCCACTCTTCTGAATATTATACTGGCCTGAGGAATTGTGCTGGCAGCGATCCTGGGACCCTGACAGGCTTGGTGGTCAGTGTAGGCGCTGGCTCAGGGTGCCCCTCACAGCGCCGCACCATGTACCGCTGAGCCCTGGAGCGCATTTAGTACTGCACTCCATATCCTTCACACCAGCTCCCCGCTTGCCAGGGAGGCCGGTGACTAACTTGCCACAGATCTTCCAGCTCTGTAAAGGGGTGGTGGGATGCTGCTGGAGTGAGCGATCCCCTGTGGTGGGGAACGTTCAATCTCTTCAGGAGCTCAGTGTCCTGTCAGCGGAGATAGAGGCTCAGACCCCACAGGGCAGACACTACTCCCCCCCTTTGTCCCTCGAAGCAGGGAGGCTGTTGCCAGCAGGCTCCCTGTGCCTAAACTATTAAAAATAATAAAACTAAAAGAACTCCTATGGAGCTCCCCTAGCTCTGACCAACTCCTCTGGGCACATTTTCTAAACTGGTAGGAGGGGCATAGAGGGAGGAGCCAGCTCACACTCTCAAACTCTTAAAGTGCCAGTGGCTCCTAGTGAACCCATCTATACCCCATGGTACTAATGTGGACCCTAGGACGTAAGAGAAAGGTGTTTCACCACTGGTGATGGCAATCATAAATTAAGAGGGCAGTCCGGGAGCAGAGCATTCTGTCCCTCCTGGAAAGGGTCTTGTTGGGAATTATGTACTCCATTATACGACACCAATTCCTAGAGGATATCACTATCCTTCTATAGGGTCACTTTACAGTGCACAAAACAGGCAGTAAATAGTGGGTGTACCCAACTTAGAGCTGCAGGTGCTTTAACATGTACGTAAGGGTATCTTTGCACCAGCTGTATTCCTTTTGGTCTCCTATTTCTCCCTTTTCTCTGACGTCCTGAGTGGATGCTGGGACTCCGTAAGGACCATGGGGAATAGCGGCTCCGCAGGAGACTGGGCACAACTAAAAGAAAGCTTTAGACTACTGGTGTGCACTGGCTCCTCCCACTATGACCCTCCTCCAGACTTCAGTTAGAATCTTGTGCCCGGCTGAGCTGGATGCACACTAGGGGCTCTCCTGAGCTCCTAGAAGAAAGTATATTTTAGGTTTTTTATTTTACAGTGAGATCTGCTGGCAACAGACTCACTGCAGCGAGGGACTAAGGGGAGAAGAAGCGAACCGACCTAACTGGTGGTAGCTTGGGCTTCTTAGGCTACTGGACACCATTAGCTCCAGAGGGATCGACCACAGGACCCGACCTCGATGTTCGGTCCCGGAGCCGCGCCGCCGGCCCCCTTACAGAGCCAGAAGCAAGAAGTGTTCCTGAAAATCGGCGGTAGAAGACTTCTGTCTTCAACAAGGTAGCGCACAGCACTGTAGCTGTGCGCCATTGCTCCTCATGCACACCTCACACTCCGGTCACTGATGGGTGCAGGGCGCTGGGGGGGGGGGGCGCCCTGAGGGCAATATAAGACACCTTGGCTGGCAAATCTACACCATATATAGTCAGGAAGGCTATATAGGTGTAAAAATACCCCTGCCAGAATTACAGAAAAAGCGGGAGAAGTCCGCCGGGAAAGGGGCGGGGCCATCTCCCTCAGCACACTGGCGCCATTTTTCCCTCACAGCTCCGCTGGAAGGACGCTCCCTGGCTCTCCCCTGCAGTGTCAAGCTACATAAGGGTAAAAAAGAGAGGGGGGGCACTAAATTTAGGCGCAGTATATATAATATAAGCAGCTATAAGGGAAAAACACTCATTTATAGTGGGATCCCTGTGTTATATAGCGCTCTGGTGTGTGCTGGCATACTCTCTCTCTGTCTACCCAAAGGGCTTTGTGGGGTCCTGTCCTCTGTCAGAGCATTCCCTGTGTGTATGCGGTGTGTCGGTACGGCTGTGTCGACATGTTTGATGAGGAGGCTTATGTGGAGGCGGAACAGATGCCGATAAATGTGATGTCACCCCCTGCGGGGTCGACACCTGAGTGGATGTGCTGTGGAAGGAATTACGCGACAGTGTCGACTCCTTGCATAAAAGGTTTGACGACATACCAAATGTGGGACAGCCGGCTTCTCAGCCTGTGCCTGCCCAGGCGTCTCAAAAGCCATCAGGGGCTCTAAAACGCCCGCTACCTCAGATGGCAGACACAGATGTCGACACGGATACTGACTCCAGTGTCGACGAGACTAATGTAACTTCCAATAGGGCCACACGTTACATGATTGAGGCAATGAAAAATGTGTTGCACATTTCTGATGTTACCCCGGGTGTCACAACTGAGGGCCTGAGCTGACGGGAGGCAGCCTCAGTTGTAGGGGCTGAGATGTACCGGAACCTGGGAGGTTGTATCAGACCCCTGGACATGTAAGTAACATAAATAATAAATGCCCGAAGGCGTGACCACGACAACTTGGATAAAAGTCAATGATGTTTATTATGACAACTCCGCAACACAGCAGCAGTAAAAGAAAACGTAAAAGTCAGCAAAGAATAAATACAGTTCCTGGGTACTACAGGATGGCAGGAGCCACAGGGCACTGGTAGTGTGAGATAGTTCTTATGATCTTCTAGATGGAAAGTCCTTACCAGGCCCGACTGTAGCAATGGAGATAACCCAGGATTGTGCCAGCTGGTGTTCCAGGAAAAGCTGGGTTGCTGAAGATAAAACAGCTGCTGTGGATACTGGCTGGAACCAGACTGTTGTTAGCACGGAGTGGATACTGGCTGGAACCAGTTAAATAATAAATGAACTTGGGAGCGATGAAATATGAACTGAAATGTAGAACTTGAGAGCGGAGAAATAATAATACCGGTGGAGAGTGGTAAAGTGTAGAAAGGACACCGGCCCTTTAAGGGAAGCTGTACTCTGCTGGAAGCTGAGCTGGAAGCAGGTAATGTTGTAGCTGGAAACAGATGAATCCACAATGGATTGGAGAGTCAGGCTACACCGCAGGTGGAATGCTGGTGCGGGTCTCTATGGTGGAAGTCTTGAGACAGGAGCTGGAACCTGGAAGACAATCACAGGAGAGAGACAAACAGGAACTAGGTTTGACAACCAAAGCACTGACGCCTTCCTTGCTCAGGCACAGTGTATTTATACCTGCAGCAAGGAAGGGATTGGCTAGGCAATTATGCAGATTATCAATACTGAGAACAGATTGGTGGAAATGATCAGCTGACAGAATCCAAGATGGCTGCGCCCATGCAGACACTTGGAGGGAAGTTTGGTTTGTAATCCATGTGGTAATGAAAACAGTAATGGCGGCGCCGGCCACCGGAGACAGGAGGCGCCAGGCTGACAGATGCACATCCAACCACGCGGACACAGCGGAGGCCGCGGCTGACGTAATCGCCACTCAGACACTCTGCATGCAGAAGTTCAGGGACGGCGGCGGAGGCCGCGGGAGACGCCATGCCAGGTGTAATATGGCGTTTACTGTGACAGCGTCCCAGAGTGACAGGAGAGGATACAGGAATGTACACATCAGGATAACAGATGGGATCCGGTCCTGGAGCGCTGAGCCAGCCTTAGGAGGCATCTGATGGGTAAGAAATGGCGTCCAGATACCCGGATCGTGACAGCACCCCCCCTTTAGGAGTGGCCCCAGGACACTTCTTTGGCTTTTGAGGAAACTTGGAATGGAATCTCCGGACCAAGGCAGGAGCATGGACATCAGAAGCATTGGTCCATGAACGTTCCTCAGGACCATAACCCTTCCAGTCAATAAGATATTGTAGTTGACCGTAACGGTGACGTGAGTCCAGGATCTTGGCCACTTCATACTCAACGCCTCGTTGAGTTTGGACTTTCGGAGTTGGAGGAAGTGAGGAATGAAACCGATTCAAGATCAGCGGTTTCAACAGGGAAACATGGAATGTCCTGGGTATTTTTAAGAAGGGAGGCAACTGGAGTCTGTAAGCAACAGGATTGATGACTTGTTCAATCTTGAAAGGACCGATATAGCGAGGTGCAAACTTCATACTGGGAACTCTTAACCTTAAATTCTTCGTGGATAACCATACCCGATCACCCACCTTGAGAGCAGGAACTGCTCGACGCTTCTTATCCGCAAACTTCTTGTACCTGAACGATGCCTTGAGCAGAGCTGATCGTACGCTCTTCCAGATATTGGCAAACTGATGCACGGTGATATCCACTGCGGGAACAGAAGTTGCTGGAAGCGGTTGGAACTCAGGGACTTTAGGGTGGAATCCAAAGTTAGTGAAGAATGGTGTTGAAGCAGATGAAGAATGATACTGGTTGTTATGACAGAACTCGGCCCAGGGAAGTAATTGAACCCAGTCATCTTGAGAGGAGGACACATAGATGCGGAGGAAGGCCTCCAAGTCCTGATTCACCCTCTCGGTTTGACCATTGGTCTGAGGATGGTAAGCCGTGGAAAACTTTAGCTTGACTTGGAGGACTTGACATAAACTTCGCCAGAATTTGGCTGTGAATTGAACTCCTCGATCAGAGATAATTTCTTCAGGAAGACCGTGGAGTCGGAAGATCTCTTGTATGAATACTTGAGCCAACTTGGAAGCTGACGGAAGACCGGTGAGAGGAATGAAGTGTGCCATCTTGGTGAACCGGTCAACTACCACCCAGATGGTATTGAACTTGTTGCACATGGGTAAGTCTGTAATGAAATCCATCGACAAGTGGGTCCATGGTCGACGGGGAACGGATAGTGGAACCAGTTGCCCCGCAGGCGACTGGCGGGATACTTTATGTTGGGCACACTTTGGGCAAGATGCAATAAACTCCAAGACGTCCTTTTTCAGAGTTGGCCACCAATAGGACCTAGAGATAAACTCCAGGGTTTTTTGGATACCTGTATGTCCGGCAAAACGGGAAGCATGGGCCCAATGCATGAGCTTCTTCCTTAGCATCGGCTTCACAAAACTTTTCCCTGATGGGGGCGTAGAGTCCATCCCTACCGTGGAGAATGCCAACGGACTTATAATAGGATGCTTGTCTGAAGACTCTGACTCATTTTCTTGCTCCCATGAGCGGGAAAGGGCATCGGCCTTGCGATTCTGAGAGCCCGGACAGAACTGGAGTTTAAAGTCGAACCTGGAAAAGAAAAGTGCCCATCTGGCCTGACGAGGGTTGAGACATTGTGCGCCTTTCAAATATAGAAGGTTCTTGTGGTCTGTAAGGATGGTGATTGAATGAGAAGCTCCCTCCAACAGATATCTCCACTCCTCTAGAGCGAGCTTGATGGCTAGCAACTCCTGGTCGCCAATGGCATAGTTGCGCTCCGCTCGGGAGAACTTCCGTGAAAAGAAACTGCAAGGATGTAAATGGCCATCTTTAGCCCTCTGAGATAACACCGCTCCTACTCCAACGGAGGAGGCATCCACCTCTAGGATGAAAGGAGAGTCGATGTCAGGCTGTTTCAGGACAGGCGCAGAGATGAACCTCTGTTTTAAAAGATGAAAAGCTTGCATGGCTTCTTCAGACCACTTGGACGGGTTAGCACCCTTCTTGGTGAAAGCAGTAATAGGCGCCACAATGGTGGAAAAGTCTCGTATAAACTTTCGGTAATAATTGGCGAACCCTAAGAACCTCTGGACCCCTTTGAGGGTTAAGGGTACCGGCCAATTCTGAATTGCTTGTAGTTTCTCAGGATCCATCTCTAGTCCGGAACCGGACACAATGTACCCTAGAAACGGAATGGACTTGACTTCAAAGACGCATTTCTCTAATTTGCAATAGAGATGATTGACACGGAGACGGGACAGAACCTCCTTTACCCAAAAACGATGTTCCTCTAAATTGTTGGCAAAAATGAGGATATCATCTAGATAGACCACGACATGACGGTATAGAATGTCTCTGAAGATCTCATTGACGAAATGCTGGAAGACAGCTGGAGCATTGCTCAATCCGAAGGGCATGACGAGGTACTCATAATGTCCGTCACGGGTGTTAAATGCGGTCTTCCACTCGTCACCCTCACGGATCCGGATGAGATTGTATGCACCTCGCAAGTCCAGCTTTGTAAAGATGGTAGCTCCGCTAACTCTGTCAAAGAGCTCAGTAATCAGGGGTAAAGGATAACGGTTCTTGATGGTAATGTCGTTCAAACCTCTGTAGTCGATGCACGGCCGCAGACCACCATCTTTCTTTTTTACAAAAAAGAAGCCTGCACCGGCTGGAGAAGAAGAAGGTCGAATGAACCCCTTTGCTAGGTTCTCTTTAATATATTCCTCCATAGAATGCGTCTCAGGCAGAGACAACGGATAAGTTCGGCCTCGAGGTGGAACCTTCCCTGGAACGAGATCAATCGGACAGTCCCATTCTCTATGAGGAGGAAGGATATCAGCAGAAGCTTTACTGAACACATCCGTGAAATCTTGATATGGAGGAGGTGGAACATCAGACGACCTGGGGGAGGAAGAACAGACAGGCAATACTTTAAACAAACATGTCTCAGCACAGGAGGAACCCCATGCCAGGATTTGCGTAGTCGTCCAATCAATTGTAGGATTGTGAAGACGGAGCCATGGAAGGCCCAGGACCACAGGATGTGTGGCTCTTGGAATCACTAAAAAAGAAATAAGTTCGGAATGAAGAACTCCCACTCTCAGACGAACTGGTAAAGTCCTTAAAGAAATAACTGCATCAAAAATTTTGCTGCCATCCACGGCAGTTAAAGAAATGGACGAAGGAAGTCTCTCGGTGGGTAGGGACCACCGTTTAACATAGGCTTCGGTAATAAAGTTCCCAGCTGCTCCGGAATCAAGGAGGGCAATGACGTTCCGATAACGTTGAGCAACTTGAAGCGAGACTGGGAGATTACAATCTTGAGAAGATGGAGAGGAGATCATTACTCCTAGCCGGCCCTCTCCTTGGCGAGCTAGGATTTGAAGTTTCCCGGACGTTTGGGACAGGCATTAATGGTGTGAGACGGAGCTGCACAATAGAGACAGAGAAACTCGGAGAGACGTCTTCGGCGCTCAGCAGGAGTTAAACGGGAACGGCCAAGTTGCATGGGCTCATCTTTAGATGGTGACAGTTGACGAGGAGGAGGAGCAGAAGATTTTGGAGCAGATGATCTTCCACGCTCAGTTGCTCTCTCTCTGAAACGTAAATCAACTTTCGTGCAGAGTGAGATTAGCTCATCTAACTTAGAAGGTAAGTCTCTGGTAGCTAACTCATCTTTAATACGCTCAGATAAGCCATGCCAGAATGCAGCATACAGGGCCTCGTCGTTCCATGCCAGTTCGGACGCCAGGATCTGGAACTGTATCAGATATTGTCCTACAGTACGTGACCCCTGGCGTAAACGGAGAATCTCGGATGAAGCTGAGGTTACCCGGCCTGGCTCGTCGAAGATGCGCCTGAATGTTGACACGAAGGCAGTGTAGGAAGATAGCAGGGTGTCGGACCTCTCCCATAACGGTGATGCCCAATCAAGGGCTGAGCCACTGAGAAGAGAAATAATGTAGGCAATTTTTGTACGGTCACTGGGAAAATTGCCAGGTTGTAGCTCAAACTGAATCTCACACTGGTTGAGAAATCCCCTGCAGAATCTTGGAGATCCGTCAAATTTTGCTGGCGTTGGAAGATGAAGACGTGGAGCAGAAATGGGTAAGGTGGGTGGGGTTATAGCTGGAGTCACTGTGGTTGACGCACCAGACGCGCCTGATCCACGGAGAGTTGTCTGAATCCCATCCAGCCGAGTAGAGAGATCCTGGAGACAGCGGATGATGTGGCCCTGTGCAGCCTCCTGATGTTCTAGTCGGGCTGCCAGTTCTTGCATCGGCCTGGCCGCTTGATCCTGGTCTCCGGCTGGATTCATTAGGTCAGTGCTTACTGTCACAACTGAGGGCCTGAGCTGACGGGAGGCAGCCTCAGTTGTAGGGGCTGAGATGTACCGGAACCTGGGAGGTTGTATCAGACCCCTGGACATGTAAGTAACATAAATAATAAATGCCCGAAGGCGTGACCACGACAACTTGGATAAAAGTCAATGATGTTTATTATGACAACTCCGCAACACAGCAGCAGTAAAAGAAAACGTAAAAGTCAGCAAAGAATAAATACAGTTCCTGGGTACTACAGGATGGCAGGAGCCACAGGGCACTGGTAGTGTGAGATAGTTCTTATGATCTTCTAGATGGAAAGTCCTTACCAGGCCCGACTGTAGCAATGGAGATAACCCAGGATTGTGCCAGCTGGTGTTCCAGGAAAAGCTGGGTTGCTGAAGATAAAACAGCTGCTGTGGATACTGGCTGGAACCAGACTGTTGTTAGCACGGAGTGGATACTGGCTGGAACCAGTTAAATAATAAATGAACTTGGGAGCGATGAAATATGAACTGAAATGTAGAACTTGAGAGCGGAGAAATAATAATACCGGTGGAGAGTGGTAAAGTGTAGAAAGGACACCGGCCCTTTAAGGGAAGCTGTACTCTGCTGGAAGCTGAGCTGGAAGCAGGTAATGTTGTAGCTGGAAACAGATGAATCCACAATGGATTGGAGAGTCAGGCTACACCGCAGGTGGAATGCTGGTGCGGGTCTCTATGGTGGAAGTCTTGAGACAGGAGCTGGAACCTGGAAGACAATCACAGGAGAGAGACAAACAGGAACTAGGTTTGACAACCAAAGCACTGACGCCTTCCTTGCTCAGGCACAGTGTATTTATACCTGCAGCAAGGAAGGGATTGGCTAGGCAATTATGCAGATTATCAATACTGAGAACAGATTGGTGGAAATGATCAGCTGACAGAATCCAAGATGGCTGCGCCCATGCAGACACTTGGAGGGAAGTTTGGTTTGTAATCCATGTGGAAATGAAAACAGTAATGGCGGCGCCGGCCACCGGAGACAGGAGGCGCCAGGCTGACAGATGCACATCCAACCACGCGGACACAGCGGAGGCCGCGGCTGACGTAATCGCCACTCAGACACTCTGCATGCAGAAGTTCAGGGACGGCGGCGGAGGCCGCGGGAGACGCCATGCCAGGTGTAATATGGCGTTTACTGTGACAGCGTCCCAGAGTGACAGGAGAGGATACAGGAATGTACACATCAGGATAACAGATGGGATCCGGTCCTGGAGCGCTGAGCCAGCCTTAGGAGGCATCTGATGGGTAAGAAATGGCGTCCAGATACCCGGATCGTGACACCGGGTACCACAAAAAAGGGTATTATGTTTGGAGAGAAAAAACTACCAGTTGTTTTTCCTCCATCTGAGGAATTAAATGAAGTGTGTGAAGAAGCGTGGGCTTCCCCTGATAAGAAACTGGTAATTTCTAAGAGGTTACTAATGGCGTACCCTTTCCCGCCAGAGGATAGGTCACGTTGGGAAACATCCCCTAGGGTGGATAAGGCGCTCACACGCTTGTCAAAGAAGGTGGCACTACCGTCTCCGGATACGGCTGCCCTGAAGGAATCTGCTGATAGAAAGCAGGAGGCTATCCTGAAGTCTATATATACACACACAGGTGTTATACTGAGACCAGCTATTGCTTCAGCATGGATGTGCAGTGCTGCAGCTGCGTAGTCAGATTCCCTGTCGGAAAATATTGATACCCTAGACAGGGACACTATATTGCTAACCGTAGAGCATATTAAAGACGCACTCTTCTACATGAGGGATGCACAGAGGGATATTTGCCGGCTGGCATCTAAAATAAGTGCAATGTCCATTTCTGCCAGGAGAGGGTTATGGACTCGGCAGTGGATAGGAGATGCAGATTCTAAAAGGCACATGGAAGTTTTGCCTTATAAAGGTGAGGAGTTGTTCGGGGATGGTCTCTCGTACCTCGTTTCCACAGCAACGGCTGGGAAGTCTACATTTTTACCCCATGTTCCCTCACAGCCAAAGAAAGCACCGTATTATCAGGTACAGTCCTTTCGGCCCAATAAGGGCAAGCGGGTTAAGGGCGCGTCCATTCTGCCCAGAGGCAGAGGTAGAGGGAAAAAGCTGCAGCATACAGCCAGTTCCCAGGAGCAAAAGTCCTCCCCCGCTTCCTCTAAGTCCACAGCATGACGCTGGGGCTCCACAGGTGGAGCCAGGTACGGTGGGGGCCCGTCTCAAAAATTTCAGCGATCAGTGGGCTCGCTCACGGGTGGATCCCTGGATCTTTCAAGTAGTATCTCAGGGGAACAAGCTGGAATTCGAGACGTCTCCCCCCCGCCGTTTCCTCAAATCTGCCTTACCAACAACTCCCTCAGGCAGGGAGGCAGTGTTACAGGCAATTCACAAGCTGTATTCACAACAGGTGATAGTAAAGGTGCCCCTACTTCAACAAGGACGGGGTTACTATTCCACAATGTTTGTGGTACCGAAACCGGACGGTTCGGTGAGACCCATTTTAAATTTTAAATCCTTGAACACGTATATAAAAAAATTCAAGTTCAAGATGGAATCGCTCAGGGCGGTTATTGCAAGCCTGGACGAGGGGGATTACATGGTATCACTGGACATCAAGGATGCTTACCTACATGTCCCCATTTACCATCCTCACCAGGAGTACCTCAGATTTGTGGTACAGGATTGTCATTACCAATTCCAGACGTTGCCGTTCGGTCTATCCACGGCTCCGAGGGTCTTTACCAAGGTAATGGCCGAAATGATGATACTCCTTCGAAAGAAGGGAGTTTTAATTATCCCGTACTTGGACGATCTCCTGATAAAGGCGAGATCCAGGGAGCAGTTGTTGGTCGGGGTAGCACTATCTCGGGAGGTGCTACAACAGCACGGCTGGATTCTAAATATTCCAAAGTCACAGCTGATCCCTACGACACGTCTACTGTTCCTGGGGATGGCTCTGGACACAGAAAAGAAAAAAGTGTTTCTCCCGGAGGAGAAGGCCAAGGAGCTGTCATCTCTAGTCAGAGGCCTCCTAAAACCAAAACAGGTGTCGGTGCATCACTGCACGCGGATCCTGGGAAAGATGGTAGCTTCCTACGAAGCAATTCCATTCGGCAGGTTCCATGCAAGAACCTTTCAGTGGGACCTGTTGGACAAGTGGTCCGGATCGCATCTTCAGATGCATCGGCTGATAACCCTGTCTCCAAGGACCAGGGTGTCTCTGCTGTGGTGGCTGCAGAGTGCTCATCTTCAAGAGGGCCGCAGATTCGGCATACAGGACTGGGTCCTGGTGACCACGGATGCCAGTCTTCGAGGCTGGGGGGCAGTCACACAGGGAAGAAACTTCCAAGGACTATGGTCAAGTCAGGAGACTTCCCTGCACATAAATATTCTGGAACTGAGGGCAATTTACAATGCCCTAAGTCAGGCAAAACCCCTGCTTCAAAACCAGCCGGTACTAATCCAGTCAGACAACATCACGGCGGTCGCCCATGTAAACCGACAGGGCGGCACGAGAAGCAGGACGGCGATGGCAGAAGCCACAAGGATTCTCCGATGGGCGGAAAATCACGTGTTAGCACTGTCAGCAGTGTTCATTCCGGGAGTGGACAACTGGGAAGCAGACTTCCTCAGCAGGCACAACCTCCACCCGGGAGAGTGGGGACTTCATCCAGAAGTCTTCCAACTGATTGTAAACCGTTGGGAAAGGCCACAGGTGGACATGATGGCGTCCCGCCTAAACAAAAAGCTAGAAAAGTATTGCGCCAGGTCAAGAGACCCGCAGGCGATAGCTGTGGACGCTCTAGTGACACCGTGGGTGTACCGGTCGGTTTATGTGTTCCCTCCTCTTCCTCTCATACCAAAGGTACTGAGGATAATAAGGAGAAGAGGAGTAAGAACTATACTCATTGTTCCGGATTGGCCAAGAAGAGCTTGGTACCCGGAACTTCAAGAAATGATCTCAGAGGACCCATGGCCTCTGCCGCTCAGACAGGACCTGCTGCAGCAGGGGCCCTGTCTGTTCCAAGACTTACCGCGGCTACGTTTGACGGCATGGCGGTTGAACACCGGATCCTGAAGGAAAAGGGCATTCCGGAGGAAGTCATTCCTACGCTGATTAAAGCTAGGAAAGAAGTAACTGCAAACCATTATCACCGCATATGGCGAAAATATGTGGCGTGGTGTGAGGCCAGGAAGGCCCCAACGGAAGAATTTCAGCTGGGCCGTTTCCTGCACTTTCTACAGTCAGGGGTGACTATGGGCCTAAAATTGGGTTACATTAAGGTCCAGATTTCGGCTCTATCGATTTTCTTCCAGAGAGAACTGGCTTCACTACCTGAAGTTCAAACTTTTGTTAAGGGAGTGCTGCATATTCAGCCCCCTTTTGTGCCTCCAGTGGCACCTTGGGATCTCAACGTGGTGTTGGATTTCCTAAAGTCACATTGGTTTGAGCCACTTAAAACCGTGGAATTGAAATATCTCACGTGGAAAGTGGTCATGTTGTTGGCCTTGGCTTCGGCCAGGCGTGTATCAGAATTGGCGGCTTTGTCATGTAAAAGCCCTTATCTGATTTTCCATATGGATAGGGCAGAATTGAGGACTCGTCCCCAATTTCTCCCTAAGGTGGTATCAGCCTTTCATCTGAACCAACCTATCGTGGTGCCTGCGGCTACTAAAGACTTGTAGGCTTCCAAGTCGTTGGATGTAGTCAGGGCCCTGAAAATTTATGTTTCCAGGACAGCTGGAGTCAGAAAGACTGACTCGCTATTTATCCTGTATGCGCCCAACAAGTTGGGTGCACCTGCTTCAAAGCAGACTATTGCTCGCTGGATCTGTAGTACGATTCAGCTTGCACATTCTGCGGCTGGACTGCCGCATCCTAAATCAGTGAAAGCCCATTCCACGAGGAAGGTGGGCTCTTCTTGGGCAGCTGCCCGAGGGGACTCGGCTCTACAACTTTGCCGAGCAGTTACTTGGTCGGGGTCAAACACATTTGCTAAATTCTACAAGTTTGACACCCTGGCTGAGGAGGACCTAGAGTTTGCCCATTCGGTGCTGCAGAGTCATCCGCGCTCTCCCGCCCGTTTGGGAGCTTTGGTATAATCCCCATGGTCCTTACAGAGTCCCAGCATCCACTTAGGACGTCAGAGAAAATAAGAATTTACTCACCGGTAATTTTTTTTCTCGTAGTCCGTAGTGGATGCTGGGCGCCCATTCCAAGTGCGGATTGTCTGCAATACTTGTATATAGTTATTGTTTAACTAAAGGGTTATTGTTGAGCCATCTGTTGAGAGGCTCAGTTGTTATCATACTGTTAACTGGGTATTGTATCACGAGTTATACGGTGTGATTGGTGTGGCTGGTATGAGTCTTACCCGGGATTCAAAATCCTTCCTTATTGTGTCAGCTCTTCCGGGCACAGTATCCTAACTGAAGTCTGGAGGAGGGTCATAGTGGGAGGAGCCAGTGCACACCAGTAGTCTAAAGCTTTCTTTTAGTTGTGCCCAGTCTCCTGCGGAGCCGCTATTCCCCATGGTCCTTACGGAGGCCCAGCATCCACTACGGACTACGAGAAATAGAATTACCGGTGAGTAAATTCTTATTATTGTCCTCCTATACATAAAACAGTATAGCGCGGAGAGAAAGGATGATGTATCAGAGCTGGTTTTCAAACTTCACATTTATTGTACAGAACAACTCCCAATTATGGTATATTTAAAACATAAAAGCTGTGTGTTGATATGGCTCATAGATTACAATAAAGCAATGGGTAGATTAATCCAAATGAGAAATTTCTAGACCCCATTTCTTATGAAAACGACGCACACCTTTATTAATGTCCGGGATAAAAGATTTCCAGTCAAAATTACAATTTTAAAAAGACGATATTGGACTGTGCTTTGAAAAGGTGGTGTGCGAACTAAGCAATATTGCTTTCTTGGCCACTGTCACTATAGTAGTGAGAAGTGGCAAATTCTCTTTTTCTGTGGGCCTAAGGACCAGTTGTCAAAGTTAGAACATAATAATGCTAAGGGGTCCTTTCTCAGGTATCCGGTCTCTAGGTCGACAAGACTTAGGTCGTCAGTGTCTAGGTCGACAGTAACTAGGTTGACAGGGTCTCTAGGTTGACATGTTCTAGGTCAACAGGTTAAAAAGTCGACACAAATGTTTCACATTATTTTTTCTTTTTTTGAACTTTTTCATACTGTACGATCCACGTGGACTACAATTGGGAACAGTAACCTGTGCCGAGCGCAGCGGTAGCAGAGCGAGGCACCTTGCCCGAAGCATGGCGAGCGAAGCGGTGCACTAATTGGGGTTCCCAGTCACTGTACGGCGAAAACAACACCAAAAAAGATTTTAAAAAACTCATGTCGACCTTTTGACCTGTCGACCTAGAATCCCTGTCAACCCAGTTACTGTCGACCAATAGTGGTCGACCTAGACACTGTCGACCTAAGTGTGGTTGACCTTCAATACCACACCCCTTTCGCAAATGAAGGGAGTATAGACCATTCAGGACATAATTTTGTCCCAAAATTTCCGTATTCTCCCGCAATACCAGAAATTATGAAAAAAAGGTGGCTTCGGATGCATGATATTTAAGGCAGGAACCATCCTCCTCTGGTACGGAGTGACTTTTTTGGCTTTGAGAAACCAGCTCTATTCTAGTCTTTACAATGAGTCTCTTGCAGCATAGAGGAGTGGATGACCTTCATTGTGGAATAAATACTTTATGAGCGGTTTAGGGGCATCTAATGTGGACAGGACCAAAGTCCATCATGAAACCAACTGATCCAACAGCATGTCGGGTTGAGCTGCAGAAAGGAGAGCAGATAAAAGTTGAGTTCTGTATGCATTAGAAGCTAGGTAGATTAACAAAGAAGCCAAGGCATCTTTTTTGGAGGGGGTGAGCATAGCAGGTGTCATAGTTTGAATAAAATGGCAAATCTGGAGATACATATAAAACCATATCAGGGATACCAAAGTTCTCACGCATTGCTTGAAATGTAAAAAGTTGGCCTCCAGGGTCGAACCTCTAGCTGCCAGGCCTCTAAAGGGCCAAGAACTAAAGTTAACATTGTCTAAGCCGGGACTAAAAGTGTAGCCCCAAAATGTAGAATAAAGGGAGTTGCGATGATACGGAGACTTGAGGTCACCAATTAGTACTAACCCGGTTGTCATTTCCTTCCACACGTTTTTCCAGCTGCACCACTCATGCCCCCCATCTGCACCACTAATGAGAAAGCAGCAGCCTGCTCTTGTAAAAGAGA